>NC_067298.1:2500000-5000000 GCF_020740795.1 Apus apus
TCTGTTTCCCTAAATTCATAGAATCATGGAATCGTTTTGGCTGGAAAAGACCTTTAAGATCATCCAGTCCAACCATTACCCCAGCTCTGCCAAGGCCACCACTGACCCACGTCCCTCAGCACCACATCTACATGCTTTTCCCTGGGCTATTGCCTTTACCCTCACCTGGGCAGGCTCCATCCTCTTGCCAGGCACTTTCCCATGCCACCCCTGTGTTCCTCTTACCCCAGTGGAGGTGCCCACTGGGCACACCTGCAGACCTCAGACCCTTGCCCAGGGCACACGGACACCACCCAAACAAACCTGCAGCACCAGCCCCACCTCTTCCTCCCCCCAGAGTCCTGCATGGTGGCCCCTGGATGCCACCACCATCCCTCCCAAACACCTCCTCATGCAGCCTTCCCTCCCTGCCTGCAGACAGAAGCCAACAGACAGGAGACCAGAGCAGCAACCTGAAAGTGTCTTTGGAATTTTTTGCTTTAATGAAGCCTAATATTCTTGTTATCAATGACCAGTCTGGAATCCCATTAGATTCTTTGTCTCAGTGACTTCTTGTAATAGTAACATTTCATTGACCATCTCCTTACCCTTGGTGGTGAGACATGGAAAGCAGGACCCCTGCTCCCTCTCTCCAGGCCATTTGGTACCTCTAGTCCTTGGCCAGGCTGTTTCCAGCAGTGACCATTTCCAGGTGCCTTCTCCAGGCTGTGCAGCATTTGGGTGCCTGTCTGTGGCCTGATCTTCAGGTTGGAGCCAACCAGGACCTGGTGATGCCCTTGACATGACTCCACGATTTCTTCCTCAGGATCCCTGACACGTGTTTGCTCATCTGACTGCAGCTTCCCCCCAGCAGGAGCTCTGGGGAGCACCCTCAGCCTCTTGCAGCTCCATCCCTTGACACCAGTGCCAAGCCAGGGCTGCAAACACAAGCAAAGCCTGGCATGACATGATGAATGGCTGAGGAACAAAGGGAGGTTTACTGGGACCAGTGCCAGATCACACACCTTGTAAAGCCCGTTCATGAGCCTGGCCAGGGGCACAGACACCTGCTCCACACAGGGAACAAAAGGCAGAGCCAGGATGAGCCTGGGGCAAAGGGACCTGAGTTGCTTGAATACTTGCAATCCAGCTGTGCCAGCTGCCAGGATGGGACCTGCCTCCCTCAGCTCTCCCAGCACTTCTGGATGGGATCTCCAGGTGCATGGGCTGGGTCAGCCTGGGTCACATCCTGGTGGGAGCCTGGCAGCAGTGCCAAGGGAGCCCCAGCTCCCTGGTTAGCCCAGTCAGCACGGTGCTGCCACTTTGGCCTTTGGGCACCTTGGACCAGACTTGCAGGTGGAAACGCTGAGGTGGCACCTATTTCAGCTGTGAGGGAGCTGATGGCCAGGAGGAGGTTAAATATTTCCCTACAGGGAATGAACTCATGGCCCAGAGCATGATTCTCACAGCTATGGCTTCATGATCCTGGATTACAGGGAACAAACCAAGTTAACTGGCCTGTTGGGCACCTGCTGGCCCCAGCAGCAGGATCTGATCCCCTCTGCTTTTCCCTGAGCAGCAGGATCTGTTACCCTCTGCTCTGGCCATGTCTCCTGATGCCATGCAGAGCATCCATCATGGCCAGGAAATTAAAGGGCTCGAAGGGGTTGTGGCTCCAGGCTGCTGCAGAGCCTGGAAATGCAAACAGATTTGAAGCAGTGGGCAGATCAGGAGGACTTGGGCACGTTGGCTGTATCAGGGACCATTAAGCAATGGTCTGGAGCAACCTCTGGCTGCTGTGAACTGGCAGGTGGACATAAAGCAGGAGAAGGTCTTGCACTTTTCTCCAGCCTTCCTTGGGAGCTGTTGGTAGACGTGGGATACGGGGTCAGGGAAACCTGAGGGCTTACATGAGCTTCCTCTCCTCAGGATCTGATGGAGGTTGTCATCCCCTGCCTGCTTGAAACCAAAGAGTTTGTTGCAAATTCTCCCCATGCACACCCTCCACCCCAGCCTCTCCCCCTCCCATGGCACTTGGGGAGCAGCAGGGCTGCCTCAGCTTCCTGACTGTGGAGAGGAGCTTGGTGGGGGTCTCCTCTTCTGTGTTCCTCTTCTGCTTCTGCTCAGCACCAACCACACCCTCACGCCATGGTGGGTGTCAGGGCCTCTGAGCCCGTGCTGGCTCTGCTGGGGAGTCTCACTGGGCTAATGAAGGGGATCCTGGAGCAGCACTTCTGAAAAATCAGACTCTCACCTCTCCCTGAACCCCAAATTAAGAGCTAGACATCATGGCCCTATTTATACCAACCCAGATCCTGCTGTCCATGCTGAAACCAATTCTTCAGACTGAGAATTTGCATTTCAAATTTGTCTTTTTACAGTAAGCCAGGCCTGGTGAGAATACAAAATTATAGACCATGCAGAAAGGATCCATGTCTTCCTCAGGGAACTGCCTCACAGCACATGTCTGTTCAAAGCAGAAACACAAGGTTGGTGGAGATGATGTGTCTCACTTCCCTGTGCTCCAGTTCTGGTTGCACAAATAGGTTGGGGTTCATGGGTGTCTGTGGCAGACACCAGTGCCAATGCAGAGATGCTGCCAAACAACTTGGCCTCTGCAGGCCTGAAGGAAAAGTTTTTCCTAAACATCTTCTGCCAGGCGGGGGGGCAGAAATAAATAAAATGTGAAGCTGCAGCTTGTCTGGAGCCTTTGGAGCAAGACATGAAGGTTGTGAATGCTCCACCTGGGCAAGGAGTGAGCTCTGTTTTGCAGCCATGTCTCAGCCAGCTGCCCTAACAGGTCAATGACAGGAAAGTCCTGACCATGGGTGTGACATCTGGTCCTCCTCAGCCTTGGTGAGGTGTGTTGCCTGGTCTGGTGGTCGCCTCCGACACCAAGTGGTCTGGAACTACATTGTCCTGCTTCTCCTCTCAGCTGACTCCGGATGAGCCACCTCTGGCTTCCCAGTTTCTACACGTGAGCTGCAGTTTGCAGGCAGTGATGGTCCCTCCTGGCGTTACTCACACTCTGAAGCTGGACGGCTCCTCCTCCCTGCTGACACATCTTGCAGAAGGTCCTCTGTGGAGCCAGGCTACTTGAGAGCTTTGCTTTTCCCACCCCTCGGTGTTGGGTGAGCTTGGATGAGCCTTGTTGGGCTCAGCTGCAAAATCCTGTTCCCTTTTCTTCTGGGATGATGTGGCTGAAACACAAAGTTCATTTTCACACTGGAGACCAGTGCAGTGTGTCTCACCTGGAGGAAGGAGCCTTACTGGGATGAAATCCCTCAGGAGAGTAGGAGAACATGTCTGTTTATGACTAACCAGCAGAGGTGGGCGGAGGGGAGAGGAGCCTTGGTGGGCAGGCCCTGGGCTGCCCTCAGCGATTAAAGAAGAAGGACTTGAGGCTTGTCAGAAACTGGGACTTCTGCCTCTGCTTCTGCTTCTTCCGGATGATGGGGACCCAGACCAGGCCGCACACGAGGAGCATCAGTCCCAAGGACAGGAAAGCTGGGCCACACATTTTGTAAACGCCTTTGTTGCTGTCTAGGAAGCAGGGCAGGCTGGTGATGACTATCCCCACCAGGAAGATGCCTGCTCCCACAGCCATGACCACCAGGGGCTTGCGGTAGATCTCCCACTTGCTTCTGGATGTGCTGGTCCAGACGGACTCGCTGCGGGAGCTGATGCAGAGGGTGCTGGCTGTGTTGCTGCTGCTCAGCAGGTCCTTGGACTGAGGAGACTTCTCACTCTCATCAGGGCTCTTGGGAGGAATTTCCATGGTGGCAGGATGTGAGGAGGAGGCCTGAGATGGAAAAAAAGGGAAAGGACTGAGCAAGGCTGGTGATGGAAGCTGGACCGGGCGCTTTCCTTTTGGTCACTGAGCAGTGCCACAGCAAAGGAAGGTGGAGGAGGCTTGGTGGGTCCCTGCAGGGAGAGCAGCATCACATCTACGAGAGCAAGGAAATGTAGGAATAGGCCAAGGGTCCTGCTGATGTTGCCTGCAGAGTTCCACTGCCCAGCCTTGGACGGTGGGACTGCCACAGACCCTCTTCCTGTCCTACCACAGACCTTCCAGCTGGCCAGCAGCTATCTCCTACAGGGATTCAGTGGTGGGGTGACTAGATGTCCATTGGGACCCTGAATGCACACATGGGAGATGGGGAAGTGCTCCTCACACAGGGGTGTTCAGCCTGGAGAAAAGAAGGCTCCAGGGAGACCCCTAGAGCACCTTCCAGTGCCTGAAGGGGCTGCAGGAAAGCTGGGGAGGGACTGTTTAAAAGGGCATGGACTGATGGGATGAGGGGTCATGGTTTTAAGCTGAAAGAGGAGAGATTTAGGTGAGACATTAGGAAGAAATTCTTTGCTGTGAGGGTGGTGAGAGCCTGGCCCAGGTTGCCCAGGGAAGCTGTGGCTGCCCCATCCCTGGCAGTGTTGAAGGGCAGGTTGGATGGGGCTTGGAGCAACCTGGGCTGGTGGGAGGTGTCCCTGCCCATGCAGGGGGTTGGATCTAGATGATCTTTAAATTCCCTTCCCACCCGAATCCCTCTGGGCTTCTAGACAATTTTACTCCAGCTGCAAGCTGGGGTGGGCTGTGGGTGAGCTCCTGGGCTGGGGAGCAGGAGAACACCAAAATGCACTGCCTTGGACAGCTGGGTCAGCACTGTGGCTTCTTGAGGCATTATTTTATCACCAACTCAAGGAGGAAATAGAGTTTCCCAGAAACAAAGTGCCTTTAGAACAGAGAAACCATTATAGTAAATGGGAAGGGCTGAGCATTATGTTAACCACTATTGCCTCAGGGCTCTGCTGAGGAGGCTGGATCAGGGAGTGCTTCTGATGGAAGTTCTGCCCTGCTGCTGCAAAGCCCAGCAGAGATAGACTCATGAGGGCACCAGTGGTGAGGAGGGTGGGAGAGGCTGGGGTGGTGGGTGCTTTGCACCCAGGAATCAGGTTTTATTTGCAAAGCCATCTCCTGTCTGAGCTACCAGGCTTTCCCCAGGGGCTCTGCTGCTTGTTTAGGTTGTCCCCAGCCTCAGGCCATGGGGATGCTCTGCAGAAGGAGCAGGGCAGCAGCCCAGGACCCTGCATTGCTCTCTGCCAGCACCACAGACACAGAGCCACTGGTGAGAGCTGCCAGTCCCAGGTCTGTCCCTGTGGGGTTTCTCCATGCAGGGCAGTGGTTGAGCCCAAGCCACATCCACGCTGGCCTGGTGGGGCTCAGCTGGGTGGGCAGTGGCAGCAGAGCACTCTGCCCACTCCACTGCCAAGCAGAGCACCAGGAAAACTTTGAGCCTGAGAGCAGCTCATCCAAACCCAGCACCAGCCCTGGCTTGGCAAATGCAGCACGGTGGGCTGCCCAGTCCAGCCCTGGCTGCACCCAAACACTGGAGACACTGGGGAGGCCCTGGCCCAGGGTGCCCAGGGAAGCTGTGGCTGCCCCATCCCTGGCAGTGTTGAAGGGCAGGTTGGATGGGGCTTGGAGCAGCCTGGGCTGGTGGGAGGTGTCCCTGCCCATGCAGGGGGTGGGACTGGATGAGCTTTCATAGAATCACAGAATCATAGAATCATAGAATCCCAGGGGTTGGAAGGGACCTTGAAAGGTCACCCAGTCCAACCCCCCTGCCAGAGCAGGGTCACCCAGAGCACATCACACAGGAAGGTGTCCAGGTGGGTTTTGAATGTCTCCAGAGAAGGAGACTCCCCAGCCTCTCTGGGCAGCCTGTCCCAGGGCTCTGTCACTCTCACAGTAAAAAAAATTTTTCTGATATTCACCTTAAACCTCCTATGCTCCAATTTGTATCCATTACTCCTTGTCCTATCACTGGTCATCACTGAAAAAAGCTTAACTCCATCTTCTTGACACTCACCCTTTACGTATTTGTAAACATTGAGGAGGTCACCCCTCAGTCTCCTTTCCTCCAAGCTAAAGAGACCCAGCTCCCTCAGCCTTTCCTCATCAGGGAGATGTTCCACTCCCTCCATCATCTTTGTGGCTCTTTAAGGTTCCTTCCTGCCCAAACCAGTCAGTGATTCTGTGATTCTGTGAACCATGGCTGTCTCCTGGGGTGGCTTAGCAGCAGGGGCACAGCAAGGTGACAGGGGGCTGGATTTGCATCCCACACGTGCCTCTGGCAGAGCTGAGGCTGCAGCAGGGAGCAGTGAGGTGCAGGGGAGGTGAGCACGGAGCCCGGCAGCCCCAGCTCATTTCCCAGTGCTGCTGATGGGTGTGAGAGCAAGTACCAGGCCAGCACCACCACACAGGGCCTGGCACAGCTCCACAGGCACCATCTGAAGGAAACCTGCCTGTGTTTGGGCCATACTGGGCCCAGTGCCCACCTAGGGATGTTGGTAGGGCTGGGTGCCAGCCAGCACCTCCCGTATCCTCTCACCTGTGTCCCCTGCCAAGGTTTGTGGATTATTCTGAACAGAGACAGATGTAGTCGTTCAGTTTAGTCTTCCCAAACCAGATACTGGTGGAGAAATGCAGATCTGGTGGTAAGGATGTATTTTGTGATATTTCAGGTTAGCCAAACTTGGACCAACAAGCGAAAAAACAAGAGCCAAGAGCAATGGACACATCATCCATAGTTTTCTGGGCAGCCAGGGGCAGAGGAGGGGGCACTTTTCTGCCATCCTGATATATATTCTACAGCACTTGATGTTGGATGATCAAAGCACTTGGCAAGGCAGGTAAGTTTGGTCATAGCAGCAAGCTCTGGTTTCTCATCTTCCTTTTCAGTTGCTAACCCTGTCTCTGCCTGCTGGGCTGGCAGCAGGGGAGCACGCTGACCCCTTGGCTTTGCAGTAGCACAGACTGCCATGAGATGTTGTTCTGGTGGCTCTACAAACCACGTCAGGTGTGATTGTGCACAGCTTCCTCTGCTGCCAGCTTCTGAGATGCAGCCCCCCTCACTGCTCCTCTAAGCTGTGGCTCCAGGCAGCCACACGCCCCTCAGAGAACAAACAGATCCTGTCAGTGGTGGCTGGTGTTCTGGGGAGATGGTGAGGCTGGCTCTGCATGGGCCAGAACTTTTGTTCTGCTTCTACCTAGAAAACCTGCCCAGGAGTCAGCCTGATCTTCCAGAAAAACCCCACTAGCTGCAGTTCTGTGAAGGTATCATAGAACCATTCAGGTTGGAAAGAACCTTTAAGATTACCAAGGCCAACCATTAACCCAGCACTGCCAAACCCACCACTAAACCACGTCCCTCAGCACCCCATCCACACAGCTTTGAAATCCCTCCAGGGTTGTGCCCAGATCTTGGGTAACATCTTGCTTGGCTGCTGTGTGCAGCCTGTCCACCTGCTGCCTTGCTTGTAGGGTTCCTGGGTTGTGACCCCCCCCCTTTTCTAGCTCAAATCTTCTACAAGGCTCTTCCTGAAATTTCATCCTAGGTAGCTGTGGCACTTCTTGGCTTTCTCCCTGTGACATCCATTGTGGAGAGGTTTTATGATCAAGCCACTGTATAATTTGAATTTGTCTTTGCGGTTGGAAATTTGCTTTCTTCTTTGGAAGAAAGCCCAGATCTCACATCTCATCAGCCTAATGCAGCCTGCCCTGCCCCATCTTCCAGGCACCCCACTCCCTTCTTGCCCGTGTGCTGCCTCCCTGCCTCCACACCCAGGGGTACTCTGAGCTCTGCAAAGCCCCTTCCTCTTTGTGTTGCAGGACACTCACGTCAGGCTCCTGCAGAACCCACCATCTTCCTTTCAGGTTTGCATTTACACCAGAGGGCATTTCCCCCACCTCTTGTTTTCTCCCATGAGCACCCCTCTCACCACGATTCCCAGACACTGATCGTTTCTCTGGCCCCTCCTGGCAAAGCCTGAAGTTTTGGTTCCATTTCCCCCACATTGAGTCTTTTTCCTCTATTTCATGTACTCTGTGTTTCTCTCTGTGCTTTTGCATGAGGTTCTGTGGATTTTCCCTGCTGCTGAGGAAGGATGTCACTCCCTGCAAGTGGCCAGGAGTTGGTTTGTGAGCACTGGATCCATCTGCAGCCCTTGGGAGAGCTAATGTGATTCCAGTTCCTGCTCTGCTCATCATGCTCCATCCCTAACTCATCCCAGGTGCGCTCACATTCGAAGCTGTGATGGTTGTGCTGAGCAGCCTGGCAGGATGATGCTCTCAGATTTCTCCCAGTTTTTAAAATCATTATTGCTGTAAGGAGCCTGTCAGCAGATGACTGTTATCTGGCTTGAAAATGCCTCCAGAGCACATCTCAGATTTCACATCTGCTGCTGCCTCTCAAGCCTCGGGCAACTGTTGGTGGTGGAGCTAGCTCTGGGGTCTTTCTCTCCCCCCACCCTATAAGGAACAGGCTCATGTGGTGCTATTTCTACTCCTTTTGCTCTCCCACAGCTTTGTGTGGTGATGTTTGGTTTCTGGGCTGGGAGATCCACTGGGACCCACCTGTTGGGGACCCCAGTGCCACAGGAGCACAGCAAGCACTTGGGTACCTTCTGGACCTTGGGGTCTGAGACCACCAACCCAGTTTGGGTAAAAGGCAGCACCAGCCTAGAGCAGCTGGGTGGGTCACCTGAACACAGGTGTGCACAGGCTTTCCCCACCCATCTCTGACCCAACCACCTGAGATCTAGATGCTGCCCCATCAAAGCCCCAGGCTGTCCCACAGAGCAGACCCCCCAGACCCTCCCCACTGCCCTGTGTCTCTGGGGTTTTCAGAGGCCTCCAGATGGTTTAGGAGGGTCTCCTGGCAAACAGCAGCACCAGGTGCTCTGCAAAGTCTTGGGGGTAAGCCAGAAGATGCATCCTGCCTGTCCCCCCAGTCCTCACTGGTGGATCCCAGCTGTGAGGAAACCATAATGTTGAGGAATAGAGGAAAAGTGAGAAGTTCTTTTTTTGGGCTTTTCCTGCTGCTCTGGGGTGTCTCAGGCTGACTCTTTTAATCAGTTCTGCTCTTTAACCTCAGTAGAGGACCCCCCAGGTGACACTCATGGGCCATGTTCACCAGGAGAAGAGTCCTCTGTGCTCTAGAGGACTCATATGTGACCATGGGACAGGTGGGAAGGGAGGCTGAGGGAGATGTGCAGGGATGCACTTTGAAGGAAGTTTTTGTTGGAGGCTTCAGGCTGCCCAGATTTCATGCAGGGCTGGGAGACCCCAAGAAACCGAGTAAGCTGGGGACTGGGGGGCTGGAGACAGCCCCTGTTCCTTGGGAAAGGGAGCCCACTCACCGTGCTCTGGCTCCGTCGTCCTGGAGGTCCTGGCAGTCCTGGTGGTCCTAGTGGTCCCAGTGGTCCCAGCAGACCTAGAGGTCTCAGTGGTCCTGGAGGTTCTGGGGGTCTTGGTGGTCCCAGTGGTCCTGGAGGTTCTAGGGGTCCCGGTGGTCCTGGAGGTTCTGGGGGTCCCAGTGGTGCCAGTGGCCCTGGTGGTCCCAGAGGTCCTGGGGGTCCTGCTGGTCCTGGAGGTCCCAGTGGTCCTGGTGGTCCTGGAGGTTTTGGGGGTCTCGGTGGTCCCAGAGGTTCTGGAGGTTCTAGGGGTCCTGGTGGTCCCGGTGGTCCCCACGGTCCTGGAGTTTCTGGGGGTCCCGGTGGTCCTGGAGGTTCAGGGGGTCCCGGTGGTCCCGGAGGTGCCCGGGAGCCTCTGGCTGCCGGGGGGATGCGGGCGCTGAGCCCCCGCGGAGCTCCGCACGGAGGAGCCCACCCTCCAGCCCCCCCGGGCACGGCGGGAGCGGCTGCGGGAGCCCAGCCCGGCAGGGCCGGGTCCTGCCCGGGACCTGCTCCCGGAGGGGGCCGGGAGGGCTGTGCCTGGGGGCTAGAAACCCGTCCTGGCTCCTCCCGTGCCCGCGCCCCTGCTCACCTCGCAGCCTGGAGGGGCTGGGGGGGTCCTGGTGCCCGCAGGGGTGGGGAAGCAAGGGGAGGTGTCAGGGGACGTCCCGTCGCCTACAAGCCCTGCCAGGTCTTGGGGATGAATCGAAAAGGAGCCACTGTCCGTTTTGCTGGTGGTGGAGCTGGGCTGGGTCCAGCCTCCCGCATCCCTCGGGATCCCCCCCCCCCCCCCCCATCATCCAAAGTTGGGGTTGGTCCCAACTACGTGCTCAGGGTCTCGCTGAGCCAGGCACACCTGCGAGTCCCCTTTCGGGGCTAAACGTGGGGTATGCTCGCTCCCTTTCCACCTCCCCCGGAGCCAAACCCCTGGAAACCCACCCTACTCACGTCTCAGGAGGCGAGGGACTCCTGCCCACCCCAGCAGCAGCGGGACGGGCTCCAGCAGAAGGCCCTGCTCTCCTCAGCCAGGCTCATCCCCAGCCCCACATCTCTCTGGATGTTGTCAGCCGGGCTCTGCTAAGAGTCTAAGAAACAATGGATGTCTCCCAGCTCTGATGAGCTCACCAGCCTGCCAGTGTATTGTTTAACTCTTTGTTTCCCTGCCTCGGGTCCTGGCCGGGCTGGGTTCCAGGCAGGTTCCCCGGGAGGGTTTTAGAACCAGCCACAGTTTTGGGAGAGAGTCCAGAGAGGCAGGAGAGGCAGGGTGGGCTGGTGCTTGGAGCAGGGATCCAGGACCAGGGGCAGCTGCTTCTCCAGACTTGGATCATCAACAAGTTCCTGAAGCATCTCTGGGCTGCAATTGCTGCACTCTCAGAGCAGGGGGTTGTAGCCAGTGTCTGCAAAGCACTTTGAGGTTCCTTGTCGAGCCATTAGAGGGATGCAAGATGTTAGCAATTAGCTATTAATTAACATCCTAAGTCCATTACAAGGAGGAGGGTGGAAGCAGGAGGTGGCTCTGGCTTCCTGCCTCCTTTCACAAACCCACAGCCAGCCTTTGATGCCCTTTTACATCAGTGTGACTCCACTTGCTGCAGAGAAGGGATCCAGCCTGACAGAGACTTTCCTGGCAGCCAGGACCAGGTCCCAGGACCAGTGGGGCTGCCACCACCCCCAGGGGCTCTTTGTTGGCTTGGTGGAGTAGTGGTACCTAAGCTGCACCACAGACCTGGCCAGGGAGCTGGATGGGGTGGGATGGGCAAGCAGTTGTGGAGCTCTCCTGGGGGGTGGACGTTGCCCACAAGAGTGGTGGGCTGGTCACAGAGCATCCCAGAGCAGCACATGGGGCTGGAAGGGGAGGAGAAGGGCCCAGAGGGGCTGTGAGTCTGGGGGGAAACCAGCTCATCTGGGTGTGGGGAGCTCAGGCAGGAAGATCAAGGCCTGTTTGTCAAGACGAAGCCCATCAGCTTGGCCCTGGACAGTGGTAGCTGGAGCATGGGCCAGGTTATGGACCAGGTTATGGACCTCTTCAATAAGGAGAAGCTGGGGCAGAGAGGGGCAAAGGCAGGATGAGCTCAGCATCCTAGGGTGTGGTCTGTCCTCACCTCTCAGTGGGAGGTGGATGAGTGAGCTGAGCACACTGGCCAGGCCCCAGGGATGTGGGGTGGTCTTTGTTGCCCATGGACCTGGGAAGCAGCAGGCAGAGGAGCCAAGTGTTTTGGAGGTGTTCAGGGGGTACTTATTTGAACAGATGGAAAGATTCTTTAGAATTGGGACACTTGAGTGGATTTGGCTTCCCTAGTCCAGGTCCAAGGGGGGAAATAATTTGGCCTGAAAGGAGCAGTTGAGGGGAAAAAAAGAAAAACAGAGGTGGGAATGCTTCATCTCAGCACCAGCTGCAGGATGCATTTCAGACCCTGGTTCTGCACCATCTTCAGGCTGAACTGAGCTTTTCCTGCCCTGCTGGGGAGCATCCAGCCCTGTGCTTCAGCCAGCTGCACCCTCACATGGACCTATTCATTTCAGCCCCCCTCAAACTTGCCCTGTGGTCCTTGCAGTGCTCCTGAATCCTCCTTCTTGGCCCAAGGACCAAGCTGTGGTGGCAGAGAGCAGGCAGGGCTGTGGTGACAGACAGGAGGGCCTTCTGAATATGGAGACCCCTTTATGCCACAGCAACCTGAACAGGGAACCAGGGGCTGAACATCTGCTGGGACTGTCTCCTGCCCCTCCAGGGCCAAGGTACATCCCTCCAGGGCTGGAGAGTGTCCCGTGTGCTGGAGTCTGCACTGTGGGGTCATCTCTGGGCTGGATTTGCTGATTTAATGGGGAATCCCAAGCACAAATACAGGCTGGGTGGAAAATGGATTGAGAGCAGCCCAGAGGAGAAGAACCTGGGGGTGCTGGGTGATGAGAAGCTCAACATGAGCTGGCACCATGTGCTGGAGCCCAGAAACCACCCGTGTCCCGGGCTGCATCCCCAGCAGTGTGACCAGCTCTGGTGAGACCCCCCTGCAGGGCTGGGTCCAGTTCTGGGGTCCTGAGAACTAGAAGGACATGGAAATGTTGGAGTGAGTCCAGAGGAGGCCATGATGATGCTCCAAGGGCTGGAGCAGCTCTGCTCTGGAGCCAGGCTGGGAGAGTTGGGGTGTTCAGCCTGGAGAAGAGAAGGCTCCAGGGAGACCTTAGAGCACCTTCCAGTGCCTGAAGGGGCTCCAGGAAAGCTGGGGAGGGACTTGGGACAAGGGCAGGGAGGGAGAGGACAAGGGGGGATGGATTAAAACTGGAAGAGGGGAGATTTAGGTGAGATACTAGGAAGAAATTCTTTGTTGTGAGGGTGGTGAGAGCCTGGCCCAGGCTGCCCAGGGAAGCTGCGGATGCTCCTGTCCGCAGAGGCAGAGCTCCCCGCAGCCTCCCGGCCTCTCCGCTTCCTCCGTGGACATTTGCTGCCACCTCGTGGGGCCGTGGGGTGGGCAGAGCGCTGGGGTCCGCCTGGGGACACTGCCAGGCGGGGGGGGAACAGGCTGTCCCTGAGCCCCCCGGGCTCAGAGTATCCCCCAGCACAGCCAGACACACCGGGTGCTGCTGGCGGAGATGTCCCCACTTGCAGCGGGGGGGGTTACAGCCCTGTCCCCCTGCAAAGGCAGCCCCGGGCCCCTCGGCAGCACGGCTGGGGGAGCCCCCCGAGGGGCTGGCAGGGATGTCTGTGTCCCACCGAGCTGGGAGATGGGGCTGCCGGGGCCCAGCCCTGGGGGCTGGGGCAGCACGACCCCCTCTGGGCACCCACGTGCCCGTGATGCTCATCAGGGCCTGACCCTGGGCTCCCTGCAGGGACAAAAAATGAGCTGGGATTTCATCCAACTGCCAGACCCTGGGGACAGCGAGCTATGGTCACCACCATGGTGACAGCAAATGAAGGTGTGAGTCCTCCCTTGGTCCCCTTCCTTCTCACCCCGCCCTCCAAGCTTGCTTCCTAGGGCAGGTGCACCAGGGAGGGCTGAACAAGCCCACCACAGACCATTAACCTTTTCATAGCTGGCTTGGAGGTGCTGTCAGCCACTCTGGTCATCAGTGCCATGGCTGGAGAACCACGGGCAGCTCAGATGATTTTAGAGATGCCTTTGGGCACTGCTGGGCTGGCTGGCTCAGCAGCACAATGATGTTACCTGGGACAGGGCAGGGTAAGGTAGGGTAGGGTGAGATGGGATGGGATGTAAGGCAAGGTAGGCAAGAGGTGCCCAGAGAAGGGAGCTCAGCACTGGGGCAGTTGGGGTGCCACAGAGTAGGGTAACAAGAGGACCAGGGAGCCAGCAGGGCCTCCTGGCTCATAGTCATGAAGTTCCTGACATAACCTGACCAGCTTTGCTGGGTGGGGAGGCTGATCCAGCCCTTTCCAGCTCGTGGCTTGAGTTTTACCTTCATGCTGGTGGCCAGTTCATCCCCCTTGCTCTGCTGCTGCTGTTCACCAGAGCTCTGCACCCTGCTGGTGTTTGCCATGTCTGCCTCCATGAGGATGTGCCCTGGGGCTGGCAGGTCTCCCTGCCCACCAGCACCCACTGCTCTCCTCTGTCCCCTCCCATGGTCTCTCCCAAAGGTGGGAGGGCTGGGCTCCTCTGGCCTCTGGGGCACTAATTGTCTAAAAAGTGGGACACCTGTCTTCTCTCCAAGAGTGAACCAGCTGGGTCCCAGTTCTGCTCTTTGGGGCACTCCTCCCTCCAGGCAGGTCCCTCCTGGCTGGTCTCTGCCTTTTCCAGCTCTCCTCAAGTTGTTTCTATGCTGGTCTCATGGTTGGTGATGCTCCATGTGGTCCATGTGAGCTGATGGTTTTCCAGGGGGCTCAAATGGCTCATGTGTCAGCAGGAGAGGCCTTGTCCATCAGCAGCTAAAGATGAGGGACTCATCCAGGGCCAGGCTGCATGGTCCTGTGTGTCCATCCTGTTCATTCCTCCATGCTGAGGGGAGTTCCTTTGTGCTTCTGCCCGTGTCCAGCACCACCTCCATGCTTCTTCCTCACCCTCCAGGACCAGGAGGGAGATGGTGTTGACAGCAGATGGTGAAGGTCTTTCCCAAGCACCATCATTTCAGTACAGCAAGAGGGGAAAAAAGCAGGTTGCTCTTGGCTGTGGCAGTGTCACAGAGTTCCCAGCCAGCTCAGGCTTCCCTGGGCTCTTAGGTGGGATCTCAGGCTTTGGACAGACGTTCCTGGATGGTCACAAGAACATAGGACAACCAGCTGCAGGCATTCAAAGAGGCAGTGAAAGCAAAGGGTGAATAGAGCTGGTCCCTTCACCTGCTATAGGGCCAGCGTGTGGTGTGGGTGACAGGACACCAAACCTTCTGCCCCAGGCTGAGGGTTGTGTGTGGTGACAAACGGCCTGTCCACAGACACCCCTGACACAAACAGTGGTTACCTGCTCTGAGCAATGCTCATGGGCTCCGTGGGCCCTGAGAAGCCCAGCCTGGGGTCTGTAAAAAGAGACAGGCAGGAGGGACTTGTGGTCTGGGCAGGACACACTTCTGTTCAGGTCCAACAGTGCCCCAAATGACCTGAAAAAGTCTGGGTTTAATAAATTAACCCAAGGTTTCTCCTTCCAGTTTCTCCATGGAAGAGAGCAGGGACCTGCTCAGGAGGTGCAGGGAGGGCAGGGAGGAAAGGAAAGGTGCTCTGCTCCTGGCTGTCCTGTCTGGAGTGAAAGATGGGGCACCCCCACCTCTTCCCACAGCTCTGTCCTCCAAGGGGGGTATTTTTCATTCCCCTGGAGCTGGTGCAGGGCATGGCCATGGCAAGGATGGATGGAGCCACGCTCAGCAAAGCAGCTGTGCTGGGGAGGGCAGGGAACAGAGCTCAGCAGCATTGCTGGGTCGTGCAGCAGTAGATGGTGCTGTTGCCCTGCCAGGATGGTCCTGGCGTGTCCCACCGTGCCTAGCAGGTGAAATCCAAATCGGCATCTCAGGAGTGCTGGGGCCATAATCCCAGGCCTCTCCCAGGGGAACCTGCACCCCAAAAAAGCCTTTTCCAAACCCTCTTCCCCTCTCCCCAGCAGTGCTGCTCTCAGACCCCGGGGTGCAGGGTCTGCACCAGAGTCCCCATCCCTCGTGCCCCAGGTCACAGCATCCTTCTTCCCAGTCTTCATGGCTAGCAGAGCTTGCATGGTCCCAAGAGCCACCAGGCAGCCCTCAGGAAGGCTGGTGGCAGCCAGTGACCCAGCTGCAAATCTCCTTCCTCCCCTGGGACGCAACCTCAGGTCGAGGGAGGGGATTCTCCCTCTCTACTTGGCTCCATGAGACCCCCCTGCCATGCTGGGTCCAGCTCTGGGGTCCCCAGTAGAGGAAAGATGGTGGTGATGTTGGAGCAGGTGCAGAGGAGGCCATGAAGATGAGTTGTCCTGAAAATCCAGGAAACATTGGAATCTGGGTGCAAACAGTGGCCATGAAGCACCTTTAGGGAGGTGTGGAAAACTGTTCTTTTCTTCCCCACGTAAGTCTAAACAAAATGTCTTTTAAGCCAGCGAAGGCCTCTCCTAATTATCCCCAGCTAATGAACTAAACCAGACTTGCTTCTCAAGGACAACTGAACCCAAAACAACAGCTGTGGCCCAGGACAGAAAGGATGGGCGACAAGCCACCCTGTGCCCCTGGTGTCACCGCCCTAACGTGGGGCTGATGGACGCTCCTTGGCTCTGGACAGTGACACTGACTGGACAGGTGGGTCAGGGGGGATCAAAGGGGCCAGGGCAGCAGGTGGGCCCTTCCCTCCTCCCCTTGGTCCTTAACCCTCTCCCTCAAAAGCTCAGGACCTCTTGCATTGCCTCCCTAAAGGACACTTTCTCACTGTATATATATCTGTCTATCCCTGGTAGCCATTCACACCTGCATTGTCCCTAAACATCATCCCTGGGTTTGTGTTAACCCTTAACAAACCGATCAGTTTGTGGAGCAAACCTTGGCTTCAGAGGCAATGTCTGAGCGTGGTGGGGTGGGGGGGCTTTCTAACTACCCCCCTGAAATACGGCCCCGCGGTGGCCGTTCCTCCGTGAGAGGCAGCACCAGGTGTGACCCTCGGGCTCATTCACAGACCCCTCCATCCACACCGGGGGGGCAGTCACAGAAGCCCCTGGCAGCCGGGAGCCCCCCGGGACCGGCTGGCGCCAGAGGGGCAGGTCCAGGCTGTGTCCTCGTGGATTTGCTGAGCAGGTCATGGAGGTGAGGGTGAGGCCAGGCTGAGCTGTGACAGGATCCTGGATTTTCCAGGCTCAGCATTTCAGGCGTGCACCACAGCCCCCTGCCAGCCCGTGGGGAAGTGTTCCTCATCTTTGAATTACTACTGGGGGGTAGATAACGGCTCCATCGTTAGGTTGGCACCTTTGAAATCTTCTATTCCTTTTACAGCTTGAGTATTCATGCAATCCCAGAGCTTAGCATGTCCCCACTCTCCATCTCCCATCCCCATCTCCCCCGTTATTTATTTATTTCTGTTCAGCAAGGCCTGTAGTTGTTAAATCACAAGGTTTTCAATTAAAAAAAAACCCAAAAAACCCAAACAAAAAGGGAAGAAATAAAAACCTGTGCTTGTCCCTCCTCTCCCCCAAGCTTTGAGCCCTTACCTTGAATCCTTTCTGGTTAGAAGCCCTGGGGATTTGTTAGCTCCAGATCCGTGATGTGTTGCACAAATTAAGATAATTTGTTTCTCTACAGGAGGAAAAGGTTTGGCCAAAATGGGAGCTGGGGATTTCTGGCTGACAAGTTTCAAACCTGGATCCCAGCAGTGATGGATTTCAGCCCTGGACACACAGAGGGTCCCCCAGCCAGGGGCAGGTTTGGGATCCTTGGAATGGTGTTGGGAAAGCTCTGTCCCACTGGGCCAGCATGGAGATCGAGTCCCACAGATACCAGTGACCTCAGGTTGATAAACTCCAGCAGCACCAGTTCCCTACATGGCTGTGGAGGGGTGGGGGGTGAAGCTGGTTGCCTTGATCCACATCTGCAGGGCAATAGTGTAATGATGGTGGGATGACAGCCTGGTGAGAGCTGGGTTGGTGCTCACACAGTTGGGAGGACACAGGGTTTCCCTGGCTCCTGCTCACTGCTATGAGACATGGCTCTCCCGGGACCAGGAGCAGCACCAGGCTGCAGTGCAGGAATCAAGAAGAAGCAAACCTGGAGGAAGTTCAGCCACATCAAGACCAAGACAGATGTAGTCAGGGACAAGGAATGGCCTTGCTTGGTCCTTGGACTCCAGCAGATGTAGCTCCAACCAGGGGTGAATGGAACCCCTCCATGTCCTACTCCATGCCCATGGAGCAGGACACAGCTGCCTTCTTTTGCAGTAAGGAAACTCCAGCCACAGTGCTGTCATATTTCTGCAGCTTCCCAAGTGGACTTGTCCTTCAGGATTGCTTGGTCCCCTACCCATCCTGTCCCCCAAGGCAGGAGCCTCACATGCTCTCACTTGCTGGCTCTTCCCCTGCTCATCCATGACCATCACTTCTGCAGGGCACGGAACGGGCAGCCAGAGCACATTGAGGGTGTTACCATTTGAAAATACTTTGTACATGGATTAGGGATGAAAATAAATTTATGAGACAGTTACCCACGTCAGTGAGATGAGGACATTAAAACATGTTTACCCACTGCTTGCTGTCAGCCAAGGCAGCTGCAGAAGGACGTGAGGTCTTTAAAGTGTCTCGTGTATTTATCTTGTTAATCGCTTTTTTAAGCATACATGGTTTATTGCTTTATTGATTGAGCAGGGCTCTGAATAATCAATAAGGCTTGGAGAATTCACTGGGAATGACAGAATTGCAATTAAGTGGAGTATGTGGAGAGAGTGTTAACCCATCTCATTCATTAATGAGGTCACTTTTTCAAAGTGCTTCATAGAAGCGTTTGGGAAGAAGGAGGAATTTGTTGTAATCCCCGGAGGTATTTTTTTCTCCTTCCTCCTGCAAAGTTATCTCAGACTGCCTGCCCTGTGCTGGTGACCTTCAGGTGTCCTCCTACAGCTCCTTTGTGCAACGTGGAAGAGGATCAGAGTTGAAAGGAACTGCAGCCTGTCCAGGTGTCAGGGACTTTCCCTTTGTGCCAGGCAAACCCCTGAGCCTGGGTACGCAGGGGTGGACTCAGCCCTTTGTCCCTGTCCTGGGGAGGTGCCTTCTCAGGCCAGGAAGAGGCAGTGGCTGCTGGTGTATGTGAGCTGTGATCTCAAATGGGCTCAAATATTTTGGCTTATGCAAGTTTATTCACATGCTTGTTTGAAAGAAGTAAATACCTGGCCAGCTGGGTAGCTCTGGATCCTGTGGGGTCATAAAATCACAGGAGGGTGAAAGTTGGAAGGGACCTGAAAGAACATCCAGATCCAACCCTGCATGGGCAGGGACACCTCCCACCAGCCCAGGTTGCTCCAAGCCCCATCCAACCTGCCCTTCAACACTGCCAGGGATGGGGCAGCCACAGCTTCCCTGGGCAACCTGGGCCAGTGCCTTCCTGCTCTCACGGTGAAGAAAACATATACTATAGAAACATATAATTGCTTTTGTGGGAAAAGACCTTTAAGATCCTCAAGCCCAACAGTTAACACAGCACTGCCAAGGCCACCACTGCCCCATGTCCCTCAGCACCACATCTCCAGGGCTTTGAAACCCCTCCAGGGATGGGGACTCCCCCCCTGCCCTGGGCAGCCTGGGCCAGGGCCTGACAGCCCTGAAGAAATTGTTCCTAATATCCAATCTCAACCTCCCCTGGCACAACTTGAGGCCATTCCCTCTTGTCCCATCACTTGTTCCTTGGGAGCAGAGCCCGACCCCCCTGGCTCCAACCTCCTCTCAGGCAGAGCCAGCAGGTCTCCCCTCACCTCCTTGTCTCCAGGCTGGACAACCCCAGCTCCCTCAGCTGCTCCTCCTAAGACTGGTGCTCCATTGACCAAGACAGGGACTGTACAGGGCAAAGTCTGGTGTGGGAACAGCCATTCCTCCCAGCTGGGTGGGCTGATGGGTCCTGCTGCACTTGTCAGGGTTTGACACCTGCCTGGGGACCAGGCCAGGAGCCAGCTGAGGAGAACCATTTCTCCCAAATTGTTAAGAACAAGACCCTGCAGCTGCTCCCAAATCCTTCACAGATGGAAACTGAGGCAAAAGCCCATCTGGTGGCTTCTGGGGCCAGCTGAGCAATTAGGGAAAAGGGCTAAGTGCTTGTAGTTGCATCTCAAGACATGCTGTGCCCTTGCTTGTGCTGTGCTCTGTGTGCATTGCTCAGGCAGGAGGAAAACTGCTGAGAGCTGGCAGGAAGGTTTCCTGAGCATGAACCTTTCCCAGACATCCAGTGCTGGCTTGTGCAAATATCCTGATCAGAGCCTCAGCATTCACCTTTCCCTGGTACAAAACTTCATTCCTCTCCTACTAAAGAGCAAAAAAATTGACTATTTTTGGCTCTCTCAGTGAGTTGCTTGTGATTAAAGAGATCACCTGGGAACAGGCTCAGGCTTTGAGAACTCCCTGTATGAAGTGTTGAGCAGTGTTGAAGAGAGTCAACTGTGCTGAGGTGTTTGTGCCACAGGAATGGGACTGGTCTAAGGGTGACAATTAAAAGGAAACAGAAAATGGCAGGGCCTGAGGGCTCCCCAGGAGAAAACAGGTCCAGCTGGGCCAGGCTGGGATGGACAAAGTGTCTGGGTGAAGCTGGACAACTGTCTTCATCTGTTTTGTGATGGGGCAGTTCTTCAGTGGTGGTGGCTGTAAGCAAGGGCTCAAGAAGAGCCACTCACAGAATCACAGAATCAATCACAGAATCACAGAATAGGAGGGGTTGGAAGGGACCTCCAAAGATCATCAAGTCCAACCCTCCTGCCAGAGCAGGACCAAAAAAAACCCGGGGCAGGTCACTCAGAAAGGCATCCAGACAGGTCTGGAAAGTCTCCAGAGAAGGAGACTCCACGACCTCTCTGGGCAGCCTGTCCCAGGGCTCTGTCACCCTCACAGGACAGAAGTTCTTCCTCATGTTGAGGTGGAACTTCCTGGGCTCGAGTTTGAATCCACTGCCCCTCGTCCTGTCACAGGCCACAAGTGACAAGAGCTTGTCCTGCCTTTTGATGCCCTCAGGTATTGATAGACATTCATTAGATCCCCCCTCAGGCTTCTCCTTTCAAGACTGAAAAACCCCCACTCAACATGTGATGACATGAACCTGAAGATTTTAAAAAGGAAGCAGGCTGGTGATGGGAAATGGGTTGGGAGCAAAATATTTTGAGCTTGTTGCTGCTCGATTTCTTCAAAAAAATAAAAAAATAAAAAGGGGGGGGATGTTGCACTGAAATATCCCACTGGCCAAAATGGATTTATTTTTTAAATGACATGCAATGTCATGTTTTTCCCCTCCTAGCATTGCTGGGCCAAGAACATTGTGCCATATGACTTGCAGAGCTCCAAGCTGCTGGAAACCTGCACTTCATCTATAGTCCTGGGTAGGACCATTTTGCATGTAGGGCAGACTTTGACCTGTATTCAAAGACCTACTTTATGGCAGGCTCTTGTACACGGAAAAAATATCTCTAAGAATGCTGGATCCTTCTTAATCTGATGCTTGATTTGGTTTCCACAAACACGGGACCTTGCCCTGGGGCTGCCAACTAATTGTCCTGCAGTCCCTGCACAAGTCTTGAGGTGGAGAAACCAAACCCACCATGCACTGCACAGTGTTGAGGGCCTGCTTGCTGCCAGGTAGAGAAGACCCAACCCAGATCCTGTTTTGAATGTTTCTGAAAGAAGATGTCCAGAGGAGGCCAGAGGGCTTGGAGCACCTCTCCTGCCAAGACAGGCTGGGAGAGCTGGGGTGTTCAGCCTGGAGAAGAGAAGGCTTCAGGGAGACCTTAGAGCACCTTCCAGTGCCTGAAGGGGCTCCAGGAAAGCTGGGGAAGGGCTTGGGACAAGGGCTTGTATGAGAGGATGAGGGGGAATGGATTGAAACTGGAGGAGGGGAGATTGAGGTTGGACATGAGGAAGAAATTCTTTAGTGTGAGGGTGGTGAGAGCCTGGCCCAGGTTGCCCAGGGAAGCTGTGGCTGCCCCATCCCTGGCAGTGTTGAAGGGCAGGTTGGATGGGGCTTGGAGCAACCTGGGCTGGTGGGAGGTGTCCCTGCCCATGCAGGGGGTTGGGACTGGATGATCTTGAAGGTCCCTTCCAACCCAAACCATTCTAGGATTCAATGAGGCAGCTCATGGGACAATCACTTACAGGACACGGTTACGTCAGGGAAATGAGAACTGATTTTTCTCTGTTGTGTTCCCTTCCCCAGACAGCAGGACTGATGGAACCAGCACAATTTCTGCTGCTTTGGCAGGCTGACATAATTAAAACAAGAGAGCTCCTGCAGGCTGACACACTGTTACATGGGAAGGGGCTGGGGAGAATCTGAGCAACAATCAAAAAGAAAACTTATGTAAATATTTTATTTATTAAAATTCCTCCTGACTGACTCCCAAGTCCCTGATATTTATTGATGCCCATCAGTGGATTAACTAATACAATGGAGCTTTTTGCATATATATTGTGCAGGCACACACTTCTTCCAGCTGAGTGACAAGATGGGTGATAAATAACGTGTGTTCAATCCATAGTTGGGGAGAATCAATCCAGCTCCCCTGGGAAATCAGCTGTGTCCAGGGGGGCAGCACTGAGGGAAAGGCAAACAGGAGACACGACTGGGGAAGGACGTGGTCTCCAGCCCTTTTGGCCTGTGGAGATGCCTGTTTGTGGCCAGGAGAAGGGCAGCCTGCCCCCCAGTAAGCTCCAGTGCTGCTGCAGGGGCTGGACTGGGAAGGGGATTCCCAAGGGGGAGCGCAGTGAACATCCTCTGCTGGGAATCACAGAATCCCAGCCTGGTTTGGGTTGGAAGGGACACTAAAGATCATCTAGATCCAACCCCCCTGCATGGGCAGGGACACCTCCCACCAGCCCAGGTTGCTTCAAGCCCCATCCAACCTGCCCTTCAACACTGCCAGGGATGGGGCAGCCACAGCTTCCCTGGGCAGCCTGTTAAAATACCTCTTGGAGTCACCAGATAGTTCAGGTTAGGAGGGAGCACCAGTAGCTGGTTGTTATTTCTCTGGCTCCCCCGTTTGTCCTTCTGGCCCTTTCTTTGCCCTTCCCTGCTTTCCTAGAACATCACTTCCAGGCCTCATATTTTCCATGTATTTACACTATTTAGTTATCCTGGATTTCCACTCCTCCCTGTTTGTTTCCTGTGTTTCTCACACAGGAATGAGAACCATATGGAAACCAAAAGCAGGTCAGTGGGACAAAATAATTGTCTCTGTCCTCTATGCTAAGACTTCATGACAAGTGGATAAACATCTTTGATTCCTCTGGTACTCCTGGTCGTAACATTATCCATTATCAACTCATTTAGCTCAACTATGGATTTAATATCTAATTCAACAACACATGAGAAGACAACAGGCAGTGATGTCCAGAGAGCAACAACCCCTTTTTCATCTGCTTGCACTTTTTTTTTTTTAAGCACTTCACAATGACATTTGGAAATTAATTCCTCAGTTGTGAGAATCTGTTAGACCTCAGTCATCAGGTTTTGGCCTTGGGATCCCTGCTGGTGAGTAATAGCAATTCCTCTGAGCATCTTTGTGGCCTCCTCTGGACTCTCTCCATGAGCTCCAAGTCCTTCTTATGTTGGGGGCTCCAGAACTGGACACAGTGCTCCAGGGGGGGTCTCATAAGAGCCAAGTAAAGGGGGAGAATCCCTTCCCTAGACCTGCTGGTCATGCTGCTTTTGATGCAGCCCAGGACATGGTTGGCTTTGTGGGCTGGACCTTGTCTTGGTCCCCAGCCACCATCCCCCCAAAGATGGCTGTGTCCCATGGAAAGCTGGAGCTGTCCCCATCTTCACTGAATCAGAGGAGGCCACTGGGGGGCTGAGATCTGCATCCCATGATGGACAATAATCCTGAGCCTGTTCCAGCTCCAAATGGCTCCATTGGATCTGCTTTACATCAGGAGCTATAAATACATGTCCCTGCTCTCCTGCTGGCTGGCATGCTGGCTTCCTCCCTTGCATTTTGAATTGTTGTGGCAGCTGCAGCCTTTTTAAAACTCAGTGGTGACATCTACGTGGCTGGAAGGTGCTGGGCAGGGTGTCTGACCCAAGGCCCTTCCACACCTCCCAACGTGCTCAGGTTGTGGTCACTGCCCTTGGGCTTCCAGAGGAGGAGGGTTTGGAAAGACAGAAGGAATGGGATCATTCTACATGTGCAACATTCCCTGTCCAGACAGACCCCTGCTGTGGCATCTTTTCTTCCATTTGGGCATAAAGACCAGCCTGAAGCACCTTCACTGCCTTGCTTCAGACCCAAGGGCCTTCTCATGCTGGGCTTGATAGAACTTGTTTTTTCCAGGCAGGTTCAGTCGTAGCAGGAGCACTTTGCTGCTGGGAGCCTGACTGCTGTGTGGGTTTATTTTGGAGTTGGGGAATGCTGGAGAAGGTTAGATTCTTCAGAGGAGCTGGAACAGGCACTGAAGAGGGAGAACTTCACCTGCTCCACGCTGCCCAGAGCAATTCCTGCACACCAGGGCAGGCAGTGGGCAGAAGTTGGCTTCAGGGTAGATTTGCATCTGATCTGAGAAGTAGAGGGGTCTTTGGACACTCTGTGGCTTTACAAACACCTACACAGAGGCCCCAGCTTTTCTTCCTCTGTAGCCTGACACAAAGGACACCTTGGTACCAGCCAGGACAGTTTAGGTCAGATGTGGAAAGGACAGAAGTGAATTATTCACATGGAAGCAGCTAAAGCTTCTGAGGCCACTCAAAAGGTGACTTGTGCTCCAGCCCCTTCCCCAGCTCCCTTGCCCTTCCCTGGACACTCTCCAGCCCCTCCATGTCTTTCTTGTCATGAGGGGCCCAGAACTGACCCCAGGATTCCAGGTGCCCCCTCCCCAGTGCCCAGCACAGGGGGATGATCCCTGCCCTGCTCCTGCTGGCCACCCCAGTGCTGGTACAAGCCAGGATGCTGGTGGCCTCCTTGGCCACCTGGGCACAAGCTGGCTCATGTTCACCTGGCTTTGCATTACCCAAATGCAAAGCACAATGCAGGATGGCCTGAAGGGCCCAGAAGGGCTGTTTGTGCCTCCTTTTCCCTCAGCAGTGTCGTGACAGGTACACATCACTGGATTTTAAGTGACCAGCTTCAGTCCCCCTCCCTGGACCTCTATCATCCCAACCCTAACCACCACACCACCATTCCTGCACCTCAGTTCTGAGCTGGCCCCTGGCAGAAGTGGAGCAGTGAGAAGCTTCTAGAACTGCACCTCCTCTTGTGGACAAGGAGGGGGACAGAAGGCTTGGAAACCTGGCAGGGACCTTGGTTTCTTTGTTCTCCCATCTGATGTGGGCTTGCACAGGGTCTCCTGCACACTCCAGTGCTACACAAAGGGAAAGCTGGACCATGTCCTGGGACCACTAAAAGACAATTTCACCCTGACTTTGCCCTCATCTTCCATGCAGACCTGCACAAGCTGCTCCCAGGCAGCTCTGGCTCAGCAAGCAGGGGCAGGAGCTGTGTCCCTGGGGAGGTGACTGGGGACAGGCTCACGTGCCTGGGTGAAACCCCAGCAGTGACAGGAGTTTGTCTGAGAATCTTGTTAACAGCAATATCTTTCCTAATTAAGACATCAATTAAACTCTTGAAAATTAGGGGGAAATATCAAATAGCCCATGAACTGGAAAATTTCCAACCAGGGTGATGCTGTGGCCTTGGGAGGGGGGAGTTAATTGTCCCCCATTAAACAGAGCTGAAATCAATCTCAATATCTATTATTTCAGCTTGACAGAGGCACTGAGAGTTTATTGTTTTCCCAAATTTTCTGCCTGCTGTACCCCAGGGCAGGGGGAAAGTCTCCCTGGCAGGAACCCAGCAGTGTCAGCATTCCCCTTTCTCCTCCCCCAGCCAGTCCTGTCCTGCATTAGCAGCTCTGCATCTTTTCTTGTCCCCTGAGGGACAAGAGAATGGGCTGGAAGTCCCATCACACTCCTGGGAAGCTCAGGTCTGGAGAAGCAGAGTGAGTAGGATAATTCCCACATCTGAGAGTTGCCCATAAACAGCACTGGTGCCTGCATCCACAGCTCAAGGGAAGGGATTTTCCTCCTCTGCGCTGCTCTCATGAGACCCCCCTGCAGGGCTGGGTCCAGTTCTGGGGTCCTGAGAACTAGAAGGACATGGAAATGTTGGAGTGAGTCCAGAGGAGGCCATGATGATGATCCAAGGGCTGGAGCAGCTCTGCTCTGGAGCCAGGCTGGGAGAGTTGGGGTGTTCAGCCTGGAGAAGAGAAGGCTCCAGGGAGACCTTAGAGCACCTTCCAGTGCCTGAAGGGGCTCCAGGAAAGCTGGGGAGGGGCTTGGGACAAGGGCAGGGAGGGAGAGGACAAGGGGGGATGGATTAAAACTGGAAGAGGGGAGATTTAGGTGAGATATTTGGAGGAAATTCTTCACTGTGAGGGTGGTGAGAGCCTGGCCCAGGTTGCCCAGGGAAGCTGTGGCTGCCCCATCCCTGGCAGTGTTGAAGGGCAGGTTGGATGGGGCTTGGAGCAGCCTGGGCTGGTGGGAGGTGTCCCTGCCCATGCAGGGGGTTGGATCTAGATGATCTCTAAGGTCCCTTCCAACCCAAACCATTCCCTGGTTCTATGATTCTATGATCTCTCCTCCAGCCATGGCCTCTGCCCTCTGCAGTAGTCCCTGTAAATGACACTCTTGCTCAGGAATGGTTTCTGGGTCACCAGAGCAGTTCCTTGCTTTGAAGCCACCATCCTAGTGACCTGTGGTTTGAGCAGCAGGCAGGGACACTGCAGCAGCCCTGGGCAGGAGCTGGTGGCTCCTCTCCTGTCCCCAGCCTGACTCTCTCTGCCAGCAGAGCAAGGAGCCTCTGTTAATCAGCACTCAGCCTTTAGTAATTACATTATTTATTGCAGTATGAAAACAGAATAATAATGATAATCACAAGAAAGGAATGAGCCTGGCCAGACTGAGGCTGTTAATTTTGCTGTGTCGGGTTTGATAGGATCACTTTTCTGGAGCATTTCTCTTGGAATGGTTCAGCCTCTGCTCAACTCACTTCTGGAAAGCTGGCTGCAAGGCCCCTGCTCAGCAACTGTCTCAAGGTCAACACTGAGCATCACTCCATGGGAAGTGGAGTAATGCAGGGCCTGAGGTCAAGAGATGAATAAACACACCTTTCCCTTCTTATAAATCTCTTTTATCCCATGTGCTCTGAATGCAGCTGCCTTCCTTTGGCTCCAATTTGCAATTTAGATGCCAGTGTTTTCCCTGCTGAAAAGAATCAATACACCTGGACGAGGCTTGAAACCAGCAGGATCCAGAACTAGCAAAAGGAGAGAGCTGGAATTTATTGGGAAGGTGAACTCCTAAGCTTTAGCTGCTAATTAAGCTCGTGGGGAAGATGTTGGGGTGAGGGGGTCACATACAGCCCCAAACTGCTCTCTGGGGCGTGGAGACCCACGTCAGGTTCAGTGGAGCCCTGGCTCCCATCCCACCCATCTTTGCCATTTTTTCTTGTGGGTCCCCCAAACAAATTTTCCCAGGGCTCAAACCCCCCCTCCCCAACCTTTGCTTTAAGTCTTCACGAGTTACCAAGTTAGGAGAAGAAAAACAAAGCATCTGTGTTCAGAGAGGGGCAAGACTGAGAATCATAAAGCTTCCTGCATCCTTTCTGGCAACAGTTCAGTGCCCTGGAGCTGTGGCTTCCACCTGAGGCACTTTTCAAGCTCTAATAAAACCCTCCTCTCCCTCCCCCTCTCAGCAGAAGCCATTTAAAACAAACAAGCAAATCTTGGAAAACTTGAGGGTGGCTTCATTATTTTTAAGTGTCTCCAGTGGTGTCACCTCTGGTGATTGTAATTGCAAGTTCTGAGATCCTGGGAGTTCCTTTTAGTCCTGGGATTCAGGCTTTGTGTTGTTTTGGAGAAGTGGGGCTTGAAAAATGTAATTTATGGATGTTCTGAAAGCAGAACAGCCACCTGGAGTGGGCTAAAGAGGAGTTTCTTCCTGGATGTAGTTTTGGAAACTACAGGGTCCTCAGATCGCTGCAGTTTCCAAACATCCATCTCGGAAGATTAAATTCTTCAGCAAATTGTTTCAGTTTTGAGTTAAAGAAATGATTTTATTTGGTTTTTAATTACAGACTTGCAGTGCTGAGCTTTCTAACCTGCACTAAGTGCTTGGGGGACAGCAGGGGTTGGAGAGGATCACAGCATGTCATGGTCCAGCCCTTCACCCTGGCACGATTTGCTCCGTTTCTTCTCAGCTCTCCTAACTTGTATTTACTTTATTTCAGCTGAAACCCATTGTTTTCTGTCATGTCTGTGATGGACAAGTGCAAGGGCAGGTTGGATGGGGCTTGGAGCAGCCTGGGCTGGTGGGAGGTGTCCCTGCCCATGCAGGGGGGTTGGATCTAGATGAGCTTTAGTGTCCCTTCCAACCCAAACCATTCTATGATTCCATGATTAACCTGCCACTTTCACCTGTGTGGGACATTTCAGTGGGCCATGGCTGGTGCTGTGACCAGGTTATTTATGGTAGGGTTAATTAGGTTATGGTTGGACTTGATGATCTTCTAGGTCTTTTCCAACCAGGAAGATTCTGTGATTTCTGTGACACTGAGAACTTGTGTCAGATTTGCAGCACCTCTGAGGTTCCTTGCTCCTGATCTCCCAGTTCCCACCCTATAGCTTGTAAGGGAGAGTTGCATGGATGTTTTCACATCCCTGTGAGGGGACAGGTTTCCTCCTCCATGGAGGACCATAGCCCAGCCAGCCCAGCTCAGACCTCTCCTGTGGGCAGGAACCAGCAACCCAAAGCTGTGTCCATGGGGCAATGGGCTACAGATGCGTGGCCCAGACAAACCTCCTGGACCACAGACCATCAGATGCCTCCAGTCTTGAAGAGGAGAGAGGTCCAACATCCAGTTCTACTGGATGACTTAGTAAATGATGTTTTCCCAAAGCTGCCATGTGGCTGTTCCAGGTGGAAGAGTCACCACGTGGGCTGAGGCCTGGAGCAAAACCTCTTGTCCCCACAGGGGTTCTGGGCAACCTCTGCTCCCCTTCCCTGCAGCCCTGCATGTAGAGAAAGAGCTTTTCTGTTCAAAACAAACCACAAAAAAAAACCCAACCAAAAGAATCTGAGCCCATTTGAGGGCAGTTAATGCATCATACTTCAGCCCAAATCAATTTTCTCTTCCCACCCAGAAAAGAGGAGGACACATTATCATCCTGGCAGTGATGAGTCCTAGACAGACCACAACAAAATTGATTTTCCTTGAACCAAGCTTTGCTTGCAGAGAGGAGGGCTGTGGTTCATAGATCTTGCTGTTGGCAAAGGGGGAGCCAAGGTGAGGATCTTTTCTCTGTGATACCTCATTGGTATCACAAAGTAAAGTCTGAAGCAGGTCAGAGGAATCTGGCAGAGCTTTTGACAAGAGAGATGGACTCCTGGGAGGGCCCAGCAGGGTCACTGGATAAGGACCAAATTGATGGATGTTGTTGGCTCTCTAAGAAAAGAGTTTTCCCTTGTGTCCCCTGATCTGAGTATTCATTAAACTGGTCACATTCTCACCCCAGCCCCCTCCATTTAATCTTGATGTAGTTACCATACCCATAAATGCCCATGAAAGGAACAGTTTGTTTTGAGGATACAGGCAATCACTTGTTCTGGGAGTTACATCTGAGGATGGAAAATGAGGCATCAGGTCTCCTCTTGGGAGAAACAAAAGCTTGAGGCCTGCAAGGAAGCCTGCAGAGAAGGAATATCAGCAGGGTTGTCATTTAGACAAGATGAAGGGTTGAAAAAATGAGACATCTCAGCTTGGCCCAGGTCTGGAAGTACCTGACTGGACCTACATCAGCCCAAGTCTGAAGATGAGGATGTGTTTGCAGCATCAGAGAGACGTAACCTCTAGGTACCTCTTGGAGGTCTGTAGCCTCCAGCTTTGAAACATCCCCCTGCTATGGCCTTTTCTAAGAGCAGCTTTCTGCTTTTCAGCCACCTGGCACATAGTTACCACCAGGTTGTTGCCTATAAAGCTGGCTCCTTCATCCCAAAGATTTTCCTTGCTAACAGCGTGGGAGCACGTTGCTCCTGGCTGGGCTCAGAGAGGGGCAGGACAGAGCTGGGGAGCCTGCTCACACACTCCTGCAAGCTCAGCAGGACATATTAATAAATAAAAATGTCCCTGAGCCTCATCCTGGTTGGAAGGAAGGGGTGATGTTTTTAACAAAGTGCACAGATGAACCAGAAGGGCCCCTCTGGGATGTAATTGTGTGCAAACCACAGGAGAACAGCTGTTCATTTTCTCCCAGCTCATGACATACAGTTTCCCACTAATATGAAAGCTTGAATAAGTCTGCCCATAAACTTTCTGTCTTCTGCAGCAGTCCAGGAGATTACAATTATCTTGTGCTTGCCACGGAATGGGTAATCCCATCAACAGGAAAAGTGTCACCTGGTGGAAAGGTTGCCACAAGCCATGGCTGCTGTAGGTGTCACTTGCTGGGCTGGGCTAGGGCAGAGCCATGATCACCCCAGCTAAGGGTGAGGACCTGGAGGAGGGAGTTTCAACGCTGTCCTCACGGAGCCTTGGAGGAGGCAGAGCTGGTGCTGAACTTGCCTGGGCGTTGAAGCCCATTTTCCTCTTCTCCTGCCCGGTGTTCCCGGGAATGCTGCAAACCCAGCAGCTGCTGGGACGCTCCTTCTCACTAGATGGAGATCTTTAGCTGCTCCCCAGCAGGGCCCTGGGCTTTCATCGAGTTCTGCCGAGAAACTCGGTGGATGAATTTTCAGCTGCTGTTTCAGATCTTTAGTTTTCCCCTGGGACATGCAGCTCTCTTCGCCTAGAACATATGGGCTGGCAGGAAATAGGTCTTTTTGTGGTGCCACTTTTGGAACACTCCGTGTCGGAGTTTTATCGGTTATTGATGAGAACGAGAACACTCTGAAGGAAGATTTGCCTAACAAACTGGTGAAAAGTGAACGAGAGCACACACACTGAGTGTGAGCAGCTCTCTGGTGCCTACACCATGCACTGGGGACATCCTGCCTGCAGAAAGGGGCTGCACACACCCCCTGACCCTCACGTGCAAAAGGTCCCCGGTAAGGGCCACCAAGATGATCCCAGGGCTGGAGCAGCTCTGCTCTGGAGACAGGCTGGGAGAGTTGGGGTGTTCAGGCTGGAGAAGAGAAGGCTCCAGGGAGACCTTAGAGCAGCTTCCAGTGCCTGAAGGGGCTCCAGGAAAGCTGGGGAGGGGCTTGGGACAAGAGCAGGGAGGGAGAGGACAAGGGGGGATGGATTAAAACCGGAGGAGAGGAGATTTAGATGAGACATCAGGAGGGAATTCTTCACTATGAAGGCTGTGAGAGCCTGGCCCAGGTTGCCCAGGGAAGCTGTGGCTGCCCCATCCCTGGCAGTGTTGAAGGGCAGGTTGGATGGGGCTTGGAGCAGCCTGGGCTGGTGGGAGGTGTCCCTGCCCATGCAGGGGGGTTGGAACTCAATCATCTTTAAGGTCCCTTCCAACTCGAAGAAGTCTGCGATAGGGTGACCCAACTAGAACAAACTCAGCCCAGGCCCTCTTCACTTGAACTGCTGTAGAGTTTTACTTTGTCATCTCCAGCAGAAATTTGGTTATATAAAGATACAACTTTCTCTGAGCAGCCCTCAGCAAGCCAAGAAGCACCTGCACTTGTATTTCTTTCAAGAAGGGGGGGGAGCTGAGATTGGCAGGACCAGCAGGATTAAGCAGCACTCAGTTCCAAATTTCTAGCTAGAGATAGCAAAGAAAAATGAGATCCCATGGGTGGAAGATCAGTGTTTCTCCCCAATAATTCACTCCACTGCAGTCAGTAACTAATTAGGAGGCCAGCTGAACCCTGAGTGTGGTCAGAAGATGAGTATTAAATTGGCAAAAGTTGGATGCACACAACTAAGTGCCTTACATTTTACAATAATTTCTCTGGGAAAACGAAACAGTAAGTGATGAAAAGGTCAAAAGGATGGGGCAGCCACACAGGGAAAGGATTCTGGACCTTTGTTTAGGGCTTCCCATGGAAATTTGGATGAAAAATGAAGATTCATTGAAGAGGAGTTGTTGAAATGTTCTAGGCCGTCACTTCAAAACTGAGATGTTCAGCTGGAAATGGGTATTTTGTCTCTTCAGCTGATTGCTGAAAGCTCTCCAAGCCATTCTTTCCAAGAAAAACTGAAAAAAATGTCTTGCAGAGGGCTATTTTTCAGATAAGTGTTAACAAAATGCTTTTGAGTGGATTGTGATGACCTGCTTTCCCTTAGCACCTCGCGTGGTGGGTTTGTTTCACCCCTGAAGGCTCTGCACAGTGGCTGGATGTGTGTTTTACCTGGGAAGGCTAAAATATCAGTAGGAAGGAAAGAAAAGCAAGTGGGGGCAGGGGAGAAGTGTGGCAGGTTCACCCTAGGGTTGTGGTGGGGTGAGGGGGTAGGTCTTCATTTGGCCTGGCAGCTGGAGGTGAGGGGCTGGGGTGCAGAAATGCTGCAAGACTGGACTGCAGAGAAAAGGAGGGGAAGGGAAGCAAGGCAGCTGAGCAGAGAGAAAATGGGATGAGGGATGTGGAAGAGGGTGGAGCTGGGTCTGGGAACACCTCTGATCTCTCCCAAAGCTGCCTGCTGGATCTCAGGATGGCAGGCCTTGCTGCCAGTACCTCTCAGGATGGGAGAGGGTGGGTGCTCTTCAAAGAAAACAATATTTGTTTGGGAGGATTTTCTCCTTTGCAGGGAATCTTTGCAAGCCAGAAACCAGTTTTTCTTCTTCCTTATTTTCCTTTTCCTCTTCCTTTGCCTTTGCAGTTGCCTTTTTGCCTTTGTCTCCTTTTACTTTCTGCCTTTCATCCTTGTGTTTATTTTTTCCCTTCCTTCCTCCCTTGCACGTTCTCTCCTGGAATCAGCTGTGAGGGTTGCACTGAAATCCTCAGACAAGGCAAACACGTCTCTGCTCCTTGCAATTGCTTCTGTCAGGAAGACTGATGGACACGTGCAAATGAGGAAAGGCTGACAGATTACTTTGACTCTGTGCCACAGATTTCCTAAAGAACTGAGCTGCAGAGACTCTGGCCTCTAGAAATATAGGGTGGGCTTTGGAGGGGAGGGCGATGGACTTTGAGATTTAATTCGAAGCAAGAAGAGGAAGATGGGGATTGTGAGGCCTTGTTATGGGGACAAGACCAATCCAAGTTCTCCATTTCCTGGGGCTGGCTTTGATTCACCCAGTCCACACTTGGTGTGTGGACTGCCATATGTCCTCTGGGGAGGCACTCAGCTCCTCCAGAAGGGTCATTCCTCACACATCTTCATCGAAGGAAACCTTTTGTAGGGCCAGGTTTGGTGCCCACCTTTCTCCAGCCACTGAGGAACACGGGAAGGGGTTTGTATCTGGATACAAGAGCAGGCTGTTTATCACTCAGCCTGGGGTGTCCTGTCCATCAGAGACTCCACACATGTGCCATTCAAAGAAGGTTTGTTCAGTGACATTTGCAGAAGAGAGGATGGACCTGACACACCAAGGTGAGCCTTTGAATGACTTACAGTCACAGACTGGCAGATGCAAAACAGGGTGAGCAGTGACTCTTCAAGGCAGTATATTTTAAGTGAGGATGGTTTTGGATGAAAATCAGCTGTTAATCATATTGAAGAGTTAGACTCAATAAGAAACTACTCTTCTGGAAAGAAAACACCTTCCAAAATCCCTGGTGAAAAGACTCACTGCTCTTTCAACTCCTAGAGATGCAGCAAGTCCTAGTGTCCTTATTCTCAGCTGGCCTCAGCTTGGGCTGCAGGGAGGTAGAAGAGGACTTGGAGCTGCAGGACAGGGTGTCTGCTGGGAGGATGAGAACCCACCATGTCCCACTGCCCAGCAGCTCACAGGAATGTCCCCTAAGGAGCTGAACTAAATGCTGATCTGTCTCTTACTGAGGATTTGCCTTTTTTACATCCTCAGGACCAGCAGGCTGCTTTCATGGAGCAGACCAAGTCCTGAAGTCCAGCTTCAGCAGCTGCAGAAAAGGTCTGCAGGAGCTCCTGGTGCTCTGTCCATCACCCTGAAACCCCCACTCTCCAGTCCTTTGGGGACCAGGGTCTCTGGTGGAGGTTTCTCTGTTGTGCTGCATGCAGGCAGCTGGCAGAGCTGGAGTGTGACATTGTCCCTGTGTGCAGGGAGGGGACAGCTGCAGCAGGACATGCAGGAGTGGCTCTTGGCAGAAGGGATGTTGAGATCCAGGGTGTGATGCCCTTCATGCAAGCAGGGCACTCAGCCCTGGGGTGGGGCCCTGCTTGTCCAGACACACCACCAGCAGTTTCTGTCTTGGCTGGAACCTGCTGTGAGGAGGTTCATGGGGTGGCCAAGCCCAGTGACCTGCCACAACCCTGCAGAGACCCTGCAAGCACCAGGCAAGGAGGGGCCAAACAGCTGGGCCCACTTCTTTAAATTGCCCACCCCTGCCAAAAGTCCCTGTCATTGAGGAATGACCTGATCTCTTCAGATGCTGAGATTCCTGCCGGGATTAATTTTGCAGTTGGCAAAGAAGGCCAATGACAAGAACTTTTGCCAGGAGCAGGGGAGAGCAGTTCCTAGTGTAGCTGATCTGCTCCCCAAGTCAGCACCATGGTCATAGGTGGTGGAGAAAGCAGTTATAGAGCAAACAGAAGAGCCTGAGGTCCTAGCAACCAGACCAGAAAGGGAGAGAGTGAGCTTGCATGGCCACCAGGGCTACATCTTGCTTCTGAACCCTGCAGCACAGCTGAACCCAGCCCAGGCTGCTGCAGGGTCCCTTGTGTGCTGGGGATTCAGTGGCTCCCATGGCCTGAAGGTGTTTGCAGGTATGGACAGGACTGGATCTAGGTGGACTTCCTTTCCCCATGCACTTCTGCTTCCTAGGGCTTTATAAAGAGACTGGTGCTGCTGCCAAGGGCAGCCCAGGGTGGCTGGAGCTCTCTACATGCTGGCAGCTCCCCTGAGGCTTTTCCCAGCTGGAGAGGAGCAGGTCAGGGCTGGATGTTATGTAGGACTGGAGAGATTAGAGTTCAGTTCATGGTACTGGGAGGCACTCTAAAGGCAGGAGTCATTCCCAAAGCCCCACGTGGTCCTTGCTGTCCATCACACACGTGCACACCAGCTTTGGGCTGACAGATGTTGGCAGGTCCTGCAGTGGGTGACAACTCTGCTTCCAACAGGAAGCCCTGAATGGACAAGCTCACCCCATAAAGGCTGCAGCAGGGGTTGGACTGGAGCCCTTTGGCAGTCCATCCTGCCATGAATTATTCTGTGACTCTGGTTTTCAGACTGTCTGGGGAGAAGAATGAAGAATGGTGCTGGGGACCTGAACCCAGCAGGGGTGAGTTCACTCAGCTGCAACCAGAGAGGAGCTGCTTTAGTGGTGTCCTGCTCCAGCTTTGCACTTCATCTGCATCTTTGCTGCAGGAGATGGGAAAATAACTGATTCATTCATAGAGGAAATTCAATTAGGCAGCAGACCTGGCCTCATGAATATTTAAAGAGCTGGAGATGTGCTGTGAAGGGCATTGGTTGGCCAGCTGTGCAGAAAATCCCTTTGTAAGTCTTTGCAACAACTTGATGAGGCAAGAAGCAACACAGCAGTGAAGAGTTCAGACCTGGTTTCCTCCAGGAAAGGGAGCAGAGCCTGTGACCCCTTCTGGAGCTGGGATGGGGAGATCAGGGAACCAGCCTGGGTACCAGCTGAGCCAGATGGTGTTCTTAGCATGACCACGGATGGTGGAGCAGGGCTCCCAGCAGGAAAACCTCCCTGCAGTGGCTTTCCCTGCAGAGGCAGCCTGACTGCACCTTGCCTCTTCCCTGTGGAGAGCTCCCAGAGTCCTGCTGCTCCCCACTCCCACCTGCATTTGACATATTTGATCTATTTTCCTGCTGCAACCAAGGGAGCACCTCGTGGTGTGCAGGGTGAGGGGACAGGAGGGAGCTCAGGTTCGAGGACAGTTGTGTTTGGGCTCCTCAGCAGATCCACACCAGCAGAGCCACAGGAAACACCTCACCCGACTGCAACCTCATGATGGACCTCAGCCCCCACCTCTCTGGTAAACTGGGCTCCTGGCAGGGGGGCAGTGCCCAGCCAGTGAGGCAGGGGGGATGCAGCCAGCACGGGGGCTCAGCTGCCTCTGCAGCCCTGTCAGCCCAGGAGCAAAGGGCCTGATCCACACTGGGGAGCAGCCCCCAGGCAGGGCAGAGCCTCCTGGTAGCTCACCTCCCTCCCCTCTTCTTTGGAAATTGCAGTTGAGGGATTTTCCTGAGCTTCTCTCTCTGTCCTGGAAGCTCAGGAGAGCAGAAGCTCCCCAGCAAAGGGAAAAAAAAAAAATAGCAGCTCTCCAAGGCCAATGCAGCAGCATCCCCTGCTCTCCCACCCGTGCCACAGGAATGGTGACCCCGTGAGAAACTGTCCCTGCCCAGCAGAGCCCCTCACTGCTGGTGCTTCAAGGCTGGGACACATCCAGAGCTGGGTAAGCTGTGCTGCCAGAGCCAGCATCAGGCTTCCTGCTTAGATGGGAGGGATCTGAGAGCAGAAAGTCCCTGCTTTAGTACTTGCTGCTGGTGGCACGTCCAGGAGCTCCATCATCTCCCATCTGTGACCACCCCAGGCTCATGGCTTCCTCTGGTGACAATGACAATGGTGACAACATGGTCAAGTTGTTGCTTGATGTGTTCCTGTGTGGACACACCCCCCAGCACGAATCAGCCATCATTTAAATCCTGTTCAGCAACTTTTAGATAAAGGTTTTCCAAGCAATTAGGGTGATTTCCCTCCTGGGGAAGCATGATTTAGAGAGAGGTCAGAAAGTTCTTCTGCATGGCAGAAAACAGCTGCTGAAGCATCACCATGGGCTTCTGTTTAGGCATCTGGGGTGCAGGTACCAGAAGGCAGTCCCGTGGTACCCAAAGGATCTTGGCAGTGTCTCAGTTTACCCCCCCCTGCCCTCTGGCCATGGCAGTTCTCAGCTCTGCTGCCCTTGTGCTTTCAGAGGAGGCCTGTGCACCAACCCCTCTGACTATTGCTTGCTGCACGTGGGGTTTTGTTCTCCTGTTCATGGCTCTTCCAGAGGAAGAACCTGCAAAGCAGAACTCGTGCTGAGAGCTGTGCCCACACTGATCATGTCTGTCTGAGGGGATGCCACAAGCAGGTGTCAGTGTTGGGTGGGACCAGTGACCCAGCCAGCCCAGCACGCTGGTCTTGAGAGGCCCCTGCAGGGAGCACCAAGGACATAAGGATAGGACCAACCTCTGGTCACATTTTCCCAGAGCTCTTTCTAAGCCTCCTGAGCCAGAGTTCAGGGTTTGTTCCAGTCTGGACTTTGAGGACAGCCACAGTTCTTGCACAAGTGATCTTTGTTCTCAGTGAAGAAGATCCCACCACACTAAAGGAACAGAGTTGTCTGCCTGAGTCCTCATCCCAGCAGTCTGTGTGAGATTTAGAATTTGATATGACAAAGTTCAAATGAGCTGTCATGTTCCTTCCCAGCAATCACAGAATCACAGAATCCCAGGGGCTGGAAGGGACCTGGAAAGATCCCCCAGCCCAACCCCCCTGCCAGAGCAGGGGCACCCAGAGCACATCACACAGGAAGGTGTCCAGGGGGTTTTGAATGTCTCCAGAGAAGGAGACTCCACAGCCTCTCTGGGCAGCCTGTCCCAGGGCTCTGTCACTCTCACAGGAAAGAAGTTCTTCCTGATATTCCCATGGAACCTCCTGTGCTCCAGTTTGCACCCATTGCCCCTTGTCCTGTCACTGGACATCACTGAACAAAGCCTGGCTCTGTCCTCCTGACACTCACCCTTTACATATTTGTAACCACTGATGAGGTCACCCCTCAGTCTCCTCTTCTCCAAGCTCAAGAGCCCCAGCTCCCTCAGCCTTTCCTCATCAGGGAGATGTTCCACTCCCTTCAGCATCTCTGTGGCTCTGTCCTGGACTCTTTCCAGCAGTTCCCTGTCCTTCTGGAACTGAGGGGCCCAGAGCTGGACACAACATTCCAGATGTGGCCTCACCAAGGCAGAAGAGAGGGGCAGGAGAACCTCCCTTGACCTACTAACCACCCCCTTTCTAACACACCCCAGGATCCATTGGCCTTCTTGGCCACAAGGGCACATTGCTGGTCATGGTCATCCTCCTGTCCACCAGGACCCCCAGGTCTCTTTCTCCTACCCTGCTCTCCAGCAGCTCAGCCCCCAACCTGTACTGGTACCTGGGATTGTTCTTCCCCAGATGCAAGACTCTGCACTTGCCCTTGTTGAATTTCATCAAGTTTCTCCCCGCCCAACTCTCCAGCCTGTCCAGGTCTCCCTGAATGGCAGCACAGCCCTCTGGTGTGTCAGCCACTCCTCCCAGTTTGGTGTCACCAGCAAACCTGCTGAGGACACACTCTGTTCCCTCCTCCAGGTCCTTGATGAAAATATTGGAGAGCACTGGTCCCAGTACTGACCCCTGAGGGACTCCACTGGTCACAGACCTCCATGTGATGGAGATCACAGACCATGCCACAGTCCATTGTGTCCTGCCTATGTTCCTCATCCAAATCCACCTGTAGACCTGTCTGTCAAAGTCCAACTTTTGAGAAGAATCCTTTGGGATAGAAGGTGATGAATTATTAGGTATCTACTTCTGAAATGAACATCAGGTGCTCCAGTGCTTTGGAGAATTCTGCTGCATTGGCCTTTGAAGAATTATCTCCAAGGTAAATTCTTCTCCAGCTGAAATCTAGGATGAACACACAAATGCTGGAGAAGGGAATGTCTAGGCAGTGGACCTTGAAGAAGTAAATGCAGGTTTCTCCTGGTGTGCAGCTGCTGAAGCAGTGAAAGACACAGAAACATGAAGGACAGGCTGCTCTGAGCTATGAGCTCTGTCAACAAAAGGAATGTCATGTCAGCCTTGGATGAACATACTCAAATCAACAGTGGACATTGGATTGACTCAGCTGGTGTCAGGATGTCCTATTAAGAGATGGACAACTTCAGAGGGAGAATTTCTCATTTATATGAGGGATTTGCTTCTCAATTCAAAAGGAGGTTCACAGCAGAATTGCTTTCAAATTTATAACCCAGCATCTTTATCTCTTTGGTTTCCTCAGTGAAGCAGAAGGTGAAATATTCCCAGGTGTCTGGACCTCACACCATTGCTCAGACCCTCCACACTCAGCAACCCTCCTACCCTCCTTCTTGTCTCCTCTTGGCCACTGCACTTGGGCTGGGTGAGACAATATAATCCAGGGCTAGGTCATGAGTCCTGTTACAGGCTTGGACTCCAGACAGCTATGCCAGGGTCACAGACTTTGAGGTGTCCTCTGTCTACTGTGGCTTTCCTGCCCTGAAAACTGAAGTCAGGAGAAACTTGCTGGCATTGGGAGGCTGGGGAAGGGTGATGGGGAACTGCCACCTCCCTGTGACCTCTTGGGTTTTCACACATGCTCTTTTTTCTTTTCCCAGCTCCCACCAGACTTGGTTTTCCACTCTTCCTCTGGTGTAAACCAGCACAGACATGCTAAAGGCAACTGCCCGAGTTCACGTGGTGTTTAGACACCTAAAGTTAGGCATCGGTGGCATTCCTCCATCCTCATTGAAGAACCTTGAAAGTTGGGCTTGGAGTCTTGCCAGAGATGCCTCAACCCCTGCTGCAGTCTGTGAGCCTGGTGAGAAAAGCCCTGGTGACCCACAGAGCTGCTTGAAGGTTCATTCCTGCCTCACTCCACTGGTGCTTCCAACCTCTTCCACCCCAGCAGCACAGCCAGGTGGGAGCACAGGAGGGGAGACAGGCACTAAGGTTTTCATCTGGAATGAGACCTCGGTTCGTGTCCTTGTCAGGGTCTAAGCTGGAGAGGTCCTGGGGGAGAAGCATTCTCCTGCCATCCCTTTCCAGGGGATAATTGGTGCTTATTGGGCCAGAGGGAAGATCCTCCACGTGCTGAACGCAGTTTGAGAGTGGTGGGGAGGGGAGGTGAAGCACACCTGGACTTTTGACCTTGCCCAATGAATACACAAAGTGCTTATGAGTGAAACCTCTCCAAAAGACCAGCCCACTCTCTTGTTCCACTGAGCTGCTTTTTCAGCAGGACCATTTTCCCTGGACCATTCATTTCCAGCTCCTTATTTACCAGCTGTGAGCTCAGCACAGCTTGGCTTGGTGTCAGCAGGCCCTTGTCTTCTGGCCACAGCCAGTTTTCCTGACCTGCCTTGTTTCGTGAGGGATCAGATGGCACAAACCCAGGTGGACTTCCATGGCCTTGGGCTTTTTTCCAGCAAATGCTGGGCTCTGCCCCCTGCCATTTCTGCTGGTTTGGTTTTATGTGTCAGCCTAAAGCCTGGTGTTTCTGGCCTCACTGGGAGAGGGTCTGGTGTCTCCAGCAGGATGAGCTTTTCATCCAAGGATGGCTTTAAACAGGACTGGTCAAAATCACTCTCAGAATCAGTCAAGTTTTGTGAATTTGCCAGACTTTCAGGTTCTTAAAATCTGCTGAGGGTTGCAGTTAAACCAGTTTCGAGTCAGATTCAAACAATGTGAACATGGCTCACTCATCTGCAGAAGCTCTGGCCTGCTCTTCCTCTGCTAACAGCAGGAAATGTCCCCTCTGTTGTTGGTACTGTCATAGCTGTTAGTTTTCCTCTGAGTGAAGACTATTGTAAAGAAGATATGGACCACTGCAGCTCTTATCAGAGGTACCCTAGTAAAAATCAGAGGAAATACTAAATTGACATCTTCTTGGTCTTACCTGGGTTTGGTTGTCTAGTATTTGTGTTCCAGATGGGAGTGATGGAACAATGAGGACACTTAATACATCTGCAGGTGAAATCACACCAAAGAGTGGTCACCTGTGGGCAGGGGACCTGAGTGTGGGCAGGGAAGCAGCTTCCTCACCAGTGAGACTTCAGAAGTTCACATCAGTGGCAGCAACAAGAAGCTGCACGGATCTCTGGAGGCACCTCTTACACCCCCTTCCTGCCTGTGGTGTTTACAGCTGGTTGCAAACTTGGATCTTCACGTTTCATTTTCAGGGGGGGAAAAACAAGGCATCCTTTTTTTAAATGCTGGTAGGAAAACACTCCTTCATCTTTCCCCCTGCTCCTTTGCCTCCCCTTGGTCTCCCACCAGTGTCTCACTTCAAGATGACAGGAGGAGGGAAGTTGCTCTTTTTGCAGCCCCTAAGCTGCACTCTGAGCTGAGAGGGGCTGTGTGATCAGATCTGCCGCTGGAAATAACTTGTGTCCTCAGTCAGATCTTTTCACAGGCTGGCATTTCTTAGTCCTGTTCTGTGTTTGCAGGCTTGTTTTTTTGACATTTCATAGTCTTTGGTTCAGATGTTCTTTGGATGAAGGCAGCCACTCCCAGGAGCTGCCAGATCTGAAAACCATCGTGTCCGTGGTTCTTCATCCCACTTGTGCCTCTCTGTGGAGCATGGGAGGCTTCCCAGGCAGCCTGAGGAGAGGGACAGCAGACAGCACAGTGGCTGTTTCTCCCTCTTAGGGATGAAGGCACAGGCAGACCTTCAGCCCCCTTCCTTGGAGCCTGCCTGCCTGGTCACTTCATCTACACAATGATTTGATGTTAATAACGTCTCAGTTCTTCCCAGGGCTCCTCTGCTGTTGCTGCTGGTGGTTGATGTGTGCACAGGTAAGACCCAGGCAGCCCCTCCTGTCCTCTGCTCACTGCTGGGAGGTGCTGCAAAGGTCTCAGCTTCAGGTCTCTGGGCAAGGGGCTTTGGCTTGCCCAGGTCAGGGGACAGACAGTCCTAGTGGTGGGGAGAGCTGGCAGAGACCTGGCACCCAGAGCATCAATCATTAACCACCCCAGAAAGCTCCCTACCACCTTGTAGGCTGGTTTGTGGGTGAGAGCCCCCCGGGCAAGCAGGGGGTGGCAGGGGCTGTGCAGGGGGATGAGGTCCCTGAGCAGATATCACCCCGTGTCTCTGCTGCTTTGCCTGTGTTTGGAGATTCCTCTAACTGGCTCTGTTCCCACATGCCAGTGAGAAACCAGAGCTGACCCACTGCAGCTCAGAGGATGGGCTTTTCTTGTGGTGCAGTTGCTGCTTGTGTGGGTCGAGAACCACCCAGGGAGTGCCAGGGGATCCCTGTGCAGAAGAAGTGGTGTGAAGGCTGGGCCCCTCCATCTGGCCTCTCTGGTTTGCACCTTTCTTCTCCAAGGGGCTTGACTGGAGAGGGCAGAAAGGAGGCACAGGCAGCAGCTGCAGAAGGCAAAAAAGAATGATTTTTTAAAAGCCATAGAAATGCTGATGGCAATTAATGGATGTTGGAAGTCACAGACTGAGGAAAACTGTCAGGCTGGAGCACCTGGGAAAATCTGCAGCTGGCACAACAAAGGGATAATAAAGCATATTTTTTTGAAGTATATAAAGAAATAAATCTGTTCCGAATTTGGGAAGAAGAGGGGTGAATAGCACATGAGGATGATGAACTATTTTCCAGGACCTCGGCAGCTAAAGGTGATGTTGAACAGTATTTGTCATCAGTGAAAATATAACAGCAAGCACAGAAAACCTGCTCGGGAGAGTCTTGAAAGAGCTGGTTCTCTTGGCCAAGGGTGTGAACTGCCAGTTGTCCTGGAAATGCTGGGGAGGTCACTAAGGGCCAGGAGAGATCTCAAGATCTGCCAGGTTGCTGGTGGGCTTGACCCCAAGCAGAGACATGTTCTGAAAGCTGAGATGAGGTTCTGTCAAGAAAGAGTGGGAATCTATTTAGTACCAGTCAACAACCTTAAGAGGGAGTGGGTCTCATCTGACTAACCTTCTCTGCTTTTTAAGGACACAGAAGTCTGATAATGATATCTGGCCCACAGAGGTGTGGGAAAGGTGTTTCTTAACACTTGAGATGGAAAAGCAGCTCCTTCCAGAATGAGTAAAGCCCAGGGCAAGGGAATGAGGGATCCAGCAGCTTCTGAAGAAGAACATTGAGGGAAGAGTCTCACCATAAGGTGATACTTCTCCTGAGGTTCCAAAGGAGACTGAATTCACTGGGTATTCCAAGGAATTTATTTCAAGTGATATAGTAGGGACTGTAGCTGCAAGAGTTAAAAGAATGGAGAAAGGAACAGGTCTCTGGTTCCCTTCCCAGCTTGGCCATGTGGTTTCTTGAAACTCTGGGCAAAAACACCCACCTGCTGCTCTTTAGTTTTGCTGGCTGTATGCCAGAGGTCTGTCTGAATAGGAAAGGGGAAGATTAATGTTCATGTATCCCTGGCTTGGGGCAGAATATTCTTCACACACCAGAAAAGGAAAGCAGGTCATCCACGTTCATCCCTGCTGGATGGAAGGACATCCCAGTCCAACCTGGCAGCAGCAGGGATGTTCAGTCCCACTTCTCCATGACCTAGAGGTGCTGGCGATTAGTGGCACACATGGTGGCTCCACCAGGAATTCTTTGATTATTCTGGAAATCAGGAACCTGACCTGGTCTCGAGGGTCAGCAAAGAGCAGGGGTAGCCCAGGGCTGTTTCAAGAGGGTTCAGCCCCTCTCTGGTCACTTTCCTGAGCTGTTGGTCTGCAGATGGAACTCTCCCTGGGTGAGAACTTCAATTTACACACCGTGTGTCCCTTGCAATGTGGTTTTTTTCCTTTGTTCTTCTGCTGAAGACACTAGAAATGACACTTGAAGTTGTGCCTGGCATTAGGATCCACTTTAGGACAGGTGTCCTTCAGCTCAGGCTATGCAGTAACTTCATGCAAGTGCTTTTCTGCTTCCACTTTGTCACTTCATTTGTCACTGTCTCAGGGCTGCAAAAACTCCAGCTGAAGAGACCTTTTAACACAGAATATTTTCTTCTTCATCTTCTCAGCACTCCCAAGAACACACCATGCCTCTGTGTTTGCCATATTTATCACACTCACATGAAGTCTGGGTGGGTTATCAGTCCCAGTTTCAGGGATGCTGCCCCAGGATCTAGTCATGCCAGACTGGTCTCTACAAAGCTCTCAAAGGTCCTTTTGAAGAGCGTGCTGCATTTTCCCATCCAGCCATTAGGCCACACACCATCCTGGGCCTGGTGCAGGAGGCAAATTCCTGCAGAGCACTCAGTGACTCCAGAGCCCTGTGCTGCCTGCTGCCTGTCACTGCCACCTCTGGCACCTCCTGTCCCACAGGTACCCCAGGGAGGCACTAAATGACATAGTTAACAATCCCATTCCCTGATAATCCCAGTTCTCCCTGTTGGGAGCAGCAACATAACCCTGATTTTTCCTTCACATAACCAAACAGCCTGGCCTCATCACAAACCTCATTCTTCCAGAACCTGTTTATCTCTATAACATCACAGCTTTTATTTTTTTCACCTCCCTGGTTTGTAACAGTATGAAAAATTGTTTTGCATTTCCTTTGTAGTATGTGTCTCCTTCCCAGGAATTCAGCTTCTCCTTTATCATGATAATATTTCTCCTCAGTTCTGATTTCTCTTCATCTCCCTGTTTTCTCTCTTGCTTTGTGAGGTTATGTCCTTAGCAGTGTAATTTCTGTCTGAGAAACCCAGGGCAGAATTCATCCAACAGATTTTGATGTCTCCAATGCAAATATTTACTTCTGAACCAGTCCAGATTCCCTTTACAGTTGACAGAAGCTCTAGGTATTTTAATGTACATTCATCTCATCCTTGGGTAGGTGTCTACACCAGGGCAGATGAATCATGCTCCAGAAGTGTCTGTTCTCTCCCCTGGTTGTCAAAGGAGGGTGACTAGCTCAGAAGTTGTTTGCTACAACAAGATGACATGAATCCCACTCTCTGCAGAGGAAACATTACACAGAATCACAGAATCCCGGGGGTTGGAAGGGACCTGGAAAGATCACCCAGCCCAACCCCCCTGCCAGAGCAGGGGCACCCAGAGCACATCACACAGGAACGTGTCCAGGGGGGTTGGAATGTCTCCAGAGAAGGAGACTCCACAGCCTCTCTGGGCAGCCTGTCCCAGGGCTCTGTCACTCTCACAGGAAAGAAGTTCTTCCTGATATTCACATGGAACCTTCTCTGCTCCAGTTTGCACCCACTGCCCCTTGTCCTGTCACTGGACATCACTGAACAAAGCCTGGCTCTGTCCTCCTGACACTCACCCTTTACATATTTGTGAACACTGATGAGGTCACCCCTCAGTCTCCCCTTCTCCAAGCTCAAGAGCCCCAGCTCCCTCAGCCTTTCCTCATCAGGGAGATGTTCCACTCCCTCCATCATCTCTGTGGCTGTGCCCTGGACTCTTTCCAGCAGTTCCCTGTCCATTCTGAAATGAATGTTCTGCTTCCCCAAACAATTACCCAATGATCCTCATAACATTTTGCTTTTCCTCCAAGGCAGCTCACAGAGTCCCACGTAGAAATTATTTTCTCCTTGTCTAATCTGGTTTTTAGGTCTCTTCTGTCTGACCAGGCTTTCTCATCTCTTGCCCTTTCAGATGAAGTGGGAAGTCCTACACCACTGGTCAGTGCTGAAATGGAAAATGAAGATTTAATGCCTGTTCAGCAGCACAACCTGATCCCTGGATGCAGTTACAGTTTGAAAGGTTTCTGCATGTGGTTTTGTTCCTTCCTTCATCCTTTGTGAGTTCTTTCTGCTTTGGTATTTTCATTCCTTCAGGCTTTTGAAGAACAACTGTGGGTTTTAGAAGGTATTGTGCCTCTGTCCAAGAGCTGCCACTACGTTGTTCCTTTTTTTAAAAAAAACCACTATATACAATCCTTTCTTCAGCTTCTCACAGGCTTCTCTAATTGTTTGTTGCTGTCCTGTCCTTGGAATATGCTCTTTTGATTTTCCTCTGCTCTCTCCCTGCGTTCTGATAACTCAGCCACCTGCAGCTTCATCATCTTTCCCTCCCAAAGCCCTCGGGACCATCTGACACTGCCTTGAAACCAGCAAACTGCTGCGGTTTTGCTACATTCAAACGAGGAGCCAGTTTCTCTCAGCTTGTATCCCCGTTGTAACTGCCTCCAATTCAAAACGACACCAAACTGGGACTCCAGAGCCTGCCCTTTGCAAGCTTTGCAGTTGCTCAGCTGACACTTCCACCCTGCTCTTCTTCCCCTGCCAGAACTCGGTCGTGCTCTTTCTTCAAGTGTCTCCCTTAATCTTCACGGAAAGCCAGACCCTTCCTTGAATTTCTCCCCGTCCTCTGCCACGTTACCAGGGACCACCTGCTAACTTGGACCCTCAGCTTCTCCACCACGCTCTTCTCCCCTCATCCTTCCCTCTCCTGTGTTTCTTTTGCGTGCACTTGGACTTCCTGCTGAGGTCTGAGGGGCTGTGAGGACGTGGCAGGAGAAAGAGGAATGGGTGAGGGAAGAAGAAATTCCTCATGGATTGAAGATTCTCAGACAAATCTGCATTTCTCAGCATCCCAGGGAGCCAGGTGCCTTTGTCCAGCAGGGATGAAGGAAATAACTTGCAGGGAGAAGGTTTGGAGGTCGTTGTCTTCAAGAATAATTCTTTTTCTCCCCTCAAAATCCATCACTCAGAAGGCATCTGAAAAAATACCATCCCTTGCACCTCATAACACTGCCAAGAATGAAATCTTGTCTTTATATGTATTTATTTAAGCAGTTCCATAGCTTAGCATACATTTACTAGGATTTTTAGTGTGTAAATTTTATTCACACTTGATTATGTGTCTTTAATTGATGATTAGTGTCAAGCTCACTTGAATACAAATTAAAATCCAATCAACGTGCATTAAACTGGTATTTTTAAATGGGCTTGAAATTAACCAGAGGCAGGGGGAAAAAAAAAAAGAAATCTATCCAGACTTGGTCTGCATTTTGATTTATCAAAACCCTGCTGTACTGATTGCAAAGGTGTGTAGCCAGAAAGCTTCTGGTTACCATGTTCTTCAAAACCTGAGAACTTGTAGAAGTCCTCCTTGGGTATCTAGACTCTTCTGCAGAGAAACTTGCTCACTTTCTTGACAAATGTTGCCAGCTTTGCCTGCTCTGGGCAATATTATGAATAATTGGTGTTTCCAGGCCTCCCTGGGAGGGTCTCCTTCCTTCACCTGCACTAGGATTGCTCTCACTAGCTCCTCAAGTCCTGGGCTGCAAGGGGTTTCTTGTGAGTTTTGTAAATACTTACAATTGATTAAATGACACCTCCGGGTTCTGTATAATTGGATTCATCTTTTAATAGTTTAAAAAGTTTGTTGATTTTTACATGCCCCAGCCCTGGCAGTGCTGAAGGGCAGGTTGGATGGGGCTTGGAGCAGCCTGGGCTGGTAGGAGGTGTCCCTGCCCATGGCAGGGGGTGGGACTGGATGAGCTTTAAGGTCCCTTCTAACACAAACCAGTCTGTGGTTTTATGACCAGGGACAACTGAGGGTTTGTTGGGTCCAGCGTGGCCCAAAGAACTGGGAGGCAGTTGGGTGAGGCAGGAGCAGGATTGGGCTCCTAAGGGGGTAGGTCTCCCAGACTGGGTCCCCATCTTCTTCTGCTGGTTTTGGGGTATCACAGCAGCTGGGAGCTGGGGGCTGTACTGTGTCCCTTGGCTCAGCTTGGAGCCAGCTGAGCTGCAGCAGGTTACAGGAGACACCAGATGCTGTTACTGCAGTTGTCAAGGTGCACTTTGCTAGTGCTGGGTCCTGATGTTAGGACCTGAGTCACCTCTCCTGACTCAAGCATTCAAATGGACCCCAGAGTCCCAGGCAGGGACTGCCCGTGGCTTTGGCTGCTTGTTTCAGTGACCAGAAGCCATGAAAGCCTTTTCAGGAGGTGTTTCTTTTTGTGCCAGACCTCCCTCCAGCTCTGCTGCTGCTGGTCCAGGACCAGCCTGAAGGCCCTGCACACCTCAGAGGGCTTCTTCTCCAGGAGTCCTTTCCTACCAGTGGCTGATGCATGTCAGGGTGGGCATCAGCATCATGCTGCCTAAGGAGCAGTGGAGAGAGCTTTATTAATAAATAAAGATATCAAGTGACAAGAGCTGTTATCCTGCAGGCAGGGGACACTGGGTCCAACTCAAAACCCAGCCAGCATCACCTCACCTGTGACCAGCAGCCTGACCCACAGCAGGACTGAGCTGGAAAAGGCTCTGCCCCACGTGGCAAAGTCCACAAGAGTCATGTTTTTAGAAAACATCCCTGCTTGCAAGAGATGGGGAGGAAGGGAAGTGCTTGGCTCAGGATTCCTGAGCTCTGGAAGCAGAATTTTCCCTCCACAAAATCCCCATCTGCACCTGCTCAGGAAGGACTGCAGGTTTTTGTCTGCAGAGGATTTCTTTCTCCATAACACTCTGCACTCTCCATTTTTCATGTTCTTTGGGATCTCAAAGGAACTCAACGTTTTGCAGGAGACATCAAGTAATTCCGTTGGATAAATCTGCTGCTTAATTAGATGATAATGTCTTCTCCTCAGTGTGGAAACCTATGTACTTTATCAACTGAGAGGCCTCTTCAAAGAGGTTAATTTGGGAATATTTTGTAATAAAGATGAATATTTGTATAATAAAATCAGTGTATCTGTGTCCTATGAGAGAGATACTTAATAGATGAGTTTAGCAAGGTCACTTCATGCTACAATTGCTTACCAAAATATGTGTAAACAGTAGTTATATTAATTGGGGAATTACTTAGTTATCTGACAGTGCTTAAGCAGTTCTCTTACCAAACTCAGAAAGACCAGAGAAGCCTCTGCAAAGATAATTAAGATGAGACAATGGCCCCTGTAATGATAATTCACAATTTAGACTTTCTTTAATAATTAATTGTGCTCAGCAAGATTGTTCTGAGAGCTGGAGGACTTTGCACATAACACAAGGGCCTGATTTAGTGCAGGATGTCAACTGCCTGCTAAGATCTGATAGGAGTGGAGGCAGATCTCAGCAAACAGCACAAAAGGGGTAAAAGCCCCATTTTAAAGCTGTTCCAAGAATTTCTTGTGGAAGGTTCTTAGGAGACAGCCACAGTAATTGTGCTGAGACAATGCCAACAGTGGCAGGAGGCACTTCTAACATCTGTCTTGGAGATGTGTCCTTGGTGATCTTGTGAAGAAGGAGAACAAACCTCCCTGAAGCTGCACATGGGAAACTCCTGAGCATCCCACAGTCTCTGGAATGGTTTTCACATCCTCCACAGCCCTGCCAGCCCACCAGCTGCTGAAGAGGGCTGGGAGGAGGCAGCATGCAGGCATGGAGCAAACTTCACCTCCAGAACCTCCAAACTTCACCTCCAGAAACCTCCAAACTTCACTTCCAGAACCTCCAAACTTCACCTCCAGAAACCTCCAAACTTCACCTCCAGAACCTCCAAACTTCACCTCCAGAAACCTCCAAACTTCACCTCCAGAAACCTCCAAACTTCACCTCCAGAAACCTCCAAACTTCACTTCCAGAACCTCCAAACTTCACTTCCAGAACCTCCAAACTTCACCTCCAGAAACCTCCAAACTTCACCTCCAGAACCTCCAAACTTCACCTCCAGAAACCTCCAAACTTCACCTCCAGAACCTCCAAACTTCACCTCCAGAAACCTCCAAACTTCACTTTCCATCTCCTGCTTCAGGACCAGGGGCCAGAGGTCACTGCTGGGGAACTAATGCAGTTTTTCTTGCAGTGATTTCATCGGGAGGTCACGATTTATGGACCAGCAGCTCCCCTGTGGCAGCCACGGCTTGGGCAGGGAGGCATCCAGGAGAAGAGGGGCTGGGGGGAGATCTAACAGCAGCCCCACACTGCTCGGGGGCTGTGACAGTGGGGACAGAGCCAGAGGGGCACGAGGAAGGGACAAGAGTGGCTACGGACTGCAGCCAGAGAACAGCTTCACCATGAGGGTGGTTGAGGGTGGGAAGGGTTTACCCAGAGTCAGTGTAACCTCTCTCCATCCTTGAGAGCTCTCCAGACCTATGGCTGACCTAACCTAAAGCTGATCTCCCCCCCAGCTGGGAGGGAGGCCCTCCAGGGGTCCGTGCACACCAACACTCCCATGTTGCTGCCATCCTCTCCCGAGCAGTGACACAACCTGTGCCTACCCACCTGAGCACCCCCTCCAAGGAAAGCTGTGCTCACCACACTCCCCTGTGCTCCTCGGGAGCCAATGACAGCACAGACGGACCACAGAAATTCTGGTCCAATCTTCACACCTCTGGGGAGAAAGAGGGGAAGGTTCCTGATTCTCCTCCACACACAGGAGCACGGAGGCGCAGAAAGACAGAATCAGAGAACCAGGCTGGTCTGGGTTGGAAAAGACCTTAAACATCATCCAGTCCCAACCCCCCTGCATGGGCAGGGACACCTCCCAGCAGCCCAGGTTGCTCCAAGCCCCATCCAACCTGCCCTTCAACACTGCCAGGGATGGGGCAGCCACAGCTTCCCTGGGCAACCTGGGCCAGGCTCTCACCACCCTCACAGCAAAGAATTTCTTCCTAAGATCCTTCATCTCAGGCTCCTCTCTTTCAGTCTGAAACCATCCCCCCTCATCCTGTCACTCCATGTCCTTGTAAAACATCCCTCTCCAGCTTTCTTCTAGGCTCCCAAAAAGTGACTATGCCGGAGTCTGAAGCTGGGGGTCCTGCCTTCCCTGGGAGACAAACCTCTACGGGCAAAAGCAGCAGGACCCAGATGTCTGTCTTTTGAAGGACACACCCTCAGCTACATTTTTTACACCAAATACCACATCACAACCAGTTTCATTCTGGTTAATTGCAGCCCCGCAACCTCATGGCCATCGCTTCATGAAATCACTGAGAACACAACCGAGGCCAAACCTTTGCTTGAAGGACCAAGTGACTGTGCAGAGCAGCTCTGCCTCCATCATCCTGTGAAGCTCCTGGCTGTTGGAAAGGCAGGGAAGAGCCTTCCAAGGCAATGTTTCCAAGCAATGCAAGAGAAAGCCTTGGCTGAGAACTGCCAGCCCTGGGAGGGATGTGGATTTCACAGCTCTCATCTCTCCCCCAGGATGAATCCACTGTTGGGTCCCAGCACCATTCCCAGGCCACTGGGTGAGGAGTAGAATGTGCAGCCTTGTTCTCTGCCAAGGAGGCAGTTTGTGGTGTCTGATAAGAACTACTGTACAACAGAACATCATCTACTGGAACACTTTATTATGCCTAATGCAATGGGAGAGTAAACAGGGCTGAGGAGAATTAAAATCAATTGCATTCTCTTCTCAATAGCAGTATCAGTTTGTTGGTAATTACTTGTTTGTTGTCTTCATTGTGAATCCCAACAATTCCAAGGTTGTTAATGCTCCGAGAGAGAAAATGAAATTACATATTCAATTTATTCTGCACAGAAACAAATTACCAAGAAGAAAAGAAGGGATTTATTTGCATTCCTGTGGTGGAGTTGGTGACATCCTCTCTGATGGAGCTGCCTCCCAGCCAGGTCCACGGGGACTTGGCTGTCACCTCCCATCCCTGGTGGGCTCCAGCCCGGGCAGGGACACCAGCTGGGAGCTCCACTGGTGCCCAGCTTGTTGGAGCTGTCTGGGGCTGGGATCCACATCCCTTCCCCTTTTCCACAGGGAGGAGAGGCTGTCTGGGGCTCCAAAGGGACACGGCTGGGACCTTGATGTCCAGAGCAGCCCAGCCCAGTCACTCCCCATTACACCAGTGTCCAAATCCAGAGGCCCTGTCTGTCCTTCTATGGGGTTACAGGGGTAAAAGAGATTGTTTCTGCAATAATGTGTTTGAGTTTCATTTAAGCTCTTGACTGCAGGCAATGGTTACCTTCATCCAGTTAATTTCTACAATGCTTAAATTTATCTTTCTGCAAATCTGACTTAAATATTAACGATGCTTTGCATTTCTAGTGCCTTTCATCCCATGATCTTAAATGTACCTCTGGAAGAGAAAGTGGTTGAGTGGGGGTGGAGATCTCTTTTGACATCTCACAGGGACTAAAATGCAACCAATCATTAAATGCACCTGTCTCCCCTCCAAACCACAGAGGCTGCTTTTCACCCTCTTGGTGCCAAGGTCCAGCCTCAGTGAGCCTGTCTCGTGGTCTGATGGGCAATGCAGGACAGGACATCTCAGCTGAGGAGGGCACAGGGCCTTAATAACACCTCTTAGACTTGAAAACAGGTGTTACTTGAGGTGAGAGATGTAACCGAGTGAGGGACCCGGCGTGAAAGTGTCTGTTCCAGAGAGAAGGTTGGATGTTTGGTGGCCAGGAGCAGAGAGTTGGTTGGTAATGGGACTCAGGGCAGCTTTCAACATGTTTGGCAGGACAAGTCAGCGTGGAGAGCAGTAAGAGACAGGGAGAGGGACATATATTCCTCTGGGAGGGAGAAAAGGTGCTAATGTGTCCCACAGCTGGGGGAAGGAGCCCAACACCTGCACACACAGAGCAGAGAAATGGGGAGGAGGTTCATCAGTGGAAGGAATGAACTTATAACACCATCTACCTGTGGGATGGGATGGGGGGAAGGTGAGGTGGTGCATCAGAAGGAAAAGAGGTGCAATGACTTGGGATGGTTGATGATCCAGAACCTTGCATAAAGGCCCTGGCAGCCTGAGCCTCATCGGGTGCTTGTGTTGGTTGAGGAGCAGCAGCACAACCTGAGGTCCAAGTGGTTGTTCAAGCCAAGCAGCTGCAGGGCTTGGAGTCTGCTCCAGGCCTGGGGAAAACGACAGCAAGGGGAAGAATACAGAACTGGGTGGGGAAAAGACGTTTTAACGACGTTCCCCAGCATCTAGGAGAGAATTAAAAGCATAAATAAATAAATGAAAACCGGGAGCAAGCGTTTGGCACCAGACTTGAAACTCTGCTTAAAGGGACAGTCCCAGCCCTTGCTGCCTGTCCTGCCACCACACTGCACAGCCCGTTGAGAAAGGAGCAACCTCTGCAACTGGCCCTGCAGTTTGTTGTACCTATTGCCAGCAACACCCTCCTGAGCATCCTTTCTCTCCCACTGGAGCTTGGCTGACTGACTCTGAAACCTGGCTCAGGTAAATCTTGCAGACTGGAGTGGGCAGAGGAGAAACCACTGCAGGTTCTCCCTCCCTCCCAGAGCCTTCCAGCCCTGTTTGCTGCAGGTGTGACACGAGCCCTGTTTCTCTGGAACACTGGCAGGGCTTTTTGTGGTTCCCCACCCACAAGCCATTCTCAGCAGAGCTTGGCAGGCTCCACAGATGAATCTATTTGTCCCCTTCTCTCTTTCAGACACATTCAGCCTCTTCTCTCCCTGGAGTGACCCACTCACTGCCCACACCTGTGGGCTAAGCCAGGATTTGGTCCCAGCAGTGAGGGGTGCAGGATGCTCCCATCCCCACCCTGCTCTCCCTGCCCTGGAGCAGGGGCTGGGTTGGTGGGTTGGGGCCAGGCAGGGGCTGCTCCAGGCACAAACCCTCTTCTGTGTCCTCTCCTGCAGCCCAGCGGGGACCTGCTGCAAACCAGGAGTGCTTATTCCTCCACGTGGCTCCTGTGCAAATGTTTTGCCTCTTCTGCCCTGATTCAGCACTACTGCAAACCCCGTGAGGTGCCAGGCTGGAACTTTAGGCCCAAATAACTTTGCAAGTGTTATTTTCCTGAGAAACATTCTTCTCATTTAAGACTACCCTGTGAGCATAAAAATCTCTCATCATGATTTCCCCGTCAGCTGTTTCTTTTCAAGACCTTTTCCTCCTTCCTAGAAATGCATGACACACGATGGAAATTATGTAAAGCTCCTGCTCTCTGTGCCTATGAATAGTGGCTTCTATTCTGTGTTGGTTTCTATTTGGGTTTTATAATCACACTCATATTTCAAGTTTAACCAAGGCACAATTTCTCTAACAAGGGCGGCAAACAAAGGGAACAAGTTTAAGCTGAGCAAACAAGTGCAGGACTGTATCCTTCACTTCCTTAATGCTTCCCTGCCTCAAAATTATTCCCTGTGTGTTCCATTTAGGCAACGTATACAAATGGTTTGTAGGAGTTATTCACCCTCAAAACATAATAACCCAGCAGGGCTGGGGCTGCTCTTAGCTCCGTTCCTGCTCGTTTCAGAGCAGCAACACTGCTTTGTGTGGAAGCCTCTCCCATTTGTTCTTTATTAAAAAGAAAATTAGCATGAAACCCAGCTCTCCACTTAATAGTCTCCAAAGCTGCCTGGCAGATATTTTTTTGTTAAAGCATCACAAATCTCTCCTGTAATTCTGCCTTCCTAAATGGAAGAGGCTCGGGGCGTAAATTTAAATGTTGAGCGTGACCAGGGGGAAAAAAAAACAAGGTAATGGTGCTTGGGGTGTGTGTGTGATGAGTGTGAAGCAAGATGTGGCTCCCTGAGCTAGTGGGAGAGGAAAGGAGTCATAGAATCAATCATAGAATGCATGGGGTTGGAAGAGGCCTTTCAAGGTCATCCAGTCCAGCCCCCCTGCAGGGACCTCTTTCACTAGGGCAGGTTCTTCAGAGGCTCATCAAACCTGACCTTGAATGTCTTCAGGGATGGGGCCTCCACCACCTCTCTGGGCAACATTTTCCAGTGTCTCACCACTCTCATAGTAAAGATCTTCCTAACATCTGATGTAAATCTACCCTGCTCTAGTTTGAGACCATTGCCCCTCATCCTTTTGCTGCACATTCTTGTCCCAAGCCCCTCCCCAGCTTTCCTGGAGCCCCTCCAGGCACTGGAAGGTGCTCTGAGGTCTCCCTGGAGCCTTCTCTTCTCCAGGCTGAACACCCCAACTCTCCCAGCCTGGCTCCAGAGCAGAGCTGCTCCAGCCCTCTGAGCATCTTTGTGGCCTCCTCTGGACTTTCTCCAGGAGCTCATGTCCTTATTATGTTGGGGGCTCCAGAATTGGACACAGTGCTCCAGGTGGTGCCACATCTAGAGAGGCAGAGGAAGCAAGGGCTGGGGCTAGAAACCAGCCTCTTCCAAAGCATGTCCTTCTTGCTGAGGTTCCTGGGACTGCAAGTGTGGGCAGTGAGCATTTTGTGGCACTTCAGAAGGGTTCTGCTAGGTCTGCTGTGAAAATGACCATTCCCCAGCCAGTCAGTTCAGTCCCTCTAGAGATGTCTGTGGGTCTGGCCAAAGCTTCATTGCACCAGGTGCCACCAGAAAAGGAGAACTTCAAGCAGCATCTCTGCAAAGTCAGAAACTGGCCAGGGAGAAGAGCTAGAGCTACTCTGCTGCACCAAAGCTGTCAGAGTACCCAGGGTTATTTGCTGTGGAAAGTGGCTTCTGATGCTCCACAAAGCCAAAAGGCTGCAGGTTCCTACAAGCCCTTGGGATCTTCAGGACTCTGGTTTCCCCTTGTCACTGAGGGAATAGAGGTACTCTGTATATTTTGGATCCTGAATAATTGTCTTCTACCCAAAGCTTGTAGGACAGAGAGTCATTGTCCATTTCAAACCATTTGGGCATTTTTGCTGGGCATTTCAGTTCTAGAAGGAGCTGGTTTGAGAAAGAACAACTTCATGAGAAGCAATTTTCCTCCTTTTAGTTTTCTTTATCTTTTTTTGTCGTAAGGAAATTCAAAATCTGCAAAAGAGTGTTGTGTCTTCTTGGCCAAAGTTTAAAGCTGGATGTGATTTAATTGTGCTTTTTCTGATGGTTTCAGTCAGAAGCACAAGAGACCTTCTCCACTAGGAGTGAAGCTCTTCCAGTTGGTTCTCCCTGTCTGAACATACGTGGCACAACCAAGGAGAAATCTCTACTGCAAGTTTCAACCCAGCTCTGCCTTTGGCAAGTCGGGCAAGAAGGTCCTATTTGGGGCCATGGAAGTGTTGAGCACTGAGGGTGCAGCAGGCAAACCAAGTTGTGCTGTGTGTGGGAAGGCACAGTCCCAGGAGCTACAAGGACATTCAGATGTATTGTTGCCTTTGCTGGCTCTGACTATTGCAGCCTTGGCAGAGATTCCTGAACCCTCCTCAGGAAAAGGTCTGTGCTTCAGATTCAGCCTCTTCCCACTGGTCCAGGACATCCCACAAAGATTTGAGGGCAGCCCAGCCAACATCAGAGGGATGCAGACCTTTCTAATGCACGTGGAGGTCCCACCTGCCCTGGTGGGTACCCTCAGCTGCAGGAGTGTGGTCTGGGATTCTGCTTCAGCCCTGGCTGGGAACAGAGGCTCAGGCTGGGCAAACCATCAGTACCCTGCCTGTTTCTCAGCATTTACTGACTCCAAGCACCAAGGGCAGAAAATGTTCTCTGAATTCCTTCACAACAGGCAGGGGAGCTCCCAGCGATGGCTGCTATCAGGGAGTGAAAAAATGTGATCACTGAACACACCTCAGCTCATTATCTCTGTGCTTTTTGTGCTGTAGCAGATGGATCTTCAGTAGGTGAGTGCAGGTTTTAGGGTGAAGCTGCTTTCATTGTTAAAACAGCTCTTCCAGTAACCCTGGCTGTTTCATTGAGATTCACAGGAAAATGACTCAGAAATGTAATGGTAAAATAAAGATACCTTTGAGCAGGCAGTGGGGATGTGTTCCCTGCTCTTGAAGGGTCATGTAGGAGTTGGAAAGGGAGCCCGAGTGGCCCTGGGTTAGGTGAGGAAGTGGATAGGGAGGGTACATCACAGCTGGGCAGGGATCTCTGGGATGAGCCCAAATTTCTCCCCAGAAAATCCCATTGACTCCAGCTAGAAAGCCCCGGGTTGCCAGGCTGGGTGCTGAGGGTCACTGGTGAGTGGCCAGGAGGGGCTGGCAGGTTGTAGAGGACTTCTTGGGCCTTCAAATATGACATGGACAATGTCCATGGAAAGTTGCAGGTGAGACTGGCTGGGCAGAGGGAGGGAGGGCTGCTCCCCACCACGCAGTGTCCCCTCAGTCACCTGGACACTTCTTTGAAGTGGTTTGATGTCTCCTGAATGAAGGTGGCTGGGCCAGGAGTAGCCTGAGACGTGGGTGATGGAGGAAACCTGAAGGCTGAGGGTCCAAGAGCAGCTCAGGCTTGGGGCTGACACCTGAGGACACCCAGCTTTGGAGCCTCAAGCCTCAGTCTGGATGGATCCTTCTGGTCCAGGCCAGCTGGTTTGAAAACAACCCTTCCTTGGCACTTGACAGGGAAGGTGGTCACATCTCTTACCCAGATGAGGGCAGTGAGGAGGTGACCCAGAGTGACACAGAAGTGACAGTCACAGCCCTCCTGGTCCCAGCACTGTGGTGGGTCACTTTCTCCTGGGAGTTTTGTAATTTTATCAGTTGTATCCCTTGCAGGAGTTCAGGCTGAGCTGATGCACCCTGCAGGTCAGCAGACACAGCCTGGCCACAGCAGGACACCCAAAACCTGCCTCTCCATCGTTGCAAGGGGAGCTGATAGGACAAGCCAGAGAATCATAGAATCATACAGTTTGGGTGGGAAGGGACCTTTAAAGGCCATCTAGGCCAACCCCCCTGCAGCGAGCAGGGACATCTCCAAATAAATCAGGTCACTCAGAGCCCCATCCAACCTGGCCTGGAACGTTCCCAGGTATGGGGCTTCTACCATCTCTTTGCTCAGCCTGGGCCAGCAGCTTATCACCCTCACCATAAAAAAATCTCTTCCCTATATCTAGTCTAAATCTCCCCTCTTTTAGACATTCCTTGCATTCTCCAGGACGACTGGCTAGTAAAAACACCCAACCATCCCCTGCTCCAGACATCATGTTTCTAGAAGCCACCAAGCTGCATTCCCAGGGTGGGAGAATGGAGCAGCTCTCTCCTTCAGCAGCTGCTGGGGCTGGCTGCTCCCTGGAGAAAGGTGTTTCTGCAGCCACTCTCACACTGCTTGCCCAGCAGCCCAGCAGTGAGGCTCCCTGGTGTGCTCTCAATCTGCTCACTGAGCTGCCCTGGGTTTTGTTTCCCTCCAGGACCCTTTGGCAACCCTGCTATTTTGTGCTCTGCATCTGTCACTCGTTATAAGCTGGAACTGCTCAGTGTTGAGATAGAGGCTGATAAACACTGGAATCACATTTGCCTGGTTGAGCAAAGAGATTTAGAACCACAATCATTTTTTTATTTTACTTTTCTCTCTCTCTCTCTCTTTTTTTTTTCCCCAAGTGTCACATCTTGTACCATTTTATCTCTCCCTTCTGCAGCCTCGTTCCCTCTCTGCAAACACCTGGGGAGGCAAAAAGGAGGGAGAATGATGAGGATTTGCAAGGCACAGGTCTCTGAGGACAGAGAACATGATGCAGTAGATGCCTCTCTATAATAAACTGTGCCCTGGAATTAGGAAATCCTCACCCTGAAGGACCTCCTGGAGGTCTGGAGACATGAGCCCCACAGACTGCCAGCAGCTGTTTTGCAGGACAAGACTTGCCAGCAGTGGGGGATGTGCTGTCATGCTCTGGGCACTTGCCATAAGTGGCCTGTCAAGTGCTCACCTCTTGACCATGTTGGTCTGATCTCCACTTGCAGCAGAAGATTCACTCCAGGCAGAGCCCAGCTGTGACACAAACATCTTCACACTCATCTCTGCCTTGTTGAGAGGCTAAGCCAGAAGCCTCCTGCCCAGTCTCCCACAGTGTTGGCTGATTTGCTTCTGCTCATCTGTACAGTCAAGTTCCACTGGAACCATCACCCAGAACAGATGAGTCAGAGAGGGAAGTAAAGGAGAGCCAAGCTTGGCAGAGACCTCTGATCTGCCCTCCCAGATGCTTTTTCATCTCTACCCCCTGCACTGGAGCTGAAGAGAACAGGTCACATCCTCTACCTATCCCATCTACTTTGTCTTAGGTGATTTTACTTGTGCCCTACTTCATTTGTACCTCTTGCCTGCCATCTTTGTCTCAAGGCAAGTGGTAAAACCTTCCAGACTATGAAAACCAATCACTTGCAATCACCTAATCAGACACATGATGTTCCTTCTGATCTGAGATGCACAGGCAGCCCGAGCATGATGAAGCCCAGGGGTGACATTGGGAAGAGACACTTGGTGGGGCAACACTTTGCTGTCAGCTGGGTCTAAGAAGAAACCTTCTGGAGATCTCCTCTCAGGTTGAACAGATCTTTCTAAGCCAGCTGTTCTTTTTGTGTCTTTCTGTAATCCCAGTAAAACTTCTTTATTGGAGGGATGAAGATTTTTGGGAGAAATTATTATTCCTTTGGCTCCAGAGGGAAACTGGGTTACTTCTTGAGCTCAGCATCTTCCTGCATCTGTACAGAACCTTCCTGTTTTCTACCCATCCTTCAAATTCAGCTTTCACCCCTCTCCAGAGTTTAAACCTCCTTAGAAGTTCCACACTGATGGGTGTCACTCATGAGCACAATGGTTGACCCCATGATTTAGTTGCCTCTTAAGGATCCATCCTCCTTCTTCTTAATAGTCTGCACATTTTATTTGTTCATTTATCCCCAGCTCAGTAAGAGGGGAAAACCTTTGAACAGGGTGCTGACTAAATGCTTCTGGATCTTGTACTGTTGTCTGCCTTGTTTTGATCCCGTTGCATGAAAGGATCAAAAGGGAACAAGTTTAATCATGGAAGATGACAGAAGCAATGCTGAAAGTGCTGGGAATGCTACCTCAGAGGCACAACCTCCCTCGGGAAGCTGTAAACACCCCTTTCAGCTCCTCAAATAATGAAGGTGCCTGCCACTTCCTTGTCCTCTTTGATCTTTGCCAGCAGGTTCAGCTCTGTGTGTGTGTCGGTGGGTGTGGGGGATGTAGGAGAGGAGACTGAAAGAGGGTGGGATGTGGGAGCAGAAGTGCCCAGTTCTGGGCTCCCCATCTCCTGACTGGAGAGGAACCATCCCCCCAGAGCAGGGACTTGCTTAGTGAAGAAGCTTCAGAGCATCAGTCCTAAGGATCCAGGCTGAGCACAGGTACATCCCAGGCAATGAAGGCTGTTCTGTGGCCTCAGTCCCTGCCCTGGCAGGGTTGCCTGGGAGGCAGAAAAGGAGAGTGGAAAATGCTCATTCCTCCTGGCTGGAAAAAAAGCAGAAAATGGGAACAGACCCACAGCACCTGCCAAGCTGCTCAACCTGGTGGCCTTGGGCTGAAATGGAGCTGAGTTATTCCCAGCCCAAGGCTGGAGCAGGAGCAGCTCATATGGCAGAGGGAGCAGGATACCTCTGTCCCAGGACATGGAGAAGGAAACATCAGCCCAGATGGAAAGTGATGCTCAGAGCAGCTCCACGTTGCTCCCTGAAGCAAAACAGGCACCGAACTAATTTTTACAAGCCCATAAACTGCAGGGTAAAACCAGGGAGGATTTGGCAGCAAAGTGCTGGCTGTGGTGATGCTGGTGATTGACAACCAGCTCTTCACCCAGAGGTGGAAAATTCTCTCTCTGCAGTACCCTGGCAATAAAAGACAGAGCTGATTTAAAGGGAAATTCCCCCCCGGGGGGTATTAAAGCTCGGGCACCCTGGCAGGCCCTGGCTCTGCTCACCCTTCATTGCAAATCTCAGCAGGGGCCCAGGAGGAGGGATCTGGAACTTGAGCACTGCAGACTCCTCCTGAGACACACACACCTATTTTATTTTCTGTTAGAAGGGAACAACTCTCATCCCCACCAGCAGGATTCAGCCCTGCCTCCAGGTGAGATATTTGTGAGCTCATTAAGGATGCCCTGAGGTCTGGCTAATAAATGCTGCTTGCTGCTTCAGCATGGGAAATCAGGCTGCTCTTCTGGCAGATCCCCTTATTAAATCAAGCTGTGACCTCTGGGACACTCAGACAGACACAGGCTTCTCCACACGCAGCAGAAGTGGGGGCTGCTAATTGCTTCCCCCCCTGAGTCCTCACACCAAGGGTGATTATTTTTCCCTCCACTTAACAGTAGTTAGAGCTGAGCTGCAGGTTCCTGGGCTGCTGCTTCACACCCTGCCCTGAGCTCCCACCAGGACAAGGGCTTTGCTCTCTGTCTCAGATAGTTCTGACAGAACAAACTGCTTTGCTACGCTGTGATAGTGTCAGTGACCAGAATAATGCTCAGCCAGAAGGTCTGGGCTTGCAAGTCTCACAAGAGTCCTTCTTCTAGAACAAACCCTCCCTGGGATCCAGGGCATGACTGTTTGGCTGTGGCTGAAGAGCTCAGCTGGTCCCTGAGTGTCACACATGGATGGCAGGGGGGGGGTTTAAGGACCAGCTTGTAGGAATGAGGGCAGAGCAGAAGATGCTCTGGGAGCAGCTGCTCCAGTGAGCAGGGCAGGAGATGGGAGGGTTTCATAGCATGGAATCCTGGACTGGTTTGAGTTGGAAGGGACTTTATAGATCATTTAGTTCCACCCTCCCTGCATTGGCAGGGACACCTCCCACCAGATCAGGTTGCTCCAAGTCCCATCCCCAGGTTTCCTGGAGCCCCTTCAAGCACTGGAAGGTGCTCTAAGGTCTCCCTTGAGCCTTCCCTTCTCCAGGCTGAACACCCCAACTCTCCCAGCCTGGCTCCAGAGCAGAGCTGCTCCAGTCCTTGGATCATCTCCGTGGCCTCCTCTGGACTCTCTCCAACAGCTCCATGTCCTTCTTGTGCTGGGTACCCCAGAACTGGACACAATTCCTGGAAGCCATGACCCTGCAGGACAGCTCCAGGGAGCAGAGCACCAGGGAGGAAAGCACTGACATGGCTCATGTCAGCCCAGTGTCACCAAACACCAATGACTAACACAAGTTTCTCACCCCTCTGTATCCAGCCAAAGTTGATTTGAATCTTCCAGTTGGGTTGGTTGAACAGAGCCACCCTTGAAACCTCAGCTCCCTACCAGCTCTGTCTTTCAGAGAAGTCACTTCTGATGCATGGTGGCTGCTGGCTGAGGGGTGGTGTCACTGCCCATTCCTGCAGCCCTTCACCAGGCAGTGATATTAGGGGAGACACACTGGGCTGCCTCTCTCTACTCATCCTCCAATTTAGCAAGAAAAGCCCATTTTCAACTGCAGAGGACCTGGCTTTAACCCATAGAACTTCATAGAATCATCCTGGTTGGAAGGGACCTTGAAGATCTTGTCCAACCATAACCTAAATCCACCAACCATAACCTGATTTACCCCTTCAGTGCTTAAATCCTGTCCCTAAGCACCACATCTACATTTCTTTCAAACACACCCAGGGGTGGGGACTCCACCACCTCCCTGGGCAGCCTGTTCCAGTGTCCAACCACTCTTCCAGTAAAGAAATGATTTCTTATCCTCACCTCACTGCTGGCTTGAAGCTTGTCACCTCTCTGTGCCTCAGTTTCCCCAACTGCAGCTTAAACCCACTTCCTTTCCTAGCAAAATGCAACTCCAGCAAGAAAGGGCCACAGATGAGCCAAGGGTTGTCAATTCTGCCACAGGGACTGGTCAAAAATTAATAATTGCTGGGGAAAACCAATCCAGGATCTTTCCTTTTCACAATGTTCAGGCTATTCAAATTGCCTGTAGGAGGTTTTGGTTTTGGTGTTGGGGTGTTTTTTTACATTTTTATTTTAAGTACCCCAAAAAATGCTGGTTTTTCTCCCCCTTTTTGTAATTTTTCTTTCCACTGTTCTATTTTTTCTGCAAAACATTGGAAGACTGGCACATTTGTACAGTTTCAAAGCTCCCTTGTCACTCTGCCACGATACAGCAGTGAGGATTTGGAAAAGGAAAAAGGGGAAAAAAACAGGGGAAAACTTTCCACTGGCAGAGTAAAATGGGCGTAGAAAAGACATCAAAAAATCTAGAGCTTCAAATAAAGTAGAATTGAAAAGAATTCTAGCATTCGTGCTCATTTTCCAGAAGTTTTGCACTGAAAATCATGCTTAGTCAACCTCAAGAAGAAGGTTCTCCAGCAGATCCAACCCTCTGCAGCTCACAAAAGGGCCCTTTCCAGCTGGGGTCGTTTCTGGTTTTGAGAGAAGTAAAAATGTTTAGTGGGAAAAGCTGCTGGTCTGGATGTCTTTGCTTGCAAATGGTGCCTGCATGTGGCTGTCTGCAGGTGCAGAGAGCAGCTTCCAGAGCAACCCTGGCAAGAAGCAGCTCCAACTACACTGAACAGCTTTTGGGTTTGTTTTCTTTACCCCTCCCTGTCATTATGTCTTTCTGGAGCTTTTGCTCTGAGGGGCTGAAATCTCTTCTTTAGAGGAGGAAGGGGTGTTTGGGAAAGGTGGACAACGTTGCCTCCCAAGTGTTTCAGGACATGTAGTGGGAGCAGAACTGGGCTGTTCTGAGCCTTCAGCTCTGGAGACAGAATGTGTCTGTTGGTTCTCCCTGTGTTGTTCCTCTTGGGGGAGAATCCCCCTGGGCTGGTGTCATTGCCTTGGGCAGGTGACACTGTGGTTGTCCCTTCCTGCAGGGATCCCTCCGGGTGCTTCAAGCTGTGTTGAATTGCAGGTGACTCACCTGAACCTGAATTGTGGCTGAGGGGATATCACTCCCAGCATCAGCACGTGGCCAATGAAGCTTGTACCAGTCACCGGGGTTCACTGAGAAATCAGGAGACCATCCAGGTCCCCCCTGTAAGACCTTGCTCTGCCCACCAGGCTGCCAGGGGCAGTGCACAGTTCATACCATGCCTCAAACAGTCTGGTGGTGGAGACACTAAACTCTAGGACAGATTAAAATGGACCTCTGGAGGTTAGTAAATGCCTTGGAGATACCACCTCCAGTAGCCCTTCACTCTTTTCTTAAGAAATTAATGAGTAGCCCTCCTGGTAGGACATGTATCCATCACGTTGCTGTCAGAGCATGGAGCAGGGTGGGGAATGATGGACTAAATCATGCCCTGCACTTTGGTTCAGTGCCACAAGCTGTGTCCTGGCAAGGAGCAGGGAGATGTCCATGTCTCCACGGGAGGTTATCTCTCTCCTTGGCAGAGTGGAACCCATGCTGGCTCTTGGAGCATCTCCCCAGACTTCTCCCCTGTGTCCTTGAGCTTGATGCTGCCAGGACTAAGGCTTTTCCTGCAATGTTTCTTTACACCTCCTGCACTTTAGAAAGTCACCCCTGCACTTCTGCACCTCCTGATCTGCTGCACTCCTCCTCCCAGAGGCTGCTGGATGTCTTCTGCCTGTTTGGGCACTGTGGTGACCTGACAGTTGTTTCCAGGGTGGTGGGAAGAAGGTCTCCCCATCCAGCTCCACTGCTCCTCCACCTTTTTAATTGCACATGGTACAGGCAACCAAACCCAGCTCCCAGGGAGCTATGTGCTTGATGAATGGTGCTCAGAGCACCTATGAAACCCTGTGCTTCTCACCAGGGTCACTGGTGGCCTTGGCAGTGCTGGGTGAATGGCTGGACTTGAAGATCTGAAAGGTCTTTTGCAATGAAAGCAATTCCATGATTCTCTGCTCACCCATCCATGCTTAGCTCAAATCCATTGCCACCACCACCCAATCAAACACTGCTGCAACACTTCAGCTCTGAGCCTGCTGTCACTCCTCAAGCTGCTGCTTCTTCAGAGCCATGTTTGGTGTGAAACATCCCCCTGCTCACCCAACCCCTCATGAACTGCAGGAAGAACCAGGAGCTGCAACTCCCAGACAAGAGGAGCTGCTCGAACGTAGCAGATGCTGCTCCTTTGGCAACGGGTTCACCCCTGTTTTATTTTAAATTAAAACAAAGCTTAACCTTGATAAATAGTGATTCAGGGCTGATGAGAAAATAGACTCAGGAAGAAATAGCTGGTTCCAGCGTGAAATTGAATAAATCTGAGTTGAATCAGGGAGTGTTACTTACAGAATAACAGTAAATGATGTGTGTGGTTTATTGTTAAACAAGAGCAGAGCTCTGGAAATGAGGTTAAAAGGAAAGCTGTCAAGGGTGCATTTTGCAGCTGTTTGCCAGCCGAAAAAAAGAAAACTCTGTTAAAGCAGAGTTAGGAGTGGAGTATTTATCAATTATTGCCTGGAAGGAAACCTTAGCAGGGCAAAAACTGGAATATCGAGGAGGAGATGGAGTCAAGGGGCAGGGGCAGGTTAAAAACCAATCTGCAGAGGCAGAGAAATCAGAGGAATTCCAGCTTCTTGGAAAGTTTGAAAAGCTTTTGATTTCTAGGAACTCTCTCCAGCATTTCTGGTGCTTCAGGTCTCCATGAGGAGCAAACCTGCTGAAGCACCCAGCACTGAAGATCCAATACAGAGTGACAGGGACAGTTAGAACTTTTGGGAGCTGAGTAGGTCTGAGAACATGGCCAGGCACTCGGGAAGTGCCATGAGGACTGGTGGCATCTTGTGCCTCTCAGTACAGCCCCTGGAAGGCAGCTGGGCAGCTCACACCACCTCTGGGATGCTGCTCTCCAGCAGCCTGCCTGCTGCCTCTTAGTCAGTAAATCAGCTCTGAAGTTTCTAGGCCACATAGAGTTTGGGATGTGAGTAGATTTGAAGATCTTCTAGGAGCTTTCCAAGGGTATTTTACAGGATTTCTCCCAGCTGAGGAGCAGAGAAGGGCTTTCTTCTCTGCACACAGAGGTTCGTCTGGTAGGGTAGGTACAGCAAGGTTTGGATCACAGGGTAACTACTGCCAGGGACCAGGGAACAGCCTTGGGAGAGCAGGTTCCTGCAGGCAGGGCCAGCGAGGTGCTGCAGCCCATGTTGGCAGGAGAGCAGAGCAGGGAGCCTTGGGGCTATCACCTCATGACAAGGTCCATGGACACAGTCAGAGGTTCTGCTGCAGGAGCCTGGAGCTTCCCTGCACAGGAGCACAGACCAGGAGAGGTCTGCTCTGGGGAGGGCACTTTGGGAGGGGAAATCTGCCCCTCAGAGGTGGGTTTATGGACAGGGCAGGGAGGAGATGTTGGAGGCAGCAGAGGCCATTTCAATTGAAGTGCAGCTCTTTGCAGGTGAAGCTTAAACTTGGAGCAGGGAAAGACGTGGGTGCTGGAACTCAGGGGTCTCAGTCCTGGAGTCCTGGAACTCAGCTTTAATTCCTGGAAAAGTAATTAAGGAGAGTAGTGCCTGGAAAATACGGGGAAGTGAGTAATAGTCAGCCTTGACTGTCAAAACCAAATGCTATCAAACCCATCTCATTTCCTTCTGAAAGAGGGTAAGAGATCTTGTGGACACTGCAAAAGCAATAGATAATGTCTGCTCTGATGCAGTGGCACTTTTAACTCTCTCACTCATTAAATCCCCATAAATAAGGTAAAGAAACATGTCTGAGATGAATCTCCCAGATGAGGTTACAGAACTGGGCAGCCGACCAGGATTAGAGAGCAGCTACCAGTAGCTCTTTTTCCTCCTGGGACAGCTTTTCCACAAGGTCTTCCCCAGACCTCGAGCTACTCGACATCCCCATCCATGAGTTGAATCACAGACTGAAGAGGATCGTGCTCCTTGCACTTGGAAATGGCCCCAGCTGGCCAAGGACTGAAAAGGACCTTGAGAATGAGGAGACAACAAAAGCTCTAGTCCAGACTTCAGTAGAGAAGGTGTAAAACTCTCCATTTAGGTGGGATCCAAGTGGGGATGGGACAGGAGACCATGCATGGATGTGACGTGGAACTGTCCCATCACCACAGAGGGTGCACACTGTCCCAGCTGCAGGCAGGCAGGGCTCAGGACACCAGGACCCTCTACCAGGAAATGTCCATCTGGGACACCATGCCCAGTTTAGAGTGCTGCACAGTGTGGCAACTGCAGCAACCCAGAAGAGTCCAGAGGTAAAGCCTGGGGACAATCTACAAGCAACCTACAACCCTGGGGTGATCTGATGCATTGGGCTTGTTCAACTGTGGGAAGGAGAAGGCAATTCCATACTCAGACTTGGAAAAAGCTGCTGTAAAGGTGGGGCTCGTGGGGCTTGTGCCATGTCCTTGTTGGCCAAGGTATGTCCACCTAATGGCATTAGCATAATAGTACCTGGTAAACTCTGTGGGGAAGATCTGAATCCATCACCAAAGTCTTCAGGAAGAAACTAGACAAGAGGTTGAGCTGATTTTATCTTGAGAAAGGGATGGTAGAGCTGGCTAAGGTCTGTGGGATTTTTTGGAACCTTGTAGATCTGTTCCCTCATCTGCAATGCTAAGGTACTGGAGCTGGCCCAGCATCTGTGGTGGGATGAAAAGAACTGGAGTGCAACACAAGACACAGCCCAAGTGATTGCTCATCTACTGAGTCAACAAGCCATGTCTGACTGTGTGCTGGTCCCCAGGGTTGTATCAAGCCCCTCAGCTGCATTCACTGAAAACCAAGAGAAGAAGCATGGAACTCCAAACCAGGGCAATTTCTGCTCATGCTCTGTGTCAAGCTATTCAGAGAGCAAGGGACCCCACACCTCAGCATCTGCTGCTGCTGGCAGCATTCCTGCTCCTTGGCTGCTGGGAGGAAACCACAGGAACAGTCTTTGGCAGTGGTGCTTCCTGCTAAGGGAACCTGCAAACACCAAGTGCCCTGCAGCCCACGCACTCCTGTGGCATCCCCTCTATAGCAGCTAGTGGGGACAATCCCTGGGGTCCTCCAGGAGGTGCTGCCAGGGCAGGACCACCCAACAGTGAGTTACATGACCCAGTTGTCCCAGGGTCCCCAGGAGCTGCAGGGTGGAGATGTTGCAGTTGGAAGGGGCAGAGTTGTGAGGGACCTACCTGGCCGAGCTGTCTGACCTGCCATGCAGACAGCAGGGGACTGTCCTGTACTGTGATGATGAAAAACCCTGGAGGTTTTTAAGGCCAGGCTGGACGAGGTTTTGTGCAACCTGATCTAGTGGTGGGGTTCCCTGCTCACGGCAGGGGGGTTGGAACTTGATGATCTTTAAGGCCCCTTCCCACCTTAATGATTCCAATGATTCTCTGAGTACCTCCCAGATGTTGCTGTCTCACATGCTGACACCAGAACATGACAAAGTCACACATCTTCACTCAGGTGAGTGACAGAAGTTTATCACTGTACTGCTCAGCAAGTGACAAGAGTGGAACAGAAGAGTGAAGAAGGGGGTGAACACAGAGCAGCTGAGCACCCTCTGGGGCTGTCACTGTGCCAAGGGCACTGGTTGATAGAATCCAAGTCTTCCAACAGCAGCTGGAGTAGGAGATCAGCAAACCACAGCCCAGTAAAACACAGCTTAGCTCCACGACCCCACATGGCCCTCAGCCTCTGTAGAAGCAAGTCAGTGACAGTCTGTCCCTGTTCAGCTGCAGGCAGGACTCAGCCAGCTAAGTACAGATGCTTCAGGATATCCTGCCTGTCTCCCAGTCTGCTGGACATACTGGTCATCTCTGGCAGGCTTGGGCAGATGTCTTGCTTACTCCAGGATTCCTGAAATGGAATTCCTAGACCTCTGTGTTAATTAAGCACCTTAATGACTGAGTCACAGCACAGGAGAATCAGTCCCAGCTTGAGTGAGGAAGATGTTTTCCTTGAAACCACCTGCTGATCAGAAATGTTTATCATCTGTGTACTTGGCTGTTTTATATTGCACCCTTTTACCAGCAGGGCTCCTCGGAGATGCTCATGACTTTTGTTCTCATTGAACATCCTGGGAGCAGCTTGAAGGCAGCTGGGTGCTGTGAAGTGGAGCCTGAAATCAGCACAATTCCCTTTCTGTGGCTGCTATGACCTTGGAGATCTCATTTAACCTCTCAGTGCTCAGTCCTGACCAGGAGGATGGAGAAAAGGAAATTCAAGACTCGTTCCTTCATGTGCTTGAACTACTACAAAGTTCTTGGAGGAAAGGGTTAGCTCTTGGAAACCTGCAAATCCAGCTGACAAATGGAATTGTCTGTGCTAGCTCTGGGGCTCTGTGCAAGGTTTTAGTCATTAGCTGACCTCATTGGCAATGATGGCCAGAAGTGCCCCAGCTTGGTTCTCTCTTTCCCTTTAATGAGAACAAGTGCTTGATCACCTTTGTGCTGCATTTCTAGCAGCAGCAGCTGACACAGATGACTTGCAGAAACTTTTCCTCCCTCTAAGAAAGAAGATGTGAAGGTAGTTCCAAGCTGGGTGGAAGTGACAGGTAGAAACTCCATGAACTCTGGGAGCCAATTTACTTTCTGCTGATGTTGCAGCAAAACCCACCTCCCACTGGCAGAGGCACCGTTTCCTTTCTGTCAGGCTGTGAGTGATCTCTCATGCATCTGAGAAACAGAAACGTTACCTAAAACACTCCTCAGAGCCCATCTTTTTTGAGACACAAGCTCTCTATAAATGAGTGTGCGTGTGCTCACAGCCAGGCAGTGCACTCTGAATTCCCCTCTGGCCCAGGGCAGCAACTGGGACTGGGACCTGGTGGTAAAGTGGGAAACTGAAACAGGGAAGCTGAAGAATAGAATAAACAGTTTTCAAAAGACCCACGTGTGAATGTACAACTGCACGGGTCTTGGAAGTCCACAGACTTCAAGAATGTCTTCAAGACATGCAGTGACAGGATAATTTGCATGTCACTGCCTTCTAGGAAATATTGCCATTTTACTAGTTAGCTCTTCCTAAGAGGTGAACTCACACGTCTTCTGTTTGAAGAGTTTTGAAGTTTCCCATGCCTACAAAAGAATGAGCTGTTGCTGTCACATCCACTCAAGCTGCCACCAAAAACATTCTACTGCTCTGCTTTGCTTTTGGTGGGGGAGCCAAGCCCGAGGCTGGAGCATGGCTGGGTGGACACCTCTGGATCTCCCTACACACGTTGCCTTAGATGCAGACATAGGTATCCTGAAACAGCTGGAGAGGTGGGGGGGTTTGTTCCTCTGGATGAATGGCAGCCCCAGCCTGCAGCAGCCTGGCACTCCAGCCAAGGGGTGCCCAGATGTGCTGCAGAGCAGCACTGCATCCAGCTGTGCAGCCTGAGCACAGCTGCAGCCCCCCAGCAGCTTGGCTGTGCACCACCCTGTGGAACCACAACCTCCCCTTCAGCCCAGACCAGGAGACTCGTGTTCCCAAGCCAGGACCCTGCAGGGACCTTCCTGCTTCAACCATCATAAATCCTGAGGGATTTCTCCACGTCTGGGAAGTAAAACCCTATAAACTGACCCTGACAGATCCCTCAGAGTCGGTGTAACAGAGCATCACCAACAGGGCAGTGTGGTGGAAGCAGAGAGCTTCATGAAGCAGGAGACAGGCATTTAATTCAAGCAGGTCAGATGTGCAGGGCAGGTGAGAGTGCTGCTGTAGCTGCCCTTGCATCTTAGGCACTGACTCTGCTTTTTGCTGAGGCCTGATTCAGGCGCCCAGGTGGGTTTTCAGAACAGGCTGAGTGACCCCTGGAGATGCTGCCCTCACGAAGGAAAGCTGGAGATCAGAAGGAGCCAACAGGTTGGAGTCTCAGTGCAGATGCCCTGCTCTGGAGCTGAATCCCACTCTGCAGGCTGACACTTCAGGTGGCTGTGACAAGGTGCCTTGAACCTCTGAGGTCCTGAAGGATCCCTGCTGGCTTCAGTCTGTGACATCCCACCCCACCATGGTATCTGAGAGATGGATGCTGATACCCACAGCCTGTGCCTGCAGCTCTCTCCTGTTCCCCTGGTCTTTCAGAAGACTGGAGAATCCAGCACTCTCATTTGCTGCAAATGGGATTGGAGATGAGTTCAGCCCCTTGTTAGTCATTTGCAATGCTAATCTTGCAGGAAGGTGTGCACTAATAATGGGCAGTTAATGGGCTGACTAAACATGCTGAGGTCCTTCCCAAGGATGAAGCTTGCAATCCTAACAAAGCTGAAGCACGTCAGGAGGTCAGGAGCAGTGGCTGTTTGCCAAATGACATTCCTCCCTCATGGAGAAACAGGGAATAGAATGAGCAAATTAGTCTTGAAAAAACTCCTGGCTCTCACTGCAGTTTCTTAGAGCTCAGTCAGAAGACACCAGCGTGTCCTGCTTTGATTTGATCACCCTTCCTGCCTGTTGTCTTGCCTGGAGAATCTGCTGTTTGTTGGCCTGCCAAGACAAAATGCAGATGAGGCAGTAATGAGTTTGCTTTGTTGTTTGCACAGCTCAACACTCAACTTTTGGCACAAGTGCCACAAGGCCAGGAGTGCCAAAACAGCCTTTCATTTCCACAGCCCGGAGGGGTGCTGGGAATATGGGTAGGAGGAAATATGGACTTTGTTGGGAATGGTTCTCATGGGTGAGATGCACCCGGGGCAGGTCCTGAGCAAAGCCTGGTGTCCTAAAAAGGGAGCTGTGAGAAGAAAGAGAAGGGGAGGGAAGCAAGGGGAAGGTGGCCACAAGGAGAGGCTGCTCCACGTGAAAACTGAGCACCACATACTGACCCTCACCCAGCTGGAAAGTCAAGTTTAAAATCCTCCTGACACATCTCCTGGGGTCAAGGGGAGAGAAGCAGAGACCAACCTGCTCCAGGATGTGGCAGAGGGGGGGATTCTGTTCAAGAGAGACTCGTGGATTTGCAGGGACTCAGCATGTCCTGGGTGGGTTTCATCACTTGATGCTGCACGACTTGAGAATCACTCTAATCAGGGTGAGTTAAAAGCAGCCACTGCCTGTTTGCCTGTCACAAGCACTTATTGATCTACTGTGCCACTAGGTCAGCAAGCAGCACAGGAGAGGCAGGAATAAATGTCCCTCTTTAAAAAGAAAGAGGGGAGGAAAAAGAAGAAAGAGGCAAGAGAAACCCTGTCTCCCAGTTGGCAACTTGAACTGCTCTTGGCTGTCACATGTTGCTTAAGAAGTTATTAATCCCATTAAATACCTAATAAAGGCAGGATCTGCCAAAGGATATGAGCAGCTAATAAACTGTAATAACTAATTATAGTCACCCATTTATTTTCACTTCACTTTAAATGAAGTGTCTTGGCTACTTAATTGTACACAGCAGCTCCCTCCCTGCACCCAGGGAGGAGTGGGGCAGAGCCCGGGTCTGAAGTTGTGGAACAGCTCCTGACCTGGCTGGTCAGTGTCTTCAGCCCAAGTTCTGCAGGTGAGACATTCCTCTCTGAAGACCAGGCTGATAGACATGGGCTGGAGGCAATGGGCAGGGCTGAGAGGACACAGGAGCACCATCAAGGTGGCAAAGGAGGTGGGACAGTTTGTGTTGAAGCTCCAGAGAGCAGCAACCTGGCTGTGGAGCTCAAGGAAGGGTCTCCAGAGCTGGGGTCACGTCAGCTGGGGGCCAGCACATCCCTTCTGTTTTCTTTTCACTTTGAAATCAACCCGGACTCATGGCAAGAAGTTAAGATAGAAATAAAGTGTAATTAAAAAGTGCAAACACAGGTAACCCACTTACAGCCTGTTAGCAGAGCCCTGAGAAATCTCTTCCTCCACCAGGCAACACTCAAGCTGTCAGAACGTTTGACCAATATCACCCTGGGGGATCTGGCTTTCAAGCAAGAAGTCTTCATCCTAAAATTTCCTCCACAAAAGAGGCAGAGACCTGGGGACATGTATCATCTTCATACACACACTTCCTTGACGTTTCTGTTTGAGTCAAAGCCCTCCTCCTGTCTTCCCCAATTATTTCTGCTAATGGTTTAGGCTGAAGCACCCTGAGGTGCTCAGGGCTACTGAACATGGAATGTGGAGCCACTGCTGGGATGGGGGACAAGGGGGGCATCTCCCTTGGTGCAGGCATGGCTGGTGCAGTGATCTCTGAGCCCATGGCCTTGGATTCCCTTTGGGGTCACACAAGAGACATGAGCATCTCTAGGATGTGACACATTTGACCTATAAGAGCCATGGGTGGTTCTTGGTTTGTATGTCAGGACCTAGAGAGCAGCTGGGTGAGTTCACAGAATCATAGAATCACAGAATCCAACCCCTCCAGGATGGAAGGGACCTCAAAGATCATCTGGTCCAACCTTTCTAGGTAATAATATAGTTTAAATGAGAGCCCAGCCTTGCCTTTCATGGGGAGGGGGTGGCCTGCATCCTTCAGCAGGTGCACTGCTCACCCACACCACCACCACTGACCTGATGGTAACTGGTTTCCCTGGGGTGATGGCAGGTTTGGGCAGGTATCCCCTCTAATCCAGGTTTTGAGGGACACCACAACGACATTCCTGCTCAAGAACAGTCGTGCTTTTTTCCCCCCACTAGAGCTTATGTCACAAAGCACGAGCTTGCTCCGAGTCCTACACTGGAAGTTATGTCTAAACGGGGAAAATAGGAAAGAGAATAAACTCTGGCAAGATAAATATAAAAGCAGAATGAGGCAGGCCAAGAAATACTTTGAGGAACGACTTGATTGTGTGTTTGGTGCCTCAGTAACCAGTGGGCAGTGGCATGAAGGTGAGGAGCAATGGAAACCCTCATGTTTAGACGTTGGGATGGTCTTCCCAGGGAAGTGGTGGAGGCACCATCCCTGGAGGTGTTCAGGGAAAGGCTGGAGGTGGCACTTGGTGCCATGGTCTGGAGATGTGGTGGTATCAGGTCATAGGCTGGGCTTGATGATCTGAAAGGTCTTTTCCAGCCTTGGGGATTCTGTGATTCTGTCTATGCTGGGGTGGAGCAAGACTATCCCACCAGTGGAAGACTCCAGGAGGCTGCTGGAAGGTCTGAGGCCCAGATACAGCCCTCCCTGGAGCATTCCTGAGTGCATTGGGTGGAGAACGCAGCGTCCACAGCCAGTGCTGGAGAGTTGGGGCCAATTCCACCTCAGAAAGGTACCTACCACCCTGCCCAGGAGGTAGACACCCCCTCCCTTTCCTTCGAAGCATTTGCAGCTCAACCCTCTGGGCATACACTAAGGGTGTATGAAGACAAAGACTCAGAAACCTGGAAGCCATCAGCCTGACTCAGCTTTGAAGGTCCCCTGGGGGCTGCAATGAGCTGGTTCTCTCCTCCCTGCTGATGCAGCAGCCCCCTCTGACTCCTCTTCTGCCTGGTGAAGATAAGCAGCACCCCGTGGCCTCCCAGGTATTCACCCTGCATCCCTGGAAGGGAACAACCCAGCTCTAGGAGAGGTGTTTTGTGTCACTCTGGGTGCACAGAATAAGCAGATGAAGAAAGCAAATGATGCCTGTTGTGAGGGGAGCACGTTTCCTTCCAGCTCTTCAACAGCTTTCCAACAGGGCTTGGAGCCAAGGGCCAGAAGTTCTTTGCTTTTAAAGGTTTCTTTCCAAAAAGAATGGTTTGCCACAGTGGTGACAATGGTGGGGATAGTGTGAGGAGTCCCCTCTGGTCCCATGTCCCTTTGTGCTCATGGTGCACGATGCTGTGCTGTGCTCTGGGCACTGCTAATGAGCCCTCATTAAAACTGAGAGATGTTTGCTTCTTAATTGGTGGATGTTGCTGCTCTCCTTTCCTCTGCAGTCACTGAAAGATTGAATTTTTCCTGTGAAACTGCCAGTCCTACAGTCAGTACAAACGGTGCAAGGTCTCCCAGCACTCCTGTTTACATCTCAGGGCCCTGGGTTTGATCATGAGATGCAAACAAGTGTCCCCAGGGCCATCTAACAGGCTGCATTTCCAAAGCTCTGCTCCCCAGGCAGCTTCCCAGCTGTTCCACTTCCCTCTCCCACTTTAATCCACCCCTGGTCCAGACACCATGGCTTTGGCCCTGGTTGCATCTTTCCCAGGAACCAGCTCAGCCCTCTGGATTGAGCTGCCAGACCAAACAGAGATGAACTTTGCCTTCAAACAAAAGGCAGAACCTTTCATTTTCATTTTTTTGCACAGCTCCTTGGTGAGTCACGTCACACTCCCACGGAGGGAGTCAAGAGCTCTCCCAAACAGTGTATAACAAAATAAAACCATCATAAAAATAACTGGCCGAAGCTTGCTCCTGCCAGCAGTGCTGGCAAAGACATCATTTCGTGGCTGTGATCCTTGTGATGGATGCTCAGATCCTGTGGTGACACCTGACAGGGTCTGTGCAGCCAGAAGGGTGAATGGGCCCCTCATCTTCCTCCTCTGCTGTGCCTGCTCCAGCTTCTGGTCTCCAGGTTCCTCATTATCTTCGGGGAAGTGGGATGTGACAGAAAGCAACACCCCTGCCTTGCCAGTGTCCTTTGTTGGGTCCTTTGCCAGGTCCTGACCTGGTGTGACAGATCTGTGATCTCCTGCCTGGTGTTTTCAGGTCTGTAATGTTTTACCAGCATCCCCACTTCTCATAGAAAATCTTGAGTTACATGAATCATCTCATATCTCAGACAGGTTTGGGTTGGAAGGGACCTTCAAGACCATCCAGTCCCAACCCCCTGCATGGGCAGGGACACCTCCCACCAGCCCAGGTTGCTCCAAGCCCCATCCAACCTGCCCTTCAACACTGCCAGGGATGGGGCAGCCACAGCTTCCCTGGGCAACCTGGGCCAGGGTCTCACCACCCTCAGAATGAAGAATTTCTTCCTCATATCTAGTCTAAATCTCCCCTCTTTCAGCTTGAAACTGTTTCCCCTCATCCTATCACATCATGCCCTTGTAAAATCTGTCAACAGTTGCTCACAACTTAGAGCAGCCCCAGACAAGTGGTTGTGTGATGGTTGAAGCTTGTGGGGTTTTCTACCCCCTTTCAAGAGACTCCACAAGTGAGTGTCCTTGAGAGATGACTTGGCCCTGTCTTCCTTGTGTCCCTTCTAGCCCACTGTGCTGAATGCAGTGCCTGGTCTCCAGATATGAAGGGCAAATCTATTGCTAATTAAGATGTTGGGGGTTTTTCATCAAGTCCAAAGCTTGATATGGATTAGACTCAGGATGGTCCCTTGCCCTGGGCAGTATCTTCCAGCCCCATCAATCATCCTGAGTGCTGGAGAAGATCTAAATATCTACCTGCTCTTCTCTGGCTATGTAGGATTGGCTCCCATGAGGAAATCCTCATCAGTGGGGCAAGGTCACTGTCCTCTTAAATGGCACGTGCTGAAGTGGAGCAACCCAAGGAGTGGTTTGTGAGCAGCCTAAGGTGGAGAGAGACAAAGATTCCTCATGCCCCTTTGTTAAGCATTTGAGCATGGTAATTTTGGTTAGCTACTTGCTGTCTTAAAGCCTCATCTTTGTAAGAAACTCCAGCTCAGAGGTTTTCTTGGTGATCATCTGCAAGCACCAAAGTGTCCTCCAAGGGTGGAATATTAACGAATCTTCTTTTATCACTGCATTGGGTTGTTTGGACCCAGGGATCCCAAAAGGTCCTGAGTTAGTGGTGACAGAGCCAGCCCCAACTGTCCCTCCAGCTGTTCCTCCAGTCTTGTGGAAGAGCACAGCAGCACTTTGTGGTGGTGGCAGGAAGTCCAGGACATTGCCCAGCAATGTCAAGTCAAAGAGTCAAAGAACTCTGCTCTTTCTCCCTGAGAAACCATCTGACAGGACATAGAAAAAATCTGGGGGCAATGACAACTTCAGGGTTTTGTCCCAGGGGTCGGGGCATGGGATGGCTGCAGGAAGCCACAGGCTCCTCCGTGGTCTCTGCCACGTTCAGCTTGGCTGTCCAAGGGCTGGCAGTGTCACTGCCTGCTGAGGTCTTTGGCAAATGAGCTCAGCAGGTTTTGCTGCAGCTCTTGAAAATGTCACAGCCTGGGGATGTGGGTCACCTCAGCTGCAGCTCAGCTAAGGAGCCATGAAGTCTAATTTCCTGGACGCAGTCTGTTCTGCCTCTGCTGCTGCCAGCAGCACAAGGAGGTCAGTTTTGGGGAGTTCACCAGCCATTGTGGCTCAATCTCAAGTGAAAAGCTCTCGCTGAAGATCTTCCAGTCCTTGGTGAAGCAGGTGCCTCTAGTGTAGGACAGGCAGCAGGAGACTTTGGAAACCTGGCATCCAGTGGCAAGTTGTCTCCAGGTTCTGGGGGTTGAGCAAGTGGGTTTTGCATTGCAGCAGAAAACCACTCAACTTTCCTCTGCACAGAGCTTGTGTGGGGCCTGGCTGCAGTTCCCCCTTCCAGAAGAGGCAAGATTCCACAGCCTGAAGGTACTTGAGATGGTGGGTCAAGCTTCTCCTTAGTTTCCTGGGGATTAGATGATCTCTGAGGCCTCTTCCAGCCTGGTTTCTTTTCCTTATTTATTCTGTACCGTGTTATTCTCATCAACTCTGACAACAGAAAATGCAAAATCCTGCCACCTGGGAAGGAGTAAACTGGTGCTCCAATGGTCTCTGGGAGTGGCTGGAAAGCAGCTTGGCAGGAAAGGTCCTGGGCTACTGGTGAACAGCAAGTTGAAGATGAGCCAGAAGTGTGCCCTTGTGGCTACAAAGCCCACAAGTGTTATCTTGGACCTTTCCTACTCTCCAACACAAGGAGGAGAAGCAGCAGGCAAGGCTGACCCTGGCTCTTCTAAGAAAACTTGGTGGTTACTACTCAGATGACTGTTCTTCACTACTTAGGGGATCAGGAACTAAAAAAACACCCTCACTAAGTCCAGAGAGAGAACCTAGCTGGGATCATAGGTCAGTTTCCAAAGATAGCTTGGGATGTCCAGGTACGAAGGGGGGAACATTAACCGGTGGCGACACAGTTTGCCAAGGAGATCCAGACCCCCGTGTGATGCAAATCAGCATCCCCTCTGACAGAAATGAATGGCTCCATCATCCCCTTGCCTTCATGGAAGCACAGAATCCTTCTGGTTGGAAAAGACCTCCTTGAGTCCAACCATCAACCCAACTCTCCGGAGTCCAGTGCTAAACCATGTCCCTCAGCACCGCTCCTGAGCACACCTTGAACCAGTCCCCGTGAACACACCACGTGGAGGGCTGCAGAGAACTCCCCAGCTAAGGCACCATGACAGGGTAGGCAAACAAAGGCTCCTCTAGAGGTGGCCAGGGAGTAAAATATGCAGGACAGGAGGAAGAAGAAGCTACAAAGTGTGCAGAGGAGGAGACACCGCCACAGAATGGCGGGAGATGCAAATCATCTGAACAGCCAACGCGCGAGGGAACGTCAATAACCCCAGCTCATGAAACGGGGCCTCTGGGCAAAAGCAACTCCTTTCCCAAATGAATTGAGCCTTTCCACTGACCACCTCTTCTCCAGCCACTGCCAGGCACAAGAAAATGGCCATCAGGCCTTCCCAGCAGCAGGACTCAGTCCCTTGGGCGCAGGCAGGGTGCTGAGATGGGAACCCCCAAGGCACGGGTCAGCCTGGGGTTCAATTGCTTTGCCATTATACAGTGTACCTGGTAATTACTGAGGCTGCTTTGAAACTCCCTTTCAGGGCCAAGGGAACCAGTCGTGATTTATGAAATAATATCTTTGCCTTTTTCTAAAGTAAATACTTGGTGTCTGCTAAGGTTGACTCTAATTCCTACCCTGCTGCAGGGTAAATTCTGTAATAATGTCACTGTGCACCAATAATGCCATTCAAGCACTGCCCAGTGTTGTAGCAGGGAATCCCAAAGGAGAGGGACAAGGGAAATATCTAGTGTTTATTACAGCTGGAACATGAGCAGCAGCTAGGCTTAGGTCACCTAAAGACTTCTGGGCTAGATGCTTGCTAACTGCTCCTCACTTTTCAAAGCTTTGCAATTTTCTGCTTGTCATCATTTTTTGCTTTATGTGTGACCCCAGCTCCTTCCACCCTTTTTTTAATGTCTTTTATTCTCAGAGAGAATATCTTATGAACAAGCCCAGCCTTTGCCACCCCTCTGAGGAGACATGGGTGATTGGCCACCCTCGATCAGCAGAGCACTGCTGTGCCACATGGATGGCAGGAGTCATTGACCTACTTTTAGGAGCCTTTTCCATTTTCAGCTCTTGGTCTACAGGGTCAAGAGAACAGAACTGGTCATTTCTCCTGTACTGTTTATTATAGAGTCATAGAAGCACAGAATTATAGAATACACAGGGTTGGAAGGGACCTTTCAAGATCACCTAGTCCAGCCCCCCTACAGTGCCCCAAAGAGGGACCTTTTTGACTAGATCAGGTTGCTCAGAGCCTGGTCGAGCTTGACTTGAAGGTCTCCAGAGTTGGAGCCTCCACCACCTCTCTGGGAAACCTGTTGCAGTGCTTCACCACCCTCATTATTAAGAACTTCTTCCTAATGTCTAATCCAAACCTGCCCTGTTCCAGTTTAAGGCCATTGCCCCTTGTCCTGTCACTACACACCTTTGTCCCAAGCCCCTCCCCAGCTTTCCTGGAGCCCCTTCAGGCACTGGAAGGTCTCTACAAGGTCTCCCTGGAGCCTTCTCCTTTCCAGGCTGAACAATCCCAGCTCTCTCACCCTGTCTTCATAGAAGAGGTGCTCCAGTCCTCAGTCCTCTTACAGTATTTGTGGCCCTTCCCTGGACTTGTTTCAACAGGTCCATTTCCCTCTCGTGTTGTGGTCTCCAGAGCTGGACACAAATGCACCATTCCTCTAACTTTCTGATGACAGCTCCAACCTTCATCCTGTTTTCCATGCCCAGCCCAGAGGAGAGTGCTTTGTCTGTACAAGTTAGTGCTGAATTGGACTGGCTGGTTTTGAGTTATGGGCACCTGAGAAAGCATTTTGCTTTTCCCTTTCTTGGAAGCCTGCTATGGAGCTTTCATGCTGTGGTTTCTTATGTATCAGGAAACTGCCTTGAAGCTGACACTTCCAACTTGTAGTCACTTACCTTCAGGAGGAGCTCACAGGTGAGATTATTTTGCCATGTTGAAATTGAAGGACTTCTTGCTAGTTCAGAGGATCTGTGGAAAAAGCTGGAAACGAAAATAGACCCATGTTGTATCAACAGACACCGTGAGTGAGATGCCTTGTCCCTGCCTCCTAATTAGGGTCCTAGGGAAGCTCATGACTTGCTCACCTGTGTTTGGATGTTGAAGGCTGCTGTTGCCTCTTGCAAAAAGTAGAAAAGTCATTCATGGCTTGGTTCTGGTGAGTCCTGCTCCTTGCAACACTTTTCAGGAGAGGGTTTATGGTTTTGTTGATTTCAACAGGCAGCAATGCCTCTAGGAGCCATAAAATCAGCACTGAACTCTTTCCCAGATGCCAGAGACCATCCACCAGTGTCCATGTAGCACAACTGGGTTTGCAAATTATCTTCAGCAAAAATAAAGTTGTGCAGCCTGAGGAGCCCAGGTGGGTGCTTCCTCTGAAGCATCTTTCCTGTTTGGAGAGTGAAAATGCAGTGTAAGGAGATGGTGTGGTCAAGGGAAACCCAAAGAGCAGAAGAGCTTTGAAGATGTCCCTCTAGCTGGAGTGGGGGAACAGGGGAGGGGAGTGTGGAAGGAGCAAACAGGGGTGTTCAGGCTCCCAGCCATCCCCTTTCAGCAACACTTGACTGTTGGGTTTGGAGATCCCCATTTACAAGCTGGAAATGGTCTAAAAGAAAAGGACTCCTCACAGAACAGTGTCCTCCTCCCATGCTGAGCCTGCCCCTGCCACCTGGGTTGCACCTTTTAGCTCCTGCTTTTGTTCCAGAGGTCTAAGTTGCAAGTCCTCCCACGGCTGTGGCTGTTCACTGAGAAGTGTCTGCAGGAGCAGGGGCATTTGCCAGTGCTCCTGAGGCTTAAATTCAAAGGAGTGGCAGGAGCCATTTGGTCTGGAATTGCTGATTTTGTCATTTTCCAGAGGCTGTAGCACACACGTCATTATTGATAGGCTGATGACATCTCCACCTTCTGCGTCTCCCCCTTTGCAAACACAGGCTTGAATGCCAAAGTCTGGAGTTCCCCAAGAGGCAATTGCTCTCTTGCACATGCCTTTGGCAGGACTGATGCTGCACAACCACAGTTCTCTCCCTCCTGAGGGTGACAGGACATGTTTTTGTATGCCAAGCTGCAGACAGGTCAGCCCTCTCTCTTCCACAGAACCTGCACTCTCTGTCTCGGTGGTGCTGCAGCATCCCAGAATCACAGAATTTTTTGAGTTGGAAGTGACCTTCAAGATCATCCAGTCCCACCCCCTGCATGGACAGGGACACCTCCCACCAGCCCAGGTTGCTCCAAGCCCCATCCAACCTGCCCTTCAACACTGCCAGGGATGGGGCAGCCACAGCTTCCCTGGGCAGCCTGTTCCAGTGTCTCATCACCCTCACACTGAAGAATTTACACCTGATCTCTAACCTAAATCTATCTTCTTTCAGCTTAAAACCATCACCCCTTGTCCTCTCACTGCAAGCCCCTGTGAAAAGCCCCTCCCCAGCTTTCCTGTAGCCCCTTCAGGGACTGGAAGGCTACTATGAGGTCCCCCTGGAGCCTTCTCTGTCTTGGAAAGACAGCCACGACCCTATGACCAGAGTGGGGAGCTGGATGAAGCCTGGTCATCCAGGCTGTGGTAGCAGTCATATCTCAGTTCAAGAAAGGCAGCAAAGTGTGCTCAGAATCAGGCAAGAGAGGTTCCCAGCACTGCTTGAGGAGAAGAGGTGCTGGAGCTCTGGAGAGAGGGCTGGGACATGGAGGTTGAGAGTCCTGCTGGGAGAGGAGAACACAGTCCAAAATGAGAACCTTGCCAAAGAAGTCATAAAACTGTTTCAAAACATTGAAGCAGTTGTGGAGACTTATTTCCCTCCTCTCTTCACCCTTCTGGGTGCAGATAAAACTGAGCTTCAAACTGCCCATGTCACTCTGAGAGCCAAAATATCTGCTTTCTCCCCCTGGGCACTGCTGTGATTCTCAGGCAGCTCTTCCAGCTTCCTCAAGCTTTAAGGATCATCCCAAAACCCGCAGGGCTCATGAGGAAAGTTCTGCTTCAGCTTGTATCATGTACCAGCAAGAGCTCTGGTTCCAAGCCATGGTCAGGGTGACAGTCACCAGGGGTTGTTGGCAGAAAGTGCCACTTCCTTGGAGAGGGACATTATAGTAATGAGAAAAGAAGAGATTTCAGCTGCCTTGCCCAGCTGAGCTCTCAGCCTCTGTTACCTCAGGCACAGAGAAGAATGTCTTTAATATCATCTGTGGAATATGAGTCATGGGGGCTTTTATTTTTAATCCTTTATTTTTTTTGTTAAGGGGGAAAAAAAAAACCCAACCCAACCAACCCAGAAATTCTGCTCTGTGTTTTATCACGAGGAGAGAGATGGGTTGAAAGGTAATTGGATTGTGTTGCTTCCTAAGCAGCTAAATATTTACATATAGGCTGGGCTATTAATCATGGCCCCATATGGCAGGAAAGCTTGTCCTGGCACTCTGGGGAAAACTGCTGTGTGCAAGTGTGTTTGTCTCACAAATGTCTCCCTGACAGCTTCACTTTCATCACAATCAGCTGTGACACCATAATTACAGATTTGGGGAGGTTTTCAGCCTCCAAATGATGGATTGTTTGATCCACACAATTTAGAAGATAAATGTTCTTATTCAAATCAACTCCTTAGCAAGGGAACTGGCTACAGGAAACCAAGTGGAAGCAGGTTGTGCCTGTGCCAGTGCCCAGGACAAAGCCCACACTTGGTTCTTCAGCCCCCTCTCCTCCCAGGCTTTCTGGGCAGGTGTGATGGCAGAAACTCAACAGTAACTCCTCTCACCCCCTGTCTCCTGCTTGCTGCTGACCCAGGTGTCCACCACGCTGCTTCATCTGAGAGCTGACCCTGCTGCTCGTGGCCATTTCCAGGGTTTGGATCCCTGAACACACTCCTTGTTAGTGACCAGGGAAAGGATTCTGTCTGTTGAGGTTGTTCCTGGCCACTGATTCACTGCTTCCCCTGAGCTCTGCCTGCTCCTGCATGGGCTGCCCTTGTACCCAAGGCAGTAAATCCCAGGGAGGAATGGGATGGATGCACTTTCCTCTGCCTGCTCCACGTTTACCAGCTGTCAATTTTATGGAGCAATAGCTCTTGGGATCCAGTTCCCTTCTGTCAGGGCTGATAATTTTTTATGGCCTCTTTTGTGGATCCTAGTAACTCATCCTGGCTCCTCCTGCCTTTACCCATGCTGGTCTCTATTTACAGCATCTCTTTTTTGCTCAGGGCATGGGAATCTACAGGAAGGCAGGACAGGGGCTGGGGAGGTGAGGGGGATTGTCCTTAATGTGAGAGCAGCCAGTGTGCTGGAGCTCTGCTGTGGATGGATGCTGCTGCTGCTGAGAGATGATGGGCAGGGTGGGCAGGGAGACCAGGGTGGATGTTGGTGCCTACACGGAATCACAGAACTGTCAGAGTTGGAAGGGACCTCTAGAGATCATCTAGTCCAGCTCCCCCATTAAGCAGGATCCCCTGGAGCACATCACCCAGGGCTGCATCCAGGCAGGTGGTCTCAATACTTCCAGAGCAGGAGACTCCACACCCTCCCTGGGCAGCCTGTCCCAGGGCTCTGTCACCCTCACTGTAAAGAAGTTTTTCCTCCTATTTCCATGTCACTTCCCATGTTCCAGCTTGTGCCCCTTGCCCCTCGTCCTGTCCCTGGGCACTGCTGAGCAGGGTCTGGCTCCATCCTCCTGCACCCACCCTGAGATACTTGCAGGCATTGATAAGGTCTCCTCTCAGCCTAGGGATGCTGATTTTGCTCACTTGGCTGTGCTGGCTGGTCTGCTGGTGTCTGCCTGGCTAGAGAGGCTGGGCTTGAAACGTTCAGCAATGATGATTTGCTGGGGGTGTTGGGAAGCCAGACAGAGGTGGGTGCCAGCAAGAGCTGCTGGTGGGATCTTCCCTCCACTCTGGGCAGCTGCTTGCAAGGCCTGCAAAGTTCTCACAACTGCCTGTCACTCCTGGAAACAGCGACTTGAACAAAACCCAAAGATATTTTTTGATGATGATGATGATGATTTTTCTGCTGTGTGCTCTTTTGCCTTTGCCCCTACCTCATTACAACCTCCCTTCAGGTAGTTGTAGAGGGGCATGAGGTCTTCCCTAACCCTCTTTTTCTTCAGAATAAACAGCCCCTGCTCCTCACAGGACTCGCTCTCAAGGCCCTTCAGCAGCTTTGTTGCCCTTCTTTTGACCTGCTCCAGCACCTCAGTGTCCTTCTTGTATCGAGGTGCCCAAAATTGGACACTGTTTGAGGTGTGACCTCACCAGTGCTGGGTACAGAGGGACCATCACCTCCTTGGTCCTGCTTCCACACTGTTTCTGATACAGGCCAGGATGCCACTGGCTTTCTTGGCCACCTGGGCACACTGCTGGCTCATACTCAGCCCCCTATCAATCAGAACCTCCAGGTCCCTTCTGCTGGGCAGCTTTCCAGTTGCTGTTTCCCAAACCTGTTGTGTTGCCTGGGGTTGTTGCAGCCCAAGTGCAGGACCCAGCACTTGGCCTTGTTGAACTTCATACAAGTGACCTCAGCCCATCAATCTAGCCAGTCCAAGACTCTCTGTAGAGCTTCCCTACCCTCAGGCAGATCAACACTCCCTCTCAACTTGGTGTCATCTGCAAACTGACTGAGGGTGATGCTTGAATTAATATTGTTGTGGACAGGGAAGCACTGACATGAAGTCCAAGCTCTCTACTTCAGCATATTCTTTTCAGGATTAATTAAAGACAGACAATCTAACATCTTCCATCAGCAAATCCCCTCCTTAGCTGTTTTAATTTTGTTGATGAAGTGCAAAGGCTTTTGAAATTTACTTTGCAGGACATTTAATATGAACTAAAAGTAGCAGCCAGTGTTTATATTCTACATGGGCCCCTCAAAACACATTTCCCAAGATGCAAGGAGAAGAGGGAGGGTTTGAACTTTCTTGGTGTGTAACTCCTGCCTGAGAGTTGAATGATAAATTTTAATTAAAGTAGATGGGACCAGGAATGATTGGCAGAAGCTAATGAAAATTAATTTTGGCAGAACTCCTTTTTTTTTTTCCCTGCATGGGGCTGGACAGATGCAAGAGGTTTGGCTGGGGCTGCCACCCCTCCCTGGAGCTGCTGCTCTGCTTTCTTTGGGGCTGTATCCCAGAGGAACTTCATCCTGAACTTGGCACTTTTGTCCCCACTGCTGAATCTGGCACTTGTTCTTCAGTTTCCAGTGGCTGGTGACTGCCCAGCTCTTCAGCCCAGCCAGACCTGTCTGTGAGGCCTCCCTACCCTGGAGGGAGTCCACAGCTTCTCCTAGAGCCAGCAACATGTGCTGGAGCCCAGAAAGCCAACGGTGTCCTGGGCTGCATCAATAGAAGCATGGCCTGCAGGTCATGGGAGGGGATTCTGCCCCTTTACTCAGCTCTCATGAAGCCCCCCCTGGAGCACTGTGTCCAGTTCTGGAGCCCTCAACATAAGAAGGACATGGAGCTCATGGAGAGAGTCCAGAGGAGGCCACAGAGATGATCCGAGGGCTGGAGCAGCTCTGCTCTGGAGACAGGCTGGGAGAGTTGGGGTGTTCAGCCTGGAGAAGAGAAGGCTCCAGGGAGACCTTAGAGCAGCTTCCAGTGCCTGAAGGGGCTCCAGGAAAGCTGGGGAGGGGCTTGGGACAAGGGCAGGGAGGGAGAGGACAAGGGGGAAGGGATTGAAACTGGAGGAAAGGAGATTTAGGTTGGACATTAGGAGCAAGTTCTTCACTATAAGGGTAGTGGGACACCCAGGGAAGCTGTGGCTGCCCCATCCCTGGCAGTGTTGAAGGGCAGGTTGGATGGGGCTTGGAGCAGCCTGGGCTGGTGGGAGGTGTCCCTGCCCGTGCAGGGGGTTGGATTTAGATGATCTTTTAGGTCCTTTCCAACCCAAACCATTCTATGATTCTGTGATCATTGGCAAACTGAAAGACAATCCAAGGAGAGCAGCACAGGGACATGAGGCAGCACTGCCCGTGCTGGGGTTGGGAAGGAGGTGGAGGAAAGTCTGTAGCACTGCTCACAGAGCTCTGCTTCCCCATCTCCTGCCAACAGCTCTGCACCAGGGCCTGGGTTCACCACTCCAGGTGTCACACCAAACTTCCTCTGCTTTTAGCAAAGAGGTTGCCTCCTTTCTGAGCCTGCACCTACCAGGCAGGAGCTTTTCCTCTTCCTTTTCCATTTCCATTTCCACTTCCATTTCCAATTTAATTTCCAATTCCAATTCCATTTCCAGTCTCACTCTTTCCACAGCAGAACGTTGCACCCTGTGGCAACATTTTTGGAGAACATGGGCAGGACTTTCACATCCCTTCAGTTCTGCTCCAGCCCTTCATGTCTATATTCCTGAATTCTGGTGGCTTCAGTGAAGTGGATTGATGTCATCTTAGAGGAGAGGAAAACAGTGAAAGTGAAGTCCAAAGTCAATTGACCTTGGCTTCCTAGTTCCTTCAGAACTGCCTTTGCAATCAGATGTGGAAGTAGCCCCTAGTTGTGAGCAGAGATGGTAACTGGATTTTTAAAGTTGTCTGGAGGTCTCAAAATGTAGTCAGGGATTAGCAGGATTTTCAAAGTGTTTCATCCTCCATAAATTTCAGACATACTCAGAAAGAGCTTCCTAGTGCCTGAAGAATGTCCTGCTGCAGTTTCTGGGGTCAGTTTGAAAACTTAAATGCACATTATCTGTAAAAAAGTCCCACATTAAACAGGATTTTTGCCTTTATACCTGAATCTAAAGTAAGAAGAAACACCAACCATTTCTACTAAGGGACAGAACTTGTGAGGCAAATAAACCTTCCTAGGCTGAAATTTGCAATAGACTTCGAGGTTAATTTATCTTCTGGCTGGCAAAATGGAGCTTGTTTTTCTTTTTTTCTCTAGAAACTTCAAGACGACCATGATTTAGTGTTGGTGATATTTGTTCTTGACAGAGCTAATGCCTTTCCCTCGACCCCATAGCCAAAAATACTTAAAAATGGGATTTATGGTGTGTTCTGTGCTGCTTTCCCAGCTGTATCTCAGAGAGGGATTTGGAAAGATACCTCATCTGAAGCCCCTTTGCTACCTGTCCCCACTGTTCCTCCTGAGCAGAGGAGGGACTTGTTTGACACAGGCAGCACTGAAGGGTATCAGGGTATTTCCCAAGTGGGACATCTTTGTACCAAACATCCAAACCACTTCCAGCATCCAAGGGAAGACTGAGCATGGAGCTGTGGGTGAGGCACCATTGGGAAATGCCACGAACAAGAGGGCACCAGCCCAGAGCCAGAAGTCCAAGGCTGTATTTAGGGTCTAACAAAGACACCTTCAGTTCCTGGCTTTGCTCCTGGCTCCTGTGTGCTCTTGGACCCTCTCTCCTAAGCTTCTATATCTAGAATTGAGGGGGTATTAATCATAGAATCACAGAATCCCAGACAGGTTCGGATTGGAAAGGATCTTAAAGATGGGCATGGGCAGGGACACCTCCCACCAGCCCAGGCTGCTTCAAGCCCCATCCAACCTGCCCTTCAACACTGCCAGGGATGGGGCAGCCACAGCTTCCCTGGGCAGCCTGGGCCAGGCTCTCACCACCCTCACAGCAAAGAATTTCTTCCTTGTATCTCATCTCAGTCTCCCCTCTTCCAGTTTTAATCCATTCTCCCTCATCCCATCCCTCCCCTTGTCCCAAGTCCCTCCCCAGCTTTCCTGGAGCCCCTTCAAGCACTGGAAGGTGCTCTAAGGTCTCCCTGGAGCCTTCTCTTCTCCAGGCTGAACACTCCAACTCTCCCAACCTGTCTGAGAGCAGAGCTGCTCCAGCCCTTGGATCATCTTGGTGGCCTCCTCTGGACTCTCTCCATGAGCTCCATGTCCTTCTTATGTTGGGGGATGTGTCAGGAGCACAAATCTATTGATGATTACAAGGAGTTCCCAGAACTGTGGCCACAATGAGCCAGAGTTCCCTCGGGTGGATGTTCTGCCTTGTCCTGACTTGCAAGAGAAGTCAGACACACTTCTCAGCCGTGCCCTGAAACCTCTCCCGTGCTCTCAGTGCTGACTCAGCAGAAGCTGCCAGCCCCTCCTTCCCCTGAATTATTTCAGGAAGGTTGCGTTTGTTGGGATTGAAGCAATGGAGTAAATTTTTTAAGAGCACCTTGCTTTATTGCTGGCTGGGCAGATTCTACCCAGCATCACCACTTGAACTTGGAAAGAGTCCGGTTCTTGAGGGCAATAAAAAGAGAAAGCCAAGAGATAAAATTGATTGCCACGAGATAATGAACTGCAGGGACAAATGTTCAGAGTAAAACTTGTCTCTGCTCCCACTTGCTGAGCATCCTCCCCAGCTCCTTGAGGTCTGTTGACATGATAAAGAAGCCCTGAGCTTCCCTGGTTGCTCACCAGCATTTTCATTTAAACAAAATGACTTAATCCACTATAAAAAGAAGGCAAGACAGGCAGGGGATGGATTGATCCGTGGAGAAAACAATAATGTCATGGAGAGGGAAAGCTTCTCCCAGCTCCAGGGAAATGTGGGTGATTGCTTTATGTGATGTTGCTGGCTGAGGTGCTGCAGGGCAGCGGGGACACACCAGCAGCCCCCTTCTTTGTGGGCACCCCTGGAGGTGGTGGTGGAGATTCATGGAGCAGGGCTTGGGAAGGGCCTGGAGGATCCCTTGGGAAGGCAGGGAGCTTGCCTGGGATGAGCTGGGCACCAGTGGTGCTGTGCCATGGTTGTGGTGACTGGCTGGTCTCCAGTGAGGCCACCAAGACACCTCGCTTGGGTACCACCCTGGCTGGGAACCACCCTGGCTGGGGCTGCTGGAGGGGGAGTGGAGGTGTCTGCAGCTCTGTCCAGCATCCAACTCCATTCTCTGCAAGTGTGAAAGGGATGGAAATCCCAGGGTGTGTGTGTGTGGGGGGGGTGTGCTGGTGTTCCTTCCTCTCCCTTCTCCTGGTGGGACCAATGAGGAGGCATCCTCATGTCTCACCTTTTGTATTTGAACTAAATACCTGATGAAGTCAAACTGGTCCCTGGGTGGGAAAGGGAGCCCAGATACCACCACACACAGCACCCCTGGGTAAGCAAACAGCTCCATCCTTGCAAAAGCCATAAGGGAACAAAAAGCTCAGCCTGTCTGCACCTCTGCTGCTGCTCCCAAGGGCAACAGGCTTAACACTTATTTGGAGTGTGAAGCTTGATTTTCTGTTTCCATTTCCCCAGCTGTCTTGTCCAGAGCTGTATTTTATTTACATTTGTGTTGTATTGGGTTTTACCATGTTTTGTGTCCACTGCCCTGGAGCTGCAAGCGCAGCAGCAAATAAACCTTCACCTGGAGCTCATCTTCACCTTTCCTTCACCTGATCCCAGGGCTCCCCACTGAGCCTCCTTCCCAGTGCATTCCCTCTGGCATGGCACGAGCTCTGCAAGCCAAAGGTGCTTCCCCTCGTGCCAAGGACACTTGTCCAGCAGCATCATTTAGGGAAGCTCTGCTGGCCCCTGGCCAGGGATGCAGTAAAACTGATGAGTGAGTGACCTGAGCTGCTGCCTTGTCTTCCCATGGGGGGCAGGGCTGCATCCCTGCATCTTTTTCCTTGTTGCAGGAGTGAGGAGCTGAGGTTGCCCAAAGCTATTTAGGAGCCTCTAATCTGCCTTTGAAACCCAATGAGATGCTAAAACCCATGTGGCTTGAACACCTCTCCCCTTGGAAGCACACTCTGAAAAGCCATTTTGAAAGTCCCCCAATAACTTTGGGACTCTAGGATCACCTGAACTTTGAATGCCATGAATGTTTTCAGTCACTTAACAGAGTGCTGACTTCACTCAACCTCACATGGAGCCACAAGCCACCCTGAACCCAACTCCAAATAAGCCTCAAGCCAGGAACTGCCCCAAAACGAATGTGTTTGACTTGGAACAGAATATGGGTGAGAGTAATTGATGCAAAGCTGCTGGGAACCATGTCTCTCAGGTGCCCTTCCAAAAAATAGTTGGTAATACTTATGTTTTGTCTAGCTGAGCTATTTGGGATGAAGTGTGAAGTTCCTGTGTTACCCAGAGCCACAAAGGGCTAGAGATGTTGGCAAAGAAACCTGCCATATCATGCAGTTGACTTCTGCAGTGGAGTTTGGAGCTGCCCCCCAAATAAAAAGGCACTGCAACCCAGACGAGTTGGCTGCAGGAGCTTTTGGTTCCTTGATCTCAGATCAAGTGACCCTCCAGCTTTTGCAGACAGGGTCCCCCTTCACTCCACCAGGGGTAAGTGTTCTGCAAACAACCCACCTTCTGTGGCTTGAGGCTCTCTGTTCTTCTCACTAAGGACTCATCTCTTGGTAGCCCCCCCTGAAGCCAGACTTTTCTTCCTCTTGCACTGAAATCTCTGGGGTGGACAAGAACCCAAATCAGTGTCCTTAGCCAGTGAGTGCTGCCCAGACAGGTTTGGAGGCAGGTGTGGGTGCACCTTCCCAGCACCTCTACTTCACCCCTCAGTTTTGCCAAGAATCTTGCACACCTGGTGCAAGAACAGTCCAAGGGGCCAAGCCCCTACCCCCAGGTAATGACCTGACCTCTCCACTGCAATGTCATCTGCTCCTTCCCTTGTCTCTGCCTACAGACTCACGTGGTGCCAGGTTGCCCATGGGTATAGGAGGTGACCACTGAGGACTGGTAAGAGCTTCTTGTGTGAAGGTGGCAGGAGGAAACTGCTATTTCGGAGGCAATGGTGCCTTTGTGGCAGGGCACAGGTTGCACCCCCTGCCAGCTGGGGGCTAGAAGGCAACAAATGGAACCATTCAAGTAGCTTCTCTGCTTGAGCAGGGCCTGGCTGCAAATGGGGCAGCTGAGGTCTTGCTCGACGAGGTCTGAGGTTGTTCAGATTGGAAGGGAGAAGGTTCTGGGGAGACCTTAGAGCACCTTCCAGTGCCTGAAGAGGCAACAGAAAAGCTGGGGAGGGGCTTTTAATGAGGGCAGGGAGTGATGGGATGAGGGGTAATGATTTAAACTGAAAGAGGGGAGATTTAGATTGGATATTAGGAATAAGTTCTTCAGTGTGAGGGTGGTGAGAGCCTGGCCCAGGTTGCCCAGGGAAGCTGTGGCTGCCCCATCTCTGGCAGTGTTGAAGGGCAGGTTGGATGGGGCTTGGAGCAACCTGGGCTGGTGGGAGGTGTCCCTGCCCATGCAGGGGGTTGAATCTAGATGATCTTGAAGGTCTTCCAACCCAAACCAGTCTGGGACCTTGCAGTGAGCAGCAGCCTCCCCCCAACTCCCTGAGGTCTGAATTGTGTTCATTGCTGGGCTTTGAGCAGGGACTGCCTCTCAAAGGGAAGGATCTCCTGCAGCACCAGTCCTATCAGCTCACACTTTATTGAATTGTTTTCAAAGTTTGGCTCTGGCCCAGGAGAAGCCTGCAGAGAAGTTTGGTGACAAACCAGCCCTCCAGAAACCAGCACATTTTGTCTGTTTCCAAGGGAGCAGGTTTGCTCTTTGATCTGGTGGCTCCAAGGGGAAGGGAAGGGCCTTGAACATCTTGTTAAATGCTTTATTCACACACATGTAATTAAGATATCCTATATCTACAACTAGGCATGCCTTTAATTAGAGACATTTCAGCACTCAAAGTGCTGGCAGAAACAAATAATGGTGCTGCCTTTGCTCACTGCCAGGAGATAAAACCAACCACAGGAAAAGACAATTTTCCTGTAAATTAACTGTGTGCCCAGCCTTGCTGTTGGCTGCTCTGTCCCCCACCAGGCTGGTGGAAAAGAGATGAAATGCTACCCCTGCTGCCCAGAACTACTTGCCAAGTTCACAGAACAAGAGAGCAGCTGTGGCCATGTGGGGAGGCACAAAGGCAAGCACAGATGGGCAACCTTCTAGCACAGCTGGAGGTGGAACAGCCCTTTGGGGACCTGCCTCCCTTCTGAGAAGACTTAGCATGGGGCAGTACCAAGGCAGGCTTCACCCCAAGCCACCCTACACTGCCTACCCTATGTCCAAACCTGGTCCAAGCACTGCAGGAGGAGAGAGGGTTCTTCATCCTGGCACCCAGGGGTGGTTCATCCCCTCTGGGCTTCAGCTGTAGAGCCACCCATGAGCCTGGGTTTGAAACATGGGCATGGCTGCCCATGAGACCCAGGCTACCACCCCAGAAAGGCTGGCAAGCTAAAGCCAAGGAAACCTGGACTAGAAACTGGGTGACCACATTTAACCTTTGCAACTCCATGCTTAAGGATATGGGGTTTTCCTTCAAATCTGCCCATTTTTCAGTGTCTTTCTGATAACTCTTCCATCCCTCCAACCCAAGTTGTGACTGATGAAGAAAACTCTGGATAAAGTACCCTCATCTCTGCTATCAAAGAAGCTGAGGTCAGGATAGAAATATGCTACCATGGTCCTTCCTTAACCATCATTTCTAAGATCATTCTTGCCCCTCCATCCTATTCCAGGACTTTTGCTCTGGTGTGGCAGGACTGTGATCCTGAGAGATGACAAAGGTGACTAATGCAAGAAGAACAGAGCACTGCTCACAGCCCACTGCCTGTGGGCTCCACACATTTTGATTTGAAGTGCAGCTTTGTGAATTTCTCACACTCATGGGTTGATGTGGGGGGAAGATACTGAGCCAAGCAATAAAGGAAGCTGCCACTTGAGAACTCTTTTTGTTTTTCATTATCTTATCTGTGAGAATTGTTCTCTGCCAGAACAGCTGCCCTCCCCCTCAGAAGCTGGGAAAATGAAGTTTTGCCTTCAGTGGTCTGAGCTGTTAAGCTGTTTGTAAGACCAATGAAGAAGTTTTGTTCCTCTAGTGGACAATTATCTGACTACCAGCTCAATTTTCCATTCCCTGGGTGTGCAGCTGGGCTGGCCACAGGGTGCTGTGTCCAGAGGGACCCTGAAAGCTCTGGCAGGGCCCCTGCCCTGGAGCTCAAGAGGAAGAGGCAAGAGGCAAAGCTGGGAGGTGGTTGACATCACCAGCAGACCATACCATACCATACCATACCATACCATACCATACCATACCATACCATACCATACCATACCATCAGTCATACAATCATATCACAGAATGGTTTGGGTTGGAAGGGACCTTCAAGATCATCCAGTTCCAACCCCCTGCATGGGCAGGGACACCTCCCACCAGCCCAGGCTGCTCCAAGCCCCATCCAACCTGCCCTTCAACACTGCCAGGGATGGGGCAGCCACAGCTTCCCTGGGCAACCTGGGCCAGGGTCTCAGCACACTCATAGTGTAGAATTTCCTCCTCATGTCTCACCTAAATCTCCCTGTTCCAGTTTTAATCCATCCCCCTCATCCCATCCCTCCCTGCCCTTGTCCCAAGCCCCTCCCCAGCTTTCCTGGAGCCCCTTCAGGCCCTGGAAGGTGCTCTAAGGTCTCCCTGGAGCCTTCTCTTCTGCAGGCTGAGCAGCCCCAGATGCTGGCAGACTGCTGGGAGGAGCAGGCACATAATGACTAGAAAAGATGACCCAGGTTGTGTGGATTTTCGTGCAAACCAGGAAGACACTGAAGAACTTTGAACTGAGAGCAAGGCTGAGAAAGGGCCTCCTCATCTTCTTGCAAGGGCTGAGGTGACAGGGTGTGTTGCCAATTGCAGGTAGTTGTGTTTTCCCCAGGAGCAAAGCCTCTCTAATTCAAGTATTTTCATTCAAATTTATCTTGCAGTGAGACACGGTTCGAAGCTCAAGGAACGTTTTTGTTATTTTCATGCTTTGTTAAGCAAAATGTCTGGACGGATCCACCTCAAGTTTATGGTCTAAAGGGAGTTTTTCTCCATCACCTCCAGAATGGGACACATCCCACTGGCCTTCCCATCAGCTCTGTTGATATCTTCATCTGTTGGGGTCATCCAGGCTTCCTTTTAGTCAGCAGAGGAAACAGAACCTCAGCTTTACCACCCAGTGTCCCCCTTCAGGTCCTTCAGGACCTCCTCTGCCAAAGGATGAGGTGACCTGCCTCCCAGGAGCACCTCTTGCTCTGCTGAAGGGACTCAAAGACACAGACTTGAATGGGAGCCCATGGATTAAACTCCATCCAGAAGGAAAGGAGGTGACAGACCAACCACGAGCAAGGAATTCCTCAGGGGTTGCTGATAGCCCAAACATATCATGGGTTCTGGTGATAACAGTTGTAGCCACTAATTGAAGGGGGGGAGGGGGGAAAATCAATCTATGGCTAAATGAAAAATTAAGAAAGTTTAATTAGTTGTAACAAAAAGTTGGAGAAATATGGGATGTGTTGATTTTGGACTCATTACAAGCAGCAAAGTGGTTTGAAAAAAAAAAAAGATGCTACATTTCCCAAAAGGCCAGACTTTAATTAATTTAAAATCGTAAGCCAATTAACATATTTAATACTAAAGACCCATACAATTAATTTTGTGCTCAGAGGTGATGCATGGTGTTCAGGGAAAGGAGAAGAAAAGCCAGATTTCTTGCAGATAAGAAGGAAGCTGATGGGCTTAGGCACAAAATTCTCATGATGAACATTTCAGATGCAAAACTCAGCTCTGTCTTAGTAGAGCAGGGAGTGGAAAGTGGCCACATCTCTGGTTTTAAGGAAGCCAAGTGGGCAAATGCTTCTCCATGACCCCCCAGGTCTTGGTACCTGGGTCCAGGCTGGGTCTAGAACATCAAAGCAGCCTCCCAGTGCCTGAAGGGGCTACAGGAAAGATGGGGAGGAACTTTTCACCATGGAGGGTAGTGATAGGACAAAGGGTGATGGTTTTAAACTGAAAGAGGAGAGATTTGGGTGAGATATTTGGAGGAAATTCTTTGCTGTGAGGGTGGTGAGACCCTGGCCCAGGTTGCCCAGGGAAGCTGTGGCTGCCCCATCCCTGGCAGTGTTGAAGGGCAGGTTGGATGGGGCTTGGAGCAGCCTGGGCTGGTGGGAGGTGTCCCTGCTCATGCAGGGGGTGGGACTGGATGGGCTTTAAGGTCCCTTCCAACCCAAACCAGACTGTGAGTCTGTGAATGCTCTTGGCAATGAGATGGGTGAGGTCCAGGAGAGGCAGCCCTGCCTTCCTTCCCTGCTCCTTTCTAAACTGCCTGCTCCTGAAAACCCCTTCAGGGCTGGGTGGAGAACAGTTTGTCAGGCTGGGAAATCCACCTAAGTGGGCAAACAGCTGGGGTGGAAAACATATGTTTGTGAATATTGGTTTACCTTTGTCATTTTAACCCCAGTATCCATTCGGAGAATTTGCTTGGAGTCAGCACTGCTAAATGAAAGGTGGGTTTTTCAGAGATGACATTCAGAGCAACTTTTCCTTTCCTGAGGAAAAAACCCACATATTTGCATTTCTGTTTTTTCCAAAATAAAGCATATTTTCGTGGCAGATTCTCTTGCCTGATGTCTTGTACTTAACCTGTAGCTATAAAACCTTTCTGACAAGGAATTTGCCCTCTGCTGTAATAATGTTGTCTGATGATATGGGTTCCACTCTACTCTTTTATACCCCCCATGTCACTCTCCTCCAGAATAACCTTCTGCAGAAGCTATTTTTGGGGGGTGCTCCAGTCTTCTTGCTAGAGATTTAAAAACCCAGCATCACCTGAATGTCATCTTCCCCTGTCTGCTCACCTGATGAAAGTGGGATCTGGGTGCTGGTGACCCACAGGTGATAGCCAAGCATGTCTCTGCCTCCTTGTTACCAGCAGAGCTTGATGAGCTGGACAGTCCTCAGTGAACTTCCCCAAGGCTTAAAGAGTTGGAAACCAAACCTTCCTTCTGGGAACGTGCCCTGTGTCAGGGGGAACACAGCTCTGCTCTTCATGAATTTTGTCCCATCCACCTTGAAGTGTTTTGGATGGCAGCCTGCAGCCCCTCAGCTCATGAAGAGACAACTTGGGTTGTTTTTCTCCAAACTCCAGAGCTGGAAAGGGCTCAGTCTGCTTGAAACCTGCCCAGGCTTTGGGTGTGAAGTCCTGCAGCCTGATCACACTCCCAATGGTGCCACCAAGCAAGGGAGAGAGGCTCCTTTCTACCTGGAGACCAAAGTGACACCAGCTCTACGTGTGGCATGAGGTCTCCCCAGCAGGCTGGATAGAGCCTATTTTTGATGGAAAGCTTCTTTTTTTTAACCTTTTTAAAAACTGATTTGTGTCCAAGTTTCTCAGAGCATAAAATGACCTGTGAACCCATAAACTCTGGTTGTGGAGCTGAAGGAAAAAGACACCCAGGTAAGAGAACAACTCTGCCTGGGTCTTGCCTCGTGGGTGGTTTTGGGGGACTCTCCCAGGAACCCCCATGGATAATTTGTGTGCATCTTCCTCTTTCCTCCTTTGATGGAGGAGTGTTTATCTTCTTATTTTCCAGCTGAAGCAGAGAGAAATGGAAGATGCCTGAAGCAACAGTTCATGTTTGCCAGGTCATTAAGAAACTAATCAGGGAGGGGATGAAGCTTTGGGTGATGTTTTTCACTGACATCAGAGAAGGAGGACATGGCCTGCCCTATTCAGGCAGTTGAAAGAATTCTTCAGACCAGGGAAGGAAAACTAAATATCAGGACTGGGAAGGGAATAGAAAAGAAAAAGATCAAATAAGCTTTAAAAACTTGGATGTGTGTGATCTCAGATGCCTTCTGACAATAACACGTTATTGCAAGACAGAATTAAAACTGCTTTAGCACTTCAGCTGTGCATCTCTGGATGGGGACATGGCAGCATTTCTTCTGTGTGTAGCAGGAAAGTGAGTTTCTGGGTTTATAACCATGGTTTGGAGGGCAATGAAAAGATCCTTAAGTTGCAGTTTACCCGCAGCTCCTGCTGAGAGCTCTCACAAGCCCAACCCCATCTATGCAGAGCTTTCATTTGCAGGCACATCAGTGTGTTCTGGGCTCTGGCCCCAGCACTGAAATTGCTACAGGCTGGTGTTTTAATGGGACTTGCTGGCTGGTTTTAGAAGGCTACAGGACAGTGAGCACCAAAGAGATTGCAAGGAGGAAGGGAGGTTTGGAAGCTGGCCTGATCCTGCATGTCCATAGGGTCCAGGAGAGCTTCAGGTCACCAAGACATAGCTCTTGCTGTACAGGAGCCTTGCACAGAGCCTGGGCCAGCAGGTCCTGAGGGCCTGGGTTGTGCTGCTGCTTGGGGAGGTGAATATACAGACAGAAGGAGGACCAAGGTCTTCACCCTGCAGTCACTCATGAGGAAAGGCAGGGTGAGGGGGGTCTGTGTCCTCACATTGCCTGGGCAGGGGGGACACATGGAGATGGTGCTGCTGGTGGCAAATGGTTTTGCACAACCAGGACCTCTCCCTTGCCCAGGCTTCTCTCCCAGAGCCCCAGCCCATCAATTTGCTGTTAACCAGCACGGGAAGAACCTCTGGACTCTTTTCTCCAGGCAAAAGGACTGGGCTGCTTGTGAGACAATACTCAGGGGTGCAGATTCACCTCATCCAGGGCTGGACATCAATTAGTCCTTTCTAGGGACTCGTTTGACCTGTACTTCTCCTCTGACTGCCAGGAGGACCCAGGGCTACCAGTTCCCAGCCCTGGATGCTGAGAGACTGAAAGGGATGAAGCCTGACTCTGCTGCTGCAGTCATTTGTTACTTGTTACTCGTTGTTTCTTTGGGAATTGCCTCAGTCATTCTAAATAATTTAAGATTTTTGTACACAAAAACTCATCAAGAACCCAAATTATCTCCTTTTTAAGCATGGGAAGTTATGCAGACTCAGCCTGAAATAATTTTGAAAATAATAAAGGCAGATTCAGTGACAGACCAAAAAATCACAGTGACTACAGCTGTGAGCTGGTCTGGGCTTATCTCAGGGACTGAAGAGCAGACAAAAGGTACTGGTATATCTCAGATTTAATTGTTTAAACTAAACAACTTGGTTGAATGCAGATTTGGGGGGGGGGGGGGGGGAAAGAAAAAAGAACAAGACTATTCTACTTCAGCTGCTGAACCAAAAAAATTCCCAAGAAAAACGGCACATGTCACACCGAGACAAAATTGCTGCTGTTTCTTTTTAAGCAGGATGAACACCCTCCTTTAAAAAAAAAAAAAACCCACTATTTTTAGTCAGCTAAAATTTCACATGGACGTGAAATGAAATGTTTGTCTCCTTTGCAGAACCTGGTCCTCCTGCTGGGTCATCTTTCCCTCAGCGGGGGTGGGGGGGGGAAGCAAATTTCAGAGCGTTTCTTGTCACCTTCAAATGCATTTTGCCCCTGCAAATGTTCAGGTTTCTGGTCCTTTCACTGCTTGTTGAAACGACACCACACAACAAGGCCTGAACAGGTTTTTAAGATGACTTGGGTGACTATGACCCCAGTCCCCAAGTGCCACCACCTCTGTGCTCAGACAGGCGCAACCTGAGCCTTTCCCAGCTTGGTTTTCGTTTAAAATCACTTCAGAACTGCCAAGTGACAGTTGCCTTATGATAAAGGTCTCATCCTGACACGGTGGGGACCAGCTCCATCCCACAGGGACATGTCTCCTGCTCAGCCTGCAAATGGATTTGGGAGGGAGACAGTGACAAATCCAGTTATCTCTGACGTGCCAATTGTCTGAATTAGGTGTCCCTGCCCCAGAATGTTGCCCAGAATCACAGCAATTATCCGTGGCAATCATTAATAATTGCATTTCACTTCAATCCATTTTTTTTTTTAACTCAAATGCAGCCTTTGTGCCAGGTTTCAGTTCATTTTTCCTAGATGTGTCTCAGGCTTTTGCAATATCCCTGTGTGGAGATCAATCAGGGCGAGTGACAGGGTGACACGGCACGTTTCTTGGGGGAGCCAGTTTTTAATTAATTGTTATTCATGAACTCATTATCGGGCTTACAAACGAGGGCTGGGGAAATTCCTTAGCCCTTGGAAGCTGCATGTCAGCCACCTGCAACAGGATGGGAGGCTGTGCTTCTCCAGGAGGCTGTAAATCCATGTCTTGTCATGCAAAATGGTGGGGGTTTTTTTTCCCTTGTAGCTCTGAGGCCCTGGCCAAAATCATCTCCCCTCCTCCCTCTGCGAAGCGTTGGTGTTTGTACTTCCTCAAACTCTCCTTGAAAGGCAGTTTGGTGAGGCAGTTTCCTCCCAGAACTGAACGAAGAGGGAGATGGGGAGCTACAAGGGCATGCTGAGGAGCAACTCCTGGAGAAAGCTGCTGTGCAGCCCTTGCGAGGAGCCAAGAGAAACCTGCCTTGGTTTTAGCTTTGACTTTTCCTCCTGATGAGTAACCCCCACCTCCCAACAGTCCCTGGCTGCAGACCTACCTGGCACAGAGCAACCAAATGTGCAGGCCAGGTCCTTCCAGCCTGAGCAGCAGCATTCCCTTAGGGATACACACACAGCAGCCCACACTCTGCCTCATGTCCCCTGTGCCAGCCCGTGCACCAGCACCTTGGTAGTGATGTGCTGCCATTAGAGGGAAGAGAGAAGGAAAGGAAAAACTGAGCTTCCACATCCCACCTGGAGCAGATGTCCTGGGAGTAATGGTTTTTGGCTGCTATTTCTCTCCGCAGCTGAAAGGCTCTTATTCAAGGGGCCCTGGTGATGAGTGCTCTTGTCACAGAATCACAGGGTGGGTTGGGTTGGAAGGCACCTTTCAAGGTCTGAACCCCCTGCAAGAAGCAGGGACACCTTCCACTAGACCAGGTTGCTCAGAGCCCCATCCAACCTGACCTGGAATGTTTCCAGGGATGGGGTTTCAACCACCTCTCTGGGCAACTTGGGCCAGTTTCTCACCCCCCCTCACTGTAAAAAATTTCTTCCTAACATCTAGTCTAAATCTCTCCTCTCCCATTTAAACCATCACCCCTGGTCTTTCACTACAGGCCCTGCTAAGAAGTTTTCAGGAAGAAGAATCCTCTAAACGTGGCTGCTGGTGCCTGCTGATCCCAAGACAGGGAGAACATGGCCAAGTGCCCCAGCTCTGCTTGCTGGAGTGGCTTTTAAATCCTGGCTCATGTTTCTCAATCCTGCCACCACTGATGCCTGTTTTCTGCAGAAGTAGAAGGCTGGGGGAGCCCTTTATTGCTATGCTGGTAACTGCAGGAGGGAAAGAAAAACATGGAAGAGAGCTGGGAACAGGGGGAGAAAACCCACTCGTCCCTCTAAAGATGATCTTTTGAGGTTTTTTTTTTTGTGTGTCTTCACAGTTTCATCCTTTTACCAGCTTGCTTGTTCTCTCTCCACCTTCCAAGACTTGGCCTCACTGCTGGTACTGGAAGTTATGCAGGTCAGATAAATCTACTTCATGTTCATCAAGCAGAAAAGAGGAGGACTGTTGATGTTGCATTGGCTTGGAATTCAGATCCTTGTGCTAATGCTTCTGGTGGGACCCTCGGTGGCATTGCCCTGGCTCCAGGTGTGAAGTGGAGCTTCCTGAGGAGGAGGCTGCCTCATCATCCTGCAGTGAAACCAGCCCCTTGCAGCTTGTCTGTTCAGTGCTTTCCTGTTCAGCAGCCTGTCCTCAGTCAGGGGTGTTACTTGTTTTCAAAAATGCGTGAGATGTTTGTGTTGTTCTTGCCAGAGGTGACAGTCAATCCTATTAAGAGCTGTCAATTCCTGTCTGTGCTAATGCAGAGGTGCCTCTGCCTGGTGGGTTTTTAACTGAGAGGCTTTGAAGATGTTACCCTGCCTGAAAGGCTGCAAAATAAAAAGGGGGGTTGTTTGAAGCAAGGTCATCTCATGCCCATGTCACCTTTCAACCTGGCACTGCATTTGGAAATTCAAACATGCCAGGATGGATAATCTGAGGAAAGCTTTTCAAAGCCCTCCTGGACAAAACAAGAGCTCTAGATGTCCAAGGTTTTATTACAAGGAAAATCTCAGTTCAAGCTGAAATCGAAAGTTGTTATCAGTGCTCCTAAAATGAGTGAAAAATAACCTTGTTTATCCTGCTGAAGTTTGCAGAAGAAGCAAAAAATGTGTGTGCACTGCAAAGCTCTGTTATTTGTCAGCAGCCACAAAACCAGGCACTTAATGGATGGGAAGGCAGAGTTAGTGTTTGTAATCAAGTTCAGATGTTCTGAGGAGGGAAATGTTGACTTTGGTGCATTTGTGAATGAACTGGGGGCCCAGACACTCTGTCTGCTTCTAGTCAGGGAACCAACTGCTCTGTCCACGGGCTCATCCTGGCAGCCTACACATTTCCTTGCCAGCTGGATGGGAATCCAGGAGGCAAATGGAATGCCAGCAGGAAGCAACACTGGCAGCTGCTCTGCAGGAAGCCTGCACTCCTGCCCAGAATGGGAAGGTATCAGAAACTAAACACAAACTTGATTTCCTACTCTCCTGACCACAGAAGCTGGAGCTGTGGCCTCACCTCCCATAACTGCCACTTCCCTGGGAGCCCCATGGGAGCTGTATGAGGAGGGTCAGGGTTGTTTGATGCAATGGCAGCACCCAGCACCCAGATGTTCTAGTGGTGCTATGTCAGGTTTCTCCTCTGTGTTCAGTTCTGCATCCCTCAGCTCAGGTGGGATGCATCAGAAAGGAGCAGGCAGAGGTGAAGAATGGAGCCCAGGCTTGGGGCAGTGGCAGAAAATGGGACAAGCAATCCCTGGGGTGCTGGGAGGCAGGAGTGGGGGCATGAAAAATGAAACAATGCTCAGATCAGACAGGTCCTGCCATCCTTCTTCCCCTATCTCAGGTTTATACTGAGAAGCTGTCGATACATCAGAAGATACCAGGGACATCTCTCTAGATGGAAGGGACTCAGGTGTATTTCAATCCCTGAGTCATTTTCCACTGCAAGGAGAACATCCCACCTCACTCTTCAGGGTCTGGACCACCCATTCAGCAGTGCACATCTCCCCTGCTGCTGTCTGCACGGGGACCATTACAACCTGCCCCACCACTGTGAGCAAAAATGGGGTGAGTGTCCCCCCTGTCAGGCTTCATCAGGAAATCCACAAAAACACTTGGCCCTTTGGAGAATCAGAGACTTTGCCTCCTTGGAGGTTCTGTTTCTTTGGCACACTCCAAAGCACTTGGCTCTGCAGCCCTGAGCAATCCCTGCAGGGTCACCACGTGCCTTGTTAGCAGAGGCAGCAAACAGGGGGAAATGCCTTCTCTGCTTTCTGAGCCTCAATCCCTCCCTCTTGCATCTCAGCTCTTCTCCCTGGGGCTGTTGCCTAGGATTTGCACCTGGCCTGCAGTCAGACAGCCACAAACAAGTCTCCTGCCAGGTATCCACGTCTGGCTCCATCCCTGCACACCGTGAGCTTTAGCTGTGCCCCTGCTGTGTCTCTCTCCTCTGCTCTCCCAGCCAGCAGATCCTGTCTGCAGCCCAGGGGGGGTTGCAGGATCATCTGGAAAACACAGTGGTCCCCAAGCCCTGGTCTGCACACAGCCTGGCCTGGCACTATTAGAGAGTCTGTGAGACTCCTCAGGTCTTCAGACCTCATCAGGTCTTCATTGCAGGATTTGGGATCTGAGCCATTTCACTTTCCCTGTCTGAATTCCTTCTTCTCTCCTTTCAGACCAGAAGTTTGGCTGCATCTTGGTCCTGAAAACAGGCCCCAGAGGGTTTGGAAAGGTGCTGGTATGAGTTGTACCCCCTCTGGCCCTGCACCTCCTGCCAGCTGGATACTCCTGAAGCATTGTCTTCCAGGGAAGATGCAAAAGCACAGAAGTCTTCACAGTTTTCTGTGTTGATTTGGGTCAAGAAGCCTTCAGGTCACCCAGTCAGCCCCTGTCCCCTCCAGCCTGGCTTCTAGACAGATAAAAGGGGAACAGTAACTCTCTTGGACCAGGGGGACTGAGCCTCAGAGGCATCACAAGTATAAAAAAAGCCAGGAATTCATCCCAGAGATCCTGAATCCTCAGAAACCTGCTGAGAAGTCTTTTCAAAATACTCAGCACAGCAACAGGTGCAGAACGTGCAGGTAATTAAAACATTTCAAAGACACTTGGAGGCACAAAGTTGAGATTCCTCTCATCTAACTTCATCCTCTAAACTCAAGGAGGGCCCGTGGGGTTCACCAGGACATCTCTGGGCACAGGGCACTGCCAGGGTAAGGGTCATCCCACCTCGGGTCCCTAAAGGACAGGATGAGCCACCTCTGTGCCTGGTACATCTCTCTCCTCAGGCTGCAGACAGACACTACAAGAGGAACTTGGCCTACTTGCTTATGGTTGAAGTAGCAAAACCAAACTCACCAAGCACCAGAATTACACACTCTGTCCCAGCCTTGGGGCTGGTAAAGGGGGCAAGTGCCCAAAAGTGAGGATGAGTGAGTATCAGTGAACACCAGGATCAGTACCAGTGGTTTTCAGCCCCCAGCTTTCCTGCTGCCCCATCTCTGCTGCTGCCTCCTGGCCAGAGCACCTGGCAGCAGCACCACTGGGTGCAGAAACAGCAAAGATGGCTCAAACACTTCCAGGATTTAGCAGAGCCATGGACTGACACCTCTTTCACACATTCCTACACAGACACACATGCATGCACACGGATCATCTACCAGGAGCAGAATCCCAGAATCCCAGGGGTTGAAAGGGACCTGGAAAGATCACCCAGCCCAACCCCCCTGCCAGAGCAGGGGCACCCAGAGCACATCACACAGGAACGTGTCCAGGGGGGTTGGAATGTCTCCAGAGAAGGAGACTCCCCAGCCTCTTTGGGCAGCCTGTTCCAGGGCTCTGTCACTCTCACAGGAAAGAAGTTCTTCCTGATATTCACATGGAACCTCCTGTGCTCCAGTTTGCACCCACTGCCCCTTGTCCTGTCACTGGGCATCACTGAACAAAGCCTGGCTCTGTCCTCCTGACACTCACCCTTTACATATTTGTAACCACTGATGAGGTCTCCCCTCAGTCTCCTCTTCTCCAAGCTCAAGAGCCCCAGCTCCCTCAGCCTTTCCTCATCAGGGAGATGTTCCACTCCTAATCAACTAATCTCTTCCCCACCTCAGCCCTGTCACAGCAAGAACGGCCTTTCCACTGACCCCAGGAGCTTTACTGGGATCACATCTCTGCAGGGCCTCCTCAAGGGACCTGGGGAGTACCAGGAGTTTGTGATCTCCATCCACCAGCAGTGGCTGCTTTGGTTTGGCCATACCCTGCTCCTTGGAAGTCAGAGCCCCAAAGGCACTGCCAGCCCTGCCAGGGCTCCCTGCTCCACACCATCTGCCTGCAAACAAAGGGTTTTCCCAAAGCCCTGGGGAAGACCTGAGGAGTTTGCCACAAAACACAAGTTGGGAGCTTGGTATTGTGCTGCAAGTCTCTGCTCTAAGGGCATCCAGGAAGCGGGGGGCATCCCAAGAACCCCAAGGCCACGAGCAGGAAAGCAGCACACGAGGCCCAAAGCAGAAGGAGCAACGAGTGACAAGCTCTTCTGCTAGTTCATGGGTCAACAGGAAGGACACAGATGCCAACAGAAATGTTACTGTCTATTCCAAAGTAAGACAAAGCCCAGGCAATGCATTTCAGCAACAAGAGAAGCTTATTACACCCCAATTTTAAGCAGCAAAGAGAACAGGCAGGGTACAGCACCTCCTCATTGCTACCCCAAGTTCACTGCAGTGATTAAGACCCATCGCCAGCTGCCCTAATCATCCGTTACCATCATCCAGAGCCACAGTCCCTGGGGAGCTCTGGCTGCAGCCAGGACTTGGAGAACCTGTCCCAGCCATTGGGAAGTCCCACACAGTGTGTCCACTCGTAGGGGAGGGCTCCAAAGTCACTGCAAGAGGCTCCAGCTTTTATACAGTTGAAGAGACAATTATCGAAACCTCAAGTGTGGAAACACCTGGTGTCTCCCTCCCTGTTGGATTCCACCCAAACCCTGGCCAGGGCTTAAGGAGGAGCTCAGTGTGGGCAGGAGGCTGCCTGCCTGTCCTCCCCAGCAGGCAGAGAGCCTCCAGTTGCCCAGAGGCAATGGTAGCACGTGCCAGGCACTGTCCTTGCTGGTCACTGCCTGCCTTTCTCCTCCTCCCAGTGCACAGAAGGAGTTGGGGTCTCTGGGGACCCCCATCCCTTTCCAGCTCTCTGAGATTCACCCAATCATTCCAGCTGCCTGTGGAGTTCAAAAATAAAAAATTGCTTCACACTGGAGCTTGTACAGAACTGTTGGTTCTTTGGCTTTCTAGCTGTGATCAGATTGAGCCACTGAGATCATATTGATTTTGGCTGTTGGCAGAGTTGTCCTGAGGTTAAAAGAGGCTTGAGCGATGGAGGGGAGCACAGAGCAAGTAGCTGAGTTTTGGAGAAGGGTATCAGCTCCTGCCTGCAAGAGGGAGGGATGAATTACAGCAGGATGGTGCCTCAGAGACCTACCAGTGCTTAGTGCACTGAACATGATTTTTTTTTTCCTCACTGGCGTGGGAAACGTTTTGCTTCAGAAGCAGAGGTGATTGCCTGGAGCTGAGTGCTCTCCATCACATTGCTGGGCACTCAGCAGTGTGGAGAGAGGTCCTGGGGGGCACTGGGGCTCTCAGACCAACCCTGATGATGAGCTCGCACTGCTGGAGGTGCAAAGCTGGTCTCCTTGCCTGCCCTTGTCCTGCCAGGCACAGAACCACACTGTCACGTGAGTGTGCAAAACACCCTGGCACGAGGCAGGACAGCAGCAGGTTGGAGTCCTGCAGGGCACTCTAGCATCTTTTACATCCCCCCAGAGAAAGAAAGCTTAGCTCAGGGCACAGTCAAAACAACCTCTTCTCTTCACTCCATCCACGAAAACCCCCCGAGCAAACATTTCTGGTCAGTCACCACAACAACACCTGCCTTCAGCAGCTCAAGAGATGTGAATCTCTTCCCATTTTCCTCACAAAAATCAAAGGACAAACAGCAACAGCAGAAAAAAGAAAGGGGAAAAAACAAACGACCCTCAACAAATGACCCCCTCACCTCATGGCAATTAACCTCAGCTCTTTTTTTTTTTTTCCTTTCTCACAGTGATGATTTATAGCCAGATTAAAAAAATATATAAATAAAGAAGATGTGAGTCTGGAAGAAGGCAGAATGAAAGTATTTGCCTTTCACTTGGGGTGTTTCATCTCTCCCTTTTCCTTCCTTTTTTGTTTTCCCCCAGCTGAAACTATTTACTGAGCCACAAAAACTTCTGAAACTGCATTTTCTAAGCACATCAACTATTTGTCAGGAAAAAAAAAAAAAAAAAAAACAACCAACAAGCCACACCACAAAACCCATCCAAAAAAATCACCCAGCTGCCTGTCTCACATTCTGCTCTTCACCCCCTACCTGGGCCTGTCTGATCTGTGAGAGCTTTTGTCACAAAGAAAACGGGTTAATATCACACAGGGCTTCTCTGGCTGAGTTCCTAAACCATCTGAAGGCCAGAGTTTGCTCTGTGGGCCATGCAGATGGTTTTTCAGGTCACGGGGACTGGTTACAACCCATCTTAGGCAGGGACATGTGGATTTGAAGAGCAAAGTGGCCCCTGGTGGGACCCCAGGCCATTCCCATCACCTAGAACTTGCCCTCAGAGTGGGGTGCAAAGGATGCTCACATGCCTGCCCATCCTAGACACTATCACCCTTGTGAAAGATGCTGCTGCCAACTCACACCCAGCTCATGAACCAAACAAGGCTGTGCAGATGGGTCATGGACAGAAGACAACCAGCTGCAGGCAAGGGGTGGCTGGAGCAGAGAGAGGGGTGTGATGGAATTACTGAATCACTGAATCATTCTGGTTGGAAAAGACCTTTAAGATCATTGAATCCAACCATCAACCCAACTCTACCAACCCTTGACCCAACTCTACCAACCCTTGACCCAACTCTACCAACCCTTGACCCAGCTCTACTGAGTGCAGTGCTTAACCCACGTCCCTCAGCATCACACCTACACGTCCTTTAATCACCTCCAGGGAGAGGGATTCAGCCACCCTCCTGGGCAGCCAGGGCCCGTGTTTAATAACCCTTTCACTGAAGAATTTACTTCTTATATCCAGCCTAAACCTTCCCTGGTGCAAAGTGAGACCATTTCCTCTTGTCTTATCACTTGTTCCTGGGGAGCAGAGCCCGACCCCCCTGGCTCCAACCTCCTCTCAGGCAGCTGCAGAGCCAGCAGGTCTCCCCTCACCTCCTTGTCTCCAGGCTGGACACCCCCAGCTCCCTCAGCTGCTCCTCCTCACACTTGTGCTCTGTTGGCAAAGCCTCCCCAAAGTCAGGGAGAAAAGCTCTTCTTACCTTTAGAGGGGGAAAACAGCCTCCAAAGCAGGAATGCAGGGGAGGACCATCCCCCGGGCAGTGCCTTTTAACCTGGGTTTGTGAAACATCATTAACTGCAGCTCTGGAAGCTGCAGTTGATCCTCACCTTTTCCTCATACACCTGATGTTGAATCTGCCTGCAAAAGGTAATTTCAGTCTCAGTGAAGGGCTTTGAGGAGCCTTGTGATGAATGTCAAAACACTCCAGCCCATCATTAGCCACTGCTGCTCTGGCAATGGAGAAATAATTGACAAGCAGAAAGAAAGCCAGGAGGGAAACAACCTCCCAGCCTCTGCTGGTGTCTTTAACTCCTTCAGAGGTGCCATGAAATAGGATCAATCTTCCCAGCTGCCTCAGCCCACATGGAGGAAAAAACAAGAGCAGTTAAAATGGTTATTTTTTTCAACATACCTGATCTAAAGAGTAGCCAGGGAACAAGCCCTGTGGCACTGCCCTGCTTTAGTGTCCCATGAACCCAAGTAAACCCCACTCAGGTTGAGCAGCAGGGCCTGGGAAGCTGCAGAGGTGGTGGGAAGATGCAGAGATGGTGGGAAGCTGTAGAGGTGGTGGGAAGCTGTAGAGGTGGTGGGAAGCTGTAGAGGTGGTGGTAAGATGCAGAGGTGGTGGGAAGATGCAGAGATGGTGGGAAGCTGCAGAGGTGGTGGGAAGATGCAGAGATGGTGGGAAGATGCAGAGGTGGTGGGAAGATGCAGAGGTGGTGGGAAGATGCAGAGGTGGTGGGAAGCTGTAGAGATGGTGGGAAGATGCAGAGATGGTGGGAAGATGCAGAGGTGGTGGGAAGCTGCAGAGGTGGTGGGAAGATGCAGAGATGGTGGGAAGCTGCAGAGGTGGTGGGAAGATGCAGAGGTGGTGGGAAGCTGCAGAGATGGTGGGAAGCTGTCTCTCATTGTTTTAACCAGCTCCCCTCAGAAGGACAGAGAGGACAGAGAGACCAGGGGTCTCACAAGGGTGTTTTTCACTTGACTCAGTGCTGTCAGTGTTTGAGAAGAGCCGTATGGAAACATAAAGAATCAGAACTCACTGCAGATGAAAGTGAGCAGAGCTAGAAAAGATGGATGAAAATACTTATGTAAATGAAGCTTTCAGCCCTGTCAAGAAACTCACCACGACACTCATTTATTACTTTATTAAGACAGCAGATGGCAAACTGCTAATGAATGTGAAAGACATAAAGAATTCTTATAAACAAACAGAAAGAGGCTGGAGGAAACTGGAAAGGAAGAGCAGCTGGGTCTGGCAACAAAGCCCTGCAGATTCTCAGGTGAACCTGCTGTGGCTGCCAAAACTCAAAGCTGGAAGACACCTGAAGATGTTTGTTGTTGGCAGTTTCCAACAAAGGCTGCCAGGGTGTTGTGATCAGTGCCCAGACTCTGTCTCCTGGGTGTGGGGAGAAGGATTTGGGCAGTGGCTCAGACCATGCCCAGTCCTGCTGGGGACTGTGAGGCTGCAGAGAAAAAAAACCCAGGGGATTTCAATCCAAGCGTTTTAAAGGGTGTGAAGCACCAAAAGAGGGTGATTGCAGCTGAAACCCAGGTCTGAGGCATCTCTGCTCTGCCTTTGGCACACCTCAGCCCCCCTCAGAGGCTGAGCAGTGCAGCAGATAGGGGTGGCAGGAGAGGTGCCCCCAGAGCCACCTCACAGGGCAGAGCCAGGGTGAGATGTGCCCTCCTGGCACCCAACCCTGGGGCTCATGACCAGCCAGGTCCCTCCTGCTTCACTCCCAGCCCCACAGCCTGGGCAAGGCCAGGGCTGCTCCTCAGGCTGGCAGCTCAATGGCACTTCTTCAGATGCAATCACCTGCAGCAATGGGTGCATTAAGCTCCTCTGGATAAGGAAAATCCTCAAAACATCTCCTTGAGGATCCTGAAGTCCTATAGCCTGCAGTGTAGATTTCCCTTGTTTGACCAGTTGACCTCTTGGCTTAACAGCAGCTCCCACGACCAGTAGATGCAGAGAGTGGACACTGTGCAGACCAAGCAGAGCAGACCAAACTCTGCATGGAAATGTGACACAGGTCTCCTTCCTGGAGAAGATGGTCCATAAAGTCTTCAGAAGAACGAGTCCTCTCCTTTTCAACTGCTGTTAGCCTCAGAAGTGCAGAGAGGTCATTGTAGCCAAGTGAAACTCTCCTGTTCAGAGGACACCCCTAGGGAAGGCTGGATGGCTTTATTGCTGATGTAATCTGGGCTCTGTAAGGAGCATAACAGGTCCCAAAATACTGATCTGAGGGAAAGAAGCATTTCACACACTTCAAAAAAACACCTTTTCCCAATGACAGGGCATCTCTAAGGCACCTGTGACAGCTGCCACGCTCAGGGATGCCAGGGATGAGTTCATATGATTTTTCTCTGGTTCTTCTAAGACATGGTGTGGTACCAAGAGGCAGATGAAGACAGAGCACCCTGGGTTCCAGCACCAGCAACACTGCCTTACATGAGGGGAAAAGAAGAGAAAGACCAGAATTAGAAACCTTACGAGCCAAAAGCCACAATTACAGAAACTGCAGGACTAAATGAAGATGGAAATCATGCTGAGAAGAACTGAATCCTCAGCTAAAGGAAAAACCCCAAAACATCTGCAGAGAGCTGGTAACTCTAAACCGCCCCCAAAGCTTTTGAGAAGCTCTTGAGGAGGAGCAGTTCCCAGCAGGAAAGCAGAGACCTGTAGCACACCAGCAACCTTAGCTGTGTCCTGTGGGAATGCCAGGAAAGGCAGATTTCCTGGAGAAGTGTGAGTCATCCTAGGGACAAACCTTTGAAAGTCATCTGAGGAACTCACCACCACGAGATATTGTTGAAGCTAAAGCCTAGAAAGGGGACAATGGACCTGAGGGAATAAAAGGGGTTGATATTAATCTTCCCTTCTAAGCTGTTGGGTGTGTTGTGGGTTATCACTGCAATTTTTGCCTCTTTCTCTGCAGTGCCTGGTCCCAGCCATGGCAGAAGAGACCTGGAAGAGAGGAGAGAGCACAGGGGCTTTGGCTACTCAAGAATCCATGGATGTGACCCAAGGGAGCTGCTTTGCCAAGGTTTCCTCCCCAGTTTGTGGAGATACAGAGGCACATTCAGGGCAGGAGAAGAGCCTGCTCTTCTTCTCAGGGGTTGGAAAGGGGCCTGGAGCAGTTCCTGCAGGTGTTGCTGGTACTCAGGGAGGAACCTTAGCCAGGAGGGACCATGTGGCAGCTCAGGAGCTGGTGTAGCAGAGCCAGGAGGCAACTGCAGGCAGCTGCCTCAAGAACCTGGTCCCCCGTGGGATTAGAAAACGCCCTCTGGTCCCCTATTCAAATCAGAAAAATAAAAAAGTAGTTCCATAACAAGACACTGAATAACTGAAGGCAACAGGGAGGTGAGCAGGTTGAGAAGGAGGCCTTCCAGGCACTGTAAGAAGATGATCTGACATCTCATTGCTTGAGTCGACACTTATTACTGGAAATAGCAGCTTGGTTTTTAGCCACCAGCGAGTCCTCCCTCATCATTTCCTCAGATTTCTTCCTGTCAGGTTCCTTCAGGATCTCTTTGAGAAGCAGCCAGCCTTGTAAAGAAACGATAGCCAAGACACTTCCCAGTGAGATAAGACAAGTCCCATCAGGGGGAGAAATGAGGATTTGGTGCAGAGTCAACAAGAAGCACGTCTTTTGTTGCAATTGCTAACTAAATGTAATTAACTTCCTGATGAGGTGCAGGATCTTAAGAACTGATTGGAGTTACAGGCTACTGATTATTCATGAGAAATTAAAAGGCACTACTTGCAGGGAGCTGAATGCAGGAAAAAGGATTTTTAAAGCTCACTGAAGTGAGCACATCCATGACCCAAGGCTACAAATGACTGGTCAGATCGGTTGAGCAGGGCAGGGTTGTTGGGAGAGCAGAGGGAAACCAGCTCCCCTAACTTTGCATCTCTGCAAAGTGGGGCAGCTGGTCCCAGGGAGCTGAAGGGAGAGGGGGGCAGCCCATGGCAGAACTGTCTTGTGGAATTTAGAATCATAGAACCATGGAATGGTTTCAGTTGGAAGGGACCTTCACGATCATCCAGTCCCAACCCCCTGCACGGGCAGGGACACCTCCCACCAGCCCAGGCTGCTCCAAGCCCCATCCAACCTGCCCTTCAACACTGCCAGGGATGGGGCAGCCACAGCTTCCCTGGGCAACCTGGGCCAGGCTCTCACCACCCTCACAGCAAAGAATTTCTTCATAAATCTCCCCTTCTCCAGTTTTAATCCATTACCTCTTAAACTTATCCCTTTTGATCTAGAATGGGTGAGTCTGACCTGTCCCTAAACTGTGCTACTAGTGCTCTGCCACTGGGAGAACTTTTTTGGCTTTCTCACTGTCAGGATTCTCCCATCTCCTGGTTCTGGAGGACTGCAGCATCCTTGGGAATTCCCTACCTTTGGCCTTAATTACAGCATTGCAAATTAAAGTCTAATAAGCAGCAGCATGTCAAGGTCTCCAGGACTCTCACAGCTCAGAGAACATCTGGGCACATCTGAACTGTTTGTACTTCTTCCCTGCAGAAGGGTCTGCCTGGTTATTACTTAGCTGTGGCAGGGAAGGACACAGCCAGGGAAGGACAGGTCATGGGCAGCCCTTGGCTGGGACCTCCTGCCATGGCTGAGCTCCTGACACCCTGTGCCCTTCTCAATTTGACAAACCCTGTGGCAGCTCTAGGTGTCCACTTCAAGTGTCATATTCCATTAATTTGGAAGGTACTGACCTAGCATTGCAGTTGAGGTGCTTCACAGGATCACAGAACTGTCACGGTTGGAAAAGACCACTAAGTTCACCTTGTCCAACCATCAACCTCCCCCTCCCCTCAAAAAAAATAAATGAATTAAAAAAGCCAGTTAGATCATGTCCTCATCTACATGGTTTTTAAATACCTGAGGGGATGGTGACTCCACCACCTCCCTGGGCAGCCTGTTCCAGTCCCTGACCACTATTTCAGTAAAGAAATTCTTCCTAATATCCACTCTAACCCTCCCCTGGTCCAACTTCAGGCCATTTCCTCTGGCCCTGTCATTACTTACTTGAGATAAGAGGCCAAGACCCCCCTCACTACACCCTCCCTTCCCTGCTCATGGGGGAGCTTGTGCTGAGCTGGCCCACTTGGCTGTGCTTGAAGGGACTGCAAAGCTAGTGACAGATGCCCTTGTGAGCAACGTTTATCCTCCATCACCCTTGTCACCCATGGTTGCCATTTCTGGACCCAAGCAATCAATTCCTCTGAGTCCTCAGTCCCCATTTTCTTGGCATCTTCCATCCTCTGGGTATAGAAGCCTCATACCTTGCTGGGAAGAAGAGGGATACCTGCCTTCCTCCAGCTGTCCACGTGGTTTGCAGCTAAGTGTTCCAAACATCATCAGTTCATCAACCAGCCCATCTTCTTGTCCAAGTCCTCTTCTCTCCCTTTCACTCCCCATCCTGCACATTAGCCCTTGTCATTTCCTCATCTCCTTCTTTATGGATGATTTGGATTCTTTGTCAAAGACTTCACAAAGAAAGACAGATTCTCATGTATTATTTCCTCCTCTCCTTCTCATACCTTCTCCTGCATGTCTTTGTTCCTTGAGAGATACTTCTAAAGGCCTCTGGGCTCCCCTTGACCCCTCCCTCATGTTTTTATTTCCCAACTGCAACTCTAACTTCTTCCTTTGCATGTTTGCCCCACGGATCCTGCACTGGACACACAAATTTTGCTCACACAAATCTAAATGGGGCAAACCCTCGTGGGCACGTGGCTTCAGGAAGGACACACAGTCCATTCTGTTCTGCTTCAAAGGCAACTAAGGTGGAAGCCTTCTACAGCCTGTCAGCTGTGGAGATGAGCTGGTGTGGAGGTCAGGTTAGCATCCCTAGAGAGAAGGTGGGCAGAGCACATGAAGGACTGTCTCCAGCAGTGTAGATGCACCTTAAGATGAAGATTCCACCCTCCTCAAGGTCCCTGGAGCTTCGTTGTGAGGGAAAGCAGGTCTATGGGAGCCTAGATACCACATCTAAGTTCAGACCTGGCTGTTTCTTAGTTTGGTGTGGAGTGGCAGCTCTGCTAAAGGCTGGTAGAACATCTCATCTTATCCACTGGGAGGTGGGGAGTGAAAGGTCCATGGGCTTGTGGGCTAATGTAAATGCTCCATAACACTGGCAGCCATGGGTGCTGCAGAGTCATCCTGGGAAATTAAGTCCCTCACAGAAGATCTAAACCCTTCCTGAGGGAACTAGTCACACTCCACTAAAGAAGGCAGATGAAGGGGTGTTTTGGAGCTACAGCTTCACTCTCACACTCGTCCATCTCCTTTATTTTTGGCTTGCTGGTTGGTTCTAGAAAGGCCCAGACCTGTTCCTTGCCATGCCCACTGGATCCCATGGCTCCACTGAGAAAGAAATGCACTTGGGTACTTCAGGTATAGTTGGAATTTGGACAGGCATACCCAGCATCATGATGGACACAACAGGACATGAAACTGCAGACCAGGATGTTTAGGAAAGAAACTGCCTATGCAAGCCAAGCAGAGGATGGACTTTCAGATCTCCACAGGAACTCAGGAGATTCTCAGCTCCTGGGTACATCAGGGTCTCATCCCAGAACCAAATAGCTGAAAAACCTGTGAACTAAGCAGTGGATTTCCTTCAGCTCGTTTGACCTGCCTCAGCCTTGGCCTGGACAAGTGACAGTGAATTGGTGATCAAGGTACAATGAAACCTGAGGAGTCTTATACTCAGTTTCCTGTGGTCCTGGTTGGATTCTGGCTTCATTTCCTTCTGCTTAACCTTGAAAAACCACCTGGAACAGCTCTGCAAACTGCTTGGCAAGGGGGAAAGGTTTCATGTCATGCCCAGTCACTAAGGTGAGGCTGGAGATGAAATCTAACAGCTAAATTAAATCTGATCTTGATGATGGAAACAGACAACATCTAATGGGTACCTGAGCAGCCTCATCATGCAGCCCTGTCTCTTGGATTTGCATTGACAAAGGCTGCAAATGCCAGTGGCAGAAAGCTGAGAAAAACCATCCAGACATGAGTTCAGCACATAAATCAAACTGTCTTTCTCCTTCACAAACTAATTCCTTTATGCACGTGGAGATGAAGTCGAATTTGAACTCACCAAGCATTGTAGGAACAGTGGCAAGAGGTCTGGTCCTCTGCAAACAACACATAGACCTGACCCATTACTCACTGGATTCTGCCTTGGGGGTCTCCACATGTTCTTGGTTACTGTCCAGCATCCACCCTCTTGGAGAGGAGAGATGTCTTTCCAAAACGTGTCATTAAGTAACTGATCCATCCCAAAGCACTTTCTGTGGGCCCACAAGGTCTGCACCACGAGGTGCAGCTTCAAGAACTGCCCTGTTCATCACGGGGGTTTTGGGCAAGAGGTAAAGGGAGCACGAAGGAGTGTCTGGGTTTCTATCTCTTGTAAACATGGGGAGGTCAACAGCACAGCCTGGCCACGTTGGAACTGGTTTGCATCATGGTTCTTTCACTCATATTGCAGGAAATGTTACTGGTGGCATTTTGGGCTAACTGGTGTCATGTTGGGTGACTCCTCAGAAGAGTCTGTGGGTGCTGGTAAGAGACGTAAATGTTGCCTTGCTCAGGAAGGCTTAGGTGTGTCACAAATCGTTGGCTCTCACTTCCCTATATTTGGGATATGGGGTTTGAATTGTCCTTCAGAGGGACCTAATTCACACCCTGAGTGCTTAACCTGGGGTTCTGAATCACCCTGCAGTGCCAAGGGGCTTCATTTTCAAACACAAGGAACGTTTGGAGAGAGTTGCCTGAGTCAATTCTCCATTTCTTGCCTGCACCTCCTGCTTTAAGCTTCATTTGAACATTCTTTGGGAGCACCCTCCAAGAGCTGACACACTCCCTCTTCTAAAAATCCTCCCTTACACTTCACTCACCCACAGAATCTGGCTTTGGAAAGGTTGTGTTGTTCTTCCCACGTGCCTGAAGAGCAGCTCCAGGTAGTTTATGGGGGTTTTTTTGTGTGGGATTTAGAGGTTTGGATTGTTTTGGTTTTTTTTAGGAGAAATCCAGATGTGATGGTGCTTTTAGCTACCTCTAGGAAGCAGCTTCTCCAGAGCACCTGTCCTGAGTGCTCGTGGTGCAGGGGCTGCAGCAGCACCTCCAGACATGTCACTCAGCAGAAGCCACTGCTTGAAAAGTAGACATAGGGCAGGTCTTGGGGGATTGATGTTCAGGCTGTGCAACCACAAACAGGGAATGTCCAGCACAGGGAATGTCCAGTGCAGGGAATGCCCAGTGCAGGGAATGCCCAGCACAGGGAATAACCAGCAAAGGGAATGCCCAGCAGAGGGAATGCCCAGTGCAGGGAACGCCCAGGGCAGGGGATGCCCAGCACAGGGAATGTCCAACACAGGGAATGTCCAACACAGGGAATGTCCAGCACAGGGAATGCCCAGTGCAGGGAATGCCCAGAACATGGAATGCCCAGTGCAGGGAATGCCCAGCACAGGGAATGCCCAGTGAGGGAATGTCCAGCACAGAGAATGCCCAGCACAAGGAATGCCCAGAACATGGAGTGCCCAGAACATGGAATGCCCAGCACAGGGAATATCCAGCACAGGGAATGCCCAGTGAGGGAATGTCCAGAACATGGAATGCCCAGTGCAGGGAATGTCCAGCAGAGGGAATACCCAGAACATGGAATATCCAGAACATGGAATGCCCAGCACAGGGAATGCCCAGCACAAGGAATGCCCAGAACATGGAATGCCCAGCACAGGGAATGCCCAGCACAAGGAATGCCCAGAACATGGAATGCCCAGCACAGGGAATGCCCAGCACAGGGAATGTCCAGCACAAGGAATGCCCAGAACATGGAATACCCAGCACAGGGAATGCCCAGCACAAGGAATGCCCAGAACATGGAATGCCCAGCACAGGGAATGCCCAGCACAGGGAGTGCCCAGTGCAGAATACAGCTTCTTGCCACTACATGTGTTCTCTAGATGACCCCAGCCCAGCACGAACACCCAGTCCAGCTTTGTACACGGGATTTTTTTGGCAGCTGCTGCTTCCTGGTTGGTCAGGACCCACCACTGGGATTTTAGGAGCCTTCCAGCCCCACCCTGTGTGTAGCTGCCCCAGTGCAGCAGGCTCTGCTCCTCTGCCCTGCTGCTGCCCTGGCACAACGTGCTGTGGTTGAGGAGGTGCCCACACAACTGATGGAGACTCTGTCCTTCCAACCCCAGCTTTGCTCTCCTGTGCTAAGTTCCTCCACAGTCCCTGGGCAGGTCAGAGCTGACACCAATGTCCCTGTTGGTCCCATCCAGTGTGAAGGCCCCTGTGGCAGCCACTTCTTCTGATGCACCATTGCTGTTTCTGCAGGGTGCTTACCACACAGTTCCCACGCTGCTCTTCTCCCAGTTTGGATGTGGCCATGCCCTGGGGAGGCAGAAAACGATGGGCAGCCCCACTCTTCTTGTGCTCCAAGACCTTTTTGGCTTTGATAACTTGCTGCTAGCACTGACAGGGCCTTTCACGTTGGGGGACTGGATAAAACCACCCTCAAAGCAGGGTATACATCAATAGGATGGGGTAGGGCAAAGGCAGGAATAGAAGCAATTGGACAATCATGAGGCTGGAAGTGAGACAGGCAGATTTCTGAGAGGAGCTGGCCAAGAGTAACACATGTAGGTTTAAAAGGAGCTCCTGTAAATGGAGAGAACAGGTGTGGTGAATATAACCTTTGTCAGGGAGGTATAATTGGGATGTTCAATGGCTTCAGGAAAATGTGTGGACTCCTAATTGCCACAGCACCTGCATTCCCCAGCTAGCACAAAGCTCCAAACCTTCAAGGAGCTCCAAAAAAAGGCTGAAAGCTTCCTGGCTTGCAAGCAGCTGCTTTTTTCAGCTCCCCTGGGAGAGGGGAGTGAGTAGAGCAGAGTGTCGTCTTGGACCAGCCCCAGCAAGTCCACTGGGAAAGTGCTCAGCATTTTGTTGTGGGAAGTGAGCAGGAGATCCCACTGCAAAACGGGCAGAGGGGTTGTCTTTTTCCTCTTCCAGCTGCTCAAGGTGTCATTTCCTGAGGAAGGACTCCCTGTGCAGACAGTGGAGCAGAATGACTTCACTCAGCCTGGGTTGCCCATGTCTCCATGGGCTTCTTTGGGCAGTGGGGATTGACTGCCCCCTTTCTGGCATCTCCTCTGCTGCTGCAGTGGTTCCAAACCTCCTGCACTCACTCTGCAGAGGAGAGGTGTAGCTCAGAGAGAGCTCCTCACACGTGGAAGTCTGTCCCATGGGCCTTGTGCTCAGCCAGGCCACGGTCCTTGTGAATCCTAAACTCAGCAGAACTCTGGAAGTCATGCTCCAACATAGAAGGCTTCACAAGGAAGTCCCACAGACAGCTCCTAGTTCCAACCCAGGGTCACTGTGGGGCTAGGAGACCCTATGAACCCCACTCTCCATCAGCTGTGCTCAGGCTGGCAAGCTGCTGATACAGAGTTGAGATCCTTGTGCCCTTCAGACTGTGCTGCCAACCCTCTGGCATCACTGCTGGCTGTGTGGGACAGGTCTCCCCACTGCTCATCCCTCACTCCCCAGGGCTGAGGGATTTGGTGCCTTTCTCAAGAGGATGCCTTGCAAGAATTTAGCACCTGAAGTACCAGCTCAGTCCTTCCCATTTCCTCTCACATGACAGACCCTTGGTTCACTTTCTCAACTGTGATCCCATTTCTCCCTCGGCCTTCCCTTAACCCAAGGCTTAAAGACCTTCCAAGGAGACCTTCCACTTCTCAGTATCTGTGGATCTCTGCCTCAGCCACATCATTTCTTCTTGCATTCCTGTGTGGACTGTCCTCTGCTGACCTTCCCACCTGCTGTCTCCTCCAGCCATCAGTGACACTCATTATTTCTGGATGCAAAAGTATGAAAGAAGAAAAGGCTCTTTCAAGTTGCACAAGCTGGAATATCTTGTCACTAAGCTGAGGGGGGGGGGGGAAGGGATGAAAAAAGCAGCAACCACCAAAGCTTCCCCACACATGTCTCTGAGCAGTTAGAAAGGGACAGAGCTCCTGTGATGTTGGCAACACCATGCAGCTCTGCAGGGACACACAGCTCGTGCAGCAGAGGTTTAGAGGTGCAAGCTGCAAACAAAAAACGATCCTGCTTTAATGAGCTACCTCAAACTTCACGGGCTATAATCCCCTCTAATGAGTTACTTCTCCTTCACAGAATGAGGGTTACAGATAGTGTTCCAGCTCTTGGTTCAGCCCATAAATGAAGTAAAATATATGAGCTTCCAGATAGGGACAATGTGGGTCTGTTTGTGGAAAGCAGGGTTTCTGGCTTAGTCGATCTTCTCCCACTGTGTCCATCCCAGCAGCTCCCTCCAGTGTCCCTTCCAGCAGGAAGAAGGCCCTGGAGCCCTGCCCATCTATTATTCACCCTGCTACACCAGTACCTGTTGCAGGTCTTTGGTGGGGATGTGGCAGAGGATGCTGCTGAAGATGTGATTGCAGCGCTGCCGAGGAGGCACCAACCAGCCCCTCTGGTGTGGGGAAGGGTCCATCTTCTCTTCCCCCCATCATAAGACTAAACAAAATGCCTTTTCAAGCCAGCAAAAACAAGAGTGGCACCCTGCTCTGGGGCAAGATGAAGTGCACATGCTGCAAATAAGCACCCAGTAGGATTTTTAAGTGCACATAATCCCTGCTCATTTGGTGGGATGAAGTTGCCTGAATGAGAAGCTGGGTTTAGGTTCCTAGGCCTTTACAGAATCAATCCCAGCAGATCCTCACCTACTCCGTTAGGTACCTACACAGATTTTATTTCCCTGGAACCAACACAAGCCTTTCCTAGTCCACAGAGGCCACTGCTTCAGCTTCTCAAGGTTTCCTGGCAGGCAGCAGCAGCTCTGGGAGGGAAACCTGGAAGCTTCTGGAAAGCTGCACTCCCTGGGATGCCTGTGAGGAGTGTGTCTCTGCTGGAGGCATAAAAACTGGTACAGCAACAGCTGAAAGTTCTGGCACTGCAGGAGTCCAATTATCTGCAAAAATACATTCATAGTCACTACTCATTAATTAATCTAAATAATTTACTACTTCAGAAGTATTTCTGATCAGCCTCTTCTGCAGCTGCTTCATTTGCTGATCTATTGTTCTAGGGCCACATATTAGAAATATTTGTGAAAGGCAGAAAATATTTAGTGCTGGAGTGTTGCATGAGTAAATATGTTGGGGTTTTTTTTATCCAACTACTCCAGAAGCAATTAATTAACACCATAGCCTCAAAGAAGAGAGCTGTTCATAAATCATTGTCACTAAACCAACCTGGAACAGGACAGTTAGTAGTTGTATTTGCACAGCCATAGATGAGTCTTCTGGCACTCTGTGTGATCAAAGAAGGAGCTCAATAAATATCTTTCTTGAGGAAAAAAACCAGCTTGAATGCTGTTTACACTCCTGCAAGACTTGGAGTTCATGCTTTTCATGGCAACAGAGCAAAGATCTTCATCCCCAGTGAGATCCAGGCTGCAACGTATCATCATTGGGCCAATGTCAATGGCCTGGGCTTCAACAAGGCAAAGTGCTGGGTCCTGCACTTGGGTCACAGCAACCCCAGGACATGCTCCAGGCTTGGGGAAGTGTGTCTGGAAAGGGTCTGGCAGGAAAGGACCTGGGGGTTCTGATGAGATGAGCCAGCAGTGTGCCCAGGTGGCCAGGAAAGCCCATGGTACCCTGGCTTGTATCAGGGATAGTGTGACCAGCAGCAGCAGAGAGGTGATTGTCCCCCTGTGCTCAGCACTGGTGAGGCCACACCTGAGTGTTGTGTCCAGTTTTGGGCACCTCAATTCCAGAGAGATCTCGAGGTGCTGGAGCGAGGACAGAGGAGGGCAAGGAAGCTGGGGAAGGGCCTGGAGAATCAATCTGATGAAAAAGGCTTGAAGGAGCTGGGGATGTTTAGTTTGGGGAAGAGGAGGCTGAGGGGAGACCTCATCAGTCTCTACAACTACCTGAAAGGTCATTGTGGAGGTTGGTGCTGGTCTCTTCTCACAGGGGATCAGTGACAGAACAAGAGGGAAGGGCTTCAAGCTGCACCAGGGCAGGGTCAGACTGGACATGAGGAACAATTTCTTCACAGAGAGAGTGGTCAGAGAATGGAACAGGCTGCCCAGGGAGGTGGTGGAGTCACCATCCCTGGATGTGTTTAAGGGTGGTTTGGATGTGGTGTTGGTGGAGATGGTTTAGGGGAGAACTTTGTAGAGCAGGGATGATGGTTGGACTCGGGGATCCCACGGGGCTTTTCCAACCTGAATGGTTCTGTGATTCTATGATTTGTGAGTCTCCCATCCACTCTGAGAGCAAGGTGTTGGCTCTAGAGGTGTGTGCACCAGGTTTAACCCCTAAGCCCTGTAATGAAAGAGAAGGGCTGGTTGCACCTGAGCAGAGGACATGTGGCTTTGAGTAACGTGGAGATCTTTCCCTACCTTAACTTAGAGCTAGAACTGGTGTCACAAGCTTCCTTCTCCTCTTTTTTGAGTGATCAAAGGACTTAAGGATGTTGGCAACTTCACTTCTAATCCTGGCTCTTCTCCTGACCCCTCTGTTCTCTTAGCAAGGCCTCTTGGGGTCTTCTCCACTGTGGGTGTCTTGTTTAGAGCAGGGTCTCAGCACAGGTACTACAGGGCCTGGCTTGTGGGGAGGATTTTCAGAAGAATGACACTAACTTGGAGGAAGGTTAAATGGTTATGATTAAGCTGACAATACTGTAATTTTGTTTTTCTAACTTCCCTTTTATCATTCCTTACAGCAGCCTGCCAGGACCTAAAGGGGCTGCAGGAAAGATGGGGAGAGACTTGTCACCAGAGAGTGTAGTGGTAGGACAAGGGGGAATGGATTAAAACTGGAAGAGGGGAGGTTTAGGTTGGACATGAGGAGGAAATTCTTCCCTATGAGGGTGGTGAGAGCCTGGCCCAGGTTGCCCAGGGAAGCTGTGGCTGCCCCATCCCTGGCAGTGTTGAAGGGCAGGTTGGATGGGGCTTGGAGCAGCCTGGGCTGGTGGGAGGTGTCCCTGGGGTTGTGACTGGATGATCTTTAAAGTCCCTTCCAACCTTAAATCTTCTATGATTCCACCCACTCTGTGCTCAGATGATTTTCACCCTGGCTTTGCAGATGCAGGCAAGTGGATAGGCTGGAAATTTAGGGGAATATGGATCTAATAGAGTTTGTTACCAAGCAAGACCAGAGCCCTTCCTGATTGCAGCAAAAGCCAGTCTGTTGTGAGCACAGTGCCCTCTAGCACAGCCCTTCCAAACGTCGTGGGGAGGGACATCAAGCACAGAAATAATCCCAAATCCAGCACAGCCTGTGGTAGGAGGAGGTTACCAATTGTTGCCACTGAAACAAACTAACCGAAAAGGAACACTGTCTTCTTCCCAGCAAACAACTCCCTGCAAAGGAGGATACTGCAATTTCTGAAGAGCTTGGATGGGGATTTAAAAATCAGATTTGGGAACCCAGCCATCTGTCCAAATATTGAGCTTCATCAGCTGTTCCAAGTGGGAGTCCATCAAGCAGAACCATGGGAGGGAGCTCCTGAGCCTGTTGGTTACAGAGCTTGGGCTACAGCCCAACACCATTGGCACAGTTTTTTTGCTCTTGTGTCCTAGAACAGATTTTTTTTTATTATTATTTTTTTTTTTTGGCTGCAAATAACCTCTGAGTGTGAGCAAAACATGGTTGCCAGCTTGGCACAACCACCTGCCTTGGGAGGCTGCTGGAGGTGATAACAGGGTTGTCCAGGTGTGGATGGAGACAGAAGAAACACCCCCCAGATCACATGGAGCCTCCTTGTTCCCTTTCAGATCCCTCCAGGAAGGACTGAAGAACCTCAGAAGTGAGGCACACAGAAGTGGCCTGTGCTGCACCACTTCCTTTTCCTTCCTTTCATAGCAAAGCTCCTTTTATTTTCTTTAATTCATTTATTTTGTTTCCTTTCACAAGCACTGCTGGTATTTTAAGGTCGGGAGAAGAATGAAACCACCCGAGGGAGAAAAGTCAGCAGAGACACCTTTGTGAGAGGGGTCAGCAGAGCAGAGAACAAACTGCTTCCAGTTGCTGTGTCCTAACAGCAGCTTTTAGCAGAGCTCTGCTCTGGAAAGGTCACGTCCCTCTCAGCTGGATCCAAGTTGTCAAAGCCAGCAATGGGGTTGGCACTGATTACCACGGGTTTTGACCCAGAAACTGGGCAGTGCTTTGTAGAGGCTGGTCCAAATGTGCAGTCTTGAGGGGCTGGGGGAGACAGGAGAGCCCAGGCCAAAAGGCCTGTGGGTGGAGATGTTCATCATCTTGTCGTTGCTCTGATGGGACTGATTCAGCCCAGCATAGGGAGGGCTGGCTGAGGAGCTCAGCTGCCAAACTGCAGCTCCAGAGGAGGGATCTGAGCTGCTGCAGCCAGCAGAAGGCAAAGGAGGAGCAAGGGCAAGGCCTGGCAGGACACAGCTCCTGCAAGCAATGAGATTTTTGACTATTTTTGACTATTTTTTGACTAAGAAGCTCCTTGTTCCTGGGGCTGTGAGCCCTTTAAAACCTTTCACGTGGCTGTGTCTGAGCTGCTGGTGTAGGAAGAGCTGCCAGAAGACACAGAGACCTGCATCTGCCTCCTACTCCCCAGGCATGGCTGTGGTGCTCTGGCACAGCCAGGAGAAGGTGGCCAGGCTCATGTTGATTTCACTGAAGGCTTCTGATCTCCAAGATGTGGGATTTCAGGAGCTATTTTGAGTCAAAGCCACAGAGGATGGTTTTGTAGGATATCATGGATGAAGAAATCAAGCCTGGGATCTACAATGCTCCTGTCTTTTGTAAAACCTGACTCTGTGGCATCTATCACATCCTCTGGTAGGCTTTTCTGATGTGTCTGAGCAGAAGACCTGGGAAAAAAAAACAAACAAAGGATTCATGGGAAGAAGCAAGGCAGCATGTGACAGGCCTGGGAACACTCTTTGCAGAGAGCTCTGGTGGAGAAGCAGGGCAGGAGCTTCTGATGGCAAATCAGGCAGGGGGGTGAGTTCCCTGCATCATCCAATGGAGAGGAATGTACATTGTCACTCTGTTCAAACAGCTGCCACATCAGGAGGCCACCACCTGGGTTTCACAAGTCCTTGCTTGCAAGAGAGCTTACTGCATAGCTGTGTTTGGTTCCAGCACTTGGACTTGCACTGACAAACTCAATCTTTCCTCCAAGAAATCCACGTGCCCCTCATGACCACCCCGTGGCATGGCTGGTGTGAGTCCTCTTGAGTATCTTCTCTCCATGGTGGGGGTAAAACCAGATCATGAGTTCCCCTGGCAGGTCCCTGCCTGGCCAGATCTGCTCTGCTGGGGGGGTCAGAATGCTGAAGAGGGACCATGGTCCTCCACCACCCACCAGGACGTGCCAAACACAGGCTGTAGCCAGCAGTGGACAGAGTCTGATGAATGGAGCTGGCAGCTGCACTGTGCCATGCATGGAAACCCAGAGGGCATTCCTGTATGTCCCTCTTGGAATCATGGAACTGTCAGAATTGGAAGTGACCTCCAGAGATCATCCAGTCCAACTCCGCCCCTAAAGCAGGATCCCCTGGAGCACATCACCCAGGTGGGTTATGAATATCTCCAGAGAAGGAGACTCCACACCCTCCCTGGGCAGCCTGTCCCCTCACCATAAAGAAGTTTTTCCTCATGTTGAGATGGAACTTCCCACGTTCCAGCCTGTGCCCACTGCCCCTCACCCTGTCCCTGGGCACTGCTGAGCAGAGTCTGGCTCCATCCTCCTGCACCCACCCTAAAGGTTGGGTCAGAACAGGTTTCTGGGGAATGATGAGCTCCCTACAAGGTTTCCCCATGCTGCAGATGGGTGATGCTTAGTGAAATACACTCCCAAATTGCAGCTAAGATTGACTTTTTTTGGATTTCCCACTAATTGTTTTCCCTGACAGGACTCACTCTTCTTCCCTGCATCATCCAGATTTGACTTCACTCCCTGTCTTCATAAACTCAAAATAAAAAGCCCTTTTGTTGTTGTGTTTTTTTTTTAAATCTGAGGATTAGGGAAGTTTATGACATTTGAAGTCTCTCTATAATCTCATAAATATAAATGACAATATTGTGAAGAGCCAAAGAGGTGCAGACAAAGCAGGATCATTAAATCTGGGACTTTCCATGTACAATGAGCTCCTTCATCTGAGCCTCTGATGAAGAAGCCATCACTTCCTGCATTTTCCCTCTGATGGAGAACTGGGGATAAGAAAAACAATCTGCCCTCAAGGTTAGTTCTGTGCAGCACCAAACACCCAGAGGAGCTGCATCTTTTGAAGGGAGCTGCATATTTTTAAAGGAACTGCATATTCTTGTGGTTTGGAGAAGGTCTGAGGAGGACATGCTGGAAGGTGAGCAGATGAGCTTTTCATTTCAGCTGGCAACAGAAAAGCACCAGCAGGACCTAGCAATTGATTTCATCCATTCATCTAACCAGTGTTTGGGAAACCTTTTCACACCAATATTTCTTCTCTGTGTCTTCTCTCTTCTTAACAAGGGCAATCTTCACTGTAGCACAGCCCTGAAACAGGTCACCTGGGGAGGTGACAGTCCTTGGAAGTGCTCAGAATCCTCCAGACAAAGCCAGACCTGACCTGATCTGCTGTTGGAGATTGTCCTGTTCTGAGAGGAGGAACAGACTAGAGACCTCCAGAGGTCCCTTCCCACCAGCAGGTGGAAACTCTGCAAATGCCACATGTTCTCAGCCCTTTTAACTTTTCTAGAGCAGGAGTTAACACAGCTTGAGGCACCAGCCAACAAATTCCTTGCTTGTAGCATCTCACCTCTCCAGTGAGCTTGACCTGCAAGGTGCTGTGTGTTTGCTCTGCTCTGAATCAGGCTTCTGGGGCACCCAAGAGGCAACCACAGCCTGACTCTTCCCTCTCTGACCACCTCCAGTTTGTTCTTTTCAGAGCAGTCAGATTTTTATTATTGTTGTTGTTGCTATTATTATTATTATTATTATTATTATTATTATTATTATTATTATTATTATTATTATTATTATTATTATTATTATTATTATTATTATTATTATTTCATCCTTCCTGCTCTGGAAACTTGCACAGGAATGGACCAAAAAGCCAGGCAAGCATCTGGCTCTCAGCACAGAACATGTCCCATGTCCAGCCTGTCTCAGTGTTCCTGGATGTGAAGGTGTTGAACACTCAGGCTTGGAGAGCTGGGGCTTCAGTTTTGCTTCTGACAACTGATGGAAGAACCTCAGCACATTCAGGTGGAGTGACCAGAGCCAAGACCTGGGTGCAGGTTCATCTTTTGGGATGGGCTTTCAGCAGTAGGATCCTAATGACATAACTTTATGTATCTCAAGCTTAGATGTTTGGATCTGAGCTGTTCTTTTTCAGCTTCCTTTACTGAAGGAGAAGAGGAAGAAGAGGAAGAAGAAGGAGAAGGAGAAGAAGGAGAAGGAGAAGGAGAAGGAGAAGCAGAAGGAGAAGAAGGAGAAGGAGAAGGAGAAGGAGAAGGAGAAAGGAGAAAGGAGAAAGGAGAAAGGAGAAAGAAGAAAGGAGAAAGGAGAAAGGAGAAAGAAGGAGAAGGAGAAAGAGGAGGAGGAGGAGAAGGAGGAAGAACAACAATCCAAACGAGAGGCTTTAGCTCTATATTAGGCAGTTCAATGAACACTCATCATTGGTTCTGTACAAGTGGAACTTAGATCTGAACTGGATCTCTCTTTGCATATTGTCAGAGAAACTGGCCTTCTCATGCTGATTTTATGTACTCCTGGAGGTCAAACTGCCCCATGCTTGGCAGGCTGGGGCTGATGAGGCAGACAGAGGGTTAGGCATTTAGGGTAGAAGACCTAGATTCCACCAGCTGAAACACAAATGCTTCTGAAATGAAATCTTGCCAATGAGCTGTAATTTCAGACACTGAAGTGCTGACTTTACGGGACAATTGCCATTCAGAAAAAATTGTTAGGATACTTTCCCATCTAATGACACCCCAAAACCACCAAGGAATGCTTAGTTCAATCACGCTCAAGCACTGCCAAGCTGTCTTAAAAGATTCAAGAACAGATTTGATTGCCAGAAATCCATTACTGAGGAGACCCCCGTGCACTGAACTCAGGCCATGAGAGCAAGACACATGTTTTGCAGAGAGCTGCTCTGTGATTCCCCTGCTCACACGACTGTAGAGGCACAGGATTTGCATTGACTTGTGAAGTCCTGCAGCCTTTAGATGAATATAAAATATTCCCTTCACAAGAGAGGATGGAGGAAGTTTTTGCAGGAACGTCTTCAGATCTTTCTGCAGTTTTAGAGATAGAGGCAAGGGGCTGTGGCCAAGGAGGGGCTGGGACATCCCTGTGGGCTCTGAGTCCTCTGCAGCCCTGACACGGCCTGGATTTAACAACCCAGGAAGGTTAGAACTGGACCCCCTGCTTTCTAAGCTCCTGCTGCAACAGAGGAGCCCGGGGCGGCTGGATCCTGCCCTGGACGTGTCACAGCTCAGCCTGGGCAGCCCAGGGAGATGAGGACTCAACCCCCTTGCTTTCTAGACTTCCTTCAGAGAGGAGCCAGGTGCAGCTGGGCCCCAAATCCTGCTCTCAGGCCTGGTCTCTTCCCAGAGAGAGTGAATGTGTTAATCACAGTCCGAGTAAAAGCCCGAGCGCCCCATCCCCGTGAGCAGCTCCAGGTGCAGCGACACACAAGGGCAGCTGGTAACAAAGAACACACTCATTGCACTGCTCGGAGGTCACACTGAGCAACCTAAACCAAACCACCCGCAGGGATGTATTAAGTAAGGAAAAGGGGATGAGAAGAAGAAGGTGAGAGGGGGGAGGAAGAGAGAGAGAGAGAGATGCTGAGGACGGGGCAGTCACCGCTCCTGGATCCGGCGCCGCTGGTCCAGCCAGCAGGGGAGGGTGGGTGTCCATGCTCAGTGCTGATGAACCCCCCCAGCCCATCATTGCAGCCCCCTGTTTCATAGGCCTGGAACCTTGATTCCACGACGAGTACTGTGTGATTGAGCCCCACACGTGGGAGCAGCTGGAGTGGACCTGCCCCCTCTGCCCCTCGATCATGTCGTCGTCTCAATCCTTGTCACCATCTCATCCCTGCAGCCCCAGGCCTGGGCAGGCCACCCCTGCAGCCTCCATCCTCCCAGGCAGCCTTCTGGGCTGCACATGAGCAGGGGCTACAATGGGGATTCCATCCCATCTCCCAACGTAGGTCTGGAGGGCTGGTCCCTCATAAGCCCTGCCTGGGAAAGGCAGGAGGATGCCAACGCCACAGGGATGGTTCAAAACTGCCTCTCTGCCCCTAGTAGAGTGAGACTCTGCTCAAATACTAACTAAAGCTACTTAACCAGTATTGTTTTGACCACAAAAATGGTGTTTGTTGCTTACTGACTGCCCAGGTATGTGGTGCTCCCCTGCTTCTGCAAGAGGTCTCACTTTGCCACTGCCCAGGGAGTGACAAGGCTCCCTGCCATTTCTTGAGGGTTATGCTAAAAAGAAGCTGCACTTTGTGATGGTGGGGGAGAGTCAAATGTAATATCAGGGGCTCAGAACCAACATGGCTCATCTAACACTATCTCCAAGTGAAAGCATGCTGAGGCTCAAATGAGCTGGCAGCCTCTGCTCCTTCCAAAACAGGTGTTTCTTCCCCATTTTCTGTCTTGTTTCAAGATACATCCTGACCTGCTCATATCTTAAGATTAAAGAAAAGCTCTGGAAGGTGCAGGGAGATGGAGGATTTCATAGAATCATAGAATGGTTTGGGTTGGAAGGGACCTTAAGGATCATCCAGTTCCAGCCCCTGCATGGGCAGGGACACCTCCCACCAGCCCAGGCTGCTCCAAGCCCCATCCAACCTGCCCTTCAACACTGCCAGGGATGGGGCAGCCACAGCTTCCCTGGGCAACCTGGGCCAGGCTCTCACCACCCTCACAGGGAAGAACTTTTTCCTAATGTCCAACCTGAATCTCCCTTCTTTAAGCTTCAGACCATTGCCCCTTGTCCTCTTACTACACACCCATGTCAAAAGCCCCACCCCAGCTTTCTTGTAGCCCTTTCAGATACTGGAAGGTCACCACGGAGCCTCCTCTTCTCTAGGCTGAACAACCCCAACTTCCTCAGCCTGTCTTCACAGGGGAGGTGCACAAACCTTTTTCCAGGTGTGTGACACCTGTTCTGCTCACACATGGCTCGTGGGCAGATGGTTCATTCCTCACATTTAGGAAGTCACTCAGCGTAGAGTTTCTGTGAATAACTTCCCAGCTGCAGTTGCTGAACAGTCTCTTCGAGGAGAACATCCCCTGTTCAAACCCCAAATTGCTCTGGTTGGTGCTGATCACACAGTATGTTTTTATATCTCAGGAGGGTGGGCTGAAAGCACGTGGACTTCTTCCTTGCTGCACATGCAGTAGTGAAGGAGGGATCATCCTGGGTCTTGTTCTGGGGTCCCCAGCACAAGAAGGACGTGGAGCTGTTGGAATCAATCCACAGGAGGCCGTGGAGATTATTTGGGAGCTGGAGCAGCTCTGTTCTGGAGACAGGCTGGGAGAGTTAGGGTTGTTCAGCCTGGAGAAGAGAAGTCTTGGGCAGGTTCCAGCTGCTGATTCCATCTGCCCATCCTGTGCAAACCCCCATTTTTCCTAGGCTGTCATGTCACCATGTCCTGCAGGACAGAGCCCCTGGAGGCTGCAGGCCATTGTCCAGAACTCTGTCCACTGGTGACTGAAGTTGTTCTGCAGCCAACAAACTTTCAGTGACCCTCAGGGAGTGATTTCTTTTCTCTCTGCTCAGGCTTCTCCCTGTGTGCTGGGAACTTCCATTGCCATCGGGTACCTTTCTGTTTGCAGCTCACAGGCTCTTCCCTCTGTCTGGCCCTGCTGGACCCCTGAGGCTGCTCCTGAACTCCCTGCCACACAGTGTGCTTGGCTTCCACCACTGCAGGACAGATGAAGTCCCCTTTGGAAGCTTCTGGCCTTCTGGCATTTGGCTTTTCCAGAATTAGCCCTCAAATAACTCTGGCATTTTTTTCCATCTATCTGTCAGTAATTAGGAAACAGGAAAGAAAGGTGAAATGAATGAAATAAATCAGTTGTCATTAACAAAGCAACAACAGCAACAAAGGCAAAGAGAAAGAAAGAAATACATAAATAAATAAACTAGCAACATCTGGTGCCAGTAATTACTGTGGGAAGTCAGGATTGCTTCAGCTGGGTGTATTTTTGGAGATGTGCTGGCCTGTCTTGACACAACCATCTGCAGGGGCTACCTCTGTGTGACTTGGGGGACTCTGCACAGGCTCCAAAGAAGAATAATAAGCTGCCCTGAGTCCTTCCAGCACTGCAGCCTGCTACAGAGCTTCATCCATTATCTGGCAGAGGGAAGTGGAAGCCCAGAATGACATCTCTAATGGCTCCTGTTGTTAATGTCTCATTTCTGGCTTCAAGAAAGGCAATTGGATTCTGGAGTCTCTTGGAGTGATGGATAAATGACAAGTGAGTTCATGAGCTAGAACAGAATTGATGTGAAAGTAAGAAGCTAATTGGATTATATGCTTGTCAGGAGTCTTTTTTTCCTGCACTGTCAGGATTATTCAGAGGTACAGGCTGCTTTGCACAGAGGCAAGGCAGAGCTGCAGAGAAACCAGCTCTTCTTTTCCATCCCCAGTGATGGGAGGACCAGCAGTTGCTGTCTCACACTTCCCCAGGTCTACCCCAGGTCTCAGAAAGCCAACGGTGTCCTGGGCTGCATCAAAAGCAGCGTGGCCAGCAGGTCAAGGGAGGGGGTTCTTCTCCTTACTTGGCTCTCACGAGACTCCACCTGGAGACTGTGTCCAGTTCTGGAGCCCCCAACATGAGAAGGACGTGGAACTTCTGGAGAGAGTCCAGAGGAGGCCATGAAGATGATCCCAGGGCTGGAGCAGCTCTGCTCTGGAGCCAGGCTGGGAGAGTTGGGGTGTTCAGCCTGGAGAAGAGAAGGCTCCAGGGAGACCTTAGAGCAGCTTCCAGTGCCTGCAGGGGCTCCAGGAAAGCTGGGGAGGGGCTTGGGACAAGGGCAGGGAGGGAGAGGACAAGGGGGAATGGTTTGAAACTGCAAGAGGGGAGAATTAGGTTGGACATTAGGAAGAAATTCCTTGCTGTGAGGGTGGTGAGAGCCTGGCCCAGGTTGCCCAGGGAAGCTGTGGCTGCCCCATCCCTGGCAGTGTTGAAGGGCAGGTTGGATGGGGCTTGGAGCAGCCTGGGCTGGTGGGAGGTGTCCCTGCCCGGGCTGTTGTGGGCCGTGTCCCCTGCTGTTCCCCTCCCAGGGCCCAGGTTCATCTCATGTTCTACCTGATACAGAAAAAATCCTCAGTGTTGGGACACTGGGGGACACAAAAGCACAGCCCTCCACAGCTACTCTTGGCAGCCAGCAATCACATTCCAGATGCTTCATGTCATTTCTTTCACAAAACATTGCTGGGTATTAAACCTAACCTGATTTCCTGGGCTAAAGCACTTTTCTGGCAGTGGTTATTTTATTAACATTTTATTCTTTACATCTTAATTCTTAGATTTATTTCTTGATTCATTTAGGAGCACAATTGTCATGCAGTTAATGAAATAAGTAATATTTTCTCATTCCAAGAAATCTCATTAAGTTCATTAACATGCTCCACTGGCAGATGAGTTTGATTATACTCTATTAAATGTGTATGATATTTATTTCTTTCCTTTCTAGGCCCTGTCTCCTCCCTCCTCATCTGAGGTTGAGGGAGGAATAAAGCAGGGATCTGTGTCCTCCTTGGAGAAGAGTCACAGCTACCTACTGTGAAGGGCAAGGTGGTCAACGTCCAGGTCAAGGGGAAACCTTCCTCTCACCATTTCTCCTGAACCCCATCCCAGAATCTCCTCCTAGTTCATGTGAGGGCCTGAAGAGACTCAGGTCAGTGTGACTTGTCCAGCTCCTGCTGCTCCAGCCCTCGCACCATTTTCGTGGTCCTAATAACATAAGCAAAAGACTTGAAGAAAGGCCAAAGGCTGGGTGTGCTGAGTGGAGGAGCACAACCCCTCCTCTCCAGAGCAGCCCAAGGTTTGGTCTCCTGTGATCCAGCTGCTTTTTCACCTCTCAAACACAAGGGAATGAGGCAGGGCAGGAAAGTGCTGCATTACTGGGAGATGTGGCCATGTCTACATGTGCCTACAAGTGGCCATGTCTACATGTCTACCATGAGAATACCTTTCATCTCCCTTAGGCTCCACACTGGGAAGGATTCCAGCTCAAATCCCACCCCTAAGGCAGTCTGAAATGATCTGTGCTGGTTTTCACCAAATCCACACAGCAGCTCCTGAACAGCAGCAGCCCAAGGAAACCACCTGCCTTGTCTCTGCTTCTTATCACCATCCCAGGGCCCAAACCATTCCAGGGCATCCTTTGGCAGTGCTTCAAGCCATGGAATCACAGCTGATGTTTTTTCCATTCCTGGAGGTGGAAAATGTCATCTTTGCCAATGGAAATGATCAGCCCATTGGCTGCAAGTAAACTCCTATTGTACAACAAACACAAAGATGATCCCAGGGCTGGAGCAGCTCTGCTCTCAGACAGGCTGCGAGAGCTGGGGTGTTCAGCCTGGAGAAGAGAAGGCTCCAGGGAGACCTGAGAGCACCTTCCAGTGCCTGAAGGTGCTCCAGGAAAGCTGGGGAGGGGCTTGGGACAAGGGCAGGGAGGGATGGGACAAGGGGGATGGATTAAAACTGGAAGAGGGGAGACTGAGGTGAGACATGAGGAGGAAACTCTTTGCTGTGAGGGTGGTGAGAGCCTGGCCCAGGCTGCCCAGGGAAGCTGTGGCTGCCCCATCCCTGGCAGTGTTGAAGGGCAGGTTGGATGGGGCTTGGAGCAGCCTGGGCTGGTGGGAGGTGTCTCTGCCCATGCAGGGGGTTGGAACTGGATGATCTTCGAGGTCCCTTCCAACCCAGTCCAGTCTGGGTTTCTGTGAACCCTGTCAAGTGGGGCTTGATAACCCGTTTCCCCTTTCTCTGTGATCCAGCCTGACTGGGTCTCCTTCTCATCAGCCTTATGTCTCCTCTGGTCCCTGAAGAGCACAGATCATCCATGTTCAAGGTGAGGGGTCTTCCTGAAAACCCAGCCCACAGGAGGAGATGGGGACTTGGTGCAGAGCAGCTCCCACCAGCCAGCGAGCTGCAGAGAGATGCTGTTTGACAGGATCCTCAAGGGATTTGGTACAAAGTGTTTCAGTCTGAATAAAGAAATGAGATCATCTGATATAGGTCAAATATTGTATCCCCAGCCCAAAGGGAAGATGGAATCTTTACAGGGAAATGAAGACAGGTATTGGAACCACATCTCCCAGTGGGAAAAGCATTGGACAGATAATTCCTTAGCAGGTCCAGCAAGAGGCTTCATGGACTCCAATGCCACAGAGAGAGGAGGCTCCTCTGGGCACACACGTCTTGACAGCACTGTCCTGCCCCAGCTGAGCAGCACGTTCCTGCTGCCCATTCCCACTGGAAGTCTTGCCAGCATCTGCTGCTGGATTTCAGTCTTGCAGGAAGGAGGACAGCAGGCTTCACTCCTTCTCACTGGGAAAGTCGGGATGACAAACAGAGCTTTGAATCCCATGCTGAAGAGGACTGAGGGGTGGGTGCCCCATCAAGCCCTCCAAGTGGGTGCAGTGGGTGGGGTGGGAGGGTGAGGGAACCTTTGTTCTACACTAGGAAAAATCAATGCTTGCCAGGAGGGCTCATAATTGCCTGGTTTGAGAATGACGAGCACGACGTGCAGCTTCCCTTGCGAGGCCAGATGGAAACCACTTGTGATTTGCTCCCAAGCAGAACATGTTCCTCCCTCTGGGTTTCATTAAGAGGTGAGTGATGTTCCTGCAGGCAATCAGCGTGGAGAGTAATGAGGCCCCAAGGCAGACATTTCCTGCAGGGCTTTTTTTTTTTGTTTTTAAGCTCCAACCCAAGGTTTTCCATTTCTCATGAGACTAAAAAGAGCTCTGGATTCCTGGTGACACTCTCTGATGGGGCTGCTGGGGATAAAGCACAGGGACCTGAGCATGATGTCTCAAAAGGAAAAGATTCTTCAGGCAGGTACAGCAAGGAAAGGGCATTGGAGGGTTCTTCCAAGGGACATATTCATGTTTGAACCTTATTTCTGGTCTGGATTTGCTGTGTATGACAAACAGCTCCTGCTTCTAGTCATACTTGTGCATGCTGGAGAGAAAGCTTTGTTGTGACCTTTTGTAGAAGAGGAGCACTGTGCAGTGTGTTGGTGAGCCCTCACAGGACTGGGGGCTGAGACCTCTGGGCAGGAGCTGAATGATAATGTGGGACTACCTGGTACAGAGAGGCTTGGTTAAAAAGGGACCATGTTATGAAGGGAAGCAGAGGAACCCTCCTAATAAAGGTGTGTCTATTCCTTGCTGTTTCATGGGGATGGGTGCTATGCAAACACACCCTGTCCACAGAGAGAGACAGGATCTCCTCCAGGTTCCTTCATATCCACCTGTCCCTGCCATGAGGACACAGGAAATATAAGTACCTAATTAAGGAGAGGTGGGTTATTGGGTGCTCAAGGACACAGCCAGTAGGTTAAAGCACACACAGGAAAGTCAAGGATAAATGTACCTCTCCATGCTAAGACATACAGGGCACATTCCCTCTTGAACATGCAAACACAAAGTCCTTGCAGACCTGCTACACCACTGATGGAAAGCCCTGATGCCAGAGTGAAGAGTCTCCATTCACTCCCAGTTGCTCCCACTTTAGGAACTGGTCACTGGTGTCCACGTGCAGATTCCTGAGAACAGATTTAAACCTTTGCTCTTACTCCAGGATCATGACTCCAGGACTGGTGGCACCACAGAAAAAAAATGCAAGTCCCCTTTGGAGACACCATGGTTGATCTCATTAATTTCTTCACCTGCAGGAATTTGATCTGCAAGGCCCATGTTTCTGATTTCCAAGTTCACGACTCAGACTGAGGGCTGGGATCAGTTTTTCTTGGAGACTTCATAGAACTGTTGCCCTTCACATGCCAGGCTAAGGCATTAAACCTGCTGTGGAGAGGTCCAGAATCAGTATTAGACCAGTAAGTAAAAGGTGTAGCCAAAATTCACCTGTAAGAGTCTGGGCAAGGTTGATGCAGGTGAGAGTGAAGGTGGGTAAGACAATCTGAACCTCTGGTTTAGATGGAGCACATGTGATCTTCAGTCTATCACAGCATTTGGTACAACCCCTCCAGAGAGACAAAGGAGACTAAGGAGATAGTCCTGTGACTCTGGAGAAGGTCACAGAATCACAGAATCACAGAATCCCAGGGGTTGGAAGGGACCTGGAAAGATCACCCAGCCCAACCCCCCTGCCAGAGCAGGGTCACCCAGAGCACATCACACAGGAACGTGTCCAGGGGGGTTGGAATGTCTGCAGAGAAGGAGACTCCACAGCCTCTCTGGGCAGCCTGTCCCAGGGCTCTGTCACTCTCACAGGAAAGAAGTTCTTCCTGATATTCACATGGAACCTCCTGTGCTCCAGTTTGCACCCACTGCCCCTTGTCCTGTCACTGGACATCACTGAACAAAGCCTGGCTCTGTCCTCCTGACACTCACCCTTTACATATTTGTAAACACTGATGAGGTCTCCCCTCAGTCTCCTCTTCTCCAAGCTCAAGAGACCCAGCTCCCTCAGCCTTTCCTCATCAGGGAGATGTTCCACTCCCTCCATCATCTCTGTGGCTCTGCCCTGGACTCTTTCCAGCAGTTCCCTGTCCTTCCTGAACTGAGGGGCCCAGAGCTGGACACAACATTCCAGATGTGGCCTCCCCAAGGCAGAACAGAGGGGCAGGAGAACCTCCCTTGACCTACTAACCACCCCCTTTCTAACCCACCCCAGGATCCATTGGCCTTCTTGGCCACAAGGGCACATTGCTGGTCATGGTCATCCTCCTGCCCACCAGGACCCCCAGGTCCCTTTCTCCAACCCTGCTCTCCAGCAGCTCAGCCCCCAACCTGTACCGGTACCTGGGGTTGTTCTTCCCCAGATGCAAGACTCTGCACTTGCCCTTGTGGAATTTCATCACACCACAGGATGTGGCATCTGACCCTGAGAAGAGCACTGAGCTCCTACCATTCATCTTCCAGGGGCAGGACAGATGATGCAGAGCAGGGATGGGCAGAAGCCATGCACCAGGGTGGCTGCCTTGCAAGGACTGATGAGAGGAATATCCCTCAGAGAGATACATTCTTTTCTATCAAAAGTCTCTTCTGACCCAATGATTTTTTTGGCAACAGAGCTTCTTCTCTACCCTCTGGAAATGTTTCTTATCCTGGAGATATGGCTTATGATGTAAGGCATTGAGGTGCTCCTTGTCACCATGCTGACCATGCTGAGTCCTCACAGGGCTGAGGTGCAAGCTGTGTTTACTGTGACACACACTCCACCCTCAGCTGTCACTAATTAATCTACCATTACTGCAAAGTGTCAGTGATTCTTGCCCTGCCAAAATCCACTTCTCCCTCAGCTGCTCTTTGGCCAGGGTAAGCAGAATCACATTGGCATGTGATTAAGGATTATGAAGGGGAGACATTATCATCTCTGAATAATTTAATGAATGCACACTTAACATGGATTGTAGCTGTAAAATCCAGGCTGCCTGCATGTTGGGAAAGCATTCTTTGTTATCCCATTTCTGGCTTCTTTACTGCTTTGTGATAGCTCCAGGTAGGGCTTTCATCCAGGCCTAAAAATGTTAGCATAATTCACCCCCAAGAAAGTGTGGTTGCTGCAGACTTAGTGACACTTCTCCTGGGATGCTTCCTACAGGGTTCTGAAAGAAGAATGAATGCAGCCAAGAACCCACCCCTCACACACCCCCTGCTCCTGGGACAGGGACAGAGCTGGCCCAAAAAAAGGCCCAGCTAGAGCTCTGCAAGGCATTCCCTTGGCAGTTCATGGAGCAAACCAAAACCAATTGCACTAATAAATAATAATTCTCAGCCTGGCCAAAGCAAGACAAAGCCAAACAGGTTGGGTTTTTTTTTCTCTGCTGGGATGTGAAAAAAAAATAGAATAAGAAAAATCTCCTTGGCTCAGCCAATATTTTTGTCTCTTCTGGAATTAAAGCCACGAATTTAGGTTTTCCCTTTAAATCTTGAATCTATTTTGCAGGGAGCTCCAGATCCCTGTGGCCTCTTGTTGCCAGAGGCATCTGTAGGCAGGAAGGTAAATGGTGACCTGGAGAGGAGTGTTGGGATGTGTGCCAGGGACATGGAGCATCCTGGTGTGCTCTGGGGCCTTGTGTAGAGTAGTCTCAAGGAGCATTCTTGCCCCAGGGAGGACATACTCTGAGACTGTCACCTCCTGCTTTAGTGCCATGTCCCAGCAGGACCATTCTCATGCACAGAGAGAGCTGTGATGCCTGTCAGTCAACACTAGACAACCTCTCCAAGCTTTGCATTGAAGGACACATCTTCTTTGACCATCAGAATCTGCTAAGGGCAATGAATTATTGAAATCCAACTCTGGTTACATCTGTGCATGAGAACTGCTCTCAGATGAAATGGCACACTGTGTGTCCTGCACTCCCTGTCACCTCACCTAACAGCTGAGCTCCAGCACCCCCTGGTACACAAGACCAGCCTTCTGACATGCTCCGTGGTGTCACACAGCAGAAAATGAAGCCAGAACTCAGGTTCCAAGCAGGAGAGTATCCAAATTTAGCCCCGTTCATAACAGTTAGTTCCCAAAGCTAAATTCATACAGCTACTTCCACTCATCCCTCTCATCTGTTCTGCCCTACTTTATGGACAACTCCACAGCTGACTTTCATTCCTGAGTTTTCCCAAACTGCTGAAGCTTTAGATCTGCCTATTTCCAGTGTCATAGCCACTAACAACTGTTTTCTTCTTGTCCACCTGATCAGAGCAAAACCCCAAACACAAGGCTCATCTTCCAAACCTTCTCCCCATGGGTGGCCCCAGATGGTGTCTGACAGTGAGCAGCAACTTCCCTCCATCCTCATTACACATCTGAATCCCTGAAGGTGACTGGGAAACTCAGGAGCTGCTGCCAGCAGGCACAGCCCATGCATAATAAAGCACAGGGAGGGCAGGAGACTTCCCTGTACCCATTGTCACAGCTCCCTCAGCACTGCTGGTGTGCAGCAGGCAGGAAAGCTGGCACCTCCGTGGCTCCTGAAGCATTTTTCTTGATTAGCAACACAGGTGGTGGTTGTTGCTGGGCTGTGTGCAGAGCAGTGAGAGCACACGGGGCTCCTGTCAGCTCACCGGTCCCACGGATGGCCTTGGTGAGCTGCTTAGAGGGCATGCACAGTTGTGTTTCCTGCCACCAAAAAGGGTTTGGGACCTGGGCTGTCCATCCCACAGCCACACTGGCATCAGTCTGGCCTCTGAACTCAGTCCTGAGGCAGCTTCAGGGCTCTCATCCAGCAGAAGACAACTAAGTACTGTGTGTCCAGTCCTGGAGTCATAGCCATAGAGTGATCAGGGTTGGAAGGGACCTCTGAAGATCATTCAGACCAACCCCCTGCCAGAGCAGAATCCCCTACAGCAGATCCCACAGGAACACATCCAGATGGGTTTGGAATGTCTGCAGAGGAGACTCCACAGCCTCCCTGGGCAGCCTGTCCCAGGCTCTGTCACCCTCACAGTGAAGAAGTTTTTCCTTACGTTTAACTTGAACCTCCTGTGCTCCAGCTTGTGCCCATTGCCCCTGGTCCTGGCACTGGGCACTGCTGGAAAGAGACTGGTCCCATCCTCCTGACACCCCCTGTAAATACTGATCAGCACTGATGAGATCCCTCCTCAGTCCCTTTTCCAGCTGAACAGCCCCAGCTCCCCCAGCCTTTCCTCACAGGGCACCTGCTCTAACCATCTTGGTGGCCTGTGCTGGACTCTTTCCACTAGTTCCTTCACCTTTATGAACTTGAGAGCCCAGAACTGGATGCAGCATTCCAGATGCAGCCTCAAGAGGGTAGAACAGAGGGGGAGGAGAACCTCCCATAACCTACTGGTTGCAGTCTTCTTCATGCACCCACGTAGCAAAACCATCTCTCTTGTACCCTTCACTGACAGCCCAGTCACTGCAACAGATCTTCCCAACAGATCCAACACTTCCATAAAGCTCCAGCACTGCCTCTCTTTCTGTCATTCCACTGAGGCAAGAGCATGCTGGAAAAGTGTGGGAGAAGCTGCTGCCTTTGCCCTACAGCTTTGGAAATGTCCTGCTAGGTCTAGACAGACAATGAGAAGCCTCTCCAAAATGCCTGGGGACTCAGCACAGGCAGCAGAAAAAACTGCTCTGTGGGGCCACAGAGAACACTGGATCCTGTGTTCCAGCAGGTCGCAAGCTCCACTTTGGTCCATCTCTATGTCTCTAGGTAGGATGTTCAGCAAATACCTTTACTTGCCTTAGAAGCCTTACAGCAAATAAAGACTTCAGAAGGGAAGAGCGACGAGCTGCTGCCTTCTCGCGTGCACTGCCCTGGCGTGGCTGGCTGCTCGTGCAGAGACCAGCTAACCAAAGCTGGCTTTGGAGGGCACTTTCTTCACTCTGGTTATCAGCTGGCTGCATGACTGTCAGCGTCCTGTTATTCATGTTCTCTGTGGTGACACTCCACAGACAACAGTGTCACCGTGTCCAGTTGGCCTGCATGACTGGGGAGGCAGCGACTGCCAGCTTCCCTGGCTGTGACGCTGCTCACACCGGGGAATGAGGGAACTCAAGAGGAAAATTACATGTCTTCCCTCTGTCTCTGCTTCAGAGGCCTCTCCCTGTGGCACACTGGTCGCTTTACTGGGCATGAGTGGCTTGTCTCAGTGCTGCAGCCAGATGCTGCAGGAGCACGAACTCGTGAGCCGGCACCAGCGCTGGGAAAAATCCCACCAGTACAAAGCAGCAGTGGACACGGTAACACCAGGTTTGTACAGCTCCCCAAGAGCTGGATTTGCTTCTTCCCTGACGTCTCAGTTTCTTGAAGCCTCCATTCAGAAAGGGCTGCAGCAGGTTGCTCTGTGTTAAGCAGGAATGGACGGGTCTAGAGTGGGAAGTTTTGTCACCTTGGGGAACCCTGTGGCTTTCAAACACTGGTCCTGCAGCCTCCATGTCCACCCCCATCTCCTCCACCCCTCACCTGCTGCAAACAAACAAGCTGGAGGAAAGTCTCTCATGGGCTTGAACAACCAGGCAACAGGATGAGCAGGTAAAGAGCTGGGTGAACTCATTGGACATCAGCGTCACTGAGGTTGCCTACACAAGGAGTCCTTTCTTGAAAATCTTGATCAAAGGTCTGGCAATGTTCAAAGGCCTGTTTCTGCTAGTTCTGCCTTCTGCCTGGGCAATCAATCAGGACTCTCCAAGTCTGTTTGAAAGCCAGCTTAGCCAGATCAACCTGTGACAGGGACAATTCAAGGCCTGGGAACCTTCCACTCCTCATGCCAAGCCTTAGGATGATAAAGACTCTTGGTGAAGTTCCTCCTCCATGGCAAAAGTGGAATCACTCAAAAGCCAATGAGCTAGTCAGGGTCCCAGCCATTAAACTGACTTCTCTGGGAGGACTGAGTTTGGGGTCAGCAGATGAGCAAGAGCCAAGGTCAGCTGGAAACCTGGTTTTACATTTTGCACACATTTGAGGAAGCTGAAGGTCCAAATTTTTATTTGGATTCCTTCCAAGTGTTTACTGGAATGAGAAAAACTTTGGAGATTCTTCCATCACTAATAGGTTTTCAAGCGAATTAACAGGAACCCAAGGAGCAAAGATGCTATATTCATAAAATTTAATAGCCCTTGTAATTAAAAATTCAAAAATAACGGGGGGGGGGGGGGGGGGGGGGGGGAAAGGAAAAAATGTGATAAGAGCACCCATGTAAGTGAAACTGTTGCTGTGAATTGTTAGTTTGAATTGAACACTGGTGACCAGAAGTTCAGTTCCAGTGATTTCAGCAAACTTACTTACTGTTCAGTAGCTGAGAGTTTGCTCTGCTTTCCCAAAGGAGCAGCAGCAGGATCTCACTCATGGCCAAAGAGATGGAGGCTGGACCCAGCTGCAGCCTCTGCAGCCCCCTGGCCACACTGTCCCCCTGCACTTTGGAAGCATGATGTGATAAATGCAAGCATGATGTGATAAATGCAAGCATGAAGAGTCACTTGACAACTGAGACTTCCACATCCTGCAGCTGACGTGGCAGGGGCTCAGGAGGGCTGTGCAGTGTCTGCACCTTCCCCTGCTCCCTCCACCTTCATTTCATGAGCAGGGATGGTTTTTTATCTATTCTACACTGTGGTTACAATTTATTATGATCATTTATCAATACCTTTCTTTCATAAATCACCCTTCCAAAATCATCTTCACATCCTCTGAGGCCTGAGAAGATGTGCAACTTCTGTGAGCCTCTGACAAGTCATTATCCAGTGCTTTCAGATTTATTGCAATAGCAAAGAAACAATCAGATCTTCCTTGAGGATTTTGTCAAGCAAGGCACAGCTCAGGCCAGAGCTAATTCTGGTACAGGCCCTGGTTGCTTAGAAATCACTGTAGCACAGAGCAACTGTGCCATTTTCCCCAGCACTGAGCTTCTGGGCAGACACAAAGTTCTCTGGAGGGTTCTGCTTCTCTCTGCAGAAGAGCAATGCCTTGGCAGACACTGCAGCAACCTTGGCACCAACCAATATTCACCCAGAGGTCTTGGCTCCAGACAGGTTCATTCCTCTCTCCACACCTCCATGGCTTTGCACGAGGCAGAGGGACAGGCTGCCCAGAGAGGTGGTGGAGTCTCCTTCTCTGTAGACACTCCAAACCCACCTGGATGTGCTCCTGTGGAATCTGCTGTAGGTGACCCTGCTCTAGCAGAGGGGTTGGATTAGATGATCTTCAGAGGTCCCTTCCAACCCTGATCCCTCTGTGACTGAGAAGCTGCTTTTATTTCCTGTGAGGTCCCTGCCTGTAACACACCCCAGCATGGAAAGGAGGAGCAGTGTGACTCCTGGACACACCACAGAACAACAAGTAGTCAACAGCCCGACCTTGAGACAGGCCTGCAGGACACCTTGTCTTGGCCACAGCCTTCAGTACTGGGTGGAACACACAGGATTGTGGACCTGGTGAGGCCACAGCTTGAGCATTGTGTTCAGTTCTGGACACCCCAGCATAAGAAAGACCTTGAGGTCCTGGAGCGTGACCAGGGAACAGGAACAAGAGAGGCTGGTGTTGGTCTCTTCTCCCAAGTAACCAGTGATAGGAGGGCAGGAAATGGGCTTGAGTTGTGGATATTAGGATGGTTTAAGCTTGGTTGGATATTAGGAAAAATTTATTTACTGAAAGAGTGGTGAGGCCTTGGAAGAAGCTGCCCAGGGAGGTGGTGGAGTTGCCATCCCTGGAGGTGTCCAAGATGCATGGAGGTGTGGAGCTTCAGGTTATAGTTTAGTGGTTGTGGTAGTTGGGTTGTGGTTGGACTCTATGATCTTGAAGGTCTCTTCCAACCTCAAGGGTGCTATGATTCTATGATACCATTAACATATTCATGAGCCATTAGGTACTAAAGCTCACACCCATAGGCTAGAGGGGCCCCTACTAACAACAAGCCCCCCCCTCTCAGCAGGTGTGGTGACATTTTTCAGCATTGCCACTCAGGATGGAAGCAAGGGAGTGGTTGACCAGTTGTGTGGGTGAATGACAGAATAATGTTAAAGTTCTTTGTCATGTTTTGGGGTTTAGAAGCAGCACTTGTGTTTTGGAAAGCTGAGCTTGCTCTGTGGAACATCCCCCACCCCAACCCCTTTTCTGGGCAGAACTGGATCCTAAAACAAGTAAGTGGACTGTGTGTGTGGGTTGGCTTCTTGCACGCCTGGTGATGGACCCTGCTCTGGGAAGCACAAGCTGAAAACCCACTGAGCCCCTCACCAGGCTGCACTCACCATGGCAGAGTGAGCCTGACACCTCTGCCTTCTGCTTGTTTGTGAGAGGTGGCCCTGCAGGCATCTCTGGCTCTTCTAATACACCTTTGTGCACACTACAAAACAGCACAGGCATGAGGTGAACATTAGCTTGGTCACAGTATTTATGACTATTATTTATGGCAGCTTTGCACAGCCACAAGGAGACAGCACGTGTGACAGATGCAAAGTGCTTTCCACTGTGCTCTGTCAACACCAAACTTACTTTTGAATTATGTGTTTTTCCTGCAAGAGAGCAAGTGATTCATATTCATCCCAGCCCACGTTCACCTGTGATGGCCTCTGCCCAGAACACCTGTGGGAGGCTGCACCTGGCAATCCTGTACTTCTCCTGCAGCCAAGCTGTGGTTAATTAGTCCAAAGTTACCTCCCTGCCCTACTTGAGAAGTGACATTTACTCTTCCAATCTCTTTGGCTGCTGATCTTTAGCTCTGATTGATCTCCTTGCTGCTCCTGTGCTCTGTGCAGGGCTGCCCAGGGCTGGGGGAGCCCTCAGCACCCACTGAGCCCTCCCTGCTCAGTGAAGACACAGTGATCCTCCCTCCTTCCTGCAACAGACACAACATTAATGGCCTGGCTCCCTCTGCCTCTTCCAGAAGCTTGAAGCAATGGCCAATGGTAACGTGTCATTGATTACAGAATCAGAGAATCATGGAATGGGTTGGGTTGGAAGGGACCTTAAAGATCATCTAGATCCAACCCCCCTGCATGGGCAGGGACACCTCCCACCAGCCCAGGTTGCTCCAAGCCCCATCCAACCTGCCCTTCAACACTGCCAGGGATGGGGCAGCCACAGCTTCCCTGGGCAACCTGGGCCAGGGTCTCACCAGCCTCACAGGGAAGAATTTCCTCCTCATGTCCAACCTAAATCTACCCTTTTTAGGTTTCAAGCAGTTTCCCCTTGTCCTCTGCTACATGCACTAGTAAAACCAAGCAACCTGAGTCATTTGGTGGATCTGGCTTTCCCATGCTCTAGCAGGGGGGTTGGACTAGATGATCTTCAGAGGTCCCTTCGAACCTCAACCACTCTTCTGTGATGACTGTCCCTGCCATGGGGCTGCTTCAGAGCACCCCTGGGGTGACAAGGAGAAGCACGAAAAGCTGGGAGCTCCTGGCGCCCACTTCTGTCCCCACTTTTCATTCACCCCAGTGCCAACCAGCTCTCTCCAGTGGTGCAAGACCTCTCCACCCCAGGCAGCTCTGTTGCCAGGGCTGGAGCTGGGGCCAAACCTCCTGGCAGGGCAAAGCTCCCCAGGGAATGGACTCCTGTGAGTTTCTCCCTCTCCAGGCTCCTGCAGCAAGGGGGGACAGGCAGGCTCCGTTGTGCTGCCTCCCACCCCACCCAGCCAGCCTGCAGCCATTCTTGTTATTGCTGATTCTGCTTCCTATGGAAACAATTTAGTGCTAATAAGCTCCATTTATAACAGTAAGAAACGGTTCGGTGGAATAATTGTCACTAAATCCCGTTCCCGGCTTTGTTGCTTTTCCCTGCGCCTTGCTAATCGTTCTGCATCTGAAATAGCAGCCAGAGAAACCACTGAATGGCAGGGAAATGGGGTTCTCAGCACTCCAGGAGGCTGAGGCAAGGTGTGATTAGAAATATCAAGGCCCCCCAACCCACCAGACAATGTCCTCCTTGCTGGACGTGGTGCCGCAGAATCGCAGCCCGGGCAGACGCGGGGTCTTCTGCTGAGCCCCAGGGTCCCAGCAGCAATGTCTGGGCAAGCTGCTGGCTGAGGGGCAGTGCTGTGTGGTGGGAGATGGTTCTGTGGACCAACTGACCCTCCACCAAAGCCTGAAGCTGGGGGAATGAGGAGGGAAGGTTTGTCTGCGTTGAGGGTCTTGCAGGAAGGGGCAGCGTAGCTTAAGGTCCCTTAAGCCTCCAGAGGTCTAGGGGGAGGAGACCCTGCCCATGCTGGGTTGGATCTAGATGAGCTTTAAGGTCCCTTCCAACCCAAACCAGTCTGGGATTCTATGATTCTATGAAGAGTCCCAAGCAGGAAGAGCCCCCAGAGTCCTTGGTCTGAACTGATGTCCTTTTCCAAAACCCACGTGGCAGAACAGCAGCTTGTTCTGCAGGCCATGCAGCCAGGCACCGAGTCAGACACAGGGCAACATCAGCTCCCTGGGGCTTACAAAGCCTGTGATGAAGACCCAGGCATGCTCTCCTAACCCTCCCCTGGAGAAGAAAAGCCTCAGCTTCTGGGAAACCAGACCCAGTACTGCTCCAGTAGCAGTAACTCGATCTCAGCTCTGCAGCTGGACTCTCTAGCTCCAAAGCTGAAATTTGGAACTGGATGATCTTTAAGGTCCCTTCTCACCCAAACCAGCCTGTGGTTCTATTATGCAAGGCCACTTGGAATCTTTAATTTTCCTTTCGAGCTCACCTATTCCTGGTGCTTCTTCCTGCCCTTGAAACTACATGCTGGAGGTTGAGGAGGATGAGCATGACTTTAGTTCAAGGCCCTGGAAGGTCAAAATGCCCTTCTCCCTCTTTGTGTCCTCTTGAAAGGTGGTGCAGAACAGAGTGCAGAATTCACAGCATCACTGTGCTAATAACAAGAACATCTGATGGGACATCCCAGAGCTGGGAGCAGGATTCTTAAGTCCCAGGCCAGAGCTCTGTTAGTTGGTGCACTGCATAGTTCTGGGTCATTAACAGACCAGTAATGACCTTCTTGGAGTTGAGAGCTGTTCTTCATCTCCAGTGCTCTCCTGTGGAGAAGTGCTGCTCAGCTGCTTGGAGGTGCTCCTGCCTGCCTGGAGAGGTCTCTGTTCAGCAATGCTTGAGACAAGATTTGGGAGGTGAATGCCTTGAGAATCTGGGGCTGCATGGTGGAGGAACCCTGGCTCCACAAGACCACCCCCTGCTCCCCATCTTGCCCTAGTGCACCAGGCCCAAAGGACAGGCAATGATCCCAATGGTCCCAGCCCGGGGTGGAGCTGGGGCTCTCTGTGCTCACCCACACAAACCCTGCAGCTTCACTTGGAGAACCCAAATTCCAACCAGTGCCCTCAAACTCTTGTAGCCTACACGAGTCCACCTTCTGTCTTGTAATAATGTGTGGGACCCACCATGAAACGAAGCAAAAGCAAGACCCTGGGTGAGTCTGGCTGCCTGGCACCAGGACCTGGGCTTGGCCTGAGGAACAGTTTGTTCCACTGTGTCCTGCTTTGAGCCAGGATGAAGCCAATTTTCCTGGACTGTCCTGGAAGAGACAAGGGAAACAAACCTTCTCCCAGGGCTGTTCTGCTTAACCCACGTTCAGGAACAGTCGCCGCTCAATCCAGCAAGGAACACGTTATCATTGACTTGCTGGCAGACCTGGGAGCTTTTGTTTACTGAAAACAAAAACCATACTTGCTGCTTAAAATGCTTTACAAAGGTGGGAAGAGGGCAAGGCTGGAGAAGAGCAGCACGCTTCATCTCTCCTTGATAAATTACCTTTCACAGTGTTCCCAGCACCTCCGTCTTGCAACAACCACTTAATAACGGAGAGGAGCTGCAGTTCCCTCATTACTGGGAAGAAAAAGAGACATTTCAAAGAACCACAATGCAGCCTGTTCTCAGGGGTTCACTTCCTGGGCTCCTCTGACACAAATTATTAAAAACATTTTTCAGCAAAGCCGTGGCTTAGGCGACCTTCAACAGCTTTCACTACACACAAAACCTTAGACACACTTGGCAAAAGAAGTGAAAAGGATGGGGGGGGGGGGGGTGAAAGAGGGGAAATTAGAAACATGGAAATGTAATAACTTTCCATTATGCAAATTTGATTTAATCAGAGATGAAGCCGAAGCGCAATAAAAACATATTTTCATTAAGTTTATGACTTTCAGACTCTGTAATACCCCAGAAATGTCAATTATAAGGTTACCATAGCAATGCGTGGTTACAACTTCAAAGTGATCTCTTAGCTCCCCACTAAGTGCTCACTGAAGCTGGGCCAGGACCTGGTTTTGCAGCTCCTTGAACAGGTAAGAGTCTGAGACTCAACAAACTAACGCTTTTGGCAGCACAGGTGGGTCTTCAACCTTAAGCCCTGCTCCAATCACCTGAGGGAGTGATGGGATAACCCCTCTCTGACCATGGGTGTGATGGTCAGAGGGCTTTCCTGGAGCCCCTTCAGGCACTGGAAGGTGCTCTAAGGTCTCCTTGGAGCCTTCTCTTCTCCAGGCTGAACACCCCAGCTCTCCCAGCCTGGCTCCAGAGCAGAGCTGCTCCAGCCCTTCCATCATCTCCATGATCTCCTCTGGACTCTCTCCAACAGCTCCATGTCCTTGTGTTGGGGATCACCTGCTATTTAATTGTCACTGGTGTCTTACACCCTGTCCCAGGGCTGATCTGAAGTGTAATGAGCTGGTGTCTTGAAGTTTGGGGCACATCATGTAGGGCTCCACCTCACTGCCACCTTCGTGTCCTTCTTGGGCAATTTAGCTTTGCTGCCTGGACCTGCAGCACAGAGCACAGTCACTGCAACATGTCCCCCCTCCTTGCTGTGACACAACTTCTCACAAGCTTTCCTGAGGAAGCCTTCACCTCTAGAGCACTGAGCTGAGCCGTTTGCTTTAGGGTTAAATATAATTAGCAAGTCAAATGCCTGGGAGGCACTTAGGAAGGCAGGTTTGGAGCCATCCAAGTCAATGAATTGCACTCCATCAGTGCCACTTGGTCCTCAGTGATGCCTGAGCAGCTAAGCTGAGGTCTTGTGCTCTGACACATGTTCTGGCAAAAGCTGTCATTTCTGCCACAGCCAAATGCCTCCTGACAGGTCTTTATTTGCTGTCACCAAAGGTGAGGCCCTTTTAATGGCCTCCTGCAGAGAACTGCTCTCCCTGAGGAGAGCTGCAGGAGGTCCCCTGGCTCTCCCAGAATTTGTCACTCTGCTGCTGTTTCATTAACCCATGGCATGTTGGTTTCCATGCATATGCAAAGGAACTTGGGCTTTTATGCTGGCATCTGGGAGCCTGGTGTCTTCAGGCCAGAAGAAGCCAAATGCTCAGCAGAGCTGCCTCAACTTGCCTGGCTGTGCAGGTGTCTTCCTAAGCACGTGTGGCTGCTGGAGGGTGGTTGGTCCTGGGTCGTCCTGGTGACGTTTGGTGCCTTTCCTGAGGACAACCTGGCAGGTTCACAGCCTGTTCCTGAAGAACCTGCCTCTGCCTGAGGAAATGGAAAAAGGCAAGAGCCACATTGCCAACCACCCATTCTTGGAGGGAAGTGACACTTTCTCCTGTGTGGGGACAGAGAAGGTCCTTTCTCCTGCAGGTGGGGCCACCTGACCCAGACCCTGCAGGCTGGCAGAGGACAAGGGCTCCCTGCCTGTCTTCTCTGCTGTTGGGCCTCTCTCCCCCTCATTTGTCCTCTCCACAAACACAGAATAACCCTTTTCCTCTGAGCAGGTTTGATGATTTCTGCCATTCTGCTGCAAAACACCCCCTGTAAGTGGCATTTGCTCCTCAGAGCCTTCTGGGATGAGCTGCTTGGGGCAAGGTCTCAAGCCTTAGACATCTTGGCTTTTCAATCCTCCATCCCAGTGGGAATGGCAGACATTTAGGGTTTGACAGCTTAGCTGGAATCTAGCCATGTATTTTTGTGGTGCTCAGGTGTATTTTTGTATTGGTGGGTGAAAAGGAAACTTCTTTGGGTTTTCTTTGTGTTCCTTTTTTCCTCAGAAAACAGGCAGTGTCTGTTAAAAAAAACAACAAACCAAAAACAAAATGCAGTTGAAAATCCAGTTTTTCTTTTCTTGATGGAATAATTTTGACAGGCCTCATCATGAAATAATAAAAGCAGCTCTCCAGGGGTTCTGGGTAGTGGGGCTGGCACCACTAATGAAAATAAACAAGCATTTCCAGCAACCTTTAGCTAAAGGCCTGTCCTGGAGGGAGGGAAAAAGCAAGTCTGATTATAGAAATGGGAGGTAAAAGACTGTTTAATCACTTGGCAGGCCAGCCCTGGGGAAACAATGACAGGACACAGGGTATGAAAGCCTGTCAGGCTGGCATGGGGCCACAGAAATGCTGTTTGCAGAAAGGATCTGGTTTGAGACAGATCTCATCTCTCTGGTGAGACCCCTGCTAGAACCAGGAATGTTTTCCCAAGGAATGAGGGAGTCTGAGGTGCTCGGCTGTGGGTGCAGGGATGTGGGGTCAAACATGGCACTGATGTATCTTCTCCTCTTATTGTTGTCCCCAAAGTAGGGTCCATTACCCAGTGTAGAAGAAGCCAACCCACGGGGACAAGATCCTTCCTTTCACATCCAGTTCTGCTCCAGAAGAGGGAGCAGGGGGGTGTTCCAAAAAGAAAGTTCAGTTTCCTGAAAGGCAAGTGCTGCTTTTATCCCTAAAAAATGTGATGAAGAACTTCAACATTATTCTGTCATTCACCCACACAACTGCTCAGCTAATCCCCTGCCTCCATCCTAAGTGGCAGTGCTGAAAAATGTCACCACGCCTGCTCAAGGAGTGGGGGGCTTGTTGTTAGGGGGGTCCCTCTAGCCTATGGGGGTGTATTTTAGTACCCTAATGGCTCATGAATATGGGAGTAGGGTGATTTTAATTACTCAGTGTGTTTTCCCCCAGTGCTCAAGGCTATAACCCGGACAAGCTGTGGGCAGAGCTCCTGTCCATCCTGTCCATCTGCCCCACAGGTGTCCTGCAGAACTGTCTCCAGGCCAGGCTGGTGACATCTGATTTTGTCTAACTCTTCCTATTTCACTGTCATCTGGGCCCTGTTTTTAATCTGTGTGTCCCTTTGGTTCTCTTGTACGTGCTTTTTCTGGAGAAAAACTTGGAACTGTGACTTTTTTTTCCCAAAAACTAGACTTCTTTCCATGAATCAAGGAGAGTGAAGCCTCAGTCCTGCTGCAGGGAGGACCCTGGGCTCTTGTGAAAGGACCTGGGCAGACCCTGCTGCCTCTGAGGACCCAGCCTGCAGCATCTCATCCCTCCCAGGCTTTGCTCCAGGGCTGGGAGGCAGGGGAAGGGTTGGCAGCACTGCCAAGGCTCCTGCACACACCATCCATCAGCCTGCCTACTGAGAGAGAAGCAATTCTACATCTGAAATGAAAAGGGGAAGGGAAAAATCTATTTCTCCATCCATTCTGCATGGCTAAAGAGGTGGAGAGGTCTCCCATTTATAACCAAGAATCCAAGCAGTAATTGCCTGGCCCAGCCCATTGCTGATGCTCTGGGCAGCTGGTGGCTGTTTCTTACAGACTTTTCTAACAATCATGATAGAAGAGCTAGAAACTGTCTGGCACAAAGCACCTGCCACTCCCACTGGTGCCAGTCCCAGGTGGAGGATTGAGAGGAGGATCAGGGGTCCTTGTTGAAGTCTGTGCTGCCACCCAGTTCCACCCAGAACTCTGTCACCACTGAGGACACAGCAGCTGCTCCTGCTACCCAGCACTGAGGATGGTGCTACTTCCCTGTCCAGGCACAGCACCCAGGACCTAGAGAAGTGGTCCTGTCACCCCATCCTCTAAAATACCCACTAGGCCCCTTGCTGTAAGAGTGACACCTCCTTGGGAAGAACTTCTCATTAAGCAGGAGCCTGGACAAGGGGGAGAAGCTCCTGCTGGATCAGTGAGCCTTGCAGTGGGACAGCCTCAGTGCCTGGTGCCCCTGAGCTCTAGGACTGAACCAGAGGCAGGAAACTCTGCTGAAAGAAAGTGAGGGCTGTGAAGCTGGGCTTGGGTGAAGGAAGGTGTCCTTTGCTCCAGGCAGTTCCCTTCACATGCTCATCATGGTGGGCAGTGGTCGGAAAATGTGGTCACACTCATCACTGACCAATAGGGAGACAAGGCATGAAATTGGTCTCAATTTGCTGGGAATGCATTTGGTGAGGTGGAAATGCTGTCTGGGGAGGGATTCAGTCACCCACATGTGATGGTGCCCAAGGCTGTCTGAGACATCTGTACAGGGCCAGCAGATGTGACACAGCATCAACAAGAAGACCAGTGTCCTTCTGCAGTGATGACTGGAGGATCTTTGCTATCGTTGAATACCCACAGGGCCTAAAATGACAGTAATCACCCTTGTTTGGTTAAAATAGGACATAAGCTTTAGGAAAGTGTCATGGAAAATGAAGAAGCAAAAAAAAAAAAAGAAGACAAATCCATCTCAGCCAGGAGCAGCTTAAATTCTGTGCAGCTGATGGAATTCACATTCAGACCTTTGTGCTACCACAGAAGCACCTTCAAATCCAGATTTCTTCTGTGTATTTTTAAATGATCTCCAGGGAGACCTTAGAGCACCTTCCAGGGCCTGAAGGGGCTCCAGGAAAGCTGGGGAGGGGCTTGGGACAAGGACATGTGATGATAGGACAAGGGGAAATGGATTAAAACTGTAAGGGGGAAGAATTAGGTTGGACATGAGGAGGAAATTCTTCTCTGTGAGGGTGGTGAGACCCTGGCCCAGGTTGCCCAGGGAAGCTGTGGCTGCCCCATCCCTGGCAGTGTTGAAGGGCAGGTTGGATGGGGCTTGGAGCAGCCTGGGCTGGTGGGAGGTGTCCCTGCCTGTGCAGGGGGATTGGAACTTTAAGAACCCTTCCAACCCAAACCATTCTGTGATTCCATGAACGAGCTGTGACAAACTACCAGCTCCTCCTTTCTGCTTGAGACACAGGACCTGGAAGCAGATGGATGGGATGTGAGGCACGCGGGAGAACTTCAGATTCAGGACTGGATGCTCTGGAGATCAGCTGTGTTTGCTACCATGGTTCAGAGACACTTCTGGCTCAGGATTGTTAACACCCTTGGCCTTTCTGCCACGTGGCTTGGTGAGGGTGTCCCTGAGCAGCAGCCTGCAGGCACAGCCTGGAGAAGGCCACCTTACCACTCTGGCTCAGTTTCCTCACACACCAAAGGAGGATTTTGCTCCATTTGCAGCACCTTGACGGTGATGTCTTGGAAGTGCTTTCCTACAACACGTAATGCAAAGCTTCCTCCACCTGCTGCTGTGTCTCTGTCTCCGTGGTCATCTTCCACAGCTGGCTGCCCACTAGTGGAGCAAAATCACAGCATCAGCCACAGGCAGAAAGAACAAGATGAGAAGGCACAGCTGGGGAAGGGGAGGTTCTCTAAGGACAGCAGGACCCTTCCAGGCTGAGGAGGTGTTTGCCCATGTGGGTGCAGTGAGCAGATGGGGCTGTGCAAAGCAGACAAGGAAGCCCTTGCTGTGGTGGGACCCGTGCCCAACGGCAGCTATTCCCATCCTCCTATCCTGCTGAGGCTGGAGTGGGTCCAAGGCACCTGGATTGTGCTGCCACCAGGAGATGAAAGGCAGAGTGTGTGTGTGTGGAACAGGAGATAGGAGGGATGGAGCGGGACCAAACCCCAGAGAGCTCTAGCAGGAAGGGAAGCTGTAATCCTTTGGCTGCTTGACAGGGACCTGCCAATTTTGCAGCAAGCAACGTTTCCAGCCTGCAGAGTTGGATAGGATCGTCCCAAATAACAAGCTTTCCATCAGAATATTCCCATTTCTCTGCCTTTTGTCAAGAACATGAGCTCGGACACCCCTTGCTGAGGAAGAGCTGATGCCTCATCCTCGAAGGAACATTGCCCAGGGGGTTGAGCTGCAGGGTAGAGCAGGTGCCCTTAGAGGAGCAAATATTTATGGATCTGCAGTGGAGAATCTCCAGCAGGAAGCTCAGGAGCCTTAGTCAACTACACTGTGCTGGGCCCATGCTCTAGGGTGCAGGAAGATGGTGGAATTGGGGTTGAACACCTCAAACTGGCTAAATATCCCATTCTGGGGAGTAGGTGCCACCGTCTCCGTCAGCTTCGGATACCGGGGGGGGGGTTTGTTAGCAAAAACCTGACAGAGCAGGGAAGTAAAGCACTGGCACACCAGGAGGGACACGGTTTCCTGCCCAGCTCTGCCGTCAGGAGCAGCTGAGAGGGGAGCATCCAGGGGAGCTGGTCATTGCCGGGGGCAGCAGCACGGCAGGAAAAGCCGGCAGCGTGTGGCAGCAGCTCCCTGCTGGCAGGTGCTTGGGCAGGGAGATCCCCGCTCCCCGGCACTTCTGCTGCCCTGAGAACCTGCAGCCCGCCCTGCAGAGGCTCTAGGGGCACAGCCGGGCGTGCCTCAGTTTCCCCGCTGGGTCCTTAGGAGGCAACTGGAGCCCTGAGGCTGGACAAGCCCCTTGGTCCCAGCGCTGAAGCTCCTGCCGCCCAGCTGCTGAGCCGCGGCACCGAGACGTTGTAGCCGGGCCGTGCCGTGCCGTGCCGTGCCGTGCCCTGCCCTGCCGTGCCGTGCCCTGCCCTGCCCTGCCGTGCCGTGCCATGCCCTGCCGTGCCCTGCCCTGCCGTGCCGTGCCCTGCCGTGCCGTGCCGTGCCATGCCCTGCCGTGCCCTGCCCTGCCGTGCCGTGCCCTGCCGTGCCGTGCCGTGCCGTGCCGTGCCCTGCCCTGCCCTGCCCTGCCCTGCCGTGCCGTGCCCTGGCCCGCCGTGCCCTGCCCTGCCCTGCCCCGCCGTGCCCTGCCGTGCCGTGCCCTGCCGTGCCGTGCCCTGCCCTGCCCTGCCCTGCCCTGCCCTGCCGTGCCGTGCCCTGCCGTGCCGTGCCGTGCCCTGCCGTGCCCTGCCCTGCCCTGCCCTGCCGTGCCGTGCCCTGCCGTGCCCTGCCCTGCCCTGCCCAGCCCTGCCCTGCCCTGCCGTGCCCTGCCGTGCCCTGCCGTGCCCTGCCGTGCCCTGCCCTGCCCTGCCGTGCCGTGCCCTGCCGTGCCCTGCCCTGCCCTGCCGTGCCCTGCCGTGCCGTGCCCTGCCCTGCCCTGCCCTGCCCTGCCCTGCCCTGCCTGCCCTGCCCTGCCGTGCCGTGCCGTGCCGTGCCCTGCCGTGCCGTGCCCTGCCGTGCCCTGCCCTGCCCTGCCGTGCCGTGCCTTGCCGTGCCGTGCCGTGCCCTGCCGTGCCCTGCCCTGCCCTGCCCTGCCCTGCCCTGCCCAGCCCTGCCCTGCCCTGCCGTGCCGTGCCGTGCCGTGCCGTGCCGTGCCCTGCCCTGCCCTGCCCTGCCCTGCCGTGCCACGCCCTGCCGTGCCGTGCCGTGCCGTGCCCTGCCCTGCCCTGCCGTGCCGTGCCATGCCCTGCCGTGCCGTGCCCTGCCGTGCCGGGCCGGGCCGTGCGGTCCCCGCGGACCGTCCCCGCCCTCTAGCGGTTCCCGCCTGATCCGGGCGCTGCTCCGGGCCCCGCAGATGCCCCGATACCGCCCCGGTACTGCCCCGATACCGCCGCGATACCGCCCCGGTACTGCCCCGGTACTGCCCGGTACTGCCCCGGTACTGCCCGGTACCGCCCGTTCCCAGCCCCTCACGCGTCCTCACCCGCTGCCAGACACTTCACAAACCGTTCCCACCCGCTCCCTTCTTTTCTCATCCCACTCCTAGCCCACTCGCAGATCGCTCCCACCCTGCTCTCACCCTGCTCCCATCCTGCTCCCATCCCATTCCCTCCCTGCTCCCATCCCTTTCCCATCCTGCTCCCATCCTGCTCCCATCCCATTCCCATCCTGCTCCCACCCTGCTCCCATCCTGCTCCCACCCTGCTCCCATCCCATTCCCTCCCTGCTCCCATCCCATTCCCACCCTGCTCCCAACCTGTCCCTAGCCCACTCCTGTCCTGCTCCCATCCCTCTCCCACCCCACTCCCAGCTCACAGGGACTGCCCAGCTGTCCTCATGGTCCCAACACCATCTCTGCTTCTCCTCCTTCTCCACCCAGCACCCAAAACACATCCCAGGAAAAGAGCCTGTGCCTGCAGAGGAGCTGCCTCCTCCATCCGTGTGGGAGCCTGTGCTGAGGAGCAGCAGGAGGTAACCAGGGTGCTGGGCAGGTCCTGGACACCCCCCGGGCCCCTGGAGATTGGTGCTCAGCACAGGTTTGGTGCTGCAGCTGAGCTCTTGGCAGCTCATGGTTCCTACCATGAGAAAAGACCTGTGGGCATTAGAGAAGGCAGGAGATGAGAAGAAGAGATGAGAGGGCCTGAAAGATCAGAGACAGGTATCTTCACCTGTTGGCAGGGAAACCCTGGGTACCATCTTCTTATCTTACCCACCCTTACATGCTCGGCACAGATGGTGGGTCCTGGACTTCCCGCTGTGGATGTCTGAAAACCATGTCCAGCCCAAATCACCCACACACCTCTCTCCACAGACACCTGCCAGACCCAGGTACCTCCAAGAAGGAACCTCACCCCTGTGACAGGGGGTTGCAGACAGCTGTCTGGGGGTGAAGGTGTCTTCCTCTCCCCTATCAAGAGAGTCTTGGACACCTGCTATCAACTGGATCTCCATCTGGATGAGCTGAAACCTTCTCAGGCATCCTGCAGGAGGAGATGCCCTAGCCCAGAGTGTTGCAGGCTCTCTCAGAGGTGCCCGGGACATCAGAGGTGCTGCTGAGGGCTGCAGCCTCACAAAGGGGCAGCTGAGCTGCTGCTACGTGGTGAGAAAGGGGAAGGTGGCACCTCAGGGACCAGCTCAACCCTCTCCCCATGAGGCTGTCCTTGTTGGTGCTCACAGGAGGGGGCTTAGTGCTTGTGACCCCAACTCTGCTCCCAGCTCTCCTACAAACCCAGCTCCCCTGAATTGAAAGGAAGGTCCTCCCCCCTCTCCCCTGCTGTGCCCCCCAGTTACTGCTGAGAATCAGGGCCAGGGCTGAGCAGAGCAGCCAGGCCAAAATATTTCCAAGACCTTTAGGTAGGGGGGATGTCCCTTTCTGGCCTGGCCACTGGCACAATCCTGGAGTCTTTCAACCCATGGACCCATCTGTGGGTTGTGCTGCAGCCTCTCACTGTGCTGTCTTGGGATCTGCAGCTCGAGCAGAGAGAGGTGGGAAAGCTTCTGCTTTGAGGGCTGGGTTATCTTCATTTCTTACACTCCTTGATGGTGGAGAGGAGCTGTGGAGAAGAAGGGAAGATCCCTTCTAGGTACACCCAGAGCAGAGTTGCCTTATTGGCTTCCAGCTGCACCAAAAATTCTCCACACCATTTATCTATTGATTGATTGATTGATTGATTGATTGATTGATTTTCCTATGAAAATTGGTAGTTAGGCCAAAGCCCCATTGAACTAGTCCTGCCACTGAGAGTGCCAGCAAGAGCCACAGTGCCCTGCAGCTGAGAACAGCATTTCACTCCCAAAAAGGGATTTGAAAGAGCTCTGGGCAATAAAGGGCTGAGCCTGGTTTTTCAAAGTGGGCATATCTCAGGAATTCAGCCTGTAGTTTTCCTCCTCAACCCCCATGTCTGCTGAAAGAGATGGGAATGGGTCGGGACAATAAGTTTCATTCAGGAACAAGTGCTTCCTGAGCTGAATGTATTATGCAGGCAGCTTGTGTGCTGCCAGCATCTGGATGTTCCACAAAGCCTTGCAGCAAGTGGATGGGAAATGGAAGCACCATGAATACAGCAAAGCTGGGTACAGCCTTCCTGTGAGGAGAGGCACTTGCAAAGAGAAATGAATCTGGTATGTTAAAATATACAGTGAAATCAAAGAGAAAGCAGAAGGAGGTAGAAAATAGATCATAGAGATACGGAGGAACAGCTGGAGTAAATTAAGTTAGGTAATTGGAGCAGGATAAGGTAGGTGAGCAGCAAAGCTGGAAGGAGCTATTCTTAGCACAAGCATTTACTCATCAGCAAATGCAACCCTGCTTGCTGCTGGCGGGTGGGCTCTGAATGGTTTTGCCATTTGGCTGAATCTGCTGGTTATTCAAAAGCCTGTGGTGACACTGGAAAGGAGACCCCTGGACTGGGGTGGGGCAGGGGGGTGCAGCTCCCTGGCGCTGTGCTCAGAGCAGGTGACAGCCCCGTGGCTGCTGGGGGCTAGAGCAGTGCTTTGGGTTTGCTTGGGAGCACAAAGGGCCAGGGTGGGAGGGGGATCCTTTTTTTTTTCCCCTGCATGTAGTTTGGCTGCTCTTACATTTTCCAGGATCTGTTGAGGACTCTTGGACCGGGATTCAACATCAGCACCCAAGGACCTTGTAACCTTGTCCCAGCTGCTGAGGGCCAGGAGAGCTGCTGTCCCCAGGGTGCGTTGGAGGAGCAGTGGCCCCAGCTCCAGCCCTCTGTGCCAAGGGGCAGGACCTGCAGTGGGCAGAGCTGAGAGGGGAACTGGGCAGGTGGGGAGCTGGAGAGACAGCCCCAGGGGCAAGGCAGAGCCACAGCTTTCCCTGGAACACGGGGGGAAGCCCATCTCTACATTTTCCAGTGGCCCTGGGTGTCCTCCATGGATGGGGGCTCCAATCCCAGGGTGAGGAGGGTGCAGGTCATGCTGAGGGAGCAGAGCTGGCTCTTCCTGCAGCTGCATCCAGCACCACTGCAGACATGGACCACTGGCTTGGGGGACACGAAGAACAGAGCTGACACCAGCTGCACATGCATAAAACCAGTGCCATTTCCAGCTGGAATCCTCCTCCACACCTGGTGGCATCAACCTTTCCAGATGTTTCCCAATGCTGTGAACGACATCCTGGACAGGATGATGCCAAAGAGCTCTTGGGCACTTAACCTGCCCCGTGGAGGCCCTGGAGGTGTGTGATGACTAGTTTGCATCTCTGTTGGGCCTGTTGTTGCTGTGGCTGCAGTGAGGAGTTGTTATTGAGCAAAAACCATCCCCCTCAGTTTCTGAAACAAAATCCAGCCCTCCAAGAATAGCAACTGACTCAGATGTAACAGCCATTCAGGCCAGGTAAGTCTCCTCCGTTCATGATAAAATATCAATTAATATAAATCATTGGAATCCAATAGTGTGATCCAGCCTCTCCTTATCCCTCAACTGTGGAAGAAAATCCCAGCAAACAATTTAGAGTAAATAGCTTCATTAAACTCTTAAGTGAAGCAGTTAGGATTACAACACATCTGTCAACAGAGGAGCAAACACGTCGATAGAGTCGGGGAACAGAACAAAGCAAGTTCCAAGGGGACAAATCTGTGTGTGCACAGAATGGAGATCCCTAATAAAGAGCTGATGAGTAAATAACAACAGGAAGGAGTAATTCATGTAGAAATATCGAGGCCTTCAAACTGTGCAGGGTTTGCAGTGATGGTGTGGGCAGGGAGAGTGTGGGGAGCTGCTGGGGACAGAGCCCTGAGAGGCCACCATGCATGAAGGTTCTGGGCTGGACCCACGGTGACAACCTCCAGCCCTCACTGTCCCAAAGCCACTATGATCCCCAGGCAGGAGGGGACATTCCCCGTGACCATCCTACAGGTCTCTTGAGCATTCAGGCTCCCCAGTAGGAAGGAGTGTGTGAGTGCCTGGTGGCACGGGGAAGGTCACAGCAGCTGGGATCCATGCAGGGAATTGCTCACTGAGTGGGGGCTCAGTAAGGAGTGAATACCACAGGTCAGGTACTCCTGAGTTACACCACCTGAGCTTTGGTTCTGCAGCTTAAAAGACCAGAGCAGAGAGTGACAGAAGTCAACTCTTCCTCCCACTCCCTCCTGTGGGCTGGGTGGATGCGTGGCTTGACAGAGCTCTTGCAAAGTGCTGGGTGTTTGTGCTGTGCTCAGGCAGAGCTGGAGATACCAAACTGTGTGTCTCCCTCCAGGATCCAGGTCTTTTCCAGCTGCTAAGCCTGCATGTGCTCATCTTGTCCTAGAAGCAACATTCTTGTGTTACATGGGTGCATTGCTATTTTTCAGCCTGTCCCACTGACATTCCCCTTCTTCTGGGAGGATGGAGCCTCTGCTGGCATGAGTCTCAGCTCTTGCCTTGCCACTTCTAGGAGCCATCTGAGGGAGCCCCAGGTACTCTAGGCACAGGGACAAGGGTGCTCAGCAGCACATCTGGTTTTTCCTAAGCTAAATTTTGCCCAGTCATAAGCTGAGGCAACTCCACCAGAGGTGCAGCATTGTGACCTTAGCCTTGACCAGCAGCACCCTCAACGTGTGGACATCATTTCTGTGGAACCTTCAATGGAGTCTTCCCCAGCAAGACCTGGGCTGCTACAGTTGTGCTGTAAGGACAGTGAGAGACAAATCCCAGTGTGGAAAGAAGGGTCTGTCCCCCAGCGTGGTCTCCCCTGGGGTGGGGAAGCTGCTCTTGTACACTTTGTGCTCTTCCCCTCCACCCAAACCTGTCTCTGATCCAGCAGAGGAACTTCAACCAGGATCTTTGCTGCTAAATACAAAGGGGAACCTGGGCAGCAAGGTGTGTATGTGCTCCAAACCACCCCCCTCCCCGTGTCCCTTAGCCACCCCTCCAGCCCCAGCTGGATGGCAGCTGTGACACACACAGCTGGGGACAAGCTGCTGCCATGCAGCTTTGAGCAAACGAACTTCATAAACCAAAGTGCTGCCTCTCCTGCTCCCTGAAGAACCCCTGAAAAACTCATGCATCTCCTTCAAACATGAACAGAGAAATTAGTGCAGGCAGAGTGAGCTGATGTCAGGCTGAGGCCTGGAGATCAAGGGTGGAGCAGTAAAAGTATCCTGGGACTTTAAAGCAGAACTTTAAACATGTACTTTATTTTTTAATGATTTCTTTTTTTTTTTTTCTGGAGAAACATTCTTCTAAAGAGAACATAATTATCCTGAAGTTAGTCAAACAAAAAAAATCCCTATTGGTTGTGTATCATGAAAATCTGCCTGCCTGCTTTTAGGGGCAGGAGGGAGGTTTGTGCTTGCTCTGCTGACCAGAGAAGAAACACACTCTATGCAGAAAGCTTTTTTGTCCCTGGAACTTGTCCCACAGCTGATCACTCCATCACAGTTAAGATTTACTCCAAAAGCTTTTGTGGTTTATAACATTCACTAACAGGCTTGCTCTGCTTGTTACCAACCCAAGCAGTGGGCAGTGCCCCTCAGTGGGTCTCGTGTCCCTTGAGTCATAGAATCATAGAATCATAGAATCCCAGGGGTTGGAAGGGACCTCAAAAGATCATCTAGTCCAACCCCCCTGCCAGAGCAGGGTCACCCAGAGCACATCACATAGGAACACATCCAGGTGGGTTTTGAATGTCTCCAGAGAAGGAGACTCCCCAGCCTCTCTGGGCAGCCTGTCCCAGGGCTCTGTCACTCTCACAGGAAAGAAGTTCTTCCTGATATTCACATGGAACCTCCTGTGCTCCAATTTGATCCCATTACCCCTTGTCCTATCACTGGTCAACACTGAGAAAAGCCTAACTCCATCTCCCTGACACTCACCCCTTACATATTTGTAACCACTGATGAGGTCACCCCTCAGTCTCCTTTTCTCCAAGCTCCAGAGACCCAGCTCCCTCAGCCTTTCCTCATCAGGGAGATGATCCACTGAGTCAAGTGTTGCTCTTTTTCCAGAGCAAGGATTTGTTGGCAGAGGTTGTAGCTTTTATTGCTGCAGCTGGGAAGACTGGAAACAAACAGTCAAACCTCCAGATGAACAAGACTTTGATCTGACCTGTCCTGTGGAACAAGGCTTGTCAGGCCTGGGAGGGAGGAGCAATGAAATCCAAGGAGCAAAGGTGGACTCATCTGGGCCATGGCCAAGACTCACCTCAGAACATCATGCCTAATGGCCTGTTCTCACCATCCCCCTTGTCTGGTCTCATTAAGAAGAACTAACAGCCTATGGAAATCCTCCTCTAAAGAGCTTAATTAAGGTGGTGTTAGGGTTGTGAGCACCTAGAAATCATTTGCTATCTGCAAGTCTGGCTTTCAGCTTAGAGAAGCTGAGCGAGAGGGGCACAGAGACATGGGAGAGCACAGAGCCATTGTGCTGAACCTAAAGTTGGGTGGAAAAGGCTGGGGGACACCTGAGGGAGTCCAGGGTGAAGACCCACAACTGTCTGGAGGAAGGAGTCCCAGCATGGTTCTCAGGTAGCTCCTGCCCCTTTCAAACCTGGTACCTGAACATCCCTCATGTCAGAAGAGAAGACACCACAGGAAGTCTGCAAACCTTCTCGAGGTGCTCAACCTGCCCCTGAGCACCAAACCCCACAGCAACAGGAACTGGCACATCAGAGAGCCACGTGTCCAGCAAACAAGCCTGGGATGTGTCTAGATAGCAGCCAGCTGCAGTTCTGAGGGAAGCAACAACACACACAGCTCCTCACATGCCTCCAGGCTTCAGGCAGGCTGAGCCTCCAGGCTCCTCAGACAGAAGCTGCATTCTTGTGTCTAATAGCCCTGGGGACATTATTCTGCCATGGATTTGTCTGACAGCTTTTTAAGCCCATCTCTGTTTCTTGTGGCAATGAGTTCCCCACTGACACAAGGTTCACTGTTGCTCCTCTTTGGATCCTGCCTGGCTCTGGTAATTTTTTTTTCCTACTGGCTTTAAAGCAAACCTCAGGACACCTCTGCAAACTGCAGTGCAGAGCACCCACTTTTCTCCTAACGGAGACAAGATTGGTCCTGGCTGGCTGAATCACCAGGGGGGGAGGAGAAGAACACCCATGTGGGGGAGCTGGGGTGGTATTTCACCCATCACTGGCAGCAGATCCATTCCAGAACTTCAGCTGAAGACTCAGCAGGTCCAATGCACACACATCAGTCCAGGCACAAGCCTTGAAATCTGGAGTCTTTCTGATTAGAAATGGAAAATATGAACAGGGTGGCCACAGCCTTGTCCCAAAGCCTGGTGGGCTCCACCCTTCAGATGATTTTCCAGTGGTGGGAAATGTCCAGTAGAAAGACCTTTCCTCCAAGCCCTTCAAGAAGCTTCACAGGTATCTACTACCAGGGTCAGGACTTGCTGCCCTGACTCAGCCCTGCCTGCTGCTGCCCCTCCCAGAGACACCAATGGGTCCTTCCCCCTCCTCCTTAACTGTGGTCCTGCCACGGGTCTGTTGCACCATGTACCCAAGGGAAGTGTTCTTCCCTTTTCTGCAAATCTTTACTACCCTTTTGACTGCCTTTTCCCATGGCTTTTGGCTGACATCCACCCTGCCTTGCAGCTGTAAAGTCTCAGCAAAGCTCCTCCAGCTTCCACAAGCTCTCTGGCTGACACACAGGTATCTTCAGGCTCAGTTTTTCCCATCTCTGCTCCCAGATGAGGTCTCTGTGAGAAATCTCGGGTGCAGCACCAGGCAGGGTGACACTGGTGAGACTGGCAAAGCCTCCATGAATCCCTGATCATCCTCCCACTTTACTTAAGAAACATCAAAATGCATTGGGAAGGTTCTGAAGCTGCAAAGAACTTAGATCTTTCCCTCACGGGCAGAAAAGGGCATCTTTGGTGTTAAAAACCAGGACTGGGGAGATATCTTGCCTCCTTTTCTGAAAAACCAAGTCGTAGAGAATGCCTCTGAAACCCTCCAAAGGAGAACAGGGTTTCTTTTGTGATTTCACACTCAAGTTTCATCAGATTCCTACAAGCAGAGCTGTCAGACCCTGAGTCTTGGCCAGGCTCCAGCACAGGTAATTAGAATTCTGCCAACCTAAATTTCCACACCCCCCCCCCCCGCCAATTAAACGTGTTGTTCTTTTTTGCTTCCTGTCCTGAGCGAAGTGTCCTGAGCAGAGTGTGCCCTTTAGCAAAGGTTGCTCTCCTTCCCAGAGCCAGGCACGTTTGGTGAGACACAAAATGATCTGCACTGCTCCCAGGGCTCCATTCCATGCTCCTCCAACAGCAAACTGCTACAGAGGTGGGAAGGACAGTCACAGGGTGAAGGCTGCAGAGCTGTGACCCACCCTCATGGTCCCCAAGATAAAATCCAGCCCCACCTCACTGGGAACAGAATCCTGAATACACAGGGTATCTTCTCTGTGAGCCAGAAAGGAAGGGGCCAAAAATCCTCAGGGTGGATTCTTGTTCATGCTCTGTGACACTGGCAATAACAGGATGGGAGAAGATGGGGAGAAGAAGACGGGGAGAGGAGAGGGGAGGAGAGGAGAATCAGGTTGGGTTTCTGGCAGCTTCTGCCACTACATCCCAGCAATGAAGCAACCCCTGCAAAGCAGGATTTAGGGTCCCTTCAGGTGCCAGCTTGCAGCCAAAATTCCCACCCCTGGCACCAGTGGTGCTCTCCATTGACACAGTGAGAATAGGGACAAGCTGAGGGCCACGTGTCTGTGTGTGTGTCCCAGGGACACCCATGTCCCCCTCAGCCCATGGATGTCCCCACTAGACCTGACTGGGGTCTGGGATGGGGACACATGACTTTTCTTCTCCCTTTAGCCTCCAGGAGAACAAATGCTTGAGGACATCCAGAATGCAGGAGATCCAATCCCCAAACAAGTCCTTTCTGGAGGCACCTCTTTTTCTGCAGTGACACCAAGAGATGTTTGCTTTCAGCACAAACCTGTAGATGTCTGAGCTGGCTCCAGTGGGGCAGACCTTCTGGAGATGGCTGTGCTGGGACACAAGCTGTCCTCCCTGCATCTGTCTCCTCCCCACTTGCATCACAGATGCACATTCCTCATTCACGTGTGCATCAGGGACCACTTGAGGAGACACAAAGGAGTGTTCTTCCCTTGGGTGTGCTTAAGGAGTCACTGCAGTTTGCCATCCTCAGCCCATCAAAGGTTCTACACAGAAGCCCTTGGTGTGAGTAACTTCCCCCTCCATCCCTGCACAGCCTGGCAAAGGGAATAACCCCAGTTTGCAGCACTGGATGCCACAGGGGGCAGGGCATGGGGGCTCCTGGTTAAGGGTGCTCAGTCTGGATGCCATGTCAGTGATTCCCAGGGTTGCTTGAGAAGACCAGCACCTACCCCCAGCCCAAGCATGGCTTGAAAAGGTTTCTAATAAAAATTATACTTCATTTGTGACACCTGCAACACTGGATCCCCAGACTGGGCTCCTGCATTTTGACAGGGTTCAAAACACCCCAGTGGAGTGAAAATCCCCAGAGAGTTTCTTCTTGGGGACATAGAGAATGGATAGAGAGTTCACCCAGAAGCAAATTCCCCTGAATGAAGAGGACAGCACTGCCTGGGTGCTGCCTGGAGAGGCAGAGCTACCTGCAGAGCATCCAGGAGGCCAGTGGTGTCGTGCAGAGAAGCAGCCATTTCTCCCTAATACTTTTCCTCCAGCCTCAGAGTCTCTGTCTTCACTGAGGCTGTTGCTGCCCTGTTAAAATAAACAGCCACGAAGAGACAAGCAAGCTTCTGGCTACCAGGTGGCTTCCAGTCACCCCACACCCACTCCCCCATATGGCACAGAGGAACCTGAAAGCAGCATCTCTCTGCTCCTGAGGTGGGAGCTGCAGCAGTGGGGGTGAGGGCTGTGGGGTCCCTCCTGGGGGGCTGTGCTGGCTCTGCCAGGTGTCCCCTGGGTCCAGGGCTGGGGGAGTGCAGCAGCTGTGGCATCTGCTGCCTTTGGCAGTTTTAAAGGCTTTCTCCTCCAGCAGAAGGAGTGGATCCCCAGCTCTGCAGCCAGACCTGCATTCCCTCTGCCAGGTGAGGATGCTCATTGCCCGGGGCTGGCACCGCGGGGCCCTGCAGAGCCAGAGGGGAGCAGCCCTGGGGCAGGATCACACAGAATCCAGAATCTTAGGGGTTGGAAGGGACCTGGAAAGATCACCCAGCCCAAGCCCCCTGCCAGAGCAGGGTCACCCAGAGCACATCACACAGGAACGTGTCCAGGGAGGTTTGAATGTCTCCAGAGAAGGAGACTCCCCAGCCTCTCTGGGCAGCCTGTCCCAGGGCTCTGTCACTCTCACAGGAAAGAAGTTCTTCTTGATATTCACATGGAACCTCCTCTGCTCCAGTTTGCACCCATTGCCCCTTGTCCTGTCACTGGACATCACTGAACAAAGCCTGGCTCTGTCCTCCTGACACTCACCCTTTACATATTTGTAACCACTGATGAGGTCTCCCCTCAGTCTCCTCTTCTCCAAGCTCAAGAGACCCAGCTCCCTCAGCCTTTCCTCATCAGGGAGATGTTCCACTCCCTCCATCATCTCTGTGGCTCTGCCCTGGACTCTTTCCAGCAGTTCCCTGTCCTTCTTCAACTGAGGGACCCAGAACTGGACACAACATTCCAGATGTGGCCTCACCAAGGCAGAACAGAGGGGCAGGAGAACCTCCCTTGACCTACTAACCACCCCCTTTCTAATGCACCCCAGGATGCCACTGGCCTAGGGACTGGGAGCTGCTGCTGCTTCTCAGTCTCCCACACACTGACAGGCAGTAATGAGCCCCCTCCCAGCCCCACAGCCCCCCAGCTCTGCTCTCCACACTGGGCCCAGGGGCTGCTCCCCTGGGTCACACGCTGGACGCTCCTCGATTCTGCAGTGCTGAAAGAAGGGGCCCAGGCACGGTGAGCACCAGCACTGAGCAGCACAGCCAGGACACGGAAGACAGAACATCTCTCTGCCATGTCCCACTGCCCCGTGCACCCCTCAACCAGGGGCCAGCTGAGTGTCCCCCAGCTCCCACCCTGCTGCTTTCCCTGCTCTCCTTCAGCTCTGGCTACCAGCCCCCACCTGCTCCTACACCCTGGGTATGGCAGAGACCTCCTTAGGCTGGATACTGCTGAGGAGAGCCCCATACCCTCTACAGCCTAAAAACACCCCTTTCTGGACAATCCTTTAGGAATCACTGCCTTGCTGCTGTGCTCCATCAGTGCTGCTTTATCCTGAGTGCATTACTGGCTCTCACCTCCTGCAGTAAAGTCAAGATTTTCTTCATCTCCACCCGCAATGTCCTACTTCTGTTTGCAAAGGCCACCCCTCCTGCTCTCCCCTTCACACCCCACGAGTGCTCTCCTTGCTTCTGAACAGAGTGGTGCTGTTTGAGCCAGGGCCTTGCTCTTCACCGTGGTTTATTGAAGTGCCTCCTTTGCTCACTGCTTTCCTCTGCGTGGGGGCCAAGAGCAGGAAGGTCCCAGGTCTGTAGATCTGCACTGAGCATGATTTGTGTCAGAGCAGGGGTCACTGGCATTTGAGAGATACTGTCTCCTCTTTCTTGCCTTGTCAAGAGCTGCTGGAGGTGTGCATGCCCTGCATCTCCTCCTGCTCCACATGGGTGAGTGCTGGAGCCTCATTCTCTTCCTGAGGAACCCAGTTCTTCCTTCCTTCTGGTGTCACTGGACTGGCCTCTCTGGAAGTGTCCAGAGGTTTCCTCTTCTTCCCTTTTTTGTTACCTGTACTTTTCCTGGTTTAAGCCAGGATGAAGCCACTTTTACTGATTTTTCTTTCCCTTCAGTAAGCTTCCTTTTAATTAGCAGTCAATGTTCCAGCTCAGACTCATAAGGCTGGAATGTTTCTGTTATTGCTGGGACTCCGAGGTCGCATCTTTACTGGCTCAGACGCAGATCTCTGACCCTCCTGGAGGAGGATGAACTAGACAGACAGCAAAATTGGTCAGAGATGTTCCATGCCATGTATCTACGTAAGCTCAGAGGAACCTCAGAGATCACAGAAGACCTGGAACCAGGACAGCACTGGGTGTGAGTGGCAGCCCAGCATCCCCGCTGTCACCGGGACGTCTGGCTTTGTTGCATAAAGATCCATCTGGTGTGAATAAAGGAGCTCACTGTGCCTTCACATCCCCAGCAGAACCAACAAGGGGAGAAAAGTGCTCCAGGGACCTTCTGTTCAGAGAGGCAACTCCTCTTTGGCTACAGGGCCTGAGAAACTCGGCCAAGCTCTGTGCTACTTCCCTGGCCCCTGCAGCGGGCGCAGGGGGAGGACCAGAGGTGCCTGCACCTCCCTGCCCAGCACCTGAGGGAAGCAGGGCTCCCACCTCCCACCTGCATGCCAGCTCCAGGCCAAGGGGATATTTCAGTCTTTTAGAACTGTTCTGAGATGAACCTTTTCCTTTCTGCCTTTCCTGCAATTGCATCAGTGGGAGCAGAAAATGTAAATAGGGATTTTAATAACAAAGTAAAACGGGGACCAGATCTAATCTCTTAACCTTTTGAAATATAAGGAAGCTCCTTTATCTGCTCGGAAGGGCAATCTCTCCCAGCAGTGATGGGAATTTGTGGGAGTTAAATTAACTGAGACAGTGCTCCCCTCTTGCTCGTTGAATGTAAGTGAAACATATTAAGGATTATTGCAAAGGGAGGATGAATAAAAACCGAGTGGAAAAGTTTCAAAGTCCAAGCGAGTTTCCCACGCACAGGCACACGTGGACAGAGAGAGCAGCCTGGGTGGGACTGCAGCTGGTTTTCTCTCCTTCAGAGGGCACAATAAGGTGCAAACATGGCTTGGCTTCCTGGTGATGTCCCCTGGCTGAAGGGCTCCTTTTGGAGCTGGGATAAAACCAGGGCAGGGTAGCACAGATCAGGTGCAGGTCACCTGTAACTGGGGAGTTAGGCAGGGGAGAGTGTCTTCAGTGCAAGATTCAGCTACAAACACTAAATAAGTGGCAAGGAGTGGGGACAGGGTGTTGTTTGTATCTTGGCAGAGGAGCAGGGGCAAGGCAAGACCCTGGTTGTTAACCCAGGGTGACCCTCTTGTCTGCACAGTGAGGCCTGTGACTGCAGAGTGCCAGCCAGAGCAGAGCAGTGAGACTGATCCAACACCCTGATTGTTCCTGTGCTATCAGTGACAATTCGACCAGTTCCACCAATCAGTAGCCTGGCAGCAGAGGTAGAACTCCTCTTGATCCCAAAGGATCCCAGGTTACCTGTTATTACTGTGCTGCACTCCTCTGTGCTGTTGGCCTTGTTGTTCATGAATCCTTCACCTTTCCATTTTGGTTTTCTGCTCCTACAGGGACCAATTTCTTGCCCTCAGGTTTCTCTCTCTCAATCCTCTCTTCCAGCAGCTGGCCAGCTGAGCTCAGAGGACTGAGCTGTAGCCCAAACTGATACTGTCAGTAGTGGCACAGCTCTGAATGATGCCCACCCAATCTGTTCAGCATATGGGGGAGCTGCCACAGCTGCTCAGCCACTTGCAAGTGAAGCACAGCTTGGCAGAAGATGTCCTTGAACCATGCAAGTGTTCCTGCAAACACCACCACAGCTGGCTGGTCCTGCAGGTCTTGGTTTTGTGCTTGTTCCTACAGGCACACACAGCAAACTGTGAAGGTGAATTTCAAACAAAACCCTGGTAATTGTGCATGATATGTCCCCACCTAGAGCAATACAGCTAATGCAGCTTTCATTTCATCCCCAGTCCTTCCCAGGCACCATTTGCTGGTTCATTTCCTGAGCCTTGTTTTCTGCAGGGTGTCAAGAGGTCGTGCTGTGCTGCTGGGGACGATGCCTGCCCTCTCCTGGGCAGCTCCCAGAGCTCTCCTGCTGGTTCCCAGCACCAAACACCAGCCTCTTAGCGTGTGTATGTGGCAGCAGCACAAAGATTTCAGGAAGAGAGTTTCCATGAAGCCAAGGGGATGTACTGAAGGCACCCTGGGCAGCAGCTCCTGCCCACCAGACCTGGTCCTCCCACTGCCCCTTGCTCTGCTCTTTGGAATTGCTCATGTGCCAGGCAAAGATTACCCAGGCCTGCCAGGCAAGCAGGGTACCCACCCTTCATTCTTCTCTGAATTTTGCAAGCCTGGGGTTCAGCTTTCTTTCACCTCCCTCTCAGCCTCGGAAAATATCCTGATTTCAGTGTGCTCTGAGCTCTGTTCAAAGGCCTTTTGAATCCTCCCATTTTCCAGTCACTCCAATCACATGAATGGCTGGGAAGAACTGGGCTCATCCCTGGGGATTTTAGAAAAGGTGTCAAATTCACCTGTAAGGAGAAACAGAGGGGCTTACAGAGAGAGGGACCAGGATGTGGCAGCCCTTGGAAAGCACTGTCATGCCTGAGGAACTCATCTGCCTTGTGCAGAAATCTGCCCTACTGACACACGGGCTGCAAAGAGAGGGATTGAGCCCTGGGTTGACTCTTCTCCTGACCAGTCTTTTGTCAGGCCACTACAAGAGCTCTGCACTTGCTCTTGTGCTGCTCAACCTTACACAAAACTGTCAGGCAGTGTCCCTTTTGGCCAGCTCTTGGCCTTCCCCACACCACTTCCTCACCTGAGCTGCTTCACACACCCTGAGGAAGAGGAGGGCTCGTTGTCATGCTCCTCTCTGCTTTTGGGTTCATGCTGGCCTGCTGCTCTGAGAGCAGGGTCCAAGGGGAAGGTGTTGTGGTGGGGACCCTGTGTGACAGAGATCTGATGGCATGGATGTCTCAGGCTGACCAGCTGGGCAGGAAGGTGACCATGGATCATGCTTCCCAGCTAGACTGGAGACTGCAAATCATGAACTGAAGACCATGGGAATGTAAGTCCCTCTACAAAAGGCACAGTTGCTGTTGGGTCAGGGAGAGTCTCTGCAGATCCTCAGATCTGGAGGCATGTCAGCTTCTGCTCCTCCCATGGTCTCATTTCCCCCTTTAGAGGCAGTGATGTCAGGTGAAACTCTGCCAAGGAAGGGACCATGTTCATGCTCACATGAAAAGCTGAACTTGCATCACACCAGCAGCAGAGTGTGGGAGCACAGGGAAACCCCTCCAGGGCAGAATATTCCTCAGTGGTGAGGACCCAGGTGTCCAGGCTGCTGCCCAGCTGTTCCAAACCGGCAGCTGAGAGAGGAAGGTTGATGCACAGGACTAGAGCAGGCAAGGTCCTTCAACCTTCCCAGTGCACGTTGCCACGGGGAACAGGCTCCAGGGAGGCTCCAGCTGCTTCTCCCTGACACCAAACTTCAGGAATCACCTCTAGCTCAAGAGAGAGACAATCCTCCAGCACGACTCCACTGCGGCAGCGACACCTCTGGAGTCTGGGCCAATGTTCCTGCCCCTTCTCCTCCTGTGGGCTCTGACTCAGCCACAGGGCTCAGCAGGATGGGAACAGCCCCAGCAGCTGCCATCCATGTGATACCCCCTGTAACTGCCTCAGACTTTTTTTTTCCAGGGACTTTTGTTTCTCCTTACAGAGCTGCTGCAAACCCAGGCAGCACAGCCTCCCTCAGTCCCTGCGTACTGCCTACAAAGCAAGCCTGATAGGCTGGGCATAAAATACAGGAATCCAATTGTTTTGACAAGCTGCAGACTCCATTTTAGCATCCCTCTAGTCCCACAATACCTACAGCCTGGCCTACTTCTGCTGAACAGCTCTGTTTTCTGTCCTCTCCTCTCCCATCCCTCCTCTGAGCTCCTTCAACGGGCAGTAAGTGGAGTGTCTGCCCCCTCTTCAGGAAAAACTCGTGCAGTTAAGCATTTTCCTTGGTACATCCTGTTTTGTCTCCTGTGTTTATGTTGATGAGAGCAGTGGCAGGGAGGCCAGGACCTTTAACCACTGGTGGGTCATTCCAGCACTGAGTACCCACACAACCGGCCAAGAGGAAGAGACTCGTTCCTGGTCAGGGCTGAGAGAAGGTCTGAATTGTCACTTCTGCAGTAGGAAAACTAAAGTGAGCAGGGAAGGTAGAGGCAATCCCAGCCTACAGAAGGTGCACACCAGGTGTGTGTGTGACCCTTCCTCTGAGCAGGCTGAACCTGCTCTGTGAAACACTCACTGCTTCCCTCTGCTCAGCATCAGCTCTGCTTTGCTCGAGTTCAGCTGAATCACCTCTTCTTCCCTAGCAGGCTGTTGAATGGTTTAGAAAAGCAAGAGGAATTCCTTCCCTGAAAGAAACCCTGGCTTTATCACCAAGTGCTCAGGTAATGTTTAAGACATAGTGGTTAATGCCTAGGGTCTGATGTCACCATCTGGGAGGTGATGTGTTGCCCAGGTCTCTACTGAAATGTAGGAATGCAGAGAAGCTGCTTGAAAGGCCCTCACAAACTGGGTGATGTTGCCAGTGGAGTAGGTAGATAGTCCTACCTGCAGGTTACCTGCAGTTCTACCTGCAGATAGCAGGTTGGATCCAGATGATCTTTAAGGTCCCTTCCAACCCTAGCCATTATATGATCCTGTGATTCTCTCCAGGATCAATGCTCAGTTCCACAGTGGGTGGTGGGCACCTAGAGCTGTGTGGATGACTGGTGATAATACAAAGGTTTCAGAAGTGAGAGCAGAAAAGAAGGCTGATGGAGAAGTGCTTTTGGTCTGTAGCAAAGCCCCAGAGCCCCACAGACTCACTGTGTTCAGCTTGCAGGTCCCAGCTGACACTGTATGACCCTCATGCTCTGGCTTCCACCCTCTTTGCTCTTTCAACATAGACATCAAGGATACTGATCCACGCAGCTGAGGTTGTGAGGACGAGCACATGAACCTCACCACCCAGCTTGGCTCACTTTGATTGCAGGATCATGGGTTGAATTAGCTGGAGCACAAGGGTGTTCAGGTCTGCAATAAAAGAAGGGGGTCTGTTGATGTGATAGGGGGATGTACTGTAACCACAGCCTTCCTGAGATGCTGCCAGCCCAGGATGTCTGGGTTGTTCCCAGTCCTAAGGTAGAGAATACATAGATATATTTTTGATGCCAATCTATACAGCTTTGGTGTAACACTTACTGTGCACCAGCAGAGAGCTCTTTCTTTATGTAGAGGCTTGCTGCAAGGCTGTGAAGCCAGACCTCTGGCCTTGTTGAGAAAGATGTGGTTAAAGCCAAAATAGATAGAGCTTCATCCCCTTGGGTTCCTCCTTAAGCCCTGGCCAGGGTTTGGGTGGAATCCAACAGGGAGGGAGACACCAGGTGTTTCCACACTTGAGGTTTTGAAAATTGTCTCTTCAACTGTATAAAAGCTGGAGCCTCTTGCAGTGACTTTGGAGCCCTCCCCTACGAGTGGACACACTGTGTGGGACTTCCCAATGGCTGGGACAGGTTCTCCAAGTCCTGGCTGCAGCCAGAGCTCCCCAGGGACTGTGGCTCTGGATGATGGTAACGGATGATTAGGGCAGTTGGCGATGGGTCTTAATCACTGCAGTGAACTTGGGGTAGCAATGAGGAGGTGCTGTACCCTGCCTGTTCTCTTTGCTGCTTAAAATTGGGGTGTAATAAGCTTCTCTTGTTGCTGAAATGCATTGCCTGGGCTTTGTCTTACTTTGGAATAGACAGTAACATTTCTGTTGGCATCTGTGTCCTTCCTGTTGACCCAACAATTGGCAAAACAGTCTGAAACCTTCCTGCAAGGATGAGACAGATGTGTGGGACCAGTAGCAAGAAACAGTTACAGTCCTGGCCTGTCTGTGAGAAAATGAGGTCTGGGATCACACAATCTTCTCAGCTCTGGCAGGTTGCAAATAGACCCTTTTAGGGCATTTCAGTGCTGGCCTCTACTGTTAAATTAACACGTTCAGAGAAAACTGTCATCGCCCTTGGATGAGATGTTTGGAGAAAAGAAAAATGCCTGTTTGCATCAGGTTGTCTGAGCCTGTGTTGTCCTTGGTAGCCTGGGTGAACACCCCCCCAATTGCCCTAATCATCCGTTACCATCATCCAGAGCCACAGTCCCTGGGGAGCTCTGGTTGCAGCCAGGACTTGGAGAACCTGTCCCAGCCATTGGGAAGTCCCACACAGGGTCTCCATTCGTAGGGCAGGTCTCCAAAGCTCAGTTACTGAGCCAGGAGGCCATCTCAGCAGAGGAAGCCTCATCACTCTGCTGGCCCTGGAGGCAGCTCTGTGATTGTCACCACCACCATTAATCTCTCTCATTGCCTGTTGTCACCTGCATCCAGCCTGTGGCTAAGGGAATGACTGTGCAAGGGGTTGGATGCAGGCAATCTGGTTCCTTCCATCTGCTTCTCTGCTGACTTGGACAGTTTCTCCTGGCTCAGATTGGCTGGCGAGAAGGTGCCTTGAGCTGTGTTCTGAATCTGAAAGGGAGGGTGACTGCTGGTTTTGACAGATCCCAGGGGAAAGCTGGAGCTGGTGGACACTGATGCAGCAGTGCCTGGCGAGGTGCTGGGAAGAGGAGAAATCTGCCCTTGTGCCAGTAAGAGGGGTTGGTGCCACCATGTTAATGGAGCTAACAGCAGTGAGAGTCATGCTATGTGAAAGACAAGCTCTTACTGGCTTCCCTTCTGTGCACAAGCAAGAAAAAGGCAAGTAACCACCAATATCCACAATGGGGGCAAGATCCCTGCATTGGTGGTTTGCTGCACTTAACTGGGATATTGCCCTTCACGGACTGGGAAAGACCCAGCCAGGAGCAAAGTCCCAGTTTGCAATGACAAAGGGAGAAAGCCAAAGCAGTTTAAAATGTCATTCCCAAAGTGGTGGAGCCGTTGCACAATAGACCCCAGGGAAGGAGAAGCAGCCCATGCTGAGGTCCCTTCTCTCTGCCTGGATCCCCAGGGGTTGCCACGTCTTGCAGTGAGTAGTTGGAGGGTTTCCCTTGTGCCAGATTCTCTGCCACTATCAAGAAGGCACCACAAGTGCAGAGCCACTACCAGGTGAAGCCTTTTTGGACGAAGCCTATCAGCTCAGAAGGGACCCCATGACTGACCTTACAGCTGGCTTTCTGCATCCAGATCTTCTTCCACGCGTGGAGGGAGGAGCAAAATACTTCTGGTACCCCCACACCAGTGTTTGCTGTGTGAGTGTGGTTTAGAGGAGTTCAAATCAGGAGGAAAAATGAAAAGCAGCAGAAAACAAATGTGTGAGCTGTGCAGGCATCAGCACTGTCCTCCTTCACACCACAGAGCATTACTGGAGGAACTCTGTGGGTCTGGCTGGTCAGTTTTGTGTCAGAGCTTCTTCTACCAGGAGAAGACACTGAGTCTATATCCATCCACCTGAGCACAGGACCTTGGGGTTTGCAGAGGTGCAGTGGCAAAAGTATGTTCTGAAGCCTTCTCTGTAAGCAGACCTGGAAAATAATTAGGAACCATTCACTAGCTGGAGAAATTTGTCATCTGTTTAGAGGTGGCCCACATGGACATTTCACTGCTGAAGTCAGTGAACTCCTGGAGCTTCTCCCAGGAGTTTTCACCTGCAAGTGTCTGGGCCAGCTGCAAGCTCCAGAAAAGCCCAGAAATCTGTCATTGCTCCTCAGTGACTTTTTTCTTCTTCCCTGGGCTGTCTGGTCTAGTGGCACCTCTTGCTGCTGACATTGCTGCAGGCAGCAGCAGCATCTTGATGCCCCAAGTTGCATAGGTGGGTAAAGTTGTCTGGAAAACTGTGCACACAGCAGGCAGCAGCCTGGCAGCCTCCTCCCCTTCTCCCTCTCACTGAAACAGAAAACAGAGCATGAAGTGCTGAGAATGCCCCAAAGACAGACACATACGTCACTGCTGCAGGACATCAGGAGCCTGTGACATTCCCTGCCAGGGTGGCTGGAAGGAGAGGAAGAATGAGAAAGAAACCAGACGTTCCCATGGGTAAAGATTAATCACAGTCCCTCAAACTATACACAACCATAGAAACCACAGAATTCTCTCAGGGACCAGAAAAGAAACCGACCACTACAAGCTGACGAAATGCCCCTTTTCTGAGCTAGTTGCTTGTCCCTTTGCAGCAGCTGCTCAGGAAGCTGCAGGAGAAGCTGATCCCACCTGGCCCTGCCTGTACTGCTGGGTGTGACATCCCTGCCACCTCGGTGCCTGTTGTCACTGCACTTCTTCCCCTCAACACTTCCCTGCCTGGTTTCCCTTCACTCTCTGTCTTGTACCTGAGAATAAACAACCTCCTGCTTCTAACAAACCCGGGTCCACCCTGTTCCTTCCCTACACCCACAAAGCAAGCCCCTACCTAGTCAAGCAAGCAAGAATTCGGCTTCAAAGCAATAATCCCCCCCAACTCCTATGATTAGCTTTTTGTAGCTACATTAATTTTAGAAGAAAAATTAGGTCCAAAGTACTGGGCTCGTTTTAATAAAGATTCACGGTCACGATTTAATCCCTTGACGAGGAAGAATCAGCTTTTGAGCACATCAGACTCCTTAGAAACTCCTCACAAAGTCATCAGGGTCCGACAAGTGGTGGCAGGAAAAGGGGCTGAAGGGGAACGATTCCGTGAAGGAATTAGATTCAGCTGAAGTGACTGAACCTGCACTTCCCTGCGCTACCAGCAGCCGCGGCGCTTCCAGGAGGGAGATGAAAGCAGCTGGCGGAGAAGATAAACAAGAAAACAGCTCTGAAACAGGCAAGCTGATAAAAGCAACCTGGGGAGGACGGGACTTGAGATAAAAGAGAAAGCGCTGGAGATTCTGCAGTCACTTCCAGGTGGGAATGAAGTTAGGGAGTGGAGCTGTCATCAGTCATCCTTCCTGAGGATGCTTAGGTGTGGAGCAGAATCATTTTCTCCTGCAAGTGTCTGGGCCAGCTGCAAGCTCCAGGAGAGCCCAGAAATCTGTCACTGCTCCTCAGTGACTTTTTCCTTCTTCCCACGTTTGCTTTTGCTCTTTCCGTCCTATTATTTTGGCTCTGGGCAAGGCAGTGGGATTACCAGGGAGATCCCCAGAGACTTTGTCCTTCTTCAGCGTGCTCGTTGGTGTTGATAAATGGAGCAGGGGGAGGCAGAGGCATCTGGGTGTTGCATCATTCCTGAGGTCTGATGGTGGTATCACAGGAGTGTGTGGAGTCCCACACTTCAGCCAGAGCTGGAGGCTGTGCAGACACACTAAAAAAAGACAAGTCTCAGCCCCCAAACATTCAGTGGGGCAGAATACTCATCACTTTGTGCTGTTCTCCAGGGAGATCCTCTCCAGCTGGGCTTTTCCGTGCCCTTGTGACACTCGGCAGAAGGACAGAAGAGCGTCAATAGTTTATGTCTCAAGAAGCATGGATCCTGTCCCTCAGGACTGCCCTCAGCAGGTAGCCTTGCCCTCATGGGAGAGCCTGCCGGGTTTTCTCCAGGGTGACAGCTCCCCTGCCCACAGCAGTGCCTCTGCACACCTCGGTGCCTGCACAAGTGCACAGGGAACAACCAGCTGAGGGGCAGATGCAGGTTATTACATCCTGGTGTCTCTTATGACTTGCAAAGCACCTACTCTGGAAGGGCAGGGAGAGGGTTTCAAAACAGCTCAGGGCTGAAGATGCTTGCTGGGGTGATTTTGATGAAGCCATGTGGGGGAGCTGGAAGGCCCACAATGTTTGGAGATGGCCTTCCAACATCTGTACATCTGCTTTACAACCTTTGACATAAGGTTTTGGAGGACACCTATAATAGGATCATAGACCCCAAAGGAAGGACAGATGAGCTGGGCTCAAGAGTGTTAAGAAGGGAACATGGTGGGCACAGGTCACACTGATCTTCAGCTTCCTCCTTCTGCCTCACCTTTGACTTTGGGGTCAGGTAGTGCTGAGGTCCAGGGAGCCCAGGGTGCTGATTTACCAGGGAGACCTGGGCACCTCTGTGAAACACAGCACTGCCAGGCCCACTGCAGAGTGGGTCTTCTTGAGGAGTGAAGCGATGGTCTGATTTCCCCAGGTGTCCCCCAGCCTCACAGTCCATGGGGTCTCCTAAGAGAGTTATCAGATGCCCCCCAGCCATGAGCTGTGGGCACTCAGACCTAGGTAGCCTGAGGAAAGGATGCACTGGGTGCAAGATATTGGCGAGGGGATTTTCAGGGGTGCTTTCCCCTTCCTCTCTGCTGCTCTCCTCACACTAAGCCACCCTCCCCACTCTCCTGAAAAGCCCTTTGCCTACAGCACCACTTCAGTTCCCATCTTCACATAATCCTCTTTGCTGTGTCCCTGCGTGTCCTCACAGCTGGCAGTGCCTTGCATGTCTCTGGGAAATGTTTGTGAAGGCTTTAGCCTGGTTTGCAATGGGACACAGGGGAAACACAGGGACCTGGAGGAAACTCCAGCAGAAGGGCCCAGCAGCTCCCAGCAGTGAAACCTTCTGCACCTGCAGGATTCTTGCTGGCAACTGCCTTCAACAAACCTGTGGTGGCTGTGCCTGGGCCACAGGGCATGGCTGGCCCAGGGCATTGTGAGCCCATCCCTACAGCACCCCAGAGCTGCCCTGGAGGGGAACCATTTTGAAGATGCAGGGAGTGTATCACAGGGGTTGGGGTGGGGGATGCCACCTTGTCCCCCCCTGAACCCTTGCAGCAAGGAACTGGGACTCAGCTGGACTCAGTGCACCTTCCAGGCAGGTGCCAACAGCCCCAGGATGGTGTGATCCCTGGGAAGCGTGTCCCTGTGCAGGGGGGTGGCAGGGCAGTGGGACAGCAGAGCCCTGGGGACATCAGCCCAGCAGCAGGTCATGCTGTTGTGCAGCAGGACAGGAACCTCCTGGAGAGGTGAGGGAGCTCTGCCCTGAGCTGCCTGAGGCAGACCTGCTGCGACACCCGGGCTCCATGGACCCCAGGAGCCCACTTGTGTCTCTGGGCTCCCTGACCCAAACAACTTGTGCACATTTTTAGGGCCTGCCCACACACATCCACAGGGATCGTACCTCCCATGCACACTGTGACACTGCAGATGTCCACAGGGTGAAAACACTCATACAGACCTACAGGGTCTATATAGCCCTCAAGCATCCATAGGGACCACACTGCCTGCACACATAGATCCACACACTTGTGCAACACCACCCAGTGCACAGACTGTTAGGGACCATACAGACTGGAAGCCCACAGCCATCACAGCCCTGCCCCTGCGGGCACTGCAGCCCCGTGCACCTCTAGGGACTGCACAGACACTGACCCAGCAGCACCAGAACCCCAGGGACAGCCACAGGGGCCACACACCACACACACCTAGAGGGACCATCGCCCCATGCACGACTGTGCACCAGTGGGGACCACATCCCCACACACCCCTATGGCCCTGTGCACCCTTATAGCCCTGTGCACCCCTATAGATCTGAGCACCTCTATAGCCCTGTGCACCCCATAGCTCTGAGCACCCCCATAGCCCTGTGCACCCCTACAGCTCTGAGCATCTCTATAGCTCTGAGCACCCCTATAGCTCTGAGCACCCTTATAGCCCTATGCACCCCATAGCTCTGAGCACCCCTATAGCCCTGTGCACCCCTACAGCTCTGAGCACCCCTATAGCCCTGTGCACCCCTACAGCTCTGAGCATCTCTATAGCTCTGAGCACCCCTATAGCCCTGTGCACCCCCATAGCTCTGAGCATCTCTATAGCTCTGAGCACCCCTATAGCCCTGTGCACCCCCATAGCTCTGAACACCTCTATAGCCGTTTGCACCCCCATAGCTCTGAGCAGATCTATAGCTCTGAGCACCCCTATAGCCCCACACACCCCTGTGGCCCCACACACCCTTATAGCCCCGCACACCCCTATAGGGACCCTGCCCACGCTCCCCGCCCGCAGCCGGACGGCGCAGCCCGAGCCCTCCCCGGGCAGGCGGTACCGGGAGCGGGGCCGGGCTAAGGGAGGGTCGGTCCGGGGGGGGGTCCCGGCGGGCGGTTTGGTGCAAGCGGCGCCCCGGGGGTGACGCCGTCCCCGGAGCGATGTGATGTCAGGAGCGGGCCCGGAGCGTTGGGCGGGACTAACGGGAGCGTTGGCGGCGGCGGCTCCCGCCCCTGCTCCGCTCCGCGCCCCGCTCCGTCCCGCCCCTGCTCCGCGCCCCGCTCCTCCGCGCCCCGCTCCTCCGCGCCCCGCTCCGCTCCTGCTCCGCCCCCGCCTCGCCGAGGAGCGCGGGCACCCGCCGGCTCCGCGGCCCCGCTGCAGTCCCGCTCCGGCATGGTAAGGCCGTGGGTGGGCGGGCGTGCGGGGGCGGGCTGGGCTGCCCGGGGTTGTGGGGGGGGGGCGGGGGGTCTCGGCGGGTTCTGACCCCTCTCCCCGTCTCTCGCAGCCCCTCTCCGCAGCAGCACCGGCCGGCTCGGGACCCCGCCGCCTGCAGCCCCGCTCCGCCGCCGGCATGAAGCGCTGGGGCAGCCGCCGCTGAAGACCCGAGCGGCAGCAGCGGGACCCCCCCCCCCACGCCCCCTCCCCCCGGACCCCTCCTACCCGCCCCCCCAACCCCTCACCACCACCACCACATGGGGCAGCTCCGCGGCCGCTGAAGCCCCGCACCCGCCGCCCCGCACCCCCCGCCGTCCCCCGTCCCCCCCCCCGGCCTCGCCCCGCCATGGGGCCGCGGCACCTGCTGCTGCCGCTGCTCCTGCTCTCCCTGCAGCTCCTGGCCCTGCTGCTGCCCGCCCAGGCGGCCGGGCCCCCCCGCGCCAAGGGCAACCGGACGCAGGGGGCGGCGGCCCCGCGCCGGACCCCTAAACCGCTGAAGGAGCTGCTGAACCAGACGCTGGCGGGGCCGGGGGCTGCAGCCCCCACGGCGCTGGCCGGGCGCGGGAAGGGCGGGGGGGGGGGCGGCAGGACGCCCCCCGGAGGCGGGGGCTCGGCCCCGGCACACGAGACCTGCTGGGGGTACTACGACGTGAGCGGGCAGTGGGACAAGGAGTTCGAGTGTAACAACAGCCTGACGGGCTTTCGCTACTGCTGCGGCACCTGCTTCTACCGCTTCTGCTGCAACAAGCGCGCCGAGAAGCTCAACCAGAGCCTGTGCCGCAACTACAAGAGCCCCGAGTGGGCTCACCCCACCACGGCCAGCGGGGCTCTGCCCGCCGACGGCAGCGACGGGGCCGACGGGGACGCCAACAAGTACGACCCGGACAAGGACAGCACCAACGCCACCGTCTACATCTCGTGCGGGGCCATCGCCTTCGTGCTCATCGCCGGCGTCTTCGCCAAGGTGGCCTACGACAAAGCCCGGCGCCCGCCCCGGGAGATGAACATACACAGGTGAGACCCTCCCCCCCGTTGCTGCCGGCACCCTCCTCCCCACCCAGGGACACCCTCCTCTGCCCCTCCCCTCCCCGCTGGCTGGCCCAGGCTTTCCCTGTTGCACTGCCCGCCCCAGGGATACTCTCTTTCACCTGCGAGGGCTCCCCCATTGCTGCAGCCCCTCCGGGTGTTTCCCCGCCGCGTGATCCTTCCAAGAATTCCCACCTTTCAACGAGTTGTCCGAGGGTTTTTCTTTGGCATCGCTGCCCCGGGGCTTCCCCGCTGCATTGCCTGCCCAAGGAGCCTCCCTGGGAACGAGCTGGCCACTGCTTTCCCCCTGGCACCACCCTGCCGAGCATTTCCCCTTTGGGATGGCAGGGGAAGGTCCCCCCTTTTGTGCCACCTCTCCACATGCTCCCGCGGGGTCCGTCCCCCCCCCCTTTGAAGCACTCATCCATAGGCTTCCTCCTCTCGTGAGGGCTGTCCAAGAGTTTCCCTCTTCTCACCACCCGTCGGAGGACTTTCCACCACCCAGACAAGAGTTCCTCCTTCGCACAACCTGTCCAGAGACAGCCCCCCGCACCTTGGACCAGCCCTCCCCGCCCTCTCCCGCTGCCCCACCCAGGGACCCATCCCGCTGCTCCCCCCTCAACCTTCCCACCCAGCGGTGGTTCCAGGCGCGTCCCCGTGGCGCGGGGTCCTGCTCCCGCCTGCAGCACCGAGCCCCCCGCCCCCCCCGGGGCAGCAGAACCACCTCCTGCCCCCCCCAGGGGCAGCAGAGCCACCTCCTGCCCCCCCACCCCAGGGGCAGCAGAGCCATCTCCTGCCCCCCTGCCCCCCCACCCCAGGGGCAGCAGAACCACCTCCTGCCCCCCCCAGGGGCAGGAGAACCACCTCCTGCCCCCCCACCCCAGGGGCAGCAGAGCCACCTCCTACCCCCCTGTCCCCCTCTCCCAGGGGCAGCAGAGCCACCTCCTGCCTCCCTGTCCCCCCTCCCCGGGGCAGCAGAGCCACCTCCTGCCCCCCTTCCCAACCCCAGGGGCAGCAGAGCCACCTCCTGCCCCCTCCAGGGGCAGCAGAGCCATCCCCTGCCGCCCCACCCCAGGGGCAGCAGAGCCACCTCCTGCCCCCCTGTCCCCCTCTCCCCGGGGCAGCAGAGCCACCTCCTACCCCCCTGTCCCCCTCTCCCCGGGGCAGCAGAGCCACCTCCTGCCCCCTTATCCCCCCACCCCAGGGGCAGCAGAGCCACCTCCTGCCCCCCTTCCCAACTCCAGGGGCAGCAGAGCCACCTCCTGCCCCCCTTCCCAACCCCAGGGGCAGCAGAGCCACCTCCTGCCCCCCTTCCCAACCCCAGGGGCAGCAGAGCCACCTCCTGCCCCCCTTCCCAACCCCAGGGGCAGCAGAGCTGCTCTGCAACCCCACGGGTCCTGCCCTGCCTGGCCCAGCTGGAGGGCAGTTTAGGAAGAGTGAAGGAAATTGCTGTTCCTGCTCTGGGCAGCTGCCTTTGCCTTGTGGTGGCAGGAGGTGCTGGGGGAACAGTGCCATCAGGGACCCGGGTAACTCAGGGACTGCTCTGTCCTTTCTGGCTGCTGGGGAAGCACCTTGGTAGCCTTTTCTCAGTGGTTTTACACGTTGCTGCTTTAGCAGCTTTAGTAAGAGAAAACACTCCGGACGTGTCAGACAAAATCCTGTTTAAAGCCAAAGCTCAGGCTTCCCTAACAATTCTCCCTTTGGACAAATGGATTTACACTCCCAGTTCATTTTTTTTTGGGGATGAAAAAGTCCCTCCAAATGATGCAAACCTCTCCTGTGCTGTGAATCCAAGGGGTTCCTGTGTTTGAACAACCACCAAAAAAATGGTGAGGAGCTTCTTTATAAGAAAATAAGTGGGGAAAGCCCTTATCTCTAGCAGATAATGCTTCAGGAAAATGATTTTAATTAAGATTTTTAATCAAAACTATTAAAGCCATTGACCATATTTTTAAGGTTTCAGTCACAGAGTCTGAAGGCAGAAATTGTAGCTTTTCCCCAAGATAAAGAGATGAATGATGCAGAATTTATTTATCTGGGGAGATGTGTTTTATTTAGACTCCTCCTTTTACGTGACCCCCACCCGGGGGGTGCTGAATTGCTGTGAATTCTGTGAATTATTGTGTCTTCACTAAGGCCAAAAGGCTGGTTTTTCACTTGCTGAGGGTCTGGTCCACGTGTCCCATCACAAACCCCACCTGGTCTCGGCTTTCGCCAGGTAATAACTTGACGGTGTTAAAAACATTGTGGTATCTTTTAGGCCCCTTGTTTCTGTAGAGTAAAAGGTCCTGAAAGTAGAAGAGTCAGAAAATAGGCTTCATTTTCTTAACGAAGGGCTAATTCCTCAACTCATTTGGCTTCAAGGCAACTGTGTCTGGGCCTTATTTTCACACTGAATGTGGAAATCTGACTCGGGTGCCCGTATGTTACTTTTTGCTCCAGCTCCTTTGTGCTCCAGGGTTGGATCCTACACCTTTTGCAGTCAGAGACAGTCTTGCCAGACTTGTCTGAGCGATTCCTGATGTTTTCATTTCTTTGATGCTTGCTTTTCTTTATTTAGATTAAGTTCTGGTGAAATGATTCACCTGTGTGTAGAAGTATGAATGGCAGATTGAGTGCTTGGAAAGCTTGACTTCCAGAGCATTTTAAGGAGTTGATTGACTTCTATAATATGGTAGCTGGTAAAAGATTATACCTTTCATAGCTCTGCTACCTGAATTTGATCAACATTGCACGATGGTTTAAATACTATGAAGTGCATCTCCAGCAGACAAGGTGGAGGAAAAATGCTGCCAAGAGCTTGGAGGAGAATGCAAATATGGGGAGAGGAATGGTGTGGCTCTGTCTCTGAGCTGGATAACAGGGAAGGAGAAAATCAGAGTGCAGTCAGATATTTCTAGCTGTTTGAGGTGGCTTCAATTGGAGTGAAGTGTAAGATCCAGAATAATTCATTGTAGTGATGACAAGTCTTGGTGTGAATCGCTCCGAAACCTCTGGGATGAGGAGAGCAACAGTATGAGCAGAAATGATTACAGTGGGCTAGAAATTGTCCATCAGGACCAGTATCTCACACCCAGGGAAGATTAAGCAAGACTTCCCTGCACTTCACCACAAGCAAGATCAGGCTTTAGATTTTATTTCATTGTAAATAGTCAGCAGCAGAACTGTCTGTAGACGTTTCTCTGCTACGTTCTCCCCCAGCTTTTACAGAAAATCCTTATTAACTCAGTTAGAAAGAACATTTTGATGGAGGCAGGGCTCATTTCATGTCTTTGGAGAGGGAGGAGGGTTTCCAAAGTCACGGGAGAACAGTCACTCTCATGTGAAAGGAAAGGCTGGCTGTGCACTGAGAGATGCATGTGCGTTTGGGAGCTGAAAACCCAGCCTTCTTTTCAGGCACCACCACACGCCTTTAAAGCAGAAGCACTGCTGAGCTGCTGGGCTGAGCTCTGCCAGGAGCTGATCCTTCAGTTCGTTTCTACGAGCAGTGAAGTGGAAGTGCTTTGCAAAACAGGAGCTGAAATATTCCTGTTTTTACAGAAGCGCTTGTGATGCTTCCAGCTTAGCTGATTGTTGAATGACTGTAGGATCTTTCAGCCTGACCTCTTGACTGGATCTTGCTTTGGAGTTCCACAGCCACAGACTGGGGCTGGTTTCTGAGAGCTGTGCCCAGCAACCTTTTTTGTCTGCTGATGCTGCCTATGTGAGGATGGTTTGTTTTCAGCAGTTTGTCAGGGTTGGTGGTGTTGGTTTTTTTTTGCTCCAGCATTTCTTAAGTGGGCAGAGTATTTGCTTGACTTCCAGTCTTGGAATGAATTAGGGAATTATTGATGGTGAAGAAGGAATATCAGCTATTTGTTTTCAAAGCTGGGTATGTTTTCCTGCAGCAAGGAGGGGGTGACCCAGAATATTTCCTTCCCCTAGTCATGACCCTAAATCCCCAAGCTACAGCACATAAATAATTCAATGCTCATAGTATCACTCTTTGACCCCTGTTTAGCCCTCAGCGACCAGAAACATTGTGCTCTCTGCTGGGTTAGGAATGCACAAATGGGAAATGCTTCATGGTTTGCAGCTGGGGTTTGAAATGTTACCAACTGCTTCCTGCATGGGCAGCAGAAGCCCTCCCTTGCAAGCGTGAAGGAGACCGTGGCAGTGATGGCCCTGGGGCAGTGGTGGAAGCCCAGCTGTTCTCCTGTAGCTGCTGAGAAGCAGCCCTGGGATTTTTTTTCATAGCAAACTAGCTCTGAATCCTGCTAAGAAGGCTGTCTTCTGGACCTGGCTGTGCATGGAGTGCATCCAGTGGGTGTTACGGCTTCTGAAAGGGAGAAGGGAAACGTGCACCTTCTGCTCATAGTGCTCCGTGTTACCCTCCTCCTAGGGCATCTTTGTTGCTACAAACAGGAAAGATATTTTGTGCTACTCTTTTCTTTCCTCCCTGCCCTGGCGTCCTCTGCTCTGTGAGTAGTAACAGTGACTGGTTTTATAAATGAACATCCCTTATAAATGAACATCTCCCCTGTGGAAGCCACAGTTCAATTGATCCTTCTCTTGCCATTTTGACTCCGTGGCTCTTGAATTTCAACAGGAATGGGAGGCAGTGGATCTGTTTGGCCCCAGGTTTGGGAAGGCTGCTTTGCATGATGCTGACAAAATACAGGAGGTTTTCTCTTCCTGCAGCCTGAATCTCAGCACAGCTTTTGGGTCCTGGGGGTGCTCGAGGGGTCACTGGAAGGTGGCTGGTTGGAACCCTCTCTCCTGACAGTGGAGCTTGTGAAACCTGCCTATCTCTAGACTTATTTCAAACTATGATCACAGCTGGCTCCTTCAGTCCTGCTCTCCAATGGTTGAGCAGGGAGAGGGTGCTACAAACACACACCTGGACACAGGGACCTTACAGAAGATTTTCTTCTGTGGACGCTGTCACTGCTTTCCTTCTCTTTCCACTTACATTGATTATTTTTTTAGGCTCTGCTTTTTTTACTCCACTGTCACTCACCTGACTCACTCAGATGCCTTTCCTCTGCTCTTAACTCTGCTTTGTATTGTTCATTCCTGGTGGTTTCTGTGTCTCATCTCCAAAGTGCCCCGTCCCACCCACAGTGCCCAGAAAACAGGGTCACACGTGTGTGTCAGGCTTGATTAAGGTAAAACAGAATCAGGCACAGTCCTGTGGCCTCAGAGAAGTTACTCATGACTAGTCCTGTTTCAAACCAGTTCCTCACCTTAGTGTAGCTGGGGTAACTCCCATGCAGGGAGAAGACCTGCAGCTTGTTCTGCTTGCATGGATGAAGTGCCCATTCCCACCTGGCCAAATCCAGACAAGGCTGGAGGCATGTGCCTGGACACCACAGTTTTCCTTTTGCTTCACTTGTACTGAGAAAGCTTCAGCCTGAAGCTCTGGACACAGTTTGCAGACTTTGGTGACTGGTTTGGTTTTTTTTTTTGCCAAGCTATCCTCTCTGGATCTTTTTTAGGAAGAGACTGGCTTTGGGAGCAGCACAGAGACTGCCTGGCTGCAGATTTCCACCAGCTGCTTGCTGGGTCTTCTCCATTCTTTTTCAACTTCTCCCAGCAAGACAGGCTACTCTCAAACCATGCTGCCTTCAACAAATCATTTCAGTGTCTCGAATTCCCATTTATTTGATATTTTTCTGCTTTCTAATTAACTTTTCTATTTTCTATTTCTATTCCATCATAAGGTGTCAGGGGAATCCAGTCTAGCTTCGAACTTGAATCTCTTTTAGCTTCGTAATCTTTTATATCCTTAAGTAACAGTTGATCTGTGTGTCTTTGGAGATCAGAGGCCTTTTAAAACTTCTGTTTCACATAAGAAGGTCTGAACCTCGTCAGGAAAATGAGATCATGGTGCTTTTTTGCTTGCCTTTGGCCCTGCTGACATGGGCAAGCTGTATTTCCTTAGGTCTGCGCGTGCTGCGTTGCGTGGAGGTCTCAAACATCTCATTACCCAGACAGATAAGCCTGGAATTATTTCACAGGAAATGTTTTGCTGGAGTTCAGCTCTTGCCCCAACCTCCTTCATTGCCATGATAGGGCTCTTCAGAAAAAGCACAGTTTTCATCAATGAGTTTCAAGTCCCTGAATTGTTCTTCCGATGCAGGACTTGGTGCAAAATAGATCCCTTGTGCATGAAACCCCTTCTGGGTGGGCTTGGGGTTTGGCACCTGCCCACCAGGCTCTGGTCCTGCCTGTGTCCCAGCAGGTCCACAAGCACAAACAGCAACAGACTGAAAAACCCCCACCAGCTCTCATTTCTGCTCCATTTCTCCATTTCTTCCATGCCTGTGGAATCCCTCGGAAGACCTGCCCGTGTTATTTCCTCTTCTTGCCATGATTGAGACCAGGGCTGAGTTCCTTTCCTGTGCTATAATCCTGCTTCCAGTGCCCCCCAGCACCTCTGCTTTATTTGCTGGGGGTGTCTCTTTTGCAGAGTCTCCCTTTTGCTCTTTCCAGCCCTGGGGGATGGAGCTGGCTCAGCAGTGGGGCTGGAGTGAGAGGAAGGGGGTGGAGAAGACCTGGCAGGGCAGGAGGTGGGAGCCAGGGAGGGGGATGCAGGGATGTTCTGAGGAGCAGTCCTGGCTCTGAGGAGCAGTCCCAGCATAACAGGAGGTGGGAGCTTGGGAAGGGGATGGTGTGAGGAGCACACCTGGCAGGGCAGGAGGTGGGAGCCAGGGAAGGGGATGTGGGGATGTTCTGAGGAGCAGTCCTGGCAGGACAGGAGGTGGGAGCCAGGGAAGGGGATGGTGTGAGGAGCAGTCCCAGCAGGACATGAGGTGGGAGCCAGGGAAGGGGATGCTGTAGGAGCAGTCCTGGCAGTACAGCAGGTGGCAGCCTGCTCTCTGCTTGCCGGGAGCTGCAGGATGCTGAGGGACGTGGCTCTTGGAGGCACCGGCTTCTTCATCCCCCTCGCTGCCCCTAAATAGCCTAATAATGGTTTGCAGGTAGCTCTTGACCTTTGCTGCCCTGGACACTTTCAGCTCAGAATGCCACCTCTCTGTGAAGCAGCGTCAGTTGGAAAGATGTATTTTAACTTTTAAATTCCAAACCCTTGACGTAGCAGTTTCTCTCTCTGTGGACCTGCTGTGTCACTATTCAGGGGAATTAGTGTTGCCTGTTGGTGGTTTAATGATTGTAGTAAATTCCTTGCTTACATCACAGCAGTAGCAGAAGACTTTCTCAATGTGTCTCTTAGTGTTAGATGTGTTCAGGGCTTGTGCAAGATGTGCAGCCCAAGCACTGCTGATATTTACTACTCTTGATATGTGGCCTGAAGAACCTGTCCCAAAGACAGGAGCTTTGCTTTCCAGTTGCTGATTCCACCTCAGGTTATAAAGACAGGAGAGGCAATGAGGTCACAGCTACAGCTGTTATTTCATTGATTTCTCAGTGTAGTGCTTTCACTTCTATTGCAGCTGAAATGTCTTTCCCACATACAGGGGTGTGTATCTAGAATGTAATGATGTCACCTATGGGTTGGTTTAGAGTTCACCAAGAAGAGTGAGTCAGGAAGAGTGCCAGCCTGATTCTGCTGTCATCATCCAGGGTAACAATATGGTCCTCAGTACAGCTGTAATTAAGCTTTCAGTGAAGTTTGTCATTAAAGCCAGACTCAATTCCAGGAGCTTCACAAATAGTTCTTGTATTTGGCATCAAGATTTCTTAGAGGAAATCTGACTTTGCCATATTTTAAAGGAAGAGTATTTCCTCACTCATGCTGAGTGCAGGTGCACAACTGCTTTGCTCTTGCAAGGGTGTCCTAACATTGAGTCTTTTCCCCTTCCTAACTCCAAGGATGCATTCACTCTTTTTTGTTCACACACATGATCCAGCACCCACCCCGTGCCTGCTCGGGTTCCTGCGAAAAACCATTTCCAGGGTTCCTCCCCAGAACCCCTTCTTGGAGGCTGCTTTTGCTTCTGGCAGCTGCAGAGGCTGGTTTTCTCTTTTGCTGGCCTGGGACCGTGCACCTCCAGGAGGCTGCTGAGCCCCTGCACTTTTGGAAACATGATCAGTTTTGTCAGAGTCGCTCCCACACAAAGGAGCAGCATCCCAGAGGGGTTTGCTGGCAGCACCATCCCTGTGTTTCCCTCAGGTTGCAGTGGTGTTTGTGTAATCAGTTCAAGCCCCCTCAGCCTGGCAGTAAGATCAGGGAACCGTGGCCAGACACGTGCCCGGGGGGTGATGCCAAGGAGGCAGCAGAGATAGGGAGAGAGGGTGAAGGGCTGTGCACTCTGCCCTTCCCATCTGCTCCTTCTCATCTAAGCATGGGGGAATAACCCAGGCAAGCAGCACTCAGCTGGCAGAGACCACAGGGGGGGACAGCACAGACCCAGCTGGGTCGAGGGCAGCACCTTGTGTGGTCAGTGTTGGAAACTTCACGAGGTCCTCAGCAAGACTGGGGACAGGTGAAACCCCTCTCCCTTGGAGAGACCTGTCCCTTCCAGGTGAGCTGGCTCCAGGGCTGGTTAAATCACCTCCCTCAACTGCCTCTTTCTTTTCAGCTTAGGAAGGCAAAGGGGAGTCTTTAACCTCACTCCTTTTTTAAAGACTTGTAGTGAAATCCTGGCTGCTCTGAAGTTGGAGTTCTGCCACAAGCTCCATCACAGCTATGCTTTTAGCAGGCATTTAGCTCAGCCAGACACCCCTCTTCTGATTGTGCTCTGCCAAATCCATTTGGTCACCGTTTTTCCATTCTTCCCCACTTTTATAGGGACCTGACATAGACAATTCTCTCTTCTGACACCCCATGTATGAGGTTTCCAAGAGAGGGGATTTTCAGAGGGCAACTGGGTGAAGGTTTGCATTTGCACAACCTGCACTACTGGATGTAGGGTGTGTGCACAATCTGCACTACTCTAAGTGGTCAGCTCTTCCCATCTCCTCCTCCTGTCCAGCATCCACAGACCTCCCTACTCCAAACTTACGTCCTATAGGTCCCACCCGACCTGTTGGAGCTGCCAGCAAAGCTCCCCTGCCCTTCAGTAGACCTGTGCCCAAACTCATGCTATCAATCAGGGCTGAAAATCTGTGGATATTGGGAAAAGAGGCCACTACTTGCACAAAAGACTGTGGGGAAGGACATCACTCCTCCAGCCTGCTGGTAGCTCCTTGGTGATGAAGCCAGCAGGTCTGGGCTGGGTTGGCTGGTGGGCAGGGTGTGCTGGTCCTTCACAGCCCCTGCAGCTTCACGTTCTCTCTGGCTACAAGGTCCCTTCAGCCTCTGGGGGGAATGTTAGGGTTGCTTCTGCACCACACTCCTTCCTGTCACACCACCCCACGTGCCTCAGAGCTCAGGTGTCACAAACTCACTTCTTAAACCAGACTTTCTGGTTCAGCTCTTTCTTCTCCCAATGTCCCCTGCATCTCTGGTGTCTTCCCAGCCCAAGAGGAGAGGGTCATGTGTGGACTGGAGATTGCCCTGTCAAACACAGGTCACAAAGTCCTTGCCAGCCCTGGGGCACTGACATGAGTCCTGCATTTCCACAGACAGGTCCTGCAAAAAACTGACAAACCTCCAGAGATACCTGGGATGTGTCTATTCAGGTGGAGCTTCCTTGGCCACTGGAGAGAGGCACTAGACAGGGAAACTGTGGGCTCTGGTCCAAGCCCTGCCTCAAGTTTTCTCAGTGACATCTAGCAAATCCTTCCTCCTTCAGTCCACAGAACACTTAGGAGCAAGGAGTTTCTCCCCAGGGGTGTAGCAGACAGGGAAATCTCCATGCTGGAATTGCTGAGGTCAAGAATCTAAGGCCCTGGAGGTGGCTGCAGAAGATGGGAGTGTCTCACCGTGGCAAAGTCACTGTAGGGAAAACTACTTACAAAACCAGACCTGGAGCTCTCCCAGCCTGAATCTGCTGGCAATGACATTGTCCAGCCTGAAGAAACCCCACTGGAGTCACTGCTTGAGCCTGGGTCTAGAAGGATCAGGGTCAGGTTTCTGGTGGGGGTTCTCTCTGCTCTGTTTTGAGCCCGTTTCTTATGGTACTTGGGGCTGGACTCTCCAGTGGCCCAGCTGGTTTGGCTACACAAACTCTAATCCCAGAATTGCACTTCTGGGACCCTTCACTAGACCCACTCCATGATGTGCAAGAGGAGCCAGCCCTGGATACAGCACTCCAGCTGTCTCCCTGGTGCTATGCAGAGAGGAGGGATCACCTCCCTGGAGCCTGAAAATCAGGACTGATTATTTACTTCCCTAGAGCACGAAGAAGCTCCTCTCTCCCCTCCCACATCTCCACGCTAGGGCTGAGACCTGAACACCCTCTACACATCTGCTGGACCTCACACCCAGCCTGATCTTCACTGCAGTTTGTTCCTGCCTGTTTCCTCCATTTTATACTGCTCTGCTCACTCTGCCCTGTTCTGGTTTGGTTTTCTGCCCCTCCCTGTCATTGCCTCTCTCCATCTTGCCTCACCTTCCCTCTTTTCTCTGTAACAGAGTCTGTTGAATTCATCTCTGAACATCAGGGCCCCAGTTGGTGCCCAACCTCACCACCCTACTGCTCACCCCATCCCTTTTGGCCCTTTGTGTCTCCAATGGAACTTCTGGGTTGGGTTTTTTTGGCTTGTTTTCATTTTGGAAATGCCCACAACTGCTTCTTTGCATCCCCCGTGTCCATCCCACCGTGTTTCTTCTCAAAAAGTTGCCACTTAGTCCAGAGGAGCTGCAGGAAACCTTTCCATGCTGCCCAACCTGGAGCAGGACCTGCCCTGCCAGACATCAGGAGGCTTTCCTCCCACACTGCTCATCCAGCACAGGTCTGGAAACAACATCCCTGATGTCAGCATGTCTATTCTGGGCTTAGGTGGAAAGGAGCTGAAGTGTTCTCACCAGGATGAGGTGGATGAAGGAGCTGTCATAAATCATGGTCTGGAGACAGGAGGGCACAGCTCCCTCTGCTGCCACCGGTGCCACCTGCCAGCCAGTGGGGTTTGTTTTCCAGAGATAAGAGACCTGTCATCATGGAATGATTTCTGAAGTGTCTCACAGGCCTGTGCAGGTGATTAGGATGCTGCTGGCATCAGTGGGAGGGAGCTCTTGTACCCAAGTGGCTGCACGCTCAACACCCAGGTATCCCAGGTGTTGCCCTCTGGAAGCTTCTGCAGTGGATGGTTCCACAGCTGTACCCAAAAGACTTGGACCCATCACATCCTTCCTCAGCCTGGTGTGACTGACCTTCCCCCAGCGTGGGGATCAGCTCGGGGTGCTGCATGGAGACAGACTGGGTCACACAGAGAGAGAGAGCATAGAATCCCAGACTGGTTTGGGTTGGAAAGGACCTTAAAGATCACCCAGTTCCACCCCCCTGCATGGGCAGGGACACCTCCCACCAGCCCAGGTTGCTCCAAGCCCCATCCAACCTGCCCTTCAACACTGCCAGGGATGGGGCAGCCACAGCTTCCCTGGGCAACCTGGGCCAGGGTCTCACCACCCTCACACTGAAAAATTTCTTCCTCATATCCAACTTAAATCATAATTTCCAAGGAACTAACCAGTTTGAGCCAAGTTTGACTTTCTCCTCCACCTGTAACATTTTGTTCTGGTGGGGCTGAGCAGTCTTTTTTCTCTCTGTAGCCACTAAAGCAGAGCACACAGAGTGAGCACTTGGGACGTGGTTTCGTGCCTTTAGGGCACAAGAAGATCCCACCCTCAGCAGGGCTGGACCTCCCCCTGCTTCAGCCCCACAGACTTAAGAGCCAGGTCTGCTTTTTGACAGTTGAGTTGAGATCATCTCACGCATGGTCTGATAGGGCAGACATCCCTTTCCTGAGGAGCACTTGGGATTTCTGAGGAGTCTCAGTCTCCTCCCTTCCAGGTGGCTGGCACCTGACCAGAAATCATGTCCTTGTTACGTGATGACCAACCACCAACCAACCCAGAGAGGAGCTCTTCTTGTTTTCCCTTCACGATGGAAAACGAAGGAGGGATTCATGTTTTTATCAGCTGAGTTGTGTTTTTGTTTGGGGTAGAGATCAGGGAGTTCAGGGCCTGGCTGCAAGCAAGGAACAGCTGAGTGTAGCTTCATGAGAAGCTGTTGATAAATGGAAAGATGAACCTGGACACTTGGTTTTGTCCTCATGGAGAGCAGCAGGCTCAGGGTTGGGCTCTCAGGTAGATAATGACTGAGAGGATGAGGCACTTCTCACCAGCTCCAGTTGTTCCACAGGACGTTATTCACTTTGGTTGCCTCAGTCCTTTTTAGTGAGTGGAGGAAAACTGCCCATCCAGGAGACAGGGAAGCTCTGTTCTCAGGACTCTCTGAGAGTAGTGAGAGCAGGAGAAGGGACAACGGTATCAGGAGAAACAAGGTGACCTGCAGCCTCATGTAGTCTGAGGCTCAGAATCATAGCAGAGTTCAGCTTGGAAGGGCCCTCTGGAGGTCCCTTGTCCTGCCATCTGCTTAAAGCAGATGGTAGAGGAGGTTGTTCAGGGCCTTGCCCAGCTGAATTTTGAAGATCTCCAGGGATGGAGAACCCTCAGCCTCTCTGGGCCCCTCTTTCAGTGTTTTGCTATCCCACTGTGGCTTTTTTTTTCTCTCACAACCCAGTGGAATTGCCCTTATTGCAACGTGTGGTGATTGCCTCTTGTCCTCTTCTCCTTGCACCTTCAAGAACAGCCTTGCTCTTTCTCCTTTGCAGCTCCCCATCATGGGATCTAGACCCTCTCTTTGCCAGGTTAAACAAACTCAGCTTCAGGGAGAACTGGTTTGTACTCTTCCATTTCCACCCACCAGTACCTCCAGCTCCACTTCCTCATCTTGGAGAGTCTTGTGCTGCCTCGTTGTGCCTTATCTCACACAGGGTACAGCAGCCCCTGCCTGACCTTCCCTGCCCAGCTGGCTCTGTTCTATTAAGCTCAGTGGTACAGAGTGTTTTGGTGTCATCCACACTGTCATCTTCCCCTCTGCTCTGAGTGATTGCACTCCTGACACTCAGAGTGTCTTCTGCAAGTGTTCAGAACAAGCACAAGCCACAATGGGCTAGTAAATAATGGCCCTACTACAGTCCCTGTGATTGAAAAATGACTCTTACCATTTTGGTGCTGCAGATACCTTTAACTGCTCATCTGATGCTTAATATATCTTGGAGAAACACACTAAGGGCTCAGTCCTGCCAACCTGCTGTCTTTAGAAAATGTGCTGGCTCCATCAGGATGTACTGGGTGCTGGTACCAAACAGGCAGACCTCATGAGCTTCCCCCATGCTCCCCACTCAGCAAGATGGGTAATGCAGTGGGGAGGTATTTGCCCAGAAAAGCCATCAGGATTACTGGGGATTGAGGGAATTCCTCAGGAGGGACCCGTGCAGTAGAACCTAGGGCAGGGACCTTAGGGCCCAGCGTCAGGTCCTTGCTCTGCCACTCGTGTTTTGCTCAACCTTGGGCAAGGAGCCAGCATTTCACACGTGTCCTGTAAGTTGGTGACCAGTCTGAGATGCCTCAGGCACGTCTGCCAAAGATGCTGAACACCCACAGATCTGTGTCCATCAAGGGGAATTCAGTGTCTTTTGGAGGCCACCAAATATCAGTTCTTCTTCTTCAGTGAGGAATAACCACAGGAGCAAACAAAAGGAGCCCTGACTTGGGACAGGGCTAAATACTAATCTCTTACTGCTGCCACCTTCATTGCTCTCTCAGCCTATCTCAGCACAAGGAAATATCTGTGCTCTCATGTCCCTGCATGTGACAGCCTCTTCATATTTATCAGTATGTGTACAGGTATAAATATCATCTGATTGGTTATCACCTCTGTGCTCTCTCTTCAAACAATAAGCAATCAGATAAGATTAAAAATATTCTTTACAGGGTGGTTGTGAACTAATGTCATCTTCTTCTGGAGCCTCTGAGATCTTCCAAGAGTTTCTCTCGTGGAGCACATCAATGGTTCCGTTCATTGTGCAGAGGGAGAGCAGCCTGTAGAGGAAATGGTTTGGAAATGGAAGGGACTCGTGTCCCCAACTATTTCTCAGATGAAAGGCCAGAAATATGACATTTAAGGAATTCTAGTAGATGTGAGCAACACCAGCATCATTCTCATCAATATGCAGTGAAGGAGCTTCTCGCATCTTTCTTGGTACCCGAGGTGACGTGAGGCATATTGTCTCTGCCAAGAGGAAAGAACCTTTCAAACTCCATCAGCTTTAAAATGCCACTGTCCCTTCTAATCCACACGAGCCACCCCCTTCCTCCTTTTCCTGTGGCTCAGGAGGTAGCTTGTGGCTGCACTAGGAGCATCAGTGCCCTTCACACTGTCGTTGTCCCACCGTGTCCATCCTGGTCACATAAAAAAATACCTCTGAGGATCCACTCATCCCAGAGGAAAACATTGGATGCAACTGAACTGTGTGACATTTGTTTTCTTGGGGAATAGCAGAGACACCTCAGGATCATTAAGGGAATCTCTAGTGGACAAAAAGCTAAAGGTGGGCTGGTGGCTGTGTTGGCGTTAACCCATGAAAAGTTTTTCTTCTGGACTGTTTAAAGGAGAAACCTTTTAGAAACCCACTCCCACCACTGCTGTGTATTGAGCCTCTTGCAGTAAAAAGAAGGGTCATAGAATCATAGAATCATTAAGGTTGGAAGGGACCTTAAATATCATCAATTCCAACCCCTCTGCCATGAGCAGGGAACCCTCCCACTAGACCAGGTTGCACAAAACCTCATCCAACCTGCCCCAGGGATGGGGCATCAACAACCTCCCTGGGCAACCCATTCCAGTTCCTCACCACCCTCAGAGTGAAGAATTTCTTCCTAATACCTCACCTAAATCTCCCCTCTCTCAGTTTAAAACCATCCCCCCTTGTCCTCTCTCTCCCTGCCCTTGTCCCAAGCCCCTCCCCAGCTTTCCTGGAGCCCCTTCAGGCACTGGAAGGTGCTCTAAGGTCTCCCTGGAGCCTTCTCTTCTCCAGGCTGAACACCCCAACTCTCCCAGCCTGGCTCCACAGCAGAGCTGCTCCAGCCCTTGGATCATCTTGGTGGCCCTTCTCTGGACCCTCTCAACAGGTCCATATCTTGCTTGTGCTGAGGATGGAAGGAGTGTGGAGAGCAGACTTCTAATCTGATTAGATGTTAAACAGGTTTGACTTGGGCAGTTTTGGTGTAAAGTTTTAAATGGTGCCTGAGACTCAGGGCTGTGGTTTGGTAGGTGGTGAGTCCTTCTGAAGGCAGGACCTTCTGTCACAGAGAACAGCTCATCTGCACTGGCACTGACAGCAGGGAAGATGATGGGGGGAGAACAAAACCCTGGGGTGAAGTGAATTAGTCGAAGCAGATGAAAACCTAAACAATAGCCAGGCAAGCCTGTAAATACACACAGCAGTGCACAAAAAGAAATGGAGCTTTTCAACTGGTTTTTTTGGGTGTGTTGTTGCTTTTTTTTCCCCCTTCTGTTTATGGTAGAAATCCAACTACAGCTGGATTCACACTGTGGAAGTGAAAATGCTGAATGTCCTTCTGGCTACTGGGTGAAAACATGGGGTGTGTTTTTTTCTTTCTTTCTCTCTCTCTGCAGGGCTCTGGCTGACATCTTAAGGCAGCAGGGACCAATCCCAATAGCACACTGTGAAAGAGAGACTATCTCGGCCATAGATACCTCCCCCAAAGAAAACACCCCAGTCAGGACAGCTTCCAAAAACCATTACACCCCAGTGCGCACCGCCAAGAGCAACCCAGGTAAGTGCTGCTTCCCTGCTCTCCTCCTTCAGCCGTGGTTGTGCCAGTGGTGTGTGAGAAGGCAGCAGAACATCACCCCTCACAATAGTGGGTTTTGTTAAGGATTAGGATACTAAATGGGAGGAGTGGCTGACACACCAGAAGGCTGTGCTGCCATTCAGAGAGACTTAGACAGGCTGGAGACTTGCGCGGGGAAAAACCTGATGAAGTTTAACAAGAGCAAGTGTAGAGTTTTGCATTTGGGGAAGAAAAACGCCATGCACCAGTACAGGTTGGGGGCTGACCTGCTGGAGAGCAGTGTAGGTGAAAGGGACCTGGGGGTCATGGTAGACAGGAGGATGACCATGAGTCAGCAGTGTGCCCTTGTGGCCAAGAAGGCCAATGGCATCCTGGGGTGTATTAGAAAGGTGTGGTTAGTAGGTCAAGAGAGGTTCTCCTCCCCCTCTATTCTGCATTGGTGAGGCCACATCTGGAATATTGTGTCCAGTTCTGGGCCCCTCAGTTCAAGAAGGACAGGGAACTGCTTGAAAGAGTCCAGCACAGAGCCACAAGGATGATTAAGGGAGTTGAACATCTCCCTTATGAGGAAAGGCCGAGGGAGCTGGGTCTCTTTAGTTTGGAGAAAAGGAGACTGAGGGGGGACCTCATAAATATTTACAAATATGTAAAGGGTGAGTGTCAAGACGATGGAGTTAAGCTTTTTTCAGTGAAGACCAGTGATAGGACAAGGAGTAATGGATACAAGTTGGAGCATAGGAGGTTTAAGATGAATATCAGGAAAAATTTTTTTACTGTAAGAGTGACAGAGCCCTGGGACAGGCTGCCCAGAGAGGCTGTGGAGTCTCCTTCTCTGGAGACATTCAAAACCCGCCTGGACGCCTTCCTGTGTGATGTGCTCTGGGTGACCCTGCTCTGGCAGGGGGGGTTGGACTAGATGATCTTTCGAGGTCCCTTCCAACCCCTAGGATTCTATGATTCTATGATTCTATGAAATGACTTTCCGAGGCAATCAGAGCAGTGCAAGGATCAGGGATGGTAGCTGAGGAGTTTCGCTGAACTGCTTGGCTGTGCCCTCTGGGCATTGGAAAAAATCAGAGTCAGTCAGGTAGAAATACCGGAATGTTTGTGGTAAGTGAAGAACACGGGGTGTTGCCAACAAAACACACCTGCTGTCAAGCAGAATTGGGCTCTCTGCACACAGCAGCTGAGAAGAAGGAAATCCACATCCCTGGGGCCACCTTATTCCTGCAGGTGAACTATTGGCATGTGCCAAGAGGACAGTTGGGAGGTGACCTAGAGGGTATCCCAGGAGCTTAAAGACACTGGTCCTCCCGGAGCATTGGCCTGGAGAATTGGGACATGCCAGGTTTTTTTCCAGCTTCTGCTGGCTGGATGCATTTGGTCAAATCATTTGCCTGCTCTTTGCCTTGATTTCCCCAGTGGCAGGAGGATGGCAGCCTGTTGGGTGAAGTGATTGTTCTGATTGATTTGCTGCTTCGTATTATGGATGACTGTCAAAACAATGTCTGGGGGGCTGCTGAGAGCACCTTTGTTAAGGGGCATGGGGTAGACTGGCCATCACTTGCCATCTCTCAGTTGCAGCTGGCTGTGTGCCTCACAGATGTGCCCTCATTCAGTCACAAGCTATTCAGCTTCACGTGGAAGTTTCTGGGTGGCATTTCCTGACCCGTGTCACCCGCTTGATCAGAGGAGGTTTTGCTAATGGTCCCTGCTGGGGAAGCTTCTGAAAGAAGCCAGCAGGGGCTCAGAGTGCTCCCCAGCCTGTGGGGCTCCATGTGCTCTGCTCTTTGTGCAAAGAGCCCAGCAGCCAGGGCAGGGACTGGGCGCTGGTGCCTTGTTCTGGTGACTGTGAGAAGGATTTTGCTGGAATGTACATCACTCTGTGGAGACAGGACCAGGTGACTGTGTTCTCTGGAAGCCTCCCCTGCTGCTGGGAACAAAATAATTTCCATGAGAACCAAGAAAGATTTCTTTGCTCTCCAATTTTCACTCGGAGGCCAATGAACCCTGTAATTTTATATGCCAGAGAGTTATAACAGTGAAATAAAAAGTTGGGCTGGAGAATGGTGCTTGAGGTGAGTTGTCTGGAAGAAGAAGGTGCTTTTGCATATCTAGGGCTTGAGGCTGGCTCTTGAGAGGTTACTGAGGTTCTGTCCCAGGATGGAAACACAAGAAAGAATGGTTTATGGCCTTCAGAGAATAACATGAGCCTGACATAAGCCTTCTGATGAGATTTCATCCCTTTCTGAAGACACCTTGTCTCTTCCCAGTGGCTCCCCTTGGTCATGCATGAATCCTGCACAAAGATGCAGAAGAAATTCCTTGCTTGCAGCAGAGGAAACCAGCTGGATCCTGAAAGTCTGAATTAGGAGTCCTTTTTAGGCACTGTCAAGTCTGAAAAAAGGCAAATGTTAAGGTTTGAGAGGGGAACTGCTAATGGCAGGGTTTTCCTCTGGTGTCTGTTGTAGGTGATGACTCTGGTGAACATTTTTAAGACTTAGTTCTGCATTATTGGAGGCACTCAAGGATGCAAAGAGCAGAGCACAGGTATTGGGATTGAGGTGCTAGTACAAATGGTCACACTACAAAGTGGCAGCACCTGGTAAGGGGTCTGCTTGGTCCTTGCTGGGGACCACAAAAATAATCCAAATGCTGGAGCAGCTCTGCTCTGGAGACAGGCTGAGGGAGTTGGGGTGTTCAGCCTGGAGAAGAGAAGGCTCCAGGGAGACCTTAGAGCAGCCTTTCAATATTTAAAGGAGACCTGGGAGAAAAATGGGGACAGACTTTTTATCAGGGCCTGCAGCAATAGGACAAGGTTTGAAGGTTTTCAAATGAAAAAGGGGAGATTTAGACTAGATATTAAGAATAAATTTTTTACAATGAGGGTGGTGAGAGCCTGGCCCAGGCTGCCCAGGGAAGCTGTGGCTGCCCCATCCCTGGCAGTGTTGAAGGGCAGGTTGGATGGGGCTTGGAGCAGCCTGGGCTGGTGGGAGGTGTCCCTGCTTATTGCAGGAGGGTTGGACTAGTTGGCCTTGAAAGGCCCTTTCCAACCCAACCCTTTCTGTGATTCCATGATTCTGTAACTGGGACATGGGATGAGCAAGGCAAAATGGCTGGCAAGGAAGGGGGATGCTCTTCAAGGTGACAGCCTGTTCATTCAGCCTCTGCTTGTTTGCCCATATTGTGTAAAGGAGAAAAGCCATTTCCATTCAGTCAGGGCTGGAACAGGCAGCCACAGGCAACAGGAACCCACTAAAAGAAGATATTCACAAACCCAGCTCCAAAGGAGAGGGACTTCACTTCCAGCACAGCCTTCCACAGCCACTGGCAGCTGTAGGGGAATCGATCACTTCTGCCTCGGGGCAGCCAGTTGGACTGAGTGTCACACCAAGCCCTTGCCAAAGCTGGGAAGGGAAAACTTGCTTTTGTAGTTTGCCCAAAAGAACTTGTTCCTGGCTTAGTTGTGTCTGGTATTAACACAACCTCATATATCACATGAGACAGAAAGCTAATCCCTTACAAAAGATCATGAGCTCATAAAACAGCGACATGGTCCATGTTTTTTCTCTGCTGTTTCATTTACAATCCTCCATTGTCACCATTCCCTGGTACTCAGCTAATCTTCAGGTCATTGCAGTCATCAGGAAACTGTAGAAGGGAATGCTAAAATCTTTTGGATTGGGGTGGGGGGGAAGTAAATATTGGAAAACAAGAATGGGTTATAGCATGTTCAACTGGAATAAAGCTGGTAAGCCCCAGGGTGGAAGTTGAAGAGGGGTCACCTCCAATGCTTGCTTTTGGGGGAGGAGGTGAAGAAAAGAAATAAAAGGAGGGGAAGGGGTGGGAAATAGAGGCAGTGGTATGTAGTAGCAGGATCCAGGCAACAGCACTGCTCACTGATGCTGCAAATTGGCTCGAGGAGACCCCAGCTGCAGGGTTTTGCGGAGGGATCTGAAAAGCATTGGGTCTGCTGCCTGGGGCTTGTCTCAGGACTCCAGAGTATGAGAGGTTAAGCAACCAGAACAGGCAATAGCTGTTACACGGAGTCTGAGACTGAGTTTTGTATGTTTTACTTGGAACTTTTGTTTCCAAACTTATAAGCAAAGGGTGCCTTTAAGTCTTGCTAAATAAACCATCGCTTCGTTTTCCATCCGGCTTGGTTGGCATCAGCGAACGTGGTGATTGTGGGTGACAATGACAAATGGAGGTGGTCTGTGCCTGGGGCAGTGGAGTCCAAACCAAGCAGTGTGTGCAGGGGCTGCTGGGGACGTGCCTGTGGCACGGAGCTTGCTGGGTGGTGCCTGGTGCTCCCCAAGGCAGGTATGGAGAGAAGCCCAGCTCCCGCATGCCAGCGGACGCCCTTCCTGCAAGCACTTGGGCAGCCCTCAAATGGTGACAGCAGGAGATGGCAGGATGGGAGGGTACAGCTCCCTCTGGTAGCCCACCAAGCTGTGGGCACTGTCTCCAGCCATGGTGGGTGCTTTCCAGACCAAGGCACAGTCCTCGGTGTATTTGCTCAGGCACTTCACAGCAGGTGGTTTCAGAACTCTAAGCTCTGCAGCCAGGCAGGAGGTGTTTGGTTTAGTCTGTCCTCTCTTGTACTTTGAGACAGAAGAACCCAGGTTGAAGGAGGGATTGTTTAAGGGAAAAAGAGAAGGAGGTCTCTGTCCCAGACATGGAGACAATTGTCATTCTTCAGACAAGGCAGCTGGTTTGCAAGAAGGCTTCAGCCTGCTGCTTTACACTGGCCACCTTCCCCTGCTGGTGTGGGAACCAGCCCTTTATCAGAAGCAGAATACTTTTCCCACCCTGGATTCTGCTGAGCTTGGACATCCCAAATGTCTGAAGAGCATCTTTCCAGGAATTCTTGCCACTTTTGCCCTCCTCTGGCAATCAAGCCCATGCTCGTTGGGGATGACAAGGGACAGTTCACCTCCCCTTCCACCCACCCTCCCTTCCACTGCCATTTCTGTTCGTTGCTTTTACACAGTGCTGCTGGTGGGTGGTGGCAGCCTCTCTGCAGGTCAGGAAAGCTGCAAGCTGTGCCCACAGATGGCTGGGGTGAGAGCACATCTCCAGCTGGTCACTACTGGATCAGTATGAGCTGCAGCCCCCTCTGTAGACAGGAACACTGTTCCACCCCTCTCAGACCTCACCTTGGTTCACTGTTTGCTGTTGTGAGTAACAGATGAAATATGATGAATCTGAGATTCCATCTCAGGAAATCCACCTCATCTAGCAAGCTATTGGCATTTTTAATGTCCCCATCATGTAATCACCTTTAGGGTGGTTGGAAGGAAAACTCTACCAACGTTTTTGCCTGTCTTTTCTCCTTGGCCAAGTTATCTGTCCTGACATCTGCTGTGAAGGTCAGTGCCATTCATTTGTTCAGTGGATGCCCAGCAAACATAAACAAGAATGAGGAGAGATGGAAGAAAGGTCAAGAGTTCCTACAGGCTTGAAAAACATCGTAGATAAGCAGCAAAGAGATCCCATAGAAGAAGGTGCTGCATTTGGCACATGAGACAGAGCTTGGGCCAGAGGCAATCCTCCTGCAATGTCCACAGTCATCTCATGTGTGAGAAAAGATGAGGGCAGTTCCTGTGACAGTGATGCTGATGGCCATTAGCATTAGTGGAAAAATTAAGACTAGGTTTTCAGCTCAGATGACTACCTTCAAAAGCATCCTTGGATATCTGAAGGTCTTCTGAAAGTCAGATGCCAGGGGTTGGTTGGTTTTCATCCCAGAATGGGGCTGAGCAAAGCACCTGTAAGACTCAGTCCCCACAGAAATTGTCAGATGGGAGTTTTCTCCCTAAAATCTAGTCTGAATCTCCCCTCTTTCAGTTTAAAACCCTGGTGGTAGAGGGGCAGCCAGCTCAGGACTAGCAGTCACACAGAGACCAAACCACAAAAAGGTCTAAGTAAGAATTTCAAGCAGATCTTTGGCTGGTGTAAACCAGGGTTGTGCTATCACTGTGATGGGACATGGGCTTGGTTTAAGTAAATCCTTATAGCTCATGAGGCTTATGTCCCAGACTCACAAGTGGTATAAATCTGTGATGCTCCAGGAAAGCAGCATCTGATTTGATCCTTTATTTTCTCAGTCTCATTCTGGCTCTTCCATACTGGCTCTTTCCCATACACTTCACCTGGGGAATGTTGCTAGCCTGTGTCAGGGGATACTCAGGACCACTAGACTGAGGTGGGAGAAGAACCTCTCCAAATATGTTCAGGACAAAGGTGTCCTTGCTGCTGCTGCTTTCAGCAGCCAAGAGTCCCCAGATGTCACCTACTTGAGCATGAGGCAGGAAGGTAAAATCTGTGCCTGGAATGATGGCACTTCTGACAACCTCCAGGATCAGGAGGCTGCAGGAACAATGCCAGGACTCGTTTTTTTTGTACTTTCTGGAGAAAAGACACTGGCCTAGTTTTATATTCTTGTGACCTCTTAATTCTCAGAATGTCAAACTGCCTCCCCAACGGAAGATGCTGGTCTGAAACCAGCTCCAGATGTGCCAGAGAAGAGCTCACCCCAGGGGTAAACTTGAGACAGTTTTCCAGTGTGAACAATCTTCTGGCATTCACCTGTGCTGGGGACAGGGATACCTGCAGGTGTGAAGAACAGCTTATTGACAGGATTACCACTTGGAATGCAGCACTCAGCACAGGCAGCACTCTGATGAGCCTGATAGATCTGGGGAAGGCTTTTAATAAAGCCATTTGACTCAGGATGTTCCAGAGATGAACGTATTCAAAGTGCTGTGCTCAGCAGCGCCTTCCACCCGGAGGCGGGTTCTGAGCTTGTTCGGAACGTGAACAAAAAAGCAGGAGAGGCCTTTAATCTTGGTGGAAATTGTAGCTAAAGTCTGTAGCCAAATGCAGGCAGAGCAGCATGGGGGGTGCAGAGAAGGTCACTGTCCTTGGCCCTGCTGCCCCTGGGTCAGGAGCTCAGCCCCAGCTCTGGCCCTTCCCTGCAGACCCCAGGCTTCTCAAGTTTGCTCCAGCTGGACGTGCCTTCTCCTCCTCCTTCCTTCTCCCTTTTTCCTCTCTCCTGTCCCCCAAGTCTCCAGCTGCTCTCTGCTTCAGACTGCCTCCTTTATTCGCTCACAGAATCCTCTGGCTTCTCCCCCAAGCCCCCAGCAACTCTTGGAATTAATTTACCACGGCTCAGCGTGGCGATGGCTGCGGAAGGCGCTGGAATTCCCGCTGCTTCACGGCTTGTGTTGCCGTTTACAGCTGTTCAGGGGAATACAAAGCAGGTGTAAAATGCTCCCCCAGTCCCTACAGTAGCATTTTACAGCCAGTGTGCTCTGCTGTAAGAAACTAGTTAAGGTGCAGGCGGGTGAAGAATTAGGGAAACCACTTGGGAAACACCCAGAGAGTTTCAGGAAACAAGGGTTTATTTTGTTCTCCCTCCGTCCTCCTGTTGCTGTTCACTGACATTTAAGAGGAAAGAAACAGGACCAGCTTTGAAACCTCTAGGATCTGGAGAAGATCAGGTGATTCAATGCCACACCATCTGCTTTTTCCTCCCAGCACATCCTGTTGTGGTGAGCCCCAGTGCTTCCCACGGCTTTCCCTCCCAGGAAAATCCCAAATGAGTTCACGCGTTTTCAGCCACCAGAAAATGTCAGATTTCTCCGTGTCAGAACATTCCAGGGGGAAGGGTTAATCAGTGTCCTGGCATCCAAACCAGCATTGCCAAAAGGGAGGATCACTCCAGCAGACTGGGGAGAGGTGGATGCTGCTGGAATTGGTGCAGGGTAGCTGAGTTGGGACACAGCTGCTGTCTTTGGTGTGGAAGAGGGAGGTTCCTCACTGCTGGAGGACCTGGCCTGGCCTGTACAGTGTTAGACATCAGAGCTGTTCACTCACCCACAGCTGCATCAGAGCAGCTGATGCCCTTTCAGGGGGTGACATTGTCGGTCTCCACTTTACAGATGGGGAAATGGAGGACAGAGAGGTTAAGGGCCTTTGAAAGGTACTTGGGTGACCATCTTCCCATAGAATAAATGCCTGAAGCCTGGTAAATAACTGTCCCTGAGTAACTGATGCACTTTGGCCTGGCACTGAGGAGCAGTTTTGCCCTGAAACTCCTTTCCCTTCAGGCTGGCCCTGCCTGGGGGCACGTGTGCTGCAGGGTGTCCTTCAGTCCTTCTCTGCTTGCACAGGGATGCTTGGACCTGCAGCATCACAGGGACACAGACCTGATGCCTTCAATCCTGTATCCTGAGAGTGAGCAAGAGCTTTTACACTTGCATTGGAAAGCAAAGGCTTTGTCCCAAAGTATTTATAATACAAGAAATACAGGAGAGGGAAGAGCTTGGCAAGTCAGGTGAATGAGCTACAATGCAATGAGTTCCATTACCCTGATTCCAACACATCTTTTTAACTGTTAAATATTTATTTGCTTATCCTTTCTTAATCTTATTGCTTTGGATGTTCTCCCTCTTCTGCTGCTGCCAGAGATAAGGACCTTGTGCTGTGAGGTAATGGTTTTTAAACTGAAAGAGGGGAGATTTAAACTAGATATTAGGGGAGAAATTGTTTACAATGAGGGTGGTGAGACAATGGCCCAGGTTGCCCAGCGAGATGATAGAAGCCCCATCCCTGGAAACATTTCAGATCAGGTTGGATGGGGCTCTGAGCAACCTGGTCCAGTGGAAGTGTCCCTGCTTGCTGCAGGGGGTTGGACTAGATGGCCTTGTAAGGTCCCTCCCAACTGGAGCCCCTCTGTGATTCTGAGATTCCATCCTGAGCAGCCTAAGGGTTCAACACGTGCTGGCCAACCTGACTGACAGGTCCCTGGTGCTCTGCTGAGCCCCACAGCCTCCTCCTTCCCTTGCCAAGACTGGGGCTGCACCTCCTTCTGCTCCCAGTTATTGATTTATTCTGGTCTCCCGAGTGTTTTACTGAGCTGTAAAGTTTTAGGGTAATGTGTGAAAAAGAACCTTTGGGAAAACTCTGCCCCACTAACAAGACACATGAGACAACAAAACATCCCCTCTGCAAATATATTTCCCAGTGAACTTACTGGAGAATAAAAGGCAACCACATTTCCAACAGTTTCTTGTGTCTCACGTCCAGATATCTCCCCTGACTGATGTCAGAGATTCATGCATCAAAACAGCTTTTTTTTTCAAAAGAAAAGAGAAAGTCTGACTGTTGGGGGTAAAAAATGAGTAGGTGGAGTGTGTGTGTGTGTGTGTGTGTGTGTGTGTGCCCAGGGCTACGTGCAGTGCCTTGATACCCAGGTGAAGCACATGGCCATGGCAGAGCAGCAACATCCAGAGCCAGGGAATAAATATCAAGTGGCAGCTAAAAGTGTTTTGGTGGAATTGATCATTCGTTCGACAGAGAGCAGCCCCAGAGCCCCCAGGCCAGGCACAGCAGAGCTTCTCACCCACAGGCCTATCTAGAAACTGTAGGTTGCTATGGTAACAGCATTATTTATTTTTTTTCAAGGGAGACTAATGCAAGTTGTGAGCAGGAGAGAGGATGAAGCATGTACTTTGAAACAAAGCCTCCCAGGGAAGCTCAGCCTGCTGAAAACAATCCAAGCCAACACATGGAGAAGGTGGAGGCTTCTCAGGCTCGGTGGGGAGGAGGAGGGGGTGGGTGGTTCTGGGGGGGAAGAGGCATTAATGTGGGAAAAGTCTGGGAGGCTAACACAGGCATGTCAGCAGGCAGGGACCTGCACGTTGCAGGGGACAGGGTGGCTGTGGACACGTGCTGGGGGATGCTGTGGGTGGCTCCGTGTGGCAGTGCCAGCTCCCAGGGCCCCTGTCACCACTTGCTGCACACCCAGAAATGGGCTTTGGGTTCTGTAACAGTCGCTGGGTTTAGGAGCAGATCCTGGGGCTAGTGGGGTTGTGGGGTCCTGGGAGTGGGACTGATGGATGCAGGAGAGCCACTGGCCAGGAACAGAGCCACGGAGATGATGGAGGGAGTGGAACATCTCCCTGATGAGGAAAGGCTGAGGGAGCTGGGGCTCTGGAGCTTGGAGGAGACTGAGGGGTGACCTCATCAGTGGTTACAAATATGTAAAGGGTGAGTGTCAGGAGGACAGAGCCAGGCTTTGTTCAGTGATGTCCAGTGACAGGACAAGGGGCAGTGGGTGCAAACTGGAGCACAGGAGGTTCCATGGGAATATCAGGAAGAACTTCTTTCCTGTGAGAGTGACAGAGCCCTGGGACAGGCTGCCCAGAGAGGCTGGGGAGTCTCCTTCTCTGGAGACATTCAAACCCCCCTGGACACGTTCCTGTGTGATGTGCTCTGGGTGACCCTGCTCTGGCAGGGGGGTTGGGCTGGGTGAGCTTTCCAGGTCCCTTCCAACCCCTGGGATTCTGTGACTCTGTGAACAGTGAGGAGGTACAGAGGATGGAGACTGTGCGTGTGGGTAGGAGATCCAATATGATACATTTGGATGTTTTCCCACTTCCTGAATCTGGATGAGGAATGACAAAGAAATAGTGTTCTCAAAGCAGACAAAAGCAGGGATGGAAACAGTTCTGGAGCAAAACACCTAAGGTGGGAGGCCAGGTCAGGTCCTTGTCCTGTGTTGCTCATGCTACAAGGTCTGCATGGTGGAGGACAGGTAGGTGGTTTCCCTCACCCCATGCTCTGTCCACCCCCTCCAGACCTGGGAAAGCACTGGGAGCAGAGAGTGAGGGGGTAACACAAAGCTCACCACCAGCAATGGGAGGGCAGGAGGTTACCTGAGGATGCAGTAGGCAAGGGGAGTCATGCTCCTGGCTAGATTTTGGGATTACCTGTTTCTTGATTTGCATCTGCAAGCTTGCCCATTCTTCCTCTCAAACTCCAGTTTCATGGACACTTGAGTCAACCTAATGGCTCTTCTGCCATTAAAGCAGAGATCTCAGTCCTCTTCTCACATCCTCTGCTATGGCCACTGTCCTCTGTCCTGACTCTGGTGCTGTCACACTCTTCCATTGGCTGATTGAACTCATTAACCCAGCAAAATCAGGTCATTCAACACATGATGACAGGTAGGAGTGCACTCAGCAGGGGGATCCAGGGGGATTACCCTGTTCAGGCAGTGCTGAACTTGTCACCACTGATCTGTGGCTCATGGAACCGTATCCCTGAGCAGGAGTTTCAGAGGCTGCCTGTGAACAAGCCTGGGGGAGAGGCTGTGCTGGGAACTTAGTGTCCAGCTGGGACTGACTATCAGCACCTTCAAGGCCACGTGCACATTGAGATGCAGAGATGAAGTGGGCTGAGGTTCAGACCAGCAGCTTTGGGATTCTCCAGAGCTCAAATATGACACCTTGATGACATTTTACAATCAGAACAATTCTCTTGCAGTTCAGGCATTTCCATTTTAAGTTGCTCAGGACTTTCCTTGGGGGGAAAAAACCCAACTAAGCCCACTGTCTAACCAGCTGTTTGGTCCTGCACCATCCTGCTCTATTGTGGAAGGGTAACATTTCTGTAGCAGGTTTGCTTCTCCCTGTTTGCTTCTGTGTGACATGCTAGATCAATTATGGTTTGTAAAATGCATTAGATCTTCAGACGAAAGGCAGCAACACAATCTTTTCTTCCATTAATCACAGCAGTTTACAGAAACCATCAATTTAAAATGTAAAAGCCAATTTGCAACTGGTATTGACAACAATTAAATTGGCTTCCAGAAGGTAATGCAACTAGTTGCTTTTGACACCGTGTAGAATAAAATCTTTATAAGGACATTCTGTGTGTTGAGCTTCTCCCATTTCATGACTGCTGGTCCTGGCACACTCTGTGGAAGTGTAAGCAGGGGGAGCTGGAAACAATACTTCATAAGAATGTGCCATCATCAGAGAACTTTCCTTCCCCTCTCGTTGGACCCCTGTCCAAATATTGCAACTCAATCTATGCTCTGCTTTCATCACTATCAGCCTCCTTTCTTTGCTGACTTTAAAATGATGCAAAAATGTACTGAAACAAAGATTCACTGCTTTGGTCCAGGCAATATCAGCATGAACTCTCCAGCTGACCACTGGCCACAGCCTCCATGAAAAGCAGTGACATGGGCTCTGCAAAGCTTTAAGTAACTTGCAACCTTGCCATGGAAAACTACCTGCTCAGCTTAAAGACCTGTGAGGATAAAGGTGATACTGGGGAAGTCCTGGTTAAATTCTCATAAATTGGTCCTTGAGTATATCATAGAATCCTAGAATGGTTTGAGTTAGAAGGGACCTTAAAGATCATCTAGATCCAACCCTGCATGGGCAGGGACACCTCCCACCAGCCCAGGCTGCTCCAAGCCCCATCCAACCTGCCCTTCAACACTGCCAGGGATGGGGCAGCCACAGCTTCCCTGGGCAACCTGGGCCAGGCTCTCACCACCCTCACAGCAAAGAATTTCCTCCTAATGTCCAATCTAAATCTACCCTTTTCAGGTTTTAATCCATCCCCCCTTGTCCTCTCGCTACAAGCCCTGGTAAAAAGTGCCCCCCCAATGAGTAGCTCATCTGACACCCAGATGTGCAGCTTTGGAGTCCTTGCAAGACCCTGGCTAGGGGAGGTGGGAGTATCACCAGCAGAAGAGACTGCTCAGGCCTCTGAAAACCTGGTTGATCAGTGTTTTGTTCCTACCAGGCTTCCCAGCTGTCTCTTATTGCCTTGTCTCAAAGTCTGCTGGACCAGAGCAAAGGGACAAGGACCAGGCTGCAGTGCTGCCTTGTCATTGCTTCCAGCAGTGAATCTCTCCATGAGGCAGCTTGGCTTTTCCTGCACAACACCCCTATCTCCAGGGTATTCCCACCTTCTGGGATATGCCAGGCGTGTTTGCTGGTGGCTTTCAGCAAGAGATTGTGTCTAGACTGAAAGATGGCAGGAAGGTCTGGCTCACGCTGAAGAACTGAGGACAGCCTTTCGTGTTGGCTTCAAACTGCTTTTATCACTGGTGCAATCCCTGCTCCTCCTGGCTTGTCAGCCTCGTGTATGTAGCTTGGGAATTGAATGGGTCTTGCCTCACTTCCCCTTCTCTGAAGCTTTGTTACCCTCAGACTGTCTTACTTGTTGCAGGTACCTGAGAAGACTCCCATGTGGCTATTTAGATGAGCCTACCTAAGAAGGAATGATGTCCTCCTCCATAAAAGGACAAATCTAACTGCTCTTCCTGATTGATTTAAAATATTTGAGGAGGAAGGAAAAGGGAGTACATCTGTCACAATCTCACTTACAATCAGAGAAGTTAATGGAAAGATTCCTTCTGGCTCTCCTGGGCTTTGGACCAGGCTCTGTACTGCAACGTGAGCAAATAATGTCGTTCACGTCTCAGCAATTCTCAGGAAGAGAATTCTAATAGATGTGGATGGCCTTTTGCAGCTCTCTCCCCAAATCTGTCCCTGCTTTGTCAGCTGTGCCAACACCTCCATCTTCTCGTGCTAAATCACTTCTGTGGGTAACTGTTGCTCTCTCAAACAAGCCCCACGCAAGGTGGTAACGTGCTGCCGGGCACAGGGCGCTGCCCCAGCGCTCGGGATGACCCCTCTGAAAAGGCAATAAGATCAAGATTAGTTCTTGAATCTGTGGCTTTCTACCCCAAGTCTCTCCAGGCTCTTGTCATTTCACACCTCTCCTCCCTCGACCCGCAGCTTTTCCTACTGAGAAAGCATTTCTCAGCAAGCTCCACGGGCAGGGTGCAGTTATCCTGAGGGATCTCAAATCCCGGTTGTTCCTGGGGTGACTCGCCAGCACTCAAACCCCAGGTGCCTCCACATCCCATCTTCCTTGTAGCAAGCAGTGCCATGGCCCTTACAGGAAGAGTCTTTGGGGAGCTCTGGAAGGATTTTGTCTCTGTGGTGATCAGGGGATGGAAGAGGGCTGTGGAGATGAGTCCATCCTGGAGGTGAAGCACAGCTTTAAGCAAGCTCAAGTGCTGCAGGCTGCCTGAGATCACAGGCAGTGAGTGTGGCATTCAGGTTGCACAGCTCAGCAGAACAAGTGTTTCTGTTAAATCCTACTTAGGTATTCATGTATGCAGGGATCAGGAAGCAGGGTGGAGGAGGAGAAATTCAGTGGGTTCTTTATGCACAGGCTGCAGTCAGGTAACTCCAACCACCTCCATCTCTGAAACATTCCATTTCTGCCTTGGGGTGGGTCCTTGGGGATTTGAGAGGTTCTCATCCCAAGTTTCCAGGTTTGTGACTGCCCTCATTGCATCACTGCAGTGCCTGGCATGGGTAGAACCATGCAGCACAGACTTAGATGATGTCCTCTCTCTTCTGAGGCTACTTGCTGTGTGTGGCTTGTCTTCCATGATGAGCAACTAACCAGTACAGGAATGACCCCAAAGGTCTTGCCCTCAGTCCCTCTACTGTGGCAGAGGGCAGCACTAGGAGCTGGACTAAGGACTCTGATTACCTCCCTACTTGCCTCCAGTCTCCACTTGGCTAAAATGTCTCTGAGTGGGCTTGGCCATCAAAGGATTCAGGCAGAAAAGCATGGATTCTGATCAACACTTGCTGTTCTCATGACTTACGGGTAGGACAGTTGTGGTGAGGGGTTAGACAAGTTGTCATGAGTTGTTGTGATGCCATCTGACATGCAAGAGTGGTAGTGTATAGCACTATGGTTGTCATATCTATGGGACAACAAAGGAGATTGCCCTGTCTTTTGGGACACTGTCAGTAGCCCAGGACAGTGCCTTGGACCAGACCTGAAGAGCCAGCACCAACCCTCATACCCTCAGCAGGTATAGCCTGTGGACCTTTGGAGGCTTTGGCCACAGGCTGTTTGCAGGTGCTGAAGCTGGATCACTCCCACCTGAGCAGGACAGTGAGTTCCTGACTGACAAAGAAGGAAACCAGGGCTGTCTGCCTGTGGCTGGAGAGGGGGCAGAGGTACCCCCAGACTAAGTCCTGCAGCTCCCTGGCATGGCTGGTGGGGCTGGTCTGTGCAAAGCCAGCCTGTGAAACCCCCCCACAGCTTCTGTTTGGAGATACAGGGAAAGGCAGCAGCAAAGCATCCCTCAGAAGTCTTCTACAAATGCAGTTGTGACTTCCCAACCACGGAGCAGTTGCTCCTCCAAGGATCCCAGACTTTCTCTATGAGCCTACGAGTCACACTTCTAAAATAGGGACCAGCCTTGATTTTGGAGAGTATCCTGAGAGATCTGCCAGAGCCAAGACTTTCTGTTTGGTTTGGTTTGATAGTTTTAGCCTGAAGATTTGAGGAAATTCCAGGTTTTCCACCATCCAGATTCTGAGCCCTTTGGTGTCCCAGTGGAAGCCAAGTTACACCTCTATTCTAGCTCGAGTGGGTTTGGAAGGTCTGCATTGTCCACCCAAGCCCCAGTCCCAGGCAGCATAACCTCTGGTGGGCTTCCTGGCTGATGGAGCCTTCAGAAATGCTGGAATTCAGTCAGAAAGAACTGGGCTTTGCTATTGTTCCTTTATCTGGAGGTGGGAGTTGGACTCTCCCACAGTGACGCACTTCTCAGCAGTGTGTGACTGAGAACATTACAGAGGTTTCTACTGAAACCTGTGTCCCACTGTGGAGGTTTGCAGCAAGCTTCAGGTCCTATGGTAACCGCCTTTCTAACATCATCCCCATAATTATTTCACCCATGGATTTTGAGCAACCTTTCCCCCCCCGTCCCCAATCCATGCTGGCAGGGTCTATTGATCTGAGCAGATTTTGTTCTCTCCGTGTTGACAAACTGAATTTTCCCTCCCCAGCTGGCACTCAGTGCCACTTACACCCTTTCTTTTGCTTCTTCTGAAGAGCCCACAGCTCTTTGTGCTCATTTCCTGGTGGTGGCACTGCTGCAAGCTCCCTGGCCCCCCTGCAGTGTCCAGGTTCCCAGCCCATACCAGAATTCAAGTTCTGCTTTCTCTTAGCCAAGAATCCTGGCAAAACCATTTCTGTCAAGTCACTCCTGACTCCTCAGTCCTGTCACACTTCTGGTAGTGCTTATCTAACCCAGTTCCTTCCCCATGCCCCTCCATCCCCCCTTTCTGCCCTCTACATTTCTTTGTTACTTCCACACATGCTGTTGTGTCAGCTCCTCTCTGTCTGTCTCTACCCATTTAGATTTTGTGTGGATCCATGTGAAAAATCAGCCTTTTGTGCAGGATCCCCAGAATCTTCAGCCAGGGCTCGTGGGGGTGAGGACCTGGCATGTTCAGCATCAATATGACTGGAGAGCAAGGAACACAGGGGCCTGAGGCAGGGCAAGGGGTTGAACAGCCAAACCAGTGGTCACCATGGTTGACCAGGAGGAGAGAGCAATGGAGAAAATGATCAGGGCCCTCCTCCTCTCAAGTTAAGCAATTTAGTAGCCAGAAGAGCAAGGGGTCTGCACTGTAGATCTACTTCCTTCTCAGCAGGAGAACCCAGTGATCTTGAGGAACTTGGTTTGCCCATGACTGGACTTTCTAGCATTCATGGGCTCAATGTGAAGAGCTGCTCATGGTGCTCAGATCCTGTGGGAGCTCAGGGAGTGCTGGTCTCTTCACAGAAGTACCAGTGTTGCTTGTTGAGCTCCTGCTCTCACCTTTGTGTCCCACACGTGTCCCCATGTGTCCAGGCTTGAAGGCTTCTGCACTTCAGGAGCTGACAGACCCTGACTGCCTGGTCACTCGGGTGGGGATTCACATGGTCCCAGTGTTGTGTTAAGCTGCAGGGTGACACCTTGTGAACATCAGCTTAACATATTTGTCAGAATGATACTTGGTGGAGCGAATGAAATATTTACCTTTGAGCAGCTGTAAGATCATGAATGTTTCAGGGTCTGCTGCCAGCCAGCCCCTTCCTGAGTTATGTTCTTGAATTGTTTATGAGGCTCACTGGACTGCCCTTCATCAACCAGGGACTCAGGCTTTTCTGGGACATGTTGAATTAGCAAAAACCCTCTGTCCTGCTGGCCAGGGCATCCATGGCAAGAAACCAGGAGATGGAGGCTGACACAAGCTCTAACCTTCCATGAACCCTCCCCAGTTCAGAGTATCATAGAATCATGGAAAGGTTTGGAAGGGACCTTCAAGATCATCTAGTTCCAACCACCCACCGTGGGCAGGGACACCCAGGTTGCTCCAAGCCCCATCCAACTTGCCCTTCAACACTTCCAGGGATAGCATTTCCACAACTCCTCTGGGCAACCTGGGCCAGGGTCTCACCACCCTCACACTCAAGAATTTCATCCTAATGTCTCACCTAAATCTCCCCTCCTCCAGTTTAAAGCCATTCCCCCGTGTCCTGTTGCCACATGCCCTTATAAAAGTCTCTTCACCTGCTTCCCTGGAGGGCCCCTGACGATGCAGTGACTGCTTTTGATAGGTTTGGGGATTCTTTTTGCTTTTGCTCTTGTTTTTCTCTTGGTCAGTTATGTCTATGTCTTTACTACAGCTAAAGAAATAGATTTTTAAAAAACCAAATTCCTTCCTATCAGGAGTTTCAGATGCTCAAATCTGTAATTGCCCTTAGGTTTTGGGACAAAGCTAAGCCTGAGGGAGCTCTCTCTCCCAGACAAGAGTGCTTCAGGAATCTCCTCTGTGCTAGACAAAAGGAGATTTTTGCACCAGAAAAATGTTATCTTTTTTCTTTTTTATGTCTTCTAATGTCTTGATCTAAAGAGGGAAATTTTTAAGGCAGAGGTGGCTAGAAAATTAGAGCAAGATGTGTCTTTAAAATAGGATGCTCCTCAAGGAAGACAAAATCTCTGACATTTTAAGCTTTGCCCTGTTCATCTCTGTGGTGGGGGAGGACAAGAGATTCCCACTTGCAGTGTGGGGGCTGTTTCTGATGATCTCCCTAAAACTCAGTGAAGGTTTTGCATAAAATCTTATCAATTAAATGGTAAGAAGGAAATATTCACTGATGGGGTTTTCGAGCTGCTGAGTTGCCCTGACGCTCAGTGTAAGGGTTTCACCAGCCTTTGTGGCAGGTGGGTGGAAAGTGCCAAATGCAATTCCAGTCCTCATCTTTAGAGGCAAGGCTGGGAATGTGAGGTTGAGCAGGTGCAGTAAAATGAGGTAGAGGAGTAAACATGGCTTTTGTGAACAGAGGGCATGCAGTGGGAGCCTGCTAGTGCCCCATGAAGGGATCGAGTGGTGTGTGGATGGAAGGGATCCTGTCAAGGCAGTGGTGTTGTTTCTCTTTGGAAATGGCCAGTGAGGTCTCTCAACAGTGCTTGAGAGTACCATGGGAGAAGAGGAAAGGTGGTCTCAAGAATGAGTAGCAGATGAAATGGTAGGGAGCAGTGGATGAGGACAAACAGCCACTGGGCAGATGATCAGAGGCCTGTGAGATCTGCCCTGGGACATGGGCTGCTCCCTGGATTCTGAATGATCCAGGAAAGATGTACAGTGGGCTGACAAAAGGTTGTGGGTGATGTGGAATTATGCTGAGCTCTCAGCTCTGAGGCTGACAGCAGGGACGTCCCTGGATGGAAGTAATAATCTCCTGAAAAGATTTCCAACATGAGCAAGAGGGAGGCCAGCAAGCTGTCCTTTGGGCAGGGAGGTACCCAGGGACATCAAACACCTCGCTGGGGTTTTAGGCCTCAGAAGTACCTACCTCATCTTTGGATTTAGTTGTTGGAATTAAGAAGTCTTGGATAAAATCTATTCTATGCTTACAGTGTTTTGGACTGTCCAAATCTCTGACTCATCTCACCCTTCCAAGAATCAGGACAGCTTGTATCAAACAGGTCTCCTCTAAGACCTCTGGATACCAGAGCTGAAGGTCAGATCCATTCAGAGATGAAGGGCATCTCCTTAAAATCAGTATGCTCCTGGAAGGCTGGGCAACCAGGAGCACTGCATGGACCAGGGCAGTGCTGGGCAGAGTCCTCCTTGGAGGTGTCCTGCAGCATCTCCAGTGCATACAGCACCCAAAAAAGGACATCTCAGTTAGACTGTTTGCACTTCAGACATGCCTTGGACCACAGCCCTGTCCTCCAACCTCCCCCATGGTCCTTCAAGGCAGCCAGCTCTGCAGATGCTCAGGGAAGCAGCTCCTGCTCGTAAGGCACGTTGCTCTCCTTGACCTATTTGCTCATTACCTCCACAAATGTGGTTTTGATTAAGGAATTTTCCTAAGTAATTACTACAGCATTAGCAATTCAGCCAAAAAGCAACGTGGTGTGGGATCTGCCCAAGGCCAGCGTGCTGGCTGCCAGCAGCCTGTCGGGCAGGGAGAGCCAGGGCCAGCACTGCAGGGCAGGTGGGCACAGCTTTGTCCTGCCCACCAGGACACAGAGTCCTCCAGGTCACATGCCAGCTCCGTGTGTGGCTTCTGCTGCTCACCGTGGTGCTGCCCTGGAGCTGGGGAGATGCTCTGACACCCACTGCACATTCACGGGTTAAAAAAAGACTCTTGCTTCCAGTCGCTTGCTGAAATGAAAATGCCTCTGAGCTCCTCTTGTTCTGAGCAGCAGGAGAGAAGGATAATCCACCCCTTCCCACGAAGAGGCTGAATCCAAGGAGCTGGTTCCATGGTGGCAGTGGCACATCCCAGCCTGGCTCAGAAGGGACAGGCTCACGTGTGTGATACCCCCTGTGCGTGGCACAGACCAAGCTGCTGAGCAGAGCAGAGCTCTGCCATGATTCTCCTCAGCCACAGCATGCTTCCTTGTTAAGAGTTTGCCACCAAGGAACTCTGCCAGAGGTTTTCCTCATAGAAGACAACAAAAAACCATGTGCAAATCTGGCCTGGGACTAGAAAAAGACAAGCTCAAAGTGACTCAGCCCAAGAAAATTGTTGCCCCCAAGTAAAACTGCTCCAAAAGGGGGCCAAAGCTGAGCTCACTTTCACTCAAGGAAGGCAGGACACGAATGGTGTCACCTTTAAGATCAAAGCAACTGGCTGAATTCCTCTCTGTGAGAGTAACTACCTAGTAAACAAAGCCAGCACTCATTTCTGCAAGCATCTGCCTGAGCCTTCAGCAGCTTTCTAATGCAGCTCTGGGGGAGTGCTGCCAAACAAGGAGGGACTCCTTCCAAGGCTTCATCAGTGGAAATATAAATATCCCTGTTGTTAATTTTGGGTGCCACAATTCATCAGTGGCTGTCTTCTGCAGTTGAGCTCCATGGCATCTCCTGAGAGCCTGGGCAGTAAAGAATTCCTGTGCTAATGGAGAAGAGGCGGGTGCTGGGGCTGCCCGTGCTGGTGAACAGAAGGATGCAGGAGGGGTGGAATGAGCTGGTTGTGTGTAGCATGGTCACCTGGGAGGCACAGGTTCATGGTGCAGTCACTGCTGTGGCTGGGTGTGTGCTACCAGAGGTGCTCAGAGTGAAGGACATGGTACATGAAGAGCTACAGGGCACGGAGAGCTCTGGGCAGAGTGGCCTGCTGACTGGGCACAGGGGTCCAGAAAAGGCTTGGCCAGAAGAATGGAGCCCGACTGAAGAGTGCACAGCTGTGCCACATGTAAATCCTGCAGAAGATCCCTGCAACACTACAAAGTGGATTTCAATTGGGATGCTGTGATAACGTGGGGCAGGCTGGCAGATCCTGTGCACTCTGAAGGGAGGAGATCCCAGCAGGCCAGGGAGAAAGGGACTCCACTGCATGGAGGGAGGGCTTGCAGCCAGAACTCTGAAGGAAAGGCAAAGCTGTGCTGTTGCTCCCAGCAACGCAGGAGCTTGGGCTTATGACAGTGTGGGTATAGAACAACAATCCCTCTGAGACCTGCAGGGATCTCAGAGCAGAAATCTGGTGCTGAAGCCCCATCTTCCTCTTTGACTTACTGGATGTGAGCCCTTCCGAGACCATAGTCCAGGGTGGCAGCTCAGGACGGGCAAGAGAGAGGCAAAGACATAATAGCTGTGTCATGTGTCTCCTCCTAAAAGAGCTTTTAGTTCCCTGGGGTAGAGCACCTGGGGTACTTCAAGATAAGCCAGCAGCCACAGGGTGCCTGTCCTCCAGAGACTGGATGCCATTGTCACTTTGGCCCTTCACAGCCAGACAAGACATCTCACAAGCTCTGCCTCCTTTAAACAGCCATGAAGTGCTAGACCCCTCCAGCTGCCTGTGCATGCAGATTTACCAGTATTTTGGTCATCCTTTGCTTGTCAGCACAAGCTGTCACAATAAAGGTTGGAGGCATCTTCAAGGGTCAGCTGTGGGGCAGTCCAAGTCCAGGAATTCAAGGAAGCATGAGCATGTAATCAGCTAATAATGAACAAAAGAATCTCTGAAAATCACACAGGACCAGCATCCCTGTTATTTCAAAGCCAGTTTTAAAGCAGGATTGTCTCTCCCTCCAGAACAACCCTCCCTTGCTTCTAAGTGATGCTTTTTTATGTGTTTCCAAGTACTTAATGATGGTGAGAATCAACATCAACAACTTTCTGGGGAAACTGAGTAAGGAGGAGGAATGAAGCATTTCCCCAGGCATCATGGAGTCCAGCCAGAAGCAGTAGGCAGGTCTTCTGAGGCCTGGTGTTGACCTCTGTGTTCTAGGAGACCCTTTGCTCAGAAGCAACATGCTCCTCTCTGTGCTTGGCTCCAGGGCTTGCTTGATGTACTGGTTGTTGCAGACGGGTGAGTGTTGGAATGAACAGGGTGCTGAAAACACTGCTCAGGTCAACTGCTTTCAAAGAACTGTTAGTCTTCTGGTCCCTGTGAAACTGCAATAGCTGTGGTAGAAGAAGCAGTGAGGGGGAGCATGGAAGGGCCATCACTGGAGTCAGGGTTTCAGCAAGGGTAGCTGGAGGCACTTGATGCTCAAGGAGCTCCACCAGGAAGGGGTTTATTAGAAATGTGCAGCAGCAGTTGCCTGCTGAGTTGGAAACAGGGAAAGGTCAAGGAAAACTGCTGATGGGGAAAAAGGGGGATGGCAGGATGTGAAAAGACAAGCAGGGGGATTCCCAGAAGGTCTGCTACCTAAGGTAACCTACTACAGATGTCCCAGGAAAATGAGTGGGTGATAAGATCCCAAATGCTTTTGAGTATCTGAGCATGATGTTCCCTCTCAGATGGATGTAAGAAAGGATTTAGACACTTCAGCATTTCTGTAAACTTCAGCAGGCTCCTATCTACATGTTCAGGCACATGAAGTACCTACAAGAGCTTTCCCCAGTCTTTAATAATGTCAGCAGGATTTGCCTCTTAAGTACTGACTTCTCTGTCTTAATTGGGGCTCAGTTTGAGATGTGAGTTGTTGTTCCTGACTTCTTTGCTTCCAAATGAAAGCAGAAACCATAAATGACTACGTTTAAGTGTGTGAAACAGAACAACTTGCATCCTTAGACTGTCAATTCCATATACCCATGTATTTACTTACATTTATAAACACAGCACTTCATAAATATTTATAAGGAAGCTCCCAAAGCCCAGCTGGGGGGAAAAAAAAATATTATCACCATTTCCCAGCTGTCAAACTGAAGCACAAGTGGTGACATGACTTGGCCAAAGAGACCAAGCAGGGTAGCATCACCATCATGTCCAGGCTGTCAGCTTTCCTTCCATCATAGCCACCACTGCTGCATTGTCCCCTTCCATCATGCTCCCACCTTCAGCAGTGGCTTCACCCACTGTGCTCACATGGGTAAGCAGTCCAACACTTTCTTCATAGCACTGATGTTAAACTTCCCCCTTGTAGGAGAAAAAACCCTGGAGTATCCTGGATTTGATGGCCCGTCAGGACAAGGAACATTTCAGTTCTGTTCTAGCCAACTGATGAAAGTTAAATGAGTAAAGCTTCAGAACAGCTGACAACCATCAAAAGCCCCTGGTGCCTGGGTCATCAGACAAAGGCTGAGCTGCCTCTCTCACCTCCAGGCACTCTCACATCCCAGAACCTCCTCTTTGACAGACACATTCAGAGCTCTAAGTCTGAACAGGTCACAGGGGTTGCTGATGAAGTGGAGGGAAGCAGGCAACCTTGGAGATGGTTTCATCAGAGGTACTTTGAAATGAAGATGTTCTTTTCCACTGAATGTAGAAAGGAGTGGCCATGTGAAGACCTAGGTGTCTTAAGGACAACTTAGGGCAAATGAATGCCTTCTGTAGCAAACTCAACCTTATTTATCTGACAGTAAATATAATGGGAGGTTTAAATATTTAGCTGAGAGTTTCCTTGCTCCCTGTAATGCCAGGCCCACCAGCCCATGGTGTAACTCACCCTACAAGAGGCTCCTGGTTGGTTGGCTTAACTGCTTTTGCACCACCCTTTCAGGAGTTAAACCATGTCCTGAAAGTATCCCAGCTTCTTACCATCAAACCATTCCTATTTCATAGAATCATAGAACCACAGAATGGTTTGGGTTGGAAGGGACCTTAAAGATCATCCAAGGGCAGGGACACCTCCCACCAGCCCAGGTTGCTCCAAGCCCCATCCAACCTGCCCTTCAACACTGCCAGGGATGGGGCAGCCACAGCTTCCCTGGGCAACCTGGGCCAGGGTCTCACCACCCTCACAGCAAAGAATTTCTTCCTAATGTCTCACCTAAATCTTCCCTCCTCCAGTTTTAATCCATTCTCCCTTGTCCTATCACTAAAAATCCTTGTCCCAAGCCCCTCCCCAGCTTTCCTGGAGCCCCTTCAGGCACTGGAAGCTGCTCTCAGGTCTCCCTGGAGCCTTCTCTTCTCCAGGCTGAACACCCCAACTCTCCCAGCCTGGCTCCAGAGCAGAGCCAAACAGCCCAGGCATGGCCAGGGAGTTGGACAATGCAAGGTGCTTTCCCTCAGAAGGCCCAGCAGGACGTGTGAGGAGAGCTTTCCAGCCAGGCACATCTGGAGTTTTGGGTTTTACCAGAGGCACTCACAGCAGCTGGCAGCTGTCAAGCTGTGGCCTTCATTTGGAAATGATCAACTCTTCCTGCTTTCCTCGAGGGCTTAGATTTTGAGCCTACAGATGGCTGGTCAGAAGACACACTTGCCTCATGTCTAGTCCCTTTGGAGCTGGGTTAGATCACTTGTCACAGCAGGTGACATCAGACTGCAGAGGCAAGACCTGGGCAAGGTATTACAGGTTGCCCTTTCTTAGTGCTTGGGCTGCAGGGTGAGCATCACCCCAGAAATGCAGTGGAAACTGTGACTCTTCCTTCAGGAGGAATTTTTGGGGAGCTTTGGAAATTGTCAGGTGTCTTTCTGGAGTTCAGAGGAGAGCTGTGTTGAATTTTGGGCAGCTTGAATGGCAGCACAGAAGGTCCAGAGGGAGGCAATGGGACTCAGTCAGGCTTCCCACTCTCCCAGGTGTGAGGCACCTGGAGAGTTCAGCGTGCCAGCTTCGTGCAGGGCTGAGAGAAACAAACCCTGCAAACAGCTGATCCTGCTTGTGAAACTGGGAGAAATGCAGTGCCAGAAGGGGTTGCTAGAAGAAACTGCCAGCACCTTGTTAAAAAAAAGAAAAATGTTTATTGTTTCCTAAAGCCAGAATGAAACAGGTCACTGCATCTGAGATGTAATAGTTTTGGTCCAAAGACCTGCCCCAGATGCAAAGTGGTGCAGGCCTGTTATGGGCTTTAAAAAAGCCCGTGTGTTAGACATGGAGATTGAATTGCTTGACTTCTGGAAAAACCCCTACTCTCTTCCTACCAGCATGAAAAATCAAGTCTCTGACACTCTGACCTTCCGACCAACTCCAACCACTTCCATAGCCACAAAGCTCAGGATAAGAATGGGAAAGTTTGTGTTTTGGTGTATGACACTTCCCAGAACCTGTCACCTTTGCCCAGCTCTGTTGAGGATGCACCTTTCACATCTGTGAGCAGGAAGATGTCCCTTTCCCATGGCCTGTTCCTGTCAGGAACTGCCCAGAGCAGTCTGTGACCTGGTATGAGTGGATAGAGATGCTCCTGTTAAGGAATTTTGGTTAAATTATACCCATCTCCTTCTCTTTCTTGCCTTCATCTCTTCTCACTTTCTCCTTTCTCACGTCCCTCCTGTGTCTCTCCATACCCTCCATTCTGTTTTTCCTGGCTGTAAGTTAGAAAAGGGAGCAGGGAATCGTCCAGATCTGCTCTTTGATCTGCTGAGATCAAATCTGCAAAGTCAATGAAACTCCCTGATAGTTTTTATGATCCAGATCTGGAACTGAGGAGGAAGGGAGGGGTTAGAGAACACGAATCCTATGTCTCCGTGCAGGCCAGAGGGCACCCCAGTGTCATCCCCATTGGACTCTGACATTGGAGCAACCCCACCAGCACCAGGGGTTCACCTGTCCAGCTGCATCCACCTTTCCTCCTTAGGTCCCCATCACTCAGGCTTCCTTGCTTGTCTTGGACATGAGCTGATTCCTGGGAGCAGAGTGCTGGAGGAGGACGAGCAGCCCTGTCCCCGGGAAGGGAGCATGTTCTCATGAGCAGATCTGGACAGCACACTTCCTTACTGGCTGATGTTCATGAAAGGGCTGAGGCTCCTCCAGGACACGTTCAGCTCCTGCAGCAGCAGGGCTGGGAGCACTGGCTGCACAGCCTGTTGTGGTGGCTGCAGCAGTGCAGAGAGGTTCCTGCCCACAGCTCTCAGCTGCTCCTTGGCTTTTAAGACATGCTTGTGGTGACAGTGATGCTGTATCCACAGCTCTAATTAGTTCATGCTAATCAATGCCTCGCACCAACTGCACATCAGGATTGCAGGGGCTGAGCCTACAAAGCTGCTTGCTGTGTGTGAGCCAGGCTGTGTCCCTGGGCTCTCCTCACTCACTGCTGAGCAGCACTGCCATAGTAAGGCCTGGATCACCCACTTCCCATGTCTTCTCTGGCCTTCAAGTAACACACAGAAATGAAGGGACACAAATTGAAGAAGTTCAGCAACACAAAACGTCCCACCAGGAAATGTGGGGGGGGCAGGATCTCCTGCAGCTTGTGATCCCCATCAGCTCCTGCCTTGGCTTCAGAGCAGTGCAGCCTTTTAGAGGCAGCCCAAGAGGCAGTTGTCCTCCACCCCACCGTGTCAGGGATCCAGGCAGGAATATTTTCCAGGAGTACAGCTCACAACGTGAGCACCACAGCTGTTAGGGCACAACCCAATTTCCCTTCAAACATGAACTGCCAGGGTCTGAGGTATGGGCATATCTGGTGATCTTTCTCCCGAGACACCTGGACAGTCACAGAGTTCTGGTGAGGAGTCTATGACTGCACCACTGATCAAATTATGTTTCCCTGCCTCTATTCCCAAAGCACAACTGGACCATTGGCTCCTCCAGCCTGCTCAGACCTGCTCTCCAGTCTCACATTTGTCTCTGGCTATGGCCAGCTCCTCCTTTACAGGAAGATGTAGAACCAACCAGTGGCAGATGTTCCTATCCCACAGCTGAAGTTTACAAAACACAAGCTTAACCTTCTAAAATCCTTGGTTAGCATCCAATACTCTGTGGCCCAAGGGCAGTTTTCTTTAGTATTTTAGGCTTGTTGCACTCTCCAAATCCCAGCTGTGGAGCACTGTGACATGTCTGTGCTGGCTCCTGCCCTTGGAATCTGACCAGAAGAGGACAATTTTTCTAAAAGCAGCAGTTTTGTTGTATTTCCCAGTGTGTATTCTTTCTTGGTTTTCCTTTTGTTTGCTTGGTCTGATAGGTTCTCTTATTTTCTTTCTAATGATCAGGCAATTCATTTTTGTGCAATTTCAGCCCCAGTTTCCAGCCAGCTTTGCCTGAGACCTCCAAAACTAGAAGCTTGTGCTGAAGAGCCAGCTCCTGTTGATTTCTTCCAGTTCCTTGTTCCTCATGGGTCAGGCACAGAGGGGGGATGTGGATCTGGGGTGACACAGCCTGGGTGCAGCTGCACAACACCCTGTGCTGGGTTTTGGCTTTGTCCCTGGTCCTGGGCATGGCAGAAGGCTGTGGTGACCTCCAAACAGCTGCCTGGCTGCATATCCCTCCTCTCCTGCACTGGGAGTCCAATTCCAGCTCTAAAATAGGAGGAATCGAGTTTGCTACGTGGGCTGCAGGAGCACAGAAAAGCCACAGTCCTGCACTGGGTAGAAAAAAAGCCCTAAGTACTAGTGACAGGACAAAAATTACCATAAGCCACCTGAGAAGTCTTTGTTTTTCTCCTAAAACGTGCCAGAACACGAGTGAAAAGCTTCCCTAAACCAAACTGGAGTCTAAATTGCTTTCCCTGCTAAAGCTTGCTCCTCTTGCTCCACTACATACTCACTACAACTCACCTTTCTAGAAGATCCTCAGGAAAACAGGCCAAGCCCAAGGCTGCTGGTGGGCTGCTTAGTCCCAGGAGATCGTTGTTGGTCATCATCGTCACCATTGACACAGTTGTGTCAGAACCATCATGTTGTTGAGGTCACCAGCCTTAAAACTGTAAAACCAGCAGCACAAACAAACAAACGGGAAGCAGCAAACCCAATTTATCACTCAGACTGGGCAGTTTAATGCACCGTTGCCAAACTTTATCCAATCTAGCTCTTTGAGTTGTGTGATCTCTTTCGGGTTTTGATCCACTCAGTGTTTGTTTCTTCTCAGGCCTCCCAGTTTATCACCTTGTCCCCTCTTCACACCTCCTTCCCTGGGTAGCAAGTTTGTTCCATAAAAATCCTGTGCAGACACCTGGAACACTTTCAAATACTGGAAAAGGCCAAACTGGTATAAGCTGTGGGGTAAAATCAGAGACCATTTCCATCCCAAGGAGAAGCCAATGAGTGAGGCTTTGACTAGAGAGTGGAAAAAAAAAGGCCAGGGTGCATTTTGCTGGCAGGAAATTGGTGCCAATACTGTTATTCTGAGACCTGAGAGCCAGCTGTCTCAAAAGACTTTACAAAGTTGTGTCTCACTTTATTTCTGCTTTCTCATCATGGTATTTACATAGGACCAAGCCCTTAGAGAACATCTCATTTTGCTCGTGAGCTTAGGAAGGACTCCCTCATGCTGGCTCCCAAGCTGGCAGGAACAGGCTGTGGAGCAGCTAAACCTGAAGTGCTCGGTGTCCCTGAGCAGATCCAGCAGGTTGGTGCACCAGGAGGCAGGATAATTCCAGGCATTTTCCATGTGCAGCCTGTCTGGGAGGCACCAGAGGTGTGTGTGGGGGTGTTTGTGAAGCACCTCTTATTCGTGGCTGTTTTCAGAGCAACTTCTAATCTTCTCCATAGAAATCCAGGAGCAGTTACTGCAGGCTCTCCTGGACCATGTGGCTGTGCTTAATTAGCTCAGGAGTCGGGGCAGCTTTGACCTCTCTTGTTGGCTAAGAGGTGATACTTGTTTGGGAACATGCAGACCTGGGTATGCCTGGGCTTGTCTGCTTTCCAATTCAGAAGTAGGAATGTGGCTTCTCTTATAGAATCATAGAATTATCCTGGTTGGAAAGGACCTTGAAGATCATCAAGTCCAACCATAACCTAAATCCCCCTCCCATAACCTAATTTACCCATTCAGTGCTTAAATCCTGTCCCTAAGCACCACATCTACATTTCTTTTAAACACTTCAGGGATGGTGACTCCACCACCTCCCTGGGCAGCCTGTTCCAGTGTCCAACCCCTCTTTGGGTAAAGAAATCCTTCCTAGTATCTAGTCTAAACCTCCCCTGGCATAGTTTCAGGACATTTCCAATAGAGTCACAGACTAATCCTGGTTGGAAGGGACCTTAAAGATCAGCAAGTCCAACCATAACCTAAATCCCAATGTCTGGCTGTTGGGTAAGAGCAGCAATATTGCTGCAGCAGCATAAGGCTCCTGAAGGCTCGTGGGAGTTGAGAGAGAGCTTTTCTTGATAATTCAAAGGTGATCTGGGGAGGCAAGCCTGTGTTTTGCAGTAAGATGGGCTCTGAGTGACCCCATCAGCCCCTCCATCAGACAAATGTTATCACTGACAGTCAGAGCCAGTCTGACGGGGCTGGTATTTGTGAGACAAATTACTCGAGTAGGAAGGTGTCTGCTTCACTCTGCAGAAGTGCTGATGTTCTGCTCTCAGGGGTCCTCACTCAGCAGGGAAGTCCTTTTTCTCTGCCACTGCCCTGACGTGCTTGTTAGCATGGGGACTCTTCTCAACCAGCTGCTGCTAATGATCATTAAACAGGACAAGGGCAGGATCCTCCACCATGGCTGGTGTGGTCTCGGAGGGTTATGCGTAGTCTCATGAGCTTCCTTGTCATTGTCCTGTGGCATCAGAGCAAGAGCTGGGAACAAAGCCAGCTTCTGCACTGCTCCCCCTGACCCCTTGCAGCTGAATTCCCAAGGGAGGAGGCACCAAGTGTTTCCTAAGTAGAACAAGACTTGTGTAGTGGGTCTAAAAAGATCTTTGTTAGTATGTGACAGGCTGCTAAGCACCAGTGCTTTAGCCATCTTGTTGAAGTTCAGCATTTTCTTCCATTTCCAGTTATTTTAGGACTTACCTGGCTGGTTAGGGTAGGAATGTAGAGCCCAGAAGTTCCCCTGAAGGAGATCCCTGTACCTGCACCCCTTCCTGCATCCCTAATGTGCCTTTGCAGGTGGATCCTGCCAGTCTAGGAGCAGAGGCACATTCTCTGTCACCTTCCTGCCTTTGCTTTCAAGTCCCTCATTTGCCTGTCCCTGGAGCAGGGCAGTGCCCCAGGAAGCTGCAGCCACCCTTGCAACAGGAAACAGTCCCTTGCTGATGGGGGTTATTACTTGGGGTGCCTCTGGACACTTTGGATCCCAGACCACTTCCCTCCCCACCATTTCCAGACCCAGCTCCATGTGGGATGTGCTGGCACAACACCTGAACGTCAGTGCTGTTCAAGTACCTTGGAGTGCAGGATGTGCCTGGAAGGGTGGTTGGTCACTTTGTGCTTTTTACAGCCCTGTGGTGACCCAGATCAGCACTGAGCACCCTCAGCTGTGTGGCTCTAAGCAATTTCCAGGGTCTAACTGCCTGGTATCTTGTGATCAGGCATTTCTGTTTGTCCCAGTTCTTCCTCTCCCCTCTCTTCACTTTGCTGTTTCTTTCCTCAGCCAGCCTTTTATGCAATTCCACTACTTTTTTGTCTGAGTAAGTTACTCAGAAGATGGGCATGGCCATGGTGACCAGAAACTGGTGGAATTGTGTAGTTTTGCTGAATTTCTGTTGAAGTTTGACCTAAGATCCTCCATTCCTGAATCCCCTTCACATTTAGCATCTTGGGTAACTCAGTTCTCCTACAGAGGACAGGGATCTGTGCCCTAGGGCCTCCCAGACTCTGGGAGAGAGCAGGAGCAAACACCTTAGTGTCCAGCTCCTTGGTGGACCCTTCTCTCACAGCCTGTTCTCACCATTATGGGCACACACAGCTCCAAGGGGATTAAAGAGCATCAGGATCAAGATCTACTGCACAAGGCCAAGGGTGATGTGCAGACCCAATTTCACTGGGATGATATCTGAGACAGATCTCAGCAGCTCTAGTGAGGCACATCTAACCCTTGCAAAGGTATTCAGAGATGAAAGAACATTCATCTCTAACCTTAAAGTTCCTCCTGGAGACAATCACTCCTTAGTATTCTCCCTCCAGCTGAGAAGCAGCAGCCTCTACCTTCCCTTCTGCTAATACCCTTGAAACATGAGCATGTGTGTGGTGTGATCAGCCCTCCCTTTGCCCTTAATCACTTTCTCCCAGCCTATATAATTAAATTCCATCAGGTCTTGCATCTAATTTTTGTGGAGCTCCCAAAGAACAAAAGCCAGTTCAGTCGCAGGTGATCAGAACAAATTAATTAGAAGGGGAATATTAGGCCTTCTCTAAATTAGATCAGCACATCTCCAGCAGAAGCAGCCTAGCTTGACTGACAGGGATGCTGGTGGCTTCCTGAGCAGCTGCTCAGCTCCAGAGCTTTGCATCCAGGTTCAGAGAGACATGGTGTTGCTGGAAAGTGGATTAGGCTCGGAGCAACCTCTGCTAAGAGGCACTCCAGGGCACAATTTCAAAGCAGAACACAGGGAATTGGTGGCCTTGTGCCTCTCATTAGCAACAGCACAAGTTGTGCCATTCGATTGCCTCCCTGTGCTTAGGGAATGTCTCCCTGTCATATTCCTGTGTATCTCACCCAAATACAAGTGGATGGCACTTGAGTGTAGAGCTCTGCAATAGTGCTGTTTATCAACATTCCTCCTAGCTGTGGGGATCTTTATGAGTAAGCACTGGCATTATCATATAAAACCAGATTAAATACCCAGAAGCTACTGTTTCTAAGCATTTTAAGCAAGTAAACAGACAGCACGGGTACAACTTGCAGCTACCTCGAGGAATCTGCAGTCCTGGGGAACTGTCAGCACAGCCTCCTCCTGTTCCACGAGGAAATGCTGAGGCAGATTTTGCCAGGAGCTGTGGAAAGGTGCTCCAGGCAGATGGCTCTGCACGTCCCAGGCTCCCAGCCTGCCACCAACCAGGACAAAAAGGACTTGCTGACACTAACGTGGTGTAGATAAGCAGACACTTGGTTATTAAAGGGGATCACTCCACCTGGTGTATCCTCAGTCTGGCCAATCTAGCCCAACCAGCCCCACAAATAATCAAAATCTAATCAAATCAGTAACAGACCCAGCACCCAGAGCACCAGCACGAGCAGAGCTTCTGCCCTTGGGGAACACAAGGCTTTTGCCATGTGCTGCAGGACCAAGCAGAGGGACCAAAAACCCAAGAGAGAAGAGGAGGAGCTTGGGGGAGCAGTGGGGGGGACACAGAGTGTAGAAACAATCCTTGTTAGTTCAGTACAAAGAGGTTTTGTAAACACAAACAGATGTATCCTGCCCCTCAATCGTGATAGAAATGTCTGGTTGTTAATGCCCCTGTGTTTAGCCTTATGTGGGGAAGAAAAGAACAGTTTCCCACACCCTGCAACTCTACCAAACATTCCCTGCTTCCTGTTTTCCCTGCTGGAAGGCACCTGTGGAGCCTGTGAGCTTTCACAGAATCACAGAAGGAAAAGTCCATCATCATCCTTTCCCCCTGAAAGTCACAGCACAAGTGTGCAGGCTGCAGCCTTAATGGGCACGTGGGCAATATCCTCCTAAAAATGTGGTTTATTGAGAAGTCACTTCATCAGCCAAATGCATTTGGGGACTGGAACTGAAGCTTTGGAGTTTCTTTATTCACGGAGGTTCTTGTAAATGCAGACATTTTAAGCACTGCTGAAATGAGTATCTTCACATAAAATTAAAAACTGCTGTTTTTAAGTCAGTTAAGCATGCAAGCTTCACTTAGTTCTCTCAAGAGCTGTTATCCCTTGGAAACGAAGGGCTAAAGTTGCAGAAGTCCATGCAACACAGACTCCTGACACAAGACAAAAAAGTCTGGCAGTTTGAGTCCATGATCATGTCACCTCTCTTACCCGTTGGAGACTTTTCCATTTCCAGAGTAATATGTTAACAACATTATTCACCTCCTTTGCACAAGTGGCTTTCTCCAGTGCAGAGGTTCTTGACATAATTTTCTGAGCACTTGTAACAGACACTGCTGCTTCCACCTGCTAAATCAGGTTACAGGGAAACAGAAAAGCACTTGATACTTCCCTCAGGTTACTTTTCCACATAGGCAATTGCTGCTGTTCCCGTAGGAAGGCTGTGAGTGTGGTTCAAGGAAGAGGGGCTATAGGAAATGCAGCAAACAGGAGAGGCCTTGGCTGGATGTTTGAGACTGGAAGCACTGAAACCCCCGAGCTAAAATGGGCACAAACACCCACACGGTTGAGTAAATGGCCAACTCTTGTCTTGCTCATCCCCTGGCCACTGAAAGCAAGGCCAAAAATCTCTAGGGAATCACAGAATCACAGAATATCAGGGGTTGGAAGGGACCTCCAGGCCAGGGGAGGTGCCAGTTCCCGAAGCCCCTGACTCTGGGCAGCGCTGGAGCAGCTCCTGAGGGACTGCACCTCCTGGCAGGGACTGGTGGGGAGGTTTGGGAAGGACCCTCTGCCAGGGCAGGGACCCCGTGGGGAAGCAGGGCAGGACTGTGAGGAATCCTTCTCCCTGAGGAGGAAGGGGCGGCAGGAACCACCAGCCTGTGCAGGGACTCAAACCCCATCCCCATCCCCCTGTGCCTGGGGGGAAGGAGGGAGAGAAATGGGGAACAAAGGGGTTTGGGGGGAAGAAGGGAGGGCTGGGGTGAGGTGTGTGAGCCCTGCTCTGCTGTCTGTGTCCTGTGGGCACTGGAGCAGTGTGAGATTAAACAATCATTTTTTTCCCCAAGTTGAGTCTGTTTTGCCAATGAATGTCATGGGTGAAGAACCCTCCTTGTCCTTTGTCTCGACCCAGGAGCTTCTGGTTGGGTTTGTCCTCCCCATCCCAGGGTGTGTGAGGAGGGAGTTGAGTGAGCGGCCCCAGGGCTGGTTCTTTGTTGTCCTGTTGGGCCCAAAGCAGGACACAGTGCATGTGAGTTGTCCTCAGGAAGCAGAAGTTAAGTCCTTTCTGTTAACACAGCAGAATCTCTCAGTAATGAGTGTGTCCAGGTCACCTGAGGAACCCTGGGTTACCTGGACTTACCTAAGGTCACCTAGGGCTGACTGTTCCAGTTGTGCCACCGCTGTTGGTCACCACAATTAAAATCAGAGCTTAAGATGCCTTCTGTGATGCTATGATTTCTTTATAATGAGAAGCTTAAAGGTGTAACAACTTCACTGCTGCACCAACACAGACTGAATTCCAGCATAGCATGGAATTTAACACTGTTAAAGGGAAAGCAGCCAAGATATTTATAAGATAATTAATTAAAATTACTTCTCTAAATGTGTCAACCAAAAGACTATGTGCATGTAAGTTGGCATTTTCTCTGGATGAAAACTGCAGAGCTTCTTCCATACTGATCTGAGAATTAGTGCTGGGAGAAGGGAACTTCCTAGAGAAAGCATTACACCCCAAATCCTATGTAGACAAAGGCAGCTCACCTTGTGTGTGGAGCTGAAAGGGAATTATTCGTTCTTTATGGTCTTAACACTGTAATTGAAACACAAAAATCCAGTTGCAACAGTATTAGTGCTTATAGTTTGCATTAATGCAGACTCATTTATCCTTCTTGGGAAAATAGATATATAAAATGTACTAGTGCTCACCTTGGGTCTCTGGTCACCATGTCTGTGTTTGGGTCATCCTGGCTTTGTCTGGCTGTGCCACAGCTTGTTCCAGAGCAGAGCCAGCCCAGGGTAGGTGACAGTCACAGTTGCTCTCACAGCTCAAACAAGCCAAAAGCAGCTCAGGTCCAGGCCAGCCCCAGCCAGCCCCACACCCCTCACTGTTGGATCAGTGCAAACCCTGGGGATTTTCACTAGTAACAGCAAAAGTCACGTGTATTGGGCTGCAACAACAACCCCACTTAGACACGGAAGGGTAAATGCCTGCCAGTCAGCAGAGCCCTGGCTTTTCCACCAGCTACACTGGGTCTGTGACAGCAAAGAAACACCGTGGAGATGGTGGCTGGTTTGATGATGCATCTCCCACCGTCTGTTCTGTCACCCCCTTCAGCTGCTCCCTGGAGATTTCTGCCAGGGAAGTGCTGCTTTTTCCTCTCTTTTTTTTCTTTTTTACTGCTCTTAAGTAGGTGGAAACAGGGAGGGTTGCCAAAGACTAGCCATAGCCATCTCCCAACAGAGCAGCAGAGATTCATGCACTGAAGCCTGGGAGATGATAGAATCATAGAATCCTAGAATGCCAGCTTGGAAGGGACCTCAAGAATTACCTGGTCGAACCTTTCTAGGTCATGATAGAGTTTCAATGAGGTGGCTCAGCACCCTGTCAAGCTGGGCCTTTAAGCTGTCCAATCTAGGGGAATCCACCAGTTCCCTTGGGAGATTATTCCAATGCCCAACTGTTGTCATGGTGAAAAATTTTCTTCTGGAGTCCAGTTGGAATCTCCCCAGGAGTAACTTGTTCCCATCACCCCTTGTCTTTTCCATCTGACTCCTTGTAAAAAGGGAGTCTCCACCTTCTTGGTGGTCGCCCTTTATGCACGGGTACATGGTAAAAAGGTCACCCCTGAGCCTCCTCAAGGCTGAACAAACCTGGTTCTCTGAGCTTTTCCTTGTCTGGCAGGTCCAGGTGTGCAGTCCTTCCTCGGATGGGACTGGGTCTAAGTACAAGTGAGTACTTTTGGATGTCACCAAGCCCCCCTGCTTCACACACCTGCCAGCATGAAGGGGTCTGGGGACAAGAACACACTGCATAGTGTCAGCACTCACTGGTGCAACATGGATGAAGAATGGACTATGAGTCCCACCTGGCAGGGATCAGAAAAGCCATAGCCTGGTGTTTAGGTGTTTGCCAGCAAGGAATAGGCACGGCCTTGAGTGCTTGTTGGCAAGGAGAGAAATTTAAAGCTGCTTTTCCTGAGAGCTGGGTGAGCAGGCTCACCAGGACACTGGATAAAGCTGTGTACACATTCCTGTGAAAACCTTCAGCATTTAATCGTGACTGATCTCCCCTGTATAGAATAGTCTAAATCAACCTGCAGTAATTGCTTCCTTGCTATAGAATTCAGGAGGATGATAAAACAGTCCTCAGTCTCTATTATGTTTCCCTGAGAGGGTGTTTTGTGGGAAGCATGAACTTGTGAGCACTTGGAGTGAGTGAACTAATTCATGGCCTGGTAAAAGAAACAGAAGGAAACTTTTCCTCCTTCCGAGTCATACCAAAACCTGAGCTCATTCTGTGTCACTAGCTGTGCAATTACAGGGTGTGCCTAAGGACACAGAAGAAAGATTATAGGCTGGTTTGTCTTTAATTTTTGACAGCCTGAGCTGCAAGGATGCCCTTGGTACATGGCTGCCCTAGAGCACCTCTCTGGGACCTGGTCATGCCTCCTGCTCCTTTGTGGTGTCAGACCTGTGATGTCTCTGCTGCCAATGCAGAGATGCAGCTGCAGTTGTTCCTGGTACCCATGGGAAAAATAATTTTCAGTCACTTTGGGCTTTTAAGTATCTGAGACTCCTCTGAATGGGAGCCTCAAGCCTGTTTGTTTTCTGAGAAGTTTGCTAGTGACTTTCTTGTGCTCTCAGGGCAAGAGAGCCCTTGGGTTCTTGCACACCTGCAACTGGGTGGGTGTTCTATAGAGAAGTTAGCCAGCCTTGATTGTGCTTTCTCTGTGTTCTACATGATGGTATTGCTGTAAATTGCTCACATGATGAAAACGGGTCCTTATGTCCTCAAGGTACAAGAATCAGAGCCCCTTTTCCTTCCTTCTTTCAGTCCATGTAAAGGGGAACAGCTTCAGCACAGGGAATGGGAGAACAGTAATCCAGGGAGCCCGATATTTGTGTGAACCCCTGGTCCCTCACTGCCAAAACATACAGAGGGTCTCTTCCCTCTGCTGTACCGTGGAGGATAGGATTGTACTTCCTTGGCTCTTTGGGGCTTAAATGTTTGCTCTTTGTGGAGCTTTAGTCAAGACGTGTGTGTGACTTGGCACAGGAGAAGCAGGCCAGGGGAGTAGAGCTGTTTCCTGCACAAACCAGGCACTTCAGTGGAGTTTTCCTGCTCAGCAGCACATGCATTTGCATCCTTGGTGAGGTGCTGCGTTTTATTTTCCTATCAAGTCAATACTCTCTCTTTGAAAGTGGTTTTATTTAGACATCTCAGCCGAAGATGAACTCGTCGCTGTGTTTCCGTCAACCCTGGTGCACGTTGCCAATGAGACCCCCTAGCACTGCAGTTTTTAAGTTAACAAAACCCAAAAAATATGTTTCCTGAAGCCTCTTGCAGCTTGTTACAGCTCGCAGGAGCGCTGCAAAATGAAGGACAACAGCTGTAGTTAACAGAGTAAACAATTAAAGAAAGGAGATGTCTCCTTGGTCACTTACGAGGAAGAGCCAGCAGAGCTTTTAGCTTCACATTCTGCATCTTTCCCGTTGCCAGAAAGATACGTGACTGTGACCTGGGCTCATGCAGCTCATTGCTGTGGATTTGGCTTGGGCTGCTGTGCAGTAAGTGGGCATATTTTTGGCAGCATTGCTAATTTGGACTGCCACAAACCCCGTGCCAGGGAACTGGTCCCCGTTCTTGTTGTTGTGTGAAGTCTTCCAGTTTGCGTCATTTTCCATCAAGCCCAGGTCCTGGCCAATAAATTTACTTGAGAGCTCTAGTATTCAATTGTGAATAGCAAGCTTTTACCCATCCTGGTTGTAAAGAAGGCTGGAAGACGTGATGCAAATGCACTCTGAAAGCTAATAATGCAGAAGTCACACTGAGATAAATCAAAAGGAAAAATAAGGATCTCCCAGTTTTCAAGTTAGAACGATCCTCTTGTTCTGTTCTGAACCCAAAGTTCCCCCTTGGCTTGGAAGTGACCTTGGCCTGAGTTTTTACCATGTTTTCTGATGCACTGGGCAGTCAGTTATGCAGAAGCCTTGTCCTTGCTGGAGCCTGCACCAGCGAGTCAGGCAGCCCCAGTGACACTGGGCTCGTGGTGGGCAAGACTGTTGGTTCAGGGGAGACATCTGTTCTCCTTCAGAAACAGCTCAAAAGCCTTGGGAACCTGTAGGGATCCCAGAGACCCCGGCCTTGGAAGTCCATTCCTGCTGAGCTGAGGACAGTGAGCAGATGAGGAGATGGCCAAGGCCGTGCCCTGTGGTCTGTTCAGCACAGTCTGTGGCCAGGTGGCCCCATGGGGCTGATTTAAGTAGGTCCTCTGTGTTCAGCAGGCACGTGTGGTGGAGAGCGGGAGGGATGAAGCAGAGAAGGATGTGACCCAGGCTTAGCATGAGGAAAAGGGAGATGAAGAAGAGGTGGTTATTTTGACAGAGAGTGAAATTATGGGTTAGGTTGTTACATTATTAGGACAAGGCGAGTGGAACTCAGCTCTCCTTAGCCCACCAGTGGGATTTACACCAAGGAGTATCTGTAGGGCATTGAGAACTCCATTATATCTTGTACACGTCTGGCTTTGCAATCCTGGCAGCTCACCATAAGTGCCACTGAACTCTGCAGTTGCCATTTGTTTTTTTCATTGTAAATGTGCATATTTGGGACAGACAGAGATCCCAGAACTGTGGGGTGAAACAGACTGTGGTGGCCCTTACTGTGCCTTTCTTCTGACGTGTGTGAGGTGCCACTGACTTCTGTTTGGTTGGGTTTCTTTAAGGAAGCAAATGGTAATAGTTCAGTGCCATCACTTGGGTGCCTCTCCTCACCATTGCCATCTCTGTTACCTGGCACCCCAGGCTGGGGGAAGACACCAAGATGCCCAACCTGCCTGCAAACACTTCAGTCACAGCCACACCTAATACCCAACAAGATCTGCAATTAGGCTTTCCTCAACTGGAGATGGTTTGTGTGCTGCCCTGTGCAGCCCCCAAGAATGCCTGACTTTGTGTCTGGAGCCTCCCCTTGCATTCCCAGATGGGTGTTTGATGGCCAGGAGGGATGGAGCCATGCAGAGCAGACTGCCCTGTGCTCAGCAAACACCCTGAAGTCGTTTTGACACCCCATGCCCTTTGTCTGGGTCTGTTTATATGTGTAAAACAGCTCCAAAAAGGATCACTCCAGCAGAAATGAACAGCACCAGGGGCAGGTAGGCTGTGGGGTGGTTTTTTTCCCCCCTAAAAAGGATACTTCCACCCCCAGAGATCTGAGAATAATGTTTATGCCAAGGATGGTGGATGCGGGGACTCCTCTCTGGGTGTAGCACTGGGGTTTTTTTTTAATCCAAGCAAATCTGTGACAAGGCTGAGGTCAGAATCCCAGAGAGGACCTTGTCCACGACAGTCCCTGTCTGCCCTTCTGGGGTGATGTAATCAGTACTCAGGAATAATGTTTCCAAGAGGTGGATAACAGCATTTTAGTTCAGCTCTAATAATTCCGTTAAATCAGAGCCGGGGTTGTAATTGCTGTTTGTGGCTGAGTTTGTTCCATATGTGTGTTATGCAGGATGCCACTGTAATGAAATGTTCCCTCTTTGAGCTTCATGCCCTAAAGAATGTGCCTTTATTGTGTGGTAGGCAAAACACTCAGCTGCTCTCTGCCTCCCAAGCGAAGGGAAGGCATGAAAAAAAAAACAGTCCTGTTTTCCCCTCCTTTCGGTTTCTTCTGGAAATGTTAAGTTGTGTAAGTCTTGATTGGCTTTAGTAACACTCAGCCTTGCTGGAGTCCTGTTCATTGCTTGTCATGAAGAAGCCTGGGAGCCTGTGTGTGTCAGAGGGTTTGCATGAGTGTCATGAAAGGATGGGAGTGTGAGCAGGGGCAGGGAGCAAGAGGGCAGGAAAAGCTTCTTCCAGGGAGTCAGGCACGGTGCTGGGAAGCAGTGTTTTCAATCTTATCCTAACCCTGAGAAACAGACCCCAGAGGTGCAAAATTCTCTAGAGGAATGCTGCATTCAAAGACAGCACGTTGTGTGCCCTGGGGCTGGGTGGGCAGGGGTTGCTTTGCTCTGGGGTTTGCTTTGCTCTAGGGTTGCTTTGCTCTGGGGTTTGCTTTGCTCTGGGGTTGCTTTGCTCTGGGGTTGCTTTGCTCTAGGGTTGCTTTACTCTGGGGTTGCTTTGCTCTGGGGTTGCTTTGCTCTGGGGTTTGCTTTGCTCTGGGGGTTGCTTTGCTCTGGGGTTTGCTTTGCTCTGGGGTTGCTTTGCTCTGGGGTTTGCTTTGCTCTGGGGGTTACTTTGCTCTGGGGTTGCTTTGCTCTGGGGGTTACTTTGCTCTGGGGTTGCTTTGCTCTGGGGTTTGCTTTGCTCTGGGGTTTGCTTTGCTCTGGGGTTGCTTTGCTCTGGGGGCTGCTTTGCTCTGGGGTTGCTTTGCTCTGGATGGGGGAGGCTGCTGGGCTGCATCACATCCAGCCCAGCTCCAGGGAGGAGCATCTCATTCCCAGCCCCCTCCCTGGGCACAGCAGCTCCTGTCCCAGCAGGGACCAGGGATGTGGGGAGGGGATGTGCCTGCTGCGGGGCTGCTCCAGTGGTGACACTGGTGTGATTTTACCAGGCTACCAGCAACCCCAGAGGAAATTAAGGCACACAAGCTGGATAGGACAGAAAAGAAAAAGGAAGATGGTAGCTAATTTCATAAGGTCACCAAATGGTTTGGGTTGGTAGAGGCCTTAAAGATCCTCTAAAGCCAACCCCCTGCACAGGCAGGGACACCTCCCACCAGCCCAGGTTGCTCCAAGCCCCATCCAACCTGCCCTTCAACACTGCCAGGGATGGGGCAGCCACAGCTTCTCTGGGCAACCTGGGCCAGGCTCTCACCACCCTCATAGTGAAGAATTTCTTCAAATGTCTCACCTAAATCTCCCCTCCTCCAGTTTAAAGCCCTTGTCCCATCATTCCCTGCCCTTGTGTGGAGCACTGGAAGGTGCTCTCAGGTCTCCCTGGAGCCTTCTCTTCTCCAGGCTGAACACCCCAACTCTCTCAGCCTGGCTCCAGAGCAGAGCTGCTCCAGCAGTCACATCATCTCTGTGGTCTCCTCTGGACCCAGCCCAGCATCTCCAAGTCCTTCTTATGATGGAGACCCCAGCACTGCAGGGGGGGGTCTCACCAGCGTGGAACAGAGAGGGACAGTCCCCTCCCTGGCTCTGCTGGGGTTGCAGCCCAGGACACGGTTGGTTTCTGGGCTGCCAGCTCACCTTACCAGCTCATGCTGAGCTTCTCATCAACATTATGAAAAAGTCTGTTTGAAGAACAGCACCTGAGCTTGGCCCCCCAGCAGCCCCCAGGGCACTTCTAAAAGTAAAAGCCATTTACCAGCCTTTTTACACTACGAAGCTGAAGAGAAATGATCACAAGTGAACAGGAATAAAAAAACCCAAACCATACAGAGCAAACGTAGCATCCTGTAATGTAGCCATAAAAAGGGAAAACTCCCACTACTTGAAGTCTACAAATTCAAGTTTCTCATGGGAAAACATAACCCCTGTTAAATGCTACTGGGCTGTTGCCACAGGAAGGTTTTAATTTAACAACTCTGTGCTCTAAGAAGGGGCAGAGCAGGGTTCAGAGAGCAAATGGCTGATAAATGATCTTCAATCTGCCAGGAAATGTTTGCTTTTTTTCCCCCCTATATTTCCCCTTCTTGATCTCTGTCTTGAACAGATTCTCCAAAGGGACATACAAAAGACAGCTGATTCCAGCTGGAGGTAATAGCACATTCGTGGGGTTTTTTAATCCTTGTTTAAAATGGCAAATTTATGGCACGGGGAGAGTTTCAGTCACCAGAGTAGCTGGCCCTGGGAGCGTAGAAATTGATGGTATATGAGGAAAAATTGGCTTACTGGAAAGAAAAATGCAGCATATTTTAGAAAAGTGATAGGGAAAAAAGAAAGGGAATTGGGCACTGCAGCCACAAACCATGACTGCAGGCTTCTCAGAACAAGAGCAAATGCCTCATTAAGCAAGAACAGGTTCTAGGGACTCAGAGGCAAAGATCTGCCACCTTTTTCCAGGAACACAGCAGCCAGAGCTTGCAAGAGCTAGGTAGAAGAGAGCAAGAGCTCACGATTTCTAAAGAAGAAGCAAAAAAATCCTCCTTTCTTTTTTTCTGGAAACTCCCTTCCCAGCCAATTTATGGGTGGGTGCCCCCACGTTTGAAGGTTTTTGCTACCACCTTCCATTACTATAACTGTAAGAAGAAAACTGTCTTGCTGCTAATGCTCCCAAACCTGTAGAAACACTTTAAATGTGTTTTGAGAAGGTTACAGGGAGCACTTGACCTTGACCAGAAAAAAATATGTGAGGGAAGGGAGTGGGATGTTTCTTCTATTAGATAGGAATCAACATTTGTCAGAAGTCTCAGCAGCTTCTCCCTGCCATATGTGAGCCTCCTCTGAGGAGCTTCAACATGCTCATGTGGTGGTAAAGCCTGTGCTGGGCTCTCCTGGCCAGACTGTTGCTGGTGTCCTCCCTGAATAGAGAGCAGGTTTGGAGTCTGCTCAGATCCACTGCAGGGCAGAGCAGTGGGACATTTGGGGACAATTTAGACCTTACCCTCGACCAGCTCTCATGCCAGGTGGGCTCTGGTGACAGGAGTAGGGGTCTGCCAAATGAGTAGCAGCTGCTGGGATACTGGGGTGAGAATTACTGGCTAAAAAGGAGAGAGGAAAACTTTGCAAACTGATGAGATGTCAAAGTCTCTTTTCCTATTAGTTTTCACAGTGTTGCCAGAGAGCCTGAAAGTGTATGAGAGCAAAATGGCATTTGCTCTCAGTGTTTGTGACACAGTGAAGGGCTGTAGCATCTGTCAGAGGCAACATGAGCCAGGCAGAACATGGCCCTGGGCTGCATTTCCACCTGGATCCTGTTTGGCCCTTGCCTGACTCAGCTCTCCTGCTCGAGTGCTGTGTGCTGGACCATCTGCCATGCTGGACTTCCAGCCACCACAGCTCAGGAGAGCACTGACACATCACAAGCTTGTGCAGAAAGGCATGAGGAGGATGGAGAGCTGGCAGTGAAGAAGCTGCATTCCCAGCCCCTGAGGCTGCCTTGCTTCCCTCCCCTCTCACCTATCTGATCTTTGCCTCTTTCTAAAAGAAAAGGAAGAGGAAAATTAACAACATGAAAAAAGGGAGGAGATTATAAAGAGGATCTGAAAAATTATCTCTGTCCTCATTTCAGAGCTTTGCATGGTGACAGGGAGGCAGATGCTCTTTTCTTTATTAATATATTAAAATAATAAAAAGCTGGGTGTCTTTTGAACCTACTCCATTGTCAGAGGCTGGGGAAGCTCCTAGGAAGCATTCTGCAGAAGGCTGTTGCACTTCAGAAACTACCCAGGGATGCCATGCAAGGACCAAAGCAAATCCAAGCTGAAAGACAAAGTTTTGTGTCATACTGTTGATCATAGAATCATAGAATGGTTTGGGTTGGAAGGGACCTCTCAAGGTCATCTAGTCCAAACCCCGACAAGAAGCAGGGACATTTCCAACTAGACCAGGTTGCTCAGAGCCCCATCAAGCCTGACCTTGTATGTCTGCAGGGATGGGGCCTCCATCACCAATCTAGGCAGCCTGTTCCAGTGACCCACCACCCTCAGTGTATAGAATGTTGCCTCATGTCCAACCTCAATCTACCCTTTTCTAGCTTGAAACCATTACCCCTTGTCCTGTTGTTACCTACCCTTGTGAACAGTTCCTCCCCAGCCTTCATACAGACCCCCTTCAGGCACTGGAAGGTGCTTTAAGGTCCCCCCCAGAGTCTTCTCATCTTCAGTCTGAACAACCTCAGCTCCCTCAGTCCAGCCTGCACAAAAGTGATATTTGCACCTTTGCTTTTGTGCTAACATCTCTGCCAAGAGGACATGAATGTTGCCAGGGGTCTGGCTGGAGCTGGGAAGAATCCAAGCCATATCTCTCCTGTTTTCCTTTAGCTCCTGAGTCTTTGAAGGTCTGAGTGACACCAGTTCCTTGGTAGTGCTGCTCCTACCAAACCTGAATCCAAGCCAGCCATGAGCAAATTTCCCAGAGCTTGGGGTGTTTGGTTTGGCATGTTAACTGTTCCCCTCTCAGAATCCCCTCCTCCCTTGGCACTTCTCAAAATATGCAGTTGTTGTTCTTCATAAATCTTGGTCAATAAAGCAATAAGGGCTTTGGTGCTGTTCTGTTCTACCCTCTGCTTGCCATCCATAGTGTCACCATGTGGGGTGGCCTTGATACTCCTGTGTGAGGATGACAGTGGGGCTGTCTAGCATGTCTATGTACATATATATATGTATATACACACACATACACTGAATAAAAGTTTCTTTGTTTTCTCTTCCTTGGCAGGACCCTATGGAAAGGATATCTATCGAAGTGGAGGGCCAGATCTCCATAATTTCATCTCCTCTGGCTTTGTCACATTAGGAAGAGGACACACGAAGGGTACAGTGGAAACAATTTTTTGCTAAGTAAAAAAAAAAAAAAAAGATTGTTTTAAAAAAAAAAAAAAGGTATAACTCAGAAGCTGGGTTCTAAGTGCTGTGAGGTCACAGTATTGGACTGCAGTCAGGAGATGTAGTCGAGCTGATACTGCTGCAGGTAAAATGCTGTGCTCCTGGCAGAACCTCCTGGTGAGGGAGGTGGTGAGAGAGGGTGGAGCTGGGCAGCCCAGCTCTGGGCTCTGCTCTGCCTTTGCAGCCCCACAATTGATACTGCTCTCTCTGTTGTCCTGGCTGCGTGGTTGCAAACCACCTGTGTGCTGCTGTCCTTGTAAAGGGAAGGGGAAGCAGTGTTAATGCTGTCCCAGGGCAGGCAGTCCACACTTCAAGAGTGTGTTTCTGGATTTCTTTTTGTTTGACTTTGGAGCTTTTTGGTCGGTTGGGTTGTTGTGGTTTTTTTTTTGGGGGGGGTATTACGAATATTTTATAAAATCGTTTCTTTTTAGGTCCTAAAATATATATTTTATGTGTTCATATAATCTGTGACATAATGTACAAACATGAAACCACAAAAATATACATATATTGCTCTGTGTATGTTCTGTGTATATGTACTGTATATAAAATCTATGTGGAGAGACAGTTGTAGCTATATTAGATAAGTAACCACCTATCCCAGGAGTTGTGGTGACCCCAGAGCTGTGAGATGTGACTCGTGGTCACCAGAACCCCAGCTGAATGTTCCATTTGATGACGTTGTTGCATATTTGGTGAGTTTTTCTAGTGTACAGTGAGACTATGTTTGGAGCATCTTTCTGATGACCCCCACACCCTGACCCAGCCACAGGGGTGCCCTGGCAGTGGGTGCTGACACGGGGGGGGTGCAAACATGTGCTGTGCCAGTACTTGTCTGGTCCTGTGTCCTGCTGGCTTCTGAGACTGTTGTACCTTTCTATAGACACTATGTATGTGGAGCTACCTATATAGACACAATGTACTGTATGTGGAGCTGTGTCCATGTGCTCTCCTGGTTGACTGCACCTGTGTTGTTTCTGTGGATGACCAAGACTCACAAATGATTAAAAGACCTTTTTTTTTTTTTTTCCCCCCCCCTCCATTTCCTGCACTTTTTCAAATTCTCCAGGAGTGTCATCCAAAGCAGTGTTGGTCCTTGTAGAACTGTCAGAGAAGAAACAAATATATGTATATTGTCTGTGTATGTCTGTGTGTGCTTAAATAAAGTTTACTGAGGCTGAGGCAGCACCCGTGGGACTTGTAAATCCAATCCTCTGCAATTCCAGCCTGGCACTGCACTGGTGGAAGGAGAGCAGAGAAAACCACCATGAACCTTCAGGTGGGCTGGGAACTGAAATGGTTGAAGGAAGGCCTCATGGATGGCGTTTCACACAAGGTCTCCCTTTCTCCTCCCCATCCCAAAGGAGTTTTACAGTGGTGTGGTATCACAGCAGGCCTGGCAGTCTCTGTAGGAGGAGGTAGCAAGTGTGTCCCAGTAGAGGTGTGGTCTACAGAGGGGTGTCTCCTGGTAGCCTTCATCAAGCACGTGGGTAACCCCGGGCAGGGGTGTAAAACCTGTCCCTTTGTCTCAGACCTTTCAATTCTCTTCAAGCAGCTTTGCATGCAACGTACTTTCCCCAGGTCCTTCCCAGCTCAGACTGAAACCAGCTTCCCTTCTTTAACCGAAGGACCTCAGGGGCTCCCTTCTCTGTTTGGGGCCAGCGGGTTGCACACCTTTTTCCCCTGGCTTTCCTGGGAGCCCCACGGAGCACGTTTCCTACCCCTGGGAAGGTGGGCAATGGGAGGCTTTGTGTACCACCTCTTCCAGCAGCCAGCAGATAGGCTGGTGCTCTCCAGAGTGAAGAAAAGGCTTTTATGATCTGAAGAAACCAAACGCTATGTGGGCTGCTTAATGGACATAAAAGGCTGGATTTACATTTGAATTTCTTTTTCAGCTACCTGTAAATGCACGTTTTCATTTGAGCAGTACCATCCTGTTAACTCCTAACTTCTTCGTGGTAAATTCACACGCCCACTCATGACTGGTGCAAGTGATTAACTTCACACATTCTGCAGACAAACTGCCCGGTTTGTTCGTGCAAATGTGTGGATTTGTCTTTGTGATATGAGTTGCTTGCTTCTTTGCACAGTGAAAGTAGGGACTCAGGATGTGACAAATGACTGGGGGGCTCTAGCATTAGGGTTGTGCTCCATATAGTTGGATTATTTCTGGAAATATTACACGCTAGGTTTCCTGTGCTCAGTGTGAACTGGAAGCTCTACGTGTAGACAGGGTAGATGAGTGCTCCAGCAAGGGTTACAGTGGTGAGCTTTAGCTGAGCAGCTTCATACTCAGATATTGTCCCATTTCAGTTCCAGTTCACGTGTTGAAATCTCCACCTCAACTACCATGAGCCAGATAACCTCACCCTGCATTGTTGTTACACCTCCAAGGAAGAGGGTTCTGCTTTTCGAGTGAACAAAGCCAGTGAAGTTCATCTCAATATTTCTTTGCACATTTTTGGTGTTTTCTCAACTGTCTTCTGTTCTGTGGCAGAACTCCAAGTGCTGAGTAATATTTAAGAGCTCGTCTATTTTGGGCAGAAGACAAAGATGTGAGACATGCCAAACTACCATGGCTACCAAATCAGCATATTCACATGTCTGACATCCACAAGCTCCTGCAAGATTGTGATTTATGATTCTTATATGACACTCCACGGGCAATGCATCACTGCCTGCCATTTAAGTCTATAAAATCACCACATAGTGTGTTCTTCAAACCGTGGTAAAAGACTTCACTGTCAGTCTGCCATGATGATGTAGGAAGGAATCCAGGGTCTTGAGGCCATAGAAAGTCTCCACAGTGAGACAGACTTCAGGACTAATCTCATCTAACTTTAGATAGCTAGAGGTTAGGCATCTTATTCTGAGGTAGTTGCCTTCAATTCCGTGTAGGGGCACCTGGGAGACACCAGCACCTCTAAATGAGTGTTCACTGGATGGGCTGTAGGTATCTCTTCCCCTCTCCAGCAAGAGGGGAGCCATGGGAGCTGGGTCTTTCAGCCATCAGAGGAAGGCAGATGAATCCCACCTGCACTTGCTGGCATAGAGGGAGCTCCTGTTGCTCCAGCTGCTGTGGGAATTGCTGTGGGAGTTCAGTGCTCCAGTGACACAAGTCAGAGCACTGAAGACAGGAGCTATCACATCCCTCTGTGCACTAGCCTCATTGAAAAACCAGCTGCTTCAACCCATTCTCTTCCCCAGCATCTTGCTGCTCTCAGATGTCCCAGGTTGACCCTAACATGGACCTTCCTGTCCTGCCAGGGCTCTGCTCAGCCACCCAGGCTTGTGTAGAAACCTACACAGCTGCAGCACCACATGGAGCAAGCACCCTTGTGGGTGTTCAACCAGAGTCAGTGACCAAGTCTTGAAGTAAATTCACTCCAGATTAACTACTCCAGGTGATGGCTGTTGAGTTTTCAGGTAAAAAAAAATGTTCTTTTTCTTTTGGTTTGGTTTGATTTACTCCCAGCCTCAGCCCTTGAGAGCAGAATGGAGTTTGGGCTCCATGTGTTTCACAGTCTGTGACTGCAGCAAAAACTCTGGAGGGCAGATGAGAATCTCACTTCATCACTACACACCTTCTTTATTTTCCTGGTGACTCTGCAGCAGTATTAAACTAGTGAGGTTTGTTGTTTGTTTCCAGTTTCTTTTTGCTGGAAAAGCATAAGTTCTCAGTTGAATTGAGTACTAGGTGTCAGGGAACAGGGAGGCAGGAGGAATGTGGGATTTTAGTCTCCTCTACTGCAGAGTCATCTCGTAGGGAAAAAAAGGACTTTTCCTACAAACTGCTGGTTTCTTCTAACTGGATGCCAGATCCTTGTGCAGAGGTAGGACTGAAACTTGAAAAGCATGTGTGGAAAATGCAGGAAGAGGCAAGTGTCCTCCCAGCCTGCCCAAAAACACTTTCAGAAGTGGAACCTCTCACTTTTGGTCAAGGCTGCCAATCTTTATTGTTCCTGGGTCTGCTGAGAGATGTGCTCTGAGTTAGGGCATCTGCTGGAGCCTTTTTTCTTCCAGTATCCCACTAAAATTTGCACCTAGGATGTTCTCCAGCAGTGCCAGCAGGCAGGAAAAAAAAAAACAAACCCAGAACAAAACAAACAACAAACCCAAACCATGTATCCAAGTCAATGTGCTGTGACTACCTTGCTGCTGGCATCTCTGGGGAGCTGCTCCACCACCCTGCAGTGTGGGCAGTGTGAGAACCATGTTGGTGTAGGGATGCCAGCCTGGTGACTGAGCAATAAAAGCCACCCACAGTCATATCTTGTGATATTTGGTGCAGATGTGGCAAGATTTACAGCCTGCATGTGGGATGTGCCTGCCTGGGCCTCTGTTCTCACTGTCCTGCAGCATGATTGTACCCCATGCACCTGCAGAGAGGTTCAGGACACTCTTTTGGTGGTGCAGCCCTTCATGGGAGGTGCAGCTTTTCAGCCTAAGCTGGCTTTGATGTGCCTGCTGTGGGAACATGGTATATGTTCTTTAGCAGGACCTTTTTTGGGGCATGTTCAAAAGGAGCAAGTTGCTCTTCATCTAGTCCCAGCTTAGAGCCTGATCACCTTTTTTCCCCAGTCCATGTGCATGAGTTGTTTTGAGGTCAGGCAGGTCGTCCATCCCATGGTGCCAGGGCAGTGAATGGCTACCAGGTGGGTTTGAGGTTTGGAAGCTGCAAGGGTTTGTGACAGTGAGAGGAGACAAGGTCATGTCAGGATGGGGGAGGGAGGTGAAGGCTTGAGGTAGCAGCTGAGTTTCGTGGCTACTACCCACTTGCTTGTTTGTCAGTGGGCTCTGAGAAACTGAGGGAGCCACTTCATCACTCACCTGGCACCTTCTTCTGCCAGTCCATGGCCAGACCTTCCCCTTGTTGGGCAGTGCCCTGCAGGCTCCTGGAGATGCAGAGCACCTTGTGGAGGGCACTCTGCCCCCTCTGTCACCCTATGGAGGACCTGGTCAGCAGGGTCACTCGGGCTTATTGCGAGGCAAGTTTCAGAAGTAAAGCAACAGCTTCATCTGACAGTTTAACATTTGTGTCTGTTTATCAGAAATCCTCCTATAAGCACAAACATGAAAGAGGACAAATGCAGCTCTAGATTGTACTTAGCAACCAAGATCTTCCTGAGCTGCTTCAGTGTCTCAGCCAGCTGAGGTGGGTGGCAGCTCCATTCTCTCATCTTTTCCTCCTCTTGATGCTCCAGAGCTTTCCCAGCACCATATCTCTGCTGCTCCCACTGGAAGGTGTCACTTTCCCTCTGTATGGAGAGAGGCAGCACAGAGTAAATGACTCATGACTAAGTTTATGTTTGCCCAAGACAGCATTGCCAAGTTCGTGTTTGTGTGAGTCTTAGGAAAGCTTGTGGATAGTGACAGGGCTGTGGGATGTCCCATGTCCATATGAGGATCAGATCTTTCCTTCCTGGTGGACAGGAGGATGACCATGACCAGCCATGTGCCCTTGTGGCCAAGAAGGCCAATGGATCCTGGGGTGGGTTAGAAAGGGGGTGGTTAGTAGGTCAAGAGAGGTTCTCCTGCCCCTCTCTTCTGCCTTGGTGAGGCCACATCTGGAATGTTGTGTCCAGTTCTGGGCCCCTCAGTTCAGGAAGGACAGGGAACTGCTGGAAAGAGTCCAGGGCAGAGCCACAGAGATGATGGAGGGAGTGGAACATCTCCCTGATGAGGAAAGGCTGAGGGAGCTGGGTCTCTTGAGCTTGGAGAAGAGGAGGCTGAGGAGAGACCTCATCAGTGGTTACAAATATGTAAAGGGTGAGTGTCAGGAGGGCAGAGCCAGGCTTTGTTCAGTGATGTCCAGTGACAGGACAAGGGCAGTGGGTGCAAACTGGAGCACAGGAGGTTCCATGGGAATATCAGGAAGAACTTCTTTCCTGTGAGAGTGACAGAGCCCTGGGACAGGCTGCCCAGAGAGGCTGTGGAGTCTCCTTGGCTGGAGACATTCCAACCCCCCTGGACACGTTCCTGTGTGATGTGCTCTGGGTGACCCTGCTCTGGCAGGGGGGTTGGGCTGGGTGATCTTTCCAGGTCCCTTCCAACCCCTGGGATTCTGTGATTCTGTGATTCTGTGATTCTGTGATTCCTGAAATGCCTTGATCTGCCCATCCATTGTGTTCCCTCATTTGCACATTCTTCCCACTGTAAGTGGTTTTTCTGCAAGCTGGAGAGTGTCTGTGCCAGGCTCTGTAGTCTATCAATGACATACCTGTCTGCAAGTGGATCTTTCTGCAGACACCTCAGTGGGTCTGGATCAGTGGGTGCCCTGCAGGCTTTGTGAACAGACTGACTGTGGTACAACATGGGGAGAGTGGACTGGGCATTCACACTGGCTGACACCTCTTCTTCCTCCTGTACACACGTTGTACCTGTTCCTTTTTACACACTCTTCCTCTTGGACACCCCACACTGAGCCCCTTTTACAAATATCAGCTGAGGAACCAGCAGTTTTATTGGTCCGTTGACACATAAATCTGATTCAGAGACTCATGGGAGGAGAGAGATCTATTGATTGAATCATCATTAGCAGGTGGAGGATTCTGATTCCTCTCTCCAACACTACCCTGGTCCCCTGCTGTCGTGGCTGGTTCCCTGTTGCTTGGTTGGCACCCTTGTGATCCAGTTTCTTTCCCGAAGTGCTGGTTCATGCCTTTGTTATTTGAAGGTCTTGGGTTACATTTATCACAACTGACATCAGCCCAAGCCCGATACAAACCAAACCATGCCTCCCCCATCATTAGTAATCCACACTTGCAGTAAACTCATTCATACAGGGAAAGAGAGTTTAGAGGTTATGTTTTTCATACCTGCATCTGGAACATGCCATGAGTAGATGATGCAAGAAGAGAGGGTTAGGTACGTTGAGGCCTTTTTCTCCTTAAACACTTGTTAGACATTTAGTATCAATGGAGAGATGTCAGCCCAGAGCCTGCTGCATCCCAAGGAACCTGGTTTTGTTCCTCCTGGATAATATCTAACGATTCTGGTGGTGTCTTGCAGTGTGAGTGCTAAAGATCCCTTGCATTCTGATGCCAGATTAATTTCAACGCTTGCATATTCTGACACTTAATTGTATTGACTTGAAAATAGGGTAATTGGGATGTGGAGACTGCTCCTCAGCTTTGCAGAAATATTCCATTACACAACAGGGCATTTCAAGCTGCTCTGAATTATTTAATCGACTTCAGACACGAGCATCCATTACTCAGCAGAGTCTGTACAGTTTTTTTCTTCGTTTGGTTTTGGTTTTGGTTGGGTTTGTTGTGTTGTTTTTTTTTTTTTATAGCCCTCTGAATAGCTGGGTGGGAGGAGAGCAGGAGGTCATGGAAACCACATCAATGGCTGCAGTGTTAGTGCAACGTGCCTCTGCTGTAGCTGAGGAATGGGGTGAACTTGAGCAAAACCACAGCAGTCCCTGGGGTCACCTTCTGCAAGGGACATTGAAATAACTCAGGTGATGGGTTCACGCCCTCCTGTCTTAGGATGCCCACAAACCTACCTTAGGCACGACCTGGTGAGACTGTTTTGGAGCTTGGCTTTCAGAGCGATGAGCAGAAGGAGGATTGGCAGCTGATCTGAGAGCCTTCCTCAGGCTGATTGAGGAAACAGCAGAAAAATGGCCACAAGCAGGGCCACAAGTGTCACTGCTAAGCCAGGAGACCCAGCTGCCTGTGGCAAGAAGCCCACCTGGCTCCACAGCCAGCTGTTAAATGGAGTCTGCTTCCTGCAGTAAGGAAGAAAGCTCCCCCACTATGGGCAGCCTCCCTGGGGCTGGGAAGAGACACTTGGTGTTGGCTGGAGATCATGTTGTTCCCCACCTCAGCTGAACTCTGGCATTTTTACCTTGACCTGATCAAACACACTTCACAGAGGACGCAGGGCTGAGGTGGGAAGAGATGGCAGCCAGGTGGGCTTGTCTCCTGTTTCTCACCAAGGGCCAGTAAAACCCCAAATCACATCCAGGCATTAGGATGATGTTTTGAGAGCGAGCACTGAGATGTGCAGGGTTGGAGCTCGACTTGCACCTGGCACTTTGCAGGACGTCATAGAGCATTTCTGGCTTTTGCCTTCATGTTGTGGCCCCCTTTCCAGACCAGGCATGTAGAGGAGTTTGGGACTAGCCATGACCACTGCCACTGCTGAGGACCTTATGTTTCCATGCCCATGTAAATCACAAATCATCACTCAACTTTCTCCATCTCTGGTCAGAGAATTCCTTTGCTGCTCGCTCTCTTGTCCTACAAACTCCATTGCATCCAGCACTCCACTGAGTTCCTGTGGATGGTTTTCAATAATCTAGTATTCTAGGATGGATTTATCTTCTTTCTGCTGTGTGTTAGCAGTATATCAATATAAATTACAATAGCTGAGGAGAGCAGAAAAAAGCCCTGCCTGTTATTGGATGCCCTTTCACAGAGAGTCTGTCAACTCTCCATGATGTTTTGGCAGACACCTTTGAAAGCTGAGCTGAAGGCTGGTGAAAAGCTGGCAGTTACAGCCCAGCTATCTATGAAAAAGGGAGTTTCAGCTGCATGCCTCAAACTTCTCTTTGAAGACTGTCTTTTGCTATATTTATTATCAAGAACTGCCGTTTAAAAATACCTTATGATTTTCCTGCTACAGTGTCACAGAGCATCTCAGGCTGGTTATCTCCCCAAAGAAGGATTTTAGCTGAAGTGAAGGATCACCCTTAGAGCTGGCATGTTGTCTCTTTAGCAGGTCAGCATGCAGTCTTAATTGTGTTAGCTGATTGTAACAAAGATATGCAAATGTTGTGCAAAAATTGGAGATTCCTGGGTGCAGATGGGGGACTTTATAGAGGCACCTGTAGTTGTGCAGCTGGATTCTCTCCAGAATAACCAAATCTCGTGGTCAGAGTTTGGCAGGTGAAGAGCCTGGGCACGCCCAAACATCTGCTATAGCAAAACCAGTATGTTCTATACAGTTCAGCTTCTGAAGTTCCTTGGGAGGAGCATTGGTGCATCAGCAGGGAAGTATCTTTGGAGACATGGGCTCCAGGTTTGTTTTCCAGATTTACTTTGGAGATGTGGTACTCACTGGTAGAGAATTGATTTGGTCTTAGGAGTTTCAGCTTATCCTTTAATAGTCAATATAAAACTGTGGGCAGTTGTAGGGGGGTTATGCAACAAATGCCACAAATGTAATTGCAGACAGTCCTTGAGAGACAGGCTTGAGCTTACTGATTGACTTTCTCTACTCTTTGAAACAGATTAATCTCCAGCTCTTGACAGCGTGTGGGCCCCTGGCTGTGACTGCTTTATATTGTGGTAGTGTCTAAAGGCCACAGACTGAAGGTGGGAACCATGATGGGGACAAACCAGAGGGAGACATGCCCAAGATGTCTTATTCCTTCTTGTATTGGATGTGCAAGTGTTCAACAGCTGAATGTCTGTTGAAGCAGGAATGTTAAGTTTCACAGTTCAATACATCCCTTTGTTGTCCCAGACCTACTTTTTACAGAGTTGTGCTTCTCTAGTCATTTTGTTCCTGTTCTGTTTCTCAGCTGGAGGAATTATTCATATTATTCCAAAGGCAGTTGTGTTTAGTCCTGCCAAGAACTTGCTACAAGTCTGGTGTCCATGCTCCAGGAGGTGCAGAGTAGAACAGCTGAATGAGGGTTTTCCTACTGCCCTTGTTCTGCAGTCAAAAGGATAATAAAATTCCCTTTCCCTAAGCACAGAATATGTGACTTCTGCTGTGTTGGGCCCTTATCTAGCCCTAGGTGAAATCACAGAAGCTGAACTGCAGTCTGCTGCTGTGTAAGGCCTGCTGCTGTTAGCACATTGCTCTGCTGGGTCTGAGGTGGCACCTGGAGATGTTTTCACCCAAGCAGGGCTGCTTTACCTCTCCAGGAAAGGGCAAATCCCACAGGCTGAGAACCTCCTTCCATTTAGATTGCCTCATAGTGACTAATGCTGGTGACATTTGTCAGTGAGCCGTTAATCTTCTGTTCATGGGGCTGCAAAGACACTTTGGAGGTCTGTAGTGAGGCCAGATGATTCCTGCTGTCTCTGGCTTAAACTTGGGCTTGTACTTCCAGCTCGGCACCAAAATCCTTCTCTACTCAGTCCCCTGTGGCAGGAATTGCTTCAGCTGCCACAGCAGTGAGTAGGCAGTTGAGTCAAAGTGCCTCAGTCCTCTCTGGACTTGAGGAGGAGGGATGGGCAGCCCTTGTCTGCCATTTCCCTGGAGATGGGACCAGGAGGTTCTCGGGAGGTAGTAGGACCAGCAGGTTCTCCAGGAAACCCTAAGAGAAGAGCAGCTTATCTTGGGAAGCCAGGGAAGGCTATAAACTGAAGGCTGAGGAGAGCTTTTTCTCCTTGCTTGGACTTTCTAAAGCAAGTCCTGCACCCTTCCTCCTGCCTCTCTCTTCGGGCACCAGCAAGAGCCCTAGAAGTTTTTGTCTGTTGGGAATAATACACTCACAGAGCTGCTCAGAAATGTTGGATAGGAGAGGAGGGGTTGCCCTGAGTCCCCCAGCTGAAGCACCCTTCTGGGGGGCTGAGCCCTTTCCCACTGCTTGGCTCCTGACCCTTGCTAGGACAGCTCTTTCCTTTCTGACATAATCTCCATTTCTCCTCAGAACTGGAATAACCCCAGGCTGTCATCCCCAGGCTTCCCCTAGCAGCATTAAAAACTCCCCAGGGCCCTGAAATCCCCTGTGCAGTGGCCATCACACTCCTGAAGACCAGTGCCCACGAGCATTAATGGCAGCACTGAGCAGTTTCTGAGGCTGATGGTCGCACTGAACCTGTGATTTTTTGGTCTGACAGGTGAAAAGCAAGAAGTGTCTCTTTTCCCCATGCCTCTCCTTCTAAATTAGGGGCTGGAGAACAGAGAGCAGCATTTCAGCTGGAGGCAAACGATGAGACAATGCCCAGAACAGGGAGGTACACAGAGCAGGAAGCCTTTGAGCAGGAACAGATCTCTTCCTGACAGTTTTTCTGACTCTTGGATAGTCCTAGCATCAAGTGAATGAACAGAAGAACTGGGATTTTGCCAGTAATTCATATAGCTGACATATAGTTTCTGGATGACAGCCTGGTTCCTCAACTGAAGAGCTGATTCCAAGCCCACTTTCTGCCAATGACTGGTATTTTTTAATTGATTTCAGAGGCACTGGCTTGGATCTGCTGCAGGAAAGGAACTTAGGTATTCCAGAGCAGGCCCCAGCACACTGCTGTTGCACACCTGCCCTTTGAAAAAACAGTGGGTTTGCTTCTCCCAATGTGTATTTCCCTCCTCTGAAGAAGGAATCAATTCAAAGACATGTTAAAGCCCTGTTGTTGTTTTTTTTTTGTTTATGTGTTTTGGGTTTTTTTGTGGTTTGTTGCTTTATTTTATGTTTTTATATGTAGCTGATGTACCCAGAGGAAATGTGCTTATAATGTGAACAACAAGGAGTTTACTGGTCAGGCTGAAAATCAATCCTTGACTCTAGGAGTCCTATCATTTTACTAGTGGGAGTTGGTTCACATGTGGTGATCAATGCAGGAGACAGATTGAGCTTGGGGACTTGCCTCCCTGGCTGTGATAAGAAAACTGTCAGTGCAGAGAACGACATGCAGATCTGCTGAGTAAAAACCCTCATCCTCCCCAATCATATTTCTGAGCAGATCTGCCCTTTCTGTGGGGCCACAGCTGTGCACCCAACTCACAGATTTCTCTTTGGAAACACAGCCCTTCAAAATTTTATGAAGGTACCACGTTCTTGTCTGTTCTTTTTATGTCATCACTCTGCCTCGATTGTTGAAAGTGTAACACAAGTTATATTCCAAATGTTACTGTTATTAATTTAAGATATGGAGAGGGTAGAGTCTATAAAAGGCATGTCCTCATATTCATTTTAAAACAGGAAGCTAAAAATAGAGACAGTTCAAATGTAGGTGATGAGAATAACCTGGGGTTCATATTAAAAGGTAAAATATGAACAAAGACTTTCAAAGTGCCTGCGCTTGAAGGAGCTGCAGATAAAAGTTTGTAAAGTAGATCTGGGACAGAGAAGGTGGTTTGGTGAGTACTACACGTCCTCTCTGCGTGGCAGCAGAAAGGCATTGAATTAGAAATGTGGAATTCAGGAGAAAGAGCAAGACTCAGGGTGACTGTTGGCCTGTGGATCCACGGCGTGCCGCGGAGCTCCAGAGTGTGCAGGACACAAAACACATCGTGTGGGACAGGTAGAGCTACTGCAGGTGTGAAAAGAGGAGTGGGGGAAGCAACGTGAATGTTCAGGTCTGAGGCTTGAGTTCCTCAAACTATTGGGAGTGGGAGAAATCTCCTTGAGTTCATGCTGTCCTGTAAGTGTCCAGGGCAGGAGTTCATCGTGTAGACCGTTGTCACGGTTTGACTCCGGATCAGCAATTAAACCAGTGATAATAAGATAATAATAATTAAACCAGAGAGAATAAGGAGAGAGGCTTCCAGATTGCAAAGTAAACTGGACAGATTTAATTCAATACTAAGGATAAAAGAAAAGATGTACAAATATATTGCAGCATGTGCAGGAATGTGCAAAACCCCTCTTGCCTCCCACCACCCCCGGCACCTCCCACGGCACTATCTGAGCTGTGAGCAGTTCCCATCCCTGCCTTCCCAAAGCAGAGAGTGAGACAGGTCCTGTCAGCAGCTTTCCAGACCTATTCTGTGGCTTGTGGTTTATCCTGACACAGACTCTACCACATAAACACACACCCAGCCCAGGGACTCCATATCTCACTGATGCTGAAGCATCCTCCCCTGGCTCGTCAGGGCAACACCCGATGGCAAGTACCATACCACAGGATCCCAGACTGGTTTCAGTTGGAAGGGACCTTCAAGATCATCCAGTCCAACCCCCTGCCATGGGCAGGGACACCTCCCACCAGCCCAGGTTGCTCCAAGCCCCATCCAACCTGCCCTTCAACACTGCCAGGGATGGGGCAGCCACAGCTTCCCTGGGCAACCTGGGCCAGGCTCTCACCACCCTCACTCTCCAGAATTCCCTCCTCATGTCTCACCTAAATCTATTGTCAGTTCTGACTTGTCTTTTGGTGAGTACTAGGAAGAAGTTGTGCAAATGACCATGCCCCATGTTCTGGTGGCTTTTCCTGTCCCTGGTGAGGTCTCTGGGCTCCCCTGCAGCCCCTCTCACGTGCAGGGCAGACAGATGGATGGTGGCACTTTGTGTTGGCCACTCACAGAGTTGCAAGTTCAAGTGCACTGGGTTAAGACCTTCCTTTCCTATTTCCCTGCCACTCCTTCAGTTATAAAACAAGCCTTCTGGAAGATCTTCAGCTTCAAGTCTTACTTCTCCAGGTCCCTGAAGTGGCTGGCAATACCTTGAAATCCTTCACGTGCAAGCAGCAGTGAGACAGCCTGGCAGCACGTGAGGGGTGCAGGCAGTCATGGTCAGCACATGAGGGGTGCAGACAGCCTGGCAGCACGTGGCAGGAAGCCATGGGGACAGCACAGGGACCAGGTTGTCCCTCACACATCCCCTTCCAACCTGCCACAGAAGAGAGCTCTTCCTCCTGTTGCCAAGGGTATCGGGCACTGTCGTGATCCTGCTCATTGAAGAGTTTTCACCCCTTAGATGTGAATAAGGGTTTGTCCAGAGCGAGGGAGCACAGAACAGATAGATGGCTGCTGTTGGATTTTTCTAAACGAGCCTTTCAGAGCTGCTGGCTTCTTTTTCATATGCAGATAAGACGGAAGTAACTTGAAATATTTAGGCGGAACTGCCCAAGAGCATAAGCAGGGTTAACTTATCCTCTTCAGGTTCTCTTGTAATCATCTTGCAGCATGAGGACGGGCTGTAACTGGAGAGACAGCTCCCAGCAGAACCCCCGTGTCTGCACTGATGCCAATTCAGACACACTTAGGAGCAGAAATTTAGCAGTGCCAGTTTGCTCTCTGCAGTTTGCACTGAACCAGGGTCCCTGTGATGGAACTATGATTTATGATCTGTTTGAGTCCCTCAGCTGGAGTGGGAACAGGACTACCTGCCAGGCTGTATCTCTGCCTAGGAGAGAAGCCCACAGTTGTGTTACATGTTTGCTCACAGGAATTTCCCCGGCAGTTACAGCAGATATTCCTCTTTTCTTTCTGAAGTGGGCAAGAAAGACAAAACAGAGCCAGTGTGGCATCTTCTCCTGACTTTGCTACTCAGTCTCCTTTGGTGCCAAGGGGAAAGAGGCCCTGCTGTGGTGCACACCCCAAATCACACATCCAGAGCAGGCAAGAGAAGCTTCATCGTGTTTCCTTTCCCCACTGGCTTCCAGGGAGGTTCCCTCAAGAAGATGCCTCTCCAGGGCATCCCTTTTGAGGATCCCCACCTCCTGCCACATGCACAGTCTTTGTGTTTATGGGATACCCTGGGACAGAAGCCTCCAGCCCTAAGGATGGATGTGGGCCATCCAGCAGGAAACAGAAAGAAGGCACCAACAAATTGTGCCTTTGAACTACTCTCTAGTCTTCCCTAGATCAGAAATCACCCAGAGGAGGTGCCAAAGCTACTGAGCAGCTTCTCTTTGTGTCCTCTGTTTCAGGAAGATAAATTCATCCCAAAGCAGGCACAAAATGTTGCTGCAAAGAGGGTTTTCTGGTGAGCAGTTGTCCTCCTAGGCAAGATGAGACTAGATTTTGGCTTGTTTAGCCCAGAAAAGGAGAACTGAGAGACATGAGCTCATCCTGCATCACAGCAGTGGCTTGATAGCTGGGAGGGAAAATCATGTGTGAACTAGAGGATAATAGCAGCACAAAGACAAGGGGATGGAGATCACGGGCAGATTTCGTGCAGGAGTTTAAAGTTTAGTTTCAAGGTCAGAGCTGTGAAGTTCCCTGGCAGTCACCCAGTGAGGGTACTGGTGTGCACTGGGACTAGCATGCTAGCTCTGTAGCCTGGAGCTTGGTCAGTTCCCAGAGGAACTCTGCCCTAGCATCCATGGTACAAGGCTGGAGGATGGCTCCCTTTGTCTCACTCAGGAGCACTGTGAGAAGGCTTGGAGCCCAGCAGGGACAATGTTTCTGTAATAACCCTTTGCCAGCAACCCAGAGTGCCTGGTGGGGAGCAGAATAAAGGACAGTTTCCCAGAGACGAATGAATTATTGCAGGCTTTATAGCTCTGATCTGAAAGGACAAATATGATTTCCTCAAGAAAGAGCTGCTGTACCTCTGAGTACATCAGCTTCCAGCTGCTCAGACTTTCACCAGGGTTGTGTCTATTCACACCTTGTTCTGCAGGAACTGAATGCACCAGAAATAAAGCAGATCAGGCTGTTACATCCCTCTTTTCTATGCCCAGTGGTTCTCTTGCAAAGACAGGTCCTGTGTCTCAAGCATCAAGCCTCCAGACCTCTGCAAATAGGGGAGGAAACTCAGTCCAGGAGGGGGAAGCCCTCCAGCTCACTCCTAGGACTGTTCCCTGCTCCCTGGTACACTGCAGGGCACCCTCCTTTCTCAGGTGACCCCATGTCTCCCAAGGCTCACAAGCTTTGGAGGCTCACACCTTGGTCATGTAGATGGGGTGCTTTGCATCTTGCTTTTAGCATCTACAAATGGGGCTTTTGATCTAGGCTGGGGGTGCAGGCTTTGCATGGTCAAGGGGGAGAGGTGAGCATCTCTGCAGCAGTTCAGCTCACCCTAAGACACCTCACACCTGAGAGGGGAGTTCCTCAGTGAGCAATTAGAATTTGTGTACAAGCTTTACAGATAAAACCAGAGGGTTTGGGTGGAGGCTGAAATGACATCCCCTAAAGCTACAGCTGGGAGAGGGTTGGTTTTTTTTCCCTGCCTGTTTGTTCCCTTCCTCTCAGTGCATCTTCCTTCATGCCAGCACAAGCACTGGTGTGACCACACACCCAGCCAGATGAGAGATGCAACCAACCCCAGACTGCTCTGAACCCAGATCAGTTCCCTGTGTGCCCTCAGGGGTGCTGTGCTGGCTTGAGGACCCACAGGGCAGGGAGGAGGAGGATGCAAAGGGCAGGGGAGGAGCAGTGTGACTGTTTCAGCTCCTTAAAACAAGACTGAAACTCCAGCCTGAGTTGCAGCCCCTTCTGTAGAGTCACAGCACAGTGCACCACAGTTAAAACCCATGGCACTACAGAAAGGCTGTCCCAGATTTGTAGCTGGCACCAGATTTTGAGATTTGTGTCATGAAGGAGAAGAGCTCCAGCCAGCACAAGCTGCATTCATCTTGCTTGCACCGATCCTTGCTCTGCCACGGGAATTTTGTGGTCTTTTAGGATGCTCAGGTGTTTTAATAAGTCTTCACTGAGAGACAAACAAGACAGCAAAAATCCCTGGTTGCTTTGTGCAAGCAGGAGTGTTGGTGCTGGGGAGCCAGGAGGCTGCAGGGAATGGGGCTTAGGAGGCAGCTGATGCCAGAGCACTGAGGCTGAGGTTCCCTTATCTGCACGTGGCAGCATGAGACACTCACAAAAGCTTTCTCCAAATACACCCTCACTCTCTTTCTGCTACAGAGAGGGAGGACTGAAACACTGCAGCCCAGCTCACAAAGCCACACTCCCAACAGACTCCAGGGCAGCAGAGGCTTCAGGGGTGCCCAGTTAACACCTTTTTGTCTTTTCTCCAGAATACTTTTTCCTTTGGAAATAGGACAGTGTGAACGTGGCTGGAGGCAGAATTGTCTGAGCTGTAAGGATTTGAACGTGCCTGTACTTCCACACCCCCCCACACCTTCAGCCAGCTCCTGGTACCATGCTGGGGCTGCACGGAGCTTGACAAACCATATGCTGCTGAATTAGTCTCACCACCCAGTCTGAGGAAAGTTCACAAGAAACCCAGGCTGCTGCTTTGCAGAGCTGGAACACAGAGCTGAGCCCCTCCATGGGCTCCTCTGATGTCCAGGAGCTGCGAATGTTCAAGATGACAACACCTCAAAGGGTTGAAGAAAACAACAGAATGTGTCTGATTTTTCCCTGACAACCACAACAAAGCATAACTATCACTTTCTAAATAGGATGAGGCCAGTGCAGACATTTTTCTTATCATGAACAGCCCTGGCCAGGATAAACAGGCGTTGTTGGTGAGGGGGAACCCCATTTTACAGGCTCCTGATGACACCATTGTGGTTCTTTGAACCATGGGGGTGAGGGCAAGGACAAATACCAGGACCAACTGGACAAGACTGTGAGCTGCAGGCTTTGTCTTAGTTGGAAATACTTTCTCTTTTTTCCCTTTTTTCTTTTTTGTCACCAGGGAAACAGAAGCAGAAATGACAAATGCTTTCAATTTGTCAACATTTTCCACAGATATTTTTGGTCTTCTGGTGCAAAACAAAGCGTGTGTATTTCTCAGTTTGAAATGATCAGATTCCCTTTCCGAAAGGGAATGTGGAAATGCTGTCAGGGGGGCTGGAGGCACAGGCAGGGTTCCTTAGATGTCCCTTGTCACTTTGGACCACTGCCTTGCCTTGGCTCCTTGGCTGCTCTCCACCCCAGGAGTTATCATCTCCTCTCCTTGAGCAGAGCCACCCACGAGTGTCACAGCAACCTTTGCCTCATCGAGGTGTCACCTGGCAGGGCACCACAACCCAGGAAGGGAACAGGAGACACCTGAGCTGCCAATCCCCTCTGAAGACAAACCAGTTCTTTGTGTTTTCAGTGCAACTTGATTTTCTAAGTGTCTCATTCTTGGCTTGGAAACAGGTGTCTCTGTGGGGGAAAAGGGTTTGGTGAAAGAAGATGGTTTTTAAGAGGAAAAATGCAGACTTCCCTTCCTGTCAAGCTCTCTCAGTACAAATATTTTTATTTTTGATGTTAATCTGGAAGAAACTGTAGGAAGTGAATTGAGGAGCTATGACCTACTAGGACTTTCCTTACTTAAGAGCCTTGTCTCTGGAGATTATGTTTAGCTGGACCAAGAAGTCCTGCTGAGATTTCTATGCAAGTTTTTATGGAGAGCAAAGCTCTTTGATTATCCTCTTGCTATTTCTCAAATGCAAAGGACCATGTAAAAAATAAAATAAAATAAATTGATTTTAAGCCTTCAGAATTACTGTACTTTCCCTCTGGTTTTGATGGCTGAGGAGAAAATAGCCCTGTGAAGCAACTTGATTTCTTCAGAGCTATTAGCAAACCTTTCAGGGTCTCAGGGTGACATAACAGGTCTGGGCTGACTCATTCCATTTAAGAGTGTCTCCTTCCAGCCAGAAATAGCTCTGTGTGCAGCCATAAAAAAACGTGAATCAATTCATGTCTTCTATTAACTAGAAATGCAGATAAATCCCCTCAATCAGGGGAACACAAATTACCAGCTCTCGTTCCTTCTCCCTCCCCGTTCTCTTTGTATCTGGCTTCTTCTTTAATAGATCTTTTTGGGTGTTGACTCCAGCTTCAGGTGGTTATTTTTGCAGCTGAGTCTCAGACGTTCTGGGTTTGATAAAGATATGTCAAGAAGATGCTGGATCACACTCTAGGAGATCATTAGCTTGCTGGGAGAATAAGTAATTTCAAATTGATCGTGGCCAGGGAGCACCAAGTGAAGCAGGAGCGTGGGCTGGACTGGGAGGATGAGGCAGAGGCAATGGCTTCACACAGAGCCTGTGGGTGTGTAGCACATGGGGAACTCCATGGAAATGCATCCTATGCACATACGTTAGTGGGATTTATTTTCAAGAACGTGGTAAACTGCTCCTGGCCTACCTGTGCCTGCAGCTGCCTCCCTTGCCATGGGCTGCTCCGTTGGCTCCCAGCACCTCTTTCCCAGAACTGAAGGAAGAAGAGAGCTTCATTCTCTCCCTGGTTCTGGCCAGTGCATCCTGTTCCTGCAGTGTGGGGCCCAGATGTGAGCTGGGGGTCCCACTGCATCCTGTTCTCCACCATATTCCACTGTATCCTGTTCCCCACCACATCCCACTCCTCCCTGCATCCTGCTCTCCACCTCATCCTGCTCCCCAACACTCCTTCTCCCCACTGCATCCCTCTTCCCACTGCATCCCTCTCCTCACCCCATCCCTCTCTCCACCCCATCCTTCTCTCCACCCCATTCCTCTCCCCACCCCATCCCTCTCCCCACCCCATCCCTCTCCCCACCCCATCCCTCTTCCCACTGCATCCCTCTCCTCACCCCATCCCTCTCCCCACCCCATCCCACTCCTCACCCCATCCCTCTTCCCACTGCATCCCTCTCCTCACCCCATCCCTCTCCCCACCCCATTCTCTCTGGGCTTCAGGCCCATGCCCAAGTCCTGTTGAACCCAGACCCTGGGTGTGTAGGAACACACTGCTCCATTTGGGCTGGATCCTCCGGTTTATCCCACGTCTTGTAATCCTTAAAGGCCTGAAAAGATCCTCCTTAGGATCCAGATTTCCACTTTAGCCCCTTATGCAGCAGTCAGACATCATCCTGAGCATTCCCAAGGGTGTTTCAGGATCCCTTCTCTTCCATAAGCTGGGCCCCAGCCACTGCCCATACATACAGATGAGACCTAGACCAAAAACCTCCTCCCTGCTATTTTTAAAGGGCATAAAAAATACCTTTTCTAGATAATCTCTACATGAAAATAGGTAGATGAGTCAGAGTGCACACTGAGAAGCAGGCAGGAAAGGCTTTAAATAATAGGATTCATTCAGCTCAAGCATCTCATCACCTCTGAAAGGGAAAGATTAGTTAAAACAAAAGAGTTATTATCTAGGAAAGTACAAAGGGAATCTGGATTTGTTGGTTTCCTCACACAGGGAGTTCAGGGAGTCTGCATTTCATTATGCACTAACCTGAAGGGCTTCAATAGCCCCCAGGGTGGAAGCAGAACTACAATTTATGAATGCCTGTGAAAATATCTCCCTGCAGCATCACTTCATTTCAGCCTGCTTTCCAGGAGAGTGGCCCGAGAGGGAGCAGCAGAGGCAGCTCTTCCCAGGCTTGTTTCAGGGAGCACCTGGAAAAAAAAAAAACAACAGTGCAATCCCCAAAGAGTGGCTCAGTGTAAGGATTTTAACTCAAATTCAAACAGACTTCCAGTGCACTGTGCACACAGTGGGTTGAAATGGAAGTTCTAGGCAGGAGAGTATTTAGAAAAGTTTTTTATTACTCCTTAAAAAAATATATCCAACCCTGCTGTGCAATAAAATAAAAATAAAAATTAAAAAAAAAAAACAGAAAAGGAAATTGATTTTAATTAAAAACAAAAATTATAATCTAGTTATTACTAACAATTTGCTCTGCTTTAATAGCTTGGATTTTTGCTTCAATATTTTTCTTCAACCTTGATGTTCAGTCTGGTACATTTCTAAATGATGAATATGAATTACTTGAACTTTCAAACTTCATTTGTTATCTGCCCATGCTAAAGATTTCACTGTAGCCTCTGACCTGTGCTGGCACTCAATGGACAAATCAGGGTTTTGTTTGGTCTTTCTCTAGTGTGTGAACTTTGAGCACACTGTGAAGCTGCATCTCTGAGAGGCAGGAGGAAGAAGAGGACAAAGCAAGCTGTGACTACTAACAATTAATATACAATGCTGGCATCTTACTTCCCTGCACTTCAGTGCCTTGAAATTACACCTAAGTGTCCAAAAGCCAGTTTGATTGCTCCCTTTACAGGCAGGGAGACAAACTGGGGGAAGTGAGGCTGTTTACACAGTTGTACAGCTCCGTGGTGGGGCTGGGAACTGGGAACCTGCTTGACTTTGGTGTGCTGACACTGGGTGAACCCAAACACCACAGGTATTGTGGAGCAGGGCAAGCCCCAACTGATCCAGGGAGCTGCCAGCACAATGCCCCTGCAACATCCTTCCCTTTGATTTCATCCTGCAGTTTGTCAAATCAAGAGTTCCAACAAGCTGCATCCCTTTTTAATTAAGAGCCCTACCACTATCTTCAAAGGAAGATATTCTTCATAATTCCCATTGTTGCTGTTATCATTACCACAATCATTATTATTATTATTATTATCATCAATGTTATTATCAGAAAGATAAGGAGTCTGTTTGTTCTTCCTGGGGCAGGTGGTGAGATGTTAGTTGTGAAAGTGGCATTTGGTTTGACAAGGCTGTTCTTTGGGGGAAGAAACAATTAATAGTCATCCTTGTAGTTAGTCAGGAGATCTGGATAACATCCACTTAATGCGTCAACAGAGTTAGCTAATGAGTATTCCACAGCTCTGCCAACTCTGTTGAAGAGCCATGGAGAACAGCAAGGTGCTGGGAACAGTCACATGTAGTACCAGGATTTGAGAAAGGGATGAACAGTTGTCCTGGCAGTGGTCATCTGATTTCATCCTCAGCACATCCTTCATTGTTACAAGCAGGAAATGTGAACAGCAGTGGGCATGAAACCAGAATTTACAGTTTAAACCAGTGGCTGTTTTATGTTTGTAGAGAAGGCACAGAACCTCCTTGGAGGACAATGAAAGAGCTTCAAAACCCAGATGGCACCCAGCAGATACCTGCCCTGCTGCCATAGTGCTAGACCCGTGGCACAAAGAGGTGCAGGTGCAGGGGTTTCCCTCCCTTGGGGTGAACTGTAAAAACCCATCAGTCCTTTGCAGCTCTGCCCAGATCCGGATCAGACCCACTCTCTCTTGGTTTTAGTTGAATGTTGCTGACTATTTCAGTCTTGTAAAGTCCTTTACACAATTCATTCAGATTGTCTGGGAGATGAGTGCTGACTGGGCAAGAGCAAAAACTGGGCAAGAGGCTGCAATCAAGAGCTAATGATACACTGCAGTGTCTCAGCTCACAGAAGAAGCTGAAGAAAAGTGCTAAAAAAGGCTGGTGTTTGCTCCAGTCCTCTTCTCACTCTCCTGTTAACCATCCCGTGGAGAGCAGGCCATGTGTGAGTTACATCCCCACCAAAAGCTAGGAGCAAAAAAAAATGGCTTTGGCTTCACGCCTGGGGTAAAGACTCTTTTCTCATCATGCTTTGAAGGATCCTGCACTGAGCCAGGTGCAGGACCTTGCACCTGGCCTTGTTGAACTTCTTGAGGTTGGCATTGACCCACCTCTCCAGCCTGTCGAGGTCCCTCTGGAGGGCAATCCCCCACCTGATCCCACGTGAGGCAACCTAGGGCATCCTCAGCGTTGGAGAGATGGAGTCCTGGAGAGGACCACGTGAGAAAACAACCCATGTTTCTTACTCAGAGAGGGTGGTAGAAAAACCACCGTTCAGCAGTGCTGGTAGGAACCAGAGACCACTCTTCATCTTAACATATTTTTGCAGAGCTCAAGCTGCACTCTGAAAAGCTTGTGGGGAAAAACACAGCCCCCAGAATGCCTGGAGAAGACAACAGTGCCATTGAAAGGCAGCAGAAATGTCAATAGGGCTCAGACCATCTGTCTGATCCCTGCCCAGAAGCACTCCCATTTTGTGGAGAAGGCATCCAGCTCTTTTAGTGACCACAGAACAGGCCCTGTGGCTCACAGGGTAAAAAAAACAAAAAAGGTTGAACATCACTGATATAACGACAGAGCTGAAAGAAAAGCAGCAGCTTATAGACTGTAGAGTCTCTCGTTATTGTGCTTGACTGATGAGTGTATGTGAGTGGGGCTTATTTAACAATAAATGCCATGTTTACAGAACATATAGGATGAAACAGGCAAATGGAACTGGGAAATACGTTAAATTAGGAAAGAGAAATTTGGGTTGAAAAACAGGGAAATAAAGAATTGCTGGGACGTGTTGGAGGCAAAAGCAGCGTGTGAAGCACCGAGAAGGATTCCTGTTGGTTGGATCCTAGGGGTAGGTGTTTAAACCCCCTAGACATTATGGATGTACTAACCTTGAAGCTAAATTGATGCCAGCTGTATTATGGGGGCTGTCCTGTTTTGTTGAAAGGGAATTGTGTGGTTAGGATGTTGTCTCTTTGGGATTTGCTGTCAGGAGTAACTATCGAGCGAGTGCAAAGTCCCTCGTGTGAAATATCATCTGTCCCAGGAGAACAAAGCTGATCCATGCTGGGTGCTGCCACGGGGGTTACCCCAATACTTGTATCAACATCTTAAATCCATTGTTTAAGAACAAGAAACCTTCTGTATATATAACTCATCCATGAAGCAAACCAGTCAGAAAGGCTCCCATCAAAATTAACCAGTGCTCGAGCAGCTACTCTGGCTAATAAAGCTACTGGAGTGGCTGTGTAGTTACAGCATGTTCCACCAGCAGCTTAACCTCATTATGGAATTGATTTATGACCAGTTTCTGCAGACCAATAAGCATCATCCTGCTGGGGTTGCCAGAGCAGCTCTGACTAGCCAGAGGAGTGATGAGTCTGAGCTGAGGACCTGTAGCAGCAACCACACATGACACACCAGCTCCAGCTGGAGTTATATATCTAGTCCTCCTCCACAGGGCTTGGGCTAATTGGCAGGGATGAGAGCTGGAGATGACATGAGCACTTCCACAGGATGGATAACAAGGACATTCCACTTTATAGATTTCTCAGCTCAATGTCACTTAGCTACGTGCTGACCTACAGAGCTGTAGGGGTGCAAACCAAGCCTGAGCCATACAGGAGCTGTCGTGCCCTACACGAGGCTTCCAGCAGGACTGGCATTGCCTGGGAATAGCCACGTGTTTAGTGAAAACTCTGAGGAAACTCAGTAGTTACCTGTGGTTGGGTGTGCAGGGGGTAGCAGGACCTCGTGGCCAGACAGGGCTGTGGAGGAAGAAGGGGGGCTGTGCACAGAGCATTGTCCTTTGGGTCAGATGGGCACCCAAAGGTCTTCCAGCCCTTTCTGCAAGCAGTACCACAAGGCAAGAAAACCTGCTTCCATGCACCCTGTATCAAAAAAAGGAAAGAATAAAAGAAAACCCTTATCCATACCCACTCACCTGTGCGTGCTCCAGTGTCTGAGCCACATGAGTTCAGCTTACCCCAGACAGCTTTGGAAGAGGTAGGTGTGAAAGTCCATGTACCAACCTTTTTGGTACACCCCATGCGAAGCCCACTGATGGCACACACTGCCTTGGTGGCCTTCACTTTGGCTTGACAGGTACCACATAAAGGAGGGGACACAGAGAAAAGGATCACAGGGATGTTCAAGTAACCAGCACGTCCCTGGAGCTGGTCGTGGCCTCACAGGGGGTGTAGGAGTGTCTTCTCCCTTATCTGGGCTCCCAAAATGCCAAACACCTGGGCTTACAGGCAAAAAACATAGTCAGTTTAAATCACATTTGTAAGTCATTAGGTGGCTGAAGGTGCAAAGAGCATTTTCAGAGCACTATTGAAAATTCATAAGGTGCTTTTTAGTTACTGAGAAGCTGTCGACATTTGACTTTAATTGCATTTGATGTCTAAATTAATATTACTTCTGTTAATATCATCATTCAAAATGAGCAATAAGGTGACAGCCAGGCTAGTCTGAACACTGAGATGCTTGGAGGGCTCTGCTGGGTCAGGGTGAGGAAACCTGGCACCAGCTTTCCCTTCTACCTGGAGAAAATGCTGAAACTGGGCTATAAAACCAGGCATCCCATTTGCTGCCAACTGCCATCTTCACTGACAAGTTAAGCAGAGGTGAGAAGTGGTGAAGGAGCAGCAGCCTAAGTGACCTTCTCTTTGTATTTTTTTTTCCCTATTCCTTCTTATCTCCCCATCTTAAATTGATTTCTTGCCTCTCTCTGCCTTGGCTCTACTTTTCCCACCCTGCCTCTTGTGCTGTTAGCGCCCACCTTCTGCTCTCAGCCCTTCCTTTCCACCCCCTCATCTCCTTTTCCACTTACCCTCCCCTCTCTCCTCCTCATTTGTGTCTGACCCCTCCTAGGCACCTTTGTTCTTTTATGCCTAACTTCAGTTTTTCAATCTTTGCATGTTAGTTGCAAGACAAGACATGGAGAGCCCAGGACAGACAGGGCCTCTGCTTGCAGAGCTGGTGCCTGGTGACACAGACTTGGGAGCCAATGTCCTCCTGAGTGGCTGCATCCCTGTCCCAGAGCAAGCTCAGGCCATGTGAGGGATGCTGCAAGTGACAACCTGGTCAGCATGGAGGAGCTTGAGGGAGACAGAGCATCTTCAAGAGAGATTACAGCTGGAGGGAAATCTAGCTGATACATTTGAAGGAATTTTATTGAGCAAGTCTTGAATTGCAAGTTTTAGATGCTTCTAACTTTTGCAGTTTGGGGTGACTGAAAAGTGACAGTACACAAGACACCTTGCCACCCTGAGTGACCTGTCAGAGCTCAAAATCATGCTTCAAACCAAATACGTGAAGGCAAATCCTTTTATTGCTCTTTCTTACTCTGAAAAGGAGAAAACTCCCCCCCCCCCCCCCATAAAATTCAGAAAGGAAAAGGAAAAATAAATCAACCTTGAGAGATATGTCTAGCCTGGAAGGGTTCAACCCAATTAATTTCATTTTTCAAGTCATTATCACCTAGAAACAGGTTTTCACAATAGAAGGTGGTAGACAAAAATATATTTAGGCCTTGGCATTGAAAGTGACCATAATGATTAGTGAAATCTTCTCTTCAAGAATTCCCAGCAGCACATGGAGAAGCGTGGGGCTTTCTGCAGTGTCTTCTCACAAGCAGTTTGTGCCAGGGGTTGAATTCTGCACTGCAGCACTGCTCAATCCGGGGCACTCTTTGCAGTAAATGTCACTGGAATTCTGGTTTTTTCCAGGTCTAGCTGATATCTCTGCAAGGGTTTTACTAGTGGCCTGGATTTCTTGCAAACAGTAGGGATGTGTGAAACACCTTGCAAGATGTTTTCTGGTTGCAGTCTATGATTCTAGTTGAAGAGGCCTTAAAGCACCTTCCAGTGCTTCACACAAGGGCAGGGAGTGATGGGACAAGGGCTTTAAAACTGGAGGAGGGGAGATTTAGGTGAGACATGAGGAGGAAATTCTTCACTGTGAGGGGGGTGAGACCCTGGTTGCCCAGGGAAGCTGTGGCTGCCCCATCCCTGGCAGTGTTGAAGGGCAGGTTGGATGGGGCTTGGAGCAGCCTGGGCTGGTGGGAGGTGTCCCTGCCCAGGCAGGGGGTTGGACTAGATGATCCTTAAGGTCCCTTCCAACCCAAACCAGGCTGGGATTCTGTGTGAAGACTGTCTAATTCATCCCAGGTGGTAAATCCAGTGTGGCTGTGATGATGTGCTGTGCTGCAGGTCAGGCTGGCATCTCCAGCTGGAGATGAAGGATGATGGGGCAACGAAGGCAGGGTTGCCTGGGTGAGTCCATTGGCAGACCCATGGCTCAGCTCCAGCTGACAGCAGCACCCTCGTGGTCACTGTTGGCTGTGACTTGGTCAACCTGGGAACTTACCTGACCATTTTCTTCAGTTTGGCAGAGACAAACTAATTAAACCCTGAATCCTTTTCTAACCTGTGCATCAAAATGCTGTCCTCGGAGCCAGCTCTGCTCCCTGAGGGTTTGCATACTTGAGACACTGCTCAAGTGGTCTGAATCAAGATCTCATCAGAGACAATAAGATGCTAAAGATGGTTCTTAAGTGCTCAGTTTAAGCTCCTGTCAGGGAATCTGTCCACTGACATGACTAACACCTTCTCCATTTCCAGAGACATCATTCAGTTTGGTCCCAAAGTTACCCTTGGTCCATACTAATTTGGGGCCAACCCATTTTAGCATTGAGGAAAAACATCTTTATGCCAAAATTACAGGATTGCAAAGGTGGTTGACAGGAATGAACAATCCCACTCAGAAAACACCTGTTATTCACACACACACACGTGTGCTTGAACGCACATACAAAGCAAACACAATTTTCTGAATAAAAATGCAAAGCCAGAAAACATGGGGAAGAAAACCACTGAAACAGTTCAGACTAAAAAAAAAAAAAAATCCCATTTTTCATTGAAAATCTAATTTGCATTAAATATGTGTTGCTTTCCTGGAAGTCTGTTTTCTGTTGGAGGAAAATATGCCCATCCATCTTTTGTCTTCTATCATAAAGGGTTTGATTTCCCAGGCTGCCAGTGAAGCCCATCTTACAGAGCCCCATCATAAGCTCTTAGTTTACCCTAATTCTTCTCTCCCTGTGCAGCCAGGGAGGAAAAGGGGCTGTCAGAAATACCAGCAGAGCTTCAGGAAGTTGAACTGGTAGAGGCCTTCAAAGAAATGCTGGGAATCTTTGAGGGAAATGAAGACTCCTGCCTGCTTTGTGGGGGGCAAATGTGTTCTTGCCAGCAGGGGGACAGGCTGGTCGATGTGATGTCCCACTCCCAAGAGCCACCACACTGACCCTGTGTGAGTTCCTCTCACTAAAAATGATTGAAAATTTGCCCCTTTCAAGGTATCTATGGGTCATGGCTATGCTGGCTTTATGCTCGAGGTCTAGGGAGGTTTGTGCAGGGAAAGCTGCTGCTGATAAATACTCCACAGCCAAGTCTGAGAGGGCGACATCCACATGCAACATCTTTGATGCTTCTCCTCCAGTCACACCCCTCTGGTGACAGTGACATTTGGCAGTGAAGCACCTTCAGGCTCTTGGGGAGGAGACTATTCCACCTCCAGCCACTTCCATTTTATCCAGCAAAGTGCAAGTGTTAAAGGAAGACTTTGGAGGGTCTGGTCTGAAGAAGCAAGCGCCGTGTCCTCACCTTCACCAGCTACCTGCCTGCACCTCACTGATTTCTCTTGCAAAGAGAGTGGGGATGGCCAAGCCAGCTCCAGAGTGCTGTGACTGACGAGGCAGAGTCTTCTGGTTCACTCTGATGGTCTCCAGTCTTACCAGAGAATCCCTTTTCAGCTAAAAATCTGAAACAAAACTAGCAGGAGTAAAGCCGTGGCTGCCTGTGACCTGCACAGGAGGATATACTGACCTGGGAAGTAGCTCAGACTTCCCATCACTGCTCCTGTGTGGTGACATGGTAGCATGCTAACACAAGAGCAGGAAAAGGATTGTCATCACTACAGGTTGCACAGGAGACATTCTGGAAAACCATGTTCAATTCCAGAAAATCCCAGGGAAGCTGTGGCTGCCCCATCCCTGGCAGTGTTGAAGGGCAGGTTGGATGGGGCTTGGAGCAACCTGGGCTGGTGGGAGGTGTCCCTGCCCATGCAGGGGGTGGGATCTAGATCTTTAAGGTCTCTTCCAACCCAAACCAGCTGAGATTCTGTGATCTGCTGCCTCCCCAAAGCTTGGGAGACATTATTCAACAGAGAGCAGGATCACTCCGTACTTCTCTAAGGACAACTTCATTTGGAATTATTGTTATTATTGACTAGTGGTATGTCAGTAGGATCCACAGAACCCAAGTAAGAGCTGGTGTTTGTTGTACCAGTGTTGCATGGCTGCAGGAGGAGTTGTTCCTTGAAGTGCTGACCATTTCAATGGAGATGACAAAGAGTGTTATGACACCCAATGTAAACATCCTAAATTGCATGTAGTCTAAGTAGGGTATAAATACCCTGAGGGTATAAATAGGCATGTAGTCTAAGTTCAGGAACACCTCTTAGGATGGGTTGAATGGTCCTTGAAAGTGCCCATTGCTCTTCACTACAACCAAGGAATCTGAAATTGCTGCTTTAGATGGGGCTCATCATGGTCAGAGAGGTAACTTGGGCAGAGAAACTCCCCCCAGCAGGAGTGTTTCAGTCACTGCTCTACTCCAGACACTGGTAGCTGATCCCATCTCCAGGTTCCCATCTTCCCATGAGAACTGTAGCACAAAGCCATCCAAGTGCCTCCTGAGACATTCAGAGACAAACTGCACCAAGGAGGAGCCCCCCACAGCCACCAGCTGCTCCCCAGGGCTCCTCTCACATGGAGGATGTGACCTGTTACATCTGGGCACGTTCCCTTCCTGAACTCATCCCTCTGATCAGCTCTGCTGAACACCAACATATAATTAGAACTAATACCATGGCTATAATTATTGTTATTATCATATTCCTAGTATTACTTCTTGTTCCATCATATCAGTTTCATCTTATTATTATGCTATTTATGTTTTGGCCATTATTCAGATAATAAAGCCAGATGCTCTGACTTGCTTCAGAGCTCCATTGTGCTGGATTCTGTGGTGTCCCCTGTGAAAAGTCAGTCCTCACCCTGAAGCACTTAAAAATCTAATTAGACAGGACATACAAGCATTATCTTTGTCTATCAGAAGCTTCAGTAGCAAAACCCAACTCTTCAGGATATTCAAGGTCACTTTGCTAGACTTCCTGAAGAATGGGGACAACTTCTAATATTCTTGATGCTGGTACCAACCCCAGCTGCTGCACAGCTCAGGGGACAATCCCAGCATTGCCTTCCTCATTCCTCCTGCACCACACACAGACCCATGGAGATATTTACCCTGACTCACTTGTTCCTTTCCACCCAACACGTTGTCTCCCTGAGAGATTACTTAACTTTTATTTTAAAACTTTCTTTTTTTTAAAATTCAAATAAAACTTTGTTGGTTTTTTAATCCCAAGCTGTAAATAAATGACTTGAACTACTGCTGGCACTACAAGTGGGAAGGGCTTGGGTACCACAGTGCTGGAGGGACACCCAAGGGCTGGCCAGTCATGGCCAACCCTTCCCCAGGGGGGTCCCCAGTGCAGGGGGGTGCAGAGTCCCCCCCTGGCTGTGCCCACCCTGCTTGGGCAGAGGAGCAGCAACAAGACCAGCCATGCCCCTTCCTCCTGCCCCTCCTGCATCCTTTTCACCTTCCCAGCACAGCCACACTCATCCAGAAGGGCTTTAAAATTGGTTGGCAACTGGCTACTTTGCCCAGACTCTCTGCTTGATCTCTCTGCCTGTTCATTTAATAACTCACATGTGGTTAAACCACCAGAATTAGAGCCTCTGTTTATTTTGTTCTTTCCCATCTGTGTTTTTTTTTTTTTCCAAAAGGTGAATGTTTAAAATGATGGATGAGCCCTGAGCTGCAGGGCTCAGTTAGGGCTCTTGCAGAGCTTTCCCTTTGACTGGGAAGCAGTGGACACTGGCAATCAATAAGACTCCTCCAAACAGCCCCGTCCCCAGTTTCATTAGGAGGTTGTCACAAAGTTATTTCAAATCCTTGCTGGAGTAAATTGGCTGCGAGCAGGGACTGCCTGACACTCAGCTCTGAGGAGCCAAGTTCCAGAAGGGGTTTGTTTCACCTCAGTGTTCAATTCTGACACGGAATAAGACTGCTAAGACCCTGGCTAGGAGAGATCTGTGGTTACCTGCTGGAGGTACCACGTGGAAACAACCCGTGTGGGGCTGTGCAGTGTCAGCACCTGCAACAAAGGTGTCCTCCAGACGTCCTGTCCCTTACATCTCACCTCTGGGGACAAAAGATTTTGATCTGGTAATGCTGATATTCCAGCACATCAGGCTGCTGTGAGGTCCTTTTAATACTAGTCTTAATTCCTTCCTGCTGAAGTCAGCAAAACAGTTGCTACTGGGTTTAGATAGAGTAGGATCAGGCTGAACTTTTTAAAATATACCAGCTAATTCTCAGTCTGAACCCTCTGGAGGAGATCCAGCATGTGGAGTGGCTGTTTGCATTCTAATAAAACATAGAAGGAATTATTGTTCCCTGGAATCCATAGATATTCTCAAAATCTGCCACTTACTGTTACAATGCAGCAGAAGCCCTGGGAGAATGATGACATTTTTTTCCAAAAAGGTTAAGCAGAAAATAACGAAGGGAAAATTTTAGGAAGAGCTGAAACAGAAATTTTTTAACTTTTAAAAACCATCCAGATATTTAAGACTTTTTGAAGGAATGGAAAATGTTTTGTGAAATATGTTTGGTATTAATCGTGTCATAGAATCATAGAATGGGTTGGGTTGGAAGGGACCTGAATGATCATCCAGTCCCACCCCCTGCATGGGCAGGGACACCTCCCACCAGCCCAGGTTGCTCCAAGCCCCATCCAACCTGCCCTTCAACACTGCCAGGGATGGGGCAGCCACAGCTTCCCTGGGCAACCTGGGCCAGGCTCTCACCAGCCTCACAGCAAAGAATTTCCTCCTCATGTCTCACCTCAGTCTCCTCTCTGCCAGTTTTAATGCATTCCCCCTTGTCCCATCCCTCCCTGCCCTTGTCCCAAGCCCCTCCCCAGCTTTCCTGGAGCCCCTTCAGGCACTGGAAGGTGCTCTCAGGTCTCCCTGGAGCCTTCTCTTCTCCAGGCTGAACACCCCAACTCTCCCAGCCTGTCTCCAGAGCAGAGCTGCTCCAGCCCTCCCATCATCTTTGTGGCCTCCTCTGGACTCTCTCCAGAAGCTCCATGTCCTTCTTATGCTGGGGGCTCCAGAACTGGGCACAGTGCTCCAGGGGGGGTCTCATGAGAGCCAAGTATCACCTCCCCCTTTACTCAGTATATGAAGACTGAAAGAGACTTTCTAAATTTCACAGAAAGTAACCTTTTAAAAATACTCTACAATGGAAGACCACTGTGTCTGAAGCACACTCCTTCCAAATCAACATCTGAAAACATTTTGTTGGCCTGCAGCTCCAAAGGCCAACAGGAACCTGCTGAGAGCAGCTGCCAGGGTGCTCTCCAGGATACCTGTGTGTAGACACCCTTGGTAAAACCTTGGGAGGACTCCCCCCGTGTCCCTCAAGTCTGCTTTCCTTTTCTTCTCAGAGCAGGGTGGGGATCAATTGCTCCTGAGGTGCACGTAGATGGACAATCCTAACCAGCATCCAAGAGATGTTTCTCCATCAGCTCATGCCTCTCCCTTTGCTGTGGGAGGTCATTTCCCTTCTAAGCAGTTGCTGGGGTAACAGTGAATATCCTTTGTCTGGATTTTCTCAGATATTACATCTTGCTTCTTTCTAAGCTGCTTCTGTAAAGAGGGAATTTCATGTAATCTTATCGACAGCTCTTCAGAATTCATTTTCCTGTATTCTTGGGGGGAAAAAAAAGCAGTTTGGGGGCTTGATAAGAAGGCAGGAGCCAGACTGTCACTTGTTTTCACTTTACAAGTCAGAGGAAGAAGGTTCATTCCTCCTGCTGCAGGACCAGGATTTCAACAATCCCAATTTTAACTGATGAAAATTGAAGTGACTCTTCTGTCTGCAAACTGCAATGCTTCTTACATAGGGAAAACACGTGTCTGAATTGCAGAGATTGTGCTGAGAAATCTCTACCTTGCTCTGGGCACTGGGGGGGGGGTGGGATTTTTTCACACTGGGGTTAACTGGGTCAGAATTCACACAGATCTTCTTTGACTTTCTCCACGGAGCATCTTTTTTCCAGAGGATCAGATGATTTCATTTTGTCCTTCCTTTAGATGCAGGTGTGGCACAGGCCCTCACCTTGTGTCTGGCTGCTGTGGAAGGAAAGAGATTCTTGGAAACAAGCACAAGGAGGAGATTGTGGAGCTTGGTGGTGGGTGATGCTGTTCAACCTCCTCCCCGGTATGTCTGCCAGTGCCTCCTCACCAAGGCCTGTGAAGAGGGAGCCAAATGATGATAGTTGCCTGTCTTACAGCTTCTCAAAAGCCTTAGTCTTGCTGAAGTTTGAGAGCTGACCTACAAGCAGATGTGATGGGTCAGGTTCCCAAGAATGAAAACTTCCTCCCCCAAAATTAGAGGGAAATTTGCCAAGTGCAGCTGTACTCTAAGCTGCCCAAGTAGTCTGGCAGATTCTCTAGAAGAGGTTTCAGGTATTGTAGACCACGTGGTGGAGTGTGGTCTTAGTAAGAGAAGCCAGGGCATGCCCAAGAATTACTTGCTGCTTGACATTTTCCCCTTACTTCTCCATTCCCTCAAGCAGTTGAGGGAGGGAGGTCAACTCATTTAACCTCAGCCATCCTGGAGTCACCTGGTCTCCTCACTAGTCACTATCAGAAAGCCACCTAAAAGGCCTAAAATACACAGAGAGACCTGAGAGATTTCTTGCTCCTCCAAACAAGGGAGTCCAGGCAGTTAGGTGAGTGCAGCCACCAACCTTCATGTCTGGCTTAAATTAGAGGGGTGAAATAATCCCAGAGCTGGTAACCAGGAGAGGCTGCACGTGTTGTGATTAGCCTCCCATTTCATCCCTGGTTAGTCAGGATTCTTGCTGCTGTTTGCAGGATTCCCAGGGCATAAACATGGCAGCAGCCATGCAATAAATACCAGATGCCTCCTCATGTCCCAGAGTCACTGACCTGCTGTAGAACTTGAAGGATGGATGGTGAGACTGGCTTAGCTGCAGCATTTCCCAGCTGCAGTGGGGGGAGTCTGTGCATCTGGAGCTCCAGAACCCAAACTTGAGAGCAACAAATGGCTCCAGGTGCCCTGTGGCCCTAGCACTACCTGTCACCATGAGCTTGGGCAGCACTTGACACAGATGCCCTGTGAAACTGGCACACAGAACAATGCTGATGCACCAAAATACTCAGTGTTCTTACTCTGAAGCCATCTTTCTGTAGAACTGCACCAGAAACCTGCCCTAAGCTTACGAAAAAGAACTGCCATTGTGTCCATCTTCATCCCCTCCACGTGGCTTTCCAGGGTGAGGAGCACAGGACAGCTCTGGGCAACTTGTGCTCATCCCTCCTAACAGCCTGGCCTGCCCTTCCACAGCAAAGCTCCTGCTGATCCAAATCAGAGTCAAATGTCCTCAAATGCTCAGTCCTCAGATATCTGAGATCCAGCAGGTTCACAGGGCACGTCTGGACACAGCTGCACAGAGCTGGAGAGCACCAACCAGTTGCTCTTCCTTCCACTGTGCTGTAGTACCCCAGAAAAAGGCTGCTTGTGCCAGAGGTACCAGGCAGTGACAGAAGAACTATCACCTGTTGATCTCACCACAGAGCTCTGTGTTGCCCATTTGACAAGCCAGGAGAAGGAAAGAGTCTGGTTGGGAAAGCAGCCCCTGATAGGAGGAGGCCTGGGAGCCAAGACATTATCAGCTGTCAAGATGGCAGATGGACCTGAACAGCAGCAGAACCTGGCCAACAAAGTGGTATTTGGCACTGGAGGGAAGGAGGGATGTCACTAGCACCCCTTCTCCCTGTGGTTTCCACAGATCTCCTGTGTTTGCTGATAGGAACACACAGCACAGCAAACATCCCTCATCCAGACCTAGAAAAGGGACTGAAAAGTGCTTGAAAGAGTCCAGGGCACAGCCACAGAGATGCTGAAGGAAGTGAAACATCTCCCTGATGAGGAAAGGCTGAGGGAGCTGGGTCTCTTGAGCTTGGAGAAGAGGAGACTGAGGGGAGACCTCAGCAGTGGTTACAAACATGTAAAGGGTGAGTGTCAGGAGGACAGAGCCAGGCTTTGTTCAGTGATGTCCAGTGACAGGACAAGGGGCAATGGGTCCAAACTGGAGCACAGGAGGTTCCATGGGAATATCAGGAAGAACTTCTTTCCTGTGAGAGTGACAGAGCCCTGGGACAGGCTGCCCAGAGAGGCTGTGGAGTCTCCTTCTCTGGAGACATTCCAACCCCCCTGGACACGTTCCTGTGTGATGTGCTCTGGGTGACCCTGCTCTGGCAGGGGGTTGTACTAGATGATTTTTCCAGGTCCCTTCCAACCCCTGGGATTCTATGCTGATTCTATGATGTGCCCAGCTCCTCCTGATGTGAGGAGAGGGCACCTCAGACGCTCTGTGGGTGAAGGAATGGCTCTGTCCTTCAGGCCGTTCATTCTCACAGACCCTGTGCTCGGTGGCATTTTTTTGCAGAGCAGACACAACCAGGTGACACGTGGGGCTCAAGCCCTGCAGGAAGCAGAAGCTCCTTCAGCAGGTCCTGAAGAGGACACAGCTGAGATCTCCTTAGTTCCTCTTTGCCTACTAGTGCAGCCAGTTCTGCACTGAATACCAGGGAATGTTCAGTAAGACACCAGCAGCGCTCCTCTGTCCACACCTTCCCTTCCAGTTTCTTGTCTTTCACACAGGGTGAATGCTGCCATGAAAGTCCTCCAGATCCAAGAGAGTCATGTGGCTCAGGCTTTATTTGCTGTTATTGCTGCTTTCAAGTGGAAAATTGATATAATAGCAGTCCTTCCTCAACACACAGCAGTCTGCACATTTGTACAATGTTCTTTGAGGACAATCAGCATCCACTGGCATAGAAAAGTGACAGATGCTGTCTGCAAATAATGAGCTGAAGCAGTTTCCTTTGGAAGGGAACTTAAGCAAAGTCCCTTTGAGTTTGAAAAGCCAGTGAAGTTCCCATGTGGCCTCAGAAGCTGCTCGTGAGCCTCTGCCAGAAAAGGTGTGTTCTGTTAGCTCATAGGGCATCATTATTTTTTTAACTGTTTCTCTCATACAGACTTCTCTGGAGAGAGGAAATGACTGGTTCTTAATTACTGAGCATTTTTGACTGGGGACAAGCACGAAAAAGAAAGGAGTTTATGACTTCTTCTGCTCCCTCCTCTGGTGTTGCCTGTGGCACTTGCACAAGTGATAAGGGGCAGGTGTGTGATGCATCATCATGTGATAAAGTGTGTCACACGCCTTTGTGGTCCTCAGCTTTGTTCCCTGCACCTCACACAAAACTCATTTTAACCACCTAGGCCTGTGAGGAGTCTCACACTTGGAAGACTGATAGAAGACCACTGAGATGTTTCCTTCTGAGCCTTTGATTCTCTGTCCTCCCTTTGTGCTTCTATCCAGTGCAGACACAGGCGTGTGCCAGGGGCAGCTTTTCCAGATATAGCAACATCAGGTGTTCAAAGTCATCCCATTGCCTCATAGTGCTACAAGGAGCAAGTACAAACTCTTGAAAATGAAGGACTCCAAGTTTCCTTGCCAGGTATTTCCAAACCTGTAGTGAGACCAGAGGCAGTTTTTCTTCAATTATGCAAATCTTCTATTGTAATATGTACATTTCAGAGTTTTATAATTTGTGATTGCTGCCAGTCTTGAATCCTGACAGGAAAATGAGGCCTATGGCTCAGGGAGGCTTAGCTCTTGAGGTTTTAGAAAGAGAGATCCAGTATTTGTTACTTTCCATGCTTATGTAGATAACTGGATCTACAAATGGATACCAAAGGCTTCCTTACTGAAAAAACAACCCTTGATTTACTATCTCTCTCATTAGAGGCTTAAAAAGTCTATAAGAATTGATTTTCTTCCAGCATGACCTGTTCTCCTGGGCTCCTTTAGTAGTGGAAGTCCAACCAAATCCAAAGTAGGACACTGTCATTCACCACCCATTAGCTGGGATGAATAACATGTGCCCTTGTGGCCAAGAAGGCCAATGGATCCTGGGGTGGGTTAGAAAGGGGGTGGTTAGTAGGTCAAGAGAGGTTCTCCTGCCCCTCTCTTCTGCCTTGGTGAGGCCACATCTGGAATGTTGTGTCCAGTTCTGGGCCCCTCAGTTCCAGAAGGACAGGGAACTGCTGGAAAGAGTCCAGGGCAGAGCCACAGAGATGATGGAGGGAGTGGAACATCTCCCTGATGAGGAAAGGCTGAGGGAGCTGGGTCTCTGGAGCTTGGAGAAGAGGAGACTGAGGGGTGACCTCATCAGTGGTTACAAACATGTAAAGGGTGAGTGTCAGGAGGACAGAGCCAGGCTTTGTTCAGTGATGTCCAGTGACAGGACAAGGGGCAGTGGGTGCAAACTGGAGCACAGGAGGTTCCATGTGAATATCAGGAGGAACTTCTTTCCTGTGAGAGTGACAGAGCCCTGGGACAGGCTGCCCAGAGAGGCTGTGGAGTCTCCTTCTCTGGAGACATTCCAACCCCCCTGGACACGTTCCTGTGTGATGTGCTCTGGGTGCCCCTGCTCTGGCAGGGGGGTTGGGCTGGGTGATCTTTCCAGGTCCCTTCCAACCCCTGGGATTCTGGGATTCTGTGATTCTGTGGAAGTTGTGTTGCACAGCACATGATATCAACACAGAAAGGCATCAAAATCCCATCTTTTCAAGGCATCAGGAGGCAGAGCTAAGGCACATCCTCAGTCTTATTCCTCTTTCTTGTTTTAAAAGCATGATTTCCAAAAGTTTTATGTGGCATTTCTCCCAGGATTCATGTTACCTTTTTATCTCTGCACACTCTTCTTTTTGCACATCCATAGAGGAAAAATATGTTTTGTTTGGACAAATTTAGAAATGTGCAATGTTGTGGTAAGTGAATCAATACTAATCTGTGGTAAATTAATCAATACTAATAATTATCACTGGATTCTGTACACGAAATACATATGACAAAGGAAACCAAAAGAAGGAGTCTTGTGTTCACTTACAGTAATGATTCCCTGTGGATCACAGCTTGGATCATCACACCAGAGATGTCCTGGTGGTGTGGATAGTTGTCAAGAGCAGAGACTTTTGTACTGCAGAGTAATCAGATGTGGAAGAAACCAACAAACTAGAGAGCTGCCCTCCTGTCTGTGCCTCTCCTGACTTGCCTGGACTCCTGCAGTCCCCAGGGGTTGCTGCAGAACAGAACCACAGGGCAGAGACCAGCTGCTGATAAATAACAAATCAAACACAAGCTCTGCTCCCAGGACATTCAACTCACATGAATTCTGCTGCCTTTAAAATCTCCCAGCTCTGGACCTGAATGCTGAACATGCAGCACTTTGGTTTTCGGGTGTTTTGGTTGGTTTTGTTTTTTTTTTACTGTTGCTGCTTTGTCGTTGGTTTGGATGTAGGGTTGGTTTTGAGCTCTGTGTTGTTCCATGAACAGGTTGGATGAACCTGTGAGATGGGAAACCCTGGCATTGAAGGGGTAATCGTTTTGTGGCAGGAAAGGACAACAAAGTTGCAGAGCACGGGAAAGAAAACATCCCCATCCCTGAACCAGCCCACCAGGTAGGATTCCTCTTGCAGCCTCAGCTGTCAGGCAGGGAGTTGTTTGACTTGAGCAGGCAGCCTGTGTGGTTCATGAGGAAAAACCAGCACCTCCAGGAAAAAAAAAAGTTCCTCCCTTCCTGGGTCTAGATGGGTTAGGGTGAAAACACAACCTGGCACTCTGGAGATAGAGGTGGGAGCACTAAGGATTGTGCAAATTAATCTGTTGGTGCCAAAAGCTGGGGGAAAAAAAGGGAAAACAAGTGACCATGTGGTACAGGGTGAGGGTTTGTCTGCATAGAAACTGGCTCCAGGTCTTCAAAACAGCTCCTTCCACAAACCCATCTTTCCCTCCCTGCAATCTCTGTGTCTGTTATTGTCCTCCTTCAAAATTTCACCACAAATGAAGAAGACATCTCCTCACCACAGCTAACCCCAAGCACCAAGAGTGTTCTCTAAAAGGGTGTGATGTGCCCATGGAATGAAAACCTGCTTTCTAGAGCAGCTGCACAGAGTCTTCATGACCTGGACATGCAGGTCACACATTCTCCCAGAAATACTTATATGAAGCCCCCAGATGAGAATAGGAGGAGGCTGATTCAGAGCCAGGAAGCTGTTTAACCCTGACTTGGGCATCAGAGAAGAGTGGAAGCTCTGGTGAGGCTCCAGAGGCCAGCAGGACATGGATCACAAGCTACAAGGCATTCTTGCAAGGAGGGAACCAGGTCAGAGGGACAAGGATGGACCAGGAAGCATATTTCTGTATCTGCAGATGGAAGGTCAAGGGAGCAGTTGGAGGAGCCCATGAAGTCCTAAAAAAGGGCTCTGAGGATAGTGCAGGGGACAATAGGTTAGCCACAGCCCTAGGCATGGACAAAGAAACACTGTGCCTTGTCTTGTTTGGTTTTTTTAATCTCTATTTTGGTGTTTCTAGAGGAAGGCTTGAGCACCCAGGCAGGAACAGGGTTGCTGTCACGGGAACCATGATTTGCTTTCTCCTTCCCTTCTCTGTACAGTTTTCCAGATGCACAAGCAAAAGGGGACTTTGGGAAGAGGATTCCCATGGGAAAACCTGGAGGGCAGCCACAGGAGCTGGCTCTCCCTGCACTGCCCTCCTCTGTAGGGCTGCAGGACCTCCCTTACCATTGGGTCTCTGAATGGCCATGTCCTGCTGTTGCCCTCCCCTGGCCACGGTGCTGCTGGGACTCAGGGATGGGTTCCCAGAGGATGGTGTGTGCAGGGGCAGCTTGAGGTCAACCATCTCCTTCTGCCAGGGACTTTGGCTTGCCGATTCAGGCAGACAGATGGGGGTTTGAGAGCATCCTGAGGGCATCCAGCTCAGGGAGCTGGCTGGAGGGACCCAGGGGGGTGGGGGGACGCTGGCAGGGAGAGTGCGAGGCACAAACCCGAAGGAGTTTGGGCTGAGACAGGGAATAGCAGGAAGAGGCCGACAGAACAGCAGAGGTTCAACTGCCTGGCACCCCCCACTCTCCTCGAGGTGTCCCTGCCCACATTAGCAGCTGCAGACACAGCTCTTGCTGCCACCTCCCTGCCTGCAGCTCTTCCCTGCCTGTATCTCTGTCCTGCCTGCAGCTCTGTCCTGCCTGCAGCTCTGTCCTGCCTGCAGCTCTTCCCTGCCTGCAGCTTCCCTGCCTGCAGCTCTGTCCTGCCTGCAGCTCTTCCCTGCCTGTATCTCTGTCCTGCCTGCAGCTCTGTCCTGCCTGCAGCTCTGTCCTGCCTGCAGCTCTGTCCTGCCTGCAGCTCTTCCCTGCCTGCAGCTTCCCTGCCTGCAGCTCTGTCCTGCCTGCAGCTCTGTCCTGCCTGCAGCTCTTCCCTGCCTGCAGCTTCCCTGCCTGCAGCTCTGTCCTGCCTGCAGCTCTTCCCTGCCTGTATCTCTGTCCTGCCTGCAGCTTCCCTGCCTGCAGCTCTGTCCTGCCTGCAGCTCTGTCCTGCCTGCAGCTCTTCCCTTGCCTGCAGCTTCCCCGCCTCCGCAGCGGCCTCCGCTCTCCCAGGCGCCTTGGCCGCCTCCCGCTGCCTAATTGCCCAGACGAGAAGGAATGTGAAAGGCTGGCTTACCTGGCAGCCCCGGGCTGTGCAGGCGCTGGAGCAGGGGCCGGGACGGGAGCAGAGGCCGTGCGGGCTGGGGCTGCTGCTGGGGCTGCTGCTGCTGGGGCTGGGGCTGCTGCTGCTGGGGATGCTGCTGCTGGGGCTGCTGCTGGGGCTGCTGCTGGGGCTGCTGCTGCTGCTGGGGCTGCTGCTGGGGCTGCTGCTGCTGGGGCTGCTGCTGCTGGGGCTGCTGCTGCTGCTGGGGCTGCTGCTGGGGCTGCTGCTGCTGGGGCTGCTGCTGCTGGGGCTGCTGGGGCTGGGGATGCTGCTGCTGCTGCTGCTGGGGCTGCTGCTGCTGCTGGGGCTGCTACTGTTGGGGCTGCTGCTGCTGCTGGGGCTGCTGCTGCTGCTGGGGCTGCTGCTGCTGGGGCTGCTGCTGCTAGGGCTGGGGATGCTGCTGCTGAGGCTGGGGCTGCTGCTGCTGGGGCTGGGGATGCTGCTGCTGAGGCTGGGGATGCTGCTGCTGGGGCTGCTGCTGCTGGGGATGCTGCGGCTGGGGCTGCTGCTGCTGGGGCTGCTGCGGGGCGGTGCTGCGGGCACGCAGGGACCCCCGGGGCTGGGCAGGAGACAGCGGCCCCGTGCCCGCCAGCAGCCCCGCACGGGTGAGGCTGGGATGGGAGCGGTTTGTCCCTAGGAAGGAAAGCCCGGCCGCCGTTCCCTCCTCCGGCCGCAGCCCGGCCCCGGGGCGAGCGCTGCCAGCGCAGCTGGGACCGGCGCTGCACGCCCTGATCGATACGTTTGGTTTTCAGCTGCACCCGGCCCTGGGAAGCTGCTTTCAGGCTTCCTGTGTGGCAGTGAGCTCGGTAGGCAGCTCTTGAACTTTGCTCGGGTGACATTTACTGCCTTTGGCCTGAGGCCACAGCTGCTCCCTGTGGCTCTCTCTAGAAAGCAGGGTTCATTGCCACCCTCCTCACTGCCACCCTCTTCATTGCCACCCTCCTCACTGCCACCCTCTTCATTGCTACCCTCCTCACTGCCACCCTCCTCACTGCCACCCTCCTCACTGCCACCCTCCTCATTGCCACCCTCCTCACTGCCACCCTCCTCATTGCCACCCTCCTCACTGCCACCTTCCTCACTGCCACCCTCCTCACTGCTACCTCTCCTCATTGCTACCCCTCCTCACTGCCCCCCTCCTCATTGCTACCCCTCCTCACTGCCACCCTCCTCACTGCCACCCTCCTCATTGCCACCCTCCTCACTGCCACCCTCCTCACTGCCACCCTCCTCATTGCTACCCCTCCTCACTGCCACCCTCCTCACTGCCACCCTCCTCATTGCCACCCTCCTCACTGCCACCCTCCTCATTGCCACCCTCCTCACTGCCCCCCTCCTCACTGCCACCCTCCTCATTGCCACCCCTCCTCATTGCTACCCCTCCTCATTCCCTCCCAACCCGCCCCCCCCAATTCCCAAATATGAAAAACCCACCCAGCTCAGCCAGACACCTTCCTTCCCAGGCAGACAAGGCTCTGGAGTGAAAGCCAGAGGAAAAAACAGAGCTCCCAGTTTGTTTACTACCTCTTGGCACACATCCATACCCAGCTTTTTTCATGTGCCGCTTCCCAGACTTTGCAGCCCTAGGGAACAAGCTGCAGTTTTGCCCCAGCTCTGGAGGCACCAGTGGTGACCAGCAGCGTGTGGTGCTGCTCAGGACCCTGCTGAGCTGGTGCTGGAACGTGCCTGCACGAAGGCTCTGCCTGTGGAGAAGCATCATCATCTGTAAATACAGGAGAGTGTGCGAGTGTGTGGGGTGGGGGGGATAAGAGATGGCAATCCAAGCTGTGCTGTAAAAAGCTCTTTTATGGGTTTCTGAGCTGAGGGGAGGAAAGCTGATGTCACAGGAATATTTCTGAGCAGGGAAATTGTGCAGGTTTCTGGATGGTGCAAGGAGAGGAAGGCTCATCCAGAGGTACTGATGGGCAGGACCTTTTCTGCAGGAGGTAGCCCAAGGCTCACAGCAAGTGGTGTTTTGGAAAAGACCTTCATTTCCTGGGGCAATTAAAAATGTTTTTTTTCTGCAACCCTTTTGTACTGGTGGCAGTAGGGACAGGGTGGCCAGAATGCTTTTCTAAACTAGAATGTAATTCCAATACAAGTAATAACAAGGAAATACCCTCATTAACTTAAAACTAGTTTCACCAAGGACCTGAGACTAGCCCTGTTCTGGGTCCTGGGCACTGACACTGCCAGCACTGGAGCCTCCACCCAACCACTGACCAAGGTCTGCCTGCTTGCCACCCTGTCCCTTGCAAAGTGTTAGCCCCCAGGGTTGCCCCTGTGCAGCAGAAACCTGTTTGCCCTTTGGCAGCATTACAGGCATGATGGGACCAGCCACCCACCCCTCCTCTCTGCCTTTCTTTCCTTTGGTCTTCAGGGCTCCCCAGACCTTCTTTCCTTTGGTCTTCAGGGCTCCCCAGGCCTCCACGCTGCCTGTGCTGGGTGCAAACGGGGTCAGTGCCATCAGGAGGTGACAATCCCAGAACAGCACATGGTTCCCACTTCTGTGCCATGTTCCCCAGACAGGCATGGTGAGTGGGAGGAGAAGTTTTTTCCCTACCACTTGTATTAATTTGAAGTCAAGATGGCAAACCCACAGTATTTCACAGCGGCCTTTTTAATTGGCTTGTGATCGAGGTTAACGACCCGACACTCAACTCGGTTACCCTAGTTAAGTGGAGTATAGAGTCAGGGGGCTGGAAGGAAACACAGCTAATTAAAATAATCAGCTTGACTTTGATGGGAACTGGCCTGGATCCTGCAGTACTCGTTGAGGCTGGATGCTGGTGGCACCATCCACAGCCTGGCCGTGGGTGTGTGTTGGATGAGCAGGAGCGACAGCAGCGACACGGCGCAGGAAGGCGCGGCCACGTGTCGCCTCCTTCCTTGCCGTGGTTCCATTTCCCCGCCTTCCTGGCTTTCCCAGGGGAAAAAAAAAATATCACAGAAGCCCTTTTTTAAAGAGTCTCAGGCAGCAGCCTGATGGTTGGTGATCAGGTAGTGAGATGGATCAAGAACTGGTTGAAAGGAAGGAGTCAGAGAGTTGTAGTCAATGGGGCAAAATCTAGTTGGAGGCCTGTGACCAGTGGAGTCCCTCAGGGGTCGGTACTGGGACCGGTGTTGTTCAACATCTTCATCAACGACCTGGATGAGGGTACAGAATGTACCCTCAGCAAGTTTGCTGATGACACTAAGCTGGGAGGAGTGGCTGACACACCAGAAGGCTGTGCTGCCATTCAGAGAGACTTAGACAGGCTGGAGAGTTGGGCGGGGAGACACTTGATGAAATTCAACAAGGGGAAGTGCAGAGTTTTGCATTTGGGGAAGAACAACACGATGTCCCAGTACAGGTTGGGGGCTGAGCTGCTGGAGAGTAGTGTAGGTGAAAGGGATCTGGGGGTCCTGGTGGACAGGAGGATGACCATGAGCCAGCAATGTGCCCTTGTGGCCAAGAAGGCCAATGGATCCTGGGGTGCATTAGAAAGGGTGTGGTTAGTAGGTCAAGAGAAGTTCTCCTCCCCCTCTATTCTGCATTGGTAAGGCCACATCTGGAGTATTGTGTCCAGTTCTGGGCCCCTCAGTTCCAGAAGGACAGGGAACTGCTGGAAAGAGTCCAGCGCAGAGCCACAAGGATGATTAAGGGAGTGGAACATCTCCCTTATGAGGAAAGGCTGGGAGAGCTGGGTCTCTTTAGTTTGGAGAAAAGGAGGCTGAGGGGTGACCTCATCAATGTTTACAAATATGTAAGGGGTGAGTGTCAGGGAGATGGAGTTAGGCTCTTCTCAGTGATGACCAGTGATAGGACAAGGGGTAATGGGTGTAAATTGGAGCATAGGAGGTTCAAGGTGAATATCCGAAAAAATTTTTTTCCTGTGAGAGTGACAGAGCCCTGGGACAGGCTGCCCAGAGAGGCTGTGGAGTCTCCTTCTCTGGAGACATTCCAACCCCCCTGGACACGTTCCTGTGTGATGTGCTCTGGGTGACCCTGCTCTGGCAGGGGGGTTGGGCTGGGTGATCTTTCCAGGTCCCTTCCAACCCCTGGGATTCTATGATTCTATGATTCTATGATTCAGCCGAGCAGTGTATCTGCTGTATTGTAAGAGCAGCCTCAAGGATGAGTTTAGAGGTCAAGTACAGCCAAAGATCATCCCCCCTCTGGAGCATCTCTGGGATGATTTGGAAGTGACCCAGGGGGAAATCATTCATGGACTGGCCTGGGTGCCCCATGGTTGGCACAACAACACATCCTGCCTGACCTTGAGATGGTTATCAGACCAATGCCAAATCTCAGGGTGGTTCTTAAACACCCCCCAATGGTGGTTACTGCGAGTTCTGGTGTATTTGTGTCACCATGAAGATATGCCACGAGGCCTTTGGTTTTAGAGGGCTCCTGGAGAGGATGGGTTCAGGCTTTTAGCTGGCTCACAACAGTATCCTGCACAACAGCTGCTATAAAAGCATTATATAAAAACCCATTATATTCAATATTATCCATATATAAACCCATTAAGGGTTTCTTAGTGTTCCTCACCCCAACAGCCATTCTAAGGGCAATGTATGGCATTCTTAAAAGCTCCTCTTAGAACATTAACATATTTATAAGTAATGCCCTAATTTGAAGGGATACCAAGTTCTCTTAGATGTAAGTAGTTATTAATTACAATGCAACAGGAAAATTCATTAGGGACTAGAATCAAGCTTTCAATTCATGTCATTTTTATCCAGGAATGTTAGATGAGCTTTTTTCTTTCTTCTTTTTTTTTTTTTTTTGCCTTTAACAAGGACCTGGAAACATTTGCTAATTTCCAACTATTATAGTTACTTCTGTGAAATAATGTGCTCTCTCATTTGCATCTAAGAAAACATTTTCTCTATTCACTCTGACTCGGAGCTGCCCTATTTGTATCAGTAAATGGAGCTGAAATCTGCCTGTGCATTTAAAGAGGAGTCTTTTCTTATGCAGAACAGCAACACATTTTACCAGTCCCATGGTGAACATCTTGTATTATTTCTGGGGTTTATTTAACCTAGTCTCTAATACTGGGCTCTGCGTGAGGCTTCGCAGCGTGGCTGAGCAAAAAGCCAAGTGGTGGCTCTTGCCTCTTACACAAACATTTCCTTCTGTCTGGTGTTTTTTTTTTTAAATGGTCTCTGCACTTCTCCTTCCAAATCTTTTCCTTTCCATTTCATGTTTGGTCTCAAAGCAAAATCTTTTTGCAGGAACAGCCTTCAGGTGCCGGGCATGACTTGTGCATTATTTAAAAGTGAACAAAGCAGCTCCCCCCCGACTCCTATGGTCATGGGCTTAGTTTTCTATCTGATCTGTGAACATTTTGTTTGGAGTTTGGTTTTGCTCTGTTGCTTGTATATTTAAGAGGGTCATTTCACAGCATCCTTAATCTGCAGGTCCCTGGAAACCTGATCTTTAGCTGCAGAGGACTGATAATCCCTGTCCATCTGAGCTCTGAATGGATGTTTTTGGTCATAGCTGTGTTCTTCTGATGAATCCTAAACATCCAGGTTTCTAAAAAAGTCAACAAAAACCTTGCAAAAATTCCCTTTGCACCCTCCTTGAGAGGATCTCATGCAGATCTTTTGTCTCCTGGATTCACATGGGGTTTTTTTTGTTGTCGAAAACATCAGATCAATCAACTCCATATAAAAAATAATCAAACAAAAAGCCTGGAAATAAAAGTCATCATAATTACTTTCGTCATCTTGGCCAAGAAGGAGAGCAAACCAGAGAGCCACCTGGCTTCTGCAGGGGGTCAAGAAATCTCTGAAGCTGGGTTTGCCAGCAGCAGGACACTCGCTGTCCTAACTCAGAAGTTCTGGTGTCCACCAACACAACAGTCTCCTTCAAGCCCTGCTTCATTCCACACCCTGGCAGAACCCATCACTTCCTTCCTCTGCCTGTCACCCCAAACAGATCCCCCAGGTAGATCAGCTCGACTTCCCATCCTGGATCAACTTGGATCATCTTCTGATGTGCTTCTTAAGCAGGTACCTCTGTGACAGATGCAGGGAGGGGGTGCACACGTGATGAGAGCTCTGCAGCTTCATGGAATGGGGCTTTAAACCTTGTGGGTAAGGATGAAAAAAATGAACCTAGGATCATTCTCTCATGATTCTCTTGGAGAATGAAGGACCTGTCTTGAAGTTGTCCAAAATGATTTTGGAAAGCTGGGAAAACTGCTCTGTGTAAACCTCTCCCAGTGGCACTGCTTAGGCAAAACAGTTTGGTAAACTGGGGCAGGAGGGAGGGAAGCATTAAGAAAAATAGGTCAAAATGTTTCATTTTCCAGATTGGAATGCAAGTATTTCGATTTTTTTTTTCCATTAGAAATGTGTTTCCATTTGAAATATTTTGATCCCAAGTTAATTTCAATGTTGAAACCAGAACAATCCATAAATGTTTCATTTGAGCCTTGACATTTTTGTGGGCTGCTTTGTTTGTTCTTGCTTAAAAAAGAAGGTTCAGATCTTTGTAAAATAACTCTATTAGTTTTGGGATTTTTTTTTCCTGAGCTGTTACAAGCTGATGCCAGGGGCTGCCAGCTGTCAGGATGCTTCTGTGATGTCCCACCCCAATCATAGAGTCATAGAAGCATTCAGGCTGGAAAAGCCCCTTGGAATCACCCAGTCCAACCATCATCCCTGCTCTACAAAGTTCTCCCCTAAACCACATCCACCAACACCACATCCAAATGACCCTTCAACACACCCAGGGATGGTGACTCCACCACCTCCCTGGGCAGCCTGTTCCAGCCTCTAACCACTCTCTCTGTGAAGAAATTGTTCCTCATGTCCAGTCTAACCCTGCCCTGGTGCAGCTTGAAGCTCTTTCCTCTTGTTCTGTCACTGATCACCTGTGAGAAGAGACCAGCACCAACCTCTCTACAATGACCTTTCAGGTAGGGAGGGCTTTGTGAATGAGACCAAGGACTCACCCATGGCCTTCTCCTCTCACAGAGCAGTGGGACCCTATTTTAGAGGAGTGATTAGAACACCCCTCCTCACCACCCTCCCAAATTGCTACTGAGACCAATATTGAGTTTATGAATCAACTGGTTTGTTAAGGGTTAATACAAACAGAGGGACCAAGGTTCAGGAGAGGCAGACTAGGGATGGTTCAGGAAAAGAATTCCAAGGTGCTATGGTCTTATTAAATGTACATTCCAAGGGAGAGGTGTGGAATCAATGGAGTGAAAGGGTAGGAGGTGTGCCCAGCAGGAAAGTTACTGTGTGTGTGTGTGTTTGTGGGTACAGGTGCCCTCCCTTCTGCTCCTCTGGACAGCAGGGCTGGCATTCCAGGGGCTTCTGGTGCTGCAGCAGGGCCTCCTCCAGGTTCCCATGGCTTCTGGTGCTGCAGCAGGGTCTCCTGCAGGTTCCCATGGCTTCTGGTGCTGCAGCAGGGTCTCCTCCAGGTTCCCATGGCTTCTGGTGTCTGCTCCAGGTTCCCATGGCTTCTGGTGCTGCTGCAGGGTCTCCTCCAGCTTCCCATGGCTTCTCGTGCTGCAGCAGGGTCTCCTCCAGGTTTCCTTGGCTTCTTGTGCTGCAGCAGGGCCTCCTCCAGGTTCCCATGGCTTCTGGTGCTGCAGCAGGGTCTCCTGCAGGTTCCCATGGCTTCTGGTGTCTCCTCCAGGTTCCCATGGCTGCTGGTGCTGCAGCAGGGTCTCCTGCAGGTTCCCATGGCTTCTGGTGCTGCAGCAGGGTCTCCTCCAGCTTCCCATGGCTGCTGGTGCTGCAGCAGGGTCTCCTCCCAGGCAGGCAGAGCCCCAGGCCTGCAGATCTTGTCCTCTTTTATAGATCAGAAATCACTGCTCAAGTAAAGCACCACTGTTCAAAGTAGCCAGTGAGCACTGGCCCCGTTCACGCTCTGTCAGAGGCATCTTTAACCTATTGTCCATTCTTCTGCCAGTTATCAGAACCCTTATGCTCTTTTCTTGCTGTGGACTGATCTGGTAGATCAAGGGGCTTGTTCCAGTCCATCTTTGGCTAAACCAGCTAAAAGACTCTTGTTCTGCTGGCTTGAAAAGCATTTTGTTTAGTCTTATATGAGGGGGGAGAAGATGGACCCATCCCCACATCTCACCCCGTGGCTTTTAAGGCAGCAATAGTTTGGTCTCTTTTCTATCAGTGTATGGATCAGTCAGGCTCTTGTCCAAACCCTTTTCCTCACATTAGATCCTTCCCCTCCTCGGGTGCAGAAACAAGTGTAAAAATACTAAGATGTAATCATCCATAACAACAGACAAGGGAACTGTTCCCAAATATCATAGACAATAACATTCTTAACAATTTAATACATCGTTCAAGTTCCCCACGTGAGATTCTGCAGTGATGCAAAAATCCCACAGTTCAAAAATCCTTCTTCATGAGACCCATTTGATTGGATGCCCCAGGCAGAGAAGAACAGAAAGAAACTGAGCCAGCACACCCAGAGGTGAGGCTCGTGCTGTAAACCAGGGACTGGAGTTTCTCTGAGAAACCTCTTTGTTGATGAAGCCTCTTGATGCGTAAGCCGGGAGCTCAGCTGTCAGACTCATCGTGGTTTCACACTGAGGTCATGAAAAGGAGCTCAAAAAAAGCAGTGACCACAGTTGCTGAGACCTTGGCAAAGTGTCCTTTGACCCAGGAGTTGAAGAACACGAAGCGTCAGGGAGGAGATGTCACGTCAGTCTGTGATGGAGGGGATTCAAGAGGGATGGACGGGATCTTGTGGGGACATCACTCCAAGTCCACATCCCAGTATCAAGGTCCCCTGGGCCCAGGGTGGTGCCACTGCATGTCCACAAGCTCTCGGCCCATCGTGACATGGTTGCCCTGCAGGACTATGGCAAGACTGGCTGTGTGACCTGGGAAGCTGCTTTCTCTCTCCACACCTTTCTCTTGCTCTTCAACTTAGATCCAGCTCCTGCCTTTCCTCCTGCTGCTCCTCGTGCAAGCCTGTTCCAAGATTTTCTTCCTTTGATGGCCAAACACTTCCTTCAGTTTTCCAGTCTGAATTTATTCAGGGGTAGTGTATACTTTTTGTTCTTGTGCCAAGTTTGTCTGTTAGATCTTCTCCCTCCCCAGCATTTTCCCTGCCCACATTTATTTATAGAAAGCAATCTTTTTATATATATTTATTTATATATTTTTTTTTTTCACGGAACTTTAAGTACCTACTTTTCTAAAACCTGACTTTTGGACAGTTGTCCAGCCTTCCTCTCTAGCCATCTTTTAGAGTTGTGGACCTCACCTGTCCTTGGACTTCTGAGGTTCACTTCTACAACCCTGGGTCGAGGAGGAGTGTATCACCAGCTTGTTTTTCTTGGTGAGACTTCAAAGTGCCTTTCAGCTGTCTCTGAGCCCCATGTTTTTCTTGTCAGTTTAATATCCTTAGTAATAACACCCACCACTTTTCTATGTCACACTCTGCACTCCTTAGTCAACTACACATCAACTGGCAAAGCAACACAACAAAATTGGATTTAACCAGAAAGGAAAAATATTTCTTTCTAAAATAACCTTTGCCTCCTCCAGGTGGTTTTGCAGGTCAGAGGATCAGAGTGTCTTGGTGACTCACAGCTCTCCTGCCTGGCAGTTATTGGCCTGTGAAGCTCAAAACAATTATTGAAGCCTTGAACAAACCTTTTCTGGGTGCAGGAACCTCAGTGACATTATTAGCATCTTGCCAGTGAGTGCAAGGCTGTTGGAATCTCTGCTGGGGAATGTACAGTAGGGCTGGTCTTGCTTCAAGTGGGAAAAGCATGAATAGATATTTTCATAGAACTCAATCCCACACGTTTTCACTGCTGTTTTACAGACATGGGTGGAAAATATCTTGTAGTAATAGAATAACAGTTCCTGGGAAAAGTGTCTTTTTGGATGAAAAGTGAGAAAAAAACCCAACCTGTTTTGAAAATTGGAAAATGTTTGAAGTTCTCAAAACGTGAAACCTACCAGGAGGATATTTCAAAAGGAGCTCAGTTGTTCAAGGGAAATGTTTGTCCCTGTTGAAAAGATGATTTTTGCCTTTGAAACCTGCTCTTGGCCAACCCTGCTGAGGTGGTTGGGTCTGAAAGGAAAATGAAAGGGGAGTGAGAAAGGGGAAGTGTGGCTGATCCCAGGCCACACTTGGATATGTTCCCATGGGTGTTTAATGCCAAAATTGCATCATCTGGGTAAAAAAACCAACAGAGCTATATCTCTGGGGCACCCCTGACTATGTGCCTTATGCTCTGAGCTCGGCACTCCTGGGGCATGGACCATGTTCTCCTGGATCTGGGAAGCACAAGGGTCTTGCAAGTGTGGGGATTTTGCTAGGAATGGAGGGTTGGGTGAGCTTGGGAGGCAAATGGAAGCCGAGCTGAAAACATAGGAGGTGCCAGCACTGGAGTAAGGCAGTGAGGGGAAGAATTGTCTCCCCTAGTGTCACCCAAGGGGTGGCAGGAAGGGCTGAGAACACATCCCAGCAAGGGTTACATCCCTTGTAACCAGCCAGGACAGGTGGGCACTCTGTTCAGTGTGTCTGCTGGAGCATGAGACGTCTCCACCAAGACCAAAATGAGGGAAGGAGCCCACTGCAAGTCCCTTCCGTGTCTTCTTGCAGCAAAGCTTGTGTAGCCAGTGAAGAGGTTTTCCACGACATGATGCTGGGCTAAGCATTTAGGGTGCAAATTAGCAGACAGGTAAGCAGCCCTAATTACTGCTTCCCTTGTAAACGTCATATTTTGTCAAACAGGAGGTAAAAATGTATCATCCCAGCTAACCTAGAGGAATTCTGTGAGACGTTAGCACAGGTTTTAATACTCAACTAATTAAAAAAAGCCACCTCTCACACTCCTGAGGGATTTGATTACTTTTTTTATAAAGACTGGAGGTATCACCCCATTTTCAGATGATGTAATGAACCTGACCTATTTGGTGGCTCCATATGAATGTTTCTTTCTGATGGATTTACAATGAGGCTTCATTATTAAAGACTTTCAGAACAAGATTGATTATGATCTGGTTTCTTTCCATTCATTATTCCGTTCATCTCATTTGGAAGTGAGTCAGGACCCCTGGGCTCTCTTCTTGTGCCTCCCAGAAATCCGTGCACTGCTCTGGAGAAGACTTATGGGTTTGACCTCTCTGTTCCACAATTTACTGCGTTGCAAAGTGGGTGCAGAGAAAAACCACTTCAGAGTTTCTCCAGGCTTAGGTAATTCACCAAAGAGCACAAAGAGCCAGAGATGAGACAGGCTAGCAAAAAAAAAAAAGGCTGTGAGGTTTTCAGCTGGGATGTGTCGTTAGCCGTGGTCATCTTTCTTCTTGCAGTTCCAACCCCAAATCTGCTGGGTGTAGTGGAACAGCTCCCACTGCCTGCACTCAGCACTGCTTCCCTGGCAAGGTTGCAAAGGCACCACACAAGGGTGGGCACCCACCTGCCACTGAGGGCAGGGAGAGGTTGTTCATTAATCCCCCTTTGTATCTTAAACCTATAAAGCACCCGAGCTGAGCGTTTCCTTCAGCAGTAGGGTTGTGGGGTTTCTTTTGGTCTACAATAGGTTTGGAGAGAATTCTATATCACAATCAGAATGTAACATTAAAACCTTTTCTTTTTTCCTTGAACAAACTGTCACAGAGGAGTTTGCAGCCAGATTTCTATACCTGCCTTCAATTCAGAGGTTAGAAATCAGCCCAGACCCTCCTGCATACTGTGTTTCGTTGATTGCCAAAGGCAGAAGATTCTTAATGTAGAAGAGGGGAGATTCAGGGAGACATTTTTTACAATGAGGGTGGTGAGACGCTGGCCCAGGTTGGCCAGAGAGGTGGTAGAAGCCCCATCCCTGGAAACATTCCAGGCAAGGTTGGACAGGGCTCTGAGCAACCCGGTCTAGAAGAAGGTGTCCCTGCCCGTGGCTCTAGATTGGCCTTGGAAAGACCCTTCCAACCCAAATGATCCTGTGATTCTATGTTTCTATTGGTATTAAATAAACAGATGCAAAACTACCCCAAGATTTTAATTCCTGTTGAGATGATGAAAGTTTATTGACCCAAAGGTGATACTGGGGGAGTTACTATTGCACATCATCAGCTGCAACCAGATCTTTTGTAGAACACGCAAACACACTCAGTATTTTGATGCCTCAGTTAGAGCTGAGCTTTCCCAAAGATCTGCTAAGAGCAAATGTGCTTTGTTTGGTCCACTGGGAGCCTGTCTTTAGGTACAGGATTACCCACAGCTCCCCACCAGCTCAGAGTCCAGCCATCAGGGCAAAGCAGTGAATATTTCAGGTGGTGCCAAGTACCAAACTCCCTTCTCTTTGCAGCCTGGGCACAGGGAGGAGGGTGCTAGACAAGGCCAACAGCACCACATACAACACAAATTTAATGAGCAGAAAGTGTTCTCTGCAGTGTCTGGCTGGGTCATTCCTGGCATCAGAACACCTCTCCTATGGTAGACAAAGCTATTTTTCCAGTGCAGAGCTGTCCCTCTGTGTTGTAACAGTGGAATAAGAACTCCCTCTGTCACAGGACACAGAAGATTTATTCAAGAGATGAGGTGGCCCTGAAACACCATCCCTGCAGTAATTAATTGGCTAGTGCTGTAAAGCACAGTAGCAACATTTTGAGAGGCATTATCTGCTGTCCTGGTTGAATTAAGAATTCATAAGGGCACAATCATTCCACAGGCTTTGTTTTGCTTTAAGTTATACTGTATACAAATAATCTGAGAAGAGAAGCTGATTAATGACATAGAAAGAGAGAGCCCAGAAGACAATACTTCTCTATCTAATCTCTTCTGCTTTCAGTCTGCCTGCAGGACAGTGCAGAGGAGAGCAAACCAAACACTCAGACTCCTGCCTCAGGCCCCTTTTCTGTTTCTCTGTGTCTCACTGGGTTCATGATAAATACCCACTTCTGCAAAAAGCTTTCAGTTCTGAGGCCAGAGGAAAGCAAACATCACCCTCAGCATCATCTCTGTTGTGTGCAGTACTTGCATCACAGCAGGAGGCTGCTCCACCATGTCCTGATCACCTTCCATTTGCACCAGGTATTCATTGGATTTTCAGGTAGCAAGATGGGTGTGATTACCTTGTCTTTATCCTGCAATCCATTAGATAACTAGATTGTTACTTCCCCTCCTAAGATTTCAGATCCTGTCTCAGCTTCCCAAGCCTGGTGGTAGTGGTTGGCTTGAGCTGGAGCCATGGGTGGGCCAGTTGTGCTAGATCCTTCATTTCAGTATTTAGAAGGCCAGACATGTCTTCCCAGTGTTGTTAGACTGGGATGTGGTCTGTGTCTCCCAGACAGGTCAGGCACACCTTAATACAAATGCCAACTGCACCTTTCCACCTCAACTCAGGGTCATGTCCCCAGAGACTTGTATAACCATACGCTCCACATGCAGCCTAAGGACCTTTTGGTGCATGTCCTTGCCTTCAAAAGAAGGATCTACAGAGGCTGTGGCACTTGGAGCAGCTTGGCTGTAGCTTTTCCTTGGCTGCAGCTCCCAGTGGCTGTCACTGGTACCAGAGCATTCACACCAGGACAGGCTGCAGCCCCTCTCCCAGTTGGCAGTGGCTCTGCAGCCAGCTGGTCATCTCCAGGTGTGGTGGTGGATGAGGGTTGTTACCAAACCTGTTTCTGTGGCCACTCTTGCCCAGTGCTGGTGGTACCATGTCCACCCAGTTCCAGTGAGGCAGCTGGGGCTCTGCCTTCCCTGGACCAGCCCCACAAGACCATGGAGTTGCTAAGCTGGTGTCCTTTGCCAGCCTGTGAGGAAGCTGTGCTTGTTGTGTGCAAATAAAAGGCAGGGGGAGAGGAAAGTGTGCCTGGTCCTTAGCAGAAGCAGCAGGGGAAAGAAATATGTCCACAGGCAGATCAGCTTGAAGAGGTTCCTGAGCCTTCTGAGGTGGTTCCATCCAGGCTAAACAGACGTGTCAGGATGGACACAGAGAAGGTCAGTACCTCTGAGCAGTGGGGGGAACTAGATGACCTCCTGAGAGCCATTCTGGTTTTCTCTGAGTCTTCACTGGTGACTTCATCTGTCGCAGCCACGGAGTTAAGATCACTGATGACAGCAACATCAGCTTCCTGGTGGTCCTGTGTGCCCTGGCCAAGTCTGCTTTGGTTTAGCTGGTGAGGACCAGCAGGATCACAGAGCTCAGTGTGCTCTGGCTGCAGAATGATCTATGGAGCATCAACTCAAGTTAAATTAAGCTCACAAAATGAGCTTTTCAGTGGGAACAGAGCAGAGCTGCGGGGACTGGAATAAGACCAGACCAAAAGTGTCAAGGGAAGAGGCAGGCTGAACCAGAGCTTATTTGCAGACCTTAAAATGAAATCACAACATCCCTCTTTCCTGAGCTGCCACAGGGATCTGAGCTGGAGCCTCTGACCTGCAAAGTACAAATGCAATTTGCCACCGTTCTGGGTACCTGGAGAGACCAGCACTGGGGTTATCAGTATGCGGGAAGAAATCAAAGCAATAAATCTGCTAACAAATGAGAACTGCAAGAATAATTGATCCTGAAAGAAGAACACAGCAAACAGAGCTCAACAAGTTTAATTCTACAGCAAGTCCTTACTTCAAAAAGTACTGTTTGGAGGCTCATGGAAAAAAAAAAAGGGGGGGAGAGGGAGAAGAGGAAGGTGACCCTCAGTCAAGACCCTGATGTTGTATTTGTAGAGGACCTAGCAAAAGGTATGAGATTTGGGGCAGAATCTGGACCTGAATGTAGAGAGGGCAGGTTTCTAAGGGATTAGGATGGGGAAAAAGAGCAGGAGGAGGAAGAGGAGGAGCTGGAGGGAGCACCCAAGATGTCCAATAGCCCCCGATGGAAAAGTGCCAAGATGCAACCCTAGGGAAACTTGAGGGAAGTGGGGAAATGGTTAGGGCAGAGAGAAGGAAGCAGCTGGTTCCAGAGAGCAGAGACAGTGCATGATGCAACCTTTGTTCCAAACCCTGTGGTCATTGCCTGCAGAAATACTCTGCTAACAGGGGAGAGCAAGTCAGTGGCTACATAAAGGTCTCAAAACCTCAAAAACTTACCCCTGGGAAACAGAGCAGCTTTGCAGTGTCTGCCTGCTCTCAGACCCCTGCTTGCCCTCAGACTTTGCAGTGACCATAGAACTGCACATTATTCCTTTGGCTTTTTTTTTTTTTTTGGAATGAATATAATTAAAACTATAAACCCTCTGCATTATCTGCAGTTGAATGGGGAAAGGGCAGCTGGTATCCTTCATATGGGGCAGCTGAATTAACCACAGGAAAGAATAATCAAAAGTGATCTTTGCAGCTTAGAGGCAGCAACCGAAAGACCACAAGGGAAGCCAAAGTCAGATATTAGCTCTCTGATTTCAAATTAAAACAATTGATCAATTGTCCTTGCTAGATTTAATAGCAGAACAAATAAACCTGCATTATAAAGCTGGAATTCGTTGTCTAGTTCTGACCAAATCCAAGGCAATGGGCTCTCTCAGGACTCCTGTGGATATTTAGTACGGTCGAATGAATTGCATTTTTGTAGTACAGAAAATACAGATATTGGAAAATGGAAAAGTGAAAGTCATTTGGTTGGGTCGGTTGGGGTTTGTTTGTTTGTTTTGTTTGGGTTTTGGTTTTATTTTGAACGGGTGAATGAGGAGGTTCTAGAACTCTGGTCAGATGGTGGAAGGGGCACGGTGGGGTCTGGGCAGCAGGCTCTGGGAAGAAAAGGGAAACATTTCAGTCAGTGTTTTCTGGGGGAATTAGAATTAAAGAAACTGCAGCTTCTCTGACCGAGGTGGGGCAAGCAGCTGCTGGCAGGGCTGGGTGTGATCAGCCTCTCATTAGCTGCTGTTAAAAGCTGGGTGGCAGAAACCTGGGGATTGCATTTCTCCTCCCCTCCCAGCTCTGCCTGAGAACCCCAGGGCAGGAAACTCTGCTCAGCTTTTGCAAAGGGGCAGGAGGTGTAAGGGCACAGGCACCTTCCTAGCTTGCTGGGAAGTGTGGGGCTGATTTTCCATGTGAAATGCTGGCTCTAAGCAAGGATTCCTGTAGGACCCGATGGGAATTGCTGCAGCTCCAGCATCAGTGTTGCTCTTGGCTCCCCAGGCTCTCCCAGGACACCTTATGATCATGGTCGTTGGTCACCCTCCCAGGTATGATGAGATAGAGTACCCAGACTTCCAGTATCTCATGTTGTTCTTTTACCTCCTGACATGCAACAGTCTTTTAAAAATGGAATCATGTAGAATTTCTGCTTCCTGCTTGATAGTTTTGATCCTGAGGGTGAAATATTCCAGCCTGGGGCTCCCAGGCTGTTCTTGTAGCTCCTGGTCTTGGGATCCTGCCTGTGTTTGCCTCTCTTTCAGGCTGAAGAATTTGGGCATGGCCCTTTGCAGACCCCCTTGCCTCAGTGTGATGCTGGGCATGGGAAGAACATACCTAATGTAGAAGGGATCCCATCAAATCTGGAGCTCCCTGGGAATATGGCACCAAAATGTCCATTGAAGTGAACAGCTAAAGGGAATGTCAGGGTAAGGTTTGGGTTCAGTAAAATAAAGGGCACCAGAGTGGATCTGCAGAGCATTTTGATGAAGCCAGGTACCAGGGAATTAGTGACCCAGAACTCAGGTTGATGATGTTGTCCTGCCTCTGTGCAACTTCCTGGTTGTGTTTAATCTCTTCTTGGATACTGTGGCATCCTTGAAGCCTGGGTTTCAACAGGATGTGCCTGGTGGTTCTTCCTGGGGCTGCCAGGACTGCAGGAGCATCTCCCTGGGTGTGGAATGGGATGTTGGCACAACAGGAGCTGGGATGTGGCAGCCACCAGCCTCTCACTTCCAGTTGGAAGCCTGTTGCTTTGTGTTTAACCATGTGGTTGATTTCAAATTCAAGATTTCCCTGTGAATGACATTTGAAAGATGTTTCATAATGGCTGGCTCTGAAGGAAAAGATCAATTCTTTCCCTTGAAAGACACCAAAACGAAACGTTTCACCTGGAGTGGAGGGAATTGCTTGTTTGCTTTTCTTGCCCTTAACCAGATAGTTCAGCAAAACTAAGATGAGTTCATAAAGTATTTCTGATTCTGGAATTGTTGTTCAAAAACGTTCAAGGGTTTGCAAAATGCTGTGAATATCCAGGATCCTGCCAGCTCCAAAGAGACTTCCTAGGGCTTCTGAAATCCCAAACACAGCCAGGACTGAACACACCAGACACCACTTCTTTGGGCAGAGCAGGAAGTCCCTGCAGGTCAGTAGGAATAAATGAGCTCAGAGAAGTGGGGTTAGACACCCTGGGAAGGTGAAGGAGCTGCAATTTGAGAAAGGGTTGTCATGGAAAGGAGAATGAGAGGTGTAGGCAAAAGAAGCAGCAGATTAAAAGCAATAAATAAGTTGGCTTTTTCACACAAGGGACCAATCCTGCCCATCCCTAGCATGACCTGTCCCACAGGTTCATTTTCTACTCACACCTTCTAGTGCTCACTGCTTCATTATATCTGCTGTAACCACACTCCTAAGCACTAAACATGGTGTCATATGAGAAAACAAACAAACAACCAAAGCTGGAGCTTTCCAGACCTAGTTTCTTTGTAGTAGAACAGGGACTTCCCTGAGGGGTGTCATTTTAAGGAGAGTTTTGCCTGTATCACTGAATTCCTGGGAGAAAAGGTTTCCTCGTGGTGAATTGACATCCTTCCAGGAATGAGATCTTGCAAAAAAAAAAAAAGCCCCAACAACCCCTCTGAACATTGCTGGATTGTTTGTTAATTATTTGATTGGCTTGTTCTGCATGCCTTCTGCACTGTAATATCATGCTGAAGCACCAGGCAGGGAAAGCTTCTCTTAGGAGGGCTGCAATAGATGAAGGAGATTTAAATAAGGTTTATGTGCCCAAAGTGCCATTTCCAGATGAGCTGGTGTCTGCCTGTGGAGACCAGCTCTAAAGTCTAGGTGACCTCCTGATGTCAGAGAGAACAATCCATCTAGCAAGGTTAAAGGACTGGATTTAGATGAATTCAAGAGCTTGTCCAATAAGATAAAGCAGGGCTAGCAAAGGTAAATATTTGCAGCTTTATTTGCTGGGAGATTAATGTAATTGGTTTGGATTCCTTCACATCCTCCACCCTCTTCAGAAACCCTGCACACCGTTAAATGCTGCAATAATGAAGGCATTTTGTCTTCATCAGACTGGAGGGCAAGAAGCAGGGGAGAGCTATTCTTGCAAAATATTAGCCCAGTTTTGCAGACCCCAGAGGATCTATTAATTGAGGTTAGAGCATCTGCATCTAAGCAGAGCTTGGTAAGCATGTGAAGCTTTCCATAACCCCACCTCCATTACCTTCTGGGCTTTTATTTTCCCTTTCTTTTTTTTTCTTTTTCTCTTTTTCATACAGACAGTGCAGAGCCCAGGCACAGAGGGACCCAGAGCATGAGGGGTTTGTCTGGATTCCCTCCCCAGGGGCTGCCAAGTAGGGCTTTAGACTGCTAGGAAAATTCCACAGCTCTGTTCTCTGGCTTCATTGCTGTGGGATGTTGCACTCAGAAACCCAGAATCTCAGCTGTCAGAGGATAAATGGAGTAAATGATCTTAAGGAAGAGGGAGATAAGAGGGAAGGGAGAGTTTGATCCTGGTCCAGCTGCAGTAACCAGTGCAAGTGTCTCTCTGCTCCCTGGGATGGGAGAGGAGAACGTGGTGTCTCTGGCAGGTACTTGAGATAAATTGAGCTTCACCCCTGGATAACTCCAACTTGTCAATAACTATCTGCCCCTGCCAGGAACAGCATCACAGCATCTCTGGGGTGAGAGGCACCTCTGGAGACCACCCAGTCCTCCCTTGTTGCCCTGTGCAGGTTCACCTAGCACAGCCCCCCCCAGGACTGTGTCTTTTCTTTGTGACATAACAGGAAGAAAAGCATTTCTTGTGTTTAAATGGAATTTAAATGGTATTTCAGTGTCACACTATTTTTTTATCCTTTCACTGAGCACTAATGGGAAGAATTCCATCTCCTTTACTCACCTCCAGCACTGCTGAGCTGCTACGACCACAGGGATTTGCAGATGCAAAGGGAAGTGGGAACAGATTTCAGCTGTTACTCAGAAAGTTTGGCTTTCCACCCATGGCCTGTCTTCCCAACCACCAGAAACACAGATGGACACTGACAAATGGAACAGAAAGCAGCTCTTTCACTGGGCAAGCTGCTGGCAGAGTGTTGGCTTTTGGGTAAATCAAGTCCAGGCTCAAAGTGTAACTGGCTTCTCAGCCCACAGCCAAACTCCTGTCTGTGTGGGGATGGATGGGCAAGAGTCCCAAACTGGCCATTGCTGGAAGCATCCCAGTGATCAGAAAACTGAATCTGTACCACTATGTGCAACATTAATTAAAATCTGGATGTCTCCAACACAGGACAGGCCACCCCCTGGAACCTGCTCTTCTTTCTTCAGCCCATGATGACAGCCCCTAATGATTTGCCTCTTGGGTTTTCATAACCACCCATTCACTGGCTGTTTCAGTGCTCACAGGCTGTTAAGTGCTTTTGGGACTATTTTAAATATCCACTTGTCTGTCTCTCTGCTCTGTGATTTACTTTCCAACCTGGAGACATTAATTAGTGGAGTGCTTCACTAGTATTCATGCATATTCTGAGATTATTGTTATCAAAATGACACTGTCCACATTGCCTGGTACAACAATAATGACACATGGCTTGATGAACTATTAAGCAAGTACCAGCCAGAGATATTGATTAGGTGCTTTTGGCTTAGCTATTGAAGAGCAGTAAAATTGTTTATTGCAAATACGTTGTGCAGTGACAGGGATAATTCATGTCATACAGGAGCAGCTCTGCTCTGGAGCCAGGCTGGGAGAGTTGGGGTGTTCAGCCTGGAGAAGAGAAGGCTCCAGGGAGACCTTAGAGCAGCTTCCAGTGCCTGAAGGGGCTCCAGGAAAGCTGGGGAGGGGCTTGGGACAAGGGTGGGGAGGGATGGGATGGGGGGGGATGGATTGAAACTGTAAGAAGGGAGAATTAGGTTGGACATGAGGAAGAAATTCTTTGCTGTGAGGGTGGTGAGACCCTGGCTCAGGTTGCCCAGGGAAGCTGTGGCTGCCCCATCCCTGGCAGTGTTGAAGGGCAGGTTGGATGGGGCTTGGAGCAGCCTGGTGGATTTAGATGATCTTTAAGGTCCCTTCCAAACCCAAACTAGTCTGGAATTCTATGATTCTATTCACTATCATGTGTAAGAGCAGAGTTTTCTCTCTAGATTTCATCTATCCTGAGTGTGTGAAAGCCAAGCACAGAGGACATGGGGAGGTCATGGAGCTAGAGGGTAGGTTGCCACCTGACAGGGGATTCAGAAAAGGTGGATGAACCTTTACAATGTCCAAACCTGGAGGAAGAGCTTGTGTAGAAAAGGAGCACCATTATTCAATAGTCCATCATCCATTTCCACATTACAATTTATGGAATAATATCAGGCTTTCCTAAAGTGCTGTGGAATGGATTTTGTCTCTCTGAATTCCAGTCTGGTCAGGAGACCCGGGCACCCAGAAGGACTCTGTTGTTTCAGTAGTGCCTGGATGAGATGATTTAGTGACCAAAGTGAAACACTGGTCAGATAGTATTGCCTACATGGGCCTTTGTCCACCTCCCTGTGCTTCCATCCCTGCTGGTACCAGTGGAGTAGATGATGACTGATGAAGGAGGGTCCACTCTTGTAGGGCTACTGTCTTCCTAGGGCTGGTGCCCCTCAGAAGTGGCTCCTGTCCACCACGTGCTCATCATGGGCTTCCTTTAGCTCTAAAAGTCTCCTCTTCCAGCCACAGGTGGATGTCAAGACTCAATCACCACGTTACTCCTTCTACAATCTTCCTGTAGGCCACTGTCTTCTGACTGCAATGTGGATCATGGATCTGCCAGAATGTGAGCATAAGGTAACTTCAGGTCTGTGGTTTCTATATATGGAAATTACCATCCAATTTAGCTCTGTTGCTGTCAGCACAAACCACCCACCCAGAGACCTGAGGTTTCCTGAGGTGTTACAGAAAGTGTTTCCCTTTTTGTAAGCTCACCACCTGCCCTGCTTCCTAGTGCCACAGGAGTGGTTCTCCCTGCTCCTAAATCTACTACAGGCCTGTCCAGTCCCATCCAGCCCCACATCTCCTCTTTGAGAGGAGAAGCTTAGGGAAAAGAAGTGTAAGACTCAGGAAAGCACAGAATTATCTTCCCCCTGTCTCCACAATCGTCCCACCATTCCCAGGAATGAGGCATTTAGAGATTCCTGCACCTCACACTGTCCCTGGACTGTCATGTTGTTACTTGCCTGTCTAATCTGCTTTTGAATTTCCTGCTTTTTTTTGGCTTTTACGTTTTTTTTACCTTCCCATGGCAGTGAGTCCCACAGCTTATTCAGGGCTTCCTTCTGTTTTCTTGAACCTTGCTGCAAAATTCCTTTCCTTGGGTGGACTCGAGTGCCTGTGTTTTGGTGAAGTGTGAGTGATCCATCCTCACTCCTTTGCCAGTCACGATTTTGGAGCCCGTGCATTCCTGCTTCCCCCGGGTGAAGCAGGGGGGAAGATGCAGAGAGCTTCTTGCAATGTGGCTTCCCCATCAAAGCCATAAGTCAGCACTGATGTACCATGGAAGCTGAAGAACATCTGGGACCTGCTCGTGCCAGCAGTGAGTCAGAAAACAGAGCTACATGGACTAGAGAGGGCAAGGAGCTGTGCCTTCAAATATTAGAATCGTAGAATCCCAGACTGGTTTGGGTTGGAAGGGACCTGAAAGATCATCTTTTTACAACCCCCTGCATGGGCAGGGACACCTCCCACCAGCCCAGGCTGCTCCAAGCCCCATCCAACCTGCCCTTCAACACTGCCAGGGATGGGGCAGCCACAGCTTCCCTGGGCAACCTGGGCCAGGCTCTCCCCACCCTCACACTAAAGAATTTATTCTGATATCTCACCTCAATTTCCCTCTTCCAGCTTTAATCCACCCCTCCTTGTCTTCTCCCTCCCTGCCCTTGTCCCAAGTCCCTCCCCAGCTTTCCTGGAGCCCCTTCAGGCACTGGAAGCTGCTCTAAGGTCTCCCTGGAGCCTTCTCTTCTCCAGGCTGAACACCCCAACTCTCAGCCTGAGCTAAATCTTCCCTCTTACAGTCTGAACCCATTACCCTTTATCCTCTTGCTACAAGCCCTTGTCCAAAGTCCCTCCCCAGCACGGAGTGGGACTGAAACAGGCAGCATCTGGGAGCAGCCTGGTGCTGTGCTGGGTGGCCTGGTAGCTCCAGCCTTGAGTTTGTGAAGCCCTCTCTACTGGGGATTCATGACCAGAACAAACTAGGAGTGGCCACCAGCTTCTCACTGAGTATCTTCAGTGACTGAACACCAACCTACCTTATTAGAACAGCCCAGTCAGGACTGGACCTGCTGCCCTGGGGAGCTGATCAGCACTGGGGGGGGCTACATTCACCAAACCCTTCCTGATACCTCTTGGCACTAAGTGCCAGGACCTGCTCTCAGGATGCAAGCACAGCATTTCTAATGGGTGTATCTGCACAGAAGAGGCTCTGGGCAGCCATCGGTGACCAACAGGGTCTTTAGGAGTCTAAATTGTTCTGCCCTGCCCACCCTTGTGACCCCTTCTCTGCCAGTGGAAGTCTTGAAAGGTGCTGCAGGAGGAAGGAGGGTGCTGGATCAGTCCCAGCTGTGGAGGAGGCTGGAAAAAAGACTGCAGGTGTTAGATAGGTGGCAGTGAGGGTTAACAGCTCATGTCACAGGAGGCTTTCTGAGATAGTTCTGAGATTTCAGAGTCAACACTGTCCCCTGGCCCCACTGCGTCCTCAGTGCGGTCAGCACAGGATTCATCAGGTTCCTCCTGGGCTGGCAGGCAGCCTGGACACTAATTCTGGTGATAAATGAGTGTTCAGTAGGGAGGAAGTCTGAGGAACAGTGCAGAGCCTTTGTTTGTTTCTCTGTCTTATCCTCAGGAGCCTTTCCATTGCATCAGTAGGGAACTTGAAGAAGTCAGGTGGATTTCTAGCAGTACCCAGCTGCTGTCTCTGCAAACACCACCTTTCTGGCCAGTTTAGGGAATCACAGAGTGGTTGAGGTTGGAAGGAACCTCTGAACTTCATCTGGTCCAGCCCCCCTGCGAGAACAGGATCACCCACAGTAGATCCCACAGGAACATGTCCTGGTGGATTCAGGATGTCTCCAGAGAAGGAGACTCCACAGCCTCCCTGGGCAGCCTGTCCCAGGCTCTGTTACTCTCACAGTAAAGAGGTTTTTCCTTATGTTTAACTTGAACCTCCTGTGCTCCAGGTTGTGCCCATTGCCCCTGGTCCTGTCATTGGTCAGCACTGAAAAGAGACCGGTCCCATCCTCCTGACACCCCCTGGAGATACTGATCAGCACTGAGGAGATCAGGCTCCTCTTCTCGAGGCTGAACAGCCCCAGCTCTCTCAGCCTTTCCTCGTAGGGCAGATGCTCCCTTCCTCTGATCATCTTGGTGGCCTGTGCTGGACTCTTTCCACTAGTTCCTTACCACTTATGAGCTGAGGATCCCAGAACTGCACAGGGTTCTCCAGATGCAGCCTCAGCAGGGCAGAATAGAGGGGCAGGAGAACCTCCCTTGACTTACTGGCCACACTCTTCTTAATGCCCCCCAGGATGCCACTGGCTTTCTTGGCCACAAGGGCACATTGCTGGCTCCAGGTCAGCCTGCTGGCCGTGAGGACTCTGAGGTCCTTTTCCCCAGAGCTGCTTTCCAGAAGGTCAGTCCCCAGGCTGTACATGAGGCTGTTCCTCCCCAGTTGCAGCACTCACCCTTGTTGAATTTCAGTTCAGGTTCTCCCTGCCCAGCTCTCTCTTTTCCTTCCTCTTCACATTCTCCTCCTCTCTCTCTGTCTAGCAGAGGGCACCTTAGCAGATTACTTGGCAGGGCAGCATCCCAGCAGGTTCCACTAGCTGTAGGGCACAGCACCTACCTTCCCAAGAGAAACACCTGAACCTTTCCAAAAAAAGCTCAGGCAAAGGAAAATGTTTCTTCCACAGGGAGAAGGAGACACTCCATGTGCTCACAACACTTAATGCACATCTATTTGTCAGTGGGAGTCTTCCTGCCTCAGTGGGCTGAGCCACTCCAGCTCCAGAAAAGAAAGCAATGAAGAGATCTGGGCATCCCTGATCACCCTGTTATGGTTGTCCAGGGGATCCACTTAGCCCAAGAGGTGCTGAGGACATGGGTGGGGAGGAGAGGAAGGACTCATGGCTAGGAAGCAGCAGGCACAGCTGTCAGTGTACACATGGCACTCGTGGCACAAGTCCACTGAGCTGCTCTCAGCAAGCCCTGTGCAGCAGAGCCCTGCAGGAACCCCAGGGTCCACCCACAGCAGCTGCCCAAACCTCTGCTGGCAGCCAGAGGAAAAGGCAAGGAAGGGGGCTGCACTTATCCACCTGGTCCTGAGTCCTCAAAGCTAAAAGGAGATGACTTCTGTGTTACATGGTAGGAAACAGCTCCTCTTCAAAGCAAGGAAAAGCAGTAGCATAGGCAGGATTTTCTAGGGAAGTCTTGGTCCTCTGAAGGTCAGTGGTGATGGGAAAAGGAGGCTGGGTTGTCTGTGGGAGGAAGGTGAAAGCAGCCCTGGCTGCAGTTCGATGACCAGAAGCCTGGCTTTAGCACAGCCCTGAAGGGCTCAGCCAGGGCTGGTGCCAGGCAGCAGCTCCTGGAGACCCCCCAGAGGGACAAAGCTGAGGAAATACAGCTTTGGAGCTTGTACCAAACAGCACCAGCCAGCTGGAAGTGACATCAACCACACAGCATCATGAGGTCCTGGGGGAAGCGAGGGGCCAGCCCAGCTCCTTGTCCCCATCCCAGCTCCTCATCCCCAGCCCAGCTCCTTGTCCCCAGCCCAGCTCCTTGTCCCCAGCCCAGCTCCTTGTCCCCAGCCCAGCTCCTTGTCCCCACCCCAGCTCCTCGTCCCCACCCCAGCTCCTCATCCCCATCCCAGCTCCTTGTCCCCTCATTCCCCTCTACCAGTTGGCACAGTTGCCATGTGCTGGATGTGGACACAAGGCCCCTCCAGTGCTGAACTCTCACCGTGCCAAGTTCTTGTTGGCAGTCTCATGCACCCTGTCTGAACTGAGGGACTGCATTTCTCACTGCTTTCCTTCTCTGGCTTTTCCCTCTCTGAGCCAAACCAGTTTTCCAATTGCTCCATCCCCTGGGGGCTGCCACTGCAAACCAGGAGGGTCTCCAGAATCTTGCTTTCCCATTGAAGCTCCTGCCTTCCCTCTGCCTGCTTTGTCACTCTCCCAGGAGCTCTGCCTGCTCCAGACACACGTAGCACAGCCCTGGGCTGAACTTGCTTTCCCTTGTCTTGTGCAGTATTCACAGCCCTCCCTTTCCTGAAGCTGAAATGCTGGAGATTTAATGGGAAAGTCAGGAAATTGAATACAAGGAGCTTGCAAAACATTTAATTCACTGGCTGAGATATTGTAGCTGAAGTCCCTTGCATCCCATAGTGATAAAGCTTTCCTTTCTGAAGGAAACCATCCCATGATCACCACAGCAATGTCTATGACATTCTTTAATTGCTGCTTTTGTTTTTCAACAACAACAAAAAAAATAAGCATGAAAAGCCAAGAAAAGTATATATTTACATAAAAGTAATTCAGATATATGAATGAAAGGAAATGAACCAATTCATCAGGCAGGAAAGGTTAAGGATGATTACAGGCCTTATAATCTGTGCAATCTCTTTGCAACACTGCTCGTTCTAGACCATGGTTACTCGAACAGGAATCAGCCTGGATTTTGGAGCCTTCCTTTTCAATCATGAAGAAAAGTGTTCTTAATGCATTAGGCAGAGGACGATACTGTTTAAGGAGACCAGCACACATCTGGCTGTTTCACATGCTGTCTAGAAGTGTCCCCCAAGTGTTTCTGAGACCTCGAGAGCATCAGGCTGCAATGTCAGGCCCTGCTAACAAAGGCTGTGTGTTCCTCCTCTGAGGGTCGTGGCCTCAGCCAAAGAGAAACCCCTGTGAAACCAGAATGCCTCGTGAAACGAGCACACGTCAGAAGAAATCCCATGTTGGTGCCCTCCAGAGGTGCTCAGCCAGGAGGTGTGTGCAGGGGATCTCCAAGTCATTCTACCACTGAGGGGTCCCACCTAGGGCTGGCCATGCATGGCAGAAGGACACACCCTGGCCTGCAGAACAGCCCATCCAAACACCCAGCTGGTGGGAAGAGACACAAGGAGAGCTGGTGAAACCCATCCACATTCTTCAGCTGCAGAAATAAGACTTTGGTCACTGTGAGCTTTGACCCTGGCATCTCACGGTTCTTCTGCATGGCATCTCCTTCCTCCCTCTCCTTTTTGCCTCCTCATCAAAGCTTTCTGAGGTTTCAGTTTTATTTCTGTCTCCCACTCAAGTCTTCAGTGCTCTCCCAGGCTGCTCTTAGTGCTGGTTTGGGGTTCAAGAGCAAGAGGCTTTTCCATCTTTCTTCTTGTCTTCAGTTGCCCAGTGAAGATCTTAGTCCTCAGAAGCCCTGATGCCAGCCTGATCCTCCACTGTCCTGCAGAGTTCCAGCTCAGAGGGCACCTCCTGGACATGAGGGGTCAGCAGAAAGCTTGCACAGTGGCTGTGATGTGTCAGTCTGCTCAAGTCCTTGGTGCTCTCTGGAAGGATGCTCATGGATGCCTTCAAAGCAACACCCCCCAGTCCCTGCCCCTTTGCAGGGCCCACAGTCCCTGTCCCATTTGCTGTGGCATTCCAAGGAATCAAGACACACACATCCCTGTTTTCTTCCCCTTACAGATTACCAAACCCATCACCACTCCTCTCAGGGGTTGTCATAGCTATTCAGATCTCATCACCACATCTTCATGACCCTGCTCCATTCGGTGATGTTTCCCCTGGTTTGTGACCCCCTTGGGCATTCTCCTGGCTACTTCACCTGGGAACAGGAGAAAGGGAGATGGTCCTCAGAAATGCAGGCCTTCCTTTCAGTGGAAAGCTGTTCACACATTTCAGATATGACATTTCAGAAGTGCACATGTTTCTGTAGTGCCTTGAAAAACATGAATGAGAAGCAACACTCTGGAGCTTCAAAATAGCCTGGGGTGAGATTTTCCTGATGAGGAGGGAGGGAAGTGGAAAAGGAAAAAAAAAAGGGAAATCATTTCATGCACAACCTGATCTCAAGCTGGGTGCCTTTTCATGTCAAAAACTGATCATCCATTTTTTTGAAACAGTGCCTCTGATCCAGGGTATCTCCAGGGACTGTGCAAAGGACAGTGGCTCCCTACCTGGGGGTTGGTCTCTTCTCCCACGTAACTGGTGATAGGAGGAGAGGAAATGGCCTAAACTTGCACCAGGGGAGGTTCAGGTTGGGTGTTAGGAAAAATGTCTTTACTGGAAGAGTGGTCAGGTATTGGAATAGGCTGCTCAGGGAAGTGGTGGAGTCACCATCCCTGGAGATGTTTTAAAAAACACGTGGATGTGGCACTTCAGGACATGGTTTAGTTGGGGTGGTGGTGGTGGGTTGGACTTGAGCTTAGAGGTCTTTTCCAGCCTTAATGATTCTGTGATTCTAGTGTAGGGGAGGGAGCTGGGAGGCACAGTGAGAGACTGGAAATATTGAGCAGTCTCTGTTGACAGTGGGATCCCACTGTAAACACTTGTGTCCTCCATGTGGTCCTGGTGAGCCCGATCACAGCAACGCAGGTGGTGCTCAGTGAGAAACCACTGAGGAGAGGGCACAAGCCTGTGCTGTGCTGTTGCAAGTGTGGTTTCTGCTCTTCCTGGTGAGGCAGAACAGAATGAAGGCTTCCCCCCAGCCCTGGGGACGCCAGGTCACTGCCTATGCTGCGTCTTCAGCACATGGTCAAGGTGGAATGCTCAACTCCTCCCAGCCTCAGCATGGATTTGCTAGTAGGCACAGGATCACAGAATCCTAAGGGTTGGAAGGGACCTGGAAAGATCACCCAGCCCAACCCCCCTGCCAGAGCAGGGTCACCCAGAGCACATCACACAGGAACGTGTCCAGGGGGGTTGGAATGTCTCCAGAGAAGGAGACTCCCCAGCCTCTCTGGGCAGCCTGTCCCAGGGCTCTGTCACTCTCACAGGAAAGAAGTTCTTCCTGATATTCCCATGGAACCTCCTGTGCTCCAGTTTGCACCCACTGCCCCTTGTCCTGTCACTGGACATCACTGAACAAAGCCTGGCTCTGTCCTCCTGACACTGTCCTTTACATATTTGTAACCATGGATGAAGTCACCCTCAGTCTCCTCTTCTCCAAGCTCAAGAGACCCAGCTCCCTCAGCCTTTCCTCATCAGGGAGATGTTCCACTCCCTCCATCATCTCTGTGGCCCAAAGCCATTCCTTTCCTTCTTACCTCCTAAATCCAATTTTTCCTGTGGAGTACTTGATTTTTGATATATTTTTTTAATGTTCTTAGCCTTGTTCCACTTCTCCAGACCTTTACCTATTTGGCTCTGGCTCTTAATACCAGGAGTAAAACATATATTTATGGAATAAGTCATTTGAAAAATTTGATCCCACTAATTATTACCTTCATTATGGTTCAGTCCTGAGGGAGCGCTTGAGGTTTTGAGAGCTTTCTAATGAAATGGTTCTAAAGCTCATTTGAGGTTCATTAAAACATGCAAGGATCTTTCATCTTGATATATCTTTTGAAATTGCTCGTGCCCTTCAAGAAAATAGGAGTCCTGTGAAAAATGCAGCGTGGCACCAAATACCCTGGGCAGGACTTCGAAGAAAGGAGGGAGGAAGGGGGTAATTGAAAAGATTTTGGAAGCAAGTTTTCCAAATGAGTTAAAGAAAATGAGGTGGGAAAAGCTCTGTGGGTTCAGCCGAGAGTAGAATTAGCTCCTGGACTAAGGTGAAGAGTGAACCTGTTGGAAATGATCTCAAAAGGCTGTTATCAAACCCTGGGGATGGTTCTACAAAATGAGGAGTGTTGTGAGTCCAGCACTGTGTCCAGCTCCAGGAGGGACCTGTAGTTCCTGCAGTAAGTTGGTGAAGGAAAACATACCAGAAAGGAAGGAAGTCAGGAATATTTCAATTCACCTTCATTCATAAAATGCTTTCTTACCTGCTGGGGTGGGATGTTGGAAACCAACGTTGTTTCTTTCCAAGTACATTCTGCACATCACCAGTTATTTAATAGCTTGTATGTCTGTAGCCAGAAGGGAATCATGACCATATTTTTCCTTTTAATTTACAAGATTTGTTTGCACACTGGGATGCCAGATGGCCTGAACTTTAAGTTAGGAGATAATGAAGTCAAATACCAGCCTCCCATCCTGAGAGGAGGAAAGAAAATCCCTCTGAATAGACAGTTTCTTGCTGAGTGCTCACCAACAGCTCCATGAAGGACTTAAAGCCTCTGCAGGGGCAGCAGTCACACCAGCAGGTTAAAACATCTCTCCAGTCCTTCCTTAACCAGGACTTCAGGCTGTATCAGAGAACAGCAGCTGCAGATCTTCCGTGCCTGCTGCAGGATGGGAAGCCCATTGGATATGAAATGAGGGGTTCTCAGATCCCAGCCAGCACCACTCTCTGCCCCTGCACAGTCCTCTTCTCCCATGAAGCTGCACAGCCCTTGGTGGCCAAGCTGACCCTGCTCTCTGTGACCTTGCTGCAAGGCTGGAGGAGCTGGAGCAAAGGTCCCAGAGATTCCTCCCTGCAAGTGTGAATTGCACCCTGATGGGCAAAGTGAGAGGCTGCAACTCAGGTATTGGATCAAGGTTGTTGTGGACAACAGAGGAAGCAAAGAATGCTTATAGGGCAGATAAGGCCTTTCAGGGAAGTGTTTGTTCCCACCTACTCAGGAGAAGCCTGGATGGGCAGGTCAAAGGTCTGTGCTATCATCAGAGAGAAGAGTTGTTCCCTCACTGTCACTCACTCATGTTTTCACACCCCTGAAATGCTGTTTATGTGACTGGTTTTAAAACATCACCAGTCTCACAAAGACAGAGAAGATGTCTGTCCCACTGAGGCTGCCTGGTGCCATTTCCCACAATACAGGTCCCCTTCCAGCCAGGGAGTAAAGCCTAAAGGAGCTGGATGGTCCAGGCCAGACCATGACATGGCCAACCTAGACACCTCTGCCAGTGAGGAAATGAAGTTTCATCTCCTGAACCCAAATCACTTGCTTACTCCCAACAGATCTCTTTATTGCTAGACTTTATACTGCCAGTCTTTTACACAGAATCACAGAATGGTTGGGGTTGGAAGAGACCTCTGGAGATACCTAGTCCAGCCCCTTGCTAGAGCAGAATCACCTAGAGCAGATCCCACAGGAACAGGTCCAGGTGAGTTTGGAATGTCTCAGGGATGGAGACTCCACAACCTCCTATTCCAGTGCTCTGTTACCCTCAGAGTAAAGAAGTATTTTCTTAGATTTAGGTTAAATATACAAATATATATATATATATAGATATATATATAAATGGGTACCAGTCTGTTACCATTTTCCCTTGTTCTGTCCCTGGACACCCCTGAGAAAGTCTGGCCCCATCCTTCTGACACCCCCTGTAGGTATATTTTTCCTTGTCTTTCTTGAACTGGGGAGCCCAGAAATGCACCCAGTGCTCCAGGTGAGGCCTCCCCAGGGCAGAGCAGAAAAAGAAGAGAACCTCCCTCAACCTACTGGCCACACTCTTCTGGCTGCACCCTGTTGCACTCTCTTCAGTGGAGCCTAGTTAAGTGAGGACCATTGCAGTGCAGGGGGTTGTTGCCTTCATCTTGTCCCGTGGTCCTCTCCTTTTCTTCCTGCATTCCTGCAGTTATGATTTGGTTTTCAGCAGTACTCAGTGCTCTCTGTGGAGAAGTGATTGGCATTAATTGATAAAATGCTTTCATTTACTCGGTGACAGAATTATTAGAGGCTGATAAGTGATGGAATGATATCACCCAGCTTTTTGCCAATGATCACATTAATTATATACCCCTCCTGCTTTCTCCTCTCCAGCACTGTTGCTTCCATTCATGTTCATTTAACTAGCTAGTGTGTTTCATTAGAAAACAATGAAGTATGATTATATATGGGAAGAATCCCAGCCATAAATAGTGGCCTCAGCTTCACAATTTGACATTATGAAGGCAGTAATGGTTTGGAGTGTCTTTTGGAGGAGTGTTTGCTTCATTTGTTCAGTAAGAGGCTTGGTCCAGAGTCCATGGAACTGGAGATGCCTTCCTGTCAGTTCCCTGTGATGTGGATCTGCATGTCCATGAGGTCACCACAGGGGAAGGGCTGTTCCCCACAGCTTCCCAGCTCCCAGTTATGCAAATGTTCAAAATCAAAACACTTAATTCTGAAGATGTCAAGGAAAAACTCTCCTATTGTTCTGATTTTTTTAAAAAAGCCACAAACCAACCCTTTTTTCCTTTTTCTTTTTTTTTTTTAATCCCAGAGAGAATAAGCTTAATGAATTCATTGCAAGGATGGATGTAGCCATCCTGAACTCGCCCTGTTGGCAAACAAAAGACTTCATGTTTCTTTTTTATCCCACTCACCTCAGTTCTATCTTCAAACTCTTTCCAGCCTGTACTTCTTCAGATCCCCAGACCCTCCTGGCCCCAGCACTAAGCTCTGCTCTGCACACTTGCCCCACCCACAGCAATCCCTCCAAGACCCTGTCATCCCAGCCCCTGACTCTTCTAGGACACAAGAGCTCCTTTTGTTCCCCTGGGGTGATTCAGCTGCTCCTCCAGGTACCCCACATTTTAGGGCTTCATTCTCCTCCTGCTGATCAGGGGGAGAAAAATACCTTCCAACTCCAGAAAAAAAGCTATCAGTGGATGCATGTTTCAGTCTTAGGTTTCTTGGAGGAGCAAAAATACCTGCCTTTGAATTGAAATACTCCTTCAGCAGTATGCAAGCTGTCTGGGGGTTCCCTCAGGAGCTAAATGAAGAGCTGGGCTGTACTAGAGGGACAGCTTCCCTGCAGCACTCTCGCCATCATCTTCCCAAGGTCTCCAAATCTTGGTGGCACAAAGTGGAGTAGCCCCATCTATCCAACTCTCCAGATGCTTGACAATGTGCTGAGTTCCACAGGCATGTTCACCAGTGGCTGTAGCTTTGCTAATTCATCTGCTGCTCGCTGCAGTGCCAAGACTGACAGTTCATTAGAGACAAGGAACAAAAGACTCTTCCTTGTGTGCAGGCACTGCAAGCCTCCTAGAAACTTGTATGCCACCCTGCTAACTCCGTAGAGCATAAATAAAAAATATGTAGAAAGCAGAAGTTAAACTCCAAACCTGCTGTACAAATCTTCCCTCCTCTCTGTAGGATCTCTTTCCCTTTCAAAAATGCTGTGTCGTGCACTCCTGCCCTGGCCTTTACTGGTTTTAACCACTTTTGCTTTCCTGGAACTGCTTCACTCAGCTTCAGTTACAAATATTCAGCTAATATTTTGCCTGTAACTGTGGTTACAAATGAGAAAATGCAAAGGTTCCCACGTGTGGGCTGGTGATGGGGAGCAGGGGAAAGAGAAAAGAAGTAAGACAGAGAAAGGTGAAAATGCTGGTGTGTGGGTATGGAAACTGCATGGCCAGCAGGACAGGGCTGCAGGGGGGTCTGAGCTGGAGGCAGGGGTGGGTCCAGAGTGTGCAGCATTAAAACCCATTTTTCTGTGATGCATTTGGCTTCTTTACCTGGAAGCAAACCCCCTGCTGGCCTGTGAGCAGGGGAGTGTCAGGGTGATGGAATTAGCAATGGCTTGATTGTCTTTTATTACATCTCAAGAATTCTTGCCATCACGTGTTCAAGACGTGGTGCCTCAGAAGAGGTTTCTAGGTCTGAGAACAGATAACTTGGCTTCCCAGAGCCAATGTGTGCAGCAACAAAGCAAAACCAAAGCTTTGTGGAGAAAGAAGCAAGTCACAGAGCTGAGGCACAACGGAACAGGGATCAAGAGCACAGAGTAACACTGTGCTGAGAAGCCCTTCTAAATAACTTTCCCCCCAGCAATGGCACACATCAGTCACACTGATGCTGAGTTGATAGCTTGTGTACTGCTCTGCCTTCATGGACCATATAAAGAGTCTGGAGCTGCATCAGAGAGGCAGGTTCTCATGTTATTTATTGCCTGCGTTGAACTGGATGGGGAGACAACAGAGCCCTGGGGTAGGAGTGGAAGGAACAGGCTCCCTCAGGGCTGGCCAAGGGGCAGAGGGATCTTCCCAGCAGCAGCTCGTGTGGAAAACACAAGTGACAGCAGGTGGATGTGAGTTCTATTGGGGTGTTTAGCCCCAGGTACAAGCTGTGTCTACTGCACGGGTTCTGATGTGGACTTTGCTGGGGTGAAAGGAATCTGAAGTGTACATCTACAGGCACAATGGCCCCAGAGGGCTTTAGGGACTGAAAGTCCTCAAGTTTGGAGAGGAAAATTAGCAACTTTGTGCTTCAACCTGGAAGAGGGTGGATTTATATTAGAAATGAGGAAGAAATTCTTCGTTATGGGGGTGGTGAGACCCTGGCCCAGGTTGCCCAGGGAAGCTGTGGCTGCCCCATCCCTGGCAGTGCTGAAGGGCAGGTTGGATGGGGCTTGGAGCAACCTGGGCTGGTGGAAGGTGTCCCTGCCCATGCAGGGGGGTTGGGACTGGATGATCTTTAAGGTCCCTTCCAACCCAAACCAGTCTGGGATTCTATGATTCTATGTTCTGCCCCGTGTGTGTTCAGTGTCTGATTCACGTTTCATCTTCATTCCTTTGGACTGCAAAAAGCTTTAATTACAACCCCCCCTGTGGCTGGGATGGTTTCTGTGTTGTCACAGCATCATCATGACTTGCCCCAGATGGAACAATGTTGGCTGCACACAATCCCTGCTGGACCAAGTTGCAGTTTACCCGGGAGTTGTCCTGTGTGGTGCAAGAGTCACATCACTTCTGTCCCTTCTTTCTTAGCATCTGCAATGGGGAGCTCATTTCTGGAGGTTCTGTTAGGCTGCAGGGAGGGATGGTGATTGCAGCTCCCTGGGTTCTGCAGCCCAGGTGCTACAGAGCAGGAGCCAGAGCAGCAGCAGTGCAAGGAGCAGAAAAGAAAGGATGACACCTTTCTGTTAGCACTTATCCCAGCATTAAACCATCCAAAAGTTGTTCTCCAAAACTCATGACATTTTAAAAGAACTTCCTTTTCCTTTTCTTTCAATACTGTGCAAACCAGGTGAATTTGTGCAGCTTGTGTGTTCCTCTTCTCTCTCCAGCCAGCAGAACTGAAACCTTTTCTTGCTTCACAAAGCTGGGTTACTCAGAGAGGAGACAGTCTAGAAAACTGAGTCCTAAAAAGCAGGAGGAAATAATTTCACTGGGTAGAATCACTGGATTCAATACTATTAAGTTTGTTTTTTAATAGTGAGCTTTCTGACTGCAACAGGCAGTGCCTCACTCCCAGTACCTGGCAACATCAAACTGGTATTGTTTAAAAGCAGAGGAAACATTTGAACCCTCAGAACTGGCCATTACACCTTTTTTTTTTATTATTATTATTGCAACCTATATTTCATCACTCATGAGACACATGAGAAATCAATTTCACAAGGCATATTTGTTAAAGCAACATATAATTGCTTAGAAATAGGAACTTAGACCAGAAGGGCCTCCTTCAATTATACAGCAACAGTGCTGCAGAGCTGGTACTCAATGGATATTGCTTTCTTGACAGATGAATAAAAAAAATAAACAGCAGCAGAGTGATCCCAAGCTGATGCCAAGTCCACTCCCAGCATGAATTTTCTAGGCTTTATAAAACCAGTTTATATTGGGGCATCTTAGAGCAGAGCTCCCAATCCTGCTGGGCATGTCTTACATTGGTGGGTTTGGGAGATGGGGCAGCCAGGCTGGAATCACTGCTCTTCCTGGTACCCAGCCCAGCTCTGAAAAGCTGCTTTCTTACAGTTTTGGCTACTTTGAGATAAGATGAGACAGGCAAGTGAAGCTGGGAGGGAAGATTGGATGAGAAATATTGAGATTTTTATGTGTGGTGGTGTGTTGTTTCTTTTTTCCTCTCTGGAAACAGAAAAGCTATTTAAAAATATTCACTTCTGATAACAGAAATTTGGAACAGACCTTGCAACATTTCCATCTTTGAAGATATTTATTCCCCTTGTAATATGACTGTAAGTGAAATGTTGAAACAAATGTCATTTAGAATGAAAAAAAACCACCCTACAACCCCATAGATATTTTTAAAAATCTGAAGAGACATTTAAAGAATTTATGATTGCCTTGAAATATGAGATACAGATTTGTCAGAGTGATCATTTGTCAGAAATAGTGACAATTTGATGCAGCCAGAGTCCTCAAGAATTTTAGAATCACTCAAAATTCTCTTTCAAGAGGAGGGAAATTGGGAGATCACTGAACAGCATCACTGAAGGTTTAAAAATTAACAAGATACAGTAAGTGTGGGGGGATTGTTTTATCTGTAACATGAGCCAAAACTTTATAGATCCTTGCAAAATTCTGCTAAACTCTGCTGGAATTAATTGCCATTTCCTAATTATCTATCTATCCATCTATCTATATATTTATCTATCTAATATATATGTGTATATTTTATACATATATATATTTTTATATATCCCTTTCTAGTTCTAGCCCTACAATTACACAAGGATAGTATTTTTCTATAGTAGGAGTCAGATGAGAAGATGTGTCTGATCCATATTAATAGACAAATCTTTGTTCTAAGTGCTGTGGCCACAGTGAAGAACAACCAGGCACCAAAGAAGTGAGAAGACTCTTTTTTTTTGGCCAACCCAGGGAATCCAGAGAGTTTGAATGTTTGTCCAGAATAAATGTTCTAACTGCAGGCAGCAAGCTGGGATTATTCAGTAAGTTTGTAAAGAGGAAGAATTTGGGAGAGAACTCTGAAAAGTAGGTAATTTCATGAGTATCAGCAATTAGGTGAGACATGAGGAAGAAATTCTTCACTCTGAGGGTGGGGAGAGCCTGGCCCAGGTTGCCCAGGGAAGCTGTGGCTGCCCCATCCCTGGCAGTGTTGAAGGGCAGGTTGGATGGGGCTTGGAGCAGCCTGGGCTGGTGGGAGGTGTCCCTGCCCATGCAGGGGGGTTGAGCTAAATTATCTTGAAGATCCCTTCCAGCCCAAACCACTCTGTGATTCCATGATTCTCTAGGATGCTCCTACATCCCTCTGCTCCTTCTAGCTGTGCTACAGCAGGTGTCTAGCAGAGCTTGCCTCCTATTCTGGAGTCTTCTCTTGGCACAGCTGAAGCTGAGCTGCTCTCAGATGGTGGCAGGGATTTCTCCTGCTCAGAACATTCCCCTGCAGGAGGGGAGCAGTTTCTTTCCTCGTGTCAACGTCTTCCTCTCTCCCTTGAGTCAGTCCTGTTTGCCAACAGACTCCTTCAGTCTGCCAACCTCAAGTGATGCTGAAAGTGGCCAGGGACCACCTGGCATCACCCCTGCCCCTGCAGTGTCCATTGGCTTCCTTGGGCACTGGGAATGCTTGGCACTCCTTCACCCAGCCTGTTTCCATTCCTCTTCTAGCAACACCCCTCCATTCCCTGGGATCTATCCAGGAGGGGTAAGAACTTTTCCCTCAAACTGGGATTTGACCACCAAAGTGGTCAAGTTGTTCTCCTGCACCAACTGCCTTTCCCCCCTGCAGTGAAGGTGGCCTCTCAGGTGGCTGTGGAACAGCCAAGGTGCAGATCTGGATGTGGAAATGCCTAAGAGAGGCAGAGTGGAAATCTCACAATATTTGATTAACCTGAATGATTTGCTTTCATAAACAAGTAGGTTTTGAAGATCTCTCCAGGACTGCAAATGATTTTGGCAATTATCTCAGAGAGATAATTACAGATTTCAAAGGAGGTTGCTCTAACAGGGATAAGGGAGGATGCAAGGTGACCTACTGCAGTAATCCACCATGAAGATTAGGGAGGAAGACATCAAAAGGAGCTGGGTTTATTGATGCAATTTCTATTAACAGGATTAGTGGTGATAGCAAAGGAAAACTGCCCTGGACAAGAGACATTTCTCTTGGGAGATCTGAAACCAGCAGTTGTGTTCTCTCTTGTGTTCTCTGTCCTGGAACTGATGGTTTCTGCAGGCACCATCACCTGGGGGAGAGGCTGGTGTCACCCTTCAGTCCTTCCCCCAGCAGAGGCTGTGGTGGAGAACTCCTGCTGAGGACTGGGTGGTGTGAGCTGTGTTGGAGGCCACTTTTCTTGCTAAAATGCCCAAACCCAGCAGATAAGGGTGTGAGTCTTGTCGCTGTCACTGTCCCCTTTCCAGCACTAGGGAGTCTTCCTGGTCCACTCCACTTATCTGCCCTGTTAAGAGGATGCAAAGGTTGGGGTCTTCCTGGGACAGGTGTTATTTTAGTACATTTCTTAGAGGAGAACAAGAAAAATGGACGAAAAGAAGGGGCTTGTTTTACATTTCTCTAAAACTTTGGCAAAATCTGGTAGCTCAGTATCTGGGTTTTATTGAAATTGGAAAAAAACCACAAACCTGCAAAACCCATGATGAGAATTAGGATGATGTGATTCCCATTCATCTTGTCAGGTTTTGGTTTTCCTTCTCGTGTGGTTGGAAAAGTATTCACAGAAAGCTGTGGGATGGGACAGTGTTTCTTGCCAGCTTCTGTTCTTTTTGTGCCACCAATTCTGTGGTCAGAGGGAGTCTCCATCCCAGTAAATGTTTCCCTGCCCTTCTCCAAAGCTGGTGTTTCCATCATCTGTTCCAGTGGCCCAAAGACCTGGATAACTCTGCTAAAGTCAGCAGGGAAAAGCAACCAAGTAGCCTTAAATGCATTTTGCACTGGCAGGATGCACAGGAGTCCCAGGTACCATGAAGTGTTTTGGCTCCTGTTTCATACTGAAGAGATGCTGGGAACACGTTTTTTTATTAACAGAACTTGCTGTGAAACACCTGGGGAACAGCAATTCAATTGGATTCCCAGACTGGCCCTTTCCAGGTCAGCTCCTGGTGTTGCTTTCAGCTTGTTTCCCTTTTAGCAAGCTGGGACTTTTCAAAATGCTTGACTTCTTTTGAGCTTGGGAGAGAAAACCTAAGAAATACAAAATCCTCTTCACTTCTCAAGGAACTGAGTTGGAAGAAAAAAAAAAACTTGCCTGGTTGGAGATACCAAAGCAGGGATTCTTGACAATTTGGAGTTGGTTGTATTTTTTTTGGTGGCTGTTCATGCTGCATAATCTCCAGTTTAAAAAAGAAACAAACAGTTTGATTTCTGTAGTAACGAAGCAGGGTTTGAATGGAGAGGTTTTGCTGTTGTTCTTCCACTGTGGGAAGGTGGGAGGTGGTGGGTGGGTGACAGGCCAGTGCTGAGAGCTGTCAGGATGTCATTTCCCATCTCCAAACTGGGGGGGTTGAACTGGTTTTCTGTGGAACCAGGAGCCACTGCCCCTGCTGCTGGGTGTCCTGGGTGTAAAGTTAAGTTTTATGTGCATAAATGTATATTATATCTGGATTCCTGCCCAAATCCTTCTCCTCCACATTTGATCCTCACCCTCCATGGGTGTTGACTGGAATACACATATGTATGAACAAGGGAACAATTCCCATATAGTATAAGTATATACAATCACATGTCTAACAATCTAACATATCTTCAAAAGCTCTATGATCACTAATTATTACTAGTTTTAACAAATAAGTTATACACACATTGAAAACACTTAGATTTACCAATCATCTAGTCTAAACCACATTCTTATCAACATGTCAAACTCTTGTTATTTTTGGCAGTCATCAGATTGTTCACTGGTTATTATTGAACCAGAAGAGAGCATTTCTATTATCATTCACCCTTGAATCCCAGCTGCAGTATCAGACTCGATCAGTGGGAATCTTGAGTGAAGTCATCTTGCTCGAGCACAGTTCATTCAGGGAGGACATAATGCTGGCTACACATGGGTACAAGACTAGGAATAGAATAATTGCAGTTATTATAACACAAACTCAATTTTCAATTCTATTGGGAAAAAAAAAGAAAAGAAAAATAGATTATTTAGAGAATTCCCAAACTTAAATCAAGTTCTTGTCACTTCAGTGAGTTTTGTAACAATGTTCTGAATTAGTTCCACGGGCTTTGCTCTGGGATGCTCCCCAGGCTGTGCCCAGAGCCAACTCCCATGGACACACACCTGGAGATGTGATACAGTTCTCTGTATTTTCCCAGGGTTTCCTGCTGGTAGTTTCCCAGCTATTTACCTGCTATTTCACCCTCCTCCTCTGATGAGATGCCAGGCTGCCTCTTCTCCAGAGGGACCAGCTGGTGCTCCCTGGGCAGAGTGACCAAGGGACCAGCATCACACCCTGCACCTCCTGGGCTCTGCTTGCAGAACACTCTGCAACTTGCCAGGCCTAGATGGGATCAGCTGAGTGCCCAAGGTTCTTGGTAATGGTTGTTGGAACAGCCTTGACTCTTCTGCATACATGAACTTCCTTTATTCCTAGGCCAGGCTGGTCAGAAAAAGCAACTCATGGCAGACTGGAACTGTCATTTTGCTCAGTCTAAGACAGCCAGATGGCTAAACCTGAAGCCATCTGATAAAACACATGAATCATTCTTGATTTGGGGTGTGGATCCCCAAAGCAACCGTTGGTTTGGAGTGAGAGGAAGATCATTTGGGTCTCTGAGTCTCTGATTGAATTTCCAGATTGCAGAGCTGAAATGGAGATGATTGATGGTGACGTGTCAAGGTGTCTCAGTGGCAGGCAGCCCATACCTTTCCAGAGAAGCTTTATGTGGAAGGAAAATTGAATTTTCAACCAGCAAGGATGTTCAGAAATTGGAAAAAAAAAAGTATTATTGGAAATTATTTGGATTTAGATTTTATCCCCCCCCCCAATATTTCCTGAAGGAAAAGTCACCTTCTGCAAGAAAAATCCCATCTCTTTCAATCTGCTTTCTCTGTAATACAGGGTACCTTGGGTACCTGGGCCAGTCAGAGCCAGATAATTCTGTCAAGTTAAAAAATGACATAAAGTTTGCCTCCAATTTCTATTTTAGAGAAAGTGCTCATTTGATGTAATACAAAAAGACAGGTAAGTTCACTTCTTAAAAAATACCACTCGAATCACCAAAGCAAAGAGAGTCTTTGAGTTGAATAACCTGAGAAAGAAGGAACTTCAGGTTTTAACATATTTACCATCTCCCAGCCAAGGACCCTGACCCTCCAGCAGAGAGGGAGTTGCTCAGTTTCTTGCCTCTTTGTCTCTGGGTAGCTCCAAGGTGCATTTCTCCATGATCTAGGATCTCTCAGTATTGACCCTACAGGCAAAAACCTGCTCGTTGCTCCTGGATCATCTGATGCTCTATGTGAATTCTGGGGCCAACGTTGAGCACAGACAAAATCTGTTCTGGTTCTACAATTTTCCCAGGGAAGTTTCAGCCCTTTGGTTTTTGGAAATGAGCCCTTGGTTTGGAAATAAGGATCATAATGGCCATGGATTTGTTGTGTGTTCCTGCTCCCCAGCAGAAGCAGGGTGCAGAGACCTCTCATGTTGGTGCCTCATGCACGACGAGTTCTGGATCCCAGCAGTGCTGCACCAAGCAGATGTGAGGTGTTTTGGTGCAGGGGTCTTACAGGGGCTTGGGGTGAAGATACAGTAGCTGCAGCATCTTCCACTCATGGTAACATTTCCCATCTTGAAGGTCACTGAAGACCAAGGAAGTCTGAGAAATTATCGACAGAGAAAGCGTGGCAGGGACTGCTGCTCCCTGACCCTCCTGGAGGCAGGGTCTGGCCACCACAGACAGACTAACCATGGGGCAGGTGCCCTCTTGGAAAAGCTTTTCTGGCCCCTTGGCAGCACTTTCAGGAATTGGAGCTCGTGGTCCATGAGGATGTTGTGGTCTAGAGAGCTGGTTTTATGTTTGTAGACCTGTCAGGATGAAGTGGTAGTGGTGGAAATGGGCACGTGCCTAAGATGTGCCTACACCACATGAAATGGGGAGATCAAGTCAGCTCTGAGGAGAGATATCTTTTGATTCCTTCCATAAAGTTAGTGATAACTTGTGTTCTTCCCAGCTCTGGGAGCTCCAGGACATGTTAGGAGAGCAGGAGCTTATCTGGCTCAGGGCCCTTCATAAGCAGTTTCAAGTGACTCAGAGCCAATAGGACTGGAGGCTGCCCAGACTCTGGTCTGAGGCTTCTGCTTGGAGAGGACTTGCTGGAGCCTGGCCAGTCTTTAAGAAGCAGCACAGATGAGAGCAGCACCTCTTCAGAGCTTCAGTCCTCACCATCTTTTGTCCTAAAGAATCTGCTAATGAGCCCCTCCTTAATGACTTCCTCCTGAACAAAAAGTGAGAGACCCAACACCCAATCAAGCATAAAAAATGCATCCATGTACACAACCAAGGAGATGGGTTAGCAGGTGGAGACCTCAGCTTGTCCTGGTGTGGAGGCCAGCTGCAGGGTTAATTTCTCCTTCAGCAGCAAACCAATGTTGCAGTACAAACAGAAATGCTGTGACCCTCACACCCACCTCATCCTTTCACCTGCTCTGGCTCAGATTAGGAGAGGAGCAGTTAAAAATAGTCCCAGGGCAAAGTCTGTGTGAGACCACCTGGCTTCAGTGCAGAGCAGGTTGACACCCCTCAGTGTCATCTTCTCACCCCCATTACCTTGCTGGCCTCCCTCACCCCTCCCCAGACCCAGCACTGGCTCTTTCATGCTGATGTGAGACCTGCTGAATATTATGATTTAGTTCACTGACTGAACTGAAAAATGAGGTTTTAGGGTCAATCAGAAATGAAATGTTTCTCTTTTTTTTTTTTCTTTGCCACCAACCCAAGGTCTGCAAAAGAAACCCACAGGCAAGCACAGAATCACAGAATCCCAGAATCCCAGGGGTTGGAAGGGACCTGGAAAGATCACCCAGCCCAACCCCCCTGCCAGAGCAGGGGCACCCAGAGCACATCACACAGGAACGTGTCCAGGGGGGTTGGAATGTCTCCAGTGAAGGAGACTCCACAGCCTCTCTGGGCAGCCTGTCCCAGGGCTCTGTCACTCTCACAGGAAAGAAGTTCTTCCTGATATTCCCATGGAACCTCCTGTGCTCCAGTTTGCACCCACTGCCCCTTGTCCTGTCACTGGACATCACTGAACAAAGCCTGGCTCTGTCCTCCTGACACTGCCCTTTACATATTTGTAACCACTGATGAGGTCTCCCCCCAGTCTCCTCTTCTCCAAGCTCCAGAGACCCAGCTCCCTCAGCCTTTCCTCATCAGGGAGATGTTCCACTCCCTTCATCATCTCTGTGGCTCTGCCCTGGACTCTTTCCAGCAGTTCCCCGTCCTTCTGGAACTGAGGGGCCCAGAGCTGGACACAACATTCCAGATGTGGCCTCACCAAGGCAGAACAGAGGGGCAGGAGAACCTCCCTTGACCTACTAACCACCCCCTTTCTAACCCACCCCAGGATCCATTGGCCTTCTTGGCCACAAGGGCACACTGCTGGTCATGGTCATCCTCCTGTCTACCAGGACCCCCAGGTCCCTTTCTCCTACCCTGCTCTCCAGCAGCTCAGCCCCCAACCTGTCCTGGTACCTGGGGTTGTTCTTCCCCAGATGCAAGACTCTGCACTTGCCCTTGTGGAATTTCATCAAGCTTCTCCCTGCCCAGCTCTTGAGATGTCTTGGAGGTGGGTGACACCTGCAGGGATAAGAAGGGGGAAGCAGGATGGCAAGAATCCTTCCTGTCCCTGGATAGGATGTGATGCATCAGCACCACCAGAATGGTCCCAGCAGCCATGCAGAGCTCCCACCTCTCCTGGTGCACAGGGGAACATGATGCCACCACGCTGGTGGCAGGTCTGTGCATTGTGTGCTGGTCCCAGTTTGCTGTGCCTGGTCGTCTGAACGCTGCAAAAAAGTAGGGGAGATGAGGAAGGAAGAGGTGCAGATAATGGGAAATGTGGGTTCCTGTTGAACAGCTGAGCTGAGAAACTTTGGCTTGAAAGGCTGAGAGACGTTTGTTTCTGGGCTAAAAGGAAATAACCCTTTTCTCAGAAAACTGAAACTGGCAGTAAGGAAACATTTTAAAGAGGAAGCCACGTCATCCCTGTTCATGGTCCCACCTTGCTTCTTTGTTTACAAGGGCCAGAGCAGTGAGTCCCAGCATGAGGTGCCCTCCTGCAGGACACTGAGATCAGGGTCTGGGGTTCTGTTTCTTCAGTCACCATGAGCTGCTAAGGTGTGATGCCTGGGACCATGACCTGCCCATTCACTGCTTTGTTCTGCTCAGGATGAAAGGAAATACCAGGGGCTCCTTGCAGGTAGTTCAGGTCTTCTTGTTCCCTCCAGGCTCCCATTGCCAGGCAGCCTTAACTGGGAGGGAGGTCCTGGTGGTCCATCTCTCTCATCTGACTGACCAGGGGCCCCATGGACGTGCAGTTTCCTTCAAGGATTTTTCAAGCCATGAAAGATTTCAAGCAGAATTCTTTGTTTCTCCCTCAAGCAGCACAAACTCTTCAGAGAAGATGTGAACTTAGAATGAAAGGCAATCAAATCAAGCAAAGCACAACACTTTCCAACCAGTGGCAAAAGAGAATTTGCAAAGCAGACTATGTTGTTATCTGTGTGATGTTACAGAGACTCCTGCAGAGTTTAGCCCTGCTCAAATCTATCCTGAAAGGCCTGCTTGATTTCAGACCTAAAGCTTCCTGCTGCAGAAGAACCTGGGATTATTGACCCCTGAATCACGTTGTAATGGCATAAATATTGACAATCATTGAGGTAAACATCAGGGTTTATTGACCAAGGTGCAGGAGCTATCCAGGTTTACAGAAACAGGAGGAGCAGCAAATCATGTTTCATGAGACAGGCTGTCAATACAGACTTTTATCACTTCCCCTGGCTGGAAATATCTGTCCTCAGACTTTCTGCATTGAGAGCTCATCCCCATTCCTGGGATCAGACACTCCCAGGGAGGATCTGCCCTGGCCCTGGCTGAGCCCATCTCCTCTCACTAATCCATGGCAACACTTGTAGATGATGCATTTTTGTTGGGTTATCCAAGAAAGTAAGACTTGCTGAGGAAATCATTCTGTGGGTATTTTCCATGCAAACCATCTAAAGCAGGGAAACAGGGAGCAGAGAAGACTCAGGACAGAAAAAGGAGAAAGTCAGACACGTTCAAACTCCTGCACATGTGCACACTGGGATCAAAATGGGAATTAGGAAAAAGAGAGTGACATTGATTAGCCCAGCTGCCCCTAGCCCACCACACACGTGTGCTTTTTAAATGTGGTGGGTGTCCAGACATATATGAATTTATACTCTACTCCAGAGAGTTTATGTAAGCTCCACTTCACACTTTTCCTGTGCATACACATGGGAAACATTTCTGGGTCATAATCTGTTCTCTTTCAGAGCACAAGCCAACTACCAATAACTGATGCAGTGCAAGGAGAACATTTTCCCCAGGCACTTTATTTAATAACTATCCACCATGGGGTTCCTCATCTGTCATTGGCCCCTGTTTGAACAGGATGCCAGGCTGGAGGGAGCCCTGTTGTGATCAGGTCTGGTGATTTCACTTATTGGAGATCCTATCTGATTACTTTTCCTGAAGCCTTTCCTCTGCTGAGGGGACTGTAGCAGATGTTCTCCCTTGTCACCATGACCCTTTCCTGGCAGTCCTGACTCAGGCTTTTCCTATCCCAATGTGGGGACTTAGAATCATAGAATCACAGAACCATTCAGGTTGGAAAAGCCCCTTGGGATCACCCAGTCCAACCATCATCCCTGCTCTACAAAGTTCTCCCCTAAACCCTAAACCACATTCACCAACACCACATCCAAACAACTCTTAAACACACCCAGGGATGGTGACTCCACCACCTCCCTGGGCAGCCTGTTCCAGTGTCCAGCCACTCTCTCTGTGAAGAAATTGTTCCTCATGTCCAGTCTAACCCTGCCCTGGTGCAGCTTGAAGCCCTTCCCTCTTGTTCTGTCACTGATCCCCTGTGAGAAGAGACCAGCACCAACCTCTCTACAAGGACCTTTCAGGTAGTTGTAGAGACTGATGAGGTCTCCCCTCAGCCTCCTCTTCCTCAGACTAAACATCCCCAGCTCCTTCAAGCCTTCTTCATCACATTGATTCTCCAGGCCCTTCCCCAGCTTTGTTGCCCTCCTCTGTCCTCGCTCCAGCACCTCGAGATCTCTCTTGAATTGAGGTGCCCCAAACTGGACCCAATACTCAGGTGTGGCCTCACCAGTGCTGAGTACTTAGCTCAGACCATGCCTCAACACCTCCTGCATCCCTCACCCATTCAGAAGAATGTCCTCCATAACAAAATACCAACCTTTCTGGGAGTTTCTTGTTTCACTGGCAGTTTTTCCTTTCCACAGGGGTGGAACTGAACCCAGTGTGAGGAGCTACAACAAACTAGATTTCTTTACCCATCACTTTTCCCTCTGTCACCCAATATTGGAGCTGCCTGGACACATGCAGAACCGTGTGAGATTCACAGGGGTGGAAACTCTCACAATGTCAGATATTTCATTTCCACCCACGGGCTCTGATGATGGACGAGTCTCTATGGAAACCCTCCCAGCCTCCTTCCTTCACCTTCTAGAGTAGATTGTCACTATCTGTTTGCCACTGATGGGGAGACATCCTGTGCAGGGACATGCAAGGAGGTGGCCTAGGAGCTCTGGGGCTGCTATAGGAAGAAAACAGAGGACACTCACATTTCTGAGGCAGCTCCACTACCTTGCTGATACTCTTAGCACACATCCACCCTCACTTCAGGAGAAAAACTCCTCCTGGATTAATGCACGTTCAGGGAGGGCAATGAATATTCAACAACCTTCCAAAAGGAAAGAGGGAATCACGGGGAAATTTCAGGCTGAATATTAGGTAATAATTCTTATTATTAATTAAAATTAGACTTCAAGGATTTGAACCAAGATACTCGTCAGCAGTAGTTGGGTGGAACCGAATGAATATTTAGCATTTCTCCTTCCAAGGATTCAAAACCTCACTGAGCTGTGTAATATTCTGCCCTGCCCAGAGTAGTATGAATCTGGAATGTATTATGAGACTCATTTAGGCAGCAGCAGAAACAGTCTCATTATTCCTAAAACATCTCTTGGCAGATAATCTGCTTTGTTGCAGCAAAGTAAGCCCCAGAATGATGTGATGATTGGTTTTTAGAATGTTTTGCATTTAGGTGTTTTGTTTTTTTTCATTCTTATTCTTCTGTTGAGGTGCCATTAAGACTAAGTTTGTAAAGGACTGGGCTTCTCACAAAATTCGTTGCTCCCAATCCAGGGAGATGGTAAAACAGCATAAAGGCTCTTTCCTCAAAGCAGGTTCTGGCTCAGGGAAGGATTGGGTAAAATGTGAGCACGTGCTTAAGTCCCAGGCTGAAAAAGGATCCCAGACCCAAGAAACTAGTAAATCCTTACCAGCATAAGTCAAATAGGCTTGAGCCACAGTGTTCATTCCTACTAGCTCTGATTATCAGAGTATGTTGGACTCAGCTGCAGAACTTCTGGTGGACTTTTCTATTGCTGTGGCTCTTGCTATTAACATTAATGTTAACCTTCATATTTCATTTATTTACGTGTTCATACCTTCCCCACATTAACTGTTACTACTCCCCACACTTGTCTGATATGAAATCTGTCTGTTACCAATTCTTTCATGTCTAGGACAGACCCTGTAGTGTTGAAACTTCTTCTTCAGCCAATATTAATAGATTTTTAGTAAATGGAAATGATGTATCACAACAGGTGATGCCTTTCCTTACTACCTTGGTGGCTGCATACAGAAGTTTCTTTGTCCTTCAGTCAGCCCCACAGTCTCTGGATGTCCAGTTTGCTGCTGCAGCTTTTCAGCTCCTAGAAAGTAATAAAATATTCATTGATTTCTTGCTCTTGCTATAATTTTTTGGACGTTTACATTTGCCCTGCAGCCACCATTAAGTTCACTGCCAGGATCCAGTAGCATGTGTCCTTGAACTGCAAGGATTGAAGCAAAACTCTGTTAGATAGTTCAGTGGGTTCCTGCCTTGCAGTTCTGAGATGGTCAGACATGGGCCACAGCATTCCTTAACCCCATGGACCAAGTGAGATACAGTTCTGTGGAACTGGACACGTCTTGAAGGACACAGACATCAGATCTCAGCTTCTTCCAACACAACCTTAAACTTGGCCAGTTAGATTTGTGGCCCCACCTTGGTGCTGGTGGACAACCACTGGGGACCTGTCACAGCTGAACTTGCCATGGAATAAAAGGAGGATTAATCAGGCAGGTGAACCTCCTCACCTCCTTCTCTTTATTTTTTTTTTCAAATGTCACCAAACCAGATCTCAGCTGTGGTATGAAATGCAGTGACCTGGTGCTGAATTGCTTTGCTTCCATCAGAACAGTCACAGCTCCAGCCCAGCACACAACACCAGCAGCACCATTAGCACAGGGCCAGATCCTACTGGACTGTGGCATCTGTGCAACCACAGAGCAAAAGACCTGTCTCCTGGTGGTTGACCTTGGCCCACTCTTTGGCTTGAGGATCTGTCTGCCACCACTGTTTGGACAAGTCACTTAGAACAGATTAATCAGCATTCTAGGGGTAACAACAGGGTCCTTCTCTTGCAGTGCAAGGTCTTGACTTCCTCCTCGGTGAATGACTCCTTTTATTCTCAGGTTTGGACTTACTCATTCTGTGGAATGAGCCCAATCTCTTCAGTAGCTTTCATTGAACAGACACAGCTACTCCTTGAAAAATGGCTGTTCTTGTGGTGAGCAATCCTTGAACCTTGCAGCTCTCCTTCACCAGCCCCCCCCAGGGGCCACACGGTTCCAGTGTCAGGAAGCCCAGTGTTTTAAGTGTTCTCCTTCAGAGGAATCAAGTAACCTACCAAGCAAGAGCTGCAGCAGAGGACCCTGCTGTCACAGCTTGCTAAAAGATGCACGTCCATCCCCTGAACTTGTCTGCTGCAACTCCCACTCACAGGCTGCAGAGGCAAAGCATCTTGAAAGCTTTTGTGGGTTAAGATCAAAGACAATTGGTTGCATAAATCATAGTATTTCTGGAATGCTAAACTGGAATACAAGGAAGCTAGGGTTGCAAATGGAGGGAAATGCAAACGCAGAATGCTGGACAATCTCCCCTGATGGACCCACCTCAGGGTCCCTGACCTCAGCCACCAAACAGGCTGGCAAGGACCCTTCTCCCTTTTGACACAGGTGAGAGGCAGGGAGGGTGCAGTGCTAGAGCTGGCCTGAGTTGGAGTCTTACTGACTGGGCTTCCAGGGGGGCTTGCAGACTGATGTTCAGCCCCAGCTGAGCCTGAGCTGTGCATTGACACACTGGGTGTTCTGGTGGGGAAAGTGACCCTGTTGCACCAAGTCCATGGGGCTGATGTCTTGATCAACACCTTGACTGCCACCCCAGATCCCCACAGCTGTTTGCTGTAGCAGAGGAAGGAAATACACACAGCCCCTGGCTCAGGGTGGGCTGGTCAGTGCTAGATTGGGTTAAAGGACCACACGTGTAACATCACCCACAGCTGCACCCAGGTTTCTTGGGTCTGGGAAGCTACATAAGCTGCTCAAGATGAGCTCTGCTTCCTCCTGCCAGCCCAACAACAGTTACTGCTCAGGCTGGGGGCTGGCTGACTAGAAGTTGGGTTTGCAGAAAGGGACATGGGACTCCCTGTGGGCAAAAAGTTCAACACAAGCCAACATTGTGCCCTTGCAGTAAAGAAAGGCCAGGAAGCTGAGGGAGATGATGCTCCCCCTGTGCTCAGCAGGGCTGATAAACACCTGCAGTTCTGTGTCCACTGGTGGACTCCCCAGTAGAAGACAGGCAGGGATATCCTTGAGGGAGTCCAGAGCAAGGCACCAAAGATGATTAAGGAACTGGAGTGTCTGGGGTATGGGGAGAGGATGAAAGACCTGGGAGTGTTCAGGCTGGAGAAGAGAAACCTCAGGGGCATCTTATCAATGTGCATCCATGCCTGATGGGAGGGTGTAAAGACATAGCCAGGCTCTTCTTGCCTTTGTCCAGTGACAGGACAAAAAAAAAAAAGGGGTGGGGAGGCACAGACTGAAATACAGGAAATTCCATTTAAAAATAAGAAAATACTGTTTTACTGTGAGTGTGGAGAAAACACTGCAGCAGGTGCCAGAGAGGTTGTGGAGTCTCCACCATTGAAGATACTGAAAACCCAGCATGGTCCTGGGCAACCTGCTCCAGCTGTCCCTGCTTTCAGAAAGGGGTTGGGACTGGAAGGTCTCCAGAGATGCCTCCAGCCCCAGAAGTTCTGTAATTCTGTGGTTCTTTGCTGCTTCTAACATTGTTATTTAGGCTGCTGTTCTGGGGAACAGTGGCTGACATTAAAGGTTCTCATCTTATCTAAAGATTTGTCCTTCCAGCAGGGTAAATCTAACCCCATGCTAGGACAAATCCCCTGGCCCAATAGAAAACAGTTTCCCATTAAATCCTCACTACTGGGCTTCATGGGTCTTTGGAAAGGGTATGAATTCACCACCATCATCTGTGTTCTGTATCTGTTTCTCAGCATAACAGATAACAACAGGGTCATCTCTCCAAGACTTGAAAACAAATCACTAACTCCCTTAAACTGATACTTCAAGTGGATAATAGAGAAGTCATGGAGCTGAGTAGAAGGTTACAAGCAAAAACCCCTGTATTATTAATCCCAGATGTAGCACCAATATTTACCTGTCAGATCACTTCACATCACTGTTTTGAATACCTCTTGGAAGCAAAAAATGTCCCCAGCAAAGCCAAGCCATTAACTCCTACATAATAAAAAACCCCACATTTTTGAAAACTCAATGTTCTGCTTAAGAAATGAGGCTGATTTCTCTTAAGTCTGTCCATAAAGGGACCACAGGAATTACCCTGAGCATGCAGACACTGGTGTGTAGGTATTTGCTGAAACCACGGAGCAAGGATTTCTGTTATAAACAAATCCCACTTCAACCAGTTTGTCTGATCATTGGTGTGAAGTAAGTGTAGCCCTTGTTCCCTGCAGAACCAGGATTTCTCTGCACGTTTCTGAAAGATCCAATCAGACTCAATTCAGGGCAGCTCCTCTGCATTGGTTCAGAAATACTGCTGTGGCAGGACAAAGCCATGGAGAGCATGGTGGGGGGGTGGTTGGTGCCAGCCAGGGCTCCTGTTGTATCCAGGAGGTGCAGCCACATGTCAGCAAGCAGCTGGTTGGCAAAACCATCTCAAACACTCCCAGCTGTGCAGCCTGACCATCACCCTTCCACCTGGGCTGGAGCAGATGTGCTGGAACCTACAGGACTGAACCTCCCTGTCTTCTCCAGAAGGTGAATGCCCTCACCACAAGGCTCAAAAAACAGTCTCTGCTCAAGTGTCAGCTCTCTCCTTCCCCTGATTTTTCACTAGAAATTCCATCTAGGTGCCAAGACATGTTTCCCAATTAAGAATGTGTTGACACTGGTACATTCCCACGAGCAGCATTAGTTTGAAGACATCTCTGCTTCTTGAGGAAAAGCTGTTTCTGGGAAGGCTCCTTTCCCTGCTGTGATCCTGCTCCATTCTGTGAGCCATCTGGGTGACATTTCCTCCCACATGCTGGGCCAGCACCCATCCTTTCCCCCACTGACCTCTCCCTCCAGCACCCATCTCTGGCCAGAGTGTTCTTTGCGAGGTGCTGCAGGTGATGGTGCAGCCAGACAGAAGGTGTGTGGCCTGTCCCTGTTGGATCAGGGCTTCTATTTATTTTGCCTTCCACGGTCTCACTGCTAAATATCTGCATACAAAGATTCACTAGTAGGGCAACACACAATTTGCCCACGTTAGGGAAATGAGCACAGAATTGCTGCTTGTCTGTTGCGTTTGCACAGGCTGGGAGATCATTTCACATTCCATTGATATTCCTGCTGAGGACACGTGTGGGCCTGGAGAAATGCAAATACATCCCCTTTCCTTTTCCACAGGGATGACTTTTTGAACTCAGAGCTCCTCCGAGCACATGTTAATGCTGTTACAATTAGACACCCTAGGAGAACTGTCTGAATGGGGTAGGAGTAACTGGGAAGTGGGGAATCCCATTTTGTCTCTGGTAGAAGGAGAGAAAACAGCTCAAAAATGCCAAACCAAAAAAAAAAGATTAAAAAGAGAGAACAGGAAAACAAAACACCTCTGGCAGTGTCCAATGACAGGTTGAGTCTTGAGGGATCTTGCCAGCAAGAGCTTCACTGACCCCACGAGCACTGTGCACAAGACCACACTCCTCAGCAAAGTCCCACTTCAATTCCACCAGCAGCACAGAAGTGAGACCAAGAAGGGGCCAGTCTGGCTTCAGAGGGACAGACTGAGAGATCCAAACAAGTTTAAAGTAATAACTTCAGTTAACACCTGAAGAAGATGAGAGGGAGAAATCACACTTCTGCTCTGAGCATACCTGGCAACAGGGAGGGCTGCAGCAAATGAAGTTCACCCGCTGTGACGCTTTTCATCCCGACGTGTCTCGTGTTCAAACACGTTGAGGCTGGTTCGGGTCTAATTTGGTCAGGCTGAGCAGGAGAACCATCTTGAGGACTTGGCAAGGTGCAGCATAGCCCAGGCTCTTGACGTAGCTCAGGGCTCAAGATTGGGCAGGTTTTTCTGCCCTGTGATTGCAGGTGAGTCTCAGGATGTTTTGGTCAATGCTTGGACACCCAACCTGGGAGCCTCGCTCCTCCTCTCCAGTGTCCCTCTTCCTGGGGACAGAGGCATTGCCAGGTGGCCCCTCACCCTGCCTACCTGCCCCAGTGGATACACCAGCACTCTCAGGGAATTTGATACACACAGTTTTTAAGCCAGTGCTGTGATTTTTGAGGGTGTATTTTCTGTGATTTAAATGTTGAGCAATAGTTTTCAGGTCGCTGGTTCCTGTGTGGCTCGTGTGCCTTCCCGCTTCTCCAAGGATGCAGAGGCAAGTAACACCAGGACTGGGGACAGCACTCCCAGCTGCTCTGTCCAAACATGCAAGGCATTATGATTTGGGAGAGAAAAAAGGAGACAAAAACTCTTGCAGCTCACAGGATCTATGAGTCTCCCTTGGGCAGCATCAGAAGACACCAGACTGCTGGGTTTTGCATTTGAAGTTCAGCAGTGCCTTCCAGTGCAATTAATGTAGCCAAGAGAAACAGGCAATGAACCACCAGGGCTCAAAGGGAAGTTCTCTGTGTTTTGAGCTCAGAAAGGAACATGTCCTTGCTCAAGGAGTAACAAATTACAAGGAAAAATTCCTTGCTGTGCCAGCTGGATACTACGGACACTCGGATCATCTACGGCGGGAGACATGGGGGCAATATTATGAGGACAGCTTCTCTGCCTCTCAAAAATTAAAGCAATAGGTTGCTACAAGCTGTAAAATTAATTATTTTGCACATCTGACAAGCTTTTTTCCATGAGCTAGGAACACTTTTGACATCTTCCAGCATCAAGGACATCATCTGAGTTACCAAAGGACAGTTCGCCCCAAAAGCAACCCTTGAAAAGAAAGGAATTTGACCAGGCACCCCAGGCCTCGATGGGCTATGGCAGCAGGACAGGGCTTTTCTCAGCAGGGTGGTGTGGATGAGGTGATTTAAGCATTAGCACAGGACTCCCACGGGCTGTAGAGGCACATTTTTCTGCCTCCATTTGCAGGGAGTGGTAAAACCCAGTTCTTTGTGTCATGGACAGAGTGGGCTTTCCATGCTGTGCTGACTGGCCCTTTGCATCTACAAAAGATGTTCTTCTGTTTCTCTGGCATCATTTAAACCACTGATTCAGTGTGTTCCTTCCTATGAAACCCACACAGACAGAACCACTGACTTATTATCCACTGCAAGAGGTTGGTTTTGATCGACATTGACTCGTGTTTGACAGAATTGTCACCTACAGTATTGGTCATCAAGTTATTTTCATTAGATATTAGTAATGGGTTTGATCTTATTTCTCTCCTCAATTAGCAAGACCCTGAAGTTAAATGTAGGGGTCTGTTACTCCCTGAAGTCTTGTCTTTACCTTTCATAACTGGTTTTCACCCCTCTGTTCCCACCTGAGCTGATAGCCAGGGAATCCAGTGCTCAGCCTTTCCTTTCCACTCTTCTGGGGTTCATTTCCACCTCTCACCAGCAACAGGTTCCCTCTTCCTTGAATCCAGGTTGTTTGAAGTGGATCTTCGAGCTGCATAATGGGTCACCTTTTCCTTTTGGTGTGACACACCAAAATATCAATCTAATCCACATTAGGAAGGTTTATTATCAGTAATTTTACTTTTATTAAATTCAGAATTCAATCAAATTAACTTCTTTCTTATAAGATGTATCAGAAGTCTTTGGGGATCCTCTCCTCTTAAGCTAAGGTAGCTGGCACATAAAGGTCCTCTTGGATATAATTTCTGGATAAAACTGGTCTTTGAAGGGACTCATAGCAGCTTTGTGATGATCCAGTTTCAAAAAGGGACATGCTGCAAAGACTGGTGCTAGTTCCTGGGTGAATCTTGTTATGCATGAAGGGTTTACAGATCATCTGGAAGAGTTTAAGATTTGTTACCAACAGAACAGTGGTTTAGAAGACAATCATAGGCATGCTGCTGGGATTCTGCTCTTAGTATGGTTTAAACACTGAAATAACTGAGAATAAGAAAAATACAACAAATCTGTTCTCTGGCATAAGCTTCAAAAGCTGTCCAAGAGAACTTTAACTTGATGGAAGATGTGTGGCCAGGGTGACCACATGTCTCAAGAGAAAGCCCAACCCTTTTCAGGTCAAACAGAGAAAGGACACACTGCCACTTAGCTCAGGGAGCAATGACAGATGAGAAGAAAGTGCCTGCAGACACTTACTTGAATTGTTGAATTCCATTCCTTTGGTTGTACTTATGGCAACGTGTTTCCAGGTGCTCTTGTCACCTGCCTTTTATTAGGTGAAGTCACAGGAAGCTGGTTTGAAGACTCTGGTTTTGGATGTTGCCATGGGAAACTAGACAACGAAAGGGCCAGTGTTTGATAAGGTGTCAAAAATGTGTTGGTCAACTCGAGGCACCACAATACTTAGAGAAAGTGGGTTCCTGTGCAGTTTTGAAATGGTGCATCAGGAGAAGTGTGCAGACAAGCACACTGACATGGCACAGCTCCTCCTTTGGACTTATTAACCATGAAGGAGGTGAAAATTGTGAATGTTAGAGTGGAATGATGTCTTGATTTGAGAAAATCTGGCTTTATTTGACAAAGAAATCAAGGAATCAGACAGCACTGAATAGACTGGATATAAAGCCCCATCAGGTAAGCTGAGATGAGGTGGCAGATCTAATGAATTGGTTCTTTAATAGCTAAGCCCAGGCAGAAAGAGATAAAACAGCTCATCTCAGGAAAGCAATGGGACCAAGAAAGCCTAGAGGTTCTCCATCCCAGGAGGCTTTCAAGATGAGGCTAAAACAAAGACGAAGTTGACCTGATGTAGCTACAGCTGTGCAGAGGGAGAACCTGTGACCAGGTTCTGACTGATCACAGCTGAACATTAGTTCAGCCCAAGTTCTCAGTGTAGGCTCAGGCAGGAGCCAAGGTGCCTTCTGCAGTCAGCAGATAAAAATGGGAACTTTCTAAGCACGATTTCTCTTATGCAAGATCAGAATTGTCACCTGGAAGGGGCTGCAGAGAGAACATGGGCTCCTGGTTCTCAGCTAGCTCATATTTGATGGTATGTATCCCTTCTGAATCTCATCCTAGCTGTACAGAATTTATTGAAGGAATGTGCTGAGAGAAGAACTTTCCCTGGGTTTTGCTTTACCCTCTCATACTGGGAGCTCAGCAGACTCCTTTGCAATGTCCCAGCTGCTTGTGATAGGAGGTTAATCTTTTAATTAGATTTTACAAGTCTTTATTGCTAGTTTTGTGTAAGAAACCCAGAACCCAGTGTCAGGAGCTTAATAAAGAAGGGTTGTTGGTCTGGGGAATTTGATGGATCTGGAGCAAAAATTACAAGAGAGTGAGGCTGTTTAATAGTCAGGAGCTTATTCTTCTGTACAGTCAGTGAAGAGAAGCTCCTCTACTTGGCAGTTCAGATCTCAAATGGAACCTATTTAGCAGTTCTTATACTGCATTAAGCCTTGAGCTCCATCATAGCAGAGACACTGGAAGCAAAACCAATCTACACATATTTTCCATTTTGCCATTATTATTTGGAACAAATTAATTCCATATAACAATCAAAGTTATATTTATTAAATACTGTTCATCAGCTGTAAGTCCCACAGTAGCTTAATGCTACATGTGGAATGAAGGTTTATGCTTGGATAAATGATTATCTGTCCATGCTACCTGCTGACTGTAACTGATGGGGAACTCATGAAGATCTCAAGAATGCAAATTCTTTATGAATCTTCTTCATTTTTCAAGGGAAATGGGAGCTGCATATTCCTTCTCCAGCTTCAGAGCTTTGAAAGGTACTGGCAAGGCACAGTTCTTTTTTCACAGATGAGATTTCTTGGTTTATTGGAAGGCAGTTTCTACAGCTGTAAGTAAAAGGAAGCTCAGGTGAGAGGAACTGCAAGGAAAATGTAAAGGTTCATTTCCATTTTGCTCAATAAATGATGCATTGAAATTAGCCATTGTATTAAAACTCCTGACTCAGCACTGTCAGGTGGAGCTGAGCAAGAGCCAAGGATGGTTTCATTAGGAAGGCAGGACTAAATGGCAGTGACACTGCTCAGCTCAGTAGGATCTCAGTGGCTGAGCAGAAAGCAGCTGCTGAATTGTGTGTTTAAACTCCAGCTTGTAGGCTGCTATTGCACTCCCTGTGCTTTCTAGGAATGCCTGGAAAAGGGATCTTCCCTGGCAGGAAAGCTGCCTTACTGGGCACCTGCAAATGAGATGCCAGGAGGGATGTGGTGGTAGGAGGTGCAGCCCTGACAGAGCTCTGCCCTCTCTGTGTGCCCAGCCTCCCTCTGCTAGTGATTCCTGCTCTTTCTGTGGGGTGTTCCCACCCACCCTTCTGTCCTGCCATGATTTTGCACTGTGCTTTCATTTGGCCTGAACTGTAATTATTCCCAACAAATTGTTTGCTGGGATTCCAGCCTTCTTTGCTGATTTTCTGCCTGTGCTTCTGGCCTCTCTTGATCCTATAATATTATTATTTCTTTTCCTTTCTCCTGTTTGGATTACCTCTCCGTGCAGCTCATCTGTGAACTTAATTAATGGGTGATTGCAGTGCTGTGGGAAATCATGGACACAACGTGCCATAAAATATTCTGTCCTGCATACACACAGTTTTTTCCATTACTGTCCCTTCCTTTGCAGCCCTTGATCCATTATTCAGAGCTTGCAACACTCCTCGTGAATTTTTCTGTGGCAGAGTTTGGAGATGTTACCTGATGTGCCCTTGTTCATCAGTTCCAGGCAGGTGCCCACGCAGGCCCCTGGCTCCCCTGGTGGGGCTGGATCCCACCCTGCTGCCCAGGACACCCCCCCCCCCCATCCCTTGCTGCTCCACAGGGCAGGACACCCAAAACTCTGACCTATGGATCTAGCCCCTACATCACCTTTACAAACAGGAAACTTCATTGGTGGTCATTTTGGAAGGTTTCCTTTCCAATTACACATGTTAAGATTTCAACAGCTGGAAGAAACTTCTCCCTAATTGCTGAGCACCAAGCTGGGAGGACCAGAGTCACCTGTCAAATGTTCTTTAGCAACAGCACAGTGAACACCCCCAACAAAATCCCACTTCTTAGCTTCACTGTGTCTTCTTGTCTTTTTCATCCCCTTGCCCCCCAGCCTCTTCTTTTTGCTTTCCAGGAGATAATAACAGAGGGTGACAAGGTGCTAATCTTGCTGAGGATTCCACACGTGGAATCTCTATTGATTTCTCCTTTTTTTTTTCTTTTAGAGAAATAATAAAAGCCTGCATTGCAGGGTTTTGGGAGCTGCTGGGGATGATAAGGCACTTTTTTCTAACACTAACTTTAAGGGTTTTGCCTGCATAAAATATTGATTTATTGGAGAATCTACATATCTATATCTACCCATCTACAAATACCCTAGTAGAGAACATGTTGGATTTATTTAACTGAAAATTAGTATATATAGTAGCTGAGGCATAATGATGCAGTTGTTGTTGTTGTTATTATTATTATTATTATTATTTGGTGCTGTGAGTTTATGCAGGTCTTCTATACCACCTGTAGTCCCTCAGATACTTGCTGCACAATGTGGTGTGTCTGTCCTGTTGGGCAAGTATTGGATTTCTTGCAAGTGAATGTAATTCTGTAGTAATGTCATTTTTTTTCCATTGTGTTTTCATGAGGTTTTGCACTAGTTGGAAAAGAAAATCTGCCTCAGCCCCAGTCATGACTATGGCTGGAGAGAAGAGGTTGTAGGGGTGTATCTGGAAGAAAGAGATGGTCTCACAAAGGTGTGTCACACCACATGGGTAAGAGGCCCAAACTCATGACACTGATAATCTGAAAGAACAATATGAAATAACACTCTGGAGGGTATGGCTGGAGAGAGTTTATTTCTTGGTGTACCTGTGGTTTTGCATCTTGATGCTGCAGCTGAAAAAGGACATGTGTGGGTACCTCCAGCCTGTGCCTCAGAGCCCAAACCTGAAGCCTGTGCTCAGAAATGTCAGCTGGGGAGAGCTCTGACAAAATGACAGTGTTTCTGGAGAGGAAACGGGGAACAAGAATGTGAGAGGACTTTGGTCACCCAGCATAGACTGTGTGTGTTGGAAGGGCTCTCCTGGCAGTGTCACAGTTTTCAGATCATTTCCCTCCTGGGAGGCAGGTACTCAAAGTAAGGGCTTGCTCTGGGAAGTACCAGGTCACTAAAGGGTAGTTAACTTGCCAGCCTGCTGCAGAAGGATCCTTCTCACTGCTTTCACCACTGCAGGGTGGGAACATCTCACACCTGGTGCACTGGAGGTGAGGACAGCCCTGCCAGGTGGGGTTGCCTGTTGCCAGAGGGACTCTCCAGATGTAGTGGGCAGACTTCAGAGGGACGTGGGAGATGAATCTCAGCTGCTCTGTGGGGGAATTCTGGTATCAAGGTGCTCAAGGACTTCAGGACCTTGGGTTTGAATGGCTGGTGGGTTTTTAAGGTCCTTCTGTAAAGGCAGTTCCTGTAAAAAAAGGTCGTGGTACCACACAGTGCAGTGACCTGTCTGTCCGTCTTGGATGGGAGGGGAGTTAAAATCCACCCAGTAACTGTAGGACCCTTTCAAGGACTACAATTGGCAGGATGATACCTCATGTCCCCAGATCATCTCCTCTGGTTCTGAACAGCAGAGGACATTGAGGGGTGTAACACTGGGTGCCTGATGTCTCCCTCTCTTGCACACCAGCTGTTAGATCTGGCGCTGCAAAGTTTACCCCTCCAGGAGGTTTTTATTACTCCTCATTTCACTTTAATTAAAAGATTCCCAGTCACCTCTGAAGTGGAAGAAGACACCTTGCCATTTGAAAGCTGAGAAAGACCTGAATACTTAGAGCTCTTGGGATGTTTAACTTCCTTGGGCAGCAATTTTGGCAGCTGATCTATCAGATGCTTCTTTATAGCAGCCTCCAAATTGTATCATTCAAGTGCAACTTTGGGGATGCTTCTCTCTGCCTTTTTGCCCCAAGAATATTTCATTTCTCTAGGATGACCATAGAGAAATCCAGGTGAAATCTCACACCACTAAGCCTGCTTCAGCTGTCATCATTCTCTTTTATCTTCCCACTAATTGGGTTTCTTTCCCATCAACACCTCCAGTCCAACTGAAAGTCACATTTGCCAGAGTGAACGGTGTGGGTTTGGAATTCAGTGTTGGTTTTCAAGGGAGCTTTCCCAAGTATTTCAGCAGGGGAATAGTCAGCAGATTATTGTGAGAGATTTGTTGTTTACTGCTCAAATTGCTCACCACTTTCAAGACTAAAAAGCAATTGTGATAGCTATCAACACAGTCATGAGGCAGCCACAATGTTAACTCCAGGAGAAATTGTCCATCCAAAGAGCTTCTGAAGCAGTTAACCTTGAGTTTGTGAAATATATAAGAGAAGTATTGCTATTGGGGCATTATGAGAACTGTTTGCTACTACAGCTACATTTAGATATCCCTTTAAATTGAGGTCATTCCCAAAAATTTATGATGTACTTATAACACAGATCCCATTTACCTGAAACTCTTGAATTCAAAGTGCAATTAGGACATCAAACCTGTTCCTTGTGGAGACTCAGCAGCCACACGGAATTTGTCTCCTGATTTCCACCCACAGGTTTGTGTTCTGGGTCCCAGGAACACAGCTTTTAGGTTTTTAGCAACTGTCTGGACTCCTTTATGGCTCTTGCACTGTATGGAATAAATGTCAAAGTGGACTTGAAGTCACCAAACCAGAGGCTGCAGAATTTCATTAAGAAATAAACTAAGAAACGAGGGGATTTCCCACATATGAAGAGAAATATTGGCTTAAACTCAGGGAGCTTTGGCTACACAAGCTGAGGCTCTTTCCAATAGTCTTCAGCCACCTTCTAATTTCTGCTATGATCAGGAGACAGGCACCACCAGAAGGTGATACATCACATCCTAAAGCTTTCTCTGCTGGCCTCTTGGAGATGCTTTTCTGTCTCCTTCTGGGGTGGGAGGAACCCAGGAAACTGGCAGTGGGATGAACCCCACGCTGTGTCCAACAGGTGTGTCAATGCAAGTCAACTTTTCTCACAAGCAAACTGGTTTAGAAAGACCCAAGAACAAGAAGGATGTGGGAAAGGCAGTTCCTGGTGTTGCAGGTCATGCCTCACATGAGGCTCAACTCAAAGCTGCCCTATTATTCCATGTTTGCTCCAGGCATAAAGACATGGAAGTACGAGGAGAAAATGTACATATTAAGGTCTTGATATTAAGTTACATATTCAAATTATGCTACTTGTTACAGTCTACCTTAGAAAAAGATGTTTATTGGAGTAAGTAATTTCCCATTCAGGCATGTAACTACAATAAAACAGTATCATTACACTCAGAGACATCCCTAACATGGTTGATAATGGATGTACCCCCCTCACTTAGGCTATTATTAAAGTTTCAGATACATGCTTCATCCTGAGATTCCCTGAGAGTTTGTTGCCACTGGAACCAGCAAGATTGGTCTGGTTAACACAGCCAGCATGAATGCAAGAATTCTAGCCAGAAATAAGTGAAGGTCAAGGTTCTGGCTGTATTTCCTGACCTGGGACTTAGTCTGTAATTCTGACATTGCACTGGATTTCTAAAACACTTTGAATTAAAAAGCAGTCTGAGGGCAAATCTTAAAAAAAATATATATGGTGAGGAGGAGAAAGAAACCCCTTATCACCCCTTGCAGGTCCTGTTTTGTCAGTCTTTTCACAGATAAATCAAAATGAGAACGAAGATGCCAGCACGTATCTTGGTTGTATTATCTTCAGATGGATTTCTATCAAATACACAAAGAAATTGATTTTAGAAGTCAATCACACAGATGGTTGCATAATGTTATTGGCATTTAAAGAGATTCAGATTTTTCTGTTCATTAGAAATGTTAGGGAAACCATTCTGCCATTTAATATCTCCATGACAGACTGATTTACCTTTCTGATGTATTCTATTAACAACCATCAATACATCAGCTGTTCTCCTCCAAGACAAAGCTTGGAAGGGTGAAATTTTCCAGATAATTGACAGGCCATTTAGAAGTCATTGTGAAGAAGAGCACAAAGTGGACTTATGCTGGGACAGTGCAAGGCTAAAAGAATTCTGGAGTCATTCTGAAGACAGAGCCAGGAGCACTAGAGGTTTTGCTCCTGTCTGATGCTTCTTTACCAAACCCTTGTCTCCTGTCACTTGAGTGAGACTCAAAATTTGAATTTTCATCTGGAGACAGGTCTAATCTTTCATTGACTGCTCCCATTCTAAGATGGGCTGCTTACAGAAGTGCCTGGGTCCTTATCTGATGCCTAAATGAGGTGGGAAGACTCCAGGGCTTTTTCTCCTGGACCAACCTTTCCATCAGCTTGACTAACCAGAGGGAAGGAACAGGAGACTTGACAGAAGCACCTCAGAACTCACTGTGAGGTTCTGGTGTCTCAGCAAAAAGCTCAGCAGCAGGTGCACACCATCTACCCTGAAGCTCACATCTCAAGGAACTTCTGAACTTGTCATGCAGTGCTGGGTGACTTTCACTGGGTCTGTAGCACCCACATCTTTGAGCAGGTTTTAAACTCGTACTGAAGGAGGTATCATTTTTGTGTTCCTGTGGCCTAAAATGCATCATTCCTCTAGCAGCCACTAGGCAGATATTGAAGAAAAGACAGGGAAAGAGGGGCAAATGCTTGGATAAAGCTGGAAAAGCAGGGGAGAATGACAAGGTCCCTGAATAGCAGTGACACCCCAGCTGCTACAGCAGCCCAGCACTTAGGGATGATTTGCAATGTGATCTCTCACAAACTGGCCAGATCTGGTGCCAGTGCATTCCATGGCAGTATCAGAGAAACAACTGGTTCTGATGGATTTTATCCCATTTCAACATGTTGACTTGTATCTTAGCAAAGGGATAACCACTGTCATCCTGTTTCTCTGGGAAGAAGAAAGGTGATAGCTGTGTCTTCAATAAATGATGGTGAAGATGTGCTCCTCAGAGCCTTGTGTGCAGCTGAAGAGTTTTCTAGACTGCAATCACTAAGGATCAGTATGGATATCTAAGCTGACCTCCTGCATGACCAGGCCAGACACTTCACCCAGTGATCCTTCAGCTCTCTTATCTCTGCCAGAACATTTGGTTTAATGAGAGACAGTCAGATCTATTTTAAAGACCCAAAGGGAAAAAAAAACAACCAACCAACCCACTCCACCACCTAGGCTGAAGTTTTTACCATAGTTGGATTGGGTGAATTGGAGTTTTCATCCACTGTTTTTACTTCAGGGTAAGAAGTATCCCAAAGGAGGAAGAAAGGTCAGTCCTTTCTATACCTAGGTGGCCTATATACCTTTCTATACCTTCATTTTAGATAGGGGAAGACTGAGAAATAAGGGACCTTATTTTTGGGATAGATTTGAAGAACTCCTAGATGATGGTTGCTAAAAGATGAGCTAGATTTGACAAGGCAGTGGGAACCTCTGGCCTTGCCCAGGTTTTTATTTGGATTCAGAAAGAAATCTGTTTTCCAGTGATGTTGCTTAGTTACCCTGTAAGACCAGGAGTATTTGATGCTATCAAGAAAATCCTTCTTTTTGGAAGTATTGGCTTGCTGGCTGAAGTGAAAACTTCATGTAAGGTAGGTTCTTCCAGAAATGACCAGGGGTTAAATGGGATGTGCTCATCACCTCTAAATCAAAGCCCGTGGTGTGACTCCCCCCTGGCCAGTTTCATTGCTGTTCTTATTATAGGATCTCTGACAAAGGTCACATTTAACTACTAAAAATAAATCCAAGCCCCAAAAAAACCCCATTCTTTCCACAGCAAACAGTTTGAGAAAATATAGGCTACTCTTGTATTAAAAGTACAGATCCAGGTCACTGAGCTGACCTACTTAGGGGATATTTTAGGGCTTCCCAAAAGATTTCACGTCCTCCAAATGTCAATCTTATTTCAGTTCCACACATCAGCATAAGTCTTCTTACTTCAGAGGAGACTGTTATTTAGATGTAGATTTTATCAAAGTTTAACAGGCTTAACATTTCTTATGAGAAACTCACAGACAGTCGAGATGAACTTGGCTACAGAGTTTAGCAGCAGGAGGAGGACGTGAGGGAAACCGTAATTTGGTCCCAAATGATACGATTGATTCACAGAGTCACAGGATCCCAGGGGTTGGAAGGGACCTGGAAAGACCATCCAGTCCAACCCCCCCTGCCAGAGCAGGGTCACCCAAAGCACATCACACAGGTGGGTTTGAATGTCTCCAGAGAAGGAGACTCCACAGCCTCTCTGGGCAGCCTGTCCCAGGGCTCTGTCACCCTCACAGGAAAGAAGTTCTTCCTGATATTCACATGGAACCTCCTGTGCTCCAGTTTGCACCCATTGCCCTTGTCCTGTCACTGGACATCACTGAACAAAGCCTGGCTCTGTCCTCCTGACACTCACCCTTCACATATTTGTAACCACTGATGAGGTCACCCCTCAGTCTCCTCTTCTCCAAGCTCAAGAGACCCAGCTCCCTCAGCCTTCCCTCATCAGGGAGATGTTCCACTCCCTCCATCATCTCTGTGGCTCTGCCCTGGACTCTTTCAAGCAGTTCCCTGTCCTTCTGGAACTGAGGGGCCCAGAACTGGACACAACATTCCAGATGTGGCCTCACCAAGGCAGAATAGAGGGGCAGGAGAACCTCCCTTGACCTACTAACCACCCCCTTTCTAACCCACCCCAGGAGGCCATTGGCCTTCTCAGTCCCTTTGAGTGCACGATGTGTGAGTCTTCCAAACCCAGAGAAAACCTGGTATGTGAGCAGAGTCAGGCCTCTTGGTTTGAATGCTGTTTTGAGAGTTGTCTTTCTGAACTCAGGGAAGGGACAGGACCCAAGGAGCAACCAGATCTCCAACCTCATCTTGCAGCTCACAGAATGATGGGATGTTTTCTCTATAGCATGAGCATCCTTTGCCCTTACCTGTCTCTTGTTTGTTGAGTGGAATCAATTGGAGAAAAGGCATCCCAGCACTGACTCTGGGAAGTCAGGCCTGCATGAGCACTGATCTTCATTCAGGCTGGTGTGGCTGGGCTGTCTGTGCTGGGTCATCACCTGTACCTGATGAGGTGTGACTTTCACTCAGGGAATTGCTTTCACTGAGCATGGGCTTGGCTGTACCAGTTGTGATGTTGCAGTCTTCCAGGCATCAAAATCTCAGCAGCTCTCAGAGGACCCTTTCTTCAAGGGCTGGTGCAGGACAACCTCTCCAAACATGCTTACCAAGCTGGGCTCCTGCACACTGCAAGGAGAGAGGACAAGGGTGTCACATCTAGCAAGTCAAAGGAGAAAGTGTAGGAAGTCACAAGAGAAACTTGAGTGGAAGGAGAAACCAGGAGCAAAGCACAAAATAACACAGCAGGACCAAGGCTTAGGTCTCTCTCTTCAGCATTTCTTACTGACTGCCCTGGGGAAGTCCCTGTCCTGTGCTTTGCTTTCTCTGCTTTTTGTCTTCAAGTGCTGAACCTTCTCTGCCTCGTGCAGACTCTGGCTCTGTCTGGCAGACACAGCAGCAGGTACCAGCCTGGGCTATACCTGTGAGCCTGGTTCTCCTGCAAAGCAAGGAAACTGCTGCCAGCTGAGTGGTCCTTGGCAGAGTAACCTACAAGAACTTAGGAAAAATAGTCCCAGTAACTGAGCAAGGTGCTTTTAAAGACCCTGTCAAACCCCAAGGGGTATATTTAGATACTTCCATATTCTGGTATTGTGCACCCCCTTGCCAGACTGTACAGTGGGAAGGACAGCACTGTCCCTGCTCCCAAGAGGGGTGTGAGGAGCAACAGTGAGAGTGTATGAGCTGGGAGCCTCTCCTGGTGTGAGCTGGGAAGGGCAGAGCTGCAGATGCAGTCAGCAGTTAGCTGGAGCAGAGCACCCATTAGGATTATCCTCGCAGATAATGGGAACACCATGGGGAACACCATGGAGCCTGACAGAAGCAACCAAGCAGGAGAGCTGGAGACCACCCTGCAGGGTCCTGCCCACCCCTGCAGAACCATCAGTGGCTGGGCAGGCTTTGCCTTCTGCTGGTCCTACCCAGGGGCCACAACCTGCCTCCTGTTTGCCTCACAAGCAGGTAGCTCAGGATTGTGAAGACTCCATTTCCCCTGTTGGGAACACCTCCCCCTTTTTCTGTGCTCTGTGCCCCAGGAGGAACAGAGGCCATTACACTGAAAACTCACATACATTTCAGACCACATCACAGTATCATTCTGGTTGGCCAAGACCTTCAAGACCACTGAGTCCAACCACCACCCTAACTCTGCAGCACCCACCACTCAACCCTGTCCCCTGGCACCACATCTGTCTTCTTAGATGTCTCCAGGGATGGTGGCTCCACCACCTCCTCAGACAGCCTGGATCACCCAGTCCAACTCCTGCCCCAGAACAGGACAACCCCAAAGTTCACACCATGTCCCTGAGGGCCTTGCCCAAGTGTTTCTTGAATATTGTCAAGCTCATGCTTCTTTTCTGTGACAGCTCTTGCACTGTTGAGTCTGAAATACATCTTTTTGGGAGAAATGAAGATTTTTGGGACAAGATGCATGAATGAGTAGAGTCAGGTGGGAGTCTGAAGGATGACAGACACATCACTAATGGGTAGACTGCTCTTTGGAGCCTGCTGGAAACATATTTCCTAGTGGGAGTGAAGGACAGCACAGCCATGATATCACAAGGGATTCTAATTAACTGGGGACATTACAAGAGCAAGACCATTAAACCCAGCCTGGTGCTTTTCAGCCTAATCACATCTTCAGATAGAAGAATACTTTCATAAGCCTTAAGCTGGAATTGATTTCTTTCATTTTCATTCACCAGGAACTGAAATCAAGGCAAAAAAAAATGGCTGGAAAATTATTGAGCAGTTACCAAGAATTAAGGAAAATCCTTGCTCATTAATCAAAATGGATTCACTTGATATGTTTGGGGGTGTTTTTTTTTTACTGTTGCAGATCTCTAATATATTTTACCCAGCTTGTTAACGAAGCTGAGCTGAGATCAGCTCCTTGGAGTGGCTGTCACTGAAGATGGCTGCTGTTTGCTCTTGGGTGGTTGTTTATCTGCTGGCATCCAAGCAGCCCTCTGATGGATAAGTTGCCTTCCAGTGCTTTCAATTTGTGGAACAGCATGGTGCTTCAAGATGCCATTAACACTCAACAAAAGAAATCTATTAATAGAGAGGATTGGATGGTCAATAACTCCTCAGCATGTGTGAGTGGTAAGCACTCCAGATGCCCGTACTGGCCATGGTTTGCAGTTCTTTGAGTCCCTGGAGATCCCTTTGTGTAGCCCGGGTTGTGTGGGCTGCTGCAACAGCAGAACCTGCTCTGCAGCCACCCGGGTCCCACACAGCATCTCAGCAGGTCAGGACTGACAAGCAGCCTGCAGGCTCCTCTCTAGTCTAGAAGGCTTGGTGAGATGTCTGCCCAGGGGATGAAAGTGTCTCCTAGGATGTCTCCAGGTCATACCTAGTGTAGGCAATGCTGTGACCACAGTGATTCATAAACCCCTGTTCCTCTTCAACTCTGCCTAAGTGCTTTTCTTGAGACACTTTGTGCTCTCACGTTTTGCTGAGATTTGGCCCAAGCTCTTTTGCTGTTTTTGTGAGGTGTCCCTACCCCTCCCCAAAGAGCAGCATTTTTCTTTAACCTTCCTTGCTCTCAATTCACCATCAGTTCTACCTCCTGACCTTACCAGGGAGTCTCATTTGGTAAAAATGACTTCTCTGGCCACCCTCCCCAGACTGATCCTCCCAGGCACCCTCACTGAGCTTGGTCTTCCCTGAACTCCTGTCACCTTCTTGGTGTTGATCTTGGCATGGAGACTGCAAGTGTTGAAGAGAGCTGCAGCCCTTTCTAACCATGCCATCCAGCTCCACAGGGAGAGTTCCTGGAATTACTTCACCCTTCTTCAGTCCCCCTAAATTTTCCTCTAAAAACCAACTGCTTTTCCACTTCACTCATGACTGCTTTCCCAGAAGAGCCACACAAGGGCACCACGTCCCTGTCAGGCAGTTTCAGATGGACCTGCACAAAGCAGGCTTGCTTCACCAGTGCCAGGAACTCTTTGTTGCCTTCCTGAGGTTCTCTGTACCAAACAGGGTATAGTAGACCTGAGAAAAAGGTCTCCTGCAGAATCCCATGTCTGCAGCACATCATCCTGCCACGTGGCTCTGTTGGCATTTTCCAGCCCTTACCTCTTCCAGCTGTCTCTGCTGGTGGCATAACCTATGAGGAAGTTTGTCTGATGTATACCTGTGGCTGGTGCAGGTTTCCTAGAGGAAGAGGGTCAAATGGTATTTCTCACTCAGGGACACTTGGTTCCACAGGCTGTGCCCTCATGTTGGGATATTTCCCACGGGACTCGTGCCAAAGCAGCTGCTGGTGGTGGGACTGCAATTGTAACCCCTTGGAAATGATAAAGCTCCATGCCTGCTCTCACACTATTTTGATAACTGAACTGTGTTAGTGATTAGAGTTGAAGGGATCACAGAGCTGTGAGGCCAAGTGTCACAGTCAGAAAAAGTGTGGCCAGAAGGTTGCAGGAGGTGACTCTTCCCATCTTCTCTCCTCTCCTTTTGTGAGACCCCACCTGTAGCACTGCATCCAGCTCTGGAGTCCCTAGCACAAGAAAGACATGGACCTGTTAGAGTGAGTCCAGAGGAGGGCAACAAAAATGATCAGTAGGCTGGAGCAGCTCTGCTAAGAAGAAAGGTGGAGAGATTTGGAGTTGTTCATCCTGGAGAAGAGCAGGCTGTGAGGAGACCTTATGGTGGCCTTCCAACGTATCAAAAGGGCTTAAAAGAAAGACAAAGAGAGTCCTTTCACCAAGGCCTGTAGTGACAGCACAAGGAGCAATGGTTGCAAACTGAAATAGATTTAGATTGGACGTAAGGAAGAATTTTTTTTTCATGATGAGGGTGGTGAGAGCCTGGCCCAGGTTGCCCAGGGAAGCTGTGGCTGCCCCATCCCTGGCAGTGCTGAAGGGCAGGTTGGATGGGGCTTGGAGCAACCTGGGCTGGTGGGAGGTGTCCCTGTGAGCAAAGGTGATCTCTGTGTTAGCCACAGATGCCTGCCCCTTTCCTCAAGGGCTAATAAAAACATCAGGAGGCTGCTTTACTCTTAGGGCTGCCAAAAATGGATCTGAGATGTGAGGTATGAATGCTTCTATTTCTTACCAGTTTCTTCAGCTCCCACTCCCTAACCTATCCAATTTATTTCTGTTTTCTTAAGTCTTTCTGCTGTAACCTCATGTCAAAATCAATACAGTATTTTTGGGTGGCTTCTTATGGGAATCATTGCCATGTAAAGAGTGCCAATAACAGATGATGGCTCTGTATGTGTTGCTGAAAATTATATTGGCCTCTTTTGATTCTCTTTCACATTCCCAACTTTATTGCAAACTCGATCAAACCTTTTGAAATACTAAAGCAGTGGAAATAGAGTTTGACAGAAAAATGTCTTGGAATAAATAGAGCTGCTGGGGGAAAAAAAAAAAATACAGAGTTTTAGAGTGGGAGAATGTCAATCTCACAAGTAGACAATTTCAACAAAATGGGCTGCTGTGAGTGAATAAATAGATTGGTAATTATTTGTGTGGACTGGGAGTGGAAAGAATCACTGGAAAATCTGTCAATCTATAGGGCAAATTTGGTGGCACAGGCAGAGCAGTATCAAAGTTCAGAAGGAAGTAGCTGTTCCCATCTCCTGGGAGAGATATCCTGGAATACAGGCAGGCATGTTCAGCATCATTCCCAAGGTTGTTGGTGCTGCCTGTGCCATTTGTCACTGGGATTTCACCTGGGGGTTTGTTGTCCTCCCAAGAACAATGAGAAGCCCCAAGAGCACTGAGGGGAGATGAACTGCTGAGATCTTGCACAAAACTGGATCCCTCCTAAGATCTGTCAGGTGTTTGTTCTGTGCAGCTGGCAACATTGAAAACTTAATTCATGACTTGTTGATAACAATTAGAATCCTAAGTATCAGCAATTAGCCAGGCAGGTAACAGTAGTGCAAACAACTACTGTGTGAGATGCTGGGTCCCTCCCCACTCCTGCTTTTGAGCACAATCTTCTGACAATGGGCACGAAACTCAGGATCAATGATATTGATCATCCCAACATGCTTTCCCTCTCCCATGCTGCTTCTTATTCACCTGCTTTAACAAAGTGTGATACATTGACAGAAACTGTGTGTCATGTATGACATACCCTGACAGCCAGCCAGGATAAAGGCTATTCTGAAAGATTTACCACCAAGCACTAACTAACAGCTAAGTTATCTGGTTGAACTCAGGTGACTACCCCAGAGAGTGTTCCAGAACACCTCTTCCTTTCAGCCACTCTGAGTGAGGGTGACCAGGCAATCTGACACAGCAGCAATGGTTAACATCACCTACTGCTGCTGGTGTTAGGGTGCCCACCATCCAATTTCTTTCCTCTTCTCCTTCCCCTTGTGCCCTGACCATTCCTCAGAACTCATCTGCCAGTGGAAGGTGGATGGGATGAGCTCAAGGTGCTCAGTTCTGGTGGGGGTTTTAGCAACATGCAGGAAGGAGAAGGGATTGAAAAAAAGGGCATCATTCCTGTATGTGCAGCTTGAGGTCTCTTTGCTCACCAGGAACTGGCACGTATCTGCTCAAGCATGGGAACACTCTGGCACTGGATCCACACAATGAGCCCTAACAGGAGGATCCTCTGCTTCCTGGGGCTGGGCTGTAAGTGTGTGGTTTTGTGCTGGACTCCAAGGCTCAGGACAGTGCCCTTGGGACTCTCTTGAACCCGTCCCCTTTGTAAGCGGTCGTGGAAAATTCTTGCTTCATGTTGGAAACATCAGACCCACAGTGAATCTCCTTCTGGCTCCCCTGGTCTGACACAACCAACATACTCTTATTCTGCTATAAGAGAGACCATTCTTTTAGATCAGTGCTAAGAAGGATTTTAAAGAAAGATCAGATCTATAAACCTGTGAGAAAGTGATTGCCTAGAGGCCCATTTCCAGAGCCATCAATGCAGGCTTCAGGTTTGTCAGAAATCAGGCCAGTGCTGGAAACCTGTATTTCATGGTGTGTGTCTCCCATGGTAGTGACTCCTCAGGAGTTTGTCTCAGAGTCCCTGTCTCCAGGATAACCAGCAATACAGGGTCTACAAAAGCATCTGTGCAAGTAGGTACAGGGAAGTCCAGGAGCCTGAATTTGACTGGAAATGCTGAGCAGGGAATCCAAGGGAGGAGCAGACATTCCTGTCTGCTTCACTGCAGCTTGCATCAATTACACTGAGCAGCTACAGGGAACAGATACTGTTTTGTTAACACTGCATATTATTGTTGCCAAAGTGAAATTTTCTCTGAATTTCTGGTTTGCAAGACTTGAGTTCAGGCAGAACCCAAATTTCAAAACACCACCCTTCCTGTGAAGCCTCAATCACAGATTGTGGCTGCTCTCCCTGAGGTTTTGAAGACCAGATCTCTGCATAGTTTGTTGGAATTTCTGGACACCAGCTTTGTGTTTTGCTTTCAGTCTAGTCTGTTGGTCTCTGTCAAATTCAGATGCTGCCCTTCCACTCCCAAATGAGAGCTGAGGTGTCTGTCTCCTCTCTGAAGGAGAGGCTTTGAATTTTTCAGTGTAGGTGTGGACTGACCAGCCCTTCCCAAAGCCTGTATCAAAGAAGGGCTCCCTCTGAAAGGCAGGAGATGTCCTGGTGTGCCTGGGAGGAATCCCTGGCAAGGGAGGGAGCAGAGGGAGCACAGGGAATGCCCTCCTCCAGAGGGAAGAAGCCTTGGAGCCTGCCTGCCTCTCAGCATCCCAGCATCTCCTTCCAAGCAGTCAGTTGTCATCAAGCTCTTTTTCTCTCCCGGGAAGCTGTTTCTTCACAGTTATAGCAAGGTCCCTACTTACTGCCTCCTCTTACTCTGAGTTTATCTTGTGCACAGTGGGGAACAACTTCAAAGGAATCCTTTTTCATCCTCCTGTGAAGTTTTCCAGACAGCCCTTCCGTGGTCTTCCACAGAGCAAGAGAAAGGGTTCAGCAGTGAGGAGCCTGCTCCAGGGGCACTTTCTGACCTGAGCTGACTTGTATCTTCAAGCTCACAGAAAACAGGCTGAAGTTTATGCCTGATCTAAAAGCAAATGTTTCCAGGCTGTTGAGCAACCAGCTGCATTCTGCTCCCAGTTACATGAGGGGTGAAATGTGGAGTGGCCTTCTGGGAGAAGCAAAGCATCCAGGGCTTACAGAATCTGCACTAAGGATGCTTAAATCTATTACCCTTGTTCTGAAGCAGTTGCAAGAAGAAGGAGACTGTGACTGTTGGGGAATGAACTCAGTCCTTCACCTTCATTTTGCACTAGGGCAGGAAGAATAAGAAGAGGGAGAAGAATCCAACCTGCAAGAGGAAGCACCTCAAGATGGAAACCTTCTGCTAGGCTCCCAACCAGGTTTACCAACCTGCAGAGGGAGGCACAGATGAGGGCAATGGGATTTTTTCCCCCAGTAAACACTGAAAGTCCAGCCTGCACTGACTTGACTGGTGTGACCACACCAACGTCACCACTACGTGGCAGAGCCACTTCACGTGAATGATGCTCCAGGTCTGTCCCAGAGCTGGCTTTGTTTCAGGCAGGTGGAGGGATGACACTGCACGTTGTACAAATTCGACATCTCCAGCTGTCCCAGTGTGGTTCACCCACCTGGCTTGCCTCTGGGAGCAGGACATGGGAGGATCAAAGACCTCCTGGTTGAGGCTGGCTGGGCTGTGGCCAGCAGGGTCACTGCTGCTTTGCTCTTAGTCCTGCAGCACAGGACCAGGCAGATGTTCATCTCCACCCCACTGGGTGGAAAATACCACCATCTCGTGTTGTTGAAGTGGGAGCTCTTTTGACATTGCCCTCTGGATCCTCCAGAAGAGCACCTGCCATGTGGTGTTGAAAGAAGGGAGCAGAGGTTTAAAGCACAGGCCCTGGCAAATGAGTTTATCTTACAATGTGGGAGCTCAGTCACTGCTCTTGAAACAGAGGAAATGGAGGGAAAAAATGAGTGCTGGCTCAGAAGTGCTCTCTGTCTGGCACCTCAGGGCCTCAGCCCAACCTTTCTCAGCTGAGAAATTGCTAGAGTCAGGGTCTGAGGAAGGCCTGAGTATCCTCAATGGATATTTACAGAGAAGACAGAACCCCCTCCTCTTCTTCCTCACTCGGTGCTTCCCTGCCCTGAGCTGCTGCATTGCTACAGGGAGATCTGATGATTCAGCAGTTCCCACTGACACAGATTGTCCCTTCAATACTCACTTGTCAGCAGATGCTTCCCAGGAGCCATCCCACAGCTGGCCAGGAGCAGTCTTCCAGATGTTCCTTGCAGCTTGGGGACATGTCAATATACTGAGATTTCCTGCTTCATTTTGGAGTCCAACAGCCCATGAATGTACCTGTACAGGGGGTTAATTGATTTAAAAAAATAATCCCTCCAGCTCTACCTGCTCAAAACAAGAAGCAAGTGAAATCTTGCATGAGTTTGTCTGTGTTATGAATAAGATGAAGCTGCAGAATTGGAAGCAGAGTTGTAAAAGAGGAAAGTAAAAAGAAAAAATGCAAACTTGGAGCTCCCCCCATGACTGAAACTGCTTTCCCTGCTCTCCCTGGGTTTCTGCTAATCAGGTCAGAGTTGCAGGAGTTGAGGGTAGCCTGGAAAGCTGGTCTCTTCTCTGCCCAGTTATACTCATCGTTTCCTTGCTGCTGCTTAATGTAAATGAAGTTTCAAAGCCCTTTGGAAGAGCTGCCTCTCTCCTCCCTGTCTCTTCTCTTTGAGGGAACCTGGCTGGGCTTCAGCTGGTGAATTCTTGGTGTCTGAGCCTGCAGATGAAGCATCCTTAAGCTTCTCTGAGATGACTGTGCTTTGATGTTTAAAAGGTTTTGAGGAATGTTGACTCCTCACTTCTGTTCACCTCTTTTCCCTCAGGAAGGCAATTGACTCTTACCCATATCTGCTTACCTTGTGAAATCCTCTGGATTCAGCACCCTGTGCCAGCTCTATATCAAAAATATGCCAACAGGCTTTGTTTTTTTTTTTCCCCTGAGCCCACCCGTGGCACATTCCCCAGAGCAGAGGTCAAACCTGAGGAGGTCCAGGAGGTGCCTGCCCTGGACCTGTGCTGCCAGCTGCTGGGGCACAACCACAAAAGGTCTTTGGGCTGTAAGAGCCAACCTCGTTTAGGGGATGTTTAACTCTGCAGGATGTCTCTGAGACCCCTTAACACGTTTATTTCAGACGTTCATTGGAAAATGAATTGCCAAGATGCATTTTGTGGCTCCCTGAGGGCTCTCACCAGGATGTTTCCCAGGGCACTGAAAGCAGAGTCCTGCTGAGTCCCTGCACTGAACCTTCCTGTCACCCTCCTTGGCATTTCCAGAGAGACTTTCATATATCTATGATCTAAAAACTGTTCTGAATCTAGAGGGTTTCCCAAGCTCTGCAGAACAATTGTATAATGAGCTTTTAAATGCCTCAGATTTTTTTTTTCTCTTTCTGTGGCCATCAAATGAAATGTTTTGTTCATATCCATGACCCCATGGGTACAGTTTCTGTAATAAAAGATACCACAAACGAAACTCCAAGCCCTGGATTAAAGCATTTTGTCATTAAACTGCTTAGAATCCTTTTCAGTCTTTTCCTCTAACTTAGATAGATGAGTTCATCATTAGTTTCCACAGTGAGTTTTTCCATTTCCCTTTCTCTGTCTTTGATACCCAAGTGCTTCAAAGCAGCTTTCCTGGGGGGGAGATGGTATCAGGGAGGAGACCTGCTGGTCCTCAAACACGGTTGCTTCTGATTTCTGAACCAAAGTAAGTCAGAAAGCATCAACCCAGAGAAAAAGATGGTTGTGTTTGCAACCAGGCACCCATATCTCACCTCCTATCAATGTCAAAGAATATTAATACGTCAAAAATGTATTTTATTCTAACAGGAGTTGTATGGTTTTGTTGTTGTTGCTGGAATATTTATGAGTTCAAATAGTTCTGAGCACTCCCTTGCATTCAAATGGTTGCCTTGCTCAGCAGCCAAGTGTGCTGACTGCCAGGCTGCCCAGCACTGCAGCCAGTGTCCTGTTGCTCTCCCATGGCAAGAAGATTGATTGAACCCTCTGCTTTCTTGCAAGTCACTGCTGAAACCTTCTCAGGGGGCTGTGGCAGTTGGACTGTCCTCCCTGCCCATCATTCTGTCACACATGTGCCTCTAAGAGCCAGCAGCAAACTCAGTCAGGAGTGCGCCCTGGTCGTTGCTTGGTTGACCTTCTCAAGTGGCTGTGCTGGAGGCTCCTGGTCAGATATTCTCATTGCTGGGTGCTCTTCTGCAGTGCTGATGCTCAGCCTGGCACCAGTAAGATGTTGCTGCCCCCAGTGTCCTCTCCTCTGCTGCTCCAGCTCTGGGGGGGAACACACCACACCACACGGAGAGGGCAGAGGTTCATCAAGACCACCTTCAAGCTTTTCCTTGCAGTGTCTCACTTTAGCAGCATGTTGTGTGTGAGGTGCATTGGCTCCCTCTTTAGTCAGTGACCAGAAATTGGCACTTTCAGAATAATGAACACATTCCACAAATGACCAATGACATCTTGGCCCAAGCAAAAACTGGGACCACAAAGGTCCGCTTAGAGCGTGGTCTGTCCTGGCGACCATCTCAACCAGGGATTTCTGTTCACACAATTGGATGTCTAAGGACAACTCCCCACTCTTCTGAGGAGATCCAGATGCCAGCCCAGGACTCCAGGCTGGGATACTGGCCCATGTTTGAGGTAACACTCAACTGTCCCCGTGCCACAGCCTCTGCCTGGAGGTGGCACCACGGGGGAGGAAGGTTTGATGTAAACACATCAGAGGCTCTGCATGCTCATTCCACTGGTTAGGAGACAGTAGGGTATGATGTCATAGGTGGGCATGATGTCATAGCTGAGCAGCCCAGAGCAGCAGAGCTGGCAGAAGTCAGCTGGAATGCAGAGCTCTGTGGGAAAGGGGTGGTTGCTCAGCACCCTGCCCATTTCACCACAGCAGAGCAACAGAAGGAGCAGGCAGGGAGAAGAGGAAGGTGTTTCAATTCATACAGGGCTACAGGGAGGAGTGGCTGGGTTGTTTTACATATTATTAAAACATCATTTTGCAAGGGAATTTGGCAAAATGCTGTGCAGAGAAATCCTGATGCTTGCTTGAGGAGTGAAGACTGGCCAAAGCCTGATGGGATTCTTTGGCTCAAATAGAAAATCTGTTCTCTGTGATCATGGTGGAAAGGGGATCCGTGTCTGCCCCGTACCAAGTGGCTTGGGAGCACCCTGAGAGCTGCAGCTGCTGGTCTGTGTAGCTGACACAGGAGAGTTGGTGCTGCTCTGACACTTGGAAACAACAAAAGAGCTGGGATGAAGGTGACCTTCACACCCAGCCTGTGAAATGTAGTTGGTCTTGAGGGGGATCATCACTCTCTGGAGGAGAACTGGTATTTTTATGACTACCAGTGCTTTCAGGTGCATCCTGCCTTTGAAATTTACTCTTTGCTTTTTTGGATTTACTGACTTGGTAGAGCAATTTCTTTCTCCCCGTGTGTGTGACCGTGGGCTGTGCCTTTTTTCCATCATTAGCTCTTGTGCTACTTGGGCAAAGCAGAATGTCCCTGCTTTGGTCTTGTGAAAGCAATCGTTCCATCCCATCGGTGGGAGGTCCTGGGGCTACCCTGGGTTGGATGTTGCTGGTCTGCCAGCATCCACAGCCCAGGAGAGGTGCCCCACGAGCACTGCAGCTTGGGTCCTCATCAACTGAGCAGGCATCTTGGGCTGAAACAGAGATAAATGTCCTATCAGTGGCACACCTGGTAAGAAAAGACCCCCAGGCCTGATGTGCTTTGATCCATATGGGAGCCTAAGCCATGAAAACTTCTCCTGGGGGGAGATACTGAGAGTTCCCCTGTGGACTTGATGGCTTTAGCAGAAGTTAGGTTTGCTGTGTCCATTGTCTATGATACACCATGGGACAGCAGAGGTAGAAACCAGGGGACATTCAGGATTAGTATTGTCAGAACAGTGGCCCTCTCTAGTACAGCTTCAATCTCCAGTGAGGAGGGACTACCTAAACACACTGGGGAATTTAAGCCTTTGTGTCCATCAGAAAAACAGGCTGTGAGACCTCTAGGTGCTACATTAATGGATACCAGGAACTGCAGGGGCTGGGTAGATATGGCCCATGGCAGGAGCCAGATGTTGTGTTGGTTGCAGACATAAATAATAAAAGTCCCTTGAAGATTTGTAATGGAAGTTGAGCAGAAAATTTTACCTGGTGGTACAATTTTCAGTCAGTAGCCAGAGTTGTGGGCTGTAGCCTGGTTTCCTGTTATGTTTGCAGCATGTCATTATTCATATTCATTAGCACAAGTTGGTCAAATGTATCTGCTAGAAGGCAACATCAGCATCTCTGATGCATTTCCCAAGGAGGACTCAGTGCAATGCCTGAGAACAATCATGCTGGTTCTGTAATGAGAATTCATTATTCTAATAATCATCATGGAAGGGAATGATGTTTTACACGTAGAAAGAAAGCTGCTTCTTAAAGACCCTCTAATCCTCTTAATTTCTGGAGTACATCCTGAAAAGACCAAGCCCTCAGCCCACGTGGGCTGCAATGCTCAGAGATGTTGGACCTCAGGACACTTTGCAGCTGACCAGTGTCCCTCAAAAAGGTCTCCCTAGGAAAAGGACCTTTTATTGCTCTTCTAAAAGGTTTTTTTCCAAGAATGCAAGGATCACTCTGAGTCAAAATTGTCTTTATGCATCTGTTTCGCCAAGAATTTTCCCTCCTTGGAGATGTTATAGATGTGGCCAAAGCTTCAATCCCTCTGATCTCCACCAGGGCTGTTTCTCTCTGCTACACTGTTGGTAAGAATGAGATGACTAAGTGTGAACCACAGTTTGAAGCCCTTCCTCTCCCTGCACACAGCCTGACACAAGGATGCCTTTGCTCAGGGGATCAGCCCAGTGAGCACTGAGGGGCACCTGGGAAGCTTTTGGAGGCAGCTCTGGCCCTGTGCCTTGGGCAGAGCACCCTTCTCCCTGGACATATTCTCCAGCATTTTGTCAAGTTCTGTTTTCAATAACTGGGTTTTCACCACCCTTCAGCAATACAGTATTAGGCAGTATTAGAGCTTTTCTTAGAAAGCTTTTCCTGCTGTGCAGTCCTTGTTTTCCACTATCAGTCTGACCTTTTGACTTCAGGCTGTCCCTCATCAGATGACATGAAACAGTTTTGCTCCTTGTCTGGCTGTTTAATCACCGTTTGGCCAAGCCATGCATAATTTAGTTCCTTTAATCTTTCCTATTTAGCTTGTCCTTCAATCATCTTGTGGCTGTTCTGAAGGTCCTCTGCTTTCTCTATCACCTTGTGGTGCCAACATCCCCAGATCTCCTGCTGGGCTGCAGGACTCCTGCTGGGTGGTTCTTTCACAAGACCCATAGGAGGATTTCTGTCAAAGTTGTTGACCCCTTTGGCTCCAAGATTTGCTTCATCTTTGCACATCTTTCCCTTCATAACAAGTATTTGCCATCTATGCTACTTCCTTGGAGGTTCTGGAATTATTTTCCCAAACTTGCTCCCCTTTGCTGTTCCCCACTCTCTCTCAGGCTGTTCCTGACTCTTTGCCTGCCCTCTTCTGCATTCTCTGAGCAATGACCACTCATGCAGGTAGAGACACGTGTCTTAGAAAAACCTTCACCTTTTTTTAGTGAACCTTTTGGACAATGCTGAGGTCAGTGTAGACCGACCTGTTCTGGATGTTCTTATATCTGGCACCAAATGGGAGGTGGAGCATCTTGCAGAAGAAGTTCAGAGTGTGATGTAATCAATCTTGGCTGAGTCTCCCTGGCTAAGATGAAGAGAAAAGGGTGTGAAAGGTAGAAAAGTCCCACTGAACCTGTCAGAGAGTATCAGATCCTTCAACACAGACTTTGAGAGATCTTCTGAAGCAGAGCCTTCTATACTGAGAGAAGTTCCTTTGGAGGACACTTGTGCTGTGACAAGACCTGAGAAGCTCCTCTGCCCCATGAGGCTTCCAGCTGGGAAAAGACCTCTGAAAATAAGGACATAAAGCTTCTGTTTACATTCATAATGGAAAGTCTGCAAAGGTGTAGCCCCTGCAGCAAGACTGTCCACTTTGAGAGCACAGGAAGGGACTGAGTGCTACTTGGAGAGTGCCAGGTACCTAATGTCCATGTCATGGAGAGAGGCAATAGTGCATCTTCAGAGATGGAGTGTATCTTCATGTAGTCAGGGCAGGAAGAATGCAAGTCTGTGTAGTGCATGGAGAATGGAAAGGGCATTTAATATGGGAGCTCAGAGGAATAACCTCTCCAAGACAGGGTTTAACATTGTGTCCTCAGCCAGACAGGGGATCTTCTCATGCTCCATTGCAATTTTTGGCTCTTCCTCCCAAGTACTGAACTACACCCTGAGCTCCCATCACCAGGGTGGCTCCTAACCCTGCTTATCTTGCTTGCTGGAAGCATCCATGCACTTCCTCAACAAATACCATCCACAGGGATGCTCCAATGCCTGGTAAGCACATCAGGCATTCAGCAGGGCCCCAGCTCCACCCCATGCTGAAAGGACTGAAACAGCTCCACAGTAAATACAAACATCTAATGGAATGTAATTACCATCTGCTGCTTTCCAAGGCAGCACATCCAAATTACCAATTGGGAAATAATTACAGCCCACAAGTCTCCATCACAAGGGCCTCAGCTTCCCTCCTGAATCTGCACAACTTCCCACTTCTTCACAAACTGCAACCCTGCTGCAGGTGCTGACACATCTCTCACCTTTCTTTGGCTGCTGCTACGGACCAAAAATCAGGAGAGGATTTATTGAAGGGGTAATTGGTGAGATCCATTCTCTGAGGGCTTGTCTGGTATCAGCCAGAGGCATTTCATAAGCATTTGATGTTACTTACCCCTCAAGCAAGGAATTGAAGCTGGGAGGGAAGGTAGGGAGGTACAAGCCCAACTTTCAGGACAACTTCTGCTCACTGCTTTCAGGAATTTTAGCACCTACTAAAAAAAAAAAAAAGAAAAAGATAAAACAAAGAAAGGAAACTAGTTACTTGCAACAGGATCCTCCAGGGCACACAACACTGAGCACAGCACCAGTTCCCTGCACAAAAGACCCGTGCACATCTGAACACCAGGTCCCAGGCTGAAAACTCAGGGTGTAAATTAGGTGCATGTAAATAAAAAACGGTCTCCTTTGCTTTGCTTTGTCTTTGCCTCACCCTCCTTGCAGCCAAGGCTGCTGCTTCCCTGCCAGCCTGAGCAGAGCTGCTGGGGGCACCCAGCTCATGCTCCAGCAGCTCAGTCATCTCAGGCTCCTCTGGTGGGATGTTCAGCTCCTCCCAGGGCAGATAAAAGGAACTGATTTCGTTGTGGCAGAGCCTCCCTAATAGCTGGCTGTGTATCAAAAGGGAGGTGGAGAGAGCAGCTTCTGATCTCTGCCCTGATAATAGAATGATTAGGGAGGCCTGACTCAGATTTTTGCTCAGTTCCAAGGCTGAGGACTTCATTAGCCCACAGTTAAGGGTGCAAATAGCTGACAGTGACTTGCACATTGAGGCTTTTCACTGTGCTTTTCTTATATGTATCCTTGCCTTAGCAAGCCCAGATTGCCAGGGAGGCTGGAAAGCCCTTCCCAGAGAGTGGCTGCACAAGGAGGAAACTCCAGGCTGCAGATTCCATTTCCACTCCATGTGCAAATTGCTCATTTCCAGGCTCAGCCTTTAAAAGGTTCCTTTTTGGAAGCAGTGGTTTATGGAGGGAATTGTCCTCCAGAAAACAGTGAGCAATGGAAGAAGATCTCTGATGACTGAAGGAAGACCCGAGTCATTTGCCATATGGTGCAGAAGTGGACTTCAGTTTAATTGCCAGAGTCAAGTCCAATCACTGCCTCAGAATGAGACCGACCCAATTAGGTGAAGTCCTCAGAAGCCACAATTGCCATGGTATTTGACAACACCTTTTACTAGAAGCTGGTTTTTTCCAGCTTTTCCCATATCTCACACTGTGTGACAAAGCAAGGATTAAAATGGCTTTTTTTTCTTGTTGTTGCCACAACCTTGGAATGCATTGTCTTCAATTTCTAGACCTTGGTCTGAACTGAATGCAATGAAAAAGGTTGGACCGTGACCCAAACCCCAACTGTTGGTGCTGAAATTGTCCCAAGTGGGAAAAGGTCACTTTTTTTTTTTTCAGGATGTGTTGCTGATGTGAGTGAAGGATTATATGGAGAACTGAACATTGAGTCATGGAGCAGGCAAACCTCTGGGATGAGGCTGGCACTGGAAACAAGTTTAGAAGGTCAAAGGTTTGGAGAACTTCAAGAAGTCTGTCCTCCATAGACTGAAGCAACAAAGGCAAGGTGGTGATGGGCTAAAGCAACACTAAAGGCAGCCACTAAAAAGAAGGACTAGACACATCCTGCTCTTGAGTGGTAGCTCCCCAAGGTCTAATACAAACTGAGCTGGTGAAAGACAAGGGCTGAAAAGAGACAGGATGATAAATTGAACATGGAAATGACAGACAGGGGAGAAATGGCAGCCCGAGAAAGCAAAGAATTTTAGGAAGAAGGTGATCAGGAGAATTTAGAGGCCACATAGCAGAGGAAGAGGCCAGGTGCTGGTAAAGAAAAGCATGTAAGGCATAGATTTGCTGCAGGAATTAATATGCAAAAGAAAGCAGCACAAGTGTAGATGAGGTGACTGTGGAGAAGGCAGGAAAACCTCATCCTTTGGAAATAAAAGGGGACAGTAAAAGTAAGAAGAGTTGGTGTCCAAGCAAAGCAGAGGGCAGAGTATATGGAAAATGAAATAGGGAAGCAGAAAGGAGAGTGTTCTCAGGCAGAACTTTGAAGAACTTCTAGTGGGATCCACACCAGAAAACCTTCTGTGGGGTTTGTAGGATCTCCTGAGACACAAGGGGAAAAAAAGGATAAAATAATGAGGATTAAAAGGTGGTGCTAAGAGAAAGGCTTTAAGCTGTTCATTCTCTGGAAGGAACTCACAGAAAAAAAACACTGCTCATAGCATGGACTTCACGGGGGGAGAAAGCTGGTGTGATTGAGGAAAAAATGAGGAGGGAGACCTGGGAGTGACTCATTGTCTTCTCCATATCTAGCAATAGTAGAGAGGAGAACTGAAGTCTGGTTCAGTGGAGGGAGGAAGGGAGAAATGCAAGCCAGCAGAAGTCTAAATAGTAGTGAGAATCTTTCAGGGCACCTAAAGGGGTCTTTATACTTAGAAGGACTGGAGCATTAGTGTGAGCAGCAGCAACAGAAAGACAAGAAACAGTTATTGTGAGGACGTGTTAACTGGGGCTGATGGAGTTAACAAACAGGGAGGATGAGTGATTGAGACTGGTTCTTGGGTGTGCAGGGTTGAGAACTCTCCAAGTTAGGTGGCAACGTGATGGATTGATGAGAAAGCAAGGTGAGCACGTCCACCAACCTATGTCATGGCCATCCCTCATCTGGGACAGAATGGTGAAAGAGGTTCTGTTGCAGGAGTGTTTATCGTGAGCTGAAGACTTGCAGGCTTGGGTCTGGAAGTGGGTAAACATTTCTGGAGTGTTAGTGGAGGAATTTTATCGTCAGTAGGGGTCTTAATTTCCTAGCTAATAATTTACAGAACAAAAACAACCCACAGTGGTGACTCTCTGGTGTCCTAGACACAATAACTCATGAGCTTCATTACCAAATTGTCACTCCATAAGCAAGAGGCAACACATACTCTGAGGAGTTGAGAGGCATTACAAGCAGCAGGTTGAACAACATGATTTGGGGTGGAATGATCATAAAAAGGTTTCAACTGAAGTTAAATAATAGGAGAGAGGGTTGATCTCAAAAATCAAAGGTCTTATGAACTCAGGGAAGTGTTTAGCAAAGCCTGAAAAGCTGTAGGACTTTGGTTCAGAAACAGCATATCAAATTCCAGGTGTTAAACTCTTAGAAGTCTGTATCCAGGCAAGGTTTTCAGGGAGGAGAGCTCCACAATTAGCTGAATTTAGAAAAGACAAATTGGTGATGATCAGAGCCTGGAGAGGAGGAGAAGCGACTTGTTCTGTCAGCAGCACAACCTGGACAGCATGTGTATGTGTTCAGGTTCCTGCACTCCATCTACCCCAAAAAACCCCACAAAGCAATCAAAACAGCAGAAACCCCAACCTCAAAACCTCCAACTCTCCCATGCCACTAATCCCCACCCAGCAAGCCTCTCCAGGAGCTGTGGGCAGCCTGGAGGTACCACATGCTCTGCTGCAGGCTGGGCAGGCTGGCTGGGAGGCAGCTGCCAAATGGGATAGATGATGGCTTTTCCTGCAGTGGAGACACTAATTTGAACCTCTCTCATCTACTCAGCAGCCAATTTTTCTTAAAAGACCCCATCATTTCCTTAGGTGCTTCTACCATCCTTTCAGGTGGGGTTGAATTTGACCATTGGATTTGAAAGTTGTTGCAGGAGAAGGGGAGGAATTAAAAATATATATTTTTATTTATTTTTATTTATTTCTTTTTCCCTTGGGAAAAGAGGCTAAAAGAGATTGATCAGCAAAATAGTACATTTTAGAGGTCAAGAAGGATAGTGATGAAGGAAGAACTGTCAAGTGTCAAAGTGAGTTACATGTTAAACCAAAGAAGAAAAAAACCTCTTTGGTTATGTAAATGAAATGAGGATGAGAAAAGAACAAGTGAGGCTACTGCAAAATGAGGGGGATGTGGAATCAAAGTCATACTCAGTAAGACTCCAAAATACAAAGAGGACTTGGCTTCCAATTTGAATGGTGTGGATGTTGACCAGGATATCAGAAACAGGATGGACAGTAGGAACACAAGCACAGAGACAGAGCATGTGTAACCAAGCAGAGGTAAATGCTCCAGGAGCTAATACAAAACCCCAAGAGGCACCAGACATTTCCCCACAGGTTCTGAAAGAAGCAGCAGCACTGCAGCCCTGCAGGGATTATCAATCTTCCACCTTGGGCCAATTGCTGCTGGGTTGGAGAATGGCAATACTGAGTTGGGTTCCCTACCCTTACACAGCTCCAAGGTGGATCTCCTTAGATATTTTCCTTAAAGGGAGCATGTCAACTCCAAGAGCTTTCAAAGCAACTACATTGGGTTTTATCTGAGCAGCAGCTGGGGCAGGCAGGTCCATTCAATCAGACCTGCTCAGTCCAGTTGCCTGAAGGAAGTAGCAAACTTAACACAGTCCCTCCAAGGGACCTTCTGTGGGACCCTCTGAGGCTGGTGCCACATCTGAGGTCATCCTGTGAGCCTGACACTGCTCCCAGCCTGCCAGAACCTCCTCTCAGCTGGTCCTCACTGCTTAACCTCCAGGAGATTTGATCTCCTCTCCTGACTGCAGTCCCCCCCAGCCCAGAAGGGAGCACACCCCACTGCTGGGGACAGAACACCGTGGTCATAGGGTCCTGCTGTGAAAGGGCAAACAGGGGATTTGGAGCCTGAAAGATGAACTCAGCTGGATGGGAGCTTCAAAACAGATTTTGAAGGCAGAAGTAATTAAAGGCATGGATGGAAGTGGGAAATGGGCTAGAATGAAGCATGGTTTATCCAAAGGAGGTTGTGGCAGGCTAATCCGATATCTCACTCTGATAAGGTAATAGAGTTTTTAGACAAAGGAAACATGTTAGATACCATCTTTGTGGGCTTTAAGAAAGCTTTTGATACGGTGTCACATGAGGAAGTGATTAGTGAGGCTAGAGAAAAACCAGGATTACAGAAGAATTAGAAGGGAAAGGAGGAGCTGCATAAAGAGAAGACAGCAAAGGGCTCGTGTTAATGGAACGAGTCAGGGCTGGAAAGAGGTTACTAGAGCTCCTGAAGGGCTTGGGCTCAAGGCCAGTCCCCTACATATTTGTGCTGAAAAACTGAAGAAAAATATGTAATGTAATAACAGATATTGGGGAACACTGTAAATACAGCCCAAATCTGGATATTGGGGCAAGACCCAGACCATCTGGAAGGCTAGAGAAATCCAAACTGGAAGACACGTTTTTCCAAAGCAAATTGGAGCAGAATGTGATTGAGCCCCGGGAAGTCCCTCTGTGTCCAGGTCATTCTTTGAGTGTAACTTCTTGTTGCTGCTTTGGCCACATGCAGGTATCTCCATCAAAGACAATCCCCTTCAGGATGTCTTCAGACTCACCAGAAAGAAACAGGCATTTCTAACATATTATTCAAAACACACAGCTGAAAGAAAAGCTGCTTATTTCTCCTCCTGCCTGTCAAGGGAGTCTGAGGGGACCAGCTCAGAGGGAAATGTCTGCATCCAAGGTGTCAGGAAGCACAGTCTTGGGAGTCAAGGTTCATTTCACCAACTTCCAAGTGGCATGATGCAGAAAAAGCCTCTTGTTTGAAATAGGTCAGTTCCCTTACTTCTCATTATTCATTATCTTTTCATATCTGTTTAGCATCAACTGCTTGAAAAGCTATTATTCCAGCATGTTTCATGGTGAAATGGATGAAGTGCTCTTCTCCCCTCGTGCTGTGACCTCTGTGATGGTCGTGAATAAAACTAATGACAATAAATTATAGAGGTGTTGCTGGATATTGCCAGAGGAGTGATAAAATGTGGTGGCAGTTAACAGAGCATGCTGAAGAGACACAAGGCAACTGTTGTCTACTGAGAGACACCCAAATGCATTTGTAAAGAGAAATGGCATTTTGGTGCTCCAGGGTGTGTCACTCAAAAGCTCCCTGTGGATTTTAGTTCTAAGCTCTCTGGTGCTTCACCTCCTAGGGCATCTGTGTGTTGCTTCTCACCCTGAAGCCTACTAGAAACACGTCTGGACATGGAGCTGCCAGTTAAACCCAAATTCACTCTCAGGTCTCTGCACTGTCCCAAGTGTGTTTGACACACCTTGATGCAGGATTCAAGGTGTCTTGATCTTTGTTGTCCTGATAGGTTGCAATTGATTGTATAAAAATTGGAGATGGAACAGCTCTGAGCTCCCCTGGGTTCTGAGGGTGCTTCCCACATTAGTAGGGCTCTTGTAAGCAGGTGTGGTGGAGCCATGGCTTTGTATCATGGGAAATCTGGGTTATCCCAGATTTGGGCTATGGCCATGTGGGAGTGTGGGTGGTCAGGTGCTTTGTGCTGCACACATGTGCTCTTGACTTGTGAACCCAACTGCTGGCAGAAGGTCTTTGTGCACCTCTGCAATCAGCTCCTTACTCCTCCACTACAGTAGAACAGCATGGTTGGTCTCCTTGAAGCCAAGTTCAGATCACTCTTGTCCTGGTGGCTAACAGAGTGTCATGACCTTCCCATCAACTGTTGCTCTGTATTGTAGGAAAGGCTGAGGGAGCTGGGTCTCTTGAGCTTGGAGAAGAGGAGACTGAGGGGAGACCTCATCAGTGGTTACAGATATGTAAAGGGTGAGTGTCAGGAGGACAGAGCCAGGCTTTGTTCAGTGATGTCCAGTGACAGGACAAGGGGCAGTGGGTGCAAACTGGAGCACAGGAGGTTCCATGGGAATATCAGGAAGAACTTCTTTCCTGTGAGAGTGACAGAGCCCTGGGACAGGCTGCCCAGAGAGGCTGTGGAGTCTCCTTCTCTGGAGACATTCCAACCCCCCTGGACACGTTCCTGTGTGATGTGCTCTGGGTGCCCCTGCTCTGGCAGGGGGGGTTGGGCTGGGTGATCTTTCCAGGTCCCTTCCAACCCCCAAGATTCTGTGATTCTGTGATTGTGGCCTTTCTGGGTCTAGCTGGGATGAGAGTTTGTGCAGTGATAAGGATGCTGTGAGGACACTTCTGTTTCTAGCTTCCAGTCTTGGCAGAAGCAGCGTGGGAAGAGAAGCTTATTTGGCTACTCCAGACAAAAAATAGAAATAAATTTTAAAAATAGGAGAAATAGCTGGGGTTTTGAGGAGCTTCTAAGTGTCTTTTTGCCTTTCTACAATACAATCTCCCAGCACTACCAACAGAAGCAAGAAGCTCAGCCCTGCCATGGTGTAAGTGAGAGTGAAGCAGACTCCTCCTGACAGGTTGTTGCTCCAGTTTGGTTTGCCAGAGCATGGACAAACTGCCTCCCTGCAGAGAAGAGATAATCACAGGTTGTGTCTTCAGAGGCTGCTGGGGGATTTGAGTAGCTCTGAGTTTGTTCAACAGACACCAAGGACAGCAAACCTGGGGTGCCAGCAAAAGGCCTGTCAGCATGTCCTGCTCACTGCTGATCCCACCCAAGGCTGAAGTACAAAGTGCAGGTGCCTACCCGACCTCTTAGCAAACTGAGATTGCCCTGAATCTCCAAAGGTCCTTCATGCTCACTCTCACAGGTCCTGTCAAGCTCTCTAGATGTGTGAGGAGCTCGGGCACCTCTGCTTTTGTCTCTGGCTTTAAACCTTACTCCCTCCAATAGCTTGGGGCTGCAGAGCTCAGCTCACAACTGGTCTCCTTGGATCATGGGTTGCTCCAGCTCATTGTCCTCTGCTCTGGTCTAACCATGAGTCTCAGACTGCTCAGGTTGTACATCCTTAAGGAACTACAGGCCTTTGAGTCTACCCCAAATTTTAGGAAGCTGGAGGCATTTCCATCACTATGAGCTTAAGTTACCTTTTCCACTGTCTTGCCAAAATGTCCTTAGGAAGGACAGCACTGCTGAGCAACTTGAGGGCTTCAGCACAGTGGGCATGAAGTGCAGTGTAAATCACAGCCAGGGACTGAGCAAGAAGGCTGTGGTGGTTCTTTTTGAGGAGCTGCTCCTGCAGGAGGGCATCTCAAAACAGTGGCCAGCTTGGTCTGTGGGTCTGAGAGCAACTGCAGATGAGAAAGGCCACAGCCCACTCCTCAGCAAGAAGAGGAGAAGAAGAAAGAAGGGTAAATAAAGCACAGCAGCACTCAGCTCCCATTCCAAACAGCCACAGCCCAGAGGCTGTGATTGCTAATTAAACAATATCTCCCATGCAATGCAGGCAATGAGGGTGACATTTACCTCTTGCAGGCTATAAATATCCAGCCATAAGCAAACATTTCTAATCAGTGATTATGGGTGAGATTATTTTCCCTGACGTTATAAGTGATTGTTTGTTTATGCAGAGTTAATGGGCAAGATCATGCTGGAAGTGCTGGACAAGGATTCAGACCTAGTGCCTGCACCAGTGCTTTGGCACCACGCTGAACTGGGTCACCAGGCTTGGGAGGACACCCCAGACCCTCCAGCACAAGCTACATCCGAGCCCTGCAGGCTTTGTTTTCAAGATTACTGAGGCAAACAGTGGTGATGGTTCCATCTGAAGTGTTAGCAGCTCGACCCGGGGAGGGTGGCCATGTGTGGCCTCCTTGTTTCAGAAGCTGCCTGCCCAAGCAGACATGGAGGCTCTGTCCTTGCTGGGGGGCACTGCCTGCCCACCTTGCTGGGTGCAGCCCACCTCCTAGCTAAGCAGTTAAGATACACTGGAGATGGATTGAGCCTGGGTTAACTGCTGACAGACTGCACAGAGGAGACCTTTGCCCAACCCACGTTTAGCCCCTGCAGAGCCTGAGACCACGCCAAGGTGGCAAGCTCCTCTTCTGCAGGCTTCTGCACAGGGACTAGACGTGGAGTATGAAACCAAAGGAGACAGTGACTGGGTTTGGCTCAGCTCTCAGCCATTGTCAGAGCCACCTGGGGAGGTAGAGACCTTTTTCACTGCACCAGCCTTTTCCACTCCAGTGGACACCCCCGGGCTCTCCAAACCACCCAGCACCCTCAGCAGCAGCAGAGTGCAGGGAAACCCAAAAGCTCTGCTTGGGTGAATCCTGCAGAGTGACAAACAGAGCCAGGAGCCCTGCGAGGGCTGCAGGGAGCTGCAGAGATGTCCATGCTGTAATGGTTTGTGACAGCTTCCAACTTTCTGCAGGGAGAAAAACACACCAGTGGGTGGGGAACATGGGGAAGCAAATCTAGCAGAACAAGCTTGGAGAGCTGGGACCCAGCAGAGCTAGGGGAACTCCTCTGCCAGCAGCATCTTGGCTGATGCACCTATCTTTTATTCAGTATGTTTTTCCTCCTAAAAAAAAGGAATCTGGAGGGGCTGAGACAATGCCCTTTCCAGAGAGATGGCAACATAACAGCTGGGCTTGGCCATCCTGGCAAGAGTGCTTCTCTAGCCTAGATGTTGACCTAGCAAAGCACCTGCTGGGCTCAGGACTCAAAGACATTTCCTGGGCTGCTCATTGCTAAACATCATCTGTCTCACTTGCTTAGACTGGAGGGTTTTACTGTTCTTGCAAGTAGCTGGGTTAGCTGTGCTGAGAGAGGTTATGGCCTTGGAGAGAAGCTGGCAACTCAATGAGCTTGTGGCCTGTTGTCCACACCTGGGAACAAGTGTCTCCTTATGCCTTCACAGTTCCAGTGGCTTCCATGTGCACTGGGCTGTTCAAAACATTTCTAAAACTATTCTTTGTAGGAAGCTGAATTCACAGCAAAGTGAAATCTACCATGCAAAGTCTCTGCTGCCCAGGGAAAATGCTGCCCCTTCTTCTGAAAACAGAATGCCTCCAGAATGCCTGGTTCCTGGCCAAATCACATTGCCATGGACTCCTGAGGTCTGCTCTTCTGCCTATCAGTAAGAGGGAGAAAGCCATGCACTGTTGGAGAAGGAGTCCAACCAGAAAGTCCTCATAAAAATCCACCACCACAGCCACCCTGCCATGGTCCAGCACAGCTCAGAACTGGACTTTGCAGGATCCTCTGTGAGTTCCATGAAAACTGGGGATTTACACAGAGAAGAAACTGCACAGAGAAGAAAAGTAGGGGCTTTTATAGTGGCAGAATCAACTGAGAAATAAACAGAGTGAGCTCCTCCATCACTGTGTGTTCACAATGAGTGTCAGGGCTGTAGATTAATGTGGGGAAGGTTGTCTCATCTAGAGTGATGTTTCTGCATGCAGCATGAACCATGTGCTGGCTGCTTTTGCCAAGTCATTAGTATCTGATGCTTTTCTCTCTGTCATTTCTTCTCACTTCTTTCTTGGGGTTCCAGTGGGGCCTCTGACCCCATCGAGAGGGCAGCAGGCAATCTCAGGAGTACTCAAAAGACCAGAATCCTCTAAAGAATATCTGCCAGGCTATGGCAGTCTGGAGTATGCCAGTGCTGCCTGGCACTGGTTTCAAATCAGCTCTTCTCTCCAGCCAACCAGTTTTTGCTCTTATGGTAAGGCCACTTGTCTTATGCTGACTTCAGACAAGCCATAGAAATAGCTTTGTATACCAGTAGCTCACTGGAACCAGTTGCCCTCCACCTTCTCAGTCTCTTCTGGGCAGTGGCTACAGCAACTTAGCATCTATATTGCTGCCAAGTAAGGACACTTACTGCTTCATTTCCACAGCCATTGTTTCCATCACAAAAGTTCTTTTCCTTGCTCCTTCACAGACTAGCATTGCTGTTAAGGAGGTAAGGAGAAGATAAATTGTGCAAGGCAGCTGACAGCAAGAGCATGAAATGATGTCTCTGAGGCTTGTTGTCCTCAGGGAAAGAGGCTCCGATTGCAAACCTGGCTGGGTTGGGATCCCCCTCCCAAGGTCACCCCTGCTTTTCCCACCAGAGCAGTATGGAGGCTGCAGGGAAGTTTAGTAGGGACTAATGATTTCTTCTTTGAAAATATAGTGGGAGAGGCCCAAGTAAATAAGAGGGCAGGCAGGAAGGGAGAGCACTGCACTCAGGGCTAAGCAGCAGCTCAGTTTTATACCCAGATATCCGGCCGGGTTTGGTCACATCGCCTGTGCCTCGGGAATCTGTCTCCATCTGCTGATGCCTGTAAGAAAAAATAAGCAGGGCTGGGCCACAGAGTCCTGGGATGCAGTTGGTGGGACCCTTTACCTTCTAGAGCATGGCATACCCAGGGAAATAAACAAACCCAACATCAACATATTGCCTTCTGCTGGCATGGAGTGGTGCTGCGGGCTGTGCTGGCAGCCTGGGCACTGCAGAGCCCTGCCTGGCTCCCCTGCTAGGGATTCATCTTGCAAGAGGGATGCACAGGAGCAGCAGCAGCCAATTCATGGAGCCATTGCATTAGGAGCTTTGAAATATTGATGCTCTGCACAAACTGCCCCTCCTCCACCACCCCAAGCAGAGAAGGATGGCTCTGGGGGGGGGTGGTTATGAGCAGAAGCACCTCGGCGTGGGCCATCAGGAGATGGAGATCTCAAGGCTGCAGTGTGCAACGTGCAGAAAGGACTTTTAATTCACAAGTGCCTGAAGAGAGATGAGCAGAAGCAGGACAAGGTTGTGGCTGACAGATGGGAATTGTCACGGGACTCCGAAATGCAGAGCTCATCAGGGACCTGCTTCTCCATCCCTGAAAGCAACAGCACAAAGCGGGGGAAGCAGCGACCACCCACCCCATGTGGGGGCTGCTGGCCCCTGGCAGTGGGTCCTCACCTAAACACACACCACAGCCTCCAGTGGCATCACCCCAGTGCAGAAGGAGGTTTGGGCTTTGCCAGGGCTGTGATGAGGGGACACACTCGTGTGGAGTGTGCTGAGCAGGGCTGGGGGGTGAGCAGATGACAGGTGCCCAAAGATGCTTCTCTGTGCAAGCAGGGATGTGGGGCTGTGCTGGACTGTGATCTACATGGCAAGAAGCTCATGCATGGAAACTCCATCTTCCATGGTGCAGTCCCCCCTGGAGCCTGCCAGGAGTTTGGCTCAATGCAAAAGGGTTGTCCTGAGCCCTGTGAAATGCCATGCAAAGTTAGAAGAGCCAGACACAGGGCTGGCTTGTTGCCCTGGGACATATCTGAGATGGTTCTCAGTGTCTTCATCCACATCCACACCCCTGGGACAGAGCTGCCTGTGTCTCATTCAGCAAGCAGCCTCACCAACAACCTATTTGCTCTTCCAACCCCTCACTGAGCTCCAGTTCAGCAAGGCAAGGAGAGTGAGCTCTGTCAGGAAGTGCATATTATCACAGGAGGAGGTTCACATCTTCAGAGGCTTCAGACCAAAGCAGATATTCAGTGGGGCCGCTTTATGATTCCCTTCAGGAAGTGGTGGGACCTTTCTCCTGCACCCCAGACTCTGGATCAGGCCCAGAGACCCTGGCCAGGGACCATGGATGCTCAGCATTTGCTCCAATGGGCTTTGGACTGTGTCCTAATGAGACCAGGCTCAGATGCAGAGAGGACTTTCTGTTCTCCAGGAAGCAACTCCTTGAGACCTTCCCTGCAAGGCAGAGGCCAAACAGAGTCCTCTGTGCCCAGCTACGTGCCAAACATGGTGGCTCTGCTGCAGGAACATGGCCAAGCTTTCTGGGCATGGCCCTGGGCTCCTGACAGGAGGGTGGGTGATCTTTCAGGAAGCTGAGAAGGAAACAGCAAGAGGAGCAAGAGGAGCCTCTACCTGCCCCCGCTGGATGTTGACAGGGGGTCAAGCCCTCATCTCTGCCCTCCCAGCAGTGCTGATATAGCAGAGATGCAGCCACACTTGTCATGTTGTGACTCTGCAAGGGGAACACGATGTCACAGCACTGCTTTGACCCTGGAAGCCCAAGACCCCTCCTGGGCTGGGGGCTGCATCTGCACTGAACCTCCCAGACCGCTCCCAGGACTCAAGATTCCCCAAAGAGATGCCATCTGCTCCACATTGTCACATCTACTCTCAGTGGAGATGCTGCCAGTCTTTCTGCTCCCTAGAACCCATTTTTTTGTAACTGCTGGCATCTCTGTGATGGCAGATGGGACATGGCAGCTGCAGAGTCCTCAGGTCCATCAGCACAGAGTGAGGAACAACTCTTTGGAGGACATCCCTGTGCAGCAGCAGGGTTACCTGGTCCCTGGCCCCAAGGGCAGGCAATGTTTTTGCCTCCAGCAGTGAGACAGCTGATGGCACTGGGTGGTGGCCATAGCTTGGAAGCCCACAGGATGCACATGGAAGTGTTTCATCCCCACCTGGGACACACCAGTGGCAGAGCTGGAGCAGGAAGGCAGAATGTGTCCATCTTGCTCCACTCCTGGAAGGTGCAGTGCCAGGGGTGCCAGCAGCCAGGGGACAAGCTGGACAAGGCCTAGTGTGGGGAAGGGGAGAGCTGGGGTTGCAGGGAGCAGGGTGCACTCTTGCCAGGTCATTCCCCCTCTGTTGCTGGGGCTGGATCAGGAGTTTCCCCCCTGGGTGTGTTTTCCTGTCCAGTTTCCACCCTTGCCCAGTGGCCAGCTGGGGCTGCACCCTGAGGCTCTGGGAAAAGACCCTGGAGGAGGGAACCACCACTGATGTGACCCTCTGGCATTGCCACAAGCTAGAAGGTGTCTGAGAGCCAGTCCAATGTGATTTGGGCTCCACTTCCCTGATTTCCCACTGCAGGGTAGAAGCAGCCTGGGCAGCTTGCTGGGCAGGACTGGGAGCAGGGGGAGGGTTTGCTTCCAGCCACTGCCCTGTTGCCTGTCCCATTGCTGCAGGTGTTTGTTGAGGAGACTGGAGAGAACTCTTTCTTCCCAATTTTGACACCCTACAGTATTTCAAAGCGTGGTTGTTCTTTGCCCAGCCTCAGGGAGGAGCTGGGAACAGGACACTGGGACACTGTCCATGCCAGTCGAGGGGCAGCAAAACCCAAAGCAGATCTGTGGTGACCTGGCTGCACAGCCCCTTCCCCTGGCTTTGCTGTTGGGCAGGCACAGCTGGCCGAGGTCTGGGGTGAATGACTGAGGACATCAAGTGTGCAATTTACACTTTTTTTTTTATAGCTCCTGATCTGCTTTCATGCTTTGTTCGTAGGCTGCGGGTTGCTCAGCAGGCTGCAGGCTGGATCTGTGCCCTTTCGAGCAACCTGAAGGGCTGGTGCTGTGGGGCTCTCCCAAGCAGCCACAGACCTGCTGGCTCTGATGAGCAGAGCACTGGGGAGCCTTGTCCAAGGAGGACCTTCTCTTACCTTTTCCACAGGCCCTTCCACCTCCCCAGCATGCTAAATCCCAGTCCACCGACCCCTTTCCCCAGAGAACATTGACCCCTGCTTCCAAGTTCCCTCTTGAAGGCAGGTCTCACACCCCCTTTATCAGAAAAATCATCCATGGGGGTGTCAGTTCTTCACTTCCCACCAAGGAGCCCCGGGCTGAAGCCCCAGCTCAAGCCCCTTCCAACACCTGATGAGTACCCAGAGGTTCCCTGTGTAACCCACCCTTTGTGTCCCCCTCCTGGGTACATCACCTCCCTCCACTCTACCCTGCAGCTCAGCTCCTTGCAGCTCAGCCCACCCAGCCAGGCCTGACCTCCCCAGGAAAGGAGGGTTGTGCCCCAAGCCCTGCTGCAGCTCCATGCCACAGTCTGCCCTGCTGCCTCTCTGCTTCTCGTTGCCCAGGGGTGGGGAGATGATGGAGAGGAGAAGACAAGCCCTGACAGCTGCTGCCGTGGGCCAGGTCACATCACAGCCCGTACAGGACTCATTATCCTGCAGCCCTGCTTCTCTGCTTTTCTTCCTGCTGCCTGCAAGCCACGTTATACTGGAGAAAGGAGCTCTTCTGCAGGGTGGGAGAGAGATGAGAGCAGAGGGAGGGGAGAGGGAAGAGAGAAAGACTAGATGAAATCTTCTAGACCCTCTCACACACCCAGGTTCCGCTCCCGCATGAGAATCTCTTGCCTCAAGCATCTTTCAAGGTGTGACTTGGAAACGCTGCCTTGGATCCACACCCTGTTCCTGTCTCCCAGGAACCTGGGGTGTTGCCATCTGCACAGACACCTCAGCAGCTGTGTCCTGGAGCAGACGGAGCTCCTGGCTCCTGCAGTCCCACTCAGCCTTCCTCAGCGTTGCTGTGGATCGCTGAGCCGTGACCGAGCGCTTGTTCCCCTGGTAGCTGTTAAAGATTCTAAGCAAGCTTGGTTTTCAAGAGTGCTAAAATGCCACGTTCATTCATTGTTTATCAGCTCCCACCAAGCTGACGTGTCCAAGTGCTGGCCAGGGCCCTCGCTGAGCATCCCTCTGCTCCTGGGAAGCAGGGTGGGGCTGTGGTCCCAGCTCAGCAGGGAAGGGAACCTCTCCACCAGGTGATGGCACTTTCCTCACCCAATTTTCTTCTTGCCAGGCCCAGCCTTTGCATTCTGGTCAGGAGCTAATGATTCACAACCCATTGCTTTGCTTGCAGAATGCAAAATATCCAGGAGAGAAAAAATAGGACAAATCCTGTGTCTGGCTCAAGGGTCTGTTCTCAGCCTGCTTCTGGCAGCAGCTCTGAGAGGTGCCAGTGTCCTCCCTGTACCTGAGCTGTGTGCTGGGGGTGCTTGTCCTCCTGTCCCTGCCTCATCAGGCTCAAAAGGACCATCAGGGGACACTGGGGACAGTACAGGCTGCCATCAGAGCCATTGCCTCTGTCTTCCTGCCATCTCCCACGTTCAAGGCATCAATGTTCTCACCTCTCCTCCTCTTACCTGGTGGGTTTCAGAACCTCCCTTGGTGGCTTGCTCAGGACCTTCTCCTAATTGTCAGCCCAAATATATTCATGATCAGATCAATTCTGTTTGATCTTAAATCTACTCCTCCCTCTTTGCTCCTTAGCACAAGAGACACCCATTAGCATTAAAAGGGAAAAACTGAAATCTTTAGTTCTTTTTACCCAAACTAAAATTAGGTTTAAAAAACAGGAAATAAAATGATATTGATCACAAGGATCAGGAGCTGTTGCCATTAATAAATAGCAATAACTTATTAAAGCAACAAATTAAGAATTGCCACCGAAAATTTGAAGACATATTAAAATCTTAGGTCCAGAATTCAGAAGCAGCCCCCAAATCCTGAAGACCAAGGAAGTTGGTACATGGAGAGAGAAAGACCAGGGACAAGGCTAGAGACCAGAGCTCCAGATGTGGGTTCAGACCCTTCTGTCCACGTGGCTCCTCACCCACCTCTCCAGGTGTCTGGGACTGATGGCACAGCTTTCTCCTGGAAGCCTTTCCCTGCCAGGCATGGGTTTCCTGTGCAAAGGAGAGCTGCTGGGAGGTGAAAGCAGACCTTTTGGTGACTGGGCTATCTTGCCCAGGGGAGCTTTGCAAAGAGGTGTTCCCCATGTCCTTGTCTCCCCCCTTAGCCCTCCCTCCTGCCACCAGTGCTGGGTGGGGTGCAGGTCCCTCTGACAGGGAACACTGCCAGGCTGCAGGCAGAGCTGAGAGCAGCAGAGGGAGCAGGGGGTGATGGAAACTGGGAACCCTGAGAGCTGCTGTGCTGGGGGCACTGGCAAGAGAGATTCCCAACTCCCAGCGAGTCCCTGCTGGAGCCTTCAGAGCAAATACACCCCATCAAAATGCTGAACTGCAAGAAAGCTCAGTGATGTTTTAAGCAAGAAGAACTAGAAGAAGTCAGGGGGTGCAGAGGGTGGGCTGTGATCCCAGGTACTCTTAGAACATGGGTTTCTTCCAGCCTGTGCTGGACATGCAGCAGTGCAGCTGGTTTGCAGAGCGTGCAGGGTTCACCTGCACCCTGGCAGAGCAAGCCAAGGTGATCCAGGAGATGAGATCCAGGAGATGACATGTGTCCCAGAGCCACCACCCACAGCATAACCCCTCCTCTCTGGCCACCCACTCCAGGCAGCAGCTTTCCTGTGGCCCTGCAGCCGTGCAGGGTGCCCTGGGCTCTGGCATCCTCCAGCTCAGCCCACAGGCAGCGTTTGAGCAGAGTTCTTCTCGGCCAGGATGGCAAGTCTGGGGCTTTGCACAGCCTGAGTGCTTGGGAGGGACCACACCACCCTGGAGGACTCTCATTCCTGGATGTCAGATGGCCCCTGTGAAACAAATCACTCCCAAGAGAAGGCTGCAGGGCTCCTGGCAGTGACAGCAGCTGTGGCCTTGCAGGGTCATCACCCAGCAGGGCTGAGGGTCCTCAGGGAAGCCCACCCCCCACGTTTGCTCTGAAGCTGCTCTGAGCCATCACAGCTGGGCTGAAACCCTGCACCCAAGTGAGCAAGGGGGTGGCTCCTGGAGCCCAGATACTCTCCTGTGACAGATGTTGGCCTTCAGAAGAGTTATTTTTGGTTCCCATGTCACACTTAGTGCCTGGTGCTGCCAAGTCTGTTGCCCCTAGGCCAGGCAGATGGGCAGGCATGGCTGGAGCCCATCCCATGGCAGAGGGGATCTTGCCATCGAGTGGGAGCTTCTCTGCTGTTCACACACAGCTGCACCAGGGCTGCTTTGCACCACAAAACGTTGAGACCCTGATCCAGGGGCCATGGAACCTGATGACAGGTAGAATGCTCGTATTTGTGGCAGCTGGTCACACCCAGTGCATCTGTTCTTGAGGAAAGGCTGTTGGGCAAGAGCTTTCAGCTCCCAGCCTCACCTCTCTGGGCCAGTGGGTTTTCAGTGCTTGATGCAACAAGAGCAGCTTTCAGCCTTGCCTTCTGTCCCCTTGGCACAATGCTTGGCACAGCCCTGCTGGCAGCCAAAATGTGGGGCTGAGGCAGCTGTGGAGCAAAAAGAAAAAAGGTTGGGTTGATCAGTTTAGCTCCCCACACACCCTGGCTCAGCATGAAGGAGATAGGACTGTAGAAGGAAAACCAGCCAGCAATGCCACCACAGCAGGACACCAGCTCAGTCCCTCCAGGCACAGAGAAGCCACATTGTGTCCCCACCACCCCCCTCCCAGCTGCTTTGTGTCACTGACTTTCATATAGTAAGTGGCAGGTATTATTTGCCCTAGCACAGAGTCTCAGCCCTTTATGTGTAGTTCTCCAAGGAACTCCAGTGCCTCCAGTGGAACTGGCTTCCCTACATTTAAAGCTGCAGCTGGAGGTGACCTGGTTAAAAAAAAACAATCACAACAGGATAAATCCATATGGTAGAAAGCAAATGTAGTGTTCAAGGGAGGAGAACCCGTGTATGGAATTGTGAAATGGTCACATTAAATCAGACTGTGCTTGTATTTGGTAGAATTTCCCCAGCCTGATTGTGGAGAAACAAGTCTCTTCCTCTAAATGGTCCAGAAAAGATCCTGGGAAAGGAAACTGCAAGGAAGAAATTTCTCTCCAATTCAGCTGTGAGCCACTTCATTTGAGAGGGCTTGGCTGGAAGGCACACACCACCTTGCTAGCTGGGTGTACAAATGCTTTTTGGCAGCATCCAATCAGTGTCATAAAACACAAGGTGTGAGGAGGGCAGGTGTCTCCTGAAGATGAAGTGGCACTGGCCACCAGCACACTGGTTTTCAAGGGTTTTGCTCAAGGAGAGCAGCTGGAATTGCTAGCTCAGACAGTAGGAGCTTTCCAGGCTCTGAGACAGTGCAGGACCATGTGAACTAGGGGATGGGAGAAGGATCTCAGAGGGACTTGTCAGCAGGTCTGGTGGACCTGGGGTTCTGTTGCCTGTTGTGTGTCAGGACACTGGTGAGATCTGCCACAGTGTGGCCAGCAGTGTTAAGGGGAGGACAGTGTCACCCTGGCTGTACTGGAGCACACCCAGAGGTGTCGTGTGGCACACTGAGTATGATCAGTGCCAAAGAGGTGCCCCCTTCCTCTTACTGCTCACCCTGAGCACCTCACCTGTTCCCCCAGGAATAGCTTCCCACCCTCATGCCTTTCATGACCTGCAGCTGTTTGCTCTGTGACAAAGACCTGGAGTAACAACCAAGTGTTGGGCTCCAAGTTTTTTGAATTGTTTCAAAATGGTTGTAGATTCTGCACAGGGATTTTAGGTACCATCACCTTCTGCTCAGGTTGCTCCTCCTGGCTGCCCAGGAGCTGGGACTCCTCTTTTAGAACTGCCTCCTCAGTAAGTTTTGAAGTTCATCTCTTGGTGCTGAGGGAGTCACCTTCCTCAAGGGACATGCTTTGCATCTGGCCTAGACACACTGCAGTGTGTCAGCACCATCTGGAACAGCAACTTACCACAGCACTGAAGGGGGAAAGCAGATGGAGAATCAAACAGGGAAAAGGAAGAAGAAAAACAGCCTTCTCTCCGGGAGAAATTTCCTTGGGAAAATGTCCTGCACACTATCCTGTGTGCTACAGGAGCTGCTTTACTACTCAGGGAGCTTCTCTCCTTAATTCTCCTAGTTTCTCAGTCTGAAAAACAGGTAAGAGATTTCCCCCCAGCTCTGAAGGCCTTTTAGACTCAGCAGGGAGAAGAAGGGATGTTTGCATCTCTACAGCTTGACTTGGTGATCTGCTTTGGATCTCAGATGAGAATGTGTCTGTCTCTTGTGCACCCTGAAAGGAGTTCAGACCAGCACTGGGGGGACAGCCACATTTATTGTGTGAAAACCACTCCAGACAGATGCTTTCACTTCATTTCAACCCTTAACTTGCTGCGTGCTCATTTTTAGGTGAGTGAGGGGTTAGCAGTGGTGGGGACAGTGTGGTCAGTGTGGGTTTGCAACCAGCCTTTTGCAGTCCTACCCTCCTGGCACACCTTGCTTGACTTCATCTGTAGTTCAGCTTTCTTTTCCTTCTGTTCCACATCTTTACTGTCCCACCTCTCCAGGGTGGCCCTGGCAAGAAGCAGTGTAAGTGACTGTCAGGAATCCCATGGCCTCAAGGTATTTGACCCAAAGGCTGCAGGCAGGACTTGTTGCCCCACTCAAAAAGATGCAGTTGGACTCCTTTGCTTCTTCTGGAATGCTTTGGTCCAGCTGGGCCTGGGTTTTCCTCCATCTACAGGGTGGTCCTGGAGCAGTGATTGGACTAGAGGGTTTTGCAGGTGTTCAGAGAACAGAGCTGGAAGGCTTAGGAGAAGTGTTGAGCTTGGGCAGTTTTTCATACTGAAATGGGATCTTTAGTCTGAAGGCACAGGCCATGGGCTTATGGAAGTTTTGTTCCTGTAGCAGCTTCACATTTGGGCCAGAGCAGTGAATGAATCAGTCACTTAACACATGATCCCAGTCCCTTCAATCTGATGTCAAAGCCATTTGCCTCTGACAGCTCCACCACCCTTCCCATCTCCATCTGCTCACCCAGCCTCTCACCTTTGTACAGAAAGTGAGACCAGGAGCCTGATCTGGCCCAAAACTAACCTGCCTGAGAAAAACAAACCAAAAAAATCAGAGGGAATTTTCTGCAAGATCATCTACCTCCTAACACAGGCACAAGAGAGGCAGGAGAACCATGTGGCTGAGGGATGAGCAGGGAGAGCCACCTCCCTCAGCAGCATCACCCACTTACATCCAATTAACATGAACTGCTTTGCTGGGCCTTGGTGAGCTTGGTGCAGAAATACAATTAAAAACCAGTAAAAAAAGCCATATTCCAGCAAGCCTAGCTGAGCATCAGATTTGCTAACATAAGTGTTCCCATGGAAGGCAGAGAGGGAGTAAATAAACAGAAATTGCTTTACCTACAGGAGAGCAGAGCATACTGCTATAAATATACTCTACCATATTGCCAGGTTTCAGTACAGAAAGGTAGTAAATATTGCATAAGTTATCAGGGGAGTTTCAGTATTGCCAAGCACATATGTTAAGGAATCCACAAATGAGTTCTGAAAACGAACATGAGGTTGGATTAGAAACCACAGGTTCAAAATAAATAAATGCTGATGTCTTTTGTTTGCCTTTGGCCTTCAGGGCCTGCAAGGTGCAAAGTGTTGTTGCTGCCTCTTCTTCACAAAAAATGAAGGCAGTGATCTCCCTGTAATGAAAAGACAGGTGAGAAACCTGCCTGGTCAAAGGATTTAAACATCTGGAGCTCTAAAGATTTATGATAAAATCCTGCACTTCTGCTGAGACTGGGATAACTGGGCAGACAAGCATTTGTTTCCTTTCCTGTGGAAGGAGGTACCAGGATGACACAACAAGCAGTGCCAGTTTTGAAGATGCTACGTCAGCAGCTAGCACAGGATTTCCCAAAATAAGACCTGTTTGAGCAAACCTAAATATGTGATAAATACAGCAACTTATTGCGAATCTAGGCAGGTAATTCTTTAGAGACTGTTCAGTGTGCCAGGTGATTTGCTACACTGAAATCAAAGCTGGACTCTAAAGTGTGTGGAAGGCAGAGGGATCACACACAGCCTCTGCTTGTGTGGGTCTTCACCCTGCTTTCCCAAAAATGAAAGCAAGTTCTTCTAAGAAAATGCAGATTTTGTCATTTTTAGTGACTCTTTTTCCCTTTAACAGTGATCCAGTTTTTCCAACATCTGAGATTTACAAACCTATAAACCCAAAAGATTGTTTCAAAAAATTAGTTCATCATTGCAGTTGTTTCGTAATTGGCCAAGTGGAAAATGTCTAATTACAACATATGAGCTTTTTATTAAAATATTTGTATTACAAAAATAATCATTCATAACGTATCCAAGGATCTGTGTTGGTACAAGGAACAGAGATAGTACTAAGGTGGTCAGAGTTGGTACATTTGTCCTCAGCTCTTTCAAAAAGCATGTGCCACCTTCTCCCCCATCGAGTCTGATGGAATGGGAATACTGCAGGAATAGAAAAGGGGATTAATAGTGAAAATCTAGATTTTGACACTGTCACATACAGATACTCCTGCAGAAGTTCTGTTTTGAAAGCCACTGTCAAATGTGACTTCACTTAGACTTCAGCAGATGCTTAAAGTTAACCATCTGCTTAATTGCTGCTCGGATTGAGAATGGATTTAAGTAGGGCTTGTTGTTTTTCCTTCACATTGTGCCACTTGCTTTTAGCCTTAATAAAGCATTTATGCCCGTGGTTCACTTGAAGTACTTGATTAGTGACTTCACTTAAAGTTCAGAATATGATCAGTGCTAAGATTGCATCTGGATCTTAATTGTCTGTGAAGTGCTGGCCCAAAGCCATGCTTAGCAGTTAACAAGCATGCAAACCAGTCCTGCATCTAGGAATAGAAAATACCAGAAAGCAGCAAAAGGGGGGCATAAACTTCAAAAACACACGTTCCTGGCCCCAGCAGAGAGTTGTGTGATAGAAGGAGAAAGTCCCTGCTTCTGTCCCCCTTGAGGCTGGCCATGCCCAGCTGGCAGATGAAGAGCATGTGAGTATCTATGACTTGAGAGTGATTTAAAATCAGTTAAGGGTCTGCTTATCTAGATCATCATGATGGTTATAAGGTGGCACGTTTGTCATGCTGAGCCAGGACAGGCTGGAAAAGCCCTGCTGGCCCCAACTCTGCTCTGTGCACCCTGGCAGCCCTTCCCCCTTGGGGTGCTCTCTGGACATCATCCTGCCAAGTCCTGGGTGACAGGACAAGCACCTTTTTGGAACCATTTGGTTCCGTGGGCATCCAAAACCCACGTGTTGTTTCTTCCTGTTAATTAAGCTGTAACAAGCAAGGAGGCTTCTGCTGCTAGTTTTCTACTAAATCCTGTGTCCTTTCAGGGCAGTTTCCAAGGGCACAGCAGTGAACAGGTCTTTGATTTCTACTCTCAGCAGGGAAGCCCAGTCCAGCCTCACTGGACTCCCTGGCCAGCCCTTCTTGATCCGCACTTTCTGCTTCTTTTTACACTTCATGAAAGAGGGAAAATCAGGGGGAGGACTTTACATTCCCTTTCCTTCTCATTCCTGCCAGTGCCAGGGGGTTAAAAAGGACCTTGTGTTTCTTCCAAAGGTATTAGCATAATTATCTCTCCACTCTGCATGTGCAATAGCTGGCTGTGTTCCACGAAAGACTGCACTTAACTAATCCTGCTGTAGAAACTTATACTATTTATATCTTCTAAAATCAACTTCATCTTCAGAAATGCCCTTTAAAGGACACATTTTGCTCTATCCTGACCATATGTTTTCAGTGTCATCCACGTCTTTTCAACGTGTTCCCAAAGGTTAGCATCCAGGGCTGCTCCCCCAGCTGCTGCTTGCACATCACTGTCTAACATTAGTCATGCTGCCTGCTCAGCTGTTTGATTTTCGAGAAAACCAGTCCCTATTTATCTAATTACTATGTGTTTGGAGAGTCAGTGTGAAGTTCTCAAACACAGAGGGGATCCCAGGCACTGACTGTCAACAACAGCTCAGTTTGTCCGATGGGATTTACCAACAGCCACGAGGAGCTTTCTCTCCCAGAAAGAAAGTCCTTGTTCTTTCTCTTCATCCAGCTGCCTTCTCTTCATTTCACCACCTCTTTTTCCTGATTTATGCTGGAACATGCAAGAAAGGGCAGCACGGAGTAAATGATTAACAAAGAAAATCAAAGCAAATCAACTACGGAGAGATTTTCAGCTCCAGATCAAAAGTGAGTTAAAACCTTCCCACCTGGGGGGTTGGGGTCAGGTAGTCCTTGCTCTCTAAAAACAGAGCCATAGCTGTTGAGGAATTCCCATGCAGGATGTGTCTCCTGCTGGTGAGTCCAGCAAGGCTCTTTGCATGGGGAAAACCTGCCCTTTTTGACAGACCTCATGCTCTGTTGTCTACACAGAGGAAAAAAACCACGTTTCTCCACCAAGAAAATCACCTTCCCAAAGGCTTCAAATTGTACCATTTTCCTTGGAGAGAGATGTTTGGAGCTCTGTGTAACCTTTATCTTTGCTGAGGTGCTGCTGGTTTAATACAATAACACTTTAGCCAAGATGGGGTTTGTTTTAATGTGGGTGAACTTTTTAGCTCTAGCTGCTCGACAGCAGAAGTTGGGCTTTCCTCAGACTTTCCTTTTGCAGTTTGGCCCCTGGATGCTCATGAAAGGGTCAGGGAATACATCTCCATAAATGCACCCTGAAGGAGAAATATGCCTGTGTGTAGGGAGCCCAGGAGCAGGCATGGTCTACGTGGTGCTTCTCCGTGGTTGGAGAGGTGTGCATGAGCATGTGAGTCTGTGTGTGCTTTTCAGCAGAGGAGACATATTTTTGTGAGGCAATTTGAGCCCTGGTGTGCAAGAGAGTTGTGCTGATCAGATGTTTGGGGGAGAAGGATTAATTTCCACCATTTTTTTGGGCATAGCTCAGGGGTCAGACGTGGCCTCCAGAAATTCATGGCCCACTGCAGGTGAGTATTCTCCACCTGCAGTTCTACAATCACCTCCTCCTCCTTAGGGTTTATTTAAGCCTCCATCTCCTATAGCCTTAAAAGAACCAGTGATCAATACCCATTGCTGGGAAGCAGTTACAGCAGCAATGCACATGCCTACCTGTTGCAAAGGCACAAGATAAAGCAATGAGATGACCTCTCTCTCCTCCCACACTTTTCTGCCATGGGGACCAGGTGATGCATACATGTAAACACCAGCATCTACATGCACACAGCACATGAACTCTTAGAATCATAGAACCATAGGGGTTGGAAGGGACCTCTGAAGATCATTGAGTCCAACCCCCCTGCTGCAGCAGGAACATCTAGGGCAGATTGTTAGGTGCCTGTAGGTATATACACTCACATAAAACTGATAAGAAACCCTGGTTTTAGCAAACCCAACAGTAAATTCATAGTTTTCCATCAGGAACTTGCTCAGTGCTTCACCCAGACCAGTGGTTTCTGCCATTTCCTTCCTTTTCTGGGTAGTCTGAACTCCCTATGTGTGTATAATTGCTACAGTTTACAAAGACTTTCCTTCAAACTGTACAAACAAGAGGTCCAAAGGTAGCAAATAACTGAAGTTTCCTGTGAAATGTTAACTCTGACAGTTTGTTCCCAACTAAAATAACCTGCCTTGAGCACTTCTTGGAAGAGCAGCTCTGGGCAGGACCAGCTGCTGTACAGTGAAGGAGGCTTGTAGCAGCCCTGAGGTGTAGGAAGCCTGAGAGACCAAATGGCAACTGCAGGAGTTGGGCAGGAAAAAAACTTGACTGGGGTCGAGGTGAACCAGACTTGTCTCTTGCCACTGCCAGGGATTGCTCCTGAAGCCAAGTGCAAGGTCCTGCCCATGGGCCAGGGCAATCCCCAGCCCAAACACAGGCTGGGCAGAGGATGGGTAGAGAGAGGAAGGACTTGGAAGTGTTGGTTGATGGGAAGCTCACCATGAGCCAGCAATGTGTGCTGGCAGCCCAGAAACCAGCCATGTGCTGGGCTGCATCCCCAGCAGTGTGACCAGTTCTGCTGACACCCCCCTGCAGAGCTGGGTCCAGTTCTGGAGCCCTCCAGGGAGGCTCTGCTGTTGAGGATGGGACAGCAGGGTCTGCCTTGTGGGAAAGGCTTGGGGGAAGCTGAGCTAGTCACTTATTTAGAGCTTTTCAAAGTCAGTTTGATTTCCTGTTCCTTAAGCTTCAAACACCTGCACCATGATCTTCACAAGGTGGAACTCCAGAGAGCTGCCACAGCCATCTCAGGAAGCACGAGCTCTTGCTGCCACAGCCAGCAGGATTCTGACAAAGAGTCACAAGCCTGGGGTTGAACTGGGCTGGGAAGCATTTCCAGTCCTCCTCCCATCAGTCTGTGGACACAGGGAAGTGATTCCACCTGGCTGCTTCATTTTCATGTAAACCAGGAACAGTTGCACCTGCCTTACCTTCCCCATAGAAGTGGCATGATTAATTAGCATCTAATTTATGCTTGCAAAAATCCTATTAAAAATCCCCTGTGTGGTCTGAAAAACCTGGCCTGGGTGTTCTGCAGTCCTTTCTCAAAAGGAATCCAACCCTGCAGATGTAAGAACAGTTGCTCTCTGGCTCAGCTTAAACCTGGGGCTGCCAGACCCCACCCTGCCTGCAATAGAATTATGGAAGCTGTTTGTGAGGCTTAGATGAGTGTTAAAAGGAAAACCTGCATGGAAAATAACAGTTCCATAATCAGTGCAGGGTTTGGATGGCGTGGGATAGTAAAGAACAGGGCCATTCACCACTTAATGAGGATTAAAATAACTCTTGAATAGCTGCCTTATTCCCCGAGCATCCTGTTCAATGAATGAGTCACAGGATTACAGCTGAAAAACAGGCTGGAAGGGTAGAACAAAAACCTGACAGAATGAAGATCAAATTAAAGAGTTTAGGGAAGGCCCTTAATCTGGCACTTCCAACCCCTTTAATGACTGACACGCTGACTTTCCTAGTAGCTTAATTTTTGGGTTTTGTCTTGTGTGCCCTTTGCTACAGTCCCTTTTGTAGGGGGTCAGTTGGTTTGGGCATCATTAACCAGGTGCAGGACCAATCTGCAAGCAGGATGTTCACAGCATAAAAGTATCAAGCAATGAGTTATTGGCTGGTGTACATGAAAGACAGCTGGGATTTGATGGTCTATGAGGGTAAGTTATTTCTGTGCTCATCACCCCTGATAAGGTAGGGGAAGGTTTTGACTGGTTGGGTAGGTCATCCTTAGCAGGGGACCATCCTTAGCATTCCCCATTCCCTGGGACAGTTCCTAGTGCTGGGAACTGCATCTGGCACCACTTCAAATTGATTGAAACCACTGAGAAAAGGTTTTGCCCAGTGAAAGGTTGATGCCTGCACCCCCTTGCCCAGACACCCTGCTCAGCTTTGCTTGAGCAGCGTAGCAACAGTTAAAGGACATTTGCTCTAGGGTTTCCCTCTGGACTACAAATTCGAATGGAAAATGCCAGAGGGGTGCAAGCAGATGATAAACGAGCAGCTTTATGCCAAAAGCATTTACATTCTCATCAGCAGCTTTTTGCTCTGCTTTCCTCCTTGCCTTCAGGGCCTGCATTTCTTTCAGTTCCTCAAGCCTGAAGCCTTTTGTTGCAGTTAAGTACTGGGGAAGATTAGCCCTTGGAAGGGATTTTCTCTTCATTAGTGGAGATGCCAAACAGTTATCTTGTCATCGGGAAAATAAACCTCTTGTTCCATCCTGCTCTGAAAAATCTCAGCTGGGGCAGAGGGTTGAAGGTAAGTCAACTGCTGAGGTTGCTGAAAAGACCAGAGGGGCAGAAGACAAGGAGTTGTGGTTCATAGGCAGGTTTCTCCTGCTTAATCTGTTTCTTTTGTCCTGTCGACAATAGATGTCAGAGCAGTTCCCAGCCCCTTCATAAATAACTGTAAGACTATTGCAAAATATTGCATGGCTGTCACAGCCATCATATATCTGTAATACAGTTGGCATATCTTAAAAATCTCCTTGCTTTGCAGTTTTTATAAGGAACTTTATTAGGAAAGACAGGCTGGAAAAGACAATGTTTGCTTTCCATATTCTGATACTTGATTGATTTTTTTTTTTTTTTAATTGAATACAGTAAATCCTGGTTTTACTAATAATATGAAATCCCTGGAACTAAAATAATACTGCCTAGAGAAGATTCAAACCAAGTACCAAAGGAAAGGTGAAGTCCTTACTCAAAATGTTCTTTCTTCAGGGGCTCTCCTGGATAAGTGCAATGGGAATTCTTTGAGGGCTGTTTGAAGTTCTCTTCACCAGTGACCCGGGGTTTGCACCTTGAGACAGACACCTCAGTTGGTGATTTCTGCTGCAAATCAGAGCTGCCAGGCCTGACCCCGGGAAGAAGAGCTCCTTCCAACACTGAGGTCGAGACGAAGGAGATGAGATGCCCTGAGATGCAGATATGGAGACCTGTCTCTGCAAAGCAGGGCATGAAGGGCTTTCCAGCACCATCCCACCCCTGGAACTCTGATTTCAGTTGTCCAATACATGCTCTGAGGTCCTGAGGGTTAGATCCTGACTTGCTCTGGGCGCTCAGGGTAACCATTGACCTCTGGCTGTCCTCATGTCTTCTCCTGGACTGCAAGGCTGGGAGCCTTGGTTTTCCTTCTGCCAGTGAAATGTCTCCTCCTTTCTGCTGCCTATTGTGCAGGATCCCTCCTCCAGCTGCGCTCTGAAATTTCCTATTGTTGTCTGGCAATTCAGAGCCCTGTGAATCCTTTATTTCCCTAATGGAGTTTCCTAGTAAATAGCTTTGAACTCAGATCCTTGTCTCTACAATAGATACTCTCCTGCCTCACCGGCACTACACAATTAATAGCATTATCTTGTTAAACCTGAAGAGGGGCAGGAAGGCTCAGCCATCATTTTAAAGCATTTTATTGCTTGGAAAGTGTTTACAATAGGCTACAGAAGTGGTAAATGAAGGCAAGTGCTGCAGTCGGATGCCTGATCAGCTCAGCCCCATGAAAATGTCAATAATTCAGGCAATATTTCAGGTGGCATTTCTTAGCAGTAGCCTCAAAGCACCTGGGTTTTTCAGAGGGGAAGGGAAAGGAAGGTATTTGAAGCAAAATGGAAAGCTGGCCAGAATTGGAGGACAGTCATTCCTATTCATGTAGATGCAGGTCCTCAGTGAAGACAATTTCAGGAGTGAGGTGGTGAGAGTTTGTGGCTGCACTGGAGTGCTCCCTGTTTTCAGGAGAGAGAATCCTCAGTTGTTTCCCTTCTGGAACAATTCATGTTTTCAGGAGAGAGAAACCTCAGTTGTTTCCCTTCTGGAACAATTCATGTTTTCAGGAGAGAGAATCCTCAGTTGTTTCCCTTCTGGAACAATTCATGTTTTCAGGTCATGTCTGCTACTTGTTTCAGTGCTTGCATTTCACACACACAGGTTTCTCCATCTCTGTGTAGCCTTTGATCTGTCAGCTCCTGTAAGTGTGTAAGTAGCATTAGCTGAGAAGAACATTTTGGATATTCCTGTGAATTGATTTGTAAATAAGCTTTGCTGTAGCCAGGCTGGAAGTCCTTGCTGTCCTTGGCTACCCTGTGTGTCTGCAGCCCCACAGCTGCTGAAACCCAAGGGACTAGCACAGGAACCACAGGCTACTCTGTAAAGCATGTGGAAGGATGGAGAACTGCTGGGGAAAGATCTCACTTGGTAAGGCTTTCAGGAGGGAAGTGACAATTGAGTCATGCTCAGTGAATTTATCAGCTGCAAATGTCAAAGAGAGGTCATCAAAAAATACAACCAGCTCATTAATCACTATCTAGTTTGCAACTTGAAAAAAAAAACCCCCACCCCATGGATTTAATAACTTCTAAATATGGTAATAAATGGTGGGTAAAATAACATTTGTGGTGGACACCAAGTGAAACATGAGCTAGCGATGCACCCTGGTGGCAAGGAAGGCCACCAGCATCCTGGGCTGCATTTGGATGAGTGACAGGTCAAGGGAGGTGATCCTCCCCCTCTCTCGGTGCTGCTGAGACACATCTGTGGGGCTGGGACCAGAGGTGGGGTCTCCAGTACAGGAGGGACATGAACAAACTCGAGTGGGTCCAGCCAAGGGCAGGGAAGATGTTTGAGGGACCGGAGCGTTGGTTGTAATGGGAGAGGCTGAGAGCTGGGGCTTTGCAGCCTGAGGAACAGAAGGCTCAGGGGGATCTCCTCAATCAATGCATGTAAAAAGCTGATGGGTAAGTAAAGAAGAGCTGGGCTCTTCTCAGTGGTGCCCAGTGGCAGGGTAAGTCGTAAGGCTCATGACCTTGGCAAGATTTGCAGCAGCTTCAGGGAGACTAATTTCGAGAAGCGTGTTCTTAATGATCCTCTCTAGGGCAGATGCTGAGTCACCAGGAAGGGTGGCCATCAGTCAAAGGATGAACTGATGTGGGTTTGCATTTAGGTTTTTGTTACTGGTAGAAAAGGAATTTCATAGAATCATAGAATGGTTTGGGTTGGAAGAGACCATAAAGATCATCTGGATTCAACCCCCCTGCATGGGCAGGGACACCTCCCACCAGCCCAGGTTGCTCCAAGCCCCATCCAACCTGGCCAAGAACACTTCCAGGGATGGGGCCCTGTCCCAAGTCCCTCCCCAGCTTTCCTGGAGCCCCTTCAGGCACTGGAAGGTGCTCTAAGGTCTCCCTGGAGCCTTCTCTTCTCCAGGCTGAGCACCCCAACTCTCAGCCTGTCCCCATAGCAGACCTTCTCCAACCCTTGGATCATCTTCATGGCCTCCTCTGGACTCTCTCCAGTCCATGCTGTTGAGAGACAAACACCTCTGAGATTTCCACATGGGAAATCACAGATCTCTGGGGGCAGCTCTGAGTGGGGACTTAGCAAATGTGCAGATGATAAGAAGCCTGGGTGACCTAAGTCTGTTGGAGGGTGGGATTAGAATTTACAGTGTTCTTGACAAATTGGAGAAATAGACTGAAAATAAATTGATTAAAAGGAGAAAAATGCTTTGCACTGGACTGAAACAGGAGTACTAGAAAGCCTCATGCATGGTGAAGAAGAATTGGACAGGTAACAGTTCTTTGGGAAAGCAGTAAAGAGTCGTGAAGGATCACAAGGTTTACATGAACCAGGAGCAAAAAAATACTGTCCAAGTTTGTGTGAATCAGGGTGGATGATTGGGAAAAATCCAGCCACTCCACTTTGCCCTGGTAAGGCCTCAGAAATGTATCCTAGACTGGTCCTTGAGAAGGATCTAGGTCAACAGGAGAGACCACAGGGTGCTAGAAAGGCAGAAGTAGTTTTGTAGGGAAACATAAAGAAAATGCTGTTTAGCTTGAAGAATAAAGTTAAGGGAACACATAGTAAGAGCTTTGTCATGAAGAGCTGTCACAGATGTAAGGGGGATTTTCTCCATGTCTCTGGTAGACAGAAAAGAAGCATTTGGCCTAAAAAGTAGTAAGAAAAACCTAATGAAACAGATCTCCCAGGGAGAAAGTGAAATATGACTGATAAGTTTTTAAGAATAGCAGACTTAGACATCAGACCAGCCTGTCCTGCACTGGGACAACATGAGATGTGAGAAAGATTTCTTGAAATCACTTCTCACCCTGCATTGCTACAGTTCCACAATGGGTTGTAAAGATCTGGACCAAGAGTTCAGTCTGTGTTGAAGGCTTGTCTGGAAACTAAAGGTGACAGAAGTTTATCAGCAGTTACGTATCTAATGGTTTTATGACAGTGAGAATGAAAGTTCTTTTCCAACCAAATGGGAGTTAATAACTACAGTGGTAGGTTCCACCATTGACTGCTCCTCCTGCTTTGCATGTCATACTGAATGCACCAGGTGTGCAGGGTTCTCAGGGAAGGGAGACCTACAGACCATGCACAAGTGGTTCACTTGACCTCCTGCATTTATGAGGCCACTTACTTGATCCTTCCCTGTACTCACACAGGACGTGGTTGCTGTGGTTGCTGTGACAGTGGCAGAGTCTGGTTTTTGAGTAGTTGTGTCTAATGTTCTGCAAACCTTCATCCTGGATGGAGATGGAGCAGTAGAGCCAGGAGCTGGTGGGTTCCAGCACCTCCCAGGAACCAGCTGTGGGGGTTGTTCCTGCCTGGACATGCTTCTTACCTTTGCAGAGAATTCTAATTTGCAGGCTCAGCAGAAGGGGAGCAGTTTCCCATTATCATGTTCTTCTTGCATCTGGAATTTTAAGTGAACTCCATTACAGAATCTTTTGCTTTCTGAAGCATTTTCTTCTCCTTTCTTTAATCATGCTGAGATTTCCTGTGAATTCTGTGAGCTGTAATTATCATCTGCAGATCAGTGGGTATGCTGAGCTGTTTCTTAAAGGGATTCTTTTCTTTTTTTTCTGTGAATTTCAGATGACCAAGAACAAAATTATAATCACCTGATACTAAACAGTGCCACCCAGACACCTACACATGGTAAGAGAAAACAAAGAGCAAAATTACACACATTGTAACTTTCCTCTGCCAGCCAGTAACATTTACTGGTATTGAAGTATGTTTAATGTTAATAGAAATGTTCCCATGGCAATGATGCATGAACAATAGTTTCCATTAACATTAAACATAGGACCATATTTTTAAATAGTGTGCACAGTGAAATATGGCCCAGTCTTTTATAGTTAAACCTATCAAGCTTGTGTTTCCCCATGTCTGATGGTTCCTTTCTCCCTTCCCCATCAGCAAGGTGTGGGCAGAGTTTTTGGTCAGCCAAGCCCCTCAACTGCTAGTGCTGCTGATGCATATTTCTAAGGTTAGAAGGACTGGGAAATGGGGCAAGGACTCCTAAGCTGACATGATTTGGGCATAGCAATACGTGGCCAGAGCTGAATCCAAGCTGTCCAGCCCATATTGCATGGCCTGGTGGAATAACCTACTGAAGCTCCTGATTCACTGCACAACTTCTCTCTAGTTTCTAGTAGTGCAGGGTAGGTGAGGACCATTAAGAGATTCAGGACTTCTCCTGCCCTCTTTCCTAAACAGAAGTGCCTCTTCTAAGCCAGTTCCAGTGGTTTCAGTTGCTCCTTCTAAATCCCCTTTATTCTGTTGTGGAAACATGATGTTTTTCTGACCCTGGGAACTTAGAAAACCCAGCACCCCTCTCCCTGTGCCCCCCACAGGGTGGACCAGCACTGCCCTATCCCCATAACCTCAGAAGTGACACCCCAGGAGATGTCTGGGCAGCCTATCACCACCATATCTGGTCATCCCTCTGAGGGGTGGAAACAGCCCTTCCAGAGTTATCCCAAAGCTTCCCTGGGTTTTGTACCCAAACAGCTCCACGTGTGCTAATAGCCCTTCTGACAGGACTCTTGCTGAGCCCTGAAAACTCACCATTTTAATTTGTCTCAGCACATGGTTCAGCACATTTATGGGCACCCCTCTCTCAACCCCTCTTGACCTAATAAACCTGGGGATGGCCCATGTGATTCTTCAGCCAGTTTCAAGAATTCAGATGGTATTCAGATGTTTTCCCCTTTGTTCGTACCTTCTCACCCCAGCCTGGAGATGTTTCTTCACTTCCTCCATGGCCAGAATCCCTGCCCCTTTCTGCCCAGCCCTGTCCCTCCAGCCCTTCTTCCTCCTCTGCCTTTTGATTTCCTTGGCCACGGGTGAGCAGAGGAGTGTGGGCAGCAGGTCCTTCCCTGCATCATAGCAATCACAGACCACACACTGAAATCACCTGCAGCTTCCTGGCTCCCTCCAAACCCTGACCAGTCACTTGCCACCCAAACCAGTGGTTCCCCCTGGCTCTGTGCATTCAGCCCAACCTCTGAATGAACCCCCCAGGTCCTCTCTGCTTTCCTCCCTCTGCTGCTGCTGCCTTGTCTTGCTCTTGCTCTTCCCTGCACCCTTTACCCCTCAAATGTGATATATTCCTCCAGCACTTGGCAGCTGGAACCTTCCTTCTGCTGCACAACCAGTAAGAGATGGGCAAACCTCATCTTAACATCCATTTCCTGCAACTCTGACTCTCTGTATTTGTTCCTTTTGTTGTTGTTTTGTTTTGTTCTGGCATTTGTTTTTAATTCTTTATCTTGCTTACTATGCTGGAATTGATTTCTTGTGAGTTGTGTGTTCCTGTGTAGAAATTTCCCTGCTGCTTTGCTGAAAAAAAAAAAAGAAAAAGAATGGGAGAACAATTCCCTTGGAAAGGTCACTTAAAACCTCTGGTGTTTCTCCTTCCTGGAGGGTGGATCAGGCAGCTCCTCAGCCTGCCCCTTACTTTTAGTTGGAAAGCTACATTATTAGGGTTGTTGTTTTGTTTTTTTTTCCTCTCTCCCCCCAAAAAGCAGGAGAAACAACATCAGCTTTAAACCTGGCGTGAAGACAGGAGTATTTCTTGAACCTGAGATGACAGCCTCAAAATGCTCCTCAGGTTACTTAGTTTGTTCCTTTTTACTCACCCGCGAAAGAAGGCAAAGAAGAAACAGATGGGTAATAGGGTTGAAATTGTATTCCCTTCTCTCTGGGCGTGCTACTCGCCCTTCATGTCTTGCACGTGCTGGCTTCTGAGAGCTGCCCCAGCAGAGCCAGATGAGTCCTTTTTACCCCTGTGCCTGCCCAGAAGTTTTAAAGCAGCTCCAGCATCAGGTCTCTATTGCATTCAATAACTTGAGGGAACAACGTGCTAAACCAGTTTCATTTCCCTCTGGCCCTGACAGATGCTTTTCTTTTGTATGTACCTGAGAGAGAAAAAGAAATCAAAGCAGAAATACCCATGATCTTGGGTTAGAAATTTTCCCTTTTTTTCCTCTTAGCTCTTTTTTTACATTTTCTGTAAAAAAGTTGTACAAGGGGACCTGAACGATCCGACTCCACAGAGTGGTAGGGGTTATGTTTTCAGAGTTGTATTTTATTCCTAAGTTCCCATCTGGCCATGGACACTTTGGTTCATGATATTCATTTGGGCTGCTGCTGGTGAGCCACTGCTTGGTGAGTCTGAAAAGGTGTCTGGACCTTTCAAAGAAGGCATCCTACAGTATTCAGATCCTGCTGAGACTTAGGAAGTTCAGCAGCACCACAGGTGTAATTGGAGTCCCTGCCTGGGTAGGACACTGGGTACAATTTGTGGGTGATTATGCAGATTTGCTGGTGGACATGACCTGCCTTTCTGAGGGCTGTGTTCATGAGGTCTGTCCCTTGGCCTGCCTTGAGCCCCCACCATGCAGTGACACCATCTGAAAGGAGCAGAAGAAGGGAAAGAAACCAACGTGAGGCTCCAGACACACCCTGGGTTGCAGGCAACCCAAGTTCAGTTCAGTCTTAACTGAAGGAAAACAAGCAGAACAAGCTGTCAGGCTGCCAGCAAAGAGCAAGTGGGGCAGTACCTGGAGGTGACCTGCCACCAAACAAGCAACACTCCAGCCTGAACAGCCAGAAAATCCCTCCTGTGCCTGGAGGAGTTCCCTGCAGCCTCCCCAGGGATTGCCTCGCCCAGCAAGGATGCAGCTGACCTGGTGCTTGGGAAGTGTGAGCTGTGGAAAACTGGAGCACCTGCCAGGATATTCAGCTGCTGTGGGCTGGTGATCTCTCTCCCATCTCCTCTTCGTAGGAGCTTCACGGGTTTCTTACCTTCTGTCATTCCAATAACAAGGAGTCTCCACACTCATAGAACCCTGGGACTGAGCAGTGGAGGCTTCCCACAGCCCTGCTGGGGTAGACACGGGGCCTGGAGTTCTGCAGCAGCCCCTGGCATGGAGGAGGGATGAAAGCCAAGTTCCCTGTGCTCCCTGTCCAGGCTGGTCCTTTGCAAAAGGAGGGCAAATGGCACCAGCCCCTTCATTTCCCAAAGGTCTTGGGGATCATAACAGGATCCTGGTGTGTGGGAGTGATCCAGGTGTGCAGTGGGGCATCCATCCCACCAAACAGGGTTCTGGGAAGAACTTGCTGTATCCTTCTCAGCAACGTTGTCTTTGTTCAGCTCAGAAACATCTGTTTCCATGGGCTGATGCTGCCCAGTTGCCTGTGTCCTGCTCCTTGCAGGTGCCTCTGGGATAAGCTCTCTATGAATGAACATGATGTTCCTCAGCCCCACACCTTTCTATTGCTGTGGCAGCTTTTTACCTGCAAAGAAACAAAGGGGATAAAGACAACTGATGCTCACGAGGAGCCAGGAAAGAAAGAAAAGAGCAGATTTGACCTTAGGTCTCTGAGCTGTTCAGCTTCTCTCTCAGGCTCCCAGGGTTAAAGCCCCAAGACTGTTAACCTGGCCTGGGGGGCTGTCACCCTTGGTGCTCAAGGGTGACACAAACCCATCACAGAGGGTTGTGTGGCCAAGATCACTGATGTGAGTACACTGAACTCTTCTGATGCTGGAAGAAATACCTACTAATTAATGGTGGGGTGGCATGTCATCTGTTCTGTCAGGCTGCTGTCACTTAACGAGCACAGTGCTGGTGGCAGCACAGCTAGCACAGGGAGGAGGAGCTCTCCCTTTTCTCCCTGCCTGGCACAGAGGGTTCACAGATGGGGTGAGTTGTATGTCTGTCCTGGTTTTGAAAATGTGACGTGTTGGGGAAGGCAATCTCCAGTGGAGATCAAGCCCACAGGCAGGTGGGTCTGCCAACCCATGGTCTGCAACACCAGGATTTAATTCCTGCTGTGGCTCAGGGCTCTGAGTCAGCCAAGGTGACTCGAGTATTCCACACCTTAAAGACATCTGTTGATTTTCTCCTGGTGTCAGTCTGTTCCTGCACTTAATTCACTTCTAGGACACAGAATGTCCCATGCAGGGGGTATCTACAGTCCCTTAGAAACCTCAGCCTAAATTCTGCTTTCAGTGACAGACTTCAGACCTCAGCTCCACTGAGATCAGAAGTTGAGTGTGGGTTTCCTTAGCTCTAGACTTCACTTTTACATCAGCTGCAAATAAGGAACTCTACAACAGTTCTTGGAAACATGGTGATTTCGGGATGGAAAAGGTGAGTGTGAACACTCAAGCACTAGTTTCTAAGCACAACTAAGTTTTACATATGAAACGCAGGTAAATCTTTTGATACATGAATTAGTCTTGCTCAGCTATTCAGTCCTTATGCAAAATAAGCACATACAATTATTTTCCTATCAAAATGTTTAAACGTGGGGGGGAAAAGCAGCTGGTGCACATGTTGACTGCCCGGGTTCAGTTTCTGTAAAGTTTATTACTGAATTTTTTAATGCAACTGAAGCTTAATCTTGTTATATTTAGTGCATATTTAATTATGCTTACCAAAAGAGTCTTGTATAAACATTTTTTGCATCTGTATAAATAACAAGCACATTGCTATATAATATAGTTAGCAGGAAGTTCATACCATAATTTTTTTGTCAGTTCATTGCATTTGATAATCATCTTAAAAAACACTGGGCAAACCACCATCAACAACAAATGGCTTCACTTCAAGTTGTTAAATTGGCCAAGGATTTTTCCATAGCTGATGTCTGGGTTTGCTCTCATGAAGGCAAATTTTTCTAGGTGAATGTTAAACAAATTCCTACAGACATATGCAGCTATGTGTGTTTCTCCTCCCTCCCTCTCTCTTCCTCTCTCTCTCTTCCTCTCTCTTCCTCTCTTTTCCACTCTCTTCCTCTCTCTACCTCTCTCTCTCTCTCCCTCTCTCTCTCTTCCTCTTCTCTCTTTCTTCATCTTCCTCTCTTCTTCTTTCTTCTTCTCTCTTTCTCTTCCTCTCTCTCTCTTCCTCTCTCTCTCCTCCTCTCACTTCTTTCCTTCTTTTCCTTCTTTCTCTTTTTCTCATTTCAAAAATCCAGGGCATCTTCCTTCCCACACAGTAATAGGGCTTCAGGGGATATATTTTGCTAAAATAATTCTTGCATCAATTTTCTAACACCCGACCAGAAGCTTCAATTTGGGACAATCCCAGAAGGCATGAAAACGATTCCCTGTACTGTCACATCTCCTCCAGCAATTTGTTGAGAGTTTTGTGTCTATTGTCTTGAAGACACTGTTTACAAAATGGTAACAATTAAGGACTGTTTAAATTAGATTTATCCCCAGTAGAAATATATGTGAGGAAATTAGAAGATAATCAGATCTCTGGAATATAACGTACAGAACAAAGAGACACACTGTGTCCACTGCGGAGCAGCAGGGCTTTAATCAAAGTGGGAGGAGAGAGGAATCGGGTAACCTGGCAGGGCTGGAAGATGTAACACCAATTTCTGGGGGTGTCCCAGCTGCCCTTTGTGATGGGGAGAGCAGCTGTGGTTCAGCTGCCCTGTGCACCAGCTCTGCAGGGTGGGTGCCCTGGGGTTGCAGTGACACCGCTCCCCAGCACTCGGAGCCAAGTCCTTAGTTGAGTCAGGATCATCACTTCCCTGCCCCAACCTGAGAATTTGCAGTGCAGAACCAGCCTCTGTTGGCTTGGACTGCTGAGGCCATTTCTCTAGCCCCTGATGCCACGGGTGCTGGCTTTCCTTTAGCCAGGGATGCAGAGGGCAGAGACCAGCCCTGGGGCTGGGAACAGAGGAACAACTTCGACGGCAACTTCCTTCCAAGCGCTCGACTCTGAGGCAGCTGGTCTTTGCTTTTTAGATTAAACACACTGTGTGTTCGGACAAGCAAATCACTCTTTCTGTAGTCTTAGTATGGCCAGGTTAAAGCAGCCTCCCCACCCGAGGTGCAGCCCCTCTGCTGAGTGTGGAGGCCTTTGACTTGCAAGGTGAGTACGGTGACGCCAACCATGACACGGCCCACGGCCCACCCAGCAAGTGGCTGATGTGGATAAAACACTGAGGCTCACGGGGTAAAACTCGGCTGTGAAATTGTGTCTCCACCCTCACTTGTGGGAGGAACCTGGGCAGCTTCTCTCCATGCCAATACAGCTGTAAAGCAAAGGGTCAACATGAGCTGAGTAGCTCTGACGCTGGCCACCGGTTCCTCTTACAGCAGCAGCAGGTCTGAAACCATAAGGAAGGGGAAGGAGTGTCTTTATTCCTACTGAACATGAGACCTGTGACAAACACCACAAATCCTGGAGGCAGAATTACAGCATCATAAAAATCAAAGCACGTGAAACTGCTGAGTTTTTCGCTGTTTGCCTTGCTAGTAGTGCTGTCCTTGTGGAGATCACTGTGACTCCACCAGAAGGTTTTGGTGGTGTCTACACCAACTTCAACCTGTCTGGGGGCTTGAGCCTCACCCTAGTCCCAAAGGGCTGAAAGGAGGTGGTCACACAGAGCCCTGTCAGGAGGGATGATTGCTTTCTCTCAGCAGCTAGAGCTAGTTTGGGCTTACTTTGTTTATCTGCTGCCAGGACCAGACACACTGATGGATTTTCCTTTTTGAATCAGCTTCTCCTCCGTGCAATGGGCAGCTTTGAGGGGGAGGCACTTGCAGAGGTGGAAGGAGTTCAGAGGCTGACAGTTTTCAATCCCACACTCAAATTCAGCAAGTAGGAGTCCAAGTCCCCTTTCTGTACAGTTCTACGTGCTGGCTGCTCTGGAGCCAGAGCCATGTGTTGTTTTCTGCAGCTCAGTGAATACATCTCCTGCTGGGCTTGCCAAGTGCAATTCTGCTTTCTGTGGTTTTCCCTCTCCTTTTCATTGGCAACATTCTCCCTCTCCCCTGGTGCTGTGGTGTGTAACTGTGCTGTGTTCAGTTAAGGACTCTGTACTCAGAAGCATCTTTGTGTTAATATAGCCCCTGGGTGATGCAGTTCAGGTGTATTACTGATAATACTGCAGCATTTAAGGGCATCATCTTGCACCTCATCCTTCTTGCATCTTACCCCTCCAGGTTGCTGCTCAGCTCTCAGCCATGAGCCCTGAAAGACCTAAACATAGCACCATGCAGGGTTTGTTTATTTTTTTTACCACTGACAGTACCTGAAATCCCTCATCTCCAGCTCATGTAAATGGGGGCAGCTATTCACTGGAGACCTGCTGATTTACACCACTAAGGATCTGACCTGGAAATGTATAAACCTCTTTGAGCTTCTTTGTGAGAGATAAGGCTGTTATTTATAGTGTTTGTAACATAAAAAAAAAAGAAGTGTGAAAACACAGATCGTTCCCCCACCCCCAAACACTGGAGATACATGTTACAAATTTTAATCTGAGTGTGTGAACATCAGTTCTTTCCCTTCTCTAACTGTATGTCCCTGCCAGGGTGACTCTGGAGGTGCTACACCTTGGCACAGAAGGCTACCAAACGTCATCAGCTGCCACCAGATTTTTCCTGAGGAATGTGGTCCCTTGTAGGAGCTTCCATCAGAGCTGGAGAAAGACTTTGTTTCTGAGCCTTCAAATGGCTGAGCAGAAGGCAGGGCTGGGGGAGCAGAGTGTGCTTTGACAGAGGATGGGAGCTGTGCTGAGCTGAAGCTGAGCAGCAGAAGGCTTGGTTGTATCAGCTTCTCCTAGGTGACATTGTTTGCTTTCTCTGGGTGAATGTTTTAAAAGGCATCTGTTGAAATGTCTTGCAAAATTCACACAACATATGTGCAGACTCATATGCAAATATGGAGCACATCCCTTTTGCCACTTGAGCTTTGTTTCAAACTTTGCCATAAATCCACTCTTTTTGGCTTGGGTAGCGTCTGCTCCTGTCCTTGTACATGAAAGGTTCATGTAAACACACTTGGGAACAAAAACTGTCTTCCAAGAGCAGGAGCAGAGCAAGACACTTCAGGAAGATTTCAGCTCTAGTCCCCACCACACAAGTCTCCAGCTTTAGAAATCCTGAAACTGCTCCTGAGCCCTGTGCTTGCAGAAAGTTTGCAAAGTCCTGACAGTGAAACGAGGCTCTCCCTCAACTTTCTCTCCCTCAGATTTCCCTGAGGGAACTTTCTTTCCCTCAAAGATCACAAAGCAGTCAAGTGTGTGCAGGAAGCAGAGCAGTGAATCCGTGTGGCCACCCAGAGGCAGCTGGAATTGCAGGCCCCAGTGCAGAGAGGGAACTGCAGCCTCCAACATCCATCTGGGTGACATGCCAACCAAGAACGTGTTTTCAGGATACTGGGTGGCCCAGGGAACGTGTTCCCCTGGAAGTCTGTTGGTGCAAGCAGTGCTCCTGGTTCCTGGGCTGCAAGAGCTCCTTGCTGGGCTGCTCCAGGGTGGCACCTTCCCAGGTTTTCATGCAAGATCCTGGTCTGAATTGCAGAAGGGGAGCCTTTCTGAGCCTGCCCATAACCTGCCCGCTGGTTCTCATGGAAATACATCAGGGTTTGGACTGGTCCCAGAGAAGAAATGCAGGGTTCTGGCTGAAGAGTCCGAGAAGAGAAATGAGAACTGCCAAGGAAGAGTCTTGTCCACAGAGATACCTCCTCCTTTCCTGACCCTGTCATGCCAAGATTGTGCAGCCCAGTGAGCACTGGGCAGTGTTGTGCCATGTCAGCAGCCCTGCCACTGGCTGGGGCAACGTGGGACTGTGACCAGGGCACTGTGAAACCTGCCCTGCTGAGGGGATGAGGAAATGCTGCAGAGCTCAGCCTGCTCCTGCTGAATTCATCAGAGAGATGCTGGCAGAATGTTAAGATGTTGCATTGGCTGTAAAAAAAAAAAAAGAAAAAAAAAAGAAAAAAGAAAAGGTGTGGTTGCTTTGAGGCTGCAGCAAAGAGAATTTAGAAACCAAGAGAAATGCCCCTTCTGGGTGGTGTTCCCAGTTCTGCACTGGGGGAGCTTCATTTCCTCCATGTTCCTCTGCAATTAACTTTGCTAATTATGCCCAGAATGGATGGTGTATCAGAGGCCTCTGGTGGCATCTGGCTGCAGGATGGTGGGGAGGGAAATATGGACTAATGCTGACTTTCAAAGGCAATCCCAGTAACCAAAGGAAATCCCAGTTTCCCAATAGGTCATCTCCTATTGCCCAGCATGTAGCACTGGACTGGAATGAGTGGGAATGCTGGGGAACAGAGCAGCATACAACTTCAGCTGCCTTGCAGGGAATGTGGAGACCTTTGTATTTTACAGCTTGTTAATTAATTATGTCCTGCATCTTCCATAGGAGCCAACAAACACCACAAAAAGGGGGGGAAAAAAGAGAGAAATCAGAGGAAAGCATTACACCAAAAAAAATTGCTGGAGTGAAGAACTGCTGAGAAACTTCTGCTGAACTGGTCCCAGAATACAAATTCCACGAGACATTTCTCCTTACTAGAGTCTCTCAGTTCTCAGATGTTGCTCTCAAATGACATTATGCAAAAGACATCTGAAATTATTTTGGCATTTCAGTTTATCCCCTGTTTTGCTGAACGATGGGTGGTGGATTTCAAGGTGACTTCTCATTTGCCAAGATCATTACGGTCTGCTCCTGACTGACTGGATGGAAAAAGCAGTAAGAAGATGCACTGCTCCTGTCCAAGCCCATCAGATAAAAGTGTGGCACTTAATTTCACACACCTCCTGCAAGCAGTCAATTAGTGTTCCTGCTTTGGCACTGAGCACAAATTCCATCCATATGACTGGGGTTATTTCAGCACGTCCAAACCTCCATGCAAAATGGAAATTAGATACAGGTTCTGGTTGAGAAATTTGCAAAGAGATGTTACCCCAGGGTCCTTGCTACACAAGCACAAAGAGGAGTGGGGACATAGTTGCAATGCTGATATAGTCTCTGTTTACTGGATAATATCTAATCAATTGTTTCCAGTGCCCTGATGAATAGGATGCTCTTCCTAATCCTGCAGTCAGTCTATTAGACATGGATTGAAGTCACCAGCAAGAAAATAATGTTCTCAGAGAGATGACACAGTAGCTACTTGCTCACTGGGGTCTATGTCATAGAATCATAGAATCCTAGAATCCTAGAATCCTAGAATCCTGGGGTTTGGAAGGGACCTCTAGATCATCTAGTCCAACCCCCCTGCCAGACAATAATCCTGACAATGTCCTTTTTGCCAGACAATAACCCTATGTCAGGAGTGCAGAGACATCAGCAATAGGAAAGCAGAGTTTGCTAACCAAGGTGGTTATGGTGTTGTCAAAAGGAAATTTTCACCCTTGCTAAATTCTGTAGGAAAGTGCCTTGTAATTTCCCAGATCTGGGGAAAAAAAAAAGATGATGCTCTGGCAGAGAGCTGGGCTGTTCCTTTTCTCCAGGGTGGCTGACATGGGCTGTTGAGCCCAGAGGACAGGATGCAGGTGCCTGCTGAAGGAGCCAAGACCCTGTTCAGTTTCATCCCCCCTGTCCCATGCTGTGCTGGCAGTGGTGGGGGATGGCAAAGGATGGGGTACCCCATGCTGGTGCCAGACTGGTGCTCAAGGAGAGGGGAAGCTGTTCCTCCACTCACACCCTGGGCAGAGCTGGGAAAGAGCTGAAGAAGGACCATTTGCCATCCAGCTTGCAAGCAGAGGAGCATGATTTCAAGAGCAGACAAACTGCAGGTTGCTTGGGCCTGACTTTTAACATCCAGGCTCAGTGCTGATCTTTACTGTCAGTGCCCTCAGCACGAACACCCTGACAATTCTGGTACCACCTGGGGACTCCCACAGTGGCCAACAACATTAAAATCAGTAGAAGGGCATCATCCTTCTCCCCTCAAGGATGGCACCTCCTTTCTTGCATCACAAACTGCTCCAAACCCAGCTGTCTGCACCCAGATCTGCACCCCACAGTTTCCCTGTGCGTGGCTGTCTCTGGAGCCCACCAGAACCCCTGGGGCCATGGAGCAGCCCTGCCCAGGACCCCTTCAGGTTCAGAGCATGAATCAGACATCTGGCATGGTGAAAGGGTAATTTGATCATCAGTCCCAGTTGCCAATACCCCACAGATGCATTCCCATGGCTCTGAGGGTGGGAAGGCCCAGCTTGCTGGGGTGAAGGCAGGTGGGGTCAGCCCACAGCACCGTGACACAGCCCTCCACAGCCACCCACCATCCACCAACCCCTCTATGCTACTGTGAGGAGGTCCATGTGCTTTCAAGGCACTAGTTTTCATCTCTCTAGTCACTGTGGAGAAGGAAGCAACACCACAGGATCCATTTTTCACCAGTCTGTCAGTGCCACTTTGAATTAGACCCGAGAGCAGGTCACTGCGGCTGGCTCAGCTACAGCTCTTCTCCCTGCTGGAGTCTGTGGGAATGGCTTGTCTCTCTCAGCTTGTTTTGGTGCACACTGTAGACATGCCTTTCTCTGTTGTGTTGGTTTTTTTCTTGCAGACAAGCCACGAATGAACAACATCCTTACTTCTGCCACTGAACCCTATGACCTGTCCTTCTCCCGGTCCTTCCAGAACCTCTCTCACCTCCCGCCGTCCTACGAGTCTGCTGTCAAGACCAACTCAAGTAAATATTCTTCTCTGAAGAGACTAAGTAGGTGTCAGCTCATTTCATTTCCTTTGTATCTCATTTGCTTGTAAGCTGCAGTGGGCACAATGCTAAGGCAATAACCTTCTCTGGTGCTGGACTGCTCAAGTTGGCAACTCCAGTAATGATTCCTTTGACTGTCGCTTCCCATCTCATTACTGTGAGAGCACACATGGTTATTTGCTTACTGACCTCCTTGTTGTGCTGCCTCCCACTGCTTCTCCTCCTATCTGCTCCTGGTAGTCATCTGGGAATCCTGTTTCTCTCTGCCAGAGTCAGGATGAGCCAAGGCAGCTGCCTCAGATCAGCCCAGCTCGCCTTGATGGACCCGGGGCAGATAACTCACCATCTGTGGGGAGAGCTGGGACCAGAGGACAAACTCAGGCCAGCAGAGAGATGCTGAGATGGTTGGGAGCACCTATTTCAACAGGAGCACATCTGCCTGCCCTGAGCTGTGCTGCCATCATAGGTTGTGTGTGTCTGGATCTGGTCCTGAGCTGGGCCATTCACTGATCCCTGGTGCAGCTCTGGTTCTGCAGCTCAGTGCCCACTGCCCGGATCACACCACTTGGTGTCTGTTCTTTCCTGCTGTTTTATTCATTGCATTGTTTTCCCAACTTGCCTGCAATGCTCCAGCCCATCACCTTTACTGATGGCACATTTTGAGCATGGGTGGGCTTATGAAATGAGTGATATCTGGGCAGGCAGATGCTCTCTCCAGACACCAGGTTGGTAGTATGTCTACATGAATATCTTCTGGATGCAGCCACATCTTCACACTGCCTCATTTAGAGAAATAACTTATGTTTATACTTGCAACAGACTCATCAAAGGTAGGTGAGGATGAGGAGCAGATTCTGCTTCCTAAGTCTATCTAAGATCTGCCATTCCCAACCTGGCCAGCGAAGTGAGACACAACCAATGAAGTGTCAGGGAGGCCTTTGAACTGTCCTTAATGAATCTCTGGGTGGAAGATTTTCCAGAAGAAAAGATGGAAACATAACACACAGGAATCTCAGCTCACTCCTTGGTGCTTCCATGTGGGACTTATGTACATGCTTAACACTGAGACAAACACATTTGATGTACTTAAAGGCAAGCGTGTGGTTAATGGTGTTGGAGAACAGAGATGAGGTGTTTCCTGACTGGAGCATCTTCCCAGCACACAACTCTGCTTCTGCCATCAGCTTTGTGTCCTGGTCACATTCTCATCTCTGCCTCCCTGGGGAGTGTGCCCAGCTTGGGCAGGGGAGCTCCAACCCTGCTCAGCTCTGCTGGCATTTGAGAGCAGCACCATGGCTGCTTCTCCTCCCAGAACAAAGGCTTGAAGATGTCCAGGTCTTTTAGAAAACAGGAGGAAACAGGTTGCTGGCTGCATAGAGAGCCAAGTCCCTTCCAAGCAGTCAGTTTTACCTCCCCAGCTCCAACCTCAGGACACTGGGAAAAGAAAACCCACCTGGGATTGCTGCCTGCAAGCCAGGTAGGAGGATCTCTGAGGAGCAGGGTACCACCTCAGTGGGAAGCCCTCCACCAGCTTTGCCCTGTTGGGTGGGCAGAGCAGTAGGTGGGTGTGGGAACACACTGCTGAGCAAGAGCAGACACATTAATTCTGTCCTGCCCTGAGCTCCAGGGAATTGCTGTTCCCAGCTAAGTGAGAAAGGTCAGTCAGGAAGGAAGCTAATATTTTCAGGCATATTAAACCTTTTGGTATTGGCTAAAGAATCATCACAAATGACTAGGCAGCTTGAAAATGTTCGAGCCAATTAAAATAGGAGAGACAAGCCCAAAGATGAAATACACTGGAACTGCAGAGAAAGAAAAGCTATTACCTTTAAGAAAAGCAAAGCAATTACTGGGGTGGCCTTGCATCCATATATATATGCAGATATTTTAACCATCTTAGCATACAACCATGGGGAAAATAATTGTCCTTGGCTTTTCCACCCTCTCTTACCAGCAAACCACAAATGCTTCTTGTTTCTCTAATCATGGTGTCAGAGAAGCTGTGCTCCACCTTCCTGTGGTGGCATCTTAAACATGTTGAGAGGAGATGTGTGAGTCAGAGCACCCATCTGGTGCTCTCCCTCCAAAAGAAAGGGGGGGAAAAAGCTTCATGGGGGGCAAATCAGCTTACCCTAAAGCCAGGACAGGTGAAGGACTCAAACACTCCTGAAGTTTGGAGAGACCAGCCCTGGTCAATGTTCCAGAAATTGCCAAAGGAGGAAAGAAGGGTTGCAGGAGGGGAAGGGAGGCAGTGGGGGAAAACAAACAAACAATTAGTAAAAACCATATAGATTGTGCAGAAAGTGTGATTTCCAGTCATTCCTCTTCCACGTATTTGGAAACGATCAGGAAAGCCCCAGAAGTATGAGATTAGTGTTAAAAAAAAAAAAAAAAGAGCCATTTCTGTCAATCAATAGACCAGTGGTTGCTTTCTGTCTGCTCATCAATTATGGGCTTTTGGAATCCACTGAGGACACATTTCTGACTTTTTAATCACATCCATGAGGGAGAAACCTATTTAACTCTAGTTTTATTTTGGCTAACATGACAAATGTCAGTCATCACCTGAGCACCACCAACAAAAAAAGAGGTAGCAGTGTCAGAGCCTCACTACCCCAGTGAACTTGCTGGTGCAATGAGGATGAGATTAATCAGACCTGATGCTTTCTGGTCCTGGAGACATTTTGAGTTTAGCAAACTATGCAACCAGAGGACCACCCACTGGGTGAAGAATCTGGTGCCTCCCATCTCGCAAGCCTGGAGCAGTGTTGGTTTCCTTGCTTTCCCCTGGTGCAGAGTGCATGACTGCAGAGCTGAGCTGAGCTCCTGGCATGAAGGCACAGCTGCCTTCTCCATGGCTTCTTCAAAGCTCAGGATCTGCCACCACCTTTCCGAGGCAACAACCTGTTGAATGTCTGCCTGGTGCCTGCTTAAACCAAAATGTGGTTGTCCTGGTTTGAGCTAGGATGAAGCCAATTTTCCTTTTACTGATTTGTCCTCAAACCAGGACAGGGGTTCATGGGAAACTGCAGTTTCAGCTCTGATCCCTTCCAGGTAGAAACGTGAAGTTTGTCCACACCTGAAAATGTTCCTGGAATAGCTGTGCCAACATCCAAACGTGTCTCTTGCCATCACAGGAGGCTCTGTGAGCTTAGAAACACCTTTGAAATTGAGTCAGTCCCCTGGGTGCTTTAGCCACTGCCACCAAAAGGCCACATTTACAGGGTTGGAAGAGGGAAAAGAAGGATATTTTTAATGCTTCTCATTGGCAAAACTTTTAAAGCATAGACCACGCTGCATTTTTAATCCAAATTAGCAAGGAAACCTCCAACCACTTTTAATCAGCTGATTCTGCTGCCTCACCAGCCCTCAGACCACTGTAAACCTCACATAAACTGGTTTAGCTCCTGCTGGCAATTACCACAGCCAGGTGTGAGCATCCAAGCACAGCTCCTTTTGGGATGTTTCCGGCTTTAATTACATCTATTTCGAGTCACTTGGGCAAATCTGCTGGCACTTCTCTCATCCAAGTGCCAGAGTGGTAATTGCTCAGCTCCTCTTCTGCACTCAGCCTCAAGCACCACTATCCTGTGCACACACAGTGTCTGCAAGTCTGTCTATGGCCATGGGACAGAAGAAAAGTGTCTACAATTCACTCTGGCCATGTGGAATTTCTCCAGTCCTTCTCAGGCTTCCTAGATTGGAGACTTTAAATGCAAACGTGTTGGTGGCCAGGGGAGCTGCTGTCCAACTTTTGCAATGAGATGCTCTTCCAATAAGGTTTTTGATTGGAAAAAAACCCAAAAGACTCATTCCTACAATATATATTCTGGAGAGCAGATCTCAGCAGCAGCATCATGGCAGTAGAGGAGAGCTCTGGCAATCCTCTCTGCTTGGTGGTGTGTAGGCTGCAGAGGAGGGGTTGGCAGCAAGAGCGTTGCCCACAGGCCGTGCATTTCACCCCACACATTCTGAGCTTGTGCTTTTGGGTGCTGAGACAGGGGGGACTCAACCATCCACCTCACAGATCCTCCAAGTTATGTGGACAGTTCACAGGACCAGGAGGTGCATTGAAAGGAGTACTGAATGTGTGTGAGGAAATGAGAAAATCAGTGAGTGAGATCACCCAAGCACAGGCTGTTGCTTCCAGCACTCCAGGGTTTGGCTGAGGACTTTAAGGCACCAATGTGAAGGTCTTCTTCAAATTGCAAGTTGGTTGAATCAGATCATTCCAGCTACTGTAGGATTAAGGTGGAATCTCAGGGTACAACTGCAACAGCCAACCTCCTCTCTGACTCTGGAATGTTTGTCTGAAAGCCAGAAAGAGGAGGGTGAGTGTGTGGAGTGTGTGTGCTGATCATTTAAGACACAGAAGAAGCAAACTAAGAAAGAAATGTTCCGTGGGTTGAATTCTTTCATAGCAACCAAGGTATCTGATAAAAAGGAAACCTTAAGCAGATGATTTGGTGTCTCAGAGTGCCCCACGCCCACCAGCACTGCTTTCTGATCACATTTACAAATACTCAAGAATAGTAATTCGAAATGTGAGGAGGGCACTCGTGGGGTCCAGAGCACAACCACCTCTGAGGCCAGAAGTGAGGTATGAGTTTCCTCAAATGAGGAACTTGCCTGCCTCAGCTCACCTTCCCTGTGCTTTCTCTGTGAGTGTCCTGTGCAGGTGACATGATCATTTCTCCGTAACTCACTGCTTGTGTGCATCGTGTGACACCACAGCCTGGACTCGGCAGCACATGGAGAGTGTTGTCTCATGGTCTGAGAAGGTGTGATGCATTGCACAGGGACTCTTACCCACCTGGATGCAATGATAACTCTGTCTGCCACACGCCCATGGTGACACAACCCACGCAGGGCTGGCGTCTCTCTGATGGGAGGCACCCTGACCTGGATGTTGATGTCTACGCCAGCTCCTGGGAGATGGTCCCTCAGGCCTCCCCAGGAGGCTGCTCCAGGGCTGTGTGATGTACACGGCTCATTTTCACCCCCTGGGACAAAGCTCTGATGTTTCTAACTGTTCCCTTTCCTTCCCCACAGCCGACAAAGAGGCTGATGAGTACTACATGAGGAGGAGACACCTGCCCGACCTGGCAGCCCGGGGCACGCTCCCTATCAACGTCATCAAAATGTCTCAACAGACCAACCACAGGGACAGGCCCCGCCGTCCCATCAGGGCCATGTCCCAGGACAGGGTGCTGTCTCCCGAGAGGATCATGCCCGAGGAGTTTAGCATGTCCTATGAACGGATCCTCTCGGATGAGCAGCTCCTGTCCGCAGAGCGTCTCCACTCCCAAGACCCGCTGCTCTCCCCGGAGCGCTCGGCTTACCCCGAGCAGTCCATGTCCCGGGCCTTGTCGCACACAGACGTCTTTGTATCCACGCCCGTCTTGGATCGCTACCGGATGACAAAAATGCACTCCCATCCCAGTGCCTCAAATAACTTGTACAACACCTTGGGGATGAACCCCACCTCGGCCAAGCGCCAAGCGTTCGCCTCCCGACGGCACAACACGGTGGAACAGCTGCATTACATCCCAGGGCACCACCACCACTACCGCACGGCCAGCAAAACAGAGGTGACTGTTTGATGTGACCTCCTGCATTGTAGATACTCCTTCAGGACTGGGGTGGCCACAGCACCCCCCCCTTCCCCCCCATTCTGCAGTGGCCTTATAGGCCAAGGTAACCTCTAATAACTCAGTGTCTGAAAAGACTTCTCTGACGGTCCCGTGGTGTTTTGAGAGCCGCCCCTTCGGTGGTGGCAGCAGAAGAACCTGAGCAAGCAAAGAGGAGATAGTGAGGGGTAACAGAGGAAATTTCCCTGACGTGCATCAGTTTCTGTCAAAGAAAGCCATAGTAGTAGATGGCTCCTTCCAAGGGCTCACCTGCATTATCTCATTGTTTTTCTGGATTTAGGACTTCTCAGTTGCTACAAGCAGAAGCAACCTGCAGCCCAAGTCTCCTGCAGCCCAAGGCAGGGAGGAGGAATTCCCACCATCCTGGTGGGAAGGGGCCCTGTTCTCAGTCCTCATGCCAGTCCTCGTGTTTGGCCTTTCTGTAGCAAGTAGGCAAACTTCTGGCTGCTGGCCACCACCTCCAGACCACATGGTATCAGCCAGCACCCAAACATCTGTTCTTCCTCACCCTTGGAGTGAATTCAAGAGCAGACTTCCTTAGGGGACTGGCAGATCTAGGGACAGGAATAGCCTGGCTGAGAAATCAACTTTTAGTTTATATTCAATAGACTCGTAAGATAAAAATATACTAGTGCCTACAAATCGCCTGCTCTCTCAGTGTAGGAAGTAGTGGGGTTGATGTGTTCAATAAGCACAAATATGCTGAAATGCTTGTTAGACCCTTTTCTCCACTCATTCTAGTATCTTGGCATCTCCAACATGTAAATAAGAAGGAGGAAGAGGGTTTCTCTTCCTCCAGCTTCTTGCCACGGCTGAACCTAAAGCACCAGAGCTCCTCCAGCTTCACGCTGCTGACCTGAGCTGGGGCAAGTCCTGACTCCACCAGGAACCCTCAGGACAAGGCTCCCACACCTTTCACCTGGCCTCTCCAGAAGTTTATTTTCCTTATGGCATTTTCCACTGGCCCAGTTCCCCTGCTTCTGAGCATACTCTCTCCTCTCAGTTGCAACCTAGGTCTCCATATGTAGCAGATCCTTTTCTGGCCCTTAGCAGAAGCACAAAGCTGAGGGTGTCTCTCTACCAAAAAAAAAAGCAGGTCAGGAATTTTCCATCATTCTCTCTCCACCTGATGGCCCCCCTAAGAAAACCTTCCAAATTCCAGTTCCACTGAGTGCCAAACCTAACCATGAAGACAGTTACATTTCATGCATATAAATTATATATCCAGCAGAGTTATAATAAATGGGCATGTTATATATCTGATATAATGCTGATTAGATACTGTATATTTGTAAAATCTATAAAACGTAGACTTGTGGGTCCAGAATTTGTGAGGGGTTTATATTTGGTTTTCTAGCCAGATTGGGCTTTGCATTTATTTATTTATTTATTTATTTGTGTTCATTTGGGTTTGTTTTGTTGGGTTGGTTTGTTTGGTTTAGGGGGGTATTTTTGTATGGTGGGGTTTTTTTGTTTGTTTGTTGTGGGTTTGTTGGTTGATTGGTTTTCCTTTCCTTTTTATTTGTGTTCCTGTCATAGTTTTGTGGCCAGGAAAGGGTCTCAGAGGTTCTGAAAAGACAGGCAGACTCAGTGCTCTACCAGTTAGTGCTGGACACTCTCCAGCACTGGAGGTCCCACCACATGCACACCTCCATGCTGCCAGCCCAAGGATGGGCATGCTCCCTCCTCTGGGTGAGGTGGCCACTGACTTCAGAATGCAAACTTCTTCACAGAATCCCAGGCTGGTTTGGGTTGGGTTGGAAAGGACCTTAAAGACCATCCAGCTTCAACCCCCCTGCATGGGCAGGGACACCTCCCACCAGCCCAGGTTGCTCCAAGCCCCATCCAACCTGCCCTTCAGCACTTCCAGGGATGGGGCAGCCACAGTTTCCCTGGGCAACCTGGGCCAGGCTCTCACCACCCTCACAGCACAGAATTTCTTCCTAATTTTTTTCACTCTATTCCCATACTGCTCCTCTCTCTTCATGTCCTACATCCCCACACTGAGCCTTTTCCTACATGGCTCTTCAGTAAACTTCGTGTAAACTAGCTCTGCCCTCCTCCCTCCCCTCAAATACCTCCCACCTCCTTGGCCTTAATGATGTTCCCAGCTCAGCACTGCAGTCCTGTAGCACTCAAGGATTGTAGGTTGTTGTGAGCTTGAGTCTTGTGTGGAGGCTTTTGATGCAGCACTGGGTTTTTCTGGTGCAGGGCAGGCAGGAGCAGCATGTTGTCTTTCCCCAGTGAGATTTAGAGTGGGGTGGCCATGTGGCCTTACTCTTTCCCAGACTATCCTGGTGCTGCTGGTCCTAGTTCATGAGCTTTCTTCTGCTCAGCCTGAAGGAGACTGTGTTCAGAAAGGACCCCATCTGTGAGAAGTGCTGGGGCTTTGTTTGACAGAAACTGAGCTGGGAAGGAATAAATTAGAGTCTCCGTGGTTCAGAAGGTCATCACCATGCAGCCTTGGGCAAAATCATTCTGGACAACAACCAGAATTGTCTGTGGATCAGGGTTGTAGTTCATGGCATGGGAAGGACAAGAGAGAAAAGGCTCACACCTCATCTCCTGACCCCTTCACTTGATGGACACTTCTCCTCCCTGACTACCTCCAGGCTCCTCGGTTCAGTCACTGGATATTTCTTCACAGAAGGCAAATCCCTGTCAAATTATTGCCCTTGCTGACCTTCCCACAGACTGACGTTTGTGACTTGTGCAGAGAAGAGAAATGCACGTGGCTGATGGGGAGGCAGTCCCTGCTGAGGTTCTGCGGCCCCTTCATTCTGTCTTGACCCAAGAAAAGCCAGGATCTCCCCCTCTGCAAGCAGGGAGATGTGAACACTGTGGGAGAGGAGAGTCCCCCTTAGAGTCTCCAGGAGTTGAGGTGGCAGAGCTGGAGGAGCAGAGGTGACCATGTGAGGCCACGGGTAGGTGAACACTCCTCTCTTCCCATTTCCATAGCTCTTTGTCTCAAGCTCTAGTCTTCATCTAAGTGTTCCATTTTTTAATCAGCTGGACTAGATGCAAATATGGAAATGTTTCACTCCAGTAGCCCACGCAGATGCTGTGCCATGCTCCAGGCCACTTGACCTCAGAGCCTTTTCTTCTTCTAACAAATACCACAGGCCCTCTGCTAACTTGTCCTACCCAGGCAAAAATCCTCCAAAGAAATCTTAGCCCCCATTTCCTCATCTTTTCCACCCACTCAACTGTTTCAAGCAGATGTGCTTGAACCAGCAAGAACCACAAAAGAACCATCAAAAGCCTTCCTAGGCCAAATCTTCTTCAGGGACTCTGCCACCACCAGAGAATACTGTCATCAGGTTTCTTTGGGAAGGCACCATGCCCTGGATGACCACAGTGTGTTCCTGGGCACCAGCTGTTCCCATGGCTTGCCTTGTGTGCTGCAACAGGTCAGCAGCTAGAGCAGTGACACTTCAGCACACACAGGTCTTCTTGGGTTATTTTATCCCTTATTCTTCATTCTGAGAGTTTGTCACCAAACAGACACTTGGCCCAGGACTTGGTGTCATGATCCACAGTCTGGTCCTCAGCACTTAGGTTCCCCGTGGTCACCATGAGATGATGATGGTGGCACTTTCCTGTTCCACAGAGGATTTATGAAGGTTCATCCCAGGATGTCTACAAAGTTCTTCGAGACCCTCTCCCAGCAGACAACAGCAAAGCAGTTTTATTCCCCTAGTTTGTCACCATTGTCCTGCCCCACCACATCTGACGTGTCACAATGAGGTGTGTGTCCAGAATGAGAGGGCTGGGCTGGGGACGTCCAGATCCCCAGATTTCCCACTGCTCTTCTTCTGGCCAGGGTCCCCAGCAGGCAGCAGCTCTGAGGGATGCTGCTACCTGCTCTTGGACCTTCCTGCTTCCTTCTCCTCACATCTGAGTCCCCGTAACATCCTGCACTCAGGAGAAGAGCAGGAAGCAGTCACCTTCCTCTGTACAGTAACATAAAACCTGCCTTGATGAATCCAATATACTCCGAAGAATTTATCTGCCTTTTTTCTACAACCCACAGGTGGAAACACGTGTGTGGAGCATCCAGTTCCCAAAGTCCATGTGCAGGGACTGGGGGAGGGGGATGTAGAAAAGATTCTAGTATTTTCCTACAAATTGAGAATGACTTGCATTCCCCAAAAAGCAGCAGATCCGAGTGAGCTGCTCTGGGTTTGATATCCCTCCCATGAATACAGACAGATGTAGGTACACGTAGATGCTCACAAACACATGTATATACATACCTACTGTAAAATGCAATCATCAAGTTCTGACTGACCCTGAACCAGTCTAAGCTTCCAAACTCTATTGAACCACTTGGAAATATGGAAAACCATTTTTCATCAGCCACAGGGATCGCCCCGTGGAACAGAAATTTGGCCATAAAAGTCCTTCTCATGCCAGTGAATCGTGTTTGAAGGAAAATGAAATCTTTTTTAAATGTTTTAATGTTCCTTTTATAAATGATCTGTTACTTGGGGATTGGGGGGTGGGCGGGTGGGAAGAAACAAGGACAGTTACCCAGGACTGAGCCCTCCTTTCCTGGCTTAGGTTTAATTTTCCATCTTCTGTTCTGGTAGCCTGGCTGGCTGCCAAGCTGGTCCCATGAACCTGAGCTTCCCACGTGCATATTTCTGTTCTTGTCTAACAGAAGCATTCCCACCAGGAATCTGCAAGAGCCTGGCATCCCTTGTTTGCATGAGATGGGAAGTTCCTGGTAGCTGGGAAGATCTTTTTCCACCAACAACAAACAGAATCATCATGAAATAGAGTAACTTGAAGTGTTCTAATTCGTGAGCAGTTTTGTTTCAGATGTAGTGCTTAGTCTGGAAGGAAGGACCCTGCTGAAATAGATTTAACACGTGCAGATTTCATGTTGGAGTGAGCAGTTAGTAGAGGGAATATGTGAGAAAGGGGCTTAAATATTTTCCTAAAAGTGTTGTTAGCAATAAGTGTTGGGGCTGCTTCTTAGAGAGCAGCCCCTCCCGTGCTGTGTGTCCTTGAGCAGATGGTAGAAGGTGTTGATCCCAGGCTCTGTCAGCTGGTTCCTGCCCGTGGAGGAGATGCCCTCACCAAAACCTAGCTGGGAAACCCCACCTACACTTCACCCCTTGGCAGCCCAGGGCCAAAGGGCCAGTTGGACCATCCTGTCTGAGCACCTTTGTGTCCATCTGAACGAGATCCCTGCTCTCAGCAGTGAGGGAAGCAGCACCCCCTGTCTCCACCATGTCTGGGGTCTCCATCCCCACCCTCTGCAGGGGGACCCAGACCCTCCATCCACGCCCTCCAAAACAGCTCCTGACCTTCTGTCTGCAAACCCCATTAGACATTTTTGTAGCAAGAACTCCTTGGCTCTGAGAAAGACACTTCCTACTGTAACGTTTTTAGTTGGGGGGAACAATATTTCCTATGAGGGGTTAAGTGGATATTTTTTGTGCTTTAGCCCAGTTTATGGATTCCATGTTTATTATACAGTAGTACTGAAGAGGAAGTACATTTGTATCTGTAACTTTGCACAGACTCTTGGTTCACCATTAAACAAGCTTCAAGATGAGCAGTATTTGACTGTTTTTCTCTGTATTATTCTCGTTGTTATACTTACCTGTAAAAGCACATTCTGTATGTACTGTAAACAAAACTATTATCAGTTTAGTAAACTTTAGAGTCTTAAGGATTTTTTCCACTTTTTGTCAGTAACAAATATTTATGGATTAAAAAAAAATAAAGGCAATTTCAACAGATGAAGTGTTTCTTTTTTGATATCTATTGGGGGAAGGGGGGGGGGAAAAGGCCATTTTCTTGGCAGCCTCCCCAGTCTTTGTAACCAGCTTTTGAAAGGTAATTCTCTATATTTCTGTGTGCAGTTAAATATCACCTATTAAAGTGAATGCTACCAGGTCTGGAAGAGTCATTGTTTTTACATATTTATTTACTGCATTTCATCATCATGCCATAAATTAGCAGGGGGAAGAGCAAGACATTACTGTTTGCAGGAAGATTTTTGCCATGCGAGCCTAGAAGGTTTGAGTTTACAGTTGCCCTTCTTTCATTTTGCATTCCTAAGCCACGATTCATTCTGCATCTAGGAAGCCTTGTACTGCAAAGTCAGGACTTGTGAAATGTCCCATCGTGCTGGAGGCCTCAAGAGGGCTTTGCTCTTGGCAAGACTCCACCCAGGAGTTTCCCCATCGTTCTTCTGACAAGTGCCAAGGAGACCAAGGCATCTTCCTCACTTAATATCAAATAACATTAATATATTGATATTAAATAATATTAATTATATAATATTAAAAAAAATAAATGTTCCCCCACTACTACCACAGAGGGTGAAAATGCATTTTCATTTCTACAAGCTCCAAGCCTGAGGTTTCTTACTTTTATATCTAGGTGGGAAATGTGACAAGGTTTTTCTCTTGCTTTTTGTGGAGGAAATGGCCAACTTTATACCTCCCTTTTCATAGTGATTTGCCTTTATCCTTATTCCAATTTGCTTACATTAAAAATAATGTGCGAGCTGGTAATTGGGAAGGGCTGACTGGGAATAAAAATCGTGGGGGCATCAGCAATTCCTGCCTCAAGACCCTTTCACAGCCCAGCTCTGGGAGGGGACCAGGGCAGATGCTGGTGGTGGGGCTGCCAGCAGCTCCTCCCTGCACTGCAGGGCCCTGGGAGAAGCTCCCCTCATCCAGCTGTGCCACATCTCTGCCCCTGCCCCTTCTCTGCCACCTTGCAGAGATGGCACTGAGCTCTAGAGGAGTGCTGCTGAGATGCCACCAGCCAGGGACCCTTCCCCAGTGCCACCTTCACGTGGTGCAGAGGTTGGTTATCCCATCACCACCACTCACCCAGGAAGCCCCAAGCTCTTCCCTGCAGCATCTCCTCAGGCTTAGCTTTCTGGTGCTTTGCAGCTCAGCTCCAAGAGAATAACCAAGGTTTGAGGAGCAACACCTCACTAGCACCAAAAGAAGACAATTGTCCTCCAGGGTAGGTCCAGGGGGAAGACAAGGCCTTTTTGTGGCCAGGTTAGCTCTTGGAGTCTCCTACCTCCCTAAGAGCAGAACTCAAGTCAGCAAAGCATCATTAGCACTTCCTAAGAAACACATGAGCCCAGCAGAGTTAATTAAAATCCATTTTTAAGGGAGAAGTTTCATTTTGCCTGGCAGTTGTGTTCATAATTACCCAGCCCTTTGTAGCACTAATCAGTGGGGAGGGAGCAATGGGGAATTAGCTAATTTCTCCACTTCCCATAAAAGGTACTGAAGAGAACAGCAGGATTTATGGTGCTGAGAGCCAGGGATGACTGAGATGAAGCTGGAGCCAATTCTTACCTCAAAGGGCAGTAAATCCCACTGTTTCCAATTCTTCTAATAACACATTTCAGTGTTTTGGGGAAGAGTTTGGTAGCCAGCTGTCTTTGCTGGCCCCACCAAGTGATCTCTGCAGGATCTCTGCTGGTGGCCCAGAGTGGGGTCTTCAGTGGCCTGGGCAGGTGGCACCACCCCAGAGGAGGTCCCTGCCAGCCTGTCCCTCTAGTGCAGAGTAAGACTTCAGGTGTGTGACTGGAGGGACACCTTGGTGGATGCCATGGAAGAGCATGAGCTCCTGGCCAGCCCCAGGGCAGGTGGTCACAGCCAGTGCCCTGCTCCTGGGAAATGCAGCAGGATCTCATTGAATCATAGAATCGTTCCGGTTGGAAGGGATCTTGAAGATCATCAAGTCCAACCACAACCTAAATCCCCCTGCCATAACCGAACCTACCCATTCAGTGCTTAAACCATGTCACTGAGCACTCCCAGGCTGCAAGTCTGGAGCCACTGGACCCTCTGGCACACACCTAGAGCCTGGCACACACCTAGAGCTGTGGCACACACCTAGAGCCTGGCACACACCTAGAGCCTGGCACACACCTGGAGCTGTGGCACACACCTAGAGCCTGGCACACACCTAGAGCCTGACACACACCTAGAGCCTGGCACACACCTACAGCTGTGGCACACACCCAGGGCATGGCACACACCTAGAGCATGGCACACACCTAGAGCATGGCACACACCTAGAGCCTGGCACACACCTAGAGCCTGGCACACACCCAGAGCATGGCACACATCTGGAGCTGTGGCACACACCTGGAGCTGTGGCACACACCTAGAGCCTGGCACACACCTAGAGCTGTGGCACACACCTAGAGCCTGGCACACACCTAGAGGAGCATGGCACACACCTAGAGCCTGACACACACCTAGAGCCTGGCACACACCTAGAGCTGTGGCACACACCTAGAGCCTGGCACACACCCAGAGCATGGCACACACCTACAGCTGTGGCACACACCCAGGGCATGGCACACACCTAGAGCATGGCACACACCTAGAGCATGGCACACACCTAGAGCTGTGGCACACACCCAGGGCACGGCACACACCTGGAGCTGTGGCACACACCTAGAGCATGGCACACACCTAGAGCCTGGCACACACCTAGAGCTGTGGCACACACCCAGAGCATGGCACACACCTAGAGCATGGCACACACCTAGAGCTGTGGCACACACCCAGGGCATGGCACACACCTAGAGGAGCATGGCACAACCCGTCCCCATGCTGGGGGCAGGTGTGGTGATAGAGGCCCCACCTCACCTCTCCTGGGAAGGCTGTGCAGTGCAGAGCTGTTCCAGCAGCCCTGCCTGGTGGGGCAGGCTGAGCAGGTCCCCGTGACCCATCATCAGTGGCACTTACTGGGCACCAGAGCACAGAAAGGGCAAGCTCAGCTGTGGGCAGGAGCTCTGTCAAGTAAAAGACCACTGTCTGCAAGGACTTGGGGATGGGCACGATGATCTGGGTGTGGTGTTACCTGAAGAACAGTCGGGCTGGATTTTGCCAGCCATTTCTTTTCCTTGATGGGGACAGCCTGGTCACAGGTCAGTCCTGCCCAGGGTCCTGGTACCACCTCCCCACTCCAGTGTTGGCACAGAAAAGAGCCAGAGCTGCAGAGAGGCACAACATGCAGCTTGCAGAGCAGCAGCCCCTCTGGCTGGGCAGCTTGGGGTCCTCACACGGGAGCCAAAGGCAGGACTGTGGCCACCACTGCCTTGAGAGGTAAAATCCACAAATGCTGCTGAGAGACCCCAAAAATGCTGTTGGAGTCTGAACGAGGGTAGAAATCTGAGTGGGAGGTGTGGCCACTCCACCAGTCACATCTCCCCAGCTGTTCTCCTGCTGTCCCTGGGCTCCAGCACATGGAGGAATGTTGCCCAAACCTCAGGATTTGCACCATTCCCTCCTGCCTTGGAAAGAGGTTGAAAAAATAACAAAGAATCGAAGGACTGGAGGGTAATAAGCACCTGTCAGCAAGGGTTTAAAGAAGCAGTTCCTGTCAAACAAGCCTGAATTGATCCTCTAAGGTTCTTACAATTTGGGCTGGCAGGGATGATGTGCAGATGAAATACACTGAGCCTCTCCTGCAGTGCTGGGTCAGGTGCTGCTTGACAATCTGGTTAAGATTTTTATCACAGCACATGCCTGAGAAATGTGAGGGGGACACACAGAGGGGAAGTGGAAGACCCCAGAGAGTAGGTATCAGTGGGTTTCACCCTCCAGAGAGCTGCTGCAAGTCACGTTTGGCAGAACTTAACACAAGACCCCACACTTTGCAACACTGAACTCAGCAATCCAGAAATAAAGATGAAGTTGTTGCTGCTGGTCTAGTGGGAGACGTCCCTGCCCATGGCAGCTGAGTTGGAACTGAGTGATCTTTAAGGTCCCCTTCCAACCCAAACCATTCTGTGGTTCTATGATAAAAGCTTCAGGAGACACAGAGGGTTTGGGAGCACCAGGAGGGGGAAGTTCTGGGAACAGAAAGTGCCATCGTGCCCTACATGAATTTCAGAGCATGAATTTTCAGGAGCTGGAGCAGGGCTCTGGGGTGGATGTGGATACCTGAGTGAAGAAGAAGTCCAACTCAAAGCTCAGTTGAGGAAATGCTCTTCAGTGAAGTTTTTACAAAGCTCAGCATTTTAGTTTGGAATGGGAGGCTTGAGGTGACTCGGTCACTACGTGTAAGCATCTTTAGGGGGTGAAAAGTGTAGGGTATTACAGAGCCCCTTAATCCAGCATCAGAAGAACCAGCTGATGAAAGCTGAAGCCAGATAGACTATTCCTGGGACAAACTATCACACAGAGATGAGATGGTCACTGGTTCTTGCTGTAATAGATGCTGTGTGGCTGCTGATGCTGGGTTTTATTGCCACCATAATTATTTGAACAGGACACCACTTTTCTCTCAGCTGTTTTCATAGACAAAAACCTACAACTTGCTGAGCTCTTCCTGACTTCAAACCTGGCTGTGTTCTGCCCACAAAGGGGGCGGTGTGTGTTTCTACAAGTTGTTTTCTTCCAGGCAGCAACACATGTAAAGGCATTTAGTAATTAATGGGGCTTTGCAAGAGCCTTCAGGAGCATTGTCATTCCCTGCAGAGCAGAGAGGACATCAGAAGGAGAGGCCTTTGGAAGTGACTCACTCCAGCCACAGAGGGAGTCAGGAGCAGACTGGGAATGTGTCCCTCCTTGTTGAAATGCCAGGGAGCAGCCAACAAAGCTCAGCAGCTGCCAAAAGAGCAGGGAGCTTCTGGTCTGCAATAACCACACTGGGCTGCTGTGGGAGCAAGAGATCCAGTGGAGGGCAGAGGACAAAGCTCACAGGTGGTTTGCAGCTTGCTTCTAGTTCACTATCCAAACATGGCCAGCAAGGGGTTTGTTTGGGGTTTTTTTTTCTCATCTTGCTGTTTCTACTTGCTTGACCCAAGACTACATCAGGTCAGAAATCAACTCAGGGCTGACTTCATGGCCTGACTGTGTCAAACTACTGCCTCAGAGCTCCTCAGGAGCTGGATCTGCTGAGGGTTTTTGTGGGGTTATAGGTTGGCCTGAGGAGCCTGCAGTGATCAAAACTCTGCTTGGCTGCAACAAAGCTCAGGAGTCACTTCAGTCCCTTCAGGACTGTCCCCGTTTCAGAAGTTGGAAGTTAGATGTCTCAGTGCAAGCTGCAATAGGTGTCTAACACCAGTCATCTCTGGGGAGGCTCCTAGGGGGCATTTTTTTAATTGAGGCATCTAGTTCTGAGATATTTAAAAGGTGAATGACAACTGCAGTGTTCAGGCTCCCACCAGCAAAGTCTCCCAGGCATCATGCACTCTCTTTAGCTGGGAGAGACTACCCAGAGCCCAAAGGTTTCCCCAGCAAGGACTGGTTGTCCTACCTCAGCAGCCAGGTTTGCTCCATCAAGCTGCCCTCAAGACACTGGGCCTTGGGTTACCAAACCATCTTCTGTGTTAGTGACAGCAGCAGGACTCTGCAGGAGCCTGGGAGAAGAGTTGTTGGGAGAACAACAGAGCTTTTTGTGGCCATCTTTGGTCACCCCCACCCCTGCCACCACAAGCAGTGGGAGCCCTTGGCTCAGCCAGACCTTTGGGACCTGCAGATCCAACACAGGATCCAGTGGGAAGCCAGGAGTGTCTGTGCTGCTGCAGGGTCTGTGCTGCAGGCTGAGCTGCCAGGAGCTGCCCTCGCCAGCACTGGGGCATTTGGAGAGCCCTCCAAGAGGAATGAAACATTACACAGAGGTTTCTATTCCAAGCCGTAATGGCAAAAGAAAGAAGGAGAACTGGGCCATGTTTTCAGGACAGAAAGGGTTGGATCTGCCCACACTAACACCTAAAAACACTTGAAAGCTTCTTTGACCCTTCCAACCAACCTGCTGCTCCTGTGCTGACTCCTGAGGGAGGAAGCTGTCTCTGCAGGGCAGGGCCATTGCTGGTCAGATGCTCTCAGCAGCTGTACCACAGATTCAGCCAGGTGGTCTTCTTTGACTGATGAAGTCCAGAATTCAGGCTTTTCCACTTCGTTGTCGGTCTCCAGCAAGAAGAAGAAGACTGCTCTGGTCCACGCAGGTTTCTAGGCCAGCAGATGTGACTCAGACACTGTCACAGAGCACACAAGGCTGGCATTCAGTCACTGGCAGATCTTCCACCAGGAAAGCCAAGTGAAAGCTCCAATATGAGAGGGTCACAGTGTTGAAATGTGAAAGGGAAGATGCTCCAGGCTTCCCAGCTTGGAGTAGTCAAGGGGTGATGGCTGCAGGACAACAGACTAAGAGCAGCAGGGCTCTGGTTGTGGCTTTTCACTTTGAAGCAGCAGCAAGACCCTGGTTAGGAGCAGGGACTTCACAGGATGGCTCCCGGATGGCAAAGGCATCCCCTGTATGAATGAGGGGCTGGCAGCATGAAAGAAAACCTCATTCCAAGGCTTTGAAGCTTCCACTCTTGGCTAGAAGCCTGTGTGATCCTGGGGCCTGAACTGTCCCTCTCACTGCCACCTCCACTGGTCAGCAGCACAGCTCATAACCTCCTGCTGCTGCTGCTGATCCTCTGAACGTGGGTTCCTTTCCCTTCTGGGCTCTCTGGGCTGACACTCTTGCTGTCTCTGAAGTCCTGGGAAAGATAAACCTTTCCCCCCCCACCTCATGTCTCAGGTCACAGTGCCCAGCTCCTGTGCCACTTGCTTTCATGAATGGTGCTTTCTGGTGGAGCAGATGCTGTTTTGTCATTGTCCCCTCCTTGCTCACTGGTCACGCTGGTATTTGCAGCAGATGAGAGACAAATTGCAGGTCCTGGTCCCAGGAGAGGATGCCTTTTTCACTGGCTACACTTTCACACCCTTTCTGGAAAAGCAATGACTCGTTTCCACAAGCCTTTTTTTGGGGGCATTCACAGCAGAGATGAGGCTGTATGAAAGTATCTCCAGCCACCCAGAGGAAGGCCCTGGTGTCATCCTCATCGTACAGAAAAAGAAATCAGGCTTGGGAAGGCAACAGCAGATGTGTTGGTGTGTTCTGAGGGTTGGATTTATCAAATAAACTGGTTTTTTGGAAGTTTTACCATCACGCAGCTCCTTTTTAAAGGAGAAGCCTCAGTCATAGCCAGGAATTTGAGGTAGTCCTGCAAATTGGGTGCCATCCTAACCACAAAATGAAGCACATAATTAGCACTGGTCTGGCAATGGTTATCCAGGCAGCACATGGAGACACAGACACTGAACTTCAAGGCAACGTTCTGCTCACGGCTTCATCCAACATCAGCCAGGAGCTCATCCCTGCTCCATGCCCAAAACTGCTTCTGAATTTGAGGGATCCCCAGGCAACACTGTCCCTTCAGCCCTGAACCATCCCTAGAGAAGGTCTGGTCTGTGCAGTGAACGAGTTGGGGCCACAAGGGGGGTTGGAACTGGGTGATCATTAATGTCCCTTCCAACCCAAACCAGTCTGGGATTCCGTGGTTCCTCTTGTCACGGATCTCTCTGCACGAGCCCTGGGGTTGGCAGCTGCTCCCCAGAACCTCCTGCCTGTCTCTGGAAGCCACCAGGAAGGCAACAGCTGCCCACACAGGGGTCCAACGTGTCTCCCTGCCCACCCACTGCTGCAGCCAACTCCAGTCCCTGGTGCTGGAAGCTCAAGGGGGAGGAAGAAACTCCATGTCCCAGGTCACTGTGTTGTCTCAGCTCTTCCTCGGTGCCTGGTGGCCTTGTCCTGGTGATGATCAGGAGCTGCTGGCGGCACAAACCCCGGTTAATGGGGCTCTCTGTATGCAAGGAGTGAGGCTGGAGTAATTGCTGGGAGTGATGGCAGGAGAGCCAGAGAGCTCGTTAGGGACAAGCTGAGCTGCCTGCTGTGAGCAAAACAAAGAGACATTTCCCATCCGCAGGGGCTGCTGAACAATGACCCATCCCCCTTCCTGTGGGGTTGAAGAGCTGTTGAATCTACCCTCCTTCCTCCTTCCAGCCTGCCTCTCTCCCACTCTGCCCTCCTTGCAGAGGTGGATGCAAACCCTTAGCTCAGGAAGCAGCCAGTCCCTGGAGCTGGAAAACACAGGCCAGGGATGGATCACCCTGTCCCAGTGCTCCCCCCCTCACCCCTGGTGCTGTGGCTCAGCAGCCACCCTTGGCTTGGGAGGAGAGGACCCTTCGGTGTTCACACACTGTGGGGAGGAGGGGACTGGGCACTGGGAGGGGGGACTGTGGCAGGGCTGTTGGGGGCTGAATGTCCCTCAGCAGAACCCATGTCCCTCAGCAGAACCCATGTCCCTCAGCAGGGCAGTTGGCCGTGGTGGCTGCTCTGCCCCTGGCTCAGCTCCCCTGGGAACGGTGCCTCGGGTGAGCTGCTCTGCAGACACTGGGGCAAGAGCAGGTTGGACCAAACCCAGAGCGACTGGTCTGAGGGCTGCCCAGCACAGGCAAGGCTCAGTTTCCATGTTTTTTCTTTTTTTTTTTAAGTGGTACCTCCAGGGGTTCCAGCAGAGGGTTCTGCAGGGGCCAGAGCTGACCCCAAAAGCACCAACGCTGACCTGGATTTAGGGGTCAGAGAAGCAGAGCAACTCGAGGTGAGTCAGCAGCAAGAAAGCCAACACTGGTCTTGGATGTAGCAACCAAGGGGAGGGATCAGGGCAGGGAGGTGACTCTGACCTCTGGGGATGACAGTGTGAGCTGCACACCTCAGAGGGATGATACAAAGCCAGCGAGTGCAAAAAAAGAGCCATAAAAATGATTTGAGGGTAGGAGAGGACACTTTGAAGTGAAGGATTTAAGAGCCTGATCTGTTTAGCTAATTGAGGGGACACTTGAAAGGCAACGTGCTCACAACGTGCAAGTAACTTCATGTGGAAAAACACCAAGTTCTGAAAGGCTTTTCAATAAACTGGGAAAGACAATAACTGGGCCAGTGTCTGGGAGCTGAAGCCAGGGATATTCAGAATGGAAAAAAAAGGGGCAGATCTTTCCCAGGAAGGATGATAGAGGAACAAGCACTTCCAGACCTAAAGAACTCCCCCTCTCTTACTTATTTCAAGGTATAATTTTTGGACAAGATGCATCCTTGTGCTGGTCTGGTTCCATCCATCTCCCTACCCTAAAGTGCAGCCTGCAACACAATAGGACCCACAGCTCTGCCAGAGCATCTTCAGCTCCTCCAGGGGCTCTGAGAGGTGTTTGTGATACAACACTGGCTAAGCCACCACCATCCACACAGACACACCTTTTCCTGACTGTTCCTTGCAAGGGGAAATTAAAGGATGGGTTCCTCTCCTGTGGAATCTAAAAGAACTGGGTAACAGAATTTGTACAGCACTGACCTGGGGAAGCACCAAAATCCTCTGCAGTGCTGTACACGTGGTAACTCTGCACCTCCCAGAGGTTCTCAAGGTGAACAGGAGCTTCCCTCTGGAGCTGCCAGACAGCATGCACCTCTCTTCTTTCTGGTACAAATGGGTGCTTGGAGGGTATCTCTGTGGATTGCCTTCTTCTTGGTGTCTTGCCAATCATGTTGTTCTGCCACCAGTAAAACAGTTTTCCAGGAAGACTGAAAGCATTTGCTTGTTGGCTTGTTTGAAGATGGATCTGGGCAATGGACCATCTCAAGCTCTTCTCTTCTGCCAGGGAAGAACTGGATGCATCTTGATTTCCCAGTACAATCCTTTTGGCTGCCATGATGTCTCAGAAATCATACGTGATTACAATAATGATAACTAATGATGATGTACATGTCACGTGGAGCAGAACGGGGAGCTGGAAGGGTTTAGCACAGACTTGAGGACTGTTTGGAGGAACCTTCACCAGTTGTCATGTTGTGATCAGCTCATCATAAGCCCACAGATGGATGGAGGAGCATCAGTGGGTGTTGGATGATGGCCAAGGTGGGGAAGGAAGCTTTCTTCATGTGTCTCACTTAACAGCAGTCCTGGGCCATTCTTTAGACACAGAGTTGACCTTAAACCAGATGATCCACTGTGTGCACGTGGAGACTGAGAAGAAGGAGATGGCCCCTGACTAAGCACTTCTCCACTCACCCCGTGTCAGTGTTAACAGGGCTTTTTTTATTGTTAACTGCTTCAACTCATACCAATTACTCTATTCTTCTGCCTGCTGGCACTGAGCCCAGATGCAGAGGTCATCTAAAGTCGAGTGTATCCCAGCTGGCAATCAAATGTCTCATTAATTTGCAGAGATGCCTCATCCCCTTTCCCACCCGTTATCATCTGTGCAGCCAGCCTGACACTTGGCTCCAGGAGTTCTCAGTCACATCCCCCAGGTCCCTATTTATCCTGTCCTACCAGCCTGGCCTGGGTTGACACCAGATGCTGTCATTGACTCAGCCCAGATGTTCCCAAACCAAACAAGCTGGGGACAAATGACTTCTAAGAGCTAACAGATAACGAAGCCACCTGCCTGGTACAGACAAAGAAGGGGCAGGACCAGAGACCTGTGGGCAGACAAAGCACACAACTAGGCTTGCTGAGCAGGAGGTGATGCTGGCTCCACTGTCATCTCCAAGACGATCCAGGCTTGGTTCTTCTAATTACCCTCAGAAGCACCTTCCCTGAGGACACAATTCACCCTGTGGGCTCAAGCACAGGAGACAGGACTGAGTGAAGCTCACACAGAGCAGATGGGGATGGTTCATCTCTGGAAACAACCCTGTGGTGGTTCTTCTCTAAGGATGGGGAGCAGAAGAGAAGACAATCACTCTACCCTCCTGCTGCCTGCAGGGGCAGGGAGCTCTCAGCTCTGCCCCCAGGATTGCAGCCCAGCTGGTTCCCAAACACAATGTGCCAGAGAGGAAGGAGCCCTGGCAGCAAGGGCCAGCACTCAGGTATCCCTACCTGACTCCCAGCTGATTGCTGTGCTCCAGGCAGCTTTGCCCAGCTCTGCCAGCCAGATGTGTCACCAGGACTGCTCAGATCCAGAGCCCACCAGGACCATGCTCCCTGATGGAGGCTTTTCCTCCCAAGATCTGCCGAGTTGCCATCCCCACCCCCTGGCTCTGCATTGCCCAAACTAAGAATTTCTTAACCTGTTATGCATTATTCAACAAAATGCCTCCTGTGGATTCAGTCTATTATGTCTCTGCCTTTGTCAGCCCAACCTGTAATTGCATCATTTGTTTGTTTGACAAGACCCATGTCCTATCAAGCCTCCAAGTCTGGCAGGAACTGCATTGCTGGGATTTAATCCAGCTTTAGAGGAATTCCATATGGCTTTTCATTCATGCTGCCTTCCTATGTACCTCATGTACTTTGGTCATCCCAGGTGACCTTTTCATGATGTTTGGGGCCTTTCATGATACTTGGGGCCTTTGGAAATTCCCTGGTATTATTCAATGGCAGCTCAAGTGTGAACAATTCTGGGTGAGCAGCATCCTCAGCTCTGCCTGGGGAGAGACCTGGACAAGTCAGCCCAAGTGCCTTGAGCCCACAGACATCAAGACCTTGTCTAGCCATGGCTGGTGGGATTCATTCCCCTACTTTAGCAAACACAGGCTCCCAACATGCAAAATTTGCATGGAAAACACAGGACTCTGGTGCCCACCTGTCCAAAGCAGGGACTTCAGCAGAGGATGTCATGGCTTCCCCTGGGCTTCCTCCAAAGGAAATCACAGGGTAGGGAGAACAGGAACAGGTGAGAGAGACACTTTGTGTCTATCTTGATTGTCCCTTGACACAGGGCCAGGATGCACTTCCACACCTGATCCCAGAAACTATACCCAGTGTCACAGTTTGGATGAAGCCTGAGGACAAATCACCCCTGGAGGTGTTTGTGTCTCTGCAGAGCCCAGAGATCAAGTCGGTGTCACAAGCTGTGAGCTGCAGTGTGGAGTTCCAGGGGTCAGTGTAACCTCACCAGGCTGCATCTCCCTAACTTACTGCTGCCCTGCCTGCATTTCTCCTGGAAGTTTCCCCCCCCTCTTAGAAGCAGGACCTGACAACAGGGAAGGAATCCCATGCTGACTGTAATTTGCTTGCTGCAGACTCTCTCCTAGTGTCTCCAGTGGCTCTTAGTGAATTTCCCACATCTTGCAGTTCTGCTTTCTGAACATTTCCTTGTTCTCCTTTCCAGTTGTTCTGCACTCAGCATTATGTGCAGTTGCCAACACCATCCATCCTCCAGGCTTTCAGTCAGAACTGCCTCTCTGCTTCCTGCTTCCTGCTTCCCAGTGTCTCTCTTTAAAGAAATGTTAGGGTTTCTTCATTTGCTTTTTTCTCCTCTACAGTTTTCTAGTCATAATTATGGCTAATTTGGAGAACCTGGTTCTTTTGAAGAACAGGTAATTAGCTTCCAGGGATGACATCTTTCTCCACTGTAATCAGATCCACAACCCTGTTCCCTTGTACCCCGTGGGGTGTCTTTTCTGCTGGGAAGTCAGGGCTGGATCCCATGAGGATTTCAGCTTTCTGCATGTGCTCTGGCAGCCCCTCTCTTCTTCCCAGGCTTTCTGCAAGGAACGTTCCTTTAAACTGGAAGAGGGTAGATTTAGGTTAGATCTGAGGAGGAAATTCTGCACTATGAGGGTGGTGAGACCCTGGTTGCCCAGAGAAGCTGTGGCTGCCCCATCCCTGGCAGTGTTGAAGGGCAGGTTGGATGGGGCTTGGAGCAGCCTGGGCTGGTGGGAGGTGTCCCTGCCCAGGCAGGGGGGTTGGAACTAGATGGTCTTTAAGGTCCCTTCCAACCCAAACCATTCTATGGTTCTATGATGTGAGGATCTCACAGTGCAGAGTGGGATGCACAGATTAGGGGCATAAGTGGCAGGAGAGGTGCTGGAATCACCTCAGCTTGTACCAGCTGCCTTGGGTAGAAGCATCTCCTTGTGTTTACCACCAGCATCTTCTCCCAGCCTGAGCAGACCTCCCATCCCTCACCAGCAGCCACCAGCTCCATCTGTTACTGAAGAACTTTCTGAAGAGAGACAAACCACTCCACGTTCAGCAAGACACCTCAGACAGCAATTTCTTTCTCGTTATCTAATCATTTTGCTCCTCTCTGCTGCTTCTTCCCAATCACAACATCACAGTCATTAATTGAACCACTTGGTAAGTAGGCAGCCATCAGTCAACGTGTGGGCAATGTCACACCAAGCCAGTTCCATAAAAAGCACCCAGGGATGGCAGATGGGAAGTGGGGCAGGATTTCCAAGGATCATTTTGTTCAGCTTTATCCTGCCTCAGTTCTGACAAACAGAACAGACACCTCGAGCCAGCCAATCTGCCAGGCTGAGCCACCAACACTCTCATTTCACATCAACAATTCTGCTTTTGCTGTCAAGTTTTCTGAGGCCCTTTGAGCCCTGCCTGTCCCCTCCAATCACTCCCCCGTTTCTGCAGTCCCACACGTCCCGGGTGTTTTGGGTGACTCTCCAGCAGGTTCTGCAGGGAAATCTCCATGGAGCAGGTGGAGCATCACAGGGCTCAGGTTTGTCTTCAGCAGGAATCCTGGGTGCCCTGCAGTTGTCCAGCACATCCTGCTGCTTCTCCAGCTCTCCGTGGTGAGTCCAAGCACCCCGTCCAGTAGAGCAGCCCCTGCCACTTTCTGATTTCAGCAAGATGGAATGACCCCTGCAGCTGGAGCTGGAGCCTGATAACCAGTGCTGGAGGTGCAGAGGAGACCACAGCCCACAAAAAGGAACATGTAACTTGTCCACAGTAGGTTGAGGGGCCAGTGGTTTAAGGCAGGTTTGCTGAGGTTCAGATCTGACCCCAGGGTTGTGCTCCAGGTGCCAACAAGGGTGGGTGCAAAACCCACATCAGCTTAGGACTTGAGTTAGGAAACTGAAACTCATGGTGGGTGAAAGGAGTGTGGAATCAGCAACAAGAATGGATTTGGTTCTTCACAGGGCAGGTGGTGTTGGAAACTCTAAGGTTTCAGCCCATCACCTTTGCCTGTGCCCTGTGTTGGAAGGAATGAGGAGGCTTCACAGTCTGGGACCCTGCAGCCCCAGCTCTACCCAGGGATTCTTCCAGACCAGAGAAGGAAAGAAATTCCTGCAGCTCCTACACCCATGAGGAGTGAGTCATAAAGATCCTGGAGTTTATTCCCATTCTATATTTGGATTACCCCAAGACCTTTCCAACTCCTTTAAGAGAAATGGGACCAAGAGCTTCACTGATGTTGTCCCAGTGAAGGGAGCAGTGCAACCATGAAGAGTCTGCATCTGGGAACAGACAATTGCTTGGGTTGTTCTCATGAGAGAGGTGTCCTCACATGCATCTTCCTCTCCTGTCTGCCTAACAGGCTGGTGGTGAGACCCAGACATCTGGAGATCAGCACTCAAATCCTTGTTCCAACCCAATGCAAAGTCAAGACAGATCCCCATGTCAATACCCAGAACACCAGGGCCTCCAAGGCTGGGGGGCATATTTGCTGACTTGGGCAAAATTTCCATCATGGACATGGGACACTTCTCCTTGTGCAGCTTTATGAAACCTCACTCAATACTACAGATATCCTAATTGTTTCCAAGGCAACATTTTCAACAGAGAGACAAGGGAACCCAAACCAGCCCTTCCCAGAAGCTGGAGGAGCTGCAGACCCTGAAGCTCTTACAGAATCCACCTCCCCCAGCCCAGCTCTTGGAAACACTGAGCCAAGATACTGAAGACAGGCTTGAAGTTTCACCTCATGCCTTTTGGCACTAATCAAAATGAATGACCTGACAGTTGCCTAAAAGTGAGCCTCCAAGTCTTCAGACAAGTAAGGGGGCTTCAAAACCTTTAGACAATGTATTTATGGCCTCAAACTGTCCTTCTGCACTAAGGCCACACCAGGACTCAAATGAGAAGGGCTGCTTGTAACTCCATCAATGTCTTCTACAATCTTTGCAATGAGATTTACAACCATTAACAAGGTAAATATATTTGTAGAGTTATTTGGGCAATTACAGCCATTTAAAAAACAATGCACAACACCAGACATGAATCTAATAAGCCGTTGCTAATTAAATGTATTAATGCTGCTTTATAACATGAAAGCATCTAGTTGATACGTGGCAGCTGGGTTTGTTCTGTAAATAATTCAGCATGAAAAATGCAGAATTTGCCTGATTTGGGCACTGCCAGTGACCAATAATATTAGCAATAAATTTGCCCCAGTGGAGACAACCTACTGGCTACCCACCAGGTCTCCTTTGATGTGTCTAGTTCCTTTTTGCTTTGCTCTGTGTGAAACAGTCAGAGTAGAATGGAGCTGGTTAACCCTGGAACATGAGACACCACCACAAAGCAGTTGTGAAGACCTTACTTGGAAATGTGCTCTTCTGCCAATGATCATTTGCAGCAGGTACAACCCTCCCAGGCTATGGAAAAGCCATTTCTCTGTCCCAGGAGAGTTTATTCCACTTTAGCTGATATTAAGTATTCAACAGGACCATCTTCCTTTCATCCCTTTGGAAAATGTCACCAGCCTGGAGTTAACTAATTGACCAGAGACCTTTAGAGGGGCCAGGCCCCAAGCAGCCCCACAGGCTCTGTGAAGTGTCAGCAGCTGCAGAGAAGCACAGAGGACAAGACCTAGTCTGAGCTCCCCTAGGTGTCCTGTACCCAGCCTTGCATGTGAAACCATGGGATGTAGGACACAGCTGAACTCCTGGGACACGGCAAAAGAGAAGGACGTAGAGGTTTGACCTTAGGTGTAAGAACACTCCCCAGCTTGGTCTGACCTGGTGACCCCTGGGCCCCGTGGGCAGTTGGCAAAGAGACCCAAGACCCTTTGGCGGATCCTAAACTCGCCGTGAGATCCCTAAGATGGGTCAGGGGAGTCACTCACTCCTGGAGCCCACTTGTTTCTGATGCCTAGAAGGTGTGCCCAGAGACTGGCTCAGATGGTAACACCTTCCCAGTGCCTGAAGACAGAGGACACAAATGCTGGGCTGAGATTCCAGCTGGTGAGCACCTGGTGCTGGTCTGCACTGACGCTGCAGTTGGATCTAGAAGGTGCAAAGCTGAGAAAACACACACACCAAAAAAAAAAAAAAAGAGGACTATTTTTTGGTCTTATTTTTCCTTGGCAAAAATCAAGATGTGACTTCCCCAAACACACACAGTTTCTAGCAACAACTCCTTTGCAGCTGAGAGATCCCAGCTCTGCGCATCGACCGTCCCAGGCTGTGGCCGCGCAGGAGACACGGAGGGTTCTCACTTGGCCTTGCCCTGCAAGGTGCCATGTCCAAGCCCAAGCAAAATGCTATTGCTCCAGGCTCTGCCCTGCCCTGCCAGCCTTCCCTGCCCTGCTCCAGACCAGCCTGAGCCCTGCCCTGGCTCCCACACTCTCTCCCCATCCCCACAACCTCACCCTCAGCCCTGGGGCTCTGGCCCAGTCCCTGTGTTCCAGGCAGGGCTCAGGCTGGTGGCACTGGGAGCTCATCCACAGAAACCCTGCCCCTCTGCCCGAGGCATCACTCCTGACCAACAGCTGGTGGCTTCACTTCGTTGTCTGGTTCAGGCAGATATGGCTGGAAAATCTCATGCCTGTCAGGTTTTTTTCTCTCCCCCCCCCCCCCCCCCCCCAAAGCATCAAACTATTTACTCTCCGCTTGTAGCTTTTTGCAGCCAACTCTTTCCTGTGATGACTTGCAAAGGATGAAGAATGAGCACCCTGGTGACATTTCTAGTATCTATAAATATCTCCCCCCACTACCCTGCCTGCCCAACTGGTGAATTATGCAGGAAGATATGTATAATAAAACAATCGGCTCCATTTTGTTGTCAACATCCCATTCTTCAGCTGGCAAGGGAACAGCTCAGGCTGCTGCTCTGCAAAGAGCAAGTGGTGCCTGGGGAATGACTGAACTTCCCTTTCCTGCAGGCACAGGGGCGTGATGGAGGGCAACAGTGAGGTGAGAGAGGCCCTAGCATGCTGGGAAAAGGAAGATGGGGTTTAAAAGAGGAGAAGTCCAGGGCAGAGCCACAGAGATGCTGGAGGGAGTGGAACATCTCCCTGATGAGGAAAGGCTGAGGGAGCTGGGGCTCTGGAGCTTGGAGAAGAGGAGACTGAGGGGTGATCTCATCAGTGTTTACAGATATGTAAAGGGTGAGTGTCAGGAGGACAGAGCCAGGCTTTGTTCAGTGATGTCCAGAGACAGGACAAGGGGCAGTGGGTGCAAACTGGAGCACAGGAGGTTCCATGTGAATATCAGGAAGAACTTCTTTCCTGTGAGAGTGACAGAGCCCTGGGACAGGCTGCCCAGAGAGGCTGGGGAGTCTCCTTCTCTGGAGACATTCCAACCCCCCTGGACACGTTCCTGTGTGATGTGCTCTGGGTGCCCCTGCTCTGGCAGGGGGGTTGGGCTGGGTGATCTTTCCAGGTCCCTTCCAACCCCTGGGATTCTGTGATTCTGTGAAGTATGAAGCTTAGGACAGTAACAGACTCCAGGAAATCCCACCCATGGAGCATTGAGAAGCTCATGGGAAAAGCAGCACTGAAGAAACACCAAAGAAGGGCTAATCCAGCCACCTTAGCTGGAGCACAAGGCACTTGCTGTCCCTTTTGGTCGTGCTTTTGTGTGTTTATTTCAGCTGTTTGAGCAACTAAACCTCCTGCCTGGTGAGACAGTTGGGAGAAATGAATGCATCCAGCTTTGCAAAACTGTGGGAAGTGACCAGTTTACATTACAGATCTAGTGGGCAGGTTTTCATTTAAATTGACAGAGACTGAATTGAATACCACAGCTTTCCCTAGCTAACAGACCTCTTCTAGCCAAATGGCCATGATCTGGGGCAGTCTATAGAATCTCTTACCTCATTTAGGGGTTAAGAGGGGTTTTAAAATAGGAAGCTTAAGACAATGCTCCTCTTTGCATTAGATATTTGCAGCTGGTTTTGGCTAAGCCATAACCTGCTTCTTCATCACTCATTTTTGGGGGCTGTGCCTTGGAGACACTCCCTGGCAATGAAAGAAAGTTCTTACCAGGAAGTTTTTCTGCCTTGCTTCGGTCCAGGTCATCGTTCTCCACGACTGCAAAGGCAGGGATTTTACAGCTCTTCATTCCTGCAGGAAGACAGCAGCTGTGCTGCCCAGCCCAAGAGAGCCACTGTGGATTTCCTGAGGACTTCACTGCCCTCCGTTACTCTGGGTGGGATGACAGTATGATGTGGAAAGCTGATATGCTGGGCCAGGTCCCCATCAGCGTGGGCTGAGACCACCCATCAAGCTGTCCAGTTTGCCACAAGGCTGAGAAACCAACCACAACCCATGGGAAAGCTGTCCTGGTGAAACCCTGGTGGGCAGCCAAGCCCCACCGAGCTGCTCTGGTGGGCTGGGGGGAGAGTCAGAAGGGCAGAAGTGCCTGGACATGTGGGGGGAGATAAAGCCAGTTGGACAGGTAAGGCAAAACCCACCTGCACAAGGAAAGCAAAAGAAGGAATTCACTCACCACTTCCCATCAGGAGGTGGGAGCTCTGCCATCTCCAGGGAAGCCAGGCTCCAGCACATGTTAACAGTTCCTCGGGAAGACAAATGCCTTCACTCCAGATGTCTTTCCTTCCTCCTTCTTCTTCCAGCTTCGATTGCTGAGCACGAGATCGTATGGAATAACCCTGGGGTCAGCTGGAATCAGCTGTCACAGCTGGGCCCCCTCCCACCTGCTTGTGCTGCCCCAGCCCACCTGCTGGTGGGGTGGTGTGAGACCCGACACAGGTCTTGAGAAGCAGGTGTGGTACAAGCACTAGCCAGCAGGAACCAAAACATCTCTGTATTATCAGCACTGTTTCCACCACAAATCCAAACACAGCACCATGCAAGCTGCCATGGCTGCCTGGAAACAGAACCCTGGAAGTTTCAGGGCCACCAGGTGGGCAGTAGAGTTGGCTGGTGACTGGCCCCTTTCCCCAGTTGGTGCTAAACACCTGAGCCCATTCAGGGCCAACTCTGGCAAGTGGGGACCTCCCAAGATGAGACAAGTGTCTGTGAAGGGGCTCAATGACCTTGTGGATTATCTAACAGGGTTTCTAGTGTTCCCAAAGGAGAGTGACAGTCCCTGATGGAGACCTGAGCCGTGAGGTTGTAACCTGGCACTGGGTGAGGGTGGGAAAGCTTTGGGGCTGCTCACTGCTGCTAATGCCACCGAGACCAAATCCCCTGCACACCTTTCCCTCCCCCCCTTCTCAGCCTCCCTGCTGCTCCCCAGGCTGGTCCTGCGGGAAGTGCAGAGACGGCCACGAACCCCACAGGTGGAAAACCAGGAGGACACTGTGCACCACGTCAGGAGGAGAAACAGCAGCCAGAGCTGAGGTCCTGTGCTGTGCAGCCCAGCCCTGCAGCTGCCACGGAGGGCACAGCACTTCCCCATTTCCCCAGGAAACCTCCCTTCCACGTTTCCCAGCTCCAAAATGGCTCAGCTTCTGCATTCCAGGGCAACTCTCCATGTGTCTGGCTCATGATAAAGCCACCCCAGTCACCCCTCTCTGTGCTCTTGCTCCAGAAACACACACCAGTCCTCACCCTCACTGATTGCATTTGCAATCACAAGTTTGTCCTGCCCAGCCCCACATGCACCCTGTGGACATTGTGTCACCATGGCACACAGGCCTCCAGGGAAATTTTTACTCCAAACTCTCACTCTTATTTTTAACTAGGCAGGGAATAATGAATTTTATTAGCAAATTTCTATCATTATGAGATATTCTTCTTAAATAACCCCTGTGCTGTGTTTTTACTGCTGATTACATTAAGCACTTTGAATATTAACCCTATTTTTAAAGTTTCTAAAATTGACAGGAATATTAGCAAGAAAACAGTTCAGATCCACACCCCCTGCTGATCCCCCAACTTCTGACTTTCCAAGTATGACAAAGAAACACTCAAGTGTAGAAAAACAACAGGTCTAAGGAATTTCACAGGTCACTGAACCATCAGAGGATATTGGAGCTGACTTTGAAACTACTTTGAATCACAAAAGAGAAAGAAACCTTAAATTCAGATTTGAACTTAGCACTTTCTGGGTGTGGAAGATCTGCCTGGGGGTTGGGATTGTATAAAATCATAGAATCATCCTGGTTGGAAGGGACCCTGAAGATCATCAAGTCCAACCATAACCTAAATCCCCCTCCCATAACCTAATTTACCAATTCAGTGCTTAAATCCTGTCCCTAAGCACCACATCTACATTTCTTTTAAACACTTCAGGGATGATGACCCCACCACCTCCCTGGGCAGCCTGTTCCAGTGTCCAGCCCCTCTCTGGGTTAAGAAATTCTTCCATTGCTCCAGTGTAGGAACTAGAGGACACTGATTTGCAGCAGCCAAGAAGCTGGTCCCTGCATCCCTCCACACTCTCACCTCCTTGCAGGCTCCATTTAGGCCAAGTCCCAGGACTCTGAGGGATGGAACTTGGCTTCAAGCTCAGGGTATTATTTTGTTTTCACTGTAGAAGAAACCCACCAGTAGGGATTTGGAAACAAGGAGCTCTGCTGGGGAGCCTAGGTCTGCAGCAGCAGTGCCACGCCAGCAAGCACCCACTTGGAAGGATTTTCTCTAGTTTTAAGGTTAAAAGTCCAGACATAAGTTGGCCCTCTCTGGGGGGTTTTGTACACAGGACACGGGTACAGGCTCCGGGTGTCTTGTTTGTCAGCAGGGATGGCTTTGATGAAGATGACAGGCATGGCTGGGGTTAGTTCCTTCAGCCTTGCATCTGTGATTATCCCAGCCTGCAAAGGAAAGAAGACAAAGTCTCAACCAGATGTCCATGATATCCACCCGACACACATCGTCCTCTCTCCTGTTTATACAAGTGAAAGGATCAAGGGGGTGGATGAGTTTATTTGAGGTAAGGGGGGGTCTGGATCAAACATCTACTTTGTTTCATTAGAAGGCCCCTTCAAGCACACCTTATTCCCCAGGGGTACAGAGAGATGGCTGCTCTCCCCAGGTGCTCAAACCCATACACACCTGAGCTGGATTTTGCAGGGGAACAACGTTCCTGGCTATGTCCAGCCACATCACCCTGGTGCTGCTCTCAGCCAAGGTTTTGCCAAAGCAGAACCAGCTTGTGGGAAGCCTTGCTTGAGCTTGGTCAGTTGTGGGCACCTGAAAAGGGCTCGGGATGGAGGACAGTGCTCACCTGAGTCTAAAAAAGCACGGAGTAATTCTCCCACCACAACACCAACATCTGAGCACCACCTGGGATACACTTGGCTGTGCAATGAATGCACTCAAGGTTTTGAGTGGCCCCAAAAGGCACCACAGGCTTGTTTCCACTCTCACACCAACAAGGGGGATTCAGAAGGACTATTCCTGAAGGAATATTACCATTAAATAACAAGTCCACACTACTCTCTTCAAAGCAATGCTCTGCTCAGGAGGCTGCCTGATGCAGGAGAAGGGGGCTGGGCTGTCAGGGCATGACACCATAGAACCACAGACTGGTTTGGGTTGGAAGGGACCTTATAGATCACCCAGTTCCAAACCCCCTGCATGGGCAGGGACACCTCCCACCAGCCCAGGTTGCTCCAAGCCCCATCCAACCTGCCCTTCAACACTGCCAGGGATGGGGCAGCCACAGCTTGTTCCTCTAACATGAGTCTCTCTGGCAACTTCTCTTTCTCCTTCTGACAAGAAAATGCCCTGCCCATCCATCAGCTGCCAGGAAAGCCTGCAGAATTGCTTAAGAGGAGCTAGAGAGACCAAATTAAAACAAATAATGAAACAGAAATAAAACTCAGTGCTAAAGAAACTGCCTCTCATGGCAGCTTAGCTTCACATATCATCATTATTTCAAATGCTCTTAGATCAGACACGTGGGATGAGATTCAACCTCTCTAGTAGTTTATTTAGCTCTGCAAATGAGTGAAGAAAAATGATCCCTCTTGTGACACACCTTGGTTTAATTGTATTAATGCCATCTGTTACACTAAGCTGTGATAAATCCAACTCTGATTTAGGATTTTTGCTTTCCAATGTGCTCAACAAACACCAAATAATTCTTAGAATGCTTTGCAAAGAAGCTATTTATCAGGCATTATTATGTGCTCTTTTTAAACCCACATCTTTCATTTCTGAGGGAGGATTTTGATCAGATCTCTTTTTTTTTCCTGCTGACAATTATTCAAATCAAATTTCTAAGATAGAATATGTCTCTTTCTGGGTTAACAAGAGTTGAAATCTTCCTGAGCTCTCTCTGTGGAACATGTCACTGTGTTATGTCTGGGCTCATTTGCACTTGCATTTTTTGTATTGCTCTCATCATCAGAAATTAATCCTACTCTGGAAGTAATTTCCCCCAGCTACTGGCACAGCACACCTGGTAAAAGCCACTGTTCTGTGCTTGGAGAGCTCAGGCCTCAGGTCTAACAGAAGTCTTCATGTCTGACTCTCCTGACTTCTCAACAGGCAATTTGAAGAGTGGACCTTGCAACATGGCATAGAATCACAGAGTTATGTTGGTTGGAAAAGACCTTTAAGATCATCAAGTCCAACCACTACCCCAGCCCTGCCAAGGCCACCACTGCCCCATGTCCCTCAGCACCACATCTACATGGCTTGGAAACCCCTCCAGGGATGGGGACTCCACCCCTGCCCTGGGCAGCCTGGGATAGGGCCTGACAGCCCTTTCCATGAAGAAATTGTTCCCAATATCCAGTCTAATCCTCCCCTGGCACAACTTGAGGCCATTTCCTCTTGTTCTATCTCTTGTTCCTGGGGAGCAGAGACCAACCCCCCTGGCTCCAACCTCCTCTCAGGCAGCTGCAGAGCCAGCAGGTCTCCCCTCACCTCCTCGTCTCCAGGCTGGACACCCCCAGCTCCCTCAGCTGCTCCTCCTCAGACTTGTGCTCCAGCCCCTTCCCCAGCTCCCTTGCCCTTCCCTGGACACTCTCCAGCCCCTCCATGTCCTTCTTGTCCTGAGGGGCCCAGACCTGACCCCAGGATTCAAGGCATGGCCTCCCCAGTGCCCAGCACAGGGGGATGATCCCTGCCCTGCTCCTGCTGGCCACACCAGTGCTGGTACAAATGGATGGGTTCTAAGACACAGAACAGTTGTAAGAAGCTAGGGATGCTAATGGATGCCCCAAATACAGGTCCAGCAAGCCAATATCCCTTCCCACTCAGCTGCACCTTGAGGTGTTCCTAGCTCAGGCACACCTGCACCACAGCTAACTCAGGTGCTTTTGGCTTAAAGACCTTCAGCACAGCTTGGTTGTCTCTCAGATTGAGTTGCCTCTGCTTGCAGGGAAGAGGGGCTGGTGATATGACCAGCAGTGAACATCATTCCAAGGTGGTCCAGAGATTGCTGGGGTTAGTGGCTTCAACTGGACATAGTAAAGGAGAAAAGAGCCATCCATGGAGCACACAGTGAAGAAGACCTAATGATGTGCTGTCCAGTAAAGCCAAATGAGAGAGGAATTTTTATCACTGAGTAGTTTAAGAGTTGAGACACAAATGGAAAAGGCTTTGCTAAGTTATTAAATTTTCAGAAGAACCATAAATAAGAGACTGGCTGTTCACAGCACAGTTTGCAAATGTCCCCTCCATGGCTGCAGGGTCAGTTTATCACTGGAGATCTCAGCTTGAGCCACATCCTACACTCACTCTCCTAGCTCACAAATAAGTTGACAGTTACTGACAGTTGACATCTGCAGGAAAAGACTTCACATGGTGCCCCAGCTCATCCCCCTGGGAAAAATGTCAGTCTCTGATGCATGAGATTTGATGTACCTGGTGCCTCTGCAGAAGAACGAGGCAAGTGGTGATGTTTGGGACTGTAGCCCCAGAACTGGGCTGTGCCAGGGCTGGGTTACACACTGATGTTGTCTTCATCCTCATCTGTTGCTGTGAGCAGCTCAGATCAAAACGAATGGTTTGCAACTGCTCCCACAGATACAGAACTGCTGGAACCATCAAATAGATGTGACTGTTCCTGGCCACACAGGAGCCACAGGCCTGCCAAGCCTCTCTGCTGGTTTAAGCCCAGTGCTTGACATAGAACTGGCTTTAGAAAGTGCAGAGAAGTGGCAGCTTGAAGCAGGCACCACACCCTGAGAGTTCAGCCAGTGCTCAGCACACTCTGCATCCCTCCCAAGCTCAAGGTGCTGTGCTGGTCACCCCTGGCAAAGCTGCCTGAGGCACCTGAGGTGCAAAACCCACTTCTCCCTTGTCCTCTCCTGCTCCTTGGTGAGGAGCTGGGCACAGAACTGGCACCCAGCTCTACTGCTGGGAGCAGAAAAGCCAGGAATCAGTCAGCAGAGTCCCATGGCTTAAGATGAAATGTCTCAGTGTCACCAGCCCAACCACCCCTCCCTAAATCCCATTGACTTGACCAGTGCTACATCATTTGGACCCCAAATAACCTGCTTGGTTTCATTTCATCTAATCTAATAGCTGCCTGCTGTTTTGTAATGAATGTCTTATAAATTTAAGGCACCCAAGGGCAATCATAAATGTTTGAATAAATAGAAAAATGTGAGTAGCAGAACACAGAAGTAATTTTCTTCGTTTTTTTGGAGGCACAATCTAGATGTGAAATGTTCTTTTAAAAGTGGAGGTGTTCCCCAGGGGACTTCTTCTAAACATCACCCACCATTCTTAGCACAAGATTAATTTGGAAGGAGTTTGCAACCCAAAAGGACTGTGCACCTGTTCTAAAAATGCTGCATCCACTAATATCTCCTGCTGCTCACTGGATTACAGGTAAAATGAACAGTTTCACTGGGTGGAAATGATAGTTCAGTGTGAGCAGCAATATGAAAATACTCTCTGCCTTTCTGAAATACAGGGAAGCATGGTACCCAGAGATGATGACTGGTTTTATAAAAATAATTACTCAGTCTTTCAATCACAAGAAAAATGGAACCAGAACAACAAAAAAAGTTGTTACAATAAAAAAAAGAGCCAGGGAGAATCTCCATCCCTTACTGGATGCAGAGGGGAACATTGCAACCAAGGAGGAGGAGAAGGCTGAGATACTTAATGCCTTCTTTGCTTCTGTCTTTAATAAGCAGAGCAGGTTCCCCCAGGGTGTTCATCCTCCTGAGCTGGAAGATAAGGATGGAGAGCAGAACAACCCCCCCATAATCCAGGAGGAAGTAGTTAATGACCTGCTTCTGCACCAGGACACCCACAAGTCTATGGGGCCAGATGGGATCCACCCCTTTATCTGCCACCCCAAAGGGATGGCTAAAGGTTGTGCTTCATTCTTGGCCACAAGCTCGAGCTGTGCAGGTGACATCCTGCAGCAGCCACCAGTGGAAAGACACTGGTCTGGATTTGGCACATCTCACCCACCCAGATCTGGAGACACGTAGGAAATCAGTCCTTCCTTTCTCCTCACTGCTGACCAGGTGACAGAGCAGTGACACTGCAGAAGTCTGCCATGCCACCTTTGGAGGCCACAGTGAGATCACAACCACGAGAAGGTGCAGGGACAAGAGAGTCTTGAGGGGAGCCCATGCTTTCTGTCTGAAGGAACACCACGAGTACTCACCACAGCTTAGTCAAAGTTCACTGAGGCTGAGATTCACCTGATAAAAATGGGATCTATCAGTCCAGGCTGGCCACCCTGAACTCCCTTCACAGTCAGGGAACAGGCTGCTCCAGGGGGGGATTCATCTGAGCACCCTGGATACCTGCTCCAGGCTGCAGAGCAGAGGCTCATCTCTCACATCCTTCCCAAACCTGAAGGGGCAGCTCAAATGACTGTTTTAGACGAGCACCTGGCTGGGCTGAGAAGTTCCCCAGAGAAGAGTACCAAGGAAGAAAGCTCCTCCCTCAACAGCCTTGGTGAGCTCACCTGTGCATCCCAGCGTGCACCCTCCATGAAGAAGCCGTGGACGTAGGCGCCTTCCCGAGGAGGGCTGGCAAAATCTTCCCTGTTCTTTTTTGTCACATCACACTGCAAGGTCATCTTGTCCAAAGGCCACTCGTTCTTTCGGGCTGTGGACTGCATGATGGCTGTCAGGAAAGACTGGGGATTAAAGAACCCAGAAAGCCACACTGTGGAAGGTAAGGAGAAGTCTCCTGTCCAGGTCTCCAGTTCCTTGATGCGAGTGAGGAGGTCAGCAAACCATGTGCCCAGGCTGGCAGTGGAAGGGTAAGCCTTCTTTATCCAGGACTCAGGCACTGCATCCAAGAAGAGGGCATTCTGCAGGTTCTCCATGTCACTTGTCATGGTCAGTTCTCCCTGAGTGAGAAAGGGTATAATCAGCATGGACAACTGCTCCACCTGAACAAAGCCAGGTCAAAAGCAAAAGCTGAGCTAGAGGGGTGGAAGAGCACACCACCCTGTCTCCAGTGCTCACATGCTGTGAACTTCTTTATGAGTTTTAGGCTTCCATGAACATGTTCTACAGCACATTAATTGCATCCTCACCCCCCTACTGTAAAACAGTCCTTGGAGGAACAGCTGTGTGGCAGAGTGACAGCAAGCATGGGTGTCCCTCAGGTGTCCCAGTGTTCCTTCTGCTTTCTCTCACTGACCAAGGATCTTTCTAGGGCACATTTTCAGAGGTGCAAAGCTGTTCTCACTCATTCTGCCAGGGGAGGATACTGGAAACCCTCATGATCTACCCTGAAACTGTCCAAATGTCTGTTGTGTCAAGTCCTGTCCCCCTCCTCTCCTCCACTTTTCCTCACTCCCCTCCTCCTTTATGACTTTGTAGCACAAGTCTGGCTTTATGATTTCACATGTTGTCTGCAAATGTAATCACAGTTTCTTTCACAGCAGGGAAACACATGACAGATCTAGATATGATTCAGCCAAGTGACATACAGGGAGAAGTTTGGCTTTTCCTTTACTCAGCAATTAATTAAAAGCTTTTAGAAACCTCCTCCAGACAGGAGCAGAGTTGGACCAGCCCTGCACGGCCAAAAAGAGCTTATGCACAGTAATAATAGCATCCCTCTTGAAGTTCTGGTACTCTTCAGAGGGTCCCCAGGGTCTGCTAGGCAAAGGTTGAGGCTCAGCTCATCATGTCTTGGCCTGCAGGCAGTGCCTGGAGCCTCTCACTGAGCCTGGGGCTGGGCGACTGTCTCCTCGCCTGGAGATGCACAGGGGTGGAGGTAGAGCAACCTGCTCTACCTGACCCTGCTTTGAGCATGGGGTTGGCCTAGATGATCTCCAGAATAACTGACCTGTGATTCTGTGACACTCAAGCCAAGCTGCCTGCAAAGACAAAACCCTGCAGCAGCAGTGCCAGCTCCTGCAGGCACCTAAAGCCCTTCACCATCTAAACCTCTGCCTGCCCCATGCTGAGCTCGAGGGGTACAACACACCAGAGCAGTTTGGGGACTTCTAGTTAACATTTTTCACCTCTTTCCATTAGAAGTACTTACATTTGTCCCCTTACCATTTTTGCCAAAACTTATCTGACTTACAATTCCTCTTTGCCTCAGGCTGAGTGTTTTTGGAAAGAGGAACTGAAAGCAGTTGAGCCGTAGCTGAGAAGGAGGGCACAGGAACTGGGTCGGTCTATTCACATTAAAAAATCCCAACTGTTCTTTCACAGGACTTCAGTGCCTCCAGCCATGAGGTCAGCAGAGGTGCCCTTTACTGGGGCCACAATTTTGCTTTAGCAAAAGTTGAAAGCTGCTTAAAGCAACCCCCACACCTGCTTAGCTACGCTTGTCAGAGTCCAGCAGTTAAAAATCTTTGCAGTTTATTCCTTTGCTGACCATGCCCCGCAGAGCTCTGGTCTGCAGATCCCACTGACAGGCTCCAGTAGGACAAGATCACAGCTAGAGACCAACCACAGCATGGGAGAGTGCCCTTGTGGATGGACCATGGTGCACCAGGCACTAGCAAGTGGAGAAAGCTCAGTGCTGAGTGATCAGGACTTGGGACAAGCTCAGAAGCACCAGTTTGGTTCCTTCCTCATTCATACCACACTGCTCATCACCTCCCACCCCAAGAGAACTTAGACCTGGAGAGGACTTAGTCAATAGGCTGGTCTCTGGCTAAAGCTGTGGCAAGGCCATACAGGAAGAAAGAAAAAAGAAAGAAGTCTGAGGGGCAAAGTTCTGCACTGGTGACAGCAGGACCCTGAGAACCACAGGGCCTTCCAACAGAGACACTCAGAAGGGTTTTGCACTCCTGGAAAGGTTCTAAAGAGGGTAAAAGATTGCAAAAGGTGTGCAAGAATTCAAATTGACTTAAAGCCACAACCCACACGATCATATATCCTGTCTACTTTACTTTTCAGGAAACAAATGAATTAGCCAATGTAATTCTCAGGAAGGCTTAAGAGAAGCTATTTTTACAGCCTGAGCACCCAAGCATGGCTGCTGGAATCTCCTGTGAGGGTTCACAACATCTCCAGCAGCTATCTCATACTGTTGTCCAAACACAATTACGCATAAATTTGCATTTCAGATGCTGAATACTAAAGTACATCCAGAATGATTCAGATTCCTCCTTTTTTTGTTGTCTTTTTTCCTCCCCAAAATGCTGGCAGGAACTTTCATTAAAGACACCCTTGAAGGAAAACTTCATCAGCCTTCAGACATTCCCTCAAGAGGAGCAGGCTATTGTCCCAAATTGTTTTCTCAGGCAAGGTTATTTTCAGTTGATACAGTGAAATACCCAGTTAGCCTTACAAAATTTAGTCTTACTTTCTCCTTTTTATAATATTGATTATCCTCATTGTGGGGGCTGAAGTTGCAAACCAGAAAATCTGCTTGCCAAAATTACCCTGGGTACAGCATTAACATGCAAACGTTTCAGCCCAGCCTCTGGTCTCACTCAAGTCATCCAGAACAAAGGGCTTTGAAATGCAACATGCCAGTTATTTTTGATGGCTACCAGTCTATTGCAATTTCTCTTCCTCTTAATGGGATGTCTCCTATTTTTGGACCCAACAATCACTTTCCGCTGCACAGACAAAATGAATTATTCAAACATTCAAATTAGGCATGACATTTCCAAATCGACTTCCTTGAGCAGAGAGTCAGTTAAGAACAATAAGACTTGCTTCCTCTGTGTTTTACTTATTCTCTTCTGAGCCCCGTGGTTCCTGCTGTGTAAACTCTCCTCCTCTGAGTGCTGTCAGTCCAGATCCCCAGTCCCACAGATTAACAGGCATTAGCAGCTCTCCCAGGAGCTGCTCACACAAGGAACAATTCATGAATTATTTATCTCCCAAACTGAGTGTGGGACCTTGCAGCCAAGTCAGGACAGCAGCACTGCCTACAGAGCACCAGTCTGAGCAGGAGCAGCTGAGGGATGTCCAGCCTGGAGACAAGGAGGTGAGGGGAGACCTGCTGGCTCTGCCTGAGAGGAGGTTGGAGCCAGGGGGTTCAGGCTCTGCTCCCCAGGAACAAGTGATGGGACAAGAGGGAATGGCCTCAAGTTGTGTCAGGGGAGGATTAGATTGGATCTTGGGAACAATTTCTTCAGGGTTGTCAGGCCCTGGCCCAGGCTGCCCAGGGCAGTGGAGGGGTCACCATCCCTGCAGCTACTTAAAGACCATGAAGATGTGGTGCTGAGTGACATGGTTTAGTGGTGGCCATGGCAGGGCTGGGTGAACAGTGGGACTTGATATTCTGAAGGGTCTTTTCCAACTAAAGTGATTCCATGATTGCATGAAACAGCCAGAGCAGGGCCAAGCATCACCTGTCCACTCTGGGGTACCCAAGACATGGGAAGGGCTCACTGGGGGATGCTGGGCAGCAGTGCAGGTCATGTTCAATGTGTAATTCAGCTCTGCAGGGACCCACATGCAACCTTTGGTTGCAGGCATAGAAGAATTATCCACTGGTGCTATCTCAGACCCTTCAAATTTGTCTCTTCAGCATAAACAGGATGAAGAAATGCTGACATGAATAGATACTGCTGCTCATCTGCTACTCAGAAGTCCTTAAGTCCAGGCCCTGTGGTGTCTCTCAATCACACCGTAGGGACTGAGGCCTTTGGGACCTACCTATGTAGTCACTGGAGGTGCCTTTTCTGCAGCTCCAATTTCACTTCCCTGCCATGATCTGTGGCAGGGTTTGGGGGAGAAAATTACATCCTCTATTGTTGCCTGCTTTCTGGGGTTTATTAAAGCCCATGCATCCACTCGTTCCCCCTCATCCCAACACTAAATGGCTCATTCTTCTCCATATTAAATCTAATTGCTACACATCGTCCCAGTTACAATGATATCTTGTTTGGTCCACCTGGATTGAAACATTAAATCATTTCTGTTTACCTGTCTCAGGAAACAGAATTTTCAGTTCCACTGCCTTACGCTAGCAAATAAAGGAAATCTGTCTACAATAATTGACTACACAAATATGAGCCTATTTTAAAATGGATTGTACATACTGGGCCACCATGAAGTGCATATGATGTGTCCCTCTCTTGAATCAAGACAACAGGCACCAGCAGCAATGCAGAAATGTCTGAGGTAGCCGAGGCCTGAGCTGCTGGGATCACAGAGCACAGCCCAACACAGATGGGACTCAGAAGCAGCCACGTCCCATCCCTGCAGAGCAGCAGCTTCCCAAAATCCCAGAGCCAACCCCAGCACCTCTGTGTGCACGCTGCAGATCTGTCCTTGGAAGATCTCTCTTCAAAGCTGAGCTCAGGAGAGGGCTGAAATTGTCATTCAGTCTCAAGACAGGTCCTCCTTGCTCACCTGTCAGCTCTTTCAGGCATCACCTTCTGGAGCAGAGTCCAGGTTCTTTTCTGGGTGGAGAAGCAAGCATGGGCTGAGCAATCATGGACAGTATCTCCATAGGGAAGGTCTGCTCCTGACCCTTCTCTACTAGCAAGTGACTCACACCCAGCAAGGGGAGTTATATCTCTGTCAAAACTCTTTTTTAGACTTTTTTCCTCTTATTGCTCTGGACGTTTTGCCTCTTTACACATGACCAACCTTTCCTTTGATTTCAGCTCAGCTTGTGCCTTCAATGACACTTGGTTAACAAGTTCCCCCCAGTCCCTGGGCATTTTGTGAGAAGATGTGATATTTTTGTTGTTGTTGTTTTCCTTTAAACAGGCCACATCTCAATTTCTGAGTGACCTGTTGTTGCTGTGCTACAGTATCAGGGGCACAGAAGTGCCTGGTCTCTGCTCCCAAAAAAGCAGTCATTGCTCTGTGTGTCTTTAACCTCTCCCAGTGCCCGCGGACAACGTGTCATTTGGAACCCTCTGTGAGCCCTTCCCCGCAGACCCACACTGGTTTTATGGCAGTGCTGAATGAAGAATGGGATCCCTTTTACTCCCAGAGCACCTTTTCCATTCATCGAGGCCCTGGTTGAGCACCCAAAGCTCCCACCCACCTTCAGCCCCAGGTCCAGCTCCTGGAGCGAGCGCTTGATTTCACCGGTGAGGATGTTCATGCGCTCACACTCCTGGAAGGCAACCACGACGTATGGTGTCCTCTCCTCCACCTTTGCCATCAGTTCTGCTATGTTAAACTCATCCACCAGTTTCTCTAACATCTCTTCCAGAAGAGCTTTCACCTACGGGCCAAAGGGAAAGAGTGGGATGTTAGGAGGGACCCGCAGGGCTCTCCGTGCTGACGGCTGCCTGAACACGGAGTGAAAACTCCATCTCTCAGCCAGTGTCTCCAAAACAATCCCTGTCAGCTGCTTTGGCCCTGGCACTTTTCAAAGCACTTGCCCCATTCTATTAAAATTCAAATGCTTGCTAAAGTTGATGAGCTTTCAAAAGGATGGTTTAAAAATGTCACAGTGGCATGCAGCAGCCTCCCTTCTTCCTGGGTCTCAAGCCTCTCTTCTTTCTTCTCCTCAGGTCAGGTGCCATGCAAGAAGGTGGATGGAGCTACAGCCTCAGCTGAGCCTCAGGACAGCTGAGTTTACCAGCTGTTTTCTGGGGTGTATTGATAGAGAGAGGTGATTATATAAAATTTCATTTTAAGCTGAAATTTGGCATTCTGAACTAACAGAGCCTTGAAAGAAAAGCATAAGGAAACAGAAGTATTTTCTGGTCACCATCACAGCTTGGTTTGGAAACAGTGCTTTATATCTCTAAATACTAAACAGGGAAAGCTCCAAAGCAACAGGGTGTTCCTAGTGGAGCGAAAATAAATAAATCAGACAAAAACCTTTCTGGTTGACAGGCATGAAGCTCCTCATCCTGGTGGGATCAGCTGTATCTCTCAGGTTTACACGGGCCATTTATCAGGTTGGCATGGAAGCCTCTTACACAATGCTTTGCTTCACTTCTGTGCTGGAACCTGAGCAAGACTTGTGCTTCTTGGGGAGTTTTCAGGAACACACAATGCACAGTTACAACTCTCTGCTCTGATGTGCAGACCCTGGGGTGCAGGTGCCAGTCGCCCGCCAGCAGCAGAGGCAGCCCGGGGTAATGTTAGTGCCATGCCCACCAAGATTCAGAGTTTGGACCCCAGACTCACATTTCCTCCCACTGCTGCTCTTTCAACCCCTCCACACTCGTGTCAGACATTACACAGAGGTGATGATGTGAGGCTTTTACTGCAACCAGCCAAGAGGCTCAAGATAAAGCTCGGCTGGAAAAGCTCTTCAGCTCCACCTCAGGGGCAGTACAGAAACAGCCTCTGATTTGAAACCCCTGCAAATCCCTTTGGCTCTGATTTTTCCATACCAGTTACAGCTCCTTTTCTTTAATGTGGCCTCAGAAATTTGTGGGAGTAACTGGACTTGTCAGAGTCTCAGCTCGGCCAAAGCAGGGGCTGGAAATCCTCAAATGGAGAAGCTATGAGACAGCTCTGAACTCTCATTCAGGGACCAGGTGGAAGGGATTCAGCCAGTGCCAGTTACAGCTCAGGCAATGAAAGAGTCCATCTCCAGAAGACAATCAGCTGTGGGAGCATCCCCCAGGCCCAGTGCAGGGCAGCGCAGTCACTCAGACTGATTTAAGCAGCTTTTCTTCTCAGAGAGATCACAAAAGCCACGAGGACTTCTGTGCTCCTGTGAGTCTTCTTGACTCTCAGCAGGAGTTTGCAGGGTAGCCATGCCCTGTGATGCCACTGCTGGGTCACTCACTGGTCATTTTGCTTCTCTGGCCAAGGAGTTTAATTGTATCTCAATAGCAAAAGGACTGGGAGGGGAGAAGAGGTAGTCACATTTGCCATCTTTGAACTTATTTCCCTCACCTCCAATTCCAGTTTGAACTGAAAATTAACATGCTGAGTAGGTCTAAGAGCCCCTTAGGCCAAGACAATAAGTTCCTCAGCACCACACCAAGCCAAAGGAAGCACGTGTGAAACCTCAGACTTCATATGAGCTTTCTATTAGCCATTCATTAATTTGCAGAGCTTGAAAAAACAGAGCTGGGACCTCAAGACTGCAGAAATAAAAACCAAAGCGAGTGTTGGCTGCTTTCAGATCCTGTTACAAGTGCTTGGGCCAGATTTAATGGGCTGTGAGTTTGGAGAGGATGAGCTGAGACCAGCCTAGTACATAGGGCATAGCAAAGGAGTTCTGCTGGAATAAAGAATTACAGGACCTCATGGAGCCTGGGAGCTGGGTGGGAACAGCAGTAAGAAGTGGGCTGAGCTCTGGGTGGCACATGGTGCCTGGCAGACTGTGCTCAGGGTGCCCATTGCTGTGGCAGTCACAGCATGATCCGTGGGGACCAGTGACTTGGAGCCAGGGGAGGCCACAGAAGGTTTATTTGCAACGTCTTTGCAGGATGACAATGAAGGCACTGCAGTTCAGGGGGTAATTAAAAGCCACTGTCCTATTACTGACAACACTTCAATTACATCCCACCGTGGTGATGCTGTGCATAATATAAAGCTGGTGGTTTTAGACACTCAGTTTTTGTCTGGCAAAGGCAAAACACACGATACTGAGGAGCTGAGACAAACCAGTGCTAGACAGGAATACTCAGGGACAAGACAGGTATCAAAATTCAAAATCCAACAGCTCCTTCCTCTACCACTCTCACCGTTTCTTCCCTGGTCACCACTCCTCCTTCACCCATGCTGCTGTCCCGGGGCTGCATCTCCAACACGGTGTGGAAGAGCTTCTCTGAGGTCTGGGTAAGGAAGCCAATCTCAGCATTGGGGTGGAGGCCATAAAGATAAGGAGACTCTGGAGGCAAGGCATCATCTACATACTGTGCAGAGAAGTGCAGATTCAGGTTAGGCCCTGGGTCCAGGGCACTTTTTCCTGCAGACTCCACGGCACTGGAATTATCACCCATCCCAGGAAGTGAGCCCAGGCTGACACAGCTCTGCTGGTGGCTGAAACACCAGCAAACTGGTGGGAGAAAGAAGTGTGTGATTGCTCACACAACTGCTGCTACTGCTGTGAAAACGTGGTAATTGCTCAAGTTTGGCTTGGTTACATATCTCAGGCCTGGACCTTCTCTAGCAATTATCCACTGTGCATTTCAGCATCAATATCCTGAAATCTCTTGTGGGAATTCAGCTCCCAGTAGTTAAGTTTTATGAACAAAAACAGCCTAAAGTGCCTATCTCTGCTACCACGCTTGTGTACAAAGAACAGATGAGATCAGTAAGCAGATCAACAAGACTCTTCAGTGTTTCTCATCGAATCTGATGATAAAAGGAGCTTGAAAGGGCTGTTTCAGCAAACAATGCGTGGATGTAATTTTCCAGGAGCCCCGTTCAAGTCTCAAGAACCAATACAGTTGTGCTATTCATGCACAAACAGAATGAGCCCGTGATGAAGTAGCAAATTACCACTAGACTTGGTTCATCCAAGGGAATGCTGAAATGTCTACAGAAACAGAACATAATGGGAAATAACAGGAGGTGTGTTGAAACACTGCAGTCCTATTCACTGCCTCCTAAAACAGATTATAGAGCAGTTATAGAAGACATTATATTTATGTGTATAAACAATGCCAAAAAACCAAAGAGCTTACCTGATGATAGCCATTATAGTCCATGTTCCCTGGGAGGGGGAACCCCGGAGCAAGGAGGAGTTCTCCCTCCAGCATTTCTGGCTTAATAAATTCTTCCAAATAGGTTTTGCAAAGCCTCCTGTCCCAGTCATCTGTAATGTGACCTCCGTACATGATCTCACCAAAGAGGTACCGTAAATCATCATATGGGACCTGAAGAAGGAACCAGGAGGACACGAAGGAGTTGAGCCAAGCCAGAGCTCCTCCAGCCACGTGGCCAAGCTGCAGAGTGCAGCCCTGAGCACTGCTCTGCACAGTGGGTGCTTCCACTTCACTAGTGCAGTTTTCTAAGTAAACAAACATTAGGGAGTAGTTAAATCCTGCCCAAGGAAAACTTCATCATGGCATCGATTCCCTGAAGCTTCCCACTAAAATGCACATTTATTCTAAGCTCTGTTAAACTAAAGATCACTACGTATTTTCAATTAATAAAGACAACAGGCACTATCTGCTATGATTTGTAACCTGCTACAGATGAGAGAAGCAGTGAGGCTTCCCATCCCACCACAAAGGTTGACCAAACTGTGAAGCTGTCAAACCAAAGACACCAAAGAAATGGCACTTGAGGAGAATTCCCGAGAGTTTCAGCACAAGCCAGTCCATCCAACCACCAACCATAGAATCCCAGACTGGTTTGGGTTGGAAGGGATGTTCAAGATCACCTAGTTCCAACCCCCTGCCATGGCCAGGGACACCTCCCACCAGCCCAGGCTGCTCCAAGCCCCATCCAACCTGCCCTTCAACACTGCCAGGGCTGGGGCAGCCACAGCTTCCCTGGGCAACCTGGGCCAGGCTCTCACCTCCCTCACACTAAAGAATTCCTTCCTAATGTCTAACCTAAATCTCCCCTCTTCCAGTTTAAAGCCATTACCCCTTGTCCTACCATGAGATGCCCTTGTAAACCTTTGATACACACACCTTTGAGCTGGCTTCCAGGTAATTGTACAGCACGTTCACAGAGATAGTGAGGTCTCCAGTGCTAAAGGGGTAGGACCGGTTCCAGCCTTGGGGGCCAAACTTGCGCCTTTCCGCCACCACAGCATGGAAGTAGCAGAGGGCAAAGAGGATGCTCTTGAACTCGTTCTCCCGGGTGCACATCTCCAGGGTATCCTGCAAGAGAGGCAGGGCTGTGGAAATCCACTCTCCCCTATGTCTCAGCGACTGTCAAACTCACCGGATTTTTTGGGATTGATCTCACTGGGCCCGATTTGCCCAGTCAGTTCTCCTCCGCGTAATAAACACACTCGCTGATCTTCTCCAGGAGTGGCTTTGCATTGCAAATTTATCAGCGAATTCTGATGCATATTTTCTGAATTAACATTTTCTCTTTCAACTGGAAGAGGCTTTGCTCAGGAGCACACCCTGACAGCCAAGAAGGGAGGGAACACGTGTGCCCACCCACCGTGCCCCACGTCCCACACCAGAGGGATGGAGAGAGGCAGCACAGCGGGGCTGGGACCACAGCCCTAAGCCAGGCTTCTGCTGAGGACTGTGCCTGGAAGAGCTGAAGTCTACCCTGTCCCTTGAGCACAAAGGGCTTCCCTGGGGCAGGGTTTTGCTGAGCTGCAGGCTGAAGCAGCAGGACACTCTCCTCAGCAGGCTGTCACCCTCTGCACCAAGCCAGCCCAGCCACAGGCTGCAGCAACATATTCACCAAGGGCACGACCTTGAGCAGCACATTAAAGCAGGGATGTGAGAAACTGTTAAAAATCCAAGCAGAGGAGATCAAACACTTGCAAAAAAAAACAAACAAACAAAAAAAAAACCCAAAAATCTCTAATGAAGCCCTTTAAAGCCAGCACAGCAATGGGGGCTTCCCTTCCCAACCTCCAGGTGATGCTTCAGTGGAGAAGGGGGAGCCTGAGTCATTTAGTCAATGAAAATGAACAAAGAGAACCAGTCCCCAGAGAAGTCTGAGGTGCTGGGAGTGATGTCTCAGCAGGTGGGCACCCAGGGGAAACAGCCTGAGTATCAGTGCTAGGGGAGAGCAGAGCAGCAGGAGGGATGAAGGGCTGGAGTTGTGTGCATGACACGAGGCTGAAGCTCAGCTTTCCTGGGGGAAGCAGATCCCCCTTCCCATGGCTGAAGCCAGGCAGGTACTTGCCCTGCTCTGCCCTGGCAAGAGCAGCTTTGCTGGGCAGCAGATCCCCTGCCCCATGGCAGGGACCTCAGGGGATCTCCCACAGCCAACAGTGCAGATCTCCCCAGACCCAGGAGGGGAACCTGTTGGGAAGACTGGCCTGTGCCTTCACCCCCAGCTCTGCAAACCTCCCCAGGAATGACCCAGGCAGGGCACGATGGCTCTGACTGCTGCAGCTGAGCAAGCAGCTGAGTAAGGAGGGAGTAGCTACCCCAGCCCCTCCACTCTCCCTCCCCAGGGACAGCTCCTTTAAATCCACTCTGCTATGTGACAAAGATACAAAAACCACCCACAATACTTCCCTTCATTACCTTTATCTTAAAAAAATACAATGTCAGCCCTCTCCTCAGCTGGGGAGGATACAAGAGCTCGGGGGCTGTGCTGAAAAAGAGGAATCCATTGCTCTAAAGAGTTGACTAACTGCAGGATGTTGACTAGCTGCATAAGATGATCAAAAACATCCCAAACCCTGTTTTCCCCTTGATTAGACAACACTTCAAGCTCCCTTTCATTATCAGCAACCTGATGAAAACAGGTTCAAATTTCTCATTTTAGAAAATGTCCCTGGACTTCAGGGGGAGCTTGCCTGAATGAACACTGAGTAAGAATCCAGCTCAGTCTCATTTGGCCTCTCCATTTCGTTGTGCATTTTTCTTCCACTACAAAGCAGAACAATATTCCAGGCACAGAATAATGGGCCTTCTTTGTGGCTTTCAGCTGAAAGCTAAATTTGAACATCCATTCTGTATAAAGCAGGGAAATGAGGTGTAAAGGGGCCCAACCCACTCGCTCCAGGATTTCTGATAAGAGGCGTTTCATAATACACCAGCAATGTAGAAAATGCTAATTACTATCTGATTGCAAGGAGCAGAGGCAGGATGAAAATGTTACTTGGGGTGAAGGTCCTCCCCTCCCTTGCTCTCCAGGATGTTTCATGAAGTTCATGATGAATGGCAGTAGATAAAAAAGGAATCATCCTTCCTGACTGCTTGCATTCATCCTTGCGTGGTGCCTCCCGGCCTCACCTGCTCGGCAATGTTGGCTCCTGCCCTCGAGATTCCCTCCATACCAATGCCTAAATGGAAAAATAGTTAGGAGCTGCCCTCAATTCTCTGCTCCATGGAACAGGTTGGGGTCACTCCTGCCTGGTCTCAGCTGACAAGATGTCAGATGAAACCCTGCAAGGTTCGCCCTGCGCCTTCCTGGCGCAGCCGTCGGCCGCAGTCACTTCAGTGCTGGTGACACAAAAAGGCAGTTGGAGAGGTGAAAGTGCCTTTAGGCCCTTCTGGTGGCTTGAGGGCTGAGACAGGTCCCGCTGTGAGAGCTCTGCACACGGAAGTAGGGCAATGTGTGAGTGAAGGGAACAAGTGCCCAGGGCAGCAGGAGGCAATGGTCTGTGTCTCTGGGAGAGGTATCCTCGCAAAAGCGAGCTTAGCCCTTAGCCTGTGGTGTCCTGTGGAAAGGGGGGCAGCAGCAGGGCCACCTCCAGCAGGGAGGCTGGGCTGGCTCCAGCCTGCCTGGACACACAGGCTGTTCACTGAGGAGCCTCTGGCACCTCATCCCTGCCCTGTGCCCTGCAGTGCCCAGAGCTGCCAAGGGAGCTCACCAAGCCCAGCTCGGTTCATCACCATGTGACGACAACTCTGACCCCTGCTCTCTGCAGCACCAAAAGTACTTCCCACCACTCCCTCATGCTGTGCTTTGGTGTCCCCTGCACAAGGGACTCGGCTGCAATTCCAGCAGCAAAGAGAGGAGACAGTGGCTGCTGTAACAGGAGGGTGTGTAGGTGGTCACTGTGCAAAAAACCAATGATCAACCTGCCATCAGCTGCACTTCTTGTGGTGGCAATTGTCAGGATGGCCAACCTCACCCTCCTCTGGCAAAGCAAGTCCTCCCAGCAGGGAGATTTCAGCTCTGATTTACACCACCTCTGATGTCATCCAGCTTGGGAGCTGGATGGTGTTTGAACACACAGCACCAAGACCCCCTGCACTACTCTGGGCAGTGACATGGGGTGTGACTGTACCAGCAGTTCTGAACCTCTAGCCCTGGTTAAACAGCAGGGCAGAAAAGCAGGGTTTAACCTGCTCACCTCTCCCTGTCTTTGGGTGTTAGATACAATATGTCTCTCAGCCAAAAAGGAGTGACACAGAGACAGAAATGAAGATGAAACATGACAAAAGTCTCCTATATGCTGCATTCAGAAGATTGATTCAGTCACATAATGGCCTTTCTGAGGATCATAGATTGGTGTGAAAATGATGAAACTGGGCAGGTCTGGTATCCTGTAACCTTCTGCAAGAAAAAGGCATTGCAGGATAACATGAGTCCTCTCTTGGGAAAATCAGTGCTTGGAAAGAGATCTGTGTCCAACTTGAGGAGAGGAGAGAGAAGAGAGGAGAGGGGAGAGGAGAGAGGAGACAGGAGAGAGGAGAGAGGAGAGAGAGTTGAGAGTTAAGAAAGGGGAGAGAGGAGAGAGGAGAGAGAAGAGAGAGTTGAGAGTTGAGAAAGAGGAGAGAGGAGAGAGGAGAGAGGGGAGAGGAGAGAGGAGAGAGAGTTGAGAGTTGAGAAAGGGGAGAGAGGAGAGAGAAGAGAGAGTTGAGAGTTGAAAAAGAGGAGAGAGGAAAGAGGAGAGAGGAGAGAGGGTTGAGAGTTGAGAGGAGAGAGGGGAGAGGGGAGAGGAGAGAGGAGAGAGAGTTGACAGGAGAAAGGAGAGAGGAGAGAGGAGAGAGGGTTGAGAGTTGAGAGGAGAGAGGGGAGAGGAGAGAGGAAAGAGGAAAGAGGAGAGAGAGTTGACAGGAGAGAGGAGAGAGGAGAGAGGGTTGAGAGTTGAGAGGAGAAAGGGGAGAGGAGAGAGGAGAGAGGAGAGAGGAGAGAGAGTTGAGGGTTGAGAGGAGAGAGTTGAGAGAAGAGAGGAGAGAGGAGAGGAGTTGAGTTGTTGGATCCAAGAGCACATGATGCAAAGGGCCTTGCAGCCCAACCGGCAGGAGCAGCAGTGCCCGGCACACCCCGCTCCATGGGGCTCCAGCAGCTCTGCATGGCCCCGTTGGGCAGTCACTGGTGTCAGCCCCACTGTGCTCCTACCTGGTTGAAGTTGTCAAGGGCTTTGTGCAGGTTGGCATGCATCCCAGTCGGGGCCTCATTGGTGATTTTGATGGAGTTCTCCAGGATGCCCTGGGGAATGACGTGGCTGTCAGGGGAAGGGGCCGGCTCCGCGCTGATGAAGACGCGGAAATCCTGATGGCTGCCCTCACTGTGCTGCTCCAGCTTCTTCTCCAGAGAACCCAGCCACTTGGCCACCAGGTGGATATTCTAGCAAGGAGAAAAGGGACAAGGCTCCATCAGTCCCCCCCTGAATCCATCACACGAATGAATGGCACCTGCCCTAAAAGTTGGTGCTTGCCCTGGTAGTCCCTGCATGTAATTCACAGCCCTATTCATTCTGTCACATCAAGTATACTCTTAAATTCAAAATATTAAACAGGAATAATGGAGCAAGCAGCTATTAGGGTGTTTGGGTTCTCAGTGATGATACTCTCCTTGCTACAGCAGTGTCTGGCTGGGGAATGGAGTTCTTTCCCCAGATCTACCCAGCTCAGATGAAAATGTTCGTTCGTTTTTAACAGAGTAACAGTGAGGAGCCTCAGTATCAGCTACTGAGAAAACAAGAAGTCAAACAGGTGTCTTCACAAAGACCTTAAATATAAAATACTTATTTATTCATGCAACTAATTAGATGTATCTGGCAGGAAATTAAGCAGCATTATGTGGAGATGGTGAAATGGAGGAAGAAAAGCCTCAGATTTTCAGCTGGAGTTGCATCCAGAGTTGTAGCTCTCAGGTAAGAAAACAGCTGCTTTTTTAAAATATTGGGATTCGTGGGCTGAAACTACCCTCAACTTAAAGTTAGCTGTGTAATCCAAGCTGACTGTGTTAACAGGAATTCTGGAAGGTGATTTATTCCATCCAAAGACAGGACAAGGAACTCACTTAACTTAAATTCAAAGTAGTCGCCAAAAAGATAAACTGCCTGCAGGTGGCAAGGGAATTACAGAAAGGAATCATATTAGAGGCTTAGAATAAATATATATCACCTAGAAAAAGGACCAGAAAGGAGCTCTCTTGGTTAAACAGCAGAGTAATGGAGACTATTAGGAGTAAAATTACATTCTTCAGAAAGTGGAATTTGTGTCCAAATGGGATAAACAGAAAACAGCACAGAGCCCAGTCATGGTAAAGCCAAAAAAGGTTTTAAGAAGCAATATTCTGAAGACCATAAAAACTACTAATAAAGTATTTTCCAGAAGCCAGCAAACTACCAGAGAGCCTATAAAACTAAAAGATCATCAAGGTGTACAGGGAGTGCCCAAGAAAGGCAAGGCCAGCACAAAAGAGCTCGTATCTGCAGGAATATTCCCTGCACAGTTTGGGGAGGGTCTCAGTGTGTGTTACATGGTCGTGTCACTAATGTGAGGCTGGAGACACCTCTGGAGATCATCCATCCAATCCTCCCAGGGTCAGCTAGGGCAGGGAGCTAACTGTATCCAGTTGGGTTTTTTTGGGTATCTCCAAGGCTGGAGCCTCCATAAGCTGTCTGGGCCACTGTTCAACCACACTCACAGTAAAAAGGAAGTTAAAATGAAGTAAAATCAAATCATTCTGTTTAAGGGAAATCTGTCTTTCAGCTTGTGCCCACTGCCTCTTGCTCCTTCACTGGGCTCCATCTTCTGTACTCCCCCTGCCCTGAGGGATAACTGATAAACCCCTCTGAGCCAGCACTTTGTGAGGTTAAAGAATCCCAGCTCTCTCAGCCTCCCCTCTTATGCTCCAATCCTTTAATCACTGCAAAGGCTCTTAAAATGAAGCAGTAGATGAAGAGTTCTTCAGAAAAATGGATCAACTAATAATAACAACTTACTGGGACCAGGTGGAACCCACCTTGAAGACACTATGTAAAGATACAGCAGTGCTGCATTGCTCCTCAGTGTGCACCAGGGAAACTGGCAGGGCTCTGACACACCAGGAACTAACACACAAACACTGTGAGCTGGAGAAAACCTGGAATTTCCAACCCATTTTACAAGGGTGTGGAGTGATAGACTCATAGAATGCCAGGCTGGTACGGTTTCAAACTGAAAGAGGGGAGATTTAGGTGAGACATTAGGAAGAAATTATTTCCTATGAGGGTGGTGAGAGCCTGGAACAGGTTGCCCAGGGAAGCTGTGGCTGCCCCATCCCTGGCAGTGTTGAAGGGCAGGTTGGATGGGGCTTGGAGCAGCCTGGGCTGGTGGGAGGTGTCCCTGCCCGTGCAGGGGGGTTGGGGCTGGATGATCTTGAAGGTCCCTTCCAGACCAAATCAGTCTGGGATTCCATGATTCTAGATAATTAAAAGGGGGATGAACAAATCTGAACAAATCTGTGCTGACAATGAGACAGGGCAGAGAGCTGAGGTCCAGCCCCACAAACATCTCCTGACACTGGTCAGCTGACAAGTACAGACACTGCCCAGGGTGATGGCAGAGAGGAAGGGAAAATCCAGGTATACAGACAAATACAAGAGAGGAAATGGTGATGGAATGAGTGGATAGAGCATGATGAGGGTCTGATGAGAAGCTGGTGAGACTCAGGGGAAACAAATTCAGCTGGTCTCAGCAGCTCTTGATGAGACTGAGATGGCTTTCAGGGGAGAGAAGACAGCAGGGTATTGCTTCTTCTGAAGAGGTGCATTGAAACCATTTCTGCAATGGCAACTGCTAGCTTGGATCTCTCTCTGGCCTGTTTCTTTTGATCTAATACAATATCAGGCATCACATGGATTCACTTGTATTTATTTAGAATCTGGCACAATTTAAGCCTTAGGAAAGCATTTGAATTTGTCCTCATCTTTTGTCCAACCAATTCAGTGCTTCATCCTTTGCTTGAACCCCACAGTCCAGGGTTGAGATGTGGACTTCAGTCCAAATCCAGCCATTAGTGGAATGGGAAACTGCTGGGATTTGCCAGGCCAGGCAGCAAACAAGCTTCAACTACAGAAAATCTGGACTGACCTGAACTCCCCAGAGTTTTAAAGAAAATGTTGGAGTCTATCTTGTCAAATTCCACTTCATAAGCTGTAATGGTAGGTTGAGATGAACTGGTGAAATGCACAGTAAAGGCAAACTGCCTAATTATTCTGAAGAAATGAAGGAAAAGAAACTTCATTTTCAAGAAGACTCCATGACATTTGTGTTTTAACCCAAAATACGTGCTGAGACAGAGATTTTCAGAGCAGCTGAACAACAAAACTGGGTCTGCAGCAGTTACAAAGATATTGAAAGCCCAACAGAAACTTAATTCCAACCCAGATCAATATTTGGTTTACTTGCCAGCCTCAACTGGACTTGCAATTGGAAAAACTTGGGAATGGTGGTTGTGACATGGGGCAGGAAGGAATACAGCTGTCTGAAATACCACTCATCAGAGTATTTGTGCAAAAATCTCCAAAAAGGAGAACTGGAAGCATGTATCTAGGAAGGAAAAGATAGTGTGGCTGGGAGGAAAATGAGTCTCTTCTTTACTGAAGCAGAGGTTTCCTGCCAACTGCCTGTGTGTGCCTTGAATGGACAATATATCTCCTACAGGACAATATATCTCTTTTGCTTATAGCTAGGACTGGTTGTGAAGTGCACAGAAAAAGGTTCCATTGTATCTGCAATGTGATAGGAAGGGCTCTGCTTGGGTCTGAATCCTGCAGAGTTCTGCTCTAGGAGCTCTGCTGTTCAATTTAGTACAGGAACCTGACTCAGTGAGGCAACAAACTATGAACATGGAAAGATGCTCAAGAATTAAATGAACTTGATCACAAAGAAAGGGAAGTGACATTTTGGCTAATGGATGAAGATTACAATTAAATGGGGAATATCTAATGCCTGAACTTTTCCCTGCATCAGTTTGTTCAGACATGTAAACAGATTTCACTGTTTCTCTGCTATTAGGGCTGATGAACATAATTTGGTGATTGTGATGGTCACTGTCTTAGCAAAAAGCTTTCAAGGAGGCCCAGAGGGGGAAACTGAGCAGACCCAGCTCATGGTAGCTCATTGCTTAGTGCTCCCTGATGAGCAAAGCTCTTTCCTCCCTGCACACAAGGTGGAAAGATCATCATCATAGGAGGCTTCCACTCCATGTCAGCTGCAGAGGGCAGAGCCCTGCTGGACCCTCAGACCTCCTTGCTCTGGTATCTGGCTGGTTCCTACCTCCAAAGCTAAAGACTTCTCCATCAGCAACAAACTGGCAATTAGCATCAGCTCCACTTTGCAAGTGGATACTGCCCCTTCAAGTGAAGGGAAGGCTGTGGAGAGGAAGGTGGTGTCTGTGAAACTGTGTGTGCAACATCAAGCTCCTACAAACCTGTTTCCCCACCATTCTCTGCTAGCACTGAAGCAACAGACATGGCAGCTGACACTGCTAACAGCTCCTTCACAAGATCTAACCAGCACTGTAGGAAAGAACCTTTCACTTTGCATCACTGAATGGAACAGGTCCCAAAAAAGCTGTGTGTTTCTTCTTCACCATCTCAAAGGCAGATGCCAGTCCCACAGACATCTGCATTAAAAGCTCTTGAAAAGCTCAACATTGTGCACCTTTGAGGGAGCTTGCAAAATAAAAACAAACAACCAAAACAACAAAAATTGAGATCAAAATATCAATGGAATTTCACTTAAATCCATCATCAGGCCTACAGGCTCAGATCAGGGGGCAGAGCTTTGGCTTCATCTAATTAGATCCAAACAATTCAGTGGTTGTAAACATTTACAAAATCCACACCAAGGAAATCAGAGGGGTTCCCAAGACCTGCCAGGAGAGCTGGCACCACTGACTTTGCATACGAGCAAACCCAAGCACTCCCCAAAGAAGTGGCTCCAGAGAGCCCTTGACAAAGAGCTCCCTTCGTGCTCTGAAAGGAGATGAAACATTTTGCCAAGTTGTGAGAAGAGCCTCAAACCACTGCCTGGTTTGGGATGCACAAAGGAATTGGCAGCACTGCAGAGTCTCTGCTGTTCCTGCAATGCTGTGCATGTTCTTTGCTCATTTAAATACTTGGTAAGTTTTGAGAGTAAGAGAAGTAGTCTATCAGCTCTTAAGGATGAATCTCTTTATTCAGGAAGTAAATAAAAGCACGGAAGGTGTAGCACAACCTTCCCTCAGAGGACTCCCTACAGCTACACACCCTACAGAAGCCTCAAAGAGCACGAAAACCAAAATGATAATGATCAATAAAAGGATAAAAGCAATAGATAGCAGCAAGTTGGGTGGGAGTGTTGATCTGCCCGAGGGTAGGAGGCTCTGCAGAGGATCTGGACAGGCTGGATGGATGGGCTGAGGTCAATTGTATGAGGTTCAACAAGGCCAAGTCTGGGTCCTGCACTTGGGTCACAACAACCCCAGGCAACGTTCCAGGCTTGGGGAAGAGGGGCTGGAAAGTGCCCAGAGGAAAAGGACCTGGGGGTGTTGATTGACAGTGGCTGAATATGAGCCAGGGTGTGCTCAGGTGGCCAAGGAGGCCACCAGCATCCTGGCTTGTACCAGCACTGGTGTGGCCAGCAGGAGCAGGGCACGGATCATCCCCCTGTGCTGGCACTGGGGAGGGGGCACCTGGAATCCTGGGGTCAGGTCTGGGCCCCTCAGGACAAGAAGGACATGGAGGGGCTGGAGCTTGTCCAGAGAAGGGCAATGAGGAAAGGACAAGAGGAAACAACCTCCAAGTTGTGCCAGGGGAGGTTTAGATTGGATATTAGGAACAATTTCTTTCCCAAAAGTGTTGTCAGGCCCTGGCCCAGGCAGCCCAGGGCAGTGGTGGAGTCACCATCCCTGGAGGAGTTTAAAAACTCTCTAGATGTGGTGCTGAGGGACACGGGGTAGTGGTGGCCTTGGCAGTGTGCTAGGTTAACACTTGGACTTCATGATTTTAAATGCCCTTTCCAACCAAAACTATTCTATGATTCTAAGAAACAGTTAGAAGGTGGCTGCTTTGGACACACAGATGACATCTTGTCCCACCTCCCACCAGACAAGGACAGACTGCCCTTGCTGAGGTGATCAGCATCAGGTCACCTGGGAGAACAGCAGGACTGCTCCCACAGACACCATACCTGAAGGATGACCCAGTGACCCTCCTTGGCAGCCAGATCTAGAGCACGTTCAGCAACCACCTCTTGACCTTGTCCAAGGGAAATATTGTGGAAATTCCTGTTGTTGAATGTGTAACCAAGTTTCTTTCCTGAAGGAACAAAAGAGGGACGTTCAGCACTTAACCTGGAGCAGCAGGCAGCACAGCTGAGCTCGCCCAGCAGCAGAGAGGCAGAGACAATCTTATCAAAATCCCTCACAGAAGAGCTATCACACTTCTCATAACAGTTATCTTGTCTCTCACACACTCCCTGCCAAAGCACTGAAACAGCAGTGGCCTCTTCCAAACTACTTTTAATTACAGAGCAGCAGCAACACAAAGGTACGTTATTACAAAGTGCCTCTTGTTTAAGGAACATTATTCCCCTGCAACCTAGTGTAGAAACACAGCTTACAGTGAGAGCAAATTAAAACTATTTCCTGCTGATTAAATAGGCTTTGAACAAGACATTGTTTGGTGGGGAAATGCACCTGGTGATGCATGTGAGAACCAGCAGCAAGGTCAGGAACTCGTTCAGCTTGGAGAAGGCAACTGCAATAAAACCTGTGAGCTTCTCATGGCCTTCACCAAGATCTCTCAGGTCTCTGGGATCCAGAGACCAGTCAGCCCTCTGGATTTCTCTTGCATCACCATGGGCTTTGGCAGGTATGTAGTTGCCTCTGGGTGCACCCCAACGTGTGTGGGAGGGCCGTGGGCAGTGGGCTGCAGCAGAGCCCATGGGAAGGGGGCTCCAGAAGCCCTGCAGACCATCTCCTGCAGTCTCTTCTACATCTCTCCCTGCATGGTGCAAGGTGGGGCCCCAAAACCTATGCTATTTACTATCCCACTTTGGAAGAAGGATGACAGCTACTTAGTGTTTCTTCATTCAATCTGTGATACTCCTTCAGACTCCCCTGATTTCTCTGGAGCACCCCAGTGCCTCAGATCCTTTAAGTGCTCACGGCTAGAGATCTCCTGCTCAGTTTTCTGAATCTGTCTGTCACCTGAAGACAGAGGACACCAGTTGCTCCTCATCTCACAGGAGAAGTAAGTGCCTGGAGCAAGCTCTCTCTGCTATGTGCTCCTCAGATAATGAGCACCAATTTGTGCTGCTGGAGGGAAGCAGCTCAACACCCACGCTCGCTCCACGCATCATATAGTAGGATGTCCCCACGTGCTGATCCTTTGGGATTGCCTACACTTATCCCTGCATGCAGATTTGCCTTCATGCAGACACTGTACCCTTAATTTCTGCTAAAAGCAGGCAAGTTTCACAGTAAAACAAGGAAAAAAATTGTCTCAGAAGAGGCAGAATTGAGCTCTTGGTCCAGGACTGAAACAGATGGCCATAAGTAAAACAAACATCCAGAGTCTTCCCAGTGCTGGAGCTCTGCTCAGCCTTGCTGCAGCAACTCCCCAGCATACAGCTCACCCCACATCTAAGAGTTCCCAGTTTTCTTTCTCAACATCTCTGGTTGCTGCCAACTTTCAGAGCTGCTAACCTCCTCTTCTGCCCTCAGACCCACCCTCTCCAGCAGGGATGGGGAAAATATGCAGAGAGCAGGGCTCTACCCGAGACCAGGTGATTAATACAATTAATATCAGTTGTTATTTCCACATGACAGATAGGAACAGGGCTGCAGTGGGACACTCAGTGAGTCTGTGCTGGCTGCCACCCCACAGACACCACCAGCCCTCCTCCTTCCTTGCTGGCCTGGAGAGGGAGGTTGCAGGTTGTCCCGGGGAGCACAGAAGCTTTCTGAGCCCTACAGTGGTTCCTGCAGGGTCTTACCCATGTGGCCAAGGAAAGGTCCCATGAGTGGACAGCATCTGGAAGAAGCTCTCTTCTAGTCACAAGAATTCTCTAGCCAGATTTGCACTTTCAAAAAACCTAATGGAGGGCAGAGAAAATACTGACTAATGAACCCAACCCAGAGCCCAGCAAGGCAGGCTCTAAGGCCAGTGCTGCACTGAAGCAATGGTTTCATGGCATTGCTTTTTCCTTTTTTCACTTTGACTTGCTGGAACTTTTCTGGCTGACTAACCCCAGGTGCTCAGCTAGACTCATCTTTACAATTCAATTAAACCCTTCGTGGTTGGATGTTAGTGCTTCATTTCCCATACAAGAAGAGAACACAGTGAGAGGCTGTGTGAGACACTGGCATGACTCCAAAGGGAAGCCAAGCAGATGACAGGACCTTCCTCAGGGGAGTCCCCTTCCATTCACACTAATGAGACCTGGTAGCAGGGCAGAAAGAGCAGGAAACACAACGTGAAGTGCAGGAACTCCCCATGAGTGAGAACGGCCACAAGGCTCAGGCTCTGCTGGGCTTTAACTTCTCTGAAAGCTGCTTCTGGGAATGTGGGTAAAGACTGACTCAACCATTAAGTCAGGATGACCCAGAAGGTGCATCACAGTGAGGAAAAGAAACCCAGAGGTCAGTGTTCTTCCACTGCTTGCCTGGATGATGGCTTAGTTCAGTGTTACTGGTTTCTCTGCTGGGGCTGCCAGCCCTGCTGAGGTTTGGCCTGGAGACCTGCCTGCTGAAAACTACACAGAAGCTCTACTCTGGTAGTTTGGTATGTAATACATAGTTTAAATATGCTCCACTCCATACTGCCAGGTCTGTTGGGCTTGATCAGTCTGTGATTCTGTGATATGTGGGATGCATTGCTGGAGGAGGAGAAAAGACATCTGATCAGCAGAATGGCAACCTGGAGCAGCCCTACAGCTGTACCCAAAGGCAACTGAGCCCTCAGCAGAGTGATGGAGCCCCTCCACTGTAACAGTCTCAAATCACAGAATCCCAGACTGGTTTGGGTTGGAAGGGACCTTAAAGATCACCTAGTTCAACCCCCTGCACGGGCAGGGACACCTCCCACCAGCCCAGGCTGCTCCAAGCCCCATCCAACCTGCCCTTCAACACTGCCAGGGATGGGGCAGCCACAGCTTCCCTGGGCAACCTGGGCCAGGCTCTCACCACCCTCACAGCAAAGAATTTCCTCCTAACATCTCATCTCAATCTCCCCCCTTTCAGCCTGAAACCATTCCCCTGTGTCTTAGCACTAAAGAAGTGACCACAATGACCTCCATTCAGCTGTCAGAAGTGACTCCATTTCCAGACTTAGTGTAACTTCCAGATTCAGGCTGAAAATGGCAACTCTTCCACAGTGGAGCTGGGAGCCAGAGCAAATTCTGCACACTGGCAGCTTTGGATCCCAGGCACTGACTACAGAGTTGGAGACAAGGGAAATCTCTGCCTTCTCAAACGAGACACCCTGGAGAAGCCCCTTTGGCTCTGAAGCCAGCACGATATTGGAGCATCCACATCAAAATCAACTCAGGAAGGACAGGATGAAAACTTGGAAACTCTGCTACCAACCAGCAGACTGCAACAGGGAGCTGTGGCTTATTTTTAGCTATCTGACAGCATATTAGACATCTCTGATGCAAATTATGGGTTGTGTACAAGACCAGTTCAGAAATCCTTGCAGTGTGAAGCACACTGGGAATCCAGGCAATGCAGGAAAAAAGAAGACAAGTTTAATTTAAACTTTAGATGAAAATCCAAAAAACTTTAAGAAAAGAAAGCAGACAAACCCCTTCAAACCAAGAATATCCTCTCACAATTATCTATTTTTAACAGATTATTCCATTATCTACAAAGAGATGGGGGGGGAGGGGGGGAAACACCAATGAAACCAGAACAATATCCTGCCAAGATAATTATGCAGGAGATAAAGACATGATTTATTTACCTTGTTTCTCCACATCCTTCAGTGGGTCAACTCCTGGGGACAGGATAAAAAACATTGGGGCTGCAGGTCCTGATTCCTCAAAGGTTGTTGCAAAATCCAGGGATCTCCCTACCACATATTTACTGCCAAGCTTTTCTTCTACAAAATCTCTGCCAGAAAGAAACAAAAGTTTAACCAGTCTACTACTGTTCAGAAAAGACAGATTCCCCTGCAAATAACTGATTAATTAGCTTTGATTTTCCTGATTCAAACGAATTAGGAACTATATGAATAATCATTAAGAAGGGGCATGAAATCATCCTAGAGAGGATCTGCAGGCTGGGCTTCTGGATTTATCACTCAGTAGCATGTCTGGCATTTTTAGGGGTAAAATGACACATGGCACATCAGTATCTGACATAGGAAAAGGAAGTGAGAAGGGAGAACAGAACCTACCAGCCCAGTGCTGTGTTCAGAAGTTCAATACAAGGCTTGTTTCTGATAGAAGTATCTCAGGAGAGAGGAAAGAGTTAAGTCAATGTATAGAAAACTGCTGAGGAGTTTGTAATCCATCCAGGCTTTGAGAGGGAACAGCATTCCTTTGGATTCATCACCAAAAGGCACAAAAAGTCCAGATGATTTACAAAACTACTTTGTTCTGGGAAGATCAAAGGGAAGAGTGCTAAGAATATCTTAGTGCATGTAGCTTAGCCTCTGCAGGAGAGTCACAAGGAAAAATACAGCTGAGGGAAAAGGAAAAAATCCAGCTCCCCATCAGCTGCCTGAACTGAACACAGTGTATGGAGAATGTCCAGGCTGGATTTCCTCAGGGTGAGCTTGGTTTGACATTGATTCCAAGGTAGGAATGTTCTATTCCAACCCCAGGAATGAGCAGTTACTCTTCTGATGCACAACTCAGGCCTTTTGAAAACCTCAGGACCACAGGGAAGAAAAATATCAGCCTGTTTGCAGCTGGTGGATGATAGCAGAAGACCAGCCAAATTCCTTCTAAGAGAGGGGAGAGTCTCCTTCAAGGACTAGTGAAAGGCAGTTGAAATAGAAATGCCTAAAGGGATTTCAAGAGAAAAAGCTTCCATTTTGGTACCTCTTTCAAGTAGAGTTTTCTGTTCTGGGTCAAGATTTGCTGAAGAGCTGCTGGAAAGCTTCAGCCACAACGTTAGAAAAAGTCCCTCAGATATAAGGTCACAACCTTCTTGTTTACATCAGGTCTCAGCTCTTTGAAATAATGCCTTGGAGATGGAGAAACACAACTAATGTGACTGGGAGCCTTTGTCATGGATCACACATGCAGGAGAGGAAGGCCTGCCCTGAGAGACAGGGCTGGAAGAGTGAAAACCCTTAGTGCTTTTCAAACAAGGTAGGGGTGGTTGACAGTAGAAGCAGTAGAACTGGAGAAGTGGTGCCAGAATGAGAAGCAAAAGTAGTGTGCAAGGCAAACGACTGGCTCACAGCTTTTCTAGGTGATATGAAGCCACAGCTGCCTAAGAGCCTTTATCTGAACAGTCCACATAAGTCTCATAACCGTGGCTGGAGGTGCTACCAGAGTCCTGAGTCCTTCAGAGTCATTAGTCCTCCTGCATTGTTTCAAGGTCTATCCCTCAAGGCAGAAGTACTTGGAAGCTTTTGGAAGGGCCTCACCATGACCAAGTTATACCTTGCTAGTAACTGCTGGACTGATCTGACCTCATCGTGGATGTGGAAACATGGGACCACAAGGGGTTGTAAGAAGCTCCTTCCTCATGTTCTTCAATAAGACAGAAGGATGGAAGAGGTAGTAGCACAGGAAATGCCCTCTGGAGGAAATGATGGTTCTTGGTGTTGGAGAACAGAACCCCCACCTAAGATCTTAGGAATGAGTCAGGGTAAAGAGAGGTTTCTCCTGATGGCTCCTTAGGCTGAGGGAATAAACCAGCCTGTGCAAATAACCCCAAGGATCTGCTATGAAGAGTGGCAGAAAAATCTAACTTCCAAGACAGGGAAATGCAAGAAACCCATAGAGGGGTGGATCATTTATATACCAAAGAGCTTCCTAGACCACCTTCATGGAGCTGCCACATAGGCCATGGGACATAAAGGGTCTTGCACCATTCTGAAAAGCAGCTGGAAATGAGGTAGGGATATTCTAGAGCATCTAGGACATCTTGCACCTAAACCTGAGTTTTAGCAAGTTACTCCTTGACTCCTAAAATGCACTTGTCAAGACGCTGAGGGAGACAGGAAGGTCAGGCCTGGTAGGGGTGTCCATTGATCATCAGTACAGTATTTAAGGTCAGCAGATTGACCAGATACACAGCAGGAAGTCATCTGCAAGTTGGGAACTGCCCAACAACTTGTGGGACCCAGCGACACTGCAGGAATCCAAAGCCTGATGAATTTAACCCTCGCATGATCTTGAAACGCTCCTGCCTAAAGCAGAGCTGTGGAGGCTGAAGTCCTCAGGGTTAGAGTGGGCCACTCCCCAGTGCTCTGCAGGACCCCCTGGTTTTTGAAGGGTCACAACCACAACACAGCTCTGACAGTGCTTAGGAAAATGAGACATTAGCCTTCTGCGTGGTGGCTGTCAGGAATGCTGATGGTATTGAGCTTAAGCTCAATCCAAAGATGGCTTGTCCTTCCTACACTGGAGAACTTCACTGACTGGCATGACAAGACAGATGAACAGACTCGTGTGTTTTCCAGAAAGGTGCATCTCTCAGGAATTTCTTCACTAAGGCAATGGTAGCTGTCTTAGCCAGATGGTGGCTGAAGAAAGGTTTGGGAAGTATGATACTAGCAAGAAGGAACCAGGAAGCCAAACACATTTTGACTGTCATTATTACCATGAATAATTACACATTGGCTTTTGAAGTATAAGATTTAACTGACCAAAAGCTCTTTGGAAGCCTTTTGGGCCTAGTGTCTGACTATCCTGTATTTCAAGAAAAAATTGTGTCACAAACATCTACAAAGGAAGTCTTGGGGCAGGAGCTGTGAACTGTTACTCTTTGCACTCGTTTACATTCTAACCTACTTCTAGATAAGGAACAAAACAAAAAAACCTCAACTTTTCAATATTCTTGTGCCAAAGAAAAAGCCCTAAAAACATCCAACCAAGCTTTTGAACTTGGATTCTGTCACCTTTTCATAAAATATGAAGGGTGTTTAAGTTTTCTAATCTAATGATTTTTGTGCTATGTGAGCACAGCCATTTTGATGGAAAGAAATTAATTAAACTTGCTTAAGTGAAATATGCTTTCAAAAGCTCAGAAAACAGCTCCTTTTACTCCAACTAAACAGCAGTAAAATCAGTCTTTTCAGATGAGAGAACTCACGGAGAATCCGCAGTAAGAAAGGAAAAAGGAGATGGTTTAGAATGGTATGATCATGATTAATGATGGCATTTAATTTCATAAAAACATAATAACAATGATCCTAAGGAGGCTTCACTCAGTCTTTGCTGCACTTCCCTGTGAGTTTTAAAGCACAAACTGAAATCTAGTTCATACACTAAGCAATACAACCCGCTACATGCACCCATAGACACACACGTGCCAGATGGTGGAGCAATATAAACTATTGGAGAGGCAGTAGCATGAGAGACATTGCAGAAATGTCAAATCGTAGACTACTAGAGCAGAGCAGGAAAAAACAGATCCTAATGGGGAGAAAGACCTTTTGTTTCTCCTGCAACAAGCACACTGCTCTGCAAACTTTCGTGAAGCTCAGACTTGCCTAGTTACCTTCACTACATAATTTACCACTACAGCTTTCAGAACTAGCATCACATGAATTTTGTATTTTAGAGGAAAAAAAAAAAAAGAAAAAAGAAAGGAAAAACCTCTGTAAGACTTTCCTTCTTCACTTTACCCTTGTGCCTAAGGAACAGCCATAAAAGACCTAGTAACTAAAATCGACCTTAAAGAACTTTAGAAGCTGTTCTGATCATGAGAAGGCTTTGGCAGATGCATAACATCTGTATGAGGATGCTCCTTTCTGGCTTGGCATGTCTGCTCCTCACCCAGTGCTAGTTCTACTCCATCACTACTGGTGATACTGAGGTTAGATCTCCCTACACCAGAAATGTCAGTAAAACGGAACGTGGCGACTGTTGCGCCGAGTGCAGAGATGACTCGTTCCGCATTTTCCTCCTTTCCAGGAAACCATTTTGCAGAACTCACTTTCTACAATCAAGAAATCTAAACCTATTCCTGAATGACTCCTGTTCCCTAGAAAAGACAGGCCCAGAGCTGGGAGGCAGGCAGGAAGGGTCCCCACCTGACAGCGTAGGTCATGCGGTCCGGTCGCAGGGCTCTCATGATGCACAGGCGCTGCAGAGCTGACTTGTTCTTCCATTCCTGAGGGAGCTTCTCCTTTTCAGGACACTCGGATTCAACAAACTTCTTCCACCGTTTGGCAGAGCCCTCAATATCCCGATCCAGGTTTCTGAATTCTTCCATGGCTGAGAGAGCCTGGAAAAATTTCAAGGAAGGGCTTCAGAAGGACAAACCAACGCGCCTCTCAACTGTTTTTCTAACACCATTGATTGCTCAAGTTTTGCTCCACCAGAAGCATCATAGCTGGAGCCTGGGAACCACCACCAGAAACCCACCAATATCAGACTTTCTCCATTCTCCTTTCATCACCTCTGTTCTCAGCATGTTGTCCCAGGAACAGGAATGAAGATGGTCCACTTGCAAGGCCACAGGAAAATATGACTGAGGACAGTTTCATGCTTGTGGAAGGACTTCTATGACTCTATGACATATCTCAAGGCTGCCTGCAGAACGTCAGCTCTAAAGTCATGCTGCACCTAACACAGGCTGCCCTGATGCTCTCACCCAGATTCCTGCAACACCCATTGCCACACAGGGCATCCAGGCTTTCACCCCTGCAGCACAGTAGCTGAGTCATGGCAGTTTGGAAGCGACTATACAAGAAAGGATGTAAGAATTTGCCATCATAGAATCACAGAATCCCAGACTGTTTTGGATTGGAAGGGACCTTAAAGATCATCATTCAAGCCCCCTGCATAGGCAGGGACACCTCCCACTAGAGCAGGTTCCCTGGGCAACCTGGGCCAGTGTCTCACCATCCTCACGCTAAAGAATTTCTTCCTCGTGTCTCACCTAAATCTCCCCTCTTCTAGTTTCAATCCATCCCCCCTTGTCCTCTCCCTCCCTGCCCTTGTCCCAAGTCCCTCCCCAGCTTTCCTGGAGCCCCTCCAGGCACTGGAAGGTGCTCTAAGGTCTCCCTGGAGCCTTCTCTTCTCCAGGCTGAACACCCCAACTCTCCCAGCCTGGCTCCAGAGCAGAGCTGCTCTGACTCCTCCACCCATAAAGCAGTTCTCCATAAGCCAAAGCAAGAAGAAATCTGCTCTCCTGTTTTGAAATCAGAACTGAAAAATCTCAGGTGACAAATACTTGGTGCTGTCAGTTATCCCAGCAAGGCCTGATTTGGATGGGAACTGGAAATGTTGAGCCCAAGTCTGACAGGAGAGCACACTGCTGGTATTCCTGGGAGCTGCCAGTCTGCAAAAAGACTCCTTACTGCTTCCACAGACACAGGGAGAACTGTGCAGCAAAAATCACAACAATTGACAGAAAAATGTGCTTTTGTATCCAGGGAGCTCAGTATCCAAAGCTAAGCAGAGACTCACACATGCCACGCTCACCAAAACTGTTTTTTAAGGCATTTCACAATTGGAATATGAATTCTCTTAATCTTTATATACATGGAGTTATTTTTCTCTCCCTGCTGCCCCGTGCATACTCTTCTCTCTCTGCACACTGTGAAACTACAACACTGAGACTTCACAAATCTCAAGACACCGAGAGAGCCACACACACACACCTCTCAAGAAACAGCCTGAGCCACAGATCTCCAGCAACACAGTGCAGGATGTCAATGGGTGAGGTGCTTTCTTTGTACAAGCTGTGCTGCTGTAAAAATCAAGTCATTCAGATTCCTACTTGCCAAACGCACAGGAAGATGAACTTTCAGGGCTACAAGTCTGTGGCAGAAACAGGTAGCTGAAGGATGCTGGGAAGAACAGCTGAGCATGGCAGTAAATAAATGATAATCACAATGAGAAAGCAGCTAGAAAGTGGCAACTATAAATGTTATGCAGAGAAGTAAAGAATCCAAATGATCTCTCATAGAAGTGACAGCAAAACGTATTGCACAGCTTGTAAGGTTCTTCTGGGTTTCAAGTGAAATTCTCGCTGAAACAAACATCTTCAGAGTGTTTTGCATAATTTGAAGCTGTGAGCAGTTGAACATGAAGTGGAAAAGACAAGTGGAGTACAAAAGACAGTGAACGAGCTATTTTCTGTAGAAACAGGAGGCCACGCTGGGAGCGAAGCAGAAGCTTTTGATGGGCAGAGGTGTTCAGCACCATTAATGCTCCAGCTCACATTCCAACCAGCTCCCCTGTGGAAAGCAACTGAGAAAACTCGGGGAGAAATGCTGGTGTCACACCTTGTTCACATCAACTGAGAAAATAAACCAAAGCCAAAGGGCTCTGAAAGTCATTCAAATGCCCTGACACAAGTGCTGAGAGATTGCTTTGGATATGATGCTGCTACCAATGGAGCAGAAGACACTGGAGGCCACTCTGCTCTAAAGAAACCAGGAGGCAGGAAGAGCCATGCAGGAAAGCCATGCTTTCCCTCTGGAAAGGCTTCCCCAGGAGAGGCAAGAGCAGTGTAAAACTTTGCTCTTTCTAATAGACTGAACACTGAGGGGGCTCCTCAGGATAAATGAGTTGATGGTTTTAGCAGTGGGGATGCCTGTAGGTGACAGGGAGAAAGAGGATGTAAAGCTGTTGCCAGCCAAGACATTCATTGAATATGTATTCCCAGCATCTGACCTCTAAACTGAAGCTCTCCCAGCCCCCTGGATGCCCTATGGTGGAGCTGCACTATCCTCCTGGCAAAGAAGATTTAATCTTTTTAATACGCTCAAGCTGAACCTCTGGGATTTGTCACAGCTGATCCTTATGAATTTCATTGCCAGTAACAAGGAGAATTTGGCTCTGTCATCTCATACCTGGACAAATCCTTCCACCTTTCCTCATAGGTCATGTGCTCTAGGGGCCAGAGTTAGAGCTACAGGTGGAGAAGTCCTTACAGACATCACTATAAGTGCTCTCCCAAAGTCCCAGTCCCACCAGTATCTCCACAAAAGGCAGAGATAAGAGCAGAGTCCTTGCAATGCCACTTGGCAGCTGCAACAGGGCCTGATTCCACTGGTGCTGAGCAGCTCCATGCCAAGTTCCATGCCAAGCTCCCAGGGATCCTGAGGATTTCACAGAGGGGAGTGTGAACAAAGTGGGGATTCAACAGATGTTCCCAAGTGTGGTTTAGCCCTGGCATGGAGAAGTGTCAGCAACAGAAGCATTTTATTCCAACTCAGTATCATATCCATCTTTCCGTGGAAAACTAGAAACCAGGGCACAGAACGTGAGAACTTGAACTTCACAGGAATGATGCCACATGTTCTCATCACCAAAAACCTTGCAGCAAAAAATACATTTGATACATTTCTTACAGCTGGACACAAGACAATGGCACATGTTGAATTCAGTGGATTCATCAGGGCCAGTGCTTATATAAAACATTTCAACACTGTTGACTTCTGAAGTGACTCACTTAAAATACCACTTCAGAACTTTGTCTGCTGCTGCTGCTGCTTTGAGAAGCTTCTTGCTGATGTTAACCAGGGAGACTCTGAAAAAATTGCTTTCTTCTTACTAAATGACAGACATGTAATCAGAGATGATAGTCTCTCTCTCCCTGAACAACATGTTGCAGAACCAAGAAAGCGTTAATTGCGAGTATAAATTCTGAATCATATAAATTAACACTAAAATTTTCATTAGCCAACAATTTTAATTGCATTTATTAGGAGTGATGGTATTAATAAGAGATGCTGCTATTTAAAAGCCTGTGCAGTGAAAGCTATCTCAACCAGCAATCTCTCTGTGCATATTAATTGCTTTTCCATACCTCTGGTGTGAAATTTTCCAAGAAACTTAGACCAACAACAACATGTCACTGTTTCCAAGCAGCAGGAGTAAAAGCAGGAGTGGTGCATTGGGAGAGCAGATGGATACCACACAGCAACCTGTGCAGAGTGGCTATTTCTGTCGACATAAGGAAGATTCCATTTGTCAATTAGAGTTGTCATGGGAATTGAGAGAGACAAAAAACATTGATCAAAATACGATGAGAAGGGCTGGAGGGCTCCAGTTCCTCTCTTTGCAACCCACACTGTAATCATCTCTGATGGCTGGAAACAGGAGGGTCTCGAGTTTATATCTCAAAATGAGACTCTGCCAGCAAAACTCTCTGCACCATGTCAAAGGGAGGATCATTGTTGCCTCAGAGAGAATGATTTTTCATTCACTGAATCACAGACAACTTGCTTTATCACTTGGCTTTTCTCTGACAGTTTCTTGTCTAACTCAGAACCAGCTTTGCACTGGAGCTGGTATGTCAGCAGATCTGTGAATTTAACACATTCAGAAATGCAAAATATTCCCTTTCCCTCCACAGCTGTAGGAAACACAATCCGGATCAGCCACTGGTTTTGAGAAAGAAATCCTAGTTGCCACTGCTGGTGTCATTACAGGGTGTCCCTAGTGCTTGGCCCTCCAGGGGGTCACCAAGGGGCAGGAGGGGAAAGGGGATCTCTGCAAAGAGACAATGGCTCAAGGGACAGGGGAGATGTCCCAGGTCGAGAGGAACAACCAGATGATCCACTCAGCTTCTCCTCACTGCTTGCTGCCTCCAGAGGATGGGCTGAGTCTTAGTGAAAAGATCAATTTCAGAGGTCTTGGTGTCATTGCCACCACATGCAATTTATCTCCTAACACACAAAAATAAAGCTTTTGTAAAATTATTAGAGAAAACACTTGCTCTTCTCACCAAAGGTTGTTATTCTAAGGACTCCATCTGGGCAAAACTGGCCCCAAATGTAGGCATTGCTTCAGAAGCTTTTATAAAATCTAAATAAAAAAAGGTATTAACTCCATGTTTTCTTCCCCTGGGCTCGAAAGGAAATTCTTCTTTTTCAGAAAGATTGTTCTGTATTTTAAACTATTTCCACAATTTAAAATAGCCTGCCCTGGAGCCACCTGACTCGACAACAGCTCTGGGGCAAGGGGGGTCAAAACAGCTCCTCATTTTCCATGCTCTGCACTGACATAAAGAGTGTGGAAATAACACAGTACAAGTAAAACCAGTGCTGCCAGAGTGAGCTCCTAACACCTAGTGATCAAGTTGCCCAGCAGCCATGAGGCTGGTTTCTAAAAAGACATAAGAAAACCAGAATTAAAAAGTGAGCTGTTTTTTTAAGAACTATCCCTCCTTCTCGAGTCTTCAGGTTATACCTGATTCATACTTTCAGTCTTAGCTCCTTATACATGTTGCTTTCTAAGAGAACTCCCTACTTTAAAAAAAAAAATTGGTCCATAAAGAGCCCATCACCAAATGTCTCTATGAAAATCCCATGACTTGACAACACTGGAAAGAAACTATATTTAATACTCTCACAGTTTTAATCATCTGTGAGACTATGAAATCCTAATGACTACTCACAATTTCACTTGCAAAACTGAGGTGTTTTTTATTACATTCTACAGCTTTTAAGCAGAGCAGGCTCCACAAAGAAAAAGCTGACAGTGCTCAGCAGTTGTGCAACCACCCTGGAGATGCTGCTTCTGGAAAAACAATGTCCCTTGCAGCTGCTGCAGGGCTGGTCCCCAGTGCTGTTCCACACCAGGGGCAAGAGTGGCTTCTGGCCAGCCCAGCCCACAGGCTAATGACAGCTGAAGGGGAATCATTTCACAGGATCCCAACATGGTAGGGCTTGGAAGGCACCTCTGGAGATCATCTAGTCCCACCCTCTGCTAAAGCAGGTTCACCTAGAGCAGGTGGCACAGGGTCATGTCCAGGTGGGTTTGAATGTCTCCAGAGAGGGAGACTCCACAGCCTCTCTGGGCAGCCTGTCCCAGGGCTCTGTCACCCTCAAAGTCAAGAAGGTTTCCTCATTTTCAGATGCAACTTCCTGTGTTTCAGTTTGTGCCCACTGCTGCTTGTCCTGTCACTGAACAGAGCTGGGCCAGATCCTCTTGACACAGCCCTGCAGATACTGAGAAGCACTGATGAGATCCCCTCTCAGTCTTTTCTTCCCCAGGCTGAACAGACCCAGGTCTGTGATAAGAGAGATGCTCCAGCCCCCTCATCATCCTCATAGCCCTCCACTGGACTCTCTCCAGTAGCTCCTTGTCTTTCTGGTCACGGGGAGCCCAGGATTGGACACAGTTCTCCAGATGGGGCCTCACTAGGACAGAGTAGAGAGGGAGGAGAACCTTTCAGATAACATTTTCACAAGTCAGGTGAGGTGTGCAGCAAACCAAGCAATGTTTCTGTGACACACTGGGAACAGCTCTCTGAGACTTGAGTGCTGGTGAGGACCAGTGAATGTCCTTAAGGAACTCCTAGCTGAGAGCAGAGAAATGCACACCCAAGTGTCAGAATCCATTTTTCCTATCAAAGATGCACTAAGAAGGCTGTAGATCTGAGGAGCTGACTTAATGGAAGATATTTAATTAAGACTATGATTTTCTGGCAGAGGAAGAATTCGGAATGTAGATGGAAAACTGTGAGCTGCAAGCCTTTCATATCTGACCAGCCTGATCAAAGGACCTTGCTTATGAGCAAAAAAGCACAAAACAGGCAGCAGATTGTGTCACAATGAATCTTTGACAAGAATGAAAAATCTCAGTCTTGAAAAAGTACAAAAAGTGAAAGTTGGAAGAGAGATTTCTGTTCTTTTGTCTAAAAACACCCCAGCAAACAATGACACGGTTTTCTTAAACATAAAATATATTACTTGGTATTTTATCTCAGCAGCCACACAGGCAATCTTATCATCTGCATTCTGCAGAATTATAAATATGGAGCTAATATACTACTTTGTCTACTGCTGCTCTCCTCCTTGAAAGCTGAATTCAGTAGTTAGAGCTCATTATTCAACATCACATCTATTAAACAATGCCCTTTCAGCAGTGTTTTCATATCTACATAACGAAAATTCTTCCTCTTCAGAAAAAGATGAGGGAAATGATTGGGATGAAGAAGTAATCTGAGTTGGCCAGGTGTGTTCTTGCTGTATATTAAGCAGCTTCACTTATCCTAGGGGACACATCTGCATTCAGCAGCAAAGAGGCACTGCAGAAAATATTCCAGAGCAAAGCAGACTTGGGAAACGTGGAGAGGAGACCCACAGGTGTCTGCACCCAACCTGGGCACAGCAGTCAACCAGGGACTGCAGCTCTGCAGGAGGCACAAGGCCATGAGGCAACATGGACATGCTCCCCAGGAAGGGCACAGCATGGAGGGAGCTGGAGCATGGGAGAATTTCACAGCAGAGATCAGTGGAGCCACTGAGGAATCTATTCACCCAACCTTCAGCTAGTCTTACTGGCCCAAGAACCACCCTCAGCTTCTAAAAAGGGCTGGTTTTGGCCAAGGGAAAAATGAAAATGAAGACCATAAGGACATGCCCACAAGGACATGACCAATGGCTTCATTAGAAGTGGTGAAGCTCAAGAAGAGCCCAGCTGGACTCTGGGTACATCCATAGGATCTGCCCTAGGCAAATACAGGCTGCTCTGCTGAACCCCTAAGAGACACAGGCATGATCTTTGGGCACTCAACAGAAGGTGCTTGTGTGAGGCTTTGCCCAAGCTAATCAGTCCTACTGGTGGGGCTCAGGACTAAAACCATGCTCATGCACCTATAAAGCTGCTTCAAAGTAAGGTTGTCTCAGCCTATGGAGAGAAGTTTCTCCCTATCTCAGCCCCCATTGTACCTGTACAGTCAGGAGAACACACTTTTTTCTGGCCTGCTCATCTGCTTCTGAATCTATGAACATGAAGATGCCCAGGCACGAGCTCACCATGAGCCACACAGCTCTGAATTAATAAATGGGAGAAAAACCCTACAGAGGACAATCCCTACAAATGATTCTATGTGAAGTTCAATCACACAACAAGAGTACCAAAAAAGGTCACTTGCATGTGGCTGTGTGGGGCCTGACTTCTTGTGCAGTTCAAGAAGCAGCAGCAGCACTGAAACTTTGTGGTCTAAGGTGTTTTCTTGGTAAAGCAACACACAGCCAAGTCAGGAGAAATGCACAACCCTGCATGCACACGAAAAACTTTTGCAGAAGTACTAGCAGAAAGAAAAACTTTGAAGCTAAGTGCTGGGAACACAGAGGGTGAGGAAAAGTATAACCTGCTGTAATAAAGGAAATTGAAAAAAGAAAAAAAGCCAGAAAACCTCATAAAGAGGAAAAGAATCCTTTTGACTTCTCCAGAGATCACTGTGAAGTACCTGCAAAAGGCAGGCCTTGAACTGAAACCACCAGCTCTGTTGAACAGCAGAGCCAGGGACTCAGCAGAGGAAGTGCTTTCATTAATGACACCATTTTTTGCCCCTTCCTGCTCATAACGAGCCCTTCAATCACCCAGAGGCAGGGTTGGCACTGAGGACAATGACTGGGTCCTTTGCTAACACGTCCCCCTGCTCCAGAGCCAAGGCCCAGCCTTGCAGGGCTTCACAGGTCCTGCTTGTTCTCCTCACAGGCTGATGAACTCAATCAAGTCAAGCTCACCAGGTTTTCTCGACCTGTACTTAATTTGAATTCTGTTCCTGTTTCAGTCTTAAAGAAGCACTAAAAAGCCTAAAACTTACTTTTTTCTTTTTTTTTTCCCCAAGTCTATCAGCAAATTATATACAAGATATAATGCTGCCCAACAAAACCTGCCCTTCTGGACAGCTCTGTGGGTTTCTTCATGCAGTGGCAAATACTGAGCTTCCCTGGCACACAAATTACAGCAAAAAGCTCTGGGAAACTCTGTACTGAGCTTAAAAAAAAGCTGGAAGACTAAATCATAAATATGTGTCAGATGCTCCAGCATCATGAGCTGAAAACAGCTGAACAACTGCAAAGGACTATTAGCTGATATATATTATTTATTAAACAACACCAATAAATAATAAGCCGAGCCACACAAGCCTATTTGCATGCCCAGAGTCCTCAACATTTAATGAGGTTTCCTTTGAAGTTAATGAGCCCAAATTGGGAGGCACAGAGTGGGCCACAAATATCAATATTGATTTCTTTCAGCACTGCTGTCTTGACCTGAAACCTCTGGCAAGGGGAGCACTTTGTGCAGGAGAACTGTCAGTGTTTCTGTGGAAAAAAGCAGCAGTTCAATTCCACTTGGAATTTGAAATATGAATCTGAAATGTACTTTGCTCAAGCTTTGTTGAAGAAACCATTTATTACAGCACTTCATTGTCCTGATGAAGGAAAAGGAGATCTTTGCCTGCTAATAAGCTGTATAGAAGCCGTGACTAATTAAGCTAATTTTAACAGCCTGTGACAAAATGTGATTGTACTAAAACCATGCCTCAAGTAACAAGTTGCCAAAAACACCAAGGCTAATAAAGCAACAGACATTACTAGAACATAAACACTAATAAAGTTGGCACCAGCCAACTTTATTTAGGGCAAAGTCAACAGTGGAGTCATAACAAAAGACAAGCTGAGGAGCGTTCGGTACCTGATCGTATAGAATTCGCCATCTGAAAATCCTGAAAGGCAATTAGTGCAGATTATTGATCAGATTGTGACTCTTTGAGATGTGCAGTTTGTGGGGACAGTGGGTGCTGAAGACACCTGATGCCTGGAGCACAGCTGGACACTTGTACCTCCTGCCATCTCCCAGCTCAGCAACGGGAGAAGATGCAGAGCAGCACTTCTTGGCATCATGTAGGTGCCACCTCAACCCCAAGAGAATCAGTGGGAGAGAAGGAGCTGAGTGGGAAGGGCTCATCTGAAGGAGAATCAAGCATTACAAAACAACTTCAGGTGACAACCCACCCTCAATTTCTGCCTCCCTCAGGATAAGGCTCCAGCTACTACAGTGACTGCATGAGAAACACTCAGCACTGCATCAGTTTGGGATGGATGAGGAAGTGCAGGCTGCTGGTGGGGATGAAGCTGGGCCACATGGCTGTGGGAAGGGGAGAAGACCTTGTTTAGGAATGCTACTGACAGTATTTGAGCTCTGCTGAGTAGAAGCTCCTGACTGCTGGTCTCATGGCAGGCTCTCTGAGACCCTCTGCACATAAATGCCTGTTCTCCTGGATCTGACAAATAGTGATGCAAGAGTAAAGTGAAGAATGAATGACTGGGAGTTGGTGTTCCTTTGGCATTTATCTCAGACTGGTTTGGGTTGGAAGGGACCTTAAAGATCATCCATCTCCAACCCTCTGCATGGGCAGGGACACCTCCCACCAGCCCAGGCTGCTCCAAGCCCCATCCAACCTGCCCTTCAACACTGCCAGGGATGGGGCAGCCACAGCTTCCCTGGGCAGCCTGGGCCAGGGTCTCACCACCCTCACAGCAAAGAGTTTCCTCCTCATGTCCCACCTAAATCTCCCCTCTTCCAGTTTAAAGCCATTCCCCCTTGTCATACCACTACCTGAGCTGAGAACGGTACCACCTTCATCACAGTAATGAGGCAGTTGCAACCACCATTTATGGGGTCAAGTTGCACCAGAGGAGGTTCAGACTGGATATGAGGAAAAATGTCTTCACTGATGTAGTGGTGAAGCATTGGAACAGGCTGCCCAGGGAGGTACCCAGGACTCCTGCAAAACTCTGGGAAGCTCCACAAAACAATACAAACAGGAAAAGAATCTCAGAGATGTCTTGGGCTGCAAGGAGGTACTTTGGTCACTCTCCAAAAACAAAACACATTGTCTACACAGGATGGAGTTAAAAGGGAAAACCCAATGTCCAGGATGACAATTTGGGAACTGTCCCAACAAAGCCAAGACATCCTCTCTCCCCACTTGACAGTACCAGAGAAATGTCCCACAAAGGCAACATGCTACGAACAAAACTGATTCTTAATTCACAGCAGGAGCCAGGGACTGATCAGAAGCCATAAAAACCCCAAAAGATACAATCTCAGCTTCAACAAGGTGGGAATGAACAGGCCTAATCTGTAGAACATTTTGTCCCTTTCCAGGAAACAGATCCTACCCTGCTGAATCCAATCCAAACCCAGCACAATTTGCATTTGTTGACAAAGAGCAGCCAAGATGAGCTAACTCCCATTTCATTGGGATGCTCTTCCTCACCTCTCACCCCAAACACATGGCAGCTGTTAGACCTTCTCCTTTCTGCAGGTCTGTCAGCTGCCACTGCTCTATCCCCAGCACATGTCTGCAGATGGTCATGTCTACCTTGAATTCCCACCTCCTCCCAAATACAGTGAAGATCTCCATGCTCTTTACAAACTTCAATCACATAACCCAAAGGATATTCTCCTTCCTGCCACACAGAGAGAGAAGCCTAAGTCTCAGCAGGAAAAATCACCTTCTCAGGGACACACAGATCATCAGAACTCTCCATTTCAGTGGTGGTTTTGTGCTGTTTCTCAGGTATGGTGAGAACTTTGCTCATCAAATGCTAAAAGCACCAACATGAGGACTGCTGAAAGGCTTTTAGAGGAGATCAGGGATGTTGATTTCACACAGTTCAAATGAAGCAGATACCTTGATTCCTCCCCAGGAGTGATCAGACAGGAACTCCACAGGGCTTGTGACTCCAGTCTGTGCTGGGTACCTCAGCAGGAAATCCAGTTCTACTGTGTTGATTTCTTTATTCATCAGAAGTATCTGTAATCCCAAACAAACAAGATATTATTGAGCAGCCAGGACACAGACCAGCATTATATTCTAGCAGATTAATTGTTCATGTAGCTGCCAAATGTGTGGCTAAAACTTTGGAGGGTTGAGATGAAACATGGAGGTGTTTTGGGTCTCTCCAAAAGAGGACCAGGAATGAGTATGGAGCGTGGCAACATAAGAGGACCAAAGTCTGGGGAAACTTAAGTAGCAAGGGTTCTCATCCAGGTTCATAGATAGCTGAGAGGTCCCTGCTGGCAGAGACAGGTGCTGCAGGTCCTCACACTGCAGCTAGAGAACAGAGAACTTTCTTGAAAGGAACCAGAGCATGCAGCCCTTGTGCAGGCTACCAAGGTCTGGTCCATCCCTCACTACCTTGTTACATTTTCAAAGTAAGTGGAGAATATTTCCAAAAACCAAAAACCAACAACCTCAAGAAAACCCAAAACAAACACAAAAAGAAAAACCACAAACCTAAACCCCCTCACAGTACCTGCACCAGGACAATAAGGGGAATAAGGACATTCCTGAGGTCCCAAACACTGAAGAGCACCTGGGCCATGCAGCTACTACCAATGTTTTTGGTATGTTTTGTGTAGATGCCCATCCCTGGAAGTGTCCAAGGGCAGGTTGGATGGGGCTTGGAGCAACCTGGTCAAGTGGGAGGTGTCCCTGCCCATGGCAGAGGGTTGGAACTAGATAATTTTTAAGGTCCCTTCCCACCCAAGCCATTCCATGCTTCTCTTATTTTTTACCACCAGTGGTGGCTTTTGGGAACACATGGAGTAAGGCTGCCAGAGCAATCTTCAAGGTCATTCTGGAAAGCCATAGATGCTCACTGAAAGCAACTGAAGCTGCTGCTCCAAGTGCACTGCCAGCCTCCTGAAATCTCAGAGACAAACTCCAAAACCCTGAACACCAGTTCTGGGTGCAAACAGGACTGTGCTGGAGTACTGAGTTTGGCATTTCCTGGTCACAGATCCTAAACTCTACCTCATTATTGCCTGCTGGGCAAGACGTCTCTGCCTGGTGTCTCCTCCACCAACAGTGGTAATGAGCTTCTCAGGCCCAGTGCCAGCTTTTTTTGGTACAGGAGAATCCTGTGCCTCCTCACTCAACTGCCCCCACAGACTGCAACAGTAGATGCCAACTTTCCTGACACCTTAAAGTGACACGTTCATTATCTTTAATGCTCTAAGTAATTACAAGCACAAGATATGCTACTCAAATACTTCATTTTGAGATTTATATCAGAAAATCTATGTAACCTTTGGGTAGAAGTCTGACATTGAGAAATACAAGCTGACTTTTTAAACACAGTTTATTAACTAAATATACTGTTATGGTCATTTTAATATCTGTATGTATGTATATGAGTATATATATTCTTCCTTCCCCTTTTACACAGACTATTTTCTTATGTAGAATTAAAAAAATCATGGCAGTCACTGGGTCAAGGTTAACTAGACCTGCCCAGTGCTGGAGCAGTTCCAACGGGGTTCACATCTGCATTCAGCATGGCAGGGCATTGACACTGGCATTCACTGCTCAAATTTACAAAAACACCTTTGCAACATGATGCCAAGCACTATTTATTGACTGAATTTGATTTCAATATAGGGACATTAAAAGGCCAAAGATTAAAAGTTAAACAAACATGCTAAACAGCTGTGTAGCACGTTTCTTTTGGAGAAAAGGAACAAGCCTTCAAGACCAGTTTGCATTGCCCTTTTCTTTTTTTCCAAGCAGGTATCACTCTCTCAAACAACCATTTGTCAGTGTAATGCAAATCAAGCACAGCATCTGTGGCTGTTATGAGCAAGAGAGGCAGAGAAGAAAATCAGTTCCCAGCCCTTGTATGTGCTGCTCTGATGCTGAAGGCCACAGCTGGGACAGCTGGAGCTCTCTCTGCCTGCCAGCACCTCTGCCTGTAAAAGAAATCATTGCATACAAATGGCACGAAGTGGTGGTGCTTACCTGGAAGGTCACTTGAGCAGTGTAGGTCAATTTATCACACTCAAACAGCCCCCGGGTCGTGTACTGGAACACAGAGAAGGTGATGCTGTCAGTGAGGCTCAGCACGCGCGCGGCCAGGCTCTCACCCGGAGGTGCCCTCTCAATGGCCTTCTGGAACACCATGCTGAACGCCTGGGTGGGGAGACACAAGGACACCAGTGGTTTCCAGATGCTCTTCACTTGCTCCTGAAGGGTTGCAATGACACTCCAGAGGGCTGTGCTGCCATCCAGCATGACCTGGGCAGGCTGGAGTATTGGGCAGAAAAGAACCTAATGAGGTTCAACAAGGGCAGATGGAAGGCCCTGTACCTGAGGAGGAACAACCCCATGGATCAGTATGGTTAGGGGCTGACCTGCTAGGAAGCAGCCCTGAGGAGGAGGATCTTGGAGTCCTAGTACACAATAAGTTAACTAGGAGCCAGCATTGTGCCCTTATGACCAAAAAGGCCAACGCAGTCCTGGGGTGCATCAGGAAGAGCGTGGCCAGCAGGTGGAGGGAGGTCATCCTCCCACTCTATTCTGTCCTCAATTCTGGGCTCCCCAGTTCAAGAGAGACAGGGAACTACTGGAGAGAGTCCAGTGGAGGGCAACAAAGATGATTGGGGATTGGAGCATCTCCCTGATGAGGAAAGGCTGAGAGAGCTGGGACTGTTCAGCCTGGAGAGGAGAAGGCTGAGACCTTACTAATGTTTATAAATATGTAAAAGGCAGGGGAACAACATCTAGAGCCCAGACCCACTCTCTGCCTTTTGCTGCTTTTTCAGACACACACAGCAAGGCAACAATGACATTCCCTGGGACATGGAGCTCTCTTGGGCTTGAGCAGCAGTGCAGAGACAGGCTGGGACAATTAAGAGACAATGGACATAAGAAACAAGTATGTTCTCTCTCAGGCATTACACAGCCCAACTTCTCTGCCAGTGTTGAGCCAAGGACAGTGGTGTTCCTGGAGGAAAGCACCCCTCCACCCCCCCATGTCATGATGTTTCAACTGAGAAAAGAACAATTCTCCTAAATAAATAAAAAGTCCAATGAATATTTTACTGTCTGGATGCAGCAAAGGACTGGATGAGAAGGGCAGGGGGGAATTCACAAGTATGAACCATTTGGGGATGTGTTAATGCACCCAGAATGATGCTCTTTTTATATAAGATACTAAGGATTCCTGTAACAATATTCTGATCTAAATGAGAGAAGACAAACAACTTTCAGAGCCATCCAAAGAAAACCCATTAGCAAATTAACAAATGCAACTACGAAAAAAAAAAAAAAAAAAAAAAAAAAAAAAAAAAAAAGCCCAAGTCCTGATGAGCAAAGTGACAGGTCCCTGCTCTGGGACCCAGCTAATAGGAAATAACCAGGCCAATACAGAGTCACAGAATCCCAGGGGTTGGAAGGGACCTGGAAAGATCACCCAGCCCAACCCCCCTGCCAGAGCAGGGGCACCCAGAGCACATCACACAGGAACGTGTCCAGGGGGGTCTGAATGTCTCCAGAGAAGGAGACTCCCCAGCCTCTCTGGGCAGCCTGTCCCAGGGCTCTGTCACCCTCACAGGAAAGAAGTTCTTCCTGATATTCACATGGAGCCTCCTGTGCTCCAGTTTGCACCCACTGCCCCTTGTCCTGTCACTGGACATCACTGAACAAAGCCTGGCTCTGTCCTCCTGACACTCACCCTTTACATATTTGTAAACACTGATGAGGTCACCCCTCAGTCTCCTCTTCTCCAAGCTCCAGAGACCCAGCTCCCTCAGCCTTTCCTCATCAGGGAGATGTTCCACTCCCTTCATCATACAAATGAATAGCACCAGCTGGACCAGGCATGACTGTTTTGGCAGCATTATTTTTAGGGTTCTACAAAGAGAGAATGATGCCTCAACAAATCAAAGTAACACTGATACCTATGCATTATTAAATAATGGCAGAATGGAATATTTTTTTTTCCTGCACAATTTCTTTAAATTGTGTTAAAACAGGCCACAGAGTCTCATGTAAATCTTGTGTGCTCTAATTTATAATGGGCTCCTAGCTGTGCCATGAGCATTTTAAAATCATCTCTGTGCATCTTCACACAATGTTTTATGATCTGTCATCAAAACTTACTAGAGGAAAACATTTCACCCAGTAATTTTCTGTGTATTTATACACATTGCCAATGGAAATTCCATTGCAATGGAAAACAAACCAAACAAAACACAGAAGCTGCAGACTAAAGGTGAAACCTCAGAGCTGCTGGATCTATCATCTATGTGTAAGGAATGAATCTCCTGAAGGGCATCCTTGCACAAAAGGTATTCTGTCCATTTTCCTGGTTAAATTATTTCATCATATGAGCCTTAGAGATCAAAATAAAAAAAGCTTCTTTGTGGATGAGACTCAAAATATTGTATTTTCTTCACAATTACTTTTTGCAGGTCACTTGCCAAGGGATGAAATTGTTTGGATGGAGTTCTAGACTAGGGTGTCATCTTATTTAACCCTCTGTCCTCAAAATGCCTTTCTCCTATGATAAAAAAAAAGGGTCTTCCATTTATTGAAACTGGAAGTCTTCAATAAATACCCAAAGGGCTCTTGGGTCTCTACTGACTAAACCTATTGAGACTCCTCTGTCCAGGTGAGACATTGTCTGCACTTTCATTTTTACTGCAGCAGGTCCTTAGAAGCTGCCCAGGGACCAAGACTCCCCAAGTGTCTTGGGAGAAGAGACAGAAAGAGGTGCCTAAGCATCTTCAAAGATAAAGGGGTTGGCTTGAAAGAAACCCCACTGCCTACCAGCCAAGATAGTCAATAAACTTGGCAAAGATGGCCAAGCCTTCATTCCTGCAAAAGTTACTGGCTTTCCACTGGGCTCTGCTGCCAGATGTTTTAATACCCTGTCATTTGGGAAGTCAGGACTGTTTCAGCATCAAGGTCTTGGATAACTGTTGAGGGCTGTGGCAATTCCTGTTAAGGTATGAAAAATCTGCACAGGCATTATGACCTTGATGACATCTTTGAAAGAGAACCAATGTAAATATAAAGAAAAGATTAACTGGTGGAGCAAGTGACTCAGAATGATGTGCAAAAACTCTGTGCATAAATATATAAAATACACAGGAGAAGTACTTTGTTGGCTCTTCCCCCATTTGACATCTTTTAAATCCATCTTGTTCAGCCAGGCCAAGGCTGTGAATATGGAAGAACAAACAGCTTGTAAGGTTCTGCTTCGCAAAGAAACTTCCCAGATTTTAGTAATCATAGAATCATTGAATGTCTTGGGTTGGAAGGGACCTCTCAAGGTCATCTAGTCCAAACCCCTACAAGAAGCAGGGACATCTCACACTAGATCAGGTTGCTCAGAGCCCCATCAAGCCTGACCTTGTATGTCTGCAGGGATGGGGCCTCCACCACCTCTCTAGGCAACCCATTCCAGTGACCCACCACCCTCAAAATAAAGAACTTCTTTCTAATGTCCCACCTCAATCTACCCTTTTCTAGCTTAAAACTATGACCCCTTGTCCTGTCGTTATTTTAGTAACAAATGGTGTTAGTGCATGGCTCAATCAGACTGTGTCTTTCCACAAAGTTTCAACTGCTCAGCAAGAAACCAAGTGAAAGAAAGAAGAGCTAATTAAGGCTTATCTATCCTGATCCTAACGTCACCACCTGCACTGGGCTGACTGGTACGTCCAGAGTTGCGTATGGACCGTGGTCCACGCTCAGGACTCAACGTGGAGGGACCATTTTCTTTGGCATTCAGACCACTCTTCACTGGGTCTTTGCAGGCACTGCTGAGACTCTGCTCCTCCACAGAGGCAGTGATGAACATGCCCTGCTCAGCATTTCTTGTGGGCTTTGGACAAACCTTTCATAACAAGCACTAAACCCCATCGCAACGCAAGTTAAGGGCAGCGCGTGTAAAGCAGACACAGAAATAAATACAGGAGACTTCTCCATAAAACCAAAGTAGTAGAACGGTCTTTGTCTGGGAGTTCAAAGATCCCTAAGAGTCCCAAGATGATGACTTTGGGTGGCACCTTCAGCGAGAACTGGTACATGGGGTGGATGGTGTGGAGGTCGTTCATGGTGAAGTAGAGCAGGGAGGCCCGCGCGGCAGCAGGCCTGTAGTGCTCTCTGGCCTCGTTGATCTTGGCTTCTGTCACCTTAGACTCCTGGACCTGGGAAAAAAAAAAAACAAAACACAGAGCAAACATACTGTGGAAACATCTCTGTCAGGGGAGGGTGCCATGGAGACCCCAGGGCAGGCAGTGCCAGGGGGCACAGCCAGGTCTGAGCCGCCCGCTCCCACCACCTCCTTCCTCTGGCACTTTCTCATTTTAACTGTATTTACCTCCGTGTTGCCCACTCCTCTGTTTTCCCAAACTCCTTCCAGGCTTCTCACTAGGATTCCTGCTCTTTACTAACTCAAATTGTTTTTTTTATCAATGAGTTTCTCCTGCTAAGTGCCACCCTCCCGAGCAGCTCATTAACAGCACAGGGCTGCACAGACTTCGTGCTGCCCAAAGCAGCTTCCCCGAGGCTGAGAACTGCCAGTGGAGAAGGGCTGTTTGCTGCCTTTCCTACCAGCATTTAACACACCCTGCCTTGCTGGCCAGGTGTCTGCAGAGCTGCCCTGATGGACACGGTGAAAATCCTTTTGGCAGGTACATCACCCCATTATTAACTCCGTCCTGTTCATTCTTTCATTCCACAGCAGCACAAGGTGACAGCCTCCAGCCTCTCGGGGATTATTTTAGGTTCTGGATATGTACAGACAGAAGTGCCTTGCTACACTGCCACATGCTGCCAAGCCAGTGCTGATTCAGCCAGCTCAGCAAGCCTTGCAAGGGAGATGTGGCAGAAAAGGGCTCAGCACATGTTGTACAAGCCAGCAGGGCAGGAGACATCCCCACCAAAACATCAGTGGGTGTCCCTCTGGCATGAGCCAAGCTGGTCTGAGCACTTCTGGCCAGGGCACATCAACCTTCTGGCTGGGGCATCAAACCATTTGGCTGGGGCACCTCAAACCATCTGGCTGGGGCACCTCAAACCATCTGGCTGGGGCACCTCAAACCTTCTCAATGAAGCACAGATTGAGCCTGAATCTGCTGCATGCAACCAGCACATGTTGGAATCTGTGGGATTAGCCTGTTTGCACAACCCCTTGAGGAACGATGGACTGTAGTGTCTGAGTCTCCCAAAGACCAGCTTCAACATCTACTGGAGAAACAAGCATCTGCATGGGCCATGAATCATCTGTCTACATCAGAGAAGTCCCCTTTTGGCAGCACTCTTGTCTCTCCACTGACTATAAAGGGAGGCAGAGCCTAGCTTAGACTTAGGCAACCAATTTGTAGATGTCCCATACCCCAAATTATTAATGATTCCAGTAAAAAAAAGCCAAAGTTGGGGAAGATGGTTGCTTTCCATAAACAGAGCAGGGAGGACTTCCACAGGAAGGATAAAGCTGGCAGAACATTGATCTTTGGGTAGACAGACCAAGAACAGAGTAAGGGCTGATTTGAGAAGCAGACCCCTAGCAGGGCCCTGACACAGCTTTCCATCTGGGCACCAAACTAAGGAAAATCAGGTGCAAACTCCAAAATTAATCTCCACTACCACACAGCTGGCAGTGACCAGTTTTACCACCACAACTTCAGAAATTTAAGCACTTCGAGAGCACCTGCTTCAAGAGGGAGATGCCAAGCTTGCCAAATCAAAACTTGCCATTAACATCCCTTTGGGGGGGTTCAAGCAAACCCTCCTAGGTGGGATCTGATGTACCACAGACAGCAGAAATAGTTCAGTCTTTTTAACGTGGAGGATCACTTAGCTCCTTGGTCACTGGGGCTACAGCACTGGGAAATGAGGGGCAGTTCCAGCCTGACCCCAGCACCTGGGTGACTTAGCCAGGCAGTGGGCTGGAGGAGGACAAGTGTGGGCTGTGCAGATAGGAAGACTGTGCAGGGAAGCAGCTGGGAATGGCCATAGAGGAGTCCTGTCACAATCCTGGCAGGTCAATCACACTTCTCAATTCCCCCAGTGGCAGGGGAAAGCTACTGTGCCTTCAGCTGAGCCCAGCCTGCAAAGTGACCCAGGCAGGTGGCCATGCTGACACTGCACAGCTAATACAAACACTTATTTATACTCTGAGGAACAGAAGGGTAGGAAATACCCAAGTTCTTGCAGATTTACTCAAGATCATAAACGCAACAGATTCCAGTCCCTGGTCAGTACTAAAATCCAGCTTAATTGAGGAATTCAGGATTATGCTAGAAGAGTTTGAAGCTGCCTTGATACAGTGTGTAAATTTTATTGTCTTTACATCAGGCACTGACGTTTTGTCTTGGTCTTAAATAGGCCATTTAACATACAAAAGAACTAAATGGCCTGAAATTGCCCAGAATGGAGAGCCCTTCAATTTACACCACTTCCTATTCTCTGCTCAGCAGGAGGGGCAGAGATGGGTAAAGAAGTTACGTTGCACTAAGAAATCCTTAAGGACAACATCCCACACATGCTTTTCTCCAGGCTACCACTGTCTTTGTACCTTCTCTTCAATTTCTGCAGCTGTCTGTTTAGTGATCTCCAAGTTCTCCACCAACGCTGTATCTCCCAGGAAGTTCCCAGATGCTGATGACAGTCTAGAGAGCAAGTTGTCCTCTAAGGCTTTCAAGGTGATTTTGAATCCGTTCTGTTGCTTTGTGAGATCTGACTGCAAATCATAAATTCAGAAAGTTTTAGCCACGAAACACTTGATAAAGATTAAGCACCTTCACATGGGAACAGGCTTTAATTGAGACTTGCCATAGTCCAATACTGCTTAATCCTGCTCTCTGCCACTCCTGGGCATGGACAGAGCTCTGGGGATTGCTCCATATCCAACAGGCTGTCAACTCAGAAACCTTTAGCAGCACAGAAAACACCAGGAGAATTGAGCCCTTTCACTAGGAATGTACTAAAATGTTGGAAATTGATCAGGAGGAAAAACCCTTCATTCCCCATCTCAAATATATATCCTGCATCTACTTAGAAGAATCTGTTTGTTGAGCTCAAGTCAGCCTGGATAGTCCCTGCTGCTTCTCACTCCTCCCGTGGAACCTCTGCACTTGCCAGTACACATCAACACCAGTCACACCAGCAGTGAGGTTAAATCTTGATGGAAAAACCAACAGCAAGGTCACTTGGGTCCAGAGATGAGCATGAAGCATCCCCAGCTCAGAACATCCCCAGAGCAAAGTCCCAGCTTCATTTGACTGCTGCTCCCATCATATCCTGGCTTTGAGATCTCACTGGACCAGTGATGTGCTGTGCTAGAGGTTGCACCTGCAAAGACAAAGTCCCCCTGCCAAAGGATTTGCAAACTCAGCACAAAGTCTGCCAAGCAGATACAGACCAGTAACAACCAACTTGCCTCAAGGGCAGATCTTCTGAACGATAGTGGAAATTCTTCCCATTTCTGGGAAATTCCCCCTCGCTCTCCCCAGACACCTGTTCCTTGCCCTCTTCTGCAGAAATACCAGTCATTAACACTCTTCAGGGTGGAAACAAAGACTCTCATCTGGCTCCTTTTTAAACTGATCCTCCAGAGCAGGTTTTCTCCCACAAAATGTGACTGCCCTATTCTAATGTTTGCTCAGGGAAATGGCATCTTTCCTGGTTCTCAGGTATATGATGTTATCCCAGTATATGGTCCTATTGTGAGTGCCTATTTTTAGCTTTATCACAGAACACACCCTGTGGGAAAGCTGTGCAGCTGATCTGGATGCTGCTGTGATATAAGCCTGATGACTATTCTCTACATAAACGAAGTCAGTCACTAACACCCTGGTACATAAAGCCAGGGTGTGACACAGTTTTAAATCCTCAGACCGTATTTCAATGACACAACCAAGAACTTCAAGTAACTTGCAAAAGAGTGTTTTATAGCCCTGCAAAAACTAGCCAGCTCCATGACATGGCAGACATGGTGCATGGGACAAGTTCTGGGCCACAATGACCGGCACACGCCAAGCTTTGTGTCATAAGCCAAGTGACAGCTTTTGGAAAACATACCCAGACCTTCCAACCATCTACAGGGCTTGGAAGAGGCCCAGAAATGGGAAATGTGACCCTATGTCTTTTCCAAACCCACCACACAAAAGGAAGCCAGCACTATTTGCTCTCTTATCCGAGGTTTTCAAGCAGACTAACCAACTCTTTCATTAATAAAGCATCATTCAATATTTGGGCTGAAGTTTCACCTACTTGCTGCACACACACTCATTCCATGTTAATGTCAAGCCAAGCATCCAGCAAATCCTGCACTGGGGCATGTCTTGTATTGGTGTTTCAGCTCTAAACAGCTGTTTTTAAAGGCCTGTTCTGTAAGCATTACACACAGGAGATTGTCCATGGTGGTAAATATTTCATAAATCTTGAAACAGAAAACTTAACACAGCTAATCTTGTGCCTCCCTGTCATTCAAGCATAGCATGCCCTGGAAGATGACATGTTGCAAGCTATTATTCCAGACCATGGACTATAAGCCCTGAAGTTATTAATGAGGACGGGTGTGACTTTAGCTCCAATAACTTGCAATCACCACACCATTTGGGAAACACACCCTCAGAAGTGCACACAACCCTGTGTGCACCTCCCCACAACAGCCTGTATCTGTTGCAGCTTCTCGGTGCTGTTGTTTCAGCAGCAGCAAAGTCATCATTTCTTCTTCCTGCAGTGGAGCTCATGGGCTGTGATTTCATAGCTCATAAATAACAGCTCTACTTCAGGGCAACACGTTACTCTGAGAGCCTTGGACTCCATGAGGAAAAAAAAGCAAGTAAAAAAAGCTCACCAGAGCTCCAGGCCAGTTTTGCAGGATTCACTACCAACCCCCTGCTAGCTCAGCCACAGCAGCCACCTCCTCTGTGCTGGTTTTGGCTGGGATAGGGTTCATTTGCTTCACAGCAGCTAGAAGTGTGCTGTGGGTTGGATTTGGTATGGGATTGATGGGAAGGATGCTGCTCCTTTCCTGATGGGTTTAGTTATTGCTGTGAGATCAAGGACTTTCCCTTTTCCCGTGCTTTGCCAGTGTGTGGGGACACAGGAAGCTGGGAAGGAGCACAGCCCTGACCCCATTCCATACCATTCCATGTCATGCTCAGGATATGGAGCTGAGGGAAGAAGGAAAGGGACATGCTCAGAGTGAAGGCATTTGTCCAAGAAACCATTTCAAGTGATGCAGCCCAGCTTCCCAGGAGATGGCAGAGCACCCACCCACTGATGGGAAGTGGTGAATGAATTCCATGGTTTGCTTTGCTTGTGCATGTGGCTTTTGCCTTACCTGTCCAACTGGCTTCATCTCACCCCACGAGTTGTCTCACTTTTCCCTTCTGACTCTCCCCACCCCACTGGGGGGTGAGTGAGTGGCTGCATAGGGCTTGGCTGCCAGCTGGGGCTGTTGTGGTGAGGGGGGTCTTGGCCTCTTCCAAGTGAGTAACAACAGAACTGGAGGAAATGGTCTGAAGTTGGGCCAGGGGAGGGTTAGAGTGGATATTAGGAAGAATTTCTATACTGAAAGAGTGGTCGGGGACTGGAACAGGCTGCCCAGGGAGGTGGTGGAGTCACCATCCCTGCAGGCATTCAGGACACGTGTAGCACTTCAGGGCATGCTCTGGTGGGCACATTTTGTGAGAGTTGGTTTCATGGGGTGTGTGGTTGTGGGGCTTGTTGTTGTTGTTCAGATGGGTTGTGTTGTTCCCTGCCCACCCCACCCTGGGGGGATGGTTTGACTAGGTGATCTTAGAGGTCTTTCCAACTGTGATTCTGTGACCTTCCGAGGCCACAATCCCTCCTCCACATCATTTGCACTGTTTTCTGGTGCATGGCTCTTCACAGCACCAGAGGGAAGTGCTGCTGGTTTTGAGTTGCTGATCTTCAGAGCCTGACTGTGGATTCATTAACTGCCCATGACACTGAATTTGTCTTTCATATTGTGACAACAACCGTGACCAGTGATGCTGCCCAGGCTAAGAGGAACAATCCTTAACACAGCAGCAGCTAATGGCCCCACCATGCTAATCATGGTCATCCCCCCCCTTCTGTGCCCATCAGCAAAAGGAACTGGCTGTTTGGATCATTTGCAACCCAGTGGAGAGCAAGGGGTGCCTGGTGGAGGAGCTGTGGGTCTCAGGGTCCCAGGGAGATAGCCATGGCTTACACATTAATTCCCTTCATTATGAATTTTTGATGCCATTTTTGGCTCATTAGCACATCAGCCTGGTTAAGACTAAATGCATCACTAAGGCTGCACAGCAAACATGCTTAAGAACCTCATTAAATGACAAGATTATTACAAAACTGGCCTGGCCTGACTGAACAGGTGCAATACATTTATTCCCACTCCCAGTAAATATTTAGCATTATACATAGTTGTTACATTGCTAAAAGTGCTGTTGAAACAAAGGATTCTCTTCAAAAAATGATAATGAAATTGAAGAGAAAAAAAAGAGAAAGAGAACATTTTGGCCTGTGAGAAACAAGTGGGAGGAAAAAACAGAACAGGAAAATGTCATTACCAGCCTCATAATATTGACAGTAGGAATTCTATACTATAAATGCCTACAATTAAGTGAGATTAATCCTACCTCCACAACTCAATCTGTCCAGAAAAACCTGATGTAATGAGAATCTCAATTTCCATTTCCAAGAGAAGGAGAAGAAAGAGACTCTTTTCCAAACTTTTTAAGGAGAAAACCCCAAAACTTGAAATTGCACTTTAAGTCTTCCCAAAACACCAAGAAAACAAAAGACTGAAGAAAAATATTCCTCAGTGTTTATCAAGTCAAGGAAAATGTCCTGATTTTATGATGAGCTCAGCAATCTCTGCAGCCTTGCACATGAAATGCTATGGAGTTTAAATTGCAATAATAATTATGTTACTACTAATAATAATAATTAGTATTATTATTATTACTACTACAATAACGATAGTAATCATAGAAGCCCAGACTGGTTTGGGTTGGAAAGGACCTTAAAGATCATCTAGATCCAACCCTGCATGGGCAGGGACACCTCCCACCAGCCCAGGTTGCTCCAAGCCCCATCCAACCTGCCCTTCAACACTGCCAGGGATGGGGCAGCCACAGCTTCCCTGGACAACCTAGACCAGTGTCTCACCACCCTTACACTAAAGAACTTCCTAATGTCCAACCTAACTCTCCCCTCTTCCAGTTTTAATACCTCTTCCCAGTGTAGACTCCCATCTACTGACCTTGAGCTCCTCCAAGTCAGGCCTCTCCATGTTGACCACGGCGGCGAGCAGCTGGTCCTCCAAGCCATCCCGTGTGACAGTGAAGTTGATGAGGGTGCACTGGGCCTGCAGCTCGGGCTGGAAATGGGGGTTTGCCAGCTTCGTGTGGAGGATGAGACGAAAAGCTGGGTTGAAGTCACATTCCTTGTCCCCAATCTTAATGTACCTGAAATGAGACCAGAAGAAGGAGCATGAGAGCTCATCTCTTTCAGGACATTTCATCCGGAGACAACAGGTGATATCAGCCAATGCCATCCACCAGCACTGGCCTTGGCCTTCTTCACACAGAAACCACTATTAAAACAAAAAGTATTTTAAGCTGGGAGCACCTGAAACACTGTGGTTTAGGATAAAACCCCCAGATCTCTGCTCCTGAATTCTGGATCCTGCTTGAGAAGGCTCCCAGTTTCCAATGGCAGGATGGCCATTTCAACCATGAACCACTGCCTTTCACAGGGGCTGCCTTCTGCCTAAAGCTGGTGTTACATGGAGGAAAAGCCTCTCAGCATTGAGATTTTAATTAGCCAGAGCTAAAATGGCCTGGTCTGTTGGCTCAGATCGGGCCAACTCAGATTGCATGAGCTCAAGCAGTGCAATGAGGTTTGGAGAGCAGTTGGCTGCTGTTCCTGGCAGGTAACATCACTAAGGAAACCTCATTTTCTCCTGGTCTGCATTCCTGACATCAAGTCTAAAACTTACAGAGACCCCAGGAATCAACATACTCTGAACCCAAGCTTAACAAACCCATGGGAACCAGAAGACAAGAGAAACTGGAAATGTTTTCAGGGATGCACTGGGACTGTTGAGGGAAGAATCCCATTACCCAGGGATCTGAACACACTTTCCAGTGAACCATCAGCTCCCTGGATATCCCCTTGGCCACCTCGATTGCTTTTAGAGCTGTGAAACTGAGGCAGAGAGAGCTCACACAGCACATGCAGCACCCAGAAATAAGGCCTAGAGCTCTGGCTTCACAAAAACCTTCTTGCTCTGGGACTATCAGCATCTCTGGGGTCTGGGCACATGTCCTGGAAAACATGAAACCCACAGACTTTTTATTGATTTTCCCTTTTTTAGGAAGCACACGATGTCACAGGGAGTTTTGAGAGCAGTTCCAACAGGGAACAACTGTACTTTCCACTGCAGGAGAGCTCAGGGGTCAGGCCACCTCTGCTGTACCCCCATCTCCACTTTCAAACACCTCTATCCCCTTTACCTGGGACTGTCAGTCCCTCAGAAATGCTCCTTCTCCTCCAACCTGCAGCCAAACCCACAACCTTCTCCTGATGTTTTCCCCTGTAAACTTGCCAGACTTTTCCCAGCATTTTACATCGTCCTACAAAACTTCAAGGCAAGTAAGAAAATGATCCTCAAGAAACTTCAGGAACGTGAAAACCCAGAGCTGAAGGGGATTTTTATTTCCTGCAGAAAGCCAAGAGCAGGACAGCATGGGGGGCACAGAGGTCACCCCACGTTGGGCTCCTGTGGGTGGCAGAGCTGTCAGCAGCAGAACGATGAGTCCCCACTGCAAAAGGCAGGGAAACAACAGCAAAAGAATCCTTGAATCCAGTTCTGTGGTGAGCTTAATTTGTTGCCATTATTTCAGCACAAACTAGAAAGATGCTTCTTTTACTTTACATAAAGAAAGCAGGAAAAAGTGACCTCCCTTGCTGACCTCCTCTGGGCTGGAGGGCCACCAGCAGCTGCCGGGAAGAACTTGGCTTCCTTAAGATCCATGTTCTTCAACCTGCAGCTGTATTCCCAGTGTTTGCCAAAAATCCAAGAATTACTTTTTCATCACAACAGCAATAGCTATTTTGGTAACAATTCAGCGTCAGAAGAGCCAGTTGCAGACACCAAGGTCACTGCAGAAGGAGAATTCCCAGTCTCCCTTTTACATGAGGTTTGAGTGACACTGTCCAATAAAATGAAGGATCTAGGCTGATTTCAAAGCCATCCCTGTGACTGAATTACCTGTGATTGCTCCATCTAAAATGCCCTCACTTCTGAAGGAGGGATGTTAGTGCTGCCATATAAGAGCACCCATCATCTGAGGTCAGGAGCAGGAAGCACAACAGCACAAATCACCCCTTTCCCACAGCTGTGGAACCTCCCCAGAGCTCACCTTCCTTTCTTGATTGTTTCCCTCCCCAGTAACGGCCCCAAAACTGGATCCACAGATTCTTCCAGGTTTTCAATCAAAACCATTTCCCCTGCAGCCAGGGCTCGTTCCATCGTGTCCAAATACCTGTGGGAAACAGCACAGGTATCACGGCAGTGGGGTGGGATGTGATGCTGTGCAGTGGGGTGGGTGCAGGGGGGCAGGGAGGGGTGCTCTGCCACGCAGCTCCACGCACACCCCAGCAGTGGTGAGAGACACAGAGGGGCAAGAAGGTGCCAACATATGGTGCAAAAGGGCCACTGGCACAGGCTTGGCTGCCCAACAAAGACAATCAGGCCTCACAAACATAACAATTGTGGCTCCTTTCCCAAGGAAGAAGCATCCATGAACGAAGATGGGACAGCCTGGGGTTATTTTTAGCAAATACTGTTTCCCCCAGAACCCACTGGTGCAGTTAATCTTGCATAAAAGAAAGGAAGAAGAGCAGATTTCAGCTCCATTTTGCCCAGGGTTTAGGGTCACATTTAAGACAGTTTCTTTTCTCACAAGGGAACTGGGCCCTGCGGCCCAGTGTCTAACTGGAATGGGGATGCTCTGCACTGGGATGCTTTGTATTGGGAAGGGCAGGGTCAGGTGTTGGTGCTGTGTCCTTCAAAGCTGCTCTGCACTTCACACAACTTCCTTCTCTGCAAAGGGGACAGAGGCCCTTGGACAGGCAGTGAGGCTGCTCCAGGTGCTCTTACACCATCTTGGTTGCACTGAGTCATTCCAATTCCACTGGCCAAAATTCAGGTTCCTCATCTAAGCCATGGTGACGTGGAGCAGAGCTCCCTTCCTAATCTTTAGTGCCTACCTTTGCTTACATGAGTAAAGAACTGACCATCCCCTGCACTGAGGACATTCCTGAAACATCTAGAACTCTTGAAAAGATCCCTTCTTCCAGATTTCCTTTCCCTGCTTCATGCTTTGCTCTGCCTTAAAAAAAATAAAATAAAAAATCTCAGAGCTCATACCCAAGGGGGGATTTGACTTTGGGTCTGCCCCATCCCAGCTGAGACTCCACACTAGTGGGCAGCAATGGGCACAAACTGAGAGAGCAGAAAGTCTTCCCATCAAAGATGTAGCCAGAGCAGGTGTGCTGCACTGAGAACCTTCCAGATGGTGCCAGCATGGGAGCAGAGTCAGCCCAGCTGGTTTTTGGGACATGCTGGCCCTCATGGCAGCTTCACCCTCCGTGCCCAGGACTTCCAAGATGTAGGAAGCCCTGCTAACCCTGCTGGGTGAAACTGAGTCAGGACACAACCCATAAGACAAGCCTGGTGGAGGAGGCCACAGTCCAACACAGAGCTCAGCCTCCAGCACGTGGCTCTCTCCACTCTCAGTTTTGGGGGAGTTTCTATGGTAACTGAGCCAAGCACTAAACAGACCCTCTACTTAATGAGAAATCTCTGTCATTTTGGTAACGAACAAGCAGCTGACACACACAAACACATCTGAGGGTTTCCCTCAACGTGCTTGGCTCAGCTGGTTGCAGATCAGCCCACGCTGGTCACCACACGCAACGGGCAGGTCCGGGGCGCGATGACGCGAGGAGGTTGATGACGTGAGAAGGTTGATGTTTTACCCCTTCTGCCCAACCCGGATCACTCGGAGGTCTTCGCCATACTTGGTTTTGACCCACTGGATCCCCTGCAGCTGGGGATCCACCAGGAGGGGCCAGCGCTCGCAGCTGAGCAGGATGGTGGCGTTCTCCGTGGAGGTGCGGTCGGCCGGCAAGCCCTGGTTCTGCCACCCTGCCACGTCCGCCTCGTCTGCCAGCATGGACAGAGGGTCCAGGGATGGAGTTATGGGGATTGGCACCTGGGAGGAAAGGAGAAATCCTTCCTGGAGTGTCAGCAAAACCGGCACACGTGACTCGTGACCTAGGCCAGAGAGCAGCAGGGAGGAACAAAGAGCTGCTAAGTCGTATTTATCCCTGAGTGGTCAGGGTTGGAAAGCACCTCTGGAGGTCATCTAGTCCCAGCCTCCTGCTAAAGCAGGATCACCTAGAGCAGGGGGCACTGGATGGCATCCAGGCAGGTTGTGAATGTCTCCAGAGAAGGATATTCACAGCCTCTCTGGGCAGCCTGTCCCAGTGCTCGGCAACCCTCACAGTAAAGAAGTTCCTCCTCCCATTTAGATGGAATTTCCTCTGTTCAAGCTCATGCCCATTACCTCCTGTCCTGCCACTGGGCACCACTGAAAAAAAGACTGGCCCTATCTTCCTGACACCTACACTTGAAGTATTTATTTATACAATTGCCCCATCAGTCTTCTCTTCTCCACACTAAACGGCCCAGGTCCCTCAGCCTTTCCTCATAAGAGAGATGTTCTAGCCCCCTACCCATCTTCATAGCTCTTTGCTGTCCCCTCTCCAGCAGTCCCTTGTCCTTCTTGAACCAGGGAGCCCAGAACTACACACAATGCTCCAGATGTAGCCTCACCAGGGCAGAGTAGAGAAGAACCTCTCAGCCTGCTTGCCACACTCTTCTTGATGCACCCCAGGATGCCCTTGGCTTTCTTGGCCACAAGGGCACGTTGCTGCCTCATAGTCTCCCCAGGAGACCCACCAGGACTCCCAGGTCTTTTTCCAAAGAGCTGCTTTCCAGCAGGTCAGCCCCCAACCTGTACTGATCCATGGGGTTATTCCTTCCAAGGTGCAGCATCCTACACTTGCCCTTGGTGAATTGTCCAAGGTTCCTCTCTAACTCTCCAGCCTGTCCAGGTCACACTGGATGGCAGCACAGCCCTCTGGTTTTGTGTCATCAACGCACTTGCTGAGGGGACACTCTGTCCCTTCATCCAGGTCACTGATGAATAAACTGAACAGGACTGGACCCAGTACTGACCACCATCTGGGGTTTCCCATTCTGTAGGATAGATTGGATTTAGTATTAAATTTCCAGTCCTGCCATGAATGAACAGAAATGATGCAGCCACCCCAAAGATTTTTTGGCTGCAGGGTCCTGGGCACCATGAGTGGCCACAGCCCAAGCCCAGCAGGCTCAGGTCTCACCCTGGGGCACGAGATCCATGAGACAACAACTTGGTAGAAGGTCATCAACAGTCTCATGACCCTGCTCCTGTGCTCCAAACCAGCATTAGCAATTCCAGAAACACTTCTCTGACATGGGAGGCCATGGAGTGACAACCAGAAAGTTACCTCTGCCAGTTATCTGAGCAGAATGGGCCTTCAATTTTCCATCAGAAACAGACACCTCATTGAAATGTCTCAGCATTTTCAGGTCATTTTGGGAACAGTATTGCCTTTCTTCATTACATTTTTTTGCTTACGAGTAAGAAACACAGAAGGAAGTTTTTCCTCTCACATCCTAAGGAACTTGCTCATTTTCTCAGCTGTTTGATTTGACTGTGACCTTATTTAAAAGCTTCTTGGCATTTCACCAGGGTTTACAACATCCAGTCACTGTACTGATGTGCAAAAGCTCAGTCCTGCAGGAGTCTGAGCACTTGCATCTACTGAGGTATGAGAGAGCTTGTTAAAAAGCAGTGAAATATGAAACAAGTTTGAAGCCCCACTGTCTCCATCTGGTCTAAACAGCAAGACACGGGTAAAACCAGCTGAGAAGCACAGCCAGCATGAACAGAGCTTGTGTCCAGCATGAAGACCCATCTGGAGTTTTTTCCAAGCCTATGAGAGAGCTGGCAGTGAGCCCTGCCTGCTCCAAGTAGTTCCTTCTCCATACTGCCTCCCTCCTCCTGAGGGCCTTCCCTGAGGCCTGGTTAAAACCAAGCAGCTTTGGTCCATGCTCGGGTTGCTGCATCAGGGTTGTTCCTCCATACTTGGAGGAATCAGGTGACTTGCAGGGAGCAAGGACACCATGACACCTTCCCCAGGGAGGAGTAAAGAAAGTGTGGCTATGCCCTGCTCCTCAATCCAACTTGATGGGGACACACTTCTCATTTAGAGAATGTCCCCTCATTTTGGGGGACATCAGAATTTACAGCCACATCCGTTCCAGGAACTTTTCAGAGAAATCAGGGCTTACTTTGAGCTGCTGCAAATATGGCTTCCAGAATCCATCCAGGAGGTCTTGGCGGTATTTCTTGGTGAAGTAGCCCAGGTAGGAGACGAAGGCTGTGATCAGCAAGACATCTCCACACAAGGTGCTCTGCTGCTGTCTGAAGTCCTTCACGGCTTCAGCCCATCTCACGTTCTCAGAGGCGAGTCCCCCAACCTACAATTTCCAAGTCAAATAAGGTCATTACAGTGGTTCTGGAAGTGATGCCTCAGGATCCAGCCATGCCCACCCCTTGTTCCTGATGTCAACTGTCATTTGCTGAAGTTTAAAACCTGGGGGTGGGAAATATTCAATGGTTACTTTGCCAACCTTCCCCTTCAGGGAAAGACCAGTCCTGCAGTCAAGTCTCAGCTGTCTGATCCACAGCTCCTCTAAAATCACCAAGGAAGGACCCATCACTTTGCCAGCAGGAATTCACATGAAGACACCTGCATAAGGATCTATGTCAGGCAGCCCACCAGCTGTTAATCACAGAACAGAATCATAGAATCATTAAGGCAGGAAAAGACCTCTAAGATCACTAACTTCACCTGTCAACCCAACACCACCACACCGACTAAATCATCTCCTCAAGTGCTCTGTCCACACATTTTTTGAACACCTCCAGGAATGGTGACTCCACCACCTCCCTGAACAGCTTGTTCCAATGCCTGATCACTCTTTCAGTAAAGAATTTTTTTCCCAAAATCCAACCTGAACCTCCCCTGGCACAACTTGAGGCCCTTTCCTCTCATCCTGTCAATGGATACATGGGAGAAGAGAGAGCCCTTAAGGCTTTGTCCAGAAAACACTTCCTCGTGGACATTTTTAAAGAGCATCCAATGCACAAACAGCCCAGCTGAGGGTGCAGCATCTCCTTGTAGAAGAAGATACCTCCACATTCATGGATGATTTATTTGACTTCTTGTTATGGTATCATTGGTTCCTTGATCCTGAAGTCTTGTGGTTATAAAACATATCTTGACCCCCCCACACACACCTGACCCTGAATGTCCCCAGGGATGGGGTCTCCACCACCACTCTGGACAACCTGTTTCAGTGTTTCACCACCATCATAGTAAAGAAGTTCTTCCTAATGTCCAACCTAATTCTCCCCTCTCACAGTTTTAATCCATTGCCCCTTGTCCTCTCCCTCCCTGCCCTTGTCCCAAGCCCCTCCCCAGCTTTCCTGGAGCCCCTTCAGGCACTGGAAGGTGCTCTAAGGTCTCCCTGGAGCCTTCTGTACTCCAGGCTGAACACCCCAACTCTCTCAGCCTGTCTCTAGCCCTCAGATAATTTTGTGGCCTCCTCTGGACCTGCTCCTGTAGCTCCACCTTTAGCTCTATCAACTGAGAAACACAGCTTTGAAATACGAGTGGAATTGCATCCTTCAGGTTGACAAGCCAGAAAAATCCAAGCCAGCTTTAGGTTGGCCTCATTTGAGGCTGAGAATGCCAAACCCTGTGGTCAAATTGACAATCACTCTCCTGTTGTCATGGTCCTCTGGAAACACCCAGGCAATGTGGAGATCCCCTATACCCACAGGCCTCTGTTGCCAGGGCAAACCAGCACGTGCTCTTTGTCTCCTTCAGAGCACAGTCCATATGAGCTTAGGCTTATTTCTTAGATTCCTTATTTTTATTAAAAAGTCCTCTATATCCTTCTCCTTTGCAAACCTCCTCATATCAGGGGTGCTGCAAATGTGACTTATACAACACTGTCTCCTTCTTCCAGGTCACTAATAAACACGACCAGCTCTTCTCCATGACAAGCCTTATGAACACCTTGAATAATTCATTTTCCCAAACTGGGTTATTTTGCCATCTTAAACTGGTATGCAGAACACAGGTCCCTGGGATGGGAAGGCACCACCTTCAGATCCTCACTGAATTCCACCAACACACATTCCAACCTGACCAAGTCCTGTTTGTAGCAGGATCTTGCTGCCACCTGAGGGTTAGGAGCCACCTTCTGATTTTCAACACAGATTTACTCCTGGCCTGTTTATGCCAGCAGTTGTTAAGCAGACACTGTCCTCCAGCTCTCCTTTCACCCCCATGTGCACCTCCAGAGGCTTTTATAAATGGCCAGGGTTTTCTAGGGAATGTGCTTGGCTTGGCTAAGCAAAAGAAATTGTTCTACTTCTCCTCTGAAATATCCAACCACAGAAACAGCCAGACCTAAGGTCCCCCTCCTTTGGCACCTCTCTGCTGACAGCAGCCCTTAGCAGATGACTTGGGAGGACTATACAAATGAGCTCCTGGCAATAGCTCCTGAAATCATCTCCCAGCTTCTCACAACTGGAGGTTTAAGGACTTTCTGAAACAAAACTTGTATCTTCATGCTTTATAACCAACGATGATTTTTTTCCTTCGTGACTGAGCGTAAGCTGCCGTGGAAACCAACCTGCACTTTTTTTGGCATCCACAGCACCCTGTAGCCCGGAGATACACAGATTAGCTACTCTTTCAGTGAAAAAATGTGCCTCCTTTGATGTGCTGCCTGACCTTTTCACTTGCTGACACCAGCCTGCAAAGCAGTGAACAATCACGCTCACGTCACCGTCTCCAGACCACTCATCTTTTCAAGGCCTTGATACCCTCTTTGCTGTCTCCTTTTTTTTAGAGGCTGAAGAGCTTTAGTCTGTTCAATAATTCCTCACACAGAAACAGCCTTTGGATTGTCCTTGCAATCTTTATCTTCCCCCAGTGATGCAATCTTTATTATCCAGTTTCTTTTTATCGTTACCTGCTCTGCACCGTCTCCCATTCTGCTGCATCCTTTGAGGTACAGCAGAGGGGGTGGAGGTAGAGCTGCTCATTCAAGATGTATTTGGAATGTACTTATATACTGAGATTGTGATTTTTCTCTGGCTTGTTCTCTCTCCTTAATAAATCCTAACACTCCATTTCAGCTTGGGTTCTCAGTTTGTTGAAGGGTTTATTGCCTCTGGGAGCACAGAGCTCACATCCAGAACTTTTAACTCCATCATTTCATTCCTGAATGATAATATCTAGGCTCAGCATCACTTGCAGGGCACAAAAAGTAAAAAACTAGTTTACCCATATACATTGCTTTGCATTTATCTACCTGGCATTTCACAGCTCCATCACTTGGTACCATTTTTACAGTTCTTTGTAGACAGTCTCCATCGTCCCTGCATTCCTGTGACTGAGAAACTGTGACACCTGCTTACACACCACCCCTGCATTCCTACCACTGAGAAACTAGGTGACCTGCCACCCCATCCACATCATTCCTGATTTTTCTGATGAATATTAGAACTAACAGACACCTGCAGTGGTATCTGATCACTTTTCTGCCTTGACAAATTTGCCCCTTTGAAGAGTGAAAACACCTTCTGGGCAGTCTGACCCTTCCAGGAGCAGAATGAGAGGCCTCAGATATATTTTTTTTGCCCCACTCAACCTCAGAGCTGCCCCTAAACCTGGCCCAGCTGTTACTCTTTCATGAACAAGCACCACCACCCTACTCTGGGCTGCAGAAGTTTGGCTGCTGCCTTTTGCAGATCTCAGGGTGTGCTGGTGCTCCTTTAGCCTGGCTGGAAAATCTGCTCTTGGCATGACCAGGACCACATCTGCCTTTCCTAGAACTGCACAACATGTAGGGCACTAGTATCACTCACAGAAGAGCTCTTGGAGTCATTGCAGACAGGTCTCAGAAACAGTAGCTTCCACATGTGCAGAGAGGACATGGATTAGGACTCTTCTTGGATTAGGCCTTCTTTGGAAAAGACACAGTGTAGGGATAACTGTGAGAGAAGCCTGTAAAATCATTAAGAGCAGGCAGAAGGTGAATGGGAAATGATTGTTCACTATCCATCATTATCAAAGAGCTAAAGGTGTTTCAATGAAATGCCTTTTCATTTGCTAGGTGCTACATACAAAGAATTCCAACAATTTGTAGCATCTGAAGTGGAAGACACCTGGAATTTCTTTGAGATACTAAAACTGGCAGCAGTGTGTGAGCCAAGCAAATACAACACCCCAAGGACCTAAGTGGGTAAAAGAAAAAAAACACCTCAAAAAAAGAATTTGAAGTATATAGAGAGTCTGCAGGTATTAGGAAGATCAGATCAGTAAAGACTTCTTGGTCTTAGAGACTATGGTAGTAGCATGAGAACTGACCTCCAGGGGGCTGGAGGAAAGACCTGTAGGTACTTCCATCTGTAAAAGCTACAAAGGAGAGATGGAGGAAGGGGACTTGTGTGCACTGTCACTGGAGTTGGGGTTAAGAATAATTTAGGTATGATCCTTAAAAATAACCAATAGCTTAGAAGCTGTGCTTTGCTTCTTTTTCAACAAGTAGGATTAGGTAAGGACAGGTATGGGGCTGAAATCAGGGTTTGTCCAACTTCAGCTGGTCTCCAGCAATGTTCAGAACAGAGGAGGAGCAGGGCAGGTATGTCCCATGCTACCTGCTCCCTGATATTTTCCAGCTTTCATGTCCTCCACTTCAGTGTACGTGGGTATCCGTGGTAAGACAGACCTGTAAGACTGAGCCCATAAAAATGGGAATCCCACAGATAAAGAGGAAACAGGGCTGTAGCTGAAGTAACTGGATGGTCTGGATATGAGAACAACAGGACTGGGATGAAATTCAGTGATGCATGTGGACAAGTCACTCTGGATTTAGAACAGATGGTCCCTAAACTGGGGGCACTGGCCAGCAGCCAGTGAGGACCACTTGAGTTTTTCAATCCAAAGCAACACTACCTGTGTTCAGGTAGGTATATTCTTCATACAACCTCAAGTGCATTTCTTTCAAAGTCTGGGAACTTCCCTGTGCCCAGTCACACAGGTGACACATCTGGGCTGTCAAATAAACAGCAAGGGCTGTCAGGATCTGTTCCCAGATCAAAGCCAGAGATGACCCAGGAGATGGGGTGCATGGCACTACAGTAAGTTGGGACAAAAGCAGCTCTTTGCCTACTCTGTAGAAGCAACCAGCTTGTGACAGCAGCATCAGCATCTGTGCTTTCTAACCAGCTGGTAGACCTGGCACAGACACCACTTGTTGGCATTTCCAGCTGCCAGCACCCAGTGCTCTGTGAGCAGCTCCCAGCAGCTCTGCCCTGCAACAGCCACCACCCAGTGCTGCAAGGAACCCCAGGGAGCCTCAGTGCAGGTTGGTTCATGCCTTAAGAGACCTCCAAGCAGCACTCAGATCTCTTCCCAAATCTTTGCATTTGGAGATGGGGCAGCACAGACACTGAACAGGACAGACAACCCCTGTTCTTCCCTTGTTTGTTGCTGTGTTCTTTCTTCAGACTGTTCATGGTTTGGAATCTCCTCAGGAGCCACTTGTGCCCATTTTCCCTTGTCTTTTCCACGTGACTCCTTGTAAATAGGGAGTCTCCATCTTCTTTGTAGCCACCCTTTAATATAGCTAAGCCCCCAAAAAACCCAGAAAACCTCACCATTTTTTCCTTATCACAACCTGAATAAAAATCTGTGTTTTAAGGCATGAAAAAGAAATCATGTTGTTTGTTACAGTAGTACTGAGGTGAAATTAAGCTGTATTCAGTGTAAAACACACACAGCTACAAATATGAAAAGAACTGGAACCATCATTTCCATGTGTCCTTTTCATAAACCATTTTTCTCCTTGCATTTTGTGTTTACTGACTCCTGCATGACTCAGAGCCACAATCTACCTCCACATCACATGTTCAACAGGATTTTGTTAGGCTGTGGAAAGACACAAGGGAATAGTCACCCTGCAAAATCTCCCCAGAAACATAAACAGCTCTTTCAAATGAAAAAGCTCCTTTCCTTTTTTAATTAAAGGCTTTGGAAGCATTCAGTGAGATTTAACCTGAAAAAAAAAAGATGAAAGCATAAAACTCCTTCAGTGGTTGCATGAAAAAGATTTAAATCAATCTAGGAAGGGACTCATCTGCTTGTTTGTCTTTGACCCCTTAGATTTGAGTGCAAGTCCTGACTTGCATTTGTCTGCCAAGCAGCCGTGGTGCTGCAATCCAGTTTGCCAGAGGAGACATGCAGAGATTCAATGGGCTTTTTAGGAGTTTCCCAGCACCTCAACATGCAGCAGGTGATCTGTGCAGCCCCTGGGAGCACTTTAATTCCCCCCACTAATTGCAGCCTTTTTATCCTGTGCCCATCAAACCCCCCCTGAAATCTAAAGAGCTCTGAAAATCCTGGCTGGCTAAAGTGCTGAAGGACAGTGCAGAAAATACAGACCTGAGCAAAGCTCTTCCAGATCCAAAGCTAAAGCTTCACCATATGGCTTTTAGATTTATTACTGCACTGGGATAGATACAGATACTTTCTGTAGAACCTCCAGCCCAACACAGCCATGAGCTGATAAAACATGTTGAGGAACCTGCAACTTCTAGAAATGTCTTTGTGTTCTGACTTAGCTGCCCTCAGCCCCACCAGCAGAGGCAGCTTCAACAGGACAGAGACCAACCTCCCTCCCTGCATCTTCCCTGCAGGTCCAGCGAGTCAGATCTTTGCAAACATGGAAAAATTGGGGATCTTCCCTGAGATGAGGCTGATGCTGCCTTCATGTGCTGGAGGGTGAGCTGGAGGCAGCTGCTGGAACCGGCTCCAAGCCCAGCACCTGGCAGGGCAGAGCTCAAGCTTGGCCAGTCTCCTGCAGCCCTGGTCCCTTGCTTGGAGGAAGAACTGCCTTGCTCTGAGCTGGTTCAGGAGCCAAAATACAAAGTTTTAAGGGCATTTGAAGCGTTGGGTGTGAGCTGGGGCTAACGGAACAGGGAGAGCAGAAACCATTCTCTCTCAGCCTCTTATCTGTGAAGCAGTGACAAGGGCTCTGCCCTGCAGGGGACGGGGAGGCTGCAGACTTTGTAGACCAGGCTGCATCGATGGGTTGATAACAGGGACATGCACTGGGTTTTTTAAGAGCTTTTCTCTACTAACTTTTGGTCATTTCAGCACCTGTAAATCTACTGGCATACTCCTGCTTTTCTGTTTCACAATACAACTTCTGAGTCAGGCAGTTTTGGCCCTGGTCACACATTTAAGTAACAAAAAGGAGAGGAGGGCTGTGAGAAGAGTCCCTTCAAACACGAGCAGACCTTGATGCGTGCAAACAGCCAATGCAAAAATCATCCCCATTACTGAGACTTGGGGCAGTGCATTCCAAAAAAACCCGAGTGGCTGTAACATACTGTGCACACATGGTTGGCATCTCAGCAGCACCTGATGTCTCCTGTTCCCACCCCAGGGCTGCATCTGCTGACACTCACCAGTCGGTTTGCAAGAGCGATGGTGGACGCTGTCGCTTCAGCTTCCTGCTGACATTGGAGTTTGTCTGAAGTGGCCTTCTCAAACCTGGCTGTGAGCTTCCCCAGGTTCTCGTTGAGGCGCTGCACATGGAAAAGACACAAAAGGAAGGAGAAAATAACAGGAGAGTTTTAGGGAAAACCCTTCTCCAGAGAGGATTCACCCTGCAGGCAGGGCTGACCAAGCTCCACCACAGCTCAGGCTGACCCTGAGGTGCAGACCCACACAGTGTTGTGGCATCAACATGGTCCAGTGGGAGGTGTCCCTGCCCATGCAGAGGGGTTGGAACTAGATGGTCTTTCAAGTTTCTTCCAACCCAAACCAGTCTGGGACTCTGTGATCACGGGGCAGTGATGTGCTGTGCTATTTTACACGTTGGTAACTCACATCCTTGGCCCAGGGCAGAGGCAAAGAACAGGCCAAACTAATCCCTTTGGGGCTCCACCCAAATGTAAATTTAAGCTGGGACAGAGGGTCCTAATGACAAAGCACCAACGAAGGTTGAGCAATGAGCAGGGCAGCTGCTTTCTCCAAAGGGCAGAACTTCTCCCCAAGCAGTGATGAGCACGCCAGGTCCCACTGATAGTCATAGGATATTTGTTAGTAAATTCAATAGAAACATAGCCTAATAAAAATGGACTAACATAATGAATTGGCTATACTAAGGGTTACTTTTAAAACGATGTGCTTTGTGAAACTATCAGTCAATGATGCCAAGCATCCTGCAGGTTGTGATGACATCAAGTCTTCTAAGAACCTGTGGTGCCTACAGACAACACTCAGGTTGGTTCTGACCCACCTGGGCAATCTACCAGCAGGAGACTGGAGACAGGACCAGGATGAGAGACAGGACCAAGATGACAAAGGGCTAGAATCAACAAAGACCCTCACAGGAGACCCTCGAGCAGGCATCATTACAAAGATAGCCAATTCCAGGAAATGAAATGACTATGTAAAAGAATTCTGGGAACTCACTGACGTGGAACTGAATATGCATGGTTTTGGTGTCTGTTAGTTGGGGTGCTTCACTGACTGTTGGGAGCACTCATGGTGGAGAATCCCCAGGGCTGCAACAAAGAATCCCTGCTCAACAACAGCTTGTTTGTTGTGATTGGGTCTTCATCTGGGAATCCTCACCCAGCCCCACCCAGCCTCCCACTTGGGTGAGGAGTGTTAGAAAGCCAAGGGGGTTCGGAAGCTCCAAATGTTTGTTTCACCACCACCACCGGGCAAGCACTTACAGCAATTTTGGCCTTGATGCTGGCCAGCTTGTCCTGGGCAGCTGCCAGCTCAGCGTTGGCCTTGCTGAGCGCCTGCCGCTTGGGCTCCACCTCGCAGAACACCTGGTGGAACCGCACCATGTTGACCACCCAGGAGCAGAGCCCGGCCGCCGCCGAGGACTTGGTGGTCACGAATTCGGGGCTGAACTTGGGATCTTGTAAATAAGGCTGAAGGGCTTTCAGGCAGTTCTCGTGGATGTTCTCCTTGTCGAAGTTGATCAAGGAGTCCAGGAAACCATCCACTCTGGCCATGGCGGCTTTCGCCGCTTTCCAGCTCCTGTCCTTGGGGATCCTTCCTCCCGGGGCCATCAGCACCATCACGGCCGCCATGACGTTGCTGACGGCTGGAGGTGGTGACCCGAAGGACCTCAGCTCTGTCAGATTCTTCTGCAAAAAAAGGGGGAAACAAGGTGGTTAGACAAAAAACGGAAGGGCTCTGTTTTTCCTTGGCCACCACCAGCGCCAGGCTCCCCAGCTGACAAACCGGGTTTCCCTGGGCCTGAACGTCGCTGCCTCTAAATCCCCGCTGCGCAGGTTTGCAGCACGTGTGCTCAACTCCCTGCATCCAGCTCCTGACACCCCACTGGGACCAGCACAGGGCTCCTGCCCGGGTTCCCACCTGCTGCCAGCTCCCCTCCCTGTGGTGCAGGATGTTTTCTGCCCTCTCAGGAGGTCAGCATAAGAAAAAAACAACCACGAAGCCTTTTCAAATCCTGACCCATCCAAACGGCCCCTCTGAAACTCCCTCACAGAGCTTCCCTTCCTGCCCAGCTACAACCTGTGCCAAACACCCAGACATTAGGGTCTTGCTGCATTATTCATGTGCACCCCAGTTTCTTAAGTCCCCAAATTCAGGCACTTTAACTGAGGACCTTCAGCAGAAAAGCCATCTCTGAGGTGAACAGGTGGTTCCCCCTCCAGAATCAGCTCATCTCTGGGAACATCCTGGTCCAAGGAGAAGCTTCTGTCTAGCAAGTCCCTGATATTAAGTGGGACAAATCTTTAACCTAAGCAAAAAAAAATAGAAATTGTGGAGAAAGCAGGTGTTTGCAGCCACAACAACAATGCAATGCTGAGGGTCTGATCTGCTGCCACCTGGACTCCTCTCTCCATGCACACATGAGTTAGGCTTTTGCATAGGAAACACCAGGGTGGGTAAAGCAGCTGAGCTCAGATGAGATGTTGTTGTGAAAACAAGGACAAGGGCTGTTTCAGCTCCAGTTCAAGAAAAATCTATGAACTTCTGTCAGTTCCTGTTTCTATCAGGTTCGAATAGCTTTTAATCTGCATTCTCTGATATCCTGTTTCTGTCTATGGAAGCAAGTTGGGATAGTCTGGTACCTCTGAGCATCCATTCTGGGGATAAAGGTGTCTGCTATGAAGCTGTTCCTTAATGTCTTTGCTTGCTTTTAGCTTTTGTTAATCATCAAGCTGACAGAGACAGGCCCTTGGGAGCTGTGTGCACTTCCAGTGTGAAATGTCTCCAATTAACATGCTCAATGACATGGAGCCAACCATGAGCAGAGTGCCCCAACATGCCCTCCTCCATCCTGAGCACTCAGCTGGGAGCAGCAGGGATGTGTGTGCTGGTGTTGGGAGGAGGAGGCTGGTGTTGGGAGGAGGGGGCTGGTGTTGGGAGGAGGGGGGCACTGGGAGGGCTCTGGCAAAGCAGCCAGTGTTTATCAGCCTGCATCCTACTGGAAATGAGATGCTGCTGCTTTTTCCCAAGGTGAACACCTCCATGACATGATGGGACAAGGACACTGCTTCCCTGAAGGGGAGGGAGGATGATGTTGTTCCAGCCAGGAAAGGGAGGAAGACCTGGGCAGCATGGGGTGGATGGTTTCCTTCCTTACTGTGAGACTCTCCAGCCAGGTCCACAGTGAGTGTCACCCTGATGAGCTGGGGCCCCAGGTCGAAGAGCTCTGCCCTCCCCCCTGGTGGCAGTGACAGAGGCTTCAGAGCTGCTGTCCCACCCAAGAGACTCGACCTTTTTGGAAAATCTCATCCCACTAAGGGCAACTGGCTGCATTCTGACCAGCATTCCTCATCCTTCACCTGGGATTAGTGGAAAGGGATCTCTTCTCCCTGCCCCTCCACACAGCCATTCTGCAAAAGATACAAATCTGAATGGATGTGGCTGCTCTTCTTTTAAACTAGCAGGTGACAGTGGCACAGGAACATCCATGTGCTTCCTGAGCACCTTGGAACTGACTATATCTATCATTACTGCATTCCACTCAACAGCTTTTCTCACTGTTTTTCCCATTCACGTTGTGCTATCCAAATAAGTTGACTTTGGTAACTGGGGAGAAACTACACATACACACGTAAATGTTGCTGATTATTGATGTCAGCAAGCAAGCCAAGCTCTCTGATGCATCTCCAATCAGTAGGTGAAGGAGACCACAACTTCCACAGCTCTGCTAGTGCAGCTGTACAGGTCCCTAGAGAAAATCCCAGCATCTCCCTAATCTTTGCCTAATGAGATAGTCTACAGCTCCAGCACAAAACCAAAACTAATGAAGAGACAAATATTTTCCCTTTCTACAATCCTCTCCTTTCCAGGAACAAGAGCCAAAGCAGCACATCTCTGCAGCAAAGCCACGTGTTTGCTGAAAGCTGATCAAAGAGAAGACCCATTCCTGGTGGCTCAGAGTTGCTTTCCTCTCCCCCAACAGGGTAGATCCCAGCCCTCTATCCTGCATGTCCTCCTCCATGCTAGCAGCCAGCTCTGAGCCAGAGACAGGGCCAGACAGCAGGACAGAGGTACAGAACTGCTAATCCCTCTGAAACACTCTTCCCTGGGTGCTGAAGGCAGGTGACAGTAAGGTGACCTCCCCTTCCCTGTGGGACAGGATGAGGAGCAGTGGAGCCAGCCAACAGTGGAGAAAAGGTGCAAGCAAAGCCCTCATCTCCAGTTCTTGCTATGAACAAAGGCTAACTGGTGCAGCCTCCTCCCTGCTCCAAGTTACACCACAGACTAAGTATGCACCAGCTGGGAAGAAGCTGGAAGAGGGTCAATACCATGTCTGAAATCTTGGGCCACCAGATGACACTGCCTCCCCCACCCAGTGCAGAGGGGAGATACTGGATTCCCATGGGAATCTTCACCCTACCTTGTTGAGGGTGTTCAGAGCAGCCTGGGCAGCTGCCAGGGCAGGCTCAGCTTTAGCCAGGTCCTCCTCACAGTCCTTCTGTTTCTGCTCAACCTTCTGGGTGATAAGTGCCACTTTCTGCTCCTCCTCATCAGCAATTGCCTTCTCCCGGCTCACTTTCTCTGTCTCCACTCCCACCACCTTGATCAGCTTGTCAGCATTTTCATTCTTTTGCTTCAGCTCCACTTCTTGGGCTGCCAGCTTGGCTTTCAGCTCATCCACCTGGGGGGGTGTGAAAAAAACCAACCAAACACGTGTGGGAAGCAGGGACACTCACCAACCCAACCTGCTCCTCACCCTGCCCAGCAAGAAACCTGACCCTGGAGTGTGTGCAAAGCAAGCAAAGCCCTGGCAGCACAGAAGAGCAGCACTCTGAGCTGCCAGCAGGAACCTGCTGCTCTCCTTTGCTCACAGCTGCTTGGCTCACAGCTGGAGAGCCCACACCTGTGGTCCACGCAGCAGAAGCAGCAGGAACCCAGCAGGGGAGAGAGCAGCCCCAGCAGGGTGAGCTGCTAAGGAGGCTGTTCCCACCTCTGCTTGCACACTGGACAGGGGTGCCCAGGCCACGCAACCGTTGGGCTGAGCAGGATCCAGTGGGAAGCAGAGGGAAGCTTTCGTTGCAGGAATTGTTGGAATTGTTGTGCTGTCAGGCTCACAAGGGATTGCTCAGAGTTCCTGCAGTATGTCTTTACCTACACAAGAATACGGACTTGGAGGGAAGTCAGACACTTGCTGTTGTTGACAGTTCCATTTTTACACCAGAAAAGAGAGCACAATTTGCAATCTCATAACCTGAAGCTCCTGACACTGGGCATCAGCTCCCAGTGGAGAGCAGTTCCTTAGGACTCTCTTTGTGCTCTTCATCCATTGTCATCTCCTGCTGCCTGGCACCACAATGCTGTTTTCACCAGGACAAAGAGGTGACTAAATCCAAAGGACTCAGGGCTCACCTAATCCCTTCAGCCACCAAACTCGGTGACAGCTCCTCCCTCAGCTCCATGTCCTTGGGGATTGCAGGACATTGCAGTGGGAGGCTTTGCTGATGGGGCTTGGGACCTTCTGCCCAAAAATCAGTCATCATGTGCTGGGTACATCTACAAACGGGAGCTTTAGGGGTTTACAGGACAAAACAAGCAAGGGATGACAACCCCCTAGCACTCTGCAGCACTACAGAATGAGCAGCTGGAAACTCAGCCCCCAGTGCAGCCTGTGGGAACAGAAAATGCCCTCCCAAAACCTGCCTGCAGCCACACTCGTGCATTAATGGAAGGGTAAACACCTGCTCTCACACTGCCAGGATTTTTAAAAAAGCCAGAAATTCAGTTAAGGCTTTGCCTGAAAGAAATCCCTGGATGCCCAGAACTGTAGGGGTCTATGGAGGTCCCTGCCCAGATGGATTTGGGTTAAATGTTAAATCCCCAGTGGAAACAATGCAAGTTGGAGCTGTGATGTGTATCCTGAGGCTCTGCTGGACCCTCTGCCTATAGACCACACCACATCTCGGGGACATAGGGTGACCTCCAGCCACTCTTTCTACCTACAGAAGGATTTTGGAACAGAAAGGAAACAATCCCATTTCCCCAGAGAGGCTGAAGCCCAGGGGCAGCTGAGCAGGGATGACTTAATCGTGTTTGTGCAGTGGAAAGAGAGAAACAGGAACTACACCTGAATGACCAAACTCACTGTCCTGAGTGGGGGAATGTAAAGTTCAGACTTTTCAATCCATATTCAAGACTGAACATTCTGGTATGATTTCCAATACTGTTAAATATCCACACACTCTGGTTTCAAATCAACATCACTTTTGACTGTTGCACACATCTGATCATTTAGGTGCTTAATTTTAGGCCCCCGGTGCTAATTTTAGATTCAAATTGGACATATTTGTCCTCACTGCTCTGCATCTTCATCAACCTCACAATCAGGCACTTTTCTCCCCAGCCTTGCTCCAACCAGACATGAACTTTGCCTTCTTTTACCTTTCTTACAATAGCAAAACCTACAAGACCCACAGGTGCTGTGACTTTCCATCTCCTCCCCAGTCCACCACTGCTCAGCTCCTGCCCTGTGGCTTGTCAGAGAACCCTTGTCAACATAACACCCCTATGAAGATGTTTGGCAGACACTACAGGGACTTGTTTCCCCTCCAAAAGTCAGCCTGGTATGAGCTGCTTCCAATGAAAACAAAGCTAACCCATCTTGATCCACCAAAACCAGCAGCACCCCACAGGTCAGCAAAGGTAGGTAAGGTAGATGTGAGGTCTGCTTTGCAGTGGGGGGCACACATGCTGCTCTGGTGGGCTTCACTGGCTGTGACAGCCACTCTCTGCTACTGGCTGCTCAACCTCAACCACATCCTTACAAAGGAGATGCTGAAACCTGCCAGTGCTCCCCTCCTGTGTCCTCAAAGGCATGGCCTGCCCCAGGAAGGAAGCAACTGTTGGAAGTGAGATGGAGACTGTCAGAGTCCAGAGGCACTAATAAAGCCCATCCATCACCCTCAGTAAGCAGGACAGATGTGATTGATGCCACCAGGAGGACCCAGAGCAGGGGGATGGAAGGAGTTGATCCTGCCAGACCTTCATTCACATCGACCCCCTGCACCTCTGTAGAGCAGCTTGAGGAGAAACCCATTTGCCACAGTAGAAACTTGTAAGTGAACGTTTCTAAGAGTTAATAGAAAGTTAAATGGAGAGAAGAAGAGGAGTTCAGCAACAGATGCAGGGAGCAAAGCTCTGAGAGGGGCCTGGGAAACGCTCAGAACAACATGAAGTTGATACCACAGGAGTACCAGTGCCAGTCCTCAGCAGGGGGATTTTGGGGATGGCTAATCCACATTGCAGACATGCCTCAGTTTCCCTTAAAGATGGACAGCATGATGGAAGGAAAATGAACATCAGCCTTATTTTCAAAGGATGCTGGATTTAGTCTGAAAGAATTCCTGCTGATTTCCTGGGTGCAACTCCAAAAATCCTCACCTCTCCTGTACTTTCAAAGCTGTTTATCACTGCAGCTGAGATACAACCATTAAAAGAAGATGAACTGGGTCCCTATTTCACTTGACTTCCTATGCTCTTCCATTTGGGATTGGCACCACCCAAACAGCAGAGACTGGATTCACACCTCTTCCCTCCTTCTTTCCAGTACCCAACATAACTTCTGCTCCTCTGGAAACCCAGTTCAAGCCAGACAAGAGTCAGAATCTAGCACAAATTTTACACCCTGCACAGTCTCCACTAGTAAAGTTCTCCTTCAAACCAGGCTACAGGGACATCTACCAGAAATAGGGAAAAACACCCACTTTTAACCCCAAAAAGGGTTTGCTCACCTGGGCAGACGTGCTGTTGAGCTTCTCCAGGCCGTTCTCCAGCCGTTCCATTTTTGCTTTCAAGTCCCTGCCCTTTTTCCACAGCAAATTCTGGTAGAGTTTGATTTGCTCCAGGAATGACTTCGGGGTGGTGTAGTTGTACCGTCGCTCATTGCTCAGGTACAAGCGGGAGACCTCGTTGACACTTGTGTGGACATAGGCCATGAATTTGCTGATGGAATCTTTCACTGCATCCTACAGGCAGGATGAGAAGGCAGGGAGGAAAAACTAAATACATCCCAAACCTGTGCTGTGTATAAAGGAATTTATTAACTTTTCATTCTGTTGCAGAAATCTGGGATGTTATCATCTAAGCTGATCCTTGTTATCTCTAAAATAACTTTGCTTGTGTACTTTATACCTCTCTTTTTTTTTTAAATCTCTTACTTTATCTTACTCCAAGCAATTTTTCTAGCATTCAGCTCTGTAAAATAACAGCCTTTGAAGTATAAATTTGGACTCTTCTCTGTACAAATGGAGAAAGTGCCCACTCATGAGAAAGAAACACTGTAGACTTTACTCTTCAAAAATCCTACCCAGAAAAAGTAAAGAAACAGAACTGAGCCTCTGTCAGGAGCAGGGTGTCATCAGTGAGAACTTGACTGATTTTTTGCCCTAGAGAATTACAGACATTCAAGTGGAGAGAACAGTTTATGCTCCCTGCAACCATCAGGAGCATGAGGTTGTTCCCTATCCCAACGTGCAAGTTGTCTCTCCTTGCAGCAGAGCAGGGATCTCACTAGCAATCAGTCCTCTTGGGGTACAAACAGCTACGGGCATGGGGCCCGTGGCCATACTCCTGCTCCTCTGGGAAACCTGGGCCATGTTTCAAACGTGGTTTAAGTTTCATGGACTGCAGTTCTACCAGCACCTCCTCTGTGAACAGTCACCCAGACAGAACCTTCGGATCATTGAGGTTGGAGAAGATCTCTAAGATCATCAAGTCCAACGATGACTTGGGTGAGTGTTGGGGGGCAATGAAGGTGAGGAGCCCCTCTCTGCAGTAGTGTCCCCACTGTGTGAGGCCTTGCTAGCCCTGACTGGAGGGATGAGGTCACACCTGGCTGCCTCCAGCAGCGTGTGGCAGTGGTGGCCACCCCTGGCCCATGGCAGAGGAGCTGAACCCCTGCACGGCTCCAGCACCGCGGATGCTGGTGGGTGAGGTGCTCACCTCCAGGGCTTCTGTTTCTCGCAGGAAGCGGAGGCTGACGGACTCCAGAGCCTCCCGGGGCCACTCCTGGAACCAGTCTATGGCCGTGCAGCTGATCAGGGCAGGGAACCTCCTGCTGCGGACGCGCAGCTTGTTGCCCACGGGAGAAAAGCACAGCGCGACCTGTGGAGCCCGGGGGAGGAGATGGTGAGAAGACACAGCTCAGAGCAGGCACCAGGCTCCAGCTCCTCCAGCCCCAGCTCCTCCAGCCCCAACCCCAGCTCCTCCAGCCCCAGCTCCTCCAGCCCCAGCTCCTCCAGCCCCAACCCCAGCTCCTCCAGCCCCAGCTCCTCCAGCCCCAGCTCCTCCAGCCCCAACCCCAGCTCCTCCAGCCCCAGCCCCTCCAGCCCCAGCCCCTCCAGCCCCAGCCCCAGCTCCTCCAGCCCCAGCTCCTCCAGCCCCAGCTCCTCCAGCCCCAACCCCAGCTCCTCCAGCCCCAGCTCCTCCAGCCCCAGCCCCTCCAGCCCCAGCCCCTCCAGCCCCAGCCCCAGCTCCTCCAGCCCCAGCCCCTCCAGCCCCAGCCCCTCCAGCCCCAGCTCCTCCAGCCCCAGCCCCTCCAGCCCCAGCTCCTCCAGCCCCAGCTCCTCCAGCCCCAGCTCCTCCAGCCCCAGCCCCTCCAGCCCCAGCCCCTCCAGCCCCAGCCCCAGCTCCTCCAGCCCCAGCCCCTCCAGCCCCAGCCCCTCCAGCCCCAGCTCCTCCAGCCCCAGCCCCTCCAGCCCCAGCTCCTCCAGCCCCAGCTCCTCCAGCCCCAGCCCCTCCAGCCCCAACCCCAGCTCCTCCAGCCACTTCCAAAGGAAGATCTCACACCACCAGCTACAGGTTCAGCAACCTCAGCTCAGCTCCTGAACCCTTGCACTTCAGGCCAGCAAACCTGGCCTGGAAAAGGCACAATCTAGCAGTAAACATATTTTTTCTCTGCAATAAAGACAAGCAGTGGTGTTCAGCACTGCTATGGTTGAGAGCAGAAGCCTGGAGCACTCTGAAGGCTGCAGCCAGGGTTTAATGTCACCTCTCTTCCCTGCTCCAGCCGTGGCAAAAAGCTTCACCCAGCAGGGAACTGGCATCCAGATTCAAGCAGTGCAACCAGGAACCAAAGTGAATGGACCTAAATTCTCCTGGCAGGAGCACTGGATTGTTCCCCAAAAGCCAGCATTGAAAAGGGTTTTGGTGGCTCAGACTCAAAATCTACTTTTAGCAGAATGAGAAATGGTTTGAACTCGAGAAATCTCAAAACAAAGCAGAATGGAAATGAAAGCATTTGTGAATGTGTTTTCCCTGCTCATTGCAATTTTGCACAGCAGGCCCTTTGCTTTTCAGGCTTTTCTTTCAGTCCAACAGCTGCTCAAGGTTTCTGAGTTGCAGAAAATCATGGAGTTTGTGGGGTTCTGGGAGATCTCTCTTGCATTGCTCCAGGGCCTGGTCAAGGGGCTGCTCAGCACCCTCACAGCCCTGCACCATCTCTCCTGCTCCTGTCTTCAGCCCCTTCCCTCACCCACCAGCCTCTCCCTGCCCAGCCTGCTCAGCTCCTCTCAAGGAGGAACAAGCTCTCCCTTTTCCAGAAGGAAACTCCTCTTGCCCAAGGTGTAAAGACAGGGTCCTGATGCACCCCAGCTAACCCCCTGGGCATGGCTTTGAAGATGGAAAGGCTGGTCCTGCTCAGCTCTTGAAAATGTTCAACTCCCACAGAGCTTTCTGAAGCCCAAGGAGTGATGACAAGAGAGACAGCATCTCCTGTGCTTTCCTACCATATGCTGAGAGAATCAGCTCATGTCATGAACGGGCAGAAAAGCCTTTCTGGCTGCAGCCTGACCTCCCTCCAAAGTAGCCCAAGGCATCTCCATCTCCACCCTGCAACAAGGTGGATGGGGAGGACCTGAACTCCCCCAGCCCATCTCACCTTCAGCTGCCGTCGAACACGCTCTATGAAGAACTTCCAGCAATTCTCCCTGGAGTCCAGCAGCCCCCGACCTTTCACTTCATTCCTCACACTGTTGATGATGTTTTCAACTTCATCTTCAGGGAAGAGATCAGGGATTTCACCTAAGAGAAGAAGGCACGCTTAGATTTACTGGTCTGGATGCAGTTGCAGTCCTAGCACAAACTGAAGCAGCTCCTTCCCTCTTCAGGCCTTGGGGAAACCCCTTCCTTGAGGAAAACCATTGCCCCAGGTGCCTACAGGCCCCAGCAGCAGGGAAGGGGCACAGAAGGTCACTCTGCTGCAAAACAAACACTTGTGAGAGCAAACTTTCCTACAAAAGCACGAGATAAACATATAATAGAGTCAAAGTACAGAAAGGTCCTGTTTTGGTTTTTTTTTCAGGTCTACTGTGTTCATTAGTTTAACCAAGAAAAAATAATCAGACACCTCCTCTGCTGCACACAGTAATTAAATCATAGCTTTACAAATTAATTACTTCCACGTGCAATTTCTGCAGCTGTTCAAGCCATTTTCAGCAGTGGTCAAATAACTCCCAGATCCCCAAAGCATTTGAGAAGTTAGAAATCTCACTGCAGGACACTACAGAGCATCTCCTGGGGTCATGGGATGTTTGTGTCATTTACACCTCCCAAAAGAGGTGGTGGGAGCTACTCCCTGGCCTCCACAACCACCCCTGGCCTCACTCCTGGTCACACGTTGATCACAGGCAGGGCATGTTTGCTGCTGAAACCACCTGGCCAATTTGGGGCCACATATGTCAGCTCTGGAGTCCACTGTGCTGTCAGCTCTCCAACCCTCACCATCCATGGAGGTCACCTGAGCCAGCTGGTATCTTCCCACTCCTGACTCATAATTAAGACAAGTGACACACAGTAGTAGCAGAGATTTACCAGGGAGTCTGGGATATGCCAGCTCTGAGTTACCTGGTCTGGTCCTGGTGACACAGCTGCACACTCCTGTGAGCACCCAGCAGGGTGGGTGCTCAGCCACCCTGCCCCATGTTCTGCAGGGCAACAGGGCACTGGCTGAAGACTGACTATTGTGCATGGTTTTGGCAAGCAACAACTCAAAACCTTAAAGGCATCCAGGAGAACCAAAAGGAAAAGGACTGGACTGGGAGAAGCAGCTAGTTGACACACAGACATGGTTATCTGGTGGCTGTGCATGATCCCTCAACTCGCAGAGACTCCTGTCAAATATTCTAGCCAGGAACAACTTCATTTTATGAGACAACTAGAGTGTGGGATCCATAGGTCAAACTCCTTATCTGTTCATATGTGCCTTTGGCTCTGTCCTCAGCTGCAATATCACAACAGACTTGTAATTTAACAGCTTCACACAGTACACCATAAAGTGTTTAGAAGCTGGCTAAAAGATATCAGAGAAAGAAAACACAACACTAGATGATGGAGGGCATCCTCACCAGGGAGCCCTTCGCACTGCTTTAACTCACATTGTTCACAGACTGCCCTTCTCTACACTGCAGGATGACAGAAGCTACCACGAGCAAAACTACATTGAAAAGAGTGAGAGGAGAAACCAAAGCCATGAGAGATGTACCTGATGCTAAGAAGTCATTCACCAGCACCAGGAACTGCTCGTCTGCCACCTGCGCGTCGGTCATGAGGAACACGGTGCCCACGTTCTTCACACCAGCTTTCAGGTACTGGTTTGCCAGGTCTGCCTGGAGGTTGAAAAGTGAGTGGACCTCCCACCCGACCAGGTTGCTCCAAGCCCCATCCAACCTGCCCTTCAACACTTCCAAGGATGAGGCAGCCACAGCTTCTCTGGGCAACCTGTTCCACTGTCTCACCACCCTCAGTTCTGCTTTTTATTCCCTTCCCATCCACTCTCAAGAGCCACCTACCTTCAGGTCAGGGATGCCATAGCCCTTCCTCAAGGTGATCTGGAAGACCTCCAGGGAGCTGATGAAGGCTGCCAACCTGGTTAAGCTCTGCTTCCCACTGCCTCCCACACCAACCAGGAGAGCATTTCCTTGGGGGGACTCCAGGATACGGTTGATGCGGCAACTAAACGGAAGTGTTCAAAACCTCTCATTAATAAGGGTATTTTTTCTTTTGCTCTGCCCAGTGCTTTTCAATACATATTTTATTCCCTGAGAAATCGTGTTCTGAAGGGAATGAAAAATGCCAATCTAAGAGACATGTCAGCAATCAATCCCCATCTCTGCTGAGACCTGTGCAAAGGACACAGCTGATGAAAAACACAGTTTGGTGGCAATTCAGTCTGTGTCCCATTTTTTATTCTGTTTATCAAGCCCTGCTGGGCAGAAATGTTTTAAGGTGAAGGCCTGGACATCTTTGCAGGGAGGACAAGGGGAAAAGCACACTACATCAACATACAGAAACTGAGAACAAATATATATTCAATTATTCTTTATATATATATAAATCTGCCTAGCAGTGACTGCCTTCTGTTGCCAGGTCCAGTGAGAACTGAAATCACTCCCAGTGATGTGCAGCAGGGCAGCAGCTTCCTTCTAGCTTAAAGTCACAAAGCTGCACCTCTTGACATGATGTTTTCATACAAAATCAGCTACAACTATGATTTACAGGGCAGGTCCATCTGCTGAAGTGATCTAAGGCCAGATCTGCATTTCAGCACCCAGAAATGAGTCTGTCTCTGCTGGGATTCCCAAGTGTTTCACTGGTATTTGCAAGGTGGGGACACACCTCTCAGTCTATAGCACAGGCATGGAAATAGCTCCATAATTATCAACTGGAGACTTGCTGTTTTTATTAAGTCCCACACATCCAGTTTCCAAAGGGAATCCACCTGGACCCCCAGGCATCTAAATGCAAGCAGGATTTCCCAGGGATCAAAGCAGTTTAAATGCCTCAATCCATTTAAATGAGTAGCCTGAAGGCACCTCATCTCACTTTATACACACTTGAAAATCCCCCTAAGAACCTGGGTAAACCTGGCTCTGAGCCACTTGTGAAAGCCTTGAGGGAAACCCCAGTGCAGCTCCTGCAGCTGCTGTCAAGTGAAGACAATAAAGCACTTGAACATTGTCACCTACAATAAATGTCTGTGCCCCATGCAGAGCATCAAGGGCCAGAGACATCTTAACAGCAACCAGGCTCCAATATAACCACCAGCATCTGCAGTCTGACAACCCCAGGCATCCTCGTGGCTTCAGAAGTGCCCTCCAAACTCCAGCTGCAGAAGCAGTGCAATATTTGTGCTGGCCATGCCACATGGGCAGATAAAGCTTCTGCACACCTCCAGCTCCATCAGCTAAAGCTACAGATACCTGCATCCTCCAGGAACCCAATCTGCACAGATAAATGATGAGAACCCAGAGCCAGCAAACCCCCTTACACGTGGCACATAGCATCCTCAAACAGCACCAGGCTCATGGCAGCGTTGACTTCGTTGTAGTTGTCCAGGGCTTCCATAAGGACCTGGTTCAACTCCTCCCAGGTTGGAACTGGCCTGTAGCTGGGCTCCCCAAGGCCCTTAGCAAAATGGCAATAAATGTTCATCTGCTTGGTCTGCTCTAGAGTTTCCTCAATGTCCTGTCAAAGAAAACAATCAATATAAATATATATATAAATACACACATATTTATATATAAGTATGTAACAAATAAAGGAGAAACCCACTGCAGCTCCCTCCCACCTTTCCCAGTGAAGCTGGTGTTCCAGTAAATGCCTCTTTCATAGAATCATCAAATCACAGGCTGATTTGGGTTGGAAGGGACCTTAAAGATCATCTAGATCCACCCCCCTGCACGGGCAGGGACACCTCCCACCAGCCCAGGCTGCTCCAAGCCCCATCCAACCTGCCCTTCAACACTGCCAGGGATGGGGCAGCCACAGCTTCCCTGGGCAACCTGGGCCAGGGTCTCACCACCCTCACAGCAAAGAATTTCTTCCTGATGTCTAATCTGAATCTCCCCTCTTTCACCTTGTAACCCTATCCCCATTTTTATGCCCATTTAGTTTCACCTGCATGTTGGAAAAGGGGGAAGAGGGACAGGAGGGTAAGAGGAGGAAAGGAAAAAGCCCCCATCCTGACTATTTTAGCTCTGACAACTTTCTGTAACTCACAGAAACTCAACTCATTACTGGCAGGGAGGGTGGCCAGCAGAAAAGCCCCACAGCAATTCCCACAGCATCAAGCTGTTGTGTGGACAATGCCAAGACCTGGAGGGTAAAGTGCTGCCTGCACTGCTCCCCACCTCAGTGGTCCTGGTGGGATTCCTAGGGCAGCACTGCTGGGCCTGAAGGAAAGCAGGTCCAGAGCTTTCAGCTGAAACCTCTTTTTAAAGAAAGAAAAGCACTAGGGGCTTGTGCCTGCCTTGCACTCTGCTCTCATCAAGAGCTGCAGTCTGACCCCTTTTCCTGCTTTTGCCACATGAGATCCTAAGCACTTAAATAAAGAAACTTAATTCATTCCCAGAGCCCAAATCTCTCCCCAGTGCCCTTATGGAGTGCAGCAGTTACTCGTGTCACAACACTGGCAGCCCAGGCTACAGAGGACAGAGATTTTGCCCCTGGGCAAGATCATTGTCCTACAGGCAAGTGAAGAGATGGGGAGACCTTGGGTCAAACTGTGCTTCCCAAGCACTTACTCCTAAGAGCATGTATGTTGTTATCAGAGTTATCAGCTTCAACACCTACATCATAGAATTTCTTCACCACCTCCAGCTGGATTTTATCAAAGGTACCAAAATCCTTTTCTTCAACCATCTTATCCCGGTACACCCGGTTTGATTCATGCAGGTAGATTTTCACTAGGTCCTGGGGTTGCTTCAGACATTCAGGGGTAGAGAACAGAAGACCCTGGAGAGTAGAGACAGTCAGTAAACCCCATCTTGACCCAAAGAGACTCACCTCACCCCCAGCACCCAGGGTTGTCACACCAGAATAGGGCTGAATCACAAAATCATCATGGTTGGAAAAGACCTCCAAGATCACCACGTCCAACCACCAACTCCCCCTGTTCCCCCAAAAAAACAAACAAAAAAAAGCTTGGTAGCTCTCTCCCCTCTGGATACTCTCCAGCATCTCAATGTCTTTCTTCTAGTGAGGGGCCCAGAACTGAACACAGTGCTCAAGGTGTGGCCTGATCAGTGCTGAGTACAGGGACACAATCATCTCTCTTCTCCTGATGCCACACCACTCCTCATACAAGCCAGGAGGCTGGTGGCCTTCTTGGCCACCTGGGCACACACTGGCTCATATTCAGCCACTGTCAATCAACATCTCCAGGTCCTTTTACTCTGGACATCTTTCTAGCCACTCTGCCCCAAATCTGGAGCACTGCCTGGGGTTGTTGTGACCAAAAAGAAGGCACTTGGCCTTGTTGAACCTCATGCAATGGACCTCAGCCCATCAGTTCAACCTGTCCAGATCCCTCTGCAGAGCCTTCCTTACCCTCAAGCAGATCAACACTGCCACCCAACTTGGTGTCATCTACAAATTTGCCAAGGAAGCACTCAATCCCCTCATCTAGATCATTGATAGAGAGATATTGAACAAGACTGGCCCCAAAACTGAGCCCTGGGGGAATCCTTCTAACTACAGAGTTATTCCAACAGCCTGTCACTGAACTTCTCAATAAGCTCCTGGAGAATGTCCCCTTTGCTACCCCCAAACTCCCAAAGCAGTTTCTATTGTTACACTCATTTTGGTGCCCAAGCAGCACCTCTAGCTCAGCCTGCCTGGGCTGATGGTCCTCACCTCATGAGCCAAGAGCATGATGCAGAGCCCGGCACCAGCCCACACAGGTGGCTTTTTGCACCCCAACACCAAGTGTGGGTGCTTTGGCAAGGAGAAAAAAACAGTTTGGAAATGTTCTGGGTGATGATTTTAACTGGTTTTAATCAATTAATTTTAATTAGCTGCAGTCTGCCTGCAGGAAATGTTAGTTGGTGTCTGCTGATCACAGAGTGTTTACTGTGAACTGCATTAAAATGCATAAAATAATTATATTTCAAAGAGGTGTCATCTATAACTTAGTGTATTTACAGCACATGGGTTTTTCAATGGCATGAATTAAATAGAAAGCTTTTATTCCTAACATCTAATTATTTACACATAAGACAAGAAAATGTATTCAGAGCAATGTAAAGCAGGGCCTCTCAGCTCACTGGCCCCTGGCTCCAATTGTTTGGGTTTCACATTTGTCATCAGAGCTGCCAATTGTTATTTTCTTTCTTTCAGAACAAAAGAACTGGTGAGGAGAGCTGACCACTCAAAGTGAGGAAGGTGAAACCCAACGGGTCCTAAGTGAAAGAAAATAAAATTAAAACCACTCAGTCACTCTAAAGACATCCCAAGCCACAAAAGTTGTTGTGTTCTTGATGCAAGCACATGGAAGGCCACCCTGGAGGGAAGAAAATCCACAGTTCACAAAGCTGTGAAGAGTTGATTAACTTTACATCTGAACATCTCCCCTTTCTTCCCTTTGCAGTCCTGACCTTCCTCACTCCTCCCAGCAGAGCTACCAGGCTCTTCCATGAACCAGCTGCATCCCCAGAGAGCAATGGGGCTGCTCCATGTTTGAGCCTGAGCTTCCAGGAGATGCTGAAGTGTCTGCAGCTGGAAGCATGAAGGGCCCATGGGCGTGGGTCACTGCATCTGTGATGCCAAAAGTAAAGGAAAGTGGATACACCCTTTGTCACATCAACACAAGTTTTATCCCCCTGGCTGCTGAGTCCTCAGGGGGTATTTCAGCCAAATCTTTCAGCTCCTCCTCCTCTCCAGAGAGGCCACCAGCAGGTCAGGAAGCCCTCCCTGCCCCACCAAGGCACTGGGACCAACTGTGATGATAAAATGGCCAGAGGGAAGACGAGGCCTTGGCTGAGAGGAGCAGCTGTGCCCGTCGGGGCAGCAGGAACCCTCACCCTCTGGCCCAGACTCCTCAGATCAGGATTTGTTACGGATAACTGGGAGTGACAGGCTGCTCAGCAGCTCAACAATCACCCCAGGGACAACAGGCATCGGGCACAGGCACAGAGACTGAGCTACTCACACCAGCAGGACTCATCTGCTGTGTTGTCATCAGGCATCACCATGCTGGTGAGGACGGGCTGCCCAGCTCTGCCCAGGCAGGACCTGACCTCAGCCAGGCTCCACGACAAGGAAACTGAAGAGGACCCATGACCCATCAGCCTGCCAGGGACCTTCCAGCAGGACCTCATGTGCTCTGCAGCCACCACAGCTGTGCTGAGGGAAGCTCAGCAGATGCTTCTGCTGCTCATCAGAGCCCTGCCAAGAGTGAGGAGGAGCGACCAGCCATGTCAGCCCATATGGGCAGATAACAGCCCTGGCCCAGGGCAGGACAATTCCCACCAGGTCTCCATGAATGAGTCCTAGCCCACAGCATTACCTCAAACACTGCATTATCACTATCCCCTGGCCAGGAGTGGTCTCCAAAAACCATCTAGCACAGTCACATATTCCAGCCAGATCTCTTGAGTTGTATCCCCCCCTTCAAACCACTGGTTCTCCCTGAAACCTCAGAAGCTTTCCATGAAATACCAGCTTCCAGGAAATGCCATTTTCTTCATCTCTAAGTTCAGGTGCTCTAGATTTAATTTGAAACCACCGACAAATAAAAGGATCTTTCAGATTTCTCTAGTGAGATCCAGCTCTGGTACTGCCCACAGTCCCAAAAAGTCCTGCATCACACAGCCAAATGATTTTTTGGTAACAGGGTAGCTCTTGAGAGAAAATACCCAGTCAAACGGTCAGATGGTCCCCTGAAGAGAGTTAAATTTTCCTCTCTCTTTGCACCCTAACACACTCCTAGAGGCACACATGGAAGAAACACATACTTGATCTTTACATGGAAATACACTGCACATAGACAGCCAAACCTTAGACCTGCAAAGTGCCAAAGTCTGACAACAGGACAGTCACCTTGGACTCCTTTCACCTCCAGTGAACCAGGTACTTCAGAAACACAGCTCCTCTTAGCTCTTCCCACGAGAACGAGCTGAACTAGAAGCACACACAGAAATGCCCATTTTTCTCTGCTGAGGGAGAGGACGTGACTAGCCAGGCAAAAAGGAATCCCAGCCTAGATGCTCAGGTCCCCAGAGATGACCATTCCAATTAGCCAGGACAAACATAAGCAGTGCTTGACAAGGTCAGCCCACTGTTGTGTGTCGAGCCTTCAGCTCCTGGGTGCACAGGGTGCTCTGTTTCCCTTTGGTTTCAGCAGCACCTTTATTTGTCTAGATAAACCCCTCTGGCTTTTTGCCGTCATTTGGAGCAAACACGTTCTGGAGTCACCTTCAGCAACACAGACATCAGGCTGATCAGCTCAGGCCAAGTGGCAACGGGTATTGGGTGCAGAAGGGCAGACAGGGAAGTTCCCATGTCTGTCTGCTGAAAGGAATCACTGCTGACTCTCTCGGGTTGTCTTCTTCTGTGCCACCCTCACGTTCGTACCAGGTGCAAACTCATTCATTCCTCAATAGCTGCAGCAATTAAGATACAGGTTCTTGGAGTGCTTTTTAATGAGACAATTAGCACAGGGCTCCTTGTCAGAAGAGCTGTCAGGCAGTTTTGAAAAAGGGAATCAAGCTGGGCTTGTAAGGCCCTACTGAAATATTTAGGCACAGTGTTAACATCAACACCAGGGTCCTAAACACCAGAGCCAGCAGGGGACTGCAACCAGGGCCCTTAGTGACCTGGGCAGAGCCCAGTGTCCCTGTGCAGGGGCAGCAGTTCTGGGGTCATTTCCTCCACAGCTGCCATTTCCAGACAGTTTGTGCCTTTCACAGTTGCCTGTGGCTGCTTGCACATTTACAGGGTAGCTGGTAAACCAGCAGCCCCAAATGCCTTTCATGCACCCAGCTCTTGGGCACTCGGGATATGATGGTTTGTCTGGGATGAAAAGGAATTTGATAAAGGTTCTATGCACCCACCTACAAGCTTTATATCCAACAATTCTCCACCTTCCCAAAGGCTGAGGAAATCCAGATGGCCTTGCTTTCTCAGGATTTTTGGGGGGTTTTTGTTTCCCCTCCCTTTTTTTTTTCTTCTTCTTCTCTCTTTTTCCCAGATGCCATCACATCAAGCAACATAAAAGAACATGGACCAGATGGATGGACTGCAAGGTGGGGGGAGAACTGGCTGGACCACCAGGTTCAAGTGGAAGCCAACGACCTACCAGTGCTGTTCCTCAGGGGTTGGAACCTGGGCAGTATCACTCAGTATCTTCCTCCATCACCCAGGCACTGCACTCTCAGCAGGTCTGCAGATGACTCTGACCAAGCAGAGAGGTTATTGCACCAAAGGGAGAGACCCTGACAGACTGGAGAAAAGCTGTGGGAGGTTCAGTCCACTTTTGGGTCCCCCAGTAAAAGAAAGACATTGACACACTGGAGCAAGTCCAATGGAGACCACCAAGACCATAAAACAGTGGAGCACAGGACGTGCAGGGAAAGGCTGAGAGAAATAGGTCTGTTGATCCCAGGGAAAAGGTGGAAGGGAATCCTGGTGCTGTCCACAACCACCTAGAGTTCTAGAGGGGACTTCTACAAGTTCTAGAGAAGATCAAGATAGTTTATTTTTTTTTTGGAGGCACATATCAAATAACCCAAAGGGCAAGAGGAAACAAACACAAATTACAGCAAGAGAAATTCCAATTGAATAAAGAAATATAAACTTCACCAGCAAATGGATTTCACAGTGAAAAAAAGGCCAGAAAGGCTATTGAAACTCCAGCCTTGGAAACATGCAAAACTTCTCTGATCAGCCTAACCTAACTTGGAAGTTAGCTCTGCTTGGGCAAGAGAGTTCGGGCTAAATTATGGATTTATGAAGATGCAACAAATGCAACACATGGAAATGCATTCCCAGAGTCCAGAGCTTCTTTCACACTCAATTTCAGGAAGAAAAACTGTGTTCCAGCAGAGCTAAACAGGAAATCAGGAGATCTCAAAACTCCAAGAATATTTAAGGTAAGGAAATAATCAAGAATGGACAGCAAGAGGTAAGGAAAAATTGAACCACTAGTTAAATAAACATGAGAGCAAGGAGCCAGACCCCCCTCTTCCTACAGCCATAGGATAAAGCCATCTGAGCTCCTGTCACTGCTCCCACCTTCTGGCCCAGCATGTAGATCTGGCAGGACATTCTCTAATATCCCACAACCTTTGCACCTTTCAAGCAGAGCACAGTTCAAATCAAAGCTTCCCCTTGAAATGCTTCTTTTCTCTCTCTCTGCCTTTCAAAGCACAGATTAACTAGGAGCCAGGATTTAACATGACCCACACCCAACGTCCAAGCCTGCTGATGTTTAGCTGATCACAAGTGACAGGTCTGATTCCTTCTTGACACAATGGAGTTATTCACTTTTTCAAGGTCTGTTCTTGGATTTCCCATTGCCTGTCATTACTTCAACCCTTGTCTGATGGACCAGATCACAAAGCACTGAACTTTCAGTACCTCCTTTGTAAACCAGACATTAATAGGGACAAATTACAAACTGGCCTTTTCCCACAGGTCATGGTGTGTCACACCTCGGGATCTGGCTGCTGAGAACTTTCTCAAAGTTTATTCATCAGCCTTAAACTCTGAAAGGCTCTTTGAACAGTAGCACCTACTGCTAAGAAAGCATGAGATTTCTGGGGGGGGTGGGAAAGAAATCATTCTCTGCTGTTGGAAGAAAACATTTCTAAACCTGAACAACTTCCCCTTGGTACAGAACTGGCTTCAGTGGGATTTGCTTCAAAGTTGGGTTTGATTTATTTATCAACTCTTTCCATGCCATCCTTCACATCTGTGCTGAGTACCTGACCATGGAGATGCTAAGAGTTGGCCAGTATAGGCCAACAAGCTGTGCTGGCTCCAGGCAGAGCAGTGGAACCAGTTACTGCTCTCCTGTCCCCAGGGCCAGTAGCCACTAAGCAACCACAACCAGCTTCAGAGCAATGAAGCCATTTCCCTCTGTGGCAGAGCCCATAACCCCACATCTACACGTGTGGAACAGGCTCACAAAGCCAAGCCCAGCTTCCTCACCCTCACCAAATCAAGTGCTGAAGTCAGGAGCCCAAAGCTCCTTTCAGTTAGTCCCTTCTACAGTCAGGGGACATTTCAACTTACCCCAAACGTACCTCTCCTTCTGGAGGTAATCATCCCTGTCCCCATTGACCACAGGAGGCTGGAAAGTAAATAAGCTTCTGATGTTCCTCAAAGCTCTGGAATCCATCCAAAACCAACCAGGAATTAGGGAATAACCTGAGGTCACCCCTTTGCTCATGGGACACACGTGCTGTGTTCCAGCAGGGTGGGAGACTGTGTTTGGCTCACCAAGACTTGCTGGGCAGGGGAACACACGTCCTTCCATGGCCTCATGCTCCAAGTGCCACAGGACAGCAACTGCACTTACCTGGAAGATATTGGCCAAGTCTCTCAGGTTGAAAACATAGTGGAACTTGACAGCTGTTGGCAGGAAAGTAGCAGCGACTTTCCTATGCAGTCCCAGTGCCAGGGAGATCAGCTGCTGAGCTGATTTCTGCACAGCCCCTGAGAAATCCCCACTCGTCAGGTGCTGCATTAAAATGGTGCCGTAGATCCTGGCCAAGGCCTCCTGACCAGGGATGGAGAGAGCAAAGACACAGAAGTGACGCTGAAGAAGAGACAAGAAGACATGGAAAGGTCAGAGATGGGCAACCACCTCTCAAGCAAAATGCCCTTGGGGACTTCATGCAATTGGACACAGTGCTAGATAATCTTATCTGAGCTGCCTTTCCCATGAAAGGTCAGACCAGATGAACTTTTGATCTTTCAAGGTACCTTACAACCTGGGTTGCTCTGATTCTGTGAGTTGCAGTCTACCTGAACAAGACTATTTCCCTCCTCTAAGTTCCCAGCAGAGGACAGTTGGAAAGTTCAGTCCACTGAAGAGCTAAAGGGCTCTGAAGACCCCTGAGAAAGCCCAGTCACTGTCTCTGTTAGGAAGAGACCCTGGAAGGTGACATCTCCCAGAAGACTCCTTTACTTATTTGGAACCTGGAAAGGCAGAGGAGATGCTCTTCTCCAGCCATGGGATGCTTCTTTTTGACACAATGGAGCTCCTTGCTAAAGAGGCCTGGGCTGACTCTTGTCATGAGGTTTCTCCATGAGGGAATCTATTTTGCTGCCCACTATCCAGGCTCCCCCAAGGGCCAGCAGGTCCCTGCCTGGAGGACCTGTCCCTGCAGCACTTGTCCCACTGAGTTACAGCTGCTCTTAGGTGGGCACCCATTTCTGAGGGTATCTCTCCACTACTGCTCACATGCCAACCTTCTCCTCCTGTGGCAAGGGAAACACCTGCCATGCAGCTGGGAAGGGCATCATCTCTCTGGCTGCCACTTGTCCCCCTCAGCTGCCACAGGATCTGCTCAGTGGTTTTGATCTGCAGACCCAGGAAACAGCCTCCAACCAGGCTCTGCTGCTCCTTCCTCATGGCTTGAAGAAAAGGGTAAGTAACCTCAGAGCTGATCATAACCAGCTCTATGACCCAGGTTGGGCCTCAAAGCTCCCAAAATTGAAGTCCTGAGGATTTAACATCTCTTTCAAAATCTACTTCTGTCACCATCAGCACTTGTACTGGTTTGGGGTGGGGGGTTTTCTGTTTGTTTGGGTTTCCCCCCAACCTCCCTTTGATGAGAACACACTGCCAGCTCCAGCAGGGAATTTTAGAAACTAAAAGGCTCTGCTGAACAATGTTCCAAAGGCAAATACAAGCTAAACAAAGCTCTGTATGAAGCCTTTCCTGAAAACAGGTGTTAAGCTGGCTGGCAACTTGTGACTTCTGCCTCTGACTGAGCAACAAAAGAGGAGGAAAAACAAACAAGGGAATAAGGGAGCAAGTCTGCTGCTTCACCATTAGGAATGAGAGTCACTGACAGATTCATGTCATTTCTGTTGATAAAACACCAGCAGGACCTAACAGTGATTTTTCTCGGGTCTCACACTTCATTAATCCACCCAAAAATAAAGCCAGGGATGTGCCTGGTGTTGCACAGAGCTTTACCTGCAGACGTGGGTTGATGGTGAAGCTCCCTGCTGTGGGATTCATGCAGGACACGTACTGCACGTTCGTGATCTCCTTCAGCGACAGCTTGGTCCTGTCGTACCTTGGGGCAAAGCAGAAGCAGCCTCAGGGTGACCACAGCCTGAGAGGAGCAGCTGCCACATCCCCAGGGACACATCCTGCCAGTGCATCTTCAGTGGGGTTAAGTTCTGCATCTTGCCTGTGCACAGGTTGGCAAGGAAAAGTCCTGTTCTTTGGTGGAGATTTTTCAGCTTCGACAACCTGGAGCTCACCTTTCTGTAAGCTAGTGCCAAGTGCTGAGCAGAGCCCACAGGCTGTGCCTGTCACTTGCATGGAAATGGTAGGAAATTGTCAGAGTGCCCATGTTTTGGGCAGCCTGGGACAGGGGCAAGAGGGCTGCCTGCTGCTGCCCACGTGAAGGATGGGAGTCTGCTGATGGGGCTGGGGTGCAGCCCCAAGAGCAGCCCTGGCTGGCTTAACTACCAGGACCAGGGCAGCCCAAGGATTACAGAATCACAGAATCATTTTGGTTGGAAAAGACCTTTAAGATCCTCAAGTCCAGCTGTTAACCCAGCCCTGCCAAGGCCACCACTAACTCATGTCCCTCAGCACCACATCTACAGGGCTTTGAAACCCTCCAGGGAGGGTGACTCCACCACTGCCCTGGGCAGCCTGGGCCAGGGCCTGACAAACCTTTTGTGGAAGAAATTGTTCCTAATATCCAAACTAAACTTCCAGTGGTGCAACTTGAGGCCATTTCCTCTTGTCCTGCCACCAGTTACGTGGGAGAGGAGAATGACACCCACCACTCTCCAACCTCCCATGGGTTGCAGCAAGCTTTGCCCATCCCACCCCTCACCATCCCTGAAACAAGCTGCAGCCCCACTGGCTACAAGAGGGGACACCAAGGGTGCAACAGCCTGGTGGGCACTGCTCAGAGCATGGGCAGAAAGCCTGGACATGCCCAGGAGGGGCCACATGGCACACCATGTCCCCCTGAGCCCCTAGTGCCCCCATGCAACCCATGGAGCCCATCTGCCCAACTTCCTGACATCCACAGCCCAACATTTCTGCCTCCCCTCCATTGTCTCTACACTTGGGAAACTTTTGGCCAAGCTCAGCCAGGCTGGCAGCTGAGGAGCCTGGACGTGGCTGTGAGCCCTGCCCTGCATTCCCCATGGGGAGGGCTGCCAGGGCTGCTGCCCCACACGGTGCTGCTGCCCCACACTGTTCAATGCACCAGTGTCCTTCCAGAACACTGACACTTTACCCTCCAGATCACCTCTGCCTAGAAAAGCTTTGTTTGCTGTTGCTTGACTGAAAACAGTATCAGGTGCTCACAGCAGGGAGGGTTCATCCCATGTGGCTGAAGCCAAATCCATGGAATTCCTCTGTCCTGCAGGGACTGAGGCTGAGCCACACTCCCCTCACAGGTTTTGTGCTGGGGCCACAGTCACAGACCAAGCAGGAGCAGAGCAAAGCTCCTCCCAGCCAGGCTGTGAGAAAGGGGCTTTGTGTGCTGGGGACAGGGGACGCCCAACGCTTGGTTCCCCCACAGCCAACCATGGCCCAGCCCAACCCAGGCAGCTGGGGTGGCAGACACAGGATGGGAAGGGGGAACTGTGCTTTGACCCCCCCCAAAACCCCCTCCCCAACACTGGAGCTGAACAACGAGGTCTCAGATGACCAAGCCCAAGCAGCCTCCTACCAGTGCCTGTAGTCCAGGTGCTGCCTGAGGAGGGTGTGGGGCTGCACTGTGCCATAAGCATCCACCTGGGGCATGTTCAGGTCATCGATGAAGTAGATAAGCCTCTTGGTCCCTGGAGGGCCATAATTTCGGCCAGCTTTTTTATCCAGAGGCTTCTCGAGCACACCTGCATGGAGGCAGAGATGCAAAGCTGAGCCACCAGTCGTTGCTAGAAAATAAATATGATCTCCCAAGGCAGCTCGAAGCTGTGCTGTGTGCAGCTGGGGTGGCTGTCCCCAGGCTGTGGCTGTCCAGCAGCAGGGACCCCTGCATGGGGCTGGCAGAGACCCTTGGGCAGCTCTTTGATCTGACTCAAGCCAAATCAGACAGCTCTTCATTCCTCCTTTCAAACAAAACGTGGCCCAACTAAGTCTGCTAAAAACCAGGTTTGCTTCTGACCCAACAAAAGCTTGTAGCATGAGATAAAGACTTTTGAATCCCTTCTGTGTGACTTTTTAAACGAAATCTGGCTTGCTGAGGGGATTCTGGTCCACACAACGTGCCACCTCCAGCCTTTCCTTGAGCACCTCCAGGGATGGTGCCTCCACCACTTCCCTGGGCAGCCCATCCCAAAGTCTGATCACCCTCTCCATGGGGAAGTGCTTCCTGATATCCCACCTAAACCTCCCCTGGAGCAGCTTCAGGCCAGGCTCTCTCATCCTGCCACTGGTTGCCTGGAAAAAGAGCCCAACCCCACCTGAGCACAACCTCCCTTCAGGGAGTTGAAGAGAGTGAGAAGGTCCCTCCTGAGTCTCCTCTTCTCCAGGCTAAACAACTCCAGCTCCCTCAGCCTCTCCTTATCAGACTTTCCCTCTGGTCCCTTCTCGTTGTCTCCCCTGGCCCTGCTCCAGCACCTCCAGGTCCTTCCTGCAGTGAGGGGCCCAGAGCTGCCCCCAGGACTGGAGATGAGGCCCCAACAGTGCTGAGCACGGGGAGAATCACCTCCCTGCTCCTGCTGCCCACACCATTCCTGACACAAGCCAGGATGCCCTTGGCCTTCGGGCCACCTGGGCACACTGCTGGCTCATGGCCAACCAGTTGTCACCCAGTGCTCCCAGTTCCCTCCCTGCTGGGCTGCTCTCCAGCCACTCCTCCCCCAGCCTGTAGCACTGGAGGGGATGATTGTGAAACGGGACTGGGAATTTTAATTAAAACCTCCTTGTGAAAAGGTACCCTTAAGCCACTCATTAACATGTGCCCAAGTTATTAAGGAGGAGTTATATTCTGCTTTTTTTCAGACCACCAATCTTTGAAAACACCTTTTTTTTGTTGTTTGTTTCACTGCTTCAGTGCCTTGCAGACAGCTTGTCTTTCCCACTCCTCAAAATTCAGCTGAGTTCTTGTCAGAGACAAGTTGCTGCACAAAGGAAGGAATTGTGTGAAGAAAAAAAAAAGATGGATCTTTCTTCAGTGGAGTCTCTCTCCCCCTTCAGTACAACCACAATATTTGAAATTTCTGGTAGCAAGTTAAATGAAGTGTTTCAAATAAGCATTTAATTTAAATTTAATTAGTCCTTAATTAACATATAAAATCAGCCCTTTTTGAGGTTAAACAAGTCTGCAGGAGATTCATCACATTGAAAGGCAATTACTGGGGATCAAGTGACATGTTGGTGAAAGTTGCATTTTAATTCAAAGCCATTTCTCACAATGATAATGAAGGGTCCAAGTCTCTGCCTCTGAGATCCTGAATTACTCCAATTAGCACCTGAAAGAAACAGTCACTGCAAAGAGACTCAGTGAGTGCAACTCCCCTTGCCTGCTGGCTGTTGATCAGACAGGGGGGGTGGAAAACAAACCCAAAAAATAATTGAAAAAAATGATTTCTTGCAGTTTTCTCAAGGTAGATGTGGAGTGGAAAGGTGCTGAATGACAGGAGTCAGGGCAACGTCTGATGGAGGAGCAAAAGTCCAAGAGGGCAGGAAGGAGAGAGAGCAGCAGCCCAGAGTCCAGAGCTGAGAGCAACTAATGCCACAGAAGTTGCCATCAGTCACAACACACCAAAGCAAACCCCCAAGCTTGGGCAGACAGAAGGTCTGGCTCCTTTTAACCCCCCTGCACGTGGCACTTCTGGAAGCCACAGAGTCTGCAAGGATGCTTTGAACCTCTGCTTCTCCTGCAGAGCACATGCTCTGCACCTTCTAAGTCTCTCCACCTTGTCTAAGAAATTGCTGCCTTTCAGGGTTTTAAGTAAAAAAAAAAACAAAGCCAAACCAACAAACAAAACACCAAAAAAAAACCAACCCAAAACTCAAAACCTGCTTTGTATTCGTGTTTTACAAATTCAAGGAGGTGCCTGCTGAGGGGAAAAAAAAAAATGCCAACTGAGAAACTGCAAAAAAAGGGACAAATTAACTGTAAAAAATGAGCAGCAGGGAACCATGCCAAGCAGCATATATCATGCTTCCCAAGTCAAACCTCACAGCCACATCTTCATCCCCGTGCAAGATGATTTGCTCCTCTCTGCAGAGGAAGGAAGTTGCCATCTCAGCCTGTAGCTCAGGGCAGAGCAAACTGGGCCCCATGGCCAGGGCTGCCTGTGCCCATCTCACCACCCATCCCATCCAGATAGAGATCAAGGAGCCAACATCCCCCACCAGGCAGCTGGATGGACAGACAGACATAGTATTTCCCAGTTTAAGGGTGTTTCATGGAGACGCCACACAAGGAGGAAAGGAAAAGGGGCACCTGGGAGGGGGAGAGGGAGGCTCTAACCACCCCACCTCACCAAAAAGGTGAGATTTCACCCATTTGTCTGTTTGGAGGACGTGTAACCCAAAGAATTGGCATCCACCCTGTGGGCAGAGGTGTGAGCAGCATGTGGGGCTGGGCTGGCACAGGCAGGAGATCTGGGCGGGTGGGCACCAGGGCCAGGAACTCTGAGAACCTACCCCAGAAAGCTCCAGTGTTGGCCCCACAACACAGCCCCAGGTTACACGGCACGGGTTGAGCCTGTGCTGTCACATCTCTGCAAGCAGATCCACCCCAGAGGACAATCTCAAGCCCTGATATCTCTCTCAAAATGTTTGTGGTGCTGGGAGCCTGGCAGAGCACCAACCAAGCCCCAGTTGCTCAGTGCCCTCAGCAACAACCTGGGCTGTCAGCACATCTCTGCCCAACCCTGCTTGGCCAGGAACAGCCCAGATGGTGAAGGTTAAACCCTTGGTCTCACCAATGCCTCACAGATGGTGGTGCTGCATGGGGCTGGGTGAGCAAAAGGATTTCAGGCCATTTGGGTCAAACAAACAAGCTACACAAAGGAAGCATTTTGCTTTCTGGTCACCCATAGCTAGTATTCAACTCAAAGCAAGCCAGGTTGCTTCATTCCTGGTTAATAAATACATGTAAAAAGTTATTCTCTCTCTCCACATCAACTCAAAGTGAAAACATTAGTCCAAAATTAGCAACTTTTCAAGGATTCCTCACTTTTCCTTCACCTCTGAAAAGACTGCTGGGCAAAATTGACCTCGTCTTGGTCCCAAGGTTCATTTTCCACTGATGTGCCAAAATTCTCACCAGCAATATTCTTATGGGCTTCCCCAGGGCTCTGAGGTCCCCAAGGTCAGCAAGCCCTGGACCCCCTGGGGTGCTGGGGGTGTGGGTCCTGCTCTGTGGGAGCATGGCAGGACACGGAGGACAGTCCCAGGAAGGGACAGCCCTGGCTTTACAGCCTGCACACATCCATTAGCACCATCCTCACTGCTAATTGGGATGCAATTCCTGTTATTGCCCCTGAAGACAGTTTGGATCCTAGTCAAGAAACCCATCCTATTCAGCACAGGCTTAAATTCAAGAGTATTAAAGACACATCTCAAGTCCAGTCCAGGCTGCATGATGAGCAGAACAGCAGCAGGTTAAAGCAGGTGCTTTGGCACAGCCCTGAACCAGAGTCATGGTGTTCAGCATTCAAATCCTCATGTTAGAAGACATCATCTTCCACAAAGCCAGGGGTCTACTGACCTGAGAGTTTCACAAGGGGATTTAAGAGCCTGCAGGCACCAGTGCTCACAAATCACCCAGTCCACTGCCCGCCCCAAACCCCAGCGGGCACCCTGGGTGTTCAGCGACCCACCAGCCCCGTGGCTCAGCCATTGCCTTACCTTGCAGCATGGCAGAGGTGGTGTAGTAGTTAAATGGGACCTTCTTCACCATGTATGCATCCATGTCCAGTGAGGAGAGCTTGTTACCCACCAGCACAGACTTCCCTGTGCCGGCCGTGCCCACCAGCAGCACCGGGCGCTGGCGCTGCAGGAGCCTGTCCACGAAGTACCGCACACGGACCGTCTCAGTGGTGGGCACCAGGCAGGCCTGAGAAGGGCATAACCAGCAGGTAAGAGTCCCCATCTTTACCACAACCCCACAGCCATGTCCTGGGAGAAGTAAACTTGGGAGAGCCAGGAAGGAGTGAGGTGACTCCAGTTTCTAGATCCCGCCAGGGAGGGAAGGAGACGCTGCTGCCAGCCATGAAAATCGTGTCTGTACAGATGAAACCTTGACAGCTGCTGGGAGCAGCATCTGGATCTCCATACACGCACATTTTGCTAAACCAGTAACAATTTTTACATGTCATCTGCTCACTGTGGCACTTTTAAAGGAAAAGTGTAGCTGGCGAATGCAATTCGCTGCCTGCAGAAACTCAGGTTTTGTCCAAGTCATAAAGACATCTCTCTGTTCAGCCAGACACAGGCTGACGACACGGTGTCTCAGGGGCTCTGTCACTTCACTGTTCCACATCCCACAGGTCGAACTTCTTGGCCAAATGTACCCCCCCATCAAGCACCTCCTGTTCTGCACCCTGGGCACCCCAGCTCCCAAGTCACTGGGGGGGCTCTGAGCCTGCCCCTCGTGTCCATCACTCATATTTGGAAGGTGGATGGGGGACGTGTCTCAACAATCAAAGGAAAAATGGGTCATTCAGTTGTACCTCATGAAGAACGTCATCACCATTAAGAAGTGCTTGACCTTTAGTGACACATCATTGAAATGCCCACGTTCAGTCACTAAAATGCACTTAATTCCTCCCAGACAAAAGAGCATGTATGGTTCACCTACCTGTAATGGCACTTCTGGATCAAATTCAAACTGGGGAATAAGTTTAGACCAAGGCTCAAACTTCTTCGTTTCTGGATCAATGTAAAAGTCAAAGACTGTGCCCTGAGAGGGAAACTTGACAGTCTTGAATTCTGCCACCCACCACTTGCTGAACTCCACTCTGTAGTCCACAAGCTGCAAGATAAAAAATGGAGAAAATATCCTCATCTGGAGCAATCCAGCAGGGATGGAGAATGTTCCCAGTCCACCAGAGGGGGACTGGTCCTTAAAATATATTCCACGGCAAAACGATCTTATCCTTCTTCCTATTATTAAGTCTAATTTTTCTTTTTCTTCATTTCTTCTCATCACTCCTCCTTATTCCCCTAAATAATTAATTCTCTGCGTTGATCACTATTAGTATGTCTGAGATTAGATAGATGGATCAATATGAAAAAGAGAAAGACGTGTCTATGACTAAACAGGCTGCTTGATTGATTCTTGGTGCCTACTTCCAACAGACAAGGACACAACATCCATCTGCATCTGTGGTCATGGTTAGTCAAAGCATGCATACTAAAGCTTTTCCTCATAAATCACACTGCTCTATTAATACTTTGTTGTCTCCTGGCCTTTTTTCAAGCCACAATGTTTGGAGAAGCAGGATTGCAAACACCACTGTGCCAAAACACCAGGGAGGGACTTAGGACCAGGGCAGGGATCAGTGCTGGGCACTGGTGAGGCTGCACCTTGAATCCTGGGGTCAGTTCTGGGCCCCTTGTGACAAGAAGGACATGGAGGGGCTGGAGAGTGTTCAGAGGAGGGCAAGGGAGCTGGGGAAGGGGCTGGAGCACAAGTCTGAGGAGGAGCAGCTGAGGGAGCTGGGGGTGTCCAGCCTAGAGACGAGGAGGTGAGGGGAGACCTGCTGGCTCTGCCTGAGAGGAGGTTGGAGCCAGGGGGGTCAGGCTCTTCTCCCAAAGAGGAAGTGACAGGACAAGAGGAAACTACCTCAAGTTGTGCCAGGGGAGGTTTAGATTGGATATTTGGAACAATTTCTTCATGGAAGGGGTTGTTAAGCTGCAGGGCAGTGGGGGAGTCCCCATCCCTGGAGGGATTTCAAAGGCATGTAGATGTGGAGCTGAGGGCCATGGTTTAGTGAGGACTTGGCAGTGCTGGGTTAACAGTTAGACTTGATAATCTTAAAGATCCTTTCCAATCAAAATAATTCTATGAGTCTAAGACAGTGCTCCTTTGGCTCTGCTGTGTTTCTGCACTGCCACAGCACCCTGGAAGCACCTGCTTTCTTGTCGTTCCTCAGTACATCTTCCCATGCATGGAAATTTTGGAGCATCTGATTTTTTCAAGAGCTGAGGTAAGAGTTCTGCTTTAGATGCTGATCAGGACTTGTAAGATGTGCTTAATCCCCTCCCCAGCCCCACATCTCCTGTATGACATTGGGCCAGTCACTCTGCCTCACCACCTTCCCATGCAGAACGGGCCTACAGCCTTCTGCTCTGGGGAGAAGTGGTTGGTGGAAGGAGGGCTAAAAGGTGTCCATGAAATACTGAGTGTTTAAGTTAACTAGTTTTAACAGCAGAGTTTCTTCCTGGGACACCTGAAGGTCTCTCCTCCCCATAGCCATTCAAGGTGCTTTTCCAAGCTGGAAGCCCAGGTGGGACCACCACCACATTGCCCATAGACTGCTGAGATTCCACCAGCAAACCTGAACTGAACACAGCATCCTGAGCCACCATCCAACCAAAGACCAGAGGACTGAAAAAATCACATTACTAGTACCCCGGATTTTGCAGTCTCCTGCTGTTCAGAGAGTCAGGAGAACTGTGCCTCCATTCTCCTGTTGCTGTAACTCCTCAACACCAGCAGCAGAGCAGCCTGCAGTGCAGAGGGAGGTGCAGCCCTGCTAAAAGCTTTCTCACAAGGGTGCCAGCAGCCACGTGGCAATGGGCTGCCCACCCCCCAGCCCAGCAGTCCTGTGGAGCTGCTCCAGCCCTGGCTCCATTGCCAGGACAGTGTTGAACTCAGACTGTTTCCTTAATGAAAACCCCACATGGATTTCCACTAATTTCAGAGGCTGGAAATGGCAAATCTATCATCTGTGTTTATACAGGAGCCCCACTACCCACCAACACTCGCAGACTGTTGGGAAACCTTCCAGACTCTTTCTCCTGACATTTTGGCAGCAAAAGGTCAGCCTGAAGGGCACCTTCGATGGAGAGCAGTAAACAGATTTTATATTGGATCATTTTTCATCAGCCTCCCTCGCTCGGACCGTGTATCCTCACACTCTCCACTCTGACATTTACAGAGCAGCTCTGCACAGCCCAGCCTCAGAGTCCAACCTGCTCCTCCTGCCACCCCCACCACAGCCCACCAAGTGCCTGCTGCAACCAGCCCACCCACCCCAGGCAGGCAGCACAGGGACTGCCAGGGTCTGACTGCCACAGAGCGCCCACCTGCCATGAGAACACCCTCCAGTTGACCTGCTGGAGAAGCTGCAAACTCCCATCATTAGACAGTAGCTTGTACTGTTGCAACTTTGTTGGGGTTTTTTAAAGTCATTCTACACTGACAATACTAAGAGGCTGAGTATTTCCAAGCTGGGATGTAGGAAATGGAGGGCTAAGTGCTCCTCAAGGATCAAGAAAGCTGGTCATTCAGTGGCCACGTGGCATGATGGCATCAAGTGAGGGCTGAGCTGAGCTTGAGCTGTGTGGTTTATCACTTCCCGAGGCATCAGCACAAAGGAAATGTGCAAAGACCAGCAGATGTTGTTGGTCTGGCACTGAGGCACATAAAAAAACCCAGCATTAAGAGATCCCAGCAAGCACGTGAGCAGCCTCTGAGAACAGCAGTGTCTCCAGCCAAGCTGGGGAAGGATCTCTGGTGTCAGGTCCATGGAGAAACTTCCCACATACTCCAGCCAACACGGAGTTTGACACAAGCCCACTAGAGACCAGATGTGGATCTCTGAGCCCTTGATGAGAGTGCCCCTGTCACTGGGCAGACCCACACACCAGGACATGCTTTAGACCTGAGGATAAGGTATCTGACCAGGAGATGTAACCACCCAAGAGGGGCTGGGCAGAACCAGAGCACGCAGCTTCAGCAGGTGCCCAATGTACCTCCACCCACAGGCTTTGCCTGCTCACAGTGGTCCTTGTGCCACTTGCTGCAAGAACAGTACTCAAAATCTAGGCTTGCAGGTGCCACACATGCTCTTAGACCCCTCTACAAGTATCTCAGGTTTCTTCTTCCTGCCCCTGAACCAGCCACATTAAAAATCTCTAGCTTATGCAGACGTCAGTCTGGAAACAGCAACGCCAGCAGAGGCTGGAAAGCTGTCCTGCAAGCACGGGCACAAAACCATGGAAGGGAGCCAAGGGTGGCAGCTTTGGCAGCAGGGCTCTGGCATGCAGGCTGCTGCCTTCTTGTCCATTATCACCATTAACAGTTGGAAGTTGTAAAACAGCAGCAGCTTTTCCACTTACTCAGGAACCCAATGACAGCCCTGCTGTGCCAAGCTGAGCCACACAAACAGAGCAGGGCAGAGCAGGGCACTGGGGTGAAAGGAAATGCCCATTTTTCCTCTCCTGTGCACAGGACTTCAGGGAGAGACAGAGAACAGGAGTGTCAGAGAGAGTAACACAACCTGCTTTCCCCAGGCAAGTCTGGAGAAGATCCTGTCCAAGATCCCTGTTCATATCTACAGCTCCCACCACAGCAGCTCTGCTGCAGCCCAGCTGGAAATGTCTGTGCTTCTCCCATGTTTTGAGGGCCAGGACCCAAAAGGGGGCTGAAAATGAGCAGTATGAAATGCTGACCTTGAGAAAATTCAGTCTTATCATGTAATACCACCATTCAAGAGATCAGACCCACCTTGTCTAATGCAAGCTGATGGATCCAGAGACTGACAGCTGCAATTAATCCATGGGACAGAGGTACCGTGGGAAGCAGCAGGAAGAGCAGTGCCCTGTCTCCCTCTGCCTCTCAGATATGAGCACACTTTGAATGTCAGAAACAACACTATTGATCAACAACCTCATAAATCCTCCTGGCCCTAGAAAATCTTGGTCTCTAGATTGTGCCCTCCAGCACAACAGGCTTGGCTGTGAACATCCATCCACCAATGACCTGCCTGAGCCCAGCAGCTCATGCCAGAGACCACCCATAGGGGACTCCCAGAGAGGAGCTCAAGCTGAGTGCCTACAACTATCAACCTTAACCATGCCAGCAATCTCCCAGCAGAGTATTTCAAAAAGCAGAGCCACTGACTACTTCCAATCAAGTGGAAGCGTGTAATTCCCAAAGCCCATCCTGCCCTGCTGATCTTTCTTATCTACTTGTGTAAGAATTTGAGGATAGCCAATTCTTGACATCCACCAATGTTTAACAGAAGCCAGGGGTGACAAAGCATCAGCTGGTGTGTTCCACAGCACATCTGCCTGTGCAGCCAGATGGCTGAGCCACAGCTCCACTGATACCCTCACCTGATAAGTCAGTCTCACTTCAATCACATTCTACACATCCACAGGCCTCTATAAATTAACCTCATGTTTCTCCCCAGTGAAACATGTCTGCATAAGCAAACATCCCTCCACCTTTATCACTTGACTCCTCAGCCATTCTTCTGTGGTGTTTCACCTGGATAATGAGGCCTTTCACCAAAGGAATTGCTGTGTTCAGGTTTCTAGCTTATTATCACCTATTTGAGAGCCCCATAAAAACAGCACTTCTGATACAGCACCATGTTTTAGAAAGCATTCCAAAAAACAGAACAAGAAATATTCCCTGTGTAAAACATGCTGAAGTGGCATCTCCCATCTTACCTGGTCTTGAAACATTGATCCACCAAAGGCCCAGACAGCAGCAAAGACAAAGTAAAGTTCATAAAGCTCCTTGGGACAGTCAGGAGGTGTGTTCTCCTCCGTCAGGAGGCATTCGAGGAGGTAGCACAACATCTGAACCATACTCTGCTCAGGAATGGGAATAATCTTCTTAAATCTAAGGGATGGAAATTGAAAGCTCAGGAACGTAACTGGGTCCAGCAACAGAGTCACTCACAACCCAGGAAGAAAAGCCTAGAAATGCTTTTTCAGAATATTAGCGTTTCACTTGTCAACAGCGCGTGTCTTATTCCCAAGCCCAGCAGCACAGAGAACACCCCTTCTCTCTCCTGGCCCTGCTGGCACCAGCACATATACAAGTAATAACAGTAATCAGAAGTTTCAAGCATTTTAAAACTTTGATCCTCTTGAAAAGAAGTAAAATGGAAGGCTTGCCCAAGGCAGTGATTTCCTGCGAACACGATGAGTTCAAAAGCGGTCAAACAGAGGAGTAATAAAATAAACCCTTTCATCTTGCCATTTTACATTCATTGAAGCTACACTTACAGAATTCCAAACTAACACTGAAGTCCTCCATAAAGTAATTACAGCTATTTGAAAGGTTGGTTCTACAATTTCTGAATTTAAGCAAGCTACCAAAATACTCAGCTCAGGGTTGCCTGCTGCTAATCCCACGGATTTCATGGTCTGACACAGTGTTCAGCCAGTAAAGTGGGAGATGTCCAACAGGCTTTGCTGCCAACAGCTGCCATCAGCTTGGTCCCCCAGGGAGCAGCTCCCTAGGAAGATGCCTAAATCCTGCTTCCACAGACCATGGCTTTCACTAATGCAGCCACTTCTGACATATCCCCAGTCTGGTCAGCAACTCCCGTGCTCAGTTGTACATCTTTTTAATTATTTTTTTTTTTAACATGATTTTATTTTAAATGAATTTGCAGCTATAGGAAGCAAGCAGAGGATGGGAGAAGCTCCCTCACTGAAGTTTATTGGCAGACTACTTTGGCCACAGGAGGAATAAGACAGTTGTCTCCCATGATGATAAGGAAGGATGACACAACTTCTCTGTGGGGACTGCTCTGCAGTTAACTCAAGTTAAGAAACACAAGGACACTTCCAAATATCTAAGTTCCTCATGTCCATTAGACTGGTGTCCAACCATGGTACATGCCCAGGCTGGATGCCCACACATACTCACTTCATTTTGTTAAAATGCATCAGGAAAGAAATTCAAGAGGGAATTGCTGGTAGAGCAATCCCACCCTCTCCCACAGACACTGACTTTCTTCTCATCACGGAGGGTAGGAAAATAAGTGATAAGAGGAAAATAGAGGATCTGCTCTCTCCACTTTTCACATTGCACACTGAAAACTTTACTACAGCAATGGTCTGACATCTGCTGTACTGAAAAATCACTCATGGAGTGGACTCAGGTTTAGCCTGACACATCAGAAGAGTGAAAATCTTTCTCTTTAGGATCTCCTGGATTTACTTTCCAGGAGTTGGAGAGCTGATACAAGAAATACAGGAACAATCAAATCCAAACCAGATGAAAACCAGATCTGACCAACATGGGCAGGAGTGTCAGCTCCCCCATCTTGCTTCTCTGAGCTTAAGCCAATGATGTTCAGAACTTTCAGGGGCCAGGAGGGGGATGTGCAGCAGAAGCCCAGCATGGCCCAGCTGGTCTGGGAAGCAGTGAGTGTCCCCCTGCACCCACCAGCAGAGATACAATCACTCTTCAGGTGGTACCTTGTTCTGAGTGTGTCCAGGCAAACTGGCAGGTACTTGTCAAACAGGATGGTCAGGTTGGCTCTTTCAGACTGGATCTCCCGCCTGTCGATCCAGCTGCTCACTGGGGGATTCCAGCCCAGATCCGATGGGTTGATGTACAGGATCCCTTTAGGTTCAGGGGAAGAGAGAACATGTAGTAAGGACACAGCAGAGACTACACCTTCCCTCCACCAGAATTTCTCAGCTACTTTCACACAACCAAAAACCTGCCAAATATGCCTGGGTGCCTCGTTACGTACCCCCTCCTCCTGCTCCACTGGGGGGTAGAAGCATCAACAGTGAAGAGGTTTAACTCAGGAAACCAGGACACCTTTCATGAGCATGCCCCAAATTCAGAACCTGGTCTTACCTGAGTTATGTTATCACCCTGAGCCCCATTTCCCCATGTGTAAAAACCAGGGACACCTTCATTCCCTTCTCCCATACTTCACGTGCTTCTCCAGAAGATCAGGAGCTTTCTGGGATAAGGGACCATCTCTCTCTTCATCACAGGACTCTGCACTTCAGGAGCACTCCCTCAGCAATGCTGAACCCATGGTCACCCAACAGTCAGAGAGCTCTGGGTACATCTCCAAGATGACAGCTCCACATACAGACTTGGGGTCAGGATGCTCAGTTTGTCTGTGTTTCAGGAACCTGCCCTGCCCACCAAAGCCAGATCCTAGGTTGGGTACTTTCAAAAGGAACCAAGCTGGCCAAAAAGACTGGTTAATGGCACTAGATCCTACTTGGTCCATGCAAAATGCCAGGGTGAAGCTCAGGACAGGACTCACCTGCTCTGGACACGGTGGCTGGGGTGGCTGTGCGCAAGTGGCTGATCTCAAAGACCAGCCTCATCGTTGGGTTCAGGGGGATTCTCTCATTGCTTGCCAGGGTCAGCACCTGCGTGGGACAGACAGACAGACAGGCTAACCTCTCCCCCAGGAACAGGGATGAAAAGCGTTCAGCACTTGGCACTAAAAAAGCCTGGTCACGGTCACCCAGTTCCTCAGGGCCGAGCGGCTGATTTCTAGCAGGTACCAGAACGATCCCTCTCTCTTCCATGACCCAGAATGAACAGCAGTCCCTTAGGGTGGGGAAAAAGGTGCAGGGTTATGACCCCACTCTATTTTTAAAGGAGTTATGATCAGGACATCTGCAGTTATGCACGAGCCCAACTCTCCAGGAAAAGGAAATTCCACTGAAAACATGCTCTGAGCTGTTTCCCTCAAGCACCATCTTCTTTATGCAATATTGTTTGGTGTATCCACAGAAACACAGCTGCATTTATTCCAGGAGGTGTTACTTCAGCATCTGCCTTGCTCCTAAGCTGAATCATGCCACGCAGTCAGAGCATTCATTACCTTATTATCATCCATCACAGTATTAAGAGACTCAATCCACATTGGGTCAATATCTCCATCTAGTACCATCCACTTGGGACCATCATGGGTGATGCTGGCCAGCTCACGCATGATTGATGAGAACAGCCCTGGGAGGGTGACAGAAACAGACTGATGAACACTGAAGTTGACACTTGCTCTAACATTTTTCTCCAGCACCTTTCTAAAAATTACCCTAATGAATGCTTTCCTCTTAAGCATTCAAAAGTCTGCACATAAATATGATGATGTCATGACATGGGACTACTCTGCTTTGAAGAAAAGAACATTACCAGCTACCACCACTGCAGATGACTTCAGATCTTCATTCCCACTGAGGATCATAAGGAATAGAAAAAGTAAAGAGCAACTACTCAAGAGGCAAAAGAAGGCCTGAATTACACAATGCAGAGAAACCATGAGAATATGCCTTGGAAATTCTTATAAATGTGATATTTTTTCTTTTGTGGCTCAAAATGTATCAGGGAAATCAAGATGCATTAAACACTGGGTCATGGCTTTAGTGAGATTGAGGGGAGAACAAGCACAGGATGAATGACACTGAATGACAGAACAAAATGTCAGGAAAATCAAGGAGACAGAGAGGATATAGTGACTCCAGGGGAGTAAATAATGAAGGTTAAGAAGACCAAGCAGGCTGGGGATCAAGCAGCAGTGCTGCAGAGCAAATGAAAACTCCACAAAACTATTGCTTTCCTCTTCACAGGAAAACACCTACGGAGACACTGGTCTTCATGAAAAAACATTAGGTAAACACGAAAAAAAAGCCCCTCTTCTGGTGAATTGTGACAAGCACACTTGTATTTTTTCCCCTCCAGGACAAGCTATTTCTTTGTGATCCAGATGAGGAGTAGCTAGTGGCATGATATGACTGAAGACAAAGCTGGTGCACAACCAGTGCAGAACAGCTCACCTGAAACAGGCATCTGGTTCTGAGACTGGGAAAAAAAAAAACCAACACTTCAATAGCTCTGCCTTGACTCAGCTTCTCACACGTTGGACACAAGCCTTGGAAATGGCTCCAAAATCATTAGTATCAGAAATAGCTACAGTCTCAGAGCACCAGTACTTGCCTCATACACACCATGACAACAGTGGAGGAAAAATTCCTCTCTCCTCACCTTGGCATCCACACCACAGAGTGGTCTTGGAATTTAAAGGAAGAGTTTGGTTCTACCAAGAACACTTTTAGGATTCCTTTGGGGAGCCCTTTTGCCACCTAATATGTAAAAACTTTGAAACTCCTGCTAATTAAGCACTGGGGAAGATACATTTTGGGGGATCCCAGTGCACATCATCTCTTCCATCACCAGTCTGGACAACCCTGAAAAACTGTCTGCTCCACTTAGGAATTGGTAAGTGTTGGTATTAATGGACGTGATAATGATTCTTAAGGCAAGAGGATAAAGTAGGTTATGGTGTACTGCCAACTTGAAGATCAAAAAGCTAAAACATCCCATGTGTCCTTTCAACAACAAACTGTCACGTGGCTGTGAGCAGCAGAGAAGGGCCTGGGCTTTCAGACCTGCAGACAAAGAACCAGTCATCCTGCTGCTGCTCATCAAGTTCATGAAATATGTCCTCCTTATCTACTGATCCAGGCATGAGAAGACACTTACCATCTTTCCACTCTCTTGTTGCTGGGTTAATGATGCCAAAGAGCTCATCGTTGGTGACTGCCTTGGGGTTGAGGTCTGTCCAGACAGGACGTCGCTTCATGATCTGGTAAGTCTTGTTCAGGGATCTCATCACCTGAGACTTGCCTGTGCCTGCATTACCCACCACAAAGACAGAGTGCCGGACAGCCAGCAGCTCCTCCAGCTGCACCACCTGAGAAAAACACTCCCAGAATTTAGACAAAGATGCCAAACTGAAGTTCAGATCTACAAAACAGCTCCCCTTGGGCCTCTTCCTTAGAAAGATGGAACCCAGAGACACAAACGGATTTGACGCTGAGTTTGGTTTAGCCACTGTAATCACGATGGGTGAACCCTCAGCCAAACCTCCAGCACTATTCACATCTGACAGCCATCAGCTGATGAGGCTCTGCTGTCCAGGGGCCACAGCTTCATGAGCCTGCAGGATTTAACCCCTTTGCAAACTCAGACTGAGCCAGTGCTGGCTTTAGTGGCAGGTGTGACTGCATCAGACCCAGCACAGCTGGCTGCCTTCCTTCAAGACCTGCCTGCAGTGGGAATACTGTGCAGAGCCCTCTTTGTAGAAGCAAAGATGGTTGAGAACCCAAATGATTTGATGGCAATGGAGGTACAGCAGAAGGTCTTACTTTGAGTACAAAGTTGTCTTCAGCCTGCAGCTGGAGGTCCAGCACAGCCTGCCTCACAAACGACTCAAAATTCAGGTCACGCTTCCGAGGCACGTCCAGTGCAGGGAAGAGATCCCCAATCAGCCCCATGAACACTGGCACATCATCAGTCACAATCTTGGGGATGTTGAAGTCCCGGAGAGAGCGCATCAGAACCTGGTCTTCAGGTCTCTCGGGGTCATCACGCTTGAGGGAACCAGCAACTACCAGCACTGACTTGATAGCACGCAGCCCCCAGTCATAGTGATCCTACCCCAGAGGAAGGAAAAAAGGAGGGATGAGTTTATGCTTAGACAGTACATCAGCAGCTGGGGCAAAGGACCAGCATTTCAACACGGCCAGACAGGTGGGAAATGGAAATACATCCCAATCTGTTCTTTGCGTTGTGACCAGAGACCTCCACCAGCTTGAGTTACCTGGTTTCCATCTCAGTAGGTCAGATTCCCATCAGGGACAGTATTAAAGAGCCAAAGAGTTCAGCTGCTCACACCACCCCCTGGGCTCACAGCTGGCAGTAGGACAGCAGTAGGACTTGCATTCCAGAGACCTAAGCAATTTGCTTCACATAAATCATAAAGCAGCTAAAGCAAGGCCAGCCAGACCCCGGCACCTGCAGGAGCTACCAAGGTGAGAGGCTTGTTAGTCTGTTATGAGGCCCAAACACCTCAGCTTCTCCATCCTGCCCATCTGAAGATTACAAGCATGTTCAGTCTCAGAGGCAGTCCACCAAGCACAGCCCAGTAAAGACATTGCTGAAAAAGGACCACAAGAAGACATGAGAGGAACTCTCAAGCCAACAAACAACTCATTATATTTCTACTCAGATAAACCCTAGAGAGCACAGCTTAACAGCTGACTGCTTTGTCTGGAGGCTTCCACAAAGGTCTCCAAGACACAGCACAAAGCTTCTGTGACAAGGCACCTCCCACCCAGCCTCATGCTGGCACAGTTTGAATCAGGTTTTCCATCTAGAGTCCTGATTCAGCTCTTCTCTGGGTCCAACTTTGATCTATACAAATGATGAGAAGTTAAAATGTAATTTGCTCTGCACTGAAAGTGATCCTACTTGGTCAACACCTGAGAAGACCTGGAACAGGCAGGCTGATCTCAGAGAGGGACACACATCATCAAGCCCTTGCAGGCAGGAGAATCAATAGGTACTAGGGGACTGGAAAGCAAAAGGTGACTGAACACTACCCTAAACATGGTGTCATTTGAGCCCACTGAAAGATCTCTTCCAGTAATGCAGCTGGTCAAGTGCTTTTGTTTTTCTGAAGATCCTCTAGAAAAGATGACTAAAAATGTTCTTGTTCTGATGATCACAAACCTCCTCTTCTCCCAGCAGCTTACACAAATGCAGTCATTCAATAAAAGCTGTGAAGCTGTAGCCATGAAGCTGAGGGGCAGGCTGCTATGTTTCTGCTGGTTCTGGAGATCAAGGGGTTTCCTTGTACCACCCAGCCATGGAAGTGGGCTCACCTGCTTGGACAAGAGCTCTTTGCAGAGTTGGTAGAGAGTAATGAACTTCCTGGCTAAAGCCCGGGCCTCAAGGAACCCCTCAGCCACCAACATGATTTCACAGATCAGCTCGAAGTCTGGCACCACCATCGCACACGGCCTAGAAAGACAGGTGAGAAAAGATTGCAGAACAAGTATTTCTTGACTACAGGCCTTAGGGGCAGTGGATTTGTAGCTTTATCTTCCAAGTCTTGTCCCATGAGCCAGGTGACACTCTGCCTTTCCCGTCACAAGGGCCAGAGCTCCTTTGCCCTGCCCGTGCAGTCCCAGGCCCAGCTTTGTCCTGCAAGGCAGAAACTATCTGTGAATCCCCAGTGGAAATGGATTCCCCGAGGAAATTAGGTCAACCCTGGATGTTCCAAAAGAGAATTTCTGCCAGTATTGTAATACAGGTCCCAAACCCTGACCTGGCCTCACCTGAAGAGAGCTTTTAAATTCTCAGGTAGCTCAGTTCGCCCTGCATAACCAGGGTTCATGGTGATGAAAATGCCTACTGAGGGTATCAAGTTAATGTCTTCTCCAAGAAAATTGAAGGATTTCTTCTTCTCCCTTATTGCATCCTGCACACTCTTCACCTGGAAACCAAGACAGCATGATAGTACTGGTGACCAGCTATGAAAAACATCTCAGGCAACAGTGCTGCCCTCCTTATACTTGGCCCCATGACAAATGGGGCTCATCACTGGTTTGTTTTGTGGGGTTGTTGTTTTTTACTGCCCATATAAAGCTTTATACATTGTTTGGAGTAAATCTATATGGCAGTATCAGTCTCCCATCACAATCCATCTCTGACAAAGCAGAAAAGAGAGCTGCAGAGACTGGCAGTTAAAGTGCAAAGGAGTTTCAAGAACTTGCACCTTTGCTCCAAATGACAATGACAGGCATGGGTGGGTCAGGAAGAGCAACTCAGAAGCAGAAAATGCCCCCAACGCTGCCTGCATCTCACCTTGGCTTTTGACATCAATTGTGGGACACTTCTCAGCAAAAACACCTAAATCATCTCTTTGAATTTCCCAACCCAGCAGGAAGCCAGATGCGTGAGACAATGCAGGGCTGTCCAGGAACCCCCAACACAGCCAACACCCAGAGGGACTCCCCAGACTCTGACATAATATGGGCCCCTCGTTGCCTTCACCCATCCTCACCTCTCCTCACACCCCGTTATTCTCCATGACATCCCAAAACCTTCCTGTGCTTGCTCTGTTCCTTTGCTAGGCCCAGGAAAAGAGCAGAATTATAACCATGGCCTCAGCTCAATTGCAAACTGATCACTTCAATTTGCTTTTAAAGATTTTGAGATGCTTCCCCTCCAAAGATATCAGATGCTTAACTTAAAACCAAAACCAGAAGGCAGAAGCTGTAAAACCTCCCCTGACACCTTCACTCCCTAATTTTCTATTATTTTTTTTTTTACATTTGCCTGATTGCAGGTCTGCTCTTCTCATTCCTCCCCCCGCCAAGAGCAAGTGTATTAAAGCTAGATCACCTCTCTGCAAACAGCACCTCAGCCAGGGAGAAATCTCTCTGCTCTCCCTCCCTGACCTCACTGCTGTTTGCCACCTGCAAGTTCAGCGATTAATCGAATTTTTCTCTGTCAGGACCCATATTGACACCAGCTGCATGACTAAGGCAGCCAATTAAACATCACCATGGTTACACTCCTAATAGCAGCCAGGAGACAGGGGGATGAAATGACAGCCCTGCTGCTTTCTCCGGATGCTGTGCCCAGGAGCCAGGGAACCTTTAGAAGTTGAGTCATATCTGGGCTTCTTTTGTTCACTTTCCCTTTTTACTTGAAGATCCTCAAAGACTTTTTCAATGACAACTTTACACTTGAACCTGATGGAAAAGGAATTGAGAGGGAATGATACATAAACCCTTGTACGTGCCTGAGGCTGCTTTGGGACATCATGTAAAGTAATAATTATGAGTGAAAGAGAGAGAAGAAGAGGGAGGAACTCATGGAGGGGTTCAGAACAACATCTTTGACCAAAACATTTACAAAAGTGAAGAAACTTCTGAGATCTAGATCTTTATTTCTGCAATACTGAGCCCAAAAGGGGGGCTGGGAAGAATTCAGCACCTCAGTCAGACATCGGGATTCTAGAACTTGCACTCAGCTGACACTTGGGTCTAGAAGAACTTAAGACACTTTGGCAGTTTGGTTTTCAGCCCCAAGGGTTAAAACTTTCAGTTTTGCCCATGTCAGAGCTGTCTCGGTCAGGCCAGTGTAGCTGAGCACCCACCCTCCACTCCAGCTCCCCTGGTAACTGGATTTACCTGGAATTTTCAGAGGACACCAACGAGATTTAGGAACTGGACAAACATCCAGACACAGCTGTCCTTTGAGGCAATGGCCAGAGGAGGTAGCAGGGCCTGCTCTCATCCTGCTGCCCCATGGTTCTACCTGGGCTGCCCCAGATTTCTGTGGGGATTCACCCCCAGCACTGCCTGGGGTGCCCCCTTCATCCCCCATGGGGCACATACAATGAGGGCACAGAATGTCTCCTCTCCTGCAGCCCCTTCCCCTCTATGAAATAATTCCAGATTTCCTCATCAAGGGAAGGAGAAGGCAAAGTGCCAGATTATCTATAAAGCACAGGAGAGTGGGACTGTCTAGCATGATGGGGAGGGCCATCTCCTTTCCAGCCCTTCTCCAGGGACTGCTGCTGTGCTTCACATGAGACTCAACAATAACATGCACTGAGTGGTTGAGCTACAGAGGAGATGAGAAACCATTCTGCCTGGAAAGTGCCCATGCACAGCCTGGCACAGCTCAGAGAGCTCTCTCCTAGCTTGACTCCCAGGCTAGCACATCAGCCAGGGCTGCAGATCAGCCACAGGTTCCAGTTACTGAGTGTCACCCAACTGACACCAGCTTTTGGAGCCCCACACTGCACCCAGGGGTTGCACACATCCCTGCTAGGAGTTCTGCCATTTGGCTGGGAATACTCTTCCAAGGTATTGCCCACAGCCATTTCTCATTACAGACACTGGAATTAAATCTACAGCCATATGACAAGAGAAGGAAGAAGACTGCACAGTCTTGGCGACAGGTAAGTGTTAAGAAAATTAATCACAGAATCCCAGACTGGTTTGGGTTGGAAGGGACCTTAAGGATCATCTAGTCCCAACCCCTGCAACGGGCAGGGAGATCTCCCACAAGTCCAGGTTGATCCAAACTGGCCTTGAACACTTCCAGTGATGAGACCTCCACAGCTTCTCTGGGCAACCTGGCCCAGTGTTGTCCCACCCTCATAATCTGGAGTGTGTTCCTGTTTGCTGGATAAGACACACAACCTCTGACTGGAGGCAAGAAGTAACCCTTGAAAGTCCAGCAGGCCGTGGATCAACACCACCCTTCTCCTCCATGAAAACGATTCCCTAGATGGCCATAAACCAAGGCAGATGATCTCCTTCAAATGATGTATTGCAATTATCTCACAGCACATTAATGACACAAATGCCTTCCTAGCCAGGGTGTGCACTGATCTGGGGAAAGGTGCTACAAAGAATTGCCTCAACACAAATGTTGAAACTGGGGAAAGAAAAGAAGTGACAAAAACGTTTGCAGCACAGAACTGCTACATTTTGCCAGTGCTAATTCATGTGATTAATCTTGGGATATAATCCTCCAGCTACCTGCACACAGAACTGAACTGGCAACATGCACTTCTCATATTCCACTTGCTCCAAAGGCTGCAGCCTGGCTCTGCCTTGTTTGGGTGTATTTACAGGTGTTTCTCCACTTACCTGTACAGCAACCACAGAAAGGACCTCAACAGAGATCCTGTTAAATTCATCAAAACAGCCCCAGGCTCCTGTCTGGGCAAGGCCTTTGTAAATATTCCCACATGACTGGAAAAAAAATAAAAGAAAATAAATCACAAGAGGGAAATCACAAGTGGAATCAACTCCAGCACAAAAACAACAACAAAACACACAACTGGATTTTTTTCCCCAGCCTGTTTATTTATAGCAATTTACAGTCTATTGTGGGTATTTAGAAAAGTGCATGGAAACAGCAGGCCCAACTCAATTGTAATATTTATAGCTCTGCATAGTTTGCCACTTGATTTGCTAACGGCACTTTCTGGCTCTCTGTGCCCTGGTTTCACTGCAAGGTCACCTGTGCTGCACCACTGAGGGCCCATAAGCTGAATAAAATATGATCCAAGGCTCCCAGAACCACTGCTCTGTGCCAGACTGGTGAGGAGCAGAGACTCAGCCCAACAACACAGTGTCCTGTGGCAGCTGAAGGCTCAGAACGTCTTGCCCTTGTTCTGGGAGAGGGTCCTGAGAAAACCAGGGCAGGTCCCTTCCCATGCCAGGGCCTATCAGCCTGAGAGCGTGCCAGAAAGAAACAACCAGGGTCAAAATCTCAGCACAGTCTCAGTCTCAACTGGAGCTTTTTGCATGGAATCCAACTCCGGAAGGGAAGGGAAAGGTGTGATGAGGCAGAGAGCCCAGTTTGAGTCTCTGCCTCCTGAAGAACCTTGTGCAAGCCTTGGAGGAGACAAGGAAGGAGGAGAACAAGGTGTTCAGCAGAAAGGAACAGAGCAGGGATTTGAGGAGAGGTGATGGATCAGAGGGGTCTCAGCTGGATTACTCTCACCCTACAGGTTTCATCAGGTCCCGAGCACCCCAGCCCCACGTGCCAGCCCTGCAGCCAAGCTGGGAGTGGTACCTTGTAGTCCATCTGCTCAGAGCAGTTAAACACATACACCATGATGCCCAGGGCTCGCCCCAGATCTTTCGTAGTCTCTGTCTTGCCAGTGCCTGCAGGGCCTGCAGGTGCTCCACTCATGGTCAGGTGCAGCGACTGGGTCAGGGTGATGTAACATCTTTGACAGCGAAGGATGAGGGGAAAAAGGAAAGAGACTGAGATTTGGTCCAACAGGTCACCACTGGGCTTCAGAGAACAGCACTAGGGGGACACAGTCAGCAAAGCCTTCCTTCTGACAAGCTGTACATGAGCAGGGTGCATTTCTGAGCTCAAAGTCCTCTTAGGCATTAATGACCACCTCTGCCCAGCTGTGTTTGCTCCAAGAGATTCATCTTCCCCCAGGGTCTGTCCAACCTCTGCACATCTGGGCTGTGCTCTCTTTGAATCCTCAGAGCACTCACTGATACTGGGCATGTCCCAGATAGTATGAGAAAAGGTCCATTTCCTGAAAGACCTTCCTCCTGCATCCCAGTGCACTTCAGCCCAAAGGATCCTGTTCCCTGTCACTGGCAGAAATCTGCTCCAATGGCCTATGAATGATCCCACTCAACACTGCAACAAGCCCCAAAGTTTTTCCATCATGCTGATGATGGATACCAGGGAGATGTCCACACGTGGGTGTCTGTACTCCCAGTACACAGAGCTGTAGTCCATATGGCCAACAAAACCCAATGATGCACAGGGGCTTAGCTCAGGTGACTGACACAGGTGAGAAGAGCCATCTGAGATGCATCTAGCAACTGAAATGTGACACAGGGTGGAAAGATACCACAGGGTTCTACAGGAAACTTCTGAATTGGCAGCTGGAAGCCAGGTGGGACAAAGCAGAGCATCTCAAGTCACCCTAGGTGTCCCCATTGAAACAAACGAGCCAAGCGGTAGATGTCTACTTCAAGACAGGATGAAAGCTTTCTAGGCTCACCAGCTGCATGGGGAGTGGACATCTTGTGCACAGGCAGACACCCACAAATGAGCTGAATCCCACCAGAGGACCTGAGACACTGATACCCCAGAGGGTACCACCATCAAATCACAAACCAGGTGAGAGTTGGAGCTGGGACACAGAGATAGAACAAGAGGGATGTCCAAACTAAATCCATCTTTGGTTGGCAGCTCCTTCCCTAACCACAGGGCAAAGCTCAGCTATGGTGGCATTTCCCAGGGACTTACCTGTCAGTCAGTGGGGTGATCACAAGCCGAGGGGTGTTGCCAAGGTACTCGTAGGAGTACAGGAACTGGGCATCACAGATGTTGGCAAAGCAGTGTCGTTCCTCATCTGACCATCTGTGCCGGAGCTGGGACAGCCAAACGAAGGCCTGGGCGTTGTCAACCTGCAAGGCACCCACAGGCACCTTCACGGGATGGCCAGGGATGCCAGGCACACACAGCTCAGGTGCCAAAATGGTGACTGCAACCAGGGTTTCATTGGGGATGGACTGGCCCTCCCTGTGAAGGCAGGTGTGGTGAGGAAGGTCACCTCCCTGTAACACAGTGGGAAATGTCACCTCCTCGTTTCCTGTCAGCAAGGGCAGGAACCAAACTAGTAACTGTGTTGGTGGGCAAGAAAAAGTGAATATCCAAGAGACAAAGCAGCACAAACACAGACTCCTGAAGAGGAGACTTGAGAAGCAGCAAGGAGTGATGAGGTTTTTGTAATGCAGAGAGAAGGAGCAGAGGCTGTCTGGGCAAGGAAGAGGCCAAAGAGACCACCAGAGAAGAAGGCTGGGGACAGGGGGACAAGGACAGTGCTCTCTACACAACCAGGAGGCAGACCCAGCAGATGGACCTTTTCACCACAACCTGGGCCAAGGCAGCACCAAGCCCAGCCGAGCCTTGAAGCCAGAAACCCTGCAAGGAGCCTGGCTGCCTCCTGGAGGACACCGATGAGGGTAACACCACAAGGCAGCACACTCAGGGCACCTCCCCACCCACCAGCAGGGCTGGACACCTGGCACAGTGTCAAGGACAGGGGAGAGGTGTGCAAGACAAGGGAGCTCCCAAGGAGTCCCTGTGGCCCCACACCAGATGAATGAGGCCACAAAAAGAAAAGCCCAAATGCTTTTTCTTACTTTCTAAAGACATAACTGAGACTGCATCCAGCAGCCTCCCAACACAACATCATCTTCCACCCACACGTGCCTTGGCAACAGGACACAGGGCCACACTCTCACTCCTGGTGTCAATGTGACAAGTCCAACAAGCCCCTTGGCATTGCACGGCCATGATACAGAACAGCACTGCAGGCCCACGGTGGATTTCTGCCTTCTCACTGCAAACACTGCAGAAGTAAATTTAGTTGTGTACCTCCCACTGAGACAGGCAGTGATCTGAGTGGCCTCTGGTTGGTCTGTCACTCCTGCAACCCCCGCTCCAATGCTCAACACAAGACCATGCTGAGCTGCAACCACAAACCTTCTGTGCTATCATCTTTGCCACCACATCCCGAGCGTGCACATCGATGGTGCATATGGTCATGATCTTCTGCCTGTCACCCTTGGAGAGCTGCCCAACCAGCATGGTGACGAGGGTGTTCAGCTGGGTTACTTGCTTCTTGTGGTATTCCTTCATGGCATTCTCGTAGCCTTCCTCCATCCTGGCAAAGGCAATCCCAACCTCAGTTGTCCACCAGATCTGGGTGCAGGAAAGAGCCACCTAGGGAAAAGGGCTGGCTCAGTTTCAGGGAAAACACCAGAGCTTCTTTATGTTCAAGAGTGGCTGATCCACAAGGAGATCAAGGATAAAGAATCCGTGACATGAAATTAAGTATCTTTTCATACAGCAGTCACAGCAGACAGGACAACAGGGACCTGCCCCGTGACATTTGTATAAAACATCAGATCAGTGGCAGACACACTCAGCAGCTGCTTATTAGTAAATCAGCACCTTTCATGTGCCTGACACAGCAGAGGAGGAAGAGCTGGAGACCACGAGGCTGTCAGAGGTGCATCTGAGGGGCTCTTTTCTCTCATTAGGCCTCACCACTGTGTTTCTGCAGCATCTCTGGCTCCTCCAGGTGTCCAAACTCTCTGTGCCCCAGGGTGCAGGGGGCAATGCCCCAGCCCTGGGCTCTGTGACCCCACCAAGAGTGTATCCTCCCTGGAGCCCCAGTCAGAGCACGGGGCCCATCCTGGGAAATCCATAAGGAGATTACCAGGATAAAGGAAAACTCAACCTTCCTCCCTCCTGGAGAGCAAAATAGAGGCCAAGAGCATCCCCAACCACAGCTAGAGGCCACTAATGAGAAAAGGGAAGGGGAAGCCAAGCTCTGCCTTTCCATGTGCCAGCCCCAGTGGAGATGATGGAGATGAGGAACAGTAGCAGGTACCTGGGCAGGGTAGTCAAAGAGCCACTGTTCCCTTGGCTTCTCCTCATAAGCCATGACAGCTTCTGTCATCTCATCTCTCACAGTAGCCCTCATGCTGTCTAGCACGTGGTTCAGCCAGACCTCAACCTGGAGAAGAAATTACATCACAGTAACACATTTGCTCTTCTGAAGTGCCTTTGGTAATTGGTGAAGAAAGGGAATGGGACAAGCAGCTCAACTCTTGAGTTCCACAGGCCTCAGAGCTTTGTTCAGACCAGATGGCTTTAGCCAGATCTGGCCCTGCAGGATCAGCACCTATTTCCAGACAAGAATACAAGACAGACTTTTCTTGAACTCCAGTCATAGGAGAAACCAAAATCAACTCCCCCAATGAGTAATTCAGTCTGGCATGTTCCACCTCCTGGCCATGACAGAATCACTCATGGGACTTGGGCACAACCTGCCAGCAACTGGAGAAAGCTGCTGCTGAACTTGGGAACACAATTCCTGCTGAATTTAGTATTTCACAGCCAAAGCCCTCCCTGAGAGGACTGTTTAAAAGCAGCAAGTTCCATCACTGGAGCTGGTATTACATCCTTTAGCTTCCTATAATAGTCCATGAAGAGAGGTGCAACTGCAAGGACAGATAAGCTGAGCAATCGTTTGACTCTTAAATTTCATTCTTTAACTCATCCTATGAAAAAAGGAAGATCTGGAACTTAAAAGATCCCCATGCAGCAGTACTATGGAATAGCTTCATTTATTCTCAATCTGCATCCCCTCCCTTACCAAGCACATTTGTAACAAGCTGTAAGACTAACTTCCAAAATATCTTAGAAAATCCAAACTAAAACCCTCGTCAGAAACAGCCCACAGCTCTCTCTCTCTCCCTGTGACACCACCTATGCCCCACCTTAGTGAGGACCTTCCCAGAGTGGGACCAAGGGCTGTGGGGTGAGGAGGAACTAAACTGCAGGCCACCTCTTGCAGCCTTTCTCACACACAGAGGAAGAACAGAGAAGCTCTGTGATGCCTGGGCCACAGATGCTCACACAAGGGACAGGAGAACAGACTCCACTGGACAGCTTTGATAGGCAAGGTCTTCCCTCTCACCTGCCCACTGCAGTCACAGGGCTCACTGAAGCTGACATATTCCTCCTCTCTACTGTACATTCCCAGGCCAATTTTGGTTGCCTTTTGCTCTGAGTCCAGCTGGAATTTCATCTTGGCCAAGTTGTCAAAGAGTTTGGAAAGATGACGTTGCACCTGCAACAGGAATTGTATAAATAAAGTGACTGAGACAGGGTGAGAAGACTGGAGAGCACCACACATGTCACAGGCACTGTCATGTTCCCAAAGCACCATCTTGGACATCTCTGTAGCATCACATCTTCTCATACATGGCCAGGATACTGCCAACATGAGCCTCTTGCTCTCTCTTCCAGTGCTTCCACCTATTTCTACATAATTTAGAAAACAGACGTGCCTTAATAAATCCCATTCTCCCACTGGGAAATCTCCCACACAGAAAAGCACAGAAACCATTCAAATGTTGCATGACCTCCTAGCCCTGATTTCCCTACATGTAGTGATGAGAAGCCTTCAGTCATTGCTTCACCTCAGCCTGTTCTCAGCACACTGTGGAGTTTTCTTCACTCTGAAATTTTCTGGTTTTCACTACTAGAAATCAATTTTGTGCCAAAGAAAACTCCTGGATCCTCCTCCATGGAGAAGACCTTTACTTCTGCCCAAAACCCCCAATAAACAGCTCAACAACCCAGACCCTCTACAAAAGCCCTATCTTGACCAAAAGCACTCTTCCAGAAGGAAATGAATAACCCAGTCCTGTCCTGTTCCCAGCCAGCTGAGTTTGAAAAGCCAACAGGGAGATGCTGGCAAGCACTGCTGCAGGCTCTCAACATCAGCATCTGATCATCTGGGAGCTGAGCAGCAGGTCACCAACACTTCTAGATCACTACTCAACACACAACACGATCACTCTGTGTGTCACACGTCACTGCCAACAGAGGCAGGATTCTCCCAGGACTGATGTTCCCACAGCAAAGGTCACTCACAAAGCTGTCCCAGAGAGGAGCTGCCTCTCTCAACGACAGCCAGAGACAGCAAGATGGAGAGACCCCCATGGGTGGGGTGAGAAATGAGAACAGCCCATGCCACCTGGTGCTCTGATGCTTTCAGACAGGTGGACTTGTGTGTTTAATTTCCACTCAGTGGCTCACACAGGATTCCAACACTCCTTCTCCCAGGCTGTCCTGCAGGTGGGCACAGCTCAGTAGTCTTCTTACATACATTTAAGCAGGGCCAAATCCTGGAAGGTGCTCAGCTCCTCTGAGAAGCAAAGGGCACTCAGCATCCCTCCAGATAAGCATATCTCCTTTCAAATCTTACATAAACCACAGAAACCTTTTCTTACATCTAGAAGCTTCTGCTCCCAAAACCCCAGTGTCCATTTCCAGGCCCTGGCCAGTCTGCAGGGCTTCAGCCATGGTCCAGCACTGGTGCAATCCTGCTGCCAGAGCCCTGGATACACCTGAATCTGCAACACCCAGTTCAAGAGGAGAAGATCATTGTGGATTTAATCCTCTTGTAGGAATGATCAGACTATGAAACAACAATGGAAAGGCTGAGAGCACAGCCACTCATGATCCCACTTGACATTTACTTTGATTTTACTGCAAATAATTTTGAATAACAGCCAACACCAGGAATTTCTTCTTACCCCATGGAGCATTTCAACACAGTATCTCTTCTTTGCTTCCTGTGTTGTTGTTTTTTTCTCTCGTTTTAAGTATCAATCAACTGTGTGGTTATGATTCTCTGCAGGCTCAAACCACCCAGCAGCAGAAACAAGCAGTGCTTAAGGGTAGAAGCAAACAGCAGCACTTCCAAATGCACGTGCAAACCTGGCCCCTGCTCACAGGAGTGCTGAAAATTATGAACAGCTTCAGTAAGGGGAGATTCCTTGCTTCTGAGAAGATGGAATAAGGAATTCATTCCTTACCCGACACGTTCCATTTGCTGGGAACCTTTTGATTGGTTTTACACTGCAATTTACACAGGATAAATGGTGTATCCCAAATAACACCAGCCAGAGCACAGCTCTGCCAGGGAAAGTGGCCAAGGTTTCCTGGCAGTGACTCCTGTAGCACTGACCATCCACCCCAGCACTGCCATGCACCCTATGGAAACACATCTGCAGGCCTCAGCCCTCTGAGCTCTGCACACCAGGGGACTGGAGGTGTCTGCTCCTCTGGGGACACGGGGAGAGCACAGACCAGCCATTTTCTAAAACAAGAAGGTTACTACAAGTTCCTTCACAGCATGATCCACCAGTCCACCAAAGTCAACAGGAGGGATGGTATATTTGGAGTGATTTCCCTGCAGGCAGCCCCAAAGCCAGCCTGGAGAGAAGTGTCCTCGGTCAGATGGGAGAGAAGCAGGAGGTCTGACCTGGCCCCTGAGCTGCACATGATGGATGGCAACACAAGAGATCTACTTGCTCGCCTTGGCTATAGCCACTGTCAGACCCCCAGCTGTCTTACCTCTTTCAGGTTGTGTTCTTCTCTCCCCCTATAATGAGGACATCCCAAAGGCCTTTGGAGGTGGGAAGGAAGAAGTGGCTGACTAGCCTCTTCTGCCTAAAAAAAAGGGACCTCCCCAAGCCATCAGTTGTCAACTCTTCCACATTTGAATGGCCAGTCTGTGGCTCTTTCAACAGCAGATGCTGTTTGGTGGCATCTCAGGTTGGGGATCCAAGGTCAGCAACAAGTTTTGGCTGAGATCTTCAAGTAAGATGGTTTCCCCCAGTCTCACTCTATCCCAGCAGAAACAAGCCCTCTGGTTTTATGGCATCAAAACCCCAGCCCTGGGCTGTGCAGCACTTTCAGAACCATTTGCAAGCATCATCAGGGTTAGATCAGGCAGCACACAGTGCACATGACAGATGAAGGCCAGCTGTGAAAGAATTATCTTTAAACCAAAAGAGGGTTGGAGAAAAAGCACTCAAGAAAGGAAAAGTCACAGGAGAGTCCCAAGACAGCACCTCCCACTGTGCCACTACTGACAGTTGGATAATGCAAAGGTGATGCAGAACAAGGCTTACCAGCTGTGGGTTGGTGCCATTGGAAAGAATATCCAATAAATCTGCTGAAGAAATGAAGTAAAACCTGGGAAAGACCAACCTCTTCATGTCCAAATATTCAGCCAAAGCCTTCTCACACAGAGACAACCTGGAGAGACAAAGCAGATTAACAGGGCTCAGGACAGGTGGAGAAATACCCTGCCCTGTTTCATGCTACAGTTTGGGTTATCAAGCATATTCTCCCCTACCATGGGGAAATGCCAGACATGAGCTGAGCCTTTAGGCTTGTCCTCTACAGCACTTCCTAAACAGAGCAACAAAGCACAGTGACTCACAGATCTCCCTCTACTCCCAAGAGTCCAGAGAAGCCTCATAAAAAAAGCAAAAACACACATGGAAGAAGAGGCTAGAAAGGGGTTGAAGCCTGACAAGCTCTGAACTGCTACAGGTGATGAAACTTTCCATAACTGCTTTTATTCTAATGACCCACATTTTAAAGTCTGATTCCAACCTCCTCAGCTATTTGTGTTTGCAAAGCCCAAAAGGAAACTTGTTTGCTCCAATCTAAAATGAATCTTCCAGTGTTTACATGCTACACTGCTGCTGAGCTCACCAAGTTCATCAATACCATGCAGCTAGTCCTCTGTGAGGAGCACTGGCCTTATCTGACCAACCAATAAAATCGAATCTCTATTTTAAATGGATAGTTATTACTGACACAGCAGCTATCATATTCACTTGTAAGTGTGTTCCAGGTAGACTAGCTCATATGTTAAGTGAGGAATGTAACCATCTCATGACACCAAGGTCTTTCTCAGGAAGTCTGTTGTACCACGTGTGAAGGGTACACATGCAGAGGCCATTTCAGAAATGAGGAACTCAGCTCTGCTGCAGATATCCCTGCTTGGACTGCTAAACAGATACTTCAGACATTGCATTTGGGGTGGCAGGGAGGTCGTGTGCTACTGAAACCAGCTGAATACCAAGCTTTGTGTGTGTGCAAATCAAGATTCAGGATGGGAGTTTGCACGTACAGAGAGCCAGACTCCACTCTGGGGGCTTCAGGGTGATGGATCACAAATGAAAAGACTTCAGAAAGATCAGACACATTGTGACTTGTGAATGCAAAGAATTCCTAGACTAGGAAGAAAGTGTTGGAGCATGGGTTAAACAAACGTTTTAGAGTTGATCCCAGTCTCTGACAGAATCCCAGAACTGAAGCTCTACCTACCTATTCTGAATGTCCTCCAGTTGCTGGGACAGACCTGGTTTATTGGTGGCCTCAACAACATTTGGGGTTGTCTGAGCTTCATAGGCCAGCTCTTTAAAATCCACATCAATCCCTTCAAAGCGTTTGGAGTCCTAAAAAGCAACACAAGGAACACGTTCACAGGAAAACACTCATTTTGTGCTAAAAGATCCATCTTCTTGGTGCTGTCTTTGGGTTGAAGAGAAAGACTCCTGCAGAAAGCTTCCTGTCCAGTGCAGAAAGGGACCCCTTCACCATTTCAGAAGGGTTCTTTCACCTACATACCTGAAATAAGCCTCCAATCAGGCACTTTCTTTATTGTCTCTGTATCTCAAAGGGGCTGTGGGTAAAGCAATCCATGTAGAGGGCAGTGCTGAGGACCAACCATTTTCATGGCACTGAATTCCACTTTGGATACCTCCTCGTAACTCTTCCTGTCCTATGCCCAGATGAAATACCAAGTTTTCCTGGCCACAGCAGCAGGAGATGATCCCATAGGAAAGGCTACTGACTTCATGTGAGCTCACTCCCATCCCTCCTGCTACAGAGTAGGAGTCTCATCCCTAAAATGGGTGACACTGGCAGAGGAGAACCTTTCCTTGCCATGGAAACCCCACAGCAGCAGCAGAGGAAAACACTGACAGTTATGCTCTGCACCTCACAGGGACCCTGCATTTCTGGAGCTGAACAGTGAAGAATAAATACAGCTATGTTCAAAGTGTCTCTGCTCCTCCCTTCTTCCAAAGTTAGGCCTCCTGAGCAAGCCAGGACACAGAATGCAAGTGCTCCAAGCTGTCCTGGTAACACTCCCACCTTGACCTGTGTTCAGACCCAACAGCAAAGCTCTGGCTGGAGGGCTGAGCCATGCAACCAGCTTCAGACCTGCACCCATGTCCTGCCAGCCCATCATTCCCCAGCCCTGGATGCATCCCAAGGAGGTTCAGCCTTCAAAGGCTTTGAGCCTCCCTTTCTTCTAAGGAAGGGAAGAGGCTGCTGATTTGTGCCACCTGCCAGCCAGGTGTGGAGATGCAGAGAGCTGCCCAGCAGGATGCAGACTGAAATCATGATGTGAGGGGCTGTTGGACACTAACAGCTCGCTGGCACAGGGGTGAGCCTGCAGGGCTGAGCAGGTCATGAGCACCTGTAGACATGGCCCAGGCTGCAACGTGTGCCCAGTGCTGGCCAGAGCAGCAGGAGGAACAGTGCAAGCAGACCAGAGCGAAGAGACAGAGACAGGGCAGGGACATCCAGGTGACACGGGGCTGTGCACAGCCCCTCCCAGGTGAGCCCCTCCATGGTGCTGTCACTGACAGCAGCCCCTGCTCCACCTCAGAGCTGGTGCTGCATGTGGATGGGGACAGTGGTGACACAGTCAACTGCAGCTCACTGTGAGAAAGGCAGGGCTGGGAGTGGTGCAGAGGGGCCAGCAACCAGCTTGGAAGATTTTCTTAATTATCAAGGGACTCTGGAATAAGGCTGGAAGCTTGACTTGACGACCCCTCTGAGGAAGTCACCAAGGACAGCTCTGTTCCATTTTCAGAAGCAGGAGAGGGAGAACACCAGCTCTGAAGGCAGGGAAGGGGAGGCTGCCAAAGCTGCCTGACCCAGCCCTGGTTTGACAATTTGCAATATCTGATTAATTATCCCAGTGCTCTACCTTCTGAGGAAAGAGGGAACATGCCTTCAGCACTGATGGAGCCAGCAGCTTTCTGCTCAGTCTCCAACATTTGCTGCACAACAGCAGAGGGGAGAAAATCAGCTTCTCAGCCTGTTCAAGCACAAGCTACAGTACAAAAACATCCTGGGGCAGCACCAGGGAAACTACGACAGCACTGAGGGAGCCTCCAAAAAGTGAGGCAGCAGGAGAAAATCCCTGCTTGGGGGAACCTGGCATTACAGATAACCTTATTTCATAGAATGGGGGCTCCCCTTCAACACTTTGCAGACAGGAGAAGTTGGACTTAGGACTTGTCCATACCTCAGGGAGCTGTGCCCGTATATCTTCTGAGCCTAAGAATATGCTCTCCAAGTGACACCACGTTCTCTGCACCTCAAACCAGAGAGAAATGACAGAGTCTGCAATGGACAGCTTCTTCTGCCATGCAGACACTTCCTCCAAGAAGAAAGAAATGTATTTGGATGTCATTAAATTCTGCAGCTGCACCTGGTTGTCTTCTAAAGTTTCAATGAGTTCCTCATCTGACTTCAGCAATGGGGTGTTTGTCCGGGGATGAGGCTCATACTGAAACTCCATGGTGCTCCAAGTACTTTTCAGTTCCTTCAGGACCTTCTCCATACTCATTTCTCTCACTGCTTTGTCCACAATACCACGAACCTCATCCTCAAAGTTATGCAGGTTGAGCTTCAGGAGGTCAGCCAACGTGATGTCTGAGTGCATCACAAACCTCACCCCCATCATCTGCATCAGTTGATTCCAGTGCCTCTCTCTAAAGGCAGGGTTTTGAAGTTCTGCCACAGCTTTCAGGGCTGTCAGCATGTTCTTCACCTTGCTGTCCAGCCCAATGAAAGCATCCCAGGCCCTCATTTCCTTATCCAAATTCCGAATCTCTCTTGCAAACTTTTTACACTCCAGATCCATGTTTTCCACATTAATATCCACCCATTTGGTGGTCTGCCAGTCATCAAGGCTTGTGTTCACAAGGGAGATCATATCCCAGAGCTCTTTGAGAAGACACAGCTCCTTCCTGCACTGCTTCAGTTGTTTATAATCTGGCACCATGACTTCAAACAGACCAGCTGATTCATAAATGGAGGTCATGGCTGACTCCATTTGTTTAATCTCCATGTGCTTTGCATCCAGCAGCTGATAAGGCTTTTCAGTGTCAAACCTAGAAAGAAACATTTATTCCTCATAAGTGACACGGTAACAGCTTCTAAAGAAAACACAAAATGAACAGTGCCCCTAAAAGCCAGAGCAGAGATGAAAACACCCACAGTACACACTGATGGCACAGCCACATGGCACTACTGACACCAGCTGAAAGTGATCCCATGTGCTTGGCCTCCAAACTCTCCCTCTTGTTAACACTGGACAGTGTTTCCAGGGCCAAAACACCCCAGGCCGAACGGACACAACACCGCGAGAAGGCAGGAAATGTACACAAGGGCTCAAGCAGGTGTCCTCAGGAGATGACCCTATAACACAGCGGGTTTTTTTCCACTCAGGGCTTCTCTGCTGCTCTGAGTGGCCTGTACCTGAAGGGTGCCTCTCTCCGGAACCTCTCCCTGAACCTGTGCTGCTCCACCTCGAAGGCCGCGCAGCTCCTGCGCAGGACGCTCATTTCGTTCGCCTGCAGAGGAGCCACGTGCTGCTTCACAGCTATGGCCAGCTTCTTCAGATTGTTCCACTTCTCTGGCAGCTCCTGCAAACAGAATTTAACTGCTGGTAGACAGCTTTTGATAGCTGATACCAGACACACCTGATCCATTTTACAGATAATCACAGAACGGGAAAAGCAACAGATCCCGTGTGTAAAACTCCAAGCAAGTTTTGTTCAGATGTAAAGGCTAAAACACACAACTTGGGATAAAACTTATCACTTATTCATCATTTTAAAACTAATGAATACTGAGACCTTACAAGTGACTGCTCTGATGGTCAAAATATGTTCCATAAATTCAAAAGAAGGGTCCCAGACCGGATCCTGGGCTCCCAGGATGCTTCAGTGGTTGAGAGAGAACAGTGATCCCAGCACCAAGCTCAGTGGGAGCTGGAGCCTGCTGGGAGCAGGGAAGGCAGGAGGATGGGCTGTGGGTGCCAGCCCGTCAGATCATCTGGCTTCCCAGAGCTAATTAAGAAACAGCCTGGGAAGATTTCTCCCTGCTCATAGAGCAGAAGATGTCGTACCAGAGGGATGTCCAAAGAGCTCTCTCTCTGGGGCAAATCCCTCCAGCTTGTGTGTACAACATTGGTGCTAAATAAGCCTGGTTTCTTTCTCAGGTCTGCATCCAAGCTGCAAGTGCACAGCACTGCTGACAACCCACCCTCTGTGCCTGGGATTTTATTCAGCAAGGGATATTATTTCTTCTCCCTAGGCTTCTCGGGCCATGTGCTCAGCCCAAACACTGACACCAGCCCAGGGCTCTGCTGTCCTCAGCTCCCAGTGCTTTGCTCTCAGAGATCACACTTACCCAGGATACAAGCCTACAGAAAAGACTTTGGGGTTCTTCTCATTCCAGTCCACATAGTTGAGGAGATTAATGAAGACCCACCAACACAGTGGAAAGAAGATAAATAACCTGGAGGCAGCTCTGAGGCAGCAAAGATAACCAGAGCAGGGTCAGTCCCCCCTGAGGGGTCTCCTCACACTTGAAATTCCAATCCCAACAGAAATCACTATCCATGTGCCCCACAACCACGACAGGGCACACATGGAGCTGCTCCCCTGTCTCTCCCACCCAACCTACCAGCTCCAGCCCATCCATCTCCACAGCCACGGAGGGAGCAGTACCTAGAGGAACTTATTTCTGGTTTTCCCACCATATCCAGGAGTGAATGAATAATTCAACTGCACATTGCTGTCACTTGCCAGGAAAAACAAAACTGTTTTGCTATCTCCTGCATCTGAATGGCTGCCCTGCATCCCTTGTTTCTTCTATCAGAAAAATAAATCAGTTGTTTGAATGTACTTGGACAAACAGGCACCAAACAAGCAGCTCTCAGGCAGAGGAATTAGCAGCACCAGGTCCCCTCCAGTAACATGCTTTATGCTGGATTCAAGCTGTTCCAGCAGCCAGAACATCCATGTAATGCAGCTCTCCTAGTTTTCATGGAGTCTGTGGGAACCCAGATGTTTTTAGGACCCTTAACTGTTCCAGATTTGGTGACCACCCACAGATCACAGCTGCTCAAGCAGAAAACCAGGGAACTGCTAACCCCTCAAACTCAGCTCCCATCCAAGCCTGCAGCAGAGACTGGAGCCTCTGCTGCACAAGTACATAAGGAAGAAACATCTCCCCAAAAGGTCCTGCTTTAAACCTTGTGTCCAGCACAGACCCCTCTGCCCACAGCACCCCATGATTATAGGGCATCCACCAGCATGTAGCCTCTCTACTGTAGCATCTTGGCTGCTGCCAGTGCTTGTCTCCTGTTCCCCAAGGCTGGCTGGGCACCTCACAGGCTTTTCTCACCTCCATCCTATGGCCCCCTTTTCAGAAAGGAAAGGAGTCCCCAGAAGAAAACTGATCCATCAGAGCCAGATGTGGAAAGGTGCCAAAACACTTTCATAACCTGCTCTGGCTCAAGCAAAATTGGTGTTACAGAGACAGTGGAGAACTGAAGTCCTATGAGAAGGCAACTCCTCTGCCAATATTATCCTTCCCATCTCCACAGTTGCCAAAAACTGGCTTATTTAAAAATAATTATAACGCAACCTAATTAACAGATGTATTTGAAAATGCATTAATTTTTTTTCTAGAGTAATCGCTGGGCGTTGGAGCAGGCAATTCTCTGGTTTTCATACATAACAAAAGGCTTAATCTCTGCTTTAAAAGAAAAATCTCAATGTAACTCCAAAATGTGGAGCTATCAAGGCACATCCCACAATAGCAAAATACTATCCACTGAGGCCCTCTAATGACAGCCAGGTGGGTCTTGTACATTCCTGCCATGCTCTTCAGCTTTGCACTCTCTTTGACATCACATTTAACTGCATCCTGGGCTGCAGGAAAAGCAGCGTGGCCAGCAGGTCAAGGGAGGTGATTCTGCCCCTCTACTTGGCTCTGGTGAGACCCCACCTGGAGTGCTGGGTCCAGATTTGGAGCCTCCAACGTAAAAAGGACATAGAACTCTTGGAGCAACTCCAGAGGAGGTCACGGAGATGATCCAAAGGCTGGAGCAGCTCTGCTCTCAGACAGGCTGGGAGAGCTGGGGTGTTCAGCCTGGAGAAGAGAAGGCTCCAGGGAGACCTTAGAGCACCTTCCAGTGCCTGAAGGGGCTCCAGGAAAGCTGGGGAGGGACTTTTCACCAGGGTATGTAGAATGAGGACAAGGGTTAATGGTTTAAGCTGGAGGAGGGGAAATTTAGATTAGATCTTAGGAAGAAATTCTTCCCTGTGAGGGTGGTGAGACCCTGGCCCAGGTTGCCCAGGGAAGCTGTGGCTGCCCCATTCCTGGCAGTGTTGAAGGGCAGGTTGGATGGGGCTTGGAGCAGCCTGGGCTGGTGGGAGGTGTCCCTGCCCATGGCAGGGGGTTGGAACTGGATGATCTTGAAGGTCTCTTCCAACCCAAACCATTCTATGAATCCATGAATCTCCCGCTCAGCACATTGTTGTGTCCCCCACGAGTTTCCACCCACCTCCAATTGCTCGTGGACCTCCTCTGGCAGCTGCTGCTCATACGTCCTCAGCAGCTCGATGGTTTGCTTCAGGGGCTCGAACATGGCATCGGTGACACTGTGCCTCTCTTTAACAGCCAGGAGGTGACCCATCATCTCCACCAAGCCATCATAATCACCTTTTTCAACCTTTTTGCTCAAACCTTTTTCGGCAGTTTTTATGAACTCGTCCAGGTCAGCCAAGCTATGGAACACAAGGCAGGAAAGCACAACATGACAGCAGTTCCTACAGAAAGAGTGACCAGCCTCAGGCCAGGCAGCTGGACTGGCCTGGAGAGGGGAAAGGCCTGGTTAACCCTGCCCATAGCATGGCAACGTGCTGAGGGCATCAGAACCACAACCCATACCCAAAGGGATCCACAGATGTGGCACAGCTTCCTGCAAGGAACAGATCAATAGGTTGGGACTTCCCAGGTTGGAGAAACGTTTGTGAGAAAGGGTATAACAAGAGAGTTGTGAGCTCAGGAGTGGTCTGGAAGAGAGAGGGTTTTTATCTCATCTCTTCCAATACAAGAATTCAAGATCCCCAAATGAACTTGGGAGGTTGCAAAGCTACAACAAACAGGGATTCTTCTTCACACACTGCCTCACTCCACAGGGTATCTCCCTGCTGCAGGAGGTTACAGATTATGAAAATTCACAGTAGTTCAGAAAAGCAACTGAGCATTTGTGGGAGGAAAAAAAAATCCATCCATGTCTTTAAATGTGAAGGCATGACCCTTGTATCTCAAAGTCCCTGAGCTATAAATCGTAAGAGACAAGGAGAGTATCTGGGGCAGTTTCCCTGCCCACTTTCCCTGTTGTTCATCTCACCAGCTCCTGAGCACTGAGGGCAGAGGCATGATGGGCTCCTGGATCTCTGGCCTCTTCCAGCACAGCCATTCTCCTCCAAATGTTTTCTAAGTGCTCACTTCAATTCTGTGGATACTGCTGGGTCAACATGTATCCTTAAATACTTCACCTAATAAAGACTAAACTGCTGAGACAGGGACTCTTAATAGCAACTCCTAAGTGCCCCTTCTAAGGCACACAAAAAAACCTCTTTGCACAGAAATTATCTAACAGAACTGTGGTGCTGGGAAGAAGATGAGACCACATCATCACAGAAGCCTCCCGCACCACGCACACACCCGCAGGTATTCCTCTGCAGGCACCCAAGACCTCTGACATCCTTCAATTGTGACCACTCAGATAAACCACCTGACACATGGTCCTGCACAGAGCAGCTCTTCAGAGCAGGGGACCCACGTGAACCCAAAACTTGCACCCAAAACTCCTCCTTTGTGCAACCATGAAACCACCTCCCCAGGGCTGCTGCTGCCAGGCAACCCTAAGTAGTTTTTTTTCCTTTTCTCCACACAGAGCACACTGCAAAGAGCAACACATTTAGACACAGACCAAGTATCTCAGGGCTTTCATGTAGCTTTCCTGATGGCTAATATAAAGTTTCCCAGAGGAAGCCCGGAGCCCTAGCACAGGTTAGAGGAGCTGGATCAGGCTGAGCCAACAACAGATGTCCCGTCTAACACCACAAAGCAGGTCCCAGGAGCATCAGTTCCTGGGATGTCAGTAGCACCAAGTCCATGTAAGTGTTTCCACTTTGCACACTCAGCTGTGCCAGTTCCCAGCAGAGGCCAAGGGAGGGGGGATGGAGGGGACACGCCAGGCTGGCACGCAGCAGGGCCCCTTTCTCTTGTTCTCTTTTGGTGCCAGCATGAAATTCTAAAGCCCAGGCAAGACAGGAGAAACACCTTTTGGTCAGCACAGGGTCCCACGGAGGTGGGGACAGCTCTTACCTGTGTGTGACGTGGTCCACGAGGTGCTGCTTGAACATCAAGCTCCACCTTTTAATCACGTTCAGCAAGGAGGCCTTGAAGGGCCGAGCATCGACCTTCACCCAGCCCTGGAAGATGCCGACGGGCTCGAGGCCGTTCACCTCCTCGTAGAGCTTCTCATAGGAGTCGATCTGCTCTCGGAACTGCTGCAGGGTGGGGGGTGTCTCGGGGACCCCCTCCTCCGCGTGGGCCTCGATTTCTGCGGCGCTGAGGACGTGGCCGTAAAGGAGGAACTGGCGGCAGAACTCCCTCCTGTCCTCGCCGTACAGGCAGGCGTAGCGGTGGAAGGCGGCGCGGTACTCGCAGCAGGCGGCCATCCCGGCCTGCACCCGCCCCAGCAGCTCCTGGCGCAGGGCGGCCAGGTCGGCCATGTCCTCCATGTCAGCCTAGGAGAGGCAGGAGCAAGGCTGGCACCTCCTCAGAATCACAGAACCACCACCAAGGCTGGACAAGACCTTTCAGATCGTCAAGCCCAGCCTGTGACCAACACCCCCGCATCTCCAGAACATGGCACCAAGTGCCACCTCCAGCCTTTCCTTGAGCACCTCCAGGGATGGTGCCTCCACCACTTCCCTGGGCAGCCCATCCCAAGGTCTGATCACCCTCTCCATGGGGAAGTGCTTCCTGATATCCCACCTAAACCTCCCCTGGAGCAGCTTCAGGCCAGGCTCTCTCATCCTGTCACTGGCTGCCTGGAGAAAGAGCCCAACCCCACCTGAGCACAACCTCCCTTCAGGGAGCTGAAGAGAGTGAGAAGGTCCCCCCTGAGTCTCCTCTTCTCCAGGCTGATCAACCCTCAGCCTCTCCCCATCAGACTTTCCCTCCAGCCTAGACTTCCCCCACTGCCACCCAACACCAGGGAGCTCCACACACACACACCTGGTAGTGGGGGAAGCCGCTGTGCTCAGCCAGCCTGGGCACCAACGATGAGATGTGGTAGATGTCATTCAGAAGACCTTCCACCATGTCGTAGAAGCCATCATTTGTGGCAGGGTCCAAGGAGGGGCGAAATATCAAATCCGGGATCACCAAATCCAGCTGCACCTCAAACAGGGGGGGCAAGCCTGCCTGGGGATCTGGCAGGGAAGAACAGAGATGGCAGGATCTTTTCCAAGGGGAGAAAAGTCATCTTGAGCCACCACTACGATCCCACCACAAGACAGACAGACGCCCCACAGAGACACGAGGCAGGTGTGATCACAGACACCCACTCCCTGCATCCAGCGACATGATGTCACACAGCACAGAGGAGCTGCTGGCAAAACATTCAGTTCCTCACTGGAGATACTGGAGAACAGATGAGACACAAGTGATTTAAGGACCGGAAAAAATGCTCCGGAGGGAAACCTTAAAGAGACCAGGCTCTTTAGTTAATCAAAAGGGAGTCTGAGAGCTGAACCATTACAGCACTTAAGTACTTGCAGAGGAGAAAACAACAGGATCCAAGAGGCTCTTTAATTTAGTGGAGAAAGGCATGAAAAAACAACCCAGCAAGCTGAAACTGAAGCCAAATGCAAAGGTGAAAATACATGTGTGTTTTTAACACAATGGTGAAGAACTGGATTTGATTCTCCAGCTCAGTGTGCCTCCACATCCAGGAGAGAAGTCCTCCTGGAGACCTGCTTTAGCTGGACACAAGACAGTGAGTGAACCTCCATGGTGCCTTAGACAGGAGGTCTGATTTAGAGGCTCCTGAACCCATCGCATCTTTCCACTGGACTAATGCTCAGGGACTGAGGTTTTCCTTCCATGCTGTTCATTAGCTCTTGAGACTCTCCACAAACGACAGATGGTGTCACCCTGATGTTCTGTGCATGCCAGAGTGTCAGATGGCAGATACTCAAGCACGGACTTGGGATGACACCTCGATTTTATCTGTTCATCTCTGCAAATGGTGCATAGTCCTCTCCATCCCTTTGGCCTGAGCTATGCTTTGCTCCAGTGACTGAGGGACGGAGCCACCCACCCTGCCTGGAGGCTCCTCCAGCACTTGCTGGAGACAGTGCAAGAGGCCCAGCAGAAAGCCAGGAAGAAGAGAGGAACCCTTAAGCATGAGGAAGAGCATAAACCAGAAGCCTCCCTTCGGTGAGAGTGAAGCAGCCATCACCACCAGGGGAGAGGAACCAGCAGTCACCTGTATTTTCCAGGAGGTATCTAAGTGAACACTCAATAGCAGTGAAGAATCCATCCAGGACTATCTCATCCACATAATCCACATAGGCCTTCCAGATGTCAGATACTGGGTCTGCAAGTAAGAGGCTCTGGTTTTCCTGGAAGAAAAAAGACACCTTCAAATGCAGCAGGGCTGAGTTTGTCCTACAAAAGAGCTGCACAAGCTAAGGAGGAGGGATGTCAGTGAGCACATGGGTACCAGCCTCCTGGAGGAACAGGACCCAGACAGATGGATGTTGCAGCTGATGGCACAGCCACAATTTGCTCTGTCAAGGGCTGCTTTGTCATCTGAAACAACTCAAAATGACTGCAAGGGGAAAAAGGAGTGCAGAAGAGGCTCAGCAGCCCTGCAACATGTTCTCCCTCCCTCTTCTCCGAGGTCACAGGGCTCTGTGTTGCTTTTGCACACCTTGGGCAGGGAGCACTCAGGGGTCTTGAAGGCTCAGCCAAATGCATGAAGACCCAACATAGCACCTCACTCTGGACAGGTGAGGGGCAGGGCTTTGGGCTTTCTCCTGGCCTGCAAAGAGGACTCAGCTCTGGCACAGTCACTGGGAAGCACTAAGGTTTGGGACAGCACTTTTCTCCTGACACTCAGCCTCTCCTCAGACTGTCAGCATCATCTCCTGCTCCCACACGGGGACAACAAGGCTGAAACAGAAAGGTCAGCCACAGCCAGCTGCCTATTTTTTGGTAAATATTTCAGAGGAGGATTTTTCCTCTGACCAGGACCCCAGAGACTGATACACGATTCCCCTCTAGTGGCTCTTCAGGACTGTGAAAGCCAGACTCCTTCACTGGGCTGTGGCTGCTCCAGTCCCTACCCCACGCTGGGTCCCCAGCAGTGCCCAGCCAGCAGCCCCACACCACACAGCCTCACCAGCTCACTCATCAAAGCTATTGTTAATTAACACTGGGTTAGATTTTCAAATGAGCTAAGAGAGTTAATCCGAAGGTGCAACAGCTCTGGACATTTTCAGCAGGGTGCAGAGACACAGCCAGCCTACGAAAGGCCAACAAACCCCCAAGGAAGGTCCCTCCTCACCTTCAGCAGCAAATGAATCCTCAGCCCTGACTCTCTGATGAGGCTGTAACGCCTTTCCAGGCGGTCCTGACAGTCCTCTAGGCTCAGCAGTGATTCCCTTTTCCCATCTTTCCTCTCAAATATGGGCAACGCCCACGAACGCACAAGGGTTTGGATCTCCTCAACGTTACTTTTGGCTTTCTGCATCCTCTCCTCAAGGTCATGGACACCTTCCATCATCACAGAGATTTGCTCCCAGACACCTGGTAAAAAAAATGAGATGATTTACTACATATTTTCAGAGATGTTGGGCCAATGTCTCATACACCATGAAGACCAGTCTCTGATTTCTCATGAGGTCCAAGTTATTTCTCATGAAGTCATTAGTGCAAGAGACTTCCCACCTCAACCAACAGAGCCACTTTGAGTTCCTTCCTACCCCAACCAGCCACAACACAGACAGCTGCAGACTTTGCTTTTTGCCAGCAGTACCAGCACTGTGGGCATGTCTGACAGTTCCCACTTCCCTCTACCCAGGCTTGATCTTCCTCTTTGTTACTGGAGCAGGACAGGGAGGGGCTGAGCGTCCCTGCCACCAACACTGGAGCAGGGACCTCATACCTACAGCCCCAGCACATGGGCTGTGCCAGGCCCAGGCACCAGCAGGGGCTGCATTTGGATGCAGGGAACTAAGGGTTCATCTGCAGGAAAATCTCTTCACCTTTATTATGCTACAGGGAAAGAGTTTTTCAGCATGAGGACTTCTGCTTTGCATGTTCCCAAGGGAGGACACTTGTTCCTGTTCACAAGCTCAAGCCTGATGACAGAAATATATATTCCACTTGTGAGCAGTTTGTTTTCACCAAGAGAAAACAAATTGTCTCTGCTCTGCTTTGCAGTTAAAACTGATCAAGCAAGAACGCTGGTTAAATCATCCCACAGTCACAGTGCACAGAACCTGCCTCTAGCTGCAGGATCTCATCCTTCTGGGAAAGAGAATGAGGTGGCCCTGACTCATGCTGGGGCAAGTCCATCCCAGGGTCAGATGGCTGAGCCAGGGGTTCCCACTCCCTGCACAACTGGGTGAGACAAGAGTGCTTCAGGGACACCTGCATGGAGCCACACAAAGGGCCAGCAGGGCTGGCACAGGGGGTCAGCACAGCCAGGCAGCAGATGCTTCAGCCCCAGCCTTGTCACCTCCTTGCCAGCAGTGCCTGCAGGGCTGCCTGCCCTCCCCAAAAGCCCAGGCCGAGCCTGAAGGGAGCAGGATCCTGTCCACAGCCCCAGCAGATCTAGGGAAAGTGGAAAGGAGCAGGTAAGCTGGGGGCTGCCTTTCATCTCCTTAGTGTTGACCTTGCTGGAGGGTTCACCAGCCCTCCTGGGAACTGCAGCTGGGAACAAGGTGATGGAGCTGGGCAGAAGGGGAAATCTGATGACACCCAAGTGTATGTCCTCTTGCTCCCAAAAGCAGAACTAGCTCACCATCCATCTTCCACGTCAGTGTTTCCTCTGCCTCTTTCAGCTTCAAGTCAATATCCCTCAGCTGCTCCTGTATCAGAGGGTATTCAACCTCCAGGACTGTCTTCAGGACCTTGTTGTATCTGTTCACCATGAGCTCCAAGTTGGCCACCATCTGCCGGTACGATTCCTTGGAGGAATAGACTTCTGCTGCCACGGGTGGGATAGTTCCCATCTGGCTGCTGGACAGGTAGCTCACCTCCCTCAGCACTGAAACCAGCTGGAGAAACAAGGCAGAGAGCTGAACAAGGGACAATCCTCCCCACTCACCTGGCAGGCACTCTCCATCCATTCTGAGTGGCTTAGGGGCTTCCTGCTGGTTTATTCATGAAGCAGCATGTCCTGGGAAGGGCATGAACATCTCCTAGTCCAAACCATCTGTCTCCCATTGATCTTTGCCTCTGGTTTTCATCCCAGCCAAAGACAGACAGCTCTGGTACCTACCCAGCCAGCAAACTCTGCACAGCCTCTGAAGGCCATGATGATCTCTGGTCCTCTCAGTTATCCTCACCAATTGAGTTTTTCAGCCGTACCAAGTGGAGCTTAGCAGTTGTTTAAGTGAAATATAAGATGGCTCCAGTTCTGTGGGTTTGATGGGCTGACTGGCACTGGAAAAAGCCCACAAAAAACTGCCACCAGCAAAACCAACCATGGCCTCAAACCCAGTGACTCCAATCCCCCTGCAGCCACTTTCCACTAAAGATTTTTGCTGGAGACTTCTCCCAGCCCAACCAAAAACCTTCAGGGCCAGTGCATGTTTGAGCTGCAATGCAACCACAATAAGGGGATGATTAAATAATAAAACCAAGTAAAAATGAGTCCCTGCAACAATAAATCTTTCCTGGGGTTTTCATGCCCTTTCAGATTTCATACACATAATACAAACCAACCTCTGTAGATGATGCCCCAACTCTCCCCACACCAGTATCAAATCTGGGCTGGAGCTGCTGACACCAGTTAAACATCTGGCTACTCAGAGACTTTCTGCCACTGGCTTTAACTAGAATTTGCTCTGCTGAAGCTGCAAGCTGGGATTTTACCAGGAGACAGAGCCCACCAAGAGGATGGCCAATTCCTGTTACCCATCATGGAAGGGCATCCACAGACCTCAGCAGAATCGAGTACTAATCCCACCAGACCTCCCATCCATGGTGGGGCACAGCTTGGAGACACACCTGCAGGAAGGCAGGATAGAAACCAGCAGCAGTTTTTACCTGGGGATCAAAATTGACTGTGATCAGTTTGGTTTCTGGATCTCGCCGGAGGAGCGGTTGAGTCAGACTGTACAGGGACTTTTCAGAGACTGCCTGGGACCAGGCTACGTGTTTCTCTTCCTGGTACCTGCCAGAAAAAACACCCAGAACACCCACCATGTAGCTACCAGGCCAGCAGACCAAGGCATATAACCAAATCAAAACCAAGACCACTTCTGAGGACTGAAGAACACCAAGAATTATTAAAAACCCACCCACACCATCTCCATAAACAACTTGGCCTCAAGGACAAATACCTGAAAGCCAGTGACAGCATCATCAGGAAGGCAAAGATCTCTCAAATACCATTTTTAGCAGGTTTTCAGGTTTGGAGACAGAATTTCAAAAGTGTTTAGCCTAAAGCAATAGATAAGCAGCTACTGGGCATTTCCAAATTGACTGAGCAGGATGAATGTCTAATCCCACCCCAGTGCAGCTGCCCTCACATCTCTCAGGGTCACTGCAGAGAGACCATCAGCCCGAGGGAACTTCAACTGGAGAGCTCAGTGACACCACTGTGGATGGAAACACAGGGGGCTGAAGAGGGGCCCTGGTATCTCACATGTCATGGACAGTCCCAGCCACGCAAGCAACAAAATCTCTGCTGAATGATGGTGTCACCTGAGTACTTTGGGAAATGCCACCCAGAAAACAGCACCTCTGCTGAAGTCCCTCGGGATCCTCAGTTGCTCTGCTCCAGAATTATTCAGCTTCTGTTATGGCAATCAGGAGCAGGGCTCCCTCCAGCTGCCCTGCAGTGCCCAGCAGCCAGATACCTCAGCTCCCTTCCTTGCTGACAGGGAGCAGGCCCTGCAGAGACATCTCCTTCCTAGGGAGGTGGCTCTTCCCAAGGGAAAACCCAGAATCAACAGTTCAGATTTAACATCAGATGTTAAGACATTAAGTCAGGGGCAGTGAATCCCACTCTGAGTTGTGCAATATACACATTACAACCCCTCGAAATATACTCTGTGAATGGGGACAAGTGGATTGAGACTTATGGGCAGCCCAGGTTTCCCTCCACAGCAGCTTCCACATCCAGCAGAACCTTGTTTCAACATTTCTGCCAGGCTGCAGGGCTCCCACTGCTCCCATACAAACTTCCCATTTCAAGACATCACAGAAAGGTATGGTACATGGCAACAGGATTCCTGCTCCTCTCTCAGCAGAAAACTCCCCCTTACTTGGAAAGGAACCTTCCCAGGCCCTGGGCTGGCAAACATGCTGGAAGATGGCTTAGAGGAGGACAATGTTTTTTTTTTATACTTCAACATTTGTCTGAGCCACCACTTACCTGTCCAGCAGCTGGATCATTTCTTCATACTTCTTTATCACCCTTCTTCCTTCAGGAGAGTCCAGGCAGCTGGTAGCACAACAGAGAAGCAGAGTGTTAGGGTTAGCTCTGTGAGGCTGTGGGTCTGCATTTACCTCTTCCCAAGATCACCCACCAGCCTGCAGGCAGCCTCTGACTGACTGGGGACCCTCAGATTTCATCCCCCATCACTGGGAATCATTTTGCTGCACCAAGGCTATCCAAGCCCCAGCAATGCTGCTGCTCAGGTGTTTGTACAGCACCCTGCAAAATGGGAACCATGTCCTGAGGGGAGAAGGGCTCTGTGCTGCTGGAGGAGTCTTCACACTCTGCATCTGCAGAGCATGGCAACCTCCCCTTACCAGCCAGCGCTTCCTGAGATCACAGAGGCCCAGAAGGAAGCAGCACTAGATCACTGAATGATGGAACAGTTTGGCTTGGGAGAGACCTTAAAGGTTCCAACCCCCCTGCATGGGCAGGGACACCTCCCACCAGCCCAGGCTGCTCCAAGCCCCATCCAACCTGCCCTTCAACACTGCCAGGGATGGGGCAGCCACAGCTTCCCTGGGCAACCTGGGCCAGGCTCTCACCACCCCCACAGGAAATAATTTCTTCCTAAGATCCAATCTAAATCTCCCTTCTTTCTGTTTGAAACGATTTCCCCTCATCCCATCCCTCCCTGCCCTTGTCCCAAGTCCCTCCCCAGCTTTCCTGGAGCCCCTTCAGGCACTGGAAGGTGCTCTAAGGTCTCCCTGGAGCCTTCTCTTCTCCAGGTTCAACACCCCAACTCTCCCAGCCTGTCTCCAGAGCAGAGCTGCTCCAGCCCTCAGGTCATTTTTGTGGCCTCCCCTGGACTCATTCCAGGTGCAGATCTTTGCTGTGCTAAATTTGTGCCCCTCACACTGCAGGGGTAGAGCAGGACAAAGACATCCCAGAGTGCAGGAGGCAGAGCCCTGGCCAGGCTGCCTGGGTTGCACAGCAGCTGCTGAACCCAGGGAGAAAATTGGCCAGAGTAATTATTATAAAACCATCTTATCCTCCCTGTTTCATCTACAATATCCAAGTTTTCCTGAAAATGATGGTTGACTTTGGAGGACACTTTGACAAAACCTGTACTAACCTAAACAAAACCTAGCAAAGGGAGCACCTGAGCAGTCACCACAGGGCAAGCACTGATCAAACCTTCTGAAAGTAAACAAGTCCCCCAAGCAAACCCCAGCAAAACCATCTTGGTTTTTCCTTTTAAATCCTTTTTCCCATCAAGCTGCATGTAGGAAACAGCAGCATGTCAGCCCTGCTGCAGGGCATGTCATTAACTGCTCTAAACAGAGGAAAGAAAATCAATGCAAAATGCAGATCTGGGCCCTTCTTCATAGCTTACAGGATTTGCCATTCAGATTTAAACCAGACATGATAACTTGGGAACAGTCCAAGGACCTGTTTCCTTGCACTGATGTCTTCACTGCTGCAGAATAACTGTGCACTTAAAGACACTTCCCTAATGGCAACACACAGTGAAAGGAGGCTACAAATATTGCACAGTGATGGAGATGGCTTGTTTTGGTCAAGGACATAAAGAAGTGGATCCATTTACTCTGAAACCCATCCAGTACAAGTACAGCTATTCCTCTGAGCTCCAAGGTGCACTCCCTGGAGCACCTTCAGGCCAGCACTGATTTGCTTACAGGGCTGTTAAGTGCTGTCTCCTGGGGTGCCATGAGCCACTCTCCCACCAGACACCCAGAGGGACAAGAACTCAGGTGGTAAGTGTTCCAGCATCACCTTGGGAGATTGCTCCATTGCTCAATGCTGAGAAAGTTGAGTATCAGGAAGAACTTCTTTCCTGTGGGAGTGACAGAGCCCTGGGACAGGCTGCCCAGAGAGGCTGTGGAGTCTCCTTCTCTGGAGACATTCAAACCCCCCTGGACACGTTCCTGTGTGATGTGCTCTGGGTGCCCCTGCTCTGGCAGGGGGGTTGGGCTGGGTGAGCTTTCCAGGTCCCTTCCAACCCCTGGGATTCTGTGATTCTGCCAGGGCCCAGCCAAGTCTTCATCTCTTCACCAGCCTAGAAACTCAGCTCCATGAGTGCATCCTAGGGGAGTGCAGCCCAGCACCTCTTTGCCCTTCACAGCCTGGATGATGCCAGAGCTGCTCCCAAGGAGGTTCTGGGGACCACGCTGAGCGGGATCACAGCAGGAAAGGTTCCAACACCTCTTTCAGTGGCAAGCCAGGACTATGCCTGAAAGCTGAATAGCTCAGGTACTACCCCACTGTGCCTCTTAACCACTTCAAAACAAATCCAATTAATGATTTTCTCTAAAAAAAATGATCTCAAGGGAGCTGGAAAGCACTGGTGCGATCCCTTCACACCCCTTGGACTCCAGATTATTTCGGCCATAACCACTGAACCATGTTCAACACGGAAAGAAAATCAGACTGATCAGAGACAGGATACCAAGATGGTCATAAAGCCACTTAGCTGGGACAGACACTCACGGGTGGGGGAGGTTCCTGAAGTGCCCAAATGGCAGCTGGATTCGTGCTCGCAGCTCCTGCGCCCAGCGCAAGGCTCCGGCCACCGGTGGCATGTTCCTGTGCACAGGGGGGGCTCCTGGGGAAGGGGGACATTGAGACAGAGTTTGACCCAGCATGGAACTTGTCAGCACAAGCATACACCAAAAACAGCTCGGCTGCTGCTCAGATTTCCCAGCTTCCTTCCTTAAATCCAAGGATCTGCTACAATGATAAGTGTCCGTGACCAGGGTTGGGCTCCTAGTGCCTCTGGGCCTTCAGTAAGGACCTGGGATCAGAGGAGAAGCCTGAAATATGTTAGACACAGAGCTAATACGATGGCATCCTTTGCCTGGGATGCATTCCCTGCTCCCCACAGACACTGATGTAGGGATTTCTGACCAGGAGCTAGTTCTGACCACCTTATCTAACACCCAGCGAACAGCATCCCCCAAATTCACAGCAAATGATGGACTCGTCCTCCACGAATCTCTCTATTCCCTTTGTTAACCTCTGCTGGCTCCAGCACTGCTGCCTCTTCTGGCTTTGCCTGGTTCCAGCACAGCCTTTCTGAGGTAAGAAAAGAGGTTGTTTTTCAAAAAGACACACTCTAATCTTCATCATCTGAGAGAGGTCTACCCATTCCCTCCTGTGCCAACATCCATGGGAAGTAATAAACTTGGAGGAGGCTGATTAAACCCCTGGCTCCAAAGTCCCACTTGTGTGTTTTGCATTTAAAGCATTACCAGGGAAATGCTATGAATTCCTCCTGGGGAGCATCCCAGAGGGTTTGCAAGTCCCATGGGGTGTTCAAGGCAGCACTCAAGTGTGGAGAGAAACCTCCTGTCACGGCCTTGGTGGGGGAAAGCTCAGCATGTTTCTTCAGTCCCAGTCACATACCACGTCCACACATTTTAAAAAGGATCTTGTTTTTTCCTTCCAACAGATTATTTGCTTTGATACCAAGAACAGAGGATCCCCAGGCATTTCCCTTTCCACTAGGAGCTACAGAAGCTGAAAACATTTGCAATTCGGGAAGTTTCGGTTTCCCAAGAAGAAGCAAATTATTTCCCTCCCCCAAATTAATCTAAATTTCCTGTAACACCAGTTTTACTCAGGACATGCCACCCACCAAGCTTCAGCTCTGCCCGGATCTGCCTGGAGTAGATCAGCCTGGCATGGTCCAAGGCCCTGCTGAAGGTGCTGGTGAGGAGAGAGTATTTGTCAGCAGCATCTGCAGCAATCACTGGTCGCTCCAAAAGGCTCCCAAACATGTCCAGCAACTGCAGAGGTGAAGCAAGGAAAGAAAGGGAGGTGGGGGGAGAAAAATCACAATCCTGACTTCTGCAGAGCCATCCACTGGGATTCTTCCTCTCTAGCCCAGATATCTGCACCCGTGGGCATTTGGAAATGGGAGATTTCATTTCTCTACCTGCTTTTCCAACTAGTTCCTCCCTGCCATGTTACAGAGATGCTCAAACTATGTGAGTGAACCAGATTTCCACTGTTATTCTTCAAATGCTTCCAAAATAACTACTATCACACTTCCTACAGCCTCTTCTACAGACACAAACATTTTTCAGGAGATACCACTTACTTTTTCTGCAAGATAAATGAATTGGTAAAGAAAACAGCCTGGTTTCTACAAAAGCTCAGCTTCCAAATTTGAAATCCATTCATGAAATTGAAATACACCATTAACAGCATTAACAAACTGATATTAACAATAATCATCTGGTTTTTAAGAATGGTTCTCATCAGAAAATCCTAGAAAATGCATCATTTCCTCCAACTCACAGACAGAGACAGAAGTAAAACTCCTGGTATCTGAAATCCTGGTTTCTTTGACTGCTCTGAACAAAGGTCTATTCTGTTTGTCTTCATGGGAAGAACAGAAACACCCCCAAAGCCTTCAGCAAACATGTTGCTGCCAGTTCCATGGCTGGACAGTTTGTGAGGGACCCACAAGTCTGACCATCACTAACCAAGACCAGCTCAAAAGCTGCAAGTCCCACTGTCCCACTGTCCCACAGCAGCCCTGTGTGCCTGGAGCTACAAGGCCAGCCTGGCCTCTGCTGTGATCCTCCCCAAGGCAAGCTGTGGCCAACCCTGAGTTCCCTTCTCCAAAAGAGAAGGGACCCAGCAGACAAACCTTGAAGGTGTGCTCCAAGTCTGAGGCATCATCAAAAGCCTGGATGAAAACAGTGCCCAGCCGCCGGTCGATGTCCTCCACCTTCTGCTGGAAATGGAAGGCATCCTGCTCAAATTCCTGTGGGAAGGCAAACCAGGCTGTGAGGCTGCACCCAGAAGGTACCTGCAACCTCCTGATCCAGAGATCTCCCCTCTTCTTATTCACCATGAACCCTCAGCCACTGCAGCAGGGCAAAAGCCCCATTGGACCTGAGGACATTTCTGTCTTGTCCCATGGCTGAGATCATGGCCCTCCAGAAAGGATCCTTTGGTCCCAAGGGCTTTCCACAGTCCAACAAGCACTAACTTCAACCTAGAGGCAAATGGACTATTTCATAGAACCACAGAATGGTTTGGGTTGGAAGGGACCTTGAAGATCATCTAGTTCCAGCCCCCATGCCATGGGCAGGGACACCTCCCAGTCCACACCCTCTCGACCTCCACTTGGCCTGAAGGCTACACCACCATCCAGGAGACCCACAGATGTACCTGCTGAGTTCCAAATTCAATCTACTTCAAGCCCAAACAAGCCCATGGCTTTGATCATGAACTGGACACAAGGAGGGCAACGATAAAGGCAGTTTCAAAACACAAGTTGCCCAGAGAGGTTGTGGAGTTTCCACCCTTGGGCATACTCAATATTGGAGATATTTCACATGACTGGTCACAGTCTTGCTCTAGCTGAGCCTGCTTTGAGCAGAGGAGGTAGACTAGGTGATCTCCAGAAAGCCTTTCCAACCTCAACAGTTCTGTGTTTCTGTAACTTCCCCTCTCTTCTGGCATTGCTTTGCTTGATCCAACTGTAACAAATCCTTTGAAGTAAGCAAAATCTACTTTTGCTTTCCTACAGGCAAAAGAGCCCAAATCAAAGACTGGACTTGACAAACTGGGAGACCAGTCCTTCTGTCCTGACTTGGACAAAGCTGCTAAAACTCAGTCTACATGTCTCTTTTCTGAAAGGACAGAGGGCAAGTGCTTTTGCCATCAGCACTGCTGAGCTCCAGCAGAAGCAGATGTCACATTTCAGCTAAAAAAGAGGCTCTAGAAAGTAACAGAGGGTGCAAAACTCAAGCACTCAAAGAATAAGCATGACTCAGAGCCACAGAAAAGGCCATGGGGTCACTGAAACCAAGCCAGCTCCTGCAGAGCCACCATCACTGCTCCATCTGTGCCCTCCCTCCTGAAGGGGAGGTGACAGGGAGCAAGCAGCTTTCCAGCAGGGATGTGCCACCCACAGGGTGCCTGGGATTCCCTTCCCCTTGGATGTCTGCCATGAATGGCTGCCCCAGGAACAGTGTGAGGCTGGAGCTCCTCCCAATAGATCTTCCCTGTGGACACTTCAGTTTCACACCTCCCTTCTCTAGAAGTGTGGACCATGTCCTGCTCACCAGACACAGCAAACTGACCTCAGGGCAAACGGGACAAGCAGCAAAAGAAATCAAGGGTCCTCTGAAATCAGACACAACCAGATCCCTCCAGAAATGCCATTCCCACCCTTTCTTCATAGCTCACCCAAGCTGTGCAGCTCAGTGTCAAAGCCAAGAGCAGGAGGTTCTGAACAGCCAGCCAGGAGGCCCATGGCATGATTCCTTTTGCCCTGCTTGGATGGCACAAGTTGGGGTGAGCACCTGTGACCCAGATGGCCACTGAGCCATGACCCAGAGGACTGGGGTATTTCTTTAATTAAAACCCTACTGATGATAAAGCACAGGGTCCTGGAGTTCAGGGAGCACTGGCTGCCACGTGTTCATCCAGACAAGAGCAAACACAAGCCCAGAGAGGACCTGAGCTGGCCCTCATCAGGCAAGCCAGACACCAACAGCAGGAAAGCAAAGAGATGGGAACATGGATACAACCCACACCCCAGCAAGCACCACGTATCAGGAAACCTGGTGTAAAAGGCATATTAATCCAGGCTTCCCAGCTGCTCTGGTCTAAGGTCCTGAACTAGAAAGATATGCTAGATACAGACCTGCAATGCCTCCCAAATCTCTGCAGGGAAGGCCAGGGGCTCCCTGTTCCCTACAGGAACAGACAGATCCTACCAAAAGGAGGAGGAAGCTGGGAAGAAGTGAGCAGGACTGCAGGTGAGCCAGGGCTTCAAAACAGAGGAAGCTGCTGCTTTGGAAACATGCACATGTTGCTGGTGTTCCTGCAAGCTGGTCCCACCTACCGTGTTGGTCAGGTCAAGACAGTCATAGGTTCTCTCTGCAAACACCTGGTATGCTTCCTGGAATTCCTCATACATGTCCAGCACCTGCTGGCACAGGGCCTTCCCTTTAATCCCACTGAACTCCATCTTTTCCAGCTTCATCAGGTCCATGGCTGTTGCCAGGAGATCCTTCAAAGTCAGAGACAGACACAGGTTTAGATGTTGACAAAAGAAGATGACAACAGTTGCCACAACACAGAGCTGCTCTGGCTGCCATGCCAAAGGACCTCCCCAGCCACACTGCTGGTGCTCAGGCTGAGTGCCACAAATGGGAAGGAGGGTGCCAGGTCCTACCTGTCCTGGGCACCAGTGGCTGCTCAGAGCATGACCCTCCCTCGTGGGACCTGCTGCTGCCACCAGAAATACTGTGTCAACTGCAGAATTGCTTTTGGGAGCATTTTGAGATCCAAAGCAACACGTGAGACCCTGATATGTCATCCAGCATAGCTGGGAATGCCAACTTTAGAGGTATTAACAAGGACCTCTGAGGCACCTGAACTGTCCAAAGCTCCTGCTCAAACTTCCAAGTGGGTATTACTGACCCTGCCCAGCTGGCCTTCTCTGCTGAGACAGGGGTATGGATCCCTCCCTTCCTATCCTCTGCAGCCTGGCCATGGTGCCACCTCTCAGGAAATGCCCCCTCACCCAGCCATGGCAGCACTGTCACCATGCCCAGCCTCAAGGGGAGCATGTGGCTTCTCCAAGCCAGGAAGGACCCAGCCCTAGGGTGTCTCTGATGAGGACTGTATTGCTTTGTTTACAACCATGCAAACCACAGCCCCCAGTAATCCCTACTCCCTGGCCCAAACAGGAGTAAGGAGTCCAACAGGACTCTTGGGAACAACCACCTACCAACCTGACCAGAAGGACACAGCTGTGTATCTCACACACACACCAAGCAGAACCTGGTAAAACAAGGTCTTAGCCTTGCTGTAACAAGAGACTTCAACAGCAAAGAGAGCAGCCCCATCCCCTGGCATCAGGTGAAGCTACAGGAAAGGAAGATGTCAGCAAATGAGTTCATGGCTAGAGTGCTCTCCTGTGGGCTTGCAATAATTTTCAAGAGCAGAGTCTCACCTCCACCATCTCCAGTCTCTTCAGGAAGCTGTTCAGCCTTGCAAACACCCTTATGCTGTGGAAGTCCCACTCCCTCACTTGTTGGCCTGGTTCATAGTAAGTGTGCAGTTTCCCCCTTCTCTCCTCAAACATCCCCTTGAATGCATTCAGGATGCTGAGCACCATCTGCACCTTGCCCAGGCTCTCTTCCATCTCCCCTTTCAGAAGGTCTTCTGGAGACAGGTACACCAGGGCCTGGAAGAGCAAAACCACACCTGAGAGGTCCCTTCTACCATCACAGAAAATGGTGACTTCTTGCACTGAACATGTTTGAACCTACCTCTCAAGTTAAGAATTACTTGGCCAGGAAAGGACGGGGGAAAGGAGGAGAGAAAGGACTTTCATAAAAGAAAACAAACTTGCCTTGGCAAACACAGGCATCATGGACACACACCTGCTGGATGAGAAGGTTGCAGATCTCCTGGAGCAGCACCACTATCCGTGTGGGCACGTTGTAGTGCTTGGAGGTGACCCAGATCCAACACACCACGTGGAGCAGGGGGAGCAGGAAAGGCTTCACCTCACTGAACTCCACCCTCTCGATGTCCTCCAAGTGGGGCTGGAGGGGCAGCAGGTGCAGGTGAATGTCCTGAGCTTCTGCCAAAGCTGTGTTAAGAGATGGTAGAAAGGGTAAGATCCAGCAGGGGTGCTGGGTTCTGAGCTGGGTGCTGGTCTCACCTCACCAGTGGGAGGGTTCCTGGGAAAACCAACAGCCCTGGCAAACACCAAGCACACTCTGCCTGTGTGCTCACCCCAAAACACTGCTCAGCCATGGCTGGAACCAGAGCAGGAGACAAACTAACAGGATGGCAAGGGACAGAGAGCTGGGACAGGGCTTTGTGCAGAGCCTGAGCTGAATGAGCAGCTGTGGGGAACGTGGCTGGCAGCACTGCAAGGGCAGCACTGCCCTCACCGTGAGCAGGACACGTGCTGGCTGCAGAGCACCTCAGGCAAGAGAGCACCACAGGTCTTGGCCTGAGCTGATCTTGGCTCAGGGTTGGGCTTCACAGCTCCTTGCCCACTGGGCAAACAACCACAGTCCCACTTGTCCTGGCTGCAACAACAAACCTGTCAACAGTAAAGTGCCCAGTGTCTGACTAGCTGAAACTTTTAGCTTAGCTTTGTGCAGCTGCCTGCTTTTACCCTGAAGAACTGTCCCTGCAAGCATTAATAACCCAGGCAATCTTTATGCAATCAAACCTGTGGACCAACAAGTGACAGAAGTGCTCGAAGGCACATAAAAACAACCCCTAAAACCCCAAACCAAGGAAGACAACCCCCCAGTATCAACACCACCCTCCCAGCAATGAGGACAAACAGCAGCCACATCAGTCCCTCAGCCAGGAGGGCAGCACAGCAGGGAAAGGGGTAGGGGCTTAAAAGCAGGTGTATATTATCCACTTAGGATTAGTTTTGGTGAAATTGGATTTAAACCAAATATGTGATGGTTGGTTGTTTGCTTGGGTTTTTTTATTAGAGCCTTAAGACATTAATTAGGCTGACAACCATCTCTTGGCTTCTTGTAAAAGGCACATTTCTGTAGCCCATATAAATTGCACCTTGTAGAGGGTGACACAGATTCTTAAGAGGTTAAATGTCTCCACGTGAAGGGGTGGAGAACAGTCTCAGCTGTCAGCACGTGCAGAGCTAGCAAAGCCTGGATGGTTTTGTCTTGCCAGAGAGCAGCTGGGTTGAAGATGGCCAGAGGGCTGCTGGTCTGCAGGGGTTGGAGCAGCAGGACCACCATGGTTTTCACCACAGAGAGGAATTTGCAATGTTTCCTTTGGCTGGACTGGACCGAGTTCCTCCAAGCAAAGGGCACCAGAAAAGAGATAATGTTTGATTCAAGACAGCTGCATCTTTTAAGGCAGAATTTGCTTCACCTACAGGCAAAAAAAAACATCCTGCCTTCTAAGCTCTCTTACGAATGAAATGAAAAAATGAAAAAAAAAAGAAAAATAAAACATGAAAAAAGGTCTTTCGTTCCCTAAACTGGGAAGTGGAAACTTGTCATTGCCCTGCTCACATCCAGGGAGGAGGAGGCAGATCTGCTGGTGCACACCACCACCTGCAGGTCCCCCACCCCACCGCAGCCTTGCCACAATCTTCCCGACAAGGTGGCCAGGAGAGCTGTGGGCTGGCCAGGCCTTGCCAGGGAGGGGAGCCCTGTGGGACAGAAGGTGCATCCCACCCCCCAGCCCCTCAGCTCTGCCCCTGCCTGCACGTGTGTGCAGCTGCCTCCTTCCTGTGTGACACAGGTGACAGCAGCTGCTTGCTTGCATCACAGGCCTTGAGCTCCTGGTGCCCAAAGGCATCCTGAAGTGCCAGCTGCTGCTCCTTTAGCCTCCACCTCGGGGCTGCAGTGGCCAAAGCCTGGGGAGCAGCAGTTTAACCACACCCTGGGTAGTTTCAGTTGACTGCAAGACCTGTCCTGTTACTCTGAGCCCCCATTCCTGCAGGCTGACACCACAGGAGCTGCTGACAGTTGGGGTGAGTCCTGCTGAATTCATATGAATGCTTTATTACAGCAGAGTGAACTCCCAAATCCACCCACCCTGACCTTCGGGAAAGGTCTGGCTCAACAGATCAGTGACCCAGCCTGGAACCAGAAACACCAGAAGCAGCAGCAGCCCAGTTTCACTCCAGCAAGCAGAGGAGAGGGCCCCCAGCATGGCTGCAGATCCCACAGCCACCGCAAACTCCAAATGCCCAGTGTCACTGCAGCCACATCAGGCTGGAAAGCTGCAACACCAAGCTGTGAACAAAGGCCAGAAGTCAGCACAGAGACCTGGTGCAGCTGCCCAAGCATCTCACCTGCCTCAACATCCATAAGCATGGACTGGAAGGCTGGGACGTAGCAGCTCTCGATTCTCTCCAGCACCTCCAGCATGTTCCTCACCTTCCTCGCTCTCAGCTGATTGTAAATGCACTCCAGGTCATCACACCTACAGCAACCAAGGCAGGTTACAAGTTCACACTGGGGGGCATCAGTTGTCCCCCCACACCATCCATTTCCCCTGGGCCTGATTCAGGATTTCCTCCAGCTGCACACAGACTGAGTCCCAACAGTGAAAGGAAACTGGAGGAGGCTCCTGAGGAGCCACAGGCAAAGCCTGCAGGACAACCAGCCAGCACTGGGGTTCACCAGGACAGCAGCTCTGCCACTGGCAGGACAGTGCTGAAAGAAGCCATCAGGTGTTTCTGCAAGCATTAGTGACAGCTCTCCAGCAGGCTGAAGGCAACAGAGACAGCAGCCAGCTGAGCTGCACCATTTCCAGAAGGCCCTACAGAAGGTGTCCAGCAGCTCTTACTCCTGTGTCTGGTTCCTAGTGAACAGTGATTTTAAAAGCACTTCCAAAAAAATTCCTTCAAGGAACCCCCCTGGGCTGGGGCCACAGTAAGTCTCAGGTTGGCTGCCCAGAGACCTCCCAGACACTTTGCAGATCATTATCACTTTACTGGAGGGAACAATTTTCCTTAGCTCAAGTCTTTACATGAACCTGAGGCAGCCTGCTCTTCTCAACTCAGAGGAGCAGCTCTGTCTGCCACCAGCACTCTCCCTCCACCCCAAACCAGGGCCCAGTGCCCACCAGGGTACCTGTTCTTCCAGAACTCCAGTTCCACCTTGGGGCTGGGGTTGCTGCCTTGCCGGAGAGGCTCTGAGGACTCTTTCTTCAGTGCTCCCTCAATCTGGTGGCTCCAGTTGATGATGGCTGTCTCAGTGGCATGTACAAGAGATTTGCCTACCAGCTCCAGGCTGCAGGAAACAAGCCATGGGGTTAACTTTGCTTTCCACTTGCTGTGCTCTGTTCACTTTTATCTGCTTAAAATGACCTCGTGGGCAGCTGGATTTTACAGATGATGTCCAGCTTCAGCTTGGTTTATGGAAGCTCTTCAAACTGGTCTAGATAAACACTTCAAAACCATCAAAAACTGTAAGAACTTGCTGTTGTTTTAATACAGGAATTACACCCTGGAAAATGGATGAAGCCCTGCTGCAGTGTAGGCCAGGACACACTGTTCATAAAATGAGTGGTGGAAACGAGGAGCCAGTTGCCACCTCCTCACACAGCCATTCCCTGATGTATCAGATCCATTTGGGTCAGGGTCAGACCTGGAGGGCCACACCTCCAGCAAGATCATCTCTCCCTGTGCTGTCCTCCCTACTTCCACTCTAGATCAGTCATTAACTCACTTAATTGGAAAAGAAACCCCACAAAGTGGGCTGGCATGTTGAGGACAGGTCACCCTGCTGCCTTGGAAGTAGTAACTTCTCACACAACCCTACCCACACCACGTCCTGTCCCAGGGGTGATGAATCCCACTGCACCCACTAACACCCCTCCTGAGGTCCTGTCAGTGCCAGGGTGCAGCCCAGACATGACCATGACACCATGTCCAAAGACATCTGCCTCTTGGGACCTCCCAGACTTGGTTATCCTGGCCTGGGACAGGCTCCCAGCACTACAACAGTCAGACTCCTTCCATTCCCAGTTCTTGACACCAGCCTGATCTCTTGAGAGGACTGGGGTGCAAGTTCCCCTCAGCTGCAATGTGAGCACCCTGCTAGATGTACCAGCTGGCAAAGGAGGGGGACTCCTCAGCTGCTGAAGACTTTGCAGGACAAAGATCAGCTGCACTTGGGCCTCAGCCTCCCACAGCTGCCCTAACTAGCCAGAAACTCTGAGGTGGCTTTCCTGGGGATTGTCCCTCAAGGACTGGAAATGAACTTCAGAAATCATGACAGCTACCAGGGAGGTCTAACTCTGAATAGAGACAATGAAAATTGTCAAAATTGTCCATGTCATTCTTGAAGAGAAACACAAGGAAATGCAGCAGGTGTCTGGGAAGCCACCCTACTTCTCTAGGAGGACAGATGCAACGGGTTTCACATCTCTCTGTGGGACCATGGACAGTTCAGAAACTTCCAGAAAGTTGTGGATGTTTCCCCCTATACCTTTGCAAGATAAATCCAGTTTTAAAGGGGGAAAATGGTCCTGAGAGAGCAGGTAGCATGAATCACTAACAAGAGAGTCATTTAACTTCTGAACAGTGCAGTTTGGAGACAAGCTTTGGCAGAGAGAAGCCAGAAGAAGAGAGAATCCTGCCTTTCCATTCAGTGGAATCAGGAGATGTTTTGCCTGCAGGGTTTGTTTTTTTTTCCCCCCAATGATCCAAGCAGTTCAGTGCTTCTCTGTGCACCCACATGCCTTTGCACTTCCAGAGCTTTTCCTGCCTGCACTGTTTGCACAGTCCCCAAAGACAGAGACCATAAACTAGAGAGCAGGTAAAGCAAAACATACCCACCTTGGCAGTCTGGGAGCAAGAAGAGTCCCCAGGACTGGGTGGGAAATCCCCAAAATACACAGCACAGGCATCAGCAGAGAAAACCCAGTGCAGAGCAGAGGGTGCTACTCACGATTTCTTGTTTTCCAGATCAATGTCCTCGATCCCCTCCAAGCCAGCTGGAAGAGGCAGCAAGGTCTTGCCCTTGACTTGGCCAACAACAGTGAAAACAGTACTTTTGAGGCTGTGGACATGATGTATAATGTCCTGTGACACCACTCGTGGCCAGCCCTGATGGTTTTTCTTGTTTGTCAGGATGGGCACAATCACCTATAGCATGAGTCAGGAAAGAGCAATGGAGAGAAAAAAAAGTGCTGCAGGAGACAGACAGGCCACCAGGCTATGAGGTCCTTGGTTGGCTCAACCTGGAGACCCAAATTCATTGCTGCCTCAAGCAGTTCCCAACCTGTGTGAAACAAGGGCAGGGAATGCTGAACAGGCTTCTCTACAGCTCCACTTGGTGATCTAGTTTCACCCTCTCCCCTGAATCCAAGCACTTGAGAAGGGTGGGAACCAGCAAAATGAGCAACCCTGCCCTGGGGTTCACCCAGCATCTCCAGAGACAGCCCCATAGGCTCTTATCCCCTCACCCTCATGACACCTCCTCATGCTTCTTCCCATGTCAGGGCCAGCAGGCACGGGGAGCAGGCAGGGGTGCAGCTTCAGGCAGCCTCTCAAGGCCAGCAGGGCTGGGGCTGAACCCACAGCCTGTCCCCTGATGGCAACCCCTGGGGTGCTGAAAGGGAAGGTTTTCTAGGACCTCCTGGAATCTCCTGCTGGTGAGGTCTCCATCTCAACTGTACTGCAGGTCTTGAATACAGGCACTTTTTAGCTTATTTTCCAGAGTTGCAGCCCATTTGAAATATGATTATTTTCTTTAACAGTGAAAGCTCCTGGGATTGGTGTTGCCTGGACAGCATGGGGTCTCACAACCAGTCAGGGCTGAGCTGCTTTTGGCTTTTTTGAGCTGTGAGAGCAACACAGTGACCATCACCTACCCCAGGCTGGCTCTGCTCTGGGACCAACCTGTGGCAACAGCCCAACAAAGCCAGGTTGTCCCTGGTGACAAACAACAACCCTTTGTGTTATCAGGCTCAGGGGAGGCTACAGGTATAAAAACAGCTACAAACAGATGCAACATTGAAAAGGAATAAAGCAGCCCAGCAGCACCAGGGTGCTGTGGCCCAGGAAGCTGTAGATCCTTTCTCACCATGACTGGTTTTGCAGACTTGAGGAACACCCGTGCTCAGGGAGCTGTGGGAAGGGGGAGCAAAGCCCCAGGGAACATGGGCAGAAACTTCAACAGTTTTGCCTCCATGACTAGCAGGATTTTTCTCTATTCCTTAAATCATACAAACTGCTAACGCTGGGAATGCTGTTACCAGTCAAATGGAAGGTGTTCCTTTTCCTCTTGGTTGCTAAAACTGGGACTTGTGATGAGCCCCCAGCTCCACACTGCAGAGGTGTGTTCCCTGCAGCCAGCACAAGAGCAAAGTGTGACAAGCAAAGTCACCCCAGGTGTGACCTGCTCAGCTCCCCTTCCTCACTGAATAAAGACCCAGTTTTGGAGTGTGTATTCCTGATGTCCTGAACGACCCACAGGGAGTCTGACACAAACTGTCCCTGCGCTGGACAAACTCTTCTAAGACTGCCCTGAAAAGCCCTGATAAAAGGCCCTGCAGGGAGTGCTCCTGCAGCAGGCACAGCAAGGCTTGTCCTCAGCCTCAGGAAATTCAAGCCCCTTTTCACCTTCCCACAGACCCAGCACCACCACCACTCGTGCCTCGAAGTGAAGGCTGAGAGGAAAGTGGGACCAAGCCCAGGCACGATCTGCTCCCTATGGGAACACCACACCTGACTGCAGGGGCTGGGGGGAGAGAACAGCCTGCAGGACACACAGCCAGGGTGCACAACCCAACTGCTGAAGGCAGCCAGGAAATGGGATCTCCCAGGATCTCCCATGGTAGATGTTCTTATGCCAATCACACGCTACCTGCTGTTGTTTACAAACAAAGCTGCAATGCAAGAACCACTCTTTGTGCAGCTTATCCAGACCCACCCCAGCTCATCAAACACCTGGGAACAGGTGATGTGTCAGGGCCACCAAAGAAAGATAACCAGTCAGGCAGCCTGCTCTTGGGAATCCATCGACCAGTCACCATCTTAACGTACCAACAGAACCACCACAGCTTCTCAAATCAAAGCAGCTCCTCTACTTTCCCATCAGAGCCTCATTGCTGACAGTTCCCCAGGTGAGGGGCCATCAGGAATCAACTGAGTCAACACTGTCTCGTTCAGGCTACTGGCACAGGAAAGGGAGAGCCCTTTGAACCTCCTGAAGATCCCTTTGGACAAGCAGCCCACCTGAGGCTGCCGGGCCCTGCACCACAGGAGGTTCCTGCTGAAACCCCAAGAAGCACTTTGTCCCTGGGAAGGTGACCAAGAACTGGTACAGCTTGCTCAGGGAGGCTGTGGAGCCTCCATCCTCGGGGATGCTGAAAAGCCAGCTGGATACGGCCCTGGGCAGCCAGCTGAGCAGGGGCTGGACCAAATGGCCTCCAGATGTCCCTCCCAGCACCTGCTGCTCTGCACTTCCACAGCCAGGATCAGCCCCCACGAGGACAGCCCAGCACCGATGTGGGTCCGGGTTTGGGAGGTTCTGAAAGCCCCCCCTGGGCCAGGAGGAGCCCGGCGGCAGGCAGCAGGGCAGCCGAGCAGCCGGCTGGCAGGGCGGGCACCCTCCCCAGCCTCACCTCCTCCAGCAGGGCAGCGAAGTGCGGCAGCAGGTCGGCGGGCAGGTCCCCGGGGCCGGCACCGGGTGGTCCGAGGAAGAAGGAGGCAGCCTTGGGGCGGGGGGAGATCAGGGGCAGCGGCCCCGCCGGCTCCTCCGGAACAGCCGCTGCCACCTCCTGCTGCTGCTCCTGCTCCTCCATCAGCACCGGCGGCTGTTTGCGGGGAAGCGGCCGCGTTGCCCGGGGGAACCGAGGGGCCGGGCCGAGGGGAGGGCGGGTGGGCAGCCCGGCCCTGCCCTCCTCCCAGCCCCGCTTCCCCCGGCTCACGTTTCAAGCCCCGCTCCCTTTCACCAGCCCCTCTCAAGTTGCTCCACCGGGCGCCGCAGCCGCCCGGAGCTGCTGCCTCCTCAGGCGGCTGTGTTTGAGCTTTGTAAATGCCTTTTGGGTTGAGAAGTGGTTCATTATTTACTAAATTAAAGACCAATCTTTGCTCCTATGAAAATAAGCGCTGGGATCCTGCCACTTAGAAGCCCAGCAGACCCGTTCCCCAGTACCCAACTGGGTCAATTTCCCAGTTGGAAACTGACAAGTGTAACACCGAGGTGCAGCTATTCGACCAGAGACAAGAGCTATTCGACCAGAGACAAGAGCTATTCGACCAGAGACAAGAGCTATTCGACCAGAGACAAGAGCTATTCGACCAGAGACAAGAGCTATTCGACAAGAGACAAGAGCTATTCGACAAGAGACAAGAGCTATTCGACAAGAGATGCTTTGTTCCTACATTGTGTCTTATTCCCACCACCTCAAAACGAAGTCTTAAATCTTGTAGGTGCTGCTATCACCTGCCCAGCAGCACTCGGAGGTTCCCAAGTTTACTCTGAAAACCAACTCGGGAATTGACACAGCACCAAAGCTCCTGCTTCCCAACACCTGCAGAGCACAAGGAAGCAGCAAAGCTGACCCTCCAAGGAAAACACTCCTCTTCACCACAGACCTTCCCCACGTCCCCCTGCTTTGCCAGCTTTCCTGGCGCCCACATCCAGAACTGGGGGCTGCTCCAGGAAACTTTCCTGCTCTGGACCCACTCAGGTTGTTACCACCTTGAACTGACCAGTGAAGCTCCTCGAAATGGTTTTGGTGGCACAAAATACAGACAGAACAGGCACGAAGCTCTGGCACCAGAGTGAGATCTTGGTCTTTATACCAATTCTGTGAAGCAGAAACAGTCAAACAAGGGGCACTTCAGGTATTTGTTTACCCCACGTCCTCATTAGCAAACTACACAAAACAACAGGCTCCTGTACCATGTTGAGTGGTTTATTCAGATTCTAAATAAAAGATTTTTGAAAACTCATCTTAAGGAAAAAAAACAAAACAGCTGAGAAAACCAAAATAAAATAACACAGCAGCATTCACATCCCTAATTTAAAAAAATTTAGAATTGGGTCCCATTTTATTGTGAAACCTCCTCCCATGATGTGGGTTCTGACATTCCTCATAAACCCTGAGACCTGCCCACCTTGTTCTGGCAAATCCACAGCCCCTCAAGGGCTTCTCAAACCTGATCTCTTGCAAAGGTCCCAGCTGCTGCTGTTGCACTATCATCAGTAACTTGTAGCATAAAACCAAAACTAAAAACAGTTCAGAGAAGGGAACTTTTGACCAAGAGAAAAATGACCCACGGACCGGGTAAGACCCAGGAACTGTGTGGGCAGATACTGTCACCCAAGGACTGGTGCTGCTCAGTGCTTGGTAGCTGCAGCCCAGAGATCTGCTGAGGACCAAACAGACCCACTCGAGGCCCCCAGGCCAGCCCCCTCCTCCACAGTGCCCGCAGCACCGGGCACTCCCGAGGCCTGCAGGGAGCAGGGCACCCCCTGCAGAGCAGAGCATTCTCAACCCTGTTCCTTTCAGTTCACGGTTTTAAGCTTCTTGTTTGTTAGTTCCTGATGGTTCTTGGCTTGTTTCCGTTTCTGGCATGGCTCTTCTTTGTTCTCACCCCCAGCCAGTTTGTCCAAGACCAGAGCAGTTTCCTTCAGGAGCCTCATCTCCCGTTTTTCCTTCCGCTCCTCCATTTCTACTATGTCATCTGCAAACAGAGCCTTGAGAGGTGGGATCAGCTTCGGGATGGTCGGGAAGTCACCAAAACGTACCTGAAAGACATCAGATACAGGGAAGCCTTGCATGAGAACTGCTTTTGGTTTCCCTTCTTCCCCTCCTGCCTTTTGCCCAGGGAGGACGTAGGGCTCTGTGCAGCCCCAGCCTCCCTGACCATTTTCAGCTGTGCTGACACCCTTAGCAGGCAGCTCATCATTTTCAGCCCTGCAGCAGCCAGTCCACAGATCCCAGAGGCCAAGTTATTTACATTTTCTTGACAAGAAATGATGTGGACACTGCACAAGTGTTGATGGATGAGTGAGCTACCCCCACTGCTGCGGCTGCGTTCAATCCAACGACAGCAGCTTTTGGCTCTTGGATGTCTTTTGCAGCATCTCACCAACTGGGAAGGGGAGTGGGAACAGAAGCAAAATCAGGTTTTCAGCTGGGAGAAACATGCAGAAAACAGAGGTGACACAAAGCAAACTCCCAGAGTGTTAAGAGTAGACTCCTGTTCTCAAGAGCCACCAGCACCTGTCTTGCTCTGTGCCACCCATTTCCCCCCCACATTGGTGATATTTCCCAACACTGGCAGCAAACAACTCAGAAATTTAGAATTACATGGTTATTTTGTGTGAGATGTGCTCTGGATATATGTGCACAAGTTAAAACTGCAGTCAGAGAAACACACCATTAGGACCACAGCCTGCAATGAGCAAGGGCATCCTGCAATAACCAGGGTGTCTCATGTAAATCACCAACTTGGGAGAGGAGACTTGAGGTCTGTACAGATAATTGGACCTAACGAATGCAGGAGGTAATAAAGAAGCAGCAGAATCAAGACTGATGGCTAAATCAGTCTTGGGCAGTCAGAGCTATAGAAGTTGTGATACTGTGGTGAACTTAGCTTATCATAATGTGACATAATACTAAAAAAATCACACTCCCAGGTCAAAAAGACCCCTGCCCAGGTAAAGACCCTTCCCCTGATCACGTGTGATAGCAGAAAAAGTGATGGAATTCTATGTAAATCTCTAACCAATCACTGAAAGGAAGATGAGACTGGGAAACATACTAGGTCTAATACTTTCATGTACAAACATGTCAGGAAAAAAAACTGTTTGGTGTGCTGGATTTGTGGGAAGGCACCAAGCACCCAGCTTTGTGCAACCCTGCAATAAATAACCATGTCTCCTTCCTAAACGTCATCTCTTTGTCTGCATTTCAGGAGCAATCTTAAAACAGTGCCCTCAGCAGTGAAAGGAGCTCCTTCAAAGGAGATTACTCTTCAGGAGATAGTGCACTGATTAAAAGGGGAGAAATAGAACTCATGAGCAGCCATCCCAAAGCAACACTGAAACCAGAACTCCCAACTTACCCTCATGTGATCGAATGCAATTCCAACCTTCTCGCTGAAGTCTTCGCTGAAGAGCGGGATCTTGGCGTATCTCTGACTGAAGTGATTGAGCATGATGAACTCTGCATTCATCTTCATCCCAGTCTGGATGGCCTGGGAGGTTGTGCTGCAGAGGGAAGAGGAGCATGGCACTGTGTACCCTGGCCACACGTTGGCTGGCACTGTCCCTCCAGCAGGGAAGGCAGCTGGGCATCTAAGGTCACATCACGCCAACCAGCAACACCAGACACTTGCTGGGCACAAGGTGTCCCTGCTCCTTGCAGGAATGCCCAGGCACCTCTTCCTCTGACCTCTCTGACTTCCAAATGACTCAAGAGTGCAGGGAGGCAGCTGTGATTACTAGGAGCTCCACAAACTGGGGACAGGGCCTTATTCAAACACTTGTCCCAGGGGTGCCAGCAAGTCCAGCTCTCTTGCACTGTAACCCATACGTAACTCCACTGAGCTCCTCTCAGGTCTCCCCCCTTCTGCTGGGGCAGCACTCAGCACCTCTGGCTGCTGTGCTCAGGTTGAATTGTGCTGTCAGCTGGGAGGTATGATGAATTCTCTACCTCCTGAGCCGAGTCCTGAAATATAATCAAGCAGAGCACCTTTCCTCTGGGCTAGTCTGTTGGTAGTTACTGTTGTCCACTTCAAAAGCTTTCCCCGTATCTCTCTGGAAACGTTCAGAGGAGCTATGAGAGTTACAGAGCTGGCTCAAGCAACACACTCTTTTCAGTGCTGAAGAGCTCCATGCACACCAGAACCATCTACAGGACTTGGGTCCTTCACCACCAGCTCTGCCTCTTCACCTTCCTAACAGTGCCAGCAGAACACACCCCACCTGTGTGTCTTCTCTATTGCTTCTTTTTCCATGCCATCTTCCAGCGTTGCTTCATGGATCAGCAGGGTAGCATCTTTCCCTGTGTAAATAATCATGTGTCACCTGCAGGTGACATAACCCAACAGCCTCCATGAAGTCTCATTTCCCCCCCTTAGCCCCATCTTGTGTTGCAGGCAGAGCACCAAGGGTTGGGGAGTGCCCAACTCAGATACTAAAAGCTCAAGACCTTTCTCCAAGAGATTCTTCCAGCAGAGTGCTTTTGTCACCTACCCATTTGTACTAAGGCCATGCAGGGCATTGTGTCACCAGAGTAGACTACTTTCCAGCCCGATTTGTGGATCATTGAACATGCAAAAGCATTTTTACAGTGTTGGACTTCACAAGTCTGAAACTGAACAAGGATATAAGTGTTAGACCTCGGGTTCCCTTTTGCCCTTCACAGCAACTCACCCTTCCAGCTCATGATCTTACCTCAGCCAGGTCGTAGTTCTCCAACAGAGAACTGACAAAAAATTGGGCTTTAGGTTTGATGTTCTCACAGCCTTTCACAAGAGACTGGGAAGAAATCATTCTGTGAGGGAGAGGAGAAGAGGTAACTAAGGACAAAGTAAAACCTGATCTTATTTTTAAGTGGCCTATTTCTCCTTCTGCTCAGCACCCTAGAAACAAAACATTTATTGGGCACCATCAGTTTTGCCCCTTGCTCTCAGAATCCAGTGCCCCAGGAACTCATTCCACCACTTCCACCCCACTGTCAAATACTTTCTCTTCCAGGAATCTGTTTTCACTTGCCCAACTCTCCTTTCTTAAGGAAAGGAAAGCCTCCATGCAGCACAACTGAGTAACAAACCCTGTCCTCCCCTTTGCAAACTGCACATCCTGGTTTTACACACGGTTGAAGGAGTCAAGAGTCCCCCTCAATGAATGGGTGGGGGGAATTTGCTTTCAGTAAGGACCCAGCCAGGACATTTCTCCACGTACCACACACAACTCACTTAATGTCTCCAAGAATCTCTTCACAGTGACTGTGGTATTCGTGTAGCCAGGGCATGATTTGTTCAGGTGCCACCAGAAAGAGAGGGCTGAAAACCTGACCACGGGCTGCCTGGAAAAGCAAAAGTAGGGAGTGAAAAGCAAAATGAATCAGCACTAGGTACACACCAAACCAGAGAACCAATACCCAGGGCAATGACAGTGCTTTTCCACTACTCAGAAGTTGCCCTTCCCCAGTCCAAAGCAAGTGTAGGAACAATGAAACAACAGTGCTACTTACAAAAGCTCTCCTCCTCTCCATCAGGATGTTCAACAACCCCTGCAAAGGGAAGAAACCCAACAGCAAGCTGTAGTCACAAAAAGCTGGGGTAAAAGCAGCAACACCACAACCACAACCTAGCAAGCTGCAGGTTTTGAAACATCTGCCACCCAAGAGACAGTTACTTCTTTTCCAACAACTTGCAGCTGCTGTAACACTGTCACTGCTTATGCCCCAAGCTGGTGGCCCACAACACATGCCCCTCAGCCCTGCCCAGTGCTGCTGTGTCTGCTCCCAAAGCACAGGAACTCTCTATACAACATCCCAGTCCCAGTCTGGTTTCCAGACACAGGACAGCAGCCCAGCAAACAGCCTGTACTGCTCCAGCCCAACCTAGAACAGACCAACTGGTCCTTCTGTGACTACTGACTACAAAGCACACGAGGTTGGACACTACTAGAAAAATTACAATTCTGGATGATGCTGACAAATCTGCAGGGACTTAAAACAGGAATGGAGAGGGAATGAGAACCACAGACAGACTCAGCAGTGCCTGAGGAATGCAGAGGGGAACTGCAGCACCAACAAGTAGGGCAGCCAACAGTCATCTCCTGCAGCTGCATCTGAATCCCAGCCAGCAGAGCACATGTGCACAGAGCCCCTCCTCCTTCAGCACCCTCACCCTACCGAGTGATGGTCGGTGTGCATGTGAGACACAAACACAGCCACCAGGTTACACAGCACTTGGTCAACTTGCTCCCCATAGTGGCGACAGAGCTGCCCAAACGTTCCTTCTCCACAGTCCAGCAGCAGGGATCGGGTGGAGCTGGCAAGACAGGACACAGAAATATTGAGCAGCCACTGGATAAGCTCTGAGCAGGGTCCATTGAAGAGGGGGATCTTCTGAGTTGGAAGGCAGAGAGCTCAGTGCTCTACACCTCTTAATGCCACCCCAGTTCTACCAGGCCAGGCTGTTCTGTCTGCACAGCTCATTCTGGTCTTGTGTAGGTGCAGAACACACCCTTGGGGCAAGCAGCAAAATGAAGACATGAAATGTTATGTTTGTCTTGACAGGTGGTTCTCAGGTCTTCCCCACTCACAGAGATACAGGTGCTTGAAACTGAAGTCCCACAGACTCCTTCTGCCTGTGTCATCAACACACTGGTCAAAACAGCCCTTGGGAAACACCCCTTGGAGACACTGAGCCCCTCTGAGCAGGATGCAGGACATGGGGATTTACCTGGTATTGACCAGTGTGGAACTGACATTTCGGATCTTCATTGGAATTGCAGATCCTGTCCCCAAGAACACAATTTCAGGATAAGCATCTACATTTCCTGGAGAAAACAGACAACAAGGTGTTTTGAGTAAATGTTATCCATGTCCTGCACAGTATGTGGTACTACTTAGTTCAACAGCCCAGTAACTCCAGTCTGCATGCCCAGCATGTGCCTCCCTCAGCCTCTGCCTTTCCCACAGAGCAAGGTTTACATGGGAAGACAGAATGAGCCCCACCAACAAAACACACCACAATGCATAACTGCATATCCAAAGGTGGGCAAACAAGGACCCTGCTCAGAGCCCACGACAGAGCTGGCAGTTCAAGAGGGACCTGGCTGCTGTTCTACAGTGCCTTGACTCTCCCCAGGATCAGGGACAGTGAGTCAGTGGTGCTGTGCTGTACCATGGGAGGCATTTCCAGCAAGACAACTGAAAGGCAGAGGAAAGTGCTCCACAGGGAGCTGGTCTGAGAGCAAGATTTCTTCCAGACACAAATTCTAGCACTGTGGCTGCTCTGAAAGCATTCAACACAAGCAGAGCTCTGGTCAGCTCAGGGGAGTAACACATGGGCACTTAGTCTCCAGTTCCCCCAGCAGTGCTCAATCCCCAGACCAAGCAGCTTTAGAAAACCAGAAGCACAAGGCTGCATAACTCCAACTGAAACAAGCTAACTCAGTGTATGCTAAGCTTGTCCACACAGCTCTAGGAGGAGTGAAGAGCACCTCTCAGGCAGCAGGAAAAGTGCATGTTCACAACTTTGCCTGGGCTCTGAGGCAGTGGGTCACCAAGGCCTCCCACTTCCCATCACACTGACCCAAGACAAGCTGTAATCCTCACCTGGCACAGCAGGCAGGCTCTCCTTGCACTCCTTCACACGAGTCTGGAAGTCAGGGAGATCCAAGGCTTCACTCACAAATGCATCATGATCACAGACAGTCACAGCATCTCTGGAAGAACAGGATGGGGCAGGGCAGAAACACAGAGGACAGCAGTTTTCAGAGTAAAATGCCAAATTGCTGTGCCAAAACACCCCTACAACAAAGGGTCAAACGGTCCTTCCAAGTTCTGTTTTGAAGGGTGGGAGAAGACACATCCAGGAGTGTAATGTGTGCCCAAAGGGCCTGGCTGGGCTGAGCTACCCCACAGAAATAATCATTCCACCAAAGTGGAGAAGCTCCTGGAACAGCAGCCCCCCCACACCGACGAGACCCAGGGAGCTGCCAGACACTAGAGGGCACCAGGAGGCAGCGAGGAGAATCCTGGAAGAGGAGCAACCACCCAAAAGAGCTCCAGGCACCTCTCAAAAGCAGAAGGGACCCATATCCTGGTCCCGCATCAGAGCGTGGGCAGCACTACAGGCCTTCAGACACCTTAAGAAGAGAAACTTAACTCTTCTTGGCATCCAGGTCCTCCTCTTCTGCCCAACACAGCCAGAAATTTGAGTCATGGCAGCTGGTGTCCCCTTGCATCACATGGTCCCCTGCCCTTAAGATCCTCATGGAGCAGCTTCATCTACTTGCCCACATAGCAGGCATCAGTGGAGAAGCCTGCACCAGTTTAACAACCTGAGGCTTTCAGCTCCCATGCCATTAGAAGACCCAGGAAGCCTGGTAAGGCTTGCACTGGACACCCTGAAAAGTCTCTCCCTGGCACCATCTGCTCTGCCACAGCTGGGAGCACAGCATGTGAGGGCAGAGCAAAGGACACAGGAGCACACAATGCTCCAAGAGTGAGTGACACAAACAACACTCCCAGCTGCTTGGCCAGGTGACGTGTTCAGTGGCTCAGTACTCACCTGTGGCCTACACCTTGTCTGAGACCTTCAGGGACAGGGTCACACCCCTGAAGACACAGGTGAGAGGTTGGCAGCTACCCCAGCAGAGCCAACACTAGGAATCTGCAAAGGATGCTGACACACTGTCCTGCTGACACACTGTCCTCCCTCAGCACAGACTCAGACTGAAAAGCTGTTTCAAGGCAACACCCAAACCTGGGAAGCCAACGGTTCCCACTGACCTTTGCCACTCCTGTTGGGGTCTGAAGTGGTATTTCAAGAGGCACTCTCCTCGCACAATGGGCACACTACACACAGCCTCCTCTTCCTACAGAGAGGAAAGTGACATTAAACACATTCTTTGCTCAGGGCATGAGGTACACTGGCAAGAGGGCCTTGCCTACCTTGCTCCGGTAGGTGGTGAGCAGAGGGAAGATCTCAGGGTGGATGAGGTTCAGCTGGGTTTGAATCTTGTAGCTGCGTGGGTTGTGCACTGCAGAGGAGTTCTCATTGAGCACCAAGTGCTGAGTTCCAGGTCCAAATCTGTGAGAGGACAATGAAACATGCAACAGCTTCAGCCCCATGGTAGAGCTGGGCATACATGCACCCCGAGCCATCAGCTCACATCTCGTGAGGCAGAAGAGCCCTGCTGCCAAGCCATCAATTATTTCTACCCTGGGAGAAACATTTTCACCAAAAGAACATGCTGCTGCCCAACAGTGACATGAAATGAAGGCATCAGAGACATGAAATGAAGCCATCAGAGACATGAAATGAAGCCATCAGAAGATGACATACCTTTCCAGCCACTGCTGATACCTGCTGTCTCGCAGCACTGACTCTGGAGTCATGTGAATAACCAAGGCCACCTGGTGCTCAGGGAGCCCCTCCTGGTACCTGGGGCACATCCAAACACAGAACATGCTGAGCTTCAGTGCTCCATCACCTCAGCAACCCCTCCCCACTCCTGTCCTGCTGCTACCAGAGATGCCTCTCTGAAGCAGGCAGAGCACAGCTGGGCCCAGCCCAGGTCTCTGGGCTCCACACTGCAGCAGGCACAAGGCTTCAGGAGGCTCAAACCTGCCATTTGCTGACACCTTTGCTCTCCCCCCCCAGGGCAGTTCCTCTCCTCCAAGGGCAGCAACATCTGCAAAGCCTGTCAGAGGCCTAAATGCCTCTGCATGAGACCCAGAGACATGACATGCAGTCCAGTCTTCCAGCACACAGGGAAGCAATAGCCCCCCTGCTGCTCCCCAGCAAGACACCAGTGTCTCCTTCCCTGGAGGGAAGACAGGCCTGTCACAGCTCCCATCTCCACGGGTCCCACAGCCCCTGCCTTTCTGAGAAGGCACAAAATGCCCCACCAGTCCTTTCTTGCATCTCTAGCTCCCTTTCAGTGCCAAACCACTCAGGCATTGGTCACAGGAGCAGACACATCTTGAAGAGGGTAGGAAGTTGTCTTTGGCAGAGCTCAGCACTGCTGTCCCCTCCCAAACACCCCAGCTCACCAGCCCCACTACCTTTGGAAGGTCTCATTTTCACAGATGGCATCCACAAAGCCCTCATGAGGACACTCCAGCACGATGAACACTGGGCCAGGATCCGTAGGGGTGCACAATTCCTCAGGGAAGAGCTGCAGGCAGGTACAAGAAGATCACACCTCAGCCCTCTGCCATGGTTATGCTCCACCCTTCAGGTCTATCCTCTGGCCCCAGCAAGCAACCCCAGGTGGGTCTCTCAGTGCCAACCCAGCCCGGGCAGCACCTCTTCCCTGTCCTCTCTCATCACACAAGTTCACTTTTTGCTGCCCAACAACAAAACCCAATCCTGGTCTCAGAGCAAACCACAAGCTGCTGTAAGGAAGAGAATTTTAGCAGCTTCTAGGCCCCCAGAGCAGATTCAGATGGAAGTAAAGCTTAAGAAAAAAAGCTCTGTGAAATTCTTTGTGTCATGAGATATGTCCATCCTATCTCCCCAGGTTAGGATCTGCACTTGGAGATCATCTGGGACACAGCAAGATCTGCCTCTGACTTCAGCCTAGAGCTTGGGAGATAAAGACTCTGCACAGAGGAACTACTAAACTTCTCTTGGTCTAAGAGCTGCAGAGTAAGGAGGGAGTGACAGCTACAGGCACATTCCAACTCCATGCAAAACATGCAGGGATTAACTCCTACACCTGAATCAGCTTTGGGAAGAGGAGATGAAGGAACTCTTGACAAACTACAGCCACACTCAGGAGTTAACTCATTTCAGAGGATGCCTCCCTGATCATACCCCTGCACCAGCCCCAGACATGCTCCCCACAGGACCCACATTCAGTCACAACTTGGAACAGAGACCAACCACTAACCAAAAGTAGCCACTCAAAACCAGCAAAACTCATGCTAGGCTCTTAGCAGGGATGAAAAGGAACAGGCAGACAACCATCACCCACCCCAGCCTCAAAAATGGGTGTTAAAAAAACCCAAACATGTCCCAGTGCCTATTGGTGGGCAAAACATTCTGCACAAGAAGACTGTGACCCTGGGAGCCCCATGAAGGAGGGAGGATGGCAAAGCCTCAGCAGAAAGCACAGGTAGACCTTACCTCTCTGCCTTCAAAAGTGATGCTCTCCCCGTTTTTGAGAGCTGTGATGATGGGAAGAATGGCTGGAGTTCCCCTGCAAACAAGGCCATAGGAACATTTAGCTTGTCAACATCAACATGCCTGGCATGACCCTGTCCCCAGGCTGGGACCTGGCACTCACACTGGCAGCCCCATCTCCTGTGCTTTTGCTGCCAGGAATTTCCCCTTCTTTGGGTGAATCTGAAAAGAGTGAAATGAAACAGAATTATCAGCCAAATAAAGAGGGCCAGGAAACAAGTTCTACATACTTCCAGTTTCAGTGCTCCCCCACAAGCCAAGAGATGCTTTTCTACCTTTTCAGTTCCAGAGCCACTAGCCTAATTTAACCTAAAAAAACTTTTACTAGGCTTCCTGGTTTCCAAGATCATGCTTCTTGCTCCTTTCTGTAGTCAAGCAAGCAGGACAAACTTCCCTGCTGTAAGCATGGAATGGAACTTATCTATTCTTAACTGGCTGCTCTACAAAGAAAACTTCTAGTAAAACATCTCTATTTTCCCACATTCCTACTCATGCTGCAGTAACTGACCTTTGAAAAGGAGAATCACAAAATAGCTTCAAGTCCTGCTTGCAAATGCAATCTCCAGTTAGATCTAAGTAGCCAGATGAAATGTCCCTTTGAGATTAGGAAGCATTTCTTTGCAGGGGTAGTGATCACACCACTGGAACAGGCTTCCTGCCCCAAGCCTGTCACTGGTGTTTGGACAGTGTCCTTAACAACAGGCTGTAACTTCAGCCAGCCCTGAAGGTCTGGCTGTTGGACCAGATGATCACTGCAGGTCCCTTCCAGTTGAAATATTCTCTATTCCCTATTCTATTTTACATTGATTTAGGGATCTTGGTGTCCAAGCTTACTTTACAAAGGAAAGCCATCACCAGATCAGGATGCCTGCTTGCACACTTCTCTTCACCACCTGGAAAAGAAAGCAAAACTACTTAGAACCATCACTTTCTTAAAGCCAAAAGGCATCAGTGTTTTGCTAAAGCAGGAACATGAACAACATCATCCAAACCATCTGGAGCCCAGGAGCACAACATGACAAGCACCTGAGGCCAGAGAGCCCAGTTGCAGCTCTAAGAAACCAAAATAAAACCTGAGACTGAAAAATAATAAACCCCAACATTCAACTGTAATGAAATCACAAAGGCTGAAACACCTGCTCCAGCCAAGGGCAAACCACTACAGGGACTCCTCACACCCCAGGCAGGAATCATGTCCAATTTCTAGGCCTTATTAGTCATGCATCAACTTCCAAAGTATCAGATCTCATTCTGCTCTGTGGAATCCTTCAGCTGAGCTTCTCTGCAAACCTCACTTCCAGAGAGCAAATGGCTCAGAGAACAAACACATATCCTTAATTTCATTAAATTAATGTCATTAAACAGTTTATTTCATGGTTCTTTTTCACCTCTTTTCTTTGGGCTTCCTTTTTCCTTCCCTTCCTCCAAGCTTTGCTGTGCAGTTCTTGGAGATCCAGGCCCTTGATCCCTTTTAGGGCTATTTCCACCTTGGGTTGATGCTCCAGGACTCTGAGGCCATGCACCTTCTGCAGCCAGTGTTTTTTCTGTCCCAAACCCAATAACACCAGAGAAAGATCACTTGAGCAAAAGGGATAAGAAAACCAGGAGCAGCAGCATTCCCTCTTCCATGATACTCATGTTTAAACTGCACCAGAATACAGAGCTCTTTCCCCCAGTCTGACCTGTGCTTGCACTCTCTAGTCACCCATCTCATATCCCACCCACCACCCAAGGCTTTCAGGTTCTCTCAGAACTGCTGAACCCTGTCAGGTCTGTGCCTGTACTCAGGGATCACCCTTCCCAGCAGTAACTCCCTCAGTTGGCCACAGAAGCCAAATCCTCTGATGTTTCACTCCCTGCACTAAGGAACAAACCAAGGCCCTGATTCAGCAGGTCTTGCCTCTTTGAAATACATCCTTCTCCTGAGAAAAATATGCAAATGAGAACCTCTCCTTCCCCAGGCTTGCAGAGAGCAGCCACTCCTGTAACCACCCTCAGCCTGGGTACTGAGCAAGTGCTGCTCACCTGTCAGAGGGATCTGGTAGACTGTCATGGTCTCATCCTTATACTCAGGCTCTGTGTGCAATTGCACAGCTGAAAACAGACCAGAAACCAGCATCAACAATTTCATAAGAAGAGATGAACACCTGACAGGAAGGTCAGGAAAACACCTTTTTTCTTCCTTAAAACCTGCTGAACATCCCCTTCCCCCTTCCCTGCCCAATTGCAAAGACCTATCAACAACTGATGCTCTGGAAAGCCCATCACCCACAAAAAGGTGCCCATGACACCACAGCAAGTTCACTGGCAGTCTCTGGAAGGAAACTGCCTTTACAGTTGTTTTAACAGCCACACAGTCACACAGACTGACAGCTGCACAGCTGGAAACACTCCTCCTGTGATGGATTTCAACAGTGTGTCAGAACAAATGCTTAAGGCTTTTTTTTTAAGTGGATCCAAAGCAGAGGCATTTTTTTTTCTGAAGCTGGCACTGGTCAGTGCAGCCTTGGCTACAGAAGTCAGAAGTTCATGTGAGCTAAACATCACTGACCAACATACCTAAATCCATCCTTTTTAGGGGCCCAGGAAAGAGTCGAATTGCTTTCAAGTAGTTTTGCTGGAAAAGAGACAGCACATCAGGAGCCCAAGCAGGGCAATGACACTTTCAGCAGTCACAGCTGCTTGCAGTGAAGACAAATGCTCAAAAACTGGGCAGCACAGAGACAGCCAGAAAGCACAGGGCAGTTGTCCCACCTCCAGTGGGCATTATTCATTTAGAAAGAGAGAGAAAAATAAAGAACCATTCTTCCCCATCCCTTCCATCAACCTCATGAGTCAGCACATCTTGCAAGGAACTAAAACAATGCTGAGGATTGGAAATTTTCAGCCTAGTCATGGCAACAAGCTGGCAAGGATCCTGTTAAGCAGGAGATCAGAGACCAAGTTTCTATTAGAAGAAAATGGGAAGGGAAAGGAAAACAAAATACACCCTTTGCCAAAACATGATTTGCCAGAATATCAGCTGACAAGACAAGTTTTAAGGAGCAGAAGTATAATGCTGTCTTGTAAGTAACTAAAGAGACTTGCTCTTTAAAGCCAGCTCTTCTGGCAGAACCTTCAGGCTGGCACTAACTCAGACCAGCATTTACACCTGAGTGATGATTCACCCCTTGGACACCAGCTCCCTCAATCCCAAGGCAAGTTTCAACATCCCTTCTGCAAGCCTCCCCCACTTACCAGCTTTGGTGGCCCTAGGAAAACACACCTCTGAAGCCCCATAGCCTTTAAGGTGAGAATCATACCTAAGAGAAAGCACAGAAACAGCTTGATCACCCCACTGGAGGATCACACAGGATCTTAGCACCCAGGAGTGCTGCACCTCCCCAGGAAGGGCAGAATGGAACAGATCCAAATTCAGTTTTGCCTCATCTCTGTGGCAGTTTCCACGCTCAAGAAAATACCCACCACTCAGAACAAATCACCAGAACAGACTGTTCATCCCCTCTTTTCCTTAAGACTTCAGGAATTCCAATAGACAAGATGCTGAGCAACCTGTTCTCATCTCACCCTGCTTTGAGGACGGGGCTGGGCCAGAACCTTCTGTAGGTCCCTTTGAAGTCAGATCAGCCCGACTCCCAAACTGCCCTGCTGGCAGTGCCTTAACACTCCAGACTCGGGGGAAATGAAGCCCTGTGGGCGGGGGGGGCAGCACCTCCTCCTTCCACCGCGTGGCCCCGCGGCAGGAGCCGCCGCAGCCGCTCCCAGGGCGCTTCTCCTCCCCCCTGCCCCACGGGAACGCCCCGGTGCCCCGGCCGCCAGACACCGGCTGCCTGAGGCCGGACGCGGCGAGAGGAGCCGGGGCGTCCCGCCAGCCCCCCAATCCCTCCCTACTCACCCCCCAGCTCCCCCACCACTCACCCCCCTCCCCAACCCCCCTCCCACTCACCCGCCAGCCCCCTCAACACTCACCTGGCATCCCCCCACTCACCCGGCATCCCCCCCACTCACCCACTCACCCACCCCCCACTCACCCCCCAGCCCCCCCCCCCACTCACCCAGCAGCCCCCTCAACACTCACCTGGCATCGCCCCCCCACTCACCCACCAGCCCCCCCAACACTCACCTGGCATCCCCCCACTCACCTGGCAGTCCCCCCACTCACCCACCAGCCCCCCCAACACTCACCCAGCAGTCCCCCCACTCACCCACCAGCCCCCCCAACACTCACCTGGCATCCCCCCCACTCACCCACCAGCCCCCCCAACACTCACCTGGCATCCCCCCCCCTCACCCGCCCCCCACTCACCCGGCAGCCCCCTCAACACTCACCTGACATCCCCCCCACTCACCCACCCCCCACTCACGTGGCAGCCCCCCCCCCCCTCACCCCCCAGCCCCCCCCTCCCTCACCCGCCCCCCACTCACCCGGCAGCCCCCCGACGTTGGCCCAGGCCACCCGGCTGAGGAAGATGCTGTCCAGGTGGGAGATCTTCAGCCTGAGGGGCAGGGCGGGGGGTGAGCAGGGACGGCGGCAGCGCCCGGGGGAGGCACCGGCACCGCCCCCCGCCCCCCCCCCCCGCGACCCCCACTTACTTGTGCTCCTGCATGGCCCGCTGCGTGCCCTCGCCGCAGTTGAAGAGGTACCTGAGGGGGAGCGGGGGTCAGGGCGGGCCCGGCCGGGGCTCCCCCCCCCCCCCCGCAGGGCCGCACTTGGGCCGGCCCCGCCACTCACCGGTTGAACTCCGAGAAGACGTAGACGGCGGCGCCCGCCTCGCGGCTCCCGGCCGCCACCACCTGCACGTAGACGGTGTTGGGCCCGGCCAGGCCGCCGCCCGAGCTCCGCCGCCGCTCGCGGGCCCAGACCCGCCGCGGAACGTCCTTGGGCCGCCGCCCCGAGGAGGCCTCGGCCATGGCGGCCCCCGCGCGCCGCCACAGCCCGCGCGCCGCCCGCCGCCACATCCGCGCCGCGCCCCGCCCCTCGCCCCGCCCCCCCCGCCCCGCCGCCCGGCCAATCGGCGCGCTGCGGCGGCCGCGCCCGCCCGCGCCACGTGACGCAGGGGAACCAATGAGAAAGGAGAAAGCCCCGCCGGACGGCCCGCCCCCTGGGGAAGCGGCTCCTGAGCCCGGCTCGGCCGCCGCCCGCTGTCACGTGACGGGGGCTACCCAATCAGAGCTGCTCGGCCGCAGGCGGAGGGGCGGGGCCCGGGGGCGGGGCTCGGGTGCCTGGCAACGCCCGTGCCTAGCAACGTGCCTAGCAACGTGCCTAGCAACCGCAGTGCCTGGCAACCCCAGTGCCTGGCAACCGCAGTGCCTAGCAACCCCAGTGCCTAGCAACGTGCCTAGCAACGTGCCTAGCAACCGCAGTGCCTGGCAACGTGCCTAGCAACCCCAGTGCCTAGCAACGTGCCTAGCAACGTGCCTAGCAACCGCAGTGCCTGGCAATCCCAGTGCCTAGCAACCCCAGTGCCTAGCAACGTGCCTAGCAACCGCAGTGCCTGGCAACCGCAGTGCCTAGCAACCCCAGTGCCTAGCAACGTGCCTAGCAACGTGCCTAGCAACCCCAGTGCCTGGCAACGTGCCTAGCAACCGCAGTGCCTGGCAACCGCAGTGCCTAGCAACCCCAGTGCCTGGCAACGTGCCTAGCAACGTGCCTAGCAACCCCAGTGCCTAGCAACGTGCCTAGCAACGTGCCTAGCAACCCCAGTGCCTGGCAACCCTAGTGCCTGGCAACCCCAGTGCCTAGCAACCCTAGTGCCTAGCAACCCCAGTGCCTAGCAACGTGCCTAGCAACCGCAGTGCCTAGCAACCGCAGTGCCTGGCAACCCCAGTGCCTGGCAACGCCCGTGCCTAGCAACACCCATGGGTACCAACGCCCGTGCCCAGCAACAACCCCCTGCCCGGCCTGGCCTGGCCCTCCCTGCTGCCCCTGCCCCGCAGCCCGGGCGGGCTGGCACGGGAGCTGTGTGCCCGCGGCTCCGGTGCCCGGCAGAGGCCGTGGGGGAGGCAGCGCGGGCCCGACCCTGCGTGAGGAGGTGCTGGCCGGGGCAGAGGCCTCGTCCTGCCAGGATGGCGAGGAGCAGGGCAGGGCTGCGCAGGCCCAGGGCCGGGCTGCGTGAAGCCCTAAGGACCCTGGTTTGACCTGAGAGCTGACCCGGCTCTGAGGAGGATCCTGGACCTCCCAAGATCCCTGCGAGCCCAGCCTGCCCTGGGATTCCCTGCTGCTCACGAGCTCCCCTTCCATATGAGCCTTGTTCAGGGCTTGTTTACAAATACTAGACAGTCCAGGCCACAGCTCTGTTTATTTTTGAGCTCTCTAAATCCACTCTGAGTCCTCTCAGGCTTTTTGTTTGCTTCACAAAGAACCACTATATTTCACTGTAGCCAGAGGACCCCAATATAAACAACCATAATCATCAATATCCCTTTTCTTCCTTACTTCCAAAGGCAAACCTTATCTTTCTCAGTGCTTTGCTGTCCAAACACTGTCTCCCTTTATTCTTAGTGCCAATGCTCTTCCCTTTCTTTTTCCAGTGATCCAAGCAAGCACTTGGAGTGGGGACCTGTCCAAACCTCCAGATCTTGCCATGGCTGTTTACAGCTGTTCTGACAGTCTTTCTTCAAACTTACTTCTCACTCACCCACCTCTCCTTCTTCTGACTCCCCTCTCTTCACACTATAACTCAAGTCACTGTGGTATTTTTCCTTGAGTTTCCAGGGAATCAAGGGTTTCTCCACTCCATGGCAAACTCTTGGGTCATCCATCTTCTGTGTGTAACAATCCTGCAGCCTCAAGTTTACTCACCTCACTCGGCTCTGTTTCTTGTGGCCCCACTGGAAAGGAAATACCCATTTAGATCTTAAATTGCTCCCCAATAAAACTTTTAAGTTTCCTAAAGATGCCCCATCTGTGCATTCCTGCCTCATTGCTGCCTTGTTTTCCCTCCATGTCAATGATTTTCTGCTCAGGTTAATAATTGCAAGGTATGAAATACCTTTTTTGGTACTTAATACTTTTTTTTTTTTTTGCACCTTTGGGAGCACAAAAGCTTTCTTAGGGCTCTGACCAGCTGGCATGGGAGTTCCAGCCAATGTTTCTTTAGTTGATGAAATAATTAAGATATGAAATAATTAAGAATGGTGTGTGGTATTTTTCATCAAAAGAATTCTGGCTTGGTTTTCCGTGCACAGTGATTAGAGCTGTGGCTTCACTGAAAGTCTGAACAGTGACAAAACTGCCTGTAGTATCTCAACAGTCTTGTGAAGATTCCACAGGAACTCTGAATCTGCTCGGAGGTTCAGACAAACAAAAGCACAGGCCTGTTCTTTGCTGCTTCAGCTGCAATGTCATCTGGGCAGATCCTGTATTGGGGAGGAATTTCAAGGACAGATTCATGGTTCAGGAGGAAATGCCTTTTATTTCACAGTTTTGGTCCTTGTTTTGCATTAGGGTGGTCCTGGCCCAACAGTTGTGCTGGCAGAGAAGTCGGGACATCCCAGAATTTAGTCCCTGTGGTACTTCAAAAGTGAATGACTCACATTTCGCCAACTGAATTCTTCTTGTGACTCAGATTTCCTTGGAAAACTATCTTAGGATCATAGAATCCCAGACTGGTTTGGGTTGGAAGGGACCTTCAAGATCATCTAGATCCAACCCCCTGCATGGGCAGGGACACCTCCCACCAGCCCAGGTTGCTCCAAGCCCCATCCAACCTGCCCTTCAACACTGCCAGGGATGGGGCAGCCACAGCTTCCCTGGGCAACCTGGGCCAGGCTCTCACCACCCTCACAGGCAAGCAGTTCTTCCTAATATTTCCTCTCAATCTCCCCTCTTTTAGCTTAAAACCATTCCCCCTTGTCCCACCCCTCCCTGCCCTTGTCCCAAGGCCCTCCCCATTTTCCTGGAGCCCCTTCAGGCACTGGAAGCTGCTCTAAGGTCTCCCTGGAGCCTTCTCTTCTCCAGGCTGAACACCCCAACTCTCCCAGACTGTCTCCAGAGCAGAGCTGCTCCAGCCCAAGGATCATCTTTGTAGCCTTCTCTGGACTCTCTCCAGGAGCTCCATGTTCTTCTGATGTTGGTGGCTCCAGAACTGGACACAGTATCTTGTCTTATAGATAGTGTGTGTGAAGCAGAGCACTGTTCTGGGAGCAAGTGGGTCTCCTGGAACAAGTCCCCTGGCCTTTTGGTAACACATTTGAAATTGCAATCTAATTTCTCCCAAATGCATCATCTTCCAGGCTGATGAAGATCACATGCAGCATCAGCCCCAGCATGGGGAGGGATGATAAAACCAGCACTACCTGAGGGCTGCAAGGAAATGCACCCCTCTGGCCCATCAGTACTTAAATAACACAGAGTAAAGCAGAGTTGGGGTAACTAATTCAGCCAAAGTGATAACATCAGCCATGCCACAAGAGAGATTTAAAAGTAATATCCCAGCAGATACCAGGAGCAGACAAGGGAGGATGTTCCTCTCTGAGACTTTCCCAAGATGCTGCTGCTGCTGCTTCGCTTTGTTTGCTCACAGAGCCTGAGCATGGTGGGGATTATCCATTAGCCCCCAGAGGCTGAAGTTTTATGAGAAGAGCAGGTTTATGTGTAGATTAAAGACAGCACAGGACAATATGAAGGGTTCAGGTGGGTCAGTGGCCCTCTCGGGCTTCTTGTGAAATGTGTTGCTTGTGAAGATAATCAGTCTGGCCAAGATAAGAAGCAAAACTAGTGGAAAATAGAAGACCTTGAGGGCAAAGCAATAACCACTCTGCACTGGTCTCAGGGAAGGGGGTTCTCCCAGAGACAGCAGGGGGTAGGAACTCTGAGGAACAGGTCTGTCCTGTGCCGTGAACCTGTGACACTGCAGGAGCCTGCTCATGGCTGCCCAGAGAGGGAGATGTCACCCTGTGACAGGAGGCACTGGGAGATGAGGACTAGGAGATGAGGACTGCTCTTGGGAGCAGCTGGAAGAGCTTGTAGCCAGGACATATGTCCTCTCTACCAAACTGAGATGGAGTTGCAGAGCATATTCAGGTCCCAGTCTTTGCCCTTATGGTGCTTCAAGGCCTGGCCCACCACAGGACATGATTCTGCAGCTCAGGAGTGAAAATGATGATCAGGAGCATCACATCTTTAACCCCACAGCCACGTGCACCAGCCCATGCATGACCATGGCTGAACCTGCTGCGTGGTGGGGCAGAGGGTGCACAAAAAGCAGTGTAAGCAGTGAGCTCAGGAGGCACCTGGACACAGGTGCAGGGTGCACACAGGCCTTGGCCAGGCTGCCCAGTGCTCCAAGCCTGCCATGCTGCTTGCTTTCCATGGGGAAGCACACCCTGGTCATCCCTGACACCACACAACCTGGGGAAGGCTGGAGCCTCCCCACAGAAAGGCTCTTCCCTGCCTACCTCCTAAGAAAAGGCCAGTGCACCATGAAGAGACCTTCCATGGGACAGTAACAAAAGAGGGATGACACTAGAGCCACAGTAGCACAAACATCACCCTGGGAGCAAGCTGTCTGCCCACACCATCTTCTAGAGCTCCCAGAAGGAGCTGGTACTACTCACTTATCCCTAAACCCTCTCCTCTAACATCCCTTGACACGGAATTACATGCGGGCAAAGGTTTCTGAGTGAACCTTGTTCTTCCATAAGACTTCTCAGACTCCCTTCCAAGCAGTGAGAGTGAAGATCCACCAGGTGCCTTGTGCTGAGCCTGCAGAAGGGGCAGCTCAGGGCAGCGGGGCTGCCGAGTCCCACAGAGGGTCCCCTCCTGCTCAGCACTGCAGCGTGCAGGATCAACAGCTCAGAGGGCTTCAGTCCTGCTGAGTCTGGCTCTGCAGAACCCTGGTGGTGGGTTTCACCAGCAACCCTCTCGTTTCTGGGCGATACAGCAGCTGCATTTTTCAAGGACATCAAGTAATCGAGAACAGGCGCCCGAGGAATCCAGGAGGAGAAATCAATTTGCCAGTGCTGCTTTGCCATAAATATGGTGTTTGGCTGAAGGTAATCGGTGGGATTATCCCCGGGGCTGAACTTGCAGGTGGTTTATCCCTCAGATTAGTGGCATTTTGCTTCGTTTCTTGCCGACAAATAATAACAATACTTGACAGAGGAGCAGGGAAATTCTCACCAAGGGGCACAGGGGGGGGGCTTGGCCAATAAAAACCTCCTAAGAGGCAGAAAGCAAAGAGGGGGGAAATGCAGGCAGCTAACGGGGAAAGAGAACCAGATTCCCTGGGTCACAGAAATACTTGAATCCGTGATTTCAGAGGATGAAGAGCCCTGCAGCAGCCGCGGCCCGGCCCTAGATGGCACCGCGCTCCCGAGGCACCGGGGGGGTTCCGGGGACCGAGGACGGGGCAGTCCCGGACAGACTCCTTTGCAGCCCCCCGAGACCCACCGTGCCCCCCATCCCCTGCTGCCCCGCTCCCCACATGCAGCCCCCCCGCCCCCGTCTTGCTCCTCTGCCACCTCCCAGAGAATCCCGGACTGGTTTGGGTGGGAAGGGACCTTAAAGCTCATCCCGTTCCAACCCCCCTGCATGGGCAGGGACACCTCCCACCAGCCCAGGTTGCTCCAAGCCCCATCCAACCTGCCCTTCAGCACTGCCAGGGATGGGGCCATCCATGCTGCCCCGCTGCCCCTTGTCCTGCCCCACTGCTCTGCCCAGGGCTGAGCTGCCACCCTCCAGCTGCCTCGTCATCTTCATCTCCTCTGCTTCTGCCCTCGGGGCCACCTCTGGCACTCCTAGCCCAGAGCCTCACGCAGATCCAGGCTCCCAGAGACACCCCTCCCTGGGGGAGCAGAGCCAGGTCCAGCAGATGCACAGGCTGGACCTCAGCCCCATGGCATGTCCTGTCCTCTTCCCCAGAGCAGGACACCTCCAATGCAGCCACTACACTGCAGTCCAGAGGTCGAGGAGATCAGACACAGGATGGCACAACATTCAGGACCAGCTCCACTTCCCACTCTCCTTCCCCCCTGGGCTGGCTCCACTCCAGCCACAGCTTGGACAGCCCAGGACCCTGAGGCATTGCTGGGTTTTCCCAGGACCTTCCACGGGGCCTGAAGCTGGTGCTTAGCATGGGCAATCCCTGAACAGTTCAAGTGGGCCATGGAGCACCCATGGAAAGCATCCTGCTTTTCCTACCCGGGCACTGACCCCAACAGGAGGAGCAGTGGTCCTCCCTCCACTTCAGGTCTGCCTCACTCCAGCCCTCACTCCCCATCCTGCCCTCTCCCATGGTTTGTGTGCTGCAGGAGCAGGTCCCTGCAGAAGCAAGTGCCCAGGACCTCTTTGCTCCTTATAGGGAGGACCCACCCATGATCCCTATCACCTCATCCAAAGATCAGGCTCCTGTATTTACTCTGGAGTTTCACTAGCAGCTGAAATGTGCCTGGAGGGTGGTGCAGAGAGTGGGACAGCCTGGAGTGGTACACCCTGACCTCTCTTTCCTCCAGCCTCGGGGCACTGCCAGCCCTCTTTTGCTCCTAGGTGGGTTTGGTGGTCCTGGACCTGTGTGCAGAGGGGGATACCGGGATCCCACCTCTTCTCAGAGCAACCCCCACATACAGCCCTGCTTGGAGCACTCCTATGTACAAAGCCACCTCCCCTCACTCCCTGTTGTCCCATGAAATGCACTGGGGAGAAGACACACTTCAGCAGGCAGCTGAAGGTTCACCCCTTGACACAGAGCTCGTTTAACTCCATCCCCCTGCTTGTTTATTTATGGGCCTTGATGGCCAGCATGTCTTCACCCTGATGGACGGTGTTTGCACATGTCCCTCCTATCCAGAACATGGGGCTTTGCAGCCACTTCTCTCTTTACTGTAATTTTTAGCTCAGACACAACCAGAACTCCCACCCTGTCTGGGCGTCTAAGTGCAGAAAACAAGACTAATCTATTTTGGGATGTTTTTCCCTTTTCCTCATACTTGGGTGCTTTCCCATGTGGCTAAGTCGTTGGAGCTTTGGGGAGGGTGAACCTGTTTCACACACCCCCTGAGAGCTGCCTCTGGCCCTCTCTATGCATGTTAACCCTCCTCTGACCACGGGCATCTCCCACGTGAGGCAGTTCCGAGCTCCTCTTGGGTTTCTGAGCTAGAAAATGTACCCAGTGTCAGAAGATGAGCTGGGATTGCGGGAGATGGGAACAAAGCCTCCCAGGCTTCATTTGCACCGCGCTTCTTGTCAAGGTGTCTGGTCACACCTCCCCAGGGTGCCCAGAAAACCACGTGCTGTGGCCCTGTTTGCCTGGCACACGTGAAAAAGAGCCTGGAAAATGCCCCTTTGCCTCCAGTGCTCCCATTTTAGCCCTTATGGCGTGGCAGGCGCTGAGGAACGGCCGGCAGGGAGCCGAAGCGACCCGCAAACCTTCCCCCCTCCTGCCTCTGTCACAGCCAAGGGTCTCTCCATTGAAGTTTACTTAAAGCTCTAATAAAATTTCCAAACTGGAAAAAAAATCTCTACGCAGCGGGTTCGCTTTGTTTAAAGGAAAAGGACCATAAAGATAAAGCCCTGCCTGCCCACTGCTCCCCTCCCCGGGCCAGGGCCCTTTCCACCCAGCCCGGCTGCTGGAGGAGGAAGAGCTTGTTTTCCTAACGAGAAGTTTTGAAGATTAAAAGGGGGGGAAAAAAAAAAAAAAAAAAATAAAAATCAGCCATTTGGAATCCTCTCCTGACGCTGCAAATACCCTCGTTAATAGATATGTCTCGTTTTGTTACCTCATTTTAATTAATCATTAAACAAAGACAGCTGCCAAATTTTGGCTCTGGCTCCTGGCCTACAACTGACTTGGAGCTCTTGAAAAATAGACTATTTATGGTGCCTGGGTTTAAAGCTTAAATTTCTTGTGTAAACTTTACCCTTCCTAAGACTAGTGTGGGGGGTGCATTGCTGGCTGCACCCATGGTGCCCCACACCCTGGCCCCAAGCCCTGCCCAGGGGGTCCCTCACCCCAGCTCTGTCCTGGCCAGCTGGCCATGCCTGGGCAGGTGCTGTTGGCAATGGGACATGCCCCGTTCCCAAGGCCAAGTCAGTGTTGGCTTTTGGGCCAAGTGTCCTGATGTAGGAGAGCATCCCTGTGGCCCTGATTCTGGATGGGGGTCTGAGGTTCCCCTGGGAAGTTGTGCCCACTGGGAAAGGGCAGGGCCTGGGGTGAAGAACTTACCAAGTGTGTCAGGGCATGACTGCTGCATCCAGCCTTCCCACTGTCCCCCAAGACTGGGGTTCCCCTCTCTGCTCCATACAGAGCCCCATACCAGGGCCCTTGGGTTTTGCATGGTGGTGGTGGATGCTGCTCAGGCAGCTGAGACCCAGTGCTCTAGGGACTTCCATTGGTTGGTGGCTTGGGGCTCCACGGGCAGTGAAATGTCATTTTTATTCCTTTGTACATTTTGATTATTTCAGTTTGAGGTCTCAGTTTGAGTACCTTGGGGACAGGCTGGATCCTGCCCCCCACATCCCCTCGGATTGGGGGCAGGAAGGGGCTTTCTGGGGGGCTGGGCTGGGTGCAGCTCAGCAGAGGGAGGGCACAGCAGTGAGGAGGAGCAGCCCCTGCACAGACTTTTGACTTCCCAACTTGTCCAGCCCCCTGATGCTGGTTGATACTCTGGGGAGTACAAACTGAAGCAGGGACTGTGCTCTTTGGGTGGTGTGTGTCCTGGTGTGCTGCTCACAGAGTGTTCTGCAGCAGAGCTCCTGCTGCCCTGTGCTCCTGGACTCACACGTGTGCTTAGACATTCACACACACACAGAACTTGGTGCAAATCCATCACTGACACCATCACCTCAAGACCCCCCACCCCTCCTCACACACATGCACAGCTGAAATAACTGCCTGGGAACCCGGGGCTGCCCGTGCCACACCCCAAGCATCCCGGGGGTTATCTGACCACCTCCCAGCACCTCTGGCATCCCGTTCGTGGGGCACCCCCCTGCAGCCTGCCACCCCTCCATCCCTCCACTGCTGCAAACTCCCCAGCTGCCAGCCTGGACTGCAGGTGGGAATGAAACGATGTGCCGAGATGATCCATCAAGAATGAATGCCTGCAACCCGCCCGTGTGTGGGGCACAGGTGGGCTCTGGGTGAGGGACATTTACCTCTTCCAGCACCTAAAGATCAACTGATGGGTAAAGGCTGCAGGCAGAGCCAGGCTGGCAGCGTGCAGCCTGGCACTTCCCACCCAGCCACCCCGGCGTGGAGCGTGGCTGGGGCTGAGCCCCACAGCCCCGGGGGTCCCCCCGGGCTGCCCGGGATCCAGCCCTGAGATCTGCACCGGCCTCGCCTGCCCTGCCCGTCCTGCCCCGCAGGGAACGGGGCCAGGCTGCAGGACCGGCTCCTCCAGCTGCTGCCGGGAACCCACAGCTCATATTTCACCCCGCTCGCAGCTCTCCCACCCGGGTGACACCGAACGCGTGTCACAGGCGCGGGAGCAGGCTGGCGGGCCCCCGCCCGCCCACGCAGCCCCAGCCCCTGATCCTCCAGCCTCTGTCCTCCATCTCCCCGCCTCGGTGGCTAAAATAAACTGTCTGATACACAGCTCACATGGTGCTGGGAAGCTGGAGCTGGATGGAAACCCAGCGAGGCACGTGCAGTGTCAGACACCCCACGTCGCGTCCCCGGACCTGCCTGGATCTGAGGTGCTGCCAGATCCAACCCCAGCTCCCCTCTGGAAAACCCCCAAGGACATGCCTGCTCTCCCCATCCTGAGCAAGGCCTGGGCAGCCAGGAGCAGGCACAGGGGCAGGGCTGTGGCACTGCCACGCTGCCGTGACCCATGGGGGGCTGCGGTGCCCGCAGGCTTGGGGCAGGGTGGCTGTGTGGCACAGGGAATGATGCTGTGCACCCCTGCCAGCTGCTTGGATGCTCCTGTGAGGTTGCTGGTGGAGGCAAACCCCACTGTCTGCCAGCAGCACAGCCTCCCTGCCTCTGTGACACCTGTGGATTGCTCCACACCATCTACCTGCTCATCCCCCCGGGCTGCATGCTCCGGGTCCCAACACTGAGCTGCTCTGGGGTGCTGCCAGCTCATGGGTCCTGTGGGATCAATTCACCCTGTGTGGAGCTGGCAGGGAAGAAATTAATCCTCTGGCCCACCCGCCAGGCAGCTGAAGCTGCCACACAGCCACACGTCCCTCCAAAGGCCACCACCATCCCACTCCAGGGCTCCCTTTCCTCCCCTCTCTCTGGCCCAGCTGCCAGCACTAGGCCACTGCTCTGGTGTCACTGCAGAGCAGCCCTGCCCCACCTGAGCTCTTGTGGCAAAACTGTCATGTACACCTTCCAGTGTGAAGACTTTCCAGTAAAGACTGAAATGTCCCCATCAGAAGTGGCAGTGTGGACAGCAGGTGGCTTGGAAGAAAGCTCAGAGAGGTGCAAGTTGTTCCATTGCCCAGTGTGGACTGGTAACTCTGAATCCTACTGGTTACAGCCTAAGTAACAATGCAGGTGCTACACAGCCCCTTAGTACAGAAACACTCACCACTCCACCTCAGAAGTGTCACTGTTTCCCTCTGTGTCCCTGTCCTAAAAACCTCCTGTTCCTAAAGGACACTTTCTGGACTGTAGCTCTGCCTTGTCCAAACATACTATGACCAGACCTCTCCTGGTCTAAGTGTCCAGATGTGATATTAAAGAAACTTCCACAGGGACCATCATGATGTCAGATTATTGTCGCAGCCCCTTTTGGGTCTCTGGCTTAGGTCCCTCCTAGATCAGGAGCTGCTCTGCCAAAAGGGTTCCACTGACAAGCTGCCATGTAAACAAACTGGGTGGGAGCTGAGGATTTATGGATGAGGCAGGGGAGATCCCCCTGCTGCACACGTCTGCCCAGCCAGTGACTTCTGCACAGACCAAAGAGACGTGTTTGTTAGTGTGAGCAGCAGGTTCGCCGGCGGGTGAGTTTACAGCGAGATGGATATAAATAAATAGAAGAAGAAAGGACTTTCCCTGCACTGAGGAGCAGCATCCTGCCTGCCCAGGGAAGGCTGGCCTCTGGCTGGATGCTGGTGGGAAGAGAGACTTTCCTCAAGGAAAGGTTGAGGTTTCCTCAAGCCGCTGTTGCCAAACACACCTAGAGGGATTTCATTTTGAGAGGGGGTAAATTGCCACCAGCACTGTCCCCAGCACAGGGCACAGCAGGGGCACCCGTGGGGCACAGGTGGGTGGATGCTGCTCTGTATCCATGAGGAGAAAGCAGCAGGGAGAGGACGTGCAGGGCCAAGTAGAGGAGGCACAGGGAGCAGGGTGGGGGAGCCTTTGGGGCTCGATGTTACCAGGGCAAAGAGCTGCAACCTGAGCAGAGACCTTTCCTCTCGGGCTGCTCCTGAAAAAACACTGTTCAGCACAAGTGATGAGAACTGCACCTGGGAAGACCCTCCCTCAACCCGGGTTCACTTCCCAACAGCAAGAGCCCACAAACCTCCAGGCTTCAGCCTGGCACTGAGATCAAAAGGGAAAAGGTTGATTTAAAGGGACCATAAAGTATTATGGGCTGCACTGGTGCAGCTTACCCCAGCTCAGCTGAGCAGGGGGGCCCAGGCTAGGCTAAGCCCCAAAAAGGGGTTTCAGAGGTGAAAGTGATAGCTTTAGGGCTTTGATGCATAGGTGAATTCAAAGGGCATTCAGCAGCAGTTCATTCTTCCAAGTCTGGAGAAGTCCTTTGGGATCTGCTGCAGCAGCAAACATGATAAAGAGTGGCTCCGTTCCTGAGGTGAGGCATTCCTGGGACACAGGAGAAGAGGGTCTGCAAGCACAACCTTCCCCTTCCCATTCCCCATCTCATTCTCCTTCCCCAGCCAGTGGTGCTTCCCAAAACGGCCTTTGGAACCCCTTGGCCCTGCTTTGGTGCTCCTGTGAGCATGAGGGGCTGCAGGGCGGGGGCTGTTGTGGCTGTGCCTGCTGGGGCAACCAGCAGGAATGTCAGGAGAGACTGATCTTGGGGTGCTCAGTGCACAAGGTCTGCGTGCCAAGAGAGCTCTTGGGGCACAGCCGTGCCTCTCCACCATGGGTGTCCTGGGGTGTAGAGCCAGGACATGCCACGCCAGCTGAGTTACCATCCTGCGAGCAGGGACAGCTCGGCTCAGGGCAGCAGCAGCCCTGGGAACGCGGCGCTGGGCTCCATCAACCCTCTGGCGCCCTAAACCTGGAGCTTGAGCTCCGGCTGCTCCGGCCAGCCCAGGCGCTGCCACCTGGGGCACCAGGTGGAGCAAAAACCCCAGGTCATCCCCCCCTGGGCAGTTTGCAGTCAGTGCCACCTGTGCCCACCCCGGCTGCTCCCCCCCCCCGGGGCAAACGGGGGTGCCCAGCAGACGGGGGGATGTGAGGCAGGGACACGGGACTGGCGATCTCCGGGGCTGGGACCCCCCCCGGCAGCCCTGAGCCGAGCAGGCTCCTGGCGGAGCTACCGCGATGGGGGCTGCGGTGCGTGCGGGGAAGGGGCAGAGCCCGGCTCCGCGCTCCCGGGGTCCCTCCGGGAACCGACCCCCGGTGGGTCCCGGAGCCTCCCCGCTGCGGGGCAGGTGCAGAGGGGGTCGGGGGGGGTCGGGGGGGCTGGAGGGGTGGGTGGAGCGGTCCCCCCTCAGCCCCGCACCCCGGGCAGGCTCCGGCGGCCGGTCCCGCACCCGGGCGGGGGATGCTCCGCCTCTTCCTTAACTCTTGGGGGGCCGGCGCGGAGCCTGGGGGAGGCGGGCAGCGGCGGGGGGCGGCCGGTGGGCCCCGAGCGGGGGGACACAGAGCAGCGGGCAGAGCCCGAGCTCCGAGCTGGAGCCGCCTCACCCCCCCCGGGATCACGGCGGGACCCCCCGCGCTCCCGCCCCGCTGCTCCCCCCCTTCTTCCCCCCGCCGGGATGCGCTGCCCACCCCTCACCTGGGGCTGGGCCCGGGCAAGGTGAGAGCCCCCCCCCACCCCCCGGTAGCCCCTGGCCACAGCCCCCCAGCCCCCCGCTTCCTGCCCCGCCAGCCTCCCCTCCTCCGCGGGCTGCAAGAAGTTAATTTATTTTTGGAAAAGCAGCTCTGAGAGTTTGTCTGATTCCACCCGCACCAGCTCCTTTCACTCTATTTTAAACCGGTTCTTACTGTGCTTCAAGTTTATAAAAACAATCCCTGCTCCCTGATAAAAGCAGCCCTAAGCCGCGGAGAAAGCAAAGGAGTCCCCAAAGCGGCATCTGCCTCCTGCAGGACGCTGTAGCTCAGCCGAAAAGTTTGCAGGTAATTTACGTTTCCTACTTAACGTCTTTCTGCTCTTCCAGCTGCTTTCTCCCGTGCGTGTTTGGTGCTGCTGACACACCCAGCGCCGAGGAGGCAGAGCCCGGGTCTGGCATCGCCTCTACCTGCTGCTTCTCCCGGGTTATTATTGGTGGGGCCGCTTGTGCCTGGCAGGGCTGGGACCCCCATGGAGCGAGGCACCTGTTTGGGGACAGGTGTGTTCAGCAAACCAGGCGGAGAGGCTGGCAGGGGAATCTGGAGCGGGTGCAGCAGGTGGCTTTGCACAGGGAGGATGGTGGTGAAGGGCCATGCCAGGCTCCCAAAGGCTCCTGCTTTGCTGCAGCCATTTGGAGGCTGCTGTGATGGTGATTCTAACCCCTCCACCCCAGCTGGGGCAGGGGATATCCCTCCCAGAGGGCCAGGCTGTTTGGCAGCACCCTGCCTTTATTCCCCCTGCTCCTGCTTTGCCAGGACTGTGTCACGGCTCCAGTAACTGTGCAGGGTTGTTCTGGTTGCACCAAACGCTCAAGCCGTGTAATGTGACTTCTCTGTGACTCACCAGTGCAGCCCACAAGAACTGTTTGGAAAAAAGGTTCCCAGCATCGTTCCCGCTCAGAAATCCAGGGCGTTTATGGACTGCTTTGTTTCTTTGCACTGAAGGGCATTGCAACGTGCTGCCAGTCATACCCTACTGATGTCACCTCTTGAGCACTAGGGCTCTCGGAGGAGGTTTTCTCAGCCTCGTGCAGGGCTTGCTGGTGTGTCAGGGTTAATGGTTTTGAAATCCCCGCCTTGGCAGCCCGTTCCCAGCACAGCTGGACACTGCAGGAGCAGGACAGGGCTGTGCCGGCTCCTCTCCTCCTCCTCGCAGGCTGCGGGACCCAGTGCTGCCCCTGCTGACCTCTCTTCTCATCGGAGCAGCCTTCAGCCCATGTGCATGTTTGGGTGTTGTGGGTTTGTTATTTTTTTTTTGGAAAAGGGACGAGGCTCAGGTTTTAGCACCGTGTAACACAACTGCTGCTGTGCTGAGATCCCTCTGAGTCCTGCTTGACTCTTCCCTGCTGCCTGTTAGCAAAGCACACGGCATTTCAGCTCTGAGTGGGTAAAACCACCACCAAAATAGCAGAAAAATTACAGTTATTTTTTAGGATTGCATGACCCAGTCTCTCCTAGAAATGCCATTTGCCAGACGGCCCAAGGGACAGCAGAAGTCAGTGACCCCATGTCCCCCTCTCTGATGCTGTCTCTCTGGTGCTGTCCATGTCTCTTAGTGGTCCAGCACGCAGGGAAGTGTGGTTGTTGTGTGGAGTGTACAGGCTAAAAATAGTTTCCCCCTCGTGCTCCATCTGAATGGGCAGCCGTGTATGACTGTACATGGATTTGTCTGATAGTCCCTTTTCAGTGTAAGAGACAAAATATCTTAGTTATGGCTTTGTTCTTCAGCTAACAATGGGTAGCTAAAAATATCCGGCTTTGTTCCACTCAATAAAGTTCTCTCAAGGGGAGACACTAACGTTACTTTTTTTGCCAAATCCGTGCAAAACGCAGCCAAAGAAAACGCACGGTTTTGCCAACAGCTTTTCATAAAACATGTAACCAGCAGAAAACTCTCTGCTGTTGAGTGAGCAGGGCTGCAGTGTCTGCTGCACGCAGCCGCCCGGGGCTCCTGCCTGCCCCGTCCCCGGGAGCATCCCAGGAGGGGGAAGCCTGTGGCCTCCTCCCCACCCTGCTCCTCCGCCGGGCTTGGCAGGCACCGGGTGATGAGCTGCTCGTGCCTGGCAGGGGGAGATGGTCCCGTGGCTGCCAGTGGCAGCTGGTTGGTGGTCGCTGTGGTCTCGCTCCCATTCCCTCATGTCCCGGTTGCTGGCAGCCGGGGTGGGAGGCCAGCCAAGCCGGGCCGGTCCCGCTGCGCCAGCGCTGTGTTAACAGCCTGGCACGGCTGCTGCAGCACTCGCAGCCTGACAGCCAGGAGGAAACCAGCAGAGACCTCACTGGGCTGGCACAGGCCCCGTGGAGAGGGAGGAGATGGGCCCTCCTGCTCTCACCCCCCACCTCCAAATCGAATCGCTGCCTCCCCGCTGCTGCTCCCCCTTCCCCCTGCCTTCCCTCCGGCTGCAGCGCTGCCCAGGTGGGTCCTGCTCCCAGGAGGGTCAGGGAGGCAGGAGAACCAGTCCCAGCCTTTGTGTCCATGGAGGGCAGCTTGCTCCTTGGGTGACACCCCCCCCGGGCAACCTTACAGCCATGACCAGAGCAGATCCAGGTGATCCCAGCTGAGAAAGCCCCTCTCCCTCCCAAAGCTGCTTTGGATGAGTGAGCAGCCTCACAGTTTGCAACAGCCACTTTGCTTTCTCATTTACAAGTGCCTAGTTTCGACTAGAGACCTGCCCACCAGGTGCTTTCTAGGTTGGACCGAGTCTTGTTTTAGCTTTGCCCAGCCAACAGGAGAAGAGGTTGAGCTTCTACCTTCCGTGGCACTGCAGTTTTCCAGGCTGCAAATCATTCTTGTAGCTCTTAGAACTCATTCCCATTTTCCTGCATCCCTCCTGTTGTGTAGGCACAATGACCAGTAATGATCTCCCTGGTTCTGGGTGACTTCCTCTGTGCTGTGTTTGCTCTCCAAGCCACAGTGTCATGTCCAGAGCTTCTACTCAGTTTTCATTGTGCCCCTTCCTGCAACCTTGTCACGTTTCACACGTGGCCATGTTGAACCCCACTGGCGTTCAGGTAGGGACATTTCAGAAGAGCAGAGAAGGCCTGTGGATGGTGGCAGCAGCAGTCCCCTGTGCTAAGGCTGGTGGAGCTGGTTTGATGCCAGTGAGGCTGGTGATGAGGAGGGACGCAGGCCAGGGGACACGTGGCTCCTCCACGTGTCGTGGCTGAAGCACAGCCTGGCTCTGCCTGCTGGTTGTCCTGCTCCTTCACCATCCCTGGTGTGTGGGACCTGTCTGATGCCCAAAGGTCTGAGCTCCAAAGGTGGGCTGCCTGCCCCGGGTGGACAAGGGTGTCTTTTGGGAAGAAGCTGCTGCCTGAGGTGATTCATGCAGTGTTTGCTGCCGCAGCCTGCCCGGAATGAACCTGCTTTATTTCTTGGCCTTCCTGCCTGTTCCTGGAGAGGAGCTGAGTTAATGTGCTGGGTATGAGATGGCAAAGAGATCCAGCCCCTGCTCTTGGGTTCGGGGTGTCCACCCCATGAGTTCGGGGTACCTTGGACCAGGGGTGCAAACACAGGACAGAGCTCCCTGAGCTGAAGGGCAGGGACCTGTTGGGATGTTGCTCTGCTAGATGGGACACTCTACACCTACAACCAGGACGTGGGGGCTCCTGGCTTGTGACATGGGGCATCATACATTGGGATGGTTCACCTGGCCAGCAGAGGATACTCCTTTGGGGTGGGATCTCATGACTAAGGGTTTATGCATGTGGTTATCTGCTGTCCTGCCAGCTGGTGCTGCTCATCAGGTGCTAATGACTTTGTTTAAATGATGAGGTAACTTCTGAGAACCACAGGGAGGACCAAGCTGCTAGGTCTGTGGTGCACAGGGCTTCCTGGTCAGCACGCTCCTCTCGCCAGGTTCACAGAACACATGGGTGATCCTGCTCTCAGGATTGTCCCCTTCCATGCCTTGGTGCTTGGCACCTAATCCTGAAGCCAAACTAGACAGTGCTTTATGGTTCTCTGGCCACTGCACCTGGGACACGTCCTGCAACACATCCCAGGCTCACAGCAGCCACCAGCTCGGTGCTGTTGCATTGTCCTGGAGAAGTCACCAGGGCACGGCACGTACGTCTGCCTTTCCTGACTCATGTTGATTTATGTCCCAACCTCAAGCCAAAAATACACTTTGCAGACAGGGGCACTGTTGGAGCAGATGCAGAGGGCTTATCAGCTGTCCCCAGGGGCTTCCTGGCTCTGGAGCTCATTGTGAGGGTGTGACAGCCACGAGCACCCTCAGGATTGGGGCCATCCTTCTCTCTGGGCATGGGAGTGTGGGGTCTGCAGGGGTGGCAGTGGGACTCTGTGCCTGGAGTGTGCTGCATGTGGTGGGTAAAGTTTCTCCTCCACAGACAGAGCTAATGGAGAACAGTCAACCTCCCAGGCAGCTGGTTTTTGTTAGGATGTTTGTCTACCAGCAGACTGTGCAGTGAGATTCCTGGTGTCCACCCATTGGGCATCCCCAGTGGGCCTGCAGGTGTGTGATGAAGGTGGGGGTGGTCTCTTCTCACAATTAACATGTGATAGATCAAAAAGAAGTGGCCTCAAGTTGTGCCAGGGGAGGTTTCTTCCTCGAAAGGGGGAGCACAGGCTGGCCAGGGCGCTGGTGGAGTCACCATCCCTGAAGGTGGGTATTCAAAAGCCATGTAGATGTGGTGCTGAGGGACGTGGTTTAGTGGTGCACTTGGCAGTGCTGGGGTAATCACAGCATGGGTTGGGTTGGAAGGGACCCCAAAGATCATCCAGATCCAGCCCCTGTGCACAGGCAGGGACACCTCCTACTAGATTAGGTTGCTCAGAGCCCCATCTTATGGTTGGACTTGATGCTCTTAAAGATCTTTTCCAAGCAAAATGATTCTGTGATCTTATGAAGAACCAATAGATGCCTTTGCAGAGCCAGGAAGGAGTTAAATGAACTAAAATAAAATCCAGGCTCAAATAAGCAGGGTTTCCCACCCACCCCTCATGCTGGCCAGGGTCTAGCCCAGCCTGGTGCACCCCAGCCCCAACAGCCCCTGCTCTTCTCTGGCTCTGTCCCAACATTGCACAGTGGAGGCTGCAGGAGACCTTGGGGTGCCAAGAGCTGATCTTTGGGAACTGCATGGCAGATGTGGGACCTGCAACAGCACTGTGCCAACCCCACTGGGACACTCACCAGTGCTGCCAGTGCTGAGCACGTGCCCAGGAAGGTTCCTCAGCATCTGTCCCTGAAGGCTCTGCTCAGGAGAGAGGGCATCACCTTGGTACTGCGTATCTCAGGGAACATCATCCTGCCCACAGGCAGGCTCTGGCCTCTTATGGAGAAGCCTGCCCATGTCTTTTTGTATGTCAGCAGCACAAATGGTGTCCAGTCTGCCTGGTATTCTCCATTCCCAGTAAGTATCTGGGACACACCAGTGAGCTCACTGTGCACCTGCCTAGGTCAGGCTCCTGGCAGCCTGCAGTGTTCCCTTTGTTCCATTGCCCTGTCACAGCCTGCACAAAGCCACTGCTGCCCTCTCTGTTGGCATCAGTGTGAGCTCAGGATCCCCTGTCTCCTCTGCCCAGCCTTGCCTCAGCCCTGGGTGGGCAGTGGGTGCTGAGGGTGGCCTGGGGGACAGCTGGTGTGGCTCTGTGCTGGGAAAGGCTGAGCAAAAGCATGACCTGCAGAAACTTGCCCTTCTTCCCTCTGGCTTGCTCTGGGTCAGCTCTCCAGGCTTGCCCTGTGGTGTGCCTGCAGTGCCAGCCCCACTGCCCAGGGGCTGTCCTGCAGCAAAGCTGTCCCTGAGCCTGCAGAGCTGCCACCCCCATGCAGCAGCTCACACCTGCCTTCTGTGGCTTCCTGGACCAGTCCCCAGGTTCTTCTCTCCTTCTAGTCCCCAATCCCATTAACTGCAGGGCTGGTTTTAGCCTTTATGTTATTTCTCAGTCCTCTCAAGGCCAATACCTCCCATGTGCTGCTGGAGCCAGCAGAGGGGAAGGAAACAAAGGGGCTATGTCTTGGCACACTCTTACTTAGAAGGGCTTCTCTGCTCCTAGGATGAGTTTGCGAGCAACAGGGTGATGCTGTTCCCACAGTCATTAGTGTATTACTCCCAGACCGACCGAGTTGTGCAACTTCTCTGCGTTTCTAGAGGCTAAATTGCTGCTGAGGTAGGGCAAATGATCAAGAAACTGGGCTAAGCACCTCGCTGTAGGAGCTGGTTTCAAGGCATTCCTACAGGGACTTGCTGAAATGCAGAGGGACCTGAGGATGAAAGTGCTGAGGAGAGCACATGGACCCAATTGGGTGAGGATCCAGATCCAGCACATGGCTGTGCGTGATGTTCCCTATCTGCTCTGCAGGCTGAGGCAATAAATCACAGGGGATCACTAGGAGAAGGCCTGTCAGAGCAGGTCATTTTGCAGGGCTTTGACATCGGCCAGCCAGCTGCTGGACGGGGCATATGGAGTTTGTTTAACCAGCAGCAGCAGCAGCAGCAGCAGCACGTCGTGCCTTGGGTCCAACAGTGTGTTTCACAGTGCAAGTAACAATACCAGGCATTTGTTGCTGATGGAGGGTTGCAGTGCCACGTGGGATTTGCTCTCAGCTCAGGAAACGTTCCTGGGAAAGTCATTTCTCTCCCAGTGTCAGAAGGAGAGGCTCATCTCCTTTCTGAAGTGGGACGGTGAAAAATAACTCCCCAGAGATGTGGCAAATGCTGCAACACAGCCTCACATTGCTGTGAGCTCCAGCTCAAAGGACCCTGCTGTGTCCTGGTCCCTGGGTCCTATTTCTGCTCACCAAACAGCACGTAGGCATCTGCACCAGGGGCTGTCAGCACCAGCCCAGGAGCCAGCCCGGGCTCAGGGCAGAGGAGCAGCTCCTTCCCTGGAGATGCCTCTCTCTCTCATGCACAGGCACGTGTCCCAGTGCCACTCGGGCTGTCCCAGGGGTGGCTGCAAGCAGCCCAGCTGCTGTGGGCACAGCCAAACCTACTGCTCCCTCCAGCCTCACTGCTGAGCGGAGTCCAATGGCAGAAATGGTCCTTTAGGTGGTATTTGAGCTTGGGAATTTCCTTCTGCCGTTGCTTATGCATCCCTGTGCTGCTGCTCCGTGCTCACTCTGTTCCTCTGAGGCTTTTCTGTAAGGCCTGTGTCCCCCCAGGTTGTGACATCCAGCCCTGCAGAGAAGCCAGGGCTTCTGCATCCTCATCCCACTGCACTTTCCCTGCAGGAAAGGTCTCCTCCTTTTTTTAGCAGTGCAATCAAAACAGGCCTGAAGGTGCATGGCTCCTTTACCCCATCAGTGCAGCAGTTCCCAGGCCCTCCTGGCAGGGACTGTCTCATGGCACCTGGTGCTGTGGGGCCACCAGGGTCTTCCTAGGGTCCAAGAGGTTGGGTGATGTTGCTGCACGGGACGCTCCCCATCATCCCAGATCACTGTCCTGTCGTCATGCTTCATCTTCAGGGATGTGGCTTTCAGAAGGGTTTCTAAACACACTCCTTAGTTCAGTTGTAACAAGAAGGATACCAAAAATATATGATATTAAATTGCCTCAAGCTGCAGTGCCAGCACTGGTTTCCTCCTGAGGAAACTGCTCCTCCAGACCCCACTCCAGGTCTGCAGAGCCATGGAGAGCAGCAGAGGCAGAAGGCTGAGGGGCAGTGGTGGCCACAGCTGCTGCCTGAGGGTGTAGCTAGTAACTGCTGTGTCCTGCTGAGACAACTCCCACCAGTCCTGTCTTGGACAAGGCATCAACCGGCTCCCAAGTCCCAAGCTCTGGCTCGTACGGCCTGAGCACAGGGAGCAGAGAGGGTTGAAAGGTGGAAAGGTCCTGGGCACAGCAGGGAAAGGGGATGGGGTTGTTGTTTGGGACAAATGGGAGATGGTTTCCTAGGAGGACAGGTGCTCAGCCCTGGGTGCAGGAGGTGACCTGCTGCTGGGAGAGGAGCTCTGCTGTTACTACAGCACAAGGGACTCTCGCTACAGCCGGGACATAAAGAGTGCACTGAGGACTGGTGGTTAACCCATAGCACACAGCCAGGCCTTTGGAAAGATAAGGGATGTCTAAGCTGGAGTGGGAGGCAGCAGCTCTTTGGAGAAGAGTGGGATGTGCCAAGAGCCCTGGTTTTGTACTCTGTGTTTTGACAATAACCCGTGCAGGCTCTTCCGCTGGGGATTTGCACCCACACAGTGTACTTGCTGGTATCTGCTCCCCTGCTCCACACCAACCCACTGCAGCACACGCTCTGGCTGCCCAGCTCCCCAGCCATTTGTCACTGAGAAATTCAACTTTCTGAAGCCTGCAAGCTTGCTAAGAATAAACTTAATAAATTAGTGAGCATATTTAAAGTGCACCACTGCTCGCTGATCTGGCATTTTAATCTACTCGTGAAGCTATCCAGAGTGTTTGCTCAGCGTGTGGCCAAGTTCTGAAATATTTGCATGCTGCTATTGTCAGTACATCTTCTGACCCTTTGCAAAAGGATGGCAGGAGGAGTGAATTTATAAGAATCTTCCACTGGCGAAGGTAGCAGAGTCGTTCCTGCCAACACGCTGGGTAGAGTTATCTCCCTGAGATCATCTTCGCCTGTTATTCCGATCCGGTGGGTGAGGTACAATTAAACAATGCAGCTGTGGTGGTTTATGCTCTGCAGGGCTACATATCCTCTTCAGTGACACACATTCTTTGCAGGTCAGTTGTAAAACACGTTTGATGTTGGCACAGAGGCAGGCGGAGCAAACTGAAGCCGCTCTTCCCGCCTGGGAACGACGGCGGCTGCAGGTTAGCCTGACCCCTGCTCTGCTGAGGCCAGGGGTGCCCTGCCCAGCTCCCTCCTGCCTCCTCCCTGTGGCTGCAGGCAGGTGGGCAGTGGGAAGAGGGGACTTGTGCAAGCCAGACAAGACCCAAGGTGCTGTGTGCAGGGCTCCAGGAGCTGGCTGTCCTCCCCTCCTCCTCACTTGGTTCAGTGGTGTGGGTAACGGCCCCTCCACGGGCTGGCTTTCCTGCAAGCCACCTGCTTAGAATCATGGAATCCTTTGGGTTGGAAGAGACCTTTAAGATCATCAAGTCCAACCATTACCACCACCAAGGTCACCACTAAACCATGTCCCCCAGTACCACATCTCCACGACCTTTAAATCCCTCCAGGGACGGGGACTCCAGCCCCTCCCTGCACAAGGTGTAGAGTCTGACTCTGCAGTCCTCACAAACCTCCTAGAGCTGCCTTCACTGTGAGGAGGATGCAGAGATGTCCAATCCCTGTCCTCCTGCCTCCAAGGCACTGGAAAGACTTCAGAGTTTCCCAGACTCTGCAAGGAACCCAGGAGGCCCTGGCCACTGCTTCACTGCACAGAATTTGGCATTTTGAGACAGTGGATTGTCTGCCCTTACTTAGACATGTATTTAGTGCCAGATGAGTTGTGTCCTAAGCTGCCTGTGAAGGCTATGCCTGCTCACCCAACTGGGGAGAGTGATCAAGAACCCTGACCCCACAACAGAATGTCTCCCATCCTTGTCAGTTTTGAGAGGTCAGAGTTTCTGGGCAACAATTTTGCAAATCATTTCAGACATGTCATGGAATATGGATGGCAGCAGCTCTTCCCATGCTTGGGGTCCTAGAAGAGCCTTCACAGCCTGGGCAGATGAAAGGTCAGTCCTTGGTACACGGTACAGGTGGGAGCAGCTAGGTTGTGTGCAGCTGAAGAACCAGAGGTGCCATGTGAGCAGTCAAGGTGGCAGTGCTGGAGGGAGAGAGGGAGCAGGAGAATGGGAGAGGATGGGTCCGGGTCACCATGAGATGTTCCTGCTTGAACATCTGAAGAGAATAAGACAGACTGCTTGACATGTAGGATCAGGGCAAGTCAGAGCTTAGGTAGGAGGACACAGAACCAGGTTTTGTGAGAAAGGCCAGTTTTCAGCTAATCTAGGGTACAAAAAAACACCTAAGAATTTGAAAGAAACCTACTTAAGAACAAAAGCCTTATTTTTTTTTAGAAAATTAATAGTAAAAAGTCAGTTCAGAGGCAGATGGAAAAGGGGAATCAAGAAAGCAGAAATCAGAGGGATGAGAGCTGTGAAGGACAAGGTAAGGTGGAGGCCACAAGTGCCCTGGTGTCACATCTCTGACAGGGAAGGAAGTCGCCAGGATTGCCCAATGCTCACTAGCAGGTGCACCTGGCCAGCTGTCCTTCCCTGCTCCAATTCATGGCATGTCACCTTTCAGACTGTTTGTCCCTTCTAAAATTGGCCATAACTGACCCTTCATGCTGGAGGCTTCAGTCCCACGACAGGACCATGTGTCTGCATGGAATTCAAAACACCCATGGGTCCCAGGCTGCCAGGGCAAGGAGGTCCTAAGGAGCAGGTCTTGGAAGGAGGAGAGGTTGCTTCTGCCATGCTTCATGATTTAATAAAGCTGCCAGGATGATTCTCCTCCTTTGCTCTGTAAGATCACTGCAGGGCTAAGAAATGGACGCAGCTTTCTTTGTAGCAGTTTACCACCAGAAAATATGTCCATATTGAAGCTTTTGGTGTCACTGAGGCCTGATTGAAAGGGAACAGTGGGACTGTAAGTACAAGCTGAGTCAGCAAGAGTAGTGATGGTTTCATTTGCAGAGCTCCTTTCCACCATTGTTTGGATTAAGAGGCCTTCAGACACTTCTGTGACCATCTAGTCTGGCTACCAGGTATAATTTGAGCTCAGATTTATTCCTGCTTGGATTGGAGCAAGCAAGGAAGCCTGATGTCATAATTGCTGATGGTGGAGATTCCCATGCTGCCTTAGGAAATTGTTCCAGTGGTTAATGATCCGTGCTGGTGTGCCAGCAAGCATTGTGCCATGTTCCTAGTTTCAGTTTGCCTAGCTTCAGGTTCCAGACACTGGATCATTCTGAAGCTCCATCTGCGAGGTTGGAGTCTTCTGTGGGGAAACACATCTGGTCTAGATACCCCAGCACCTGGTTTTTGTCAAGCAGAATCGATGGAGCTCTGGAGATCTCTCACTGCATGATTGGTTCTCTTTAATAATCTTCACAGCTTTTCCCTCAGTCTCAACATGTGGTGAGGACCAGAAGCAGGTGCTGGTGGGCACGAGGCACCCAAGTGCAGAGCAGGGTGGTTTCTCTGCTGCCCAGGGAATGCACCCACCTTTTGGCCACTGTCACATCCAAGGAGGGTACAACCAGGCTCTCCCAGGCTCCCCACAGTCTCATAGTCACCACTCCCCAGGACAGAGCACCCTGACTTGTACGTGTGGTCAATAATCTGCTGCCTTGATCCTGGATGTATGACTATATTTGGCTGGTTTGACTCTCTGCTTGTGCCCAGGGTAACCAGCAACCCGGGCCCGTTCTGCACCAGCCCTCTGGCTTCTGCTCTATGTGCTGGTCTCACCATCTCAGTGTCATCAACAAACGTTACCACAGATGATTTAATATTTGTTCAGATCATTGATAAAAACATTGAACAGCACAGGGCCAAGAACCAACCCCTGGGGAACTCCACTAAATCCACCCCTGCTGGGTGAGGAGTTCCCATTGACAATTGCATCTGAGACACGTCACCCAGCCAGCTTTTAATCTATTTAATATGTGCCATGTTGATGGTGTATTGTCCTAGTTTCTTGAGCAGCATGTCATCCAGTGCTGAGGCAACTGCCTTGCAGAAGGCTGTTACACCACCAAGATTCTTTTTATCAATCAAACTTGTAATTTCAGGGGGAAAAAAAAAGATGGATCTTAGTTGAACATGGTTTCCAGAAGTCTACGTGAATTAGCATTAATCATATTTCTTTTACTTAAATCTCTCTGCTGCATGTCAAGGCAGCCTTGGGAGGTGACTGCCCAGAGCTGGTGCCAGGTTGACAGCCCAACCAGGGTCTGGTCCAGCCAAATTCTGCTCCCAACCACTGGCAAACACAAGCTGTCTTCCGTTGCTGTCGATTGCTCCAGTGCATCCACCCAGAGACAGACACAACCAACAACTTCAGAAGAGCTATATTTATTCCTTTTATATGGAGAAAAATCACTTCTCATCAGCTTCAGGTTTGCAGCCCATACATTGTCCTCAGCTCTTGGCTTTCCTTATCAGGTTTTGACAGTTTCTCACTTCTCATTCGTTATGATCAGTTCCCATTTTCTTCAGTTAAATAGGGTTTTCTTCTTTTTCCCAGTTGTCTTCACTTCCCTCACAAGCCAGAACCATCTATTTCTTTCTTTCTTTTTTTTTTTTTTTAACCAATGTTGCCTTCTTTTGCAATTGTGGGATTGTGGTTTTGGGGCAACGAGTGAAATGTTTTTCAACAATTCCCACTTAGCATTCACATTTTTCTGATTAAATTCCTTCTCCCAATTGATTTGGTTGGTAATTGTTTTCAGCTCTGTGAAACAGACTCTTTTTTAGCATCAAGTAGATGCATTTTCAGAGCTTCACTTTAAATATTCACTTTATTGTCATCTTGCTTTTCGGTTAAAGTAAAATAAAACACTGACTCTTGGAGACATTTGGCATGTGTTTTAGGGTCACAGAACTGGGAAATGGAAACTGTTCCAGAGAAAAGTGTTTTTCATGAAACGTGGGTTAGGTTTTTTTGGTTTTTTTTTGTCAAAATAAGTATTAATTTGAATAAAATGAGGCTTGTCTAAAATCCAGCAGCAGGAAGGTGGCATTGTCCTTCTTCTGGCAACTGAAGATTGAGACATTTAGGCTGAAACTTTTCTGATTCTCCAAATTTCCTCAACCTTTTGAGTCCAGCAGCTAAAATTAGAAGCTCTGTAATTACTTGGGGGTTGTTCAGATTTCAGTGGAAACCCTTTTAAAATAAATAAATAAGAATAAATTCTTAATTTTTGATAGGAAATGTACATTTCCTTTTGAAACGGTGAATTTCATGTCCAAAATGCCACATTTCATTGACAAAACACTTGAGCAAGCAGTTGTGACTCATTTTGTGGGGGATGCCCACAGCTGGAAGGTCTCTCTCCTGAGCTGCCCAGCTCATGGCAGGACTTCCCTGTCCTAGAAACAGGTCCCACTGTTCATCCTCCACCCAGAGCAATGGTGCAGTAGGTGACTGGCTGTTTTATCCCCAGAAGAGACAGGGGGGTAGATACTGTTGGGCAGCATGTGCTGGTCCAGCAGCTGAACCACCCTGTGTGTGGTGGAGATCTCGTGCTCTCCTCTGGGAAGTGGGTGAAGACCAACTGGGGAGAAAAGAGCAGGTCTCCTTCTGCAGCTTCCCTGGGGTTGCTGGCAGTGTGGCCCATCAGGGGTGCACAGAGGGAAGAGGAAAGTCCAGAGTGGTTGCAGCCCAGGACTGGTTGCAGTGGGACCAGGTTGCTTGATAAGGAGAAGGCAGGTGGCCATGGATCCAGGTGGACAGGCTCCTGCAGGCACTTCCCTGCCTGGAACCCCCAGAGAACCCTGAGGATCAGGAGAGTGGATTGGCCACTCCAGCCATGAGGTTGGGGCTCTACTGGCCCACAGGAGAATTCCAAGTGAGCAGGACTCAACACAATCCCTATCTGTGCGCCCTCCTGGTAGGACAGTTTGGCTGCATGGAGCCTTTCCCTCACCCCTCCTCTGGCTTAGACCCCAGGGTCTGTCTTCCAGCCTCTGCTCTGCCCAGGCATGGCACGCTGCCTCTGGAGGGAAGATTACAGGAGTTAATGTCTCTTATTCTCACGAGTCACTTTTTCATTCACACATTAAGTTTCTGTGGAACCATTTGCTGGCTTTCAAAGTCAGAAGGAACCATCTACCCTGACCTCTGCATAGCAGGCCAGGGACTTTCATCTGCTGATTCTTGCATCCTGTCTGCAACATCTGGTCAAGAAAAAAAAACAACAACCCTCATTTTACAAGGAGGTACCCAGTCCTGAATGAAAGCCTTCTTACTGAAAGCAAATCTGCTGCATCCTGGCCAAGTTGGGCCAAGGGGCCAAGAAGTGCTGAGTGTTAAAAGTACACTGCATATTTCTGTGTAGATCCTGGGCTTTGCCTGCCAGATGAAGGAGCACTCTGCCAGAGAGGTCTTCCTCCCACGCTGGCATGGCTGGAGAACTGGAGCTGCTTCTGCTTGTCTGCAGAACAGAAAGCTCTTTGTTCTTGGGGGAGCTCCTGGTTTTCTCCAGACCTTCTGAGCTCCATTATCACTCCCAGAGCCCATGGCAGGCCAGGCAGGCTTCTCTCTCAGTTCCCATCTTTCTCTTCTTCTGCTTCCTACCCTGAGGAGACCAACAAGGCCTGCACATGCTGTTAAGGGAAGTATTTCTTGGATGGGTGCTTCCTCATGGCTTGCCTTTCCCAGTCCCCAGCTGGGAGACTTTATTGACCGGTCCATAATGGACACTCTTTTCTCAGTTGCTTTACCAAGGGTTGCTGCACTCCACTGTTGTGTCTGTGCTCAACAGGTTGTCAGGGCCTGGTGATGGACAAACCTTAGGGAGGTGGTGGTGTTTTCCAGTTCCTCCATGCCCCCAGGACCCCCCCAGTCCCACACTCCAGCTGCCCCCGAGGCATCCTGCTCACTCAGTGGGACAACAGCTCCCCTGGGGTGGCATAAAAGCAGAGCCTGAGTGACACTGTTGCTTTCAACTCCCCTCTACCCCAACCTCAGGAGCCTCTTGGCTGACCCTCAAGAAGGACCCAGTGCCCGTGAGCCGTGCTCCTGGGACATCCCTCACCGTGGCATCCAGGTCTGCTCGTGCACCCCCCTCTCCCCCCAGCCCTTGGTCACGTACCTCGTGCTCAGAGCAGCCCAGACAGACTCTCTGGCAGACTCTCTGGCATCGTTGGGTTTTTTTTGAGCTTGATTAATGGGGCCAACATCTCCTCCAGATTGAACTCGAGAAAATACCATTATCTCCTGCTCAGTGACTCAGATATTGTGTGTTGCAACATCTTGTTGGTAATGTCAGATTGCAGGCAACTCCATTAAAAATGAGCATTTTACCCTGGACAGGGTATTAACTCTGAAATGAAAGCTGTATTTATTGCCTTTAGCCATGAGCCTCCAGACTCTTCCAGAATAAATGTTTTTAGTTCCGTGCAAGAAGATTCTGGCACTTATAGGCCAGAGGCTTCTAAGGGGAGTTTATATCCCATGTGCACCCCCTGCCATACCCTGGGCTGGGGGTTACCAGGCCACATGATGTCATGGCAGATACCATGAGCCTCATTATGCTGGGATGAAATACACACCCCACCCCACAGCTGCTCCTTTCTGACTGAGTGCACAGGGTAAATACCAGCCAGGAGCATGTGCTGAAGTGTTTTTGGCCCTTCTCTGCCGTGTGAGGGTGGAGGGGGTTGATGGTGGCTCCATCCCCAGCAACAAGGCACCAGCCCTGGCACTGCGATGGGATGGAGCAGAGCTGGGGCTGGCATGACACCACTTGTTAGCTGTAGGAGGGCCACTGTGGTCATATATAAAATTAAAAAATGGTTTGAGTTGGAAGAGACCTTAAAGATCATCTAGTTCCATCCACCCTAAGGCGTCTAATGGACACCTTCCCTTAAACCAGATTGCTCCAACCTACTCTTGAACACTTCAAGGGTTGGGGCATCCCCAGCTTCTCCGGGCAACCTGGGCCAGTGTCTCACCACCCTCACAGGAAAGAATTTCTCCCTGAGATCCAATCTCAATCTCCTCTCTTTCAGTTTTGAAATCACACCCACCCCTCATCCTATCTCCCTGGGAAGGCCCAGCATGGCCGGGCTGGGAGGCTGCAGCCCAGCACTGGTTGGGATGAACAAGGTGGTGGGCTGGCTTAAAAGGCATTTTGTTTAGACTTATGTGGGGAAGAAAAGAACTGTTTCCCCCACACATACACCCCGGGGTGGCCAGGGCACCAGCCATGGGATCCTCAATCCCTGACCTGCAGGCTTTGCTCCTCAGCCTCCTCCTCTGCTGCCCAGGCAGGAGGTTTCTGCTGAACAAGAGGATTTCACTGAAATGGATGTTTTGCATAGAAAAAAGGTCTTCTCAGGAAAAAGATAATAACTGATTTTGTGAATGCAAGTATCAGAATCAAAATCAGGTGGCTTTGTTTGAATGGAAGTGATTGCTCAGTAGCATTTTTCAGTTAAAAACCAACAGAGATGAATCTTTAAAAGGATGGAGAGAAATTATGATGTTCTGTTTGTTTCAGCTTGAAGCTCCTGATGTGTGATTTTTTTTTAATTATTTATATTTTTTTCCTATTTTTGGAAAAACTATTTGGAATGGCTCTTAGATTGGGTTGACTGTTCATTCTGCCTGAGTTTCAGCTGGTGCCTGGCTCTCTTTCCAGCATTCCCCAGGGTCTACTTCCTGGAAGGTGGAACCATGTGCAGGCTCACAGGACATGGCCAAATGCACCTGCAGTTTCCAGACTGGCAGTTCATGATGAGATCCAGCCAAAACCAGCTTTCCAGTGATGTTTCCAGTGCCACAGAGTGGCCTGAAGCACAGCAAACATCACCAGCCCCTCACTCAAAGGACCTTAATTCTGTGGTCATACTGGAAGGGCCAAGAGAATGGAAGACTCCTAGCTTGCTTTGAAAGTCAGCATGATGTTGTTTGCACTCCCTAATGATGATGTTGAACCAGCAGAGTAAAAGCCACGAGGAGGAGGTGAGACCCCACCTCCCTGCAGCCCCAGCCGTGGTTTGCTGGGGCTGAGCTGGATCAGATGTCAGGAGCAGAGGCTGCAGATGAGGATGCTCATGTCCACTCCTTGTTGTTTCCACCCTCTGTTATCTTGCCACCCATGAGCCAAAGCCCCAGCTCCGGGCTGGCCTCCCTGCCCTCCTCCTCCCTCCCTTGTGGTGCGGGGTCCCTGCTGCCCCGCGGGGTGCCAGCAGTTCCCCCCAGAACATCCCCCCCAGGCAGCGGCAGAGCACAGGCAGGTCGTCACTCTCACCCCCCTTGGGAGGCCGGGATGGGGGTTGATGGATTGAAGGGCTTTTCCAAACAGGCATCGAGTCTAGAGAGCACATACTTGGTGGTAGATGCAAAGAATACTTCATTGTTGTCACGTGTAGGAATCACTTTCTGTCGTCTGGAGCGAGCGATGCGCGCTGGCCTCACACGGAGCTGGCAGGGAGCCGGGCTGAGGGACAGGGGACACAGACTGGCTCAGCGACTGCTTTCCAGGCCACCCCTGCTTCCTGGGGACAGCCCACATGAGGCGCAGGAGGCTGCCATGGCCACCCTTGCTGCCCGAGGCCATCTGGAAACCCTCAGAGCCATCGCTCGGGTAAGGGCTGCTGGAGGCTGGGGGGTGCTGGAGGGGCCGGCAGGGATGCGACCCACTGGTGGTTCTCTAGGCATTAAAGGCACCTGGGGAAGAGGAGGCTGATGCTGTGGGGTCACCTTGCAGCTAGAGGGCCACCTCTGAGCCTCAGTCCTGGCTCTTGCCCCGGCGTTCACCAAAATGTGGCTGTTGTGTGAGTTTGTGGAGGCACGTGGACAGGGCATCCCACCCCCAAACTCGCGAGGGAAAGCAACCCATAAAATAACCCCTACAGCCTCGCTGGTGAGCTCCTTCACTCCTGGTCTGCCCCTGCAGGTGTGGAAATCTCAGGCTGAGCTGACCTGGGAGTCTTTTGGGATACTCGGATCCATCACCTATAGCTGCTATGGCCTGGACATCCAAGAGGATGGAGGTGGGAGGTTGGAGCAGGTCCCTCCAGAGGTCGCCTCACACCAACACTGATGCTGTGGCCACATGAAAACAAAATCTGAACCCTAAAGAACAGGGGACAGAAAGATGCCATTAGTCCTTTGAATGCTTCCTCTGCAAGATACCTGTGGATGCAAACCTCCCTAAGGAATTGTCAGGGGATTTTTAGGGTAGCATCAGGCTTTTCTGGGTATGTTACCTGTGTGTATCCACACCTTTGGTCTGACCTTTTAGTAGCTTAGCCAGGAATTTCCTTCCCTGGCTGGGGCTTTGATGCTTCTTAGGACTCAAATGGCTGGCTGGGGACTCAGTACTTGTATCTCATAAGGTAGTTTACTCTGAGTTATTGCGAATTACTGGGATGCACTCTCAGTACTGCAGCACAGTGTGGCTTTTGTCTGAGTTTTTTTTACTAATTAAAAGAATACCTCCCTGGAACATTAAACAAGAAATGTGTAGGGAACGTTCCTCCAGCGAGGACATCTCCCTGAGATGTTCTTAACTTTCTGGAGCTGTGAGTACCAAGCTTACACTTAGAAAAAAAAAAAAAGACTGAATGTGCAAATTTCTTTGCTCCCCTTGGCTTAGGGTCAGGACAGAGCTATCCCAGCATAGCTGACCAGGTCAGGCTTCTAGTATTTTAATTTGTTCTGGCATTTTCAGAACTGACGCATCTCCTGACCCGTGGTGTGTTCTTACAAATGTGTGTGGTGCACAGTTGTCTGTCCTACCTGCTGCTCTTTCCTTTCCACTATATAACTTTCATTCAATAAGTAGTATTTTTAAAGACGTCAAGGATTAATGATCCTGTGCTGTGACTTTTCAACATGACATCAACTAAGAGCACTGAAGTATCTGTGGCATGAAGAGGTAACTGTGTGCTCTGGTGTTTGTTGTGCAGGGAGAGAATGCCAAGAGAGGGGGTTTTTGGGAAGAGCAGTGGCTGATGAAAGGATGGAGATGGTGAGCACAGTGAGTTTCCCCTGTGATTTGATGCTCAGCACCTATGGAAAAACAAGGTTGTGTGCACAAGTGATGGTAAACAAGCAAGGATGTATGAACAAAATGTATCTGAGTTGATCTTTAATGTGTGTGCGTAACACCCCCTGTGAGTGGGTGTTCTTGGTGGACTAAAATGAGAGAGATAATGGGGATATTTGCAAAAAAATACCAAGGCAGGCCCCAGGAATGGGAAGGAGATGTAGAAAAAGTGGAAACCTCACCAGGAGGGTTAAAGATCACTTTGGAAGTTTTAATGGAAGACTTGTGGAAAAGATTCTGGGGCAGAAAGTCCATTTGCATGAGTGTCAACAGGGAGGACTCCTAGGAGGTAGATATTGCCAGGATGTGGCATTTGCAGTAGATTGTCTTCTGCTGTTCTTCTCAGACGGGGTCAAAGACCATTGCCTAGAGTGAAACTGCCCCAGGAGGTGCCTCTGGCTTGGTTTAGAATCCTGGTGCAGTGAATGGCTGGGAAAACCTGCCGAGAGGAGAGGTTTTAGCACTGAGCTTGAGTGGACCAATTGCTGCCAAACTTCTCCCCGTAAAAAAGAGACTCAGTGATCCAGATCTGATACCAGCTCTTGATGTGTGGCTTGGAGCCAGGCATCTCTCGGAGCTGGCCCAAGCAGAGCTAAGAGCTGGGGTGAAAGGGAGAAGTAAGAACCCCCACCTGAACTGGCAGAGGGTCTGCAGAGACTCAAGTGACAAATGTGGCTGAGTATCGATGAGGGCTTCCAGGATAAACTTGCACCAAGCAAGCAAATAGTCACTCTTTTGGGGCTGGAGATCAGTAGAGGAGGCCAAAGGCATTCAAAAAGCCTTGGAATTTGCCACAGATCCCAAATCTTTTCTGGCAGAGGCACACCTGAAAGGGAGGGAGTTGTGAGCAGGGTAGATGGACACTGGTGGAGATATGGCTCCATGTCTGTTATTAATGGCGGGAACCTGCACATGGGTCCTGGCCAGAGAGTCCTTGAGCAATTAGAAAAAGTGATATGTCCTGTCTGTAAAACAAGAGGACTGGCAAGAAGGCAAAATTCAGGAGAAGCAGTTGAGTTAGATGCTGGCACCTTCAAAGCTCACCCTTTAAAGACCCTTTCTGGTTTGTGGGGCCAGTCCAAAGGACTGGCTGAGCTGTCTGAGAAAATGACTGCTTCTTGCTTCCCAGCCCCTGTCGTGGGCTTGGGACCATCAAAACTGTCCAAGCTCTGCTGATGCCAAGGCTGCTTCTTGTGATGTGTAGAAAATACAAACCTGATAGAGTATTCACAACCCACAAGCACCTCCTGCAGATCATAGCATTGGGCCCCCCTGAACAGCAGCCTTGCAGACCCTCACACTCTTCTGCTTCCACAGCACAGAGAGCATCACACTGGGGTTTCTGGGTGGCTATAGACACCACGGTGGGGGAAAATTGCTGCCTGGACACATCTGGGCTCCCCACACAAGGTGTGTCCTTCATTCCTGAGTGAGAAAATGAGGGCTTTGCTCCAGAGTTTGCAGTGGTTCCCTCAGGATTCCAAGTGTTCAGCTGCTCCCCAATCCCACGTAGCTCATCCTGGGCAATTTTCCATCAGCACGCTGCCTCTGCTCCACTTTGTTGCCATGGTTTTTCTTGTCCTTTCCTCTCTGATGTCCAGCACTGCAAAGGGAAGGAAAGTGTGGTGGCCAAGCCAAGGAGCTGGAGGGAAGGCAGTGGGATGTAGGAGTTTAATTTCTCCTTCTCTCTGTGCCCTTCAGTTCCTGAAAAGCAGAGGCAAAGCTCCTCCAGTATCGGCAGCAGCTTTTTGCTTTTGCCCAGGGGAAAGGGGTGTGGGAAAGTCACCTGTTACAAAGGGCCAAGCTGAGACAGGGAACAGGGTCTCCCTGGCTGCTGCTCAGCTGCTGTATGTTTGCCACCTTTGAGTGGTGCAGACCATCAGGGAAGGTTTGGAGCCTTCTGTGCCCTGGGCTTCCCTTTGCTGCCTAGAAGTTGCCTTGGGAATAATCTGCACTCTGCCTGGAGCTCTTCTGCCTGGTGTCTCGGAGTGGACTTGTTACTTCTTGCTGTAGGATGAATTGCCTTTGGCCCCAGAAGCCTCTCTGATTCTGGCATCGTGGCTCTTGTCCATCAGCCCAGCAGCCCTTAACTCCAGTGGGAATTGTGAGGTGCCGCAGGATGTGGTAGCAACTCTGAGTCCACTGAATCATCCGTTAATCCAGGTCCTTGTCGTAGTTCAGCCTCTTCTGCTGATTCATGTGGCTGCAATAATGAGGCCTTGAATTGCCATCTCCAAGACATTTATCAAAGTGAGTCACACCTATATTATGGTCTCTTATCTGCTCTTCACTTATTTGGTATCCCATGTCCACCAGGCGGTGATTTACAGTGTCTCCCCAAGCTACGTAGTGCCTTGTGCACGAGCTACATTTAAGAATAGCTTTCAAGCTGTCAAGATTATCTTGCATTCAGCTGAAATGGATCTGCATCAGCTTGAGCCAGGAACCACAAGGGACCTCCTGCAATTTCAGTGGGGTTTCAGCTTTCGCTGTTCCTCCCTCGTGCTGGCCCAGAACAGGATGTGTTGGATGGAGGAGATGGCTTTTCATGGGCTCCTCTCAGAGGTGATGCAGAAGATACCTGAGCCTCTTCAAAATGCTTTGTTCATCCTATCTTCCTAAAAACTCTTGGCCAGGACTGCTTGGCATGTGGCAGAGCATCTGTGCTCTGTCTGCTGGGCACTCTGGGACTTTGCACAGCACGTACCTCCTGGGCTGTGATCCTGGTCACTTCTGCTGCATCTCCTTCCTCAATCATCCCAGGTTGTACCTAGTATTTTCAGAGCATCTTTGCCTCTGGTCTCCAGAGGGGCTGCAGCAGGATAAAGTCTGCTCCAGCTGCAGCCTGGACCTCTCTGCCAGACCCATTCTGCCTGTCCTGTCTCTGTCCCGTGCCAAAAGCCCCACTGGAGCACAGCAGTTGGTCCTGTCTGTCCTTGTTTGACACATAACAGTTGTGATCCCACTGGAGATCCCTGATCTTTCTGTAACTCCTGCCTGGTGCTGTGCTTTCCCGAGCTGTCTGGAAACACAGTTTCTCTTCATTAATTATCAGTGTGCTGTGGGGAGAGCTTTGCTGATGAGTGGGGACATGCTGTGGTCTGGATCACCCCCCCTTTACTTGGGAAAGATTTTGCCACGTCATTTTTAGGGTGAACCGTGTCCTCCATGTGATGTGCATCACAACCCAGGGGTCCCTGCCACATAACCAATGGTGGCTCACCTCTCACCACGATTCCTCCCCAGCTTGCACTAGGCTCCTTCCAGAGATTCAGCTGAGGCAGGTTGTCCAGAGCCAGCACTGCACCGAGGCCACAGCAGTCACAGCCCTGGTAGCCTGGCAGAAAAGCAAAACCAAGGAGCCCCCAGGTGTGTGTGGCAAGCATCCTGAATCCCAGAGCAGCAGCTTTTCCTTTGCTAAGGACAAGCACAGGTAAAGGGATGGTTTCCAAGCCTTTCCCTGTGTTTACCTGGGCGGGGTGTGTGGTGTGAGGCCTGGCAGGGACACCCACTCACCTGTGCTCAGGGTGCCTCTCCCTGCCCTGCTCCCCGGGGCTGGCCGGGCTCCCCAGCCGCTGGCTCTGCTGCCAGCACAGTCCCTGCCAGAGCTGATTCTTTCTCCTGTGCTGCACTGAAGGGAGCAGCTGGCAGCCACCTCCTCCGTGATAAGGAAGAACTAAAAATAAACCCCAAGGCAGCGTGGTGCAGTGCCCAGGAGGCTGGGCTGGCTGGGAGCACCCGGACGGGCTCTGCCCCCCAGCCTGGCGCTGAGCTCTGCAGGCACCCACCTTGTCACCTCCTTCAGAGGTGCTGTGTCTGGAAGCAGGGGTTGAACCGCAGCATGCTGCCTGGTTTTGCTGTTCTGCGTGTGCTTGCACCAAGCCGCTCCCTCACAGACAGCTCCAGGGCATCCCGGCAGCTGCAGGATGCTGGGGGAAAGCTGGAGGTGACTGACCAAAGCAGCAGCTGATGGATGCTGGGGGAAAGCTGGAGGTGACTGACCAAAGCAGCAGCTGATGGATGCTGGGGGAAAGCTGGAGGTGACTGACCAAAGCAGCAGCTGATGGATGCTGGGGGAAAGCTGGAGGTGACTGACCAAAGCAGCAGCTGATGGATGCTGCGCTTCCCAGCTCCCCTCCCTCACTGGGGTGCTGCCATCCTGAGGCCAGGGGAACCCCGCTGCCCCAGCGCTGCTGCTGCTGGTCTGCACTCAGGGCACGGCTCGGGAAGGAGCATCAGCAGAGCTCATCCTCTGGGCCAGTGTGAGAGCAGCAGCCCAGCAGGAGCAAAGCTGATGGAGCCTGCAGGAGCTGCTCGCACTAATCCCCCCTCCTGCCCGCAGCTTCAGGACGGGGAGAAGCCAAAGGTGGGAAAGCCGCGGCGCGCAGGGGCAGCAGGCCTCCCGCGTTCCCTCTAGGGGCTCGCGAGCCCGATGGCTCCAAGCTGCTGGTGATGATTTCCAGGATGAGAGATGCGAGCGCTACCGAACCGCGCGAGCAGGGCCGCAGGCACAGGCCTCCCACCCAACACCTTCTGCTGAGTCTGAGGCTGCCGAGAGGAAACGTGTGGTTCCCTCCGCAGCACCCTGCCCCTCCCAGCATGGGCTGAGGGGGGGGATCCAGGTGAGACAGTCACCGAGAACAGGGCTCTCATACAACTTCGGCAGCTCCCCAACACCAGAACTAAGAGATCTAGGTAGCCTGCTCCCTCCCACAACTCAACCCCAGGGCCAGAAAGCAAGGCTGAGATCCTCCAAGCTGAAGGACACACTTCTTGTCTGGCCCTGAAGACTCTGAGCATCAGGTATGTGGGAAGAAGTTGTGAAGAGGAGTCTTTCTTCCCGTGGGCTTTTGTTCCAGCCTCAGGCTGAGGTCTCCTGCCATTCACCTGGCCCCACGACTGCCCTGCAGCTGCTGGGACGGCTCGGTATGGTGGAGCAGCTGGTGTTTCTGGAGAACAGGGCTAGAAGAAGGCCATCTGTAGGAAACTGCCTCCCCAGAACCAGTGAATCCAAATCTATGAGGCTACCAAAGGGTGCATCTATCAGTGTCTTTCCAGGCCCTGCCGTTTGCTGAGCCTGTGCTGTCAGCTGAGCCAGGTCACATCCACAAGGACTTCCCCACCCTCCCTCACGCCATGTCCTCCCATCAGACTGCACCTTACGAGACTGCTGTGGGCTTTCAGAGCTCCCGTTGTTCTTGGGAAGATGCTGCATTGTACAAATGAGTTGGGGACATTTGGAATCGGCCCGCTCTGCAAGGCCTGCCGCTCGTGCCAGGGCACATTTCTCAGCTTGATTTAAGGTGAGGGGTATTCTAAATATCACCCGTTCCTCCCTGCCCGGAGCGGCTGGAAGGCACTGATGTGGAGTTGCATAACCCAGTGCTGCTTGTGTACATGCTTGAGAAGAAACAGCCATGGAAAAATCCTGTAACATTCCTTGGCTGGTCCGTCTCCTGGTATCAAAGCGTTTCCTGCTGCGCTTTCACCTTTGAATTTTAATCCAACGGCTTTGTCGGAAGGGAGAAAAGGGGTGGGTGAGGCCTGTGGGGGCTGAAAGACCCCTCTGAGGAGAGTGGAGGTAAAAGCTGAGTCACGTTGCCTCACCCAGAGGAACGAGGGATCGGTGATTTATTGTCCCTGACTGGAGAAAACCTGCCACCTGGGAAGCTGAGCTGTGGCCCAAGTCCTGGTTTGCAGGGTCAGGGCAGCTGGTGCTGCTCACCCAGCCTTGGTCTCCTGGGGAGGACCCACAGCTCTGACTCCCTGTGTTCCCCATGATCATTTAGCAGCCGAGGGCTGTACTCTGGCATCCCTAGAAAGGCAGCCCTCGACAGCTGCTCTTAGATCAGAGGAGCTTGGTTCAGCCCTCACCTTTTCATTCATGAGCCACTCCTGCCTCTACCCACGCCTTGTGGCTCTAGCAGTTTGTGGTTTGAAGCAAGTCAGTTTGTTTTCTCAAGTCCTGCTCTGTTGTTTGAGTCATGGCAAGGTTTTACAGCAGTACAACAACACACACAGACAAAGAGCAGGTCTTTTTCCTTCCTGGCCTGGGCTTGTGGGATTTGACCTGATCTTGGGGCAGCTGGTAGGGTGCTCTTTCCCCATGATGGACACCTTTCACCCACCAGTGCCTCCCAGGACAGCCCCTTTTCTGGGATGATCTGGACAGGGGAGCTTGAGCAGAGCAGAGATTAAATTCTTCATCCCAGGGAAGCTGTGGCTGCCCCATCCCTGGCAGTGTTGAAGGGCAGGTTGGATGGGGCTTGGAGCAACCTGGGCTGGTGGGAGGTGTCCCTGCCCATGCAGGGGGTGGAACTGGATGATCTTTAAGGTCCCTTCCAACCCAAACCATTCTATGATTCTTTGATGATCCCTGGAGATGACTGTCCCTTGCAGAGATGCCAGATGGTGTTGAGGAGCAGGAGAGACAACCATAGGCTTGGCTGAAGGCTTGGGTGACATGGGTTTGTTGTATCTGCCTGCCCTTGGGGAGCAAAACCTGGTTAAACTAGTGCTTTTCTCTTACTCCTCTGTCGTGAGAGTTCTGAGGACTCATCTAAAGCAAGGCCATGTGCTGTGGTGAGACTTCCCCTGAAGCAGCAGGCATGTCCTGCAGCCCTGCCCTGCCTGTGCTCTGGTGTGGAGCCTGCACTGTTGCAAAGGATGGGGGCAAGGAGCCCCAGGGATATAAAGAACTATTCAAGCTTTGGTACCTTTTTCCTCCTCACCCTCAGCTGGCTCAGCAGCCTTTCCAGGGCATGGAAAAGGTGGGATAGGGCTGCTGTTAGATTCTGGTAGCCACAGGCTATCTGTGGCAGCCCTCCAGAGCCAAGGGATGTCTGTCTTTGCCAAAAAAGGTAGCAAATATTGGACACACCTGCTACCAAGGATGGCTCTGGACCATAAGGCAGCAAGGATTGCCTTCATACACAAGCAGTGTAGGCCTGTGCCCTGGTGTCTGACAGAGCTGAGCTAAACTGCTGGCTGTTTGACACTGGACACGGGGAGCCCAAGTATGGAAACCCTGCCTGGTTCTCACTGACACATCAGCCCTCAGCAGCTCCCACACCCGCCCACACCTCAGCTCTTGTAACGAAATCTGCAGCCCATCAACAAACTCTGCACCACCAAGGGGGTGTGTAGGTGTGAGACAGGTTCACTCAGGCAACCTGGTCCGTGCTTGGCTCTCCAACAGCCTCACCAGTGTCTCTGAAGTGACACCAACCAAGACTCTACTTGCTCGGAGAGCCGAGATGTCTGTTTATTACCACGTACCTTGAGTGTGACATTTAGACTCTGCCAGTCCTCACCAAGATGTTGGCTCAATTGTATAGATTCACTTTATGAGTCACTCTGCAACTTGATGCTTTATGTCCAGATAAAAGATACTTTATCCCTATGATAAAAACGGACACAGATGATGTCAAAATGAAAGAATGTTTTCTCCTCCAAATAAAAGTTGAGGCTGCCATTCTCGGGGCTATTTTGCTTGAAAACCTCCAGAGAAAGCAACACTTTGAGTTTTTACCATTTATAGTTAGTTTGAGAAAATTCAGCATATGAAGTTTTCTATCTGCCTTCCTCCCCTCATTTGGATAGAAGTGTCTCTGTGCTGGTTGCCTGGGGCCGTGCTCCCACTGCTGGGGGTGCAAGGGGTACATGAGCACCCAGAGGCACCAGACAGGGTGGACCCAAACCCATAGGACACCCCTTGGGTCAAGGGGGAGTAACTCTGTGCTGGGCACTCATGAGCTGCTGACCAGGCAGTTCTCTCACATGTTGTGGAAGAGCTGGCACTGAGAGAACACACAGTCGTGGTCTTCAAGAGTTAATGAAGGAGAGCTCATGAAGGACCATACTTGCCTGTGCCACCACCAGCAGCTTGGGCATCCCTGCAGCAGGATCTCAGCCATGCACAAGGGCAGCTGGTCTGATGGAGAGCCCAAGCCCTGGGGGAGCTGTGTCTTCCTGGCTGTGTTTCACTGAGCAGGAGAAGTTTATTTTTAGCAAACAATGCCAATTAGAGAGGGATTGTTCAATGGCTGCATCTCAATGGAGAGAAACAGCTGCTGGCACAGCTCTGAAGGACCCCATCTGTGGAGGCATCCTCTTGGGATGGGGAGGGGGCAGCTGAGATCTGTTCTGCTGCTGGTTCAGCTTCTGGTTCTGTTACTGCTCTGAGGTTTCCAGGTCATGATTTCTGTTCCTCGAGCAGTAGAGATGGGACTCACTGAGTGTGACCAGGGTCCATGGTCTGCTGGGGAACCTTGAAAGTGTCCTGTGGAGGCACTGAGTCCAGAAGCCACAGTCCCTGTCACTCATTGGTCTCAAAAGAACCCATGTCTCTGGCCACCCATGTCATCTGTAGGTGGGAAGGGTATTTCTCATCAGCTGATTTGCAGAGGGGCTGAAGGACCAGAGAAGGATGGACAGATCTCCCTGCACAAGCTGAGTTGGGCTGCAGCAGCAGGTCTGGGGAAATGCAGAAGAATTAAGCACAAGTAGGAACCAGGTGCCTGACCACCCTGTATTAATTCTCAGTTCAAAAATAAATTGATCACATTGCTTCAGTTAAATTCTTCTTATTTATATAAGTGAACATTTTCTGAAGAAGAATCATGGATCACCTGCATCCTGAGTGATTGCATCCATCAGCCTGTGTCAAGGGAAGCTGCTTCATGAGGCTGCCTCAGGGTGAAAGGTCCTAGGAGAGCCAAAACTGGTTTTGGTGTTTGTTGGGCTGTGTAGACTCTGTGTCCAGTCTCAGTAAGCTCTGGACCTTCAGCCTGAGTCTGCCCCTCATCGTGTGCCCTGGAGACAGTGGGGGGATAAAAGTGGTGGGACTGGTGTCGCTGATGAGCTGTCAGAGGAGATTTAGTTTTCTGAGTGTGTTAAAACACTTAAGAACATACAGGTTGCAAATGCAATGTCCTCCTTTGGAAAACAAGGAAGTTCCTGGCCAAAGGAATTTCTCTCCCCAGTGCCAGGCTGTTGGCATGGTGAGCAGAGTGCCCAGCCCTCGGGTAATTTGCCAGTGAAACCACTTGTAAAAAGGTGAAGAGAGACCACAAGAGGGAAAGGAAGAGAATTGTAGAGATTTTGATTTGCCTCATTTTGGAAATGAAAGAGCCTGCTGGCAATGGCAGAGCTGCACATGCTGAGCTGGGATAGCAACCCGGGGAAAAAGGGAATGAATTAGACAGAACAAGAACTGAGGGACTCTAAATGCTGTCTTCGACATTTCAGTAGAGGCCTCATAAATCTAGACAATTAGGAGATGCACTTTAAAAAGTCCAACACTATTATGTTGGGGTGGGAGGCTGGCTCTTTGGAAACAAAGCTCTCAGCAGCTCTAACATGAGGCCATCGTGGAGCAGTGTGACCCGTGCAACTCCTTAGCAGCTGGAAGGGAAGGGCTGGATGAATGCAGGGGGCTGGGAACACCAAGTCTGTTCACTTGTGCAACGCAGGGCAAGACAAATGTTGCTTGGCTTCAACTTCTTTCCTTTTTTTTGGATGCTTGTCTGGACCCTGAGTAGCCAGTCCTGGAGTCACCTCTGGGTGTGGAGGCAACTTGTAAGAGGAGGCTTTCAGCTGAGCTCCTCTGGCCAGCTGAGCTCCTGTAATTAGGGCTGATTGAGTGATTTCCCACCAGATGTTCTGACAGGAGACTCAGCCTGTCCAGGTTCTACAGGAGAGTGGCTGTCTGGCTGCCTTTACTGAGTTGTGCAGAAGACTTCAAAAAAACAAACCCAAACCTAGAAGAAATACATATTAGCACCATCTTTTGTGCATTTTTCCTTCCAGACTGTACTAAAAGGAACATTCTTAGTTTATTGGACCAATGATGTGCATCTGTGGAGAGGAGTCAGCCAGGAAGGGCTAGGTGGAGTGAAGCAGTGCAGATTTCCCTGTGCATGGTGGCTCCAGAGGTGCACTGGGGGTGAGGCACAGTCCTCTGCACATGGGGCATCAGTGGCCGTGCTGGCTGCAGCCTCATGGTACCCCCCCAAAACATGGGAAGGGGAGGGAAGGCTGTGCCAAGAAGGGAGGCACTGGATGCTGGGACACTCGGGGCTCCGTTCTGGGGGACTGTGGTGGGGTGGGCAGTGACTGGACAGCCACCACCACCACCCCCAGGGGTTGGCAGATGTGGAGTGTGTGGCACCCTTTGCTGGCTCTGCAGTGACAGAGGGCATGGAGGGACAGAGCCCTCAGCTGGGGGTGTTGGTGGGCTTCTCTGCCCATTTCCCTTGCTCTCCTTCGGGGACAGTGATGCAGACACAGTCCTCCCTGGCAGAGCTGATGCTGTTCCTGTCCCCTTTGATGTGGGTGGCTGCCCAGAGCTTCCCCAGCACCCACCCACCACAGCCACGTGGTCCATGGGGATAAAGCAGAGCTGGCTGGGTGCTCGCTCGGAGGAGAGTATTTCCATGTTTCAGAAGAGGGATGAGCCAGCTGCAGAAGGGTTCATTCATGAGGTGGACGGGGGGGATCTCAGCAGGGGTCATGAGGTCCTGCCTCTCTCTGTCAGGCTGTGCTGGGCAGGGTGGCAGGCACAGCCCCTTGGCAGGGACCCGCTGCGGAAGGACGGGCTGCGGCTCCGAGCGTGCCTCGCTCACACCCCTGCTCAGAGAGCAAACCCAGAGGTATTTTATCCTCCGCACATTTGTTTAAGGAAGTTTAAAAGCAAATTTGGCCCCTGGCTTTGAATCCTTGCTCCTATAAATTCAAACACCTTGGACAGAGCATGTCTGTGCAGTCTTACATGTGACATTTAGCTCAAACCGCTTTACAAACAACTTGCATTACAAGTTTATTCATTCCCTGCAGAATGTTGGCTCCGCCGAGCGTCTCACGAGCCATCTGCTGTGGGCAGGCTGCTTATCTTTGCTATCGGAGCCCTCTTCTAAATATTATGACCAAACAGCATTCCAAGAACAACATCCATCCCGCTGCACTGCAAATGCGCAAAGCTGATAAACTGTTTATATATCATCAGCTAAATAAGTTGGGTTTATCTGGAAGGGGTTGGCAAAAAAAAAAAGCAAAAGCCAACAACAACAACAAAAAAAAGTGCCTCTTTGGGGGGCTTGAAATAAATGCTTTTTGCAGGCAGTGCTGGGGGGGGGAGCTTACTGGGGCTCCACCTGGCATGCCACCTTTGGTTGGTGTCCATCTAGGATGTCCTTCATGCTGGTGGCATGGGAGGGTGGCTCAAAGGTCAGCAGCTCCTCCCCAGGAGCCTGATGAGTTGTGGTGCACCAGTGGTTGGGCATTAGCTTCTTCAGTTGTGCTGGTTTGGTGTGTGGGGATGGTTGAACCACTTTCCCCATCCCCAGCTCACCAGGGAAGAGCTCTCAGGCCTTCTGCTGCTCAGGGTGCTGGTGTCTGCCTGCTGCTTCTTGCTCCTCTTGTGCCCTACACCTGCCTTCTTGCTCCTCTTGTGCCCCACACCTGCCTTCTTGCTGCTTCTTGCTCCTCTTGTGCCCCACACCTGCCTTCTTGCTGCTTCTTCCTCCTCTTGTGCCCCACACCTGCCTTCTTGCTGCTTCTTCCTCCTCTTGTGCCCCACACCTGCCTTCTTGCTGCTTCAGGTCATCTTTGGTCTGTCATACTGGATCACCCTTCAAGTCAGAATTGGCATCTGAGCTGGCAAACCAAGGAGCTGTCTAACCTCCATGCCTGGCATGGTGTCCAGAGCCACTAACCCTGTAAATGATCTAAATTTACACAGAGCCCCAGTGTAAATTATCTAAAAGCTTGTGAAATCCACTCAAAATGTCTCTGCCCTTCTCAGTGTCCAACAGCCCAAATTGGGTATCATGAACAGTGTTTATTCTTCCACAGTGGGTTTTCTTGATCTCCTTTTGGTGACAAGAAGCCTTGGGACAAGGCCATGAGCAGAGGTCAGTGTGGATTGGCACCCCAGCTGTCCCAGCAAATGAAGAGCATTTATTCCCCCCAGGGGACTCCAGATTTAAGACATTTTGTCTGCTGGCTGCCAGGAAGTCCATCTCACAAATGAAGTGGGTTTCTGCTGGCCTTGGCTGCTCTCTCCAGGAGCAGTCCAGCACAGCCTGGACGTGGCAGTGCAGTGCTTCTTCACTGATCCAGGGTGGAGGAGTGTTTCTCCTGCTCACACCTGCAGAGGACCGTAGCTCTTGGAGAGGTATGAAGAGCTGCAGGGAGCTGAGCAGGGTTGCATGGCAGATAGCGTAGATAGGGCTCATCTGAAGAAGATGCATCATCCAGCAGCTCAAAACTGTTCTCCAGCTGGGGTCAGGGAATGCTCCCAGAGGGGAGCAGGGACTTTGGTGAGGAGGTGAAGGCAATGCAGGTGGGCTTGCTGTGGAGAAAAGGCTGATGCCTAGATGGAGATCAGAGCAGTGAGGAGGAGCCATGCTTCCTACAGAGTGCTGCAGGAATGTCTCTGTAGAGGGAATGTCATTGGCTAACCTGAGCCAGTGCCCCCTAGAGTGACTGCAATCAGGGCAGAAATTGAGTTCAAGGTTGAAGAAACTGTCTCAGAGAGTTGTATGGAGTTGGGTGATCCAGGGAATCCTTGAGATGTGTCTACATTACAGGTTAACACCTTCTGAACAGATAGGTGCATGAGACTGGACTTTGCAGCTGGAGAAGGGGAGACATGAAGTCAGGTGGACACATTTCCAGGGTGGGGATGAGTGGTGCATGGCAGCAAGAGATCATGGAGGGACTGTGGTTGCAGCAGCAGCAGGTTCTCTTCTGCCTTTGTGTGCTCCAGTGGAGACTTGGTGCCTCTTCAGAAAGCAGGTGCTTTGTATCAAACCCCCAGTTTCGTGGCTCTGTGCAGCAGTGAGCAGTGAGATGTGGTGCAACAGTGATGGGGAGGAGCTTTGGTCCCCTAACTCACCCTGTTGATGTTTTATAAAACTCCCCAGTGTCTTCAAGCCATACTTAAGGCCAGTGAGGGATCAAGCAACAACTGCGTGGTCCTGACATCAGTCACTGTTCATAGACTGTTCATCTGTGGCTGGGAGCTGTTGACAGCTGAGGTCCTCAGTCATGGAAGGACTGGTCCCCCCCTGGCTTGTCAGGTAGTGGGGAAGGGGATGATCCCTGACACATCAACCATTTGGGGGGTACTGCCACGTCTGGGCCTTGGGGTTGCCCTCCTCAGCCTCTGGCTTCTCTCAAGCTCACACTATTGGCCTTGAATGACTCTTCACACTGGCATATTATCCCCATGTTGTTCTCATCTCAACTCATTACACCAAGACCTAATCACTACAAGCTGGTAGAGGGAAAGAAGCTCTTGAAGCTTGGTAGCACTTGTGACACTTGTGATCACAAGATCTTATTCCTGTATGTGCCCAGCAGGGAGAGACAACTGGGACAGACACAAACCCAGCTTCCCCTCTGAGATGCCACCCACCCACATCTCTCCACCACTCAGCTCTGCCCTTGACTGTAAGCATCCAAAGCAGAAAGATGTCACTGTTCCCACTTAGAGCTGTGAAAACAGAGCCAAGAAAGGGCCATAGCACATGGAAGCCTGTCAGGAAGTGAACCCAGGTGTCCAGGATTCATCCTGCCTTTTTCTTTCATACTTCCATTCTTAAGCACCTTTCTTTTCACACTTGAAAGAAAGTCTGAAGGAGGAGGAGGAGGACACTGTGGATAGGTTTTTCTGTGCCCTCAGGTGGCACAGAGGAGAAGAGACTGACTAGGGAAAAAGCAGAGGGGACAACAGAGGAATCTGCATGTTGCACAAATGCAAAACATGACAGGCCTGGGGAAAAGGCCAGTGCTGAGGGGGAGCATTTCTCTGAGCAACCTCTTGGCCCTTCAGAAGAAGGGCCTGAGCATGGTAGTAGGTATCCTGGGATGGCCAGCTCAGTCACTGCTGGTGACTCCTTGAGGTTACTGCTGGTTTTCTACTAACCATTATCCCCTGAGGGCAAGAGCCCTTAGGTGGCTCCCCAGCGTTGCAGCTCTGCAGGGGCTTCCTCATGCAATATCCACCTGGAGTCTCACTGGAGGCAAAAAGCTACTTCCACCTCACCTGCTGCTGGAACAGGCTCACACCCTACGAAGCCCAGACCCCCCCAAAACTACTGGTGCCAGAAAAAAGACCATCCTTTCCCAGATTTCCTGTCATCAGATTAAAAACTTCTCCCCAAGCAGACCTCCAGTGCACACAGGCACTCCTTGTCCTGGAAGTTCAGGCTGGCTCTGAGCCTCATCATTCTGCATATCTTGTATACATGAAATAACTCCTTTGCATAAAGATACAGAATTTATTAGGAGATGTTGGAGCTTAGGAGCTGTCAAGAGTGGAAGTCAATTCTGTTTCTGACATGCAAAGAGCCTTTTATAGGCTGGAATGGGCACAGAACCCCAGCTGAATCCCTCCCCCTCAGCTAACCCCTTCCCAGGCACTGCCACTCACTGGAGCCTGAGACTTGGGCTTCCTCTGGTTGGAGTTGGGTCCCCATCCCTTTCCGTGGGAGATAACACCACAATCTAAGGAATCTCTTGAGCTGAACTCATTTAAACACACCCGCATGGACACACTGTGCTCCCCCAGGCTCTTCTTCTCCCCAGCATGTTCATTAACCCTTGTCTTTTCTGGAGGTTTAGTGAGGCCCACAGGTACCTCCTGAGCCTGGGGAACTGGGAATGACCATGGATGGCTGACCCTGTGCCCTCTCTCACCTCTAACCAGAGGGCTGCAGAAGCAGCAGCTCCTCTCCTGGGGTTCCTATCAGCCCAGGACCCCAGGGCTCTCCCATTTCTTCCACTGTTCCATGCTCTCAGAGCTCCACAATCTCTTTCCTGTTCTTGGAGCCTCATACTTGGCACTTTTCTGCCATATCCTCTCCTCAGCCACTCTTACCAGAAGCAATATTTGCTTTAATGTGGCTTCTCTCCAGCAGTGAGGGGGTTTTGCATCTTTCAGGTCTTCTTCCCTGGTTGTTCCCCAGGCTTCTTGGTCCCTTCAGTTACACAACATCCTTATACAACAAAGATGTCCATCCCTTTCTGTCCTCTTCCTTCTCTGGCCTTGCTACCCTGGCTCAGAATAATTAGCAAACAATTTTTTTATGAATTTGGTGGTCACAAGATCCCTTTCCTGGCCTTGGACCCCTTGCATGACAGCAGTGTCCAGGCATCCTCCCAGGGAATACCTGGGATAGGTCTATTTCTCTAGAGGTTTCCACATCTCTCAGTGATTTGTCTCATTCAGGGACAACTCAAGGATGGAACTCGTTCAGACCCAGTGTCACCAGCTCAGCTCTGCCTCCTGATCCAGCTGCCCAGGCCTGAGCCACACTCTGACTGCTGCAGGTGGTCCTTCATCCCTTCTTGGATGGTGGGAGCAGGGTTGAGGCATGTTCTCCAAGCCCTGGGAAACACCTGGTGCTTTTGAAACCTGAAAGACAGGAGAACGTGCCCAAAAGAAAAGGCTTGACTTGTTTCCTGGCCTGTCTCAAAAGAAGTTGCTTTCTACCAATGTTTAAAGCTTCAGCTGGAGCTGCAGGTCCCTCTGTCCCAGGCTGGCTGACTGTCCCTGCTGGGCTGTGGTCTGTGTTTCAAGCTGGTGCCATCTCCACCACCACTTCCCTCTGGGCTGGTTTTGGCATGGCTGGAGCATCCCAAGGGAGGTAGGGGCAGAGGTGGGTGTTGTTCAGACCTGTGACATGGGCAGTCCCCTCTGAGCAGAGGAGAGATGACGAGCCAGAACCTTCTGATGAATCTCCAACCAGATCTCTGCTGCAGGGCTGCTCCTGGGGGACAGAGCCCTCCAGGCTCTGCGCTGTGGGCGGTGGGAGACTCCAGCAGAGCTGGAGACACAGCACTGGGAATCTCACTCATTTGTAGCTCCTTCCAGTTGCACAGCTGTCTCCTTTAAACAAAGTTTACTTGATGTTGCTTAATGCTTCAGCCGTGCCTCTGCCAGGAGGATCTTCAGCTGCCGCGTGTGTGACCTTTACCCACCGAGCTCGTTTGGTCTGGGTCCTCAGGGGGATGCCAAACCCACAGGGGTTGGGCACAGTGATGGTTTGGAGCTGGATTGGACTGCTGGGACTTCAGCCCAGCTCTCCCACCACTCACGCACACCAGGGACTAAGACCAAGTTGTCCTGGATGTTCCACAGAGAGTCATCCTCACTCCATCTGAGCCCTTTTTGCCCTTGGTCCTGCATGCATCCCTCCACTCTGCCTTCAAGGCAGGTGGGCACAGGGGAACCAGAAGGGGATGCTCTGAACCCCATGCCTATGGCTGCAGGTCCTGAGCACCCAGGTGAGCCTTGCTGTGCCTCAGTTTCCACACTTGCAAAAGTCTGGAGACTTTAAGAAAAGCATGCTGGGTGCCCACACTGTCTGGGATGCATGTGGGCCTTCTCCTGAGGTCCTAAGGTGCTCCACAGGGCTGGTGAAGCATCCCAGGTGGCCAGGTGGGGAGGCTGTTGGTCATATTCCTGTAGGATCCTTCCAGCTCTTTCAGTCAGCCCCATTCATAAGGGTTTTTTTGACACTGAGTTCCTGGTCAGACCGTGCTGGGATTCCCTCTCCCTGTCCCAGCAATGGTGGGAGTGCTGCACAGAGCAGCAGACAGCAGATTTATGGCCCCAGTGTCTAGACCAGCTCCGACCTGCCTGGGAGGACAGGTACATCCTGGTGAAAGGCAGGAGGCCCATCTCCAGCTGTCTGGCCCTTCCTCTCACAGCCAGGCAGGGGGGGGTTGCCAAAAAGCAGGCTGCAGTGTTGTCTGGGGACATGGGGGTGTTGGCAGCCAGGCTGTCCCACAGGGCTGCCTGTGGGGGCAGCGGGATGCACCCCCTGAATGGCTCCAGCTCCCCTCTCTGCTGTGAAACAGGAGGGACAGGCTCAGGGTGGGATCCTGGCCCTGGCGAGGGGTCTGCAGGGAGCCAGATGTGTCCCTCAGAAGGGCCCCAAGGGGCTGATCTATTCTGACTGGGGGTCTCAGCCCCAAGGGAGCAGTGCTGGGCTGCGTGCCCAGGGCCAGGCTGAGGGGTGGGAAGGCTGGGGCAGGCAGCAGCCCCAGGCTGCCCGTGTGCCAGGGAGCACGAGCCCACCAAGGGAGCAATCCTCTGCTGGTGCCTGCAAGGGATGGGAAGGCAGAATGGTTTGAATGGGCAGGGGTGCTGGGCTGTGATGCTGGCAGTGGTGGCAGAACTAGGGTGTTGTCTCTGTCCCACACGGGAGGAGGAGGCTGGAAGTGCTCTGGTACCAGCAGCTCTCCTTGTGGTACATCAGCACTGCACCTGTGGTGTCCATGGGGTCAGGCCACAGGGATCCTAAAACCACAGAATCACAGAGTGGTTTGGGTTGGAAGGAACCCTTCAAGGCCATCTAGTCCAACACCCCTGCATTGTGCAGGGAGACCTTCCACCAGACCAGGTTGCTCAGAGTGCCATCCAACCTGACCTGGAACGTTTCCAGGGATGGGGCTTCTCCCACCTCACTCCTAATATCTCTCCCCTCTCTCAGTTTAAAACCATCCCCCCCTTGTCCTATCACTGCAAGGCCTGATAAAAAGTCTGTCCCCATCTTCATTACAGCCCCCCTTTCAGTACTGAAAAGCTGCAACAAGGTCTCCCTGAAGCCTTCTCTTCTCCAGGTTGAACAGATGCAGGACCCCACTGCTGGCTTGGAGGGGACCGGCCTTGTCCCCTGTCCCTGGGGCTGGTTGGCAGATGCAGGAGCATCCTGTGGTGGTGCTGTGCCTGGGGTGGGGAGTGTGCTGTGGTTTTGCTGCTGGCTTCCTTCTGCTGCCCATCTGACAGGGGGTTGGACACTGGTGGCAGCAGTGGCTGCTGAGCAGAGAGGTCCAGGCACATGTCACCGTGCAGATGTGTACCTGCACATGCCTGCTGATAAGCACACAGATGTGAACGTGAGAAAAAACCCACATCTATACAATAACTTTCCACAATTAAGAGATGTTTTAGAGCAGAGAATTTCCATTTTAGGCTTAGGAACATCAATTTTATAAATAAAATATTGAAATAAACATTAGCATGGATACATCAACACACACACACACACTCACACGCACACTTAAAATAGGTTCCCACACTGTAATTTTAAATAGTACAAAACAAATGAATTCCCCAAATATTGTTTAAACTGGCACGGGGGGGTTATGATGTCATCTCTGTAGTAATCATAAACTTGTTTTCCTGTAATAAATATGATCACTTTTCCCGTTAACAGTTTATTAGGACTTTTGGTCTATGCGAGACCCAATCCCAGACTGGAACTGGTTTTGATTGCTGGAGCCTGCATTAGGCCTCCATCCTCTCTGCTGGCTCCTCGGGCTGCTGTCAATAGTTGCTCTTTTATTTTCTCATCCTTTTTTTCCTCCAGGGAAATAAAAGAGTGGCGCCTCTCTCGTGAGCAGCATCTCCATTTCTGCAGCCTGTGGGGGGACCCTGCCCAGGGGCCGGGTTGCCAGCACTGACACAGCCTCCGTGGGAGCAGGATCAGGCCCAGGAGGGGCTGCAGGAGCAGAGGAGGGCACAGGGGGATAGAGCAGGGCAGGGGGACCTGGGCAGGTTCTCCCCACACCCCAGCCAGTGCTGCCCTGGGGGCTGGGGCTAACTAGCCCAGGTGATGAAGGCTGCTGCTGGTGAAGGTGCCCAGGTCGTGTCACCTCGTGGGGCTGTGTCAGTTCATGGGGCCATGTCAGCTTGTGGGGCCATGTCAGCTTGTGGGGCCATGTCAGTTCGTGGGGCTGTGTCACCTCGTGGGGCTCTTGTCACCTCGTGGGCCTGTGTCAGCACGTGGGGCTGTGTCAGGGCTGCAGCTGCTGGGCTCGTCCCCAGCCCAGATGTGCACGTGCTCCAGCTGAGCATCCTCACCAGCTCTGCAGGGCCCCATCCTGACATGTCGATGGCTCCACTTGGAGGAGCCCACACTGGATGGGAAGGTGATGGTTCCTTCCCCAGTGACAGCGTGGTGGCCCTGGGCTGCCTGCCATGTACACCAGCAGAGCTGCTCTGGTGGGTGCAGGTGAGACGCCCTCCTGGGTGCTCTGCAACCGTGTCCCTGCTCCACCCTGAGCCAGGAGGGACCCTGAGGGTGCAGCTGGCAGCACCCAGCAATCCCTGGGCCAGATCCAAACCTGGACACATTGCACTGGGCAGGAAGGATCTCCAACTCCCACCACCCTGTCCTGTAGGAACTGCTGCTGAACACACCGGGTGCACTCCCGGTGCCCTGTTCATTCACACTTATCAACACCAGAACGTGGTGTCTCTGAATGACTTAGAATAATATTTGGAAAAATCCATCTTAAGTATATTAGTTCACTAAGCCTTTAATTCTTCACAAGGGCCTTCATTCCAGGGAGGCTTGATGGGTGCCCATGCCAAGGGTTTTGCAACACAGTGACACAGAGGCAGCCCAGCTCATTCCACAGCCCGTCCTGCTGCCTTGAAAATGGTTAACAAATGTCTTGCTGCTGGAAATCTGTTTCTGCTTAGCTGGGAAGCTGTGGGGTTCTGAACCCTGCTTTGTAGCACCCTGCTGGCAGCTTTTGTCATTCTCAGGCTTGGCACATTATTGGAACTATTAAATGATGTTGCATTGCCTCATTGTATTTAGATTTTAAACATATTTGTAAGGCTTTGAAAAAAAAAAAAAAAAAAAATGGTTCTCTTTATTAAAGCAATGTACCAAATATCTTCTGGTAAATAATCTGTCCCAGAAGTGCTCTGCTCACCCAGAGCAGGCTGGGGAGCAATAAACCAGCAAAAGGGAAGGGAAAAAAAATAGCATGTGTGTTAAAGGAATATGGAGCCACGAGAAATGAGAAGTGGGAACGTGTGGGATGATGCAGCTGAACTCCCTGTGAGCTTCTGTTCATGGGCACAGCCCAGGAGGGCATCCAGTCCCACCCAAGAGCACATTGCTGAGAGCAGGGCGTGGGCAGGGACTTGAGAGGTGATGGGATGCTGGGTTCTGCTGTGTGCCACTGCTTCTGGCAGTGTGGCAGGAGCTGGGGCCTTTGGCGTGCAGAGCTTGGCGTGAGGGATGTCAGAAGGAGCTCAGGAGTCTCCCTGAGGGAGCAGCTTGGGCAAACACAGTGCTCTGCTGCCTTTGCTTCTCAGCTCCCCTTGTTTGAACAGCTTCATGGCCAGAAAACAGGGTGAGAAGCTTCAATTCTGCAGGCTCTGGCATTGCAGCCCCCAGGCTGGCTAAAATCAAGAGGCAGAGCTAACCAGCCTGCCCACCTGCACACCCCTCCATGGAGATGGACATGAAGAAGGAGGAGGAGGTGGAGGTTGGGGTGGAGTGGAGGTGGAGATGTCTGGTGTTTGGGAAACTGTCTTAGCCAAGTCATTTTAGCAACCTTTCCCTGCCACTATCAGCCAGCAAACTACTCCCTTGTAGGTGTTTTTCCAGAGTTTGGTTGGTTCCTTGGCACACCTGAACTTCTATCTGCTGGCAAGTGTTTCTCCTCATCCATCTAACCAGAGTAGATCCCCAAGGACAGTGTTTATCTTCTTCTCCTCCTTCATTCTGGTGCCAGTGGTCAAAGAGGCTCCAGCAGTGGGTCTGGGACACAGTGGGAGAGCCACAGTGTGTCCCAGCTACAGCCTCCCTCTCCAGGGAGGGATGAGCTGTGCTGGAGGAGGAATAACATGGATTTCTGCTCAGTGTTTACTCACAGCACCATAAACCCTCAGTGCCAGCATCCCCAGGCTACAGTGCTGCAAAAGCATCACTGAGCTCTCCCTGACCTACCAGCCTCCCCAGCACTTCAGAGCAGAGCTCTTAATCACTAATTACAAGTGATTCCACTAAGAGAACTAGCCTGGGCCAAGTATATATTAAGTTAATCTTCTAAAAGCTGGGAAAGTACCAAAAAAAAAGAAGAAAAAAAAGCAACCCAAAACAACAACAACAACACAATAAAAAGCTGAGGAGAAAGGAAAATATCTGTGATACTGTTGTGATGTCTGTAGATGAGTATTTTTGCATCGAAGGAATGCAGATGCATTTTTGCTCTGTTACAGCAGAGCTCTAGACAGACCAGCAATGATGCACTGTAAACAGACCATGTTAAAACACATAGTTGTCTCTAGATCTTTCTGCAGTGTTTTTTTCTAAATAGTTATTTTGTAATAGGCATTTTATTTGCTTTGCTGAGTCCCGAAACAGTATGAGCCTGAGTTGAGAAGCATGCATGTCCTGGCATTTAATTTAAAGGCACAGCAAGTGAAGTCCCCTGTCAAGGTTGCCCTCTGCCTATGGTGTTGGGCTTGTGCTGCAGAGCTGGGGTCACTGCTCCCAGGACCCATCTATCATAGAATCCCAGACTGGTTTGGGTTGGAAGGGACTTTAAAGATCATCCAGTTCCAACCTCCTGCCATGGGCAGAGACACTTCCCACCAGATCAGGTTGCTCCAAGCCCCATCCAACCTGCCCTTCAACACCTCCAGGGATGGGGCAGCCACAGCTTCCCTGGGCAACCTGGGCCAGGCTCTCACCACCCTCACAGCAAATAATTTCTTCCTAATATCTCATCTAAATCTCCCCTTGTCCAGCTTGAGACCATTCCCTCTCATCCCATCCCTCCCTGCCCTTGTCCCAAGCCCCTCCCCAGCTTTCCTGGAGCCCCTTCAGGCACTGGAAGGTGCTCTAAGGTCTGCCTGGAGCCTTCTCTTCTCCAGGCTGAACAACCCCAATTCTCTCAACCTATCTCGAAAAGAGAGGTGCACCAGCCCTTGGATCATCTCCAAGACCTCCTCTGGACTCACTCCAACACAGCTGCATGATCCCATGTCAGAGAAACTTTTGAGGAGGGACTGGACCTGGACAGCACCATCTGCCACTTGGCTGGAAGTGGGATGGAGCCAGAGGGAGTCCCTGTGTCAGTGCTGATGCTCCAGTAACTTGTGGGATGCACACAGGTTTGGACATCACCCAGGCTCTTCTACCTGCCTCGGGGCACAGGAAAGGTACCCCCATGCTGAGCTTCACAGGGTCATTTCATCACAAAAATCATGTCTCCCCAACATAACTGTTTGGTGAGGAATACAATTTAAAAGCTGCCTTCTTTGAGACCATTTTCATTTCTTTTTTTAAAATCTATTTCTCAGTGGTTGCTCTTTGATTTTCCTCCCTCCCAATCTCCCTGTGTCACCAGCAGAAATTCCTTTATCTTTCGTAGAAAACAAATTGGAAACAAACAACAAAATATTTTGCTTTTGCAAGAAAAAAAAATAATAATAAAAGGGGGGGGGGAAGAAGGGGAAACAAAAGTTAAATGCCATTTTCTATACCAGCCTCATTTCTGGTGCCAGGTTTTCCCCAGTGTGTAAAATGCAGCTCGTTTACCCAAGCAGCCTCGATGGAAATCCAGCAGTTTGGGGATGGGGTGAAGCTGTTTGGGTTTGAAGCTCACGCTATGGAACTGTGTGCAGCTGGAGAGCTTGCCAGTGTGGTTACCAGCTCCAAATGGGAATGGAAGGAATAGCCAAACTTTTCATAGGCGTTGTAAATTGTGTTTCCACAAACCAACTTCCAGGAATAACAGCAGGCTTTTCTAAACGATGTTTGCTTGCTCTCTGCACCCCTCCCAGCCCTCCTCCTTCTCTCTTCTGCTCTGTATTCTTTTATTCATTCAAGTGATGAAAACTTGGAGAATATTTTGGTGACTTTCACAGACATTTGTGATTTTTCCTCCTGAACTGCCAAAGTAAAAGTTGGCCCAGACCAGCGAAGGCACTTCCACTGGGATTTGGGGATGGTAAATCAGGAAGAAGCAATAGGATAGTGAAATCTTGGTTAGAAATGACAATGCCATTTCCCCCCTTGCAACGAACGGAAAGACAGAAATAACTTCAGGAAAGACTTTCCTGCCTCCACAAAGCTGCCTGGAATTTGCAGCAAACCCAAAGCCTTTCTCCTCTTTCCCACTCACACATGCTCCACATTGTGCTTGTTAGTGAGTCCTGGACACGAGTCCTTGGTACTTTATCTGATAGAAGAAGTGGAGCAGCTGCTGGACATGAGTTACAGTAATGGCCCACCTAAGTCGTGTGAAAGCTGGTTCTCTATGGGAGTGGGGGCAGGATCATGCAGCCTCTGATTGTGAATCATCCTTGGAGCTGTTCCTGTGTAGGCCACACTTGCAAGGAGGCTGCTTGCAGACCTGGCTCTGAATGGCCTGTAGCTGGAGACTATTGTTAGTTACAGCTCAGTTCTGTAACGCTGACAAGACACTGTCTCTGTCTCAGCACAGGGAAAGGATCATTCTGAGGGGCTCCTCCACCTTCCTGCCAGCACTGGATGGTTGGAGATGGGACTCCTGGTTGGTGTGTGCACAGGTTGTGCTGGATTTGCCTGGGAGCAAATGTGGTGGGTTTGTGGCTCAGTCGCTGCAGTTGCAGGAGATGCTGGAGAGCACCTCTGAACCCCAACATCCCTGACTGGTGTGGGGTGGGACTTGGCAGCTGTGTCTTAATCTGGGGCAGTAGTGCTGGAACCTGCTTCTTCTGGCCCTTCCAGCTGATGAAGGGAGCCTAAACAGGACAGCAGTTAGTGGGTCTGGCTGGAAGAGACGGGCTGGTCATGATGTTGAGAAGAGCAGCACCGGTTTGGAGAGAAGTAATTGGTAGGATTCTTCAAAGTAGCATTGACATCTTCTACTTTTAAATCACTTTAAATAATAGCTTTGCCATGAAAAGAGGGAGCAGGCTGGGGAAGTCTGTGTTGAATGCAAGGCTGAGGGTGCAGTTGAAGCACAAGAGGAATGTCACATCCCAAGAGCTGAGGAATGGAGACTCTGTCATCCCAGGTGGGACTGGAGGGCTTGGCTTGCTCAGGTGATGGGGAGCAAAGGCTGTGAGGGGTTGTGCCTCCAGAACTTAAGCAGACAAACTCCAGGTGGAGGGAGAGAGCTATTGAAACTGTAGGACACTGCTGCCACAAGACAATCTAACTGTGAATATTAAAGAGGAAGATATTTTCTAGCCATCAAAGCAAGGAGACACCAGAAAAGCTTCCAAAGAAGAGAAAGGAGGAACCAACAGAAAACTGATGCCACAGAGCTCATCATAGCAAGGACTGGACTTGGGTGGACATCAGCCATGTCCAGTGAATCCTTCTTGGTTAATCCTGTTTCAGGGACTTTATGGGTAGGATAATGCTGCCAGGAGCAGGGCTTTCCTGGAGCCAGACCCAATCTGGTGGCACAGTGTGATGGCTGAAAAGTCAGGGGAAAGCATAGGACAGATCTCACAAAGGAGCCATGGTCCCTTTCCCAGAATTTATTCCATGTAAGCTTGGAAATACTGATGAAGGTGGAACAGGCCTTGGCTTTTAAAACAGGATTAAAAGAATCTGCTCTGGGATTCTGCTTTGATTCCTTGTGCCCAAGCCTTTTCAAGGTGTGATTTTGAGTCATTCTCTGAAATTCAGGAAACAAGCAACTTCCTTAGAGAATCTTATCCTAGCGTCATGAAACTTCAGGACATGGGGCCTTAAATAAAACCCCCTGACCCCAAACTGGGTGGAAAGAGCCTTCTGCTGAAGGTGGTGACCATTTCCATGGCCCCTGGTGCTGCCTGGGGCAAGACACAGAGTCCCTGTGGAGGAGCCCATCCCTGGTGGTGGCAGGAGCAGCACGTGGTGATGGGTGAGGAGCATGTCTGGGCTCCCTCCTGCTCTGCTGCCCCCCACCTCGCTGAGCCACGTGCAGACACGTTGCTTTCCCCTTTGCTGAACAAGTCAATACATTGTCTGGGGAGTGTGGACTGGCAACTTCATATTCTCTGGTGAATTGCCCTGCTAGAAAACCCAGCCCTGTGCATGTTTCCATTTCTATACCCACTGGTATAACATCAGGTCCTGGGAATGCTCCCCCTTCCTGCACTCTTTCAGGGGGTATCGATGTTTCCATTTAATGTGGGGTTTTTTTGCCCTCACTGAGGAATTTTACAAATAGTTTGTTTATTGTGTCAATCTTTGCCTTTGTGAGCAGAAGAGGGAGCATCTGGAGAGCATCATGAACTCTTGGCATGGATGCTCCTGGGAGGCTGTGCTCTCCCCAGCGTGAGAGAAGCAGCCCCTCCCCACTCCCCAAAGCCCCCATCACACCCTCAGATGGAGCCCTGCCTGCTCCCAGCCCTGCAGGAGGCTGTGACAGGGTGCAGGGACACCCACCGGGGCTCCACCGATGGACAGTCCCTTGCCTTGCTCTGGGCCACATCCCGCTTGTGGCTTCACCCTCCTGCTTCACAGCAGAGGAAGGTCTCCTCGTGCCCAAGAAGCAGCTTGGTCGGGGCAGGAGATAAAGGCTTGTCTCTCCATGTGTGCCAAGGCAACGTGAGGCTGTTGTGCCCACCCAGCCCCAGGGATTCAGCAGAAGAGCCGTGGCACTCGGGGAGCTCGGGAGTGGCGGCTCCACCTCAGTGTCAGCTGGGAGTTTTCCACCAGGACACGGTTTCGTTGGGGGATTAAAAAAATATAATAATAATAATAATGAAAGAGTTGATTAATCAGAAGGAAAACGTTGCGTAGGAAGGCACCAGTTTGAGTTAAAAGTCTTATCTGAAAAGGTCGGTGGCTTTTGGGAAGGAATGTCTCATTAAGATGGAGACAGACCACCCTGCAGCTGCCCAGCACCTACTGGTCAGGATGCAGCTGGGAGGAGGGAGACAGCAAAGCAGAGGCTTGATCCTGGCCCCCTGGGTCCCAGGAGAGCACAGCTCCTTGCACTCCAGGACAAGCACATGCCTTTCCTGTCTCACTGGAGCTGCTCGATTGTGTGCAGTTAATTAATATTCATTAAGGCGAAGGGAAAGTTGGATTGCAGTCTGCTCGTTAAGGTACTGCCTTGGGCTCCAGCTCAAGGGATCATTCCTTTATTTATGCTGTGGAAAGAGGCAGCGGGACAGGCCGTACAAACCCACCAGCCTGGTGGTTGGAGTGCTCAGCTGGGGTCTGGGGGACTTCCAGCCAAGTCCCCCCATCAGCCAGGGCTGGAAAAGACCTTGGCCCTCCTTCCCACCCCCCAGCTGGTTCCGTGCCATGACAATCCACTTGGGAGTGTCTTGGGTTTTTCAGAGAAATCGCTGGAGGTTTTGGGTTGCTCCTAGTGTGGGGTGGGAACATTCTCTGATGCCTTTAGAGGTTTTGCTGGAATGGTGATGCTCTTCCTGCCCAGCTCCTGTGGTGAGTGGCCGAGGTGAGGGACCAGCTGGGTGGTGCTGAGAGGCCTCAGCACATGGCGTGCCCCGTGACCTCTGCAGCAAGCTCTGCCACTACCCTGCAGCCATCTCTTGCCCTCACCGGGGAGGCACATCCTTGCCCAGGGAGCTCTGGCCTCAGCCTGAGAGCCCAGCTCTGCTCAGGGTGGCAGGAGTTGAAGCAGTGGATGAGGACAACTGAGCTGGCAGGTAGATGCCCACAGAAGGATCTCCAGGGCTCAAGGAGCAAGCACAGCCTTCTTCTTCTGCCCTGGTGCTCAGTCTGTACCACCGGCGAGATGGTCAGATCTTTGGCAGTCCTGACCTGCAGGGCTTTTTTCACTTGTTTAGAGACTGTACAAGTCTGCAGAAGACCAAAGCCACGTGGCTCTGCCACATGGGGCACAACTGCCTCCTCTGTGGTGGATTGGAAATGGACACTGTGGCCTTCTCGACCCCTCCACCTGCGTGGGTGAAGTCTGGGGACTCTCCATCCCTGTCCAGGGGACACCCCCCAAAAGGTTGTTCTTCAGGCAGAGGAGAGGCTGCCACCAAACTGGGGGGCATCCAAACCCACAAACACACCCACCAGTGCCTCACGTTGCCTGACTCCACAGCCATGCCGGATGGAGTTGCATGACCTGGGAGGAGATCTGACCTGCCCAGCTCAGGCTGGAAGCACTGGTTTGACAGGGAGCGAGCTACAAACCCCACATGCCCATTTCTGTGCCCCAAACTGGCAGCAGGGATGTATTCCCATGGGCACAGCCTGGTAGACATCAACAGCAGATAAACAGCCTCCCCAGGGATCCTGTTCCAGTTCGAAGTGATCCGCCTGAAGGTGGTTTATGACTCTGTGACTCCATATCCACCAGATTATAACAAGTACCAGGCAGATGACTGGATGGAGAGCTCAAGTTCAACTCCACGACAGGCACGCAGGGATTTCTAGGTGATGAATTTGAGGAACGTACTGTAGAAGGCATGTGGGTGCCTGTGTGTGCTCAGAGGTGGGTTGTGTACCATTCCTCAGGGCACAAGGATGTGCACAGCCACACAGACAGCCTGTGCCCTGCCAGGAGAGCTGGTCACACTTTTCTGCCAATTCATCTCAATGGAAACTTTCCATAGGAACTAAATTTGTTTAGAAAAACCATTGAAATGAAACATTCTGCTGATGTCAAGATGTTTGGCTTTTACATGAGCTGGTGAAACGCTCTGATTTTTTGTTTTGACTTTTTGTTTCTATATCCTACTGACTTTATTATTCCAGGATACCTCATAAAAATAAGAAGTAAAAGAGAAGGAAAAAAAAAAAAAGCCAACTGAATTATTTCAATAGGCCACAGTGCCATTCTTCAAATTACACAGCACTGGCCAGTTGAAAAATTATTGGTTCCATCCTGATAAGAGACAAAACCAAGTCTCTGAATGGCAGAACTGAAATGGGGTTATGATCCTGCCAGCTGGAGTTGCAAGCATGTGCCCCTCACTCTGGAGCAGAGCTGAGAGGGGACCTGCACAGGCAGTTCATCCCCACAGGTCAGAGCTGATGCCCTCCAGAAGTCCTCCCTGCCCCCTCCTAAATCAACAACTGTAGGGACTGAGGAAGTTGTCCACACACTGGTGTGCCAAGGAGTAGCCTCCATCCTTGAAAGAACAGATCCCACCCAGAGCCCCCCAGTACCACCCTGCGACCCCACCTGGTCCCCACGTCCCCTGAGCTCAGAGGTGACAGCTCACAGCCACCTTTTCCACCCTTAGCCCATCTCCACTCCCACTCCTGGGTGTCAGACAATGGCACACATTGTGTCCTCCAGAAGGTCCCCGCTGTGTCTTCCAACCTGCTTTGGTCTCCCCTCGGGGAGCTCTGGGGGTCAGCACTCCCCTTTTGTCTGGGAGCATCGTGTCAGGGCTGCAGGAGCAGGGGGACAGGCTGCGCCTGGCCAAGCTGCAGCAACATGTTCACATCCAGATAATGACATCTCCCTTCATGCTGCCCCATCCCCAGCATCTTCCAGCTTCACCTCCCCAGCTTCCCTTTGCTCCTCCTGCACTTTGCTGCCAGCTGATGCCTGAATCCCATCCTTGCAAGGACTATGGGAGGCAAAACTGCTCCCGCACCCGAATCCTCCCTGCACCTGTCCCTCAGGGCGCTGTGCCGGTGTCATCCTTGCTCCCACCTTCTTCCCCTCACCCTTTGCACCCCCTCTCCTGCCTGCCCTGCCAGGGGCTGGGCACCATCCCAGGGGCTCAGCTATGTTCTGTTGCTCCGGGTGGCCGTGGGCACGTTCTCCTGCCACACACCAAGGAAGGTTCTTCTACGAGGTTGGACGAAAGGCTTTGCAGCCAGGAAACACTAGCACAGAGTAATCTAAATGTCCCATGGGACCATTTCCATTTAATTGAAGCGCCTGCCTCAATACTGCTGTTGTGGTTTGGGTCTGACAGGACAACAAAGAACCAGCCCCGGGGCCCCTCACTTATTGGGATGGGGAGGACAAACCCAACCAGAAGCTCATGGTCGAGACCAAGAGGGTTCTTCACCCATGACATTCATTGGCAAAACAGACTCAACTTGGGGAAAAAAATAATAGTTTAATCTCACACTGCTCCAGTGCCCACAGGACACAGACAGCAGAGCAGGGCTCACACACCTCAGCCCAGCCCTCCCTTCTTCCCCCCAAACCCCTTTGTTCCCCATTTCTCTCCCTCCTTCCCCCCAGGCACAGGGGATGGGGATGGGGTTTGAGTCCCTGCACAGGCTGGTGGTTCCTGCCGCCCCTTCCTCCTCAGGGAGAAGGATTCCTCACAGTCCTGCCCTGCTTCCCCACGGGGTCCCTGCCCTGGCAGAGGGTCCTTCCCAAACCTCCCCACCAGTCCCTGCCAGGAGGTGCAGTCCCTCAGGAGCTGCTCCAGCGCTGCCCAGAGTCAGGGGCTTCGGGAACTGGCACCTCCCCTGGCCCGGGGGCTTCCGCGGCTGCAGCCCCCGAGGCCTCTGGCAGCAAAGCCAAGCTCAGCCCTCCTGGTGCCTTCAGGGGATGTCCCACCACGTTCCTCCATGGATGCAGGGGCACAGCTGCCATCTCCCCATGGGCTCCAGGGAAACTGCTGCTTGGGCCCCTCCTTCCCCTCCTTCCTCACCCACCAGCACCCTCTGCCTCTCCAGCCCAGCTCCTTCTCCTGCTCGCTCTGCCCAGCTCTCCTCTCAGTCCTTTCCTATGTTCATGGCAGAGGTGCATCTATTGTCCCTCTAATGGCTCCTTGGCTGCTTTTGGAGCCCTTCCCCCGCTAGCAACCCCCACCACACCAGCCCAGCACACCTGCTGGCGCAGGTGCTTCCAGGCGGCTGCAGGAGCTCTTTGTTGGGGCTCGCGCTGCGCAGCCCCGCGGGCGGGCAGAGCTGCTGTGCCCTCCTGCTGCGCTGAGCGCCGGGACCCTGCTTGGGACCCCTCTCTCCGGGCTGCAGAGCCTGGGGGAGCGTCCTGCTCCCTGCTGGGGTGCAGGGCAGGCACCTGCTGGGTTTGCATCCCTGCTTGCCTCTGCAGTCACCCCTCCTGGACGGGCCCCCGCGGGCAACCGGGACACTCCGAGGTGGTGAAGTGAGTCTTTTCCTGCTGCTTTTGAGCTGCTGGCCTGGTGTACTTGGCCAAAGCCTTTTCTTCTGCCACGGGCTGGGCTCGGCGTGTGGGCGCCGCGGAGCTGCTCCTCTTGGGGTGCTGGGGAGCAGCTACAGCCACTGCTTGGGAAAACCTGGAGGGACTTGGAACGGGTTGTCACACAGAGAGGACGCTCACTATTCATCTTCCCCTTGCAGATGGAGGAAACAGCCTCTTGCCCTGGGCTTGTAGCTGTTGGAGCAGGCATTTGCAGAGAGCTTATTAACAACTCTCTGGGGAAGGTTTAGATGCAGTTGCCAGTTCCTTCCACCTAACGAGGCTGGTCACCATCCAGAGGCTCTGCATGCCTGTCATGCTGGCAGGTCTGGCTCCCTTCAGAGCTGGTTTCTGTCCACTGCACAGAAGTTATGTGCGGTTTCCTCCCAGGAAGGTCCAGCACCCGCCGCCTGCCTCGCGCCGCTGCGGTGGGGAACCCTTCCCGCTTGGAAGAGCTGGCTTTTGGACTTGCATCCTTCAGCAAAACACGCTGTTTGTTTATCCACCGGCTGTCTGGGTCTCTTGGTGGCCCTTGGCGGACAGCTGATTGCAGAGGGCTGGAAGGAGCGAGTTAACAAGTGCTGCATGTAAAAGCTGCAGGCTGATGACCCCTAGAGTCAGCCCGGGAAACGCGTCCTTGCCTGAGCAGCTGCTGGGGGAGCCCCTGGGACTCTGGTCCTCCCTTGCCCACAAACAGCATCCTGGCCCAGTTTGGCTCTCAACGACGGGGATGATTCCTCAAGAGCTGGTCAAGCTCATTCATTGCCAAGAGACTTGAGAAGAGCCTGCCCTGCACATCCCTGGGAAGCAGGGTGGACCTGGCACGGTGCTGAGGGCCCAGCCCCTGGCTGCTGCAGGGAAGGACAGGTCTGCAACAGGCTGCTTGAGACAGGACCACCTCTGTTTCCCTGACTTACCACAGACCGGCGGAGAAGAGAGCCAGGAGGGGACCCCGATCCTGCACCCAGGGACTGCAGAGGTAAAAGCAGGCATTCTGCACTTGTGGCATTACTGTAGGAGGTGCTCAGGATCAGATCCAGCCTCTGTAGCCTTCCCATAGCCTCAGAAGGGACATCTCCACTGCCCTGGCAGCACAGGTGCCTCCCAGCAGCCAAGGACCCCAGGGAGACCACCTTGGTCTTACCTGGAAGGTGTTTACTGGGGAGCTCCTGGCGTGACTGGTTCAGAGACAGCCACCATCCCCTAACTTTTAGGTTTCTGCAAAAAAATCACTTTCCTCATATTGGATAGAGAGTTGTCTTCTTGTTGGAAGCAGTAAAGCAGATCTCGGGGTAATGTGTACTGAGGAGCCCCACATCACTAGCTCAGAGAGAGGTCTGGAAATCCCAGTAGACACAGCACTGCCATGGTCTTCTGCCAGGTAGTTATCCAGTCTCTGTGCAGCACAGATACTGATTTATCGCACTAGTACCTCTTATTTTCAGTAGCATTGCTCAAATGGGGCAGAAGGAACAAAATGTCCCACCTACAAAGTGCCTACAATAGTTGACAGCAAGGGGTTCCCCAGGTTAATGGCCTGGTGCTCGTGTGTGTGTGTGTGGAAAGGTCTTTTGTTAGTCCTGGAGGCACCTGTAGAGCTTATTCCTGCATGAAACACATGAAATGAAGAAATCCCTAGTGTGGTGCTGCCTCAGGAGCTGCTCAGCCTGAGGGACAGTTGCTGTTTCTGGTAGGTTCGTGTGGTCACAGTCTGAGTGATGTTGAGCCCTGTGAACCAGCCCCTTGCCAGAGACTGGAGGGTGTCCCACAGGAACAGGCTGGAGGGACAGGAGTGTGGCTCTTGACCCGTTCCTAGGGGGGGATCTGAGGGAGAGGAAAAAAAAACCTTTGCATGTAAAGAAACCATGTTTTGCAGAAACAGTTTTTCCATTAAATCTTTCTGATTTTTGATCAAAAAGTGGATGGGCTGGAGCTGCAGTTTGGCCTCTGGTTGCACATCTCATGGCAGCTGAAGTGCTTGGATTTCCTCTGTCCCCATCCCTGGCCTCCCCCAAGGGCTGTCACCTGTGAGGCTCAGTGGTCAAGGACAGGCTCAGCACAAGAGCTGGAGGTTTTGGTCTGTAATAATTTCCTGGGAATCCAAACTTTCTGTGAGAAATAAGAAAAGGCTTTTAAGCAACCTCAGTTTATCCCAGGGTCATGCAGGGTCACAGGAGGAACTTGCAGGGCTGGGAGCTGGCTCACCACAAGGGACAAGATGGGAGGTTTTGGAAAAAGTTGAGGTTGGGACCAGGGCTCAGATGGAGCAGGATAAGCCAGCAAAAGAGGCTGTTTGGTGTGTGCTGCAGCTGTGGGCACTGAACGTGATGTACTTTGAGGTTTCCTCCAGCCTGTGACCCCAAAGCTCAGGTCAGGGTTATAAGAATAAGATCCTTCCTCCTTCTCTAGGGGGTCCTACAGGGCAGGGAGCTCTCTCTGGTGGTTGTGGACCTGAGAGTGGCCCTGGTCCCTTTTCTTTGCGAAGTTTCCAAGCCAGAGGGCAGTGGAGGAGGTGTTGGCTGGTTAGGGACCATGTCCCCCATGTCCTTCTGTGTCAGAATGATGGCACCTCCTCCATGGGGAAGGGGCTGGCTGCACCTGGGGTACCCCAACAGATCCCTGTGGCAGATGCACAGGGACATCTTGGCACGAGCACTGCAGGAACAGGTGTGTTTTTTTTCTGGTGACATTGTCAGATGCAGGAAGGATGGACAGCAGCTTGTCAGGGTGGTGGCATCGGTGTCATTTGCCACAGGGAAGTTGTCAGGTGGGGGAACATGATCCTAGCAGTGGGACAGTTGTGTGACACGGTTCACCTGGGGTGAAATCCCACCCAGCCACTGCCACACTCAGCCCTGGCCCAGGGGGGACCATGGGAACAGACTTGCCACCACTGTCCCCATCCTCCCCTTGTGGGCTCAGCACCCCAGGCCAGGCAGCCAGGATTCCTCCCCTTCATACTGGGATGACCACGGGTGGGCCAGGGTCTCACCCCACCCAGCAGGGGGGTTGCTCATGACATCAGTGGAGCGGAGGTTTTGCGTCCTTCTATTTCGAGAGGTTATGTAGCGCAACCCTTGGCAGCCCTGCAAGAGTGGGATGCCAGATATGTGTTTTTTTTCCCAAATGAAAGGTGAAATGTGCCAGTGGAAATGCAGGGAGAGTTGGGCTCTTTGCTTCCCAACGGGCAGGGTGCTGGCAAGCTGCTGCTTGGGTCCATACCCATCGACACCTCCTCCTGCTCCTGGCCTGGCACCTGCAGTGCTCTTGGGATCCATCGTGTCCTCAGCACATCATAGAGGTGATGTGCTGGTGGGGAACACTTTGCTGCTTCATCTTTCCCAAGGCCTGGCTATGTGTTCACAAGAGAAGTGTGTGTATGTGTGTGTGTGGGTGAAACCTGAGAAAGGAAGTGAAAACAAGTTATTTCCAATTAAATATCCTGGGAATGGAGGCTGACTTTTTGGTAGGTCTTTGTATTCCCCCCCCCACACCACCCTTTTTCCCCCCCAAAAAAAAAAAATTCTAGGAAAATTGGGCAAGAAAGGGTTTGTGGTGGGTGCTCAGCTGCAGGAGGTCCTTGGTCTCAGGGCTCCTCACATGAGAGTTTTGGGTTGAGTGTTTTTCTGGGATCCTGCTGTGGAGAGGACATGGAAACGACTTGGTTTCCATGCTGGTTATTGTTAGAAAAGTGTCTAAATGAATCACTGAGCTTTTCACACTTTATAGCCACAACTGAAATGTTAGAAACACTTCCATGCAAAACCACTGTTTGGTTAAGTGTGTTTGGTTTATTCTTATGTTTTATTTTATTTTTGATCTTATAATAAGCTGTTAGATGTTGTGATATACGAGGCATCATCTTGTTATCTTTGGTGTAGTAATAGGTCAAGATGGAAGTTCCTTTCTTAAGTTTTAACCCAGTGCCTGTCAAGACTTTTCCATGTTAATTTAATGAGAATCAGAAGGAAGTTCCCAGTGTTGACATTTCTGATGGGTGGAAATTCGGTGCTTTTGTGCTTGTCTGCTTTCAGGCTGATTTACTGGTGCTCTGAATTTGTCAGGATCTAAGTCATTAATCCTCACTGTAAATTAGGACAGGGGAAGTTTTGAAGCGACCTGTGCACCAGGACATGTGTAAACCAGTGACTCCTCTGAATGCCTGGAAAGCATTTGTAGGAATTCTCTGCACAGCCCTGCTGAGATCCCATCTCCTGTGCAAAGCTGGGCTATATTATGAGAGGCTGACAAGCTTTAAGGGCAGAAGAGCTCCAAGTGTGAAAAACATCTGACCAGAAAGGTCACTGCAATGGGCAAATGCTTGAAATGCATGAAAATAGAGAAGATGTAACTGCCTGTGGGGGTACAGCTGAGACCCTCAGAGTGAATTTAACTGGAGGAAAATGTGGGCTGGATATCAGCAAAATGCTCTCTTCCAGGCAGCAGGATCTCTGGGAGCAGAGTGGTCTCCCAGGGGACAGAGCAAGTGCTCTATTGCTGGAGTAATTTAAAATTGGATGGGACCCAGTGCTTTGGGAACATGCTGCAGAGGCTGATTGTGGGGTTGTGACTGTGTGAAAATCTAGCATGGAAAATACAAGTTTGCTGTGCAGGGATAGATCTGCTGATCAGTGTTGGTTCAAGGATTTGAGAGACCAGAGAAGGAGTGAGGCTCTGGGTCTGGGGAAGCTGAGCTGCACAGGGTGCTGGTCCCTGCTGAGCCCCAGGGCCACCCAGAATGTGGCAGTCCCTTGGGTCAGAGGCCAAGGGGCTCCTCTACTCCTTGAGCCACCCCAGGGAGAGGGTCTCTGCTGTCCCTCTGTCCCCTTCTTCTAGTGGGATCCTGGCCCTTCTGTGCTGGGGAGGTATTTGGAGGGGTTTGGTGTGATCCCTGACTGCAGCCCCAGTGCTGGCAGCCCCCCATGCCAGTGGTTGCTGCAGGGGCTCTTGCTGGGCTCCCCACCATCACCTTCCTCCTGTCAGGTAGACCATGAGGGATCCGTGGCCCTCCCGTGGGTGCTGCTGCAGCAGGGCTGGCTGTGCTGCTTCCCTGGCTGGTGTGTGGGCTGCTCTCCTCTGGAAGAGCCTCTGCAACGTGCTGTCCCTCTGTGGTGATTTACAGCACCCTGCCCAGCCCCTCTAACCTTTGTGCTTCTCTTTCCAAACATCATCCTAATAAACAAGCAGGGCTGGGAAGCACTGGTGGAGCTGCAGGGCTGGGGCTGGTGGTGGCTGAGCCTGGTGTGCCAGGAGGACAGGATGGCAGGGCAGGCTGCCTGCAGCCTTGCTGGGGGAGCTGGGGGGTGCAGAGACCATCCCCATCCCTCTGCCAGTGGCAGAGCTGGGTTTGGCACCTGAAGCTGGGGTCAGGGTGTGCTCTGGAATGAGGGAGGGACCTCTGTACCCCATGTCATGGGTGGCTGGCACCCACTGGGTGACCAGCGAAGGCTTCTCACCATAGCATCCCAAGTGCTAGAAGGGCCTGTCACCCTCACCCACATGAGGACAGACACCTTGTGGTGTGGGGGTGAGACCCCTCGTGGTCCTGCCTTGCTAGCCCTGGCCTGGACACCAGTCTCCCACCATTGGATGTCCCCTCCATGATGGCCAACAGGAGAGCATCCCACTGTCTGCCCCCACGTGAAAGAGGAAAAGGGTCTTCTAGTGCCTGCCAGGCACCTGCAGCCCTGGGCCAACCCCCTCCAGTGGTGTGTTCCAGCATGGAGCCCTGGGGCCTGGCACTGGTAGCCTTGTCCTCCTGCCCCACAGATGTGAAGACCTGGCTGGGCCAGAGCCCACTCGTGCACGTGTAGCCGTTAGACTGGCGCAGTGAGCTGTGCCTCCCAGGCATGCTGGTGCCAGCTCCCTCCTGTCTCTTGGGGTCCTTTTCCTCCCTGATCTCTCCTCCAGGAGAGATGTTTCACCAGCCCTGTGCCTGCACGCTGCCTTGCCCCAGGGGCAGCCCCTGCTCCCTGCCCCAGGCCACGCTGGGGCTGCAAGGCATGGGATTTACACGGTGCTTCTCCTCTCCTGGTTCTGCCCCAGCTCATTCCACCACCAGAACAGTCTCTTCCAGAGCCTGCTCCCTGCACTGACCCCTCTGCCTTAGCAGGAGGCTGCCAGCCTGAAAACCACGTGCCCTCTTGCCACTGTTCCCATCCTGCCAGCCCCTGGTGCACGGTGCTGCCCAGGACACTCTGCGGGTACCAGTCCCCCCAGCAAGCTCAAGGCTTGGGGTCACCCTGCCCAGCTGGAGGCTGTGCACAGTGACTCCCTCGTCCCCTCCCCGCAAAGACAACCCCACTCCTAGGCTTTGCAGAGTTAAAAATAGAGCCTTGCTTATGGAAAGTTCATGTTGAACACGAGTCTTAGCAGGACGTCGCCGAGATCCTCATCGGAGCGTAAATCAGTGGCAGGAGCAGGGCAAGCCCCTGCAACACCAGTGTCCTCCCTAAATTAAGAGAGGCTGTCTGGGGAGCTGGCTCTACTGCCCCTTCATCAACAGGAGAGCAGGGCAGTTGCAAGGTTGTGGCACCAGGCTCCAAGCTGGGTGGTGCCACCAGTGGGGTGGGCACAGCTCCTACCCCGGTGTCTTCACCCTGCCCGGGGGAAGGGTCTGCCCGGGGGGGGCTGTGGGTGAGCCCCTGCCTCCCGTGGGTGCAGGGCTGCTCTGGCAATGCTGCAGCTTCACTCCTATGTGGCTGCTGCCCCCCGCAAGCACAGGTTAGGGTTTGGTTTCAGCATGGTCCATGGAGGGGGGGGGAAGAGGCTTGGTGATGCTCCCTGCCAGCTGCTCTCTCCTCCCCCTGGGACAGCGTGGGTGGCTGGGGTGCAGTGAGAGAGAGGTTACAGCAGCCTCCGGTGTGCTGTGGGCGGGTGCTCCAGCCACTAACAAAAAGAATAGTAATGAATGGAAAAAGTGAAGTGTTTTTTTCCCCTAAAGCAAACAGCTCGGTCAGATTAGAAGCTCGGAGTGCGCTTTACCCAACTATTAATACATTCCTCGCTCATCTCAAACTAAACAGCCGCGCTGAGCTCCAAGTTCATAAAAACAGCATCAAATCCATGAGAGCACAGTACATTTATAGTGTCAGCCAGTAAAACTGCCTGCTGGAGGTGATGGCACTCGGGCTCGCTGCCTGCTGGGGAGGGACAGGCTGGGCCAAGCCAGGGGAAGACAGGCAGCCCCTAGAGAGCAGCCCCTTGCCCTGGGAGCAGAGGGGAGAGCCTGGAGAAGCCCCTGCCACTGCTGTGCTTGAGTTGCCCTGCTTAGAGATACTGAAAGATGGCAAGCTGGGGCTATCAGGACCTGGGGCGTGTGTCTGTGGCTGCCAACATGTGCCCTGGGATCATCAGGGATGTTGGACAAGCTCAGTCTTCCCGATAAACCCCCAGTATGCATCCCCACTACCCGGGGTTCATCTCCTGTCCTACCTAAGGAAAGCCCAGAAGGGGACAGTGCAGGGCAGAGCCTGGGTGAAGCCCTGACGTGTTGTTGTGAGCACAGAAACGCTGGCAGGTTCGCTCTGCCCCGTCCTCCTGCGCGGAGCCCAAGGACTGTCCCTTGGGAGGACCCGTTCCCGTGGCACACAGCATGCTGGGGCAGGTGGCTGCTCCCTGGGGAGATCCCTGTTGGGTTCTCTTCCCTGCTACGTGCAGGGCAGCCAGCTGTGCTGCCAGGCTGTGCCCCCGTGCTAGAGGAGAGGGATGCCCAAGGCAGGGCCACAGATGGCAGCATCCCCTTGGCCATCTGCAGCCCGTGGGCTGGTGGAGGCCCTGCATCTGCAGAGAGAAAGGGACAAAGGCCTGATGGGGCTTTGCCTGGTCCTGGGGCCAGGCAGGGTGTGCAACCTGGTGTGTGAGCCCTGCAGAGTCGCTCCTTGTGCACCAGACACCCCTGGCCTCAGTGTCACCTGCTGTGAGGCAGATGTTTTTTCCCTGAGGCTCGATGCACCAGGGCTCTGCAGGGACAAGGTGCAAAGCCTGCTGACATTTGGCAACTGCTTGAGTCCCAAAAATGGTGTCTAGTGGTGCTTTGCTTCTCACGGTGTCTTTCCAGTGGGCTGATCTATGCTCAGTGTTTTATCTGTTAAGCTGTGTCTGGCTGGGGTTGTTTAAGGTGACACCACCTGGGGCAGATGCTGTCACTGGACATCACTTGGAGACTGCAGCTAGCTAGAGAGAGCCAAAGGGAAAGTGTGCAAGAGCCAGGATTCCCCATAAACTCCCCCAAGGACCACCAGGCTATTGTCCCAGGGCAGCAATACTGAGACATCCTCCTGTTGCAGCAAGAGCTGAGCAGAAGGCTGCTGCTTTGAAGAAAGCTCTTATTCCTCTTCTTTGTCCTGACTGAGTCTGAGAAAACTGAATCATTTCTTAACAAGCAAAATATTCAGGGGGGGAAAGAAAAAAAAAGCCATTCCAGCAGGGCTCTGCCCCTTGGAGCTCAGCACCCAGTGGCCAGTCTGCCCTCTGCCCAGGGCTCACTGGCTCGAGTTCATCATGGGAGGATACATCTGGGCAAGGTTCCCAGCTGACTGGGCAGACTGGGAATGCCGAGGATTCAATGCAGACACAGAGTTAATGTCCAAGTGATTTGCTTGGGAAGACTAAAAATTCCCTTGGAAAACTCTGATTTTGGTTTTGCAGAGGTGCATTTTCTTGCAGGCCAATGAGTCCCTGTGGCAGAAAGCAGAGCTCACTCGTCCTGCAGAGGAACTGAGTTTATTCTGCTTTATTCTGTATTTTGCATCCAGCTTCTGAGCAGGCTCCACTTCTGCTTGGTACCTCTGCCAAAACCGTGCTGAAGGCCACCAAGTGTTGGAGGTTGGTTGGAGGGCAGTGACCTCACCCATGTCTAATGCCTGGCAGAGCTCTGCACAAACCTTTGCTGGCTGCTGAACGTCCACTGGCCAGGGTGGCTGCCTGGAAAACCTGCCTTTTAACCACCCGTGTTAGGGAACAAACCAGGCTTCTTTGATGACAATTTGACATAACTTCTCTGAGCAATAACAGCACAGCCACCTCACCCTGCCAGGGACTAGACCCACACTCAGAAGGTTTCTTCAGAAAGTGCTTTGTACCTGATAACATGTTGCTGTGCTGAACGGATCCTATAAAATGTGCCAGGACACAGGACTCCTTCTAGAAACTTGCTTCTTTAGTCACCCGGGTGGCAGAGGAAGAAGCTGATCAGAGATGAACTGATAAAGAATGGCTCTGGGAGCTGACTGACCTCGGGGTCATGTTCTGCCCCATTTTTTATCTTTCCCACACACTGCAAAAAAGACCAAATCTAAAGTGATACTATATATACAGCTGGGTGTACCATTCAGCTGGGCAGCACGAAGCCAGGGTTTATGTGGATCTGTCTGGCATCAGGGGATCGAGAGGTTATGTTATTGGGACATTTCTGCACATCCAAACCATGAGTCATCATTTCCAGGAAGCCAAATACTTACTTAAAGAGCTGTGATGCAAATTGTGTTTCCCAAATATTTGATTCCTAATGCAACCCTGGACATTGAATCCGGGCACACAGTTTATGAACAGCTGATCTAGAGAACGAGGTTGAAGGAATGGGTCAAAGCTGCCTCTGAGTTTAGCCTGATTTATGGACACAGTAATTTTGTTATGAAAAATAAGCATATAAAGTACTTGGAACCTACAGTAAAACCATAAACAGTGCACTTTGCCTTCTGCATAGAAGAGCTAATTGCAAATATGCATCAGGGCAGAAAACAGGCTGAGATGTGCTTGCTAGTATTTCATACTGAGATAAGATGGCTAGTCTTTCACATTGTTAATTGTTGTTGTTATTACTATTATTATTACTAAGGGTGAAATCGTTTTTAACCAGATGTATTTTGAAACTTCCATGGCGTCCTGTTCTCCAACACTAAACCATCAACATCATCCCCCTAAGAGTCATGAGGAAAAGCTAGAAACAAAATCTGAACACAGCTACCCAACCAGAAAAAAAAAACCAAAAGGCAAAAGTTCTTCCAAAACTGTGAAATTCCAAGGAAATGGACACAGTTCCAGGGTGGTTGTTTGCAGACACAGTGTGCATCCAGTGGCACGACCTCTCTGCTGGGTTCTTTGCTCTGGTGGCAGTAGCTGTGCCATGGCCCTGGGGGTTGCACCAGCAGGGAGAGGATGGAAGTTGTGGTCTTGGGCACAGCCCCTGCCCCTGCTGGTCAGCAGGGCAGCATCCCAAGCCTGCCTGGGGGGCACAGCCCTGGCTTTGTGCTGGGCAGGAGAAGGGTTGTGGCACCACAGAGGAGAGTCACACGCAGCAGTGACACCTGAGGAGGAAAGGCACCTCTGCAGATGGGGCACAGCAGGGACATTAAGTACTTGTAGCTGAGACTTTCCGGTCGATATGCCAAGGGGACTAGATCTAGGCCCTCATCCAAAAACTTGTGTCCAAAATTCAGAATTGGAAAGCCCTGAAGTTTTCACTTCTTCTGGTTGAAGCTCACAAGACCTGCCAGCCTGGCGATGCTGCTTGTGGCAAAGATAAGAGCAGGACATTCTGGCTTTAATCATCTGTGCATTGCATGGTGAGAGGTGATGCACATCCTCTGGCTCAGCATGTGCCCCAAGCTGAGCCCTGCTGCCTGGCTCCTGGTGTGAACAAGGTCTGGCTGGGCTGGAGGAACAGGGCTCCCCATTCCTGCTAGGATGGCATGGGCTGTGTCTTCTGGTCAGACAATGGCCCACATGCTGAGCTGCAACCATCCATCCTGTGTCCCTGTGTGTCCCCCAGCATGGTTCTTGTGCAGGCAGTCAGGGCTCTGCTGGGCAGTTTGGGGTCAAGCATGGGCAAGGAACACTTTTCAATGGGCAGGATAGAGTAATAGAATCACAGGCTGGTTTGGATTGGAAGGGACCTTAAGATCACCTAGTTCCAACCCCCTGCCATGGCCAGGGACACCTCCCACCAGCCCAGGCTGCTCCAAGCCCCATCCAACCTGCCCTTCAACACTGCCAGGGATGGGGCAGCCACAGCTTCCCTGGGCAACCTGGGCCAGGGTCTCACCAACCTTGCAGGAACAAATTTCTTCCTCAGATCTAACCTATATTTTCAGCTTAAAACCATTCTCCCTCATCCCATCACTCTTTGCCCTTGTCAAAAGTCCTCCCCAATTTTTCTGTAGCCCCTTCAGGTACTGAAAGGTGCTTTAAGGTGTCCCCAGAGCCACCTCTGCTCCAAGCTGAATAATTTAGTTCACTCAGCCTCTCCATAGCAGCAGTGCTCCAGCCCCTGTGTCTTATGGAAAAAAGAGTTCAGGTGTGTAGACACCAGTCATGCCACTGCAATTATCCTTAGGGACAGAGACCAGCCCATGAGTTCCACTCCCTATTTATCCTATTCAGCCACCTCTCCAGGAGTCTCTCCAGCCCTCCAGAGCCTTGTCCTCACCAGGCTTGTGGATGAGATGGGCAGCTGGACCAGCAATGGTTGAGCTTATCTACAATCATGGCAAGTGATGAAGAACAACTGTCCCATGCCTGGCTTCCTCCTTGCCCAGCTGCTGCTCCCTCTTCCCACGGAGCCAGCCCTGGGACTCCTCAGCCTGATGTTTCTCAGCGCTGAGCTGAGCAGGGATGTCTGAGGGGGTGGATAAGGCTGTTTTGTCTGTCCGGAATCCTCCCTGGTGTCTATTCTAAGGTTTGCTGTATCAGACTCTGGGAAGGAGCTGGGAGGCTGCCTCTCGGGCTGCCAGCCATCCCTGGGGACTCATGGCCCTGCCCAGGTCGTGTGGCCAAGGCTCCTGATGGGCTGATGCTGGCTCAGGCTGCATGTTGGGCACCTTTCAGCCTTCCAGAGGCTCTGGAAACCACACTTCCAACTCTGAAACTCTTAGGTATGGCTCCATTATCTGGCATCCTGCTTGCCCAAACATCACCTCCCAGCTTCATAAGCCAGGTCCTGGGGTAGGTGTCCTGGCCAGGAAGGCTCCTCAGTAAGTCAGCAATATGTTTCTCTGGGTGCTGGTGATGGGGTTGGTGGTTTTACCATTTGTTTCACCTAGTGCATAGACACATGGATGTAGGTGTGCAACAATCTGGAGCATGTTACTCCTTAGCACACCAAATAGTTTCTAGGGTGGATAAGCTTCCTTTCCTCTCCCACCTGTTCTTGGAGGTCTTGTCAGAGAGATTTTGCAGGCAGGTTCAGGCTCCATCTCTGATGTTGGTGCATCTGCTGAACCACAGAGTCTCCCTATGACTTCTGCAGTCACCATCTGTTGTACCTGGCTGGGCATGGGACCAAAGGGAACTTCTCCTAAAGAGCCACATCCTTCTAGGACTGAAAGAGGCAAAGAAACAAAGAGAAACCTATCACAAAGTTGAATTTTAAGAGTGGGAACGAGATAAAAATGCAAAAGGAGTTAAAAAGGAATTTGAAAGAAAAGCTAAATGGGGAAAATATTTACAGAAGGCATAAAAAGTGTTTAAAAAGAAAGTATTAGAGGCTCGGAATAAAGATACACAACCAATCTAGAATGTGCTAAAATACCCAGAAAGAAAAAAAAATAAGTGTCATGCTTTGGTAGTGAAAGAAGTTACAAGAAGAAAGAGAGATTCATCAAAATTGAAATAATTTCCAAAGAAGGAAGATAGAATGGAGTGCAAAATATGTCTGTTAGATGTAATACCCATAACAAGGACAAGCCAAAAATATTTTTAGGAAAAACTTGCTAAAAGCATAAAAGCCAGTAATAAAACATTTCTCAAAGCATAAATAGTAGGAAGCTCATCGGAAAGTGGCCCTGGCTCAGATCTGTGTTGGAAAAGACAGAAGAAAGTTGATGTTGCAGTGCAAGAGCTGAACAGCTAAACTCTGGGAGAGGGAGAAGGAAGAGCCCTGGGCTGTGCCCACCCTTCACACAGCCCCCATCCCATAACCCGGGAAACAGCAGGAACCAGGGATCAGTTCTCATACTGAAATGTCAAACCTGGAAGTATTCTTGGGCATGAACCTGAGTTGAAGCTCATGAAGCATTTGGGAAGATGGTTGACCTGAAACCCAGTGTCCTCCAGCTGGGTCCCATCCAGCACAGCCACCTGCATGCCCAGGGACAGGGAACTCCCACCCTTCCCCTCCACACCTCCCCACCTTGGTGCCATCACTGCAACACAAGCTGTGTCACCACCACTGGCTCCACCTCCCATGGGAGATTTCAGCACCTGCTTTGGTGACTTCCTCCTCTGCTGCTCGGCCAGGGTAGCACTGCATGATTCCCCTTGTCCTGCAGTGAAGGACTCGAATGCTGTTGCTAGCAAATCCTGTGGGTGCCCATCACCCCTTGTTCCCCACCACCATTCTCTGGTGGATCTGAGTGCGTGTCCACTGCACCCTTCACTCCTCTCCCTGGTCCCACTCTCACAGTGCTGGCACCAGCCATGGTGGGTCCTTGGCAGGCCCAGGGACACAAGAAAAGCTGTGTTGGGATCAGAGAGGTGCCAAGGAGAGGGGAAGAAGTGACAGGGGCTCATGCCCATCCTTGGCTGAAACCCTGTGCTGTGGGTACCTCGTGTGACCCCAGGCCATTTTTGCATGCCAACAGCTAATGAACTGCTATTAGCCTGGACTCCAACTGGAATACCTTTAGTCATATCCGAGCCTGAACTGGAACAGAATGAAAAAAATGTGGTGGTTGGACTCCCTGCTAGCTGTGCATTGGGCTCTGAATTAGCAATTACCAATGGGGAAAGAAATCTAGAGTTCTTGGGCTAGGTCACGGAAAACATTGGCTCAGCAGGGGGCAAGAAAGGGAATCAGATTTTGGAAATGACTAGGGAAGGAACTGGGAACAAAACAGAAAACACAGCTCTGCCATGGCAAGTCACCCCCACGCCCCAAGCTGGCTGGTGTATCCATTCCTGTCTCCCACTCTTCCCTTCTTAGGAGAGTTCAGAAAACCAGAAAAGGGCAACCACCATGACCAAGGGCATGTCATGGTGTCCGTGGGTGCTATGAAATAGACAAGGACTTTCTTAGTTCAGCAGGAGGCATCTGAGCAGGGTGAGAGGTGTGTGGTACAGCAGCCAGGAGCAGCCCAGTGAGGGTGGTTGGGGGATGATCAGTCACTGCTTTTTTCTGTTCAGCAAGTAGGAGGCACTACATGAAGCTGTCAGGTGCCAGATTGAAAACAAACACAAGAAAGTACTTTTTCCCACAACTCATAATTCATCATTAAACTCATGACCATGGGGCAGTGTAAGGCCAAACATGTAACCAGCTTCAAAAAGCTATTATATTCAGGCAGAAAAATCACTGAGGGTATTACTCAGTCCAGTGATAACCTCACAGTGCCCAGGTCCAAAGGCTGGGAATTGCACAGGGAAGTGTCATAGCAGAGATCCTTGCTTCTTACCTGCTCCTTCAGCACACATAACTGATGTGCTGGGTCACAGCACAGCCACTGCATGTTCTCTCCTATTCAAAGCTGTCCTTGTCTTCCTGACTCTCAGCCTGAGGGGAATTAGTGTCTGTCTTCTCCTTCAGCTTTGGTCCTTAGACATCCCAAAGACAGCCATACCCATCAGAGGGAAATGAGCATCTCCAGTGCATGATTCATTGGACTGGTTGTAGACATGCCCGTGCCCCAGCCCTCTGCAGAGGAGCTGGAAAAACTCATCTTGCCAAGGTTTCACCTGACCTTTTGTTCTGGGAGAACAGGATCTGCTCGAGGCTTTAATTACCAGCCTGTTGTCCATTAGGTGTCCCCAGGAGCCATCCTCTCTCCCTAGCAACAGATATATGAGGACAAAACACAGAACCAGTAATTGGCTGGGTAGCTCATAAGCAGAAGTTAGGAGCTGGTCTCAGGAGCTTCCCTCTGAGGTTGATGTAGAAAGAGGAATTAATTCCTGGATGGATCTGTTTTACCTGCCATAGCCTTCAGATGAGATGAATCTCTGCAGAAGCAGACCTTGACCTGCCACCCCCTTGCCACCAGGTTGCTTGCACTGCCACTGACCAGCTCACAGCCTAGGCTGTGCAGACAGGAATCATAGGATCTTTTAGGCTGGAAAAGACCTTTAAGATCATCTAGTCCAACCATAAGCCTGACACTGCCAAGTCCACCAAAGGAGAGAAGGTAGCGAAGGTGACACCTTTACTCTGAGGGAAAGCTGCTGCCTTCTGCTGGGGCAGATGCCACCACCTGGTGCTGTGCTGAATGCCAGCACTCCTTCAGATGGCACAAGTGCTGGCATTGCTTGGACACGGGGATGTCTGTTGGTGGTTACCAGAGACCAGGGACACCGCAGAGACCCTGGCGCACACTCGTGGGCGCACACGGACACGTCCACTTGTGCACAGCCCACCCGTGCTGTCCTGGCAGGGTGAGGTGCTGCAGGGTGGTGGGTTTCAGGGCAGAACTGGCTCCTCAGGCTGTCGTGGATGCTGGGATCACACGTGACTGTAGCAACCAGAGGCAGCACCGCACAGCTCTATGGCAACGGACACAGAAGTCTTCCAAGGACATTCAGTTCACTGCCCTGCCTCCCATCCGCCCCCACGTTGGTGAATATGTAAATAGAGGGTATTCTTAGCAGAGAGGATTCCCAAGAAAATGCCACGTCTCTTTGATGCAAGCAAGGATTGAGTACACTGGCATGAGGAAACACTGAGGTCTTCCCAGTGACAGCAGAGGTGGAGCTTCCAACACTCCCTGGCAGGCCCAGGGATGGGGTGTGTGTCAGGAGCTCTTGCTCTGCTGCCCTCCACACTGGGAAAATTAAAAGGGGTGAGGATGTTCATGAACTAGCTGGGAGAATGCTCCGTTCACAAGACAAAAGACCAGCTGAAGCTGGATAGGATGTGGCCTGGAAATCTGCTCTAGGTGCTTCCTGCTCCTGTCTGGTGTCCTGGGGACTGTGGGTGCTTTGCAGACAGAGCAGACGGGTGGTGAGAAGCCTCGCTGAGGTCCCAGTTTACCTGGGCAGCAGCTGGTGTCCTCTGGTGTGACAGCAGCCTGGCTGCAGGCCAGGCCAGGTGTGATGGAGAGTGGCACAGGACGGGGTGGGAGGGCAGGGAGGGCTGCTGGCTCACCTGTGGTGACTGCAGAGCCCAGCCAGGGCACCCCGAGGTGTGCCCAGATCTCCTTGAGTCTGCACAGCCAGTGGGGCCAGAGCAGGGCTGGCTGGGACACAGCCAGGCTGAAGTTTCAGCCCCAAAATAGGGATCTTTCTTTCCCCTTGGGGCTGCCATGCAGGGAGCAGAGCAATAAATTCCCTGGGTGAAAGGCATATCAAGGAAGCTGTGAAATCTGGCACGGTTTCTCCTCGACATGCCTGACAAAGATAGACACAAAACTGGTCCTTTTCAGTGATGTTCCTGGGGGTGGAGCTGGGATGAAGGAGCACAACAGCCTGGCTCCTCAGGGAGTCCCAGCTGTGCCAAGGTGGAGTGAGGTCTTGCTCCTCAGGGATGTGCCCCTTGTTCCTGGCCATGCCAAGGTACAGTGAGGCTTGGCTGGAGAGTGGGGCAGGTGGTGTGAAGGGATGGTGCATGTCGGGGGGCAGGCAGGCACCACGGGCTGTCAGGGCACTGCATGGAGGGGCTGGAGAGTGTCCAGAGAGGGGCAACAGAGCTGGGGATGGGGCTGGAGCACCAGTCTGAACAGGAGCAGCTGAGGGAGCTGGGGATGTCCAGCCTGGAGACAAGGAGGTGAGGAGAGACCTGCTGGCCCTTCCTGAGAGGAGGTTGGAGCCAGGGGGGGTTGGTCTCTGCTCCCAGGGAACAAGTGACAGAACAAGAGGAAATGGCCTCAAGTTGTGTCAGGGGAGGATTAGACTGGATATTGGGAACAATTTATTCATGGAAAGGGCTGTCAGGCCCTATCCCAGGGTGCCCAGGGCAGGGGTGGAATCCCCATCCCTGGAGGGGTTTCCAAGCTGTGTAGATGTGGTGCTGAGGGACATGGGTTAGTCGTGGCCAAGGAGGCCACCAGCATCCTGGCTTGTACCAGCACTGGTGTGGCCAGCAGGAGCAGGGCAGGGATCATCCCCCTGTGCTGGCACTGGGGAAGGGGCACCTGGAATCCTGGGGTCAGTTCTGGGCCCCTCATGACAAGAAGGACATGGAGGGGCTGGAGCTGGAGTACCCTCACCCCTCTGTCCCACCTGAGCCCACCAAGGTGCACCAGCCCCTCACCTTGTGGCTCTGCCAGCTGCTCCAGCCTGAAGGTCCTACAAGACTGTTTGCAAGATATGGTTTCATGCAGTTCCATGTGTGCTGCTTTTCAACATCCTACGTAATGTTTAGTCACATTTAATAACAATAAAAGTCTCCTTCACAGCCACATTCTGGAAAATGGGGCCGATTTTACTAAAAACAATGAATGTGAATAGTTCATGGTCTTCTCGCATTACCCAGAGATTTATCACATCTCTTGCATAATTTAATCTCTACATCTGTGGGACACAAATGTTTTACATTTCTTACATTTATGGGCAGACATCGAAAACATCTGTGCAGATCCAAGGCACAAAAACATCTGGAAGACATCTCTGCCTTTTTATGACATACGTCTCCTGATCTTTTGTCTGGAACAAGTGTGCTGCTATCAGTAGTAGCTTTATATGTTGGTTACTGGGCTTCCCGTTTGGGCTTTGACAGGCACAGGGGAAAATGTGATCGGCTCTGAATTTCAGCCCATTTCAGCAAGCAGAGAAGCAATTCAGGGAGCTTCCCACCCACCCACGCTGTGAGAATTTGGACCAGGATGGGAACAAGGCAGCCAGGGCTTGCTGCTCAGCTTGTGGACAGGGCTGTTTCCTGAAGGTTCAGGCTGGGAGCTGTGCTGAGCTGCTGCTCTCATTTCTCTGGGCTATCCCAGCCTGGTGCAGCAAAGGGGCTGAAGAGGGGATTTTCTCTGCAGTGCCAGAAATAGGAGCTGGCTTGGTGGGGACTTTAGATGAGGAGGAGGCCAGCTTGCCTGCAAAAACCTGAGGGTTCCATGTGTGTGTCCCCCTCCCTGTATCAGACGTATTGTTGCTGCTGCTTTTTATATCCCAGCCCTTCTGGAGTGAGATAATCCCATCCTACGGATGGGATGAAAGGGAATGACAGCACATGGAGATCTGTTTTTCACTATACAGTTTCTGTATGTTCATAGCAGTGTGTCTGAGACCTGCTGGCTGCATCCTGGTGAGTAGAGGAACCGGGGCATGGCCTTGGGCAGGCAGCAGCCCATGGTTTGCCCAGGGCTCTCCTACCTGTACAGGTGCAGTGCCTGGCTCAGCCCACCCTTCTCAATCTGAAGGCAGCCACCATCTTCTGGGATGGAGAGTTTCTCATAGAGATTTTAGGCCCTTTGATGCAGTATTTGTGCTGGGGAATAGGCCCTGGCTTTTTTTTTTTCCTTGGGTAGCATGGATGGAACCATCGTGACCCAGAGACGTGCTGTGGCTGTTGCTGTTTGACTGAGAGGTTTGGTTAGGAGCTTGCTGTGGTGGATGTGGCACAGAAGATGATGAATCAAAAAGTTGCCCTTGATGATGCAGAGCAGTGGCTGGTGGGAAGATCCAGAGAAACTAAGGAAATGGCTTTGGGGCTCTGAGTGGTCACAGGATGATGTGCTGCAGGGGATGGAGCAGGAGGATACGTTCTCAATAGCGTAGCAGGGAGCCCGTGTGATCAGCTGAAGGGAGTGGATAAAACATGTCACTGCTGACTGATAAGGGGGAAGGACAGCTCAGGACAGCTTTAGGAGACAAGCAGCACCAGAAGGGATGCAACAAGAGAGGCAGATGGCACACTGGGGAGTTACCCTGGAGAGGATGAGCTGCTGCCAGCAGGTACCTCCTCACGTGCTGGCTTCAGCAGAACTGAAAGCTTGGTGGAAACCAAACGATGGAACTTTCCTCAGCTCTGTGCCCTGCTCTGTATCCTGCATGCCAGACATACACTCTGTATAATACTTGTGTTAGTCCTTCAGTACTGGTCAAGTGTGGTCCAGTCAGTGGGGCTGGGCTGGGGTGACCAAGGGCTTCTGCCTGGGTGGATAACTCCAGGACATAGCTGGGGTAAACAAGCCCAGCTTTTTGCAGCCGGTCATTCCTGCTTCTCCTGCCTGGCCTGGGAAGGAGTCTCCTGCCCTGGGCTGCCAGTGGCTTTTGCTGCAGGGTGTCTGCCTCACAGTGATGCATGGACACTGTGGCAGAAGGGAGCAGTGTCCCATCTTCTACCACTCTCAGGAAGACAGGTGAATCGTGAGGTCCTTGCAGCTGCCCGTTACTTTCCTTGGGGTTGGATGTGTAAAGAGGTTTCCAGGGTGACACAGGCTGCCTGGAGGTTGGTTGAGGTTAACATGAGCAGGCATGGGGGCATGTGTCTCTCTTGGACATTCATGGAAATCTGGGCCCACCCTGTGGGATGCTGTGCACTCCCAGTCAGGGGCTGAGCAGGGGCAGGTCCCTGGCTGCACCTGCAGAGTGCAGAGCATGCAGCTCCTGGGGCCAAGCCCTGAAACACCCTGTGCTCCCCTTCCTCACCCACTGCCACCCTCTGCAGACACATCCCTCAGGCCTGGTGCCTGGGCAGGCAGGGCATGGTGGTGTCTGTATGGTGTCTGGGGCTGGTGGCCCACCCTGAGCCACCCAGAGCCCCCAGCAGAGGTTGGAAGAGAGCCCTGCGTCACCAGGGATTTGAAAGAAGAGAAATGCCAAGGGTTCCCCTTGCCTATGTACCTGGTGGGAGTCTGTCAGGCAGCAGGAACAGGCTGTGAGCAGGCCAGGGGATACTCATGGCCTCTGCATTTGCTGGGGAGATGTGGGTTTGTCTGGAAATTCCTGAACTAGCATTGCTGTTGGCACAGAGTGGAGGAAGCCAGCCAGCTCCTCAGCCTCTGAGCTCTCCCCTTGTCCCTGCTGACAACTGCACACAGATCTGAGCAATGGTGGATGCAGGCCAAGAATGGGCTTCAGGCTGGAAAGCCCACCAGGAAAACCCCCCTGCCACAGCAGGGCTCTGCACCATTTAGACCAGCAGGGACCCAGGGGAGATTCTCCCTGTGCACAAAGCTGCTGGAGGCTGGGCTTGTCCTGAGGGGACAAGGGGCAATGGATTAAAACATGAAGAGGGGAGATTTAGACTAGGCATGAGGAGGAAATTCTTCACTATGAGGGTGGTGAGAGCCTGGCCCAGGTTGCCCAGGGAAGCTGTGGCTGCCCCATCCCTGACAGTGTTGAAGGGCAGGTTGGATGGGGCTTGGAGCAGCCTGGGCTGGTGGGAGGTGTCCCTGCCCATGCAGGGGGTTGGATCTAGATGGTCTTTAAGGTCCCTTCCAACTCAAACCATTCTATGATTTTATGTGCAAAGCAGCAGAAGCAGGACATCCCTAGGGCATCTTGTCCCTGTGGTCAGGAGCAAGGCAGGAGCACACACAGCACCTCTCCTGTGCTCACACCTTTCAATAAGATGGTGTGTGGGAGCAGTGAGTGGCAGGGGAGCAGGGAGGCAGGGGTGAAAGGAGTGATTCAGCTACCACAAAATTGACTCGTGGGCAGTGCTTTCATCACATATTTGATCACTGAGAAAAACCATCCCCATCTGCTGGAGAGGTGATGGGCTGGGAAGGTGACTCTCCAGTGAGTGACCAGTTCTGACAGTTTAAAAAGTCTGTTGTGTTCCAAACAGAGAGGCAATATATTATTTTTATTCTTTCTCACAGCTGGAAACTTTAAGAAAATGCTCAGATCAGAAAATACTTTCTATTTCTCAAAATTTGAAACGCTTCACATGAGTTTTGGTCTTTTTTTTTTTTTTTAAATTAAAAAAATACATCAAAATGCAGCAACCTAAGACTTTAAACAACGTGTCACTGTGAGAGGAAAACCTGGAAAGGTTTTGCACAGCTGTGGATATCGAGGTTCTTTCAACATCTTCACATTTCTACCTCTTTCACTTTTTAAGAAGCAAAATTTAAAGAGCCAGCATGTTCTTGCAGGTTGAAATTTTGGCAGATCTGCATTTCCCAACACCCAAATGTTTTATTCAAATTCCGTGCATAAATTCCCAATTATTTTTTTTTCTGATTGCCTGGGCAATTTCATTTGCCTGCATTCTGTGCATAAACGTGGGATTATATGAACAGATGTTATTTTTCCACGGGACATGATGTGTACACTCAGACTTCTGGAGATGTATAATCTGATGAAATGCACCTGAATTTTTCCCAAAGGGAACTGGTTGTGAGTTGTTGCTCCAAAACGAAGCGGTTCAAACTTGTGAATGGTGGCTTTGAGGAGCTTGTCATCATGGATAAAGTAAAATCTTTTCCCCAAAGCCAGTTCTGGGGAATCACTGACCTGTTCAAGCTGAGTGCTTGAACATCCTGGCAGCCTAACCTGGGGTTTGGCAAACTCTCAGTTGTGAAGGGTTCACAGCAGGGCAGTGATTGACTCTACCTGTCGGTGTTGATCACAGAGCTTGTGTTTTCCATGGGTTTTTTTGCATCCTTTCTGAATTCCAGGATGGAAATAAGAAATCAGCACAGTATCTTTTTCCATCTTCCTCCAGGAGTAGGGAGAGGTAGACTGAGCACATGGTGGCTTGAATAGTATGGAAGTACTGTCAGGGAAAGAGAGAAGTGTTCATACTGTGCCTAATTTCAAGACATATTGCAGAAGCCAAGGCCAGGGTTGGATATCACTGGGGTGCTGAATGTGGTGGTGGAGGTCCAGAGCAGCAGTGTGGGCCTGCTGCTGATGATGGGAGACTGTTGCTGATTGGCTCTGCTCCTCACCATGGAACAATTCACCCCCACAGGCACTGTGTTTGATTATATCAGCAGGGTTGGACCCTTGGTTCTACCAGGAGAGGCTGACTTGTATGTTCTCCTCAACCTGGGCCAGTGCCTGCAGGCTGGAGCAGAGCCCAGAGCTTTGGCAAGCAGTGATGGCTATCTGGCTCCTGAATCACAGCTTTAAGATGACAACAATTTGCAGCCAAAATGCAGCCAGCTCCCAAATAATTCCCTCCAGATCCCCAAGCTGACAGGTCAAGGTGACAGAGCCAACCTTGCCATGCCCCTGCAGCAGGGACAGTGGGAGTGGGATGGTCCCCTGGTCTGAAGTGCTGTGAGGACCAGGAGGTTGGGGACATGCCCATCTCAGCCTCCTGCAGAGATGGGGCCTCCAGGGCTTTGGGAGCTGGCAGGAAAGATGCAGCAAGAACTGAGACTTGGCAGGAAAGGTCTGCAGGAGGAGAGCTCCCCAGGGGCAGCCACTGCTCCCCCCAGACACAATACTCCACTGCTTCCAAGCACATTTTTCTCAGGCAGCGCTGGATAATCTATGGGAATGTTAAACACCAGAATGAGCAACAATCCTGGCTGGAATTTCTCTGCAGGACAAGCAATGCTCTTGTGTTCCTCTCCGGGGGTAAGCAAAGAGTGGTGGGAGAGGTCAGTGTTCTCAGGTCACCCGAGAGTCTCAGCCCATGTTGAAAGTGCCTTAGACTTAGGGTTGAATAGTCCAGGTGAGAGAAGACTGGCAAAACCACTTCTGTGCACGTTGCTCCCTTGCTTCCCTGTTGGGAGCAGCAATTCTGCTGCAAGGTGTGAAGGTTGCTGAGTCCACCTGGCTTAGCAGCCCTGCAGCTCACAGCTCTGGAAAATACTTTTTGTGCCACCAGTCTGCCCTGTGTGCCCCTCCACAGCCAGGCCCTGTGCCAGGGCAGCAGGGTCCTCAGCTGGAGGAGAGCAGGATGGAGGGTCTCTTCTCTAGGACACCTCCTCCCAGTGAAGGAAACAGTCATCCTTTCCAGCAGGAGCAGAGGTTAGATCTCCTGCCACAATGGCTCTTATTCCCATCCCAACATCCATGATACTGGATGAGGGACACTTGGCATTCTGGACCCCAAGAAGTTGGGGGCACAAGAGCAGCACCTCCAGTCACCCAGAAACAATGGGGCTCTGCTGCCAAAACCAGAGCCACTTGTCTCACTATGGGGAACAAGCAGTGCCTGACCCAGAGTGACTTGCTATCTGATGGCAGGGGGACGTGTCCCCTGTGAGGGTATTTCTCCTTCTGAAGCAAAGCCAGTGCTCATGGTGCAGTGGGGAGGAGTGACCCGTGGCACACCAGGCAGGTGATGCCCAGCTCGTGCAAACGGGGTCCTTGGTCTCCAAGTCAAACCAGGTTGGTGGCTGGTGGCCACCCCTGAGCCCTGCATGTGTCTGGAGAACGTGGGGGTGTACAGCTTCCAGCACTGTAGCACATCCTGTTGAGGCCAAAAGCCTCCAGGGCTATGGGGAAGTAGTGTGGAAATAATTTTTTCTTCCACAAAACCATCTCATTTTCATCTTTTTAATAAAATGTTCCTGTTTACATGGGGATACGACAAGGGTTGTTTATTTAATTTGCTTTTAATAACTGAGAAGTGTTTACTTCTGAAGGATTCTCCTGGTTTTCTTCCATGAAAACCCCTCCAAAAGTTCAAGGAGAGAAAGATGAGGTGGTTGGTTTGGGGTTTTTTGTTAAAATTGCTGCTTTGGCAAAAATACCACTTGCCAGTAAGGGATAAAATATCTCCCCAGCCCTGGGCATCACTGCTGTGTGACATCTCTCCAGTGCCCATCAGAGCTGCAGGCAAATGAGCAGCAACTCCAGGACTCAGCTCAGGGTGCTGGGACCAGGACATCGAGGTTGCTCGTGCTCCAAGTTGCTCCAGGAAACCTCCCTCGGATTCTTGGCGTGGGCCCGGGCCCTGTGATCTGGCATTGACCCCCTGAAAGGCACATGGAGGCTCATTATCATTTGCTGACCCAACTCCTGTTTTCATTCCTCATGACAGGAATCTGCACAGTGTTTAATGCAAGCAGAGGAAACACATTTATTGCCCTTTCTAAAAAATTCTGGTGTTTCAAAGCCGTGTTCAACAAGCTGGAGTGTCTAAATTCTCCTGTCTCTGCAACCCTGGCTCCAAATACTTTATGCTCTCTGGTTGGGAAAACATCTGAAAAAAAAAGATCTACCCAGGAGATATTTCTTTTACTCACACTGGAGCTTCATGGAGGAGCTGCTGGGCTTGATGTAAGGTCAGTTGTACTGGCTGCTCACAGGAACAGTCAGTTCTGTGCAGGAAACTCTTTCTGCTGTAATTCTCCCCTGCAGAAACCAGGTTTGACAGTATCTTGATCTTCTCGTGGGCTTAGCCAGATGTGGGTGTCTCAACCAGCCCTCGTGGCCCTAGGGCTGGCCAGCCTCAGCCAGCACTCCAGCACACATGGGGGGTTCCATCTTTTAAAAGGGAAAGACTCATTACAGGGTGCTGAGAGGAAAGCCAAGCTGAGCCCAGGGCCAGGCCCAGGCCAACGGGAGTGAGGAGGGCTATGGCAGGTCTGAGTGGCCACTCGAGGAAGCAGGGCTGTGTTACTTGGGGTGAAGCTCCCAGGTGATGTTCAAGGAGTGCTTTCAGCAGGAGGGGGATGAAACTCAGCACCAGAGAGGCTTTGGGGGGTTTTAACAGAGGGCAAAAGACTTCCAGAAGAGGAACTCCCTGGATTGTAAAGACTGTAACAAAACAGATTCAGCTCTAATATTATACCCATTTTACTCTGGTTTGATGCCACTGACTGATGTGGAGTTGGACCTCCCAGGCCTGGATGAGATGGGGGTGTGAGCCAGTCAGCACAGGCTGTGGGGCATCCTCTGCCCTTGCAGGGGTACAGCCAAAGAGGAGCCTGACCATGCTGTCATCTCCCCTGCCATGTGCTGGCACAGACCTTGGGACCTGCCCCAATGATTTGCAATCTGAGGCAGATATGAAAGGAAAATACTATTATTTTCATCAAATTAGAGCCCTGTGCATTGCTGCTTAGAGCAGCCTTAAGGAGAACACATTGTTTTGAGGGTGCTTCACTGCCATAAGTGCTTTGACCTGTTAAATCACGTCAGGAAACCCCCTTTGAGCAGCTTCAAACACATCTGCCATCTTTAAGGGTTTCGTAATTCCCAGTTTATCACAGCAGAGTGATTTGCACTTGCATCCTTGCAGAAACTGAGAAGTACTGTTTAAATATTCAGCACGTTGGTCCAGCTAACATCTGCTGGGCCTGCCTGAAAGATTCAGTCACTTCCTTGAATGCTGCAGCCTCGCAGATCTCTGGTGGTAAATTGGTTCTTGTGACAAGCCTGGGGTGACACAACTGTGCTGTTTGCTGTCCAAGTGAAATCTTAGTCCAGAAGACAGCAGCAAGTCTTAAACCAGGTGAACAGTGGGTTGCTGTAGCTCCCAGAGGTCTGTTCATGGGACAGAGTGGAAGCAAAAGAGCTGCACAAGATCTCCCAGACATGTTCCTTGCCTCGTGCCCACCCCTAGGATCACGGGCTGCTCAGAGCTCTGCCTTTGCTCCCAACCACCTCCTTGCTCCTGTGTCTGCAGGGTCCCCAGAGGCATTGTTCCTCACAGGAGCATTGCAAAGACTTCCTTCTCAGCCAGCCCATGACTATTTGATGATACCAGTTGACTTTCTAAGGAGGGGCTCTGACAGTGATGGGCAGCACTACAAGTCTTGCTTACAGAAAGAGCTAGGGGCACAGAGCTCACAAGCCCTGCTCTTCAGTGAAGTGAATTGTGTATCTTACCAGGGCTGCAGGTGAAATCAAGTGCTGTGGTGCTGTGGTCGCTTTGCCACCTCACCCTGTCCTCAACATAAAGATTAAGGGAAGCAGTTCTGCTTCAAGTGTTTAAGTGGGTGCCTGTATAATTGAATTTTATGCTTGCTCGTTCCCTCTGAAGTGGTGTACACAGGCAGTCACTTGAAAGGGGGAAAATCGTGCTTAAGCCCTCTGTGAACTTTCCTACATTCAGCAAGATTTTTAGGAATGGGTAAATCCTGCTTCAGAGCCCTTTGACCATGGGATGCTGTTGAGAAAGGGCTTCTTTTTGTAAATGTTTCTGAGGGCAAAGGGGTCACTGTGATCTCTTTATGTCCAAATGACCTGGAATGTTTTGCACGTATCAGAAGTGCCTGCATATAAACCCATTGGGGCCAGTTTCTGTCATTGAGCAGGTAACAGAGTGAGACCCATGTACAGGTCTCCCCTTGCCACTTGGCCCTTGTGAGAAGCTTTGATATCTTCAGCTGAAAGCTCCTGAAGAAGCACCAATATTCCTGTTATTTGCAACCATAGTGAACCTTTTTGCCTTTTTGACCACAGACCTGAACCACCAGGTCTCCCCATGGGTGCTTGTTCTTGGGCACCTGTTTCTGAAGGAATTATTTAGGGAAGCCTTGCATGGAAGTGTGAAATCAGCATGGCTTGCAAGAGCAAGCTCCAAAGTAGGGGCTGCATCTGCCCTGGTCCTGCCCCTCTACTCGCTGCTGTTCCCACCTGGCTCCCATGTAGCTCTTGCAGCAAAGCCTGGCTTCACAGGCAGGCTGTGGGGAGATGAATCCATGGGGTATGTGGGGCTTCTGCCACCAAGAGCTTTGGATAATAGATGTACCTTACACCCAGATGCTGGAGTCAGTCAGGAGCAAGTGTGGACACGGAATCAGGGTCTTGGCCAGAAAGGTCAAAAGCTGGGGCTGTTTCCAGTAAAATGAGACTAAAATTACCTGACCATGGGCAGAAGGAAGAGGTCAATTTTTGTCCATTGTGGCATTTGTTCAGGTGGCAGCAGCAGAGAATCCAGGGGGACAGCAGGGCTGCAGGTACCTCAGCAGGCAAGAGCAGATGCTGTTGACAGAGCAAGATGCTGGAGAGGAGGAAGCAAAGTCTCCAGGGCTTCATTTTGCAAGTGTGCTGGGGGAACTGGGAGAGAGAGAGGTGTGTGGTGGTGATGCTGGCCAGACACCAAGAGATTTCCTGTTCTTAGCAGAGCCCTTGTCAGCAGAGGGCAGCTCTGCAGGCAGCAGTGTCCTGCAGGGCAGGGGTCTGCAAGGCCAGGTGAGCTGGTGAGCAAGAGGGCAGCTCAGAGCAAGATGTCCAGTCTTGGGGGATGGTGAGAGGGGGACACTGCTGCAGCAGCCTGTCCAGAGGAGGTCAGGGGAGGAATCCTGCTCTAGCAGGTGGGTTGGACTAAATAATCTTTAGAGGTTCCAACACCTACCACTCTGTGATTCTCTGAGAGGTATCATAGGCAGGTTTCTCATTTCTCCCAGCTGTTTTCCTGCTTTCCCATGTTCTTCTCAGTCTTCCTCCATCATCGTGGAAACAAGATGTTCCACCAGAGTATGGAGCCAGTAAAAGCAGAGTGCAGGGTCCCAAGGGCACCCTTCTCCATTGTTCCAATTGCCACGAAGACAAGATGCAGCCCCAAGGGCATCTCTACACATGTACATGTAGACGTGGTACTGCAGGACATGATTTAGTGGTAGCATTGGCAGTGCTGGCTTAACAGCTGGATGGATGATCTTAAAGGTCTTTTCCAGCCAAAATGGCTCTATGATTCTATCTCCCTGAGCAAACCCCTGCCTCTGTTGTGCCATGCCTGCTGCCCAGTTGAGGTGAGTCTGGGAAAGCACCAACTCCTTGGTCAAGGGTGTCCCAGCAGCCAGCAGTGTCCCCTGGAGAGCCCGGGAGGCCGTGGCTAATGGTCCCAAAGGAGGGCCCAGCTGAAATCCCCTGTCTGCATCTCCTTGCACCCAGCAGCACATTTCTGGCCCATCTCCTGCTTCCAGGGCACCCTCTGGGCAGCCAGGCTGGCAGAGCTGGCACCTCCCTTGGGAGAGGCAGGGCAGCTCTGCGCCGAGGGCAGGGGGACACCGAAGGCAAGATTCACAGCTGCCTTTTCCTCTTGCCAGGAGGCATTTGACCAGCACCCCTACACATGGCATGAGTTTGTTCAAACGTAACACAGTTCACGGACTCTTGAGGAGGGTGTTGATGCTGTGACATGAAGCAGCTGATGACTCCTGTGCTTGGCAGCCTCTCGGTCCCGCCGCGCTGTGGCTCCTGCCCAGCACCTTCCCCAGCAAAGTGCATTGGCATAACTATGTGAGTAATGCAGGTGACAGGCCCTGTGGCTTTGGCTGATTATCCCATGCTTTTATGTAATTTATGCTCCAAAAGTAACTGGGCTCAGTCTTCTCCATGAACTTGATTCCTTTCATGTGGTTTTCTGTGCTAACAAGATTAAATCAGTTCCAATAGGCACCGTTTTAATGGAGATGATAAACTTTTATTGAACTCAAGCACATTAAAATGAAATGTAAGCAATAGGTGACTTTAGCATTAGTCTAGAGTCTTTTCCAATCTGGATCAAGCCAGCATACCTTCCCTGTTAAGCAAGAGCCAGCACCCCAGCACGTTTTATGAGCTTCTAAAAGGGTTGAAACAAATCCTTCCCCCAGCTGCTTCCAAGCTGTGGAGCAGCTCCTGACCTGGTGCTGCAGCCACCAAACCAGGCATAAACACGCCTGAGTACAGGACTTCACATCTCACAAAAACAGGAAAGCAGGGGATGGGTAATTTGGTGTTTTACAGCAGCTTTGTCTGCTAATCTGTGATCTGTTTTGTCTGCCAGTAGGATTATTATGGTGGGTTTACTGAAGAAGTGCCAAAAATGATGTTAAATAAACTGTTTACACAATGTAACTACAGGCTGAAAAGCTAAACAGAGAGTCCCAAACTCAGCCCCAGTGCAGGTTTGAAGAAAAATAAACTTCTTGACACTTTCAACTGGACACTGCCACTCTGCAGAGTCTGCTCTGTTTGTTGAATATTAAAACATAAAATTAATGTGTTTCCCCCTCTTTCTGGGGCTCTTTCCAAAGGTCTCCTGGTTGGAAACATGATCGGATCATTTTGAGCTCCTTGGCTGTCCTTGGAATTTGCTGGGATCATTTTATCCATTATAAAATATTCAAGTTTCAGAATGACTGCAAGAAGGACTTTAGAAGTGCACTGTGTAATACTGTTTTTAAGAGGACAGGAAGAGCTAGTGCTTGTTCTTTGCTCTCCAAGGAACTACAAGGGAGACCTGGGGGAAAGAAGTTCATGGTGCTCTCCTGTGTGGCACAGGGGGAGGATGGCCATACAAAGTGTCACCTTCACCAGTGGGTGGGTGGTGTGGGAGAGTTATCCACCCACTTAAAGGGCCGTTTGGAGGGAGGCAGGAGCTTATGAAAGGCATGAGCCTTTCTTCCACTTTTGCTTGTCTTTGACACGGGTGTGCTCGGGGCTGAGGAAAAGCTCAAATGGAATCTGGAAAAATTAGGGGTGTCAGCTTTTTGGCTAAGAAGTCGAGTGCAAACCACTCTTGATTTCTGACTATTCCAGTTAGCCACAGCCTGCCCCCAGCAGCCCAGCCAGTTTCTACAGCACAGGGACTGAGCATGCAGCTCGTGCAAGACCCATCAGTCACAACCCCTCCTTTCCAAGTCCTCGTTTTAGTGTCTGAGGGTGTGGATCTGATTTTTTAGCTATGGCAAGATAAAGAAGACATAACTGGCATTGGCAACAACTTCAGGGCTCATCCAGGATGGGGCTTTGGTTCTTGTGCAGGGTTTGTCAGTTACAAATTCTGTAGAGATCAAGTGACCACACGTGTGCTGGCCACCAGTGACAGCGTGGTAGGACAGTATGTGCCTGGCACCAGCTGCATAAAGGTTGTATTAATGTTCTCTGAGCATGTCAAAACAGTGGGCAAAGAAGGATTGCTTACAAAAAATTGCATGGGCTTTCAAAAGTCCTAATACAAGGTCGTAATAGAAGGTGGCTGAAGGAGCTGGATCCTCTAGGGTACAGCCAGGGGTCAAAACCTGGAGGCAGGAGGGAAGCCTGACCTCTTTGTCCTGATACAGACCTAACACAGGGCTTCTGCATTTCCTTCTGTGCTCTTAGGTATTGAGTGGATTTTGTACAGAAGTTTAGGGACATGATATGAAGGTACAATGTAGAAAATACCATTTGAACTGGCCTGTGCAGCTCAGCGTAGCCCCTTGTGTGTATTCGTCATGAGGTAGTTTTAGTCATATGAAGACACAATTTATTTGTTGTTTGTTTTGTTTGTTTGTTTGTTTTTTTACTGTAGGAACCTGCTTTGTTAATTGCACGAACTTACTTTGTTCCCTGAGATCTTGTGATTAGATAAAGCAAAGCTGTGAGGACACTACACATGAAGTCACATTGATGCTGCAGCATACAGTGTATTTGAAAGTTGGAAAGAGTTCAGTAATGAAATGCAGTTTTGTTTGGAAAAAAAGAAAGCAAAACCAGCAGGTGTGTCCTCATAGCCGTGCACAAAAGAGTGTTAGATTTTCCCTCAGGCACCTGAAGTCAACAGGGACAGAGCACCAGGCAGAGAGGACTGCACACAGTATGGGCCAACCAGCAAAACCTTCTCCTGCTGGCATCTCAGCAGCTTGTTAAGAGTGGTTGGGAGACCAAGTCAGGCATCACAGTGTCCCAGCACCAACAGCCCAGGAGAGGCAGGGCTGGTGACCTGGGCAGCCAGGGAGTGCCAGGGGCTGGGAGGTTGGTGGGTGAGAGGGGAACAGGCTGGGTGTGCTGCAGGGGACAGCCTGGCCCAGTGAAGTTGCTTAAGAAAACAAGATTTTCAAGCCCTTTATGTGTTCAGGTGGATTTGTCACAAGAGACACATGAGTGGAGACACAGACCTGAGACCAAAGCACCTTCCCCAAGTGGTCTTGCAAATCTCTGGAGGACAGGCTTCCTAGGAAAGCCTTGATAAGAACTGGAGCAAACCAAATGTTTCCCCTAAGCTTGCTTTTCAAAAGGCCTGAACTTGTTCTTGCTGAAGCTCTCCCAAATTATTCAGCCCAAAGAGTTAAAGTTTGGCAGCGTTGTAAGCAACTGAACAATGGGTCATATCATGGAAACTGTCAGGCAACCTTAAATATAGCTGTTATGATCTGCCTAGTCTGCAATGCTCTGGAAACCAGGGTGAGCAGTAAGGGGAAAAAATTCATAGAGCCCATGGAGTTGTTTAGGTTAGTCAAGAACAGAGAGGACTGCAGGGAGCTGAGGAAAGCCAAAGGGCGCCTGGGGAAAGGGGTGGGTGGTGGGAGGGCAGGAGCAGGGCAAGGAGCCCACCAGGAGGCAGATGAGAATGATGAGGCAGCTCAGAGAGCACCCAGGGAGGGGGTGATGTGTGGTGCCTGGCTGGTTTGGGCTTATCTGATGGCAGCTGGTGACCCCATCTTTCCCCCTGCCCTTCTCCTCTGGCCTCTCTGATGTGGCCAGAAACAAAAGAACTAGTTTGGTGTTTGCACAAAATGATCTAACAATGAGCCAGGCGTCAGGGCTGGGCTCAGAATTGATGTGGGGGTCCCAGACTCTCTTGAGGGGGCTGAAATCCACCCCTTGCCACTCACCAGGGGCTGCAGCTTGTGGATGTCTGCTCCCTCCCCAGACAGCATCCCAAGTGTCCCGTCTGAGGCAGCCAGCAAACATGGACTGAACTTGGAGCTCAGAAGTTTCAAAGTGAGTCAGAAACTATTTTATCAGAGCAAGATCAGTGCAAACCACACTGCTGGATGTGATGGGGCCTGGGGCTAAGAACCCTCTTATGGGAAATGGCTCTTCATGAGCAGTCTGAGCACGAGCCCAGCGCACGGAGGGAGCTGCCGAGGATTCAGGAGGTCACACCCAACATCCCTCCTGGCCTCCAGCTCTACAGCCAGATCTCAGCTGGAACCGTGTTACAGCCACGGAGCCTGACTGATCTCTACTTCTGCAACAGCTTTTCCTTTCCCTCTTTCTGGCTGATGCCTTGCCCTCCCTCCCCCAGCCAGCCCTGATGGGCTCAGGTGGCTCCAGCTCAGACGTGTCCCGGGGAATGGAGCCTGGTGGGACACTGCTTCCCCCATGCCCCCTGCAAGCATCAAGGCAGGGGTTTCTCTGCTGGTTCATGGCCTGTCACTTGCTGGCCATGTCTTCAGAGGCCCTTGGGATGAAACAGAGCTCTGGAATTTGATATAGAGGCAGCACAGTGACCTTGGGAAGGGGCTTTGGCTCCTCCCAGGGCCTGTCCATCCCTCCCAGCATCCCCATGTCTCTGCCCTATGAGCTCTGTCCATTGTCTCTGTGGGTTCCCGTGACATCCCTGTCACCCTGTGACTCACACAGCCTGTCCCTATACCCATCTTCTCCCCTCATCTCTAGCTGCAGGGACAGGAGCTGCTCCAGGACAGACCCTTTCTCTCGGTGTCGCTGGAAGATTTTCCAGGCTGGGTTTGGGGCAGGTCCATGCCAGAGGAGAGCTCCAAGGCTCAGAGGGACACCCCACGTGCTACGTGGCATAGCGCTGACCTGAGTATTTCCACTGGTCTCTTCTTGACCATTTTTGGTCCCTTACATTTGTTTTTGAATCTGTTCCTCCTCTTTGCCCAAGTTCTTTGTGTTAATTGGGAACTGGCTCCTCTCGGGGTGGGAGGTCTGTCAGGGCTGCCTTGTGACAGATTTACTTTGTCTCTCTGTCTCTGCATTTTGGCAGTTTGGTTCTTCTGCAATGTTCTGGATTTGGATTTTGCTTCTCAGCACTGATATCCTCACAATAGGCAGCCTATGGATTGACTAAATTAAAACATAACGAGCTGGAATGCAACTGGCAGCCCTGCGAGCTCCCCATCAGCACGGCAGTGCCTTGAGCACACGTGCCTGAGCTGTGCCTCCAGCCAGTGGCCACAGGTTGGGGGGAAGCAGGGCTGGATGTCCTGCTCCCTGTGCCATGAGTGATGGCATTGACTCCTGGGCATGGGGAGCCTGTTGCAGGTGCTGGTTGAGAGGGCACAGTGAGCTCCAGCCGGGGGCTGACGGGTGTGAAGTGTCGCTGCCCAGAGCTCAGGGAGAGCAGGTTCAGCAGGAGGTGAAATCAGGGAGCTGAACTGCTCATGGGGCAGAGCAGAGCTGCTCCTCTTCACCAGTGCTGATCCTTGCACCCTGCACACTCTGGATGGATCAGCCCTCTTCATGGCTGAAGCCACTTCTCCGTCCTGTCGCCACGTTATGAAAGCCACGAAAATCTTCTGCAGTTGAGTCCCTCCTGCTGCACAGTGGCCCTGTGTTCATGTCAGCCTTGCACCAGAGAGGGATGTCTGCATTGTCCTTCCTCCTGCCTCCCTTCCCCTCCCTCTGCTGTGGGGTGTCCATAGAGGGGGTGTATCTCTCCCAGCACACTTGTTCCTGCTCTGCTGCCCCCCCAAAATGTCCCCTTTTGTGAGCAGCAAACTCCCGCAGCACATTCGTGCCAAAGGGGCTTTGCTAACCTGTCACTAACTTGGCCCAATCTGGCATGTCAGCAGATGTGGTGGCCTCAGAGGACAGCTCCGTTTCTTGTCCTGTGCACAGAGGTGACACACAGCCCCAGCTGGTGAGTGAGGAGCAGTCAGCAAAGGGAAGAAAAGGAAGTCCCGGGTGACGCTGCGTGTGGCAATCTGGGGCCAGCATGGGATTGTGAGAATGTTCATCCCGGCTCACAGGGCTTGGGAAAGAGATCCAAACCCAAGAAGGCCCCTGAGAAATGGAGAGCATGCAGGCTGGGCCAGAACTGAGAGTGACTCTGATGGGAACCCAGGCAGAGAGCAAATGGCAAAGAGAGAATGAGAGTGAGAAAGCAGTTTGCTCTCCCTCCTGAGGATGCTGCTGCTCACTGCAAGCTGCCTATGTGGGCTGAGACCTGCTCCAGCCCTGGTGAGGCTCTACCACTCCCCTGCCTGCCACACGTGCCAGCACCTGGCAGCTGCCATGGGGAAGCACTGTGCAGTGTATGGCACAGGTTCTGTTTAGTTTGGGTCAAGCACACCCATCAGCAGCACAAGAGGAAAACTGATGTGACACGTACACGTGTTGGAGCTCACTTGAGTTTCCTCAGACAGCTCTGACCAGTGGGGCCACCAGTCTGTGCTTGCAGTTAGAACACACATCTGCCCCAGTGCCTGTCTGCAGGAAGCTGGAGGAGAAGGACAAGCACCTTGGCAAAATCCAGGATAAGCCATAGGAGGGAACTGCCTTAGGTCCTTCTCCTTTCTCATGAGCTTCTCACAGTCAGGCTCCGTGTTTTTTAGGGATATGGACAAACTTTGCATCTCCTCTCCTTGGTACCCACGAGGGTGATCTGGGTACCCACCTTGCTCGTGGGAAGAGAGTCTCTGCACAGAAACCAATTCACCTCCAAACCCAACCACCTTCCTCTTCCAAAGTAGTAGGGTAACAGTAGGACCAAAATTAAAGTCTCTGAGATTGCTCTCTCCTTCATTGACTGTGGGGTATCTCTAAATCCTAACAGCAAGGTGGGTAACCATCAAACCCCACCAGTGCCCATAGAATGTGTATTCATAATGGAACTAGGTAGCTATGTAAAGCCAGAGGGATGGTTGGGGAAAGGGCTCAGAGATTCAGTGCTGGTTAGTCCAAGAAGGGACGTCATCTGGCTTGTCTTCCTGCACAGAGCAGGCCAGACTCTTTCCTCAAGTGGGTACTTGCAGAGCACGGCTTTTCGGCGATCGTTTTATATTGAATCTTGAGTTGGCAATGGTATGAACTCCTCCCACAGCCTGGGTTGGCTTGTTCCAGTGCATCTTATTCTACGTCAGATCAGCAAATTAACCTAATGATCAGCTTGATTACAGGATAGTAAATCAAGTAACAGATTCGTGTCAGCTTTCTGGAAAGACATCAGTCTTGTCTAGCTCTGAGCTTCCCAAGTCAGCTATCATTTGACTAGCTATGTCTCTTCCAACCCAATGGGAATTTTGGACTAGACACCCTCCTGAAGCCCCTCCAACTGATGTTTCTTTGCTTCTATTAAAAGCTTGTCCTAGGAGAGTTATGTCAACCCGTTACATGAGCTTCAGCTTCTCTAGGGGACCACTCTGCTCAGCTCTGCTGCCAGTTGATGCAGTTTGACCAGAGGCAGCACTGAGGGTGTCACAGTCTGTCTCCTTTTGTCCTGCACACCAACCCGATCCAACCCACAAGAGTGGGGTATGTAGCACTTCACATGCAAATAACAGACCTGGGTGGCAAGACTGTGGATTCTTGTGAGCATTAAAAAAATAACTTGTTACCTACCAGCTACGTATGTGGGAGAGAGACAGAAGCAGGGAGGGAGGGAGATGTTCCAGAGAGCAAAGCTGTGGTGGGTGGAAGGTGCCACTCACGTGTGCTAGCTCACTGCCAGCCAGCTGGAGAGGGTAACACAGACATCAGGACCCAGTGATAAGACTGAGGCAATGCTGTTTGATGCTAGGGGCTAGGAAAAGAAATATGACCCTGAAAGTTCAAATCTGTGGGTGCTGTGGTTTTGTTCATCCCCTGGAGCCTGGCTTGCTGTTGAGAAGATTAGCAGGAGATCTTGAGGACCCTGCTGCTTTGTGTCAGCATGATTGCAGACGGCCTGGAGACTGCTTGTCAGGGATGGTGAATCATGTTCCATAAGCTGAGGGATGCCTTTAGCCTGCTGACCATTTAGTAGGATATGAGGATATATGTTGCCCTGAGAGGCCTCTCTTTCAGGTGCCTGTCAGTGGATGTCCCTCAGTGGGACATCAGTGCACTGAAGCCGTGGGCCACAACCAAGTAGAGCTAGTTAAGTCTAATTTTTGCAGTTAGGGATGATACCTTTTCAGGATTTTAAGGTCCTTGGATCCAAAAACATCCCCAGTGCTCAGGACTATGTGTCATGAGGCCTTTCAGAAGATGGGACCCTCAGCCACCTTTCAGGGCCCGTGTAGAAAAATAATTAAGACTAGTACATTTTGCATGATTTTCTATTATTTCATTTCAACTTTTCACACCTACACCTGAGCAACCTTTTCCAAACATGCTGGCTGTAGCCCAGCTGAAGCCCAGGGAGTTCCCTGTTTATTTTGCTCTTTGACAGCTTAGCACATGCAGGAGCAGCACATGAACCCATAACCAGCAGATGCTGAATTCTAATGGCTTGGATATTCATCTCCAGCCTTTTCAGCTGGAGTAGCTGTCCCTGCTGCAGACTTTGTAGGTTGCCCTTCCCCTCGTCCTCCCTGAGACCCCTCACTGGTGTGGCTGGGTTATTCTGGCTCCTGCACTCCTTGTCACTTAGCCATGAGTCCACTGCGACTTCTGATGGGGAAGAAGTGGTGAATGTTGATGAGAAACTCGGAGGGTAGAAACTCAGAGGAGCATCTGGCTGAGTGGACAGCAGAGAGGAGAGTGGGGCCCACGCACATCTCATCAGTGTGGAAAATTGCCAGGGTATGAAGAGAAAGAAGACACTGGCAGTGTCTCTGTTTCATGTGACACTGTTTGTGTGGCACCTCCTGCCCCTGCCACCCGGGGCAGACAGGCAGGACAGGCAGGAAGGCTATCTCCTCCCTCTGGTCTGGAAGAGACTCCAGCTTTCAGGAGTGTTAGTGACACCAGCCTTCAGGCTCCCAGTGGATCAGCCCCTGGGGAGAACGGAGGTGGGGCCGTGACCCGGTGCTTATAGAGAATCACAGCAGGAATTTGATCTGTTCCATAAAATAAACAGTGCAAGTCTCTAATTTCCAAACAAGCCCCAATGGCCCCTTTCCCTCAGCAGTTCTGCTGTGACTAATCATGCTGGTAGGTGTTGGGTCAAAATCAACAATGGTTCTCCACTAAGGTCACTCACTTTCTCTGTTTACACTGCTAATTTTATCACTGCTCAGAGTGGCTAATGGTATTATTTATACGTTTAGCAATGATAAATGTTGATGCTAAATAAAGGCTTCCTGGCGTAGGCAGGTTGAGGGCTGATATGGCACATCCAGGAGTTTATCATCAAAGGAATTAGAACTGTGGGTAAGAGCATTCCTGGTTTTCTGCAAAGCTGAACACTTATGAATGGGAAATGGTGTCAGCAATTAGCCTTGCCTGATAACAAAGCCCATTGCTAATGAGTGGCATCTTTGAGAGGCTGGAATTCACACAGCTCCCAGGGGGGCAAAGGGAAGTCCCCCAGCCTCCCTGCCATGGTGAAAAGCTGCATCTGAAAGTGCTTGTACCTTCAGCTGTGTGAAACAGGATCTTCAGGAGAGCAGAGACAGGGCTGCACCAGGGCAAACACAGCCCTCCACCCAGGAGCCACCCGGAGCAGGGATGCACAGCCCAGCCTGCCAGGGACAGCCCCAGGCTGGGCACCTGAAGGGGAGTGCAGAGGTTACTGCAGTGCTCACCCAGGGCTTCTTACGTGCTTTTGCTCTGGAAAAATGCTGACTTTCTAGTGCAAAATCCCAGCCCCTGCTGGGTCAGTGGAAAGCTGAGGCAGTTTGACCCAGGAATGCCATGGGGGTGACTGACTGGACTTGTAGTTTTGGAAACTCCTGTCACTGTCATCCTACGTGGGACAGCCTTCTGAGTTTGGACTACATCACCCGTGGTGCTCCATGAGATCTTCCCTATGAGTTTGGCTGGTGCATGGTGAAAGTCCTTGGCTGTAGCCCAAGCTGACTGAAACACCATGAGGCCCTGACATGTCATTTCTAATTAGAAAACTCACCCTTTTCCAGGGAGAGATATTTTAAGAAGCCTTTTGTGATGTTTGATTCCGCTCTGAGAAAAAAAGCATTTGGCCTTTTTTCATCTTGGAAAGAGGACATGGGAGCACTTAAGGGGTCTCAAGGGCGGGGAGGCAGAAGATCTGGTCTGGAGGCATCCTGGCCATGGACAGCAAACTCCTACTCCAGAGCTGTGGAGTGGCAACAAAGGAAGAGAGCATGAAGGGCTGACGGGCAGGAATTGAGCTGTACATCAAAATGGGGTCCCCAGCTGTGGTGGGAAGGCTGGCAGATGTCCTCTCCGATTCTCATTCCTCACAGTGTCCATAACTAATGTGTTCTGATGCCCACGTTGTCCCAAATCCAAAACTTAAGCATCCTAAAGAGTCCTTGATCCTGAGCTTCATTCAAACTAAAGCCTCTTTATACAGATGCTGCTTTCCCAGGTTAAATAAGAGAGAGCACAACTCAGCTGCAACCCCTGGCTGAAACCCCTGCACTCTCTGCACATCTGCTTTCATTTCTTCATGTCCCTTTCCCAGCTTCTCCTGTCTGGTGAGACAGTGAAAGTGACTGCAGGCCCACGGGCTGGAAAGGAGGCAGGGAGCAGGGACCCCACCTCTGGCAGTGGGGAACATCTGTTCTAGGAACATCTGCCTGGGTGCAGCATGTGGTTCTAGGATGTGCTGCAGGGATGAGAAGGATTGGGGGAATTATACAGACTAAGGATCTCATGGAGGACCTTGACCAGTGGAAGCTGGAAAGTGTGCAGTGCCTGCAGCAGTTTGCTGGTGACTGTGGTGTGTGCAACCAGATGCAGTTCACAGGCTGCCTTCAGACACAGTGGCCTTGGCCATGTGCTTGCCCTCATTGCCCTGCAGCAGTTTGCTGGTGACTGTGGTGTGTGCAACCAGATGCAGTTCACAGGCTGCCTTCAGACACAGTGGCCTTGGCCATGTGCTTGCCCTCATTGCCCTGCATCTTGGGAGTGGTGGACTGAGTGTGTGGCAGTCTGGCAAGATGCTGGCTCAGGCCTTATCTTGGGGCTTCTCTCCAGTTAGGTGCTGGAGGTGAAGAGCATGAGGAATGCTGGTGCCACAGCATGGGAGGTCCTGCTCTGTCCTGCTCTCCCTGAACAGCCAATGCCTGCAAACAGAGCCAGTCTGGACACATCCTCTGTCTCACCAAACACCTCGGAGCACATAATCTACCAGGTGGAGCTGCAGTTGCAGGGTGGCCCAAGGACCATTTTTTGTTGGGTGCTTCCTCTGGGTAAACAGGCAGGGCTGTGCTCGGCCCCTGTCCTTAGGAGCAGAGTCAAGAGCTATACATTCTGTTATGTGAGCTAGCACATTAATGTAAACAGCAGTCTCCAAAACAGTGGCAGCAGAATTAACTGATGCTATATGCTGCTGCTTCATGTTTTCTTTGGAGTTGAGGAATAGGTTTTGGAGAGATTTCCCTCCCCACTTTCTACTCGTGCCCTTGGACACAGCTCTGTTATCCCCAGCTGACTTGCCTAAGCCTATAATCCCTGGTGCTCAAGAGAGTGAGAAGAAAATAGGATTCAAAGTCCAAATGCCTTATGTGTCGGACTCCAGAAGATTTCTACCATATGGTCTGGCCACCAAGCAAAGGGACTGAGCTAATTTTGCATCCTGTCATGTATTGCTGGTGTGCAGAAGAAGCTGGGAAAGCCATGGTGAGGTCTGTCTGACACAAGTTTGGCTTGTGGACTTGCTGAAGCCCTGGGCATGCAGCACAACCCCGTGGTGGCTGCCCCTCCTGAGATGCTGTGTCTGTAAGGTCCTGTGCATCACCCCATAGAAATACAATAGGCAGGAAAACCCTGTGTACCCACCTCAAGTGGAGATCTTCTAGTCTTGCACACTTGAAATGGAAGACACACCAGCCATCACTCTGCTGTCTGAGGACAAGATAACTTCTGACCCAGTGTGTTTACTCAGAGCAACCACTGACATACAAAGGGGGATCCAAGATCATGTCCAGTCCACTGCTTCTGGCCAGGCAGAGATCAGAGGCATCCTGCTTTGCCAGGGGCATTATTGTGCTGTCTCCATCCCATGCCAGCCTCTCTCATTCCCTAGGAATGCCTGCTTGGGTAGATCCAGCTGCTTTTCTGCCCTGTGTGTTGCCACAGCACTTGAAAGGTGTCAAGTTGCAGCAGTAAGGATGGACCCATATTATTGCTGACAATCTGTGCTGGTTTGGTGTACACGCTTGGTTACAACCTGTAAGCAGCTGTTGGCATGGAAGAAACATTTCTTGTTAGTTGAGCTGAAGTTCTTTCCTACTTGTCTCTTGCCAGTGAAGTCCACTGCCTTATATTGCAGCATAAGATGAATTCAGTCTTAATTTAATATGCTGTCACATACCTGGACTCTGTGCAGGCAGTATTTACAATAACTTGCAAACTGAGTCCTCTCCATGCTGTGTTCTATAATGGCAACAACCATCACTGCTGGGGTCTAACACAGCAGAGTTGTGAATCCTGCAGATGTTTTGCAGAGTCATAGCACAGTTCCAGGGAACAGGCAGCACAACAAGCCTTTGCTTTTCAGAACAGATTCACCAATCCCTGGCTGCAAGTTTAGGGCAGAGGTCATGCCCAGAAATGTCCATCTGCAGCTCTCCAGTACTGGTCTGGTGCAAAGGGGGGTCCAGTCACACTCACAGGGAAAAGGAGCAACCACCACGTCCCTGAGCTGAGATGCTGATTTTGTAGGACTTGACACCTCCATTACAGTTGGCATCATCTCATTTCCACCACCAGCCAGTAAGCCCTGTTCTTTATTTTTCCACTAAATCAAAGATTCTTTTTGTAGAAATGTAGACTTATAAACACTGTTCAGTCACTTCATCATCTTTTCTTGCACAAGTTAAATTAATCGACCTACTTTAATCTCTCACTAAAACATGCCCTTTAGATCCAATGTGTTTTCTGTAGCTCTTTTCTGAGCCCTTTCTTTTTTTTTCATTTTTCAATATCTGAAAAGAAACTCCTAAGGCTAAAAATGGGAAGACTCTTTCAGTATGGCCTTATCAGTGTCACAAACAGAGAACTCAGACACCCTTCTCAGAGTCAGTGTTACTCACTTTCTGCAGGCAAGTTTGCATTCCCACATGCAGACAAAGCATCACTTTGGCAATTTGGTTAGAATGACCAACAGTGACTTCTAGGTCACTTTCAGGGTCACAGCTTTCCAGGGTACAGTCCACTCTCCTGTCAGCAACATCTTCATCTTCCTTCTTGAAAGTAAAACATTAATCTAGCTTTAATGATCTTCAAATGCATGGTCAGTAACACCTAGTTTACCAAAATCTCAGTTCCCACACCATTCCCATGCTGTGTGTGCTAAATACTGATGGTTTCCCACTACAATGCATTTCATTAATTTTGAAAATGACAACGACACATATTTTTCCCCAGCAGGAAATATTTTTCCCAGCACACAAGAGCTTGTGTTGTGCAGGGTTTAGAGCAGAACACTAACACATAGCCCCCCTAGAAATCCCTGCAGTGCCATCAGATGATGGCACCTTCTTAGCAGGTACATGTCACAATCTCCACTTTGCACAGCAAATGACATTTTTTGGTCAATGACAATTTCAGACACAGAATATCACTGAGTGTCAGTCTTCTGTGTGTCAGTTGTTACCTTTACAGACCCAACTCCATACAATTCTATATTGAATTCATGCTTTAAGAACAGAAACAGCTTTTCATTCTCTCTGAGTAGTCTTGTATCAGCTTGCCACAATTTCATCTGGGACTGATGTCAAGTTAAGAGGCTGACAGTTTATTCTATGCTCTGTAAATATTTGTACACTGTTGGCTTCTTCCAGTCCTTTGGAAGAATATTCCAACATTTGTTAAAAATAAACATGAATAGGGTGGAGCTCAGGGCCCAATTCTTTATAAACTCTGTGTGCAGATTTTCAGGTTCCTTCCATTTTTAAGAGAGACTCATCTTTCCAGGTCAGCTTCCCAACCTGCAACCAGTTTGACAGTAGTTGCATCAACATGAAGATGCTACCTGAGGGCACAGGGAGTAGAAAGCATCCAGCAGGTAATAACCCTGCTGGGTTTACCAATCCAGGAGACCTCTTCACACCCTCAGGTTGCTTTTAAGTATCAGCTTCCACAAAGAGACTGCCAAGAGATGAGAGTTGCTGTCCGGGTCAGCAGCAGACAAGAGAGAAGAGGGATGGGAACACCCAGCAGGTTGCCCAGAGCATAGGCAGAGTTGGAGGAACATAACCTAGCAGGAGTTAGGGATGGCATCAAGGGCGTGTGAGGCCTGGGGTGTCAAATATGTAAGCAAGAAGAAAGCTTGGCCTCCAAACCCACCAACATTCAGGACTGGGTTTTTCCCAGCTTTCTCATTACTGGTTAGGATTTCATGCCAAAATGACAAGCTCCAGTTCTGCACAAAGGCTGAGAAGCCAAGGAGGCTTTCCCTCCATCTGATCAATGGCAGCTTCCTCCAGACTAGGCACTGAGTTTTCCAGGGTAGCCGAGGTGGGAATTCAGGTCCTTTTCCTCCCCATTGCTTGTGCAATCCCTCCAACAGCCAGCCTTGCTGCAAACTATTGGAGCAACCCAGAGAAGCCAAAGGGAGGGTAGAATGCTCTGAGATGTCAGAGGAGTCCTGTGCTGCTGTGGACACTAGGACAGTGTCAGCAGCCAAGGAGGGTGAGAGCTGGTCCAAATGTTTAGTGCTTCCACACAGGGGCAGCTGTTGGGTGTGAGGTTTAGGTGCTCACCCACCAGCTCCTGTAAGGCACAAACCCTGGCCCCCAGAGAACAGGAGACATGGGGGAGCATGGACACCTGACACCTTGCAGACCCATTGCCCTGAGGAGAGGACCTGGCTTGGGGATGGGAGACTCCTCTTAGTTGTTTCTGAGCATTTGCTGTAGACCAAACCAGAGAAGATGCCATCACTGTCTCTTCTGGTCTCCCCTGTGTGATTAGCACCTCTGAGCGTGCTAAGGCTGAGCAGTGTGGCCATGAATCACTGTGCTGCAGCTGGAGGATGCTCCTCCTCCTGGTGGCACCGAGGTGCCAACAGCATCCCCAGCACGGGGTGGCCAAAGTGTGGGCTCTGCCTTGCTGGAGAGCACTGACAGGGCACACAAGGAAAGGACAGCAAGCATGCATCAAACCCCAGGGAAACACTGAGAAAATAGCCTAAGAGCCCGGTACTATTATTAATTATGTTTCTGGTATTATATAATGGCATGAGATTAAAATAACAGTCAAGTAAAGAAACAAATGACCTACAAGATACCAAAGCAAAACACATAGCGAGGACAAGCATCTTTGGCTCTAAATCCTGCAGAGGAGGCTTGGTGGGGGAACCCTCCTCAGCTGCATCTCCCCAGTGGTTTGCACACAGTCCTGCTGGGGCTTTAACACGTGCAAAGCCAGAGGCAGGTGTAAAACTGGGCAAGTTTCCTGGGGGTGGGCAGGGCAGGAGGCAGCTGGGCTTAGATGAGAGGGGGAAATGAAGCACAGATCCAGACACCCAGGAAGGAGATGTTTATTTCTGGTGCCAGCCAGAGCTGGCATGATCAGTCATCCAGCCCATTGGGTTTTGTCGGGGCTCAGAGAAGTGGACCATCAAGCAGAGAGCCCAAGGCAAGGCTCGTTATACAGGCTGCTCTTTTCTCCTTGAGTACTCCAGTGCTGTGAGCCAAAGACCCTCTGCCATGGGGGGAAGTACTGGCTGGAAGAGTCATAAACTGCTGGTGAGGATTTATGAGATGTCTGAGGGGTCAATAGACCCCCACCCTTGGCACTGCAAGGCGTGGACCATGTAGTTTGTGCCATAAATCTGTCCTGTCTTCCCAACCCCAGTACAGCTGGATCCAGTCCCTGGTATGTGTGATCCATATCCAGGGCCAGCACATTTTCAGCAAGAGGCAGACAGGGGAGCGAGGGAACAAATGGGCCATGTGTGATTGCAGTGGGTGTGGATGCCTTGTTTGGGGACTGTGGTCAGGCTCAATCAGAGGCAGGAGAGAGTGGCAGGTTGAGCCCTGCCATGCCCAGTACCATGGCAGTGCTGGGGAGGTTTTCCTAGGGATGCATTCCAGTCCCCTGGGTCATGGCAGCTCTCTTGCATGTTGTTTTGCTAAAGTTCCCAAGTGGATCTCTGACAAAATGCAGCCTGAAAAACAGCAAGTGAAACCCTCACTCCCTGGAAGCCAACGGGATTTCTGCCTCAGAGTGCAGTGGGTGAGGATTTCTCCCAGCCTCTCTCCTCACCACCCTTGGCCACGGTGGCATGGAGCAGTGCCAGCTCTAGGGAGCCTCAGGGAGGCAGGGCACGTGTGTCCAGAGAGACCAGATCCAATGAGAGAAGGTACATGCAGCTGTTCTCCCACTGCTGCCCTCTGACACCAAGAGGATTGCAGTGGCACAAGCTGCACAGCCCCGGGTTGGGGGGTGCATCTGCCAGTGCAGAAAGGGAAAGTCATGGAAATGTTCCTGTGGCCATGGGAGAAGCCAGCCCAGGAGGACATGTGTGGTGCAGCCCCGTTGGGTGGGCAATCACTGCCTCACAGGTTGGAAGGTGGCTTCAATTCCCTTTGGTGCTTATTCCTCCAGACATCTCCCCCTGATGCCTGGGATTTGGGGTGGTCAGAGTTTGTGGCTGTGCTGCCCCCGTGATGGTTCCTCCCTGGCTTCCCCCAGCAGAGCCCTGTTGCCTGTCCCACCGTGGAGCACAGCTCAGCCCAGAGAAGAGGGTGGACAACAATGTCCCCCCACTGACCTCAGCTCTGTCCAGAGAAAAATAACTGCTGTAGGACCCGAGCAATATCCAGATCAGCTCTCCCTTTCACAGCTCTCCACAGCACACGCAGTGGGGTGATGTCTGCAGAGCTGAAATGCTCTCCCTGTCCTTCTCCTTTATCCCAAGGTAGGCAATATTTTTTTTGCCTCATTCTTGGATGGAAAGTCTTCTCCTGGCAAATAAGATGAGGTGTCACTTCCACAAGCCCTCCTTTCTTTAGCAGGAAATATCTCCCTGTCTCGAACTCTCCTTAGCTGGAATGATCATTTATCTTTGTGTTTCCACTGGTTTCATCTTTCCTGTCTTCTTCTTCCAGATTGTGATCCCTAACTGGAGATATTTTACAGCTCTGCTTTGCTTTCCACATATCAGTGCAGAGATAATCTCTGAGCAGATAGTTTCTTTTTCCTTGGTAGTTATTGGAAAAAAAAATGAAAAGTAACTGAGCTAACAAAACATGAGTGTGTCTTTGAGAAGAAAAAGAGCTCCTCTGTGACCATGTGTTCTCCTGGCCCCAGCACGTTGCCCAGTGACTGGGATCTCTGTGTTTCCCTAGTATTTGTTTTCTGTCTGCTTCTCCTTTAAATTCCCAGGAGCCTTCTGGCAGCGCAGGCAGGGCTGATGCTGTCCTACCAGTGGAGAATGCTTTGGACTTGGTTTTGTTGATTCCTTTAATCTAAACTAAGTCATTCACTCCAAAAGTTCAAGGCTTTGGAAAGGTGACGCTTTGGGCTCCATCCCAGGTGAATGTTCCTGTGCCCTGCCAGCTCCCAGAAGGGTAACGACTTTCCAGCTCTCTTCAAGCCCAGCACCACTGGAGTCAACTGTTATAAACCTGCCACGAGGGATGAGAGCTCATGAAAGAAAAAAGAGCCTCTTTATTGTCTGTCTACTTGTCTGCCTTTGGTGCTGCTTCCCATCACTGCACTTATCTCCGCACTTCCACATGAGATGTAGAGCAGCAGCAAAACCATCTGCATGCAGAAATGTTCTTAAAGCAACATGTCATTTAGCTCAGTCACTGGTTCCCTCGTGGCCATTTCCAGGAACCTACTTCCCCTCCTTTTTGCTTTCTCAGAAATAAAGTGGTGACAAGTTTCCTGGACTATCTTTTCAGAGGACACAAACACGGGGCTGCAGTCTGTGCACTGGAGGAAAGCAATGCAGCTGGTGACAAATTTCCTAGAAACTGAACTCAGTTCCTGTGATACTGAGCTCTTTCCACTCTTTTTGCCATCTACTGCTGCATTTCCAAGTGGGAGCTTTCTTTAGATTTTCATACTTTTCCCCAGAAAGTTCTAGGGTGGGTGGCAGGGGAGGTGGAGGGGGAGAAATGTGGTGTCAGATTATCTTTATAAAGAAAAAGACAAAGCAGTGGCTCTTTGCTTGAGATAATCCTGCTCAAAACATTGCTCCTGGTCATGTTTATGTCACTGCTGTTGTATATGGGGCACCAGGATCCTGGTGTTAGGACCCAGCTCAGGTGACACTAGAGGAGAAGATGGTGGATTCAGGTTTTCAGAGAGCTGGGAACCTTCCTGGGGGCTGCAAGGCAGCTCATGGCACCTTTCTGAGAACAGCCTGAGACATTTTGCAGACCAGACCACCCTTTGGACTGGCTTTCATGGATCCTGGGCTGGAGTCCAGTCCTTGCTCCCACTGAGCCAAGATCCACCACCCTCTTCAGAAGGTGTGAAGACCCAGGACATGCTGACAGCCAGGGACCATGGTTTCAATACAGCCTGAGAGGCTTCACAAGTTGTTTGCAGCCACCTTCTTGTGCCAGCCCCATTTCTTGTGTTACGTATCTCCCTGCCACTCCAAGTCTGGTATTGATCCTCTTTGTTGGACACAGAGCTTGATTTGGAAATAATTCTTCAGTAGTTTGGGACATTAGGGCTGGTACTTACTGAGGGTTGGGGAGAGAAGCTGTGCCCACACACGTGTGGGATGTGTGTGTGTGATCACCAACAGACTCATCCAGACTTTTATTGTGAACAGTTTTCACACCTGTCAGTCATTTCATGCCTTGCATGTCTCCTTGCTGCACCCAGATTGATTTTCCCGGCTGATGAAAAGGGCTCCACCTTCACCAGTTCACAAGGTTCACAAGCCCCTGGACCAGCCCTGCCAGCAACCCTGGGCCAGCTCCCTGCCCCACTTAGCCCCACTGAGCCCTCCTCAGCACTCTCACCTGCCACTGAGCCACCCCAGGGACCCTGTTGGTATTTTTGGATGGGTGTAGGTGAGGATGAGCTGCAGGCTCAGCCTTCCTCCTGTGTGAGATTCTTTCTCTCCTGCAGACCTCCCTCAGCCCTGCTCAGGGCCCTGACACCACAGCTGTGTGCTGCCCTGAAATGGCCTCAAGTTGTGCCAGGAGAGATTTAGACTGGGTATTAGGAACAATTTCTTCCCCAAAAGGGTTGTTAGTCCCTGGCATAGGCTGCCCAGGGAGGTGCTGGAATCACCACCCCTGGAGGGTTTTAAAAGCCATGTAGATGTGGTGAACGTGGTTCAGTGGTGGCCTTGGCAGGGCTGGCTTAACAGTTGAACTTGATGATCTTAAAGGTCTTTTCCCACTGAAACGATTCCGTGATTGTATGACCTGGGGTGGAACATCTCCTCCAAGCTCCAGATGCTCCCCCGCCAGCCCCAGTGCCAATGTGTGGCTGCCTTGCCGTGCCACCAGGTTGTTCCCATGCAGCCTGGCTCAAGTGGCTCTTGCAGGCAGTGGCTGGCACCAGTGAACCCCAGTGATCCCCCACAGCCACCTCCTGGGCTTGTGCTGGACCCTTTACAGACCCGGGCTCATCCGCTGTCCCACTGCCCGGCGGCAGCGGGAGGGACAGGGATCCTGGGTGCTCTCCGTGTTAGGGACTCTCTGATTCCAGCAGATGAAGAGATGCAGCCCCAGGGCTCAGCCCCACGTTCCCCTCTGCCCGGCGTGTGGGGCAGGACGTGCAGCGAATGTGCCAGTGCTCTGCAGCAGAGCCCGGAGCACCCGCACGGGCCCCCCTTGGGGTGATCGCTGGGCCGGGGGACGTGCAGGGCTGGCCCGAGGGCACGCTGCTGGTGGGCACGGCTCACACCTCTGCCAGGCAGGGCCCCGGCTCCCTGGCAGGGCTGGCCCACAGCTCCTGCACGGCTGCAGCCCGTGCTGCAAAGCTGCAGCTGGGATTGCCACACGTGGCCCTTGTCGGCTCGTGCTCCAGCAGCTCTAGGGGAGCCGTTTCTGCCGCCTGTCACGTAACTGTTCGCCTGGAGGAATGTGCTGGTGTTTCTTTCGGGGGATTACTAGGTCTTTCCTGTCCTGTTTTTTTTTTTTTTCCCTTGGAAAAGCCCTCTCTGTCTGCAGGGCAGGACCTCGGGGATGTGTAAAGCTTTGCACCAGGCAGCACACGCAGGGCTTGTGCCTCCTGCCGCCGTGTCTGTGTCGGCAGAGACCAGGGCCTGGGGAGGAGCAGCCGGTGTCACCAGCAAAGCCACCTGCCAGCCCTGGTGGGGCTGTGTCACCTGCTCTCTGCCCAAGCTGTCCCAGAGCAGCAAGGGGGATGTGGGAGTGGGGCAAGAACCCGAGGAAGCCCAGGGAGGTTGTTCCCTGTGCTCCTCTGGGGCCTGGGAGATGGGGCAGCCAGCTCTGGCAGGGCTGGGCAGCAAAAAGCTGCCTGGACTGTGCCTCTGTCCTCCCAGGGGACGAGGCTTGAGCTGCATCCTCTGCTTCCAGGAAGGAGGAGCCATTCCTTCCTCTTTGATGGACACCCTCCATCACTGCATGTCCCCACATCCAATGTTTGTTGAGATCCTGGAGAGTGGGAACATGTACCTGGTGTATAATCTGGAAATTCAGACTCATTATAGTGGTAGTTTTAGGTCTAATGTTGAAGCTTGTCTTCTAGATCATTTCTTTCCTGATATAAATGGCAGGAGGCACATGACCCACCTTCTTCTGTGGAACTAAGAGACATTTCCTTGGTCCACCTAATCTGACTGTCATGTCTGGAGGGTCTGCTGGGCTCAGCTGTGCTGCACCACTGCATCAGTCTCAGGAGTCATTGGGCTGAGCTTCAATGGGAAGGAGAAGGAGGGCTCAGTAATTCAAAGGTCCTTTGAACCCCAGGCCAGACAAGGAGCTACCCTGTTCACTATGAAGCACGTAGCCCTGGGGGAGCTGGTGTGGGCCTGGGTGATGGTGCCACTGGGAGAAGTCGTTGAGCCACCCTCAGAGGAAGGCAGAACATTGTGGTGATGAGCAGCCATGTTCCTCAGGACAGGGCTGGCTGAGCACCTGCTGGTGCTTTCCGCAGGTCTCAGTGGCTCTCAGGATGGCTGGCATTTCAGGATTGTCCATCCTGCCAGACAGGCTGTGTGCTGAGGTGTGCAGCCCTCCTGGCAGGACCTGTGGGCCATGAGAAGTGGCTCCACTGCCCAACCAAGTCAGCTCTGCCCCAGCTGCCCTGCACTGTGCAGCCTTGCTGGGGGGGTTCCTGTGTCTGCTCCCACCTGCCAGAATGACACAGCTCCTCTGACAGAGTTGTACATGTCAGGCTTTTGGATTCATCCCAAATGAGCTCCTATTTTCTAATGGACTTCTGTGTTGTACCCATCTTCCTGTGTGCTGACTGCTGAAAGACCCTTCCAGTGGCTCTTCCAAAGGATCTCTAGAAAAAAGTCCTTGTTTCCAAGACAGCTGCAGGTCAGGGTCAAAAAGCAGTTTGGCTTGCAAGTGCAGAGGTGAAGTCAGCAGCTCATAGCTCTTCTGGATCACAGCAGGCTCCAGTGGAGCAAAGACTCCATCCAGAAATGGAGAGAAAACGCCTGAGTCACTGCACTGTTTTGAGGAAGACTGAGCCATAGCTTGCCTGGGGCAAACTGCCACCCCTTGGGCCCATTTTGGGCTGTCCACGGCCTGCTGAGGAACCTGTGCTGTGCCTGGTCCTCCAGGCATCGTGTGGAGCAGTTCTGAAAGGGATGTGGAGGTGTTGCTGAGAGTGGCCTGTGGGCAGGACAGAGATCTCAGCGCTTGGCTTCCTTGGGGCACAGACCCCAGCAGCTGCTGTGTCCCGCTGCTGCGTGCGTGGGGGTCAGCAGGAGACAGAGGAGTGTGTGGGTCTGCAGGTGACAGGCACATTTTGGAGTGAAAGACAGTGTGCAGGGGGCAGGCTCTGCCTGGGACACTGCAGGGTGCTGCTGCAGGCCTGAAGGACTGAGAGACGCCAGCATTTTCTGAAACAGCCTTTCCTCTCATTGACTCCCTGGAGTCTGAAGGGATGGCTCTTCCCAGAAGCTCCTCCATCCATCTAACCTTTCACTGCCTAGAAGGCTCTCGAGGGAGAGCTGCTGGCTGTCCCTCTCTCTGGCTGCACACTTGGTGGTGGATCCGGGTTCTGACAGTGGAGCAGAGCTCCCCTGAGAAGCCTCCAGGCTGCTGCAGCCAGGCAGGCTGCAGGGCAGGACAGCCCTGGCAGGAGCAAAGACTTTTCACTGAAGAGGTTAAAGAGTTACCTTGAGCTGGGATCTGTATTTCGTTAAATTATTTGAAAGAAGAGCATTTCTGCTGTTTCCTTCTCCAACGTGTAGAAGAAAAATGACGGTATTATGGTTGTGTCTAGAGTAGTCTTTGGCCCAAAGCCAGGGGGATTTACAATGGCAGGGTGAAAAGTCTAGAGGGAAGGCAGTTTGTTTTGCTGTGGACAGTACTTACAGGGTCTGTGAGGACCAATCTCATAGCAGAGAAGGGGCCCATTGAAGCTCCAGAAGGGAAACCTGCCAGCAGAAAGCTGCTAGAGAAGTCATTTGTTCTGTCCATGAAACATGAGGTCAGAAGGACCCACCACCTCCTGCCAGGAGTGATAAGAAAGTAAGATGGGCTTTGTCTATTCTGGATAAATGATCAATTTTATTGCAGCTTTGTAGCATCCAGACTATCCATGCTCCACTTTCCTGGCTGGGAAAATGAATCTCTGATTTAGAGACATTTTCAGAATGAAGCACCTGGCCTTGCTCCCTGGAGGGGAGGAAGTGGCTGAATATTGATTTCTAATACTCTGTATTAAATTCACAGGCATTCCTAACTTAGATTTAACTCCAGAGGTAAGTTCCGCTGCCAGGATGGGCAGGTCTCTGTTCTGCTCTGGTTCCCATCACAGCAGGTACCAAGTATTTTCCTGCTCTGCTGGAATGCTGTGTCCTGCCTCTTGAGTGCTCTCCTGTCCTCACCAAAGAGAGAAGCTGAGGGACAGAAGAGCCTTGTCCTGAGCAGAGTCTCATGGACATGGTCTGTGGGACTGTGTGGGCTTGTGTCTGAGCTGGGAGCAAGACGTGTCCTGGATGGAGACTGCCAAGGAGGTGCTCAGTGGGGATAAGACCTGTGGCTGCTGCAAAGAGGAGATTCCCAAAAGTGGGTGTGGGGGAGAGGGCTGAAGCCTTGGACATAACTGGCAGAGTTATGAGGGTAATGAGTGGTGGTGGGACTGATCTCCCTGCAGGGCCTCACGTTGCTTTGATACAGACCAGTGGTTCCCATGTGTTGGAGGCTCTGTGCCTGAATACATGGCATGGCAGAAGTCCAGCAAGGGTAGCCAGTTGTGGTTTAGGAACCCAAGAGTGCTTCTAAACCACCACAGGGGGTGTGAACCTTCTCCAAAGGAGCCCTAGCCCTGCCTGGAAACCTCTCTGCCTCCAGTTGGTTGAGTTTAAGTAGCTCCTCACCCCAGCATTGTGGTGGGTGTGTTTGTGTAGTACCTGGTGGCACTGGCATTGAAGCCCACACCAGAGGTTCACTTGGTGGTTGCAGGCACTACTGCATGGGCTGGAGAGATGGACCCTTTGCAGGGATAATAAGGCACAGCCTGGACAAGGGAGGGATTCTTCATTTGGCTTATTGGGTTGCTCTGATCAGGTCTGATGGGGGGAAGAGCTGGATGAAACCAGCGTGTCCAGTTGGATTTCAGACCTTCAGGGACAGGTCATAGCAGGGAGGCTGGAACCTGATGATCTTTAAGGTCCCTTCCAACCTCAACTGTTCTATGATGCTCCAAGGAAGGCACTGGCTTTTGGATCAGGGCTGGCTCTGAGTGTTCATTGCCTCAGCTGGTGACCACAGGCAGAGACTGCAGGCATGGGTATTGTCATTCTCAAAGAAAGAAAGTGGTAGGTCAGACTTCACAGACACCACTCAGTGCAGCAAGGTGCCCTCTACTCTGAGCAGTAGTGCTGGGATGGGTAGGATCCTGCCTTGGGCTAAGGGTATCATCTCTTGGATGGACTGAGATACGGATGCCCACATCTCCAGATGAACTGGCCAATCCATCCCTGAGGTTCATTAAAAGCCAAAACCTTTCCCCCTGCTGTGCTAAGATCTCCAGCTGGACATGGGGGTGACTGGCCCCCAGGTTGCACATCTTAGAGGATCATTACAGCCTGGGTGAGGTGTCCCTTCAGGAGCCACTGTGGGCTTTCTTTCTTGGGATGGGCTGTAGCAGATCCATACCTGGCAGTGAGAGCAGCCCTTTGGTTTCCTGTGGTACGAGTAGCTCAGCAGGCTGTGATGAGCATGGACAGCACTCATTTACACAGCCATCTCCTCAGGAAGGTTTTTAGTAGACAGGCTCCTTTTAAACTGCTTTACTGATTAACATGAAGATATATTTTAAAGATTGAAAGAGATAACTATGCTGAGAATCAGCTCTGGGAAATGTAAAGTAACTACGGAGTAACATTGGGGATACAACGTTGGGGCTCCCCTTTGTAGGCCACAGTCAGAAAAGTTGTCCTAAGCCCACAGGGTAGTGATGGGCTTGAAGCCAGGTCCTTTGTCCCATCCAACCTGGACAACTCAGGCTTTGTGTCAAGTCTTGGGAAATAAGCTAAAGCCATCTCACTGTCCTTGCAGCATCTTGGATCCTGGTAATGTCCTGGCTGGTGTGTGTAAACCTCTTGTATAAATTGGACATCTCTGACACCAGCTCTCCAGGATTACTTGCCATGGAACTTGCTGTTGACAGTCTGAAAGCCAAGTGAGTGTCTGTGCCCCAGCCAGCTAGAAATGACACTTGTCTCCTCGTCACTGTGGCCCCCATGGGCTTTTGGGCCAGGCTGGTGAACTTTGCTGGTCCACGGGGTCAGAGGCACAGGTCCATGAGGATGTCCCCTGGCCTGGCAGAGCCAGGCAGTCGTGTTCACTGTGTAGCACAGAACCACTGCACCTCTCATCCAGGTGAGAGACACTGCTGAGCTCTCCTGGCACTTGGGGTCTTGGTTCCACTGCAGCTCCCCATCCCCGAGGGCAGGTGGGTCGAAGCCAGCTCTGCTGGGGCTTAGCAGATGGAAAGGGGAGCAGGGAGAGGGGAGCAGGGAACTGGGAGCAGGCGTCAGGGCCCAGCTCTGCTGGGGAGTGTCTGCCTGAGCATGCAGCTGCCTGAATCCCAGAGATTACTCACAGCAACCCCAGCACAAGAGTTACTGCTCCAGGGAAAACTTCAATGTCAAGAGCATGAGTAATAACCAAGCTGGCACTTAACGGTTCAAACAGAAGATAAGAGCTAAGGCTGGATTCTCAGAGGGCTTGTTTTATCTCTTTTATATATGTCACAACTGAAGAAATGAAGAGTATAAAAGTTATTTATTAGTGTTTCGTTCCTGCAGTACTTTAATCATGTTGAGTGTGCAATGACCCCATGGTACCACGGAACTGCAGAAGGGCTTAATGGATTAAGGGAATCCTCTGTCTTGGTAGGACCAGATTTGGGGGTGATCTTCACCCTCTGACCCCTTCACAGCTCTTTCCCATTTGCTTGTGAAGCTGCAATGCTGCTCCTGCTCAGCTCTTAGCCTTCCCCTCAGGGTGAAGAAGACATTCTGACCGTCTGAGTAGGAGGTTGGAGGTGGCCTGGCTGTGGGCACTTGCACTGGCCCACGAGTCAGCTCTTCTGGTTGTCAGAGAGGAGACCATCACCAGGCTGCCCTTCCTTTCTGGGCCCTCTGTGGTCCCACCAAGGGGACTTGCTGCAGGCTCCAGCTGCAACAGTTTGGCACTGATGGTGGAGGCAGAGAAAGGTGAGAGAACTGGTCCAGGGCTGAAAAAAATGAAATTCAGTTAGAAAAATGTAAGATACATCTCTGGGAAGTACCATGTAGGAAACAAAGGTAGGAAAGAGAACAGAAGAAAGGAAGGGAGGGGAAGTGAAAAAGTCCAAAATATGTCTTAAGTTTCCTTGATGCTGTGATACTGATCCTGGCAAAGCTGTGTGTAGTATCCCTGGCTGAAAAATTATCTGCCCTGCAGTAGCTTTGTCCTAGGGGTGAACCAGGTGGTTCTAAAGCAGCGACCCGTGAAGCTGCTGAAAATGATGGAGCTGAGTAACAGAGGGGCTGGAGGGAGCAGTGCCTGGCCCAGGTGTCTGGAAGCACCCAAGGGCCAGAGGGCAGAGGGAGCTGTGGTGTCCTGAGCATGGCCTGAAAAGCTGAATTGTATTCAAACAAGCTGATGGTGTTGCAGAAATGCAAACCATTCTGCGTCGGGTTGAAGCACTGCACGTCTGGCTGAGCTAAACAGCAATGAAAGGTGCAGCCTCCTCAGTCTACACAGACCATCAGGGTGTTTACGTGGCACAGGCAGAGGGATTGCTCCAAGGGTTCAGGCACAGAAAAGGTCAATAATTAATTATTGAACAGATGGGACAGTTTTGCCTGAATCTTCCTATAATTTGACGGCGAGCAGGTGGTGACTGTCTTGAATCTGTCTGTGATCTGCAATTAATCTCTGTTGCTGAATAATTCTTGACCCTGGAAATATTTGCATGCTGTAAATGTACCAGAAATTCAAGTCTGTGCCCTTTGATGGTACCTCAGGTAGGGCCATGCACTCGGGTCTGGTTTGGGAGGCAGCAGAAGGTTTCTGGTCTCAGGATCTGTGCAATATACCCCTGGGGGGGCAGGGGGGCGCTTTAATGCTGTAGTTCAGTGAGCAGCTGCAGTGTGGGCTACCCAAATGTTTGAGCTTGGAGATCACCTCACTTCACAGAATCATGAATCATAGACTCACAGACTGGTTTGGGTTGGAAGGAACCTTCAAGATCATTCAGTTCCAACCCCCCTGCATGGGCAGGGACACCTCCCACCAGCCCAGGTTGCTCCAAGCCCCGTCCAATGTGGACTTGAAAAGGAAGCCAAGCAAGAAAGAGTAGGAGTTGGGTACTGGGGTAGGAGTGGATCTGCCTGGCAATCTCTGTGGGCATCATGAGAGTGCTTAGGAGAATCCTTATGTGCCAAGAACAATCCAAGTACTGTGATGCTCCTGGTCAAAGTCACATGTGTTTGTTATTCTGACAATGTCTCAGGACAAACTCAAATGGAGGATGAAAGAGTCTTCCAGGAAAGAAGCATTGTCACAGGATGGGCAAAGGGCTGGCAAATACAATTCTGGGTGCAGGCCTGTCTTGACTGATCTGGGTAGATCAAGTGTGCTCTCAATGGCACTTTAGAAAACTGTGTTTTGACAACTTTAATTCCTCTGATCCCATCTTACACAAAATATCTTGGATTTGGCATCAGCATCACCCTTTACAAAATGACTGGTACCTCTGAAGTAAACCACATCTGGCTTCAGGGCAATTAAAGCTTAAATTTAATATCCAAGATGGAAGTGTGGCTTGTTAATGACAAGTGTGTGAGTAATAACTGCAGTTCAGGACACTCAACACTTCTCAGCTCAAGGGTCTGTCTTAATTTGTCAATAGCTTTGATGTACACCCAGTACCAGGACTCCTTGTGCCACATATCTGCCTTGTGCTGGATTTTTTGAAACATTTAACTGAAGTCAGTTAAGTTGCATGAGGGAACGAGGTTAGAGAAAAACAAGTTGGTTTTGCCCATTTTTCAAAATTCTTCAGACTTTTATTATGAGAAGCTGCAGCACATACAGGCTGTGGAGCAGGACATCACATCTGGCAGAGATGGTGGAGCATATGTCAAGATGGGTCCCTTGCTATCCTAGAGAAAATATGCCCAGATTTGGGAAGTTTAAAAGTGTTTGAAAAGTCTCAGTTCACTTATGGGAACTGGCTGGAGTTTAGCACCTAAAAGCTTGCAAGAGTTTGTCTGCACTGGTCATGCTGCAGCCCTGTTCAGGGGGTTGCTCTTCATGAGTCCTGATGAGGACAGGCTTGTGAGAGAAGCAGGCTCTGGATCAGGCAGGCAAAACAGATCCTGGAGGTCAGGACAAAAAAAAACATGAGAAGGATCCTGAGGTGGAGACATACTCAGGAACCCAGGTGGGAGCAACAGAGAAACAGTGTGGGGAGCCAGATGGAGGGAGGGGAGAAGGGGTAGTGGGGTGGTCATCTGGGGTGTGTGGGTCTGAGAACAAATGATGGTGGTGGAGGGGTAGAAAAGGGAGCAAGGGGACATGGGACCTCTGAGCTGGAGGATCTGGAGGATGAGTGAAGAGATGCACAGGAAAAGGTCTGGCCTGGGAGCTCAGTGCAAGCAGTTGGGACAGAGAAAAAAGCAGTGAGCTGTTCAGAGCAGGCTGGAGGCTATGCAAGAGATGGAGAAGAGAGACTGAGGCACCGAGGAATCTGAGGGAGGAGATTCTTGGTACTTAGGACACTCTGGAGCTTTAATCGTGAACAGATTTAATTTTAATACATATTGTATGAAAGTAGATGGCAGAGACCTTTATCCCAAGGGCAGGCATCTAAAACAGGGCACACAAGGAGGTGGAAGAACATACCCAAGCACAGTTGCCAGGCCAGTGGTGGGCCTGAGGCTTCCCATCTTCCCTGTTCATAACCACCACTAGTCCATAGCAGGTTCACTTCTCTGGGCACAGGTCAACATGATGGGCACCACCAGAAAGGGTGGTTTCCAATTGGATTATCTCTAGGCTGCTGAATCCACAGGATCTAATGACTCTGCATTGCCTTCCTATCAGCCCCCGGAGGGAGAGCAACCTGGTGGTTGTTCTGCAAGGTGTGAGCTCACTTCTTAAAGAGAGGTAGTGTAGTCATCTGGGTGTTTGTTCTGACTTCCCTGGGACAAGTTTATTTGCCTGAAACAGCAAGAAAGCACAACCATTGCAGGGGTACCAGAGCTGGTACCTTTGCATCGCTCCTCTCAAGCAGCTCCCTGTGCAGAGCCCCCTCAGGGCAGGTCACTCCTGGGATGCAGGCAGCAGCTCCTCTGTGCCTGCAGCTCTGGATCGAATCCCTGCAGACAAAAAGAGGGCAGGCAAAAATCCAGCAGCCTCTTAGCTGCTGCCTGGCAGTATCTTTCCTAGGAAAAGCCAGTACCAAACCTGTGCTGAGCAGCAGTTTGCACTGGGAACATTCCCGGCCACGCTGAGCTTTAGCCACGCACACGCCACAGGGTCTGGAAGAGCTCAGGCTGGAGAGCAGCTTTTGGCACAGCCAGATTCCTCCCAGCAGCTGCTGCAGCTGCCTCTGCAGCTGCTGGGACTCAGAAGAAACTGTGTGTGATGCAGAAGGACCCAGTGCAGGCACAGGAGCCTCTGCTGGGGTGGGAGTGATGCCAGGACTGATCAGAGGAAGAAGTGTTAGTTCTGGAAAGCAGGGATATGCACTTGTAGACTGGAGAAATCTGTTCCACCTGGTCTCACCCATGCCTTGAGCACAGCTGATCCTTGATTACAGCTTGATTGTGTGTGTGTGCAGGTGTGGTTTGGTGAGTTTTGGTAGTGGGAAGGGCCCCATAAGGGGCTGCAGGAAGGTTGGTTGTCCCCTCAGGTAAGGATGGGAAGAGGTAGAGACCTTGCTGGGAAAAGAAGACAAATGCTCCATGGTGTCTCTTCAGCTCCCTGATGTAGACAGGGCTCTCTTGTGGCACCAGCTGCCACCAAGGTGAGCTCTGAGTGCCTGTGGTTGTGGCAGAGAAAGGAGAGAGACCTGCTGAGGAACCTGCTCTGTCCCCAGCCTTGTGTCTGGGACAGCCTCGGCGAGGTGATGGGTAAGTGCTGCATGGGTCTTACTCTGCTCAGACAAGCAGCCTATTCCCAACTCCTCCCAGCAAAGCTTCAGTACAGAGATCTTCAGATCTTGGGCAGTCTTCAGCTGGTAGCTTACCCAGATGTGAGTGGCATTCTGGGGACCTGCTAGAGGCTATTCTCTGTTCCCCAAACTCACTCACAGCCAATGCCAGTTCCCTGGTTCAGCTTCTAGAGATGACAGAAACTGTCAGCTGCTTTTCTTTCATTAAGTGTCTGAGTTGATTTTGCTGAGATTTTAGCAATTCTGGGAAAACTTAAACTTGACACCTGATTTCCAGCTAAACTGATAGCAGAACTTGCTAAAAACAATCTTTACCTTCTTTGAAACACTGAAACTACATTATTATCAGATGTTTGTTTTCTGCATCTGTTGTCGTTGTTATTATTATTATTTTCATAAATATGTTCTGCAGAAAACCTTGCTAGGGTATTTTTCAGCCTTTTAGGCAGTGATGCCATTATTCCAGTGCTCAGTGCTTCCGAGTGTTGGCTCTCATGGAAGGCATAGGGAGGCACTAATTAGAGGCTCAGTATGTTTCTCTGCTTAGAGCACTTGTGTAATCTTTCCTTAAATGTCAGTTTTTCCAGTGTCTCAACCTTTCCCACGAGTTCCACAGTCTCTAGTCTTTGCCTTGGTGCCACCATGCTCAGCACTGGCCGAGTCCTCCTCTGTGATGTCTGTTTGTGATGGAAATGCCATGTTCTGTACCAAACCATTACCCGAGTTCTCTCTTTTCCACCCATCTGACACTCATCTCATCCTTGGGGTCTGCAGTCCCCAGTTTCACAATCCCTTTTTAGGGGGTGACTTTAGGTCCAAGCAGGTGGCAGATGCTCTTGATTTCTGTTGTCCCGAAGGGGTGGGAGAGGCCACCACTCCCACAGGCTTCCTGAAGAGAGAGCCTGGCTGTACCAGTCCATGGAACCACGATGGTGGAAGAGGATAAGGAAGCCTTAAAAACCAGCCCAGCTGCAGGACCCAAGAGCGTTTCACAGTGCTTGGAGCCAGGCAGGGAATGCTCCTGCCTGGGTGTTTTGGGCAGGAGGTGGTACTGAGAGAAGGCAGGATGGAGGGGAGTCCTGAGAAGTAGGTTCACACCCACCTCAGAGGTAGGGAAGATGGAGAAGGTGGACATCAGCACCACATCAGCACTCAGAGCAGGCCACCTCGCTGCTGGGGTTGCACAGCTGGGAACACCCTCCATGCTCTCCTGTCCACAGGTGCAGCAGCCACAGGGAGCAGGTCCCTGCGAGCAGCAACCTTTGCACCCAAGGATTTACGCCTGCCCTCCTGCAGCGCCCGGGGGGCTGCCACACAACATCCTCCCTGCACACAAGTTCAGCCAATTCATCAATTCCCAACCCTCGTACGAGGTACAGCTGCTGTCACCCCCTGTCCTGCCCCCCTGTGTGAGGGTGTTACTCGACAGAAAGGGCACTAGACTAAACTATCCTACTCGTAAAGATGGTGCAGGTCCCGGTGCGCGTGTGCAGCCCCCGTGCCAGGGCCCTGCAGAGAGTCTGCTCTGCACCCTGACAGGATGGGAGAGCTGGGGTGTGTTTACACTGCCCAGTTATATAGTTACAGGCAAGAAAACAGGGAAGAGGGATAGTGGTGGGGGGGTAGGGAAAGGGAAAACAAACCTGGAAGAGCTGCAGGCTTAGCTTCTCGGGAGCCTTTTACAACTCCCAGCCCTCTGCAGCCCCATGAGGGTGAGCAGGGTGGTGGGAGCAGCCCCCAGAGCAAGGGCAGAGGTGTGCAGGGGGGTGTGTGGGGTGCCCTGGCTGCACGGTGGTTGGAGAGAGCCCACCCATCATGGCAGGCTCTCCCTCGCCTCCAGCACACTGCTTGGGCTTTCCTGAGGGACAGGTTTCAGTTTCCTTCAGGTACAGTGCAAGGTTGCCCAGTTGCAGTTTCCTCCTGGTTGAAAAATGTGCTGGGCTGCAAGTCCAAGGAAGGAAGATTGGAGGTAGATTTAGGTTGGACATGAGGAAGAAATTCTTCACTATGAGGGTGGTGAGGAACTGGAACAGGTTGCCCAGGGAAGCTGTGGCTGCCCCATCCCTGGAAGTGCTCAAGGGCAGGTTGGATGGGGCTTGGAGCTGATCTGTTGGGAGGTGTCCTTGCCTATGCAGGGGGATTGGATCTAGATGATCTTTAAGGTCCCTTTCAACCCAATCCATTCTGTGATTCCGTGATTCTAAGGTCAAACAAAGTGAGCCCTCTGATCAGTGCAGAGGGAAAGTTAACAGCAAATGAAATTGTGGGGGTGAAGAATCCCATGGCTGAAGAATTCAATGCTTCCTCTGCTTCAATTGTTGCTAGAGTGATTAACTTCAATGAAGTGATTGATGCAATTAACTAGCTACAAAGGGGGAGAAATGTGGATTGAATAAGAAAAGAATCAGTTTGAGAGTGCTTAAATAATTGAAATCCACTTATTTTCACCTCAGCTGGGCCTGGTGAAATCCTGCTGAATTTCTCTAGATCATTTAGGGAACTGAAGCCATCTCACAGCTCTTGGCAGCTCTCCCTGACAACATGGGCAGGAACAAGATCTCCCTCAGATGGGGAGAAAAAGGGACTCAGATATAAGGAGCAATCCACATAATGCCAGTGTCACTGTGAAATGCTGGAACAAGTAATCAGATGTGCCACTTGGAGACAAGTGGACTAGGACATGATGAGGTGTAGCAGCTAACTTGGATCTGTCAAGAAAAAGGTGATGATGAAACACCTCCTTTGTGCTCAGGTGTGTATCACAGGCAGGGAGAAGCAAATGCTGTCAAATGGCTTCATACTGCACAGATTGTTGCCCTCTGTCAGATGACATCCTTCTGTAGGGCCAAGCAGGAGGTGACCTGGCTGGAATTGCTAAGGGCAGGGTACAGAGCAAGGTAGCAAATGTGTTCAGTGGTTGTTACTGTTTGATGTCTGTTTGGAAGTCTGATGAATGAGGCAACTGAGGTCTGTCCCTGGTGGGGTACCCCTGAAGACTTCATGAATTAGGGTGATGGAGCAGAGGTGGGCTCATCCAGGAGGCAGTAAGATCATACCTGTTTCTCACAACCCATGGTGGACCTTTGGCTCAGGGTGCCAGCAGGACAGGGGTTTCTTGCAGGCACTAGCAGAACCCTCAGAGAGGTGGTTGTTTTCTTCATCCAGCTGCTGCCTCCTGCAGGGCTGGCTATGGGGAGGAGAGCTCTGGTGGACCGTCCCCATGGAGAGCTCCTGGGTCACTGCCCACAGCCTCCAGGGGACAAAGCTCTGCAGACAGTTGTAAATAATTTTCCTTCAGAATTGTCTTCCCATGGAAAATCATCCTTCTGTAATGTAAAGGTAAACTTCCTTACTGTAAAGGTGGCAGAGCACTGGAACAGGCTGCCCAGGAAGGTTGTGGAGGCTCCATCTCTGGAGATATTCAGATCCCATCTGGATGCCATCCTGTGCAACCTGCTCTAGGTGAACTTACTCTGGCAGGGGGGTTGGACTAGATGATCTCCAGATGTCCCTTCCAACCCCTGTGATTCTGTGGTTCCATGATTCTGTGATTCTTTTACTAGCTCATTAGATTTTATTTGGCAATCTGAATTGCCAGCTGCCTGGCAGCTTCAAGTCTGCCTGCAGGAAGGAAGTCCAGCTGGCAAGAGTCATTCAGACAAGAGCCAGGGGGGTACTGAGCACCCCAGCCATCTGTGTGTCCTACTCAGGAGCACTGAGGGAAGGACATCTGGAGAGCCATCTCCAAAGCTGAGGGCTTTGGAGCCAGCAGCTTTCTAGGGGAAACTCAAGAGGCAAGAGCCTGAGGGCAGGAATCAGGCCACCAAAGACCTTTCTCATCCCAACTGCCCGTCGTAACAGATGAACTCCCAAGGGGGTTGAAAGAGGGAGTCAGTCAGAGTTGGCTTCCTCCTTGGTGTCTCCATCATCAGAGGTGTTCAAGACTCAGCTGTACAACACCATGACCTGATTTTGTGGTGTTATTCCTACTTCGAGCAGAAGTTTGGCCTAGGGATATCCAGAGGCCCCTTCCACCAACACACCTGTGACTGCACCAGAGTGAGAGGAAAACAGCTCCATGGCAATAGCCCCTACCATGCATAATGCTCCAAGGCAAGAGTGCCCATTGCCTGGAAGGACTCCCCTGTGCTCTGACAGGTGCACCTGCACTTGCTTTCCCCTGTCTCCCACCAGTGTTGAGACCTCCTGGAGCCAAACAATGGTTTCAGCACTGATGGTCACAGGCACTGAAGTCAAGACAATCAGCAGTTAAGATGTTTTCCACTCTGCCCTGGCCCACAGGACAAGCCATTCTCCTCCTTCTCCCTGCACAGCCCCACATCTCCTCTAAGCTGAGCCCACTTTTTGAAAATAAGTAGGAGATAGATGCCAACCAGTTGTTGGATTGTAGGTTGACTGGGAGATTATGTATCTGTGAAAAACAAAGACACAGTTTTTGCCTTTCTCAGGGATTGTATTTTCTGTGATAGGGAGGAATGCTGGCCCTGTTATGGCAGGCCCTCCTGAGGTCTGACCTGGAAGGTCCATGTAGTTCGTGTCACTCATTTCAAAATAAGCTGAACTTGGCTCGATGTAGGTGCAGAAGCTGGTTCACAGGAAGAGCAGGCATCTGGACATGCCTGTGTGCACATGGAGTGTAGGAGGAACAGCAAGTCATCCATGGAGGAGAGCAGTGCTTGCCTTGGTCAGGACCTGTGGGAGAGACAGGACCTGGGAGTAGGTTCCTCTTCCTTCCTTGCCTGCCAGCAAGGACCTAGAAAAATTCCTGGCAGAGAGTCCCAGGCTCCCTGCTCCCACTGCCAGCTCGGGAGGTGACAACATGGTGGCATGCTCCAGCATGGGCTTTACTGGGCCCCAGATACTTCTCCCATTGGGTGCATAGAACTGGGTGGACACCACAGAAGCAGCAAGATGAAGACAGGCTGGGAGAGTTGGGGTGTTCAGCCTGGAGAAGAGAAGGCTCCAGGGAGACCTTAGAGCAGCTTCCAGTGCCTGAAGGGGCTCCAGGAAAGCTGGGGAGGGGCTGGGGACAAGGGCAGGGAGGGATGGGACAACGGGGAATGTTTTTAAACTAAAAGAGGGGAGATTGAGAGGAAATATTGGGAAGAACGGCTTGCCTGTGAAGGCAACAGGTTGCTCAGAGAAGCTGTGGCTGCCCCATCCCTGGAAGTGTTCTTGGCCAGGTTGGATGGGGCTTGGAGCAACCTGGGTGCTGGGAGGTGTCCCTGCCCATGTCAGAGGGGTGGGACTAGAAGATCTCTAAGGTCCTTTCCAACTCAAATCACTCTACAGTTCTATGATAGGTGGAGTAGGGGACCTGACCTCCTGCCTTCTCGCAGTGCCACAGCCCACCACTGCATTTCAGCAGGATTTGGAGGTGTCTCAGTCTTCTTACGTGTACCAAAGCATGTTGATACCTCCTGTCTGCCAAGAGCTGTGAGGGGAGAGGCAAACCCTTTTGCTTCTGGTCCACAGGATGCTGTAAATCTCGGGGAGCTGCTGCTGTGAAGCCCTTCACAGCACCAAGGCTGCTGCCTATTGAGAAAAGCCAATACCCTTCTGTCTGTCAGATGGCACTTAACCACCACTGCTATTCCAGATGAGTGAACACTTGTGTTATATTTTCCAATAGCAAAAACTGGGGTCAGCAGGGTGTCTGCTGTTTTAGCCAAATCCAGATGGGGTTTTCCTATAAACAAGTGCACACAGAATATTTATACAGGCGATGGCACCTGACGCCTTAACACTTAGGCCATCCTATTGAGTAGCCACTCATACTATAAGTCACTTCAGTGCATTAAGTAAATATTTTAATATAGCCATGTCACTGTTTATTATATAATGGCGGGGGCCCAAATCTTGCCTAATGCTTGGTTAAAAAGTCAGTTTACACCATCCTTTACAGTGAATCAAAGAATGCATAAACGGGGCTCTTTTGTTACTCAGAGATCTGTTTACTTTACTTTTCTGTAAACCTTTCGAAACACTTGCTTATAAGAGCTGATAGAACCCAGATTTTCCCCCAGGGCTGAGGTGTTCATGATGTTGGGAAGGTACCTCACTGAGTAATCAATGGAGTTTCCACTGAGCAGCCCCAGGTTTGTCCCTCGCTCTCTGTGCCCAGCTCTGGTTTGACACCAGCTCAAGGTGGCATGAAGGCCACTTGTGCCAGGGAGGGAAGCCCAGCCAGTGTCTCCCACCCCAGCACAGGTAGGTCTTCCTTGCAGACACAGACCTGGCACTGGGAGCAGATGGCAGCAGTACAGGAGAGCATCTTTGGAAGCAGAAGTGCAGTCTCAAAATGTGTCTTCAGCTTCTTCTCCAGCTGAAGGACCATATGATCTGCTGGCCAGAGGGATGCATTCATCCTCTGTCTTCAGTGACTTCTGTTTTTGCTTGGCTTCTTGCTCAGCATCATCCCCTCTCCCCATGCACAGGCTTTCTCTGCTTCACTCCACAGCATGCTGCTGAGATCCTTGTGGTCAGGGGGAACATGCAAATCTTATCTTAGGACAGTGACCAGATTAGAGAAATCTGGGAAATTTAGAGAAATTAGGGAAAATTAGGGACTAGATACTGGGGACGTCAACTGGGTTTGTCCCTCCCAGGACAGGGAGCACCCTGCCCTTGCAGTGTGCTGGAGAGGACAGCAGGGTTAGTCCTACCACCTTCTGGTGCAGCACCTTGCAGCCAGCCAGGAGCCTTCAGCTCACCCTCAGCCTTCTTGTCAGCAGAAGCTGCCAAATCCTTGCTGTACGTCCCCCTTGCTGACCTGGTGTCCCATTGCCCGTGGACTGCTGGGAGAACAGTCCCACCTGCAGCACCAGGGGGTGTGGGGATGGGTTCTCACCCCCCTGCCACGTGGGGCTTGCAGCAGGAATAGGGGAGCATAAATCCTTCATCTCCTGGGTCTCTGGCCCCTGTAATATATTGTTCTCTGTTTTCCCCAGGGCAGCCTTGTTCCATTGGGTAATTGGAAAGTATTTATCTGTGTCATATTAAGAGTCATTTGGGATAATTGTGAAATTGGCAGTCCCAGCCCTCCTTTGTTTAGACCAGGGTATAATTTGGTTAATTTTAATGTTTTTTTTAACTTTGCCACAAGAAGGCGGAAATTTAGATTCCATTATTTAGCAAGTAGCTCTGAGGAATGTCCTTTGGCAGCAAGGGGATGGTGGTGGGGCCATTCAGCTCCTCACAGCCTTGGAGCATTCATTGTGCTGGGCACGTTGAGGCTCAGCCAGGCTTCCCAAGCCCTTGCCTTGCTCCCAGGCCCTCCATCCTGCCCTGAGCCCCAGGGGTTTGTCCTGCCTGCACTTCGCAGTGCCACACACCCGATGCAACAGGCAGTCACTGCAGCACCTTCATCTGTGAAAGACAGGGAGTATAAGAATGGCTCTGTTTGGGATGAAAAGACAGGTCACTCTAGTTGAGTTTCTGGTCCCCCAACCAGTGCTGGAGAAGAGCATGGAATGCTCAGAGATTCTTCTCACTGTGGGTCTCTTTTCCAACCATCTGTGCCTCAGAGGCTCCTTGAACCAGGCCTAATGTCTCTGGGTTCAATATCTTCTGATGGATTTCACTTTCCTGAATGTTTCTGAGTGCCTTTTGAACCCACCTAAGGCTTTGGCACACACAGGATCCTGCAACAGAGTTCCACAGTTTAACTGAGGGGGAGAAAATCTCTCCTTTTGTCTTTTAAAAACCTGATTCTTGAGCACTTCATTGGTTCTCCCTAGTTCCTGCAGTGAACAACTGTTTCCTATCAATGCTGTGTGGACCACACCTGCTTGGGCAATGCTCCACACTGAGGTCTCCTGCCTCAGTCTTCTCCTTCCTAGCTAAGAGTCCCAGCCTGTCTCACCTCTCTTTTGATCATCTTTGTTACTCTGTGGATTGTTTTCCCCCACTGACATTGCTTCACGTTTGCCTTCTTATCACACAGCCACTCAATATTAGGGTATCCTTCTGTAGCTCTCTAGAGCAGGTTTCTTTTTCAGGCCACTATAAATGAGTAAATGGGCACTATCAGGAAAAATGTCTCTGTCTCTTTCTCTAAACCTTGACGTGGACCAGAATAAGCCCTACCACAATTTCCTGCCTTTTGCCTTCATTAAAACAAACCTACCCTTTGCTCATGATTTCTTAACACTCATATTCTGTAACAGCTGTTTCTTGAACAAGCCATTGTAATTTTTCTGAAAATCCAAAATAATTCAAGTCACCTCTCTGCAGGTGCCTTCAAATAGCTCAGATAGCCTTGGGTATGAGGCACTGCAAAAGGTGTCTCCCCTGTGCCATGTACTTTATAACTCTTCATTACTGTTCCACCAGCATGTCCAGTGGTGATGCCAGTTTGAGGTTTGAGCCACCCAGTCCAGCATTCATCTACCTTGCTGAGCCTGGCTACACCTTCTGATGACTTTGGTGCTGAGAACTCATTGAGGGTTGGGAAAGGCTTGAATCTGTTGATGTGAGCTGTTGGCTTGGGGATGGGGATCCACTGATAAAATGACATTACCCCAGGGGGAGCCAGAGCTGGTGATTTTTCAAAGGTGTTTCTCAAGACTGGGATGATTCCATCTCTCATCCCTAGACACCACTTCCCTAAGGATCTTACTTGCCAGGATACAGACAAAACCATGAATGAGAGACACTTAGCTGCATCTTGTCTTGTAGCTGTGTCCATGTCCTTTCCAAGTCAGGCTCAGCTCCTCCAGAAGGGATATTCCAATAGGAATCTGGATTCTGCATGGAAACATGGAACATCTGTCCTTGTACAACTGTGGGTTAATCATTATTTTCTTTTGCTGGCATCAACGTTATCTATCATGAAAATGGTCTATAATTCCTGTGCAGCTTTATTGTGTCTCCTGACCCTTTCCCACACAGCCAGGGAACTGACTGCTCTGGTGTTTCAGGGAGTTGAGGGTCATGGTCACTGAAATAAGAGGGGCCAGTGATGAGATTAGCAACTGGACCTGGAGTTCCAGTCAATGCCAAGTCTTGCTTCTTGCAATAATTCCACCTGTACTTACCTAAACATGGCCCCTTTTTGTTCACAGGCACTAGTGCTTTAAGACTGGGTGATTTTGCAGATAAATTATACTGGGGAATATATTAAAACTTCTAGCCAGTAGAAGAGTGACGTTCTTGAACAGCCTTCCAAAACAGAAAGTAGGGGCAAGGAGCTTGTGTTGTTTCTAGATGGAGCTTGATAAGCTAATGGAAGGGATTTTATGACATGACAGGAATGATCCTAGAGTGAAAAATTCAGTCATGGGATAATGGGCCTTGAATATTTCATTTGCTAGTATCTCTAGAAGACTGCTAAAAAGAGAGGGGTTCTTGGGTTCTTGATACTCTTCATTGCCCTATGTTTTATCACCCTCATGCTGCAGAGCTTTAGTCATCTGAAGGAACCACGGGTTTTCTTTCCCCCTGATGAAGCCTTGGCTTTTGAGATGGAGGAAGGAGCTCACTTTCTTTCATAGCATTTTGACTAGAGATGGGATCTGGATCTGATGCACTGCTTCCCCAGGGTCAGAGCACTCCTGTGCGCCTGGCAGGGGGATCCTGCTCACAGTCATGTTTTTGTTGGACTTGGAGCCACAAAGAATTTTGCCCTTAGCTGGACTGTCAGGTCCCTCTGCATTTTTTTCCTTCCTTCCTGGGAAGAAGTGTGTGTTCACCTGGCTTCACATGGGAGTTTCACTTGTAAAAGTCCTGCAGGTGCAGGGAGAAGAAGTCAATGTTGAGCTGCTTTAGTCACTTGAGATCATCATAGCAGGTCAGACCCAAAGACTGATGCTGATACCCTAGTCCTACATTCTTCTATAGATAAATTAATATGAATAATGAAGATCCTATGATGCCTCTCCTGTAGATACTGTGGCATCCTGCAGGAGTTTCTTCAGCCCAGGGTCTGCAGAGATCAGCAGCTGCCCTGCCCTTCCCTGGCTTCTCGCTTTCTGTGCTAGCCAAAGGTTGAGATGCTCCAGGGCACCAAGCTGAAGTGCCAGTTTGGACAGTGTCACCAGCCATGTTCTTATTCAGTGCTTGGACCCATGGGCACAGGGCTAGAGAGGCAATGCCCAGAGCCTGGCTCACCCATCACTTGGGGCTGCTCCATGGTCTGGCTCAGGTTAGTCTCTGCTGCAGCAGGAACACACTCCCTGGGCACAAGTCCTCTGCCAGCATTCTGGGACCTTTCCCAAAGCCCTGCTAGATCAGTCTGTGGCCTTTCCCACCCACTGAGTACTGCCTGTGCCAGCTGAAGCTGGTGAGGCCCCTGCACCAGGCAGAGGGACCGTCCCAGGGCAGCGAGGTGGCCTCCATCGCTTTATTAATAGTGTTTGTCATCAGGGGGGTTGTTCCTTCCCCTCCTCCTGGCATCCAATAAAGAGGCACGGGTCCAGTTTGCGCTCATTTTCCATCTCGAATCCCTGCCATGTTTCTTTCTTGTAGAAAGATTTTGTTTATTGCATTTCTAGAACGTAACGAAACAAGAGAGACAAGGATCAGACACGACCGCAAATGCCGCAAAATTAGGACACGGTTAAATGATGCAGCAATAACCAAAGACATTCAAATGAACTTCTACAAGAGCAGGCAATGCTTGCTTGCAGAAATGTGGGAAGGCAGCTGCTGGCAGGGGCTCAAGTGTCACCCAGAGAGCCTTGCAGTGCCTGGTGGCCCTGGTGCCATGGTCCACACACAGGAGGAGCCAGAGCAGGGAGCTGGTTGCCACTGGCCTTCAGCAGATGTGGTGGAGAAGGGACATGGGATGTGAACACATCATGTGAAGGCAGTGCAAAGGGTACCCGTGGTGGGCAAAGCCAGGGCAAGCAGAGGTGGGGCTGAGACAGAAACTGCTCTGCCCAGCACTGAGCTATGAGACTACATGGCTTGGGGGACCTCAGCTAGTGGCTCAGTTTGGTGCTGCAGGGCCCCTTGTAAGCAAACCGTCCCCAGGAGATACAAAACCACCTTTCTGGTGGAAGACACCTCGTTCCTGAGTCCAGAACAGCTCTTCATGTACATAAGTTGTTGGTTTTTTTCCTGAATCCAAGGCAAGGCTATGAGAAAACTCAGCCTGGATTTTTTGGACACTTTGTGCCCATGAGCTCAGAAATATTGGGGTAGGATGGGTAAGCCTGCTGTAGAGCCTTGCCTCAGGAACCCTCTACACTTCATTGAGATGAGGAACCTGCTCATTTGGTGGCCACCAAAGCCATCACTTGCCAGTAGGAGCAGTCCTAATGACACTGGTGTTGCTGGAAGTGTCAAGTACCAGGAGGCAGTTCCAGAGATCAGGGATTCCAGTTTCACTGGAAAAATTGCAAACTGCAAGTTTTGGTTGTGACTGGATTTGAACCAAATTCTGTTTCCTTCAAACTAAGCACGTGGCTGGTCCTTCATAAACAGCCCAGGTTGCGTTGCCACGAGCAGAAACAGCTACTAGATAAACATTTATAAATAAAACAAAATCCAATCAAATAATGGCTTAGAAATAAGTGCTACTTCTGTCAAAAGCCTCATTCTGCCTGTGTCCTTAGCCCAGTACAGCTGCTGGGAACACAGCTGTCCCCAGGTGTCCAGAGCCCTGCATTTGGGGTCTGGGCAGTAACTGGTTGGATCCAAGCACCACCAGCCCCAGGACTCAGGAGTCAAACCTGGACAAGTCACCAGATTAGTCTCAAAGCACTTTGGCAAACACACCCTGCAGCAATAATAAATTTGAGGTTGATTGCTGCTTTTTGAGCCTTTACTGCATACTTAGGACATTACCACTTATTTTAAGATTTTTAAGTTTATTTTAAGATTACTTTTAAAATAGCAAGCCTTTCCCAGATTCACAAGGAGGTGTTTTATCTAACTCACAACTATTTCCATGTGTTGTCCAGTAAAGTTCTAGTAGTATTTTTCATGGACTCTTTTGCAGGAAATAGCCCTGGACACGTCAGCAGGGCTAAGAACTGGTGGCAAATGTCAGGTGGGATGTGAACTGAAAACCTGAAGGATTTCTAATCTCAAGCCAAATGCAGAAACCACAACCACAGCTGCCAGAACTCCAAGTGGTGGAAGAGCAGTTTGTGTCATGAGGGCTTGTAGCCCCCGTGCCCTGCCCAGGACTGGCCCCCAGTCAGTGCAGAGGCTGGAGATGACTGTGGAGGTTTGTGCTCCCAACCCAGGGTCTCCATCCCCTGTGCTGCATTTCTGGGGGCTGCACAGAGCAGGGTTGTACCTTTCTTTGGCCTTCTGGGTGTTTGTGTCTCTCAGCATGGGAAGAGGTTGTGAAGGAGGGTGCAGGTGGCTTTAGTGGCAAAGGGGTTTGCTCACAGGAGTCGGGGATCAGCACAGGGCACGAGGGAAACGTGCTGGAGTCTCCACAGGGGTTGTGGCATGTGGCATTAGGCAACATGAAGTCTGCAGGAAAGCTGAAGTACCAGGCCTGGGTCTCCTATCCATACCTTCAGTGTTGTTGCTGTGCCCAGACCTGGTTAAGCTCTGTAAAAGAACAGTAGTGGAGATAGTTGGAGTCCTCAGGCTTCCACCACGTCAATGTGAAGATGTCTTCTGTCTATCCAGAAGTTAAATTTTGCTCCTAGGGCTCCTATAGCCTTGCTACCCTGGCAGACTCTTCCTTTTTATTAGAAGCTTTCCCTCTTTCACCCATCGTGGGTGACTGTTCCTTCCCCCTTTTCCTCTGGAACATTTGCTCTTTGTGTCTGGAGCACAGGACTGCTTCCCAGCATTATCACCACCACCCATCCCTGACAGACACCACCATCCATCCCTCACACCTCACCTGGAGGTGGGTCCTGTGAACAGTGTGTTGGCTGTGGGGACATCTCTCCCTGGATGGTGCCAGGAGAGGGGCTGCCTCTGTGCCAACACTGAACCCCTGCAGAGGAGCAGTGCTAGAGAAGAGAGAAGGTGTCAAAGCTTGCAGATCATGAGCACAACAGGGGTGTCCCCCCACCCCATCTCTTCCAACTGCCAGCACAGGGCACACAGGCTGGATGAGACATCAAAGTATGGGGCTGATCAGCCACACAGCAAATGCTCCACTTGCACAGAGGTTTTTCCAAAATTCTCAGCTCTTTTGAGCAACGTGGGGTACAGGTGCTCAGACTTTCACTCCAGATCACACTAGTGATAACCATGCACCCCTTCTGTTGTGGCCTGTGATGTGGAGAGGAGTTGATGGCTGTAGAGTGACCAGGGCTGTGATAAAGACCATTTGGAGCAAAGATTTTCTTTGTCAAGCTGCTGTGGATGAAGAGATTCCAAGCAAAGCTGAGGCTGTGGCTTGGACACCCTGAAATAGGCAGTGTGGCTGCTATCTTGGGTAATGTTAGACCTCTGAGGTCATCACACAGGACTTTTTTACAGCCCATGGCAGGAAATGGGTGCTTTAGGGAGCAGGTCCACTCAGCTGCTCTTCAGCTTACAGACAGGCACCATGACCATGTCCTAGGAATTCCTGTGTCACCCCAAATTCAAAGGGAGCCTGGAGTTCTATTGCCTGCACTCTCCCTGTGACATTTGGTCAGAGGGACACTCTGAGAGCTGCACCAGGTCCCCAGCCTGATACACGCTGTTCTCAAGACCCTGGATGTTTACTGGAGACTGTTGGTGCTCTGGGTCCAATCAGGGAGCTGGCAGTGGGCACAGCTCTGGATTTTGCAGAGATGTCAGCTACAGGGCTTTGCACAGCACAGACCTGCTCCCAGTTCCCTGGGTCCCCAGAGCAAACTCATTGTTTAGCAAAGGTTTCAAGCTGTTACCTTTTGGAAGGTTAATACTGACCTGGTCTTTCTCTAAAGCTCACAAGGTCTTCCAGAAGGGGCAGGCAGATGTGGAGCAGGAGGAATGCTCTGCCATTGCCTTTTCCACACAGTTCATTGCTCAGCAATGTCCACGCAGGCTCACTCCAGCTCCCATCTGTGCTGCAGGCTCTGCCAGCCATGCCCACACGTCCCATGTTGACAGGCACTTTGCCAGCAAGGGAGGGAGGTGACAGCAGCCTCAAGTTCTGCAGCCCTGCAAGTAGGAGGACCAAGAGGGCTGGCAGCTCTTGGGGATGTGCTTCTGGCAGTCAAAGCCCCTCGGGTGGTTGCTGTCCAAGGAGGCACCTCCTGCCAAAGTGTAAGACTCCAGCTACATTGCTGTGGCAGCCCATGGCCCTGCCACCCTGGCTGGTTTGTGGTGGTCACCACGTGTCATTGTTCCAAACCATAGTCATGCAACCTAATTTTTACGGTTCTTCTCAATTCTGACACTTTCTGTGTTTGTCTTCCCTTGCTACCACATCACGACAGCACCTGCAGTTATGTGCATGGTCTGGTCTGTCCTCTCAAGACTAATACATTCTTTTTCTAGGTGTTACCACAGTATGATAAATTATATTACAGTGGTCACACCAGCCTGTTTGCACTCACAGGCAGCATGAGGGAGTCCTTGTCCCAGGAAGGGCCCTTAAGTGCCAGCAGGTGTGCCATGGACGTGGATGCACAAGCAAGGAATTAGTTCTGTGAGTCCACACTGAGATCAGTTATGTCAGAAATACACCATTTGTCCATCCGGTTTTGTCCCAGAGATTCTCAGCCTATTTAGAGGACTGACAGAGAGGTGGATCTTGGGAGGATCTGTGGTAATAACCTGTCTCCTGACAGCTGCTTCCTTTAGTGGTTTTCACCACTGAAAACTTCATTCTATGAAAAATGAAGGAGAAATCACTGCTCTTCAAAATAACTCAAGGGGACAGGGCTGAGGCCAGAGCTGAGATGCTCTCCTGAGAGCAGCCCCTATCTCTCATCATCCTCCCCAGGCTGCAGGCCAGGATCTGTCCTGGATGGAGACAGCTGCCACCTTCCATCACTGGGTTCTTCGCTGCTGTCTCAGGCCACATGGCCTTTGGGCAGCTTGGAGCAGATATCAGGGCTGGGAATCTGGAGGCTGGGAAGGAGATACTATCCTAAAACCCCTGGGGTGAGAACAGTTGGCAAACCTTGCTGAGCATGAGGATCACAACGTGACCAAGGACTAGGGGAGTTTTCCTTGAGTGAAGATTTCACGGCGCCGCGTTTGCGCAGCTCTGCTCGCTGGCTCTTGCCCTGGTCCCCGCGGAGGGGCTGCACAAGAAGCTGCCTGGAAAAGCTGGTCAGTGGAGGGGGGCATCCCAGGCTTGGGGCAGGTTTCCTTGGTTTGTTTTCCATTCCCTGGGGAAGTCCCCTGGCTGCTTTGCCAGGAGGTTGGAGTGGTGAGGAGGTCAGTTCTGCAGGGCAGGGCAGGAACGCGGAGCGGTGGGAAACAGCCTGCGGGCTCCGCTCTGTGCCCCAGCATCCTCACAGGATGGGGCTTCTGCTGCATCCCTGAGGAGGATCAGTGAGGGGAATCACCCAGCGGGGACAGCATCTGCAAGGAAAACAGCATCATAGCCTCAGTGCATTCCCTGTCAGCCCCAGGGCTGTCTCAGAGCAGCAAAGGTCTCTTCTTGTTCTGGGTGCAGGGCCAAGCGGGCAGAGTTGTCTCCTGCTTTGCCAAACGTGACGTGGCTCTAAGGAGGATTCCTGCTTGGAGCTTGTATGTAGCTCGCTCAGTATTTGCAACAAGACAGTGCCAATGCCCATGGGACATTTGTCCAGGGGAATCCAGAACTACTCTTACTGCCCGAGCACTGTAAACATCAGCTAAAACACCCAAAGTCCATCTTTAGGGAGATGCTTTTATCAGCAACATTCCTGCAAGCAGAAGCCCAGGAATACAAACATACCACAACAAACACGTGAAGAATTTGATAAGGCTGAACTGCATCTCTGAACATCTCCTCCTGGTTTTTCTCTTTGGGCATTTAAGGTTTTATGGTGGGTCATGATTGCTTAAGAGGTGCTGCACATGCACTGGGGCTGAAGGCATTTCCTTCCACTTCAGCCTCCAGCAGAGCAAACAGGAAAGCAGGGGAAGATTGAGATGAATCTGCTGTCTAAGTGTAAGCTGTGCTCATTCCCACCTTTGCACAGGCAGGAGTGGAAGGGGTGAGAAGTGAAAAGTGAAGGTTAGATGTATGAGTCCATGCTGGGCAGGGAGTCTCCGTGTGGACCATCCAAGTTGCATCACGGTATTTAAGCCAGAACCACCCTCCTGGCAGTGTCTTTCATTAAGGTATTTCTAAAAGTTAGAAGCAAAGTCTATTTTGAGGTGTTGTGCCTAACCCTGTGCCTACACATGGGTGCTTCAGGCCTGCAGAGATGCTTCAGATCCAGCTGCCACAGGCTCTGCATCCTACCTGCCAGTCGAGCAGGGGCATCTCACACAGTGCTGGAGACCTCTGCTTGGACACAAGGCTCAAGCCCTGCGTGATTCATGTGACAGAGAGACTCTCCATCTCCTTTTTTCCTTTCCTTTTTGAGTTGCTAACGTTCATTTGCAGAAGAGCAGCTGCACTGAGCAGAGGAGGAAGTGGCTGGCCCTGTGTTAGGTCCCAGAGCAGGGCTCAAGGAGGGTCCTGTCTGTCTCCAGTGAGTGGCAGATCCTATTTCTAGTGTGCACGTTGCCACAAAGTTCACTCCTGGAAAGCTAGAAAAATACCTTGATCCAGTTTTTTGCTTGACATGGAAAGACCTGAGATGTGGAAGGGGATTGCTGAGACGTGGACAGTGAATTTTTCATTTTAGAAGTTTTCCAGCCAAACAGTTAGTTTGTTGGAAGCTGAGTTGATGAAGTCAAAACTGTTTCTCAGGGGGAGATAAATTCAAACGTTTTCCCCAATTCTTGAAATCTTTTTTTTTATTTCAATAGTTTCACTCATCTTCCCTAAGAAGAGGTTGAAAATGTTGGGAAAAAATAATAATTAAAAATTAGAATTATCCAATGAAAAATGAGGAGTGATCTGCTACCCTTTCGTTCCCTTGCTTATTTTGCAATGTCTTCCTACTCCAGTTTGGGATAAGGGAAAATTATAAAAATCACAGCACATTTTGCTGTGTGGGAAACCAAATTCCTCCCAGCCATGACAAATTGATGAACCCTGCAGAGCCCCAGGGACCATGTGTGGGTACACAGAGCACTCGGGCTCTTCCTCTGTTTAATGCTGAGTGATTTCCCAGCAGAACCTCTGCAAGGCCTGAGGAGCACCAAGCACCAGGCTGGATGAGGGCAGTGACAGCCCAGATGTTCAGCAGTTTTCAGCTGTGCTCCTGCCTGCAGGTTGGAGGTGGGCTGGGGGCTGCCAGGGGGCACAAGGACACAGCCAGGGGTCAGCAGAAGTGGGAAGAGAAGGCTGGAGGGAAGAGCAGACACAGCCCCTTGCTGTGCTGGATGGTGAGAATGGGGACTGTGTCTTTCTCCTGACAGGCAGCTTTGAAGCAGAGCTGGTCTCACCAAGCTGCAGGGGCCATCTCCTTGGTTATGGAATCACAGAATCACAGACTTGTCTGGGTTGGAACGGACCTTAAAGATCATCCAGTTCCAACTTCCTGGCATGGGCAGGGACACCTCCCACCAGCCCAGGCTGCTCCAAGCCCCATCCAACCTGCCCTTCAACACTGCCAGGGATGGGGCAGCCACAGCTTCCCTGGGCAACCCGGGCCACGGTCTGGGTGGGTTACCCTGGTTGCATGTCCACACATGCTGAACCCCAAAGGAATCATCAGAGAATCATAACATTATTTAGGTTGGAAGGAACCTTAGAGAAAGGTTGAGGAACCTGCAGCCATGCCCCAGGTCCATGTCACCCACCATGGATCTGCCTGTGCTACAGTTGCCTTCCTTTCTGGTTTCCAAACCTGCTCCCTCCGTGCAGAAAGGTTCATCTCCAGAGAGCAGGACTGCAGATGTCTGTGTCTGGGCAGCACCAGGACCTCCCCGGCTGCAGGCTGGCACAATCCTCAGTCTCCATCTCCCCCAGCAGGACAGACTGAAAACTGTCCATGGTGTCTGTGGGCTGCCCAGGAGATGGGGAGCAGGGAAGGGACAAAGGGCAGCCTGTTTGGGTGTGCTGCTTGACACATGAGTGTGGGAAGGCAGCACCCAAGGGTATTTACTCAGAAGGGACAACCTGCAGGGCAGGGCCAGTGGAAACTGTCCTGTATGGTCCCAAGCCCAGTAGCAGGTCTTGGGGACACAACAGGTCACAGTCACCAAGGAACATGTGAGCACCCTATGCTGCTGTGACTCAAAGGAAGGGAATATGTGAGGTGGTGCCATGGGTGGCATGACCTGGCCATGTCCCAAAGTGCTCAGGTACCTCTTCTGGCCAGTCACTGCCCCAAGGGCAGTCAGAAGAATCCATCCATCCTGGTCTGTGTCCCAGGGGCACAGGGCTGTCACAACACCCAGGCTCCTTCAGCACCCAGTTCCAGGTGTCAGGGACCATGGGACCTCATGTCCCTTTCTCCCTCAGCTTTGGCCTGAAGAGCACTGGGAAGTGGCAGTGAGGTGCAGAAACTGCATCAGCCAGGGAAACCGAGCCCTTTCCCGAAAAGTCATACAGGAGGAAGGAAGAGTCTGGCCACTGTAGTTCTGCACTGACTTACCCCAGGAGAAGATCTGGCTGAGTAGGTTGTGGTTGTGGTTTCCCTGACCAGATTGACAGGCTGATTTCAGAAGACCCTGTATTTATGGGTGAGCCAAAATCCTTGGGAAAGAGACACAACCAAGCCCCATCTGGGCCTGTGTGGGTGGGCAAGCATGTCTAAGGGGAAGCCAATTTCATCCTCATCCATGCTACGTTGCTCTCTGACCAGAAAGCAGGGAAGCTTGGAAACCAAGCATCTGCTCCAGCAGATCTCCAGTGGCTTACAAGGAAGTACCCATGAGCTGCCATGGTATTCCAGCTTTATGAATTTAACATTTGTAGGCAGAGAGAGATGGGACATGGTCTGTACTGTGCACAGCCCTGCAATGTATCTGTTGGCAGCAGTGGCTGGTGGGAGATGTGCTCCCAGGCTCAAAAGTGTGCTTATGCTTTGTAAATACAATCAGTTCAGGCTGAAGTGAGTGAACAATGTGGAATGTTTTGAGGCCAAATTTGACTTCAGAAAAAACCCAGCCCTGAGCCAGGGGTACTTGAGTGTGTTGTGAACGCGTGTGTCTCCCGGGCCACAGTGTGACCTCCTGGCTCAGGCAGTGAGGACCCCAGTGTGCTCAGTGCAAATTAAAATGTTGCATATGCTCAGGCTGCAGAAGGATTGTACACAGTGCCTGGAAGAAGCCTTCCTGAAAGACTCTTGCCTCTGCTGGTGGTCTTGCAGCTCCAGCACTGGATGTCTGCCTCACGCTCTCTATTTTTCAAAAACATTAATAATCATAATCCGTATAAAACTGTCATATTGGTTCAACATGTACGTCACCAAAGCCCTGACTAATTTATCAAATGTTTAGTGTTCAGTTGAACAAAGTCTCATTTTTGTAAGCAGATGCATTTTGCTGGATTGTCCTGTCATCACCCCCCGTTTCCACTGGAAAGATGCATCGTATCAGTAACTTCTGCAAGTTAAAAAAAATGGTACATTTTAAAATAGCAATATAAACACTCCATGTATGTTCCACGTTAGTCATGAATTAAATAGAGAGCTTAGGGAACAGTGCTGCTCGTGCCAAAGCAGGTCTGCAGCCCTGCAGCCACCAGTGGAAGGTTGTGGAGCAGATCAGTTGTCCAGCACGGTGGTGATGGTGCAGGGCAGTCACACCACTGGAAATAAGGCAACAAGCAACTCAAGGGAGCTGAGAATGCTCAAGCAGAGGTGGAAATGGAGCTTATCAGTTCCAAGACGTGGCACACAGCACAGCCCTGGCCTGGCTGGATGCCTGCAGGGCTGTTTCCATGTCTGGCCATGTCAGCCTTTGGTAGGAGTTACTGAGCATTGGGGACGGGGTCATGGAGACAAGTGGAGGAGCTGTGGTGGGGAGCACGCAGCAGAGGGAGGGTCTGGTGGTTTGTTTCAGAGACCCAGCTGCAGGGCTGGGCATGGACACTGCCTGTCCTGGCTGATGCACAGGGGAACAGTTTTATGTCCCACCTGCAAAGTGACACAGGGACCTTTCTCCCTGGTTGGTGCTGCTGCCCCATGGGCACTGGGCATGGAATCTCTCCCAGCAACGGAACAGAGGATGAAGCAGGACAGATGGACACAGTGTCTGACCTGCTGCCAGTGGGACATGGCCATGGGGGAATGTTGAGGGGGGGTGGGATGGGCAGTGGGATGGACCAGGATGGGACAACAGATGCCAAAATCCCTGCTGGTGCAGGGTAGGAAGAGGGGTGTGAGGCAGTCCTGGCACACGTCGTGCAGAGGAGATGGTATCGTGTACAACACACTATTCTTACTTCCTTATACAGTAAATTGGTGACTTTTTTGTATTAAATCAGATTTTATCACGGAATCAATCTTGCACTTTTCTATTCTTGTTCGCTACAAATGACCTTTTTTAGCTCTCCTCAGCTCTTTCCTGATGGGACTCATTAGGAGCTGGTGCTGATTCTTACAGGCATTCACTTTCACTTAGCATCTGGAGATTTTTCTTTTGGACAACGCTTTGTTGAAACGGTCCTTGCAGCTTTTCTTTGCTGTGTTTAGTATCAGCAGCTCCTCCTGGGTCACGTGCCTCCATCTCACAAATATATTTGGCAGGAGCTGAGTCCTCCCCCTCCCTGCTTCTGGTGAGACATGAGTGTTATCAAGGCTGGTACCTCCTTGGCCAGATGTTTTTTAGAAGCGCAGCCTGAATTCGTGAAACTCCCTCTGAGTTTTTCTGATACATTGTTGACCATAAACCTCAGAGCAGAACAACATGGCAAACAAACTAACAACTCCTTCTGCCCTTCCAAAGACTCTCAAAAAATTTGACCTGACTTGGTTGGATTCTTCATAAAGGCCTTCACTCTACCATGAGTGCTAACCACAACTTGGATATCAAAGGATAGTTTTTGCATGAGCATTTTACTTTGCAGGGTGTAAAAACTTTACTTTCCTGGTGTAAAAACCAGCTGGTGTTTGCTGCTTGGTGTTTACTACTTATTTATTGCTACCTGTATCATGTAATTAGCAGCCTAATCTGTGTGGTGGGGAATCATTTCTGTCACCCAGTTTGCTCAGCAAACCAGAGCCTTACATAAAGGAAGGTTCTTCTAATTTGTAGATGTGTTCTGCATTTCTAGCAGTGGGTTTCTCATGTGGGTGCCCCATGACTGTGTTTTTCATAACATCCCTGGCTTTCTGCAAGTGTCCTGTGCCTATGGGTGGACATTCTTCCAGCAAAGCAGCCAAGGGTGCAGACCCAGCAGGCGAGGTGAACAGGACCAAGGTGGCATTAGGGAATCCTGAAGTCTTCCCCTGCAGTGTTTCTAACACAGAAGAACAGATGGAATGATTAATAGCCTGTGATCTGATTGTTTCACAAATGCTAGTCTTTGTTCACTGTTCCAAGGGTTGGCTGGGAACTTTGTCCTTACCTGCTCCTCTTCTCTTCCAGAGGTCACTTTGGTGTCTGCTCCTCAACCTGACCGTCCAAAGTGGAGCAGCCAGACTCTGGATCAGTCCCTTCAGGCACGGTGATGAATGGTGTGATCAAACAGGATCACTCGGACCACAAAAGTGCACCAAGTGGAAATGAAGAAGAAAAGGCACCCAAGGAAAAGGCTGCCAGTGAAGTGAGAGATGGCACCAAGCTCCAGCCACCACCCTTCGCGGAGCGGAAGAACGGTAAGTTCCTCACTCGGCGCCGCCAAGAGAGGGGGAAGTGAGACTGGATTGATGCTGGGTTAGCACCTCCCACACCTGCTTGGTTTGTGGGTTGTCATTATTTTGGGGTGGTGCCTTGGCGGGTGTTTCTGATGGCCACATTTTAAGATTTAATGGAAGTGGCTCCTCAACTCGGTATTTGTGAGTCAGCCTTAAATGCTGCCCCTGGACTTGGGGCTGTTACCATGTTCTTTGCAGTGGAAGTGTTTGGTGTAATTTGGGCTGAAATGTGGCATTTCAAGGTCTTAGGAAGAGACTGGCAGTCTGAATGTAGCAATGTGACTTCCTGGAGAATTAGGGTGACGTGAGGTTCATCAGTGGAGAAGAAACAGAGAGATAATTTTGTTTGCAAGGGCACTGATAGACCTATTTTGCTCTCACAGAGCACTGGATGCTTCAGATAACCTTGTCTTAAGGAAAAATGCTTCTGATCAATGTCACAGAGAGCAGAATTTGGCCCAGGCCTCTGCAAGGGCCATTTGTGTTTCCTTGGGTTGAGAAACTAGTGTTGCTGGCAGATATGACCCGAGTTTCAGTGGTGACGTGTTGGCACTGATGGACAGAAAGGCCCACCATGCAGCCTGCCCAAAGCATGCTCAGCCTGAGCAGTTGTTTGCCATTTTTTTCAGATGACTGTATAATATATGGACTGAAGAGAATTCCTTTTGTGCACTCTAAGGCTTTCGATATTAAGTCCTCAGAATATCACTGATGTGAAAGTGCAGCTCGAAGGCACTGGTTTTGCTTTGTGTCTTTGACTGTTTGCATTATTGTACAGGACCCAATTTTTCTCCATCACTATAAATCAGAAATAATCCAAATGATGTCATCAGGGCAATGCACTGGTGTCAGCCTGGAGTAACACAGCAGAGAACCAGGGCCAGAGTCTACCCATAGTCAGACTAAGTCCCACCAGTGAGGGTACTTCATTTCTGCACTCGCAGATATCAAAGTATCCCTGAGATCATACAGTGGCAACGGGAGGGATGACATGGGCCTCTACAGGGGCTGTTTGGTGACATAACAAAATATCACATCATATCTATAGCTTTTGCATCCTCATTTTTTGCATCCACTTTCCTGCACGGCTTTTGTTGTGGGAAGGCAAAGAAAGAAACATCCCCGGGTGTCCGTGGGCAGGAGCTGCCCCCCATGACCACACCATGAGCACCTGCTGCCCAGCTGGCCAGGGGCTCAGGATCCTGGGGCTCTCACTTGTTGGCCCACCAGCACATGCCTCTACCCCTGCAGCCCCTCCATGCTGAGCTGTTTCATAGAATCACAGAATGGTTTGGGTGTTGAGAGACCTTAAAGCTCACCTTGTCCCAGTCCCCCTGCATGGGCAGGGACACCTCCCACCAGCCCAGGTTGCTCCAAGCCCCATCCAACCTGCCCTTCAACACTGCCAGGGATGGGGCAGCCACAGCTTCCCTGGGCAACCTGGGCCAGGGTCTCACACCCTCACAGCAAAGAATTTCTTCCTAATGTCTAACATAAATCTACCTTCCTCCAGTTTAAAGATGTTCCCCCAACTTGCAGAGTCTCTAAGCAAGAGGAGCCATCACAGCCTGGCCACCCCTCCAGCCCTTTGCTCTCCTCCTTTTGCTGCTTTTCCCTTTCTGTACACGTTTAGACAGAGCAGGGGCTCAGCTTTTCCTGCTGTTCCCACTTGGGAGCAGCTGACTCCCTTCAGCTCACATCATCTCAGCAGCTGGTGGGCCCACCAAGTGTCACACACGTTTTGTGGCACCCGGGCCCACCTTTGATGTCCCATTCTGTGGTGTGACAGCTCCTGCAGGGCTGGTGGAGCAGCCTGATGAGGGAAGGGACATCCCCCAGCCCTCCAGACTGCTCTCCCAGCCATCACCCCCCTTTGCCCTGCAGGACACAACAGAGCCCTGAGGCAGATTTGTCCTCACCAAGGGCAGAGCCTCCCTGGTCCCACCCAGTGCCATTTGTTGGGTTGTCACAGCAGTGACCTACCCTCCTTAAAAACAGGCTCAGGGGAGACCTCCTTGCCATTTTCCAGTACTTAAAGAGCAGCCACCAAGAAGGTGGAGTCTCCATTTTTACAAGGAGTCACATGGAAAAGACAAGGGGTAATGGGTCTAAGTTACTCCTGGGAAGATCCCAACTGGACAATTTTTCACTATGAGAACAGTCAGACATTGGAATTATCTCCCCAGGGGAGTTGTAGGTTCTCCAATACTGGACACTTTCAAGACTCAGCTTGACAATGTGCTGGGCCATCTCATCTAAACCGTGAGAGCTGGGGCCGTATGATCCTTGAGGTCCCTTCCAACCTGGTGTTCTCTGATTCTATGATTCCACCCTGACCCCCACCACAGGGTGGAGGGTCAGCAGTTGGGACTGCTGTGGGGAAAAAGCAAGATGTCAGTGTTTCCTCGTGTCCCATCTCCATGAAGGGCACCCATAAGGGAGTGTTCACTGCTCCCACGCTCATCCCTTGCCCCACAGATGCATGGGGGAGAGCAGCAGGAGGGAGCAGGGACCCACCACCTGAGATTATGGCCCTGAAGGAGGCAATGCCTGGGAATGAGTTGAGTGAAAGGGATGGAACTCCCATCTGTGTCTTCACAGATCTGCCAGGGCATGTGAGGAGAAGCAAGTGCAAGGTGTGTGAGCCACCCCTCCTCCTCCTGCCCTCCTGCACCCCATCTCCTGAGGGTTTGGGGTGAGCATGCCTTGGCCAGGCAGGATCTTGCTCCTACCCCATGGTCTTCCCATGATCTCTGGTGGTTTGGTGGGTGCTGGACAGACACCCATCTGTCAGGGGCACAGATCCTCAGAGAGGACCAACTCTTGCCCGAGTCTGAACTCTCAAACTGCAGCCTTTATTTGACTTAACTTTGATTTAATAAAAACAGTCTCACCAGAATATTCTTAAATAGGCAAGTAGTCCTTTTAACTCTAGTATTACTCAAAAATGGCTGGGGGGATTTCATTTAAATTTGTAAAAATAAATCACCTTTGAGCAAGCAGAAAGCTCGTTGAGCAGGACCTGCAAAAACCCAGAACTGGATGCATAGGTCCTGGAAAATGGAGACTGTTACCTCCACAGCAAGCAGGGATGGTGACCCCTGCCTGCCCAGCTGTCCCCCCAAGCCCCTGGCCCTTTTCTGCCCAGGATGGTACTGTCAGGCTTCCCTTTTCCCATGACTGTGCCCAATCCCAAAGCTCATGGTGTTTATATGTTCAATGCCTTCTGGTTGGATAGGAGTTCCTGGCAGCACCTTGACATCCTTAGCATCCATAAGCTGCTTTTCCTTCCCAGGTGCATCTGAAACCCTCTTAGCCCTTGACACCAGGGCCAGTGGTTACATTCAGAAGCACTAGTGCTCCCAGGATCATTGATTTTTAGCTGGCAACACCTTCCATCCCACCCCATCCCACCTCATCTCAGCCATCCCACCATGCTGCACACCTGTGCTTTATTGCTGGCAGCTGTGCCATGGGGACAGCTGTACAACATTTTGCTTCTCTTCTCTGGCTTGCATCATGACTGCCTGTACCCTGCTCATTCCCTGTCTGACTGAAGACAACTATTTCTCTGCACACCTTCCCAGCAGTGAGGATGCAGGCTCTGAGGGTCACTTTGGCCACACATCTTTCCCAGTGCCAATTTGGCCAGGTGAATGTCATTAAAAAAATTCATGTTAACACAATCACCAGAAAAGGGATCAGAGGACATGCAAAAGCTCCTTCCTATCAAACATCTCCTCCAAAACTCTCTCAGTAGGTGTGTTCAATGTCTGAAGAGTCAGGCATCCTCTCATACAGTCCAGAAACAGCAAAGTCCCCAGCTCAGAGCTACTGTCCCTTGGTCCCTGCCCCAGGACTCTGAGCCACTTAGGGAGTTATCAAAGAGTGAGACATCCTGGCTGATCTCATGAGGTTTCTCTGCCTCAGAAACTCTGCTCAGGATGGGTTCAGTCCCCTCTGGATGGTCCCATTTCTCTCCAGTTACTATCAGAACTGAGATGACCAGCACCAGCCAAAACACTAGAGAAGAGATTAATTTTACCCATTTGTCTCCATACACATGTCTTGGGTGTCAGAGCTCCCAATGCAGGTGAGGGATCTAGTCTGCAAGCATGTGGCCAGAGCCCACTATCTGTCTGTGCAGCTGGGAGAGCTGCAGAGTTCCCCTTGTGCCTGCTCTGGTTCAGCAGCACGTTTCCTAACTGCTCGTCATGTTTCCACATAGGTTTCCTATTGCTGATTTTGGAAAATAATGTAGTTAAACTCTTCTGTTTATTTGTGTAGTGAAGTAGACCTTCTGACCACCAGCTCCTTTAGCCCTCTGCAACAAAGGGGAGGATTTTCAAGTGCCCATCTGGTTTGTGTTTAATGTAATGTGCAGAAAGGTTGCACATTTTCAGGGCCCGTGTTCCTAAGTAGTAGATTGTACAACAGTTTATTACACAAATGGAGCTTTTTATTGCTGGGCTTTGTTGAGCTGCCAGTTGGGATAAGGAAAACAAAAAAAAAAGTAATGTGCTTCATAGTCCCTATCAAGTAAAATTAGAAAGCATTAAATTCTGCTCCAACTATCAGCTATTGGTGAGCTGGTAATCAGATCCAGAAAGGCCGATGGGATGTTAAGACTTTCTTGTTCTTGGTGGTTCTGAATCAATAACCACTATGAAAGACATAGAAGAGCAACAAAACAAAGCAGAGAGATGTCTGACCTAGAGGTCATCACAACATCCCAGAGAGGCAAGATGCCTCCAGTTCTGGGGGAGAAAACCCCACATGGTCTCTGCGCAGATCTCGTGCTGAGCATGTGGTTTAGTTTAAATCTCTATTGGAATGGTTATTAAATTACTATCTAGTCCCAAACAAAATCTAGCCCTTGTCCCACATAGGCAGGTAAGAGGTGTATCTACAGGAAGATTTTCCAAATTGCCTTGGGGTCCAAATCAAATAAACATTGCAAACATTGTATTGAACCCAGGTGATACCTAATCCACGATGAACCATCAGCCTGCAGCCTCGAACTGCGCAGCCCGGCTTTAATGCCACTTCAATCAGGATGTAAGAACTAAAAGAATTCCAGGAATCCAATGATATAAACTGTATTTTTAGAGCCGTGAGTGACTTGTGAAAGTGAAATATTGCAGTGGCTAAAGATAGCACAAGGCAGGTTTTCCACAATTTATCGCAACCACGGTCGCAGTGAGTTAAAAGTCACGGCACGTTGTGATAGCAGCACCTACATGTTGGCATGTTTTCCAGACAAGTCATTCGTAGCATTTTTGTCACCAAGCAAAATTTCCATCGCAGAGCTCTGAGCACCACACGCATCACTTGCCTGTGAAGGCACTGAGAGGCTGCTCTTGTTTCCTAGACTCTGTTTTGTTGGGGTTTTTTAAGGCAGCCAGGGGGGAACCCACTCGCCTACATGTTTCAAACCTCTCAGTCTGTCTGAGAGATCAAAGTGGTGGTGGCAGAGGACAAAGGCTCTGCCTTGGACCCAGCCAGTCATGGTCCCACTCCATTCCCTGCTGGCCAGCTAGAATTTAACTATAATTTTAATAGGAATTCATGGGGTGAACCATCATTCCTCTTTGGGGGTCTGTGTTGCCTTGTACACTGAGAAGTTGGGTAGGACCTTTCTTTGCTGAGCAAAATGTCTACAGGGGTTATTTGAAGGAGAAAATCATGGCAAACATTTCCTGACACCTCATGATCAGCATTGCTCTTGGCTCCTGGCCCTTGTTAGCTGCAGTTTGCAGAGTGAAGGAACTGGCTTCTTCAGAGGTCAGTTACACCATGGAGCTCTGTTCTCCCTGTTTCTAACACACTGGGATGCATTCGGGTAGAAATGGCCCACCCTGAGAGAAGACATCTCACAGGCACGATCAACTTTGCCTCCTGCAGCCATCTGAGACTCACCTCAAGTCTCATTTTCTCATGTTTGAAGTTCCAAGTTCACCTTCCAGCGAAGCCCCCCTGGATGTGCAGGGCCCAGGTGGGTTTGTGGGCATCACGTGCAGAGTGAGGATGGTGGCTCCAGGACTGGAGGGTTCCCCTCTCCTCCATTCTTTGACTAAGACTCAGAGTGTCCCTGCCCAGCTGCCTGGTCTCTACTCAAAAACAAGGCTGTGCCCAACTCTGTGTAATCCCCTTCACCCCTTCTGAAAGGGAGGCTTAGTGTGAGTCACTCTCATTTCTTTTCCAGGTATCTGGTATGTTTCTGAGAACAATTTCAGTCCCATTATGACTCGAAGCTGCTGCTTTGTTTCATTTTTCAGAAGTCAAACTGAACTGGGGGGTGGGCATTTGTCACCATCCTTGTTCCATCCCCACGTGCTGTGAACCAGGTCCTGTGATGCTTCCACAATGATCCCATCCTGCCTGTGGCAGCCTGGCCACTGCCAAGTGCAGTCGTGTGAGGTGCAGTTGTCTTTAGTGGGTCTGTGCTTGGGGAGCTGGGTGCCCCACTGCTCAGAACCATCACTCAGCACCCAGCAGGACTGAGCCCCCAGCAGGCTGAGACCCTCACTCCATTGCCAGGCCAGCCTTGGCACTTGCTGCCTGGGCTCTGCCTGTTATCCTCCCTTGTAGCCATGCCTGGGATTAAATAAGCAACATGTGCCCCTGATTGTAGCCTTCTCTCTCCCTGCTGCGCTGGGGAAAGAGCACTGATGTCTTCATGCAGAGCTTGCATTTGTGTTTCACCTCATGTACATTTGTGGTTATTTCTGTGTCACTTTCAGGATTTGCACACTCTTGAGGCTGTTGCTGGGAGCACCTGCAGTCAGGGTGCACTTAGCATCTCCCTCTTTTTTGTAGCTGATTTTGAGAGCTAGCTGGTCAAGGGTAAAGTTCAATCCAGGACATTTCTTAATTCATGATCAAGGCTGATGGGTGGCATGTGAATGACATTTGAACATAGGAAACTTGTTTTTGAAAGTGTTAACTGTGTTAGAAAACCTGATAGCTCTGGAATCATGAACAGGAAACACCCTCTTGCAAGAGTGACACCATGTTTGCTCTGCGTGTGCTTGACCTGCAGGACTCAGTAGCATGTTGAGCTCACTGACACCTAAAATCAGGAGGAATCTGGAAAAGATTAGGCATTTCTGGAGGTAAAGAGCAAGCACGCATGCACCCAAGTGGAGAATCTAATAGGAAAAGACACCTATTGCAGTAAGTCCTTGGTTAGCTGGCTTAATAGGAAAACTGAGAAATGAGGTTTAAGTAGTTCTTTAGGGTTACTTGTATATTAGGGTGTCTTACCTAGAGAATTCCTGCAATCTCCAGCACTTCAAGACTTCCATCTGTGAGACTCTGGTTCCTTCTAAAGATCCATTCATGTTAAAAGGAAGTCAGACATCTATGCAGAAATATCTGGGAAGGTTTCTCTGGCCCTTGCTCCAACCTCAGCTGCCTCAGTGCTCTCAGCTGGTGAGCAGCAAGCCCAGAGGAGCCAGAGGAGGGTGTCACAGCAGGTAGAGAGGACTGCAGACTTGGTTACAGGCAAATGGACAGCCTTGCTCCACATCAGCAAGTTCTACCTGGTGCCTCACTGCTGCCACTGACAGCCCTCAGACCTGTGCTTTTGCAGCATTTGCAAGAGGGCACCAGGAGATAATTTGCTGCAGCTTTTAGGAACAGATCACCAAGCTGTAAAGATCAGGAACATTAAAAGGGCTGATCATAAATGGCACCTTCTGTCCTTGAGCAGAACAAATACATGAGCATACTGGAACAAAAGATGTTTCCAGTTAATGCACCATCTGTGTTAGATTTGTCCATTCACAAAGAGGAAACATATTTTCACTCTGAATGACTTTTTAAATTAAGAAGCAACAAGGAGAGCAAGTACGTAAGTTGTATCTGCCTGCGCAAGAGCTGGCGAGAGCCAACGAGCCCCTGGTCCTGTGTGGACCCCGTGGGTGCTCACTTGGAGCCATCTGACCTCTGCACAAACCCCCAGAGGAAAGGGTTTGATGGATTGGATGCAGGATGAAGGACAGGTTCTTTTTTTAACTGACTTTGTGAAAATTGTCACCAGTAGAGGCGACTCGGGGTGAGATGTCTGGGGACTGTCCCCTGCCGCCGGAAGACTCAGGCAAGGGCAGACCCAGATCAGGGGCTCCCTGTGTGGACCAGGGTGAGGTGCTGGTGTGGGGCTCCCCAGGCAGCTGGGGGGGGACCACTGCAGGGTGCCAGGCCCCTCGAGGACTCAGGTCTACCCTCAGTGGTGAGGCAATGCCTGGGGTCAGCTGGGGCTGGCCTCACGCGGAGGGGATGGAGCAGGGGTCTGTGCACTTCCACTGCAGGATTTCACCCACTTGCACAGCACAGAAGAGCAAGCAGGGTGGGAACACTGGCTGCTCTGGGGCTGGGAGGAGACAGTCCAGTCAATTCCTGGAAAGCACAATCCACACCACTGCTTGGGTCAAGGCCCGTGCACTGACAGTGCTGCCGGAGCTACAGACCTAATGGAGGGCTGGGGAGCACTGGCCAGACTGGTGGGCTGGAAGCAGAGCCTGCTCCCATGGCTAGGAAGATCCTTGCAGGAGACCATCTGGTTGTGTGGGGCTGGCTAGGGCTCGTTCCTCTCTTCCTCTGACATTCCTGCTCCATCTGCCCTCGTGCTCCCTTCTGCTCCCCATTGCTCCGTTTGTGCGACAAGCACAACCTCCCAGAGGGATGAGCAGCCTGTGAGCTCAGCTCTTGTGCTCCATTCCTGTGTCTGTTGGAGATCCTGCCTTCTCAGGGCTGGTTCTGGGCGGGCTTGAAGGGGTGGCACTTCCAGGAATCCATCTCCAGACCCAGAGCTGCATCGTCTTCTGGTAACATCTGGCACAAGTCGTTTGAGCAGATGTTTAACGCTGAGGCTGCTTCCCAGTAGTTCTCTGGGGTGGTGTTTGGAGAACAGCTCCATGGATGGGAAAAGCTGCTTCATACTGGGGTTGTGCAAACCAGCTCATATATTTTAAAATGAGAAGAGAGGAAATTCACAGCTGCATCTTTGTTATATATGTATTTAGGGCCAAATCAGGCCTGTTTCTGGCTTGAACACCGCAGGGAAAGGCTGTTTCTTCTAAGGCTGCTGAGCAGCAGCAAAATCTCTCCATAGCTACTGCAACAGCCCTGGATCTACACACCCGTTGTTCCTCCTGCACCAAAGCTCCCAGAAGACATGGGAAATCTCTGCAACCTTGTTCTTGTTCTCCCTTCTCCTTAAATCCTGTTGCTCAGGGGCAGGCAGTGCTGGAGGCACAAGAGAACAGTGTGGGTGCTGCTTCACTGGACTTTTCTGGACCCACAGGACTGGGGTAGAATCTGTCCTTTCCTTCCTACGTTGCTGAGGATTCTGCTTTACAAACCCCTCTTCCCTACACAGCCACCCACAGTGTCTCCGTGAGTTCTCCTGCAGGAAGGGAACGTTTTGGTAGTTGGGAGCTGGGAAACCTCTTGGCTCTGCTATGGATTTCCTCCTGCCCGGTTGTGTTGTGCTGCTGGTAGGTTGTTTCCCTGGATGATGGGTTTGATTTCTGCAGTAAGGGATGTAAACCACTGCAGTGAGTTCTCTTTCAAGGCTTGGTAACCAGAGCCCTGTCACACCCCTCACAGATGAAGGCTCAGAAATCAGATGTAGAATCAGCATCAGTACCTGATGAGCTGTTTCACATTTAGTGCCCTGTCTCCACAATGTCAACCCTTGCAAGGTGACAGAGAGGAACATGTGTTATGATCATGGACCATGTGGCACTGCTGGCTTTCACATCTCCTGGACTAGATAGAGCTCATGAACCTCTCTCCAGGCTGGGCAGAGCAGCAACTGGTTTTATTGCCCCAGTGCTGTTTTGCACTTGTTTTTTCTGGATGGAGGAGAATGAGCAGCCTCTGCCCCAGGGAACAGCCTGTCCAGGCTGGCTGCTTGCAGGGAGGTGCTCGTCTCTGTGTCCCCTCGCCCACCACACTGGCTGGAGGGCTTCCCAGGTGGTTGCAGGCATGGGCAGAGGTGCTACAGGGACTGTGAAGGAGGGAGGCTAATAAAGCTCACCAAGACAAAAAACTGCTTCCCTGAATGGACTTGCTGAGCACCAGGGAGCAGGGCAGGGCACAGGATCCTGGCTGAGCCTTTCACAGGCTGACATTTCCTGTCTCATTGGAACAAACCAAAAACTAAACCTCATGGCCAACCAGCATCAGGACCACGTCTGCAGCTCTACCCCCAGCACGTGAGCACCTGTGAGCACAGAGCCAGGCTTTGCCACCAGCCCTGTACTCACTGTCCCCATCTTCCTGGTGCTGAAGGACTGATGATGGTGCTTCTAAAGGCTTGCTAAAATCTCCAGCAGTCAGCAGCACCTACAGACCTACAGGGCTTGGTGTTGCTGTTGCAGATGGGGTTACGGGATATGGCACACACTGCACTAATCAGCCTGGGGTAATGAACTTTGGTCTGTTCCTTTTATGGGTGCTTCTCCCAAAACCACAGTCCTACAATGCTCATACCAGATGTGAAGCTCTCCTCCAGCCAGCCAGCAGCCTGCAGGACAATAGACATTGTCCTCAGTGGTACACAGTTTAGCCTAGGACGGCTGAACTGGTCAGGAAGCAAAAGCCTCCTTGGAAATGTGAAAGTAAACACTGAGCAGCACAGCTCACACTGAAGTGTATTTTCCAGCTCCCCAGGGAAGGGAAAGAGGAGAAGCAAAAGAAGGACCAAGACACGTAGGCCCCATGAGTGATGAGCTGGCACCCAAAGCCTGGCTGAAGTTTTAGCGTGCCCGCTAACACCAAGAAACAAACCTCTGCAGAAGCGAGGGGACTGGGACTGAGGAGTCCTGGAGGATCAGAAAGCAAGTCTGGAAAATGCTGCAGGCTGTCCAGGCCAGAGGAGCAGTGCCCAGGCAGCAGGAGCACACCCTGCACTGCCCCAGCTGCTGCCTGCAGCTCCGAGCAGCCACGCTTTGCTGCACGGTGACAGGCATGGAGAGCAGGGTGGCTGTGCATTTGTTCCAGTGTGGTTGTCCAAATCAGTTATAGGAGAGGCTAAGGTGAAGCCAGCAGGAGAAGCACTGCATGTTCTGTACTCAGGGCTGGAATTGCAAAGGGGCAGAGCAGTGCTCAGAAGGAGTGTGGTTACCAGCAAAGATGTTAGTAACACAAGAGGACTCGTAACATTCATGTAAACATGACAGATCCCTTCCTGGTGGATGCGTGTAGTCCATAAACAGCATTGTCACATTGGAGATCTTGCCAGAGATTCCTGAAGGTGCTTTCAAGCATGCTGCAGTCTTGTCCTGTGGTTCTTGGGTTTTCCAAATTATGACCATCTGCTTGCAATTAAGGCCCACTTGGAAGCAGGGGAGAGTTCTGCCAAGAGACTCCTTTTGGACTAAGAGTGCTTTCAGTCCTGCTGAGAAGTTTCCCTGGGTAGGTACAGCCCAGAAGGGCTCTGCATTATCCCGAGATGTGGTGGTCAAGCTCAGCTAAAATGCCTGTGATGGGTACAACACCAGGCCAGCACAAGGGTATGTGGATGTGATGATGACTGGAGGTTTCTCAGATTCAAAGCCCAGCCCTGCAAACCTCTTGTCTGCTGTACTGGCACAGCCACTGCTCAAAGTAAAAGCATCCAAGAGTGAGCATTAAGTTGGCTTTCAGCTATTTGCAAATGATGCCTGGCTACTTTCAGCCTTGGCAGGACATTTTAATTCTTACTTTGTAATATCTGATGGGCATAAAGGTCTGTGGGCATGACTGGAGAGAGCCACGCAGATCACCCCTGTTTCCTACAGACCCTGGTGTGTGCAGTGGGGAATAATGGTTGGGCATCCCTGTGGGAGTGCCCAGCCACCACAGTGAGCTCTGCACAAGCAGAGGTGCAGAGACAAGGAAAGGAGGAAGACACAGACCCTTTCCAGCAGGGAAAGGGATCAAAAGGGAGATTTTCCCAGCCCTTGGATGTTTCTGTTGAAATCACAGAGGGGTTGACACCAAATCTGACCATCTGCATGGTGTGGGTTGTCCACCATGGACTGCTGTCACCTAAATAGGCACCTGGTAGCTCACAAACCTCCCACTGATGGAAGCCTGCTCTGCTCAGCTCTGCCCAGCCTTGGCCTCTCCATGGGAATAATTAACAGCTTTGCTGTAGGCCTGAAGGTCCTCTGAAGTAGGCTCCCTTCATCAGCACTGAACCAGGGTTTGAAAGATGGGGTTTAATATTGATCTGCCTTAAAAGCCTCAGGCAGCCCCTGACGTGTGTGTTGGGATCCTCTTCACTCAGTAGAGATTCACCCCACTGAAAATGAGCCTGAAAGTTGATAAGAGTCCTTCACTAGGCCTGAAATAGCCCTTTGAAATAGCCTGGAATAGGTATCACAGCAGTGACAGCACAGCAGAAGGGAAGCTGAGATCACTCCTGCACCTTGGTCCAGCCATGGATGAGGAGCCTGCTTGCAGGTGCTGCTTTGCTCCTGCTCTGTGTCATTCAGGACAGGGATGCTTTGGGACTCCCTCTGCCTGAGGTGCAACACAAAGGAAAGACACAGAAAGAGTGGAGAGACATTGAAGAGACCACTGGGGGGTTGGACTAGATGATCTTTCAAGGTCCCTTCCGACCCCTATGATTCTATGATTCTATGATTCCACTGGGAACAATGCAGTGAGTGCAATCTGGAATCTGGGCACGGAGACAGGATTCCCACCATGATGGCAGCTGCAGAAAGAGGCCAGAGGTGTTTGTTCAGTTTCCTTTAGCTGGATGAAATGCAGCATTCCCAACGAGGAGGTGCCACAGCAGTATTTTGTCCCATTGCCTTCCAAGAGGGAGGAGTGACTGTCCTTTATTTCCAGCCTCCCCAGTACTGTGTATGGGAAGCACAGCTGACACTGCAGCAGCTGGGATTTTGTTCTTTTGGGGTTTTGCTCTGTGCTAGTGATAAGACTCATCTCTCCTTGGTCACTCTGTAGGGATGGAAAACATGCCTGGGCATTCAGGCACGCTTTAAAGTCAATCAAAACTGTCTGAAAGTGTATTTCTCTTCTATAGAACATAAAAATATTACCCTTCTGGCATACCTCCCTGAGAATATTAAAAATAGCTTACAGAGTTACTCTGTGAAAATCACTAATATAATAAGACTTTTGTGTCTTATTTCATTAATGAAGGAACTCTAATGCTGTGCTTTAATGTGATACTGCTGTAAATCAATAAAGAATATTTTTGGAAAAACGCAATCCTATTATTCAAAGATATTTTTGTAGGGTGAAGTTAGCAAGAAACATTTATTGCCATGACTTTTGTCCAACTCAATAAGCTATTTGCATCTGAAAACTTTAGTGCTAGTTAAATAAAAGCATGCTTCTGCACATGGGATGGCATTTACTTTGCCAGGTTTTTTGGTTTTTTTACTGTTGTTTGTCCAGCACAAGGGAGAATCTGTTTGGCAGAGAAAGGCTTGGAGCTAAATCTTGTCCTGACCCTTGCAGAAGAATGTGTGGCTTACCTAGGGAACAGTTGGAGCAGGACAGGGCTCCTGGCTTTTCCTGAACACCATCCAGAAAGCAGCAAGCCTGGGATGTGGCCTGACTCCGAGGCACAGGATTTCTGTCTTGTTTCCAGCCTCCAATTGTTTGTTAATAAACCCCTGGGGCTGTGGCCATCCCAGATGAATGTGCTGGGAATGCAGGCGAAGAACCCAGCAATGGTCCTGGCTGGGTTGGGGCAGAGGTTGCTCCAGCTCACCCACCCACCAGCAGCCAAAGGAGATGTTGAAAACTGGGGAATGGCACAAGAGCAATTCCCCCACCCAAGCATTAGAAAGGGCTCTCCTTAACCAGGAGAAGAACTTCAGGTTGAACGGCCTCAGTGGATCTTTCTCCCATGGATTTGCCTTTTGAACCTGTGTAAACGAGGTGATTTGGTGCCTCTGCTGTGGCCTACCAAGGGCTGTGAATCAGGGCTGTGAATCAGGGCTGTGAGCAGCCACACAGGCAGCATCCCTGCCCCAGCTTCCCCTGTGCTGCTGCCACTGCCCTCCCCGGAGAAACCAAGGTGGTTCCCATGTTTTGTGGTTTCCAAAGGCTCCTGTGATGGTCTGTGCTTTGAGGGCAGAAATGGGCTTCCTGAGTCCCCGAGGTGCCTCTTGGTTGGCTGTGCCAGGGTGTCTCAGTTGCTTGCCTTTAAGCATCTCTGCAGGGTGAGGAGTGGTTTATGCAGCAGGAGCACAGATGAGCTGAGCTGCAGGAAAAGGGTCCTCTTGGACAAGAAACAGTGTTCAGCTGTTAGAGCTGAGAGCATCCATCTGGGAGCAAATGATATAAAACACTACAGTGTTGTCATGAGCCTGGAAATAAGGATTACACCTCCCCTCTAAATCCACACAACATATGGGCATGCTAGGTACATCTGGAGGAAACCTCTCCAACCAAAGCCAGAATCAGCTTTCCCTCAGTCATTCCTGACAGAAGCTTGTCCATTCTGTTCTTAAAAACCTTCTTTGATGGAGATTTCAACTCTTGTCCAAACCATGTTTGCTCTAACCCCTTCCTGAAGTGCAGGTCCATAACTCCTAGTCCTACCCAATAGGGATCTGGAGAATAAAATGCTGTTTCTTTGCATTGTTGTCTTCTCTAGATTTAAAAACTTATCAGGGCTCCTCTCATAGAATCACAGGCTGGTTTGGGTTGGAAGGGACCTTAAAGCTCACCCAGTCCCAACCCCCTGCATGGGCAGGGACACCTCCCACCAGCCCAGGCTGCTCCAAGCCCCATCCAACCTGCCCTTCAACACTTCCAGGGATGGGGCAGCCACAGCTTCCCTGGGCAACCTGGGCCAGGGTCTCCCTGCCCTCACAGCAAATAATTTCTTCCTACGTTCTCATCTAAATTCACCCTGTTTTCTCCAGACTGACCCTCAGCTTTTGAGTCTTCCCTTGAACGTCTTATTTCCTAGATTTCTGGTGTCCGTCTCTGTCCTCTGAGCTCTCTCCTGTCACCTCTCATCTCTCTGCTGGGATGGACAGCAGAAGACAGTGCTGCAGCTGGAAGCTGAAGCAGTTGGTTCAGCACTGCACCAGCCCCTTGCTCACCCTCTGGCACTTTCACAGCATCACCGGCCGTCCTGGCCTGGCTCATCACCCAGCTCTGGCTCCACAGCAGAGCTGCAGAGCAGTTTGCATGCTGTGGGTGTGCCATGGGGCATTCCTGACCAATTCCTGGCTGGATTTGTTTCTGTAAATGTCCTCACATCCTAAGTTCTTTTCAAAACCCATTTCTAGCTGTAGTCCTGCCCTGCTCCGTGCAGCTGCCCCCTGCAAACTTCACCTCTTACTGAATTCAAATTTTCTCCTCCACTTTGTAGAACACACTGAAGGCAAGAGGACTCTGTGCCATTTAGTGACCCACTGAGAACTTCCTGACTGTGCCTTTCTGAACGTTTTGCACCACCTTGAGCAGTTTCATACACACCATGTTTTCCCAATAAGCTTTTGAGAGCGTTGTGTCAGACGGTGTCAACAGCCTTGTTAAGCAGAAGATGGATGACATGTACAGCTTCTTCCCTATCCACAAGTGTCACAGAAGGATTAGATTTGACACATTCACACTGGATGTTTTTTATTTCTTTCAGGGTTGGTTTGTTGGCTCAAACGGTTCTCCCAGAACTTTCTGGGAATGGAAGTAAACTAGCTGATCTGTAATTTCCCTTTTTCAAAACCAGATATCCTGCTTACCATTTTTGAAAGCTATAAAGGCTGTTACATCTCTATTCCAGCCTCGTGTCTTTAAAAACCTCTTTAAGTTGCCCATACCTCTGAGAACAAGGGATTTATATATCCCAGTTATTGCACAGAAGGCAGAATGATGTTCATCTGTACCTTGACTGATTATTTCCAAGACTCACGTCTCCCAGGGGGGGTTGCATGAACTGCTTGGGGATGCATGTGCCCCAAGGGGTATTATCCTGAGGTGAAACACACTTATGAGAAGCAGAGGACAGCTCTGGGAAGAGCTGAGAGGAGGCTGGAAATTTCATCATTCCCTTTTGATAAAATAGAAGAGGTTTTCCCTCAGCTGAGGTGCCATTGGGAGGGTAGGGAAAGAGTCAACACTCTCAGTGTAGGGGAGTCTGTAGAGCCCAGCCCAGTGCAAATCCTGTTCCTCCTGTGCACAGCACATGAGCTGCTCTCAGCAATCATTACAATAATGATTTATCATAGAAACAGAGAATCATTTAGGTTGGAAAAGACCTTGAAGACCATAGAGTCTAACTGTTAACCCAGCACTGCCAAGCCCACCATAAAAAACAAAAACAAAAACAAAACCACACAAAAACCACAAGAAATCTGAAATTTAGTCTTTAATTCACTCAGAAAAAAAATAGAAGCCTGCTTCTTTGTGCATTTCCAGCTCTTTTCAGTCCATCCTGTACACTGCACGGAAAGCAGCGGGAACGTTACTTTGCTCAGACCAAATCTTGTTTTCAGGTCTTAATTACTTTCTTTCTATGTTTTGTTTTGACAAGCCTCCCCCTCCCATAATTCAGGAAAGCTGTCTTGGCAATAACCTCTCCAGAGTTCCCTTCTCACAGATGCTCTTTAGCCACTCAGCTCCTTTTGGTCCCCACATTTCCTCCCCTCACTACCTGTGAGGAGCTCACAGTTTCACCAGCCTTTCCACTTTGTCCACAAGACAAACCACACTCCAGCTGGTAAACCTGTAGTCAGCTTCACTTTCCTGTGATGTTCCTACAACCCCTTCAATTTCCCACATCTGTGCAATAGTCTGTTTTCTGTGATTTGGAGAAGAAATCCACCCAACCCATTCACGCTGGGTGGAAGCACCCAAAGCACAGAGGTAGGGGCTCAGCAGTGAGGGGTGAGGGATTGGGAGTGTGATGGTGTGAAGACAACTGAACACATTGTGGGAGCTACACCCCTCCAGCCCAGGAGAGGGATTAGTCTGTAGGATGGACTCACAGAGTAACTTTGACCCTGAGTTCAGTCCATTCTGCTGCATTTCAGCACAGGTGAAGGGCACATGCTGTGTTTCAGTGCAGGTCTGGCTGCCTGCTGCTCCATCTCCTCACAGACAGAAAAGAAGGACAGAATGAGCAAAACTCCCTCCAGCTCTGAATTCTGCAGTGAGGCAAACAGCTTTTTCCTTAATGACCTTGGAGATCCATTAATCTTTGCTTCTCATAGGAGAAACCTTGTCCTGCACTTTTCACCTTCTCTAAACACTTTTACTTTCACTTGCTGTAACTTTCTTTACTAGGTTTTACTTCCTGAATAGAATTCTCTGTTTCTGCCCTGCAAGAAAGTAACAACATTAGATCATCACCAGAGGAATGCAGATGTTTGTGATGACTCATGCTGAAGCTTCTCCTCTCGAGGTCCTTCAGCAGGAGAGGAAGGGACATGGGGTCATTCATCCTCAGGTGTTGGCATAGTGATGGCCCGAAGAAAAGGGCCAAAAATTGTAATTTTTTTTCATTTTTCCTCTTTGGTACAAGGAGTTTCACAGGCACCCAGTTGCTCATGCAGCTGCAGGCAATGTTATTCATCTGTGACTGTGGAGGCAGGAGCAGGAAACCCCATGAGTAAGGCCCCAGCTGCATTCCTGAGCATCCACTCAGCCCCCTGGGACATTGGGTGCACCACTTTTGCTCTGCTGGGTTGTTTCCACAGTTCGCTTATGTTTCAGCCTGTCAGGCTGTGGGGTGGCTGCCTGTCTCTGTCTCTCAGGGTTGCCCCACTCAGAACCACCCCTGTGACATCCCAGCACTCAGCGATGGGGTGAAGCAGTTGCAGTGCAGTACTAAACACCTACACCAGCTGCTCGGAGCCCTGGCACTCCTCCTCCTGCTGGAAGGTCTCCCTTCATGTTTTCTGAGTTGTGGAGGAAATGTTGCCATGCAGGGAGCACTCTCATCAGCTCTCCAGAGTGAGAGTGGTGTCTTCTCCTCAGCACAGCATTGCTTCTTTCGACTGACAAATGGCAAAGTTTCACACTGCTCTCTGGGGACAAGGGTCTCCCATACCTTGAGCAGGCATGAGAAGGGGATTTCTTGATGTGAAACGTCTCCATGGCAGCTCTCTGGGAGAACAGAGGTGAGCCTTCAACCAGCCCCACCAGAAACCAGTGTCCTTCTCCGCAGCAGGGCTTTCTACTCCAAGCTGGCAAAGATTTTACTAAATTCATTATCCTTTCTGGTCATTCACCATCACCAATTGCTTGAACTTGGCTTCACCAGTTCCCTTTCTGCCCACAGACTTATCACAGAGAGGTCCCAGGGGGATTTGAGCCTTCCAGCTGTGCTCCAGCTGCAGAGAGGGGCAGGGAAGGGGACAAGGGCATCTGATCACCGCGTGGTGTCATGTTGGATGTTCTGCTGTGGTAAAACATCCCCAGCTGTGCTGAATGGGAAGCCCTGGGGATGAGGAGAGGAGGCTGTGGGGGAGAGACTGGACACAGCAGGGTGCTGAGCAGAGATGGGACACTCCTGAGGAGCAGGGAGTGGCCACAGGGGCAGTTGCAGGGTGATGGAAGACAGGAATTTTTCTCTGGATCCAAAGGAGATCATGCAGAGCTTGTGCCATGAAGGGAGGCATGGAAGGTTGCTGGACTGAGGGCAAGAGGACTCTGTGTCTGCAAAGACACTGCGAACAGTGCATCAGGATTTTTTCAAACTTGTACACTGTGGTGTCTTTGGATACCTAAGCTTTTCTGCATCTAACACCTCTCAGCTGAAGTTTGTGAAGATTCTTCCTAAAAGAAGGGGTAAGATCTGGGTCTTGTGGTCCTTAAAAATCACAAACCAAACTGGGCAGCAGCCATGGGGGAGTCTAAAGGAAAGGGACAAGGCCATGAAGATGTTGTACACGTGATTGCCATGATCTGTGGAGCAGCACCCTGAGAGGCTCTCCTGCATGGATACAGCCACCAGCACAGACCACCCAGCAAATCCTCAAGGGTGCCACCAGCAGCAGGGCTCCACCATGCAGAGTGGGTGGGAGCAGCCTCAAAACTGCACCAAATACAAAGTCATACCAGGGATGGTCTGTACTGGTGCAAAACTCTAGTGTAGGACTCTGTTTAACATGGCAGTGCAACACCCCAGGGATGTTGTCCTGGGCACGGGGCTCCTCTGCACACCTGGGGAAGGGCTGCCAAGAGCCAGCAGCTTGAGGAGCTGGTGGTGGGGTCATTCCAGATGACTGTTGCTCATGGATGGGCCATTCCCAGCTAAGCTGATGGTGGGGCTGGGAGACAGATGGTCGTGGCTGTGGCTCACTGGAGCAAAGCAGAAGGCAGTGGAGGCAGGTAGGGCTGTTGTGCCAGGCTGAGGGTGCAGCAGGACTCCTGCTCCAGGAAAGCTCTGAAATGTTGAAGGTCTCTTGCTCAGAGGGGGAAGGCTGTGCCAGGATACTAGGATTATTGTAACTTTGAAAAAAACAAAACAAAACAAAAGAAGAAAAAAATCATCCATATTTCTGGGAAGAGACCAGACAGCTTGCCCTGCTTTCAGAGGAAAGGCAGTGGAGCTCACAGTCCCCAAGCACCTGGTGGCCACTCAGGTCTTTAGTGCATGCAGCCCAAAGCCCCCACAGCCCATCTCATGCTGAGGTTTAAGAGCTGCCAAGAGCTAGATCACAGCAAGGCCATCAGAGGCCTCCTCAGTGCTCAGGCTGCTGTGTTTGAGGCAGTGCAGAGGACACAGTTGCCCTGCAAGCAGATGCTCTGGAAGCCATGGGATGCCCTGGCAGCCGACCAGTCACTAGTGCATCCAAATAATGTCTGGGTTTCCTTGTAAATGAATAAAAACTGGTGCGTTTCCATGAAGCATTTTGATGTCTGTGAATCAGCATTTTCCAATAAAACAGTTTCATCAGAAAATTCCCAGTGAGATCCAGCCCTGATAAGGCCTGGAGTGGTGGCAGCAGTCCAGCCAGCAAGCTTCAGCCCTGGGGCAGAAGTGGAGGGTGATCTCTCCGGGTGGTGACGATTATGCCTGACCTTTCCTGCAGTGTGACTGTGTGGCCTGGGCATCTGAAATGTTATTTATAGGCAGGAGCAGCAAGTGCTGTGGAGACAGTCTCCAGCAGGCCCTTCAGACAGGGAGCTGCAGCTGGACGTGCAAGAGCTGCTGGCGAGGAGTTTGTCCAGTGGAAAAGCCACTGGACAGAAACACGCCCAGAAACAAACTCCCTTTTGGAGAGAAATCATTCCTGCTGGGGGCTTTGCTCAGTGCATGCACTTCTCCACAGCACAGGGCTGCTGCTGGCTGTGTGAAATTACTAATAGTGGTCTGAGCTCTTGCTCCTCTCCCCTGACTGTTGCCAGAGGAGTATCTGTTACAGAACAGAGGCTCTGGTTTCACTGGTGGCTGCAGCTCTGAATATGCCCTTTCATACATCTCAAACTATTGCTGGGGAAAGTCTGCTGGTATGTGACTGTAAGGACCCTATGGCAAAGAAATGTGTTGCTTTGGCTTCACCTGGAGCATGAATCAATGGAATAAAATTATTTTCTCTCAGAGCCATCTGCACAGGTTTTCTCTGAGTTTTTCCAGAGCTTCTGAGCTCTCTAAAGGCAATTGCTGGTTTGGGCCAACATGCAGGAGCTGCCAGAAGGGTCCTGCAGGGCTGAGGATTAAATCCTCCAGTGTCAGGATACTCAGCTGCTTCAGTTTGCCTTGACACTTGCCAATGGACTTCTTCCCTTTTGTACAATCAAACAAAGACATGGAACTAAGGTGCAGTTTCCACCCTTTAGATACCTGTTCAGAACCTGCTGTGGACTGGTGGGACCACAGGCACATTCCATTCCAAGCTACCACCTTCTTTTGGCATAAGCTATGACCCAGATGCTGTTTGTGATGAGGTGGGAATGAACCCTCAAAAGCTAAAGGGGAAGGGAGTCTTCCAGAATTTCATACATTATCTGAGCAAGCAATCCCAGAGGCTGAAAATGTCCTTCTGAAGAGAAGAAACACCTTGGAGTATGGCTCTCTGCATCCTTGCCAGAGCCATCACAAGGTCTGGCAGGACATGTAATAGGAGACCATCAGAAGAGATGCTGAAGGATTCTCTCTGGTTCAAAGCATGTGCAGGACTTTGTCTCTCACCAAGACTGACATGTAGATGATGTTTGATCTGGTACATCCTGAGAAGCCAGGGACAGAAGGTTTGCATGGCATCTGTTTTCTTGAGTTGTCCCCCAGAAGACATCAGTGTAACAAAGTGTGGGACAGTGTGTTTAGAGCAGGAGTTAGGAAATGCTGGATGACAGTCTGAGGCAGAGAAAAGGACAGGCCAATATTAAAATCTGCTGTTTCTGGCTGAATTACCTGTTGAACACTATGGCTTTTGATAGCAATTCCAAGCAGCAGCTTGCAAGATGTCAGTTCAATAGTGAGAGATGATAGCAGTTCAGCTGTTACCCAAGAACAATTCTGAAATCTCCCTGGGAAATGGCCTGAACTGATGACTTTGGAAATAAGAATTTCCTTGTGCTTTTCATGCATACCCAGAAGCATCTGGATCTCTTTGCTTTATTTTGGCTTCTCCTGGCACACTGAAAAGCAGCTCTGGGCAATTCATAGGTACAGGTATGCAGGGTTTGAACTTGTGGGAGCTTTGAGATCCATAAGTTACCATCTTCTTCTGCAAATCTGCTTTTCAGCTTTCATCAGAACGTAGAAGTCAAACATCACTGCTCTAAGATTGCGCATAATTGCGTCTCAGAAAAAAAATAGGATGGGATTATGTGTCCTTGAAAGAAAATTCAGCTTATTAACAAACAGAGAACAAATCCCTTATTCCATTTTTTTAATGTCAGAGACAGTTCAGAGACAGATTTATATCTGTGGCTTGATGTAATGCTATGACAATATGTATATTAATGGATTTACTTCAGAGAGACATTTGTTTGCATACACGCACTCTGAGTCCCCTTTGGGAAAGAGAAATATTTATTCTGACAGCATGTATTGTGTTTCCACGAGGGACTGATTCAGGTTTTCATTCAGCAATGGTGATTTGTGGCAAATTATTAGTTTGAAGAATAAAAATAGACTTTCATTCTCCAGTTGATACTTCTGATCATGTAAATCGGCACGAAGACGCGTAAACCAAACTAGTTATAGTTCTGTCAAAAGAGCAACATTTTTGGTTGATATCTGGAAACCACCTTGGAATACATGGGCATTGCAGCAGTGTTGTTCTTTAAAGGACTCAAGAAAAAATGGTAGGTTCTCAGGTGTGTACTCCAAGCACCAAATAAAAACCTTCCAAGCGAGCAAGTGGGCAGTGCAGAGAAATGGCTGCTGCTTTCACCTGCCTGCCCCTTCCTGTTCATCCCATTGCACATCCATGGCCATTGGGAACCTGTCCAGCCTCACCTACAAGAGGTCTTCTACTTGTGGCCCTGTGGAGCAGGTCCTTCAGGTGTAGCAGTGCATAGGTGAGGTGGATCCCAGTCACCAGAGCAGATCCAGAAGCTCTGGCTGATACTAGGTCTATTGATTGCAAAGCCTTCACTCCCCAACAGCCCTGCTCTTGCACCCCTGGGGGAACACAGACCCTCCTGTCTTTCCCCCACCTCTGCTGCACCTGAAAGGGATGAGTCTGCTTTTCAGCATCCCCATGGGGCCCTTGAAAAGTGCTGCTGCTGACTGCAAAGGTACCAGTTTGTTGAGATCAGCTTGTGGAGTCAGCAGCAGATCCAAACCCTACTGTGTGCACAGGCCAGTGGGACAGCAGGGACAGCCAGCTGCCTGGGACAGTGTGCCTGGGACAGCAGGGACAGCCAGCTGCCTGGGACAGCAGGGACAGTCAGATGCCTGCACCTGGGAGCTGGGAAGAGGCCTTTGGCAGGAGCTGGGACATGAAAAGCAAGAGGGGAGGGCTGGCTGGAATGGGCACAGGGGGCTGGCTGCACACCAGCCCTCACCCAAATGCTTTTGTGAGTGAAAACAACAGCTCCTTCAGTCTCCCTCTGATGACAGTGATGCAGCAGCAGAAGTGAAAACAGCTCTTGGTGCAACTTACACCATAATAATTTGTCACGATTCATCGCACTTAGCACTTGTGAAGCTAAGCTGACATGGCCAATGTGTATTAAATCCCTCTGTGCATCTTCCCTTGACTGAAAGCAAACAATGACAGAGAGAAAGAAGACTGTAGAAAATACTTTCCTGCCAGTACTGGAATAGGCAACCTCCACTCACTCTTGTTCATCTTGGAGAGCCATGCAATGACTCTTTGGCTTTTGTATTATTCCTGATATTTCTGCTGCTGTTTCTCACTCCCCTCCTTCTTCCCAGCATTTGTTCTTTAAGAAGGATAAAGAATTTCCTCATATCCAAGTTCACAGGCTCCATAATTTCAGAAATTTCACCCTTCTGCAGTCCTTTCCACCCCACTGGAGTCAGTGATGGGCCCTATCTATCTGATCCCAGTAAAACAAAACAAATATGCTGTCCCAATAGTCCTCTGACCATATATAGGCTTAACTAGCTTTTGGGAAGCTACAGTTGATATCTGTGATCAGCACAGGGCAATTAGAAACCCTTATGAAACAACAATCTTACAAGTAAATGATCAGGCAGACTCTGTTTCCTCGGGGGGGTGTCAGCTTCAACACCATCTTGTGCTCAGCAGATGCAATGGAGTGATTTTTCTGGAAGATCTGGCAGGGAGGAGCCCAGAGCAATAACTGCATGAACCTGAGCACACAGTTCCACTTTGGAAATGCAAAGTCCTGGGAAAAGCAGGAAGGAGGAGGTCAGCACTAATACCATTCTCATTGAAGCTGCTGAAGCAGAATAATCTTTACTTTCCAGTTCCCTCACAAGAAGTAGTTTTCTGTTGTGTAATAAACAAAGAAACACTACTAAATGCAGTTCCCCACTTGGCAGCAGTGGGAACAGCCTGTCCCTGCCTGGGGTGACAGTGCTGCTCACCATGGTGTGCATTGAGGACACCTCATCTCCAGGCTCCTGCTGCCTTCATTTGTGGAGAAGCTGCAGGGTCTTTATCAGCCTTTAGGTCCCACACCTGGCCAAGGGGGCACAGAGCACAGCCAGTGTATTCAGAGAACCACAGCATGGTTTGGGTTGGAAGGGACCTTAATGATCATCCAGTTCTAACCCCTTGCATGGGCAGGGACACCTCCCACCAGCCCAGGCTGCTCCAAGCCCCATCCAACCTGCCCTTCAACACTGCCAGGGATGGGGCAGCCACAGCTTGCCTGGGCAACCTGGGCCAGGCTCTCACCACCCTCATGGGAAAGAATTTCTTCCTAAGATTTATTCCACCAGTGGCAAAGTGACAGGAGCTGTTGCACATCACCCTTGGCATCCCTGAGTCTTGTTTTGCTGGATTTGTCAGGGTCTTGCTGAGACACATCATTTTGTTTGCCGCAGCTGTAGTGGAAAGAGGCAGAAAGGGAATTTCCAGACCCAAACGAGCTGGGGTTGAAGGTCTCACTGTCATTTTGTGGCAATTTATGTAAAATACAGGGCAAAATGGGCAGCTGGCAGTGGGCAGGAAGGGGCTGGGGAGAGGCTGGAGGTCAGGCGTGACGGAAGCGGTGCAGGCAATAAAAACAGAGGCTGAACTGCAGACCTGCCTTTTCTTTGTAAATTCATTTGTTGCTAAGAATAACCTGCCTGGACAATGTCCTACGGCATGCTCCAACCTAAAGGGCATTTTGGTCTGACAAATGAAAGCTAATAGAGCAAAGTTATTACCACATGAACATGCGGATTGAAAACATGTGTTGAGTGATTAAAGGCGAAGGCTCGAGGACAGGCCCGTGCCAGAGATGGTGCATCTTGGGGAGGAGACTGGCTGTTTGGGAAATGCCATCTTTGACCATTGAGTTCATTAGCATTTGCCACAGGAAAACAACAAAGGTTGACTCCAGGAAAAAAAAAAAAAAAGCAAACCACAACAAAGCAACACAACCTAAAAACCCAAAACTTCATCTCCGATGGTGTCGCTGTGTACGAGGTGTTTGCTTTGGAAACACCTCGCTGGGGTTTCTGTCAGCCTGTTGCTCTCCGTGTGTGCCATCTCACGGACAGTGTAGGATTTCGCTCTGCCTGGGCTTGGACTGCAGCCCAGGAGTGTGCTCGGTGTCAGGAACCCAAGCTGGAAAAACTGTGTGTCCTGGAAGAGTGGCCACTGAAGGATGTCCCTGCGGCACGGAGGCTTCTCCAGCCGACAAGTGTCTGCCCTGCTGCTCTCATCCTGGCTTCCCAGAGCAGCATCTCCTGGAGGAGATGCTTGGAAGCAGCAACGTGAGGTGTTCCTTCCTGCTCTGCTGACAGATCCCACAGGCACGTGCAGCTGGTTGGAAGTGCCTTCCTTGGGAGCAGGCAGAGCCCTTGAGGACAGACAGAGCTGCCTGCGGTGGCTGCCTGCACACGCTTCCCTCCATAGCTTAAAGATGCAAAGCTCCTTTTCTGCCTGCCTGGGCTGGAATACATAAAACTGGTCTCTGTCTCATGGTATTAATAATCCCTTGGATGTCTTTGTTTAAAGTATTGCACTGGGAAGTGCTATTTTAAGGATCCATTGAGTCAGGCGGAACGTGGAGCCTCCTCCCACCGGACACTTCACACTTGGTGCTTATCTCCTGGTATTTTGTCTAATACAATGTGGAGATTAGCTCTCCTTGCAATTTCACTTTCACAATTTACATTTCATGTGTTTGCAGCAGCCACAACAGTCTGCAGGAGATGGTGTCCATATGTTCCTGGTGCATTGTAGCTGTTTTGCACGAGGGCCGTGCTCCGGGAGATAGTGAGGGCCAGGTCCTGCTTGCTGGGCAGAGCCTGGAGCTGGAGAGCTGGTCCAGGAGTCATGGAGAACATTCAGCTTGCTAGCAGTTCAAGTAGCTACAAACAGTGTTTGGCTCTTTAGCCTGAGATAACACTCAGCTGACTTGCTGCATATTCAGAAAGTATTTTGGCTTCTGAAGTCCCTCCTGCTGTTGGTGAGGTCGCTGTGGGAGAGATCCTGGTTGAAGAACTCCTAGGCTGGGTGGGATCCATGGTGTGGCAACCAGCAGATGAGGTCTGGACACTCAGCCTAGACCAGCACAGGAAGTGCTTTTCTTACCCTTGTTAAACCTGTGCTGTTTTATCGGGCTTGTGAGCTGAATCTCACTCCTGAAACCCAGGGAAGGGAATCCCTTCTGCTAGAAAAAGGTGCAAAGCTGTTGCTGAAAAGGAAATATTTTTATTACATTTGTAACAGAAGATCAGAATAAAATATCTGTCCAGAGAATGGTTTAGGATGTAGTTTTTCTTGACTAAATCTCCCTGGGATATAAGAGCTCAGAAGGAGAGGTGAACTATCAGAGTAAGTGTGGTGGTAGCTGTAAAATTATTTGCATAATATGAATATAAAGGAAAACCCAATGTAATTAATAAGAAGCCACTTCAGGCTTTTTGTGGTTGCAGCTATGGCCAAGACTGATGAGGCCATGGGAAGTTTCCAGAATAGTGAATCCTGGGGAAAGCTTTTCCCAGCTCAGCAATCTCAACTGGCCCCCTGTCCTGTTTGCCTGCCTCCTGGGGTAGAACCAAGTTGGTAGCTAGATCTGAGGAGCTCATCAAGGGTAGAGGTTCCCCTTCCTTTCTGTTTCCCTGTCTTCTGTTTCAGCCATCTGACACTCTTCTTGTAGGGGAGGATGAAGAGAAATTGTCTCCAGCTCCCACCCCTTCAGTCAGTATCACAGAATCATAGAATGTGTGGGGTTGGAAGGGACCTTTCAAGGTCATCTAGTCCAGCCCCCTCTTGTAAATAGCCCCTCCCCAGCTTTCCTGGAGCCCCTTCAGGTACTGGAAGGTCTCTATGAGGTCTCCCCAGAGCCTTCTCCTCTCCAGGCTGAACAATCCCAGCTCTCTCAGCCTGTCTTCATAGGAGAGGTGTTCCAGCCAGCCTTCTGACCATTTTTGTGGCCCTTCTCTGGACTCATTCCAGCAGGTCCATGTCCCTCTTGTGTTGAGGACTCCAGAGCTGGATTTGAAATAGGGGATAGGCACAGGAATGATTTCTCCATCCATCTTCTCTTCTCCAGCCCTGGAGAAGGAGAGGAAAATTCTGGGGAGGTGGAGAACCTCTTTGGAGAAGATCTGATCCACTCTGGTCATTGACATGGTAGGCTTGCAGGATGTCCCACTTGGCAGGTTCACAGGAGCAATCCCAAATACTTGAGACCCAGAGAAGAGAGGCCTAAAGAGTCCCACTGATGTGGCAAAGGAAACAAAATACATGGCATGGGGCTGGGCCAAATGACACATGTAACACTGGCCTGTTCCTCTCCTTGCTTTGTGTGTGGTCCCAGGACCCTGATTCCTCACTTTGGATTCATCAGGTTGGGATCATCATGACTGGGTCTTCCTTTTTAAATAGGGCCATGCCAGGTTGTTGTCCCACTAGTCCCAGCCCTCCAGAAAGTTTGGAGAAAGAGACTTTGGTCCAGGCAAGCCCAGGTATTCTGTGTCAGACTTCACTGGACTGCTCTCAAAAACTCTTCCATATTTTTAACTTACAGAAACTAAATCCAACCAGTGGTAGGGTGTGTCCATGATGCCCTCTCCCACAGCAAGTCTGGTTGAAAAGAAGCAGGAATTGTGCCCAAGACAGAAATAAGGGCTCTCATGTACAAACCTGTGCCTCCAGGTTTGAGAGGAGAACTTGGAAAACATCCTGGTCTGGGTGACTGCAGGCTGGGCAGCCTGGTGGGAACTCCTCTCCACGAAGGAAAATCAGCCAGTTTTGGAGAATGAGGTTTGCTGACTGTGGGCTTCTAGGGCAAGTTACTGCTGGATAGCAACAAAACATTTTGCTGCTTTACCCTTTGCTTATTAATATCATGAGCTCTGCTTTACCCTTCACTCTGAAAGAACGAGGTTGATTTATTATTGTTCTTTCAACTGTGGCTAATAATAAAGTGTGAACTCCAGGCAAAGCTGATCTCTGTATCAGTGAATCCAAATACAGGGGAGATGGGGGTACATTGGAGGTGTTGTTGAGGCAGTTTTTATACCCATTGCAAGGGTCAGCACGGGGCCAGGAACAGCTTTGTTTCAAGACTCTGGCCTCCTCTGGCAGGTAGCAGCTGGTAGCTTCTTGTTGTTTTTTCTTTTAAGTGGCACAGGGAGCTTGAAATGATTTACAAGTGAGAAGCAACAGCATGCCAGTGACACTTTGGAAGCACATTTTTTTCCCTCTAAATAATTTTCAAGTCTTTTTCTGTAGGAGCAGGAGGAGCCCTGCTGAGGCACTTTGGCTCTGGCTGCTTTTCTCCCGTTTATGGTACCCCACACACAGGCAGTAACTGCCTCCTTGGCCCTGTAGTTCCCTTGCCATCACAGGGCTGCCTTTGGAGAGGTCCAACCCCTGCTTCTGCCCTGGCAGGGTTTCCTAAATCACAGGCCTTCACACCCTGCCCCTCAGCCATCACATACTGCAAACAAGCACTTTCAGTTCTTGCCTGGAAGCTCCTTAACTCTGACCCTGCTGGAAAAACTCAGCAAGATGGGAATGACTGTGTTAAAAAAGGTAAAAAAAGAAAAAACAACGACACCAAATCCTCCTAGGCATGACAGGGAAGAAAAATTAATATTTAAAATGCGTGCATGATGTAATGGGACTTAAAATAGTCTGTATCCTGGAAAAAAGAGATTAACTGCTTAAGGCAAACTAATGAAAAGGTCACTTGGCCAATACTTGCAGAGCTCTCCCTGTGCTGCATCACGGACTTATCGGTTCTGTTTGACAGGGACTCACACATGATCCCAAGCACTTATCTCTGTTTTATACTTTATGAAAAATTGATTGACTCCTTTTGCCCAAGAATTTGCATTAAATAAGAAATAGAACGTTGTTTATGGGCAACTTTCTCTTCCCAGAATCAGCAGGGCCTGGTTTTATAAGACCTGGGCATCAAATCTTAATGCTGCAAAGTACCTGCATATTTGACACGGCAAAGTGAACTCCTCTGTTATTATCTCAGCTGGAACAGTTCCTGAAGTTAAACAGAAACAGCAGCAAGCATTTTCCATTCTTTCTGCCTCTAACCAGCTTCCCACACCCTCTGGCATAGACTGCATCCTGCCCAGGTAGCCCCAGTCCTCCCAGTAATGCTGACTGAAATGGGTGGGCTGGAGATCTCTATCCCTCATCACCCCAGCATGGTGCTGGCAGGACTGAGCTGCCTGAGCTCCTGCCTGCCAGGCTGTCGGGTGCAGGAGGCTTCCCATTCATGTTTTGCTGCCTGATGATTCCCAGCAATCCTCTTCCTGCCCCCCCATCAGATGCCCCCAGTTCAGGAACCTCAGTGATGCCAGGGGCAGGTGCACGGCCCTGCCACTGAATCTAGAAGCTGGATGTAGCTCACAGGGGTGAGCCCAAAGAGGGTCTGTTCATCTGCTTACAATTTCAACCAACATCAAATACCTTGCCTAGTAAATCAGACACAACTATTGCACAATAGCATATGAGAGAAGCTAAGAGTTCTCCTGATAGTCCCTGAGCTGCATCACTGGAAGGTGAGGACCACAGTCTAGGAAGGTGTCCTTGAGTGCTTGTTCTGTTCTCACCTCCTTCCATAGGCATCTGCTGTTGATCACTGCTAGAGACTGGATTGTTGGCTAGATGGGCTGTAGTCACCCAGAGCAGTTGTCTTTATGTTCCCCTTCAGCTGGCCATGAGACCCACACCTGCAGGGATGGGTCCAGCTCAAGGGTCCCTAATATAAGAAAGACAAGGAGCTGTTGGAGAGAGTCCAGAGGAGGCCATGGAGATGATCCAAAGGCTGGAGCAGCTCTGCCCTGTAGACAGGCTGGGAGAGTTGGGGTGTTCAGCCTGGAGAGGAGAAGGCTCCAGGGAGACCTTAGAGCTCTTGTGCAGAGCATGTGCTCTACCTCAGGGAGATGGATTCTGTTTATCTCAAAACAGGACACACGCGTGTTCACCTGGGTGCTGGGATTGCAGCCTCTGAAAGGGATGTTACACACTCATCCTTCCTAAAGACTCCAGTGGGTTTGAACCTGGCACCAAAGCTACCAGTGAAAAACCCATGCCTGGAAGGGTGGATTTTCACCCATTTCCACCAGCATCACTGTGATCTGCGTGGTCAAGCAGCTCCAGCAAGGGCCTTCTCCCAGGCTGTGCACACACTAAGCAAAGCAGGAGAAAACACCAGAAGTGTTGGGAAACCATAGAACAGTATCAGATTGAGGAATCTGGGCATGAAGATTCAGAGGGACATGTCACAGTGGAGTTTGAGTGATAACGTGAATAAGCAAAGGGGATGTGACAGCAAGATGCCCTACCACGAGCAATGTGGGTGAGATATAATACTGCTAGAAAAGATGGTCCTGAGTGCCTTTGTGCAGCCTTGATAGGGTAGGATTTTGCTAGAAATCATAACTTGGACAGAAAAACACTCTTTTTTTACTGGGTTGGCCCAGCCTCTGCTGGATGAGAACAACTCTGGAGCAAGAAATGTTGTTCTGATTTCACCTGCTACCACAGCTTCTGCCTCCTGGGTCTTAGGATATCTCACACTGGGCTGGGATGGTTATTCTGGTTGTCCTCCCTGCCCAGGGCTGAGGCAGCCTGCCTGGAGCAGCATGGAAGAGCTGAGCTGCTCCTTCCCATGGGTGCTTTGTGACTGCCCAGAGGATTTAATGCTGCGATGTCATTTCTGCAGCACCTTTCACCAATAAAAATTCCTCCAGAAAGAGAGAGAAAACGACCCAGGAACATGGTTACATATAAACCCCTCAATTATCCAAAGTCCTGCAAACATCAGATAAGACCATAACAGAGAAAAGGTCACAGCAACACCAGCTATGTCATGAATAGCAGCAACAAGTAGCAGCCAGTGCCTGATTCAGTCTAAGGCTAGAAAGATGAAAAGATAGAAATGTTGTTGGCTTTAGTCCTTTTGTAGTGTGTTCCAGGCAGCTGTCAACTGCTGAACATTTGAACAACCAGGGCCTCCCAAAGGGAAATAACATCTTCAGCATGGCCAGGCTCAAGAAAACATCACATCTTAGATGATGCATTGATGGGGAAAAATAAATTCAGAAGAGAATTTGGTGCTTTGCCGAGCAATGTCCTGCAGATAAGTTTGTACCAGTTCTTCAGTCACGCACTAATGATCTTTGGTTCATTACATGTTATAAATCACCCTGATGGATCCAGAAAACGGTAATAAAGGAATAAATAAATAACAAACACTCTGTGGATAGTGCTGGTCATAGGAAGATGAATTAATCATAAACACTGTTTCTAAAGGCTGTGACACGAATGAGCATTCCTCTGCTATCGGCCGTGCTCTTCTTCCCACCGACTTGTTCTCAAATAAACATCCCAGTAAATATTTGTCCCCTTGCTCCAGAGTTGCAAATAAGATGAGAAAGGCACATCCCTTCCTGGCCTGCAGGCAGCCATTCACTTCTGCTGCTGCTGGAGTTCAGGTTGGGATTCACCTCAGTTAGCTTCTGGCTTCCCATCTCAGTCTAGGCTGGTCTCTGGGCTCCCCCTGGAAGTACCTTCTCAATCTGCTACCCACCAGTACCTGCAATTTCTTTTATCACTGCTTCAGTGTCTGATTTCTCTTCCTGAGAAGGTGCCCTGGGATGATGGAATGTTCACTCCTTTCTGATGAAGTGCTTTCCACCTGCACACCCCCAGCTTGTGGCCCCAAGATCCAGCTGCACCCTGAGCCTGCACCCTGCTTGGTGCCCCCTGCACTGCAGTGCCATCACTGCAGAGCCAAGGCTGTGGAGGTAGCAGCTCAGAGCCACCTCCCCAGCTCCTCTAGGGAGGATTCTTCAAGGTTCAAAACAGGCCGCCAGTGGGGGAAGAGGATTGCTTCACTCTGCCTTGACCTGCCCTGCTGTGGGTCAGCTTAGCCCCCCACCTGTGGTGTCACACAGGGGTGAGTGGGCTGAGATGAGCCCCTCTGGGATGCAGGGATCATTCTGCTGGACTCTGGATGAGCCATTCTAACAGAGTCAGGGCTGATTCTAAAACCACATTTCCCCTTTCTGTGCCATATGATTGCAAACTCGTATTTCATTCTCAGCCTGCTCTTCTTCCTAGGTGAGGCCCATTCATTATTTGTGACCGTGTGCATAACTCTTTGTTATCTCTATACCTGACTTTTCCTTCTGCACAGACAGATTACATGACTGCATGTACTCCATCTCCTGGTAGTTTGCCTGAGTAAAACCATCTTCCTGCTCCCTTTCTGTTCTCATGTGAAGTAGCCAGATGCTCTGAGGAGGTATTTCGGGTGCATGGCTGTGCAGCTGGTGTCTCATTCCCCAGGCAGCAGAGAGGCCAGCACTGGGGCAGCAGCCTGCCCTAATGACATCCATATCAAAACATCTCGCAGCACAGGGGGTGACCTTGGCCATCTCTCACCTTCATTTGTCCCATTCAACCTCGGGAATCCCTTGGCAACTCCAGCCCACAAGTAGCCCAGACTGGGCACCACCACAGCTCAGACTCGTCTTCAAGCTGTTGCTCCCAGTATCAGTTTCACCTTTATCGTATTTCAAGCCTAAATTCTCATATACCAAAGCCAAAAGCCATCACAGAATCACAGAATCTTAGGGGCTGGAAGGGACCTCAAAAGATCACCCAGTCCAACCCCCCTGCCAGAGCAGGGTCACCCAGAGCACATCACACAGGAACATGTCCAGGCAGGTTTTGAGTGTCATCTCCATGTTGTCATCTCCAAGTTGTTCAAGTACTTAGTCAGCTCTTTTCTTAAAAACAATAGGGTTCAGGCAATGGGAATGCTTCTGTAGATAAAGGGTGCTCAAAGGGTTTGGGATCCTCTGCTGGAGCTGGAGTGTAAAAGCCTGCATGAGCAATGCCTTTTAGCAGAAAACGGATGATGTTCTAGTGGATAAACAGATCTGGTTGCCTCCCTAAGTGCAGCATTCCCTCTGCTTCCCCTCTGTGTTAGCACTGCCTTGAGGTCACAGAGATGGAGGGTAGGTAATGAGAGTCTTCACTGAGTAATCTGAGTAATCAGCAAGTTCTTAGCTTCTCCTGCTGCTCATTTTCCCTAGATTGGAAATGAAACTGTGGCAAAAGAACTGGAAGATGGTTTTAAGTGTGGTTCTGGCCTGCACAAAGGACTCTGTAATGTGGATATTGCTGTGTATTGTTTCTTAATAGGCTCCTCAATTAGTTCTGCTGAGTACAGCACAGTGGGGGAACTGGTTTTATCTCCCTGCCTCCAGCCTTGAAGTTGGCTCAGCCAGAGAGGGCTGTCCACTGCTCTTTCCCAGCACAGGGCTGGAGGGAGCCTTGGCAAAGAGCAACCCCAAAGATCAGCCCAGCTGGAGGAAGAGAGGATGGAGGAGCAGATGCCATGCCCAATGGCCTCAGCACACAAACACAGCCATGTCTTCTCTAGCTGGCACCACAGCTCTCCAAGCTGTAAGAAACATGCTGGGCTCCTTCCAGATGAGATGCCACCATCAGGAACAACAGACGTGCAGGACTTTGTGATGTTTGGTTTAAATCCCAGCCTCAGAGACGCCTGCTCAATCCCTTTCCTTGCGCCGTGACTTATGAGACGCCTTGGCCGGAGCACGACGGGGCAGCACATCCATGGCTGGGCGTGCAAGGAGCCTGCTTCTGCCAGGCCAGGAGGTTCTGTTTGGTGAATGCAGAAAAGCCTCTAGACTACAGGCACAGCTCTGAAAGCTGCACAATCAGGCCTGGAGCAGGCCTGAGGACAAACCTGTGCAGAGGACAAAACTGTGCTCGAAGAAACCACTGCGACTGGGATTGCCCTCCTTTGTCCATCTTGAAATCCTATCATACCAGGCTGGAAGGAATCTAAAGGATCAGCTGGTCCAACCTTTCTTGGTAAAACATGGTGTAGACATGATCGTTCAGGATCCTGTCCAGCTAGATCTTGGAAGTGTCCACTGAAACGGTGCAGCCCAGAAGACCTTTCGTTCTGCCCATCCAGAAAAGTGTTTCTACAAATCTGTGTTATTTTCTGGGTTCCAGACTGGACTTGTATTTTCAGGTCCCGGAGGCCTGGTTGTCCTGCCTCAGCCCATCTCCACTGCATGACAAAGCAGGAGAAGAAATGGATGGCTATGTGAGAGAATCAGCTTTCACGAGATTAATGTAAGATAACACTCTAATGACTTCAAGCAGTGAAAGTGTTGCAGGTGTTGGAAAATTATGCGACTGCAGTAAAGACTGGAAGGAACCCAGAGAAACTGAGGTCAGCCTGACAAGGAAATTTTTGAGCTGGTAGTGCAAAGTTTTGCATTCAAAGGAATTATGAGTCCCAGCAGGAGGTCAGTGTAAAAGTGTAGTCAAAAGCAATGAAGAATTGACTTAGTTTTAGTGCCACTGAGGGTAGAACCTTACCCTTCAACTGGTGTCTGTAAAAGGCTGGCATGAATTCAGCTGGGATGGGTCAATCCCCTCTTCTCAGAGGAGGATGCCATGAAAACAGATAAGGTGCAAACAAGAGCAGGAAAGATGGAGAGCCAGAAAGCATCCTACCTGAGAAGAAGGTACATGGTTGCCATGACATGGTGTAGAGATACAAACCCTGAGGGACAGCAGAGAAACATCAGAGCATGGCAAGGTTCCCACTTCATTTTTTGTTGTCATCATTCAAGGGCAAAAACAAGTTGAATGAGTTTAGAAAATAACACATTAAAGATGGAGGAGAACCTGGTTGCTGTCAATGCAGAAACTGAGTGGACTCTGAGCACGTTGCATATTTATGTGGATAAGAAGTCTCCTGGGACAAAGCTCCAGAGGGTAAATTTAAGACTTTGAGGCATTACCCAACACTGTTTTTCAAGTGCAGAGCAAGCACTTGTACTGTGTGTCTGATTTTCCTCTGGAAGTTTTATGTTCTCTGCAAAGCTTCCAGATCAGCTTGTGTAGGGACAGGCACAGACTGCACCTTCTGCTGTGGGCAGGTTCGAGGGGCTTCCCAGGAGTTCCCTGTAGATCATAAGCTGATGAGCATTTGGAAGAACTGATGTAACAGTATGTCTGTAATTTGAGCTTGAGGGACAGTGACACCAGGAGATTTGGGAGACAGTTTCAAGCAGCCATGCTCAGGGGAGCACTGGGTGCATGTGCACAGCTGTGCACAAGGTGGCCTAGGGTGGAATGTGTCTACCATTGCTTGTGGCACTCAGTGGCCTTGCTTCCCATCCTCTGGAGAGACAGGACATCCAGCTGCTAGGCCTGGTGGTACACGTTGGTGTTGATAGAAGTTGAATTATCCCTGGAACATTTTGCTGCTGGGATATTATTGTTCTCGTGGTCTGACAAGTCAGGAGAAACACCTCTTGTCTTCAGAAGTCTATGGCTTTGCCCCTTAGTAGTCCTTCACCAAGCTTCCCTTAAGAAACTCCTACTTGCAAAGAGCCCCAAGGTCTCTGAGTGACCCCAGCATCATGATGTTGGAGCTCACAGTTCAGACCAGTCAGAGTCGGCAGTGGGTTTCTGAGGTCCTTCATCCAGAACCAGGATGGAGCATGCAGAGGGTGTGTTTTCCTTTGCATTCACCTCAGGTGACAGTGGCTTGTGAAGTCTCCATCGCCCCACCCAGATGCCCTCAAGTTTCTCCTGCCAGGCAGATGCAGACTCCTTGGCCCCATCTCTGAGGCTGAGCACTGGAGCCTGCCAAGACCCAGGAGAACATCACTGCTGGGTACAGCTCCAGCCCCATCCCTCCTTGGGACTCTTGACAGCTCCAGTCCATGGCCAGAGCACAGCAGAGCATGAAGGTAAACATCATATCACACCAGTAGGTGTGGATCCAACTCCAAATGGGCAGCTGAGGAGGGCACCCATCCTGCTATGCCAGAGGTGGCTCCACAGAGTACAGGAGGTCCTGCCAAGAGCTTTTTTTGGCTGTTCAGTCAAAACTTCCCTTTGCCTAATTTTCCATTGCTCCTGGGCACAGCATGTGCCTTCTTGGAGCACCCCAAATAACCCTCACTCGCTACCATTGAGTTATTGTTTCATTTCAATTATACTGGAAGCTCCTTCAGCCCCAGCCAGGGAGAAAGGCTTCCCTTCCTTGCCAGGGGACTGTGTAACACAGCTTTCTGCCAGTGCTGCTCTGCAGGGGCCAGGAGAGAAGCAGGAGGGACATAATACGCTTTCCACCAGGGAAGCCCATCCTATCAAGGTCTGCTCTGCCACGGGCACAGTTGCCTCTCCCAAGCTGTACAGGACTTGATAAAGTCAGACAGCTGGATGAAAGAGCATAAATACCCTAAACTTAAACATGCTATTGAGAAGCTGAAGGCAGGACATAAATAACTGCACTCTCACTTTCATGTTTATCATACAATTGCAACAGGACCATATTTGGAATAAATATTCCAATATTTGAATGCAACATGTGATTGGAGTTTATCTGTTGTTATGTTTTGAATAAATATTCAGAAAACTCATTATTTCGGATATCCTCCTCTTCTCACTTCTCCCCAAACGAGGTGGAGCTAGGCACTTTGGACACTCTCAAGCTGCCTTTCATGTTTTCAAAAGCCAAAAGTCTTTCCCTGGAGCTGAGCTCAGCACAGTTTGTTCCTGAACCATCCCAGAGGCAGGATCTGAGCGGGGCTCGGCGGCTGCTCCTGCCCTGCACGCCAGCCCAGGGTGTCTCCAGGGGGATGGTCACCCTGCTCCTCCTCTCCAGAGACCCTTGCCAGGTAGGTGACTGTGGCTGCTCACTCCGTGGGAGGGGACAGTGGGGCTTTCCTGTGACAATGATAAGAGACCAAAGCAAGGCCACGGCAAGGCAGGATGGTGACAGCTGCTCTGTCTAAAAGGGGAGGGAGGCAGAGCACCCTGACCCATGCTCTTCTCCATGGACAGGTTCCCATCTCTGCCTGTCTGCCGTTTCCAGACAGACTTTTACTGTTACAAGGTCAACTCCAGGGCCACCACCTCTCAGGGACAGAAGGAAACACTAGTATCATCTCTCAGGACTTGCACAGGTGTTGTTTCCTGGCCACGTTGCAGTGGGACACTGGTGATGGATGAGACCCTTTGAGAGGCTCTTGCTCCCTGGAGCATCTGGAAAGTAGAAGCTGCCATCCAAGAACTTTAATTTGCAAAGGGGGACAGGATCTCACTGCCCCTCTGGGCTGTCCCAGGCTGCAGCCACCTCCAGTTCAGCTGGTGCTGTGCTCCCCCAGGGCTGATGTGAGGAGCAGTTGTGCCACTGTTGAGATGCATTGTAGTGTAAAATGGCTGGTATAGATAGTTCACCTCAGGGTCATTCCCTTGGTTTTGGACCCTCCAGATGCCTTCATGGTCCTAGTCCTCACCTGCAAGACATCTTGTTCCTTTGAGTTAGAGCTCCCTTGTAGCTGCCTGCTGGTGCACACGGGGTCCTGCTACCTCCAAGGGATTGCTGTCCTGGAGCCATGACCCGGCAGGAGCTTTGAAAAGAGGCTGATCTTCTTCTTGGAGACATTGAGCCTGAGTAAAGCAGCAGAGCCTTGCTAAAGGTAAATACCTCCACTTAGCCTGAGTTTTTGGACAGGCAGGAATTTCCATAGTCTTTTTTCCAAGTGTTCCACAGCTCAGACCCACATGAGAGCAGCTGGGGTACAAAGAAAACCAAAGTGGCAGCATCAAGCTGCTGGTGAGCTGCAGCAGCCCATGCTGGCGAGTTGGAACTAGATGATCTTTAAGGTTCCTTCCAACTCAAACCATCCTGTGATTCTTTGTTTCTCCAGCAGGATGAGAGCTTGATGTTTGTGCTCTGGTGTTTGTGCCAAGGGGTCTGTGTGTTGGGGGTGGGCTCAGTGGGGATGGCAGCACTTCTGCTGTGCCACAGGGCTCGGCCACCAATACTTTTCAAACCATGACCAACCCATTGAGCACACAGTGGCCAGAGCTCAGTGGCACTGGAGGCTGCACAGACCCAGGAGGAGAGAATCCTTGCTCACATGGGATCCTGGTGCAACAGTCACGATAACATCAAGAGCAAGAGAGCCCCAGCACAGCCAGCCATGATGAGGTGAAGCATAAAAACTTGTCTAAAAGCTTTGAGAAGGATGTAACAAAAGAGGAGGATCAAGCCAACTACAACGATATCTCTTCCCCCAAAACAGTGTTGCTAACTGAGGTTCTGATTATACAAATTTGTAAGAAATTAAAACCTGTTGATGAGTGGAGGACACACAGGCTGGTCTGCACCAACACTTTGAAGACAGAGATGTGGAGGGCTGATGTTGTCATCACCAAGGTTGCTTAGGGAAAGGTGGTTAATACAGGTTACAGGTGTGTGGCAGGTGTCCCTGAGCCAAAGTGCTGATGTGGAGCTTGGCCAGTGCTGCCAGGCAGTGACACAGCCCAGGGCTCTGAGACTCTTTCAGGGTCCTGTGTGACAACTCTGCTCCTGGGGTGCTTTACTCAGTCTTCTTCCAGCCTTTACAAACACAACTGATTAATGCAGTGGTACCTTGTTAGGACAATGTGGGTTTGATCAGTTTGTGTCCAAGGTTATCTTTGCCAGGGAAATGCCTGTTACAAAGTGACATTCCCTTTATTTTCCCTTTCACTCTTACTAGATCAGATTTTGGCAGCAAACAATTTGCTTAATTCCATTTACTTTTAAAAACACGAGTTCTGCAATTAATTTCCATCCTTCTAGTATCTCACAAATGTTGGTCATCAGGGAGAATAATTAGCCTTCTGGACTAGATTCCTAGGGTACCTCAGGGTACTGCACCACCCCGTGTCACCAGCAGATTCCCAGGCATGGGTTGCATTAGAAAGGAAATAACATCTCAGGGTATGGCACGTGGAAGCCTGTGGTGTTCCCCTTGCACATTTACACAATCATTCACTAACCACTGCCAGTGCACTTGTGCAAATGTTCATGCTTTTGCACGGATGCTGTCTTTGCAGTTAGGGACCATCCTGGCACTCCCAGAGCTGCTGATGGGGCATGTTCCTGCTCCCAGCACCCCACAGCAACACAGGCCTGCTCCCCCATGCCATCCCAGAATTTTTTCCTTAATATTCTGGGCTTCCTTAATTTTCTGCCCAGGGAGGTGGTGGAGTCACCGTCCCTGGAAGTATTTAGGAGAAATATAGATATAGTGCTTGGCAGCATGATTTAAGCACTGATTGGGTAGATTAAGTTATGGTGGGGGGATTTAGGTTGTGGTTGGACTTGATGATCTTCTGGGACGATTCTGTCCAGGGTTAGGACCCTAGTGTTAAGGGTCAGGGTTTAAGGGTCTAGGCATAAGTGTCTAGATTAAATGGTCTAGGGTTAAGGGTCTAGAGTGAGGGTCTAAGGTTAAGGGTCTAGGGTTAAGGGTCTAGAGTAAGGGTCTACTGTCTATGGTTAAGCGTCAAGGGTAAATGATCTAGTTGATGTGGTGGTGTTAGGTCATAGGATGGACTTGATGATCTCTAAGGTCTTTTCCAGCCTTGGTGATTCTGTGATTCACACAGATAGGCCACAGGGTGCTCTGTGTTCTTGGGACTGATGGAAATATCATCTCTCCAGAGCTTGAAGTATAAACCTTAGTATAAACCTAAGTTCATCAACACCGATGTTTGCCAAGCTGTCCATGCTGCAGGGAGCACAAGCTATGGATGAACAATCAGTTCACAACCTTTTATCATGTCCTTCTTTCTGCTGGCTCCATAGCTGTACCCCATTCACTTTGGGACTGGAAACACTGGGGTACAGAAATCCATCACTCCCTCCTCCCAAGTGCCACCATCCCTTTGGTGTATGCCCACCTCCTTCCAGGGCATGAAGCCGACAGGGATGTCACTGGCCCCTCTTGCAGGACTCTCAGGTCTGGGTGCAGTCCCCACTGGGTCTCCTCATTGCTCTCATTCAGGCTGGGGGGCATTTTGGAGCATCCCTCCTCCTTGTGTCCATATCAACATTCAAGTTCTGAATATACTTAATATTTCTCTTTTCTGAAATTCTGTGTTCACCTCCCAAGGGAAGCGATATGAAGAGAGGAGCAGCCAGGGTGGACAGAAAATATTGTCCCCCCAGCCTATTTCTTTGTGATCCCCCTGGAGAAGGAGCTCCAGGACAGTGCCTTCCTCTGCCCAGTCCTGCTCAATGGGTGACTCAGCCCCTGCAGGTTCAAGCTGCTCCTAAACACGATGCTCCTTCTCTCCGAGCAACTAACTCGGAACAGCGGGTTGAATTTGTTGACACATCTCAGAGAGATCTCACTGATTAATGTGCTGAATCTCAAACACAGGCTAAGAGCATGAAATCCCTAACAGGGGTTTAGATCAGAGATAGCATAATAATACACAGAACTCTTGGAAACGCTTTCAAACCAGGCAATGTCTATATTCTTAGTGTTCCTGACAGTGCTAATGGAACGCGCTGGTTGACAAGATCTCCTCTGTATTCAATTCTCTGACTGCTTTTAAACCCCTTTTCATGTAGGTGTGGTTCTTCTAGTACCCTGTAAACTTTCCAGCCCTGTAGGAAATGGGATCTCAAGCTTGGCATCTCACTGTCATTTCTTCCTGCTCATTGATCAAGAGGCTGGAAATGCTGCCCCAGAGGAGATGCCCTCACAGGTGGCAGGGAGGGCTCCACTTTCCTGGTTGAAGGGAAGATGACACAGGCCAAGAGAAGGATGTGAGCTTTGTTTCTCAGCTCTTGTGTCTCTGTTCTGCTTCTCAGCAGTGTGGGGAGGGGAGTGATGAAACACTTTCTGAGTGCTTGAGGCAGGTTAGGGAATGCTTATCACTCTGCCTCGCCCTGCAGGGGAAGGCACACGAGAGAGCAGACCCTGCCGTGATTCATTGCAAAGCTCTGCTTCCCCTGTCAGAGCCTTACATGGTGTCTAGCTCATGCCTGTTGCCTTAATCCTTTGAAGATTCTGGGTCAGTTTTTCCTGTTCATCTGGCTTTAGCTTCACGTACTCTCAGAACATTGAGCTGCCAAAGTTTCCCAAGCTCCCCAAAGGGGCAAAGGTGGCGTTTTAACTTCTGCTACTCACCTGGTCTGTGCTTTGTGCTTTATTTGTAAAGGGAAGGACAAAAGCAGAGATGGTGCCCCTGCCTTTTCCCACCAAGCCCCACATGGGCCTTGATGTTTACTCTCTCAAGGATTCACAGGAGGCATCTTTGGGATTTCATGCTGAAGCAGTCAGGAATATTTTCTCTGGGTTGTGAGGCAGCGAGGGGGAAGGTTCCTGAACCCCCCTCCGAGTTCTGGCACTGATGCAATTAAATGAGCTGGAAAAGGGCCCTTCCCAGCAAGGGCTGTGCATGTACTCACAATGGCATGTGCTCTCAGGAGGGGAGAGGTCCCCATCCAAGCCCCACACGCAGCTGGCTCCAGAGCACACTTCACCTTCCCTTGACTCATTCACAGGTCTCCACTCTTCGCTCTGATTTTATCTGCTGTATTTCACTTGTTTCCTGCCTTCGCCTGGTGATTGCCATTGCTGATACAGGACAGAGACATGCTGGCAGTGAAGCACATGAAAGCAGAGCAGGATGACTCTGTGAGCACAGAGCCTCAAGAGCAGGCTCCAGAGGGAGATGCCAGTCGGGCTCTGGCAGGAACAGCTTCCCCAGTCTGAGCTGATCTCCCCAGCCATGCTCTGGCTTGCTGGTGACAACATGAAGCACAAGTTCCCGATCACCATCAGACTCAGAGTGGCAATTTGAGGCAGCTGTGACCCAGTTGGTGAAGGTGGGAGTGCCAGGGCTGGAACCGGCTTCTACCTGAGCCAGCCCAGCCTCTGGGCTGTGAGGGGAAGGCACCTGAAAGCAAGAGCAGCCACCCACCACCTCCTGGTACAGCACAGAGTGGTGCCAGTGAGAAGCTGCAGCCCTGTCACAGGCTGCCCTCCAGGGTCTCATCACACATGTCACATCTGGCAGAGGCTGGAGGGTCCTTGCAGGCTCACTGGGCACCAGGGCAGAGCTCTGCTGGTGCTGCTGGTGTTGGGGAGCTGCTGGCACCCACCACCTGTTGCCACCCTTTCACCTTGCCAGCCCCAGCCCAGCCTCCCTCCAGCCCCACAGCACCCGTGGCAGTTCTCAGGGTGCTGTCTGGGAGCCCTCTGGCAATGCCAGGGAACACCTCACCCTGCCAGCAGCATCCCCTGCACTATGTCCCCTCATACTCACCCCACAGGGCAGACTCAGCCCCAGCACCTTAAGACCCCGGCAGCACCTCAGCCTCCACCCCAGGAGCACTCAGGGGAGAAAGAAAGGGAAAAAAATAAGGTGGGGAGTTGAGGACTTTCAGGGATACCTTGGGAGCAGCTCTACCTAAAGCAGATATATAACAGCCCAGTTCTTCTCAGGCCAAAGGAAGAAAAACAGTTGACAAAGTCTGAGGCTGCATGACCTGCCTGTGCACCTCCAAGAGCCACAGTGAGGCTTTGGTGGCCCTCAGCCCCCTTTCCCTGCCTGGCTCTCCCCCAGGCTCTCTGCCACTTTCCATGGTACAACCTCTGGTTTATGCCAGACCTCAAAGTGTGCTGCAGCTCATTTAGCAGCCAGTGGTCGGGGGGTTGACTTCTCAGGCAGTGAGTTTTCTGTATTATTGTTAGGGAACATCGTGGTTTAATTTTTATCCAGTCTTTGGAAATTTGGGCGAGAGCAGAGAGTGGAAACTAAATTTGCTCTCCCAAATAATTCTTGTTTTTCCTAACAGCATCAGCACTATATAAAATATACAGTGACAGTCTTCCAGACCTGCATGGCAGGGGTTCAGTGGCACATCACAACATCAGGTAACAGCCTCACAGCAGGATTTGGCCCTCTTATCTTCTTCCTGGAGCTCTGGATGTCCTTAAAGACATTGTCCCATGCAGTCCCTGTACTTTGATGCATCTCTTGAGAGTTCCTGGTCAGCTAGGAATGATTAAAAAAGCTTTTTAGTTTTCAATCAACAGTTTTCAGTCAATCTAAATGGTGTTGCCAGAAGCAGAGTCCCTTTGCATGAAGGTCAGGATGGCATGGTGGAAAAGCAAGGCTGCTTGTCCTCTTCACAGACACTGGCTTTGGTGGGATCTTGTTACTTGCAACTCTCCTCATTAAAGAGACAGGAAATAAAGTAGCAGCAATTAACAGCACAATTTACCAAGCTTTGGGTACTGGAAGCACAACTGTTGCTGCTGTGGTGGTGGTCCCAGCCATAACAGGAGAGAGCTTTGTAGAAACAACACATTTCATTACATGACTGGTATTTGATCTTAGTTTTAGTTGGTCTTGGAGTACTGGGAACTGGCTGCCACAAACCAGCATGGATCGGCTTCTACTCCAGACTGAGAGTTCAGCAGCTGGAAATCATGGGGAGGACTGGAGTGCACAAGTTCATCGTAAGACAAGTATAACCCACCAATGTTGTGTCAACATCAAAGAGGCAAAAGCAAGTCCAGGATGCCTCAGGACATCTCCCAGCAGTGATAGGGAGAAACTGGTGCCAGGGAGCCCTGGAGAGACCATGTCTGGAAAGGTGCCTGTGGTTCTGGTTGCCTGCTTCGATAGAGATACATCCATTGCTCTCTGCACATAAGTCTGGGGTAAATACCAGGGATTAGGAAGAGCTGTTCTTGGCTCTTTAAGCTAAATATCTTTGCTGGCAAAAGAACAAATGGGTATAAACTGATCGTTATGTATTTAATCTGAAAATGAGGAAATACAGTCTGAAGGTCAGGAGAGAGACAGAGGAACAGCCTTCCCTATGAACAGTAGAGACCAATCAAAGCTCTAAAACCGAGGTGATTCACTGGAGGATAAAAACACTTTGCTGCCTGCAGCTCAGGTCCAGAGAACTGCAGCCAGGTGGTTCCTGGTTTGCAGGGGTCAGGCACAACCTGCCATGGGCACAGGGGCTGAGGAGAGCTGCAGCCAAGGCTCTGGTTATCAGCCCTTCCTTTGATATTGTCTCATCTCTCCAGAATGGTCTGTTTGTTTTGTTCAGTCTTTCATCTCCCAGGACACACTAAAGTCCCGTTTTTTTTCCAGACTAGGAGTTTCTGGGTGCTGAGAAGGGGCCTTGCTGCAGTGAGTGTGTGCAGATGGAGAGGGTTTGCTAAATGCTCACATTGTAGCTCCCTGTGCCTTGGAAAGAGCAAATGTTCTCTCAGAAGTTTCCCACAAGAAAATCTCTGTCCCACAATGATCTTTTTAGGGCAGCCAGTGCCTGTCTGCCACACACAGGTCCCACACCTGGTCACTCTGGCTCCTCCCTGGGCACAACCCTGGGGGATCCCAGCTTCACTTCCAGGTAGGGACAAGGAGATGTGCAGAGGGCTCAGGAATGTGGGGAAAGACAAGCACAACCCCTACAGAAACTCAGTGAGTCCCTCTGAGCAGGCACTCAGAGTAGAGGAGAGGCAGGAGCCCGCTGAGATGTGAGTGGGGGGAAAGGAGGATGTGTTGGTTGCACATCAGTGCAGGGTAGTGACAGCTTCTCTCATGCTGAGGAGCTTTTAACCTCCCTTTCCTGGGGAGACCCAGCAAGTCTCCTCACACAAGCACTTGGCAAGGGGGAGCATGGAGACCCCACAGCCAGAAATCCAGCTGCTCCCCAGGGCTCTGCCAATGTGCCCTCGTGCACGAGCAAAGCATTTAAACAACTGTCATTCCACTTGGCCATTTGTTAGCATTCACATTGTGTGACTGGGAGTTTAAATCATCTGCCATTGTTTCTGTTCCCTGACTGGATGGCTTTTAAACAGGAGACCCAAAAATACACTTGGGTAAGAAATATCAGATGAATATTCCCTTGGGGTTGAATTTGCATGCAACTGCCTTGCAAACACTTGCCCCAGCGTGGAGCTGCCCTGCACGTGCTCCCCAGGAACCCCAGCATGCCCAGAAATCCCAGCAAGCTGGATGTCAAGCCATGCTGAGCTCACATCTTGGCAAAGCTCCTGTTCCTCACTGTGTGAGTGGCTCCAGGGGGTACGGAGCGACAGCTCTGGGCTCAGCAGGGTGAGGCACTCTCCAAATGTTGACCTGTTTTGTGTGTCAGCTTTCTGGTCCCCTCTGCACATCTTCCAACGGAGGAACTGTCACTTCAGGTCTTTGCTGTGAGCGCTGTACTGGACAACTGCTGCTGTGACAGCTCCTCTCACTGCACCAGGTACAGTGTCCAGGTCCTCTGGCACTGCCTCTGCACCTCCTTCCTCCAGGCTGCCAAGCAGAGGGGACAGTCCTGGCTGTAGGAAGCATTCAAGGTCATGGCTTCTGTCTGGGCTAGTAAGAGCCGTGGCTAGCAGCCCTGTGCCATGCTGGGTGCTTGCCATAGCCCCTCCTCTCACAGCACCCTCCTGTTCATCCCTCCTTCGAGCCAGACCAGGCAGAGGGGTGAGCAGCAGGAGGAGCACAAGGTTTCCACCTGCTCAGGCTGTGCAGCATCTGCAGCTGAGAGGTGCAGATGGGTTCCCTTCCCTCCTCCTGCTCTGCCCCTGCCTGCAGTGAGCAGGAAGAGTGTGGAAGGAAGGTGCAGCCACAGGGCAGCAACTTGCACCACCGAGTTTGAGCCAGGCACCCTGCTTTGCCCACCACCTCTCATTTCCATTGAAAAAAATCCCTCTCTGCTTCTCTCAGAGACCTTCTGGAAACAGGAGCTGGCACCTGGTGCAGCTCCCTGAGTCCTTGTAGGGAAAACAGGGAGCCAGGCACTGCTGGGCAATCTCAAACAGGTCCTGCGGGTGGTGCAGGGCTGGGAGCTCTCCCGCCGCTGGGCAGTGGTGTGTCCTGGCACGGTGCAGAGCTCCTCTCCAAGCATGGCCAGGGAGCAGTGCAGTGCCAGGCTCAGGCACACAGGCTTTCCAAGGAAGTGCTGCACAATTCCCGGGAACTGCTGTGTAACCTCTCTGGGATGGGCTCTGCTCCACCCGGGGAGCGTGGCTGTCAGGCTGCCAGGGGGGCCAGGGGCAGCCACTGACTCTGGCTGGCAAGGAAAGCCCCAGTGGTGTGTCTAGGGCCTGGAAACCCATTTCAGGAGCTTCCTCGAGCTGGATGGCTGTCACTGGCGGGGGTATCTCCTAATTCAGAAACGCTGTGACCTTGAGGTGGGTTTGGGCCAACAAGGCAGGTTTGGGGTGAGAAGCTGCAGGTGAGGAGGGCAGGGAAGCACAGAGCCCATGGCTGGAGGGCTCAGTGCTGCACAACTCCACCCTGCTGCCTGGGAATTAGGAGTAATGTTTCTACAAGAAAGGTTTCAGATTCCCCTGCCTCCCACTTAGGAGCCCAGGGTCCAGAACTCAGCAGCCAGGAGCTGTTGGCTGAGGGAAATCCCTCCATCAGCCCCACTGCCACGAGAGAGCACTGCAGGTGCAGATGTGCAGGGTCACTGCATCCCCAGCCCCACCATTGCTCTCCAGCCCCTGGGCAGCTCAGGAGGAACCTGCTTTTCCTGGCAAGTCAACTTTGCAGACAACCACTTGTTAGCTGTTAAATTCCTTCATCTCTCCACCAGCCACGCTGACCCCAGCTCCCTCCTGGTGGCCTGAGACCAGCAGGCACTCAAACCTGGGGCAGCTGTGACTTCGGGCTGACAGAGGGACCTGCCATGGTTGATCTCCCAATCCTACAGGCTCACACAGCCCAGGGCTTGGTCCTCAGGACTGCCAGGGCCACATACCCCCATGCATGGGAACCACTGCTGGCTGCAGCTCCCGGAGCTGGTGGGACAGGGCTGAGGAACATCCCCAGGAGCAGGAGTGGCAGCAGCACAGCTGGGTGTCCTGGAAGCTGGGACAGAGGGTGTGCAGGGGAGCACACAGCACTGTGGGTGCTGGGGGAGGGCAGCCATGTGTCCCCCTGCTGTCACCAGGCCACTTTCACCTTGTGCTCAGCTGGTTCCCATCCCCACAGCCCAGGTGCTGCTCAGGGGATCTGCTCCTCACCAGCTCTGCCTGTGCTCTGTGCCAAGGCGTGTTCCCCTGGCTAGAAGGACTCTGGGCAGCTTTTCTGCCCCCAGCAGAGCTGCAGGGGGTGCTCAGACAGAGGAGTCCCAGCTCCTAATGCATCCACCTCGACGGGCTGCACCTCCTGACAGAGCTGGCTGAGCAGCCCGTCTGGGAAACTCCAGGGAAGAGTTTGTAGCAGAACAGTGCCAGGATGTGGTGGTTGGGTATTTACCAGGGACACAGCTGAGATCCAGTTCTGGGATCAAATCACCTCCATGGGGCTTCAGTTACCTCTTTCCTGAAATTGTCTCACTGGCCTGGTAAGAAGGAGGGTCCCACGGACCTTTGATTCTGCACAAGAGGGTGGCCCATCTCAGTGCAGGAGCAGGCTTGCAGCCAAGAGCCTGGGGCCCAGCTGCATTTGAAGGACAGGGTCAGGACCTATCCTTGCCCTGGCCTTCCCTGCTGCCAGTGTATGCTGGCATAAAGAGGATAATATCCAGATGGGCCTCTGCAGGAGGGGCTGAAGATGGCTCCTTCCTCACAGGACTCCCCATTACGTGTCTGGCATAGGTCCTCCTAGGTGTTGAAGGGCTGATCTTTGTGGTTCCCCACTCAGCTGAGTGACCTCTGTGAGGTGGCACTGGGAGCAGATGGCAGCTGAGAATGTGACGTGGAGCAAGGAAAACTCAGGGAAACACAAATATTTGTGATATTAGAAATAGCCACAAAAATATAGACCAATAAAAGCCATGATTAGGATTATAATAAGAAATGCATTCCAGAGCTGTCACTGTGTCTTAGCCTGCTTGGGAAGCTGGCATCTTGGCCTCCCTCTTCCAGGGCTGGTTTTCTCCAGAAGGTTGCTTCCACTACATCCTTCCTTGTCTCTGTTGCCTGAGATGTCCAACCTTTTCCCCACAGACAAAGGAGGGGGAATGTAGAATCATAGAATCACAGAACCATTCAGGTTGGAAAAGCCCCTGGGGATGCCCGAGTCCAACCATCATCCCTGCTCTGCAAAGGTCTCCCCTAAACCACATCCCCCAACACCACATCCAAACAACCCTTAAACACATCCAGGGATGGTGACTCCACCACCTCCCTGAGCAGCCTGTTCCAGCCTCTAACAACTCTTTCTGTGAAGAAAATTTTTCTTAACGTCCAGTCTAACTCTGCCCTGGTGCAGCTTGAAGCCCTTCCCTCTTGTTCTGTCACTGATCACCTGTGAGAAGAGACCAGCACCAACCTCTCTACAAGGACCTTTCAGTTACTTGTAGACACTCATGAGGTCTCCCCTCAGCCTCCTCTTCCTCAAACTAAACATCCCCAGCTCCTTCAAGCCTTCTTCATCAGATTGATTCTCCAGGCCCTTCCCCAGCTTCCTTGCCCTCCTCTGTCCTCGCTCCAGCACCTCGAGATCTCTCTGGAATTGAGGTGCCCAGAACTGGACCCAGTACTCAGGTGAGAAAGCCTTGTTTGCCATGCTTGTGCTTCTCATTAACTCCTGAGAGCTATGAGAAGTGCCCTGCTTTGGGCAAGATTCCTCAAAAGCAGTCTTGTGTCCATGCTGAAGCTCCACGTTGGGGGTGCAGCCCTGCATTGCACCTCCTGAGGAGAAGTTCTTGTCACCATTAGGCTGCCAGAGTGTGCTTGATACCTGAGAGGTAAAACATGGGTTCTTGAAGCCTCCTTTCCTTCTGTTGGGCTTCTAATCATTGTTCTACACATCTCTTTTCTGCACTGTCTTGCATTATTCTTTGGTTAGTTATTCCACAAACCATCTGCAGTCCAGACACTTGGAAGCTGTTGGTGTTCTTTTTTCCTGGGGAGCAACAAACCCCTTGAATTCCTCTCAATTCCAGCCCGTGTTGAGGTGTAGACACTTTCACAAACAGGCAAAAATCAAATCTCTTCCTTCTCTCCCAAGCTGTAGTAGAGATTTTTTTTTTTTCTTGGTCATTTGGTCTGCAGCCAAAGAGGGATGGGAACTGTCCACCACTGGAACCTGATGGTGGTGATGCTGTTCCCTGCTTGCTGAAGGCAGTGCTTGCATTCCACAACAAGCAGAGAATCCAGCAGAGCTTTGGGTGCTGGTCAGTTGGTTTCAGCTGATGCCAACAGTTCAGCACTGCTCTTCATCAGATCTTACCCCTGCTCTTCATAATGCCATGGAACTGCCTCTTGGAGGCAGAGACTAGGAGCATATTCCAGTCCCAGTGTGCAAGATGGGGACTGGGGGCACCAGGAGGTAGAAGTGCATGACTGTGTTCAGGATCTGGAGAAAGGAAAGTCAGAGGGGTTGGTCACCCAGGACATGGAGGCAGGTTGTGAGGGGAGGGGTTGTGGGACATGCCTGCCATCTTGTGTTCCCAGAGTTTGCTACTGCCAGGAATGCACATGTGGTCATTCCCATCACATCTGCTGGTTGTCCTTTTTGTCATTAAGGCAATTGGGGTAAACACTAGGTCTGTTGAGAGATGCTGCTCTTCCCAAGCTGGGGTGGCTTGTCCCCCATCACCCAACAACAGCTCAATTGTGTTTGCCTTTCAAAGACATTAGTGAGTCTAATTGAGAACAACTTTGTAGAATCCTCTTAGCCAACAGTTTCCTCTGGAAAACCAACCAACCAAACCCAAATTCCTTTCTGGAAAACACTGGGATGCAGCACATGCTGCTCCAGGGAGGCAGGAGCAGCCAGCAGGGTGGCACAAGGTTTCCCCATCTGCTCTCAGCACATCCCAGCACAGCTCAGCTGGCAGCTTCTTGGCCCCACGCACCATCCCAGGCATGTCTGCTTCTGTCAAGATTTTTAACCTCCAGTTTAAAGACTCTCTCATCCTTCCACATCATTTCCCCCCGGGGATTCACTTACCACATTGTTTAGGTGATGTTTTTCTCACTTGCTTGCACCTTTGAGCACACACACACACACACTGGCAAATCAGAGTTAGGAATAAGCAAAACTATTCCTTCCAAAACAGAAACTCATTCTTGTCAAGATTCCCATCTATAAATATCTCTGGAAAGGACAAGAAAGTTTAGTTTGGCATGAAAATGTGGGTACCATGAGGAATGCCAATTTTCAGTGCTACCAGAAGGGGCCCCACAACAGATACACACCCTGGGTACATGTGTCCTGCCCAGACTGTGCCTGTCCCTGCCTCTCTGTGCACTGTGACCTGTGGATTGGGCACAGCTGGAGAGCAAAGGCTGTGGAATGTCAGAGGGTGCTTCAGGCAAAGGGACTGGCTGGGCAGCAGTGCCCAAATGTCAAGAAAAAAAATGCCATCTGCTATGAGGTAACAAGAATAGGAGGCATTTGGATGTGAGCTGTGCAGACCATGACAAGGGACATCCCTATCCAGAGGAATTTAGCATCTTGGTGTGGGAGGGGAAGCAGGCCAAGAAGTGGCTTGCTGGAGAGGGACTCCCCTGAGCTGGGGGGTGACAAAGGCAGGTTCCCTGAGCAGAGGACCAGTGCTTTGCCTCCTAAATGAGTTTCTCCACCTTGACGTGGTGACGTGCGATAGGAGCAGAGGGGATGGATGGAAGCTGCACCAGGGGAGGTTTAGGTTAGATATTAGGAAGCATTTCTTCACTGAAAGGGTTGTCAGGCATTGGGTTAGATTAGATTGCCCGGGGAAGTGGTGGAGTCACCATCTCTGGAGCCATTTAAATGGTATGTGGACCTGGTGCTCAGGGACACGGTTTAGTGGTGAGCTTGGGGTGTTAGGTCTAAGGCTGGACTTGGATCCTGGAGGTCTCTTCCAACCAGGGACATTCTGTGATTCTGTGACATGCACCCACCACCCCTGATGACCCCACACAGTCAGCACGTTACATTCCTGGCTAGTTCTTCATCTCCCCTTGAGCAGACCTTGCTTTCACCATGGGAGCCTAGCCATTGTGGAGAGAACCTGCTCTCCAAATGGATTCATCTCCTCCTTTCTGCTCACAGCCATATCCCACAGCCTTTGAACTCTATTGCTCACAAGCCATGGTTCCTTGATCTGCATGTGTGTAAAAGCAGGCAGAAAGCTTCAGGGCAGGGCCAGCTTTCATGGCTTTAGTTGTGCAGTGGAGGAGCCTGTTTCTTTGGCTGATATACCTTCCATAGGTAGGTGGGCATCCCCCAAATCATGTGTCTTTTCACTAACACATGTGCAAGAGTTCACCCAACTTGACTTCTCCAAAGGGATGGCCACTTTCCCAAGCAGCTGCTCTGATGTGGCTGTGTCTCTGACACACCTGAGGGGTCAGGTTGCAGAATGGAAAGGACATTCTCAACCCCCACATGCCAGACCCCAAACTGGGGTCAATGAAGGCAGAGCAGCCCCTCCTTCCTGTTATCAGCCAGACTCCTCTGGGAGAGGAACTCGTCTGTGATGGCTGCTGAGGCTGCTGATAATGAGGTCTTTAGGTCAGACCATTTCTGAATAAAGCCTCCTATCTCAGCTCAAAATCCTTTCCCATTTTGTGCTTGAAAGCAATGCCTGGAGAGCCCGAGCACTCTGGGCAGGAGACGCATTTGGCTAATCTGGGTCTGCCCTGGCTGCTGGAAGCGCAGCTGACACCTGTCAAAGTGATAGCAGAGGTGGCTTCCCAAAGAGGCCTCTTCTCCAAATCCTTCAAGGTTCAGGGCAAGCAGGAGCCAGCGTCCCTCAGCTCTTATCTCCCAGCTGTGCTGAGAGGAACCTGAGGTGTGTGAAGGCAGCTTTATCTCCCCAAGTGACAAAATGCCTCCAGTAAATAAGCTACTGGGTTGGGGAAGGTCCCAGATGTGTTTCTGGGGCACATTTTGAGCCATCACAGCTCATGGCTGAGGTTGCATGGAGAAATGGTCTGTACTGAAAGCACAAGCCTTCCTCACATCTCATGCAGAACCTCAGGCCATGGAGCAGATACCCAGACTGCCCATAGCAACCGGCACATCTGGCACCCATGGTGAAGAGAGCAGTCAGAGGAAATTTCTCCCTCTGTTGGAGCTAGGGAAGGACAGGGTGACAGAGTCTTGTCCAGAAGCAGGTCTCTTGGGACCATGATGGGACCTGTCACAAAGTTGTTGGTCACCTCCAAGGTGAGCCAGGTCCCCCTGGGGTGGACACCTCCACGCAGCATCACTCTGGCTGTCACCAGGAGAACTCTCCTGTCTTTCCTTTCAGGCCAAAACCTGTTGCTCCTCCTTTCCCAAGCATGAAAAGTTGTCCCATCAGAGAGAGCAAGAGCTCTACCACACATCTCTAGGTGGACATGTGGATGTTTTCTGGCCTGCACACCAGGGTGGGTTCATCATCTAAGGGGGATGAACATCAGCCCACAGAGGAACAGAACTGAGGAGGACAGGCAGTGCTGTACCAGAGCAGTCATCTCCCTCTTTTAGCTCTCTCACAGCTGCTTCCCTCCTTCTCCCACACGAGGGAAACTGGTGACCAGAGCCCCAGGGTCAGAGCCACACTCAGAGGAGCAGGCAGTCCTGCAGTGTCCTGATTATGTCATTGGAAGCCAGAAAGAAAACCAGGTTTTTTACATTTTTCCCCCAAATGTCATTTCCATTAGGTTGTCTCTTTTGGCCAACTTAAGCTCTCAGCAGAATTCCCACCAAATTTTATATCAACTATTTCAGGGCAGGCTTTAAAAAAAAGTGAAAGACTTTGACTAATTTTAAACCCAGCTTTCCCAAGGGACACTTAACAAAACATACAATGTCTCAAAAACCTTTTGCCGTTTCAAAGAGTTCAAAATAACATTCCAGAAGGGATCTTTAGAAAAATGTTCCTGCACCGGTCCCGGTCCCGCTGCCGGGCCGAGCTGCCTCCCTTTAATGCACCACATTTGTTTTCCATTTAGCTATCAAACTTACATTAAAAGCAAATCTCAGAGTAAACGAAATCAAACCAACCTGCCTCCTTTCATTTTCAGAACATTGAAGGCATTTTGAAGGAGTGGAGCTGGTCTGTTTTCCTTTCCAACAGGGCCAGGTATTGGAGCTCCTGAGCTCATCCCTCTGAGCCTGTGTGATGGGGACAGGGATGAGCACAGCTTGGCTTCCCCTCATCCCCCACCTCTGTGCTTTGCTCCGTTATTCCCAGAGCCCCTCTGGGACACAGGTTTTGGGGCTGTCCCTGCTGCTGACAGGATGGCACCTCAGCTGCCACTCACAGGGATCCATGGAATCTCATTTGACACTGATCCAAGGTCTCAGTGAAGCCCCTTCCGTAGCTTTTGTCTGCAGAAACTGGATGTGTTCAGAGATGGTTTTATTAAAAGAGGCTGGGAAGGAGGGATCTAAAACACCCCGCCTGGCAGCCTGGTGGAATTACCTGTGCTCTGCCCAAAGGAAAATCACTGAATCACTTGCAGAATCCCCTGCCTTATGGAGAAATTAAAAACCTTTCCTCACAAAAGAGGCGATTCTTTTTTTTTTTTTCCCTGCTATAACGTGTTGCTTTGACCTTGCTCCCCTTGCTCAGGACCACCCCTCTGTCCCAGCTCAGATCTAGGGCTGCCCGGGGGCAGGTTGGTGGTTTGGGGTTTAACACCTGAAAGTCCAGGTGGGAGCCACATGAGTGGTGTGAGCAGCTGGATGGCTTGGTCCTGCATCCCACCACCTCCCTGCATCCCACCACCTCCCTGCATCCCACCACCTCCCTGCATCCCACCACCTTCCTGCATCCCACCACCTCCCTGCATCCCACCACCTTCCTGCATCCCACCACCTCCCTGCATCCCACCATCTTCCTGCATCCCACCACCTCCCTGCATCCCACCACCTCCCTGCATCCCACCACCTCCCTGCATCCCACCACCTCCCTGCATCCCACCACCAGCAATCCTGGTGATGACTGGCATCTGGAAGGCATTTTACCTTTGTATTAATCTGTGTGGTGGGGACTGGTAAAGACAAGATTAGATTTTTTATTAGAAGTAGGATCTATTTTGTCTGGTTTATTTTTAGTTTTCATCATTTGGATACTGTTCAGACAAACCCCTTTCATTTCTAGATTTTTAATTTCTTGAAAAAGAAATAAAAATTAAGACTTAATGTCTATGAGTCAACGACTACCCAGAGAACATTTACTAGAATATTAACCCTACAGATAACTCAATACAGTGATTCCCTTCTTTTCATTCACAGCAGACAATATTTCTTTTTGTCAGCAGGGATATTTCAGATCTATTGAAGCACAGTGGGACACGTCCAGGTCCCAAACATACAAACAAAACTATAAATAGTTAGAGAAGATAAGAAAAGTATCTTACGTAAATACTCGGCCTAAAATAAGTGCAGATCCCAGGAATTCTTCCTTACTCCCCAGTATATTTAACATTTCCAGATGTGCCTGGGTGACCAGCTTGGGATTAGATGTCCAAAGCTGCATGACATGAGCTCTTCAGATGGAATAAGTCAGAATAAATGTGCCACAGCACATCCACTTTTCCACAGTTCTCCCTGACCTGAACAAGTACTTTGATATTTCGTGAAAGAAACTTCCTTTACTTGATTTTATCTGTCCTGCAGATCATTGTCAGATAGTTTCTTTTTCTTACTGTGGCTTCACACTTTTTTATTCCTTTGGACTGTTTGGTCCTGCAGCCATCACCACTGAACAGACTAAGATGTTGCAGTGGACCAAGAACTCACTGTTCTCAGGGATCTTCATTTTATTTTACTTGTGAGCTGAGTCAAGAAAAAAAATGTCATGTCTTGTGTGTCAATCTGTGACATTTCCCTGTAGGAGCCCTCTGACTGTACCTGGATGTGTTGTACAAGGGCTTGTCATACCTTGGATGTGACCAGCCCCAGCATGTGTTATTAGTCTTACCCCATGCAAAGATCCCCAGGGATTGCTTCCCAAGGTCTTTCCCAGATTCATTGGGCAGACTGACAGCACCTTGCTTGGTACAAGACACTCCAGATTTATTGTGCAGTGGCCAATCCTGGCACATACTCCAGCAGAGTCTCACCATCCTACTGATGCCTGCACACAGGCCAGAGATGTGCTGGTCCCACAGCACCACACAGGACAAGAGAGACATTCAAGGTAGGGCTGGGCATCTGAGGGAAGCCACTTTGGTCTGTTTCCCATGACCTGCTATTTATATACCAAGCTCACATCCACTTAAACCATCCTGTTGCCACATAAAGACCCCTAAGGTTGTCTTCTCTGTGCTAGGCCCACAAAGAAGCAATGACACAATTTAGGTTGCAATTGTGATTGTACAAGAAACAGTAAAAGCTTCTACCAGACATAAGATCAGGCTGAACCACAACATGAAATCCATCCTTCACAGCTGTAAAGAGATCTGTCTGCCATGTCGTCCCAGCTAATGGGCTGTGAGTTGGAAATAGCTCCACATCTGAAGGTCTTGTGATGTTGTGTCTTATGAGTGGCAGGTTTTGTGCTTTTCCTATAAACAACATAACTCCTTAATGTATCTACACAGCTCTGGCTGGCCAGGGTGGACAGTTTAGAGAGGGACTGGAGAGGACAAGGGCAGGGCAGAACAGGGCTCGCTCTGCTCACTTCCAGCCATGCCACTGCACTGCTCTCCCTTCACCAGGAATCTCTTCCTCCCCCAGGTCCATTCCCATTATGCTGGTCTCTCCCTGCTCTCCAGTGATCTGTCCTCTCTGTCCTTTGATCTCAGCCACGTCTGGTGGGATTCATCTCCTCTCACATCAGTTATCTGGAAGTTAGAATCTAGTCTTAGCTGTCATCTAGGCTTCCTCTCTGCTTGATGGAAAGAGAGTGTTTCCTCCAAAGCCCAGTTCCTCCCAGTCAGAGCTCAGGGTGGAAGAGAAGCAGAGCAGATGGCCCTCTGCCAGCACCTGCTTTTGTCCTTTTGCCTGTGCAGGAGACCTGGAAGCTCAACTCTGCCTCTAAATTTTAGAGACTCAAGTTGGGAAGGATGAATGTGGCTGTCACAGAACAGCAGCCCTGTTACCCACAGCAGAGCAGGGGGGAAAGGCAGCACCTCCATGTCCCACGGCTGCCACCTCCCCCAGCACAGGGAGGAATCACCTCCCAGCACCAGCATGGGTCAGGTGTGGGGCTCTCAGAGTCCCATCCTTCTCATCCAGAGATCTGAGGCTCTGAAAAATCCCTCAATAATTTCAAGGAAACAAACAAACAAACAAATAACAGTTGATTTCAAACTACAGATTTGTCAGAGACAGGATGCTGTAAAGAACAAGCAAAGACACCTCCTGTTGGTCCATTTTCCCTCAGTGGTGTGTGAGATGATTTTACTTCCCAGAGTTTCCTCTTCGTCTGGCTCCATGGCATTCGGTCTGTGTTTACACAGCATTTCTGAGCCCTGTCCAGATAACTTCCCTGTTTGTTTACAAGTCAGCAGCAGGAAGCTCCCTGTTACCCCTGCTTGAAGGTTTCCTCACTGCAGAGGTTTGAGGGCCGCGCAGCTCCGCGGTGTGAAGGGCAATGCTGCTCTCTCCCTCGCAAGTGGCTCTGTTCTCATCACTTGGAGAAAAAGAAACATATGCTTGAGTGTTCGAAGGTTATACCCAGTACTGATTTCTACATTTCCCATGATTCTATCAAGCTTGCCCCGATTCCTCTTTTTTGTTTATTTGGGTTTCGTTATCTTGGAAGAAGTTTTCTGGGAATTTTGGGGCTCTGCTGCAGCGCTGTAGCAAAGTCTTTGCTCAGGTTATCCAGCTCCAAATCTGTGTTTTGCAAACCTTGGCACCTCCGGATTGCTCCCCAGCTGGGGGAGTTTGAAAGTCTCTGCTTTCCCTCCTGCTGGAGTAGCCTAAACTGATGGAAGCAGGAGACTTAGGGAAGCTGCTGTAAGGGCGATGGACCCCCAAGCCCGCCCGGCTTCATGGCAGCGCAGCTCCCGTTTCTGATGAAACGGTGACTGGTGGAGGACAACCCCCCGGGTCCTCCCTGCCAAGGGCTGTCAGGGCAAGTTTTTTGCAGCAGCAGGAGGGCTGCTGGGAATCTGGGGCAGCTGGCACCCCAGGAGCAGGTGACGAGCAGAGACGGGTGTGCAGGGAGAGCTGCCCGCAGGCCCCGCGCTGAGCCCAGCGCCGAGGCACGGCGCAGTAGCAGCCTCAAGCCTCCTAAATAAACAAGGTGGGCAGATGGCACCGAGCAGATTCCTGCTCTTGCCTCGGGGCTGCTGCTTCCCAAAGGCTGCCCGGGGTGGGCCACAGGCCACCACACATAGAGACTGTGGGCAATGATGGGAGCTGACCCCCCCATCTCCCCAGCAGCTCCGCACCTCCCCGCGTCTGGCGGTGCCTGGGAGGAGGCAGAGCCCTGCAGAAGTCACAGGTTCTCTGTTTTTAAGTGTGTCCAATCTCAGGAAGGGAGGTGGAGAAGGTCCATGTGCAAGGGAGCTGGGGTAAATGATGCCTGTGAGCTGGGGGCCTTCCAGGATGCTCCTGAGGAGGTGAGGGAACTGGGAGGGCTGGGAGCAGGGTGATGGATAAATCCCATGCCCACAGGTTCCTGTTCTGCCTCAAACCACCACAGCCACACTCATGTATTCCTGACAGATACTCTGGGCTGAGAGGTCACTGAGGAACCTCTTCTACACCAGTAAAAGGTCCAGGCTCAGGAGTGAGGGGTAAGCAGTTGCAGGGCAGGGCACTTGAAACATCCGTAACGGGGTTGGTACCTCCAAGAGGACAAGGAGCATTAGCCCAGGGAGACAGGAGGAAAGTCCTGTCCTGAGAGGCTCAGGTGGGATCATCTTGTACATCCCTCTGCCTGAGGAGCTTATCCAAGCCCAGAGGTCACCTGGGTGGAGAGGGCTGGCAGTGCTGCAGGCGTGGTCCTCCAGGAATCTGACAGTCTGAGTGAAATTTGGGATCCATCTGCCCCCTCTTCCATGGCCAAGGCAGGCAAGCAATGGCACCAGCGTCAGTGAAATAATGCATCTAATCCGCCTGAGTAATGCTAATGCAAGCCTCTTGATTAGTGTTTAGAAACCAGGCAAACAATTGATTTAAAATAATTGGTAAATTATGATTAAATAAAAACATTTATACAAAAGAGTTTGTCATTGATATGGTTAAATAAATATTTGTAGAAGTAACTTATACTTGGCCCCGTGCCTGGGCGATGAGCTCTCTTGGGCTGGCTGTGGTTTCATTTTAATAAAGACCAGAAGGCATTCCAGAAATACATAATGCTCCCAGCCCATCCCATGTGGATCTGGGGCTTGAGCTCTGCTCGCCACTAACCCGGGCCCAGCCTTCCTTCTTATCACCCACTTGTGCCTGTCACACCCTGCTCCCCCAAAACCACCCTCCTCCCTCATTTATGGCTGAGCCACCAAACCAGCGGCTGTGCCTGGAGCGGGTGGTGGGCAGCAGGGAGGGATGGGTTGGAAATGTTCAGGTCCTTGCTGCTCTCCTGCCTGCTGGGGGCAGCTGTAGGGCTGGGCAGGCTGATTCGTGGCCAAAGCTTCCAGCTTTGGAGCTGCTGCAGGGCTTACAACAATACAGCTCTTATCTGGCCCTGCTCAGTGGGATATTTCCACGGGCTTTAGGAAGGAGTTAGGCTCATTATCCACCGTTTAGAGATAAGGAAACCGAAAGGAGACGTGACTTGCCTAAAGCCTGGCTGCAGAGAGAACAGAAGCTGGTCACTGTGCAGCCGGAGCTGGTGGAGTCCCCGTAGCCCTTGGGGTGCAGGCACCTCCTCCCTGGGGTGTTGGCCTGACAGTTCCTGGCTACCAACCCACTGCCATGGACCACCGGGACTTGTGCAGCCCCTCCAGACACCTGTCTGCTGCTGAGTATCTCCTGAGGGTGAGGGGGCAGCAAAGCATGTCCTCTGGGGGCTCTGCAGGTAACTGCCATTGCTTCTGCCCCTCATTTCTGTGCCACCAGAGCCTGAAGCAGCCAGGGTAGGCACAAAGCCCCCTCCCTGCCTGCAGAGGCCATCCAGCCACCAGCCAATGTTTGTTGCCATTGCTAGAAACACAGCAGCTCAGGCTGCAGGCTCACATGCTCCTTACGGATCTCAATATTGGTCCAGCAGCTGCTTGCACAAGACTGGCTGGGTGGGAAGTTTGTGGAGACATCACCCCAGCCTTCCCCTTCTTGTGCTTTGGTAGAGGCCCCTGAGACAGATGTGGCTTTAAGGAATGCTGCCAAGGCTGGGGCAGGATGAGGGGCACATGGGGGGATGCCCATGTGTGGCATGAAGGACAGGAGAGACAAGAAGTTCCTGCATGTGGCAACTGTCTCGTACATCATGACACCCCTTCAGGGACACACAGTCAACCTGAAACCTAGAGAAGCCTGTAGAATGCATCTAGCAGCATGGCCTGGGGATGTGAAGGTGTGCTTGGGCTCTTGCCTGGGGTGACCTCTGTGGCTGGCTGCTGCAGGAAGGAGGAGAAGTTTGAGGGTTGCAGGAGGAAGGACACGGGCAGGTAACACATAGCCATGGTTTACACCATGCATGAGGCATTCGTGGGATGGAGGGATGGACTAAGCCCTTGCTTTCCTGCATTTGAGGCTGACCCCAGGCACTGCTGCAAGGGGAGCTCAGCACCTGAGAGCACCCTGCTTGTGGCCTGAGGCATCAGAGCAGCTGTGGGTGCTGGAGGAGTTCCCTGAGGGGAGCAAGTCACCAGACTCTGCCCAGTTCCGTTGGAAAACTATCCCCAAAATGTCCTCTCCAGTGGAAAAAAATAGAAATGGACCTGCCCCAGCTGTGAGAGACAGAAATGCATGGTCCCACTCAGCATTCACCTCCTTCAGTTATGCCTGTGGGGAATCAGCAAAGCCCATCAGTCCTTCTCCCCACAGGGACACAGGGGACAAGACCCTCTGCCACCTGTGGGTCCCTACCAGGGCTGTGCTCAGGGCACTGGGTGCTGCTCTGCTGCTCCCCTTGTCAAGGGCAGTGCCCTGGCCTCGGTGTCCCCACCATCAAGAGTCAGGAGGCAGCTCCTGGCATCTCCCAGCCCACCAAGCAGACCACCACTCTGGACAACATGGACAACATGTTTAGTCTGGTCCTTCCCCCTGCTCTGCATGGACAGAGGAGGTCTCCAAGCCCTTGGACTCCTGCCCGCAGCCCACTTGACCTGAGAGCTGTGCTCAAGCCAACGTCCCCATAGAGAGGGTCACCCCTCTGCTGGCCTCCCCAGCCTCAAACTGGTCGGAGACTTTAAGCCTTTAACTCTTCCTTCACCCCCTCTGACCCCCCTGCCCTGAGAGCCCTGCAGATGCTGGAGCGGCTGCAGCCGAGGGGTCAGCCTGGGTGTCAGGAGGGACCCTGCCGTGCCCACTGCCCCTTGCCAGCCAGGTGGGGACAACTGTCAGTGCAGCCACCGTGCCCAGAGCCTGGAGTGCCTGGGGAGGGACGGGCAGGGACACGGGGCAGCCACCACCACAGCCCTGGGCACAGCAGCTCTGCACCCCCGGCGCATCCCCGCGCGGTCAACACACCAGCCAGAGGTTTACAATCAAATATTTATGCTAGTGAAAAAAAAAAACAACAACACAACAAAACATGGTACATAATCTTTAAACAGCTCTGTCATCTCCCAGTTTTCATTCTCTGGTCTCTCTGTTTTGAATTGGGATTGGAGAATTTAGCGTATTTACAAAGGAGTAAATATTATGATGAAAACATCAGGCAGCTTAATAGTAGCTTTAGGAAAGTGCAGAAGTATTTTTGTGTTCGTGTTGTCAATCGAATCTCTTCTGGACCTTCATCAATTAAGGGACCTGGCTTGGATGCTTGCAGCATTGTGATAAATAGTTCACAGCTCGAATTCAAGCAAGGCCAGTCTGCTGTCAGAATGGGAAGAGCTCAGGACATCTCCACCATCAATTCCTGCCCTCAGGCTCTGTGAGGAGATAGGGAGGTGACAGGTCAGCTAAAAGCCTGGGCAGCCAGTGGCAAAATCAAGGTAGCCAAATGCCACTGTGATGGCACTCAGCAGGGCCTGATGCAGCCAGAAGGTAGGGACTGGGTTGTTTTGGACCATCCACGCTCCCAGCTTCCTGACCAAAGAAATACCATGCCCTGGGATAAGCACTGAGAAGGACCAAGCTGGCATCATTCTGGGGATCATTCCCCAGAGGCCACTTCTACTTCACGGTGTCACTCTGATGGCACTGCTGCTTTGCTAGATCCAGCTCAGAAAAGCTCTGTCTGGCCCAGGTCAGGGAGAGGAATATCCTGACCATTTGCCATGTGAGAGCTAGAGGACCTGCCTTCTGTGGCACAGACACAGTGTCACACACTGACCCCTCTGAGTCCCCAGAGGGATCTCACAGAAACTTCAGCTCATTTGGGTCTTTTTCCCACAGATGCAAATCTGCAAAGAAACAAACAATCTGCTTTAGAATAAGTCAGTGCCATAAACAATAGGGTGAGCTGGAAGATTAGGAGGGATGGTTTCCTGGTATCTGGAGAGCAACCCAGAACTGATATCCTTATGGCTCTGGGGTGTGACTTCTCCGTTCAAAGGAATTCCCCACTGTAATTTATTCTGGTATTTAAGGTTCCCTCCTTCATGCATTGCAGTCAGGACCCCATTTACAGCAGAGGTGCCTAAAGCAGAGCTGGAAAGAAGAGAACTGGGAGTAATACTGGTCTTTGCAGTCTTTGGTAGCCTGTTTCACCTTCAAAAGAAAAGTGGCAACTGGTGGTGATGTCTGACCTTTTCAGAGCTGGGCAGTGACTGTGGTGCAGCACAGTGCCTGGTGGCAGACCTCTCCAAGACACAGTGCCTGGTGGCAGACCTCTCCAAGACATGTAAGAGCTTGGGCAGTGTGAACTCTGGAAACACATGAAGACCTTGTGGAGGGTTTTACTCTTTCTGGGCTACATAAGGCAGATAACCCCCAGGGAAATGCTTCTGTATCTCTGGTGTAATCTCAGTGTCTGTCTTCTGTGCCTCTAGTCTGAGGTTTGTGGGAGACAATTGACCTCTGCTTCCTGAGGATATCAAGGATACATATGGTCCAGTATGACTCCCATGTAATGACCAGCACAGGGAAACACCAGCTCTGGACTGTGAACTCAGCAGCTGAGTCATTTGTGGTGATGAAACTTTTTTTAGAGGTTGTGTCACCTCTTAAGAAACAAGAATGGACAGTGAACCAAGGCATTGCAAGGTGTGGACAATTGTAGTCCCTGGAGGAAGAAAGGGAGAGAGAGCAGGGAAGGAGGGAGGGAGAGGAGGAGAAGAAACTCTTCTGAAATCTCAGCCTTTGTCAGTGGAGTGGTGTTACAGGGCATAGTGTGTGACTGTTCAGTTTTGGAGAGAGGAGACAGGATTTCTAAGAGCAGGTCTTGGAATTGGTATCATGGGACTTTGAACCTTCACCATCTCAGAAGCCTGGGGTCAGCTAATTAGATGACCTTCCCCAGAGCCCAGGTGTGCCTGATCCCTTCCCACACCTGCCCCAGCAGGCAGAGGCAGCAGTTTGCAAGACCCAGGCCAGACCTGTGGCACTGCTCCCCAAGGGGGTACTCTGTGGCTAAACATGTACAGTGCTCACAAGGCAGAAGAAGTTTCTCCTGGCCCAACCAGGATCAGGCATTCTTCGATTGTTGATAAGGCATCTGGCCTGGCTTTCTTCATTGTCACTTAATTCCTTCACAGGCTTCTCTCTGCATTGAACGGAGTGGTAAATAGCACACAGGGTTCTAATTAACTCTCTGAGAGGGTGTCAGACAGAGAAGTGCCGGCTGGAACCTAAGTAGGGTGCCTAGTGGAGCTCATTAATGGCTTGCTCCTCCCCTGCACACCTGTGTAGCTCACCTCACCTGACTTATCTGGCTTGTTAAGGGCAGGGCGTTGCCCTCAGTTGGGACAGACAAGGGGCACACTCTGTAAAGCACACCAAGGAGAGAGGAACAGCCACTGCCAGCTCCAGCAGAAGAGCAAGAGGTGGAAAAGATGGTGGCCAGGTAATAACTTCTCCAGGGCCAGTTGTATGCTGGGGTCTGTCTTTCCTAGAAATGTAGTAAAGGAGATGGTGAAGTAGCATCAGAAATGATTTTAGAATAAATTTGTCAAATTACTAGTAACAAATCTCTGGGACCTGGTAGTCCTGGACGAGTCTGTAAGATTCGAAGGAACATGTCTCTGCTGCTAAGCACAGTGTGAGGCCCAACATCCTACCTTGGGTGGAGCAGGGTGGTAAATCTGATGCTCATTTTTACAAAAGGCTCCAACACCACCTGGGCAGGAAGCTGTGTGGAGAGAAGTGCCAGCTTCAAGCTCCAAACCAGTGTCAAGCTTCAGCCCTGCCTCATTTATTCGGTGTTTTTCTGCCTGTCTGTGTGTAACAGAACAACAGGGGGTGTTCTGGGTGCCTGCAGCATGTGCTACCTGAGCCCCAGCATCTCAAGTGGGTAACCCTGGGGATGCAGCCATGCACAGCTGAAGCACTTGAGCAGCCCTGTGCTCAGTGCCAGCTCCAGGGCACAGCCCCCCTGGTGCCTCAGCATCCAAACGAGCCCCACAAGGGGCAGCAGCTCTTGGGGTCCCAGCTCTGTCAGCTAATGGGCTCCATCCTCCAGCTACTGGGCAGGAAGGGCATCCAACATGGAGCTCACACAGGAGGACCTGACCCGGGTTGCCCAGAGAAGCTGTGGCTGCCCCATCCCTGGAAGTGCCCCATGGCACACCCACAACATGCAAACTGCTCTGCAGCTCTGCTGTGGAGCCAGAGCTGGGTGATGAGCCAGGCCAGGACGGCCGGTGATGCTGTGAAAGTGCCAGAGGGTGAGCAAGGGGCTGGTGCAGTGCTGAACCAACTGCTTCAGCTTCCAGCTGCAGCACTGTCTTCTGCTGTCCATCCCAGCAGAGAGATGAGAGGTGACAGAAGAGAGCTCAGAGGACAGAGACAGACACCAGAAATCTAGGAAATAAGATGTTCAAGGGAAGACTCAAAAGCTGAGGGTCAGTCTGGAGAAAACAGGGTGAATTTAGATGAGAATGTAGGAAGAAATTCTTTGCTGTGAGGGCAGGGAGACCCTGGCCCAGGTTGCCCAGGGAAGCTGTGGCTGCCCCATCCCTGGCAGTGTTGAAGGGCAGGTTGGATGGGGCTTGGAGCAACCTGGGCTGGTGGGAGGTGTCCCTGCCCATGTAGGGGGTTGGAACAAGGTGAGCTTTAAGGTCCCTTCCAACCCAAACCAGCCTGTGATTCTGTGATCTGCTGTCCCCTCTCCAGGGACACTGACACCAACCCCAGCCCTTCCTCTGCCGGAGGGGGCCCCACACAGACCCACCCCCCCAAACCAGCTTGGCTGGCCTTGCCCTCCCCACACTCCAAAGAGTTAAAACTCTGGCTCTGTTGATATTTCCGAGCGGCTCCCCAAGCTGGCCCTGATTGGCTGCTCCCCGGCCGGTAGTAATTAGTATCAGATATCAAACTTGTGTCTTTGCTAAGACCCTTTCCGATAGTCGCTGCTCCGCTAGACGGTAACATCAAGGCAGGACTGGCAGCCACCCCTGCTCCTTCATCAGTGCAACAGTCCCTGGAGGGTCAGTGCTGGATGGGACCAAATCCTCCCGAGCCGCTCGCTGCTCCTTGCCGGCCGGCTGGAAAAGCACCCGGAGAGTCCAGGAGGGTTGGATGAATCCCCAGCACTAACCGGCCGGTTTGTCTCTCTGGAGGAAGTTAATGGTTTAAAGTGAGGGGCACCTGGACCTGCCCCCCCCACACCCCTACCCCTCAAGTCACCATGACGCTCCTGGGGTCTGAGCACTCCTTGCTGATCCGGAGCAAGTTCAGATCAGGTAGGGGAAACCTTGAGTTTTCTCTTAAAACTTCTCTCTCCGATCAAGCTGCAGCCACAGGCGGTTTTGCATTAAATGTTTGGAAGCAGCACGTGGGCAAAATATTCAGGGGTGGCAGAGCTTTGCTCTTAACAGAGGCAATTCCACCAGTGGAGAAATGCACCTTCCTTCCTCTCTGTTCCTTCTTGTTGCTGTTGGTTTGGTGGTTGTTTGGGGGTTTGGTTGTTTGCTTTTTTTTTTTTTTCCTCCTGGTTTTTCGTTGTCTTCCGATTTATGTCCGTGGTTTATTTTGGTAAAGCTGTAATTCCCGGGTCTCCTGCCCTGGCCCTGCTGCAAGGGATTTGGGCAGGAAGCCAAAAAAAAAAAAAAAAGGGCTTGTTTATCCACTGGGATAAACAAGGTACCCAGCACAGTCGGTATATTCCAGGTGCTCTCCTGGGTCTGTCTGTGCTGCTCGCGGCGCAGACGGGCCCGACGCGCTCCCGGACATGCAGGCAGCCCGACTTTGTTCCACTAAGTCGTGACTAATTGGAGAAAAATGAACTTGAAGAAATGCGTCATTTTTAGAAGTAAAAATAACAAATGGAACACGAAAAGTATTTAAAGTGACATCATCAGAGAAATAAAACCGGAGCCACACAATTGATTGCCGCTCTCGGAGGGTTTGCAAGGAAAACATGCCTGTGTCTCCTAAGTTAGGGGAAGCACCAGTCAGGGGCTTCTTGGAGGACGTTCAGCTTGAGTGAAGGTGAGTGAAGGTGAATTATGGGACAGTCGCTTCTAAATCAGCCCCTCTGCTGGATGTTCATGCCTTTATTCACTGGCTGTATTTATAGTAAGTATCGCCGTGTCTGTGAGCGAGTGTCTTGGCTTGTCATGTTTTTAACCAACAGAACTTAGTGCTGTATTTTTTTGGTAATGTCATAAAAAAAAAAAAAAAAGGTGTTCTCCGGGAGCTTTCTCTGACCTTCCCAGAGGTGATGTTCTCCCCTGGGAGTATTATCTGTGAGGGTGTTGGGACAGGCGAGCTGCGTGTGCCGTTTGGGAGGCTGTAAGACCGGGCGAGGTGGTCACGTTGGAACGTGCCCCTGGTCTGGCATGTCACCCACACCGTGTGTGTTTGTGCCTCCTGGTGTAGATAACGAAATGAGAGATTTATGATATTGATGGTAGACATGAGTGGTGTTATCAGAATCTCTTAGATAGCTGGGTGGTCAACTTGAACTTTGTTTTCTCAGCAAATACAAAGTTGGCAGTTGGTTGAAAATCCAAGAGCGTGTGTGCAAACACAAGTGTCCCAGTCTGGCAGAAATATACAAAACTGGGGTCCAGGGCTTTGGTGTGGTTTCCATATCGCTCTGATCTTACATTTCATTAGATTAAGTCATTCCTTAGATTTTGTTGGTATATTATGGTACATTTGAAAAAAAAAAAAAATCTCAGTCTGTAACTCTTCCTCCAGCAACTCCAAAGCAACACTGCCACCTCTCTGACAGAGGAGGATGGGCTGTGCTGCATGTCCCTGCGTTCTTCTCAAATGAACCACTATTGTTTTTAAGGCTCATTTCTGGTTTATTTGTCAGCTGGCTTTATTAGGGAACCAAGAGTGGGATCTCTAAACATATTTTTCAAATGATTCTCCAGTAAAAGGAAGCTGTGTGGGTCTTTGCGTCCATAAATTCTCGTGTCTTTCAGCATTTCAAGAGCAGTCAGTTTGTGGGGTGTTCTTTGGTTCGTGGCTTATTCCCACAGCTGCCATCCCTCACTATTGCTTTGTGAGAGATAGGTTTCCCATTTGACAATATTTTTCTGCCTATTTATTGTGTTTGAGTTGGGCTTGGATGTCTGCCCCATGGCTGGGACAGCTGCAGGTGATGTGGGACATGGCCACAGCACAACCCTGGTCATGGCAGCCTGTGAGACTGGGCAGGGAAGAGGGACACTGAGGAATAAAAACAAGTCAAGGATGCTGCTTCAGTTTGTGCTGGAATTTTAGTAAAGTGGGGATTAGAGATGGAAAGCTAACGTTTAATGGTTGAAGGGGTCAAATCTCTTTCGTGCGGTGTCTGTGGGACAGGTTCCCCTGGTGTCCCTGCACCATGTGCAGGGGTCTGGAGCTGTGAAGCCCCTTGAGCATGGCAGGAGGAGCAGTGCTCCAATTTACTGTCCTTCTTGGCAGAGGGATGAACATCTCAAACAACTCATCACCTTGCACACACCCCCTCCTGCACAGCTCAGGGGCCACAACAGGCTCCAGGGCAGCTGTGGAGCTTGGCCCAGGTGAGCAAAGGAGAAGCCAGGAGGGACCAGGCCTGAGCAGCTGAGCTTCAAAGTGCTTTGGGAAAGGTCTTGTGCAGGCAGGTGTGAGGCTGCTTTTGGGAAGGATTAGCTGTGCTCCGTAACTCATGACGAGTCTGAATCCCTTTTGAAGGATTCCAGGCCAATGGTAATAACTTAATAATCTTAATAACTCAACTTTTGCTGTCACTTTCTCCATGACCTGCACACACTGAGCAGCTGAAAGAGCTATGTGTGTGTGAAAGGGTGCTACAGCTGTATTACTTGCTGCTTGTTTCCTCATCCCAGCATCCCTTCAATCCCTGTGGCACACAGCAGGCAGGGAGTGGGGCAAGGAGGTGGCAGCTGCAAGCTGCTGGCATTTAGCTGACCCTCCAAGGGTGACTCAAGGGTCAGCTTTTCAGTCTCTTGCTTCCATCTGGCAGCATCAGTAGCAAGGAAAAGGAAGAGTTCGCCCAGGGAAGCCTGATCTGGGGGAGGCAGTGGCTTTTTCACGCAGTGCCCAGCAGCCTTTCCTCAAGTCCCACAGTGCTTTCTCCTTCTCTTTCCTCTCCAGTGGTCCACAGTGAAGGACCATCTTAGCTGTGCAGTGTGGAGAGACAGTAGCTACCCCAGTGCAGGGCAGCAGGCACTGCTCCAGGGGAGACAGATCAGACTAACCAACACGATGCAGGCCTTTCAGCTCCCCCTCCCCTTCCTCCAGGATTTGTGTGTGTGTTTATTTTGTCTGTTTTGCCAAAGATAAATATGCTGATCTGAGGTCATCCTGACAAATTTTGCAGGAATGATGATTCTTCAAGCCTGCCGTGTTATCCCATGTGCTCCAACTATCAATGGGACTGCACTAAATCAGCTAGGATGTCTAAGGGCTGTTCCAGAAACATATTTAACTCTTCCCAGAGATGATCCTTTATGTCAAGTGATCTCCTGCTTTGAATACAAACTGATTGTACAGCAGCAACAGGAGCCTTTGTCATCGGACAGAGCAAACAAAGCTGGCAAATGCAGACTTAACCTTAACTCTGACCTTCTCTGTCCAGCAACATGGAAAGAGAGTTTACAAGGCCAACATCTGCATAACATCAGTGGTGGTTCAGATAATTGGTGAGAAGTGAAAGTTTAACACTCTAAATACAGCTCTGCATGGCTTGGCATGGGGTAATATCCAGGCCTAATTGTGGACACATGGGTGTGAATTTGCTCAGAAGACTCGCCTGGGTCTTTGGAGAAAAAGGGTTCGGGCTTATACACTGGGAGTGAATGAAGCTGGTTGAGATGGGAGGAATTTATTCTGTCTGCCTGTGGTGGAGAGAGTGATTTGGACCAAAACCAGCAAGTTAATAAAGGCAGAAGAGAGTAGGTTTTGGTAGGGTGTTAAGCCAGGCATTTTGGCAGAACCTTTGTTTTCCTTTTCCCAGTGTCCAAAGATAAAGCATGTGCGTGTGTTTCCTCTCAGATCCTGAGCTTGTGCAGATCACAATCAGTGTGTGCATTCAAACCACAGCCGGGCTGTAACTGATGACACTGCTTTGTGATTTCATGGAGGTTTTGTAAAACACTGACTTGATGTAGATCAGTTTGTGCTGGGTTTTGTTTTTCTAGCATCTTACACTTTGCTGTTCTAGCTGACAGGCGTACGTTTGTCTGTCTGTCAGGTGCATGTCAGAACGTGGATTGAACCTCAGTGTACCTGAAGGGAAGGATGGATGGGCTGCTCATGGGGATGCTGGAGGGATGACTCCAGGCAGGGCTGGTCACAGCCTGTTCTCAGGACCATGGTGAGGCTGGGGTTGCACGTTGTGATGGACACAAGTCTGAGAGGAATTTCCCAGCTGCTTGTACTTTAGTGTCAACCTATGTCCTTTTGGTGGTTTGGGCTTTTAGCTAGCCAGGTCTGGTCATATGTCTCTTCCAAGGCACCTGCAGGCTCAAACATGGGTTTAGAGATGTTGTTCTCACCAATGGAGATGAGTTTTCCAGTGCTGTGCAGCCCCTGGGTAATACACAAACTCATGGCACATCTGCCTGGGAGAAGATAAAACACTCCCACCTCTGAAGGGGTGGGCATCAGAGGCAGGAGGAAGGCTGGCATGGCTGGGCCCTGCTCTGAGGCAGTGCCAGGAGAGGCCTGGCCAGGGCTGAGCAATGCTGTTGGCAGCCAGGCTGGGGCTGGCTGAGCTTTGTCTCTGCTCACACAGGTCCCACACAGGTCCCACACAGGCCATGTTGTCAGAGGATGCCATGGGCCTGAAGATGTGATGCCACAGAGAAATCACTTAGTGGCACTTGGCTATCAGCAAAGCATGTGGGCTGAGAGCCATGGAGGGGCTCAGGACAGAGCCTGGCCAAGCTGGTTTTGCAAACCAGCAGCTCTAGGAAAGCAGGATCTATGATGCTCTGCTGGACCAGTGCTTCACCCTGACAGTGGTGGCATCCAGCAGGTTGGCTGGCTTGTCACTCAGCTCAAGGTGACTACATGTTCACCCAGGTAGAGCCCTCACACCAGCAGCTCAATGCCAGCCCGTTGCTCAGTGGGCTGGAGCACAGCTGCTCCTGGCTGCCCTGCCCATGTGGACATCCTGCTTTGGACACAGGTTCCTGCTCCTGACACAGCTGCAGGGAACAGCCACAGCAACACAGATGCTCCCTGCCACCAAGCCAGCCTTGCTGCTGCTCTGCTGGGACCTCAGGACAGTTGGATCCCATGTCTATCTCCTGCTGCACAGCTCCTCTCCCCCTGGCACGCTCACAGGAGAAAGCCTCAGACATCACCTGGAGAGACAGTCCCATTGCAGGCAGCAATTCTGCCTCTCGTGGGAGGATGGGTCCAAACCAGGGCTGTTTTCTGCCAGCCAGTGTGTGAGCTGGGGTGATCACCAGGTTCCTCTGGGACACACCGTGGCCGTGGATAAACACGTTTCACGTTTGCTCAGCTGCTGTTTGACATGCCACATCATCTGCAGCTGTTGGAAACCAGGAGTCCCTCCTCCCCATCACCCCTTTCCCAATTTGCTGCCAACTCCCCTATGGCCCCAGCAGAGCAGCCCCCATCCCCTGCACCATTCAGCTGCACCCACACTCTGAAAACCCCAGTTCTGGGCCATGAAGGGCAGGAATGAGCTGCTGGGGTGGTTGGCAGAGGGGACAGTGATTTGCTGCTGCTTCTTCTGGTGGCAGTGCCAGCTTGAGTTGATTGTCAAGCTGCTGACTCCCATCATGGTCACACACTGGGGTCAAACTGCCATAATGTGGTGCCTCCCTCTGCTGGTCCCTTTCACCACGTAGCCAAGGAGAACCTGGTGGTGCAGGGAGCAGCAGGCAACTGTCTGACCATCCATCAATGCTGGTTGCAGCAGGGACCTATTCCAGAGGGAGATGAGAGCACAGCTACTGCACTAGCTGAGCATGTGGGTCCCAATCACAGCAAAGGTGCTGGCACAGCCCAGGCAGGGAGGAAACCAGAAATGATTGGGATTTCACCTGAAAGCACTTAAGAGAGCTGAGAAGAGCTGGAGCAGGTGGGAATCTGCCCCAGTCATTCCCACTCCCAGAGAGGCTGTCAGGACTGGTGCTGGCTTAGAAGTTGAGAAGCAGTGATGGCCTCAGCCAGGAGGCTGAGCTGAACACTGGGAGAGCCTCCTGCAGCCTCAGAGCTTCCAAGGAGCCTGCTCTGGCCCAAGCAGTCCTTTTAGCTTCTTAAAGCTCTGAGGTCAGCTCCTAGGGAGGAGGATGACTCGTGACCACTGGTCATGGGCAGGGCTCAGAGCTTGGGCCACCAGAGCAAGCTATGACTGATGCTAGGAGGTCTTCTCTGCACTGATGATGCAGCCCCACTGCAGAGGATGTTCCTGGAAGCTGTATCACTAAGTGGGACATGGTGCTAGGACAGAAGAGAGGATTCTTTCTGACAGAAAAAGTTGACAAGCAAGATCACTGGGATAGCTCTGGCATGGCCTTGCATTATTTGAAGAGGAATTTCTCATCATGGGGTCCACAGGAGGGAGCAGATTTGCTGAAAGCAAGGCAGTGTCTCAGATGATGGTGTCACAGAGTGACTAGTGTGCATGGCTGCTCCCTTGGCAGTACTTAGAATGGTTTGGGTTGGAAGGGACTTTTAAAGGTCATCTAGGTCTTCCCACCACCCAAGGAAAGGAAACGGGGATGCTGGGGGTTTGGGACCAAGACTGTCTCATCAGAGGTACTCCAGCCATCACCCTGTAATGTAACCATTCCTCTAAAGTGTTAGCAAAGCAGTTTCCTTGAAAAATGAGGGTTTTCCAGAAAAAGATGATTCCCATACGTGGTGGGTGACAGCATCCTCACAGTGAGTCACTGCAGTGCTCAGAGCTCAGGCCTCCAGGCACGTAGCAAAGGAAGAGGACAGGAATGCAGCTGGGTCAGGCAGATTGCAAGTCAGATTGCAAGTCCCCTTCAAGAAGCACCGAAGTGCTGGTTGGTTGGATGTTTCCTGGGGCTCCTCCAGCCCTGTGGTGGTTAGGGAAAGGTGCAAGCCTTGAGCTGGCACTGCTGAACTGCAGGCTGCAGCACTGACTTGGAGAGTGCAGAAAGCAGTGGGCTCTTTACCTCTTCCTGCAAGGATGTTCAGCCTTATTATCTGTCCCCAGCTACGTTTCTTCAGATGGTCTGCAAAAGGATTTGGAATTCCATAGAGGTGATACCTGGGAGTCAAGGTATGCATCCTACTGCATGAGGGGGTCCAGATCTGGGTGAATGTTCAGGGGCTGAAATGACTGCTTCAACCATTGAGCTTGGGCTGCTCCTGGAGATGGACATGCTTGTCCTCCCACCTTCTGCCAGCTTCCCCTGAACAAACAAGGCTGGATAAACTTTTCCCCCTTTCCTTGTGGCTTAAGATTGGGCCAGGGAGTTTGTAAGGTTAGTGTGGCCCAAGATGAACCCCATATGTGGGGGAGGCTGCGTGGCCTGCCCAGAGCCACTCACCCATGGAGGAGCTTAGCTCTCGTGCTCAGAGCAGCTTCTGCCACTGCTGGTCACAGCCTTTATGTCTGCCAGCATGAGAAACCATTTGTAAACCTTTTGTCCCTGCACAAAACTATCATTAAGTAAGATCAGGTGCCCTCTGTGATGGTCCTTCAGCAGTGCCTGGCACAGGAGGCAAAGGAGAGGTGTTCAGCAGGAGCAGGGACCAGCTGTGCAGGGTGGCTTCCCCTGGATGAGCACTGTTTGCAGCAGGATCTGGGAATTCTGCATTGCTGTCTGCTGCTCCTGCATGCAAGCAACAGGAGAGCTATGGCAGTGAAACCTAGCCAGGTTGTCAACACTTCTTGCATCAAGGCAGATGCTAAGTCTTACAGCCCCCACACTGGCAATCATCATCACCCTCCTATGCTTCCAGGGAATTTCTAACACCTTCTTTTTCTCTAGACAGGCCTGGCTGGCAGCTGCCTGCACCCTGAGGCTGCTGAGTTATTTGTCTGCTAGGAAGGGCTATGAAATAAGCAGCAGAAGCAGAGAATGTGGGCTTTGAAGGCATGGTCCTCTGGCTGACAGCATTGCCCTGGCTCGTGTGGATGTTCTGTGTCTCTTGGCCTGGCTGTGTCAGAAGTCAATGACATGGTGCAAGTAATTTGGCACATGAGGGAGCTGTGAAGGGCAGTGATGGAGAATCCTCCCTTGGGGTGTCCTACAGCAAGATGGGCAGACTGCTGTGGCCTTGGCAGGGTGGTGCATGGGCCTCCAGAAGTCTTTGCTATCTCCAGTTCCTGCTTGTTGATGGGATGTTGAGTGCTAATTGCCTCAGTTTAAGGCAAGATGCTCTAATGCCTGGGACACTGGACCAGGACTTGGGAGAGTAGAGAACCATTCTCAGGTGAGCTACATAGCTTCTTGAGTTTTGGGCAGTCTCCAACCTCCCTTGGCTCACCTGCTCCACAAAGATACATCACTACAAGTGCAGAGCTCTGCATGTAGTTCTTCAATGTTGTGACCAGTCACAGAGAAGGTTCTACACAAGCTGGGGTCCAGCTCACCATGTGTACCACGAGCTGGTTACCATTAGGCTGCCTCTATAGGCAAGGAGGAAAGGCAGACATTCCTAAAGCATGGAGTGCCTAGTTTGGTTTTGGGGTCCCCTGAGGGGGATGACTCCTGCAGAGGGGATGCAGGAGTCTGGATCTGATGTAGATACCTACAGTGAGGGTCTAAATCTTTGTCCATGGGCAGAACCAGCCCTGACCAGGTGGTGCCACAGGGTGATGGAGGGCTACAGGTTTCCTGGCAGCCACTGACTTCTAGTCACCAGCTCCATCCTGGCATAAGGGGCAGAGCATGCATGCAGACCTTGCCAGTTCTGAAGGCCACATTTGTCACTCACAGCAAGGATCTATCTTTGCTGTCCAAACAAGTGCTGAAATTTGTCAGCAGATCACGGTCCCACGTGAGGCCTTCATTGAACATCTGCTCTGAATGTGAGATGTGCTTTGTACAGAGGACATGGAAGAGGCACAAGCAGTGGCATCTGAGGGAGCCTTGTGCCTTGGGGCACTCCCCTGGAAGGGATTATTGTTCAGCTCCATCTCATGTCCCAGGGAAGCTGCACTGCACAGCTGAGCTGTTGGCAGAGCTCAACAGGCTGCTGCTGCTCCTGAGGACAAAACTGCTGCTCCTGCTTCTTTTTCCCTTCCAGTCCTTGGAATACTTCCCCTTCCTTCTTGCAGGCAGCTATAGGATGCAGCCCAGGGCTGTTATATTGTGTGCAGTTATATTGTGTCTGCTGAAAAACACACATCCTGGTGGCAAGCTGTGCCTAGTTTCCAGCAGGAAAATACAGAAGAGGCTTTGATGTTTTACCTCGTGATACCTTGTCTATCTTGAAGACAAATTTGCAAACACAAAGGTGAAGCATCTGTTACTGATTCAAAGCACAGGCAGGATTGCCTGAGCAAGGGGATGAACTAAGCTGTGCAGTCCTGTGCAGAGCTCCATAGCCTGGGTGGGCTGTCCCTGCCTGCTCTAGATCTTGGGAGGTGCATCTGAGACACCCAGTTGATGCTCTGTAGCTGAGGCTGTGCCACTAAACCACTTTATCACCCTGATCAGTGGTTTGTTCCCATCTGGCAGGGCATTGGTTTTAAAAGGAAGGTGCACTGGAGACTGCAGGTCCTTGGTGGTTCCTACAGAGATGGCACTAATCTCTCCTCACCCCATTAGCTGCATCCTCCTGGGTAGAAGAAGCATATCTACATCCAGTGCCAAGCCTTGCAAGGGTGGAAATGTGCTGCCAGGCCCTCAGGAGGGTGATGGAGTTGGAAAGCTCTACTCAACCCACAGTGCTGGGGTGAGGGAGGACCTGCCAGCTTCAGAGTTCAGAGCTGAGCAACGATTTGAGCTGCAGCCACGGTCATCTGAGGCTGCTGATCCAGGTGCCAGGCAAGGATCAGCCTACCCCAGGCTCCAGGGTGCTGAGAACCAGGGGCAGCCCTGCCCTGCCCATCCCTCTGCTGCAGGCAGGGGTGGGTGGGTGCAGGCAGGGGTGGTTGGGTGCAGTCTGGGCAGCCCCTCCTTGACAGGCCTTGTAGCTCTGCTGCAGCAAGGCTGGTCCAGCAGCAGCAGCAGGGATCAGTGCCAGAGCTCTGTGCCACACACAGACCCCTGACCGATTGTCCCTGAGAGAGGTATCCATAAAATCCTGCATCTTCCCTGACTCTCTCTCTCTCAGTTTTACAGCTTCGGCTCCAGCAGAGAAGGACCCGTGAGCAGCTGGCAGACCAAGGCATCATGCCCCGTGAGTACCTTTCTCTGCCTTTTTCAGCCACTCCTGGCTCAGAGGGGTTGTGTTCATCTTGGGCACTGCTGGGGCACTGGGTGGCACCAGCTGCCTGCTCAGACCTGCTCAGCTCTGAGCAGATGGGTGCCAGGGAGGACTTTGCTTCCTGCCTTGTGGAAGTGCTGTGGTCCCTGGTGCTACACAGGTGGTCATGCTCCAAGTGAAGTCAGGAGAGATGCCAAGGTGTTGCCATCCAAACATTCAGCTGCGTTGCCCCCTGTCCCACAGGTCACTGTAGCAGAACAAGCACGTCCAACGTGTGGGTGCATCGTGAACCCTGTAGCACCACTGGCAAAATGATGATGGGAGCTCAGCCCTGCTCCATGGGCAACTCCAACCCGACATAGCTCAGGCTCCATGAATCCATGATTATCTGAGACCAAGGTAGAGGATTATCCTTTCTGCCTCATCAAGGGCCCCTCCTAAGATCACACCTTTCCACAGGCTGTGTCACTTTGGTCTCTCCTGGCTGACCTTACAGACTGTGATGCAGCTCTTGTCTAAACAGCAGAACAAGAACTCACTAAGAGTGTGGCTGTAGCTCCTCTGGCTGCAGCCTGCCCACCCCTCTGCCTTCCTGAAGGATTCTGTCAAGGTAGCCAGCAACAGACACCTCCTCAATCCAGTATTGCCAGCACCAGGAATTAAGAAAACTTGAACAGGACAAAAATCATGATCCTGAACTGATCCCAGACCTGATAAATGCAGGTTCTTTTCATTTTTCTTCTGTTTATTTGTTCAAACCTTTGAATTTTTCACTGCCCCCCACCAAAGGGTGAGCATTTCAATCACAGGACTCCAGCAGCTGGAGCTTTAAGCAAAATATTGTGACATCAGTAGCAGTTATTGCCAGCACTGGCAACACAGCCAGTGCCACAGGACTGCACTTCTACAAATGGCACCAAACATTTAACACCTTGCAGACCTCAGATTAGACCCAGTTTATTTGATGGCAGCTGAAAGGTATTGTCCTGTTGCTGCTTTGCACTGCCAGCTTCTAGGCTGGCATTTTGCAGCCTGGTTTCTGTCCAAGAAGGACTTCTCTTCATCAGAGAAGATAGTGAGACGACAAGGTGTAATGGTTTTAAACTGAGAGAGGGGAGATTTAGGTTGGATATGAGGAGAAATTCTTCACTCTAAGGGTGGTGAGGAACTGGAATGGGTTGCCCAGGGAGGTTGTTGATGCCCCATCCCTGGAGGTTTTTAGGGGCAGGCTGGATGACGTTTTGTGCAACCTGGTCTAGTGGTTGGGTTCCCTGCTCGTGGCTGAGGGGTTGGAATTGATGATCTTGAAGGTCCCTTCCAACCTTAATGATTCTATGAAGGTCATTTTGGAAAGCTTGAGCACAGTTCTCACTCTGAAAGTAACAGAAGAAAAGGCACTTCTGGCGTTATAAAAGTAAATGTACAAAATTTAACTGCTGAACTTGCCCTTAGGAGGAAGTATCAGGTGTCAGTGTTTAATATGAGGAGCCCCAAGCAGCTTCCCCAGGACTTGGACTTGTGCAGTCATTCCTGTTTGTTTAACCACACATCCTCATGCCCTGTTGTCTCTGAGGACCAGCAGGTGAGCTCTGGGAGGTGCACCAGGACAGGATCTCAGCTCCCATGTGTTGCAGGAGGGTGAGAAATGAACCCATAGAGCTGTAACCCTTGGTGACTGAGAACAGCTGTTCTGGAAGGAGGAGATGTGGGCATTGCTGTCTCCATGGTGAGAGTCAGGTTTGGTACCAGGCTTGGAGCATGTTCTTGATCCCACATTCCCAAAATCTGATAGACTTTGCACAAGGGTTGGTGTCAACCTGTTGCATAGGTTTTCTGCTGATGGAATCCCAGGACAGAGAAACTTTGGTTTTTTTTAACTGATCCAATTTATCCAGAGACCAGAAAAGAGCAGGAAGGCCAGAGTAACAGAATAAGACTGGACAAAAGCTTTGAGAGCTCAAAGAAACCCTTGCAGGAAGGGGAGCTGGTGCCTACAGGCAGAGCCTGCTGCGCTGGCTCTGTGACACAGTCAACATGAAATGTTGGAGGAAGTTTGAGGAAGCTGGCTGGGATTTGGTATCCAGAGAAGAGCACAGGGAGAAGTGTCAGTGTTACCTGAGCAGGGAGATCAATATCCCTACCAAAGCCCACTCTGTGTTTGGTTTGCCTGGAAAAGATGAAGGCCATTGCATTCCTGAGCTCTGTTCACACTTGCTTGGATGGTTCTCTGAGAAATGTGAGAACTTCAAGTGGCCTCATCACAGGATGGCAGGAACTGCCTGTAGGAAGATGCTCAGGAGCAGAAGGTGGTGCCATTGCACAAGACTTCAGGTTCAAAGCTAGACTCTTGATTGTCAGATGTTTTCAGGTGGTAAACTGAACAACTTGCTGGCACAACAATCAGTGCCACTGAGACAGGCTGTAGATAATAAAGACAAGTTCAGGCTGGTGGGCAAGGGCAGCCTGTGGGTTCCTTCAGCCCCATGGCTCTGTGTGGAGGATCCTCTGAAAGCCAAGGGGGATCCATGTTCCTTGGGCCATGGCCACATTCCTGATGCACAGGAGGGCAGGAGAAAGCAGAGCCTGCTCCATTCTTCAGGCTCCCTGAGGAGGAAGCTCCCAGTTCATGCAACAACACGTGCAGTTCTATTTTCCTGGTGAAACTGGTACAGACCCAGCGAAAGCATTTTAAATCAAGAGCAAGTGGGGTCACCTGCAGAGGGGCAGGCTGTAGGGCTGAGCATGGACCAACCCTTTCTCTAGACCTGCACAGGCACCTGCCCCAGCCAGGCCCTGCCCAAAAAGGGAGGCAGGCAACTGGCAGGGTCAAGGGTTCCTCAAAGCAAGGTTCCCCCTACTGTGCTGGCTGCAGAAATAGCTGCACTTGAAGGGAAGACCCTCTTGCTGTACGCAGCCTCCACCTCATCCTCTAACTCCAACCTTGGGGAATAGTTTCAAGATTCTCAACACCAAGCACAGCAGCTCTGCCCTGTTGTCTCCAGACCCTCAGCCATTGCAGGCTGACGTGTCATCATCCCCTGACAAGTTATCTGAATAACCAGTGCTAGCCATGTCTTTATTTGTTTTGCAGACTAATACAAGCTGCAGCAGCCACATAATTCCTCCAAAAAATCTTGGTAAATAACTAAATTCTGCACCATTTTCCTCTGGAGTAGCACGGTGTTTGGTCAGTGCCCACAGCACAGTGTCAGTGCTTCACAGTGAGCAGGGCTGTAAAGTCATCTCTCTTGCTAACTTCATCTTCTCATGTGCACCATTTTATTTTCCTTCTGATGAAACCAGCTGTCACAAGTCCTCCTGGCTGCTCACCAGAGCATGGCACAGTCCTGCTGGCTTGTCTGTGTGTCTGCTTTCCAAATGGGAGGAGCAGGAACGTGCCTCCCAGGTTTTACCATCATTCACTGGAGGTTAGGGAGGTTGTCCTGGGTGCTGACCTACCAAAAGCCAGTTCAGAGGGTCTCCAGACATTTTCTGGCTGCCCCCAGGCTTCTCTGATGGAGGATGTCCTGTGTGAAAATTATGTCTGTCCTTATTGGATTCCATTCAGAAGATGGAAAGAGAATCCCTGTTGCCAAAGAAGGAGTTGGAGCAGACTGTTTGTGTGGGTCAGGACACCTTCCCCTTCCCTGTCCCAATGGGAACAGTGGATTTTGCTTGCTTACAAAGCTGGGAAAGAATTTTTGCAGGATCTGAGAAGTATTAACCCCTTCATTGTGCAAATTCTGCTTGAATTTCTACTGAACAAGAGCCAGCAAGGAAAATGTGCAAGGTCCTCCATGACTCCAAGGACAGACTGCTCCATGGGACTGCTGTTCACTGCTCCAAGAGCCAGGGATTATTGAATTGCCTCCGGGAGCCCCTCTGGGTTAGTCTTCCTTGGTGTCAGGAGATGCTGAGAGCATGACCTGCTGCCTGGTACCTGGCTGGGCAGCTGCTTGGGGAGGCCCCACATCACACAGATGCTTCTGGGCAGGGGAACAGGACACACATCCAGTGAGAGGGAACCTAGAGGAGATGGAGGGTAGTCAGTGATGGACCAGGGAGGAAGGACCACAACTCTGGGGTCTTGCCTTGAAACACCCTTGCTGGAGGCTGTGCCCACATGGCCCCAGGAGGCCAGGCAGGTCTTTTTGGTTTTCCTGCTGGCCTCAAGGCTCAATCACCTGCAGGTTTTGCTTGCAGGCCAGGTCCTCTCTTCCCACCTCTGTCTCCTGGGGCTGTGGTGCCTCCCACAACCCACAGGATGCACTGCAGGGGGAAGCTGAGCCTGCTCCCTGCCACGTCCCACGGAGCACGTTGCGTTTCCAGCTTCACCCTCTCCCTGCCCTCCTGCCTCCCGCGCTCCCCGTGCTCCTCACCCCTCTGCTCACTCCCCGTGGGCTGGCTGGGAGCACGGGATTTCCCAGAGCTTCCCCCGAGTTATTTTTAGTCAGCACAAGAAAGAGAAGGGCTAGTTTGTGTTGCTATTTTTATAGCACTCATTAAATTGCTGGTGCTGGATATCCCGGTGGCTGCTCCTTCCGCTCCTGTGCTGACTGCTCCTCTTTCTTTCTCTCCTGTTGCAGCACTGAAAAGCCAACCCACATTCCATGAACAAAGAAAAAGCCTGGAGCGAACCAAGGTAACTCGGGAACATGTGGGGCTCACTTTGCATGCTGGAAAGCACCTTCCACCACTGTCCCCTCCTCTGGTGTCCTCCATCCAAGTCCTGTGGCCAAGGACGAGGCTCAGGGCCTCTTCCCTGCTTCCAGACATGGAGGCAGGGGGCAAGCCAAGGTTCACAAGTGCTCTGGACTCCCTTCTCCAAGCAGGGGAGGTTTGAAAGGGCAAAAAGACCATCTGGGCCTTGGGGTTTCACAGCAGCCCCTGGGTTTTCCATCAGGCAACGGCCAGGTTGTAGTTCAGCATGGCACTGGCACTTCAGTGCTGCCAGTAAACGTCCAGCCAGCTGAAGAGCTGTTTTCCTCTCCAGGCCAGGTGCACAGCTGGCTCCTCACTGTACTGCTGCTCTCCATTCCTGCTCAAGTCAATGGGGTTAGAGCATAGAATCAGGAATCATTTTGGTTGGGAAGGACCCTTAAGATCATGAAGTCCAGCCCCTCCACGTCCTTCTTGTCATGAGGGGCCCAGAACTGACCCCAGGATTCCAGGTGCCCCTTCCCCAGGGCCAGCACAGGGGGATGATCCCTGCCCTGCTCCTGCTGGCCACACCAGTGCTGGTACAAGCCAGGATGCTGGTGGCCTCCTTGGCCACCTGAGCACACCCTGGCTCATATTCAGCCACTGTCAATCAACACCCCCAGGTCCTTTTCCTCTGGGCACTTTCCAGCCCCTCTTCCCCAAGCCTGGAGCGTTGCCTGGGGTTGTTGTGACCCAGGTGCAGGACCCACCACTGAACCTTGTTGAACCTCATACAACTGTCCTTGGCATGGCCAGCAGCAAACAGGACTGAGGGAACCCAGCCTTTCAGCAAGTGTGCAGGAGGAATGCAGGTGCCCTTCCCCACCAGTCCCCACTCACCATCAGTGATCCTTTCTTTGAACCCCACAGTGCAGCCTGGCCATTAGCACACAGCCCATCCAAGGGGCTAAGTGGGCCAGGCTCTCCCTGGCTCCTTTATCTCACTGCACTCAGGCTTCCCTAAAGATTGCTGAAGGCAGAGATAAGTTAAGTAGCCATTTCCAGAACACATCAGAACTCTGCAATGTAATCACTTTTTGGGAAATCACACCAGTTCTCCAAGCACCCACCATCCAGCCTTGGCCAAGCTGGAGGGATGTCCACAAAAAAGTCAGTCATGCAGGTTTTGCTTGCACACAAGAGTTTGTTCCATAAATCTGCAAAACGTGCTTGCACTCACATGGAGAAAGGACCTTTGCAAGGAAGAATGATTGTGAAATGTGGAGAAGTTCTCTTCTGAACTTAAACACACTCCAAATTACTTGCCCTGAGTCTCCTGTGGTAATAAACGCCTAGTGTAAGGAACATAATATGACTCTGAGAAATTAGTGTGCTTACAAAATTTCAAGCAATCCAAAGTATCCTTGAAGTGTCATATATTTTACAGTTAAAGTATACATTTGGGTCTCTGTCTTTCTCTTCAAAGGCTGCCACTGGCTAGTTGCCTGGGGAAAAGGGAAGGATGGTCTAGTCTAACCCAAACTGTGTGCATTGTTGGAGTGTGCTAATGAAGACACTAATGAGCACAGCCCCTAACAAACTTACACTCCTTTGCAAGAATACCCTGCTTAGAGCTGTGACAGGGAAGGAGCAGCAGCTGTTTCTGGCTAATTACTCAAAGGCATTTGTTGTTTGGCTGATATTCCTCCAAACTAATATTCTGCAAACAGAAAGCAGATAACTGTAACCACTTTCATGTGTTTTGAAAGCTATTCTGCTTCAGCTCGTGCTAAAGGAACCCCAGATCTGAGGTCTTTCTCCACCATTTGCACCCCAGTGGCACAAGTGCAGCTTATAAACAGCAAAGGTCAGAAGGAACAGGTTGGATATTAGGAAGAAATTCTTCACTCTAAGGGTGGTGAGGAACTGGGGTGGGTTGCCCATGGAGGTTGTTGATGCCTCATCCCTGAAGGTTTTTAAGGCCAGGTTGGAGGAGGTTTTGTGCAGCCTGGTCTAGTGGGAGGGGTCCCTGCTCATGGCAGGGGGGTTGGAATTGATGATTTTTAAGGTCCCCTTCCAACCTGAATGATTTCATGATTCTATGAACAGAAATCAGAGCAAAAAGTCAGGTAAACACAGTGTTAGTGCTGGGTTCAACATGAACAGTCCCACACCTGCAGGTCAGCGTTTCAAGCTTAGGCCAAGTCTGGACCTGACCTGAGGGTTGGCTGGAAATGCATCCAGTGCATTGAATTGCACTCAGGTGCAGACACCAGCTGAGCTGGCACAGGAACCAGGCAAACCTACACGGGGTCCAACCAAGGGTTCAAGCTGGTGCAAACAGGCTGAGGGAAAAAAAAAAACATGGGGGGGGAAGCGTGAGAAATTCTAAAGACTTCAGTAAATAAAACGTCCGATATTTGTTTAAACATGTCACTGGCCATGTTTGAGGCTGGCATCAGGCCAGTGCAGCAGGCTTTGAAGTCAATGTCCTGTCACAGATGTCTGGGCTGGGGGATGGAGCCCGTCAGGCTCGTGGGGCTCCAGCACCTCCTCCCAGTGAGCTCAGCAGGCAGGGGTGCAGGGGACAGCCCTCCTGCCCCTGCCCCTCAGCAAAACAGCCCCATCTGGGTCATTCCTGGCAGATGTGTGACCCCAGAGGGACATCCCCTCCCCTGCTCCTGTGCTTTCCAACCTGTGCTCTCAGCAAGTGTCCCCTGGTTCCCAGCCCAAGCTTTTCAGCTGCAGTTTAAGGCCGCTGCCTTCTCTCCCTCATACATGCACATGCTGAACATTTTCCTTGTAGCACCTGTAAAAGCATTTTGCTCCCTGTGTCCCCATAGCCATCTCATCTCTGGACTGACCAGCCTGCCCTCCCTCCAGCCTCTCATTGGCCCCATCCCTGGTGGTTTCTGTAGCTGTTCTCCAGCCCCTTCCCCTCCACCCTTGCAGACACAGGGTGCAGAGCCTGGCCTGGCTATTCCTGGGGTCCATCTGACGTTCTTCACTGTGGCTCCTAGAAAGCTGCCTGCTGGTCTGGGGCTGTGTTTCAGCTGCTGATCACTAGATTCTTCAGAGCCTTTTGTATTTTGTCCCTTATTTATGCAGTAGCTAATTTCTGCTAAGGCCACTGTCCAGCGGATTAAGTCTTGGTCCACCCCAGTGCTGAGTCAGCTGCCTTAGCTGTGGCTCCCTGAGACCTGAGTGCAGCCCTTTCCAAATGTCCTTCTTTAAGCTGTATCAAATGTATTTCAGATCATTTCTTCAATTGCTCCAAATCATGTTGCCTTGTAATCTCTTATCCCTGAATGATTCAGAGTTAGGGAGTATGTCTTGTATCATCCAAGGCATTCATGAGTATATTGACTAGTAGGAAAAATTGCTGTGTAACATGACTTGATATATTCTTCTGTTTAGACTGTGAGCTGTTCTGAATTCCTCTGGTGACCCACAGCTATGCTCCTTTTTTAGGTTAGTCTTATCCAGACCAACTTTCTCTGGCTTGCATATGAGAAAGCCATGTAAGATAATGTCAAAACATGCTTAAAGTCGAGCTACATGACATTCATTGCTCATTCCTGCAACAGAAATCTGTCATGTCTCCTTAGAAGGCAATCAGGTTGGTGTGATGTGGTTTGGTCTTGAGGAATCTGTCTTGGCTCTTACTCAACTCCTTGCTATCTTCAAAATCCATTTGTATAGGTTGTTTGATTACTTGGTCCAACATCTTCCTAACTGGTTTATAATTTCCTGGTTTCTTCTCTCTGTCTCTTTTAAAGCAAGAAATCATACTCACTATTGCCCAGTTTCCTGGAGACCCACAGGGAGCTGCTGTTACTCTAGCCTTGTGTAGCTCAAACTGGGAACATTCAAATCATCTTGAGTATTCTCCACCCTGTTCTCCAACCTGATAACTGGAGTTTCTTCTCTTTTGTTGCTGAAGGTTCTTTGCTTGGTCATTGATTGATAAACAGCCATTTCTCTTTTTAGTGAAGATGGTTTAAAAAGGCATTAAGTCATGTAGCCATCTCAGCAGCATCCACAATTACTTCTCCTGTTCATGGAACACAAGACAGCACTTCCCATTGCCTTCTCCTGGCTACAGAAGTGCATGTAAAATCTTTTTCTCATGATCCTGTACACTCTGTACTGTGGATTTTCCAGTTTAGCTCCAGCTGCCTGTGCTATTATTTAATATTTATCCTTAAGAGTTTAACCTCTTTGAACTATGTACATTTTTTGTACTATTTCTTCTTGCATCTCAAATTAGCAAATGGCTGATGATTTGTCTCTGTCGTGCTCTAGCTTTTCTTCAGCAGGGGTTCAGGTTATATTTGTGTTCTTGAGGCCAACTGCCCTCAACACTGATTTTCTTGGCCCTAATGGAAGGTATGATTGTACCTCTGCAGGCTTTTCTGTTCCTCAAGCTGTGAGGAAGCTGGCACAAGGCTTCAGGACCATGTTCATCACAAGTACAGCTGCAGTGACCTGCAGAGTGGATTTTCACATAACTGGGCTGAGCAACCACAGAGCATAGGAGCTTGCAGGAAGGCTAAGCCTCAAGGCTGACCTGGCTACAAAGTCTGGGTATCTCCATGACTTGCTCATCCTGATCCCTCATCCCAGAGTGCCAGGCTTCCCATGGAGCCATTGCCAACAGCAAGCTCTGCAGCTGCCCTCGTGCAGCTCTCCAAGGCAACCTGGTGTGCTGAGCCAGGAGCAGATCCACTGCCCCCAGTGAATAGGTCTCCTCCTTCCCATGAGCTCTTTCTTGTAAAACTGCAGGCATCAGAAACCCAAGGGAAACTGGAAAGGACACAGCTTTGGGGTGGGGATAGTGAGCAATCAGCAGCTCCACACATCATTCCCTTTCTGAAGAACTTCTGTCCAAGAACAAGCTGGAGTCTGAGTGAAAAAAAAAGCCATTTAGGAGCTCACTCAGCCCAGCTTGCAATGAATCCAAAAGAACCATGGGCACAGGGACAGACACTCTCTGTACCTGGGTGCTGCTCTAGCCAGGTAACACTCTCTGTGTTTGTGTTCTGCAGACTGAAGATTATCTCAAGCACAAGATCAGAAGCAGGCCTGAGCGATCAGACCTGGTCAATATGCACATTTTACAAGGTAAGGCTTCCTGAGCTTCTCCACATACTCCTTTGTGTCTCCTGCCTTGTGAGTCACGTTTCTCCTGCCCCACTCGGGTTCCCTTCAGGACTCTCGTCATGATGAACTTTGCCCCAGCTGCTCGTGAGAGGCAGGTTCAAATGGGCCACATGTTGGGTGGAATTCAGTCCAGAGCTGGTCTTCAGGAGGCAGGACACACACTTATTCCCTGACAGAAGACCCAAGGCCATGTCATTTTTGTCCCATCTCTGGCAAGGACACGTATAAGATGCTCTAGAGGACAGTGGGGTAGAGAACAGCTGTGAGAGACAACTCTGTGACAGAAGTGCTGAGCTCTGATCCTTGTAGCTGGGGCATGTATTGTCCAGGGCACTGAAATCAGGTGGCTGCAGTGCCTTCCCAGTGCTGGACATCTTTTGGTTTTCCTTAATCCTTGGTGTTTTATGTGACACTTGGCTGTGAAGCACATCCATATGAAAGGGTGAGCCCTGCCATCAGTGCCTAAGCCACAGCCACTGTCCCCTCTCCTGTCCTGGTGCCCCCCAGCCAGAGAGCTGGCACTGCTCTGCTGCACCCTGTCACAGGGAGCAGAACCTGCAGTGTCCCTCTTATCTCTGGAGATAACCAGCTCCTTGGGAAAAGGGAGGATGTGCAGCCTCTCTCCCCAAGTCCTGCCAGGCCCCTGGAAGAGGCAGGTCACTCCCTGGCCACTCGAAGTGGTGGCTTCTGCTCTCAGCATCAAGTCCCTGTTTGTTATTCCTCTGGCAGGCAGGAGGGCTGAGCCAGGGGCTGTGCTGGATCAGTGCTGGCTTTGCCCTTGGCTCTCCATCCCTAAGAGGAGCAAGCACCATTGCCCAGTGAACAGGTGGGAAGAGTCTTCCCCTTAGGTTAAATAATAGAAGCAATATGGACTGGAGCTGAGGCCTGTGAACAAGATGTGGAGCCAGCTGCAGTCACCTGGCATGGGGAGGGCCAGAGAGACACAGCTGGAGAAGAGCTGGAGGTCTGGCTGTGTGGTGGGTCCTGCTCACACCTCTGTATTTCATGGGGATGTTCCCTGGCATGTCATGGACTTACATGTCCCTTTGGTTCATAGCAGGACCTGAAGATTATTTCATTTGGCTAGCCAAGACACCTTGTGTCATCTAAATTCTCAGCTGAGTTTGGTAGGGCTGTAGCTTCCAGATCTAGCTGCCTTTGTTGTTCTCCTCTCCACTCTTGTTTTTTCCCCTGAAGGCCTGGAGCACCATAGTCATTCCACTTCCAAATATCTGCTCCCAAAGACTCAGCTTTCCATCTTCCAGTGTAAGGCATTTACTCCAGTTGTCAAACACTGTTAAAGGTTCTTTTTTCCAGCTGTTCCTCAGAAGTAGGGAACACAAGGGCCAAGGGTTTCCTGGCAGGTGGGAACCAGAGTCCACTTGGACCCTCATGGCATTGACAACTTCTAATGAAGTTTCCATTGCAGGTCATTCCAGGGCCTCAGAGGGGGGATGCTCCAGCTGCAGGCTGGGTTTTCAAACCTAGGCTGGTAAACAGAGGTTCCCACTTGGGAAGGGAGAAGCTGGACCTATGTCCCAGGAGGTTCAGAGGAAGACCCATGTTCCAAACCCCACCAGCCCTGCTGCCAACATCCTGCTGCCTCTCAGCCTCAGAGCACCTCTGGCTGTGCTCTGAGCAGTGCACAGGTTTTGGCCACAGCCCAGAAAGGCTGTGCTGGGGTGGGAAGATGCTCTCACCCATCACTGTGCTTACAGATGCCCCAGGTCCCCACCTGATGCCTTCCCTTTGGCCTTTTAGACTCAGCTGCAGAGGGATCCATTCAGTCTACCCAGATGAAGCTGAAAAGAGCCCGACTGGCAGATGATCTCAATGAAAAGATTGCTCTCAGGCCAGGTCCTTTGGAGCTGGTGGAGAAGAATATTATTCCTGTGGACTCAGCTGTGAAAGAGGCCATAAAAGGTAGTGGGAGTGGGGACATGGGTGGTGGTGTGTGGGTGGCACAGGGCAGGGGCTGGCCAAGCGACAAGGACACACCACAGGGGCTGCAGGCAGTGACCAACCTGGGGTTAAGAGCTGCATTTATTGCTTAGATCTGATTATTTTCAGCAGCCCAGTCCAGCACAGCCAGTTCTTTGAGCAATGGCCATGGAAACATGCACAGTTGTCCAGCCATGTCTCCTCAGAAAGAACCTCCCTTGGTAAACCCCTTCCTTCCCAAAATCTTGGAGTGCATAAAATACTGCTGGAGACAGCACAGTCCTTCCTCCCCTGAGTGGGAGAGGACCTGGCTGCACTCGTGTGGTTGTGAGGCCATTTGGGATTCTCCAGCTTGTGCCCTGCCAAGTTCTACATCCCAGTATGTGGAGGTGAAGTGGCCTCAGGCTCCTTTTCTTCCACCAGTGCTTAGTGGCCCAGCAGAGCAGGGTGCTGCCTGGCTGGGAAAGGGGAATCAGCCCTGGGGTGCCAGACTGCTGGGCAATATGAGGAGCAGTATTGCCAAAGCAGGGAACACTCCTACCAACCAGTACCTAGCTTCAGCTTGGTTTTCTTCCACCACCCACCCCCATCTAGAGGAGGGAGGCAGAATCCTCCACAAGTGTTTCCCTCGTGCTGCTGCAGGGAGGCTGGTGTGGGAGCCAACATAGAGCAAAAAGGTGACTCAGATTTTGACTCAGGCCCCAGTGCCAGGACAAGAAGGCCCAAAGGAAGAGAAAGGAGCAGGAAAGTCAAGGAGGTCCTGTGGTGCCAGGACAGCAGCCTGCATTTTTGAAGCTTGGGGGCCATCTCTGCATATCCAAATTGTCCCTTGGGTCTCAAGTGTGTCACTTGGGAGATGCTTTGCCCCCTGAGAAGTCCTTGTGCTATTGCTCCTGGTTCCTCAATTCATGAGAAGATTTCCACTGGCATAATGCCATCTGAAGGGCTTCTCCTGGGGCTCAGAGAGAGGAGGGGGCTTTGAATGACAAGAGCAGTGCTGAAAATGGGAATTGGACAGGAAGCACTTGGACTTTCATTTCACCTCAGAAACCAGCATAAATGACATGAAGTATTCCAGGCTGTGATACCCTGCCCTGCCATTGTTCCTGCTCTTGGTTTTTCCTTTGTGAAGAGCTCACAGTGTTTGTCCTGCAGCTTCTCCAGGCTGGTCCTTGAGCTGCTCCATTGCCAGCATTTCACAGCTCTTGCCTTTGAAGGTGAAATGTTCCAGGACTCTGTCTGAAGAGGAATATTTAAGGAGAGTTCAAGTAAAATCTCCCCGGCCACTTATCGAAGGAGAGAAGAGTGGAAAATTAAAAAAAAAAAAAAAAAAAAGAAGCCAAAAAGTGTAAAAAATAATCCCCCCCTTTATAAACATTCGTGGCAGCCTGAGCATGATTTTATCCACTGGAGCTGAGGTTTGGAGGCTAGGCAAGTGTTCCTGAAGTTCAAACAGAGCTTCTCTCCAGCTGCCTTGTCAGGAACTTGTGGTAAACAGAGATTTACAGAGCAAAATCATTAGAATCTCTGGCTTAAAACAATTTGCTCAATTTTAAATTTCTCCCTTTTGCAATGACCTTCTGTCACATTGCTGGGGAAAAAAAAATGTGTCCTGTAAGCCAGTTTTATCCCATTTAGGGTGAAACGTGCAGCACGTGAGGGTCAAATGACTTTGCTTGGTACTGTTGGGTGCTGAGGTGATGCACCTGCACCAGGAACACAGTCCCAGCCCTCAGGTTTCTGCAGAAGCCCCAGGCTGAAGGAACCTCCAGCTGATTTTCAAAGTCAGAGGTGACTTGTGGTGCTGATGGTTTGGGGTGAAGAGCTGAACACAGAGCAGAGATGAGCACTGGCACTTCTGAACTTTAAGCCTTTTGTTTTTGCAATACCAGAAAGATGACAGGGTTTAAAATCATTTTACTTTAACCTTGGAATCTCGACTGTTTACACAGTGGAAAGTTCAGCTGACGTGTTCCTCTAATCACCTCTGGCAGGGTGAGCAGAAAGTGCCAGACCCCAACTGAAAGCACGAGTGTCCCAGTGACAGGAGGCCGCCAGTGCCCGGCATAGCTGAGCAGTGATATAAGAACCTTTTTTTACCAGGTCCTTGTCATCACTTTGTCCAATGTGCTGGAGAGGACAATACCCAGTGCCTCAGAAACAGCCCCGAGCAAACACCATCCTGCCTGAGATTACAGGGGAGACAGGGGATGGCAAAATGATAGGGTCAGCCTGGGGCTGGGTGAGAGCAGGACAGATAAGGGCAGCATTCCCAATGCACAGGCCCCCGTATCAAGCAGCAGGATGCAGCACATTCCTGTCATGCTCCGGGCTGCCACTGTGTCCTGAAGGTCCCTTGGTCTCCTGGCTTTGGCACCCTTTCCTAGTGCACGCTTGTTAAATGCCAGTGCAGCAGGGAGCCTTGCAGACCCACGAGTCCCCCCCTTTGCTCAGTCATTTTTTCCAAGAGAGGATCCTCAGGCTTGTCTGCAGGCGCTGGGAGCAGCTCCCACCCAGCCACAGCCCATGCAGCACTGCAGTTCCTCAGGGGACGAGCTCAGGTGCCACCTGTGATGGAGACAGGACAGAAGGAGCCTCAGAGGGGCTCTCCACAGGACACCTCTTATATACCCGCCCCAGGTGGTGGATGAGCAGCAGCTGGAGCTCCCTGCCTCCCCCCACCCCGGCACCAGGAGCTGGAGCAGGCAGAGATAACCCTTATCTCTCAGACAGGGGCAGGGGTCAGAGCAGGAGGTGTGTGTCCCTGGGAAGGTGCACATTCCTAGACCAGCAGCAGGGACAGGTGGAACCTTGTTTCTGGGCCCTTCCTACTTCCCCATTTGTCACCTCGCTATCGGCGTGCCGAGCTGCCTGACAAAAGCCAGACACGAGCACAGGGAGATTGTGGCTGTGGCCCTGCTGCTCCTTCCTCTGTCCCCACCTGCAGCCCTGCCAAGGCTCACCAGACCTTTTCTTTTTCCACCCTTTATTTATCAGCAGAAGCTGGAGGCCAAGAGCTCTTGCCCATCTGAGGAGGAGGTGGTGTGCTGGGAGCTTTGTGGGGGGGAGAGGCAGCATCTGGGGCAGTCAGGGGGGTGGATCGAGGCACGTTGTGTGGGTGAAGCTTGTGGACGGGGTGGGGGAGAGGATCTGGAAGCCTCTGTTCAGCTGCAGCAGGGTCCAGCCCGCTGGGTCTTGTGCCATGATCAGGTGGATTTCAGCCTTAGTTCTGCTGAGGACGGGGTCCCACACGTGGTGTGGGCTCGGGGTTGGGGTGCTCAGCTGATGGATGGGCAGCTCTAACTCCCCAGCTCAGCCCAGAGGTGCTGGAGGACAAGCAGAGCTGCTCCTGCACCAGCCCCACCTGCCTGCAAAAAGCCTCCTGCCCCTGGTGGGCCAGGCTCCTTGCAGGACTCCTCTCCTGAGGGATGTGGTCCATGGCAGGGGCCAGGAAACGATGCCACCTCCTGTCCCACCAGCCTCAGCTGCGGGGACAGACCCAGGAGCTGCCCCTGTGCACGGCTGGGGACAGGAGGTGTCCGGGCACCGTGTCCTTCACCCGTGGCCGGGTCTGGAGGCTACAAGGTTCACCCCAAACCTCCTCCCCAGCTGGACAGGGCCCTGACGGCTGCCCCTTCTGCCCCGCCAGGCACCCAGGTCACCTTCCCGAAGCCCGCCGATGCCTTTGCCTTCGAGGAGGACAGCAGCAACGACGGGCTGTCCCCGGAGCAGGCCAGGAGCGAGGACTCCCCGGGCTCCACCGAGTCGGCAGCGGCCACCAAGGTCCCCGAGCCAGCCCCCGCTGCCCCCGCGGGGCTGCCCCAGGTGCGGGCGGGACGGGGCGCGGCCAGGGAGCCGCGGCAGGGGCACGGGATGCGTGGGGGGCACGGGGGTGCCTGGGGGACACGGGATGCGTGGGGGACACGGGCTGCGCGGGGGACATGGGGGTGCGTGGGGGGACAGAGGGGTGCGTGGGGGGCATGGGGCTGAATGGGGGACACGGGGCTGAATGGGGGACACGGGATGCGTGGGGGACACGGGGCTGAATGGGGGACACGGGGTTGAATGGGGGACACAGGGCTGTGTGGAGGGACACGGGATGCGTGGGGGACACGGGGCTGAATGGGGGGACACAGGGATGAATGGGGGACACGGGATGCGTGGGGGACACAAGGGGGCTGCGCGGGGCTGCTGCGCCGTCTGCTGGCCGCACTGGGTACTGCAGCGTGCGGGGCGCTCGCCGGGACGGCGGGTGGGACTGGGGAGATGTGGGATGAAGGGGGAATGGGGAGGGACTGGGGGGGCTGTGGGATGGGGAGGGACTGGGGAGGGACTGAGGGGGATGTGGGATGAAGGGGGAATGGGGGGGGATTGGGGGGAATAGCCTGGACTGGGTGATGGATGGGGAAACTGGGAGGACTGGGGTGAACTGAAGTGGGCTGGGGTGGGTGACTGGAGAGACTGGGGCAGTTCAGAAGTGGACGTTGGAGACCGGGCTAGTCTGGGGGACATTAAGGGACCAACGGTGTACGGGGGAAATAGAGGATGCAGGGCTGAGTGGAGACTGGGGAGGACTGGGATGGACTCAGGAGACAGAGGGTCTGAGAGGGCAGTGGGATAGCCTGGGAGAAGTGGTGATAATGAGCTGGGATAGACGTGAAAGGACTGGGATGGACTGTGGGACTGGGGACAACATGTGGCAGGGGGCTGGGGTACCAAGTGCAGGCAGAGGCTGTCCAGGCTGGCACCCACAGCCCCTCTCCCTGCAGGACCATCCCCACGGTGCTGATGGCCACGCAGCAGAGCCAGCCTCGGGACAGGGCAGCAGGTGTGACAGCCCCAAGCAGGCAGCAGGGCAGGAGAGCCCACCCCTCCCAGTGCCCTCTGCTGTGAAGGTAATGCCTGTGCCTGCAGGCTCCTTGGGAGAGGGGACAACCCCAGGGCACCTGGCTGCATCTGAGCCTCAAGTGCCCACGTGCTGCACCCCACCTGGGTGGGAGGTCTCAGGGTTTGGCCTTAAGGCTTGGAACAGTGCAGGGAGACAAAGCTTGCTGTGGACAACTGCAATTTGACTCATTTTGTAATAGTATAAGATATAGTTTTGTACCCCCTGAGAGGTGATTGCTCAGGTCCTGGGGCTAGGAGCAGAAGGAGATGCAAGGCAGCACTGAAATACCTTCCAGGCCAGAAGGGATGTTCTCCATCTCGTGTGCTCTGCAGCACAACTGGGATGTGACATGACCCTGAGGGAGTCCCCCACATACAGGCTCAGCAGCTCTTGGAGCTGGAGTGTCAGGATGCCAGCAGGAGCTGCCCTCTCTGGCTGGAGCTCTTCTCCTAACTAATCCCTTTCCTTCTTGGACCAACAGTCCAAATCATCCAGCGACAGCAAGAACCGTCACAAAAAGCCGAAGGACACCAAGCCCAAGGTGAAGAAGCTGAAGTACCACCAGTACATCCCCCCAGATCAGAAGGCCGAGAAGTCCCCTCCTCCCATGGACTCAGCATATGCCAGACTTCTCCAGCAGCAGCAGCTCTTCCTACAGCTCCAGATCCTCAGCCAGCAGCAGCAGCAGCAGCAACAGCAGCAGCAGCAGCACTTCAGCTACCCAGGGATGCACCAAGGCCAGCTGAAGTGAGTGGCAATGTGCCAAGAGCAGCCTTTAGCCCTGTTTCCCTCCCAGCTTTCTCTCCCCATACCCATTTGTGCCCATGCAAAGGGGATGGATGCATGCAAGGGACACACGAAAGCTTGGGAACATTGCAGTCCCCTGCAAGGCTGCTCTGGCTTTGGGCACTGCCTGGGGACACCTGAACTACTGGTGGGTCACCAGCAATCTCCTTACTTCCCAACCTGGTTCTTCTGGGGCTTTGTGGTCCTTCAGGTCTCACACGGGAGAGAGCAGCCCCAAGGGAGCAGAGAGATGGCACACTGAGGGGGGGTTGGGGCTGGGGGGGCAGACAAATTACCCCAAATCTCCTTTGTTATTTCAGGCAATCAAATGAGCAAATGGTCAAAAGTTCAAATTCTTCATCAACTTCTGTCAGCAACACCCCTCTCTCTCCTGTGAAAACCACCTTTTCAGGCCAGACTTGTGTCTCATCTATCAAGCCAGGCCCTCTGCCATCTAACCTGGATGATCTGAAGGTGAGTGCAAAACCTTGTCACTGCAGGAGCAGAGTCTGATGGCCTGAACGTGCCTCACTGCCCCTGAAGTGTGCAGGGCAGTGCCACTGCCTGGCAGTGAACACACGTTCCAGAGCCCCAGACCAGAGCCAGCACACTGTGACCAGCCCCAGGAATCCATCCCACTGGGTCAGGAACTGGCCAGCAGGGTGGTAAACAGGAGTTTGCTGCTCTGTGGGTGGTGTGTGCACACATTGCTCCAGGCCATGGATCCACAAAGCTTAGGTCTAACTTGAGAGGGCTGCCAGCCAGGCCAGCAGGTTAAGGACCAAAGGATGATCTGTGCTGCTGATCCTGCAGCTCAGGGCTCCATTGCTTCTCTGGTTTTATGGTGGTCATCACAGATACTGCCAGCAGCAGCAGAATCCTCCAGCCAGGAGCTAGGAGGGAAGCTTAGCCTCCACTTGGTGGTCATTGCAGCCAGGCCAGCTCAGCCTTCTACACAGGCAGGTGTCTCCTGGAGCCTGCAGCTACAAGCACTGCTTTGAGCAGTACACACATCTCTCATGTGAGCAAGACAAATTGTGAGGGGGAATCACTCCCTTCAAGGGCTTTTTAATACTTTGCTGATGGAGCCTCAGCCATGAGGAAGGACAAGTCTTGAGGAGCAGAGACCTGGGGGCAATGCTCATTATTAGAGAAGGAAATGAGATAGAAATAACGTTTGACGTAGCAATGCCCCAGCTCAGGTGCCTGAACCCTGTGCAGATGCCTGACCATGGAGTGTCTAGCTCCAAGGTTGCAGTCTCTGAGCTAAAGGATGCCACCAAGTAGTTCCTGCTCTGTGGGTAAGTCCTCTGCTGATGTAGAAACGTACTGCTAGGATGGGGATCTTGGGTTATGTCTGTAGCCCAAGGAATACTGCTGGTTAATAGAGTCCTGTCACAGTTCCTGGAGGAAGAAGGAAGGTTTTTCCCATCAGGAAAGGTTCAGGTCCTGCAGGAGGTGCCGTGGTCAGTGCTGTGCATGGTGACTGGCGACTGCAGGTGACACAACGAGCACCTGCGGTGTCAGCGCTTTGAAGTGGGAGCCTGTGACCTGAGACCCCTTGCTAGACATGTTCGGTTTCTAAAAAGCTCATCTGCCCCTGGTGTCTTCCTTCCTAGGTGTCAGAACTGAGGCAGCAGCTCCGGATACGAGGCCTGCCCGTGTCAGGCACCAAGACGGCGCTGATGGAGCGGCTGCGGCCCTTCCAGGAGTGCGGCAGCAGCGCGGTGCCCAACTTCAGTGAGATCACCACTGTCACCTTCCCCGTCACTCCGACAAGCACCCTGCCGAGCTACCAGCCACAGTCCTCCACCAGCATGTTATCAAATGGCTTCTACCACTTCGGCAGCACCAGCTCTACCCCACCCATCTCTCCAGCCTCCTCCGACCTCTCTGTGAGCGGCTCTTTGCCGGACACGTTCAACGATGGACCCATGTCTTCTCCACAGTTTGGTCTCCAGCCGTCTCCGGTTCATGGCAGTGCTGAAGAAAGCCTCATGAGCAGCATGAATGGAGGGAGTATCCAGCTTGAGCTGGAAGGGATTGACACAGAGAAAGACAAGATGCTGGTGGAGAAGCAGAAGGTCATCAATGAATTGACATGGAAGCTGCAACAAGAGCAGAGGCAGGTGGAGGAGCTACGGATGCAGCTCCAGAAGCGGAAGAGAAGCAACGGCCTCGAGGAGAAGCAGCAGCCACCTCAGCATTTCTTTGGGGTTCCCATCAAGCAAGAAAACGCAGTGTCCAGCTGCCCGTTTGCATCCAAACAAACTGCCTCCAAGGGCCAGTGCAGCAGCTCGGAGAAGCTGAGTAACTGTGGGGTGCCGCAGCTGCCGCACGTTGTAAATAGCCACTGCTTGGAGCCTGCAGGGCAGGGCACCGTCACCTCCTCCACATTCCTGAGCCCGCAGTGCTCCCCCCAGCACTCTCCACTCGGGGCTGCCAAGAGCCCCCAGCACATCAGCCTGCCACCGTCCCCCAACAGCCACTACCTGCTCCCGGTGTCCCCCGGCGCGCCGGCCGAAGGGCGCAGCGGGTCCCCGCAGAGCAGCAGCTGCCTGCGCACCTCGGTAAGGGGGAGAGCAGCCCCCGTGGCATCAGGGTGCTGAACGCACTGGTGTCTGTGGGCAGCCAGTCAAACGTCCCAGTCTGAGTCCTTTCCTGGCAGGTGGGGACTGCTGGCACCCTGGGGGGGCGGGGGGGTGGCCCGGGGAGCTGCAGCAGCAGTGGGGCTGGCTGGAAAGGCAGAGAGCAGCCCAGATGGACAATGGGTTGGAAGCTGATGGCACCACGGAGTCCTTTGCAGGGCAGCTCCTGGGGGAGTCCTGATGCCACCGCACCCAGTTGCCCTGAGGTGTCTCAGCACAGCCCTGGCACAGCTCCTCCTGCCCCAGGAGAGCCCTGGCACAGCTCCCTTCTTCTCCAGGGGACCCCAGCACAGCTCTCTCTGCCCCTGGGTGAGCACTGGCAAAGCTCCCTGTGTCCTGGGAGAGAATCCTGGCACAGCATCCTCTGCCCCTGGTTAAGCACTGGCAGAGCTCACTCTGTCCTGGGGACACCTGGCACAGCTGCCTCTGCCCCTTGTTAAGCATTGGCACAGCTCCCTCTGCCCCTGGGGAGTACTGGCACAGCTGCCTCTGCCCTAAAAGAGCCCCAACTCAGCTCCCTCTCCCCTCAGGGGAAGGCCCTGGCACAGCTTTCTGTGCCCCTGGGGGAGCCCTGGCACAGCTCCCCTCTTCCCCAGGGGACCCCAGTATGAGCACTGGCAAAGTTCCTTGTGTCTTGAGAGGGTCCTGGCATGGCTCCCTCTGCCCCATGGAGCCCTGGCACTGCTTCTCCACCCTGGGGAAGCCCTGGCACAGCTCCCCCAGCCCCACAAAGCCCTGGCAAAGTTCTGTCCACAGTAGGGAAGCACCAGCATAGATCTCTCAGTCCCTGGGAGAGCCCTGGCACAGCTTCCTACACCCAAGGGACAGCCCCACTGCAGGGCTTTCAGCACCTTGCTGAGGCATTGCAGCTCCTAGCAGTGTGTGAGGGGTTTTGAACACAGGGTCGAAGTGAGGGGGGGGGCTGTTATCCCCATCACATGGGAAGCCTTTTCTTGGAAAGATAGAGCAGGGTCTGCAGTCAGATAGAGCTTCTGCCTCCCCACCAGGCAACCAGCACAGCAGGGTTGTCCCTCATCATCCAGCACTCCTCTCAGCCCTCTGGGCAGTTCTGAGAGCTCGGAGAGGGGCACATGCTGCCAACCCACAAAAGCAGCACAGTTACAGGTTGGGTGGAGAATGGATTGAGAGCAGCCCCAGCAGTGGGGCACGGAGCTGCAGAGGTGGCTGGGCTGGGGGGCAGAGCTGTGAGGGCAGTGGGACACAGTGCTGGGAGGTGACACTCCAGTGGGGCTGCCTGGGAGTCTGGGAATGCTCGGTGAGCACCATTGGGAGCAGGGGCTCCTTAGGGGCATCCCCAGCTCATTCCTCGCTGCCTCAGTGCAAGAGGCACCACAGAGGGGGTGTCCCCACAGTGTCCTGCAGCTCATCCCACTGTGACACCCCCCCGGGTGTTCTGCTGCCTGCAAGGGGCTCCTGAGGGGTGAGGGTCTCTCTTCAGCCACAGCTCCCTCTCTGTACCTAGCCAGGGCCATCCCCAAGGCAAGGATAACATTCCCTCCAGAGAAAGGTGGCCAGGATCTGCCTGGCCCTGCCAAGTGGTCTCACTGCTGCCCTGGATCCACTTCTGGGGCTAACCTGCCTGCAGGATCCATGCTGCAGCCCCTGGTGCTGGCTCTCCTGGGCTGAGGCAGCCACGGGCAGCTGGTGGGAAAGGACACACAGGGGCCTGGAGGCAATGGGGACAACAGCTGGCAGGCACTGGAGCTTCAGATGAGGTCCCTCCTGGAAGAGGGGACTGGCAAAAGGCTGGCACTGCTACTCGGGGGTTTTGCAGAGGCACAGCCAAGGTGCTGACCCGACCGTGACTCTTGGAGTGGTCTTCCCTGGCCTGGCCTCTGTGAAATGCCCTGGGCAGGTTGTGATGGAGAGGCTCCCCAGCAGAGGGGCTGGGAGGCAGCGGGCAGCTGGAGGCAGCTCAGCTCTCTCTCCCACTTGTTATCTTCATGGTGGGACCGAGCACCAGGTGCAGCATCACTCCTGTCCTCCAGCAGCAGCCCAGCCCTGGGGCTCAGAGCTGAGCTGAAGGACCCAGTTTAACCCCCTCCCATCTCCTGCCCACAGGCCAGACACTTTGTTTGACCAGACCAGCTGGCTTGACCCACAAAACCATTTCCCTGGCACCACCCAACGGGGCTGAGCGTGCTGGGCCTCCCTGTGCATTGACTCCGTTTCCCTGTATTTCCCCCACGCAGATGGCTACCCAGGCAGGTCAAAAGTTTTCTATTCCACCCCCAAGTTTTTATAAGTCAAGCCCAGCCCTCTCAGAGGTAAAGCAGCCTCCACCCTATGAGGATGCAGTAAAGCAGGTAACTGCATGATTTTTCTTTTCTACAAGGCTCGGGCTGAGCAGGGTGTTCTTTTGTGGTTCCTGTAACTCGTCTGCAGGAGTTACAACCTGCTATGGGGTCTCTGGGCAGGACAAGCCTGTTTCCATAAGGAATGGGCTTTTCTGGAGGAGCTGGTTGCTGGATGACTGACACACAGCAGTCAGACACCAAGCTGGATGGGATAGTATCTTCTATGCCAGCCCATCCCAGGGTCTTGCCATCCACACAAATACCCCAGGTCTTCTGTGTACTCTTTTTGGGGTTCTCAGTGCTATGGAAGAAACAGACTCTTGAGCATTTCCAAGACACCAAGAAACCTCACCTTCCCTCAGAGCCCATTAGCAAAGTGCCCCCCATGCCATCTGCCTCCCTTCACCTTCCCCTGGAGTGCTGCTCCCACAGGGAGGACGAGGTCCATCCCCCATCAACCCCTTATTTCTTCTGAGTCTGGAGCAGCCTCAGTGCTGGTCATGATGGCGCCTTCAGGAAAATGGAGTGATGCTGTTGGCAGCAATAAAAATGGGCTTATGCTGCCTGGCAGGGAGGGAGGCAGAAGGTCCTTCCAGTCTCTGGTCAGGGAGAGGAGGATGATGAGCTGCCCCCAGGGAGCTGCAGGGAGTGCAAGGAGGAATATGGCAGTATGAGGTGGTGGGTCCTGATGGGCCTGGGAAGGGACAGTCTGTGGTAGCCACTGAGCAGAAGCAGCAGGGCTGGGGGAACCTGGTGCTGTGCTCCCCAGATCTGCCCTGCTTTTCCCAGGGCCCTGCAGTGGTTACCTGAAAGCTGCTGCCAGCCCTGTGCTGGGGGTGGCACGTTCCCTGCACAGGAGAAAGCCATTGGTGGGGTCTAGAGCCACCTTACCTGGCTGGTGGCCGGAGGGACTCTCCTAATGTCCTCTCCTCTTTGTCGTTTGCTTCAGCAGATGACACGAAGTCAGCAGATGGACGAGCTCCTGGACGTGCTGATTGAGAGTGGAGGTACACACTGCTTCCCTGCTCCCCTCCAGGGCTACCCTCTTCCTCTCCAGGGCTTCCCCTCCCAGCCAGTGTCAGCCCATGGGGCTCAGCATGCCCTGTACCCCCAGCAGAGCTGCCCAAGTTGAGCACAGCTCTCGTTTGCCCTCCTGGTGCTGGCAGCCACCGAGACGGACCCCAAAAGCACCTTGACCCTCCCAGAACCAGCACCCACCTGTGCAGAGCTGGTGGGGTGCTAGGGCTTGGTTATGGCCTGTGCAGACTGCAGAGAGAGAAGGGCACAGCGGTGCCCCCACCCTCCCCACACTCAGCCCCCAGTGTCCCCCACCATTCCCAGTGCTGCCAGTGCCACCCCCTGCACAGAGCACTGCTGCTGCCCTCCCCTCTGCAAAGTGTCGCCTGTGTCCTTTCCCACGCACGGCCCGTGCCCTGTGCCCAGCCCCATGGGGACAGCTGCCAGTGCTCCTGCCCTGGGGACTGTGTCCAAAACCAGTGGAGACGAGGTCAGAAAGCAGGAATGTGTGAAGCTTCCCACAGGGAGGGTGGGTGAGCCGTGCCAAGGGGACCAAGTGGGGAGCAGGTCATGCCTGAGTGCCCAGCTTGGGGGGTCTGTGGTGGTGGCCCCGTGCCCAGCAGTGGTGGGCACTACCAGAGCACCTCAAACCCCTCTCGTTTGTTGACAGAAATGCCAGCCAATGCCAAGGAGGATCGGTCCTGCCTCCAGAAAGTACCTCAGATAACTGTGTCGACGGGGAACTCCAGCGCTGCTCACCCAAAGCCACCCAGCACCTTCGAGCAGGTCTCCTCAGCCCAGCTCTCCTTCGAGCACTGTCCAGGCAGCAGTGATGCTCACCTCGAGGTGCTGCTGAACAACCACAGCCCCCTGGGCAGGGTCAGTGAAATTGCCCTGCTGAAGATGGGGGGAGAAGAGTCCCACTTTGAAGGGATGATGGAGGGGTTCTCCGGCAAAGCCGCGGATGAACTGCTCACCTCCCAGGAGATTTTACAGACTCCCCTCTCACCCATGGAAACCCAGCTCTCCCCTTCCCCTGCTGAGGGCTCGGGTTTACAAATGAGCTTCACTGAGTCTCCGTGGGAAACGATGGAGTGGCTGGACCTCACCCCCCCCAGCTCTGCCACTGGCTTTGGCTCGCTCACCCCCACGGGGCCCAGCATCTTCAACATTGATTTCCTAGATGTTACTGATCTCAATCTAAACACCAGCATGGACCTGCACCTGCAGCAGTGGTGAAAGGGCAGGTGCTGGAGGCAGGGCACTGTGAGCCTGCAGCAGCCAGGGCGGTGTTTCTGTCACGCTGGGGGACACAAAGGGCTAACGTGCCACTTCCAGGGGAAACTGGAGTCATTTTCCCAGCGTATAAACTTGTTTGGATTTGGCAGTTACTGGGAACTGACAGCACAACAGCTCTGGTACTTTAGTTTTCCTCCATCAACACGTTCCCACAGAGGACACCAGTGCCTTTAACAACACTTTTTTTTAGATTGACAAGAACTTCAGTTTTGTTTCTCTTATCTTCCCCCCCCCCCCCCTCCTCCCCCAGTCACTCTCATGGAGCAGCTCATGACAAAACTGTGTGGTGAGGAGACCTCACCTGGGTGGAATTGGGGAATCCTGGAGAGGAGAGCCCATTGCTGGCCCCTCCTCTACCCACCTCCTGCCTATCCAGCTCTTTAGACAATCCTGCTGGGCTCCTCTTGGCCATGCCTGAGCCAGGGCTTTAGGAATGGGGAGGCTCTGCCCAGCCAGGGCCACAGGCACACTTCTCCATACATCCAAGCTCGCCTCGTGTCCCTTTTCCTGCCCCCAAAGTGGCTTTGCCCAGTCCCTGCACAGCTCTGTTCTGGGTGGATGAGAGATGGAGACTGTCATTTTCATGGTGGCACCTTGTCATATCCTCACGGTGCCTGGGGGGCCCAGGAGCCATCCCAGTTGCAGTCTGAACTGAGTCAGGCTGAAGCATGTGGCCTTGGAGGCTTCTCTGGATGTTGGAGGCAGCTGTTCAGGCTGTAGGTTCAGGTGTCAGCGGGACGTGGCCTCCCCGTGGAGCTGCCATGGCCCCGCTGGTCTGGTACAGGTGGAGAGATGTGTTACGTGTTTTGGTCCAAGGTAGGAGCAAGTTGTATAGAAAACAGAGGCAGGCTTTGGAGGGGCTGTCCTTTGCACAGCCGCAGGGCAGGATGGATCTCCAGCACCTTGCATGGCCGGGGAGCAGGGGGAGCCAGAGACGGGCACTCGGTGACCTGCGCGTGGGGCAGGGATGAGCGGGGCCCGATGAGCGGTTTTGTGTGAGCATCTGCTTTTGTTCCCTCCACTTCCCTGCCATCCATCCCCCCGTCCTTCTCCCCAGTCCTCCTCGATCCCCAGCAGTCATCCCCTTCTCCCCAACTCGGCTCCAGCATCACTGTTCACGCAGCCCAGGGCAGGGCCACCTGGAGAACAGCTGTGAATCACTGAGCCCGGAGGAGCCAGTTCTCCTGGAGCCAGCAGAGGTGGATGCTCTCCTGCAGTGCTGCCTCCCGCCTGAAGTCACCAGCATTTCTCCTGTCAGTCTCTGTGCAATATCCTTCCTCAGGCACCAGCAAACGAAACAAAACAAGGAGCCTTCCCTTCACTTCTTGGCTTCCACCAAAACCACCAAACCCGCTGCAGACTGTTTGACGGACACTTCTTTGCAATCCTGGTTCTGCCAAAGTAAATATTGTCGCTGACAAAGGTTGTTAAACTATTTACAGACTGAGCGTATTTAATATTTGTGTTACTGGAAGGAGAGCACAGGGAGACCAGCAGCTGGGAGGAGGCCCAGCAGGAGGGGCTGGTGGGCAGCCCGGCTCCCAGGGATGCTGGAGCAGTCGGAGGAGCCTCTGCAGCCCCTGCTGTGTCTCCAGTCGGTGCCGTTTCTTTGCATGCTGTATAAAGCACGTGGCAGTAGCTTTCAACTCACTATTTAAAGCACCACTTTCCTATTGTACAAACGGTCACAGTGCACTGCTAGGATAGACCAGCACAGGTTGCATTTTTTGGTTGTTTGTTTTTTTTTTAAAGCATTTCTTTTTCTAAAGAGAGAGAGGTTGTTTTTTTTTTTAAGCCGGTCTATGGGGAATTATTCATAGCACTTGAAGGGGAGCATTGTTAGCTGCTACACTGCCTCATTGTACAGGCCTTTCCAGATCATTTTTCTCCTCTCAGCAAATGTACTTCCTGATTGAAGGGATGCTGTCAGCTTCAAACCTGTAAGCAAGCACATTTCCTTACCTATGTTACCAGCAACACCTTCATTATTAAAAACCCCTTTGTCTTGCCACTCTGCTCCCAGTTTGCTGTTTGATTTCACTGGCTGGGGCAGCCACTGCCAGCCCAGCTGCCACCTTTTGCTATCATCTCCATGCCCTAGGGCAGCTACAGCCCTTGCAGGAGCAGAAGTATTTCCCTCACATCAACAGCTTCTCCTGGAAGACTTCTAAACAAGCTGCCTGGAGCCACCTGTTTTCTGAAGGCTTTTACTTCTGTTGGCTTTGGTGTTTGGCTTTGTTCCCCTGCAAACCCTGCTCCTGGGATCAGTGTCCCCTTCAAAGGCAGAGGTTGGTCCCTGCCCAGACCTCTTGGCAGTTTCCAGCAGCTCCTGGTAGCAGGGGGCTGCCAGGGGGCTGCCCAGGGGCTGCTGGATGCAGGGCACAGGGGGAGGGATGGGCAGAGCTGCCCCCCCACACACACACACTGAACCTCCTGTTGCCCACAGGTGAGTGGCAGAGGGTGGAGAGCTCTCCCTGGGGCACCCTGGCTCCTTCTTCCTGGGAGACACCACTGTCAGTTTCCAGTTTCATGGCACGTTCACTTGGAATCCAAGAGTTCCTGGAACATTCTGGTTTGCAGAGAGGGACTGGCTCTGTGTCCACGGCCAGGCTAGAAAGGGGAAACAATCCTGAGCCATTCATAGAATCATGGAATGGTTTGGGTTGGAAGGGACCTTTGAGACCATCCAGTTCCAGCCCCCTGCATGGGCAGGAACACCTCCCACCTGACCAGGCTGCTCCCAGCCCCATCCAACCTGCCCTTCAACACTGCCAGGGATGGGGCAGCCACAGCTTCCCTGGGCAACCTGGGCCAGGGTCTCACCACCCTCACAGCCAAGAATTTCTTCTAGCTCATCTCAATTTCTTCCTTTTCACTTGAGACCATTTCTCCTCATCCCACCCCTCCCTGCCCTTGTCCCAAGTCCCTCCCCACTTTCCTGGAGCCCCTTCAGGCACTGGAAGGTGCTCTAAGGTCTCCCTGGAGCCTTCTCTTCTCCAGGCTGAACACCCCAGCTCTCCCAGCCTGTCTCCAGGGCAGAGCTGCTCCAGCCTCGGATGAGGGGAAGGCAAGGAAGGGAAGTTGTGTCTGGGCTCCAGGGTGCTGTGTGTCACCCCCCTGCCCTTGCCCCACCAGCCTTTGCACCCATGACCTGTGGGGAGTGCATGGGGGGCAGCAAATTAAAATCTCAGAGCATGTTCCTGCAGCTGCAGCTCTGCTGGGACCTGGGTCTATTTCTGGGATTTCTGCAGGTGATGCCCCCTCTTTCCCTGTGACCTTCCCAGGGGAGGGGGGAGACGGGGGCTTTCGTAGTGTTCACATCAATCTCGCTTTAAAAAAGACCTGCAGTCCCTGCCTTTTCCCTCACTGGCTGGGTTGGGGGGTTTGCCTGGGAACCCACTGTCCTGCCTGGCTGCTGAGATGATGGATCTGGCCCTAGGGTCCAAGATCCTTGGGAGGATCCTCGGTGACTGGGAGCGATCCTTGTGGGCTGACACTGTCCTTGTGTCCCACTGCCTTGGGGACAGTCTGGGCTTGTCCCTCGGGAAGCCTGGCAGGAGAGAGCAGAGGCACTTCCCGAAATCAATGCGTCCTGATGGCAGTATTTTTACAAGCCTCACCTTGATTCTGGCCGTTTCAACCTCAGGACTCTCCTCTGTGGCAAACACTGAAGTAAATTAAAATCTGATGAGTCGTTCTGTCTGGTTCCAGTAGGGGGAAGGCACGACCACATTTTTTTCCTCCCAGCCTCAGAAATTCTGCAGCCAGCTTCAAGTCTTAGCCCTCATTCTGCTCATCCACAGAGATTCCAATTCATGAAGAGCCCTGGTGAGCTCCAAGAGGAAGAGCAGAAATCCCGTTGTGTTTGGGCTGAGGGAAAGTGTGCAAACACAACCTTTGGCATCCCAGTTTGAGGGACAGCTTCAACCTGTGTTAAGAGGAGCAAAAGAAAGCAATAACTTTGCCTTCCAGGACAGTGCCTGGAGATCAGGGAAGGATGTGAGGTGATCATCCCCCTGTACTCAGCCTGGGTGAGGTCACACCTCAAACACTGTGTCCAGTTTTGGGCACCTCAGTAGAAGAAGGACATGGAGGTGCTGGAGCAGCTCAAAAGAAGGGCAACGAAGCTGGTGAAGGGCCTTGAGAGCAAGTCCTTTGAGGAGCAACTTGCTGCCTGAGGGGAAACCCTGGGATTACTTGCCAGAGCCCTTCCACCCTCCTGCAGTTCAAAGCAACCTCTGCAGCTCAGTGCATGGTTCAGTCTGTCACACCAGGTGGCAGCGTGTCTCCCTTTTTGCCTTAGAGGGCTTCAAACCAGCACGTCTTTAGAGACCTGCAACTTGCAAGCTGTGTTCCCAGGACTGGTGCTGGGCCAGGCACAGGCACAGCCCCAGCAGCACAGAAATCCATCACCAGGGTGAAAGTCACCTGCTTTTTTAAATCTGGCTTTGTTGCCACAATTGCCTCATTCTTGCTCATTGTCAGGCTACAGTCCATCAATGTACCCCAATTTGGACCAGCACAAGGAGACAGGAGATGTCAGGACATGTCCTGTGATGTGCCATGTGACAGATTTCTAACAGCAGCATTTTCTTTCTATAGGACCTTTACATATGGTCAGCAGAGGACAACAAGGTGTCTGTAGCCACATTACCTACCTTACTTCAAACCTTACTGCTTAACCCTAGTCTGGAACCTTTGATAGGATTCCAGGGGAAAGCCTTGCACTGAAAGCACTCTACAGCAGAGCAGTGGTGGTGCAGGACGAGATGCTTTGCTCAAGGAACAGGGCAGAACTTGCAGCTAGAAAGAAGTGATGCTCAACCTTTATACCACAGGGAGCTGCAGTCTTGGAAGCATCAGTGCACCCAGCATCTCCACCTGCCAGGTGGAGAGATGACAGGGTGCCAAGTTTGGAAATGGACCACGTAATCCTCTACTAAACAGTTGTTTTCCTTGTGAGTTCACCTAATGGAGCTGCTTCTTGTATCTTCTAGTGTTTCACAGATAACCTTTACAAATAGTCACCTTTCCTGATGGAAAATGTTCTGATCAAGGGTGTCAGGAGGCAGCAAAAGGCAGGGCTACTCCACAAGGGTGAAACAAACCAGGAGCTTTGTAACCTCAGCAGAGGTATCAACATCCTAAGACAAGGTGAGGTGATGAACCAAGTTCATCCATGGAATTTTGTTAGCAGCAATAGGAGATGAGGCACACATAGTATGAGGAGACAAGGCCACAACAGAAGCCTGAGGTCCATCCAAGCAGCAGAGCTGGAGATAGGTGAACCTACAACATGGCTCAGACACCTACAACATAACTTAGACACCTATAACATAGCTTAGACACCTATAACATGGCTCAGACACCTACAACAAAGCTCAGGCCTGAACTTAAATGGTGCTCCTGGAATGATGGGCAGAGGGTGTGGGCTGAAGCCCTGCATAAGGCTGGTGAGGGCAGTTAATTCCTGTTGGTGCACATAGGGGCCTGATAGACAGTGATCTGCTGGACCTGTCTGCATCCATATTGGCCACTGTACAAAGACAAGAAGAGACAATTCTGCTTTGCAGGGCTTCAGATGGACAGAGGGTTGGACAGAGAACCAGGCTGCAGAAGGTCAGAGATGCTCATGGTGATTTACACTGCTCACAGAGTGATCCACACAAGACCACTGAATAGGAGGAGTCATAACTACTGCTGTGAGTCAAATGAAGAAGTTAAACTTACTCTACAAGCTGAATGGGCTGAAAGTGTATTTCATAGAATCACAGAACCATTCAGGTTGGAAAAGACCCTGGGGATGCCTGAGTCCAACCATCATCCCTGCTCCACAAAGGTCTCCCCTAAACCACGTCCACCAACACCACATCCAAACAACCCTTAAACACACTCAGGGATGGTGACTCCACCACCTCCCTGGGCAGCCTGTGCCAGTCTCTAACCACTCTTGCTGTGAAAATTTTTTTCCTAATGTCCAGTCTAACCCTGCCCTGGTGCAGCTTGAAGCCCTTCCCTCTTGTTCTGTCACTGATCACCTGTGAGAAGAGACCAGCACCAACCTCTCTACAATGACCTTCAGGTATTTGTAGAGACTGATGAGTCTCTACAACTGATGAGACTCCTCTCAGCCTCCTCTTCCTCAAACTAACCCTCACAGGTCCTTGTGGCATCTGTCCTGCAGGAGGCCCTTAAAAGCAAAGCTGAGTGCCAAGTTGAAGCAACTGATTTAACTATTCAAAACTTCCCTGGTTTGCTGCACAGGGACCAGGTACCACTCTCCCACACGGCTTCATTAAATACAGTGGCAATCCCTGAACTGATGATCAAGACAACACAGCCCAAGGAATGCTGCTGGCATGCCTTACACTGCACTAACCTCACACACAAGTGAATTTTCAGCAGTCAGGATCTTCTATCTGGACTCCAACCACAGAACTACTCATGTCACATTTCTTACTCCAAGAATCTTGCTTGTATAAATTACTGTCTCCAGCCTTAAACAAATGAAAAAAAAATTACAAACATGCTCTGGTGAAGTATTTATTGTAGGGACAAACAGTCCAGCCTTACTGGTTATGCTGCATGCTCTGTTTGTACAAGTCCCTGAAAGCAGAGGATGAGACCATCTAACTCTGATTTTATTTTGACTTCCTGTTTTATAATGTAGAAAACCAAACACTCACTGTCCTGGAGCTACAGGACAAGTGATAGTCCTTTTATTTATGGACCTATGGGGTTTTTTTGTAGTCTTAGGAAATGCTTTAAAACTTTATCATTTGCCTGGTGGCTCAAAGAGACTAGGACCCTCTTTTTATATCAGCTGCTTAGATGACTTTTCTAACCTGGTAACAATCCTGACTCTCTTGTCACAGGTCCAGGTTTCCTGAGCTCTTCTCACTGCCCTCCCATTTTCTGGGAAGTCTATTTAAAAGGGAGAAAGGTTGTTGGATGGCATTGTGGTTAATTCTGAAACACGGAACTCAAGTCAGGACACCCTCTAGCACTGCTCCCAGTTCTCAGGGATCTTTCATGTTGGTTCACATTATTAAGAAAATGCCTGCAAATGTGTTACAGTTTTATACTTAATAGCATAATTAACTGCCTGCTTGCTGTGGTTTTTACCTATTTTGATGGAAGATGTGTAGTCTATGCCTTTTTTTGTCCTTTGTTGCTATATGCTTTTCCTCAGTCTTCTCTATTGCTGAAATAAATTCATTTTTGCCTCCCAAGCCTATAAAATGTAAACATTTGGCTTAGGCCAAAGGTCCATATAGTCCAGTATCCTGGCACAGACAGTGACCAGTATGTGCCAGTTTCTTAGGGAAGGATGGGAAAAGAAAGCTTTGTCACAAAATACATTGTGATTTGTACCTAGATTACACTTAGATCCCCTGGTGATCCCTGCTCAGGGACTCTCTTGCCCCACAGTTGCAGAGTTGCATTTCAACAGCACTTGGCAGATCTTTTTTTTTCCTCCCATGAGTGGATTCTGGAACTCACAGAAACTTCCCATAACATTAGGTAGAAAACAGCTGCACAGCACAGTGATGGATGATATGAAGCATCTCCTTCTGCTTCCTACTAATCTGCACCTCTCCACATTAGTTTTTTGCCTTCGTTCTGGCATGAGAAGAGCCTTCTGGAGTCAATCACCTTACAATTCACTGTCATGTTCCTTCCCTCCTGCCCCAATCATTTGGTTTTGAAGGTCAGCAGTTCTGATCCCAAAACCCTTCTACTATGTGCCTGACCTAGCTCTGCTCTGTCCTCTTCAGACAGGATGAACAGAACTGTACAGTGTTTAAGATGCAGGGCCACAGAGGACAGCATAATGCCAAGTGGCTATTTCTTTCAAAATAATCCATAGCACACTCTTATTTATGTTGCTTTTTCTCCTGACAGCTCCTGTACCCTGCAATTCCTTGCTTCTGAGTTCATATGAACTTCAGCTAACAGAGATAAGTGTGTTGAATTTGCTGCACAGAAGTTGTCCTGCAGTGCATATAGATGCTCTTACCTAAAATAGTAACATTGAAATCTGGAGGAAGATCTGGATCTTCTATAATCTTAAAGGAAACCAAACATACCCTCTGCTGACTTGGTCCAGGAAGAGGGGCAGTCTCTGGGAGAGGGTTGACAGCCCAGGGCAGCTGCTTGGCAGTGAATGCAGAGATGCTGCTGGGCTTAAAGTCAGAGCTGACTTCACAAAAGGCAAAGAAACAAGCTGAACAGCAAACAGGGAGTGCAGTGATGGTTTGGCTGTGCTGGGAGAAAATAATCATTACAATGTGATGAACATGACAGACAAGGAAACTGAACCTTCCAGATTTGGACGCCTGGTTATGTGGCAGCTGCAATTTCATTTCCTGGAGCTAATTGCAATGACAGTTCACAAGCAGCTGCTTCTCACTGTACTTCTGTGTGACTCCAGGAATGACTGCAAGGATACCTAAACACATCTTACTCTATTACATTAAAGTTGTATTTTCTCTCTTTTTTAAAAAACTAGTTGCTATATTAGTTCATGTTTGCACTGTACCAAAACAGAAACTGTCTTCTTCATAGGATTCAATGAGGTGGCACATTGTGTGACTCTGCCTTCCTTCACTTCTATTGGGTGTCTGGGAAGTGAGTACATCAAGCATGACATCTCTCTTCATCTACCAGATTTAATCTATATTAAAAATAAAATAAAATACAAACCAGCATTATGGATTGCAAGGCATAACTGACAGAGAGCTCTCCAGACTGGAGTGTTTGTACTCTTCTATTTGAGCCTTGGAGGCACACACCCCTCTATGTAGAAGCAATATTTTTTAAAAAGAATGCAAGTACACATTCATAATTAGCATATAGTTGACATCTCTGGCCATAGAAGGAGCCATTGTGCCTGGAACACTAGGCCTTATGTGTAGTAAAACACAGAAATTTATAGAATGTGTCAGAGCAGATTATTAAAATTCCATAAACCTTATTCATACAAATCAGATCAGTGATCACAATCCAGCCAATGGGAATGCTCTGTTGAACCCCACAAGTTATTTTCAGCTTGAAATTTGTCATAAAGGTTTTGATGGAAAGCAAAATCCTTGACAATAGTGTTTAGGGTGAGTTGTCTTTGGTGTCCTGAGCATGAACATCCCACTTAATCTCAATGGACTGATCCAGCAGAGACAAAACTCCCAGGACTATGGGAGGATGGGCTCTCTCATTGAGGCTGGAGCCCAGAAACAAACCATGTCCTGGGCTGCATCCCCAGCAGTGTGGCCAGCAGGGCCAGGGAGGGGATTCTCTCAATCTGCTCCACTCTCATGAAACCCCACCTGGAGAACTGTGTCCAGTTCTGGGGTCCCCAACACAAGGACATGGAGCTGTTGGAGCAAATCCAGAGGCCACGAAGATGGACAGAGGGCTGAAGCAGCTCTGGTGACAGGCTCTGGAGACAGGCTGGGAGAGTTGGGGTGTTCAGCCTGGAGAAGAGAAGGCTCCAGGGAGACCTTAGAGCACCTTCCAGTGCCTGAAGGGGCTCCAGGAAAGCTGGGGAGGGGCTTTTTACCAAGGTATGTAGTGAGAGGACAAGGAGTAATGGCTTTAAACTGGAAGAGGGAAGATTTACATTAGACATTAGGAAAAAATTCTTTACTGTGAGGGTGGTGAGACCCTGGCCCTGGTTGAGCCAGCAGATCTACCCCAGTCACAGGTTAGCAACATCCACATTGACATTGTTCTCAGACTAGGAAATCTGAGACAAGTGGGGTATTTACAGCTTCCTCCTTGCATTGCACATCCCAGAGATGTGTAGAGCCTGGAGGTGAAAGATCTTTCAAAATACTGTGGCTGTTGGAAGACACTGTCCCAGTGGATAGCTTTCTAAATCTCACTTTCTTCAAAGACTTCCTCAGTTGTCTCTCCAGTGGTGACTTCTCCTTCACTGCTGTCTGACATGCTGGCCCGTGGATGAGACTGGAGAGCACAGCCTGGCTCTGGGCTGAGATCTGTCCTCTGCTTCTCCAGCACCTGCTGGAGCTGCATGTCCCAGGGCTCACTTGCCTCCAGGCACAAGTGGTGTTTGCTGCCAAGGTGCTGTTTTCTTCGTTTCTGTGAATATTTCCTGAGGTATTTTATGTTTTCCCCAAGAAAGCAGAGCCTGCAGCCAAAGGGATATGCCAGCAGGAAGCGGGACCACTGCTTCTGGAGCTCTGCTTTCACCTGGGAGAAGAAAAGAAGTCTGTCCACAGTGATGTCTTGTGACCACCCTGCAGTTCATGAACCCAAATGCTAGGTGTACAACGAGAGGGTGTGTGGAAGTGCTGAGCCTCCTGCCCCTTTGGGGTGCCCCTCTCACCTGGGAAGGTCCTTGGAGGGTAGGAACAGACTTTTTTGCTAAGCCCATTTTAAGCGTCCACCTTCTGCACTTTCATTAGGAAAGTTTCTTCCTAGCCCCTGAATATCTGACACACTGTGATCCTCATAGTGTGTGTGGGAGAGCTCAAGTGGCTTTCTTGTTTACAGTCTGAAGAAGGAGGAGGAGGAAGGCCCAAGGGCTGTGGAAATGAGGACCATGCAGATGGTCTGTTTTGATAAAGCTTTTTGTCTGGCAGTCTGTCTTCAATGCTCAGCACTGAGTGTCCTGCTGCCTGCCCCCCCAGCCCTGCTGCAGACAGAGGGCAGGACCTCAGCCTGTCCTGGATCTGACCAGCTGCCCTTGGGCTGAGGGTTCTGAGGGACCAGGAGGCTGAAGGCCAAAAGAGCAACTTTTAACTGCTGATGAGCCATGCTAGCAGGTCTGTGACCTTCTCAAATGTCACACAAGTACTCTTGTACTGCAGACAAGTGCCAGCTCTTTCTATGAATAGCTCCAGGTCTCCTTGTTAAAAATGAGGAACATGCAAGCCTAGCTTTTCTGTAAAGCCCATCTTGTTTGTTTCACTGGTGCCTTTAAGAAGGTGTTCAGATCCCTGTAGGTGTGTCAGTGTAGTGTGGACCACACCAGCTGGCTGTGTCAGGCTCTTAAGTGCTACTGACACCAGATATGTGCTTGTTTATTGCAAGATGTCTGTACCCAAACCAAACAATAGGGAAGTACAGCCCGTGAGATTCAACTTAGAAAGCATTTAAAATTCAATGAGATTAATGACACAACCTGCACAGCATCATCTTCTGAGGTAGCTTGGAGCAAGGCAGTGCAATAAAGCAAAGGCAGCATGCAGGTGTGATGGTGACACTGGGTTGTATGGCCAGGAGCACAGTCCATAGATCAAGAAAAGTGATTGTTCTCCTTCATTCAGTAACTGTCAGGGTAGCCCTGGGCCCCCAGTACAAGAACTGCATTGATAAGCTTGAACTTATCAGCAGGAATTGAGGCTGGAGCACTTACCCTATGAGGAGAGGCTGAATGAAGGGGCCTCCCTCACAATGAAGGCCTAAATACTGCCTATGAGGACATGATGGAGGAGATGGAGCCAGGCACTCTACAGAGGTGATTGGTAGGGACACAGACAGTGATCATAAACTGAAATGAATAGGATAAGTTCTAACAGAACATATGGAGATGTTTCCCCCTGAGTACAGTGAAACACCTGATCAGAGAACCAGAGATGGTGGAACCTCTGTCCACGTGGGGGTTCCAAGCTCAGCTGGACAAAACCATGAGCAACCTGATCTGAATTCAGTCTTCATCCTACACTGGGCAGGTTAGCTTTCTCTGCTGCCACTACCTTGCACAAGAGCCACCTGTCTAAATCCTGGCATGGAGCAGATTGAACTCCCACTTGTCCCTTGAGACATAGCAGGAGACAACTTCCAGACAAAGAGTCCCCCTTACATCCAGTTTAGGGGTGTCCTGAGCAGTGCATGTGTGCAATTACTTTTTAAAAAAATGTTGCTGACTAAGATACTAAAGCACCTCAAATTTGGTTGCTTCACGTGGATTTTAGTCTGGCCAAACATGAAGTCTGGGATTCCAGCAGACTAAAGGGTTGAGGTGGTTGACCATAACCCTCGACTGGTATTTCAGACACCCCCGGATTATCCATCCCCCCCACAGTGCTGTAGCCACTCAGGCTTCAATGGAAATACTTTACAGTTGAATCCCAAACCTCTGAGAGGTCTTGCAGTTCTCTTCATCCAAAACAATCATATCAGCTCAGAAGAATGCACACGTGCTCCAGAAGAGCAGAGCTGGTCACTGTGTTCATCCTTCTTGGTGTCATTAGGATACTTTACTAACCAACTCCAACATTTTCTCACAGCATTGTCTCTTACCTCTCCATTAGCAAAGCAATACAGAACTGCCACAAAAAAACCCTGTAAAAGAAAGAGGAAAAAGTGAAAGAGTTTGCAGGAAATGCCTGAAGTTTTAGTTTAAAGATGGGACTAGTGCTGTAAGTATAAACAATGCTTCTTAATTTTCAAAAAGGAATTTTGTTGCCTCTATGTTCTTATTATTGAGTGACCTATGATTGAATTAACCTGTTCTCATTTGGTGCCTTTGGGCACATTTTGTGCAGAAGCTGAAAACCAGGAACTCCACAACCCAGTTTGATCTTCCATGTCATCTTCATTTTGCTACCACGGAATATACTTTTATTTTTTTCAAACTACTGCTGTTATGCTGGGACTGCTGCAACTTCTGAACATGGTAAAACAAAAAATGCAGCCTGAGGTGTCACACTATTCATGTGCTTGTTTGAATTTGCAAATGAGACTACAGAGAGTTATCCATCTGGGGGCTTTTTAAAAATTAGTGATTAGTGCTACTTAAAGACTCAGCTGTCTTAAGTGTTAGGCTATTCTGAATTATTTTTCCTTTGAAATTGATTTAAATAAACACCTTTAAAAATTCAATCCTAGAGATAAAACTTGTTTTAAACCAACCCTGAAATTGCTCTTTCCATTATTCTCCTCCTTATTTGTTCAGCTGCTGCAAAATCAGAATATGCAGGGAAAGACTGTAAAATCTCACCAGAAGGTAGAAAATTCAGTTGATTATTCATCTTTTATGTTCATTTTATATTCTGATTTCTTTAATGCTTCCTCTTATTAATTTTTTTTGCAATACATGGAACTTCATACTTAGAAATCTTCCCCCATGATTTCTAAGACATACATTTTTAAAACATTCAGAGTGTGAGGGGAAAAGAGAGGAACCAGAAATCCAGAAGAAATGTTCATTATCACAATAACCAAGAGGAAAGGACAGATGTAAGCAGAAAACACACAACTGTTTTTCAGTTCTATTGGCAATGGCAACATGATACATTTCTCATTAAATAGCTGGGTTTTATCAACCAGAAACCAGTTGATTGTCCTGTAGCTAACAGTTTGCATGCACCAGTGAGCCAAGATGTTTAGATTGCTCCACTTTCTAAAGCAAAGAAGGATCATATATCTGCAGCAGAACTTGTATTGAGAATGTACTAGTGTGCTCCTTGAAAATGTTTCAGTTAAAACCTCCAGCTGAGATCCCAGAGGTAATTGTTTTTCTTTAACAAAAACAGTTTAACTGCTCTTTAAAACTACTGAGAAGATTTGCAGATGAAACAAATATAATTGTGGAGGGTTTACATGCTTTTTTTTTTTTTGCTAATCCCTTCACAAATGATGCTGTAGCTAAAGAAGAGAATCTGCTAGAAACATTGTCCAAGATCTTTGGGTATTCTGAAAAGCAGTTTTGCTCCTGAAGTGTGCCATGTAGCTGAGCACGTGCATATTTCTCTGCAAGGAATGAAGCTTGTGTTTTCTACCAGGGATGACTGAGCTATCTTTATCAGTTTTCTCTGTACAATCCAGTAAATCAAATTTTTACTTAAAATGATTCTGTGTTTCTTAAAATAACACCTAGTCCCTGCAACCTCTCCAAGTAAGGATATGTCTGAGGAATGTGTGCTTCAGCACCCTTAGGGTGGTGGCTCTGCATGAACTCCCTTCTGCCTGCAGGGACATTTTTCCCCTCAAGCTGTGGTGGAATTTGTGCACTAGGTCCTCACTAACAGTGTCAAAGCACTGATCCATAGACACACCAGAGCAATGGTGCAAATGCACAGGTTAAAAACAAGGAGCATCAAAAATTGTGGGAAAAGTGGAATAATGCTTTGATGATTTAATGTCTCAGACTGCAGCAGAGGGCAGATGTGTCAGAGTAGTGAGTTAATGAGTAGTAAGGACTTCTAGCCACAGATATTGCTGGGTACTTCATTGAAGAAAGGAGACCTGGGAACTGCTGTCCTGTCTCACCAAGAAAGTCAAGGCAAGAAGATAAGGGTAAAGGACAACTTTGCTAACAGGTAAGTCCTTACTCAGCAACTCTGCAGAACACAGACTGAAGCAGACAGCACCTCCTGGTACAATCTGGCTTGTCTTTTCTTTGTACAGAGGCAGGTTGGAGCATAATATTAAATAAGAATACTATACATCTGTGGTATCTGTGGTATCTGTAGTTAAGCAACATAAATACGTGGATTTATGACCCCTAAAAACAATACTTGCAAAACCAGTACTTACATGAAATGAGCTCATTGTCAGCTGAATGAAAAGTCTGATGTGTCTTGAAAGTCCTTCCACCTGTTCATCAGTGATGAAGGTAAATACAAATTCATGGATCCCCAACAATGGAATCAGCACAAGTGTAGATCTTGCTAATCTTAAAAAGAAAACACATTTTTTCAGCATCCTTGGTGCAACAATCAAAAATTCATACACAAAGAATTTACTCCAGAAATATTCCTTCAATATTCGGGCTCTGGTATCAGTAATGTTGTCATTTTGAGGACAAAGTCCCAGATTCAAAATTTGGAGCAGACTATCAGAAAATTCTGTACAGGAGGGAATCTTGGCTTTTGGTTTAAGGTGAAATGTTAGGGACAAGAAATTGAACAGGAAGGCCACCAGCATCAAACATGTGCTGGTATGTGACAGGAACATTTACAGAGCTGAACACAAAGGATCTCTTAACAGGATTCTGTCAACAGAGTAATTTTTAGGGAAGAGAATTTGCTTTAACAAGTCTGGGAACATGTTTGTGTGAATGAAAGACGAGACCTCTAAAGAGACTGAATCCTGAGGAGAACTTGCAATGTAAGGAATAGCTTGAATCTTTGAAAGTTTAGCCAAATTATAAGCATTACAAAAGAGATTACGACACAAAACACTGGCAATTTAAATATAGGCACTGCTGTCTGTGACTATCATCACAACCATCTTCCTGTAGCAATATGGAGAAGACAGCTGAGATCTTCTGGACCTTCTTGTTAGGGCTTTAATATTGGAATTTATTAGAAAGTTTCTGGTGGAACTGCCATCCCCACTCCCCCTGCCCAGTCCTGGGAGACAATAAAATAACCCATCTTTGTAAGGCAGGACTGCAGCAACAGACATTCACAATGCTTTGATTCAAGACAGGAAGAACTGGAAAGAGCTGGGATGTGGAAAGCAGTTCACAAAGCCTCAGATTTCTGTTGATTTAAGTGCAGTTTTCACTGCACCCTTAAGTCCTTGGAGAGCTGCCTGCCCTTGCTGTTCCCACAAAGTGCAAAGATGTTTGTGCTAAGGCCAATTCTAGGACTTTACATAAGACATGATGTACCACTGAGACTCTGGCCAAGAGAGTCCAGAGCAGGGCTTGCAAGAGTGCAGGCTAAGGATAATGTTCTCATTTGGATCTACAAGACAACCAGGGATGTTCTTCAGTCAACAATGTCTGCTGTCTGTGACAAAATGTAGCTCAGAGATAGTGATGTCACTTAGGAATGAATCTTCTACACCTCCTTTTCTTTGAAGGATCTTTTGCCACACTCAAGGATATCTCAGTAGGTGCCACAGGTGCACAGGGAGGATACCTGAGAGCAGAGATCTTACCACATTGCAAAGCCCCTGAGAAAATGCCCATAATACTCAGCAAACAAGGGCTGACCTGCCTTTACCTCTCAGAAAAGATGTTTGTGGAGCCTGTTTTCTCAGATGACTTTCTTGTATCATACCCTGAGTACCTGTGACACTTGATGGTGGTGGGTAAATGTATAATCTGCAAGGGCAAACTGCCAACCTTCTGATGTTGTGAGAAAAAAAATTAAAAGGTCTAGGACATTTTTTAATTAATTACATACCTGTATTTGTAGTCATGAAAGCTCATTTGCTGAGCTTTTAGTTTGGAAATCAGCATCCTGAGAATTTTTAAGAAGATGCCAAAGTTAACCTTGAAAGAAAATACATACAGGTTACTTACAATAAATGCTATGAAACTACTCCCACAGCTAGTGAAGAAATGTAAAATTGATATTAAACACTTGTGAAACATGTCACTGAATAAGCAGAATGCAGTTGTGATCAGGTCAGTAGAAGCAGGTTATTACCACAGCAAAAGAGCACAGAGCAGCAGTGACTGGGCTGGTATCAGCTCCCTCCAAATGAGAGACTTCAGACAATTTACACACCTCTAGGTCATCACAGGAAAAGGGTAACAAAAGACAATCACACTTCTGCATGATATTAGGAACAGTTGAAACAATTCTTACCACAATGGAAAACAACATTGGTCCTCGGATGATCCACCAGATTCCCATGTGCTCATTTGTTCCCCAGCACCTGAAAGATTATGAGAAGTACTTTTAATGTAAAAGTACTGAAATGAACCTATGAAATGTAACAAGTATTAATAGGTGCTGTTTAATTTTTAGTATCATCTAGTAGTTAATACTTGTGTAAATTACTGTAAAGGGCTTCCAGAAAAATGAAGCAAACACAAAGCCAGTATTTTAAGGCACATTTTGTTTAGTAACCTACCCTGTGTTTTCCAGTTTTGATCTGCTTATTCCCCAAGGGCCCACAAACAGGATAGGAACAACTGGAAAGAAAAGGAGTCAATTACAGTCAAGCCTGCAGAACAGCTCATACAAAACACAGATATGTCACAGCAGTGTGTGACACAGTGACACGTGCCAAGGCACACGCTTTTCAGTCTTCCATTTAGAACTGTACTAAACCCAACATGATCCTGACTTTCCCCATTTGTAGTTCAAATATAAAATGAAATTCAATTGCATAGCTGAATCTTACCTTTTCAGACTGGTATATACATATATACACCCACACCCATGCATTGCTGGTCTGTCCAGACCTAGATTCCTGGCCTGAGAATTCAAAACAATCGGTACCTGAGGCCTCACCAGCTGCTTAAGGCAGCTGTTGTTATCATTATTTTTTTGTTGTTGGACCTTAGAGTGTTTCAGTGGAGGCATGGAGTTCTGTCTAGCTAAAAGAACTGACTAAGGCTTGTTTTCCTGGCTTACCTTTCCTGGATCCCCCCCTGTTTAGCACAGGACCTGGAAGAGTTAGGTTAATGGTTGGACTAGAAAATCTTACAAATCTTTTCCAACCAAAATGATTCTGTGAACAACTCTGAGAATTGGGGCTGTTCAGCCTGGAGAAGAGAAGGCTCCAGGGAGACCTTAGAGCACCTTCCAGTGCCTGAAGGGGCTCCAGGAAAGCTGGGGAGGGGCAGGGAGGGATGGGAGCAGGGGGAAGGGTTTCAAATTGAAAGAGGGGAGATTAAGATTAGATATTACAAACAAACAACAAACGAGTGGTCAGATTTTTCTTTCTTCATTGCAAAGTATCCACCACTAACTCAAAAAAGTATCATGGAGTAAAAACCATGGAAATTGTTATGTACTTACCCCACCCTATCACAATATATGTCTGCAGCAGTCTTCTTTCAGAGAGCACAACAGTGATCAATAACGTGTGCAGATAAATTCCTTCTACTAACAGCCAAAAATAATTTGCCCCAACAAAGTAATGCATGAAAAACTGGGCAGTCCTGCATATGATTACAATCTGTAGAAATGAAAGGCCAGAAATCATTGTTGATGCATAAAATCATGTAGAAAAGCTCTGACAAATCCTCTTTTGTTACTTTAGCGACCGTTTTCAAACTAGCACAACGTGGTTGTGTTAGAACTTGGTTGGTCAGATCTCACAGGACTCCCCTTGCTGCCTGGGGAGGCTGGAGTGCAACAATTTAGAAGGCTTCTACATTGTCAGAGAGTTTGAGAGGAGGTGACAAGTAGGAAAAGGCAGTGACAGTGTAGGCTGGGCTGCATGTTCTGTGTCGTTATCTGCATAACAGAATTTTTGCTGGTGAGCTATAAAATAACAGTCACCATTAACATCTTGCAGGTCATCTCCCTTCCTGACATGGGCAAACTGCAGCCATGCAACATCATGAAATTTACCCAATTATATCCAACATATTCAGTGGTTGCAAATGATGAGAAGTGTGTATATTCCAGTACCTAAACAAGTGTAAAGCAAGTTGCATGTTTTCCTAATACATCCTTTAAGCTTTTCTTATCATTCACAGCAAATAACATGGTTCAATAACACTGTCTTCAAAGCAAGGTATGTATGTGTGCTTTGCTTTGTGCCATGCACACCAAGACTGAATAAATACAGTGCTGCAAATGTTGAATAAATGTGTAGATTTCCTCCCAAAGCCTGCAGGGGCAGGGTGTTCTGCTTGAATGGGTGTTTCTAAATGTAACTACAGATTAATCTGTCACTTCTATACAAGGCTCCATATAAAGCTCATCTATTATAATTTATCCAATCTGATTTTTTTTTCTTGATTACCCCAAGTCTTATCAGCAAAATTTCAGCACTCAGAGCACAACAAACAAGCACCTCAAACATGGGGTAAATTTCTGAAATGGTTCGAGTCACTAGCAGCACACATTTACTAACAAGTTACCTCAGGACTGAGGTATAATATCCATCCAGTTTCATCATTTGGTCTTTTGGAGTAAATCTTGTAGTATACAGTGTCTTTTATAAGAACTGCAGTGGCACGCAAGATAAAAGAGGCAAATAAATTCATATGAATATAGTTTCTTGTGCAGTGAAGTTTTCTGTGGGAGAAAAAAACAATGCATGGATTCTCTGCAATATATTTTCTTTAACAGAAATAAAATAATATTGCTGTATTCCTACTGTTGCCATCAATGGATTTTTTTTGCTTAGGAATTGCTTTTATAAGGCTTCTTAGGAAAAGATGAGATATTTTTATCTGAAGCTAAGTAATAAATTCCATTACATGAAAAAGAAAGTGCATTCTGGGGTCTATGCTTTTTAAAAGGGATGTAAATTTGTACTAACCTGAGTAAAAAAAGTATAAGGAGAGCTAATACAAGTGAGATGAGAGAAAAATAATATCCTATGGTGTACAACAGCTGCAATGTGGAAAGTAATTTATGTTCTTCTTCCTAGGAACAAAGAAGGAAAATGTGTTATAGATCAAGCAGGTGGGCAGAGCAGGAGAGCAGCCAGGGGAGGTTTGTGATGCCTGCTCCCTGCACTGCTTCATGAAATCATTGCATGACAGAGACACTTGCAAACAGCCTTATTTTCTTTTGAAATTCAAAGGCCTCGTTTCCAAATTGCTCCTGCACAAACTCCCTTTGTAGCCTGATTTCCAGCTCATCATTGCCACGGTTACACCCACCGAATGGATCCTAGTGGTTCAATAACTGCAGAGGTCAACTCGACCTGTCCGTGCATGTGTGCAGCCTGGGGACACAGTTACAGATCAGTTGTGTCTGTACAATTTTGAGAGTCAGCTCCATTTAGTTATTGAAACTGACTTCTGCCTCAGGGTTCAAAGAAAACAAATAAATAAATAAAAATTATGAAATCAGAGTCTTTGCCTGATTAACAAACCCCAGAGGGAGAAGGGGAGGGGGCACTCACAATGCCTTTCCACTTTGCTTCATTGAGCATTTTTTCTTGCAAAGTTTTTCCATGTAGCTGCTTTTATCGACCTCTCATCTCTTCATACTGCTTTTCCAGCTCAAGAAAAGCTTCTCTGCAGAGAGGAGGTCAAGATTTGGGATATGTGGCTTCCAAGATCCCTATTTGACCTTGAAATATTTTATTGGAATTGGTCTTTTCCTCAGTGATTTTGCCTTTTTCTTTGTCAAGTGCCTTCCTGACAGGCATTTAGCACTGTCTTCCTGCTAGTAGTTCTCTCTAATCAGTTTATGCTAATGAGTACTAACTAGATAGCTGTGCCTGGTAGTAGATTCTCTCTTGGAGGGGGTGGAAGTGCCCAGGAAGAGCAGTGTGGGTGCATCAGATTCCCCTGACACAGCAAATTAGTCATCCTGCTTCATGGAAACATTCACACTGGCATGACCCTCATAAAAAGCTTGAGTTATCACCTTGGCTGTAACTATTTTTCAATACCCAAGCAAATGAAATCTGCTGATTCCTCCAATGCATTTGGATACTAGCTGTGGGTTATTCCCACCATCCCGGGGTTTTCCACTAAATAGAACAAACAGGTACAAAACCACATTTAGTGTTGGTAGGAAAGCTGGGTAAAGCTTTCTTAGAAATCATCTGCTGTCACACAAGACTAATTGTGTGTCTCCCACCCCCAGGTTTGCAATCTAGAATGGACAACAAGCCATGGAAAACTCTCAGTACTTCATATTTATCACACTTGTATAAATACACTGTAAGTTTGAAAGTTTATATACAGAGTTTAGTAAAAACTTAGTAGTACATGGGAATCCTGAACTGATAGTGATTAATTAAGTTCTCAATCAAGTAATGTTACTCACTAAAGTAAAAGTGTTCACCAAATAAAATACTAAAAAGTAAAAAACAAGAAATAGTAACAGTGCTTACCTAAGACGTTTAATTTTAAGCTGAACTCTCTGGCAAAAGAGGCTACAAGAAGCTGAAACCAGGTAAACTGCATGTGTTACTGCTACCTGAAACTGCTGCACTGGCTGCAACTTAAGCTTGACAGGACCAGTTAATGGCTCATTAATTACTAAAAGGCTCAGGAAGCATCAGGGCATGAAGTTTTCTGGCCCTGGCAGACTACAGAGATTTGGGGCAGACTATGGGATGCTTTGAATTGAAATTGCTTGCTTGTTAAGCTGCAGTCTTTTCAATTTTATTAGGAGAAATTCAGCACACATGAACACCAGGCTCTGAACAGAAAACATTGGTTTGCATCTAAAGCAGGAATCCCCCTCCTCAATCTTCCCTCCTCCACTTCTTCTAAATAAAATGCCAGCTTTCCATTTGGTAATCAAAATGAAATCTGAATATCTTTTGCATGTATTCAATGGAAATGCTTTATCAGTTACTCAAGAAGGGATTAAGAAGATGAAAGTATTAAAGCATAATATAAAACATACTTACATTTTTTTGGAAATGATTTTTCTCAGAACATTCTGAACTATCACGCCAAATGTCTGTGGAGTTTTCCTTGGTTTGCCAAGTCCCTTCATCCAAGCAGACTCTGTATACATTTCCTACACTTCCTGAAAGTAAACAGAGTTTTAGTCTCAAAGGTCAAAATAAAGGCTTCATTTTTCATACATGTTTGAAAGATTTCTCCCTTACCCAGCAGCAATAGACACCAGCCCAACCCACTCAAAAAGAAGGGAATAAAAAAGATTTTTCTGTTGTCTTTTCCAAGATATTTTTCATATTTATGTAGGACAAAGTAGAAATGTCACCTGGCAGAAATAAATTTCTAGGTTTAGCTGGTATTTACAAAAAATACATCGTTACCACAAAGGAAAAGCCTACATCTCACTTTATTTAATCTTCCTCATTAAGCTCTTAAGTTCCATCAAGTATGGGTAGCACATTGCCCAGAGTATGCAGCCAAAAGTGGAGGAGGAAGATTATGGTTTGGTTAGGGAATGATCTTTCCCTGCAGCACCTGTGCCTGGTGTTTTATTTACACGTTTTGGAGCCAAATCAGCAGGTGGTGTGAATCAGTGAAGCTCTCTTGGGTTTCACTGCATTGTCCTAGTTTATGCTAATCAAGAATTTGCCCAGTTTGGTATGGGGACCCTGGTAATGTTTGTCTGATGTCGTCCTCAACCTCCAGGTAAAGGCTGCTTGGAAGGCTTGTTTGTTCACCACACCACCTGCTGCAGGTCCTACTGGAGGGCTGATTGCTTGGACTGCTGCTTTGTTTGGCTAAGCCAGTTTTATGGGAGAGAGCTTCATGTCTGAGGTCAGTGGGGACATCAGAAGTTGAACCTCAGAAGCTGAACCCCATATCTCTTACTGCCAATAAAGGCCTGGCAGTATGGACACATGATCCTGGAAACGTTGCTTGATGGCAGCTCATCTGGAGCTGTAACAAGCACAGATGGAGAAAAAGGGTAAACAATTTCATAGTGACAATAATTTTGTGCCTCAATTCAGAACAGAGGTGAAAAGAGGGGAGACAAGAAGGTCCTCAGGCACTTCAAAGGATGCTGGGAGAAGAACCATCTCTTGTTTAGTGGAATTCCCTGTACAAACTCAAAAAGTTGCCACTTTCATGTTACCATTTTCCATCCATGGCAAATATGAAGGACAAGGAACAGACACTTTTCCTGGGGGTGAGTAAGGCCAGCAAACAAATTGATCAAATGTTCCATTGCAATGTATGCCTGGGGAAAGAAGCAAACAGAAGTTTCCTAAAGAGTTGTTCAGACAATGGACAATCCCAAAAGCCATTCGATAACTGCTCCGGGCCACCTGCAAGCTGCTCCAGAGTATTTACAAGATGTAGCAGAGCAGCTTTGTGCATTCACTGTGCAATGCTCAGTGCAGAAATGACTGCTGCCCTTCTTCCCTGGATCCACTCAACAGCAGCAGCCTTGACTTGCTTCATTATGAGATAAGGGGATTGCTCAAAATCATCCTGAGCCTCTGGTGTCCAAACGTAACAGGCAGATTCCAGCTGGTTTTGGTACATGCCACAGACTTTTTGCTGGTAAATTGAAGATATTCCACCTTTCACTGCCCTTGCAACACTGGTTCTCAGCTCAGACCACTGCCAGCTTCTTAGATAGTGACTCCCTTTTGGCCTTTGGGCAATAAAGGTTAGGGAGCTGATAATAGGTCAGACTAAACCAGTTTTAAGCTTCACAGGTATCATATCACTCACAGGACTTAAGGTTAAGATAAAGCATTTGATAATGCAGAATGGACACGGCACAATCAGGTTACAGTCAGATAAAAAGCATTAGTGGCTGCACTAGTCTCTTGGTTATTTCTGTCTTTCTCCTAGGATAAGCTGAAGTTCTCCTCTCTTAACTTTAATGGTTTTGCCCATCCAAAGCTAGAAGAGTATATCCTCTTTGTTTTCCCTAATACTTAGCAATACTTTGGCAAAACTGTGTGGGAAGAAGAATGCAGGGAACAAGAGAGATAGCTGAGTGCTCCCCAACAGAAACCTAGTATGTTTCAGGAGATAAAGAGCCATTAACTTCCTGACTGCATGTCTGCATGTTTAGGTACAGCTACATTTAGAACTTCTAAACATACACACACTTCTGCAAAGCAAGTGAAAGAATATTTGCATAAACATCAGTGTTACTTAACATTTTGGTTTATTTGCTGTTTGTTTCCTTACCAGTAGCTACAGTTGATTCCTGCAGCATTTTCAAGCATTCTTGTTTATATTTATTCCATCCAGTAGTGGTTTTTTCCAGCAGAGATCCTTTGACCTGTGAGTGAAAATACTGGACACAAGGAAAATTAATTAGGACCCTGTGGTCTTTTAGTGACAAGTTTCCTTCCATTAGAAGAAATTGAAGAGAGGTAGGTAAGCAGGGAGGTAAAGACAGACCCCTTTCATCTCCATGAAGCCATTAGTGAAATGTCTTCTGTTGCTGTTTTTGCCTAAGCAAGGAATGTATAGCCAGGGTGAGGTATTACCTTAGAAATCTATGCAACTTGTGTAAAGTCCACACAGACATTTAATTGCTAGGACCTGTGAGGGTGCACCAAAAACTCTGGCATTTCATTCCTCCACTGTAGAAAATAGGTGCTTATCTTCACTAATTTTCCAGTCTTTGCAGGCCTTTTACAGTCAATTTATGCCAAGGTGAGCTAATATTTCTCATGTGTTTGTTTCTGCTAGATAAATTTATGAATCCACTTGGTGGTAATTTTGAGGGCTGCTCATTTTAGAGTATTTGCTTGGTGATGTGTTAGATTGAGGCTGTTGAATAAATGCTCAATTAGAATCAGAGCAGTAGAGAAAGGGTGATGCTGGACACTGCTTACAGTTCAGTATCAGTGATCATTAATTATGCAGATCATGATTTATCCAGGGAAAAGAACATCAGCCTAAACAGCCTCTGTTTAATGTGCCAGCTGGCGTTCTGAAACCAGGGCTTTGAGGGGCCACAGGCAAGCAACTAGTGAAAGAACTAGTAGTCACCAAAAAGGGGAAATGCACTACTGGCTGAAAATGTCACCAATTGTAATGACCAAATTGTGGAGATCAGACTAAACAGAAGTTTTCTAAAAATGAACAGCTCTTCTACCAAATGATGCTTTTCAGCTCTCCCAGGAAAATCAATTTCCTTTTGTCTGGACTAGACCCATTTTGGAAACTGCCTTTCACACATGTAGCTGTCCTGAGCTTGGTGATGTGCCAAGGGCTGAGATAACCTGGGCAAGGTATGGTTCTGAACTTCACTTGTATCTTTTTCTTTGAACCTATGTTTGCTGGAAAAAATAAAGAAAATTGTATTTATTTACTTTCCAATCAAGAACAATGGAGAATATGAGCTAGCTGTTAAATGAGACCACTCTTTCATGCATTTTTTTGCTGTGCCTGCTATCAGTCTCTCAGCTAATTTCCAGACACCCTACTTTAAATTCCAGGGAGTAGAAAGTCTATAATTATTCTTCCTCTGATGGGTTTGCAAGATAAGGAGAGAATATTTACAGCAGCCACGAAAAAGGAATGCATGTTTCCAAAATAAAAAGCATCTTGACATTTCCCTCACGTAGGCCTCAAAATGTTGAGAGGCAGGGGAGATTCTTCACACACTCTTGGGTCAGTGAAGAGGCAAAGTCATGGAGATGACGTTTGTAGAGAAGACTGATTTAAGGGGCAACACTTCAGCTGCTAATTAACAAAAGCATTGAACAGTCAAGGAAATAAAAGGGGAGCCTCACAGTGGCTACCTGGCTGCTTGTTTGGCTCCATTCCTGGAGGCAAGGTGGACACACAGACATGGAGAAGCTCCCTCAACAAGACTAAGGAGCAGTTCAAGCATCAACGACAGTTTCACATCACCTTCTTTTTTAATTGCCAGCTTCTGCAAAGCTGCAGGCAGAGTCACACAGCCAATACTTGGTCACTATTGAGATCTGTGAGATGCTTGGTTTTCTACCATTAAGACTTTCTGATGGAAAAAACAAACCAAGTTCTATACAAAATGAAAGCTGCACCTGACAAAAACATTAGGAGCTGTCATCTAACCTCTAAACTTAATTTGAAATATAATTAGGATAACTTATAAAATAATTGATTAATAAAGATATGATTAGGCCTGTGAGCCTGGAACCCCACTCACATACTGAAATTTAATCAAACTTCCCTGAAAGAATCTTTCAATTCATTTGGTTTGCTCAGAGCCCACAAACTGCACCAAGAGGTCACCACTGTTTAAAAACATGTTGGGTGCAGCAGGTGACACTGACTGAAGCTCTTGTTTTGGAAGTGGATTATAGTAAGAAACCTCCAAGGTTGCAAACAGATTGGTTTAAATTTACTTTTTTCATAATTGGCCACAGGATAATCAGGATTCATCCTTTTAATTTCTTAGACTAAGCTAATAGTAAAATGATGGTGTTTATTCAGGCTGTCTATTATGGACAGAAAAAGCCTTCAGTTTAGGTATAAATTAGAAATAAGAGCTTTTTTCCACCACAATCCTGGTTTATTCTGATTAATCTTTTTCATATTTATGTATGTGTTTACTAGAAAAGGTGGATATAGTGATTTATTACTGTAATTTATTTAAACTTTACTTTATTAAAAAAAAGACAAAGAAATGTTGCTTATTATTTAAGGAAGTTACAGGAATCACTACAACAAAGTAATTCACTGTGATTTATATTTTTGTTCAGTTTTGAACTCCCAGAAGGAATTGGGAGATTTTCTTTTACCACTGATGTGCTTTGGTTGAGCTGCCCTACAGATTCAGAGGGTCTCACAAATGTGAGAGCTGTTTCAGTTCTATATTCATTGATGTGACAGAAGCTCTAAATTTGAATAATACAAAAGAATTAGCAATATTTTCTATTAAATAATAATAATAATAAAAACACCAAAACCAAACCAACAAAAAAAAATACAGATTGTGTGTTTCCTGGTAATTTGTTCTTCATAAAAATGCTGGGAACACAATTCCAGTCTCACCAGCACACACACATGCTGACCCACTTCTTTAGTAATCCAGCTAAAAGCAGGAGGAGTGGACAGAAATACCTTATTAATTCAGTTTAAAATAAGCCTGTCAATAAAACTTCTTCTCATGCACATTTATTTCATAGAAAGGTACCCTAAATCTACATATGACTTTTATTCAGATTCATTGAAATTTAATACATCACAGTAATTTAAAAAAAATCTAAATCAAGGTTGATATTCACAAATAAATAATACAGATTGAAAACATTTGTGAAAATTTCCTTGAAGTGAATTACACTGAAATACACATTTTTGTCATTAAACACCTAAAACTCTTCCAACTTATAACACAATATAGATGAAGAAGTAAACTGCCAGATTTTTTGAATTTAGAATTTAGAACAAAAAGAGAAATGAATGGTGTAGTAGATTTCAACAAGAAATAAAAGCAGAAGCAGGATATAGATTTGAAGAAGCTGAGGTGTTGAATGAAACCAACACCACCAAAGCAGAAATGTGAGATTCAGTGCTCACCCCCAGGATGGGTCTAAAGGGCTTTTTTTAGAACAAGGGAAAAAGTGCAGAATATAAACATGACTCACAATAGTATTGCTATCTGGTAGGAAAACTGAAAAAAATCAATATAATTCATTGCTGATCAATATTGGTATGAAAAGAGATTGTATAAACAGATATAAACAGTGTGTTCACTGGGTGAAAGATCAGTAATGGATGAAAACTGCAATAAATGACACAGTTTGCTAATACAGCTTCTCAGTCACCATTTCTCAGGACTAATAAACATAAATTTTTATGTCAGAACTATTTTTTTACACAAACATGCTGTTCGTGAAGGTTAAACTGTTTGTGCTAAGAATCCACTTTCTACTGCTCGTTATTAATTATGAAATGAACTTACCTGCTTCACTAGGAACAACATCATGACAGAGCTGGCAGGTGCAGGAGATATTCTGGACCAGAGTCCCATGCTGGAACAGAGACCAAAAAGTGTTACCATGCTCATCCTAAGAAACTGGTCCCCAAAATGCTGCAGTTTCAGTCTATTGTATGACTCTGTCCTGTGGGGGGGGCCCAAAAAATAGAAAAATATGAGTGCAACTGTTTAATGAATCTTCTTACAAGGAAGTGAGGGAGTCTACTGAAGTGTCTAAGCTTGCTGGACTCCAACTATGATTTGTGTTTTCTGATTCAAGGCAGAGCAAGTTTACTCTAAACTTCACAGAAAAGTCTGCTTAAAGTGGTTTGTCCTTTAGCCAATAAGAAGCCAGAAAACTATTAAAACATTAAAGGGCTGATCTTGTTCCCTTGAAACTCCATAGGAATTTTGCCAGAGGTTTTGCAAAAATGGAATCCAGTTCCATAAATACATATATATATTTGCACACACCTCACTAAATCATTAAAATATGCCCTAGAACACAAAAATATTTAGTGTAGGAAGGTTGCTGAATCTAGCTGGCTGCCAGGGAGCAGCTCAGTAATAGCTGGTTTTATCCTTTCTGATCAGATTTTGTGAAATGCACCATCAGGGCAGGATCAGGGAGAAACTGAATGTAGAACAAACGATGTTACCAGCAGTTTTGCTACAATTCTTACAAGATTCAGGTGTTTTCACAGCTTCAGCTGCAAGGCTGGAGAAACTGTCAATGCATTTCAGGTTTTTGTTTTCAAAAAATTTGCTTGCAACTTTTCTAGTTGCAGAGAAAAGCTTGAAAACATTAATAAATGTAATTGACTTAAACATTTGTATTATAATCACATTAGGGTCTAGCTTACAAGTGTCATGCTGTAAGATCAGCTCTGCAGCAGGCTAAAATCAGAAGAGCTGACCAGTGCACTGGGGCTGGAGCTGTTCTGACGTCACTTTAAGAAATGCCTGAGTCCTCAGGAAACCATGAGGTCTGCCTAGACCCTAGATGAGCAGATGCACAGGGTGTCCTGTGGCACATCTTCACTGTTACTCAGCAGCCTGCAAGTCCTCTCACCTCCACTGATAGCTACACCCGGCAGCTGAGGCTGTTCTCACTTTCTGATTTCAAAACATGGTTAGTTTTCACCTGCTGACTTATAAAAGTCTTCTGCAGTTTATACTTGTGCTGGCTCTGGGATCCCTCTCTAGAGTGAACACCACCCAGGGCTTGGTCACTGCAGGAGACCAACCTTAAGGATCCCCCTGTTGTAATTCCAGGAACAGGAATCACACCAGGTGATAAGGACAAAATGCAGAGCTGAAGTTTTCAATTTCTGAGTTTCTTTTCAGAATTTTTACCAGAACAAGTTAAATCAGGAAGGTGATGATGCTGAACACAAAGCACAGCTGCCCACCCTCACTCACACTCACTTCTACCCCAGCAAAATTCTCTGAATATGACACTTTGTTTGAAGGAAGATCCAGCTAATCTATTTGCTCTTCTTTTTTATTTTTTTTTAGCCTATAAATGCTCATGCAATACATTTCATACTCACAGAATTCCAGGTAGGAAGGGACCTCAAGGATCATCTGGTCCAACCTCTCTAGGTAGGAACATGGTTTAGATGAGATGGCCCAGCACATCATCAAGCCAAGTCTTGGAAGTGTCCAGTGCTGGGGAATCCACCACTTCCATGGGGAGATTATTCCAATGTCTGACTGTTCCCATAATGAAAAATTTTATTTTTGATGTCCAACTGGGATCTCCCCAGGAATAACTTGCACCCATGACCCCTTGTCTTTTCCATGTGACTCCTTGTAAAAAGGGAGTCTCCATCTTCATGGTAGCCACTCTTTATGTGCTGGAAAATGGCAGTCAGGTGTGCTCTGATCCTTCTTTCCTCCAGGCTGAACAAGCCCAGTTCTCTCAGCCTTTCCTCCCATGGCAGGCTTCCCAGTCCTTGAGTCATCTTTGTGGCCCTTCTCTGGACCTTTTCCAGCCTGTTCACATCTTTGATGTAAAGCTGAGATGAGAACTGAACACAGTATTTCAGGTGTGGCCTGACAAGTGTTGAGTAAAGCAGGATGATGACTTCTTTATGGCTTTCTTTGCTGCTGCAGTGCTCTGTTCACTCATATTGAGTGATCCTCTAAGTGCCAGGATTGGGTCAATGTCCCAGAGACTCCATGTACCAACACACCTCAGAAATAGTTTATCATCTCAGTTTGTGCTTTTATGATAGATTTTGCATTTTATGCTTTCTATTAATGTATTTCTTCAGATCATTCCAGAATACAAAATAATCCTGAATTTCATTTTAAAATAAATGTTACTGCTTTAGGTGAGAAATGTAGAAGCTTCACCAGCCTGACTGATCAAGGTAGACATGATTTTTTTTGGTGTGTGTATATGAAACTCTTCTGACCACATTTACCAATTATTAGCAGATCTCCAAAAAGAGAAGAATTAGCAGATAAACCAGAGAAACTGAGCTCAGCGAAACCTGGAGTGTCTGGGCTGGTGAAAACTTCTCTGTCCAAAAAATCAAGACCCTGTTTGGTGGAAAATTGAGCCCATGGGGGAAGATTTTATTGAATGACTCAGCTTTGCTTCCCAGCCACACTCAGCCCCGCGTTCCCCGTTTCCCGCCGCTCTCCCTGCTTCCCGTCCCGCGGCAGGGCTGGTTGGGGCCATTCCCAGCAGGAAGCAGTGTGGGCAGCCCACTCCAGGCTCTTCCTGCCTTCTGCACAACGTCTCTCCCAACAGGCCAGAGTTCTCCTCCAGGGAACGGCGTGCAGGGGCGAAACGCGCTGCTGGCTGTGGCGCTGAGCTCTGCTAGATCTTGTTCCAAAATGGGTCCCTGGAGTCTTGCTGTGTTGAACTGATGGAGGCACAGAAGGTGTCTCCACTACCCCAGGCACCTCGCTGTGGCCTGGGCTCTCAGCACCCACCAGTCATGAAAAAAAAACCCGAAAAGGCACAAAGCTCTATCAAGAGTCGGCAGTTAACGTGATCTTTTCTGTTCACGCTGCCTTCATCATACTCTCCTTCAAGCATCTCTCTCTGCAGAAGACTTCTAAGCTCCTCTAGGTACTGCCTTACCCTCAGACCTGGGCATGGGGAGAAGACATGACTTTAAAAAAATGGGTTCCTTGGCTCTATGAACGGCAAGGCATCTGTAAAGAGTCAGTTCCATGACCTAGAACATGAACAGAGCCACGGAGCGGTGCTGCCCTCAGCAGGAGCACAGCAGGACCGCGCTGGGCACAGGCTTTGCTACCTGAACTCAGCCTTGCTGCACCATCCTGACCCCAGAGCAGGTTCTCTGGAGATTTTTTGACCCATTCAAGACATGGAAATGCCACAGACCGAGGGCCTGTCCATCCGGTCTTTCTAAGAGATGCTTTTCATGCTGCCGACAACTAGAAAAACATGTCTCTTGATCTTTCTCCACGGCCGGCGCAGGGAGGCTGTGGGATGGTCCCTGGGGCTGGGGGGGCAGTGGCAGAGGGGTCTTGAGGTCCTTGTTTGGCTGGACCCCAACCCCCCGACACACAGATCTAATGCAGAGGAAATCCACGCGCCACACACACACACACACACACACAGGGCTCACTCTGCATGAGCTGCAGCCAATCCTGCCAACAGGATGATAAAGTGTCCTGCAGCACTGCCCGGGGAAACCTCAGCCCCAGGGAAACCACTGCCCCTGGGAAACCACTGCCCCGGGGCAACCACAGCCCCAGGGAAACCTCAGCCCCAGGGAAACCACAGCCCCAGGGAAACCACAGCCCCAGGGAAACCACAGTCAGGCCATTGTCCCTCTAGCACCTTTTCCCTCGTGCACCCAACAATTCCACATCTTTATAAGCCAGTCATGGCTTTTATGGAATCAAAGTCCAGTTGGAGGCGGGATAAAAAATGTGCAGCAATAAAGGACAGTTTCCCAGGCTCCCACGTTTTACTGTCAGAGGTCTACACACAGAAAACCACTGCACTGCTTCCAGATGCACCATCAGCCAGAGCTTCTGTGTTGTTTTTTGCCCGGGGACAGGCTCGGTGCAGTCATTTGTACTTCTGTGGAAGGGACTTCTAGAGGGCAGGAAGGCAGCTCTGGGCACCAGGAAACTCGTGCTGTGAGCCCAGCTCCAGCACAGGCTGCTGCCATGGACTTGGCCAGCTGACCCAGTCAGTTGTGGTTTTCGGGGAGAGGGGGGGGAGTGTTCTAATCTGTGCTTTTGGGGGGGTCCCAGAGGGGGCCCTGGCTGGGGTCTCGAATAACGGTTGATATTCGCCCCACATGGTGGGACAGGTATTTCCTGTGGGGAACCACAGGGGGAGTGTGGAGATGCCAGTGGTGGGCAACCCATGGAGATGGGCAACCCATGGAGATGGGCACCTGGTGGCTGGGCCCCCATGGTTCCTGCTGTGGTCCCAGGGCAGATGCTGGAGCTACCAGCAAGCTGAGGGTCCTGCTGGACCAACTGGAGGTGGAGCAGGAGGAGCTGGATCTGGGGCAGCTGTGCAGGAGGTGGTCCAGGTGCAGGCCGAGGTGGCCCAGTTGGAGCAGCAGGAGGCCAGGCTGCAGGCAGAGCTGGCACAGCTCAGGCAGGAGCTGCTGCCAATGTGCAGGAGTTCAAGGCGCAGAACAGTGACCAGCAGCAGCACAGGGTCACCACCCGGGTGGCACAGCTCCAGGGCAGGGGGCGAGGTGTGGGTGGCCATGGGAAGGCGGGATGGTGGCTGCAAGGGGGTGGTGGCCCTGGGCTGGTGGCCCTGGGGTGGTGCACTGGTGGCCATGGGTTGGGTGGGGCTCAGGCTGGTCCCCACAGAGGAGCTGGTTGGGCTGCAGGTGCAGCTGGATGTGCTAGATGAGGAGCAGCAACCACTCTATGGCCACCACTGCCATGGGTGCCGGTCCGACCCACAGGGACACGGGACCCCCAGGACCTCCTTGTCCCCACTCCTGTGCACTCCTGGACCTTTCCCCTTGTGTCCCTCCCCTCCCTGTGGCCACGCCACCTGTGTCCCCATCAGTGCACTCTGCATTAGTGCAGTCACGGAAACATTCTTTAAATGTATTTAACTGTTTAATGCGCTACCCACAAATAAGGAAGCAGACATTTCTACTTTTCTGTGGCACCCCCGGCTCCCCCCAGACCGGCTCTCTCTGCTCTCTCCTGCCAGGCTCACCAGAGTTTTCAGACTGTCCTAGATCTCCTCTTGCAGGAGAGGCAGCCAAGCTGTGCCAGGGCTGAGTGCTGGGGCACCCCCAGGCCCAGCCCCCAGCCCTCCAGCGCTGCCTGGCTACGGGTGAGGTCACAATCCTGCTCTGTGACCTCAGCCTCTCCCCCCTATAAAAGCCCCACACCGGGGCTCACTTTGCCACTCGTGTGACCCCCCAGTTGGGATCGCTTCCTGAGGTGACAAGGAGAAGGAAGGCTATCAGCTATCCATCTCTCACTCACCAGACTGATAACCCCTGGCAGAAAGCCTCTGGTGTCCCCTGGTCAGCTCTGTTGTAGCAGACAGGACAGCACCATGGACATGTTTGGCCTGCCCCAACTTCTGGACCTGATCCTCGTGCCCAGAGACATGTGGACGGTCAACTTTGGGGCCCTGCGCCATCTGATCCCAGCTGAGCTGGGGCAGCTAATGGAGCAGGAGACCAGCCAGACTGCCAGCAGCCCCCAGTTGGCCTCCGTTGCCACCGATGAGGGGCAGAGCAAGAGGACAGAGGAGGGGAGCAGCTTCTCCAAGGTAGAGGCTCTGGGCTGCCCTGGGTGCTCCCCTGCCCAAGCCCCCTCCTACGGGCTCTGCACGGCCCGTGCGCTGCCCTTAGAGCAGGGTCTGAGTTAAGCCCGAGTTCCTGCTGGGACCTGGGGCTTCCCTTGGGAAAGGGATGGAGTTTTGGGGAGCAAGAGCTGGGGCTGAAATGCTGCTCCGCTTGCTCTGGGTCCTCCCCACGTTGCCATCAGCAAGTGCTGGTGGATCCAGTCCAACCCTGGTGTTGCTGCACATCTGCCTGTAACCCTGATCCCTTTGCCTTCTCTTCCCAGCAGGGCAGTGGGAGCCAGCTTGTTCCTGCCAAGCCCACCACAGTGGACATGGGCACCCAGCGTGAGGACACCCTGGAGACTGCGACCCAGAGGACAGAGGCAGCATCTCTTGGCCAGGAGAGCATCTGCCATCTCCTGTCTGACCTCCAGGGCCAGCTGTCCTCCCTCCAGGGCCAGGTGTCCTCCCTGCAGGACCAGGTGTCCTCCCTGCAGGGCCTGGCCAGTGACTGGCAGCGCCAGAAGGAGAAGGTGAGCCAGCAGAGGTCCCCAGGGGAGCTGGGGAGATGCTGGGGGGCTTGGGTAGGGAACAGAGAGCCAAAGGCTCCCTCCATGCTGGGAGGAAGTAGGGGGGCCATGCCCTGACTGACCTGGGAGAGCAACAGGACATGACCAAGGTTGCTCTGGAGCAGTTGGTCATCAAGACAGCCGAGCAGCTCCAGGAGCAGCTGAGGCAGGGGGGGCTCCCATTGCCCCCTGGCTCGGCGGGGTGGTCCTGGCTGGGGTCCTGTCCCCATCCCTTGGCCCCAGTGGATGGCATCATTGAGCCTCCAGAGCCACCCCACATGTTGGCCACATCCATCCCATCTCCCAGCTGATTCCTTCTCCCCTTCCTACAGCTGAACAAGCTGCAGGTGACGGTGGAGAGTGTGCGGCACCAGCAGGAAGAGGCGCAGGCAAAGGCGTCAGGTCCCTCGTGGATGAGCTTCCGCAGCAGGAGAAAGACATCAAGGTTGGTGGCTGAAAGGGGCCCACAGGGTCAGAGCATCCTGCAGGCAGAGCCCAGGCTGGGCACCACAAGGGATTGGTCCCCCTGCCAACCTGTTGGCAGCCCTGGGGAGGTTCCAGATGCCTGTCCTGGAGGTTTTGGCCAAGGATGGGGAGGTGGTGGGTGCTGGGCTGGCTGGAAGGCAGTTCTGAACCTACAGTAGCATCATAGGCTTTGTTTTGCATTGGAAGGGTCTCTTCCAGTGTTTGCAGAGGCTGTGGGAGAAAGCAGACAAGGAGTTTTGGAGGACATGCGGGATCCAGCTCAAGATCGTTCACCCGTTCAGCTTCCCCAGCACCTCCTGCCGCTTCAACCCAGCGCCCTGAAGCGGCTCCAGCCCCCCAGCAAGGTAGAGATGAGAGAGGGAGGGAGAGGGGAGGATAAGTGGTGCTGGGAGGGGCTGCTGAGAGTCCCCAGGGCTCCGTGCCTCAGTTTCCCCAGGTGCTGGTGCTGGCAGGGTTGCCTGGTGAGGCAGGAATGTCCCCAGGTTCAGCCAGCCGCTCTCTCCTTCTCAGCAGGACGAGCTGAAGCTGCAGGGCCAGGACGGCCACAGGAACAGGGGCCAACAGGACAGGCAGCTGCCTGTGCTCAAGAACGGTATGGCTGGGTAGACATGTGGGGGACCCTGTGGGTGAAGGGGACAGCGTGGGGTAGGCAAAGTGCCCACAGGGGGACAAGTTTTCCCCACTCTGTTGCCCCCGGCTCCCCCCAGACCGGCTCTCTCTGCTCTCTCCTGCCAGGCTTCCCGAGGGACAAGCCCAGGCTGTCCCCAAGGCAGAGGGACAGAAGGATAGAATCAGCCCACAAGGATCGCTCCCAGCCACTAAGGATCCTCCCAAGGATCTTGACGCCTAGGGCCAGATCCATCATCTCGGCAGCCAGGCAGGACAGGCGGAGGCAAACCCCCCATCCTGGCCACTGAGAGAAAAGGCAGGAACCTCAGGCCTGAGTAAAGGGATGGTTGAACTGTGTTTAATTATAATTAATAAAACCTTTTCAACTGTTTTTTCTTGTTCTGTGGAATTTTTTGTAGTTGTTGTTTTGCTCTTTTTTAAAGTGAGATTGATGTGAACACTACGAAAGCCCCCATCTCCCCCCTCCCCTGGGAAGGTCACAGGGAAAGAGGGGGCATCACCTGCAGAAATCCCAGAAATAGACCCCAGTTCCCAGCAGAGCTGCAGCAGCAGGAACATGCTCTGAGATTTTAACTTGCTGCCCCCCATGCACTCCCCACAGGTCATGGGTGCAAAGTTAAACCCCCTTCCAGCAATGTCGGGTGAAGCCTCCAACAGGCTGTGGGTGACTGTGCCAGCCAGGGCAGCTCTGTCTGCTTTCTAGCAATGGGGAAAGGCAGGAGAGCGCTGCGGAAAGGATGGAGGCAGGACAAGCAGGGCCAGCTTGGGTCGGGCAGAGGGAGAAGCGGCTCCGTGGCCCCACTTGCCCCATCACCCCTGGGGGTTTGGTCCCACCCACCAAGGGCCAGTGCCTGCTCCAGCTGGGCCTGCTCCCGGGCCAGTGCCTGCCACAGCTGCCCCAGCTCCAGCTCCTCCTGCTCCACCTCCAGCCGGGCCAGCAGGGCCCCCAGCTGGGCCAGCATCTCCTGCAGCTGCTCTGGGACCAGAGCAGGAAGCTCACAGGGGCACTGGCCATGGGGAGCCCAGCCACAAGGTGCCATATCTCCATGGGCTGCCCACCAACTGCACGGGCTGCCCACCATTGGGGGTCCCACCCAGCACCCCCTGCTCGCTGCTCATGGAAGGGGAGGCTTCACCAGTGGCAGGGATCATGGGGACCGACCCTGTCCCCAAGGCACAGTCCCCGAGGCAGAGGCAGCCCTGCCAGAGAGGGACCATTGCCGCCAGTGACCGATGCTGAGCCTGGTGAGACTCTGGCAGGGAGAGCAGGAGCCCCAGGTGCTGCAGCTCAGGCCGCAAGTTAGCCTGTACCCTCTGCAGCAGGGCCCACAGGTCCAGCAATTTGGCCTGCAGGGGTGGTGGGATGGTGGCTGCAGGGGGGTGGTGGCTGTGGGGTGGTGGCCCTGGGGTGGTGCACTGGTGGCCATGGGTTGGGTGGGGCTCAGGCTGGTCCCCACAGAGGAGCTGGTTGGGCTGCAGGTGCAGCTGGATGTGCTAGATGAGGAGCAGCAACCACTCTATGGCCACCACTGCCATGGGTGCCGGTCCGACCCACAGGGACACAGGACACCCAGGACCTCCTTGTCCCCACTCCTGTGCACTCCTGGACCTTTCCCCTTGTGTCCCTCCCCTCCCTGTGGCCACGCCACCTGTGTCCCCATCAGTGCACTCTGCATTAGTGCAGTCACGGAAACATTCTTTAAATGTATTTAACTGTTTAATGCGCTACCCACAAATAAGGAAGCAGACATTTCTACTTTTCTGTGGCACCCCCGGCTCCCCCCAGACCGGCTCTCTCTGCTCTCTCCTGCCAGGCTCACCAGAGTTTTCAGACTGTCCTAGATCTCCTCTTGCAGGAGAGGCAGCCAAGCTGTGCCAGGGCTGAGTGCTGGGGCACCCCCAGGCCCAGCCCCCAGCCCTCAGTGCTGCCTGGCTACGGGTGAGGTCACAATCCTGCTCTGTGACCTCAGCCTCTCCCCCCTATAAAAGCCCCACGCCGGGGCTCACTTTGCCACTCGTGTGACCCCCCAGTTGGGATCGCTTCCTGAGGTGACAAGGAGAAGGAAGGCTATCAGCTATCCATCTCTCACTCACCAGACTGATAACCCCTGGCAGAAAGCCTCTGGTGTCCCCTGGTCAGCTCTGTTGTAGCAGACAGGACAGCACCATGGACTTGTTTGGCCTGCCCCAACTTCTGGACCTGATCCTCGTGCCCAGAGACATGTGGACGGTCAACTTTGGGGCCCTGCGCCGTCTGTTCCCAGCCAAGCAGGGGCAGCCGAAGGAGCAGGAGACCAGCCAGACTGCCAGCGGCCCCCAGGTGGCCTCCGTGGCCACCGATGAGGGGCAGAGCAAGGACTGCTGCTTGGTGAGCTGCTGCCTAGTCTCCTTCTTGGGAGAGGGGCTCCAAAGGGGAGCTGGGAATGCCGTGGCTAGAGACAACAAGGCCTTGCTGTGCTGTCCTGGGGAGTCACTGGGGGGTTGCTGATCCCCTGGCTTGGCTGCTGAAGCTCTGCAGGCCCAGAGGCAGCGAAGCCCTCAGGGGGCTGGGGAGGAGCTGAGGGATGTGGCCACGGCAGCTTGGGGGTCTCTGTAGGTGGGCAGCCTTTGTCTTCGGGCTCTCGTGGGGTCCTTGAGTCTGCCCCCGTGAGGCGGTGCTTTGGGGACGGGGCCTGGGGACACAGCAGGGGGCCCTGGGCTCTGTCCTCCCCTCTGCACGGCTGCCTGTAACCCTGTTCCCCTTTGCCTTCTCTTCCCAGCAGGACAGTGGGACCCAGTGTGCCCCCACCGAGCCCACCACAGTGGATGAGAGCACACAGTGTGAGGACACCCTGGAGACCACCACCCAGAGGAAAAATCCAGGATCTCTAGACCAGGAGAGCATCTGCCATCTCCTCTCTGACCTCCATGGCCAGATGTCCTCCCTGCAGGGCCAAATGTCCTCCCTGCAGGGCCAAGTGTCCTCCCTGCAGGGACAGATGTACTCCCTGCAGGGCCAGATGTCCTCCCTGCAGGGCCAAGTATCCTCCCTGCAGGGCCCAGTGTCCTCCCTGCAGGGACAGATGTCCTCCCTGCAGGGCCTGGCCAGTGACTGGCAGGGCCAGAAGCAGAAGGTGAGCCAGCAGAGGTCCCCAGGGGAGCTGGGGAGATGCTGGGGGGCTTGGGTGGGGAGAGCCAAAGGGCTTCCCCCTTGCTGGGATGAGGTGTGGGGCTGAGCAAGAGGACAGATGAGAAGGGGAGCAGCTTCTCCAAGGTAGAGGCTCTGGGCTGCCCTGGGTGCTCCCCTGCCCAAGCCCCCTCCTACGGGCTCTGCACGGCCCGTGCGCTGCCCTCAGAGCAGGGTCTGAGTTAAGCCCGAGTTCCTGCTGGCACCTGGGGCTTCCCTTGGGAAAGGGATGGAGTTTCTGGGAGGAAGAGCTGGGGCTGAAATGCTGCTCCACTTGCTCTGGGTCCTCCCCACGTTGCCATCAGCAAGTGCTGGTGGATCCAGTCCAACCCTGGTGTTGCTGCACATCTGCCTGTAACCCTGATCCCTTTGCCTTCTCTTCCCAGCAGGGCAGTGGGAGCCAGCTTGTTCCTGCCAAGCCCACCACAGCAGACATGGGCACCCAGTGTAAGGGCATGGAGGAAGCCCTTGTTGGAGTTGAGAATGTCCCCAGTGGGGACACTCCTGGTGCTCCCCAGACAAAGGCAGCTCTTGAGAACAACAGAGAGCTCAGCCACCTCTACGCTGACCTGAGGGAGCAGGTGGCCCAGCTGAAGGCCACCCAAGCAGACCAGGCCAGACCAAAAAAGATGCAGCTGCTCTACCTGGAGAACGGTAGGAGCCCTGGGGGAATAGCGGGGGGGGGGGTTTCCATGGGGACACCCTGGGTCACAGGCTTGTGTTGCTCAGAGCCTGTCTCTGAGCACCCCTCACTGACTGTGTTCCCTTGGACCCCATCTCTAGATCAGGAGAGCAGCCAGCATGTCGTGCACCATCTACTGGGCCAGATGTTCTCCCTGCAGGGCCTGGCCTGGGGCCAGAAGGAGAAGGTGAGAGAGCAGAGGTCCCCAGGGGAGCTGGGGAGATACTGGGGGGGCTTGGGTGGGGAGGGGAGAGCCAAAGGGCTTCCCCCTTGCTGGCTCGGCAGGGTGGTCCTGGCTGGGGTCCTGTCCCCATCCCCTGGCCCCAGTGGATGGCATCATTGAGCCTTCAGAGCCACCCGGGCTTGTTGGCCACATCCATCCCATCTCCCAGCTGATTCCTTCTCCCCTTCCTACAGCTGAACAAGCTGCAGGTGACGGTGGAGAGTGTGCGGCACCAGCAGGAAGAGGTGCAGGCAAAGGCGTCAGGTCCCTCATGGATGAGCTTCCGCAGCAGGAGAAAGACATCAAGGTTGGTGGCTGAAAGGGGCCCACAGGGTCAGAGCATCCTGCAGGCAGAGCCCAGCCTGGGCACCACAAGGGATTGGTCCCCCTGCCAACCTGCTGGCAGCCCTGGGGAGGTTCCAGATGCCTGTCCTGGAGGTTCTGACCAGGGCTGGGGAGGTGGTGGGTGCTGGGCTGGCCAAAGGCAGCTCTGACCCTACGGTGGCATCACGGGCTTCTTTCTGCATTGGAAGGCTCTGTCCCTGTGCATGGAGAGGCTGCGGGAGAAAGCAGACAAGGAGGACCAAGGGAGCCAGGTAAGGATCACCTGCCCTTGCAGCGTCCCCAGCACCTCCTGCCCCTTCAACCCAGCGCCCTGAAGCTGCTCCAGCCCCCCAGCAAGGTAGGGATGAGGCAGGGAGGGAGAGAGGAGGATAAGTGGTGCTGGGAGGGGGTGCTGAGAGTCCCCAAGGCTCCGTGCCTCAGTTTCCCCAGGAAGAGCGGGTGCTGGCAGGGTTGCCTGGTGAGACAGGAATCTCCCCGCGTTCAGCCAGCCGCTCTCTCCTTCCCAGCAGGACGAGCTGAAGCTGCGGGGCCAGGATGGCCACAGGAACAGGGGCCAACAGGACAGGCAGCTGCCTGTGCTCAAGAACGGTATGGCTGGGGCAGACATGTGGGAGGGGGAGTGGGTGAAGGGGACAGTGGGGTGGGCAGGGTGCCCACAGGGGGACAGGTTTTCCCCACTCCGTGTCACCCCTGGCTCCCCCCAGACCGGCTCTCTCTGCTCTCTCCTGCCAGGCTTCCCGAGGGACAAGCCCAGACTGTCCTCAAGGCAGTGGGACACAAGGACAGTGTCAGCCCACGAGGATCGCTCCCAGTCACCGAGGATCCTCCCAAGGATCTTGGACCCTAGGGCCAGATCCATCATCTCGGCAGCCAGGCAGGACTGTGGCCCCCCCCCGGGCAGGCTCTGTGGCACCAGGCAGGACAGCAGCCGTGGCCTTGTTTGGCCTGCCCAGCTGCTGGACCTCGTCCTGGTGCTGCGAGATGTCTGGAGGGTCAGCTTTTGGCCCCTGTGCTGTCCCCGACCGAGCTGGGGCAGCTGCAGGGCCAGGCAGCGTGTGGCATAGCAAGGATCGCTGCTTGCTGAGCAGCTGCCAGTGCCCCCGGGAGGGAGCTGGACCCTCGCCCCCTGACAGCCCCTCTCCCTGTCCCCCGGCCACCCCAGCCCTGCCCCGCGGCCATGGCTGGCACCCAGCGTGAAGGAAGCAGGTTCCAAGGGGGGAGCAGGACCCCCCAGCCCCTGCTCCTCCCGGGCAGTGCAGCCCCAGCCCTGCCCAGTGCCCCTCTGTCTCGTGCCACAGGTCACTTGCAGATGCCCCTTTTCCATCCCGCTCCCGGCCCCGGCTGCCGTCCTTCTCCTCACCCCGCTCCAGGGGGGAAAGCCCAGGAGCTGCCGGCAGCCAGGCAGGACTGGAGGTGCCCGCCAAACCCTCCCGGCCATCCCGGCCACGAGAGGAAAGGCAGGGACTGCGGGCCCGAGGAAAGGGACGCTTTGACCGGGTTTCATTATGTTGAACTAGATTGAAATTAATAAAACATTAATGAAGCTGTTCTTTCCTTGTTGTGTGGATTTATTTTTATGTTTTTTTCTGTAGAGTTCTTTTTTAAAGGAGATTGGTCTGAACACCAACAAAGCCCCCTGTGCCTCCTGCCCCGGGCAGAGCCATGAACGCTCACAGGGAAAGGGGGGGCGTCACCTGGGGAAACCGCGGCCCCAGTTCTGCCGGAAAGGAGGGGAGCTCGGGGTGAGGGGGGCTCTGCGCGAGAAGCAGAGAATCTGGGAAGGCAGAGGCTTCGCTCCGGGATCTGCAACAAGCGTCAGGGAGACCCAGAGCCAGGGGGTCCCAGCCGCCCCGTGCCCCCCATCCCGGGTGCCCACAGCTGCCTCCAGCAGCTGCTCTTCTTCCTTATTCCCCCTTCGCCTCCTGCCCTGCTGCAGGGATGCCGGGGGGCAGCAGGGAAAGCCCTTCCACCCGGCAGCTCCTCTGCGCTCCTGCTCCCTTCTCCCTGGGCTGAGAGACACCAGCGACGTTTATCTATCACGGCTTTCAATTACAAGTGCAAGGGAGAAGAGCAGCGGAGGCTGTGGCGGGCTCCCCCCTCAGCAGCGGGTTCCCCCTCCCAGCCCCAGCACCCCCAGCCCAGCGCTGCGGGACCTGAGGGGAAGCGGCCCAAGATGGCGCCGGGCGGGGCTGCGCGGAGAGCCCGGCCGGTCCCGCTGAGGGCGGCGCTGATTGGCTGAGGGGGCCGTGGGCGGGGCCTGCGCCGCGGCAACCGGCCCCGCAGGGCGGGAAAAGGGCGGGAAGGGGGGGGGGGTCCGGCTGGGCTGGCGGCCCCGCACCCTGAGGAGACTTGAGCCCTGAACAGTCTCCCAAGGGAAGTGGTGGGTTCTCCCAGGTTTATGTCTCAGCCTGACAGGGTGCTGAGACAGGGTACTATAGCAGTACCTAGACAAGTCGGACCAGGTCCATCCTTGAGGTGCCCTCCACCCTGGCATCCTAGGATTCCCTGATGCCAACTCAAGCTGCATGAAGCTGGTGCCAACAAAGCAGCACGCCTGCACAGGGTGCCCAAAGCGGCCCTTGGTGATAACTGCATCCAAAAGGGGTGTGCCTTGGAAAGAAAAAGCAGCTGGATAAAGGTAATTCCATTCTCCATGTGTCTCTGTACATTTTATTTTACAGAAGATGAGATGAGCACTGTGGTGCATATAAACTTGCAGAACAATATAGGAAAATACAGTTTAACCATATGAAATTGTTTTACAGTCAAGACAGAAAAAAATTATGTATAGGAAATGCCTTCAGCACTGAAGGACAAGATCCACAGCTGACATAAAAGTAGCTTCCACTGAACTCTGCCAGTTTACCCGAGCTGAAGATCTGCCCCTTAAATCTTTCCTGCATTCGACTTCTTAAGTTTAGTAAGTGATTCCTTCATGTACCCTCATGGAACAAAAGCCATCCTGTAAGTTGCACAATGATCCAAAATTTCCTAGTTACCCAGACAGAGGCTGCATGATACATAAACTATTTAAAGGGTCTATTCAGCCAAAATTTGTGGGAAGTTATAAAATTTTGGTTAAACATCTTTAAAAATAAGTCATTAGTACTGGCAAAAGACAACTTTCCTAGAAATTTAGAAGTACTTAGCAAAAGTTACACAATAATAAGAAGCAACTTCTAGTAGAAAACTCTGTTCTAGTGTTTTGACTGGTGACCTGGCCCACCTGTGAATCCCTGCTTAGTGGATTTTTCACACTGTCTTGGGCTGCTGAAAGAAAGGAGGTGGAAAAAAAAACACTCGTCCAATACCAGGACCTGCTTTTTTTCTTATTAGATCAAGGTTGCTGTTCCTAAAGAGTGCTTTTGACCTGTTGGAGTTAAAGAGTATTAAATGGACACCCAAATTCTTTCAGCTCTTCTGAAAATCTCAGTCATCACATTAAAAAAAAAAAATAAATCCAGAAGAACAAGGGATTTCAGGTCAAAAGTTCTCAAATTCAAATGACTAAGATTGCCATGTCATCCAGATGCGAGATCCCAGAAATCACTATTCAGCTTTAGACTTCCAGTCCCAGAAATTACTTCTCAGGAACTGCTTTTAAAAAAAAGACTCCAGTCTGTAGTTTTACACAACACAGGCCTACGTAGGCCCCAAATACCACTTACCCACCTATTTTTATGCAGAATTATTCTACTGAGACCCCTGTACTGAAGGATCTGTCAGACGATTAGGTGAGCAACACTTCATTCATACAGTTGCTTCTAAGTCTTACATTTCCTACTCCATTTTCAGCATTGAGAATTTAGGATGGCTGTGCTGGATGGCACGTGGTCAGTGAGACAAAGGCAGGTCTGCTGGAGATGGGGATGTCCTAAAAGAGTTCACAGGGCAGAGCAAGGAAGGAGGGCTGAGAATCCTGCACAGATCAGTGCAGTTTTTGGAAATCTGTAGGGTGAACCTGTGCATTTTACATGCTTGTAGCAGATACAATTTAAAGAGGCACTTCAAGGGGAACTGCTAGCAGGGTTTTAGTAGGGTTGTGATACCAGCCATTACTCAGTTACTTGTTAAATCAGTAGCCCTGAAAGACTGCACATATTCAAAAATATAGTCTTGTCCACTCACTGAACCTGAATATAGCAGCTGAAAAGCTTTTTGTTCTGAATATCCACTGAGTTTGTCTCTTACAGCACACCTGAAATAGTTCAACTTATTGTTGAGGGCATTTCTTTCTTTCTGTAATAATTAAGTGGTCAACCCAAAACTCATTTTTTATTAGTCTATGAAAAGTTTTATCCATGTACAATTCTTAGAATCAGGTGCATCATTAATCATGGGAGGTTTCTGCCTTGAGGAATGTATGGGATTGGAAATTAAAGTTAAATTGTGCTCTGTGTTGGTCCCTTCAGAAAAAATGTCCCAGAATGAAAAAAAAAAAAAAAAGTGATTAGCACAAAAAAAAAAAGGAGTTATTACATTTCCAAAGCTGGTGGCTGATAAAAAAAATATCCAAAATGAAACCAAAAATAACCCCTTCAAAAAGCACGCACTTCCCAACTCTCAGAAAATATCCAAAAGCATGAAGTTTGGTCAACACATGAAAGCAACAGAATCCTTTCATGAAAATTCAGAATTAAAGATCCTGCAAACAGGTGTATCTCAGAGAGGGAGGGCTGGCTGCACCGAGAGTGAAGAGGAACAAGTAAGAATTGAAAGATGTACGTGTCTATGAAAAAGACCTACTCTAAGACAAAGCAATGACAATTATTTATGTAATAGTGCTTCTCAGAAAAAAAGCCAAGGAGGTGCTGACAGGACAGGCTTCATCACCATCATGCAACAGAAAGGTTGGGTGCTCCAAGCTCAGTTCAGTCCAAGGATGCAGAACACCACAGTGCTGCCCAAGGCCAAAACCATTCTGCTTTCACCTGGTGCTGCCACATGTCAGTGTCCTGCTGGCACAACCAGGTGCTGGTTGGAAAGCCCTGTATCAGTAGATACAAGGGAATGTTTCAGAATGATTTTTGTGTGCTAAGCAAAATTTGGAGAGTGATGAGCCCTTTACTGGACACATCATGGTCTGAGGGAGATGAGTGTCTCCTGTTGAGAAGCAAAAGTGCCACTGGGGTAGCTAAGTATCTTCCTGCCCCATGTGTCTGCTTTTAATGTGAATCTGCCTGTGACTACTGCCCACCTGGGTAAGTGAAATGTGCCCAGCAGGCTCCTCTGGTAAAATGTCAGACATCTCTGCTGTGCCAAGGACGCTCATCAGCCCTTCCCAACCACTGTGAGAGCACAGGAGGAACGTGAGAGCCCTTCCCAGCAACACCTCAGCAACCTCTGGGACCTCATCCTCGTATTTCAACACATGCTGGGTAGCCAAAGGCCTACAAACTTTCCAGAAAGCTCTACAATCAGGAAAACTCATTATTTTGAAATTTTTTTGGACAGTCTTTTGAAGATCTAGTTTTCACAAAATAGAAATGTAAGGGTGACCAGGACTGCTTCCAGGACAGCAGACTCTGAGTGCCACCCCTGGGAGCACAGCCCCTGCAGGCTGCACGAGTGCAGAAGAGCACACTAACTACTATCAAATAGCAAATGGGCTTTCAAATCAGAAGGAAACAATCAACTGATCACACCAAGAAGTCACATCTACTCATTCCAGGGGGACCTTCAAGGTGCTGGTCTGGATTTCTTAAGGTGCTTGATAGTGAAGGACCCACCTAGGAAAGCAGTGCTCTTCTCCCTGTGTGTGACTGAAGAAATAGATGGGCAGAGCTACTTTTTCACTTAATTTTGGACTTTACAGCTGCATCAGAGGGTGAGCTGGAGGCCCGTGCTCCAGAGCTGCACTCCTACCACAGCCTGACACTGGGTCACTCGTGCAGCTGCTGGGAACTGCATGTCTAGCAGTAAGGTCCTATACATTAAGAATATGAGGTTCTCATTTCTTAATCTTTACCTTATACTCAATGACTACAGAAAAAAAGAGGCTTGTGCATTTGTTAGCTTGATTTTGAAGGTCTCTTACCACCTACATGATCCCTGTTGTGTCCCAAGAATCTCTGAGGGCCAAGCACTTCCAAAGATCAGGTGAAAACAACAGTGCACGTTTCTACATAAAGAGTCCATCTTGGAGCAAATATTTAAATTATGACATTAAAAGCAAGGACAAATGTAAAGAGGTTCTGAGAAGGTCTGAGAAATTATGACTGCTACTGAGAATGTGAGTTTCCTGTGAATGCTTTAGAGAAAAATCCTGTTAGAAAAAACAAAACATCAAGAAAAAAAAAAGGGGCAATCTGAGTGCAGTTCACTACCACATGACAGCTATACACACTGACTTACAGCATGGGGCTGTCAGTTCAATAAATGCAGCTAATTCTGCAACACAAAACTGCTCAGATGCATTAACCAGAGTCCAAGTTTGCATGAAAGGAAGAACAACTTCAGTGTTTACTGTAACTGCAACACGAGGGGGAGCACAGTGACCCCACAGCAGCTCAGACAGGGCTGCAGAGAGGGAAAAGCATTCCAGAAACATACCAGGGATTTCTATCTGACTTCCACTGTTGGTACAGTATTTTAACATTTTTAAAAAAATAAATTAAACCTTTCTCTAAAGATCCCAGAGTCAAATAATGAAACAACATTCACATAAGGGAACAACTGATGTGATGAACAGACGTGAGTTACAGATTTGAGTAAATCTGAAGCAGTTCGGAAATCTGAGAATTAAGCCTTTTTGGATGTTGCTCTATGAAAGCAACAGGGATCTTACTAGTAATGGGAGAAGATTCACTTGGCCCATGTGGTAAAGGACTCATTGCCTTCAGCTCATTCACTCCAACAGGAATCAGCCAACAGCACTGGATCCAGAATGAGTTCTGTTAGGAAAGAAGACCTTAGAGGAAGACTTCCAACCAACAAGGACTCTCTGTTGAGTATACTGTGCCAGGAGATGGCTTGAAGACAGAGGTGTACTAGTATGGATGATGAAGAAAATCCTCTAATTCTGTAGGGCAGCTGAGGTTACAGGTGGTAAGCACCTCTCCAGCTCTAGCACTGGAGTCAGGACACCCAACAGATTCAAAGCTGTGGGAAATCATGAAGCCATTTAGCTCAGACAAGGGCCAAAAGTCTGGCTGAAGCAGAGATCACCAGGGAGCCACAGGACAGCACAGCATGAGTATGTGACAGCATCACTTGGACAGAGGGAGCTCTGCAGGAGCAGCAGACTCCTGAAATACAGGCAGCTTCAAGAAAGACCTGGGCAAGCAGAGCTACCAGGCAAGAACCAGAGGCAAATCCCCACTAATTGTATCTCTTGAGGTGAAAGCAACAGCACTAATGGAAACTCACCTTCTGCTCTGTAACCACAGAGCTGTATGAAGATGTAAGACAGCCTTGTTGCTCAACAAGACTGCTACCTGTAGTGACTAAAATACTAAAAACTTCCATCAAGTATGTGAGCCCACCTGCCAGATCAAAGGAGGTGACCCTTAAGCTCAGTACCTATGGAGGCAAGAGACTTTGCTATTCCTATGAATCAGTTTCATTGCAACATGATCATTGTTTTCACATTTTAACAAAGCAAAGCTTTATCTTGGCTCTGAAGATACTTATGAGGAAAATCTGGGTTCAGAAGCATTTCTGCAACTCAATGAAAGGTGAACAGAGCAATGGTGAAACTCCTGAAGTTACCTTGTTGGGAAAGAATACAAGGCCAGGTATCAACCCCCCCATTTTAAAAACGTGCCACTTCCTCCTTTGAAGATACTGTCTATTCAGAAGCAGAAGAGCTCCAGCATTCCCTGACCTTAAAGGCATCACACTGTCCAGGATTCATCAGGCAGGAAAGTGACTGAGCCAGGAACACTGATCCCAGTGTCTGCAGTGCTGTATCACAAGGACTATCATCTTTTGCAGGAAATCAACTGGAAACTGTCTACAAGCAACAGCAAAACTTCTCTAGTTGTGGAGGAAGCATCTCACCCATTGCAGAGCAGCCCCACACAAGAGTTTGCTGGGCCTGGTAAGACAAACAACCCAGCTCCAAAAGTGCTCTCCTCAGATTACTGAAATAAAAAAGAGATACAGACTCCATGCCAGGAGAATTATTGCTCTGTGCAGTTCACACATTCCTGCAACATTTCAAATGGATGATAAACTAGTAGTAGGAAAACTGTCTGGGGAAAGAAAAAAGGGAGGGGGGTACTTATCAGAAAATGCAACTAAGAATTGAGAACATCTTAAATACACCTTAGTAGAGGAGCCAAAATATATTTCAGTCCTCAGAGAAACCTGCGCTAATAGACATTATTTCCTGTCCAAAATAAGATAAAATGATGAACACCTTTAAAGAAAAAGAAAGTGCAATTTGAACAGATTATTTTCTAAGGAGAGTACTGTATAAAGTGCACAAGTAGCATGGTTTTGCAAGGGAAACAAGAATGGGGTGAGGTGTCATCAAGATTGCTCATTTTAATTTACAATTTACATTTTAATTTAGATTACAGAGATTGACCTGCCATGCAGCTCTTAAGTACTCCAGTTATTTTTGGCCACTGAAGTTTTGAAATCTCACCCTGTACCTGTGGTTTAAAGAAAAAAAACATAGAAAAATTAAATGCCTGTTCACAAATATGCTCCAAAGTGCATGGTAGAAATAGGAAAATAAACACAGGTATGCAAAATAAAAAAGAAACAGGACAGAGAATGAATCAATAGAAGACTGAAAAAGAGAGATCATAATGAAATTTCCCTGCTTGAGCAGCAGCAGAGAAGTCTGGAGAAGCTTGTCTACCCAGAGCTACATGAGGCTTAGGCAAACCATGTTCCATTTGTATTGCAGTGGCTTTTCTGGGAACTGAAGAGAGGCCCCACAAGAGTGTGCTGGATGCTTGAGCACTGGAAATAAAAGAGTAGTCACAAAGTCAGATGTGTGAAGTGGAAGAGCAGCACAGGAGGTGTCACACCAGGACAGTGATGCTGTGCATGCAGTGGTTGTGCCACAGCACATGCCAACACACAAAGGGTTATAAAGGTTGATGTTGCAATAGACAAGTGGGTCGTGGAGGCATCTGCAAGACAGAAATGAATCTAAACTGGTAGAGATGGCTGAGAAAAAGGGAATAGGAAAATGCAACAGAATTCGGTTTGAAATGACAAACCAGAAAAATAATCACTGCAGCCATATTAAAAATGCATTTCAGAGAAGACGTCTGTGTGTGTCAGCTTGTATTTGTTAAGGGGAATTACCAATGATCTGGATGAGGGGATTGACAGCACCCTCAGTAAGTTTGCAGACTACACCAAACTGGGGGGAGTGTTGATCTGCCCGAGGGTAGGAGGCTCTGCAGAGGATCTGGACAGGCTGGATGGATGGGCTGAGGTTCAACAAGGCCAAGTCTGGGTCCTGCACCTGGGTCACAACAACCCCAGGCAACGCTCCAGGCTTGGGGAAGAGGGGCTGGAAAGTGCCCAGAGGAAAAGGACCTGGGGATGTTGATTGACAGTGGCTGAATATGAGCCAGGGTGTGCCCAGGTGGCCAAGAAGACCACCAGCATCCTGGCTTGTACCAACACTGGTGTGGCCAGCAGGAGCAGTGCAGGGATTGTCCCCCTGTGCTGGCCCTGGGGAAGGGGCACCTGGAATCCTGGGGTCAGTTCTGGGCCCCTCAGGACAAGAAGGACATGGAGGGGCTGGAGAGTGTTCAGAGAAGGGCAAGGGAGCTGTGGAAGGGGCTGGAGCACAAGTCTGAGGAGGAGCAGCTGAGGGAGCTGGGGGTGTCCAGCCTAGAGACGAGGAGGTGAGGGGAGACCTGCTGGCTCTGCAACTGCCTGAGAGAAGGTTGAAGCTGGGAGGGTTGGTCTTTTCTCCCAAGGAACAAGTGATAGAACAAGAGGGAATGGCCTCAAGTTGTGCCAGGGGAGGTTTAGACTGAATATTGGGAATAATTTCTTCACCAAAAGGATTGTCAGCCCTGGCATAGGCTGCCCAGGGAGGTGCTAGAGTCCCCATCCCTGGATGTGGAGCTGAGGACAGGGGTTACTGGTGGCCTTGGCAGTGCTGGCTTAATGGTTGGTCCTGATGATCTTAAAGGTCTCTTCTAATGAAAACTAATTCTATGATTCTATGAATACTCTCAGTGATCTAATTACAGCATTTTGAGGCAGGTGAACAAAAACCTAGAATAGCAGTAGAACAAAAGAAGGATGCAATGTTGATGCTGAGGAAAAAAGAATAGTAACAAAGTGGAGTAAAACTGTGGATCAAATGAAATAATATGGTTTGGGAATCTTTAGATAACAACACAGTAAACACTGAGAAAAAGGCCACAGTGGTGAGAATCAAGGTTTCTGCTGGATCTAAAGAAATCTTGGCACAGTATGAAATGCTGAAAAATATACTAACAGTAACACTGCATAATCAATCAGAAATAATAGCAGGAGAAGGAAATGAATACCTTTTCAAAACCGGTCTCCAAACCATATAACACTGTGTGTCAAGAGCAGTGCTGAATTTTTGGTAGTTTGTGGTAATGGCAACAAAAGAAAAAGCAAAGGAGAAGAACCTGATGGTGACAAAGTGCTGGGCACCCACATCTACATTTAATGAAATGTAGCATCACAGATTCGTGGCACCTTTGAACATCAGGCTCTAAAAAGATAAACCCCACAATTCAGCCCAACAAACTGGGTAATTAAAGATATCTAAAGGCTGTGATATTCACCTGAAGGAACCAACATAAGACAATAAACCTGGATCTCAAACAAAACATTAGCAGACTGTCTTTAAGGGGATTCTGTGAGAAAACATCTTGCATAAGCAGGAAAGGTTTTGAACGTATCATTTATTTCTATAACCTCTTTCTGTCATTGAGGGCACTCAGACAGCTCATGAGGTAGGTAGAAGCACAACCAAGTCTTTCCTGATAAACAACGGTGATGGTAACACCTTCAACCCTATTGATTGGCCTAGAACAGAAATCTTGATGATAATGGGTTTATGTATCCCTGAGAGGGAGTATAAAACAGGAAGAACAGGGGTCTTCCCCATAGATTTTGGGAGAACTGTGTTGTGAAATAAATGTGTCTGTAGAACACTGCTGAGAGATAAGCATGTTTTATAGATGGGGGAGCCAGGAAAGTTAATTGACTTGCCTGTGGCCATGAAAGCAGTCAGTGACAGACCTGGGATTCATGATCAGGACTTCCTTGCCTCCTGCATCATGTTCAAACTGTTATCTACTTGCTGGCCAGAGGCTCACTGCATGGTTGTTCTAACATAGTGTATAAAGATAGTCATGCAAGGGATGTAGCACAAAGTCACTGAAGAACAGAGCTCTCTCTGTACCAGAAAGCAGGTTTCTTCTGGAAGCTGCGTGCAATTGGGAACCTCTGGTGGGAAGCACACATCTGGTTTCTTCACCCTGGAATGTCTGGTGCTTAAGGCTTAGCACAACGAGGACTAAATGTAACAGAGATAGCCTGTACAGGCATAAATTACAAGGTGTCTGGCAGTGGAACAACCTTTTCCCTGTACTCTTCTGACCCTTAAAAAACAAACATTAGCCTGGTTAAGTCAGTGGACTCATCACATACAACTATAGATCAGTCTATATTTCCATGTCCACAGGTCGGATATCTCCAGTTTTGTGTTCTTTTACCCACAGTTCCCTGTCTTTGGCAGGATCCACTTTCCGAAGCAACTGATCCACGAGCTCTACTGTCTAAAACAAACAGAAGAAGAATCAAAATGTCAAGGGTGCATTTCAAGCAGGGACAGTCATTGTTCTGAAGTGACCAGCAGCTACAGGCACATCTACGTTGCATTTGCAGACAAGTGAGAGCTGCACGTAGGCAAGATCTGGTGGACAACAGGCAGCTCTGAATGTGAAACCTCACAGGGGGAAGCAGAGGAGAGACAGACTTTTAACATCAAGCACTGACAGGTTTCCTGTGCCAGGCATTGGCCAGTCAGACTCTGACTCCTGTCCAGCCTGAGTCTGGCCCTGCAGGTGCTGAGGAGGAGGTGTGGGCAGCCCTCTCATGGAGCTGCCTCTGAGGTAGGGGCCTCTCTGGGAGCAGCCAGAGTCTGGGTGCCATCCCAGCTGGTTAGCAAGCTCTCACCTAGTTCACTGAGGTCAAAGGGTGTGTTTAATTTCCATTTATGTGCCACTGCACAGATATGAAACACATATACCAGTGCATGGTACTTATCTATGTATATGTGTGTGTCTTTTGTGCAACTGTATAGAATTCAATTACTTAATTGATAATTAACTCTAACAGGCACTGAGAGAGAAAGGCTGGACAGAGTGTGTCCCTCGTCCTCAAATGCTTCCTTTTCACTGCACATGCCTCTTACTTTAGTATTTGAGGACCAGCCAGTCTTATAATAAGAAAAAAATACATATACTCCCTTCCCCAACAGTGAAACTATTCACCATCTTCCTCGGTAGGAAGAGATGGCCTGAAGGGGCAGTGCATGATGCTGGCAGAGCTCAGAATGGCTCATGCTGGCCCAGTGTTAATCAATTCACTGTGGTCCCCCTCCCCACCCCGAAAAAGCTGTGATCCAGCAGTGTGAGATGTCCCCAGGCTGAGCTCAGAGCTCCTGGAGGAGCAGGACAGGAGGTGGCAGCACACTGCTACTGCAGGCTGACCACGGCAAGGCACGTCCTGCTCAGCTGAAGTGCAGCAAAGACCAAAGGGACTGAACAAAAAGCAGACTTACACTTTGGTTGAACATGTCTGTCTCGTGCCTCAGCTGGGTGTACTGGCAAAGGTGCTGCCGGATCATCTCGACCCTCTCAACCTCTAACCTCTCAAGCTCCTGGACACCAAAAGAAAAACAAGTCCATATTTTTTTTTGGAAGCTGAGATTGAAGGCCCAGAGAAGGGATGACACACGAAATGTTTTCAGTCAGAGTGACACTATCCCAGGGTCATACTTTGGAGCTGAACTCTCTGGTTGTACAGCCCTCTGATTTGCAGAGAATCAGAGACAGCAAGCAACAGAATTCACTGCAGCCTAACAACAGAAAACAAGGTTTAATGCCTTTTGCAAAGAAACAATTATTTCTTCTTTCTCCTGATGATACGAGGTTTTTTTAGAACTGAGAAAGGGAATATTATCATGCAGTTTTTCCCATTGCTTTCCACTGTAACTAGCTATGAGTCAGGAATGTTGCACACTCTAACAATATTACCCATGTAAGATCTTACACAGTACATACCAGAGTGGTGGTCACCATTTCTTCAAACCACTTGGACTGGGCTTGATTGTAAAGATCCACGCAGCGCATCAGGTCATCTCCTGAAAAGCTCAAGACAGCAACAGATTAGTCTTCCCCAGCCAATGTTGTGGAGCTTAGAAGGAAAAAGCAGTTCAGGTTCTGTAGGCAGACCCAGAGGGTTTGAAGGTCAGCCCTGGTGGAGAGGAAGGCAGTTCTGTGGCACTGAATTTGTTAAGTGCACCAAAATTTCAACAAAGTATATGCAGTCCGTGTGTGGTAAAAGATCAGGTGACTGTGTGAGAAAGGATGATGGGGAAATACAAGGAAAATGTGAACATTAAGTAACATTTTACAAAATGCACAGAGCTATGACATCAAGTTATTTCAGAGAAGGACAAAAATGGTCACAGACAGAAAGTTGTACCTGAAAAATAAAATAACCAAAATGAGGAAATCAATAATAATGAGTTATTGAGCTGCAGGGCAGCACTCTGCAGGTGAGACTGCATTCTACAAGGAGGGTTTAAAACAGAAGCAAAGCTCAAGCTTTCTGAGAACAAGAGATGCTCAATTGCAACCTCAAACCCAGCTGCACACTTGTGCATTCTCAAGCCTCTGAAAATGCACAATTCCAGTCGAGCTCTTGGCTTCTTCCTGTGTTCAGGGCAGTAACACAATGAATGACCTGTGATTATTTCAGTTTTTTGTTTTGTTGCAGGATTCTGCTCTGACAGAGAGGGTGCTGCTTTCCAGCCAGTGAAGTTGTCTTCTTTAAAGGAAACTCAGTTATGCTGTTGCTAATGGTTTAATGCCTAGGTCCTGGGTTCAAATCCATCCTGTTCTTTTATGTGCAAAAAGGTCTTTATACATAAACCGGGGACAAATAAAGCTTTAAGAACAGGATGCCATTAACCAATAAAGTGTCAAAGAAGTAAATGCATCTGGAAGTCTCTCATGGACTTACAACTTGAGGTAGCAACCAAACTCTATGAAAAAAACAGGATTCAGTGCTGAATTTAGGGCTCCTGCATCCTAGCAGGCTCCTCTGGTTTGGGGTTATCCTCCACTCATCCAGGTGGGTCTGAGCAGGAACATAAAAGCCATGAAATGCATGAAAAATCCATGGGAGTGGAAAGCAAAGATATCAGTAACTGGTGGGATGGTAGGAGCACTCTGGTCTAGAGCTCCCTCTCCTACTGTGCACTTGCAGCAGGCCTCATCTCAAAGCCCCATCACTAGATGCTGCTGCTGTGCACACCACAAGCACGCAGCTGGGCAGCACTGCCTGGTCAGGGCAGGTCTTTCCCCACCACACCAGAACTGTGGCACAAAGTGGGGGAGGCACACACCAAGCTCTGAGTTACTCCCCTGTGATCTTCAGCTCTCCCTTGCTTGTTGAACAAATACTTATTAGAAACAATTTCTAAGGACCCCAGAGAACACAGAGAGGTTGTGAATTTGCAGACAGATAAAGAGCATCTCTCATGGAGTCTCCTGTCACTAGCATGCAACTTTCGTTTCTCTTCAAATGGTTGTTTATACACATCATCACACTGAGAAGGACCTTCTCAGTCTCTTTAAAACCCAGCCAGGCTATCCTGAAGTTTCAAAAGCCTCAGAACTCTGAAGGACCACTCTGCCAAGGAATGGACCTATAAAGGGATGAAACACAGAAGCTCTTAGTTAAAATATATTTTCAGCAAAGGTACTAACAGAGCTGCAAATACCAGCTGTGTAGATCTCAAGGATGACAGTTCCTGATGGATCCTGTAGAAGCCATTTGAGCCTCTGTCAAACATGCAGAGGTCACATCAAATAGCTGTGTCCTCAGTACAGTACATCACACACTACTATATTCTCAGTATTCCTTGAACAGAAATAATTTTAATCACCAAGCAGTGGTGGAAAAAAGACAAAAAGTTCACTTTAAAGGAAAAAGTCAGCAACAGGGAGCATAAGAGGCAACCACATAGTTGTGAGTGCACCAAGGAAAAAAACTATGATTTAAGGAAGAAAGATCCTCAGCTGAGCTTCTTTGAATCTGACTTTGAAAGTTTTACTTGTAGTTACCTCAGCATATTTTCACAAGACAGAAGGACAATTCATCCTCCTTTTACCTTCTCACCCTCGTTATAAAAATCATAATTTTTGACGTCTGACTTGGAAAAACCAGGCTTGTTTCTTTAGAGAATTCAATACCAAAGAGATTTGTGGCACAGTTCACTTTGACTTGTAGCTACAGTATTAGAAACCCAGCAAGAGGGGGGTGGACAGGCAGCTGCACCCCGTGGTGCTCCCGTGGGGTGTGCTCAGCCCCACGACACACTCACCTGCCTGCGTGGACTTCCGTCTCGCCTTCTTTATCTCCTCTTCTGTCTTGTTGCTGAGCTTCACCTCTAGCTGCTGTGTTTTCATTTCCAGATCCTTCTGTCTCTCTGTCAAGGCTTTCCGGGCCTTGGAGTAATTAAAGAAGAGTCACATGTTTTAGAGGAAAAGAGCTGCCAGCTGCTTTCAGCCATCTATGACTCCCTCACACAAGTATCTGTCAGTAAGAAGTCATGGACTCTGCGTAAAACTGGGTCCTAACTGGGATTTGAGTTCTTTGGTCACCATGTGGTGTTCAAAGAAGTGTCCTACCACCGTAGAGAAGCTGTCACCAACCCACCACAAAAGCACCTGAACTCTTAGATCCTTAGAAAGACACAGCAGAAAAGGCATCATCAGACTTCCATGTTTCTTAGTAACGTTCTCACTTTTTTTCTGGAAGGGGAGATGAAGCTTCTTTGAAATGTCTTCACCAGCATCACCAAGATGCTTCTTGTATTTGCTTTTCTTAGGATCTAAACTGTTAAAATATTTTCAAGTATCTTACAACATTTATTTTTAAGTACCTTCTGGATTCACCACCAGACACTAACAACAGGATCTTCTAGACATATTTCAGAAAAGCTAATTCAGGTTCATGACAACAGCAGTTTGTACTGTAGAAATAAGGAATCTAATACCTGGTTACAATTTATTATTTAAATTAAAGTTTTTCAGGCTTTTAAAACCTGATTTGTCAGTATCATGACTGAACTAATACAGGGAAATTAGTAAAGTGTCTCAACAAACAAACATCATTACCACATATGTGTGCTGTCACCTCATTTGCTGAGGTTGTCTAAATATATAAAATAAAGATAACTTGTTTTGTAAGGACTTGTTATAATAAAAAATCAGTATGGCTTGGGTTGGAAGGGACCTTAAGGATCATCAGATTCCACCCCCTCTGCATGGGCAGGGACACCTCCCACCAGCCCAGGTTGCTCCAAGCCCCATCCAACCTGCCCTTCAACACTGCCAGGGATGGGGCAGCCACAGCTTCCCTGGGCAACCTGGGCCAGGGTCTCACCACCCTCACAGCAAAGAATTTCTTCTAGCTCATCTCAATTTCTTCCTTTTCAGTTGAGACCATTTCTCCTCATCCCTCTCTGCCCTTGTCCAAAGTCCCTCCTCTCTTTCCTGGAGCCCCTTCAGGCACTGGAAGGTGCTCTAAGGTCTCCCTGGAGCCTTCTCTTCTCCAGGTTCAACACCCCAACTCTCCCAGCCTGTCTCCAGAGCAGAGCTGCTCCAGCCCTCCCATCATCTCTGTGGCCTCCTCTGGACTTGCTCCAACAGCTCCATGTCCTTCTTGTGTTGGTGCCTTCAGAACTGGACACAGTACATACAGCTCACGTTTGTTGTTTATCCAGCTACAGTGTTTAAAACTAAATTTGGATGACAATTTGTTAGAACCTTGCAGTTTTCTACACTCACAGCAGCCTGCAGGCTGCAACGCACTTCAACTATTTCCATGAGCAGTTTCCCAGCCCCTGTGCTGGACTGGGCAGCTGGCAGGGGGAGCTGCAGGAAAGCAACTGGGGAACAGCTGCTGCTGCCTCAGGCACTCTGCAGACACAGCTTTTCCCTTTTTTGTTGCTTCTTCTCAAGGCTATTCTAATCCATCATTTTCAATACCTGCACTGAGGACTGTGTTTCTTTGCAGAGATGACCATGAAGAACTCGCTGTTGGCAGAAAAGTGCCTTTTCTTCCTACATACAGTGCAATAACCTCATGTATCCTGCAACAATTCTGGCCCATGGTGAACTTTCTCAAGTGCACTCTGATCTTTAATGAAAGCCCAAACAACCTTCTGGGTTGATTGAGCATGGCACCTTCCTTTCCAGCTTACGCCCACAAGCAAACTAGGTAAGAACAGCATTTGGCATAAGTGAGGCAGCTGGGGATGGGTCCCCTGCTTCCTGCTGAGCATGTTTTGTGGGTGTAACTCTGCTCCAGTCACAACCTGAGCTACGTACTGGACTAGAGTGATGCTGCTGCTCTTTGAGTTTTTTCAGGTGAGGATGTTTGCTGGGAGGTGCAGCAAATGGCAACAGGGAGAGGGGCCATGACTGTGACCTTGCCCAGCTGCTGTCGGCCAATGCACGAGAGGATGCAGAGCCAGGTATGCCTTTAACAGGACCCTGCTGCTCTACTAAGGCAAGGCTTAATGAAATTTTGAGGGCAACAGATGTGACTTCCAGATGCACATGAGCAAGAAGCATTTTCATCAAATGCATTAGAAATACACTGTCCCAAAAGCCAATTGAGCAGTGTTAGCCCTGCCTGTACCCCCAGCTTCCTCAATCTCAGCTAAGCAGCAAACATCTGGGACCCAGTAAAACAAAACTAACAACAGAAAGCACTCAGGAAAAACCTTTATGGTCCTTTGTGGCAGAACAGAAACTTTCACAGGGCAGCTGCTTTTCTGTCCAAAACAGCAATGTCTTACAAACTCTCCAGATTGTTCTCTGATCCCACCTTCTCAACTGCTGCGTAGCGACTGGCCAAATGCTTCCGTAGGTCAGCGATGTGGTGGTCACACTTCTTCATGTCTTTCTTGAAGTTCTCTCTGAAGTTGAGTAGGGGTTTCTCTACCTCACTCTGAAGCTGGTAATGAAAACAAAGGAAGAAGTGGCAATGAGGACCCAGGCAGTAATCCCTGGCTCTTCTGCTGAGCAGAGCTCAGGACAGAGAGGAAATAACACACACAACAAGTCTCTTCCCCAAGAGATCTCTGAGAGATGCTGCTGCCAAATTCAGCTCTTCACAGGACAGCTCTGTTAAGGGAATATTTACTGAAGGAAGCAAAAGGACAGAACTTGTCCTCCTCTCTCCCTGTTAAATCATCTCTCTCTTCTTGCACATTAAGATCACACTTCAGGAAATACCCAGAGCACTACTTGAGGCACTCCGATTCTGGCCTAACTGACTCAACTTGCTTAAAAAAGCCCAAAGTGCATAAACTAAAGCTGCTAACCCTGACTGCAACTTCTGTCAAGTATAAGGGAAACCTTACACTGAGCCTAAAGAGAAATGTGAATGTTTAGTTGAAACTCTTTAAGGAGTGGCAAGAAACCACTGAAATGAACTCAGGAGAGATCCATCAAGACTGCACGTGTTTATCTCTTCCAACTGACTTGGCAGCCAGTAATACCCAACTCTTATCAGAGTTCTTATAATACTATTCTTTGACCTCCTGATACATAGTTTTGACATCTAGGAAACGTGCTCTGAAGGAATAATACAGACATTTCACCTCCCCAGAAGCAACAAATACTTCTTGTCTATTTCCCATCCTGAGGGGATGCTGCACTCCATCAATGCAGGCGAGTGGGGTCCACAATCACCTAACATGGCCCAGAGTGGAGCAGTATCAAATAGTCCTTGAAAGCAAGTACTTCTGGCCTTTCTCCAGTGCTATTTTAATGGAGAAGGAAACTTCACTAAGCTCAGTACAGCCTTTTAATGGGGAGAGGCTACAAAGAGTCAAGGCCCTACAGCACACATCCTGGAGAGGTTAAACAAGCTAAAGCAGATCTTGTTTAGGCAGATGAAGACTGGCACCATGGTGATCTAATATGGCCTGCAGCTAGCTGAAGGTCAGATGCAAGGGTAACAGAGCCAAATTCCTCTTTGTAGGGCCAGGCAATGTCTCAACAGCCAATTGAATGACAGCTGAGCACTGGAACAGGTTGACCACAGAGATCATGAAATCTCTGTCCATAGAGATATTCAAGATTCTGCTAGACAAAGATGTAGCTGACTTGAACCACTGTAGATGGTAATCAGGTGCTCTGACTGGGGCAGAGGAGCACTGGAAAATAGTGGACAATATTTTTATGACAGTGTCATCAGGATGGCCTCACACAAGCTAATAAGGACCTGTTCACAACTCCATGGTTACACAAGCTCTCTTGAGAACAGAAGTAAAAACTGATAGCTGTGCCAGGAGCATTGTCAATGCTCAACAGAACAGAAACTGTAACAGACAGAAGTTCAGGATGGCTTCAGTGAATTCCAGGGGCAACAGATCAAAATGGATAGAGACCTGTGTCCAGCTGAGTTTGAAGTAGCTAAATTGTCTGTGTGCCATTCAGACTGCTTGCTCCATAAATACATGGACTAACCTGGGTAAAAAGCCCAGCATGAGTCAATCATCCTCAGTGGAAGAAGTGGCAACCTGACTCACCTGACATAAGCAGGTACTGCTCTGAAAACCTTATAAAAATCAGCAGGGCCAGGGCCACACCAAACAGGAAAGCTGGTTTTCACTGGTAGTTAGTTCCTCTTGCCTAACAGAAAGTTATTTATTTCCCATAGTTTATAACGGGATGGGAAATCCTGAGATCCTCATAGAGATGGGAAATGCATCACCAGGAGGCTCAAAATGAAAACAAGGCAACTGCTCTGTCCAGCTCTGTGCTCTGGGAATCAAAGAGGCAGACTTCTCAGTGAAGGCAGTCATCCTTCCTCTAGCATCATTATCCTGCTTGAACTTCCATCTTGCAAGAGGTACCATAAGCTATAGACTCATGTATGAATGACCCAGGCTTTTAAATGCTGCATTATAGTTGTCCAGATTTATTCCTTTTCCTTTGTGCTTCGTGTTCTTGCTACAAAACTTTCAAATGCATGCAACTGATGGAAAAAACAAACTACTTTCCTAAGATGGAGAGATTCAAATCACCAGTGTATTCAGACCCATCACTGGGTGAGATGTGACAAAGGACTGGAAATCTCAGTCAGTTTGCTAAAAGAAGTTATCAGGTATAAGACAGAGACCCTGCATCTCTGTACCAGTATGGTAGAGACTTAGGCAGAAAGACAGGCACAGGGTAGTTAGATGCTGCAGAAACTACACAGCTGAGTTATCAGAAAACATACTTCAAAAATTCCTCTGATTTCTATTTTTCCCTTTGCTCTATCAGCACCATTTCCAGAATGGCTGGTAACACACCATCATATCCAGGCCAACCCACCATGGCTTCAACTAGTACAACATGTGTGCATCTTCCAGCAGAACTCAACTCCTAGAGCTTAGTGAGGGCTAATAAGACAGCTGGAGAAGAGCTCAGTGGCACGATGGCCTTCTTGAAGGACCCATCCTGTGCATGAATCCACAGCTGCCATGCCAGTCTGCACAGGCATTAGCAGTGTCATAATACTTTATGTTCTGAGTGCCACAAGAGTGCTGTCACCTTCTCTGATCTGTTCATGACCCCCAATATAACAGTGCCACGAAGGACTGTCACAGAAGTTGTCCAACCACTTCATGGTGTTTATGTCTGAATGTTCTTGGGGTGCTCTGCACTGTAGTGACTCCTTTGTGCCAGCACTGGCTGGCTTGGTTCAACTATCAACAAGAAATATAATCACTGCATGTAAGAATAAGGTCTCTGAAAGTAATTGCAATAATCAATATATTCAGAATCATACCCTGTTGAGAAAAGAATGCTGGAACTAGGAACTCCCAAAGCAGGTATGGGAACAGTGGGGAGAGTTCAGAGGATGCTGTGGAACTTCAGTGCAGGGTTTAAAGAAAAGTAAAATAATGCAAGAGCCCCTATACATTGCCTGCCTAGAAGCACACAACACTCCAGGGTGCATTTCTTCCTCTTGGAAAACAATATGAGAGGACAATGGGGAGCAAAAAGTATTTAAATAATTACAGCCCTGAAGTAGAAGTTCGAAGCAGAGCAGCAGGTTACCAAGGCAGCAGCTGGTTGCCTGAGTAACCTCTGCATAATCACTCACAAACAGTGCAGAGCTATAATTTTCCTCCAGAACATGGCTGTTGTGCTGAGGTATCTGCCACTGTATTGAACTTGATCACCCACAGGGGCTACCACAATGTAACAGGACACAGGAGTGTCACATGTGTGGGAAGAACCAGATAACTACTATAATTTGTACAAGAAATCACCTTGGGCACCACTTCAGAGAAGATCCAAAAATAACATGAAGTAAGTTCCCAGTGCACTTTTCAGAAAGGCTAATGATCTGAAGAAGTCAGAGTCCTGGTTCCCTTCTTTCCACACAGATTTGGTAGATTCTTGTTGGGAAGTCAAATGTTATTTTTTATTTCTTCCTCTAGAGCAGTAATCTGTATGAGCTCTACCTAAATTTACTTGAACAGGCTGGAACTCAGAGCCCTAGGTGAATAACATCTAGAATCAGTTTTCCATCTTTTTTGTGAAAAATGAAGGCTAGACTTGTTTTACCTTAATCATCTAGTAGATTAACAAACTGTGATTTTGGCAGGAAGAATGGACGGAGTTTCCACACGTCTGTTCACCTTCTAAATTCGTACCACATACGTGTGTATTTTCCACACTAACAAGCACTGAAGGAAGCTCCACATCAATGACAGGGCAAAAATCTTTGCAAAAGGAAGAACTCTTTACCTTAGAAGAAAATTTGAGATGAACCTCTGCTTCATCAGCTAGACTCTTCTTTAGTTGAGCCCAAGCCTCTCCTAGTGTGCTGAAAGAACACAGAGCGACAGCAATCAATGCTCTGTCTTCTGCACGTCCCCCCAGAGATGTCAGGCAGTGTCAAACAGATGGGGTACAGTGCTCTGTACCTTATCCTGCTCAGCAAAGTCACAGAAAACTGACAGCAGAAATCTAAGATAAATTATCTCTGTGACCAAAGCAGAATTATATTGGCATCGTATGCAGCAGATCTTTATAAATCCTGTTCATAACGAGCTCCAGTTACAGAGATGCCAGTTTCCAGAAGCAAGATACTTCAGTATCTTATCCTTACCCATAAGAAAGCTTCTCCTTTCTAATCTTTAAACTAAATTTTCACCAATGCAGTTTTCCCACTGTCTCTTCTACTTTACATCCTGCTTTTAGTGAACAGATTATTCTACTTGGAGAAGTCTTTCAGTATTTGAAAATTACCAAGCCTTTTCTCCACTTTCTTTTCCCTTCAGACATATTTTCTAGACACTGGCAGTTCAGGTACAATCCTCCAGACTCTCTCCAAAAGCCTAGATTCCTCTTAACGTGTCATAACCAAAACTACACCATCTTCCAGCAGAGGCCTTCCAGTTGCTGAACTGATAACAGATTATTTCATGTCAGCCACTCTTTCTTCTACATATCTCAGGATGACTGCTTTTTTAGACAACAGCCTGAAGTTGTTGATGAATAAGCTTGTGATTCACTCCAGCCAGATCCTTCTCCCACAAACTCTTATGTAAGTGTATCTTTCACATCCTGTGAAAGTATAAAACCTGCTACTTTGTCCTCATTGCAAGGCATCTTAATTTTTTCAGTTCACTTACTTCGTTTAACGAAGTAATTATGAATTGCAATCTTGTCTCCAAATTGCACACACCACCCCTCCTAGCTTCGTCTCATCTGTGATCACAGTAAACCCATCATTTATTCTAAAAATTAATAATAAAAGCATTGAAAAAAAATCTGGACTGAAGACAAACATGACAGGATCTCACTCCATGGCTGCTTTCTGTGCTTTCCTTTCTGTAAGCAGTGGGTATGATTTCTTACCTAGCTTTGCACCTCAGGCTTCATTTAGGCCACACTTCTCTTGCCTGCCTACAAGAATCTCCCATTGCAAAAAGCTGTACTAAATCAAGAGCTATGATGCTGACTTCTGTTATGCCATCACCAGAGGGATTCTGGTTGGTTTGACATTGTTTGTTCTGTTATGCATCCACAATAATTGCTCATCATCTTTGTTTTCCGCCGAGTGCTTCTAGAAAGCTTGATGGGTTTATTCTACCACTTTGCACAGGTTATATAAAGCTCACTGATCTACAATTTCCTGGCTCCTTCTCTCTCCCACCTCCTTTTCAAAGATAGTCATATTTGTCCCTTCCTGGTAGCCTGAAAAATTACCTTTCAGCTGCAATTTCAAAATAACGACCTGTAATCTCTGACATTGCTCCAATGAGTTGAGTCCTCAAGCGTGTTCATCGCAGATAAACAACCTGAGACTCTTTATCACCTGCATAAGTGCTCCCAGTTCTTCTCCTTCCCTAGTCCCATCCTGAGGTCTCCTCCCACTGTCCAGTTCTCACTGGTACTATATCATCTGACCTATTTAAGTAAAGAAGATATTTGAGCCTGCTGAGCATCTTCAGCATCTCTTATCCAAACACAGTGACTGAGATGACCACAGACTGCATCCCCTGTGTACATGCAGCAGCACTGTATTCACAGAAACTTGGAGAGAACCATCCCAATACCACAAACTGGTCCCATCTCATCACCCTCATGTCCCACTTACATATTTGATGGTGGGTTTTCTTACCATCAGAGGACCCTAGAGGTACAGCTCATACATTGTGTTAATTTCATAGACTTCTGGAGAGCAAAGCTGGAAAACACTCTGAGGGATATGAAACCTGCAGTGGTAACTGGTGTGTTCAGAGCAGTTCATGAGATTGCCCAACTCACACCTTTTCAGAAATGAGAGGAAGACCCTTGAGAATGTTTGAGTGTGCTATGCTGCATTCCCCCTTTTTGGTTCCTTCAGAGTCTCCTGTTTGCCGCTCCTCCTCACATCTTTAAATGGAATTATTCCCTTTCTGGGGTCTCACTATTAACCAGGATCTTCTCACTAGCCTCTTCTTGGACCTAGGCAATGTGACCACCACAGCACCTTCTATTCCCTTATCTTGACACCTCTCCAGGCAGTGCCACTGGGCAGTGTTCCTAGCTCCCTGCACTCCACTCCGTGTCCCCTTCAGTTCCTTTGACATGTTTTTATGCTTTGATCCTCATTCCCTCTCTTTTCATCTACTCTCCCCTAGTTTCCTTCCCCTTCATTTTTTCAAGCATCCCCCCTTCTCCTACTGGGGGTAGGAGAAAGTGGGAGGAGGATGTGGTAGAAAGTGGTTTTAGCTTTGCTAGGAGCAGGTTAACACCCATGCCTAAAGGGGAAAGAAGAACAGAAACCATTGTCAATGCAGGTGCTTGGAGAAGTAACAGCCTAGTTCAGTCTCTTGCCATTTCTGTCCTTGCCTACTGGAAGCTGAGCAAACACCTCCTGGAGCTTCACTGTCAGCAGACACAACACAGTGTGCCAGAACTAGGGTGAGGGCAGGCAATTCCCACCTTGGATTGCAGTGCTTAGAGGGTTTATGTTGAAACAGATCAAGTTAAAAACTTCTGATGCTTCAGGAGTGGTGTCTTTTCGTTATTACTGAAGAATTACAGTCTAGTCTGAAGTGCATTGCTTAAGAGCTCCTTCATAACTTCCAAAGTGAACACGACGTAAATAAGGGACAACCTGCTGTTTTTCATGAAGGGTCAGGCCCAAGATGAGAAGAAACTTCTATCTCCCCCTATCTGTGCTGCTCCAATTCAACTGGCCTGACTTTATGGACCCACTATCAGCTGTATATATATATTCCATGTATTATTCCATATTCAAAGTAATTTAGTACTTATACATGCTCATCCCTAAAGGAACTAGTGCTGGCTAGAACAAGGACAGCACAACCACATTATTGGAAATGCAAGATTTCATACAGATATTCCTAAAAATTTACCATTAACATCTCCAAAAGAAAAACATTCCAAACCAATTCTATCTTCCCCAACATGCCCAGGATGCCAAGATGAATAAACTTCTCCTCAATGGGAGAGCTCAGGAAAAATACATGTACCTGTGTGGGAGGAATGCCTGTTATGTTAAAATTCCTGTCTTCTGCAGAAGTCACAAAGACACACTTACCCTTCTTCCTGAGCAGCCAAGGAATTCTGAGACAGCTTGGACAGGTTCTTAGCATATTCCTCCTCAATCTTTATCCTACACTCACACACACACACAGAGAAAATAAAAAGACAGCAGTAAGTAAGCTTTAAGGCAGAAGCCCACACACATAATTTAAAGAAATTCTCTGCATTTTAACAGATCTTGCCACAGGAATTTTCCTTTCTGTCTCCAGGGCTTGGCAGCACCAGTTTCAGAATCCATCTCTCCCCTCCATATGCTAAAAATGCAATGGCAAGAGCAGGGATTATGCAGGACAGCATGTGTGATAAAATTAGAAGGAAAAGCTACAGTTTCTGGAGAGCAAATAACAAGGACAAAGTGTTTCTGCTGTGCAACATGGACTGTCTGCAAAACTGGGCTCACTTCAGAAGCACATGTTTCAGTCTGCTGCGAAACGTGAGGCTGGAAATCCTTGAAGCAAAGATGAAGGAACACAGTGATAACAGGAGAAATCCAACTGAGGTTTGGGGAGCTGGGCTGCATGTCCCTAGAGACACCAAATGCTTCCTGCCCCCTACTACAGACACCACACCTGAGGAAGATGTGGCAGGAGCTTCTGTGATGGACACAAGGTGGTGCAGCCCCTGCCCCTCACCTATCCCACCCACTGCCTGGTTCTTGTCTCCATTCACCTGGCAGCACCAGAGCAGGACCAGGATCTGAGCCTTCCAGTGGTGGGGGTGCAGAAGAGGGACCTTGTTGGCACAGAACCACCATGGGCTGCAGGGAGAACAGGTGTAGCTGCTCAGCGAGGGGACAAGGGTAAATGCTGAGTGCACAGCAGGGAGGGAGGGAGCAGCTGCTGGTTCAGAGGTGATGTGCATCACACCTGAAACCCATCTCCAGCTCTCCTGAGTTCTTCTCCTAGTGAAACATTTGCAAGGCACAGAAGATCCCCACAAGGGCAAACAGCTGGCTATTCAGTGGTCTTCAAACCAGCTTCCTCTACAGAGCATCTCCAGCAGAGCTAAGTGGCACCAGGTGGAGCAACTCCTGATTCTGTGCTGTGTACAAGTAGGGGAAAAACCTGGTTTGAAATGCATTTCCCTCTCATGAGAAGATAGAAGGTGTCTGCTGCCATCAGTGCCTGTCCCATGCATGGCACTCTAAATGCAAAGCCACTGGCATCAGTGGAAGTTCTGCTCACCAGTCCCAGCCTTGGCCCAGGCTCTGGAATTCCAAATGTTACCTGTACTGCAGGTGGATGTCACTGCTAACAGGGCAGACTGCCTTGGCAAGGAGGAATAACAATACAAAATAGCAATAAAAAGGTAAACTGCTTATTCCTTAAGAGCTCCAACTACAAGACATAAATTTTCCACCCCAGCTTGGTGCCCTGTCATCATCTGTGGCCAAAACACCTTTAACACCTCTAACAAAGCTAAAAAAACAAGATGAAGATACACCTCAAAAAGGGAAAAAAAAAATGCCTTCTGGCCCCAACTGATAGAAACACCCTGCAAACTCTGGGTGGTGGTGACTGTGAAACACCAACACACCAGTACACAGGGACTCCTGAGCCTTGTGAGCCCATGTCCAGAAACCCCCACAGCTGTTTCACAGTTACTCCAGCTCCACAGCTAAAAAGCCTTAAGTTTCTTGTTTCCACTAACTTGTGTAAAACCTTCCTGTTTAGTCAGAAGCATTGCAGATGAGAAGTGCATTTTTGACCTATACTGTCTTGAGTTCTAGTTGCTCTTTGGATGCTGCTCTCTCAGTTTGTTTCTTTTTAAAGTACTTTGTGTGCCCACACTCAAATAGTTTCAGTCACATGATGTTATAATGGAAGAAGGCAAAAGAGAGAGGTACAAGGGGAGGCAAAGATGATCTGATGTGACTACCATGCAGGAAGAAACTAAATAGGTTAAGACAACACAGGGAATATGAAAAAAAGGTAATAGAGGGGATCTGACAGACAACTAACACAACTGTCACTGCCTGAAGACAGAGACTGAGTCTTTTTACAGTATTTCTCCAGATTAGGAGGCAACAATGAAATAAGCAGACAACAGAAACACAATTACTTTTCCTGCAGTGCATAAATTGCAGAAGTCAGCCACAAACTGTTGCAGCAGTCAAAAATATCAAAATACTCAAAAGGATCAGACAAATAGTGGAAGATGTTTAAAAGTATCTGCTGAACATGGCAAATCTAAGGCAAACACTCTGGCTCTGGAAACCCTCAAACTTCTGGTTGTTGGAAGCTGGGAGGTGCTCTTTTCCTCTTACACACTCAGTACAGACACGGCCAGATGAAAACCAGTGGGCTAGACAGACCCTCTAGAGCCAGTCTCCTGTTTGTGTTTCTTTTCATGAAGCTGAAGAATCATTTACATTTTCTAAGCATAGCTCAGCTCAATAAAAAAAGTGAGTGGCCAAAAGCCTAAGACAGTGCTCTTCTGCTAATAAAAACACTACTCCTTATACTTGGAGAGACTGATGCTATTCAGGGCAGTCTGCAGATTTTCTTGGCTTTTTTGGAGTGCTCACTTGAATGCAAATGCTGGACCATGTTTTCCCTTCTTACTTCAAGTAATTCTTCCCTACTTTTACACCCACATTCTTGATCTTTCAGTTCAATTTACTAATTATTTCCCCCTCTTTCTTGAGGTTTCTCTTATTAAAATTCAAAGTCTGTATTAAATCTCTACCTTTGTCAACAAGAACTGAATGAACACATAATTGCTCAGTCTAAGAGTGCTGTTCACAAGTAGCTCTCATAAAAGCATCTACTTGATAAACTAAATTTCAGTTAGTTTATTTGATGAAGAAATCTGGTTATCGTGTCTCTTCCCAGCTTCCAATTTAAAGCTATTTTTATCAGCTGCCTGAACCTCACACCCAGAAGGCTGGTTGTACAGATGGAGAGAATTTTTCTGAACATGAAAATCCCTAGGTAAATGTGATCTTGCATTCCCCAAGCCACCTGATGGACATGAAGAAAACCTTATCAATATTTCTTCCCTCTTAGCTGGGAATGTAAAGGTTCCCCTGATGGCCTGAGCTCTCATTTCATAGAATCATAGAAAGTCAGGTTGGAAGGGGCCTCAAGGATCATTTGCTCCACCCTTTCTAGTTAATAATATAGTTTAAATGAGATGGCCCAACATTCTGGGTCAAGCTGAGGCTGAAAACCATCCAGTTTAGGGGAGTCCACCACCTCCCTTAGGACATTATTCCTTGAGTAACCTCTGCAGCAAAACACTGCCCTCTTTTTCCACACAGAGCAATCCTGAATCACTTGTTCCAAACAGGAAAATAAATAAATAAATAAATTCATCCTTCTATAACTCTCCTCTAGATCCTCTCACACTCAATTCCAAACCTCTTTGGCTTCCAGTACAAAGTGGATCTTTTCTGTCTTTTCTTCTATAATTTGCCTACTTCTTCCTCTGCTGAGGACATGAACATGCCCCTTCCCAGTGTCAGAGCTGCTCCTTTCTTGCTCTCTTATTTCATGCCAACCTTCCCTCCCTCTTGAAAGCTGCTTCCTTTTGTTCCTGTCAAATGTCATTATATATTACTTTATTTGGAGAAGCTTTCATCCTCTTTTCCCAGGCCAGTTATCAAAATTCTGGGTGTCTTCTCATCTTCTAGCTTAGCAAGACTATTTCTCTATTTTATTCTTCCTTTGCCAGCTGGTCCTTTCTTCTGCCTCTAGTCACACTTTTCCATGGATCATCGAGGCAACTGTCTCTCAGATTGTCTTAAATTAAAGGCATTAGGAACCACACACAGATGCCATCTTCATTCCCTGTCCTTTGCATTTCTTCACTGCTGCCACATCCCTAATACTAAAAAAAAAGACAAGAGCAAGAAAGAAAACAAACCACAAATGAAAGCAACTTTCTGCAAGTTCTGCCCAATCAAACTGTCCCCCAAACACCAACACAGGTGCCTGTTTGGTGCCCTGTTCATCACTTCCACCACTGTTGATCAGCACAGCCACCCTGCGTCCCACCAACTCAGCAGCAAGCACACACACAGAGTCAACAACAGAGAACAGCAGCTTCTTCAGCTTGCCTCCAGGAGAGGACATCCATCAGCATGCTCTGCCTTCCTCCTCAGAGTAAACACAGCTTCTTTCCTATGGGCTGTTCTCAAGTTTTGAGAGTCATCCTCAAAATGATTTACACTGGTTTGGATGCGCGACAAGTGATTTCAAATTACAGTGACAGTGCTTGTGAGTAATGATGTCACATCATCTCCTGTACATGGCTGAACTGAACATCCATCACCTGTTTGCTTGGTGCTCACTGCTCTTCCCATATCAGCAGAGCAACAGACCATTAATAGCATTCTGGCATTTTCTGGCAGAGAAATCTGCCTTTAAGACTTGGGGTTCAGTCTAAATATCTGTGCATGTGCTTAAGACCCAAGTGATGTCTTTTTACATCCTCCCCTAGGAGGCTGTGCCTGTGCTCCATATCAACAAATTGCTTCTCTATTTTTTAGACAAAACATTTCCTTTCTAAGTATTATCTCTACTCTGTTTTGTCCACGTCTGTTTTTTTCCAGAATCTGCAGCTTAAAAACCTTCTTGGTTCCCTCTCTCTAACCAGACATTCGTGTGCAATGCAGCTGAGACAGACACAGCAGGAGAGATGAGTGAGACCTGGGGAAGGCTGCAGAGTGTGGACGGACATTAAAGAAATACTAAATAGTCTTTAAGAACTGGTAGCATATCTTTTATGCAGTTTATGTTACATCATTAATGTATCAAAGGAATATCTGAATCAGGAAAAAACAATAATGCCATAAATAACTTGATAGGAAAGTGTTAATTACCTCTCTCGAACAAACTCCGCCATTTCTTTCTGCATTTGTTTCCCTTTAAGTTGCTTTTGAAGAAGAATTTCAAACCCCGTCACTGTATTGTTCCCTTGTGAATCCTTCTTATCAGCCTGGAAGGAAAAAGAAGTTCAAGAAAAAGATATGGGGATCAAAACCACAGACACACAGTCCCCAGCAGCCCAAGAACAAGCAGTGATGGTGTCCAAAGAGCCCTCGTCTGAGAACACCTGGTGGTCACAGCACCTCAGCCTCTCTCAGAGGAACAGCTCAACATTTTCTCTTTCTCCTCCTCTTATAGCTTTTTTTTATATTAAAAAAAAGTACAAGTTTTACACTTATCTTCAGCTAGCATGAGATTATGTTAGGGCCAAAGCAGCAGTCTTGCCTCCCCTCCTGCCCATGGCTTTTCACACCTGATAACCCCCTGGACTGGATCAGCCAAGCAGGAGCCCTGACAGCTCAGCCCTGCACAGGGCAGAAGGGATCCTAGAGCCAGCACAGGAAATTGCTGGAGGAGAGGGGAGGACATTGCTGCTCCGTCCAGGGGCAACATAGCCCTAAACAACCTTGAATAGATTGTGAAGTTCAACCCTGATTTGCACTCAGAAGAAAACAGCCAGTCTGCACCGGGCTGCTGTAAAGCAGGGTAAACCAGCAACTTGTTCAACAGGTTATTTCCATACATCCCATCTTTCCCTGCTTGCTTCCTGCACAGCTCTTTTCACTCCTTGCTCCACTGAGTTCAAGGTTGCTACAAGGACCAACAGTCTTCTCTCTGCTCTTTTCTCTCTCTGCTTTCCCTGATTTCAGAACTTCATTTCCCACTCTCTTCCAACACACGGGCCTGGAGAACACTTCCCTAAGGACTACAGGTTTTGCTCCAAACCCTAATCTGTGCTGCAGATTTGCACAAATAAAAATGCCATATTAATCCAAGCAGGAGACTTGTAGGACACCAGGCCAGGCACCACCAGCTCAAGACAATGGGATGAGCAGAGCCCGTCGGAGAAGGAGGTGACTCATGGGCAGACCACAGATTACAAAGCTGAGTAAGAAGAAAGCCCTGGGAGTGGAGCTATGGGAGGATAAAAGTCTGCAGAAGAAAGGAGGCTTTAAGTGGAGTTAGGCCCAGCCTAAATGGTAAGAACCAAGCAGGGCGGAGACTTCTGTACAACACATGCAAAGAAACCAGCCTGTGCACCACCTCTGATTTATTGCTCCATGGGATCAGAAGACGAAGAAACTTTGATGGTTTGGTAACGTGACCGTTTGCAAATGTGTCAGTGTATTTTAGCAAGTTACTGCCATTAGTCCTCACACCAACACTGGGCACACACGAGGCAAAGGGCTGCTGTGCCTCCAGCAGCTACATCTTTTTGTAAAACAGAAACACTGCAGTAACTGATGACTGAAAACACAAGTTAAATTCATAAAATCTTCATCCCCACCCCCCAAAAGTGTTTCCCAGTGGAAGACCTTTTTCTGTCAGCCCCACACTTGAAGGACTACTGTATCATGTTAATCTGATTCAGGATCCTGGAAGTGAAGCTAAGCACAAGAGAGCACACACAGTAACACAGCTACTGGAGACTTCCTGTGCTGAAGGCTGATAAAACTACTCAATTTAAGAGCTACAAATAGGCCTGTTCTTCATAAACCTCGTCCTCTCTCCTCCAGAATATCCTGTGGGAGTGTTTTACAATTTAACACGAAGTTTGTAACTATCTGCTTGTTTTTAAATGTGATACTCCCAGCTTCCTGCTGCATCCCCAGCTCTGGGAAACACTGAAGTAATATTCGCTGTCAGCCACCTCACTATCTCTCCTCCTGCTGCACAGCCCTGTTGGCTGATGCACTCCAAGATGTCTTACATCCTCATTTCCTGACCAAACCCATGTTCTGACAGCTGACCCTGCCCTTCTGGACACTCTTCTGATAACCACCCACATCTGAGACTAGTTAGATGGTTTCCACCTGGTCTTCACTGCTGTCCTCAAGTCTCCCTGGTGCTGCCCTAATGAACTGCAGCCCAAATTCTCCTTTACCTTTACCACAAATTAAGCTGTTTGTTCCACTTTTTCAGAAGCTTCAGGAGCTGCAAGATGGCATGTGGCTGGCTGCCTACTTACCCAGAAATAATCACAGTAGCTCCACTCCGAAGGTTTCAGCAACTGCTGCTCTGGCATTACGTCAGGGTGGGGGAAAGTTACACAGTTTATCTGTTAAAAAAAGCAGAGAGTCAGAAGGTAGTGGAATTTAGCTGTTGATGAGAAATATGCAAATGAAAGGTTATATACACGCACTTCCAATCAGAAAATCCACAGTGAATGCATGTCAGTGAAGACAAATTGGTTGTTGCATGGAAACAGCTGCTAAGTATCCCAGAAAGCTCTTCTGAGCAAGCTGGAGTGTAGGCTCAAAGGAAAATAAACTACTCATTTCACACGAGGAAAACTTGCTTGATTTGGAAAGCACCATACAGAGAGTTCTCCCAGACCCCTACCAAACAGTGGTAAAAATCCTCATGTGAAACACCCTGAGCATGCCCTGGATACAAGGAACACCATGAGCAGCAGAAGCACTGAAGGCTCTGCCAGCCTGTCGCACCAGAAAATGCTGGCTATAATAGTCTCTCAGAGGATTACCTAAAAAAGGTGTCATTTTTTCACTGCACAGCCCTTCCATCTATCCCAGAGACCTCTGCAGATTAAATGGATGCTCCCTGCAAAAAGGGACATGGGCCTCTAAGGTCAGCTGGTTTTCAGTACCCAAAAACCACAGGAAGCTGTGGGACAGGACTCGTCACACAGTCATTAAACAAAGGTGTTAAGAAGTACAAGTGCTCATTAAGTTATCACGGTAGAAAACGTAGCCTGATAAAAGCACAGTGGAAGCAAAAAGTGTAACAGCTACTGCTGAATGTGCTGCAGAATAACCCTGGACACAGTTAAGCCCTTCAGGGCAAGCACCAGTGAGAGTTAAGAGCTCACTGCCAGGACATAACACTCGCCTGAAATTTCTGCTGGGCAGGCACAGGAGAAGCAGCTCCTCTTATCATGCCTGCAGGTTCACTGGGCACAAAGAGTACTTGTGTATGAATCAAGGGAACAACAGAAACTGGGGGTGGAAGACTCACAAATGTAACTGTACAGATCTGGGGCGTGGGTTAGAGCAGTTAAATCCAAACCCAAAGCTTCGGGCAGCGTGAGCACAGCTGCACGGGCAGCCCTAAGGGCAGTGCTTACACACAGTGAATCTGCCTTTGGGCTATTCAGAGAGGATCAAAAAGGACACAGCAACATGCTGCAAAGTGCTGACACAGTGTAAGCCCACCAGGCCAGGGCAATGCAGACAAAGCCTTTAGCTGATCCAATGTTGTTCCTACAAGCCCACGTTGACTCTGCTGCTGTCTGCCCAGGCTGGAGTTTCAGTAGCTGTCCTGCATGAAACACAAGAGATTTCTCCAATTCCCTTCTCCACAAAAATCACCCTGTCCAGACCTTGCCAACTCCATCGCAAAGCAGGCTGAGGAACCTGTACCTACAGTATCTCTGGCTGTCACCTCAGCTAGATCCTAAACATGTGAATTCCCATCCAGCTTCCTCCCAGCTCCACTGAGCTTCAATCTGATCTGCAGGAGGTTGGAGACCAGGGTTCTCACTTCACAAGCAGCAGCCTGCATCTCCAGCCAGAGCCAGCCTCCACTGGTCACACTATCCCAACAAAGGCCAACACCTCCCTGTTCTTCAGGCTCCCCATAAGAAGTGCCACACGTCAGGAATTACAAAGCATCAGCTCAGAGTGGGATGGTCGTGTGACGGAGGTGCCAGTGCTCACCCTCACCTGGGCACCCTGCACCCCTGCAGTGTCACAGGTCGTGCCAGGGGAGATGCCAGTGCAGCTGCACTCCTTGCCTCTGCTATGGGCCCCTGTGTCACCACCACAGCCTCCAGGATGAAGCCCCTCCACGAGGGACATTTCACTGAGGACACCTTCTGTCTCTGCTAACCCTTTCTTCTCCTGCCTCTTTCCATGTCAGTTATCTCAGGACAGCACCACAAGCCCATCTTGCTCTGGCTTTTTTGGTTAGGTAGATTGGGTTACCTTCCCTGCTCCATTCAAGGATCATGAGATCTAAAAGCCTGTGAGAAGATCCCACCATCTCCTGGCAGCAGCCCAGGAGCCAGCACCTCTCCTCTGGGCACAGCCAGTGCATGCAGGGCTGCTCAGAGCCACTCGAGGACACAGCAAAGCTCCTGCACAAGGGGCTGACTGTGAACAGCCTCAACACCCTGTTAGGAGACCACTGATCCCCATCAGGCAGCTTTGCAAATGATCAGACCAAATGTCCTACAAACACCAGGCAGAAACCTTACACCAAAGTGCTACTTTCAGATGGTGTCTCAGCAGCACAGACCTGGGCCAGCACACACAGGCAGGGAGAGAAAAGGCTCTGCTTTGCTTCCCAGACCACCAGATCCCACCCCACTGCTGATCACGGGCTGTGCTGCTACCTGGACATGCCCCTACACTGTCACAGCCAAACCCGATTTCTCAGATAACGCAATATGTTGTATTTTTGCCTTAAAAAAAAATAAAATGAGATGGCCTCTGAACACGTGCACAACTGCTCTGTCACACATCATAGTGGGCCAACTGCTCCCCGTGAGTGGGCAGTGCTCCTGCTTATCCTCCCAGAGCAGGGGACTTTCAGGAAACAAAGCATTCGAGGGGAAGCAGCACCAAGTTACAACACAGGAAGTTCCACCTCGACAGGAGGAAAAACTTCTTTACTGTGAGAGTGATGGAGCCCTGGGACAGGCTGCCTCTTGTCCTGACACTGATTACATGGGAAAAGAGACAGATTCTCACCTCACTACAACGTCCTCTCACGGAGCTCCCCTCAGTCTCCTCTTCTCTAGACTAAAGAACTCAAATTCCCTCAGCTGCTCCTCCTCACACCTGTGCTCCAGCCCATACCCCAGCTCCCTTGCCCTTCTCTGAACACTCTCCAGCCCCTCCATGTCCTTCTTGTCCTGAGGGGCCCAGACCTGACCCCAGGATTCAAGGCATGGCCTCACGAGTGCCAGCACAGGGGGATGATCCCTGCCCTGCTCCTGCTGGCCACACCAGTGCTGGTACAAGCCAGGATGCTGGTGGCCTCCTTGGCCACCTGAGCACACCCTGGCTCATATTCAGCCACTGTCAATCAACACCCCCAGGTCCTTTTCCTCTGGGCACTTTCCAGCCCCTCTTCCCCAAGCCTGGAGCGTTGCCTGGGGTTGTTGTGACCCAGGTGCAGGACCCAGACTTGGCCTTGTTGAACCTCATACAATTGACCTCAGCCCATCCAGCCAGCCTGTCCAGATCCTCTGCAGAGCCTCCTACCCTCAGGCAGATCAACACTCCCCCCAGTTTGGTGTAGTCTGCAAACCTACTGAGGGTGCTGTCAATCCCCTCATCCAGATCGCCGATAAAGATATTAAACCAGACTGGCCACAAAACTGGGCCCTGGGCAACACCACTTGTGACCAGCCACCAGCTGGATTTAACTCCATTCACCACAACTCTCTGGGCTTGGCCATCCAGCCAGTTTTTTACCCAGCAGTCAGTACACCTGCCTAAGCCATGATCCACCAGCTTCCCTAGGAGAATGCTGTGTGAAATGGTGCCAAAAGCTTTACTGAAGTCCAGGTAGACAATATCCACAGCCCTTCCCTCATCCACTAGGCAGGTCACCTGGTCACAGAGAGAAATCAGGTTGGTCAAGCAGGACCTGCCTTTCCTGAACCCATGCTGGCTGGGCCTGATCCCCTGGTTATTGTGCACTTGTCCTGCAAGCTCATTCAAGTTGAACTGCTCCATAATCTTGTCCAGCACTGAGGTCAGGCTGACAGGCCTGCAGCTCCCCAATCTTCCTTCCAGCCCTTCCAGTAGATGGGAGTCACATTAGCCAGCCTCCAGTCCTTTGGGACCTCCTCTGTTAACCATGACTGCTGATAAATGATGGGGAGAGGCTTGGCAAGCTCCTCTACCAGGTCCCTCAGTACTCCCAGCTGGATCCCATCAGGCCCTATAGACTTGTGAGTGTCCAGGTGGTGAAGCAGTTCATTAACTGCTTCCTCCTGGATTATGAGAGTTACTCTGCTCTACATCCCTGCGACTGCAAGGGAAATTTATATTCCCTGATAGAAAGAGCACCTGCTTCTCAAAAACTAGATCTGTGTTGATTGGAAGCAGCTTACTAAGGCTGTTCCATCACTAATGTCCTAAGGAAACAGAGTCACTGGAAATGCTCCTGCTTAGACTGGTGAAGGTATCACCAGTCCAGCAGCAGCAAGAGGATCAGTGAGTACACATTTCAACAGGTGATGATAGCAGGGTTAATTCACATATTTCTCAGAGTATCATCAGACTCAACTTTTATGAATAAATCAGAAGTTCTTCACATCTCAGAAGCTTGTATTTAACTGTCTACAAATGATGCTGAATTGTCTGGGAGAAGTCAGCAGGCCATTTGGGTCTAGTATCACATTTAAACCATTTCAGAATTTAAAAAGTAAAATGCAGCAGCTCTCACATTTAAAATAAATAAACAAATTATTTATGTGCTAAACAGAACTTGGCAGAATTAATGTTGCTAAATAAATCCCAGAGGGAGCATAAAATTTTTCAAAACTCTAGAAAAAATCCTAAAAAACTCTAGAATATTCCTAAAATACAACTATTCCTATTTACAATTGCATAGGAAATCCTGTGGCTCTTTCTTTCTTTTCATCACCACAGATTTCTTACACAAGAGTTCTTGGATCTGTATTTCCAAACATTTCTAAAACCTCGTGGGGTTTCTTAGCAAGGAGGGGAGAACAGGGTTGGCAGGAAAGAGCTGCACGTCAGTAGTGGAGGGACCACCTCTCCCTCCCCCTACAATCCTCCCTCTGAAATGCTCTGTTTCTTGTTTCTAAAATCCAAGACAGCTGAAAAGAAACACCCTGGTTCACCAGCTCAGTCCCACTGAGGGACTTTTTGACTGATGCTGAAAAGAGCCAAAGCATCTCATAATGACATCCTGGTGTTGAACAGCATTTAACAGCTCTGTCAGTCCCACAGACAGTGACATCCTCTCCCCATCTGAGGAACCACTGCTCTAACTGCCAGGGACCACTGCTCTAATTGTGAGGGACCACTGCTCTAACTGCCAGGGACCACTGCTCCCACTAATTGCCCCCCTGACAGCCAGTCACGTTATGTGCAAGGTCCAAACACAACCAGCAGGAGAGACCATCTCAGTGCTGATCTCTTCCAACAACACTGACCAGCCAACAAGGCTGAACAAAAGCATGCAGAAGCTGACTGTTACAGCTGTAATTGCCAGCAAGAAACAAATTAAAGCACATATCTTGGCTAATGGTGGAGCCACAGAACTTGAGAAAACGAGGCGTTATGACCCATGTTATATTCACACAGGCTCTGCAGGGACAGCCAAGGTGGTAATGAGTCTCACCATAATATTAAGTTCTCATCCAGCCTCTTTGCTAATAAAAATAATGGCTGTTGTCAGCTTGCAACAGAGAAAAATTAATTACAAGACACCAGCAAGGTGTACTTGGAGTGTAAGCCAAGCAAACATGCCAGAGGACAGCAGCCTGTCCTTCCAGCTGCAACCAGACATGAGAGGAACCATAAAAACTGAGAGAACCACTGGATGACAGAGGCTAGAAGAAGGTACACAGCCAGAGAAGACATTTTGTGAAAAACATGGTGACAACAAAGCCTGGGGTTGAGGAGAGAGGGAGGAAAACCAGATCAGCAACACAAATTGATGCATTTCTCTTGACAAGCCTGCTGTGTACCAAACTCCATCAATGGATTAAAACACTTTTGCCTCTATGCTGATCATGAGCAAAAGCAATTACACTCTTAGCAGCTAAATATTGCAGCTCATATTTCACAGGAGTGCACTGGCAGTGATGGCAAAATGAGCTGTTTATGTTGTAGGTGACTCTTGATTCATGTCTGAGGTGCAAGAGGGTGACACAAGAACAGTCACAGGGAGGCAGGTGAGTGCACAGGATTTGCACAGGAGCAAGAGACTTTGTTGGGCTGGACATGCACACTCTTCTCATGGGTTTCAAAATCCTCTGGAGGCTTTGAAGTTGCTACCAGCACTCACCAGTAAATGAGACATTGCCAAGCAACATGAATAAAGCAAGAATAATATTATCAAGGCTTAGATAATCAACGACATGTTTATTACATAAGACAATATATAAATAAACGAGCAGACAGAGGGTGAACTTCCTGTATTGTGCTGAAGTGACTCAAGCAGGGCAATATTCTTGCTCATTTCTTCATCTTAAAACTGCAGATTACTTTTCCTGATTTCTGCATATTCACAGCACCTTACACATAACACAGCCATGCCAGATTGCCTGAACTCAGTATCTGCTTTACGATTTCAGCCTAGACCTGAAAAGTACAATGGTCAACTCCACTAGATGTAGTCAGTTCACCTGCTAAATGGGCTTGTTTGGGCAAAACAGTCAAATGCAAAGGCTGGAGGAGATCTCAGAAGAGCTTAAGCACAGAGAAAGGCTTGGGCAGTTTTAACTCTACCCAGAGAGGGAAGCCCAGGAATGCCCAGGCTGCATCTCAGTAGCTTCAACATCATGAGTTTGCCTGTGGTTTTCGTGCTGGGAGGCTGGGAGGCTACAACTGCAGTACAATGGAAGGGGAGAACAGACAACTGAAGTTCTGATTAACAAAGTCAGTTGATGATACCCTTCCTATCTCAACAGGATGATTCTGCCAAGAATGTTTAGAGGTCTCTTTATTTGTTCTACCTGTAGAAAGGTCCAGAGATTATTTGGTCAGTGCCTGCCAAAGCAGGAGATTTACGACAGCTTCTGCTGGGCAATCAGCCCCAGGGCTGAGGGAGAAGGGGGTTGAATGTGCAGCCACCCACCGTGTTCATCACTTTGTGTCAGATGCAGAGCACAGCAGCAGAAAATACCAAGTTACTGCATGTAGGCTGCCCCTCTTCCCATCTGCAACACTTTCCAAGCCAGGCTGTATTTTGACAGGGCACTAGAGCATTCTTCAGAAAGAAGCCCACACTCGAAAATACTCTATCATCACACAGATTTTTCACTCTTCATAGCTCTGTCGCAGAGCTGATATCCCCTTGTTGCTTCTCCATTTAACTCTCTCTTACCTACGGTAAAGGAGCTTCCATAGGAACTCAAGGTCAGACAGACAGCTCTTCAGGAATCAGACAGCAAACCACCTAGCCCAGAACTAATGTGTGCACCTTGAAACTGCAAAACCAACACAGAGTGCAGACAGCAGACCTCCACTGCTGCTTCCTAAGTAAGCATCAATAATTTGTGCAAGCAGCAGTTTCATAACAGCCTCTGATATAACCCAGCAGGGGTTTCCCTTCCAATGAAAACACAGTGTTGGTAACATAGGTCTCCCAGGGAGAAAACACCATCCTCTTTTCTCTTGGTAGGTGAGAAATACACCAGTTCCCACTTGCCTTCAGGATTTTCAGAAGCCGTGCTCCCAAATGGCTCTTTGGAAGTAGAGAAGGCAGATGCATCCCTAGGGAGATGGGAATGAATCCCCACCCCTCTGCTGAAAGCAGTTGGGAGACAGCCAGGTCACCTCGTGTCTGCAGTTTGCATATCACAGGATTCCCAGTTTGAAGGGAGGTTTGCTGGACTGAGATCCCCAAAGTCAATCACAAAATTCCCCTCTGCAAGAAGAGGTTCTGCCCGAGCACTGCACAGACCAAGACAAAACATCTGACAGCAGGCTAAGGATGTGCCCTGCAGCTCTGCTAACCAGAACATCCCAACCTCAGCCTGAGTGGCACTGAACAAACACAACCTCCTAGGAGACAGGGGGGAAATGACATTGCTTTACAGTTTACACTCTCTATGAGAATCTTGTTTTACACAATGCTTCCTTGATGCAGGCAATGGCTTGGAGCAAATAGATGTTAAAATTAGCTTGTTTTTGTCTGTGTGATGCATTGTACTTGAAAGCTTTGGACTTCTGGTGGAGAAACACACGCTCAGTGACCCTGACATAACACACAACACTTTCTTGCTTTGCAGATGCTACCAGATGGCACATGGGCAGTGAAAACCACCCCCAGTGAACAGCCCAAGGCCTCACCCCTGTAAGCAGCAAGTATTTCAGAAACGCAAGCGCTGTTCCCCTTGTGCTGTGCCCCAAAACCCACCCCGAGACCACCTCTAGATCCTGGGGACACATTGTTCAGCCCATGGTTTGCTGTTGATCCTCTGACCCAGGTGGCCAGGGGCCTGCATGAGGTGGCTCAGACACAATTCCAGCCCCAGCCACTGTGGCCCTGCAGCCGAGTCCCAGGGACATTTGCAAATCTGCCCAAACCAACAAATTTAAACTTCCTTCACAACACACCAGAGTAATAACACACTTTTTTTTTTTAATTTGCAACGACTGCTTTGATAGCCAAGTGAACTACTGAAGATACCTTATTTTATTTTTTTCTCCCCCCCCAGAAAATTGTACCTTTGTGGCAATGACTGGCTCAGGCTGCACTCAGGGACATCTGAACATGCTGCTATTGAACCCTCATCCCTGTCACCAGAAACCCAGGGAACCATCTCCACCGAGGGATAAATCAACAGCTGTGTGTGATAACGTGCCCAGCCTCACAGTAACAGTTAACAACGATGTGCAACATTAACTTATTCCTTCAGTTCTCATGGATTTTATACCTTGCCAATGCTTGCAGCCGTAAGCGTGTTTATTGCCTCTCCTTTATCTCTGCAATTCATCTACCTGCTCACTTTATTACTGCCTTTTAAATAACTTTCTCTTCCCAGCCACATTCATTCATCAATTTTGATTCCCTTCCTGTTTTTAAACATCTACCATGTGCTGAGAAGCCCAGAAAGGCAAACCACGTTCCAGAGGAGCTCACCAGGCATCCAAAAGATATTAACACCTGTAAACCTGGTACTGACAACACCTCCGTTGAGTCAGCTATACTTCGTTACCAATATTAAAAGAAAATGTAAGATTAACTTCAGATTGAAGCCTAAAACCTTTGCCTCACGCTTCCCACCAGGAATCTTTTGCTTGGACGCTCTGGCTCAGAAAAAAAACCAACACCCAAACAACAAACCAACCCACCTTGGCACAGCTCCTGGAGGAACAGGCAAAGGTTTCTCCGTGCCCAGGCAAGGACCCATCTCCTGGGCGCATCTCTCGGACCCCCCCAGAGCTGCCGGCAGCTGCGGGGCCCCGCGGGGCGAGCAAGTTTTTCTCAGGACCCCCCCCTCGTCCCGCCACCCCCCCCTCCCACCACCAGGCCGGCACCGAAACTCGGCGCCGGACGGAGAACCCCCCAAAAAAAAGAAAACAAACCTTCCCCCCCCCCCCCCCAGCCCGGCCCCGCCGCACTCACCGTCAGGCTGCTCTCCTTGCTCTGCCGCCGCGGCGCCAGCGGGGACCCGGGGGGCTGTGGGGACAAGCGGGGGGCAGCGTCACGGCCGCTCTCGGGGCACAGCATGGCAGGCTGGGGGGGGGGGGGCTAGGCGAGCCCCATGGCCCGGCCCCGCACGGCCCGGTCCCGCACGGCTGCGCTCAGCTCCCGCAGCTCCGCGCCGCTCGCCCCGGCGCGGGAGGAGCCGCCTCCCCTCGGCACCGCCCAGGGAGGGCACAGCCCAGGGCGGGCACAGCCCATGGCAGCCGGGGCTACAGATCCCCAGCCCCCCCCCGGGCTCCGGGCAGCGGGGTCTGGCTGTGCCCCCGGGCCCCCCGCCGGGCTGTGCTGCTCGTCCCTCGGGGGCAGCTGTGCCGGCGCTGATCTCTAGGAAGCAGTAATTGCATTTGGGGAAGAAAAACATCATGTACCAGGACAGGTTGGGGGCTGAGCTGGTGGAGGGCAGGGTAGGGGAAAGGGACCTGGGGGTCCTGGTGGGCAGGAGGGTGACCATGACCAGCAATGTGCCCTTGTGGCCAAGAAGGCCAGTGGATCCTGGGGTGGGTTAGAAAGGGGGTGGTTAGTAGGTCAAGAGAGGTTCTCCTCCCCCTCTGTTCTGCCTTGGTGAGGCCACATCTGGAATGTTGTGTCCAGCTCTGGGCCCCTCAGTTCCAGAAGGACAGGGAACTGCTGGAAAGAGTCCAGGGCAGAGCCACAAAGATGATGGAGGGAGTGGAACATCTCCCTGATGAGGAAAGGCTGAGGGAGCGGGGTCTCTGGAGCTTGGAGAAGAGGAGACTGAGGGGAGACCTCATCAGTGGTTACAAATATGTAAAGGGCAGTGTCAGGAGGACAGAGCCAGGCTTTGTTCAGTGATGCCCAGTGACAGGACAAGGGGCAGTGGGTGCAAACTGGAGCACAGGAGGTTCCATGTGAATATCAAGAAGAACTTCTTTCCTGTGAGAGTGACAGAGCCCTGGGACAGGCTGCCCAGAGAGGCTGTGGAGTCTCCTTCTCTGCAGACATTCCAACCCCCCTGGACACGTTCCTGCGTGATGTGCTCTGGGTGACCCTGCTCTGGCAGGGGGGTTGGGCTGGGTGATCTTTCCAGGTCCCTTCCAACCCCTGGGATTCTGTGATTCTGTGAAAGAAGGGCTGCCCCCGCGCTGGGCACAGCTCCAGCTTGTTCTCTGCTGTGGCTTTCCCCAACCCCCCTTCACCTGCTTCCGAGAAATGCAGCTGAGCTGGCCTGAGGGATCTTGCCAAGGTTTATTTGCACGGTGGCTGCTCCCCTGGGGTAAAGAAAGCATCCCGGAGGTGGCCAAGGCAAAGCAGGGGGTGGCCCAAGACAGGCAAACGGCAGAGGGGCTGGCCAAAGTGTGTGGGGGTCAGCCTTCTGTAACCAACAGCTTCTGCTCAGGGGTTTTTCCTTCCTAAGGACTCTTCTGCAAAAGGAGCCACAGCTCCCAGGAAAAGCAGGCTCCCAACCGGGCATGGACACAAGCTGCTCTTAGAATTAACTAACAGCACCAGCAGCTAGTGACAGATTCAAAACTAGTTACAGGTCCAAAGCAGGAATGAAGCCAGGACTTCAATTTGGAAAAGCCTGTAACAAAGGAGCGATGGAAAGAAAGTATTGTGAGGGGTGTTGATGTGAGTGAGAACAGGGATTTTTGTCAGGCTGATGGTTGAGTCAGCTGAGCAAACCAGTACATGGCAACAGACTCCCCATTTGAGGGGTGAATTCGACCAGAAAGCTGGTTATAAACTGGAGTCAGACTCAGCACCATGAAAATGGAAAGTGGCAAAGGAAGTTCTGGGGGACTCAGCTAATCTGACTTGTGTACCAAGCCAGCTGCAAAACACTGTGGATCAGAAACCTGGAGAAATGAGATTTGTTCCACCAGGATTAACACAGCTTTTTTTTAAAGGAAGTCACAGCCTGCAAGTTCATCCAGGTTCTCTGAGGGACTTAAAGCAGGCATGTGGACAGAAGTGTCTGGTAATGCACTTCAGCAGTCCCTAAAACATTTCTAACCCAGTTTAGGTGCCCACATGGCTCTGCTTCCAGCCTGTGGAAGCAGCTCAGAGAAGCAGCAGCGTGGGACAGTTGAGTGCAAGATGTTTGATGGGGATGTGGAAGGAACAGGGAGTCCAATGCACTGGACTGTATCACAGAAGATGCCATGAACCCACTGGTGGGCAAAACCAGAATGCTGACTTAGCTGAAACAGCACACGAGTGGCTGAAGGCCACTACCTCGGAAGCAGTGGGTGAGAAAGTGGGTTGAGGCAAACAGAGACAGTTGGCAGACAACACAGAAACAGGGAACATCAGGGGGACATCTGGAGCAACAGGCCCCCCAGGTCAGCATGGTAGCAGCACAGGCATCAAAGATACATTTCACTGGGTGAATTTAAGTAGTTGTGCTGCAGAAGAACCCACAGAAATGGAACAGAGAACTTGGGTCCACTGCCACTGAGGGAAAATGCCAGGGGACAGGGAAGCACAACCCAAGAGCAGTGCAGGCCACCTGCTGTTCAGCTGTTGCTCTTTTGGCAGGGAGCAAAGAGCTTCATGGGGGGAGCTGGAAGAGGGCCCTGTGCTGCATCTGCAGACCTGAGGGGAAGACTCTCCCAGGGACGTGGAGTGGTGCAAGAAAAAGTGAAGGAACAGCTATTGAAAAATTGGACAGACAGGCTGGGGAGAATGGCTGTCCACGAGTCAGCATCTGGAGCACTACCCTGGGGTGATGAGTGAGGCACAGGCTATGTAAGACACAGAGGAGGGCCTGTAAAAAGGACATCCAGGAATGGATGAAGTAATCGAGAAAAAAGCTTCAGACAAATTCTTTGTGAATGCTGTCTTTGGGAGGGAAGCCTGGAGCTGCAAGAAAATACAATGAGATACAGATACATGGGCAGATGTTTAAGCCTAGAGAGAGGGCTGTGCTGGAGACAGGCCCAGGCTTCAGGCTGGAGTGGCAGGAAAATTTGTAGAGTTGTTACTAGTGACTAAAGTGGCCTGCTGGATTTTACAGAGAGGAGTGATAGGGGAAAAAAAAGTCCCAAGTATCTTGGCATTTTGTACTGTTTTATCAGTTAGACACAAAGGCTAATTATTCTAGATGCAACAGATCTGTCTGATCTGACAGTTTCTAAGAGAAAATGCCTCTTGAGATCCCACTCTGGGCAGACTCCTAAACTGCTTAAGTGGAGACCCATTTATTTTTGGATACCACTGGCTGGCTTTCCCCCCAGAACATACCTGAGGGTCCCCACTTGCTTTTCGGAGGCTCATGTGGCTGGAGTCGAGCTGGTGGACTGGAGTCCCAGAGATGTGGTAGCCATTCACTGTGAGAACAGATGGAGAGTTAGCAGGCTTGCTGCTGGGAGCAAAGGGATCATTGCACAGTTTAAAGACTGATCACATCACTGAATATACAGCCATGAAATCACTGTGCCTTTTTGAGTCACCAGTGTTCACTGCCTCCAGCCTAAGAAGCTAGGGATGCTTCTCCCCATCCCAAGAGGCTGGCAACTATGAAGTATTAGCTCCAACCCAGAAGGTCCCCAGAACTGGACTCTACAGAAGCTCAGCCCATGGGCCCACTCTGCTGTCAGGATCCTGCAGCAGGCTTTTACCAGGAATTATGACAGGAGTGACTGAGCTGGCAAGAGTCAAGAAAAAGAGACCTCCAAACTCAAAACAGTTCCTATAGTGCTGTTTGGTAAAATAACAGAATCCTAGAATGCCAGGTTGGAAGGGACCTCAAGGATCATCTGATCCAACCTTTCTAGGTACTGCTATAGTCTATATGAGGTGGCTCAGCAGCCTGTCCAGCTCAGACTTAAAACTGTCCAATGTAGGGGAATCTACCACTTCCTTTGGGAGACTATTGCAGTGTTTGACTGTCCTCGTGGTGAAAAATGATGTGTTTGAAGAAGCAGGTTATCTGAAAAGTACTGGTTTCATGGGGATGTCATTTCATGGCAAGAAATCAAGCCTTGTAGGATGTTCACAATTCAAGCATACAGCCGTAGGTGCTTTATCTTTGGAATATACTGAGCAAACAATCATGGTCAAAGTAGGATTGAAACAAGATACACAAATGCATCTCAAATCCTTTGGTCACAACAAAATGCACAGTCTTCAAGCATACTTCACACTCAGCTTTGCTGACAGAGGGGCATCAGTTCAAAAAAAGTCTATGAAAAGCATCCTCTAGGCTGCATTACTTACAGTCAGCTGGCAGCAATGACCTTTACATTTAACACTTTTAATTCTGGAGTAATTTTTGCTTTGCTTTGTCTTTCTGCAGTACCCAAAGCTTTTAAGTACAATTTTACAGCTGATTCTCTGTTACCTGATTCCCTGCAACTTCAAGTCAGGAGAGAGGTGAAGTGGTCAACCCTGCAGCTACCACTTGCTAAAAAGCTTCATTGTCCACATGTCCTCTGTGTGGAACAGCTACAGCCAGCCCATGTTCCTCTGCATTTTTTGGCTTCCCCTGCCCCAGCAGAAAGCAGGACTGTGACTTCCCTCCCAGAGCCAGAAGCCCTGCTGACTCCCTGGGCCACCATCTGCCTCCATGCTCCAAGAAAGCAGCCATCCCCACTCCAAGCAACTTGTTGAGAAGATGCATCAGTAGGGAAACAGCAGGTGAGAAACTGCATTGGGAGGGAAAGCCCCACCACGTTTACTCTGCTGCACTCCCATGACTGTGCACATTACATACACAGCCCATGTGGTGACAGCATTTTCCTTTGCTCTGTTCAGTGGCAGAGAAGCAGGTTCAGCCAGTGCAGTGGTCAGGCACAGCATCAAACACTACCTGCAGAACTCTTCTGTGACACAGGGCTCTTTGGAGTCCCAGGGACACTGCTTGGCCGCTCCCAGGTCGTTTCTGTTGAAGGGAAACATCAGTGTGAGGGTGATGGAAGCCTTGCACACCCACCAGTTATGTCTACCACAAAGGGGTCTGACCCTCAGTGTTCTCTGAACTAGGTTCTCACCCTGTGAGGAAGGTGCCTGCACCTCCCTGCACTCCCCATCTCCTCCCACCTCTTTCTGCTGTTGTTTCCCAACCCCCTCTCCCTTGGCAGCCAGCTGGGATGGGTGGAAACAACAGCCTGGGAGCTGCATCACTGGTTCTTCCAGTGCAGGTCTGCCCCAGGGCCCTGCTGGACAGAAAAGCAGGGATGCAGCTGCACAGGGATGCAGCTGGACACACAGATGACTGCTGGAAGCTGCAGCCCCCATCAGCAAAGCATCTCCAGGGGTAGATAAATCCAGCCCAGCATCAGATCCCACCTGCAGCCCAGGACAGACATGGGGCTGCAGCACAGCCAGTCGTGGCTCTTACCCTGGGAACAAGGACCCAGCAGTGGCAGTGCCTCTGCTCCTGCTCACTGCATGACAGGCAGCTGTGAGTCACTCAGAGATGTGGGTTTAGTGACAGATACACAGAACACAGCATTTTTTCCTTAAAAAAAAAAAAAAATTAAAAAAAAATCCCTGGCAAATTTCCTTTTTTCCACCTGGGTCCCTTAGCAGCTGGGCTCTGCACGTGTATGTCACACCAGTTTCAATACTCAAAAAGACTGCTGCTGCTTTTCCCTTCTCAGTTTCCTCTATAGTTTAACCATTCTGGTCATTTTCTCAGCAAATGGAAAATAATTTTTTACTATGTGCTAAATGCAGAAGATTTAATTGCAAACCTTTGTAGAAGTTGCAGAGTGGAGCTAGAACAGCAACCTCTGCAGAAGTCTAGCTAGAAAGCTCAAGACACACTTCCTTTCAAATAAACATCGTGGTACCAAACCATATAAATGATACTGACTGACTGTCAGTATCAAATTAGAATGTAAGCAAGTCAATGTAATCAAGTCCAAGGACTACTTTGACCACTTTGACACTTTCATTCCCAAATCCTAACCAACAGCAATCTCAGCCTGTCAGAGCCTGAAATCCTGCATCTCTCTCAATGTTCTGGATAAACATAGAATCATAGAATCCGGGGCTGAGGCTGAGAGAGACCTTGGGCATAAGAGCTTAGTCAGAACTTCTGCAACACATTAGGGCTCCTAACCTGGGTGACTGCTCATTTGAGCAACAAACATAATGCCAGCACAGAACTATATGATCATTTTGGTTGGAAAAAAAACCTTTAAGGTCATCAACTCCAACTATTACCCCAGCCCTGCCAAGGCCACCACTGCCCCATGTCCCTCAGCACCACATCTACACAACTTGGAAACCCCTCCAGGGATTGGGACTCCAGCCCTGCCCTGGGCAGCCTGGGATAGGGCCTGACAGCCCTTTCCATGAATAAATTGTTCCCAATATCCAGTCTAATCCTCCCCTGGCACAACTTGAGGCCATTTCCTCTTGTTCTATCACTTGTTCCTTGGGAAAACAGACCAGCCCCTCCTGGCTCCAACCTCCTCTCAGGCAGAGCCAGCAGGTCTCCCCTCACCTCCTTGTCTCCAGGCTGGACACCCCCAGCTCCCTCAGCTGCTCCTCCTCAGACTTGTGCTCCAGCCCCTTCCCCAGCTCCCTTGCCCTTCTCTGAACACTCTCCAGCCTCTCCATGTCCTTCTTGTCCTGAGGGGCCCAGAACTGACCCCAGGATTCCAGGTGCCCCCTCCCCAGTGCCAGCACAGGGGGATGATCCCTGCCCTGCTCCTGCTGGCCACACCAGTGCTGGTACAAGCCAGGATGCTGGTGGCCTCCTTGGCCACCTGAGCACACCCTGGCTCATATTCAGCCACTGTCAATCAACACCCCCAGGTCTTTTTCCTCTGGGCACTTTCCAGCCTCTCTTCCCCAAGCCTGGAGCGTTGCCTGGGGTTGTTACCTGTATTTCAGTTCACATTCATGCACACACAGATGTCCTCAAGGGTTGCATTAGGTTCCTTATTTCAGGAAAGGACTTAACTTTAAGGATCCCAAACGGGAAAAGGTGCCATTCCCCACACCTGTGTTGCCCAAGTCCCTGAGACACACACCCTGCTTCCCCTCTTGCTTCTCCTCCCCAAGCCACAAGACACTTCTGGATGCAAGGAAAAATGCTCTGAACTTTTTTTTCCTTGCAAGTGCAAAACCTGGTGGACTAGAAGCTTTATGAATCATGAGGAAATATTTAAATTTTACTCAGCTTTTTGTGAATTGGGTAGTAAGCTAATAAATGCCGTGTCTTCAATGAATCAGCTTGTCTTGGCTTAAAATCCACAAGTGCATGGTTAAATACAGACAAAATCTAATTTACACTCATTGGAATGCAAAGGTAAACAATAGAATATGACACCCACGTTTCTGGCAGATTTTTTTTTCTAATGTAAATTGTTGATTAATGAATAATGTCAGTGAGTTGACTTGAAGACGATTGTTTTAAAGACTGACTTTTTGAGATGTCTGTGGAAGGGTTGGCATGTCCACTCTTGCTATGTCCAAGCAGTCAGGTAACAGGGTTTTGTCAGCCCTGACTTTGACATTAGCAGCAAAACCAGTTTCCATTCTATGAAAACACTTACCTACTTATTTGGCTTGGGTTTGTTGTGGGTTTTTATATGCAAGCATATCTATCTACAATATTCTTGCATTTTTGAGACTGTACAGAGCAATTTACCTAAAAACCTGATAATGCAATTCATCAGTTAAAATTATCAGCTTCTTTTAACTGGCCTCTATTTCCCTGCCAGCTGCTGTGGAGCTGGTGTGAGGTACATCATTCTTCCTCTCTGCCATACAGAAAGCACAGATCCATAACTTGAGGGCAAAAGTTTTATACATGCAAGAGCAGTGCCCAGAGGTCAGCATTTTTGTGAATACAACCCAAAACACTCAGTGTCTTGACAAATATTCTAAAATAAAATGATTATGGAGTTACGCACATCGAGAAAGCTAACAACGAGATGCTATAAAAATGCATAAAACAGAAGTGACTTCTTTTATTGGCTAGAAAATGAAAAGAAAAAATGTTTTGAACTCCATTTATCTTGAGTGCCAGGAGATAAAAAAAAATACCCTTCTGTGCACAGAGTGATGAGGATTGTTCTGACAGCCCAAGCAGAGACATGGGGATCAGGACTGCACTGCTGCGGTGCCATCTGCTGGAAACAACTACATTTGCAGAGATAATACTGCAACTGCCAATTCTCTGAAGCTAAATTACAATGAGAAGCAGGATTTTTTCTCCACAACTAGAGATAACGCCCTGTTTGACAGAGTGTCATCTGGGAGTACCAAATGCAGCCTTTGATCCTGGGGCTTGGAAAACCTGCAGACTACTTGCAACCTGGTGGTAAAAGGATGATCACTGCTATTAGGAACAGATTCAGGACCAGACAAATTTTTATATCCCACCCAATTTTCCCAAGAGGCTGTTGGAGACAAGCTGAAACCTCTCCCTTCGTGAGAGTGTAAATTAACACTGGCAGACCAATACCAACTAGTTCTACTCCCTTATCAGCCACGTTAATTATTCTATTTAGCTAATGAGGGGAAGGTATAATCAGTAGTTTCCTTGTCACTCTCTGAGCTGTGAAGATCTGTGAACAGAAAGAAGTCCTGCAGCCCTGGGAGATTACTGGAAATGTGTTACTAAACAGCAAGGCAGTAGAAAGTGACTTGTTCAAACCAAAATGATGTGAGAGGAAAAAGCAGCTACAAGACCCAAGAGAGATGTGCCAACAGAACCAAGGGGGTTCTCACAGATGTGGTCAAGTATTTCCTCCCAAAGGAAAGCGGAACTTGTGCTGTTTGGGGGAAGAAAGTTCACACTGCATCTGTTTGGCAGAATGAGACATGACATGATGACATGACATGGCCTTCAGAGAGCCACGCACTCTGGGATCTCATGTTAATCAAGACACAGCTTCTGAGGAGGTCACAACGCAGCCAATGTTTGTGATCCAAGTGTAGCAGCCGAAGAAGGAACCTTCTGTCCCTCCTCTATGAGTCCAGTCACACTCTGAGCCCAGAGCAGCTGCCTTCCAGTCTGAACATCCAACATCAGCCAAACATCAGGGCTTTAAGGTCTAGTATAATCCCTCCTGAGTGTGCTTATGTTGCTTTTAGGGATGGATTTAGTACCTCTGCATGGTGTCATGTGTAGTGTTATTTTAGGAGCTAAATTCTCCATAGTTTCATTGGTAGAACTATGAGAACAGGGCACAGTAAGCCAGAGGACCTTCAGGTCTGCTTACTTACTCACATTTTATAAGTAGGTTTGGAGTTTGTTTTGGTTTTAACAGCAATAAATCTGTAATGTTGAGCAGCTCCAAATTCAGTTTCTGCCCTGAATAACGTGAAGCTGTGCAGACTGCACAGGTCACTCTGACATGGATGGTCCCTCCTCAATGACACAGGAAGAAACCCTGCAAGTTTCTCCCAGACTGCTCCTGAAAAATGTTCAGAATTAGAAGTGACATTCACAGTAGGGTAAAAGAGCCCCCACAGTCTTATCTCACCCTTTTTTGGAACCACTTTGGTTTTGTCAGTGGCACGTAGGAATCACCTGTATGAGCAGTCTGCAAACTTGCTAGCCTTCCTTTGCTGCTCCACTGCATCTCCACAGGCTTTCAGCTAGGTTTGCTGCCTGTCTGTGGGTCCCCAAAGTCCCAAGATTGGCTGGACCTGTGGGTCAAAGAGAGTGCAAACAGCCCAGCCTTGGAAACAGGTTTCCTTTAACAGCACAGAACTTGCACTCCCCAGCCCAAACCTCCAAGCTGCTTGAAGCCACCACGCTCCAGCTGGCTTTGCTGGAAGAAAAACCTCACCTCACCAGCTGGAAACAAAGTGCTGCCAGTGCCCTCACACCTTTTATCCCATTTCTTACTAAAATCTTCCCTGCATTTGTGGTGAATGAGAAAGGTTTTCATGGCACTTCATTTATTGGTATTGTGGGGGGTAGAAAACAGCCCAGAGGAAAGGCAGAGGAGGGTGTGGGTTGGTGCACACAAGGAGGGTTAAACCACTTGCAATGCCCTGAGACTGGAGTAAACCATTCAGAACTTTGGAATCAGAAGGAGTGGGTGAGTGAGAGTACAATCAAAATGCTTTCCTCCTGTTCCATAGAGGACATATTGCACAAGGAGATTTTGCTGCACTGGAATGAGAGGGTCTCACCTCTGCTTCAGTTCACAGAACTGACTCCCAGCCAGGAAGAACCATCCTGGCTCTCCCTTCCTGACCTCCTGCAGACTAGGCCCTAAGGACTGTCCTGATTCAGCACAGCAGCTGCTTCATCTTTGTGCTCCAAACGTTTTGGTCCATTGAGCCCTGTCACCTATAGCAACATCAGCTCAAAAAGCCCAAACAACCAGCTCATGAGCTGTGTCTTCTCACTGCACTGTGAGGTCACAGTCCTCCATGGGCCCCTTAAGGACCTGACCTTTACTTCCATCCTCATACTTAATGAAGAGACACAAAGAGCAGGCAGAAGTGATAGGTGCAAATCTCTCTGCACCTGCATGAAACATGAGATTCAATCTCCCAAGTGCTGAAAGCAGAGCACCAGGTAGCACCTGTAGTTGAAGTACAAGAACTGAAATCCAGCTCCATCCCATGGGCAGTTCAATGAAAAAGCGACTGATGCTGCCACACAGCTCTTACCCTGGGTCCCAAAACACCAGTATGGAGACAGGCACCATCCAAAGTTCTTGAAATCTTCTGTCCATGTGTTGAGGGTAGAGGTGCTTGTCACTACCTTAACAGCATGGGAAAAGCTGCTGACAATAGTCCTTACTTGATCTTTCAAAACGAGCTCTGGGACCTGTACCATGCCCCTCCTTTTGCAAATACCATGCAACAAAAGCAAGCTCTTCATGGCAGGCTTAGTAGTGATAATAATGCTATTTCCAGCTATTTGCTCACGTGAAAAAGACCTGCTGGATGGAGGGAACCCAGCTGCTCACCAGCCACAGGATGCTGAAGGTCCCTCAGCACTAGGTTTCTGAGAGAAATGCGTGGTGTTAATGGCAGTTTTCAGCTGGCTAGAAAAGCACAATCTGTTGTTTCTGCTCTGCCTGGGGTCAGCAGACAGGCTGCAGGTTGCAGTGGTTGCACAGATGGATCAGACACTTGCTTGGAGTTAGGAACTGCAGTGGGAGAAAGGTGAAGGGTAAATGAAGATAAGCTTGAAAGGCTACCCAGGAGCACAGAAACAGAAAAACTGGCTGGTGGCACCAGGAGGATACTCAGTAATGCCTGTTTTTATAGGCAGATCAAGAAAATTTCACTAAAACTGTGAAGTGCTGGACTTCAAATTTCCTTCAAGGAAAAAAACCACTGGCAGCGGCACATTTCAGGACTGCCTGAAACCCCCTGCCCTGGAAGTGTCATGTTACTAATGATGTTTGTGACAATGAGAATAAACGGACCTTAATTAGGATCAAGAGATAACACGAAAGGGGAATTCCTGCTTTCCAGGAGACAGAAAGCAGCTTAGCAAATGGGAAGGACATAACACCACAGACAAGAAAAGCCTGGAAATCAGGACACACCACGTAGGGCTGGCCTCAGCTGAGAATGCAAGGTGGCAGCAAGCCACAGGCACTCTTGTGTCTTAAGAACATAAATCATCTTTAATGTGATGGACAAGGTAGCTGGAGTGCTATTGTTTGACTAATGCAAGAGGTATTACAGCTGCAGCACATCAGAGAATTTCTTCAGTATAATCAAATATTTTCCTGCTGAATCTACCACCCACACACAGTTGTAAACCACTCCCAAAGACACTGAGCAACCATATGGTTAACCACAGAGTAGCTGTGCATTCTGGGCACGGGGTACTTTCAAACTGGCCATGGCAGTGTGATCCTAGGGCTCCCCTTTCAGAAAACACACAAAGACCACCCCTGTTGAGCAGCCTGGAAACTTTTCCACGTTCTCTCACAGCCCAGGACACGTGCAGGATCATCTGCTCTGCCAACACCATTCAGTCAATGGGCTTACAAGTGCCTCACATCTGAAAAGAGGATTAAAGGGATGTTAAAGCAGAGGAGATTGCTCACCCCAGTTTTCTTTAATATGATAAGTATTGTCCATGCACAGAAGATGGTTTTAAGAGGCTATGTGAAGCACACAATTCTTTACTTTTCAGGGACAGGATAGCATCTCCACACTCTCACCCTGACTGCTTCTCACCTTCTCTGCCCCTTCATTTACCCATCCTACCCTATGTCTTTATGTCCTTCCCCATCACGTGTGCCTGGACTCATGTCTCCTCTCATTTGCAATCACAACACAGAACTACAACTACTATTGACAAGAAAATGTCATACTAGGGAATGAATTCAGAAGTATACATGTAGATGTAGTGTGTCAGCCCCTGATGTCCTGACAACAGTTGTAAACCTGCTCAAACATCACCCTTAAAGCATCCCCTGCCTTTAGGACTCTGCTGACAGCCCATGTGGATGTTGGTAGCCAAAACCAACTGCACAGAGTGATTCTGTGACCTGGGTTCTTGTTCCTGAGACCCTCAGCCTCTTCTCAAAGGCTTTCTTCAGTAGCACCAACCCTCACACGACCTGTTCCTAAGCTTCCCTCTGATCTTCTGAGCATCCCTGGTATTTACAGTTCCTTTTTAAGCCCTGCATACTTGCTTTATCTCTTTGGGCTCCTCCAAAAAGGCCCTGGGTGCACTCCTGCCCCAGGAAATAAAAGGGAAGTAGCAGTTGATTAAAAAGATAAAACCTGAATGTGATGATAGAGCAATCAGAGGTCTGTGCCCTGAGTCACCCTGACATGTCAGTTCCTTCCCCTTCCTGTCATTCATCCTCTGCCCAATGATTCTTCCCTGCCTTGTTCCACAGGGTCTGCTACGTGTTTTAAACTGCATTTGTTCTGGCAGGCACTGGGCTGTTCAGCCTGGAGAAGAAAAGGCTCAAGGGAGACCTTAGAGCACCTTCCAGTACCTGGGCTCAGCCCAGGGAGCTGCACAGTTGCCAGCAGATCTGGCACTGCCTGAACCAAATAGGAGGTGTCGTTAAGAAATGCAGGCCGAGGAGAGCAGTGCTGGTTTTCTTGCTTTGGCTTCTGAAGATGCCAGCTGGAAGCCTGCTGCCAACCCCCAAAACAGCAGCAAGCGAATAAACACAGTTATTTCACAGGGACTGTCAGGTAGGAGATACCCAAGGCAGAAATTAGTTCACCTTACCTGCATCTGCCTCCCAATAACCCACAGGTTGTCCTGACGTGCTCAGGGATGAATGTAAATGTGAGCACTCTGTCTATTTGCCCCATCTCCCTGACAGGGTTTCTTCCTATTCACAGTCTTCCCATCAGCTCAGATGCATGAAAAGTTTTGAAAGCTTCAGTCACAGGGGCTTTGCAACCCAGACCAGCCTGGGAACCACTTATTTTCTGAAATTCCAGCAGAACAACCGAGCTGCTCGCTGACCTGCCGCAGTGGTTCCTGTCTTGGGAAGGGAACTGACAGGTACCCAGCCAGGTCTAGGCAATCTCAGCTGAATTGTGACAAGGGCACAGGCCCTGAGGGGCAAACAAAGGTCTGCAGCACTTCACCTAAGCACTTACTGGTTCTTCTTCAGTAAGAAGAGCAATGAAGGCACCTAAATACATATTTCTTCCCTCAACCGTTGCTACGCCAACAGGCCATACTTCTGGTATTTCCTAAACCTGTCAAGGCTTCCTGCCCCTGGATAAATATTTTTTTCCCTGATTTGCAGAGCTGTTGGCCTGGAGTTCCAGCTGCTATTATTCAAGTAACCCCAGGAATACTGCAGCTTTTCAGACAGGGAGTGTCCCTGGAGCCCTGTCCCCCGCAGCGTGAGCACACGAGCAGATGTGTGTTTGTGTGCGTGTGTGGACAGGCCTGGGTGTGTCGAGCAGCTGTAGGAACCAAGTGCAGCATGTCACAGGTGTCCTGTGCATCCCACACACTGCTGGGGAAGGAGCCAGGGTGGGTGTTTTGGGTGTGAAGGGAGGTGTGCTCACCATGCGACCTGACGGGAGAGACTGTCTGAGTGCAGCCCCTCTCTGTGCCTGCTGACACCAGCACAGCCGCGTGCTGCCGGGGGAGGAGGAAGGGGCACTCACCCCATGCCAGGAAACAGGACATTTTTGACATTCCCCTGCAGTTTCAGGCTGTCTGCTCAGGCCCCGGCGAGACTCACTACAGTCAGCTTCACCTGCCTGTGGATTTGGTATTGTCACTGAAGGTCTCCTTAGAGTCAGTCAGTGGAGACTGGCACTTCTGGGCTGTAGCTCACATCAGCTGTTTCAGGCACCTACATCACAGAATTATAGAATGGTTTGGGTTGGAAGGGACCTGAAAGATCATCTAGATCCAACCCCCTGCATGGGCAGGTGTAAGAGTCGATCAGAAGATGGGTATTGTCTCAACATTGTCAACAGTGACTAGACCCCAAAATTTGGACTAACATCTCAAGATGAGTTTGCAGTCTCTTGCTGAACTGGCTGTTATCAGATGCAGAAACCATGGAGAACAGAGTGAGGTAGGAGCAGTGCTGGAACCTGGTACAGGTCTGTTCTACTGGAGCAACAAAGGGAAAAGCTGCTGTTGAGGAAGATGGATCACACTTGCTGTGCCAACACCCTTGAAGCCTCAGTTGAACTTGCCTCATTATAATGTTATTATAATACAAAACCACACCTCCTGGTAAGAAGCTACCCACCTCCAAAGCTGGCCAGGCCTCAGACACTCCTCTCTGGGCATGCGTGGAAGCCTCACTCCAGACAGGTGGAGACTGGCACATCTCCACAGGACAGAGGAGCAAGGTGTGCTACCCAGGATAAAAGACGGTTCCTTAGTAACCGGACTTTGAAGACCTTCCCCACCGAGAGATCACAACGATCGAAGAAGCAGCAGAATCCTAATGGATTCAGAACCATAGGGACACCTCTGGACCCATGGTGGTAGCTGTTGTCCTCTTTCCCCCCCCCTTTTTACCTCATCTTTCCTATTCCTTCTTCCTTTCTATCACAAGCCACTTTACGGGCAAGACCAATCAAGTCACTGTGTGTTGATAACTTGAATTCCCTGGGCTTGTTGCCATTTCATTTTTACACTTCGGGATCACAGCTAAAACCAACCATCAAGTCTCCACCAAGGAGTGAACCATGACAGCAGGGACACCTCCCACCAGCCCAGGTTGCTCCAAGCCCCATCCAACCTGCCTTTCAACACTTTCAGGGATGGGGCAGCCACAGCTTCCCTGGGCAACCTGGGCCAGGGTCTCACCCCCCTCACAGGAAATAATTTCCTTCTAATGTCTAACCTAAATCTCCCCTCTTCCACCTTAAAACCATTCCCCCTTGTCCTCTCACTACAAGCCCTCATAAAAAGTCCTTCCCCACTTTCCTGTAGCCCCTTCAGGCACTGGAAGGCCACTATAAGGTCTCCCCAGAGCCTTCCCTTCTCCAGCTTGAACAGCCCCAACCCAGCCTGTCTTCATAGGAGAGGTGCTCCAGCCCTCTCATCATCTTTGTGGCCCTTCTCTGGACCCACTCCAAGAGCTTCCAACCAGGAAGACAGTTGAGAAGTAAAGGTAATTATTTCCTTCAATGGATAAATGGTGATACTGGAAGATCACGTCCAAAAGGAGTTGTCCCCCCTGCAGATGGTACCTTGTCAGGTGAATCAAACTCTGCCCTGGTGACAGGGATGGTGCAACCTTCCTGAGGGCCCAGGAGTCAGTCACTGCTGTGGACTCTGCTGGGTGGCAGCCTGGCAGCCATGCCCTCCTTTGCACACACTCCTTTCCAATTTATCATCCCTACTAACTGGTGTCCTGATTCTAAACAAAGAGCATGAACATGCATTTAACCCTCCAGATCCCAGGAGAGGTATCTTGAATATCCAGCAGAGGACTCCTTGCAGAGTAAATGATGCAAAATAAGGACCACAGCTGCTACCAAGAAGGGTCTTCCAGGAACCTTAGAGTGGCTTCCCATTTCTCCTCCTGCTTCTATTTTGACACAAGCTTGGGTGTCTCCAGATGCTGCACAAGACCAAGGTCCTGCATCCTGACTGGAAAGGAGCTGATGCAGACTCAGCCTTCCCACGGCAGACCAAGCTGTGAGAACAAGTTTCAGGTATATTGAAATTACCTCAGGCTTCCTTCTGCAGACCTTTTACAGGCCAGAGGCCTTTAAAATGGTTTCAGGATTGAGTCCAACCAGTTTCAAAGGATGATAAATGTGGAGTTTTTATCTGGTTGGGCCATCAACGGAGACAGAGAGGAATGTGCTGTCTTTGTTGGCTGGCTCATTTACCTGTGCCAATCTGTTTATTCTGTACAGAGTCACACTAATTCTTTCATTACAGTTTTTCTAACATCTTTTTCCTCATAAAAACACTGACTCATGAAGTCTATTTCTTTCCAGTTAATCAATCTCCTTGTGTTTTTCATATTAAGACCATGAAAATTAGACCACACAACAACACACACAGTAGAAATACTATTATGTTCAGATGTATGGATAGCACAGACAGATAACCACAATGTGGAAGGACTCTAACCACTGGAAACCTCTGACAATAATATTAATGCCTCACAAGGGGAAGGGTTCTCTTGTATTTTGAAGGCTCAAGAAGAATTAAGATGTTACTTGCCCCTAAAATCCCATTTCCACTCCCCAGGAATGGGGATGAATACTCGAGTGCCCAAGCACCAAGACCAAAAAACCTATTTAATCCAAAAAAAACCCAGGCTTCTGCACACTGTGAAGAAGGAGGCAAATGGTGATCGTTGCATGGTAAAGCAGAGATGATGCAGTGCCAGACACCTTCAGAATGGCAATTTGTTGAGTAGACCCAACACCTCCTGTGGTCAGGAAGGAGCAGAACTACAGCAGGGGTTCAGCTAAGGAGCTGCACAGAGCCCCACGGCACCAAAACTTGTCCAGCTTTTGCTTTGCTGCCCTTCATAGGCTGTGTCCCCTCCTCCCAGCCCTGCACCCATCCCAGCAGATGGACTGCACAGTGCTGGGCTCACCAGCTCCTGCTGCCCTTCACACTGCTGGCTCATCTTGCCTCTACCTGGAGAGCAGGAGGGCAGGACTATCCCAGGAGGAGCAGGATTTGTCCCAAAGCACTGCGGGAATATTCAGCACAGGTGCAGGTGGGTACACATGGAATGAAGCACAGGGAACGTTCCTCTGAAATCATACTAAGATTCTTTGAATTAGACAACCAAAAAAAGCAAACCAGCAGTTGAGTGACAACAGCCAAGGTAGCTGTGAGGTATGTAAAGACTGGGGAAACACAAAGATACCAAATAAAGAACAACCCCTCTGTGAGTCCCAGGCATTTGTCATCCTCCACATTGCTAAATATTTTTCAGATAGGTTAGGCTTTACAGACTGAAAAAACAGGCCTGACAGGGATTTCAGGAAGTCATTCTGTCCCTGCTGTGCCCCAAAGCAAGGCCAGCATGATTTTTCACAGCTTTGTGTAACCTGCTTTGAGAGACCTCCAGTGATACGAACTCCCAGGCAACTCCCTACTCCCACACTTTACTATCTTAGCTAGGAAGAGTTAGAGTCATCCTCAGTGCAACTGAGCTGAGTTGCTGTGTCTTTGAGTCACGACAGGCATTGCAAACAGTCTTCCCCACAACAGCATTTTATGTGCTTGCAGCCTGCTTCCATGTCCCCATCCACATCTTTTTGCTTCCTTGGGGCAGACACCCCCAATCTCTCACCCTGGCCAACAAGCCATGTTTTCCACATCTCCCATCATTCCTGCTGCTCTCTTCTGGGCTTTATCCAACTGGCTCACATCTTTCCTGAAGTGTAGAGCCCAAACAAGATAAAATATTCCAGCTGAGGCTTTATAATTTCCTTGTAAAGTTGGAGGGTTACTTCATGCCTCACAGAAAACATTCCTATTTATACAACGGAAAATGCTGGCTGGTTTTGTGCTAGTTTTTGTACACTGCTGGCTCACGCTCAGTTTTAGATCCTCCAGAGCCCCAATGTTTTTGTCTGTGAACTGCTCCCTTGCCTGTCTTTGTCACTTAATTATTTCTGATGAAATCTCTAATCTTAAGTGCATCTTTACTGAACAGCATCCTGCTCTTGCAGCGTGTGCCCTCAGCTGCAGGATGGCTGTGAATCCTGAGCCTGTTCTCTGCAGCACACCATGTTCTCTCCCAGCTTCAGTTAAAGTTAACAATAAGTGCTCTCAATGTCAACATGCCATTCATGACTGGAAACACTGACTAGAACGGAGCCTGGGGCAGATCCCTGCAGGATTTCCTTTGGTGAAAACTTCCCTTTGACAAGGGACCATTGATTACCCTGCTTTGAGTATGATCTGCCAAGAAGTTTTGCACCATCTTACAGTTCCCTGTCCCTTCAGTTTGTTTTCCCTCTAGAGAGCTTTCAAACTTCCACTGCTGCTTTCTTCTTGTAAATGAGCTGCCTTTCCTGCATGCAGGGTGTCTGCTCTCAGACCTGCCCTGCCCAGAGGCTCTATAAATGTTTTGCCACAATCCTACCACATGAGAAGGCAGGTACCTCATTCCACCACTGCTTGTCAATGATGGAAGTACTGAAAATGCCACGAACCTGCTAAGAAATCCTGCTCTTGCACCTTTAGAAAGGTGGTGGGTGCCAGCAAGGCCCCAGAGTGAGGCAGGGGAATGCTCTGCCATGCTCTAACCCAATCCAGGGCATCACCACAACCCTGAGCTTGGTCAACACCCCAACCTAGCTCTCAAATATGCCTCCCATTGACTGACAGGGCAACTGGTTGAGCCAGCAGGACAGCTGGAGCGCTGCAAGAGGAGGACATGCCATTCAGAGGATGTCCAAATACAACACAAAGTACAAGCCACTAAAACAAAGTTGAAAGCTGGACAGTCCCTTTAGACAATTTAGTGTTTCAGCACCTGCAGAAGACACCCTTATTTGGCACAGTGATTCTGATCCAGGTCTAGATTCTGCACTTGGAAATGGAAGGAAACTCCACAGAGCATTTCAGAGGAGCCTGGGAGGGAACCAACCTTGACTGATCACAGATAGCAACCACTGAGCCTTTCCAGGACAATTTGATGTTTCTTCCTGTTAAATAGGAAGCTTTGTAGATCCTGGTAACAGGACATCAGACAGGGGCAAACCTTAACTGCTGTAAAGTCAGGGCATCCTTTCACTTTGGGAATGAAAACTGAAGTCCCCTTGAACAGAAAGTTCCAAATGGAGAAGAAACACTCATATTTCAGTATAGCCCAATGCAACAAGGTTCCTGGAAAACCCTACAGGCTGTGTCCTGGTGTTTTGCTGCATGTCAGAGGGTCCACCCCATTGGTGCCAGCTCCCCACCTAGTCCATGCAGAAGGCCCTGGTAGGGCAGAGCAGACAGTGTCCTGCTTGAGGTCCCCCAACTGAAACATCTACCACAGTCTTCAGTGAACACTGACTTGCTGTAACCCAAGCTGCCTTAAACTCACTGTCCAGGGCAGCCACGTTAGTGTGCAATTCTAACCTAAATCAAACATCTAGCTTCAGCAAAGCAATTACAGATGCTTATTGAAGACAGAAGGGAAAAAAAAAATTAAAGAAAAAAAAGAAAAAAAAAAGAAGAAACCCACAACTAAACCATTTATATGAAAAATAGCCAGAAAGTTCTTTCTCATTCTCTTATCACTCTGAAGTGCTATCCCCTCCTGGCAGGGTGCTACACAGAGCCTCCTTCTCCAAGGTCCCTTATGCCTTGTTGCATCAAGAGAGCCCTCCAAAGCCTGCATCACAATGTGCACTCACCAGACAGCTCTGGGAAGTCCTTCCTCTCGGGAATGCTCCTCCCAGGCCCTCTGAAGCAGGTTCAGACAGATTTAATCTTTCACTCAAATCTCACAGTACTTATTCCTTGTCCAGGAGATAGTTTGGCCATTTATCTTCATTAAAGTAAGGACTGCTTCACTCCCTTGGAGATGCAAATATTTCTTTCTCAGAGAGATGCAAACATTTCTCTGTTTGACTGACCGGTTAACACTTTATTGCCTCAAGAAGTTCCCTTTTCCTCCCTCTAGTGACTCACTGGCATATTTAACTGTGACATGTATCTTACACAGAATCTTGTCTATTGGAACAGCCTGTAGTTATCAAGTATGCTGGTTGCACCCATCTAGATGCATTAATCCATGTAGAACACTGCTGGACTTGGCTGAGAACAGGCACAACAGCAGTGCCTAATCTCTGGTACCTCTCTCTCCTAGGCAGACTCAACATGCAGGTTCTCCTGGGCCACATGGACAGATCCCACAGCTTTTCCTTCCCATGCTACTCTGTCTTCTAGCAGAGCCTACATTTCATCAACCCTGCTGAGGCCAGACCTCTGCCCAGCAAGGAGAAGTGACCGCTGTGGTTTGTCAGGATGTGCAGTGCACACCCATGTCCCAGCAAGAGAAGTGCTTGTGCCCTTCCTGGGAGGCAGAACTGCCACCAGCACCCGCAGCAGCACCTCCTGCCCCTCCACAGTCTCCTGCTGCATGAGTGAGGGATGAGAGAAAGGATCATCTCAGACCATCTCAGCTGTGGAATCAGAGGGGTGGGTGGCAACGTGCACAGGGTCTGCAGCATTTCCTGATGGGTTGGCAGTGTTGCTTCTTTTAGCTGAGACCAGATGAACATTCTAGCAACGGCTGTCACCTCTGCAGTGGTTTTACATGGAGTCAACCAGCCACTTTGTGAATCACTGTGTGAAAGCTGCTGAACACCCAGACCTCCCTGTGGTGGGGGAAAAGTATATATATAAATTTTTTAAAAAAAATTGAGAGAATTTTTGAAGATTCCAGAGAAGGTCTTGGAACACTTTCTGATCATCTGTCTCAGCAGTAACTGGTCCCTGGGAGATGTGAGGGATGGTTATGTCCCTACTAACCAAAAGTTTTGCATCAGCTGCTGTTGGGAGCTAATGGTGAGCAGAGGACCTTTAAGTACATGACCAGACTGAAAGTCAACAAGTTACCTTTCACTGGCCTCTGAGTTACCAAGTTGTGCACTAAACAGTGATGTCTCTCTCAAACACTCCACATACTTTCATCATCTGGTGATAGCTCTGATAAAGACCAAGCAAACCAGGAGCACATCTGCACAAGTAAGACCTTGACGGAAAAGCCTCCTGCTGCTGAAACAACGGTGCTGTGGAGGCAAAGAGGGAAGGAGGCCCATGAAACCCTGTGACAGAGATGTAGGCTGGCACGTGTCCCCATGACAAACACTGTCAGTGTTTACCTTGATACCCCCAGCAGCAGCTGCAGCAATGATGGCACAAATAAGCAGTTAAGACAAGTCAGCAGGTGCAATGAAATGTCAAGCCTGTAAGACCTGCAATAAATATTATCTAGGCCAATGCAGCTCAGCCACAGGAAAGATGGGGACTGTAGTTTTACAGCATATTGTCTTTGACCTATCATATGGCTGAAAGCCAAAGAATACCTCTGAGTGCCAAGGTGCAATCCCACTGTTAGAAGCCTTGCATGCCACGTGGGACTTGATGGGGACTGCACAGCTCAGCAGGCCCAACTCTGCAGCAGAGCCAAGGAAGAAAGTTCATCCCTGAGACTGGACAATCTGCCCATGGATAGTCCTGCACTGCCAGTTTTGCAGGGACAAAGGTCAGAGCCAATTAGCAGGATTAAATCAACACAGTGTCCAGACAGCTGCTCATGCCAGGACTGGATGAGGTTTCATCACACTCTTCAACATAAAGGCCTAAAGGTTGCATTCAGCTTCTGCTTTGTCTGAGGCCTGTGTGACACCCAGAGGTGACACTTCTTTGGCACACAGTCCACTTCGAGGAAGCACAGGCATTTGGGATGTGAATCTGATAGTGCAACACAGCCCAACAAGAGCAAAAACATTCCCAAACAACATAATGAAACTGATAAACTAGCAAAAAGGAGTATCTGAACAGATAAAAAGACTTTCAGGCAGCAGCATATTCTAACTGAGCAGGCTGGGAAAAATTAAGCTTGCCAGGAACACCAGCTAGGCTGGAGAAGTGGAGGGGGCAGAGTGCCCCTGTACATGATATAGGAAATTCCTGTTGTCTCCCAAAAGGCTACAGACCTCATGGAAAATGTGGGAGGCTCAGAAATCCATTATCCTTGAGCCCAGCACAAGAAACAAGAGCATGCATAACTTCAAAGCCAGCTGGGCTTAGGACTACTCTGGTGAGCAGCTTTCTCATCTAAACCAAACTTGAGTAAGTGCTTCCTAAAGCAAGGACCAGAACACAGAAATCCCATTTCTACCTTCTTTTTTATTCTCTGTTATTCTGAGATTTTTCTTGCTGCATAGCAATCCCACTGCAGTAGCTGAGAGTGCACCCAGAGGTGGTTTGGGAACTCTCCTGAGAAGGACTGGTTAGAAGTGACCTCTGGAAGTCTCCAGCCCAGCTACTCACTCTGAGCAGGATCACTCCTAACAGCTGAGCAGGTCAGCCACAGCTTTGTCTAGCCAGATCCTGAAATCTCCCAAAGATGGAGATTCCACCACCAAAGTGATCAGCCTGTGCCAGGGCTAGCCTGTCTTCCTACAGAAAATACCTGTCCTGATTTCTGACCTGGATCTACCAAGCAGGATGTGGCTGTTGGCCCTTGTTACACTGTATTTAACTTCTATGAGGAATGTGAAAAGCTGCCTGACTTTATGGTGAAACTGAGTCCAGGCCATCCACCCTTCTGGGGTCAGGCTCCTCTGACAAGAGCTTTTATCACACAAAACCCAGGCTCTGCCTCTTACTGGTTTTATCTGACCTCACCCCAATGCACGTCAGTAAGGGTCCCTCACCATGGTGGCTCAGGACTGAGTGTCATCACCTCCTCACCCACCTCTGAACTGCAGTGGGGACAGAGCATCTAACTCCACTTATCCCCCCAGCTGTGCAGGGGATGCTGCCCATGAGCCAGAGCAGCCTGTGCTCGAAAATGAAAGCAGTGGTTCCTCGTAATGTGCCCTCTGGAGGTTCCTGTGAGATGTCAGTGCATACAATTCAGGTAGATCATGACTTGGCCAAGCTCTAGGCCACAGCTTCTAAAATAAAACACATTGGTCCCTGAAAGGGCCAGGAGGTGCACTGTGACAGCCCATGGCTCTCCCTTCACTCCCAGTGAGTCAGAGAGGAAGGCCAGAGCTCATTCCTGATAGCTCCGACTCCCTTGTGAACAAGGTGAACTCCTGCTGTCCTTTCCTCCCCTGTCATTCTTTCTGCTAAAGAAATCTGGTTTTGCTGGTCACACATCCCTGTTTTGCAATGCTGCTCTGAGCTCATGATGAGAGAAGCAGGCAGACAGAGTCTTGGGTAAGCCAGAGGTGGTACCAGTCTGACAGGTCTTGAGCAGCTGATAAGATTGTGAGTTAAGTCTGCTTCTCTGCTACCAAAACAGAGAACAAAACTGACAAATACAGTCTGAGAAGCCTGTATTTGATGTCCCATTACATGCCTTTTTCTCCCCTTGTCTCCCAGGCCAAACTGACTCTGATTTGAGGAACTTTTCCATTAATTCTTTCTGTTTTCCCCTAATGGTGCTTCAGTGAGACCTGAGCTTCTACCAAGCTACTTTGCATAGATGTACTTATATAGACATAGATACCTGAACCTAAAGGGAAAGGAAATAAGGAATGTGGTAAAGATTATATCCTTAACAGTGGTTTCTATTCTAAAACTGCTATGGCAGGGGTGTTTCTACTTTACATTCTCTGTCTTCTGTAAAATCTTTGGCTGTCTTCTAATGGTCAGAATAAACGTAACAGAGATTCAGAAGACTAAAACTTTGTATAACTATGTTCTTTCCTACGGTGGCAGGGTCATTATACTTCCTTTGACTCTGGGCCTATTTTGTCACCAAAATCAACTTGAGAGACAATTACTTGCAATAGATCAGCACATTTACTGGGCCCCCACCCCCACTTACCATTTGTGAAGGTGTTCACATAGTACCTTCGGCCCTGGGGAGACATGTAGCTCTGCCAGCCAGGGGGAAGATGGCCATTCATGGTATCTTCTCCCGTCTGAGGAGTTGCCTTTCTGGGTTTCTGCTGAGAAAACAAACAAACAAACAACGTTTTAAGTCGATGTCTAGATAATCCCAAGTCTAACCAGACACATATCTGGAAAGGGACTTCATGGTTTGGCATTCTAGAGACAGCAAAACACCCAAAGACTTTCAGTCCATTCCTCCCCATGTCTGTCCTGGCTTCATCCAGAGCATGAAGCAATCTTCACTTGGAGCAGTAGTTACACAGAACATAATTTGGGAGAGAAATAAAACTCCTCTGTATTTGATGTCCCATGAGCACCTGGACGTCTCCAAGAAAATTACTCTTGTTAAGCAGTAAAATGCAAAGCATAAAATAATGTGTCTGAGAAAGAAAAGCATGCATCTGGCACTCATTGACTTTCATGTAGATACACTGGTGGGTCAAAGCACAGGTTATGGAGGTGCTACCCCAATTTAATTTACAGGGGCACCACCAGCTTCAGCTATTTTCAAGAAGAACCACTGCAGAGCCATGTTGCCTACAGGAGTAGTGTGCTGAAGTGAATTTCTCAGTATGCTGATTCTCTATTAATAATACATGTAATTAGCAATGCTTACATTACTGATCTCGATGTAATCTGGATCCATATCATCCAGATACAGGATCATTAGGATCCAAATTACCAGGAGTGATCCAGGTCTTTATGAGCAGGAGATGAGTGTCATGCTGTCACCTGCTCTCCAGGCAGACCCAGAACTGCTGTCAGGGCTCAAGTGCCACCTCAGCTGCACCAACCAGCTTCACCATCTCAGTTTCAAGCCTCAGCGCAGGTTCAGGGTGCAAGGAAAAGGAAGAGGTGAGGCTGAAGTGCATGTGATTGTCCACATTGCATTGCATCAACGTAGTGTGGACAAATTTAGTGGTTTTCTCCCCCTATACTCTGCTCTGGTGAGGCCACACCTAGAGTACTGGGTACAGCTGTGGAAAGACATAGAGCTGTTGGGGAGGGTCCAGAGAAGGGCCACGAAGGGCTGGGGCAACTCTGCTATGAAGACAGAGTTGGGGGTGTTTAGCCTGGAGAAGAGAAGTCTCCAGGGAGACCTTAGAGCACCTTCCAGTGCCTGAAGGGGCTTCAGAAGCTGGGGAGGGACTTTTACAAGAGTTTGTAGTGAAAGGACAAGGGGGAATAGTTTTAAGCTGGAAGAGAGGAGATTTAGGTTAGACATTAGGAAGAACTTCTTCACCGTGGGCATGACTTTATCTCTCCATTGGGGCTGCAGAGGAAGATCCTCTTGACACCAGGACCACTCCTGTGTTAGAGTCCCTAACTGGTCCCAGTGCAATCCACTTCCACACATACTTGGAACTCCCATTCCCATAGCAGGTCTGCTCCAGACTGATTCTCCGTGGGGAAAAGAGGAACTGAAGATGGCATAGGAGAGGAATTGAAGAGGAAATGAAACTTGGCTTCATTCTCTGCTCACCACTCTACACCCATTGAAGCACGGATACCAGGAGACTCTGGGACACATGATGTGGGGCAGCAGAATATGGGGCTGGGCCCTATAATGCATCACAGATTAAATACTTCGTGGTTTTGACACAATCACAGAGCATCCTTTCAGAAGCAAGAGTGCCATGGAGGCCATGGGGACAGCACATCATCTCTTCTCTGCCAAACAGGAGATCTAAGTAACAGGAAAGACTTTCTTGCTCTGTTTTTCCCAGCAGACACAACCCTGTCTTGGCCAGATCTTCTGCAGTCCCTTCTTTCTAGGAGCAGCTCAGTTAAACTGGAACCATGTTTGCACACCCATATGGGAGAAGCTCAGGCTACACTGACCTGTAAGGACAGACAACCCTGCTGCTGAAACGAGCCAGAGAACAGGGGCCAGGAGAGAGGAGGGAGACACGAAGCCATGGGTACACAGTGTCCCAGAGGCCAGCTCCACCACTGGCACAGCACCTCAGACAGGCTTCAAACCTGTCCCCAAAGCCAGCTCATACTGGGACACACCCTGTGCCCCAGCCACATGTCATAAGAAAAGTGAGGCACTTGCACACCTCTTCCTCGGGCAGCTCAGCAAGAGACTGGGCTATTACTCAATCTCTTGCTCCTATTTTTAGGAGAATTCTTGCCAGGATAGTTTATGAGAACGGCAAATTACAAGAGAGGACTGTCTACATGGAGAGGAGGTTTTGATATCAGCAGAGAGCACGACCAGCCAGCAAACACAGAACAGCAGTGACTGGAAGTGCAACCAGACAGGCTCAGACTGAAAAGATCTGCCAATCATGAGGATAAGTATTGACTGGAATGGCTTACCAGAGGGCTGTGCACTTCTTGTAGTTCTTCCATAGAGATTAGGTGTCTCTTCCTAGAAGAACTGCTCTATTCCATTTAGAGAAAGAGATGGGACCCTGAAGACCCTGACCTGGTGGGGCAGAAGCTGGGGCTGGGTGCACCAGCAGTCCCCTCTGCCTCCCAAACCCTGCAGCTCCCCAGTGCCTTCCAGCTGAGACAAAACACTCAGGCCACTCCCCTCATTGTCACTTCTGGGGGTGTCACCAAGCCCCTACATGGTGGTGGACAGGCAGATTTGGACCTGAAAAGGATGTCTGCAACACGCCATTGAGGAAACAGGAAACCTGAACAATATGAGCAGTGCAGGGATCACGCGACCCCATAGAAATCCTCCTGTGTCTGTATTTGCTGCCTGGAAAAGGGACCAACGTATCTCTCAAAACATTCAAAACCAAGAACACAAGTGCTCCCCCTGTGAGATTTCCTAGGAGCAGAAGTTCATCTAGCAGGGTTCCTGCTGTATGTAGGGGTAGCAAAGAGCCAGCCACCCAACAGGCCACATTCTCCACGACCAGCAATGGTTTTCACGTGCTGCCTGCAGAAGCACAGGGACAGGACATGGGCACAGCAGAAAGGGACCAGAAATGAGCAACAAATGTAAAAGGCATCTCCAAGCAGAGAGGGCACTGGAGCTCTGAAGCACCAAACCATGAGCCGGAGCTAGCAAAGGTGAGCATATGAATTAAGAGCTGATCTGTGGAGTTAACCCATCTAGCCCAGGACATCAGGGCTGACAAGGCAGAAGGATGAGGTTTCTAGGCAGAGCACAAGAACCTGACCATTGACCTGTGGCCCCTCATCCACAGGCACTGGGTTAGGGATGTTAGGGAGAGGATGCCTGGTGCTGGCAGGACAGCCACCCCAGGCATCACAACCTACCCAGAGGTGACACTCTTGACCAGGGAACGTTGTTTAGCACAGATTGCCTAGAAGCAAGACTGAAAAGCATGACAACTGGGTCAGATATCCTGGATGCTCCATGCAAAACAGAGCCTGCACACTGAAGTCCTGGCACTTGCTGTCCCACTCTGGTAGCCCAGCAGGGAGGCTCTGGGGGAGCCTCTCCCACTAACTGTTTCTGACTGTTTCTCTTTTCTTTCCTGCTCTTCTCGATCAAGTTAGCAGCAGCCCAACTCATCCTGCTCCTTGGAATGCCACCTGGCAATGTGATCCCCTCCCAATGGTGGAAAAAAATAAAGCAAAAAGGGGTTTTACACAGCAAAGTGAGGCAACAGGGAGTGAAGGGCCTGCACACTTCAGTCTCCATCCCATGCTCACTGATTCCCTGAGACAAGCTCAGCCTTGCTCAATAGAGGAAAAACACTTCTCATTTTCAAACTTCAGGAAACCCCCATTTCCCTTCAAAGAGGGATCCTAGGGAGGAAACATCTGTGCACTTAAAAGCCTTAGCTCCCTCATGATGTGTCAGCTCGCACTGAGCTCCAGCAGAGTGCAGCCAGGGGCTCTCCTGAACACACAACCAAAGGCAAAGAAAAACAATCCCAAACCCACAAATGTAGGCCCTGAGCCACCTGATCTAACTGTGAACAGGGTGTTTGAACAGAGCCCTCCAAAAGTCCCTTCCGATTTAAATTCTTCTATGATTTTATGATCCTATTTCAACAGAACATTTATCCTTGGAGCAAATGAACAGGATGCCTCTAGCTGTGGGAAAAGTTTGAATTAGATGCAGTGTCAGGACACTTGCTCAGAGTCACACTGCACTTCTGCTGCAGACCCAAACAGCACAAATAAAGGCTAGAGAGCCCAGCTAAGCAGCTCCCCTGCACTGTCCTGCCCAGTGACACTGGTGACAGAAACCAGACAAAATGTGCAAGGAAAACTCCCTGCAAGAAGCAAAGGACACAAAAGGGAAAAATTGCCATAACATGAACCTGCACCAGAACAGCCCTCTGTCCTGCAGGGAAAAGCTTACTCTGTACTGACATTACTGAGCTTGTGCTTCTATCTAACGACAGTTTCCTAAATACTGAACTGAATTTTCTAAATACTGAACTTGGCAAAGGTGTGTGTGAAAGTAAGTGCACGAAGCAGAAACATAGCAGATCCAGTGCAGTCAGAGATGTGGGGTCTGTGTCTGACCACAGCTGGGGCTGCAAACGGCATTTGCTGATGAGAGAAGCCCACAGAAGAGCCCTGGCAGCAGGGGACACCCCTTGTGTCCATCCCAAGCTTGGCACTAGAAGTGCCCTGCAGACCCTCCCCAGGCTGGGCATGTCTGCACCAACATGTGCCCTGGGGAAGGAGGATGCCCAGGGCTCCTCTGAGCCCCACCAGCAGCACCAGCAGCCTCTTCCTCTCCAGTACTTTGAGTCATTCTGTATTTTGTTCATTTTTATGCAATCTGTCTTGCTCAACATTTGGTTTCCATGGAGTCACATACACTGTGTGAAACAGATTTAAATTTAGAAAGTAGAGCGGGTCATATGACCTGTTCCAGTTGTCATGGCAACCAGCACAGCTCCCTTTTGGCTGAATCTGGTGATACATGGGGACAAGTTGCCCTTCCTGGGTGGCCCTGCAGGCACTGCTGCTGACAGCAAGACACTGCCAATGCAGATAAGGCCACTGCCCCTCCAGCCCCACTGCCCAGCACTCCTCCCCCTGGGCACATGCCTTGTCTCCAGGTTCCTTCTGTAGCACCAGCCCTCCTTCTCCAGGAGGAACAGTCACTTTGGCCATGCCAAGTGTTCAGGCATCGCCTGGAGCTGTGGGCTGAGCACACCAGCACACACCCCACATCCCAGCCTAGCAGGACAGCTCCCATTTTTCCCAGTCTTCAAGTCTCCCTGCACTAATAAGTCTCCTCTGTGCTACATCAGTCTTACTCACTCTGTCTTCTTCCTAAATAACTTCAGCATCCCCATGCAGCCGTGGTTCCCTTGGGTGCTATCTCTGCCACCTTCCCACCAACCTGCCACAGGTATGACCAGGAGGACAGGCTGGCCAGGTGCATGGGTCTCTGCTCTGGGGCCAACTCTTCCATAGCTCAAACCATGGCAAGAGACACAGTGACAGCTCCACACTGCTCGGTGTCCCACCTGGCTCTGAAATGCAGTCTCTGTGCTTCCCATCCAGCTCCACCTTCCCCACCAAGGGCCTCCTCTCCAACCAGACCCACAGCTGCCAAGATCCTCTTTCCTTTCCCACCCAGGTCCCTGGCTCTGGTGCAGGCATGTGTCCAGGACTTTGCTTTAAGGTACTATCCATGAATAGCACACTGTTTGCAGAGAATTAGCCTTCTGGGACTGGTATACTTTTCTCTCTCAGTACCCTAAACCAGGGAAAAACAAAGTGCTTCTGAAGGATACATGACCCAGAGAGACAGATTGGGTGATGTTTTCTGGCTCAGTGTTGTGTGAGAGACTAAAATAGGTGGGATGAGAAAGACTCTGATCCGTGAACCCAGCCTAGACCCCTCCAAAAGAGGGGCTGTCAAGCTTTAGGTGAAAAATGTGGGTAACTCCAGAGCAGCTGTCCTCTCCCTTCTCAACGTGTGCCTGGTGCATGAAGCTGGCACTGCTAGACAGAGCTTCTCCAGCGTGGCCTGGGGAGGCCAAATGGACACTTGGCCAAGGAGAAGTCAACCAGGCAGATTGTGGCGAAGGGCTCAGCTCCACACGCAGTGGAGCACAGAGGGAACAGTAACAGCAACCCAGAGGGGCAGTGATGGGTGGGGAAGCGAGATAACCTGATCCCACACACAGAGCACCCTGCCTGGAGCCTCCCCTGTGCATGAGAGCAACCAGCCCCATCGTCTGGGGGGAAAAGCAACCCAGTGAATCAAGGGAAGGGATCTCCAGATCATCTCACAGACTGATCCTGACCCTAGGGGGATGGGACTCATTATAGGATGCAGGCAAAGAGCATTCTGGGATTATACAAGATTATAGGGGAAGAAACTAAGGTGGTGGAACAGAGGAAACCACTGTGGGAAAACAGAGGGGTAAGGGGATGAAAGGAGCTAGTCACATATAAATGGGCAGCTGGTCATCACATTTGTCTGTCCATGCCCTAAGTTTGATCACTGCAGCCTGTCTTCTTAAAATCTATTTCTAACTATTTTCCTGGATCAGGGCCTCTCCATTCAGTGTGCATGTGCCTGCATAGAGACTTAATTAGCACCAGAAACTGGAGTGGGGGCCACAAGTCATAGGGGCCATTGTGTCTGCAATGCCAGCAACTGGAGGGACTGGAGCACCGGCTGCATATCAAGCATTATGTGGGTGCTTATCAAGTTGGGCTAGCCAGGTATCAAAACAGCCATAAGTCTTGGACAGGTATTGGAGAGACCAGAGAGTTGTTGAGCTGCTACTGGAGGGACCAGGAGATCCAAGCCAACTACTGTAGGGACCATAAGTTCTCGTTGTTGGTTGAGACCTATTTGCTTGCGTATGTCTGTGTGTGTCAGGTGAGAGGACCCATGGCTCAGCTGCCAGGCAGACGTGGTATCTACATCTAGTTACTGGAAGAACCTTACATGTGTCTGTGGATGTGCTGGCATGTTCAAGGAAGTCTGTGGTCAGTGGGGCTGCATGACCAGGTATCAGCAACTGGGCAGGCTGGGGCAGGCCAGCTCCTGGACAGAGTGTCTCAGGCCAGTTAGTGGAAGGCTCTACATGATATATATGTGTGCATTCCCCACTAACAGACTGATAGCCTTTTTTAACCAGGAAGGGGAACAGGATGAGGTTGTTGGTGCCTTTTGTGAGAGTGCTGAGTGCTTCTGGCTGATCTGTGCAGTTGGACATGCCTAGGCATATGGAAGGACCATGCATGTGAGATTGTGCTGTATGCCTACCAGGAACACATGCTTAGCCTCACTGTTGTGTGGACCTGGGGATGTGGAGCTCTGGCAGCCTTGCCTTTAGTGGGTTACTGATTCAGCAGCCCCTAACACGTGCACATGCCCTTCCCAGCCCTTGGGATTCACCTTTCCAGGTACTGATGTGAAGGAAGGTTGGCTGAGATGGAATAATCCCAGTCCAAAACAAAGCTAAGCAATGATGAAGAGGGATAGCTCACGTGTAAAAGCCTAGAGATGAGGCAGCTCTGGCACTCTCAGAGCTGTGGGCTGGATGTGCCCCGTGCCAGGGGAGCTGGGGAGCAGGCAGGACCCCCTGCCCCTCACCCTGCTCCCGAGGGACATGCCTGCTCCATCTCTGACATCAGCATCTGGTACAAGGCAGAGCACCAGGGCCAAGCACTCTGAAGGGCTTTGTTGTCCTGGGCAGGCAGGGACAACAGGGCTATTGTTGAGCAAACCTTGTACTGTAGGAGTCACCCCCATACACCCAGAGAGTCACAAGGCCAGGTCAGGCCAGCTGCAGCATTACTGCTTGTCTCCAGTTTGAAATGACACGCTGCAAGGACAGATCCCCCCCGTGAGTGTTTGCAGAGCCTGGCACACCAGGAACACGGTCAGAGGCCCATGAGGAGGCCAGGGGAGCCAGGGCTATGCTGCTTTCTCCAGGTGCTCTGCACTGGAGGGGTGACTGGAAGCAGTTAAAACAAGAAACTCCCCACAGCCACCTCATGCCAAGGTCTGAGCCCCCTTCCTTGGCTGCGGCATGGAAAAGGCAGGCTGAGAAATCACCCCCGGCAGGCAAAGAGCTGGGCAGGGTGGCTTGTCTTCTGCACTCCCAGAGTCCTGTGTGTGCAGCTGATTTTGGAGAAATGAAACATCTGGGAATAATGCCAAATGCTTTTACATGGGGCCTCCAGCCCCTGCGGTGCAGGACAGCTCCGCCCCGCTCTGTGCTCTGCTCTCTGGGCTGACACAAGGCACAAAGAGACCCAAGCCAACCCACCTCACCTCCAGATGGGAACATGTCCCCTCTCTCCAGCCAGGGCTAAGAAGCTCTCACAGCTTCATGGGCTTAGGTGCAGTTTCAAGGCCGGATATTTCACAAGACGTTGCAGGGAGCTGCAAAAAATACATGTACGAAGAACGGGGAGGGAGTCCCAGGCCACTCTGGTCTTTGTGGAGGTGTGCCATGCCCCCTCCTGCCATGACCATCCCCAAACAATGCCACAGGGTTTTATCTGAAGGCAAATGTGAAGCAGTAACTGCTTAAACAGGAAAAAAAACCTTGAACAGAAACCTAGCAGAAATAAGAAGAGGTGGCAAAGAAACCTCTGCCCTGCCCACTGAGCAGCTCTTTCAGATCCACTCTTGATCTTGTGCACTGACTTTCTGTGTTGCACCACACTTGGCATCACCCTCATGGTCCCTGGAACTAAACCCCTCCTAGAGGCACAGGGGGCTCTCAGCACCCCCCTGGCTGCCCCCTCCACAAGCCCTTCTGCAGCCAGCAGCCAGCCTGTCTCTCTCGAGTGTGCTTCACAGCTCCCAGGAATCACAGGCATCCTCTCCTCCAGCACCATTGCACAACCCAGAGCACAGCAGCCAGGTAAACAAACCAGCAGTGGCACAAGGACAGAACTGCCCCTGCTGCTAAATCCTCCAAGGGGGACTGCAGGGACCCCACATGTCACCTGGGGACAATGCCAACCTGGTGCCACCCCAGGAGCTACAAGCACCAGACTCGCTTGCTTCTGTGGTTTACACAGAGCTAGGACACTTTTCCACTCCAGCAATGCACAAGGTGCAAAATGAAGAAGTTATGAGTAAAAATAAAATGACAAAAAATACACAAATCACTATGACAGACAATTTCTCTCTCAAGGGGACAATGTGCCTGTACAACACACCTTCATGACCTCGTGCCACTGGCTGTGCCAGAGCTTGTCTTCACCTGCTGCGTTTCTCATCCTTCACTGTGGTTCTTTCAAGAAGAACAATTCCACTGCTCTGTTCTGCAGCTTCCCAGACACAATAAGATCACTTTATAACAACTAATTAGTGTCTGTCTGCTTAGGAAGGGGTTCTCCCTTAAATTATATATAGACTCTCTCCCATTAGCACACACAGGCTTGCACAGAAAGCTAAGGCACAGCAACATCCACCTCTGCTGCAGTCATCTGCCAAAGAAGGCTATTTACAAAACCTTTTGGAACAAGTGAGTAACATATTTGTAAGTCAAAAAAGCAAGTAAAAGCATCATAGAAGAGTTTCTTTGCTGTTGCATTCTCCTTCTCAAGAGAAGTTAATGAAAGGATATTCTTGAGACTCCAAGTAATAACGCAGGTTAGTTGTCTGTGTTTATCTTTAATTACTTTTAAAAGAAGACTTTAAATATCCTTCCTCTTTTAGGAAGCATGTTGGGACCTGAGAACCTTATGCTAATGATCTGCAGTTCCATCAAGATATTTTTATTATGAATATTACAGAAAAATCTATTCAATTCAAAGAAAATCAGAATAGTTAATTCAGATTCTGTTCCTGGCCCCAGGCCTTAAGCAGAGCTATTAAGGTTTTTGGCATATTGCAGCTAGATTTTCCTGCACTTTAAAATGAAATTTGCTTCCCCCTGTTGCTGTGGTAGGTCAGGATCCCCAGATAAAGCCTCTGGCTACTTTTGCAGATAGCCTGGATGGGGACTTTTTATTTACAACCATCCTCAATGTTTGTTCAGTGCTATTTCCCTGCAGAGAAAATGTGTTCTGCAGCCCCAACCTGATATTCCCTGGACTAAGTGGCCCTCCACAACCAAAAGTTTGGGAACTTCAGATGCAGAGAAAACAATGAAGTGGCCAAGATACAAAGTGCTGCCAGATGCACATTCCTGCACCCTCCCTCATAATCTTTCTCTGGCGCAGGGAATGTAGCTGTTGTTGCCTGTAGCTCTGCAGTCGAGTACACTCAGACACACGATATTTAGTTTTTATTTTTGCTGCTGCTACAATCCTTATTAGGTGAGCAAACGAATAAAAAGTGAGGGAAGAAGACCAGTCCCACAACTTGCCAAGGCTGAGCAAGGCTGCTGGAGCCCCAGCCAGGGGGCAACCTGGACCCTGCCTGCCCACCCTGTGGCCAGACAGGTGGATGGAGGGATGGAGAGGCAGCCACCACCCATGGGTGGGCACTGCTCAGGGAGTGGGGCTGGTGTGACAGCAAGTAGGAGGCCATGTGCCCATCCCTGCTGGGGGATAAGGTGGCAAGGGGAGGACAGGGGGCTTCAGGGTTCTCTACATGCAAAATACTTGCTCCCCCCCATTGCAGCTGGAACACGTCTGCTGCCAGCCTCAGTGGCCACATCCTGCAGTGAGAGCCCTGCTGACACAAGCACTTGCTGCATCAGCAGCATTTTTCCAGGGGTCCCTTCTCTAAAAATGCAAAGTGTAGGACTGCCTCTGTATCCTGACAGAGACTGAGATGGCACTAAAACATGATTCTCCTTCTCTGCCAGGCTCAACAACTCTGGAGGTTGCCCAGGCAGGACGTGCAGAGCACGACCACAACCATCTCTGCTGGCTGCCTTGACCCTTTCTCAGGAAGGTCTGGACAAGCACAGCAAGAGTTGCCTGCTGGCACCAGAGTATGCCATATTCATTTGCAAGCTTCTTCCCATTACAGGAATGGAAAAAAGTGCAAATGTGACCTACAGGCAATGCAGCACCATCAGCTGCTTCTGAAGATGATGCTTGGTGGGCAGAGCAGCAGAGGATCCAAGAGCAGCGTGGTCTCCTCTGCCCCCTGCAGCTTCTGCTGCTCCAGGGAAGGACCCAGCTGGTTCACATGGATCCTGGCAGCACCAAGTGCTCTCTGTAGCTGCTCTCCCCTCTGGTGCTCCCACAGAGGCTCTTCTCCTTCTTCTGGCCTTTCTGATTTGGAAGAGGACACACACAAAGAACGCCTGTGTCTCCCACATGCCACCTACCCCGGCCTGTAAAGTGAGCCTCATTTCAACAGACTGGACAGTCCCTGGTAACGTGGATGTCTCTTACCTCTGACAAACCACTGACATGGAAGAGTCTGTTCATATTTACCTTCCAATCAGCAACAAACCTTTGAGCATTTTGAAAACCTCAGGTTCTTGTCCTCCAAGCTACTGCTCCCAACCCTCTGCTCACTACAGGAAGCTCAGACCTCATTTGCCCAGTTTCTCTCTTTCTAATGAAACTCCACAGTACAGGCATTTCATCTGAGAAAATGAATATCCAGGTCACCACGTTTGTGCAGTGAAATTCATTTATTCCTGGGATGGCCTGTATACAAGAATAATGTTTAAGCCAGCACACTGCAGATGGTGGGAAGGGCTGCAGAGAAGAGAATGACAAAGGCAGACCTCAAGGAAAGTGCCAAGAAACAGCACAGCTGATCAGGACCAGGAAAGGGAGGTGATCAGTTGCAGCCAGGACAGACACACGCAGCTAAACGGAGCAGGCAGAAACACTGACGGGAAAGATCAAGATGAGATTCAGCATGGAAAAAGTGAAAGTACAAGAAAACAGCCCAAAAACCAGCAAGTGGGAGGGAAATCCCTGGAAAGAGCTATTGATGAATTGTAATTTGCCCCACCCAGTAACTGAGCATCCTCACAGCACAGTGAGTGTCAGAGGGTCACCTCCCCTGGCTCTCTTTTCCTGTTCACTCCCCTGTCCCACTAACACTGGTTTAGATGGATAACACATCACATGGATAACTAACACATGGATAAACTGTCCATGTTAAAACTGCCATGTTTACCTTCTAGACCCTCCCTTACCAGACTTCAGGCTTCCCAACAGATGTCTCTGAGGATGCACTTTTACTTCACCTCAGATTTTTGTATGCAGCAAAAAGGATGGAGGAAGTTCTTACTAAAAAGGCCAATGTTAAACATGGTTATGCCAATGGTCAATCAGTACTTGGGTGACATGTGTAGGAAATATGGAGTTTTTGCTAGGAGGTGGTGGTTGCTCCTGGCAGGACTTCATGGCCCCTGGGAACAGAAGACCAGGTTCTAAACTGTAATGTTGACACATCACCAGAGGTTCCCTTTCTTTCTCAAGCCCAGCTGTTTTGCTGGTGAACTGCTAGTCGGTGACTTGCACCACTGATGAAATACGTGACTACACTGTTACCCTTTGACATGGGCTGAGACAGAGAAGTACAGAATTGAGCACAGAACTCACCCCTAAATGTAATTATTTCTGTGCAATTCACAACTTTTCCTGTTCCAAGAGCAGTAAAGCTTCAGCCTCTGTGTGCTACCTACAGAATGAGCAAGCACAGAAATTGCCTCTTACCACAACAACCAGGTTTAGATGTAATTTTGGCTTTGAGTTACCACAATGACACAAAGGGAACCAGAGGCACCAACCCTGTGTGACTTAATTGCCTTTATAGATAAATCTCATTGCAGAGCTGAGAACTGCATGTACTCATCACCTGGCCCTCTAACCCCTGGGACAATCTTGCAATGAGGATGCATTTCCAACATGATCCAGTCACTGTGACCTGCTGCTTACTGACAACTCATCACCAAGCCATTCTGTCTCTCAAAGAACACACAGAAAATCTATCTTCTTTGTTCTTCTGCATGGAGCATATACATCTTTCTCTTACGTCCACAGGATATAATTACCTCTTACTGCTGCAGTGAATTTTAATAATTATAATAGAGAAACATCAGAAGTCATTGGGACTGGGAACCATTTGTACCTCACACTGTGCACATAAGGAAGGGATTGCTTTCCTTGGGTTGCTTTTAAATGAAAAAGAAGCTGCCAGTTACTCTTATGACAAGTACAGAAGTGTAGGCACAAAAGTAGATAAAATCAGCAGACAAGCATCAACAGTAACTGGAAATGTTCTATTAAGTGGAAGACCAAGTAAAGCAACCAGTTGCAGCTCAGCAGGGAGCTGCTCATGGATGATCACATTCAGTATCTTCAACAAAAAGCTATCTGTCAATAAAGAAGTCATCCTGGATCAAGTGGCTGTCACAGTTAATACTAGCAACAAAGGGTTAAGATCTCAGCCTGCAATAGGGAAGGAATAAGTTGGAGACACTGAGATCGATAGATTAATCCCAAGTCTTTGAAAAGAACTGGCTCATAAAACTAATAGCAATTGTTAATCATCTCTGAGAATTCATGGAAAATCAGGGAGGGAGATTTCTGGCAAGACAGCAAAGGCCAAACATAGTGCCTAGCTTGAAGAAATGGGAAAAGAAGGAAATGGAGTTGTGGAATAACCAGTTTAGCTCCAGTTCCTAGAAAAATCATTGAATAAATTCTGTAGTAATTTTTTAAGGACCCTGAACAGACAACAAGGATATGATTAAAAGCCTGCACCATTTTGTCATGGGATGATCTGTTGAACTAATGTGACCCAACACTAACCCCAAGGTGGAAGTGGGGCCACAGAGGTGTCAGCTGTGGAGCTGTGGTACCTTCTCCAAGAGAGACAAACATCTTACTGGGAAAGAAAACAAGAGAGCAGCATGAGACACATGGACCTGGTAACACTCAGCTGGAGCTATGTGTCAAGTTTTGAGCTTTACTCTTTTAAAACATGAACAAACTGGCTAGTCCAGAAGAGAGTAAAAACCAGAGATCTAGACAAAAGAACCTGAAAGGAAAGAGGAAAAGTTGTTAAGAGGGGAGTCTCTCAGATATATCATCAAGCTGCTGAAAAGAGAGAAAGGCTGGTTTATTTTCCCATTCATCATAGGGGTGGGATTAAAAAAGATTTAAATGGCAGGAAGGAAGGTTCAGGATGGAGGTGATATTGAAGCCATAGCATGGCTTGGACTGCCTTAAGAACAGAACAGGTAACTGTTATCAGAAGTGATGCAGGTATTTTTGAGCCTCTCTCAGAGCAGAGGAGTGAGCCTATCACTACAGCATATGTACCCTGGGCAGCTGTTTTCAAATATACCACTCTGCTGACATTCCCTGAGGCGGTTTGGAATAGATGCACTTGATATGAAAATGGAAATATTATTTAAAGTATGACATCATGTATTAAAAAGAAAACAAAACCTAATAGAAGAAAACGCTGCTTAGAAAAGGCCAACACTCATAGCTGAAAGTTAAGAAGAATTAGGGTGGGGAGTATGTCATCTCTCTGACAGCATGCACGATGCAATCTTTAATAACTATCACAAATCATTTTCTTCCAACTGGCCTCTGATGCTTGAGTTATGTGATTAGTGAGAAACTCCCTAAGTCCACCTCATTTCCATCCCCCAGGGAGAAATTTAGTATCAGGGTAATGGACTCAGCTGTAAGAGCAAGAATTTAGACTGACAGCAATTGAGAATAAGGCCCTGGAGACCACCAAGAAGTGGGTTTTACCCCTCCTTGATCCTGATATTTAAGAACAAATACGTGTCATTTAATTACCACCAGCCAAACCAGTCATATCTCCCTGCAGACACCCAAACCAGGCCGTTTTCCCAGGGGTGTGGAAGGCCTGGGTTTAGTTTTGTGCCTCGGTCACTTCTCAGGTCAGTCATGCTCCCCGTGCATTCAGACAGTTCTCCGACCACGAGCCAAATGCAAGAGGACTTTTCCAAGCCACTCTGAATCACAAAGCCAGACAAGCTTCTGGACTGATCCAGCAGGCGTTTAAAATTGTCAGTACAAAATGAATGCGCGTGAACAGCAGAGGCACAAGGTCATTGTTTTTTAAAAGATCTGGTAAAAAAGTCAGACTGAGGTTGATCAGTTGGCAGATCTAAGCCTGTGCTCTGCTATTCAAAGGGTTCTGCAGATCAGTGACCTTGGATTTGTACGAGGCGTGTTGGGCAGAGTGGTCTCTGCCGAAGCCCTTGGGCAGTGCAGCACACTCGTGCTGTGACACCTGAGGGTTTCTGCAGGAGTTGAAGTGCAGAGCTGGCTGTTTCCCTGCAGCCCAGAACCCAGCAAGGGCCCATCCTGCAGCCCTGCACTCCCTCCTCCCCATCACCCTGCTCTTCCCTCAGCAGGTGGCACTGCCACCGGCCTCACGTACAATGACCTGGACTCATCACCACCAAGAGGCACACAGAAATAATTCCTAGGCCCTCTCCACATGAACTGCTGTGAACTTTTGCGTGGGAACCACAGCAGTATTTGCAGTTGAGATATTTCCAAGCCTGGGATGGCAAAAAAACCTGAACCTAGGCAAAGCAAGGAAGTTCTGGTGAGTCTGCAACAGCCTTGCTTATGGAGGAAAGAACCAGGAGCCCTAGCACAGCCCTGCACTTGCAGGCAGGTCTCACCTCTTCCTGGACACCAAACACTAGCCCCGGCCTCATGTCTAGGAAAGAAGCAGGATGACACAGAACAGATGCTGAATTCAAACTACAGATTGATAACAACACCCCCAGGCTCCTACTCTCTGAGTTAGCAGCAAGCAAGAACAGTTTGGCAAGACATGAAAACCACATTTCAGTGTAGGTCCTTGTGGAGACTGCCACACAGCCTGTTCTGAGTGCAGGGACATCAACATGCAGAGCTGGTCAGTGCTCCTGCCTCCGTTCAGCTCTGGCTGAGCAAACACAGGTGCCCACAGCTGAGCCAGCTGGGCTGGTGCTCTCTGATCACCAGGGAGAAGCAGAGGATCCAGCTCCTTCAGCCTGCACATCTGAAAAAGCATTGTGAAGGTCTAACCTCAGAAATCTCTCTTCCTCAGCGGGCTATAAAAGGAATGTAAGTGACTCTTGGCTCTCTAAAGCAAAGTTGAACTTGTACTTCACTGTCTGGAATGCTGGACTGAGAAGTTTCTGCTCCAGGACTGCTCCCCTGTCCACATCGGTCCATCAGAGCAGAAGCAATCCTTGAAGCCTGTGAGAAGCCTGCTGACCCCTGGACACCCCATGCTTGCCACGGGCAGCCTCCCTGGGGCAGGAGGACATTCACTGCACAGCCTGGCAGCTAACAGGCTCCTGGAGGAACAGAGAAGTATGTGGACTCTGCACAGAGCAGGAGGAAATCAAAGCCACGTCTCCCATTTCCTGCCCTCGAGCTGCTCCCCTGCTCAGGAGGTGGGTGGTTCAGGGCCTCTTCCCCCACAACATTTAATGAGCCAGGGGACATGGTACAGCCCCCCTGCACAGCCCCACAGGGACCAGGCACTGCAGCTCACACCCCCCTTGGCTTGGCCTTTCCCACTGGTGAGCTCTGGGCAGCTCCTGCTCAGCACGAGCCACAGCTCAGTCCCCTTTGGCGAAACCAGCATCTCTGGCATCGTCTGCACCAAAGGGCTGGATGCCCACCTCAGATGGTGGAGATCACCTGCCTGAGCCACACACCTACATGTCAGTGACCAGGCGGAGGTCTAGCTCTGGTGCCATCTGTCACACCTTGCCATCTGTGCATATTTCTGACCCTAGATACATAAAAGAGCTGTTTTCAGCGGCTGCTGTTACATCTTGTCCAGCAAGGCAGCCACTCAGTGCACCTAGCTTGGTGTTACCAAAATCAGTGTCTTTCAGCTGTATCTGCAGGGTCCAAGAGCTGCTGCTTTGCACAAGACCTAGTGCATGGGACTTGCCTGGTCTCCTCTGCTCAGCCCTGCTTGTCAGCACCTGCACCTCCCCATCCTGCTGAAATGCTGGGAGGTGGCAAGAGCAAACGTTCATGGTCAGCTCAGAGGAAGAAGGGATTAGACCTGCTGGCTGCAGAGACTGAGCCTAATGCAAACTCCGCTGAGGTCAACTGAGAGAAAAGAAAACAGTGAAGCAGAAGAGCCCTTCCCCAGATCAGCTCTGTGCAAGTGAGGGGCTGCCGGGGCCAGTCGGGCTCTCCATGCAGCCCACCTGCAGGCAGAGCAGCCCCTGCCAGCCCAGGGGTGCCACGACGTGGGCAGCTTCTCATGTGCCATCCATGCACGGGATAAAACAAGGTGATCCGTGGATCTGAAGTGATCAGTGATCAGATAACAAACCAGCAGCTTCTCAGCCCAGAAGATGTGGGTGGAGGAGCTCATGGCCTGGAGTAAGGAGCCTAGGGACTACTGTGCCACTGGGTCACAGTCAGGAGGAAGGTGGCAATCCCCATACTCCCAGGTCAGACTGGAGTGGTCCTCCCTTGGACACACAGAAGGAGCAGTGCATGGGCTCAAGCCTATAGGGCTGTGATACAAAGAACTTCTGGGCCTCACTGTGTAGAGCAAGCTCTCCAACTTCACTTGAGTGAAAAATGCAGCCAGAGCTGTACCATTCAGTTTCTCTGATTCATCAGCTTCTTTCTCCTTTCATGTGCTGCTTGGGGCTGGTGGTCTTTATCTGTGGGTTCCCTGACCATGGGACTCCAACGTGGTCAGATAATTTCCTCTCCTGCACCAGGAGAATCCCACCTCTGAGGTGTTGCAGGTCCCACCTCAAAACTGACAAGATGCCAAAGTGGGGCACACTGAGAAGATGCCTTGTTCTCTCCTACCTCCTACAGTGAGGAGGTGAGCAGCATCCTGCTGGGAACACACTGGACGGAGCAGGGCACCAGCCACAGTGATCACAATATGCTGGGAACAGCAATTCCAGTACAGCCAGCAAGATGAACATCAGAAGAATTTGCCATGGCCCCATCCCAGAGCTGAATTAGAGCCCACGATAATATCTCTGGCTGGCACTGAGGACAAGCTTTGCCCCTCACCAAAGGTCCATACCCAGACTTGGCAAATTGTGCTGATGAAGAGCAGAGGAGAGAGAAGGACTGAGGGAGTCCAGCAAACCCTGGGGCCATGCAGCTGAGAGGAACTGGCCCCAGGGGCTCACTGACTCAGATTCATTTCAAAACAGTTTTCCAAAAGGGACCAATAGATAATTTAAACATGATTTATATTTGAAAATACCTGAAGTTCTATTCTTCATCCCATAACAGACTGAGGATCAGTTCCAGTCTTCATTTGATGCCAGTTGTTACTGTGATAATCAGCAGTCACAGCACAGTGAGATAAGTCATAGGATCTCCTTTAAATCTTGCTACTGAGAGTGATTACTTGGCCTTGGGTAATGAATTAGTCCTATTATACAGCAGCTGGCACAGGAGAAGCAAATCTGCTGCTCAGGCAGCTCATTACAGAGGCAGGGTTGGAACTGCTCAGCCATGTGCTACACACACAGCCCTCAGCAGGGTTTTTTGAACTGAATTCTGCAGACAGTACACACATTTCTCCAGGACTGCAAAACACTACATTCATCAATCCAGTTTCTGTCTGTTCCCTTCCAAGTTAAGCATTTCCCCACCCCTTGGCAATATAATTCCTCTTCTGTGCAAGTTCTGCTTGGTGCTTTGCTGGATCAGTATCACATTCAAACTGTGTTAATTCTTCATTCTCTGCCACACCTTGCAAACTCTGTCACTCCAAATCTCCATTTTTCTCTTCCAAACTCCTCCATACTAATGATTCCTTCTCCCCCACTACCAAAAACTTGCCAGCTCCTGAGGTTGCCCCTTCTATGACCAAGCATCACATCTGCAGCAACTGAAACTGCTCTTGTCATGCAGCAGCTTGTCCCTGTAGGTCTGGTTTGTGGCTTTGTGGCACACAACTCATGGAGGAGCAGGAGGGCACACAGCAACTGCAGGGTTTTGTTTTTAGAAACATTAATAAATTGCTAAATAAGTGAATGAGAAAGGATCCAGAAGACAGAGAAGATCCAGCCAGCCAGTTTAAAAGAACATTCTGAAAGTTTTAAATTATTAGAAGGGACAAAAAAAGCAGAATGGCAGAGTACACTCAACAGCAATGTTACAGCCATGAGGGCATGAGCGTGTGTTAGATATTCTTGGTAGTGCTGATACCTTCTGTAAGATCAGCTATCACAACCATGTTTGTGAAAACAAACTTCATTCTGTGAAGACTTTCAGAAGAAAAGAAGCAGTCAAAAAGCAATTCATGAAAAGGAGCATGAGAAGAGTGTTGTAAATATTTGCTTGTTATACATGACTGTTTACATGAGGCAAAACCCTGAAGAGCTTCAGTAAGTCTTCAATTAACAGGTAACATCACAGCAAACATGTTACACTAGTGATAAATGCAAAATATTACATAGGGAGGGAATAACTGGAATGCCACATCTATCTTTCATGTCCCAAACAATGTCCACCAGCTCAAAGATTCTTTCTCCTTCCTTCTTCCACAAAAGCTGGTCCCTTAGCATCCCAAGGAGTTCTCAGGAGAGGGGATATGCTTCATTTTAACCCTGTCCCTGCTTCCCATTCAACTGCTGTATTTTTTCCTCAACAGTCTCAGGGCTGCTTGACCATGTGCCTGATGGAATGGGTGTGAAAAGGCTAACACAGGTCATGGGCAATGCCAGAAAGCACATTTGCATGTTCAGTGAGAGACCAGATTTAGCCCTGAACTAACAGATCTGCCTCTGAAACTTGAGGAAGATTTTACAGGGTTTTCAAGTAAAAGATAGAGGCAAATACAGGAATATAAGATGAGTGCCTTGGGACTTTTAACTAAGTTGTGATGTGCCTCTGCTTCCTCCTTACTCTCATACCTTTCTCCCTTTCATCCATTCCTGAACTCACTGAGTGCGAGTTGACATTTCAAAGACCAAGACCCCCTGCCAGTGGGACAACCTGACAGCTACAGCCTGTGCATCCAGAGAGAGAGCTCCTGCTTTCTCTCCGTGAGATGCATGCAAGCCTTGCAGCCTTGCTCCTGTAACCCCAGCACTGCTGCCCAGCTCAGGATGGCAGCAGCACTGGGCAGACCCCCTGCAGCTTTCATGCCAGCTGCCTGCCCTCCTCCACACAACACTCACTCACACCCTCCTTACAGACTTTGGCCTGATATAAACATCCCAGGCCTTTATAAGCCTTTTTAATTTTTCTTTTACTGAGGTTTTTTTCCTCCGTGGAAAACCAGCTGGCAGGTCAAAAGAGAGAGACACAGAACTTATCAATAGGGGCACCCAAAGTGAGAGCAGATGAAACAGTTAATAGTGAAGTCACTTTGTCCCTGGCATACACCCTGCAGACTGCTGCAGAGGTGCAGAGGGGCTCTCAGAAGCTGCCACAGAGCTGGGAAAGCCCTGGGAGATCCAAACAAACGTGGAAGACCACAGTGCTTTTGCTGCCAGCATCACAGTGGGAATATCTGTGGCTCAAGAGCAGTTTGCAGTCTACTCTTACCACTACAAATGGAGGAAAGATCTCAAACAATGTCAAAAAAAAGATATTCAACCTTTGGGTCTGCAATCATCTAAGAATTCAAAGATCAGTGAGCAGAATCACCTGTTAGCCAGCCTAAACTCACCCCAAACCAGGCCACAGCAACACCTGAGCACTGAGGGGACTGCTCACAACTGCTGAAAAAGGTGCATGTTAAAAGACATGTTCCCCTGCTAGATGTGTTCTACAAAATGCAGTGGTAGCTCCTGAGCAACCCATGGCATCCCTCTTCCGGAATCTGCCAGCAAAAAAGCAAACCACAAATGTACTAGGCTAATACAAAAGCTGTTTTGATAGCACAATGTGGAAAATGGGATTACTAGTATGAACAAAAACCATTCTCTGCTATTACCCCCCTGCCCAGGGCAGTCACCACAGCACCTCCAGAGGAAGTAAATTGGCAGGCAGAGCTTTGCCAGCAGGTCTAGAGCCCGAGAAGCAGGGGCTGCTCTGCCCCTCAACCAAAACAAGTGCCCTTTTGCTGGTATGGCAGGTGTGCCAGGGGTTCCTGCTGGCCCAGCACTCCCCTGCCCAGCCCCTGCCTGCACTGCAGACACACTGCACACCTGCAGAGCCTCCTGACACACACCAAGCCTTTCCACCAGGTCCTCTTTATAGGGAATGTTTTACACGGTGACATAAAACATTCCACCTACACGAAAGCATACTTGTATTTTTCAAGACAAACACTTGTTGAAGCACCCTGTTCTTAAAAAAAAAAAAAAGTGGCTGAGCAAACTGTCAGCCTTGATTTTAGGCTGTTCTGCACTCCAATTGGATCACACCCATTAAAGGGAGTGTGACATGTAATTAAATCTAGACAGACACACTTTCAACTGACGTAAACTGATGAGAGCGTGCGAAGCTCGGAGTGGGGAACATCAAGTCCATTATCCTTCTTTCAGATCACAGAATCTCAGAATCCCAGGGGTTGGAAGGGACCTGGAAAGCTCACCCAGCCCAACCCCCCTGCCAGAGCAGGGTCACCCAGAGCACATCACACAGGAACGTGTCCAGGGGGGTTGGAATGTCTCCAGAGAAGGAGACTCCACAGCCTCTCTGGGCAGCCTGTCCCAGGGCTCTGTCACTCTCACAGGAAAGAAGTTCTTCCTGATATTCCCATGGAACCTCCTGTGCTCCAGTTTGCACCCACTGCCCCTTGTCCTGTCACTGGACATCACTGAACAAAGCCTGGCTCTGTCCTCCTGACACTCACCCTTTACATATTTGTAAACACTGATGAGGTCACCCCTCAGTCTCCTCCAAGCTCAAGAGACCCAGCTCCCTCAGCCTTTCCTCATCAGGGAGATGTTCCACTCCAGGTCCTTCTTCCCTGTGTGCCAGTGTGGAGCTGAGCAGGGTTCCAGGCAAAGTGCACAGCAGGAAGCAGCCACCACGACAGGGCCGGGCTGCTGGGAGGCTTCCAGCAACTCTGCCATGTCTGCACAGCCAGTGGGGCACATCCCCAACGCGCTGGACGCTGAACAAGCTGCACAGAACAAGAGCTCCCCTAGAAGTGTCAGAAATCAAAGTCAGAAATACTGGTGCCTCGTGTCAAACCTTCCAGGCTCAGCAGCCTGCACCCCCAGGCTCTGCCCACGGCGCCAACACGGTGAACACGCACAGCAGCAGAAATACCACTCGTGCTGCCCCAAGCTGCACAATGGCCACAGTGAAAACAACTGCAACAGTCCCAGATACTTCCAAGAGCAGATACTATCTACAATGCTGCAGCACCACATACTTGTTCCTGTTATTGTGGGATGTCTCCAAAATAGAGGAATGTCGTATCTTTGAGATTGCACTTGCTATAGTAGTCAGTGAAATCATAGAATCACAGGATGGTTTGGGTTGGAAGGGACCTTAAAGGTCATCCAGTTCCAACCCCCCTGCAGGTGACACCTCCCACCAGCCCAGGTTGCTCCAAGCCCCATCCAACCTGCCCTTCAACACTGCCAGGGATGGGGCAGCCACAGCTTCCCTGGGCAACCTGTTCCAGTTCCTCACCACCCTCACACTCAAGAATTTCTTCCTAATGTCTCACCTAAATCTCCTCTCTTCCAATTCTAATCCATTACCTGTTGTCCTCTCCCTGCCCTTGTCCAAAGTCCCTCCCCAGCTTTCTCATAGGTCCCCTTCAGGTACTGAATGGCCAGTATAAGGTGACCCCAGAGCCTTCTCTTCTCCAGGCTGGACACCCCCAACTCTCCCAGCCTGTCTTCATAGGAGAGGTGCTCCAGTTCTCAGATATTGATAACAAGTCCTGACTATATACTCAGACATTTAAGATTCTGGTAATGCAGCACCAGGGCACATTACTGATAATAATGTGCTCTATGGCACATGAACAACCACAGAAGATTAGGAATCATGGAGAATAAACCAAAAAGTTAATCTGGTTTTTTAGAAGACCATTTCATTCTACCTGGTCATTTACTATTGCCCAGGGAAAAGTGAAATGAGTAGAGAAAACAAAACCCCACCAAATCTACCAGAACCTTCTGGTATTGGTTTCAGAGCTAAATTTTCCATTTCAGACACCAAAATAAAGCAGTTCTTTCAGAGAGTACTGAGTACCTGGCATCTTCTCATTTTTCCTACTGTGTCTTTTTACTCTACATTCAGTATAAAATACCATGTAATACATTCAGAACACGTTGTTTGCAGCACAACACTCAAGACACTGAAGATCCATTTGGCACCCAAGTTGGAAAGTGAGACTACTCAGGGTATCCCATGCCTACCACTGCAGAAATCACCCCTGTGCCTGTCTACAGGACACCGTTCTGAGACCAGAATGAATGGGGGATTTCTTAGGAAACTAAGTAATCTTCAAGTGAGTATTTAAATGATCCATATTTTTCATCTTCACTGTATATCCACCCTTAACGTGCAGGTTCATGCATCATCATTTGATCTTTAACACCTACAAGGCAGACATCTGCAGTGAGGCCATTTTTAGACTCTCTTTGTAATCCATAAGCAGAAAGAGATCCTTCCAGATTACACCTCCCATTATATTGTTTTTATCTTTTAGCTAAGGATAAAGAAAACCACCTTTAAAAATTCTGCCACGTGCAGTTTCTGAGAGGCCCTCAGTGTGATTCTTCTCATCTGCTACAGGTGCTGCACCCATGAGCCCAGCTTCTGCAACACCTCAACTTGAGCAGAGGACAAAAGAGCGCACAAAAAATTCCACACTCTTCACTGCAACCCTTCATTTCACAAATTGTGGGTATTTATGGTCCTATTCATTTTTAAAAATTTCTCTCTAACTTCAACAGTCTAAGACAACTATCACCAGATGCAAGACAGACAGCACTCTTATAAGCAAAGGATTGTGAACTGTACTACCACATCTCCTTCACATTCTCACAGGGCTTTAAAGTCCCTCAGAATCCTTGATCAAAAAGGGATACTCTGGCAGCAAAACATGATTTCCTCACACTTCTAATATGAGAAAATCGATTCTTTCCTTTTGTCCACATCTTCCAGAAAAGTCAATGGTCAGAAGACCAAAAAGTTTCATGTCTGAAAAGATACAGTTGCAGAAAGTCACAGCTTTATAAAATGACCTTTTGAAACTAAAACCCAAAGCAACAGCCCACGATCCTCCACAAGGACAAGAGGGTGTGAGGTAACAAATCCCAGAGATGTAGAAAACCCTGCTAAGAAAGCAAAGCACCATTGCTGCGTGCAGGAGGTATCAACACCACATCCAGAGAGGCCTCAGGTTCTCCTGCCAGCCCTCCCTGGGGCAGCACACAGCACAACCCTCACATCTCAGCACTGGCTCATTTCTAGGACTGGTTGGGTATTTTCTGACAAAAATCTTTTGAGGTTTTTCTTGGTCAAAATATGCTCAATCGCTAACATGAAGAGGGAGGAATATAAACAGTATTTTTTTCTCTCTCTCCCTAAAAATAGTGGTTTTCCCACAATACAATAAATGTCTACAAGTTGAATTCTGTCATGAAATGGAATTATCCTTGCTCATCAGCTGGCAGGTTCTAGTTCTAGTTTCTCCTTAAGAACACTGTCTCCTTGGATCATACCAGCTTACGACAAGACACAGTTTGGCAGAGAAATCCTCCACACATTTTCTGCTATTACAAAACAGATTACAAGGATTATCATTTCTACAAACTCCTTTCATCCTTTTTCTCCATGACTACCCGGGCACAAAGAGTGAAGCAGCCTGTGCCTCTTCCTCCTGCACCTGAATGTGCCACAACCTCCGGGCTCAACCCTTTGTGCATTTCAGTGTCCCCGTGGCAGGTGTCACAGGTGGGGTGAGTTACCCCCCAAATATTACACAGCAGAAGCAGTAATGGGTAATACAGTGATGCCTGCACGGGCACCACGCTCTGGGGAGAAGCGTGTGATTCTTCTCAAAGTGCCTCACAGTTCTGGTAAATCAGGCTGTGGAAGTGCAGACAGAGGCAGCTCCCTCACTTGGTCCCGCTCACTCAGCCAGATTCCAGAGCCACCTCCATCCATGCTGGAAGCACACACTGTGCTTCATGCAGAGACTTACATCTGTGGGATGACTGAAGCTATAAAAAGTGCTGACAATTTTCAGCAAATTTGCATATGTTGCTACTGCTGCTGCTTATATAAGTGATTTCTGGCTAACCACAAATACAAAAAATGATGCCCAAAATAGATTTTAAAGCAAACCACTTTCAAATGTGACTGAATGACACATCTCCCCACTACTCTGAGACTCACTCCTCTAAAAAGGCAGATGCAACAGCCAGTGTTTCCTGTGCAAAGCACCTCCTGGAATACAGACCCTGAGTTCTAATACCACCTCACCCCCTGGACATCTATGCTGCCCTGCACCAATAAAAGGTTGTGACAAACTGGGACACACCTGAGACTTGTCATAGGTGGCTCTCAGGCCTGGAGCTGTATAGATCTTTCTATGCACATCACCATCCCAAGCACCTCTGATGCAGTGGGGCTGAGGAGGCAGTCAGCCTCTGGGTAGGAAACGCTTTGTTGTCTTCAGCTGTCAAGAAATCCTCACCACGTTCCAGCTGCTCTGTATCTGTGTTCACCCATGGCAGCACTGGCTTGAAGGACTGCTCATCTCCTGCATCTGCACAGATTGCTCTTTGCACCAGGCTGGGAAGGGCAACTGCTTAACCTGGGACTGCCAGTCTGGTACAGAGGGTCCCTGTGTGGCCCTGCTCCAATGGTCAAAAGGTGAGGAAAACATATAAAAGTACACGTGGAAGAAATGGTCAGAAGATGCAGCTTCTAGTCCCCAGCTTTCAGGTCTCATGGCTGATAAATCACCAAAGGTGGGGTGAAAGTTGAAGCTGATGTTACATCTATTCAATGGGCTATGGATCACAAGAGGCAACATCCTTCCCTAAGCCCTTCAGCTTGGGGAAGGGTGTTGCTTGTTCACAGACCAACCTCAGTCAAAGCAACATCATATGAATTTGGCAGCACACTCTTGGATTCCTATGGTGTCCCTGGTTTCTCATGTTCAGGAAATATTGATTGGGGGCTGTTTCTCCATTAACCTACAGTCTCCAAGTGCACAACAGTACAGGAAACAGTACTTGGCTTCCCAGCACAAGGAAGGCAAGGACATGCTGGAGAGAGTCCAGCAGTGGGCTACAATGATGATTAAGGGATTGGAGCATCTGGCATACAAAGAAAGGCTGAAAGAACTGGGACTGTTTAGTATCAAGACAAGAAGGCTCCAGAGGGATGTTAGCAATGTCTATAAAAACCTATGGGGAGGATGGTAAAAAAAGCAGAGACAGATTGTTCTCAGTGATATCCAATGAAAGGATGAGATGCACTGGGCACAAATTAAACCACAGTAAATCCCTTTTAAACACAACAAAAAAACTGTGGCAGTAGTCAAACACTGGAACAGATTGCCCAGAAAGGTTGTGGAGCCTCCATCCTTGCACATATTCAAAACCTGACCAGACATGGCCAGGGAAGCCAGACTAGCTGATCTGCAGAGGTCCCTTCCAACTCAACAATTCTGTGAGCAAGACCACAGTTGCCTCCCCAACTGCTGCCAACCAGCAGGTTCCTCAGGGAACACATATGGAACCCCATCACCCCTTTGCTCACTTTGCTCTTTGCTTGTGATAGTCTTTTGGTTTCTGCTATCTCTTTTGCTCTGTGACAACTTTAACCTCTCTGGAGCTCACAGAGACATCCTGTTTTTGTCTTATCCCTACCACACACTCCTGCAGTCCTCCTCCAGTTCTCCTTGTTTCCATCATTTCCATGAGCAGGACTGTCCAGCCATCATTGTTTTCTTCTAATCCACCACTGTATCTTTGCAGCAACCATACGACCAGGAACCAAAGGATGTAAAACATCTTTACCTCCTTACTTCCCTGTGTCTCTCTTACCCACACTGACTACAATTTTGCTCCTTTCCTTCATGCTCTGTGAGGAAGGAATTGAAATCACATTGTTGCTAATGAGGACTCGGGAGGCAAAGGCAGCAATCCCTCAGCAATGCCCACCTCCAGCACTGGAGTTTGTTTCCCACAAGCCACCTTCATGGTTTTCTCAGCTAACTCCATATTTGCCATTAAAGCCTATTCTGGTTAGCAACCAGTTGTGGATACCGATTTTTCTCCACCAGAGCCAAGAGCTACCACTCAGTGTGACTGAACACGAGGAGAAGAGCCTGCCCTGACCTCAGCTCCCGTCTGAGCCAGGTAGAGCCATGTGGGAGCACATGGATTTGTGCTCCACAGTTGGGTTGCCTGTGAAGAGACACAGGTGCTGTTGTGCAGCACAGTTCCTCCCAAGTCAGAGATAGCATCAGGAACAGTCATTTCTCCTCTCTCATCCAGCAGGAACCAGCATGCTGCAGACTGGCTGCTGATCTAACTGCTCAAGGCTGGAAGAGACTCCCCTCTTCACTGCTGCCCATCGTACCTTCCTCACTTCCCTCTTTCAGTTTAGGACCAAAACTCAGTGCAGACTTTAGAGCAGCACTGTCAGAGATTTCAGTGTTGCTAAACATGAATTGGTACCAATGAGAGAACCCAGCCTGCCTGTCTATACTCAGGGGCAGGCTTAAAGTGACAGAGGCACCAGGAAGCCATCTCCTTTTGGTGGCACCCAGCCACCTGACACACTGCTGTGAGGAGAAAGGGTATGTGGCATGTAGGCCATGGGCAAGCAATGTCACAAGCCATGCTCATTCCCTGCCGTGGCAGAAAATGCAGCCAGCTGTGGCAGTGAGGTACAGGGCTCCAGAGAGAGGAGCACAGGTACCTGCTGGAGTGAACTGCGCATGGGGAAGTGAGGGCATCACCTCTCCAGAAAAGGAAAGCATACCAGAGTGAACACCACTTGGCACTTCCTATCTTTCTTGCCTTCTTTCCAAAGGTTTGGTCAAGAGAAAAGAGGCTGGGATATCTGAACAATTGGTTTGCAGCAAATTTTTCAGTGGTACATGAGTCAAGGAAGGGCCCATCTAGGGGCTCCAGGCTCTGATCTGAGCACAGCAGAACTTGCCCAGGCTTAAGCAGAAAAAGAGGAGTTCCCAGATAGTTGACGAAGTGACTGTGTACACAGAAGTGATTTCCCACTGCCTTGGCTGAGCAGAGTTTGTCTCATGATACATTTTGCCTCAAACAGTTTCTAAATTCCTGGTTAGATGTGTAAGTATTAAGCAATTTGTGAAACCACAAACGTTCACGTATCTCAGTAAATGATCTTGTAGGTGGCAAAACTGACAAACAAATGAACTCCCCACATTAACATAACAAAAAAAAAAATCCGAAGTGCTTCAATGGCACAGAGGAGTCATTGGCCTCACTCTTGTAAAACTGAGTGGGAAAATTTTGCTTCTGTTTTCCTGTTTTTCCCAGGTTAGAATGAGAAACAGAAACTCCATGGAAACATCACACATTTCTTTTTACCAAAAGGCAATGCTGGGTCTATAGGCAAAATATCCTCTTGCACAGAACCTTGAAAGGGGCTTGGAGAAACCTGGTCTGGTGGGAGGTGTCCCTGCCCATGCAGGGGGTTGGATCTAGGTGATCTTTAAGGTCACTTCCAACTCAAATCATTCTGGGACAGTGCTCACAGGACACTGCTCTGCATGCACCTGACGGGCCTGGCTCTGCTCAGGGCTGTGCTTCCTGCCACTCTGGACTCCCCAGAGGGTGTGCATGGAAAACCTGGGGTGGGTGGTGCCTGCCTTGTATGTAAGCAAAGCAGACTGACCCCCCTTAGAAACTCGGAGGACAAACAGAGGCTGACCCGAGAGACACTGTGCTGCTACCAGCCCAGTCACTGCAGGGACATGGCTTCAGACCATTTCCATACTCACATCCTAGGTTAAGCTTCAAATGACAACAGGGCATGGCCTGTGAGGGAAAGACTCATGGGCTCACAGCAGGTTCTTGCTTTCGTGCATGAGATGTTCCAGATTTCACTTTCAGAAATGCAGAGATTGTGAACACACTCTTTGTGAACATTTATTTTACACTTGTGTTGTTTCTTGTTTGCATAGGAGAGAAAGTTATAAATAAATCCAGGCACAAGCAGTCCTGAGGTGAGAACACAACTGTTGCCTTACTTGCTAGGTCCCTGAAAACAACCGGGGCTAAAAGGGCTCCTCAGCATCCTGAGGGAAAGGAAGCCCATGACCTCCGAGTCCAGGCAACTGACTCTAACTTTGCTGGGCTACTGGGGCTCTCTGGGACAATGTCACACACACAGCAGCAAGGAAACCTCCAGCTAGCTGGGGAACTGAAGCAACACAAGCCTTTTCCACAACGTAAAGCCAAGAGATGTTCAGTGAAAGGAAAAGAGAGAAAGGAGAGGGAGCAAGGAGGGAGAAGAGCTTGCCTGACAGGAGCTCCGTCGCCCCAGACACTCTCTAGCAACTGTGAAACCCAAACGTCCGGAGGAGCCCGCAGCTTTGCCCTGCACCCTGAACCTCCCCAGACCACGGCTGGACCGCGGGTACCCCAAGCAGCGGGAGCGGGGCCGGGCGGGCTCCCAGAGCCGCACCCCCCGCCAGCACCGAGCCCGCTGCAGCGCCGGCCGCGCCGCGGGAGCGCCTGGCAGCGACCCCGCACCGCTCGCACCCAGCACTGCCGGCCTGGGACCCCAGCCCCGGGACCCCCAGCCCCGGGACCCCCAGCCCCGGGACTCCCAGCCCCGGGAACCCCAGCCCCGGGCCGTGCCCGGCCAACCGAGCTGCGGGACCGCTCCTTCCCCGCCCGGCCGCCCCCGGCCCTCCTGCCGCCCCCCGCCCCCGTTCCCGTTCCTACCTCCAGCAGCTGCACGTAGCTGGCCGGGAACCACCCGCGCAGCCCGTCCTCTTTCTGCCCTTCCCACCAGCCGCCGTCCGGCACCTGCAGCACCGTGATCAGCTCCCCCGCGGCGAAACGCAGCCCCTGCCGGTGCCGCTCCCCGGAGAAGGGGTACAGGGTCTGGCAGCGGGACCCCGACATCCTGCGGGGGACGCGCCCGCCCCGGCTCCGGCTCCAGCCCCGGCTCCGGCTCCAGCCCCGGCCCGAGCCCGCCCGGGGCCGCTGGGCTGAGGGAGGGACCGCGCTGGCCGCGCCCCCGCCCCGCCCCGCCAGACCCGGCGCGATCCGACCCGCCCCGATCCGATCCGATCCGACCCGACCCGCTCTGATCCGACCCGCTCCAACCCGCTCCGATCCGATCCGACCCGCTCTGCTCCGATCCGATCCGACCCGCCCCGACCCGCTCCGATCCGACCCGCCCCGATCCGACCCGACCCGACCCGCTCCGACCCGCCCCGATCCGATCCGATCCGATCCGATCCGATCCGATCCGATCCGATCCGATCCGATCCGACCCGACCCGACCCGCCCCGATCCGATCCGATCCGATCCGATCCGACCTGCCCCGATCCGACCCGACCCGCTCCAACCCGCCCCGATCCGACCCGCTCCGACCCGCTCTGCTCCGATCCGATCCGATCCGACCTGCCCCGATCCGACCCGATCCGCTCCGACCCGATCCGACCTGCCCCGATCCGACCCGATCCGCTCCGACCCGCTCCAACCCGCCCCGATCCGACCCGCTCCGACCCGCTCTGCTCCGATCCGACCCGCCCCGATCCGATCCGATCGGACCCGCCGGTGCGGCGGGACGGGGAGGCAGGGAAGGCGTGCGGAGCGGGAGGGGCCGCCCGGGTGCGGGTGTGACACGCGTGTCGGCGGGACCGCGTGTGAGAGAGAGAGAGAGAGAGGGTGACACCGTGTGCGACCCGGAGGGACATGGCGTGAGAGGCACCGCGCGTGGGGCAGCGCCGAGAAGTCCCGCGTGTGACGGGGTGTCCGAGAGACGGAGTGTGACACCCGTGTGCTCGAAGCCACCGTCTGTGCGTGTCAGAGAGAGAGACGCCGTGTGCGGGGCACAGCGTGTGACCCCGTGTGTGCGGTAGTGGCGCCCACGCGTGTGTCTGTGAGAGGCACCGTGTCTGTGACCGTGTGACACGCGCGTGTCGGTGAGAGGCCCCGCGTGTGACACTGTGTCCGCTGCCTGCAGCACGTGTGACACCCGCGTGTGTGCAACAGCTCTGTGTGCGTGACACGGTGTGCGAGACACCACGGGTGGCTGTAACACCCACGTGTGTGACCCTGCGTGTCTGAGACACCACGCGTGTGTTTGTGACACACACCCGAGCGTGTGAAATCCGTTTTGCCTGAAAGACATTGTGTGACACACCCAAGGCCTGATGAAATGCACACGAGTATGTGACACGTCCCCAGGTGCAGCTACCTCTGCAGCACTCAGCTGGGTGCACAGCTTGCTCCATTGGTTGGTATCTCACTGCAGCACGTGTGTGACACACCTCTGTGTCTGTGACACCCTGGTCTGTGTGACACTCGTGTATCTGTGTCAGACACCACCATGTGTGTGCTTTATTTATGAACACCTGATCTGGGTGTGCAAGCCTGGCTCACTGCAGCACGTGTGCGACTCCTCTGTGTGTGTGTGTGTGTGTAAGACACAGCTGTCTTTGTGCACACTAGTGTCTTTGAACGTGTGTGTATCTCTTTGTCCAGGTGTGCACACCTGACTCACTGCACATGTGTAAATGCACATACCTGCTTGCCTACGGGTGTGGGGGTGTGTGTATGAAGCCCAGACACACACACAAGTGTGACTTGCTGCAGGGCGGGCTGCTCGATGCAGTCACTGTGTGTGTATGTGGGTGTGAGAGTGTGTGCACACGTGAGACTCAGCCACACAGCACGTGGGAGCTCCACGTGTGCAGGGGTGTACCCGAGAGGCAGGGCACACCTACCTGAGTGACTCTCTGCTATGTCTTGCGAGTCGTTTGTGGGACACGCGTGTGTGTCGAAACTCAGCCTCGTGTGACACTCAACCTTGTGTTTGTCCCCTAGCCTGGGGCTGCACAGGCTTTTTATTTAAATTATTTTTGATTCTCTGAATTTCGGGTGAATTTCTTAAAATCGTCTCCTTTTGGTAAGCCCTGGAGCTGATAACTAATGAACTACGATCCATTAGGTGTCACCACACCAGCTGTGGCTCGTTTGGCTAAAAGCAGCAGGTACCATGGTACACGTTCAGGTGCACCTACCAGAGGCATTCCCCAACAATGCCATTTAGAGATGGCAAGAACTGAAATGGAACAAAAAGCCCCATATTTTTCTTCAGTTTATACAGACCAAACTTTGATTAACCTTGGAAGACAGATCCAAATAGTTCAGAACATTCATATACAACAAGGAATTTTAGTCCAAATATTACTTTATTAATGCTCAATGTTTCCAGAATACTTAAATATTTATCTTCAGTTTATTCTCTAATATTTTTTTCCTCTGCTGTTTTTTTTTACTTCCAACTTGCTCTGTTTTCTCTTTTATCTCCTTTTCTGATATTTTTGAGGGTTTCTTCTTTGTGTGAACTTCCTTGATGAAGAAACCTCTAGCAGGGTTTTAGTCCCAGCGTTTTCCACTTCCTGAAAGCAATTACAAAATTCAGCTTTGCAGCAGACAAGCCCAAATGTCAACACTAACTAGATTCTTATTTTACATTTTCTTTCTAAAGCTGCTGCTACAGCTTCTTCTCTTTAGCTTGTTTACAAATATCCCAGCCTGTAAACAGAAGGGCTCTGTTCCTGTCAGAGAATCCCTTCAGGTCCCTGAAGGCCCACATCTCTTGGACAGGTCCCATAAGAAATGCTCATTCCATTGTGCAGATAATTGCAGATAATGGTTAGTTTCTCTTGAGATACATCACGTCCCTCTCCTCAACGTGCAAAATGGCTTTACCTCTTGCACACACAGCAACTCTGTGTGCTCAGACCTCTCTTTGCCTCTGCACCATGTGTTGTCTTCACTGTGAAGGATGGTAAAGGGAAATTCTGGGAGGGAAATTATTTCTGTGCATGCGAAATTGTTTTATCCAGCATGTGATGGAGTCACTAGATGGAAGATAGAGAAACCACCCCAGAAACGTGCAGATTTGTGACTTCAAACGTACAAGACATTGGAATGAACTGGTCAGCTTTCCATCTCAGCCTTGTTTTCTCCCATCTATTCTACCTTAGCTAAACCATCCTGGCTGGATGCAGGTGTCCTCTGGCCAGTACTCAGGTCTGACTGAATGATTAAAATATTCCCTCTGGGTGTAAGATGTCTCTGCATTTATTTCACAACTGTCATCCTCATTCTGTCATCTGTTCTAGGAGGGTATTCCACTCAGCAAGGAGAAACCAGTTCTAAAATTAGTGTCACATGAACATACTCTGTGTTCAGGTGAGACAAATCTCACCTTGAAAGGACCTTTTTCTCCCTGTCTGCTACCAAAGAGGCTAGGGTGAAGAACCTAGACATCTAACTTCTTAACAAACCTTGGTGTCACTGAAATGCTGTCTGTGAATGAGTAAAAGACAACTTCATCTAACACTGCAGAGAGCCTCAATTATGGTTATCTAGGAAATTATTCCATGACTTTACAGATTGTACCTGGAGATTAAATTTCACCACTAAAACAGGTCCTACACAGATGGGCAGATTCCCTGAAAAGAGACCTAAGAACATCTTGGGAGTAACAGAAGAAAGGTCACATATGGCAGCTGTAGGAGCAGCATGCTCAGTGTTTTGTTTCTGTAAAGCAACATCTGACAATCCATCTAGTCGATGGAAAAGAGCTAAATTACTCCTGCTGTCTTCACTGAAAGGATCCTGCAGAGCTCAGAATGAGGAAAGGCTGGTGTAGGTGCATGGGAGAGTTTTTTAGTCATGATGGACTGGAGATTCACATTAATTGATTGGCCAAACCTTTTTGCAAGACACAACAGCAGCAGGAGGTCTTCTGAGGCCAAGAACCAGGAAAGAAAGAGATTAAAAATAAACCCCATGGAACACTGGATCTTTAAGTGACTCTTGAAGTCTAAGAGACTAGCAGAAATTTGTTCTGTTGTTGGAGAAGAAACATTCTGAGCATGTTACACATAATTCCAGTTGTTAAAATGCTTAAAAGCTGTAGGTTTTGATGGAAGGGACTCTTCTCAATGCCTTGAACAGCCAAGACATGAGAATAGATACAGGAGCTCAGCACAAAATTTCATCTATTTTTGTGTTTCTGATAGCATAATGTGTAGGGTGGGGTGAAAGATGAGGGCAACACAGCAGAGCTTCCCTTGAATTCACTCCCACATCCCCCAAACTGCAGTTTAGGGATTTCCTAAGCCAGATATTCTCGAGTATAACACTTGGAAATTTAGGCATCCAGGACCTCAAACATTTCAAGGAGAGGACTCAGACTTATGAGTCATGTTCATATGACCAAATATGTGCTTCAAACACAATTAAAAAATGCACTTAATGATACAGAATGGCTTTACCTTTGATTCTGCCTTTAGTAGTGTTTTTGTGGCTCTGCTGACCTTGGGATTCCCCTTGTACAAGGTCATATCTGAAAATAAGATCAGATGTGCAGAAAATAAGATCAGATGCAGGCCTGGCTGTGGCCACATGTAAAACTTAGTGATGTTTCAGGGCAGATTTAGTCACCTTATTCATAACAGTGCCCAGAGCTGTACCTCCTATTTTAGAATCAGATGTAAACAAACACAGTCTCTGTCTATAAATGGACAGTGATACTACATGAACAAACAGCCTGTGGTGATTCACCTGAGAACTAAACTGGATTAGTCTGCCAGGATAATTCACCTGGAGAGCTGGCTGTTTCCATTCACTTCCTTTCTTGGAAGCAGGGTCAGAATAACTGTTCTGATAACATCAGCCTGCTTCTAGCCAACATGTTTCCGATGGAGAGGCAGAGCAGGTCCTACCCTGTCACATGACACATATTTGGTCATATAACTGTGACTCAGAGCTCTGGCTGTTTGCCTTACAGCTAGGTGTCACCAGCTGCCAGTTGTCACAAAACCAGTGTGTGACATGGTGATGCCATGCCTGGTCTCCACCAGCTCAAGTGTTCATCTCTCTCTTCCTGAGGCTCTGGAAAGCCTGAATCACAACAATGTGCTCCAATTAATAGGCTACAAGATTTCAGTTTCTTTCAGTCCCTCTTGCTGCTGTTACTCTTGGTGCAAACTAAGTATGCAGAGGCTATCTAGGGCATTTCATGGTGAATGCTCACAAAGAACAGGCAGGCCTGACTCTAGACCATCTCCCAGTCATTTCTATACGTTAGAGCAGATATTGTAGCCTTGTCCTCTCTTCTTCCAGCTCTAAAACCAATAGATCACACAATTTTATTTATTGAATTTTTAACTACTTTAGGCTAAATGGAAAAGCCATTGAAAGGAAAAAAGGCATTATCTGTAAATCATATAGTTTCAGTATCAGTCACAAGTAAGATGTAGCCATTTGGGTCTTAACTTCTAATTGTTTTACAACAACATAAGACATAGTTCTGGATGAAATCACAGCTCTGGTTTATTATCCTGTTTCCAGCAATATCTAATAGGACAAGTCTAGGGGAAAGGACAGGATTAGAGAGAAAATTCTGCCTAACACCCTCTTGATTTCCAGCAAATGATAGCTCAGATCTTCCCCAGCTAGAGGTGGTATCTTGCATTTAATAGCTTGTTTCCATTATCTAGGGCAGTTATTTTTTGAGCCCATGCAAACTTTTGGCATCCATAAAATTCTGTAGCAAGGGTTTCCAGATCAGGCACTATATTTTGGAATCCATTCTTTGCCTGTTTCATCTGAGTCAGTGCTGGCCCACAATCACAGGCACAACCCGCCCACAGTGACCTTTATACTGTTAAGAATTCTCCTGATGTCCAAACCTGAACCATTTAACTGAAAGGTACCTGCATGTGGAGATGTGGGCCTGAACATACAGGAAACATCTACTTTAAGGGTCTTAAGGGACATGGAGAGGCCCTGGAGAAGCAGGAAAACATCACAAGAGGAGTCTGATGAAAGCACCTAAACCTTCCTTCAAGCTTCCTTCTCTCAGTCTCAGTGGTGTGATCTGGACTTGCCAGATCATCTACAACAGTTTACTGGGTTTCAGAGCACCTGATCTTTTATTTTCATCCCACAGAGAACTGGGCTTGTGGACAGATAAGAAGAGCCATCCAGCCAGGCAGTCCTCCAGCCAAACTCCCCCTGGCTGTGCTAGTTTGGACATTGATATTTCAGTGACACTAAACTTCCCTCTTCAGGATGAGTTGCTCGTTACTTGAATTCCATCAGGGATTTCTTATGTCACAAAAGAGCAGAGATTCTGCCTGAACACACTGAGCAGGACTGACTCCTTTCTGTGGATGAAGTTGTTGATCTGTGTGTATGTGTGTGCCTGTATCTGCAGGACATAGATGTCTCAGTGTTTTCCTCTCAATGGTGTCTCTGTTCTGCAACCATCTGTGTATAAAGCTGCTATTCTCTCGTGAACAATGACTCATACAGGAAAGTCTCTAAGAATTAGCAAGAACTATGTTCATCTTGAGTTGTTCTGAAGATGAGGATTCAGTCCCATAAACTCTTGGAAACTCAGCATTAGTTTTCCCTGGACAGCTTTAACCTTTAAAACATGTTGCTGACACACATTTAAACATCAGGTTGGCAGTAAACTGTCTTCTGCAAATGGGCACTGCAAGTCCACTGCTTGCTTCTGACAAAGACCCAGCACAGTACTGTTCACTGTGGCCAACTTTTCCTCACTCAGTTTTCCAATCTGGATCCACCTAGTGACTCTTCCACCTCCCTCATTCTTCTCCCCCCACAGATGACTCTCTCCAGCCCTTTCCCTTATGTTTCCAGGCTACTCTGCTTCTCTGCTAACTGCAATGGGTGAGCAGGAAAAGATAGGGTCACTGTTCCCACCACCCTGCAAGATACACCTGGACCTGCTCAAAAAACTGTGCAGTTGGCTGTAGGGACTATCTGAGGCAGTGATGCATATTGGTATAAAAAAATCAGAATGATCTTCATATATATCTAGCAAGATTTGGGTGCTTAGGAAATTGCTGAAGGAAAGGAAATACACAGAAGATTTTGTCAGAAAATCTGCTGTGGCCGGAATGAATGCAGGAAGAAGAGTTTCTGTAAATCAAGGGAGTTTCTCTGACTAGTGGGGAAGGTTCTGCTTTGTGGCACTTTCTCCAGCACTGTGGAAAGAAAAGATTAGAGGGTTCTCATGTTCTCCGTTGCCCCTGAGAGGTAACAGTCTCTGGTGCTAGGGATTAAAGCAATAAAGTCTAAAACAGTGGAAAATCCTAATAATGTAACTGTAAGACAACTCCAGATACGTAGACCATACCAGAAAACATGCACATAATTTTTCAGTTGGATTACAATTTTTAATTAGAAATTTTCTTCTCAGTTTTTAAAATTCCTCTAGGATGTTTAGGTGATAAGCAAGGGTACGAGGTGCTACTACATGAAAGGAAAAATGCCCCTGTGAGTGCGGGTGAAGCTGGGAGTTGGACAGAATGTGCTCGTTTGGTCTGGTGAGTTTTTTGGTAGTGGGGAAGGGCCCCATGGGTGGCTCTGGTAAGAAGCTGAGAGGCTCTCCCTGCTCCAAAAGCAGCCAAGGAGCCATTAGAGGGACAATAGATGAACCTCTGCCATTAATGTACAAAAGAACTGAGAGAAGAGCTGGGCAGAGTGAGCAGGAGAAGGAGCTGGGCTGGAGAGGCAGAGGGTGCTGGTGGGTGAGGAAGGAGGGGAAGGAGGGGCCCAAGCAGAAGTTTCCCTGCAGCCCATGGGGAGATGGCAGCTGTGCCCCTGCATCCATGGAGGAACGTGGTGGGACATCCCCTGAAGGCACCAGGAGGGCTGAGCTTGGCTTTGCTGCCAGAGGCCTCGGGGGCTGCAGCCGCGGAAGCCCCCGGGCCAGGGGAGGTGCCAGTTCCCGAAGCCCCTGACTCTGGGCAGCGCTGGAGCAGCTCCTGAGGGACTGCACCTCCTGGCAGGGACTGGTGGGGAGGTTTGGGAAGGACCCTCTGCCAGGGCAGGGACCCCGTGGGGAAGCAGGGCAGGACTGTGAGGAATCCTTCTCCCTGAGGAGGAAGGGGCGGCAGGAACCACCAGCCTGTGCAGGGACTCAAACCCCATCCCCATCCCCCTGTGCCTGGGGGGAAGGAGGGAGAGAAATGGGGAACAAAGGGGTTTGGGGGGAAGAAGGGAGGGCTGGGCTGAGGTGTGTGAGCCCTGCTCTGCTGTGTCCTGTGGGCACTGGAGCAGTGGGAAATGAAATTACTACTTTTCCCCAAGCGGAGTCTGTTTTGCCCTGAGCCATAATCTGTGAGCAGACCCTCCTTGTCCTTTGTCTCGACCCAGGAGCTTCTGGTTGAGTTTGTCCTCCCCATTCCAGGGTGTGTGAGGGGGGAGCTGAGTGAGCGGCCCCGGGGCTGGTTCTTTATTGTCGTGTCAGGCCCAAAACCAAAACACCAACAGATGAAATCAGAATCACAGAGCAGCTGAAGTTGGAAGGGAACCCTCTGGAGATGATCTGTTCCAAACCCCCTGCACCTGAAGGAGGTTGCTCAGGAATGTGCCCACACAGCTTTCAAATACTTCCAAGGACAGGGAGTACAAATCTGTGCTGTAAAAATGTAATGGAAAAAAGAGGTTGGCACTTTATCCCTGGAATCATCACTTTGAGGACTCACAGGCTGAAGAAGGTGATTTGATGGCTCACTGGGATGGTGTTTGACACAGGCCTCATTCCCTATTCTCCCTCCCCAGCCACCACCCTTCCTGCTAGTTGCATGTTTCTGACCTTCGTGTGCCTAGTACCAGTTCTGTGTTCCTCAGCCTTTTCAGTGAATTGATCAGTGTTCAAACAGCAGAACACAACTTTCTTCTGCTGGATCAGTGAGTTCAGCTGAATCAGTGGAAAAAGTAGATTGGAAGGGATATCAGTGTTCTTTAGCCCAATCTTCTATGCAACACAGAGCTAACTCCAAAGCTAGATGAAGTTGGTCAGGACCTTGTCCAACTGTATCCTGGAAATACATCCTGTCCCAGGGCTGCACCACCATCATAGTAAATAACGTGTTTCTTTTCTTGAAAAATAATTTCCCTGGTGCACAATATGAAACCATTGCTTCCTGTCCTATAGATCTTATGGTTCTATAGATCCTATGACAACTACAAAGCACATACAGAAGCTTCTGGGAGTGCAAAAGATATTTTCAAAGGCTTTTCTTTCAGCTTTATGAATGTTTGGAACCATCATCATTAAAGAAAAGATAGCCTTAAAAACCACTCCTGCAGGACAAAACTCCCATGCAGGACCTGCTACTCATTCTTTCCATTTCTTTTTTCCTTTTTGGACAATTAAGAGTATTGAGAACAGGTTTGTACTTAACAAAAGGATAAACCCTACTAATCTACTGATCTGTGTGCTAGCATTGTGCTTATCACAGCACTGTTTGTTGGCTTGGGCAGACGTGGTCCTAATGTGCACAGCTGTGCAATGGAATCATGTGAGAGCATGGGCAGGACCTGCCAGTTTTGGGGGGGCTGGACATGATGACAGTTCAAGTGACACAGTGCTGTGCTGGTGAGGCTGTGCTGTGCTTTGTGCCCAAGCTGTCCACATCCCTCTATGACAATAGAAAATGCCATGCTAAAGAACATGGGAGCTAGAGCCAAGGATGGCAGGTAGCCATGGAGCGTGGGACAAGAAATAATAAGATTATTTTGGTCAGCCTGATGGGGCATTAGCAGGAAAAACATCAGAGAGCTATGAGTGGCATGAAGGACCCTGAAGGTGAACAGGACGATGATCAGTCAGGAGGCACATGGGCTGCAGCCAGCAGTGGCTGGAGAGGGATGAGAGGAACCCAAATGGAGCACAAAGGAGAACAATTGATGCAGATGAATGCACAGAAGAATGATAGGGAAGGAGGGGGCATCAAGGGGATGTGAACTGCAGGCCACTGAGTACTGAACAAAAAAGGGAGGAGGGAAGAAGCCTGACAGGGTGACCAGCTGATGGGTGGTGATGGCAAAAACGAGACCAAGGAAAACAGGCAGAGCTGCTGCCTGTCACTTGGCCAGGACTTCTGGCAGAGCACAACCACCCAGCAAAGCCCACCTCCTACAGAGAGTGAACATCCAGATATTTCAGAACGAAAAATCTGAAGCTGTTCTGTGTCCAGAACATTTTAGCAATTCAAACAGGGCCCCTTTTTCACCCAGACCATGAGGGACAACGGGCCCCACTTTCCGCTCCGTCTGGCCGCCCCGAGCGCACCCTTTCCAGTGGGCTGGGGGCCTGTGGGGTCCGGGAGCAGGGGCTGCAGGGGCGGGGCTGCAGGGGCGGGGGGGGGGGGGGGCTGCAGGAACGCAATGGGCAGAGGGGGCCGGGCGATCCCGCAGGACTCAGCAGGTTAACCCCCCTTCCCCAGAGGGAGCAGGTTCCCCAGACGCTGCACAAAGAGGATGCCCTCTTTTCCCCCCTCTTTTCCCCTCCACAACCACAGAACAGCCCACAGCCCCGCTCAGGCACACACCGTGTAGGGTGCTGATCCACACCCCTTCCTTCCACTGGTGACAGATCCCCCTGCATCTGCGCTGTCCGGAGGAGAGACCCTGCCCTTCCCCACAGAGCTCTGCCCTGCCCAGGCAGGAGGAGGGAGCAGTTCAGGTCACAGGCACTGAGAGATCTCCACTGTATTTATCCTATTTACCTGTTAGCTTCTCTCCAGCATGGAAGTTGAAACCGTGGAGAATAACTGCAACGTGTTCCCATTGCCCTGGAAACCTTTTTTCCTGCATAAAACATAACCTGGGCCTCAGGAACCACTGCCATACCTGCTCTATCAACTTACAGATACTCACTGTCAATCTCCTAACCAAGGGGTAGTCCTTGCAGTCACCAGAACATCACACAGGTTTAATTTATTTCTCACAGTCTCTACTTAGGGTTGGCTAAGGTCAACTTAAGGTTTTACCAGCTGAAAGATCAGTTACATGCACACATAGTTACTTGAAGGAAGTAATTAACATCTCTGCTGGACACACAGAAGACTGTATCACAAGGGAGGCTGCTGCAGCTCTCTCTGGTCAGGGCTGTCATTCCTCAGATTTCTAAATATAAAAGAAAGGAAGATCATGTAAAGATTGTTTGAGCTATTTAATTATTTGTGGGGTTGCTTCATGTCTGTAGCTATTGCAAATATTCTACCATGTTACTAGCAAAGAACCAGTATCTCCTAATTCTTCTCAAAGACTTGGATTCTTAAGAGTAAATAATATTTGGCCTGTCTCTTGGGAGGCACCAAGAGGACCTTCAAAACCTACTGGTTTTTATTAAGTCCCAATTTCTGCCCTTCCTTTATGGGGACACTCCAGTACAAGAGTGGAAGGAAGAGCGGAATGCAGCTGTGGCTGCCAGCTGCTTGGGCAGAGATCTTTGTGGCACTTGCTGCAGAAGAAAGGTCCTCTGCAGCCCTCCAACTCACCTGTCCTCCAATATCACGACTTTTGGCTCTCAACTTGTTAACCTGACATTCAGCAATATCAGCTCGTTCTTCAGCCTCTTCCAGCTCGTGCTGGGCCTTGCGGCATCGTGAGAGATTAAGGTTTGCTTGTTCTTCCTGAAAGTCATGGGGTGCCATCAGTGACATGGACACAAACTAACATTGCCCTCTTACCATTAACCAACCCTCAGGCTGTGCCACCGACTGCCCTTAGCCTCACAGCTACATCCTTGCATTGCCAGCACTCCATCCTTTTCTACCCAGTACTGTCAACAATGCGAGCACTCAGCTGGGGACAGAACAATTAGTCCTGCTCACTTCAAGCTGGGAAGATTGGCTATTGTGGCTCCAAAAGTGCATCAGCTCTGGGACAATTACAGCTCTGTCTGCTCTGTTGTGAGCCATGAGTCTATGAAGGAAGAAATAGTCAAAGGCAGAGGCCATAGCTGCCCTGTCAAACTGAGGATTCAATTATTTTAATGAACCTGGGAGCCCAGGGAATCTCCACCCAGGGCCCACGAAGATTTAAAAAGGGTCCTTCACTCACAGCTTCCTCAGCCTGTTTCTTGTACGCTTTCACTTTTAACTGCAGCTTGTCCACCAGATCCTGGAGCCGCAGAATATTTTTCTTATCCTCTTCAGACTGTGGGAAGTGAAAAATCAAGTCAGCCTTGGAAGATGGACTGAGGTGATGCACATAAGAGGACAGATATTTGAATACCTGGTAAGTGAGCTCCTTCAGCCTTCGTTCATACTTGCGAGCACCTTTCAGTGACTCTATTCCTCGCTTCTGCTCAGCATCAAGTTCATTTTCTAACTCATGAATCTGAAAAACAGTATCATGGTGAAGACAATGAAATGCCAAGAATGGTTTGGATCCTGCTGTAGGATCCTGGGAACTGGGGTTCTGCAAACTAAGGCTGCAGAGAAAGTGGCAATGCAGGGCAACCTTCCACAGATGCTTCCTGGGGCTAGACTAGCTAAAAACTGCTCACCATGTTATATTAGTAGTGTGTGAACACCGAGTTATTTATAGAAGAAACTTAGGAATGTGTACCTGGGGCATTTAAAACCAAAATTAGGCTTAAATATGTCAGAGAAGAGGAAATTGAAATAGGGAGGGGAGGGTTCTGTCAATGCTCACCAGGTAAATGGGGCAAAATTTGCTTAATTTGTAATCTTTGAGTCTAGCTCATCCTCATGAATAGTCCTTAGCTCCATGCCTCTTTTGCAGTGTACCAGGTCAAACCTGGACACTAATGCTTTTATTTATTTGTGAATATTTCCTTTCAAAGTCAAAAGTACAGAATTCCCAGTCAGTTGTGCTGTATTTCTGAACAGAAACAGTTGAACACAGTAAGTGGGTCAGGCAAATGGTCCATCTAACCCAGTGCCTCTGGAAGTGGCAGCAGCATCCACTGCTTAAGGACAGCATGGAAACCTGGCTTCTATCTACTCCCCTCACACTTGTCCAGTTTCCACAGTCAATAGTTTAGAGGTGTGACATACCTGTACCTGTTCCTTTAAGTATGTCTGAAACTTGCTGATTTCTAATCTCTTTTAGAGCCTTCTACCAGCTGCCTCTACAGCCACCCATGGCAGCAGCTTCCAGAATTTCAGTGCCCACTCTGCCAAGTACTGTGCATTTTGCTGATAACTGTTCAGAATATATCTTGGTCACTGCTGTCATGATTCAGTAAATTCTGATCACATCTCGCTCAGCCATCTCCTCTCCAATCAGAAGAGTCCTAGCCTTGTTTTTTTTGTCCTTAAAAGACTACTCACTGAGCTGCCACTATCTGGATGCTTCTCTAACTCTCAGGTCATTCTTGAGTTCCAGAGACTGGACCTGGACATGGTACATTTAATATAGTAGCAAGTGATGCTCTCTTTGTTCTTAGGGCATTTTCTAACAAAGCTCAAATTTTTTTTCTCTTCTGGGTTTTTCCTCCTACTGCACACTGAACAGTCTCTGAGGGCTGTCATGGATGAGACTGAGATCTCCTGGCTGAGCTGTAATTGCCAGTTCCAAGTTCACCCCCCAGGAAGTATGTTTTAAATTATATCTCTACCTTGATGTTCATCTGCCACCATTTTTGCCCACTCAGTTTTTATGAGGTCATTCTCAAGTTCCTCACCCACAGTGCACTGTTCAACTACTCAATGCAACTCTCAGCAAACCTGCTGGAGATACCTGGGGTTGGTCCCTCATGTAACCTACCCAAGAGGTTCCAATAACCAAGGATCCACTCAGGAACTTGACCTTAGCCTACCCCAGTCTTCACCATACCCTGGCCTCTAGTTTCTGGAGTTGCTTCTTTCCACCCTTCAGGGCCAGCTGCTCAGCCTCATCCAGACGGTGCTGCAGGTCCTTCACTGTCTGTTCCAGATTCCTCTTCATCCTCTCCAGGTGGGCACTGGTGTCCTGCTCCTTCTTCAGCTCTTCTGCCATCATGGCTGCCTGGTTATAATGCACAGTTATGTTACAAATATGCCTCCCCATCCCTGGCACTTCTTCACCCTTCCTGGGAGCAATACCCAGCTCCACACTGGTCCATGGCTCTCCACATGCTCAGTCAGTGCCCATGGCTGAGCTAAGGGTTTGTCATATAAAGAGGATCACCATTTTTCATTATCTGTATTTCTAAAATACTCTGCCTTGGAGAACAAGCAGGGTTGATGACAAGAAAAAAAATAATCAAGGCGTGCAAATGACTCTGTACCAAAGTTTCATTTTTTAAGAGTCAGTGGAGATGAAGGTCATCTTGAAGCAGCACCAGCCAGCACTCTGCATCTCTGGGCTCCCAGATTTTGAGTATCTGGCCATTTGGTGCCTACATTTGCTGAAGAGTCAGATTCCTAAGCAGTTTTTGCCAGTGAAATGACTGTCTTGACTACAGTGAAAAGCTTTTGCCTGCTGAGATCTTCAGAACCCAGGGTGGACAGCTGTCACCAATGTGACAGGGCAGAGAGTGCAGAGAGGAACCTGCAGCCCTGTCACTGGTTGGCAACCAGAGCTAGACACAGCACTTCAGGCCCAGGTGCACCATAACTTGATGCAATAGTGTAATAATTTTTTGTTTCATTTTCATATACGTTTCCTAGATGGTCTTAAGACTGTTTCTTCTGATTCTGTGGAACTGTAGCCTTACTTAAAAAAAACATTTATCTTCTCTCTCTTTTTTTTTTATACTGCATGTCTAGCATCTGTATAAAACCATGTATGATTTTAGTCTTAATTTTTGCTTTTCTTGCTATGTCTAAACAGGATATGGTTCAGACCACACTTTTCCTGCTACAATTTTGCCAACATCTGTTCCATGCTTCTACATTTACCCTGGAAGCAAAAGTGAATGTGGATATGGGGAAGGGGGAACAGGACAGCTTTTCAGTACAGACTGCTAGCAGAGCATGAGTGGAGGACCTCCACTGAAGGTGTCTTCTGTGACAAGTAGTAGGACAGACACTGTGTGGAGAGGGATTGTGCCACCAGTATTTTCTGTTCCTATGTTGAAGAATTGGTTCTCCTTCACTTGATTGCTGCATTTCTAAAGTGAAAAGTGACTGCATTAGTATAAAAATGTAAGAAAGGCAAGCAAGAGGACTCACATCTGTGATGGCTTTCTTTGCTTTCTCCTCTGCATTTCTGGCTTCCTGAACGCTGTCTTCGACTTCACTCTGCAAATGAGTAATGTCCACTTCCAGTCTCTTCTTGGTGTTGAGGAGGCTGGTGTTCTGTTGGGACAGTCCAAAGACAGGTCATTCCCACCCATTTTCATGCCACTCCCACATGCCTATTGTAAAGGAGATACCAAATACCTGTGAGTGGAGAAGCTGCACTCGCTCACTGGCATCTGTCAGCTCCTGCTCAGAAACCTTCCGTGCTCGCTCCGTCTGCTCCATGGCCGCTCGCACCTCCTCTAGCTCTGTGGTCATCAGAGTGTTCCTGCGCTCCACCATAGCAAGCTGCTCCTTCAGGTCATCGTTTTCTCTCAAAGCATCATCCAAATGGAGCTGGGAATCCTTTGAAGAGGTGAAAGCAACACGAGACTCAGAGGTGAGCAGAGTGAGTGGCAAAGGCTTGTAGGACGGTAGCCCTTGTGGTCCCTACCTTGAGTTGCCCTTGCACAGCTTTGAGGTGCTTCTGTGTCTCTGCTACCTGAGAGTTGGCATGGCTCAGCTGTATCTCCATGTCATTCAGATCTCCCTCCATCTTCTTTTTCAGCCTCAAAGCATCATTTCTGCTTCTGATCTCAGCATCCAGCGTGGTCTGCATGGACTCCAATACCCTCTGGTGATTCCTCTTCAGCTGTTGAATTTCCTCATCTTTCTCTGCATTCCTTCTATCAACATCTGACTTCACCTGGTTCAGCTCCAGCTGAACACGTAAGATTTTTCCTTCTTCATGTTCTAAAGAGCCCTGGTAAGGTTGAAATAACATAATTTGTCTCTATAGTGTTAATTACTGGGAAATGTATGCATTCAGATGCATAAATGAGAGCAGATGGATTTGCATGGCCTTGCTCCTACTGCCCACCCACCTAGTGAGATCTGTGTCTCTGTGCTTAAGCTATGCCCTAGGAACACCATGGGCAGCTCCATGAAATGCTGGCAAAGACATTTTGTGGAGAACCACATACAATCATACAGAAGTAATAAAAGCTTTTCCAAAGCACCATCAGGGCAGAAAAGGAACAAAAGGCACAGAACCCAGACACGAGGGAACTGAAGGAGCTGCCATCTAGCATGTATTGGGAAAAAAAATTAAGATTTAAAATTAAGTAGAGCTAAGAGATAGCAAAAAAGAGTAAGAAAGATTGAGAAATCATAGCATTGTGGGACCTGGCATGCAGCCTGTGTCAGTGTACCAGTGACACTTCCAAGATCAGGCTGATCCTCAGCAATGTCTCTATGTTCATCAGAATCCATGTCCTGTGCATTGACTCTTCCTTGAATGCCTTACTGACTCCCCCTTCACTGAAAGTGGAGGAACTGAAGAAATACAATCTTAATTCTCTTCAATATTCATCTTTCTTTGAACAGGATGTGACACTGAGAAGTTTTTAAAGTATGTATTAGACCTACTCTGAAAACAACCTTGATTAATTTGACTAGAAAACAAAAACGGTCAGAGTTTTGAAATACAAATGACCTTTCTTCAGCCTTTCACAGCAGCAAATTCAAACAGGTCATGCAAAATTGTCTCAATTTTAGTCTGGGACTGAGTATTTTTTGTGCATGATAGCACAGCAAGGAATGCCACAGTGGTACAGGAGAGGAGCAGCCCCCGTGCTACTTGGTGTGCTTGTGCTCTCATACTGCACCTCTGTGACAGTATCAGGATTAGCAGGAATTTATCATCTCCAAATTCATAGTGTCTCTAAAAACAAGCCCCCTTATTGATAACTTACCTCTGCTTCTTCTAATGCTGCTTGAAGGTCACACTTTTCTTGCTCAATTTGCTTCTTTGCTTTCTCCAGTCCATGATTAGCTTTCCCAGATTCAGCAATCTGCTCAGTAAGATCAGAGATTTCCTCTGCAATACAAAAAACACACACTCAGTTCATCTTGGATGATGTTGTCAGTGGCACCTGCAGTTACTGTTTGGCAAAGGGAGTGATGGAAGAGATAATGATGTAACATGATGACACAGGGAGGAGAAATACCAGGTTTTGTCTACAGTCTTCATTTCTGATTAACTGATATATCCAGTGCAGTGTGCAACTGGAAAATGAGAAGGATCAACTAGAGTGGCATTAGAGAATGTCAGCTTCCTCTAGATAGTGAAATTACATCTCCAGAGACAGTCCTGGCTGTTTTGTCCCTTTACCCTCAGATACTCCCCATGGATCATTCAGCTATAGACAGTTTGCTTATGAAATGGCAATCTGTTGTGCCATAGCTGCATGGTCCTCCAATAATCAGGAGACAAAGCCCTCCAGATTTTTTTCTTGTGGCAGCAATTAAAGTAATCTGGAAAAAAAAACAACAAACAAAAAAAACCAAACCACAAAAACTATCTGATTTTATCATAATTTCTGTCCATTTAGTTAATTGGGTCCCTACCCATGAACAGGATTATGATGGTGTGAAGCACAGGCAATACCAGGAGGAAGCAGGATGCTGTAGCAAGTTGTAGCTGTGCTTACAGGTGACTTTGTGATCAGCTGAACAGGCAAGAAAGTCACCTAACCTGAGCTTTGAGGGAAAATCATATAGAACAAAACCCTGGGAAGAGACAGAGCTTTGGTAACCCGGAAACATGGCAACATCTTGGGACTCATGGTGGATCCAGACAGAGCTGATGGAGATCTGAACTTACGCTGGAGGTTCTTGTTTTCCCTCCTGACAGTCTCAGCCTGGTCAAGTATTTCTTCATAGGCATTCTTCATCCGGAAGATCTCAGTGCTAAGAGAGCGAGACTCCTTCTGGGCAGCTTCCAGTTCAGCCTGACTCTCCTGGTACTTCTGCTTCCATTCAGCCACGACCTGGGGTGACAGAGCATGAGAATGACCTATTCTGCAACACTTCTCTCTATGTGTTCACAGGACAAGAACCTAAGAGACATGACCTGTCTGACAATCTTTTGCTTTGGACTGTTCTCCAAACAGCTCGTGACCCTGTGACAATCAATTCATGATGAAACATACACTGGCTGTTCTGGTGGAATCTAATTAAATTATCCTCTTCAGCCAGCACTAGTGCATACCCCAAGCTCTCCAACAGGAGTCTGGTTTATCACCAGCCTGGACACAATGTGGTTAGTCTGAGTGTGGCTTTGTGAGCCTTTTTGTCACTGTAGGAGCCAGTGGTCTTGCACTCACAGCCCACCCAGAATGATCATGCTCTACTGATTTTCTCTGGAGTCTGATACCACAGCCCTGCAGGGCATCTGATTTAGCACATGCCCCCAATTCACTCACACAAGGCTGGTTCAAGGAACCAGGCTGTGCAACCTCACTTGGGCAAACAGTGCTCATTCTTTTAAATGTTATTAAAGGCAGTGAAGGTTGGAACTGTGTAAAGGAGTCTGAGGATCTGCCTAACACAAATACAAGGCTGGCAGAGTAGCACCAGGCAAGTCAGTGTGCTTGATCAAGGACTACATACGGATCATCCCAGTCTCCCTTGTAACATTTTCATGCTTTTTAAAACTATCAGAAAGCTATTTTATTGTTTACTGTGGTCACCTGGGATTACTTCTCACTGTGACATTATTATTACTGTATGTCCCATTATGTACTTCTTTCCAGGCCTCTGGTGTGGATAAAATGTAATTTATCTTACTGTGAGTGGAGAACTTCAACAATTTCAGAATTGGGTCTGGCCCATCAGATGTCTAACAGTGTTTGTATCTGGCAGGCTCTTTGAATGAACCTTGTCAAAATTCTTCTGCTTTTTATCAAACGCTGCACAGGCTGCATGCGATCTCTCCACATCAATCATGAGGTCATCCACTTCTCCCTGCAGCCTCTGCTTTGTCTTCTCCAGTGAAGCACACTTTGAGTTGACAGCCTCAATTTGCTCCTCTGACTCCTGCAGGCGCTGAGCAAGCTTCTTTCTGCAGGATGAGACAATCAGCACTGAGAGAAGGAAAATTCTGACTTTGTCAGAAAATGGACAGGAAGGGAGCCTGGCATGGGAGATGAGGACAGAGAGGGCAACATAGGAAGTTGTGATGTGAACAGAGAACATGGGTAGGAGCCTGGGATGACGCAGCACACTGGAGTGGTGCATGGTCTGGGACAACACTTACACAAGGGGCAGACTAGACCAACGTGGAGAGCAACTAGGAACAGCCATTCAGTATTGGCAGTGTAAAGAATGCGATTTCTCAACTACTACAATTAACTGCATAGTCAACACACTGGAATTCTCCTTTCTGTAGACGCTCCCAAGACTTTAACTCCTTCTCACTTAAACCTCTCCTGACTCCCCTTCTCACTCCCAGCACCTACTTGGCCTCCTCCAGCTCCTCGGTGCGCTGAATGGCGTCCGTCTCGTATTTGGTTCTCCACTGGGCCACTTCGCTGTTGGCCTTGGACAGGGCACGCTGCAGCTCCCCCTTGGCTTCCTGCTCCTCCTCATATTGTTCCCGGAGCAAGTCACAGTCGTGGCGAGCAGACTGCAAGGCGTGGGCCAGGGCGTTCTTGGCCTGGGGAGTTAGAATGATGAAAATTGTCCAAACATTAATAATTTGTGGCTGGATTATTTCCCCCCCACCCCTGTATTTTGATAAGAACTCCACATCTCACTGCCTTGTGTGCCATAGTCGCTAAAGTAACTGAAGGAGCAAAGTAAATAACATCAAGGACTCTGTGTTTCTGATTTGATGTTGCTAAACAAGATGAGGCAAATGTCCATCTTGTCTGTGATGGTGCTTCTCAAAAACACCTGCACCAAGTCCTTCGGGCAAAGACACAAGAAATCCAGCAACAGTCAAGGTGAGAATTTCCTCTCAGTAAGTTTCCTCATAAGCTTTTCTGGTAGAATTTGGTATTGGCCTGAAGGTGGAAGAAGGTTCAAGCTATGTTGTCATATCTAACCCTAGGTATGCCCGCACTCCTGGACTCTTTTTTTTGGCTGCTGTTTTATTCTTTGTCTCGGAGACTTCCTGTAGCAGAAAGCTATGCACACAGAGCTATTTCCATTCACTTCTCTCATGATTTAGAACTCCAGAAGGCATGATAATAAGGGCTTAAACTGTCTCCCTTATTTAATTTCTCATGCCTCTTCTGAGCATTCACAAGTTTCACTCTTCTGATGTCTCCACCTTTCTCTGAGGAGAAGAAATCTGACTTACTGTTTTAGCTCATTGATTTATTTTACAATTTGTAGGTCCAAATTAAATCAAGTAACCTTATTTTCTTCCTCTAGTTGCCTCTTCAGCTCTTCAGTCTGCTGAGTGAAAGCATGTTTGCCTCGAGTCAACTGAGAAATCAAGGACTCCTTCTCCTCCAGTTGCCGGGTGAGTTCACCTAACAAGAAAATGTTTAGTCTTTTAGACAGAAATAAGAGTAATAAAATGTACAAATAGGAGCAGCTAGCTATATGGAAAGAGATTACAAGATATCATGTGGTGGAACAAAGAGCAGCAATTTCATTACCACCAGTAGGAAAAAGCTATTGAAGATAAATTTTGTGCTGACATCAAAGGAGGGGGTATGAACTGACCAAAAACTCACATTCGTTTTGATTGACAGTGCTTCTTTTACCTTGGTTTTATGTTTCCTTGGGTGGAGCCTCCACCAGGAGGAAATTCTACAGCTTGAGTTTTGTTCAGATCACCCAGTGATGAATATATTACCAAATACACAGGCCACCAGACAGCGTATTTACATATTTGGCACAGGACAATTACATGTCACCTAGGGACACACCATTCTCAGCCTGTAGACGTGTTTTCTGGGTATTCAGATCATTAATTACTCGCATATGTTCCTCATCTTTTGTTCTGACTTCACTGAACTGGTCCTCGAGAGCTCGGCACATCCTTTCCAGATTGCTCTGTTAAAGAGATAGAAAAGAACATCCTTCAGCTCATCTAATTGTTCAGGTCAGTGACTTTCATTTGACTGTCACAATATTTTGAGAACAGAATGAAAGATGATTCATGGTTCAACACAACTGCTGAGAATTTGAAGCCTTATGAATGACAAAAATACAAGTCAAAGACTTAAAACTATGGTCAAAATGTCTCAGTTGACCAATATGCCTTTCTGAGAAATTTGCATCCCTACTTCAAACACTTGTATAATTTATTAATGTACATTCAGTATTTATTTTCAATGAATGAAAAGGATGGTGAAATGCTGTAACACGAGGAATTTTTTAAAATTTGTTTGGCTCTAAATGATGATGTCATTGAAATATTTAAGGCAGGAAAAGAAAAATAAGGAAAGGGTAGGATAGAAGTAATTTCAATTTCAGAAGAAGTGAAAAAACTGGGAACTTTCATTTGACTATTGCAATATTTTGAACCAAGCAATGAAACCTGGTAGTTCCTCAGGTCAGGTGCTTCAGGTCAAATTGTTACCTCACCCACAGGATACAATATATTATTATGATACATATTGAAATCCTTAAACTAAAAGTTGTAGAGTGCAACTATGTATTTTAAAGTCCGACTAACAAATATCTATGTTAAAATAGAAATACTGGATTAAGTTTGAATTACTACAAAGAAAAATGTCAGTACCTTGGCCTTGGAGACAGACTCCATGTTACTGGCCAGGTCGTCAATCTCCATCTTCAGCTCGCTCTTCTCCTTCTCCAGCTTCTGCTTCACCCGTTGCAGGTTGTCGATCTGCTCCCCCAGCTCAGCTGTGCTGTCCGCGTGCTTCTTGCGCAGGGCGGCAGCCGTGGCTTCGTGCTGCAGCGTGGCCTCCTCCAGGTCACGGCGCATCTTCTGAAACTCTGCCTCGCGCTTCTTGTTCATCTCGATCTGAGCTGCAGTAGCTCCTCCTGCTTCTTCCAGGCGCTCGCTGATCTCCTCGAGCTCCCTGGAGAGGTCAACTCGCTGCTTCTCGGTCTTCGCATGGATCGCACGCTCAGCCTCAATTTCTTCCTCCAGTTCCTCTATTCGAGCCTGTGAAAGTTAATTGGTTAAATGAGGACTTCTGAATTGACAGAGCTGAAGTGGCCATTAAGAAATAGAGTAAACACTCACATCCACTTACATCGGCATAAAGCGCGAAAAAACCACTAGAAATTTCATGTGACTTGTGTCCTAGAACATGCAAGATTTAGTTTTGGAACAATAGGAAAGGTAAAATCTAGTATTTCATTGTTTGTTATAGCTCAGAATGGATTTATCAGTTTATGAAGGTCTAGTATTGCACTTTTCAGAATAAATAGAGGATGTGTCACTGGAAAATGTAAAAGAATGTGTTTTTCTTAGAAATTTTTCAAAGGCCAGGCAAAAAAAAAAAAAGTGTCCTCTATTAGTAAACAAGATGGAAAGAACCTTGAGATGAGCAACCATGAGAGAACAGCTGAAGAGAACTGCCTTTCTGGCTCTGTGTCTAGAAGGTGTTCTTTGTCACTTCCTATTGTTGTCTTGGAAAAGCAATTCTCAGTGACTTCTCTGCTGTTACAGCTCAGTATCTGATCCATTTTCAAAGCCTTCACTTAGGAAATTTCATACTTTTTCTGATTAAAGGCCAGAGCTTCTGTAAAAGTGCCCTGAGATGTGATTAGCACTAGGAGCCCATTTTGATTGTTTTATTTATGAGGAGGAAAATATTTTTTGGTAACAGTCTATGAAAAAATATCAATTAAGTCTATGGAACTTCTGCTTGGCTACTAAATATATCAGTAACTTTTAGACTTTACCTGAATCTCCTTAATTTTCTTTTGCAGCTGAGAGCTTTGAGCCTGCTCATCTTCAATTTTACTTTGCAACTGGCTTATTTCAAAATCCTTTCTGTTAAAGAAAATGAACGCAAATTCAATATGGTTAAGATCAAAGCTGAGTTTTAGAATTCAGAGCATAAAAAGTCAGTGCAATACTTTTTTAGCCTGTCATCCATCTGCTGCTTATCATTTTCCAGATCCATGATGGAATCCTGAGACATTTTCAGATCTCCCTCCAGTTTTCTCTTTGCTCTCTCAAGGTCCATTCGCAGTTTCTTCTCTTGTTCCAGAGATCCTTCAAGCTAAAACACATACAACATACTTTGAAACATATAAATTATACTCTGAAAGTAACTATTACTGATTTTAAAATCTAACTAGAGTTGGCAATTGATGAATAGAGAACACAATCAGTTCCTGTGTATACTTCTCATCTCCACCTGTGCTAGACTCTCGCTGCAAGATTAGAGCTGCCATTATGATTTGGTTGCAGGCATTAAGCTGCCCACAGCTTGGCTGTGCACAGTTGAAGTGCCAGTTTTTGAAAAATACAGAAATTAACATTTTCCAGTGGCTGCAGTTCCTTGCATATATACTGCTAAATACTGACAAACTCCCCCTCTTCATAACTTCCTGGAGTGCATTCACAGTGCACAGTAAGAGACCTCAAATAACTGCAGCAAACCTCAGACTGCCACAGATACACTGCTCCAGCTGATTGGTTAAAATGGGTCACAAAAGTCTACAATGCTGAAATACCCAATGATGAACATAGTTAAAATAGTCAGGGAAAGATGGAAGATGTACTGGATTCCAAATCAGCCTGTCAGTTGGCAATTTATTAGCTGAAATTATTAGAGCTGGCTTGGCTGCTTTAGGTGTTACTTATACTCCCAACTACAGATTTCTGTTCTCATCTGTCAGAGCATCCCAAAAAAACTTTTTCTTACATCATCTACTTGCTGCTCCAGTTTGGTCTTAGTTTTGGTGAGTGTGCTGACTTTGTCTTCCTCAACTTGCAAGTCATCCAGTGTCTGCTGGTGGGCTTCCTGGAGGGCCTTTTTTTCCTTTGTGAGTTTAGAAATATTTTCATCCAGAGCTGCCATCTCTTCAGTAAGATTCTTAACCTGTTGGACAGCCAGCATCCACACTATGAGGGAGAGCCTTGAGAAATGACAGACTGAGAACACAGTGAGGGCACCCTTGCAAAATCTTGCATGGATGTAGTCAAAATGCTCTCCATGGAAGGTCTATATAGTTCATGATGCTGTAAGTGTCATGACTGACAGTCACACCTCTGGTCCTGCAATGGCAGAAGTTCTTGCTTTAGTTGTTTTTTCACTACCAGCCCTATCCTGCTGAATTCTATAATGGAACATGTTGTTCAATCTTCACTTGCCTCTGCAATATTTTCCCACTCAGATTTACAAAAGGCCTCTGAGCTGCTCTTGTCAAAAAAAATGTGCTTCCTATGTGTGACATGTTTGCTAGGTAAACAGCTGTAACTTCTCAGGAAGTGAGGTTCTGTAAGAAGATATTATCAAGTGCCAAGTGTAGCCAAAGATGTTATTTTTTCCATGAAAGTGAAAGGAACACAGCAACATGACAAAGAACCTTATGCCCCTGGAACAGGTTATCACAAATTTAAGGCAGGAGCTTCTAACTGGACTGCTGGACATACCAGCTCTGCTCACTTTATTTTGGAAACTTATTCCTTGTATGTGGAGCATTGCACAACAGCAGCCTTATCTCAAACCCTTCAGGTGCTGTGCATTAACCTGCCTGACCCTTGCTTCTCAGTTGTCTCATTCAGTTGGGGAAGCTTGACAGTGGGGATAAGGAAAGTCCATGTGCCAAGTGATGTATCTATATGGCCCTGAGATTTGATGAGAGACACCCTCAATCTCTATACTCAGCACCAGCTAGATTTCCTCTAAGCATTAGGATAGAAATGTCCAACGTGTCTTAAGATCCAATATTCTTTTCAGTGGTGGCACTGAAGGGAACCTCAGGGCTGTAATTACATCTCTGCTGGTATTGTTTCCACAGCAGGACTGAACACTGCTACCACAAATCTGGGCTTCTGAATTCTAACATATATATCTCAGTTCTGTCTCTTCACATTGATTGTTGAAATATACATGTAAGACCTGTGCTTTTACTGGGACATAAATGAGTTAATGACCACCTGATATAGACTCTCTCTGCTATGCTGACAACTAAACTTGAGAAGTCTGGAAGAACTCTCATTGTACTGTCAGGTCAATGGAAGGAAAGGATGCCCACCCTAGCTCAGACCTAGGCTTCTTATATTTAAGAGAATTGTAAGAAAACATTTGGTATCTGCAAAATCTGTTCTCCTCAACACATGTGAGAAAGAACCAGCAGAGCCCTTCTGTGCTGAGCAAGCACAACCACACTAGTCCTCCATTATCCACAGGAGATACAAATATACTGACCCTTTATGACTGCAAATAGCCAAATGAGGAAATTATCTATCAAGCACCATAACAACCTCCTAACTCGTTTAGAACTGTCAAAAGAAAAAATAATTCCTAAGAGTTATCATTTTAACAAAAAAGTTTCTGTCACAGGTCATTAAGTGGCAATACCTCTCTTCTATGACTTGGGCACATATCACTCCCATTTATAGCACTTAGGAATGACCCCAACTTTCTACAAAACTGAAAACTGTCAGGGAAAGAATAATTCCCCGATTCCTCTGTCACCTTATTTTCTGTTGCATGTTTCTCCTTTTCCACTTTGGCCAAAGTCAGTTCAAGATCATCAATATCTTTCTTCAGCTCAGAGCACTCATCTTCAAGTTTCCTCTTCTTTGCTGTCAGTTCAGCATTTGTCTCCTCTTCATCCTCCAATCTTTCACTTAATTCTTTAATTTTAGCTTCCAGCTGGATTTTACTTTTGATGAGTCCTTCACATCTTTCTTCAGCATCGGCTAGATTTTCACTCTCCTGTCAGAACATATCAAAGGCATGTTATTTTTATCATAAAAATTACAAAGGGCAACACATGTTGTTCAAGCGCCATCTCCAGGAACCTGGTTGCACGAGTTTGGGCACAATTTCCTATGCAAATCACAGTAATGCATGTGATTCAGTCATAAGGAAGTTGTCCTGCTCAGTCATGGCTCAGGAAAGTGGACCATTATCCCATGCTAGAGACACTTCTGTTCCACTGGTCAGATGTTTTGACAATACCATGCCACAGACTCACAGGGTTTAGTTATAACAAGAAGTCTGCAAGGAATTAGTGAGATCAACAGGTGGAGAGCATGAGCTCCAATGTGGATTTGTAGAACAAACAGCATTTCTTTCATAGTGATGGATGATTCCATCTTTAGTAAGCTCCTCCAACTTTAATGACACAGGTCAGACTGTGTCCCCAAACTACTTCTCCCACTTCTGTCACATGAGGCTAACCTTGCTCCTCTTAATCTCTAACCTCTCTCAGTCAAGACAACATCAGTCTCAACCCAATTTGTAGCCTCAGCTTTTACTATAACATTTTAAAACACATTACTGACAGAAAAATTTTGTCTAAATTAATGCTACTATGATGTGTTCTAGTCAGAGTACCAGAAAAGGTATCTGATGCCTTCCAGGCCAGTTATGGCTGAAAGCCACCACTGCAGTAACAGAAGATGGTATGTTGAATTCTCTCTCAGGTTCTGACTAGCACCCATAGCACAATGAAAATCATAGATAGTGAGTGTGCATTGCCTAGGACAACCTTGGAGAAGATGGTGCTTCAGGAATCTTTCCAGCAGGGCTGATAGGAATTCCTCCAGGAAAATGGGACTTCGCAAGAAGACAGGAAGGACCCCTTCAGTACTGACACAGTGGGAAGCTGGGAGTCAAGAAAGACTCAGACAACATAATCGAGGGTGATGATCACCCCCTGGGAATTCTTTTATGTTCTAAAATTTGAAATTGGAGTCCTCTGAAAGACATCCTAAACTGGAAGTTAGTTAATCCAGTTAAACCTGGGCTTTTTGATTTTTTTGGCTTGCCATCTGTGCAGGGGTTAAAGTAAAGCCCCAGATGCTTGTAAGCTAGGTGGGTTCTGGAGAACAGGAGTGAATCTGAAAAGGGAGGTTACTCACAGATTGAACCTGAAGCTGCAGGTCATTTTTCTCTTGCAACAGGGTCACCATTTTCTCCTCCAGCTCTTTCCTCTTGGCCTCAGACTTTGCAAGCTCTTCCTTGGTTTTCTCAAACTCCTCCTTCATGTTGGCCATCTCCTTCTCAGACTCTGCACTCTTCAGCAAGGGCTTGATCTTGAAGTATAGCTTCATCCAGGGCCAGTGCTTGACATTCATGAATGCTCTAACATTGTATTGGATTATATAAATGGATTCTCTGAAAACACATGAAAACACCATTTATGAGGCTGGCAAGACTTCGGTTGGAAACACTCTGATTATTGGCCATGCAGCATCAGCATTTTCCTCCAGGAACTTCTGCATGAGACTTTTTTCCCCTCACCTCCTTTCTTTTATTAAAGAGTAATTTCTAGATTTGAAAGGCTGAAAATGAGAAGGGTATTCCTGGAGAAAAGGTTCACTGTTAAATACTGGATAACATGCTCCAGCTGCATGGTACAATTGCTAAATGGCTCTTGCCAGAATTTGGGAGACCATAACAAGGAAACTATCAGTTTGTGCTTGCTCTGTTTCCACTGTCTTTCTAAGGGTCTTTCCTGAGGACTTTTTGTTAAACCTAAGACAATTTATTGCACTGCTGGACTTTTGGTCTGACACAGCATGACTGTTTCTATTTACTTATATTACCTTCTTGCATTCATCTTTTTAAATTCAGTTCTCATGAGGTACCCTCTGCACATAGCTTGTGTGTGAGTGATGAGGCTCAGAAGCTTCTCATCTCTCATTTCTTCTAGGAGTCCCAGGAGACCTGCCTTGAAGAACACCTAGAACATAAGAAAGGGTCAAACATTTTGAGGCTTGGGCAGATATAGAATCACTGGCAGATGATGGAGTATAGTACAAGGCAGTTTTGGTAAAATGCTGGCAGAATAAATGTTTAACAGCTAGAGAAATTTTGAGTCAGTATTCATGTCCTCAGTGTTCCTGTGATTCATGACAAGTCACTGATGTATGACCTGATCAAATTTAGTGTTATTTGATGCCTGCTACTGAGTAGGAAGATATAATTCACCAGGAGTTATTAAAACAAAACTTAACTTTCAGTTCAGTATTATGTCCTACTCTATATTTTCACTGTACTCCACTTTTCTACGTCAGCTCAAGTTTTGCTCTGTTAACTGACTGAGAGATGGCTTGAGAAGCAAACATGATTCTGTCTTTTTGGCATTGAAGACAACTGGGTTTGTCTCCAGAGACAGTGCTGCCCTGTTTGTGCTTATCAGAGAATCAGTGTCCCACCTAAGACTGCTTTGGATATGGGAGACAGACGTGTGTGTGTGTGTCTAAATCCCCTGAAAAGTCTGACTTTGCAAACTTGTCTGAGCCTAACATGCCCTGATATAAAGGAGCTTAACTGGCAGGAGAAAGGGGCAGCACTAGTTCTAGTTGGAGCCACTCTGGGTCATTATGGTAGTGTGGTGTTCCTAGGGCTGACAGTGGTACCCCTCACACATAGCCCCACAACCAGATAAGTTTTCTGCACTGCTTCTTCCTAGTGGTGTACTTCAACTCTAATCATCATGAAAGCTGATTTCATATGTAAGAAACATTTTCAGCAAACAGTATTTTTTGCCATGGATTAAACCCACTCTTCCACAAGGACTTTACCTTGGTGTGGCCAAATCTGTACTGGTTGTGGTCAACATCAATGGAGGAAAGAAGTTTTTCTGAAGCCTTTTTACTGTCAATGAACTGGCCTTCTGGAATGGCTGAGGCATTAAGAATCTTGTACCTGTGGTAAGAGAGGTTGCAAGGACTGGTTTCAAACAGGGTGAGGAAAACAGAATCCATTGTATATCATAAAATACATGGAAGCTGAGCTATCTGACAGTGGCTGAATATGCCATCTGAAATGTAAACAGTCTTGGCTGAACAGAACGTGATGACAAGGGGATGTATCTACTCTTCAGAGGAATCTGCTGGCTGTGTAACAACACAGTATGTTGTTACATACAAAATTAATGTGCATACTTGAGAGTGTCTGCAGGTCCAGGAATTAGGAGGAACATAGTGAGAACACATCCACCCCTTCTCATCTTGTTCCAGTTGATCAGAGGAATGCTACTCAAATGGACGTTGAAGGTGAATTAAAGCTACTGACAAAAATCAGGTATATTCCAAAGGGAATACATGTCTTGAACAGCTCAGAGTCTCCACAAGCTGTACCACTGAATCCTTGAGTTTGGACTAAAAATGGCATGGTAGTATTCAGTAAATGCTAGCAGCAATCCTAGCATTTTGCAAAGTAACTTAATGATTAAGGTAATCCTGTGACACGAACAGGACCTAAAGGGGTTTCTTCTGATACACCAATGAGGATGTGTGACTGTACACTGGAACACTTCTTATTCTCAAGTCTACCTTGAAAGAGAATATGTAAAATCAAGACACTGATGGTGTAGTGATATTCTCTATTTTAGGCTTCCATTGTACTTCCTCCTGAAGCTCAGCACGTTTCCTTTGAACTATAAAGCACTTTTTGGTTGTGGACCATGGCCATTACAGATAGATTCCTTCACCTAACCCATCAAGTTATGATTTGACAATTGAGACCAGCTCATGCCTTACTGAACATGGTTGCAGGGCATTTTCAGAGAGGTCTTGTGTCCTTTTCACACTAATTCTGCATGGAAGATGCTACTGTTACATTTAATTATAATAGCAGCTAATTCAGATTCTGCACTTTATAGCAAATGAACTCACATGAACCAATTTAACTGTCTTCATTTTAAAGATGAGGAAAATGAGGCACAGGATGCAGGCCAGTGACAAGAGCACCAGCAAAGTCTCAGATTTTTTAATATTTAGTCAGTGCACAGTAAGGAGGCTGCACTGATGTGTATTGGTTTTCTTTCTCTCTGGGAGGCTTAAAAAGAGCAGTCTATAATGCCTTATAATTAATACATTATAAAAAGTTTACAGCTCTTTTGCTCACTGGGCATTGACTACAGTTTAGGAATTATACTGGTTCCGATGAATCAAGAAATTTCTGGTCTGATCAAAGAGGGGAAAGACTGTAGTGACCTAAGACAGTTTTAATGACATAGTTCCCTCAAATGTCACTGATCTAGTCTGATTCAGAGGGTGTCTCTCTGTGCTGTCACCAGACTTGTTACCTGAGTTATCAGTCTACTGAGGCCTTCCCTTGACAGACAGCAATAACTGAAGACCTACCTTTGCTTGAAGTCAGCATAAAGGATTCTGCTTGGAAACCCCTTCCTACAAATTCGGATGCCTTCCAGAACCCCATTGCAGCGCAGCTGATGCATCACCAAGTAATGGTCCATTTCACCTTAAACAAAACACACCCAGCATGACTGTTGTGGTTTAACCCCAGCCAGCAACTAAACATTGCAAAGCCACTGGCTCCCTCCCCTCTGGTGGGTGGGGGAGAGAATCAGAAGGTGGAAGTGAGAAAACTTGTGGGTTGAGATAAAGACAGTTCAACAGGTAGAGCAAAAGCCACACGTGCAAGCAAAGCAAAACAAGGGCACTACATCCCTCACTACATCCCACTGGCAGGTGGGTGTTCAGCCATCTCCAGGGGAGCAGGGCTCCATCATGCCTAATGGTTACTTGAGAAGACTAATCCCTCCAAACACTCCCCCCTCCTTCTTCCAGCTTTACACACTGAGCATGACATCATATGGTATGGAATATCCCTTTGGTCAGTTGGGGTCAGCTGTCCTAGCTGTGTCCCCTCCCAACTTCTTGTATACCCCAAGCTGAGGGGGTGGTGTGAGTAGCAGAAAAGGCTTTCAATCTGTGTAAGCACTATTCAGCAATAACAAAAATCTCTGCATTATCACCCTGTTTTCAGCATAAATGCAAAACATAGCCCCATTCCAGCTACTATTAAGAAAATTCACTCTATCCCAGCCAAAGCCAGCATGTTGACTATCCTTTTGTTCCAAAGAATCTCCATCAGGCCCAAGTCTTCAGAGTATAATGACAGACTTACCAGGTGTCTTGGTCTCATTAGGAATCAGGCAACGCACAAAGTGAGGATGGGTGCTTCTTAGGTTAGTCATCAACTTGTTTAGATTTTCCTGTGATAAAACAAAACCTGGGTTTGAGCTTTGAGCTATGAATCTTGTGTATTTTTATTCAAATATCATGGAGTTAAATAATCACAGAACTGTTTGGACTGGAAGTGACCTTTGAAGATCCCTGCCATGAGCAGGGTCATCTTTCACTTGATCAGGTTGCTCCAAGCCCCATCCAATCTGACCTTGAACACATCCAATGATGGGGCATTCATGACTCCTCTGGACTACTTGTTCCAGTGTATGACCCTCATAATAAAAAATATAAATCTTTCCTATGTCCAATGTAAACATATCCTCTTTCAGTTAAAAACCATTGTCCCTTGTCCTGTCACAACAGGCCCTGATAAAACATTCTTTCTGATAAGTGACTGCTATATATTGAAAGGCTGCATTAAGGTCTCCCTGGAGCCTTCTCTTCCCCAGGCTGAACAACACCAATTTTGTCAGCCTTCCTACACAGATGTGTTCCAGCCCTCAGAATTTCTGTGGAAGCTTGGTTCATTTAACAGGAAGTTCACATACCCGGAACACAGCAGACACCGTTTGGAAAGATCCCCCCTTCTTCTTAGCACCTTTCTTGCCACCACCACCACCACCACCACTCTCACCTTGGAAGAAGTAGATAGGAAGTGAACTGTTAAGAGTAAGCAGGATGATTTGTAAGCCTCATCTTCTTTTCTTTGGTCACGAACCAGTAAAACAATAGTTTAATTTTAAACACGGACCCACTGCTGCGTGGAAGATTCAGTGAACTGCTGAGAGGTGGTTGTTGATCAGTGTATGATACATTAGGTCTCAGGTGCATCATTTAGATTGCATCTAAATTATTTGCATGTGTGGTTTTAGTGGTGTGGAACACTATGACCTGACCTAAGATTTGTAACAGGGTACTCTGTGCTACTACGCACATTGATTTTACTTATACATGTAGCCCCATTTTTTATTATTTTTTAATTAGGCGAAAGGCCCAAGAATGTGGCTCAGCAGTGGACATTAGTTTCAGTGCAGTGAAGTCTTCTTTAGAAAAGTCTCCTAATCTGATCTTCTAGGTGAAGAACAAGGATCTATTCTGAGTTATAACTGAAGTAGACTTCAGTTATTCTTGCCCTATCAATCAACACTGAAAAAGCACTTACTTGTTTCTGCACCAGCATAGTTAGAGAAAAGGAAGGACAGCAACTTCAAGGATGATTTCTGGTACAGCCCCACAACAGTTTCATTCAGGGGATCCTTGTTCTTGTCAAGCCAGCCAGAGATGTTGTAGTCCACTGTGCCAGCATAGTGCACCAGAGAGAAGTGGGCCTCAGCCTTGCCTTTGACAGGCTTGGGCTTCTGGAAGTTGTTGGACTTGCCCAGGTGCTGGTCATAGAGCTTGTTCTTGAAAGAGGTGTCAGTTGCCTTGGGGAACATGCACTCCTCTTCCAGGATGGAGAAGATGCCCATGGGCTGGGAGAAATACGGATAAGTAAGTGGTGGGCAGATGAAAAGTAAATAAAATGTCACCTTGCATATTATTTGTGCCTTGTTTACTTGGCTGTAATTTGTACTGAAGTTCATAATCAGCTGTAACGAACTTTCAGTTCTTAATAAATCCCTAGTAGCTAAAATTGAAAGATTTCCTCTACCTTCTCAATGAGCTCAATGCAGGCAGCCAGGTCCATCCCAAAGTCAATGAATTCCCAGTCAATTCCCTCCTTCTTGTACTCCTCCTGCTCCAGCACGAACATGTGGTGGTTGAAAAACTGTTGCAGTTTCTCATTGGTGAAGTTGATGCACAGCTGCTCCAGGCTGTTGAACTGCAATATCAAAAGATAAAAAAATGCCAGTTAGTTTGGAAAAGTCCTCCATGTGCAAGCAGGCCTACTGTAACTCACATCAAAGATCTCAAAGCCAGCAATGTCCAGGACACCAATGAAATGCTGTCTGGGCTGCTTGGTATCCAGCTGTTGGTTGATTCGAGTAACCATCCACAGGAACATCTTCTCATAAACTGATTTGGCCAATGCACCCACTGAATTGTACACCTGTAAGACACACAGGCATGGCAGCAATGAAAGCTGAGTTAGCTTTAAAGTTGAAAGAACTATCTGAACAAAATGACAAGCAGATCAGCTGTCTAGGTACCTGTTGAACATTTTGTCCTTTAGTTACATATTCATTCCCGACTTTCACCCTGGGGTAGCATAAAGCCTTGAGCAAATCAGCAGAATTCAGACCCATCAGGTAGCCAGCTTTGTCAGCCACTGGGATCAGAGACAGCAAACAAGTTCAAAACAGAAAAAAATAGGGTGTCCTGGCCCTCTAGGATGTTTCTGTTACAAGAAGTCTACTTTTGGCACTACTCAAATGCACCTATTGCCAAGGAAAGTTCCTCTCCAGTCCCATGGAGAATGTCTTCCCCCAGCACAGGTCGTGTCTCAGCTGCAGGACACCCCATGCCTGGAGGCCTACAGCAACACTTCATATTTGTGCCTGTTTCCTTGTGGAGCATAAATTAGATCATTGACTTTGTGGAACTTGCAACAAACTTTAAAAAATTAAGTTTCTGGAAAGGAAAATAATTCTCCAAGTTTGGGGCACTGAATGGGATGGGTTTTTAGCTTGTGTCCTGGTGCAGTTTACAAGCGAACTCTGGAGCCAACGCTACCTTCGGTGCCATCAGGCTCTGCCTGCTCCTCCCGCTGCTTCTGCTTGAACTTCATGTTCCCGTAGTGCATGACAGCCCCTGTCAGCTTGTACATCCCCACTTTCTCATCGGGGCTGAACCCCAGGATGTCCACAGCACTCTGCAGAGGCAACAGGCAAGTTGAGGAAGGTCAGAGAAGCACCAAGGACTGTTCGCAGGCACGTGTCCTGCGATGGGAAGCTGAGGTTCCTGCCCCTGCCTCCCTGCCCACACCAAGCACAGGACCAGCATGGTCCTGTGACCCCTGCAGGCAACAGAGCCTGGCACTTGGTGGCCCTGGGCTGGCTGGGCCTCCCTTCCCACTGATGAGCCTCACATCCCACCAAACCTCCCTGCTTGCCCCTGGGCTTCCCTGCCAGCCTGGCCTCCCTGGCTGTCCCACGGGTGCTCAGCTGTACTCACCTCTGTCGCCAGCAGCTCCTCACTGTCATCAATACTGGCAACAGTGACTTCTCCTTGGCTCACATAGGGGAAATCATAGGGGTTGGTGGAGATAAGGAGGAGATCTGTAGGGATACAGGGCACCTTTGGTGGCACCAGGGCAGGTCACAGCAGAAAGAGAAATGACCTGCTGAGTGTAACTCAGCACTACTGACACTCACCAATGAGCTCTGGCTTCTTGTTGGACATTATCTGGTAAAAAATGTGATAGCTCCTTTCACTGGCCAGCTGGAAAGTCACTCTGGATTTCTCCAGAAGATCTAATCAAAAGAGATGCTGTTAGTCTCTTGGTAAAGGCGAGGTCATTAAATGCACAAATCCTGCATGCACTGACTTGCTCCAACTCACAGGTTTCAATATCTGCAGAGGCCAGTTTGCCAGTTGTTCCAAAGTGAATCCGAATGAATTTCCCCTATCGAGTAGTACAGATTGGTTACAGTGATCAATGAATGAGATATATATTAGATGTCTGCATTCTAACAGATCTGAAATGAACTCACAAAGCGTGAGGAGTTGTCATTCCTCACAGTCTTGGCATTGCCAAATGCCTCCAGCAGTGGGTTGGCCTGGATGATCTGATCCTCCAAAGTTCCCTGGTTACAGGAGAAAAGGCTTCTTGTAAAACTTCACTAGTTAGTAACAAATATTACAAAGGAGATATTACAAATAGGTAATTTTTACACTTCATATGTGATTTTAACCTAAAATTCTGCAGAGCTTTTAAGTACTCCTAAGCCATCACTCATTGATATTGCCATTGGTCTAAGGACATATCTGTATGTGTTTCCTTCTTGTACCTGCTGTCATACATTGGATATCATACAGAGTTATTACAGTGGAGTTCTAGGAATTCAAAACCTGTATGAGAGGTGCTTCCACATTCCCATAGGCCATGCTATCTAAAAAAAATGTGACAATTCTGGGCTTTTTTATGGAGGTTACTCAAGTCCAGGACACACTGAGACAGGTAAAGCCTTTAGTAGGGAGCACCTAGCAAGGGTGCACCTAGCTCTGCAATTGGATTCAAGCAACCAACAGCCTTTCAGAATGCAGAAATACATCTCCAGACATGCTTTGGAAAGAAGAGAGGGATATGAACAAAATCTGAGACTCAAATACCTAATTTAAAAAAGCAGAGAACAGAAACTGAGTTTTTTGCTGCATGACTAGAGAAGGGATGATCAACATGTAAAGTTTCAGGATTGTATTGTATCACTCTTGGTAACTGCAGAATTATGGGCAGAGGGACACTTCTGTGACATTATGTCTCTCCTTTTCTGTCCAGTACAGTCCAGGAAGGAGAGTCACTCCTTGCTTTGTTGGAAGTTTTTCCTCAAGGCTTCCAACAAAATCATGATGCCTGATGTAGTCAGGGCACAAATGTGTCGCCAGAGGTAATTTCCAAGACAGAGATGGAAAACAAAGACTGAGGGGGAAAAAAAAACAAACAACAAACAGTTTTTATCCAGATGAAAGATCAGTGGCACAGCTCAATCTGTGTGGTGTTCAGTGCAGCCTTTCACATCATGCAACGCAGTGGGAGTGCCATTCCCAGCACTGTCTGCAGATGGCAGAACGGGCTTAAATTAGTTTTCATTAGTCCACCGTTAAGGTGGACCCTATAAATTTAAAGCAACACAGCAGCATGTGAAGCTCTATATAATTTTCTTTTTAATTAAAGATCTCCAATTCTTAGAGTAATGTCCTCTTACATCTATCTTTCCACTTTCTAAATGAACTGCCTGGTTAAGAGGATGCATGTGTCAGTGCAGCTGCCTACACCAACACCAAACCTCTTTTTACTGCACAGCTGTGCCCTGGGAAGATAAGGGTGTATTGAGCATGGAAAAAGACACAGCAATTCTTTACACAAGTTGATTCTGGAGTCCTGTCTACAGGACAAACTGCTGGAGGCTTAGACAGCATTCTAGGGCAACGCTGTTACATGCTTCCCTTATTAACACACTATTGCCTGGCATCTGATTTTGGCCTGCATCTGAGATAGGATGCTGGGCTAGACAGAACTATAATCTGTTTTATTCAATGTTCTTATGGAGAGGAACATACTACTGCTTCAGAGATTGTGAATAATAAAAAACCAAAAGTACTCTGAGAATCAACTCAGAAGAGGGCAGAACAGATTGTTGTTCATCTGAGAACCAGGTAATTTTCCTTTCCTCAAACATGATCAGTACTTCTCTCAGCTGTCTTACAAGTTTTCCTGAGATCAGTCCTGGCATACTGAGCAGCTGGTGAAAGCTGAGCCCAGGAGATTCTGGAATGGTGCTGATGGAAAAAGTGCTTGTGATGAACTTTCCTTGGCCATAGTAACCTATCAATCACAGACACCTGCCTCTGAGTGTGAAAAGAATATTCAGCCTTGGAATCTCCTCCTTAGGTTCTGCTATGCCCTTGGGTACTCAAATAACATGCTGACACGTGTCCCCCACTTTGATGCACATACCATCTCAAGGGCTGTGGTGACACACACTTGTGCCACAAGGGTGTTTGAAGCTTGCTCTGTGCTAGGGAATGAAGGCCACGCAGACTGCAGCAGCTGGGCTGCCCACCAGAAATGAGAATCAGAGCACATGGTTTCTTCCCTGGACAGATCCTTTCTTTCTGACTGTCAGCAAAGTGGTCCCAGCTGTACCAAATCTGCCACCTTTTTTATGCTGTCCCTCAGGTCTGTTACCTTAACCACAGGCAAGAGAACAAGCCAGTGGAAACTAGTGCCTGACGGGATTGAAATTGCCCTTAACTTCAGCACAACCACTCTCAAATTTAGAGTGCCTGCACTTCCCCTGTCAATAGGACTGGAACAAGGAATAGGAATGACACAATCATGTGCCAGCAAGAGCTGACTACTCTCTTTACACTTGCAGTCAGCCAGCTGCTGTGGATGTGGCCAGTCTCATAGATTAATGGACAGGTACACAGCACAGAGAAAACTGCTGTCCTACACCAGCTTCCTCTTCTTGGTGAAGACTTCCCCCTTATAAATGGGGACTAGAGAGAAACTGATTCTTGGGCCTTTTCTACATTAATAAAGTGTTTCTGTAAGTGGAGTTTCACTAGTGTTCAGAGGGATGGAGGCTGGATAGCAGCCAATCAAGCATAGATGTGCTCAGGCTGTGCAGCCCAACTGTCTCCTCAGTTGTGCTACGCTTTGTCTTTTGATGGTCCTGCAGCCCAAAAGTGTGCATTGGTAGTTTCTGCTCTGCAGGCAGAGTCTTGGACAAACACTGGAAGGGGGAGCCAAAGACATACCTGCATTTTGCCGGGCTGTGGGTCTTTCTTCTTCTCACCAGTAACTGCAATTGTTGCAAAGTACTGGATGACACGCTTGGTGTTCACAGTCTTCCCTGCACCGGATTCTCCGCTGTTGTAATGCAAATGGTTACAGGAACCAGGAAACAGTTTGGTATGTGTGTCTGAGCTGACAGAAGTAAAAATGTACTCACGTGATAAGGATGGACTGGTTGGTACGATCTGTAAACAAAGCCACAGAAAGATGTTCAAATGAGATGTGGAGGGCTTCTGTTCCTCAGGTATAACTACTTGACTTCCAGGGAAATAACTACACTGTAACTTTGCAAACAGACAAATTCCACATTAGTCTGTGTGTGGTGTTTTTGTGCAGAGAGATGGAGCATCCCAATATCTAACTCCAAGCAGTGGTTCTTTATAAGGCTTCCCACTTAACATTTGTTTTCTTTTATGTAGAGATCTTAAATATTGTTTAAACTCCTTACTAGGAAAGCAGGCACAAAGCCATATAGCCAGCTACTGCCTTACCTTCATTGTCTGACAACACAGAGGTCATTAAGATGACACAGGCAGTCTAATCTTGAGTTGTGCCATAGGACTAAGAGAGCTGGTGCCATCAGGTACTGCGTAGAACAGCACCTAAGATGCCTGAACTGACAAGTGTTCCTTACACAAGCAGCCAGCCCTGTGTACATCAGGGTTTCTCATTCCTGCCAAATGACTCACCAGTCAGCATGAACTGATAGGCATTGTCAGAGATGGAGAAGATGTGTGGAGGGGCCTCCTGGCGCTTCTTGCCTCTGTATCCAGCCACCACCTCCGGGTTGTACACCGGCAGCCACTTGTAGGGGTTGACGGTGACACAGAAGAGACCCGAGTAGGTCTGGAGGAAGGGAGACAGCACGTTGGCTTCCCCTGAGCCTGGCAGAGCCGTTCCTGCTGCCTGCCCAAAGGAAGGCTGCTGCTGGTACTTACGTAGATCATCCAGGCTGCATAACGCTCTTTGAGGTTGTACAGCACAGCGGGTTCATGGAGGTGGGTCATCATGGCCATGTCCTCGATTTTATCAAATTTGGGGGGGTTCATGGGAAAGACTTCATCATCCTTCACAGTCACAGTCTGAGAAAACCAGAAGGGAAAAAACAGAAGAAATCTAAACCAGGGAACTGCCTGAACTGGATAATCATATATGAGTAACAACTGATGTCACTTACTGTATCATCATTTATTTTAACTGTGACTGTGCCACCTTCTCTACTCTGTATGGATCCTTTCACATACATCTGCTTTTCATCCACTACAAAACAGGCTGCCTTGGCATCAAATGGGCGATTCTGGGCTTCAATTCTCTCTTTCTCAGACTTCCGTAAATAGGGAGCAGCTTCTCCAAAGATTGCCATCTCTGCATCTGAACTCATGGCTGGAGTTGCTCTGTAGGAATTTGGAAAAGTTTCAGAGAGTCTGTGCATTCATCAAGTGTATTTATCCAGAAAGTGGTCATGCTCAATGACTACAGGGAAGAAGACAACTACTCAGTATCAAACCTCCATTTTAAGTATCCACTGTAGAAGTCCTAACAAAGTTCCTTTTGTAGACAGAGCTGTATTGTCTTTAAAGACGTCCCTCTTAAGAGGGGTGCCTGTGTGTCCAAGTGAGGGTAGAGAGAATATCAAGCTAGAAGCCCTCAAAAGCCTCCCCTACTGCATCTTTTTCACCTGCTATTCACTCAGCCACAGACTTCCCAAAGCCACGTACACAAAGCCATTTAGCTAGATTGTTTCACTAGACATCAACACATTTAGAAAGGAGTAACATCTGCAAGTTGAGCATACTGCCCCTTGCACACCATTTCTAAGTGGAAGCATTCCTGGCACCTTTCTATTTTCTAGGTTTTAATATCAAGCAAGAGAAGTTCAACTAGTTTTTGTCTGTGCCAAGCACTGAAACAAATTGTGAGGGTCAGTCATCACCTGTCCCAAGTCTAACCTGTTTATCTTATGAACCAAATCTAAAACATTGGTTTAAATCTGTGGCAAAATTATCTAATAAAGGAATCTAATGTATATTGAAGGTAGGAATTAATAGTATAGTAGTAACTAGGTAAGTACTTGATGTAACATAGCAAAGAATTTAAATTACAAAGTACCTTTTTGCTTTAGCATATTGTATAAAAGTACTATTAGTTATGAATCATTAACAGACAATTAATGTGTATCAATAGACACCATTCATTCAGTTAGGAATTTTTCCAGTAGAAATATTTCAGAAAACTGCTTTCTGCTCAGTTTTATTTTACATTTTTAGCAACATCTAGTAAAAGTTCTTCAACACAAATAAATTCTGTTAGTTGCTACTGATGTGGATAATTCAAGAGCATCTGGAAATAAGACAGGCAGAGATAATGTAAAACAGAATGTTCCTCCAACAGCAAGTTAATATACAGGCTAGTGAAAGAAAAAATAAATAAATTCTAAACTCCTGCTATTTCATGGGCTGTCTGGTGCACTGTGGTAATGAAAAGATAAAGGAACAGAACTGAAAAACTCAGATGTATGCATTCAAGTCATCACAGTACTGAAACAATCAACATAGAGTAATTTTATGTGCAAGAAAATGATGGAAGGCATTTGCAATTCTGTTTTTGGACACGTTGCTGTAGAAGTGCTGATGCCTCTCAGCAAAACCTTTTTGCTATAGGATATGCACCTTGTAGGACTTTGAAAGACTGCATCTCTCAAGAGCCTTTAATACCCAGGAATTTCAAAGCACAGAATCCAGGACTTTAAACTTTCCCTGAAAGTATTATTCTCTGTATATAGAGCTCTGCATTTTGCTATGGGGTCCTGCCCCTGAGTGGCTCAAGGGAAGGAGACAGAGAAAAATTATTTCACAGTGTCCACGAAAGGGACAAAGCATCAGAAAATGCCAATAGGTTATCAGAAAATCTACAGAGGCATGGTCTGTGGAAGTACTGAATGGTTGTGATAGGAAATAGTGTAAAATTTAGGTCTTTATGAATTCATGAAGAGAGAAGGTGGCATCCTCTGGGAGAATAACAGTACCTCCATCCTTTTACCTCCAATTTCAGCGAGCATTTTTTGGTATTAGGATGGAAGGCACATGTGTGGAGGGTTCCTTCTGTTGCTCTGGTCAACTTTCCCAATCACTCAATCATTAACCTTCCCCAAAAAACTTAGAAGGGAATGGTGCACATTAAGTTATCTGTGAAGGTGACTCTTCGTATATAAACTGATCTATCAGAAAGGAGACAAGATGGTCCTGAACTTTCTTCTGGTTTCAGAACCTGTGCTAAAAGCCAAAGTCAGCATATAATAGTCCAGAACTTAACCCAGAGGAAACTCACTTAATGCAGGATAAGTTTAGACCCTTGAATTGTACTTTGAGACTCCTTTCTGAACACTACCTAACTTTCAGGCTTCCAGCAGCTGTGCAGATGGCCAAAGGGTAAATTTTAATCACCTGTAAATCCCAGGATCCCAGGTTACACCACAAAAGGACACACTACTGTTGCTGTTTCTCATGTCCTGTTGGCTAAACTTGAGTATCTGTAAATTTTCTTTCCTGATAAATGGAGCATTTGCTACCAAGAACTGTGAATATGCTTGTATTGAATAAAAAAGCATAAATCCTTCTCAGTGAACCTGATTCTACAACACAGTCTTTTGCCACCTGTCCCTGCCATTGCCAGGCTGAGCTTCATCCATTGTTCAGGATCAATTAGCAAAAACTATGTTATTTGTTAAATCCTTACCTTCAAGGAGCCAAGGAGAAAATCTGCTTTCAGTATCTGTGTGGAAAGGACAGAGAGAGTTAGATCAAAACCAGTCCATTTTCTTAACCATATGCTCTATCAGTCTACTCTGTAGACACTCCCTACAGTTGAACTGTACACAGAGCCTTACAACTCTTAAGCCAGAGGCAAATCCCACAGAAAATCTTGTGTGTGTTGTGCCCCCCATATTACCATGATCTGCAGAAAATAAATCTAATCTGTCTTGGAGAAGATCAGCTACATTGCATATACTTCCCAATAAATTTCAGCTGCCTTCAGAGTTCATTTTCCTATGCCTTTCACAGGGCAGGGATGCAGCAAATTTTGTAGAAGGCCCCTCTAAGGAATGGCATAGCCCTCTGCTTCTGCTTGTGCCACCACACTGGAGTGGTTTGGGTCATATTATCTTGGCATTGCACGTAAAGCATGACCTGGAACACTAGAAGTGGGGAATGAGAAGAAAATGCCCCTACATACTCCACCTCTTCGCAGCATCGCAGAGATGCTGTGGTCAGAGCATGAAGAAAGCAGATGGGACACTTACCCTGAGATGCTGAGGTAACAAAGAATTAAGTTGCCTTCAGCTGGGGCTCTTTATATGTAACATCCTGCCCACACGGCATTCAAGCGCTCTATTTTTGGTCAATAATAATTTACTCTTTAGTTGTAAACGTGTTGAAGCTCTGATCTGTCTGCTAATTACTCAGAGACAGGATTGGTTTAAGGTTGTATGGAGTCAGCTGCACTGAACTGTTCTTTTCACATTGCTCTGTGCCAGGATGGAGGAACCCAAAGACTGCTCTGATAATGCCAAAAAAGGCAACACTTGGCTCCTGAGTTCAAGAGCTTCCTTTAACCAACAACATGCATTTTTTTCCTATTTTCACACCATTATTTCTTTACAGACTATGATTTTAATGGATTCCATCCTATCCTCTCCCTCTGTCTACACATGCTGATAGAGAAGGAGGAAGACTTTGTGAGGAAGAATTTCTCTCTCAACATTTCTTTAAACCGCTGTATGGGCGCTAGCAAGCCTGAAACTTGCCTGCAGCTTGGGACAGAGTAAGACAACTGCCAGCTTATGGACCACAAGGCAAATTTGCAGTCTTGACCTGTAGGTTTTATAGTACCTGAGGCCTGCAGGCACAGTTAAGGTCTCAGCCTGCAGGACAGACCCTGGCTTCTGTGCTAGTCCATTATCCTGCAGAGTATGTCGTGGAGGAGGCTGAATGTTGAGCCAGAATAACTCTCAGTTGCTCTGTAAGAGTATGTGGAAGGAAAGTGTTTGCATCTTTATGAGTATGTGATTAAGGATCTTTTTAGACACTACCAGGGCAGTAAGAATGGGAGGAAGCCATCAAAAAAGAACACATTGGGAGAAAAACTTTACTGACAATTGGTAAGGGAGGAGCTTCTTGGAATCAACCCTAGCCACACGACTTGATGAAAGCATGAGAGTGTGTGAAAACTATTATTCTGGTAAGGTTACCCGATTGGGGACCTTGTCAGTTGAGAAATTAAGGTAAAAGGAGGAACTAGAAACCACATGTAGAGACAGACCTGACAAAACATACATGGAGACAATGAGAAGAAACAAACCTCACCAATCACACTAATTGATAGGCTATCAAGGAATTACAGGCACCATTTCCAGGAAGACCAACCTGGACTTCGCTGCTGTTAAGAGTGTAAACCAGGGGAAATTCCAGAAATTCCTGCCGTGCAGGAACCAAAAGAGCTTAACCAAGCTATGAGGGAATTAACAGAGGAAGAGGGAGCAGGGAAGAACACGGCAGGGGGGTCGGGAGGTAATAAGAAAACACTCTTAAGGGGCTGGTCACAAGTAAAATGGGGCCAGCCTGTGTGTGTCTGGCTGTGCACCTGATCACTGCAGTCTGTCCTATCTACTTAGATCTTATTAAATCTTTTCTTGCTCTCCTACCCTGCAAAAGCTAGTAGTTCAAGGAATCGCTGATCCTGACGTTGTGCCTTTAAATAGTTATTTATGCATTTCTTCTACGAAATATTCAGCCATTTTTGTACTCCTGTAAGCATTTGGCATTTACAACATCCAGTGTCAGTAAGTTAATTGCATGTATGAAGAACAAGCACTTTTACTTGTTCTGAGCCATCCATCTGAAAACTGAATTAGTGTCATCTACAGTAAAACATTATTTCCTATTGCCGTGGTTTGGAGCTGGCACAACAAAGAACCAGCCCCGGGGCCGCTCACTCAGCTCCCCCCTCACACACCCTGGGATGGGGAGGACAAACCCAACCAGAAGCTCCTGGGTCGAGGCAAAGGACAAGGAGGGTCTGCTCACAGATTATGGCTCAGGGCAAAACAGACTCCGCTTGGGGAAAAGTAGTCATTTCATTTCCCACTGCTCCAGTGCCCACAGGACCCAGACAGCAGAGCAGGGCTCACACACCTCAGCCCAGCCCTCCCTTCTTCCCCCCAAACCCCTTTGTTCCCCATTTCTCTCCCTCCTTCCCCCCAGGCACAGGGGGATGGGGATGGGGTTTGAGTCCCTGCACAGGCTGGTGGTTCCTGCCGCCCCTTCCTCCTCAGGGAGAAGGATTCCTGACAGTCCTGCCCTGCTTCCGCACGGGGTCCCTGCCCTGGCAGAGGGTCCTTCCCAAACCTCCCCACCAGTCCCTGCCAGGAGGTGCAGTCCCTCAGGAGCTGCTCCAGCGCTGCCCAGAGTCAGGGGCTTCGGGAACTGGCACCTCCCCTGGCCCGGGGGCTTCCGCGGCTGCAGCCCCCGAGGCCTCTGGCAGCAAAGCCAAGCTCAGCCCTCCTGGTGCCTTCAGGGGATGTCCCACCACGTTCCTCCATGGATGCAGGGGCACAGCTGCCATCTCCCCATGGGCTGCAGGGAAACTGCTGCTTGGGCCCCTCCTTCCCCACTAACCTCAGGATCTCCACGTCAGGCCACTTCACCTCTGAGGCTTTGCTGCTTCCTCCTCTCCGCGCTCAGCTCTTAAATCAGTTCTTTCAGATGTTAATCGCAGAGGCACACCTATTATCCCTCTCACGGTCAGACCTTGGCCACCTGAGCCAAGGCTCCAGAGCTTTTAGCAGCTTTTTACAGGACCCACCCCTGGGGCACCTCCCCCCAAAACCCACCAACACGCCTATTTACTATCTTTTTCCACCCATGCTTTTATACTCCTTAATAATAATTCCTAATTTAGAAGCTACTACATTGCCTTATTCACTTCTGTTGTCCTTTTCTAAGCCTCTCACTAATAATTTATCTCCTTTTTGGGTACATGTTAGGACTTCATGCAGTATTCAAGCTGTGAGGACATAATATATTCCTACAATCATGTAATAGTTTCTCTTTGTGCTTGGTTCCTTTCCTAATGATGTAAAACAGCTGATTTCCTTTCCTAATAATGTAAAACAACTGATTTTCCTTTTTTGAATAATTACCAAGCAGAGAAGCTAATGTTTTCAGAGAAGTAGCTGTTGTATCTGTATTATCTCTTCTGAGTAGGGGTGGTCATCTCAGAACACGTTTCTGTGAGTAAAACTGGTTTTAATTTTTTTCTCATAAGCATAATTTCACATTTATTATTATTAATTCAGTCTTCAGGTTTATCATTCAATTGCAAAATTAATTGCAGTCAAGAAAGCAAGGAGTGAAACTCTCCATCCATTTCCTTGAAGCTGCTCTGATGTGAAGAAGAAATTGGAAGTGTTCTGAGTTAGAAAAAATACAAGAGAGCCAAAAATAACAGCTCTGTAGAATCAACAGCAGGGAGGTGTTAACTTATGTTATTTATCAGTGATTTCTTGTTATGAAATACACGAAGAGGCCTTTGGATAAGGTTTAGCACAAAGAGCTAAACAGATGATTCCCTCACTAGTAGGTCAGGTAGTCAATCCTCACTTTTCTGCCTGTGTCCCAAGCAATGGAACAGTTCTGTTCTCTCTTGGAGAACAGCACGTCAGAAGGGATGCTGAGAATGTGAATCCATTCCCACATGAGTCTTATGCTGCTGTGAGCTTGCTGAGAGCCATATAGCTGCTGGAACAAGAGCCTGGGGTCTGAATTCCTCGAGCCACACCAAGAGTGGATTTCAGGTTTCTCACAGCTTGGGTTAAGGCTCTTACCATTAGATTATTTTGTGCAGGAGATGAGGTGGCCAAGTAGATTTGCCATTGTTACTTAATCGCTTCTTTGTTTTAAAGGCAGAAGCAACATTTGTCAGAAAACACTTTAAACTTCAGAAGCCATGAAACCTTATCTCCTCTTTATAGAGCTGACCCAGATCCCTACCCGAATGAGATGGATTTTCAGATGCATTGTTGTCATCGCTCAATCTAGAGAATGTCCTTGGTGCATTTACACAGTTCTCTTTGGCTGTTTGTTTTGGATCATGTTCATGATGCCTACTATTTAGGTTCACTGTATAGGAAGTAAAGGCATGTCAGAGCATATATTGGATTATGTTACAGAAGATGGACTCCTTCAAGTCTAACATTGCAATATGCAGTGTTGAGTCATGTCCTCTTCAGGCCTTTTCTTAGGCTTCTTGAGTCTTTTTTAGTACATTTTAAGTATGTATTTCAATGCTTTTATTACATCATTTGTTTTGTGGGTTTTTGTGTTTGGTTTTTTTGTTTGTTTGTTTGGTTTATTTTGTTTTTAAATTGTCATAGTCTGGACTGAAGTATGAGCAGAGACACTGCATGAAATTGGAAAGATAGCTACTCAGACTTGGAGATAATTTTATCACTATAAGTTTCTTTGACCAATTGCCATGTATCAAATATTCAGATTAGCTCTACTGGTTGCAGCACTGAACTTGCATGCACTTTTTACTTTTTAGTAATCTCAATACCTGGTTTGGGTACAGCCCCATGTTGCAAACATTTATAATATTTATAGAATTTTAAAATGCTACCTGCCCTGTGGGAGTTCCCCAATATTTCAAGAATTATTAAAAATCAGTATTCATGATGTTTTTGAAACAGAGTGACTGCTTGTCAGATTGTGAGAACAAGTTTCTTCAGAAGAGTCGTGCAGAAGGAAAGAAGAAAGTGATTGGTATGGAATAGCCTCCACCTAAGGAATGATTAAGTAGACTTTGATTCTCTGTCTTGAAATTCAGGACACATGAAAGGAGGTGTATGGATGGCACCTATGCAGGGCATCTGACTGCAAGGGTCAGTGAGAGTGACTACCCCAAAGAAGGACCTCTAGAATGAAGGAGAAGCAATAAGGATAATAATAAGGTATTAGAAGAGGACCTGGGGTCATGAGAAACAAGGGACTGCAGGTGGTTCAGATGATGAGTTTCAGGAACACTAGCAAACTAGCTCCAGACTGTGCATATCTCCCCCAGCCAAAAGGATCACCCTTTATAGGTGAGGAAGTCCCAGATTCATAATTGCTGCCAGTAGACACAAGGAACTTTTAATGAAAACTTCTCTTTTATTTTTACAAAATTCATTCTCTTTTCTTCACAGGAAATTATGTCTGATACTGCTTCCCTCAGGAAACCCCAAATATTTGTAAATTAGTCCTATATCTCTGCACACCATTTATTAGACCTCTGGAATACTGAAAATAAAACATAATTGTTCCAACCAAACTACAGTGATGGAGACAGGTCCCTACGATCCTCAGGGCACATTGTATGTTTTCTATCTTTCTCTCAGTTACAATCTTCTCTACAAAACTGTGTGAGGAGCAGGGAAACCAGAAGAGAAAATGTTGTATGAGTGTCCTTGAATGTGCTGACTTTCTAGGGCATCCCTGGAAGGCACTGAGGAGATAAATGATTCATGGTCTCAATATCTACCTTGCTTTCCATTGCAGGAGTGTGGGGATAATGTCTCCTTTGGGCAAATGAAATACAAAAGGCTGCCTCTCCTGTGGTCAAGTAAAAAATGCCACTTCTACTTAGATAAACTGAACCTTCAAAGTTGATTTAAGTTGAAAAAACAGTTAAACAAATGTGTTGCATGTAAAGACTCAGAAAACAGTGCAGACAGGGAAGATTTGTTCAAAGTACATTTTAAGTCAATTTAGGTAAACATGCCAGGTAAGTTTTAGAGGTAGTATATAAATGTCTGTGTAGATATGGACATGATATTGATGTGATGAGTCTATTGTACATCTTGACTGATGAGTTGTTGATACTGTTTATTTTTCACATGATGTATACAGATGCAAACTTATCAAAAGCATAAATATGGCTGAGTCTTTTACAGCAATTTTTACATCAAGAAAAGTGCCACACTTTTATTGTGTCAGTTTCTAAACATATGTTGTAAGAGCTAATTAATCTGTGTGGTTTCTTCATATTCTGCTGCTCATTCAATTCTGTAACTTTTGCTTTTTACGTGGGTTGATCAATCAAGGCATCATCATGCAAACAACATCTTAGTGAGTTCTTGTAATTCTGGCTTTGTCAAACAATGTATAGAATGTAAATATAAGCCTGTCCTGGTAGCCAAAAGGTTAGATACCGTGCAAAGCACAACCTACAGATTTTGTGCATTAGATTATCCTATAAATTCTTTCCTATTTGTGGATAAAAGACTGTTTCTTTTCTTTGTTCCTGTGCTTCTGGCAGGACTCCTCAGTTCCTTGTGTCTAGTGTGGGGTGCAACATCACACCTGTTCATAGCACTAAGTGACTTTGATCCTATTACAGTTACCCAGTATCTTTTCCACTGGATGCTCATGAAGAGAAAATTTTCCTAACACAAGTGCCCAGTGAAGCAAGCCAGCCTGTACCAAGCTCCCAAACCACTGACTGATAATTGCTGTATCTGCAACTATCTAACACTGTTTGGACAGAGGGACGGTTTGGTCTAACTAGTACAGCTATTCTCATGTTTCACACCCAACCCCCTCCTCCTAGGCCTGTAAGCAGATAAATATTTGCTCCTCATTCCGTCCACCTTTTAGACTTTCTATCATTGCATCTTAACTGGCTATTGTGTTGCTATTATTCACAGAATCACACAGAATATTAGGGTTGGAAGGGACCTCCAAAGATCATGGAGTCTAACCCCCCTGCCAGAGCAGGACCAAAAAAAAACTAGGGCAGATCACTCAGAAAGGCATCCAAACAGGTCTTGAAAGTCTCCAGAGAAGGAGACTCCACAAACTCTCTGGGCAGCCTGTCCCAGGGCTCTCTGTTGCAGTACACTGGAAAGAATGAAAGGGCAAGACAGGCAACTAACTTCTTGTTCTCCCCCATGAATTTAAACAGCTTCTGAAGATAAAATTCTGTGGCTTTAGCCTTCACATAGGATTCTTCCATTAAATACTGAGTGAGGCAAAGTTGCCTGGCCTTCAAGATCAGGAATCTGCACTACTAATTCTGCAGCTTTGGACTGTATCCTTAACTGTTCATTCAGGCCCTTGAAAGCCACAAAGATGATCCATCAAATGCAGCATTAGTGTTTGTTATGGGATGATGCCTGTTCCCTGTGCTTTAAATTGTGTGTCTGCAAAGTTGTGTGGGGCTGGCTCTGGAGAAAAGTGGGACAAGAAACTCTGCCCACAAGATACAGAACTGTGACATCACTCACTGCAATTTAATGCCATGGTAACTCCACAGTTTCGTTTGGTAATGTCCAGTTTATTGAAAAAGTTTGAGCATACAGTCTTCTATTCCATGGGCAGAAGAATGAGAACTTCTCCATAGCTCTTACCAGATTAGACAGAAGGATTTTTAGGCTCAAATAATCAGTGATGGCAGAATAAATGCAAATTCATGAGAAGATATTTCTTCAAGTGCGTTATTGAACTCAGCAAGCGTTCCTGCATTTAACAGAAACAAATGTATTGAGCTTTGAAAATATGCACTAAAATTTCATCTTCTCAGCCTGATTTTAAATGATGCTCTTTTCTAATGAAGGTTGAAAAGATAGTTTTTGTAAAGGGAAAATAAAGTTCATCTGAGCTTGTCAAAAGTATGTGATGTTGCATGCTGATCTGCAAAACTGAGCATGAGTTTGACACTGTACCAAGGTCAAATAGAATTAAAGATAAACTTTGAGGAATTCCTTTCTAAAAATACAACTGCAAGCTTTTTTCACAGCTGTCAACTCCCCCCAGTCTGGAAGGGCTTCTCTTGTAATACTGGAACATGAACATTGAAGATGTCTTTCAGCTAACTACTGAAGACTGCAAAATGGTCAAAGATACATATTTCTGGGGAAAAAGTGATCTCTATTGTAAATTTATTGTTCTACCTTTTTTTTCCAGCATAAAGCACTGACATCGTGGCATCTTCAGGTGGTTTCAGCAGTTGTAAAGTTGGCAGCAATCTATATTCTGTGCAAGTCACTGACAAAAACTATTACCTTGGGGACTGCAGGGCTATTTCACCCTAAATAAGGTATGTTCAACTTCCTTCTGCCCTTCCTGAGGCAGCCAAACTAGAAAGCACTTGATTACCAGGCCATCATTTGTACTTTGGCATTTCCCAGGTAGTTGTGGCAGCAAGAGAGGCAGGAGGAACTGAGAAATACAGATTGTTTGCTCCAACTTAGAGCTGCTCTCACATCTGTACCAGCTACCTGTACAAGACCAGATGATATTGTTTATTTGGGATGTTACCTGATAGCACCAGAGTAAAAAAACAACACAACAAACCAGTGTTGGGAAAAAACCAGCTTGTCTTCCATGCTGGAAGTGTTCAGCTAATAAAATAATGATGATACTACATTCTACCTGTTGCCAAATAGAAAAGATGAATAGTAGCAAGTGGCCAAGACCAGATGAAATGTACATGATATTTCCAAAAAGGTGCAGGGATGAAACAGATGAACGATTGGCTGAAGTGTGTGAGGTTGTCCTGGTTTGAGCTAGAAATGAGCCAATTAACTTTTTAGTAAGATACTAAAAAGATGTGGCCATATAAACGTGGTGTCTGTACTGGAAGAAGAGTAGAAGCTAATAGTGAGTAGAATTATAGGACACATTGGTAAATACAACACACTGAGGAAAAAAACAGCATTTTTAAAGGAAAGTAATATTCCACACACCTAGTGAGGGATCAAAAATAGGGGGATAGGTGGGAGAACCAGCTGGTAGTGCCTTAATGAATATCTAAAAGCCATGTGAGAAGATATATCACCTTTCTTAACGAAGCTAAGTGTGTGTCTGTTGTTACATGAGATAGTTCTGAGAAGTGATCCTGGTCAAGGACAGGCTGATAATTATTGCAGCAGCCATATGAGTGTCTCTGAGGATGGTCTCTGAGCATCCAAAGTGGCTTGATATGAAGCAAATCCCAGGAGTAGCTTGGTGGAAAGCTCACTCTAGCAGGTCTATTTATAAATATATTGCACTAGAGCCCAGCACAGCCCTCTGATACTGCCTCAACAAACCTTGTGTCCTCACACTCCGTGTGTAACCTCACACCCCTCCTAAGCAATGTTCCTTCTACTCTTGCTATCTTTCTCTGTAGAGCCTGCTAGCAGGTTATGAAAGAGCTGTCATTAAGTCATTAATGTACTGAATAATGATTACCAAGGTGTCAGAAGGATCTTGCCTAGTGCTGAGGACTCCACTGCTTTTTGTAAAATATCTTCTGCATCTGGGGCATCAGCACTGTGCTTTGCTTGAACTGTTTCCTATTCAAAGCAAGCAGTGAAGACAGAGTGGAGAAGTGACCTCTACCACCATCAAGGTTGCTTTTTTCTATTGCTTTCCTGTTGCCCAGACCAGGCTCACCTTTCTCCTGTGGTCAGGAGTCAGCAATCAGCTGCAGAGCTGCACAGGTCCCTGGGCTGACCCCAGGGCTCTGCTCTTCTGGTGGCCACTCAGCACTACCTGGCCAGTCATCCAGTCCAAAGCTGCTCTCTAAGGTGTCTGTGGATCCAAGCTGAATTCAGCTCCCACTCCCAGGCCATCTCACCTTCTCACCAGCTGGTCTGGCTTGATCCTCACTAGCAAATGCAGGTCTCTGCACACCTGATCCAGCTGTTGCATCATGGACACATGGGCCCTCCAGCCCATGATCTGACTCCAGCTGTGGCACTCACACCCGATACGCACTGAGTAGGGAGCCCCCACCTGGGACAGAGCTAGAAAGGTGTTTAATAACAAGAAAGGACAGACCACAATGATCAAGCACAGGGCATGGCCAGATGAGTGAGCTGACAAGCCTCTATTTACCTGCCAATGACCCTTTTTATCTCATTGCCCCTCTATTTTCCTACATTTGATCCTGCACAGATCACCTAATCCCCTCCTCTTCCACACCTTCTGTTCCTCCCTCAAACATCCCCTCAAACAACCCTGTGCAATCCCAACTGCTCTTCCCCTCAGGTCCAAAGGAGAGCTGCTCTGGTGGCATGGGTTTCACTCCTGCATCCTGGGTCTTGTGCAGCATCAGGAATGCCCTGGGAGGTGCCTGGCAAAGGTGCCTGCTCCTTCGGTGTCCACACTGCACCCTGTGCTCTCCTGGGCTGGAGAAGTGCTTTTGATGGACTGATGGTTCCTGTGACAGGCCTGGGAGTAGCTAGGTATGATGCTATTTGGGCCCTCCTCCCTGCCATTGTCACTCTGTGCTGCTTTGTGGGTGTTCAGACCATTTTTAAAAAATCACACAGCCGAACACATGCCACTCAGATGTTGCCTGCACAATAGCTGGGCTTCCTCTGTGGAAGTAATGTGGCATCTACAACAGGAGGTGGAAGAGACACCTTAAGAGGCACACAGATCTTTAATGATATTTTGCAATTAATTTCTGTGACCTTGCTGCTCCAGGTGGTGGCTGGTGTCAGCTATTCCAGCTGTGGGTTCAACTCCTCAGTCAGTCCCAGTCTCTGCAGCCTACCATACCAGCAGGGAAGAACATTAGCCAGAAAGAGACAATGGCATTTCTGAACCAGACTGAAGTCTTATTTTTGTCTTTTTCTAAAAGCATGCAAAAGGATTGAGCCTTTCCCACTTGCTGCTTTTGCCTTCCTTCACACTTAATTGAGGCATGATGGTTGGGCACTAAAGGTTTTAGCTATTTGATGTTGTTGGAAATGTCTCCCTAGACCAGAGACGTTTTCCCTTATTGCTGTTGTGTTTTAAGACTTAACTGCAGCAAGGTACTGCTTTGTAATGGGCACAGCAGGATATTGCCATAGTCTTTTCAGGGAATATTGGATGATATTCCCCTGTCAACCCTACCTTTGATGCAGAATCAGGCTGATAGGGGAGTAGAGGCTTGATAGCACTGCTATGTGAACACAGGGTGTCAACAAACATGGAAAAAGAGCTGATAACACAGCTACGGTGTGATTACAAGGTTTTGGGGCAGACAAGGATGGAGTAAGTTAGAGATGCATTTGGAAGGGAAGAATAAAGAGTCAAACTTGGCATTGTTACTTGTGTTAGCATCATGTCCGATGCCTGATCACCAAGTTGTTGTGCCATTGGTGAATGTTGTGGTGCCAGATAGGCTAGATGACAGCTTTCTCATTTTTTCTGGTGCTAGTGGTGTCACCTGAATGGCCTAGTACTGTACAGAACCTGAAGAGACTAAAGCTGTTACAGCCTTTGGTTGGCATAGCTCCCTGGTGCCTTTGTACAGTGTCTGCAAGGTGTGGCAGGCTAACCAAGAGAGGGAGAAGCTGTAGCACAGCCTCTTCTTCAGGGTTTGACTGCTCACAATCAGTCTGTTAGACACAGCTGAAGTGTACATATGATCTGCAGCACTCCACACTCAGAGGAGATTTGCTGTACTTGCCACAGCATTCCACAGCCCTGTGACCACACCAGCTGGTGTCCATGGGTGATGAGGTGTTGTCTGTCCCACAGCAATAATGTTATCTGCTGCTGCCAGTGGCCTTGCAAACTCCCCCTCATAGCTGAGCTGCCCTGTTAGGTTGATAAAATGGACCTGTTAACTTTGATTTCTGTAATGAACCTATACAGATCCCACAGTCTGCAGGGCTTTGCAGCCCATGTTGTGTAATCCAGGGTTTCATCCTGTGCAAGCAAGGCTATTTTCAAAGAAGGTAGTTACCATCTACAAAGTTCGTATCTGTGGACGGTCAGGGCTTGGACTACAATCTAAGTAGAAGTCCACATGGTCGCTGAAAGATGAAGGTGATTTTCTTGACTCAGAGGCAGGAAAAAATCATCATGAAAAGTAGGAAGTGGAGCCTCCCAAAGCCCAAAACATTTCTCTGGCATGTAGGAGGGTTTCTGAGCAAGGAGGCTTTCTACTGCTTTAGTTTCTGTGGCATACATGTCAACAGGACTCTCCACACAGTATAAAAGGCTGCATGCTGATTTGTCATCTTTTTTCTTCCCCTGAAAGAAACTTGGTAGCAATACCTTTCATGGGTGGCAATTGATCCCACAAACTTCATTTCTCAGGTGTCTGACATGTGACTCTGGGAATGGGTTTGGAGACATGGTGACACCCAACTGGGACTGCAGTCACAGGAACCTGTCCTGTAAAGCTGTAAAATGCTTATCAAAGCCTTGAAATTGAACACTAAAAATAGTGACTGCTTTTGACCTTTATTACATATGAGTGATAAAATTGACATATATGTTCATATCACTGTAGTGTTGCTGAAAAAACAGCTTTGGAAACCTTATATATGTGTATATGTGTGTGTTTGTATACAAGTATGTGTATGTATATATACACATATATATAAGTATGCATAAATTGCATACAGTAAATACATTAATGTGTGATGTATCTTGTAACCTTGGAAAGCCTGTGAAAAATTTAGTATTTCCGTCTTTAAACTTGGTTTGGATAATACTCATTAAACAGAAAACAAAGGAGATAAAAGAGAAAAATTACTCAATGGCTCTGTCACTGAATGCTGCCTTTCATCAGTCTTCACTGGGGGGGGGGCTCCAGCCTCGTCAGAAAGGTCACAACAGCTGAAAACAGGGACTGGAAGAATGAATGTCCTTCTTCTTCCCACTGTAGGAGAAGAAAAGGTTCATTACTGTCTAAAGAACTTGAAGGTGTACAAGTCTATGGGACCTGATGAGATCTATCCACAGGTCCTGTGGGAGCTGGCAGATGCAGTTGCTAAGCCTGTGTCCATCATATCTGGGAGGCTGTGGCAGTCTGGTGAGGTTCCCACTGATTGGAAAAAAGGTAACACAGCCACTATTTTTAAAAAAGGGGAAAAGGACAACCTGAGGAACTAAAGGCCAGGCAGTCTCACCTCTGTGCCCAGCAAGAGCATGGAACAGATCCTCCTGGAAACTCTGAGAAGGCACATGGAAAATAAGGAAGTGATTGATGACAGCCAACATGGCTTCACTAAGGGCGAATCATGCCTGACCAACTGGGTGGCCTTTTACAATAGGTCTACAGAGATGGTGGATAAAGGCAGAGCAACTGATGTCATCTACCTGGATTTGTGCAAAGCATTTGACTCTGTCCCACATGGCACCCTCCATGGTTAGGAAGCTTAATAACTTTATTATTTTTAAGAGGAAATGGAAGGGTTGTGAATGACTGGCAAACTGTTTAGAATTATGATCCCTACTGAGACCTGCAACGCTGTTTAGTCTAGAAATAAGATGGCTGTAAGATTGGTCTGAGACAGTGGTGTCCTTAGGCCAAATGGTAGATGGGTTGTGGGCTAGATGACTCCTCTCAGAAGAAGCCAAATGAAGAAACTACAGAGGTCTACTGTGACAAAAGATACTACATTGTGCTGTTTATCATGGCCTTCTGGAGTTCTTAAAAAAACAGCAAATAGCACCAGAGCCCCATTGTCCAGTTAAATCTGAGGTATGAAAGGGAGAAGAAGAAATGAGACCTGATAAGGCAGGTGAGACGAGGAAGCAAGTTCCAGGATATGGCCCAACTCAAAATAAAGATAATTGAATTTCCTTGGCACTTGGCAATTCTTGCAAGTCATGAATTTCCTCATAGATCAAAAAAGAATTTGGACAGGCCCATGTAATACTGGTGAATCGTTAGCCATTCAGTAGTGCTGGTGGGTCTGTCAAGTGCAGTCTTCCTTCTACCAGATGAACAGGAGCTAAGTGGCTGCCTGACCAGCTTCAAAGATTCAGAGGACTTCTAGGAACAGAATTCAGGCAATAAATGACTAATGAAGTAGCTGTTTGTGCTGCCCTTGGAATGTTTGTTTGCACATCACTTTCATAAAGGACAGTTAAAAGTAGATCTCAGGTTTAAATCCTCTAAGTTATGTTTCAAAGTGGCTTGAAGGACTGAAGATGTTTAACCTGAAAAAAGATCCTGTAAATAAGGCACAATTTCTTAGAATAATCAGTTGTTAGACTGGATTACTGGAAGGTGCAATACAGTCTTATTCTTTGGACAGAACTTTTGAGTTAAAATCTATTGTATTCCTAAAGCAGAAATTATAAGGAAAATTATATTTTGTTGCTAAGAAATGATTATTTTTTCCCTTAAGGAAGTCTCAGGTAAAATTCCATTATCCCACTTCAACAGTGGCTGAAGCACTTCGAAAATATTTGGAGCAAGATTTTTTAATTGAATTAATTTAAATAAGTGAGGAAAAACATCAGCCTTGTAAGAATCCAGGGTAATGTTAAAATACAACAGTAAACATCTCATTATTTCCATGGGAACATCTCTAACACTTTTTATTATCTAGGCATTAATTATCTAGAGATCAACGAAAGGACGAAGCAGTGATTACAAAGTCAACAAGTGACAGAATTTCACATTTTGTGCAATTCTCTTTCACTTTGCATCACTGGAGGCATCTACTCTTCACTTTCCACCTTCTTGCCGATTTCACGGCTCTTGGCCCGGAGCTTGTTGACCTGTGACTCTGCAATGTCAGCCCGCTCCTCGGCTTCCTCCAGCTCGTGCTGGATCTTGCGGAACTTGGAGAGGTTGACGTTGGACAATTCCTCCTGGGGGCAGGAAGAGAGATCAAGAAGTTTCAAAATGTCTAATCATAGACATAGTGTGGTCTTTTGCCTTTAGATAATGAAAAAAAAAAAAAAAGACAAACTGTGGAGGGAATCCAAAGAAATGGCTTAAATGCTAAATATTTAGATGGCTGATGTGCTATGCCAGGAATCCCTCTCTGCAAATCAAGTGTTAATGGACTGTTGAAATTTGTAAAAGTATATATACTTACAGTTCTTTCCATTAAATAATATTCCATTTATTTACTGCTATAGCATTATGAATTATGGTTTTTTTAACTTGTTTCTTTGCTTGTTTTGGGGGTTTTTTGCTGCAAGGCCGAGATATGAAATAAAGAACATGAAAGGAAGCAGAGACCTACTCCTGCAATGTCGACCTGAGAAGTTGTTACTCTTCATAGCATGTAGTAATGCTAACAGAAAGTGTATTCTAGGCCCCTGAGATGTTCAGCTAGAGCAGCTGTTCAGCTGTACATTCCTGAGTGCACAGCAGGAAAGCAACAAAAAAGTTAAGGGTTTGAATGGATTTACACAGGGGAACACACCAACACACAGAATTCCACCTCCACCTGGAAAGAGGATGAGTGTGCACACAATGGTACTTACAGCCTCTTCAGCTTGTCTCTTGTAGGATTTCACTTTCATTTGCAGCTTGTCCACCAGGTCCTGGAGCCTGAGAACATTCTTCCTGTCTTCCTCAGACTAAAGAGAAGGATGAGAAAGACAAACACCTTTTGGACCCCCCTCTTTAAATGCCCTCTACATAAAACAGAAAGTGACATTCTTCCTAGACCATTGCTGTCCAGTAAGACAAAAGCAATAAACTGAATCTTCCCAACATGATCAGAAAGAAAATTTGTTATGATGTCCTCAGTCCTCTCCTTTTAACTGTGTGACTCAGGACAGCAAGAAAGCCCTAATGGCTACATATTGGCTTCCTGCAAGAAGGGAGTGTGAGCTCAGGGAGGCCTCCTGCCTTACCTGGTAGGTCAGCTCCTTCACCCTCCTCTCGTACTTGCGCACACCCTTCACGGCTTCAGCGCTGCGCTTCTGCTCAGCATCAACCTCCCCTTCCAGCTCCCGCACCTGCAACGAGAAGCCCATCTTTGGAGCTTCCCTGCTGGCTGCTGACATCACATCTTCACTCACACACAAATCAAAGCCCTACACACCCTGGCCTCCAGCTTCTGGATTTGCTTCTTGCCCCCCTTCAGGGCCAGCTGCTCAGCCTCATCCAGACGAAGCTGCAGGTCCTTCACTGTCTGGTCCAGGTTCTTCTTCATCCTCTCCAGGTGGGCACTGGTGTCCTGCTCCTTCTTCAGCTCTTCTGCCATCATGGCTGCCTGGTGAGGCAAAAAGCCCAAGCCATTTTGGGAATGGAGACTTTTTGGAAGAAGGCACTCCTATAAAGCATTAAAAGACCCCCCCAGCTCACATCAGTGATGGCCTTCTTGGCCTTCTCTTCAGCATTACGGGCTTCCTGGATCGTATCCTCCATTTCACTCTGAATTTGGGCAATGTCTGTTTCCAGCTTCTTCTTGGTGTTTATCAAGCTGGTGTTCTGTTCAAGAACATTAACAACATAATTTTGTTTTTCCTAGCTTGCAACTTCAAATAAAGAACATGGCAGGATTTTGAATAATTTCAGAAATAATTTGTGTAAAAAAAAATACCACAAATTGCTTTTATTCCCCTCCTATCATAGATTTTGTTAATTTGAAAAAGAGTACTTAGAATAATCACTGCCACATTTCATCCACCAAGACTGGTACAGGACAGTAATGAAAACAGAGTTCATCCTCACTTTCTCGCTAGAGAGGAAATAGACATTTCTGAAGGAATATGAGGATTCCCTAGTGCTGCATTTCAACTGAGAAAGGAATGAGTTTCCCAGACTGTTCAGATGTCAGACCATTTGGAATGTGTGTCTGAAAAATCTGGTCCTCGTGGAGATTGTGTTAGGATGCAAAGGAAGGAGAAGCAAGGGTTTCATGGAATGCAGCACGGGAACACAGCCACTGGACAAACTTTTTCAGTACCATGGCTTTTAGTACCGTGATGATTACTTCAGAAAAGGTAACTCTTGTCTTAAAAGGTGAGCTTCCAACAGTGACCTGAATAGAGCATCTAAGTGTTCTCCTACTTACCAAGAGTGTTATTTCTTACCAAGTGACTCACCTGGGTATGGAGAAGCTGTACACGCTCACTTGCATCCATGAGTTCCTGCTCAGCCATCTTTCTAGACCTCTCTGTTTGTTCTAGTGCTGAACGTAGCTCCTCAATTTCAGCCTGTGAGAGGTTTGCTCTGCGCTCCACCATGGCCACCTGCTCCTTCAGGTCCTCCTGCGACCTGAGAGCATCGTCCAAATGTATCTGGGTATCCTGTAGATCCAGTGAGAGATATTATTAGCCAGTTCAGAGCTCTTTGGCACTGAAAATACCAGCTAAGATATTTCTGTGTAGGCAGCTTTTGTTCAAGGGACCTTGAGCACTCCCTGAGTGTTCCTCAGGTTCTTTTGTGCCTCTGCAGCCTGGCGGTTGGCGTGACTGAGCTGGATCTCCATTTCATTCAGGTCTCCCTCCATCTTCTTCTTCAGCCTCAGGGCTTCATTCCTGCTCCTGATCTCTGCATCCAGGGTGCTCTGCATAGACTCCACAATTCGCAGGTGGTTTCTCTTCATCTGGTCAATCTCCTCATCTTTCTCTGCTATCTTCCTGTCAATCTCTGACTTCACTTGGTTGAGCTCAAGCTGGAGGCGCAGGATCTTCCCCTCCTCATGTTCCAGGGAGGCCTGCACAAGTGGACACAAACATTGGCAACACCAATAATGCTACTGCTTCCTTTCTAGGTAGTGACTGAATATTTCAGGTCATCTCAGCTGGCCGTGCTGCCCAGCAAGAACAGAGAGGGGCCAAGCAGCTTCTAGCCACATTTCCCCGTTACTTCTGTTCTGAGTGCAGACACCACTGATTATGGGCACGTACCTCAGCTTCCTCCAGAGCAGCCTGGATTTCGGACTTCTCCTGCTCGATCTGCTTCTTGACTTTCTCCAGCTCATGAATCGCCTTTCCTCCCTCGGCAATCTGCTCCGTCAGGTCGGAAATCTCCTCTGTGGGAACCAAGACCAAGGGCCTGGTCAGGCACAGAGCCAGATGGGAAGGGCCCTGCCCCACCAGGGTGACAGGCATCTCTGCAGAGCTGCAGGCACAGACCCGTGTGCAGCAGTGGGGAGAGCTGGAGAGTCAGAAAGCCCTGCCAGCAGCAGAGGGCCAGGGACTTACGCTGCAAGTTCTTGTTCTCGCGCTTGAGCGTCTCCAGGTGGTCCAAGGACTCCTCATAGGCATTCTTCATCTTGAACAGCTCGGTGCTGAGAGAGCGAGACTCCTTCTGGGAGGCTTCCAGCTCAGCCTGCGTCTCCTCATACTTCTGCTTCCACTCTGCCAGGATCTGGAGAGAAACGGGGCCTGAGTGTGCATGTGGCAGCCAGGAGGGGATGCCCTGCTCCCCAGCCCCACGCCTGCAGCCCAACACACCTTGTCAAAGTTCCTCTGCTTCTTATCCAGAGCTGCACAGGCAGCGTTTGAGCGCTCCACGTCAATCATCAAGTCCTCCACTTCATTCTGCAGCCTCTGCTTGGTCTTTTCCAGAGAAGCACATTTGGCATTGACGGCTTCAACGTGTTCCTCTGCATCCTGCAGCCGCTGTGCCAGCTTCTTCCTGGGAGGAGATAAGCACAGGTCCATGTGAGGAAGCCAATGGGAGCTCATGGTGTGCAGCTAGTATGTTTTTCACAAGAGCACACTTGGCCACTTGGTAGTGGCTGATCCCCATTTACACAGAGTTGCAGGAACCCCAAAGACACTGCACTGCTATGGCTGAGTCCTGGGCTACAGCAATTCAGTCTTGGCTGGTCACTCTGCTGTTCCCACTTGGCATCTCTCTGCTATTCTGCATGAGAAGAAGTTTGCTGATCCCTCCTTTCCCCAGGGCATGGCCTTTTTTCCTGGCCTCCCAACCAAAACAGAACATTGGCTTCTTCCTGACATTATCATAGTGCTCTCCTCAAATTCCTGTTCTTCCTCTCTCTCAGCCTTGCCCTCCTTCCCCACGTACTTGGCCTCCTCCAGCTCCTCGGTGCGCTGAATGGCGTCCGTCTCGTATTTGGTTCTCCACTGGGCCACTTCGCTGTTGGCCTTGGACAGGGCACGCTGCAGCTCCCCCTTGGCTTCCTGCTCCTCCTCATATTGTTCCCGGAGCAAGTCACAGTCGTGGCGAGCAGACTGCAAGGCGTGGGCCAGGGCGTTCTTGGCCTGGGGGAAAAAAATAGTGTGACAACAAGTGGAAATATCCTGGGGAGTCTCCCCACGTGTTGATGCACACTTGATTATTCCACTGTGAGTGTTGGTGAGCTACACAAAGATAAAGGAAATCTGGTTTTTGTTCTCCCTCTCATCTTGTTGATTCTGTAACTTTGTATGTATCTGAAGATCCTCCTAGACAGAAGGAATCCAATGAATAAGACAGAATATGGAGAGCCTTCTCACCTTTATCTCTTCCTCCAGGTGCCTCTTGAGTTCCTCAATCTGTTGGGTGAAAGCCTGCTTGCCTCTTGACAGCTGAGAAATCAGAGCATCCTTCTCCTCCACCTGGCGTGAATATTCACCTGGGAAAGTTATGATGAGTAAAATAACCTTTTTACTACTTATTTAAAGCTGATAACTAAATGCACATTAAAACATTTTGAGTTAAACAGAATTTTATTTCATTAATGGTATCATCATCACTAATACCTCTCCATATCTCTGAGTGTGCAAAAGTATTTATCTTAGAGATAGTAAATGAGATATATCATGCCTCCTTCTCCAATATCTGACTAGTATGTCCCATGTATGACTATGTTTACTCTAGGTTCAGTGCTTACTTCAAGCCTTGAGCTTACAGAATGAGAATATGTTCTCAGGCACATTACTGTCCTCTACTCAACACTTCCTGGGAAGAACAAGGAGGGAGTTTTATTTTTATTTTATTTTATTATTATTTTTTTAAAATTTTATCCTAGAACAGTGCAGGTTGGAAGGGATTTTGAAAGGTCATCTGGTCCAACTTTTCCTGGGAACGGGATACCAGATGAGATTTTCTATCACCCTGTCCAGTCATGTCTTGAAAACCTGCAGTGATGGGGACATTTCTAGTCCTTTAAACATGTTATTAGTCCTACTTCAGGATGTCTGTATCTCTCTGGTACTAGGGAGGCTAGCACTGGACACAGTGTGTGGCTTCAGTAGGGAAAAGGATCACCCTCTTGTGTTCTCTTAAATACCACAAATTTTACCAGATTCTGTTTGTAGACGAGCTCTCTGAGCACTAATGTCATTAATTGTCCGCTGTTGTTCCTCCTCCTTTGTCTTGATCTCACTGAGTTGATCTTCTAGGGAGCGGCACATCTTCTCCAGATTTGCCTATTTGGGTGGAGAACAGAATGAAAGATGATTCATGGTTCAACACAACTGCTGAGAATTTGAAGCCTTATGAATGACAAAAATACAAGTCAAAGATTTAGAATTATAGTCAAAATGTCTCAGTTGACCAATATGTCTTTCTTTGAAATTTGCATCTCTAGTTCAAACACTTGTATAATTTATTAATGTACGTTCCGTATTTATTTTCAATGAATGAAAAGGATGGTGGAATGCTGTAACACGAGGAATTTTTTAAAATTTCTTTTTGGCTCTAAATGATGATGTCATTGAAATATTTAAGGCAGGAAAAGAAAAATAAGGAAAGAGTAGGATAGAAGTAATTTCTGTTTCAGAAGTGAAAAACTGGGAAGGTCACCACTTTCATTTGACTATTGCAGTATTTTGAACCAAGAAATGAAACCTGGTAGTTCCTCAGGTCAGGTGCTTCAGGTCAACTTTTTACCTCTCACGCAAAGGATACAATGTATTATTATGATACATATTTAAATACTTAAACTAAAAGTTGTAGAGGGCAACTATGTATTTTAAAGTCCGACTAACAAATTTCTATGTTAAAATAGAAATACTGGATTAAGTTTGAATTACTACAAAGAAAAATGTCAGTACCTTGGCCTTGGAGACAGCCTCCATGTTGCTGGCCAGGTCGTCAATCTCCATCTTCAGCTCGCTCTTCTCCTTCTCCAGCTTCTGCTTCACCCGTTGCAGGTTGTCGATCTGCTCCCCCAGCTCAGCTGTGCTGTCCGCGTGCTTCTTGCGCAGGGCGGCAGCCGTGGCTTCGTGCTGCAGCGTGGCCTCCTCCAGGTCACGGCGCATCTTCTGAAACTCTGCCTCGCGCTTCTTGTTCATCTCGATCTGAGCTGCAGTAGCTCCTCCTGCTTCTTCCAGGCGCTCGCTGATCTCCTCGAGCTCCCTGGAGAGGTCAGCCCGATGCTTCTCTGCTTTGGCCCGAGAGGTTCGCTCGGCCTCAATTTCCTCCTCCAGTTCCTCAATACGAGCCTGGGGAACAGCAGCAACAACCCTTCACGCCCAGGCCCTCCTCCCACCTGACCCGACACTGGAGAGAGGGAGCAGAAGGAACAGACACTTGCCTGCAGCTCCTTGATCTTCTTCTGTAACTGCATGCCCAGGGCTTGCTCATCTTCGATTTTGCTCTGGATCTGGCTGATTTCAAAGTCTTTCCTTGGGGCAAAGCAAACCGTCTTAGTGCCGCAACAAAACCCCCCAAGGTCAAAACCAGCCCGGTCCTCAGGGCCCCACAGCCACACTTACTTCTTCAGTTTCTCATCCAGCTGCTGCTTATCATTTTCCAAATCCATGATGCTGTCATGGGCCAGCTTCAGGTCTCCTTCAAGTTTCCTCTTAGCTCTCTCTAGGTCCATGCGCAGTTTCTTCTCCTGCTCCAGGGACCCTTCCAGCTACAACAAACAAGACCTTCAGTGCTCTGCCAGCCAGGTCTCACTCCACACCTGTGCTGTTCTTGCTGTGTGTCTGTGTGCTTACATCGTCCACTTGCTGCTCCAGCTTGGTCTTAGCTTTGGTCAGAGTGTTGACTTTGTCCTCTTCTGCCTGCAGGTCATCCAGCGTCTGCTGATGGGCCTCTTGGAGGGCTTTCTTCTCTTTTGTCAGCTTGGCAATGGTCTCGTCCAGGGCTGCCATCTCCTCTGTGAGGTTTTTCACCTTTGAGAAGAAGGGAGCAAGTGCAGATTAAATATGTTGTTTAAAACTTTATGCTGTACAACAAAAGAGATGTGTTTTCTGAAGTGAGAGTGACATCTTCTGCCTCAGACCTTGTTTTCGGTGGCATGCTTTTCCTTCTCAACCTTGGCCAGTGTTAGCTCAAGGTCATCAATATCTTTCTTCAGCTCTGAGCATTCATCCTCCAGTTTCCTCTTCTTGGCTGTCAGATCAGCATTAATTTCCTCCTCTTCCTCAGCTCTTTCCGTCAGCTCCTTGATTTTGGCTTCCAGCTGGATTTTGGTTTTGATGAGCTGGTCACACCTTTCCTCAGCATCAGCCAGACCATCAGCTTCCTACATGATTAATTAAAAAATTTTTTTTGTATAATTATTTTTTCTTACTGGTTTTCAAACAAAGTCCTTTGTAATTAAAACTCATTATTTTAAGAGTATCTCTTGTTTTGCATTACTTCCAGCCTAGAAAATAAAGAAATATTTTATTACACTGCAAATACAAGCTCTGAGGATTTTTTAAAAATCTGTTTAACTGCTCCTGCAGCTCCTACGTTAATTTGAGTATAGACCCTGAAATTAGATGTGTTCGTATCTCCTTTGTATCTTTTAATCATTTTATTTATGTTGCATTTGATTGGACTGGATACTGGCATAGAGTTCTAGGGAAGAAAACCATGTTGGCAGATTTTTTTTATCATATAATGTTTAAAATCTGGATTCTAAAAACTCTAAGATTCAGCTGAGAAAATCTTAGAACTATCTTGAAAGAATTTGCTGAGAATGAATTTAATTTATAGTTTTGGCACAGTTTTGTGTTAGGATCACTGTTTTGCAGGCAGTAGTTAGATTATGCACGTTTCTAGCACTTGTGGTCAAGAAGGACATTTTGAAAGGAAGACTGATGTTTACCAGAAATAAGTCTATGTTTTTAAAATACATACTGTTTTGGGATAACATGTCTGTTACTGAGGCATTTGGGACCATTTTACAGAGATTACAAGCCAAAACCATTAGCAATACTCACCGCCTGCACTTGGAGCTGCAGGTCATTTTTCTCCTGCACCAGTTTCACCATTTTCTCCTCCAGCTCCTTCCTCTTGGCCTCAGACTTTGCAAGCTCCTCCTTGGTTTTCTCAAACTCCTCCTTCATGTTGGCCATCTCCTTCTCAGACTCTGCACTCTTCAGCAAGGGCTTGATCTTGAAGAACAGCTTCATCCAGGGCCAGTGCTTGACGTTCATGAAGGACCGAACATTGTACTGGATGCAGAAGATGGACTCCCTGAAATGTAGTTAAAATATATATTATGGTACATACTTTTGAATGTATAATACCTATAACAGGAAGTTATACATGTAATAATATATATTATAGTTCTATATATCTATGTGTGTATCAGTATTTCTTATATACTTGTGCTAGAAGTAGATATTTCTCACCTTTGATTATAATGGTGACCTAAAATAATCAGGTTAGACTAGATATCTGATTTCTGGACATACATATAATGTTGCCATTTACTGAATTTAGCAAAATACTTGAACAAAGGGTGATATAAGTTAGATACAAGTGATTTTTTTTCTTAAAATTGAGATCGTATACTGCTTCACCTGCTGCCAGGGAATACTCCTAAATACATCCGTATTGGTAAACTGAATTAATGAGAAGCAGATTTGTTGAGATGCAGCTTATTTTCAGTTTTCTTCATATCATCAGTATCTGATGAGAACTAGCCCAGCAGGCCAAATAAGCACAGGTACCTACCTCCTCTCCATCATTTTCTTGAACTCCACTCTCATCAGGTAACCCCTGCACATGGCCTGTGTGCGGGTGATGAGCTGTGCCAGCTTCTCATCTCTCATCTCCTCCAGGAGCCCCAGCAGCCCAGCTTTGAAGAACACCTGGAGAGAGGGAGTGTTGCAGCAGGTCACTGACAGGCAGAGCAAAGCACAGGCACAGGGTGAGTGAGTCAAGGAGGGTTTGTACCTTGGTGTGTCCAAATTTGTACTGGGTGTGATCCACATCAATTGACCCAAGAAGCTTCTCAGAAGCCTTCTTGCTATCAATGAACTGTCCCTCTGGGATGGCACTGGCATTAAGCACCTTGTACCTATGGGACAAAGTAGAATATGAAGAAGGTCAGGTAGGAATCTGACTCAATCAAACTGGTAGTAACTGATGCCATTGTTGATTCTCTAAAGGGAGATCCAGAGTGGACAATGGTGAATAAGACTGAATTCTGTTCCATTGTTTAGAAATCACATTTTCATGGACAAATATTCTTTTAGGAAAAAAAACCTTGCAGTTCCCTTAGTCCAGAAATTCTTGACACAGAATAGGATTTATTTCCATGTGTCACTGCTGACATACTTCACATGCCCTATTATCTGATGCTTTATCTCCAAATGTGAACTTCATTTGCAAGAACAAAATATGTGGAGAGGAAAAGCAATTTTAAATCCAAAGTAGTGGCACTACAAACTGGGTATTTTCCAGCTGATACACAGCAAGATGTACGATTTTTTTATTTTGTTTTTCCAACAAGTTTGTCTAGAAAATCTTGTAGTGTCTTTAATCACATCTCTCACATGGCTGCAAGTCATTCTGCTTTGTTATCCAGAAGTTAACTAAGTCTAAGCTAGTCAACTTCATTTCTAGATAGTTAATTAAAAAAATGCTTTATCCCATACCAGAGTATGAATAAAGGACAAGAATAAATAATTGCCATTTGAAAATTCTTGTTCTTCTAATTAGCTATAGAAAGAAACTAGATTACTAACTTGGGCAATTCTCTGGGGTTTTTTTTGCCTAACAGTAGGTGCAATGAACCCCTTCCGTAACTCCCACAGTATTTAAAATAACAAGGAAATGTAAATTATTCAGCATTGATGGGTATCTTGGAGGGTGAATGACATGGAATCTGACCTCTGTTTAAAGTCTGCATAGAGGATTCTGCTGGGGAATCCTTTCCTGCAAATTCTGATCCCTTCCAGCACTCCGTTGCACCGCAGCTGATGCAGCACCAGCTCATGCTCCATGGCACCTAATAAATGACATAATGAATCGGTGCTTCATTGTACCACAGAGAGAAGAACAGATTTATTACATCTTTGAACATTACCAACTTACCAGGTGTTTTTGTTTCATTAGGAATAAGGCATCTCACAAAATGGGGATGTGTGCTTCGCAGGTTGCTCATCAGCTTGTTTAAATTTTCCTTAAGAGCAAAAACTTAGGCTTAAAAATGACACAACCTCAGCATTGGGTGGACTGATCACACTACAGTAAAACCATGAACAGTATTTTTCTTTAACACAACTTTTGGGCAGTTGTCAAAGAATACTTCCAAGGATTCACTGAGAATCCTTCTTTATTAAGAAGCTCGTGCTTTTTTCTTTTCTCACCATAAATATTTTGTATATTAGATCAATCTAAAGCTTTTCTGAAATGAATTCTCTATATTTTTTTTCACAATGGAGTAAAATTTGTAATGATAATTCTACAGTACCCGGAAAAGAGCTGAAACAGTCTGGAAGGAAGAGCCCTTCTTCTTGGCACCTTTCTTGCCACCACCACCACTCTCTAAACAAAATTTTTTCATAAAAGAAATGAAAAATAAAAGCACAGTTAGAATCTGATGAACTTTGTGTGCTCATCTTAAGAAAAAACAGACAATGTAATAAGATAACATTCTGCATGTTTAAAGTTATAATGGGAGCATTGTTTTTTTCCAATGGTAGCAGAATGAAATCTAGTGACATTGAGCTGAAGTTAAGAAAATACCAACAGAGATAAAATGTAACATTTTGCATGGAAAGCTATTTAAGGAATTAAACAAATCACTACTGAATACACCAGATACACTTTTTTACATAAGGGCTGAATAAAATCAGCAGCATGTTGATACACGTTAATGTTGTAGTACAGCCACCTGGTCTTAGAACCTACAGACCTTTTAAGGTCTGCAGGGAAATCTAATACCCTTTATTAGTCTGAACAGCTGAGATAAAAAAGTAGACAAGGTTTCAGGTTCCCAATTTTTGAAATGTAAACATTATTGCAAAATAATTGCAAGTCTGCTGTGCTTTAGTTTGGTTGGTTTGTTTTTTGTTTGTTTGGGTTTTTTTAAAGTTTTGCTTTTTTATTTCTTTGTTTTTACTGGTAAATTATACTAGAACTGATTTAAAATAAATCACCTGCTTCTGCTCCACCAGCAGAGGCAAAGAGTAAGGCCAGTGTCTTCAGGGATGATTTCTGGTACAACCCCACAACAGTTTCATTCAAGGGATCCTTGTTCTTCTCCAGCCAGCCAGTGATGTTGTAGTCCACTGTGCCAGCATAGTGCACCAGAGAGAAGTGGGCCTCAGCTTTGCCTTTTCCAGGCTTGGGCTTCTGGAAGTTGTTGGACTTGCCCAGATGTTGGTCATAGAGCTTGTTCTTGAAAGAGGTGTCAGTTGCCTTGGGGAACATGCACTCCTCTTCCAGGATGGAGAAGATGCCCATGGGCTGGGAGAAAGAGCAACATGTGAAGCAGGAAGGAACATGGAAGCAAAAAACAGAGAGAATGTATATAAGAGTGAGGAACAGAAGATAAAAAAAAAAATTAAGATAGAAGTTGCTCAGTCTATTTACTCACTCAACATGCATTAAAAATATACACAAATTTGAGTATCAAATCTGGAATACTGACTAAGATGGAAATTTTTACCCCAGGTAAATCATATATACTACACCACAGAATCCCACAGACGGTGAAGTGAGAGACAAATGAAAATGTATATTAAATTCTTGGAGCCCAGAAAAAGTTGTGTTGCATTCAGTGTAAGTGCCACACATTAAGAGTGGTCTAATTTGAACATGCAAGATTCTTTTTATGTTTTAAATCTGAAAAACTGTGAAGTGAATAGGGAAAAAAACCTTCTCAATGAGCTCAATGCAGGCAGCCAGGTCCATCCCAAAGTCAATGAATTCCCAGTCAATTCCCTCCTTCTTGTACTCCTCCTGCTCCAGCACGAACATGTGGTGGTTGAAGAACTGTTGCAGTTTCTCATTGGTGAAGTTGATGCACAGCTGCTCCAGGCTGTTGAACTGCAGAATGCAAAGATACTTACTTACATGAGAAGTTCAGTTCCAGAAACACTTTCCATCTTTCAACAGGTTTTATTTTCAACCCATACAAAATCTCCATGATTTGGGTCCTGAATTTCTAGTCATGGGACTGGACAGGTGACTGGCATATTCCATCCTCTAATATATACCCTTTCAGGCCAATGCACTGTCTCAACATATTTCTGAGCTCTGAAAAGAGTTGCAGAGTTAGTCCAATTCCAGCTTTTCATCTGCTTGAATTTGTCTACACTGCCAGTCTGTTTCCAAGCATTCAGTGGGAATATGGATTCAACATTAGCAAAATCTTCCTTCAACATGTCATAATTTAACTTGCCCCAAATCTGCCTCTGCTGTTACCTTTCACTTGTTCAACATGTTTGTATTAGTTTTCTACAATTTTCACTTCTATATGCAACAATAGACATCTATAAAAACCTGCAACCCTTGTGGAATAATAGGAGCATCAGAAAGTCAGGATTACCCAATAAATACAAGCAATCCATAATTAAAAAAAAAAAAAAAAGAGCAAAAAAAAAGAGCAGACCCCAAACTATTCCAGTTTGTTAATGCCCCTTCCAGAAAATTTGTATGATGAGCCTTCTCTTACATCAAAGATTTCAAAGCCAGCAATGTCCAGGACACCAATGAAGTACTGTCTGGGCTGCTTGGTATCCAGCTGTTGGTTGATACGAACAACCATCCACAGGAACATCTTCTCAAAGACAGATTTTGCCAGAGCACCCACTGAATTGTATACCTAAATAAAAGTAAAAGAAAAGTTACCATCCAGGGCAAAAGGGAAGTTCAAATTTTTTAATTAATGTAAATTGTTTTCTATTGTCACATATTTCCTACCTGCTGCACAGTTTGCCCCTTGGTCACATACTCATTCCCAACCTTGACTCGGGGGTAGCAAAGGGCCTTGAGCAGGTCTGCAGAGTTCAGACCCATCAGATAGGCAGCCTTGTCAGCCACTGAAACCCAAAAAAATCAGTTGTCAGGGTACCAGCAGATATTCTTGTCACTGTACTGAGAATTGCAGTCAGTGAAACTCTGCTGTCATTAGAGAGAGAGACAGATTATGCCAAAAGTACAAATGGGTTACCTAGTACAACTTTCATAGTGAAAACTTGGAACTTATGTTTTATTTCACTTTTCTGGAGTTACTTTTCCAATAGCAATCTTATTCTATTATCATCTTCTGTAATTCTTTCTGTTGTTTAGATTCATGCAATGATTACAGTTATTCTTTGTAGCCCTTTCTACTTTCACTGTTCACCATCAGATTCATTGCTATCATATTCCCTACAGTCATTTTCACTTATGGCTCAGCTTTCCCAAATAACAACCCAAAACATACACTCAAGGGAAAAAACCCAACACCTTGACAGGTGTTGCACGTAGCTTTATCATATGTGCAATTAACTCTGGTTTCATGGAAATACTTCCATAAACTTTTAGAGGAATGCACTTGTGAATGATTTTAGGAAAAGCGAAGGTGACAGGCATACCCTAGATGTCTGTTTTTCATGCAAAACTCCTCTCCCCTTCACACAAAACCATTAGGAGGTGGCCACAGCTGATGGAAAATGATAGTAGCTGCCTGGGTAGACAAACTTCAGGCACTGAGCAGAGTGGCTCCCAGTTCTGTGCCAGGTCTGGGAAGCTGCCATTCACCTTGGCAGCAAAGCAGCTTTTCTGCTGCCTGACTCTTGCCGTGCCAGCCAGTGGAAGCAGGTTTAGGATTCACTGGACCTTCTGCTTTGCTTAGCTCAAAATAACCTGCATCTGCCAATGAGCCTTGTTCTTGCAGCACAGTCCTCTGGTTAGGACATGCTGAAGTTCTAGATCACACCTGGGAACTGGGTCAATGTCTGTGACCCTGAGTGGTTGCCTGTACCCGTGGGTGCTCTGGTGTCTGCTGTGCTGCGGTGCGTATCGCGCCGGTACCTTCTGTGCCATCAGGCTCTGCCTGCTCCTCACGCTGCTTCTGCTTGAACTTCAGGTTGCCATAGTGCATGACAGCCCCTGTCAGCTTGTAGATGGCTGTTTTCTCATCAGCAGTGAAGCCCAGGATGTCAATGGCACTCTGAGAAAAGAATCATGAGAGGGAGGGCCAGGCCCGTGAAAGGTCAGAGCCCGCCTAAGAAAACCCGTGTGCGTTACTTACATCTGTGGCCATCAGCTCCTCCTGGTCGTTAATGCTGGGAACTGTGATCTCACCTTGACTCACGTACTGATAGTCATATGGGTTGGTGGTGATCAGTAGCATCTCTGAAAGGAAGGGCAAAACACATCCAGATGAAATGCAATTGGCACCTAAAGGAATGAGATGTGGTTCCATGGCCCTTGTCTGCAGGGGTTAGTGGCGTTTCCTACCAATTAGCTCGGGCTTCTTGTTGGACATGATCTGGTAAAAGATGTGGTAGCTTCTTTCTGCCTTGAGCTGGAAAGTGACTCTGGACTTCTCCAGCAGATCTGGCAAGGAAGGTAGGACAGAGTTAGGACAAGAGCTGTGGAAGGCTGGAAGGAAAGGGATCAGGCCAGGAAGGTCACTTACAGGTTTCAATGTCAGCAGAGGCCAGTTTCCCTGTGGCACCAAAATGGATTCTGATGAATTTGCCCTGAAAGAAGAAGAAGAGTTGATTGAGATCTATTTTGCCAATCGTGACTGCAAGCATATTTGAGTCAGTGTGCTGAGAAGAGAAGAGCAGTTTGTCCCAGGCAGCTACTTACAAAGCGTGAGGAGTTGTCGTTCCTCACGGTCTTGGCGTTCCCAAAGGCCTCCAGCAGCGGGTTGGCGCTGATGATTTGATCCTCAAGCGTCCCCTAAACCAGAAACCTTCTTGTGATGATACAGCTCCTCGATAACACTGGTAGTTGCAGGCTCCTGCCCCTAGGACCTCACCTGCATTTTGCCCGTTGGCTGCTCCTCCTTCTTCTTATCCCCACTGGCTGCAATTGTTGCAAAGTACTGGATGACACGCTTGGTGTTCACAGTCTTCCCTGCACCGGATTCTCCGCTGTCAAAGGCAAGAGAAGCAGAGAGCGTGTGGTCAGGCAGGAGATCCCCTGGCCCTCGGCAGCCCCACAGGGACCTGAGCAGGGATCTACGTACGTGATCAGGATCGACTGGTTCTCGCGATCTGTGAAGAGATAGAATGGAAGATGGTGTTAGCAACAGTCTTGGGCAAAACTGAGATAACTGGGAAGTAAAGCTGTAGATAGAAGTTGGACTTTCTCCCAAGCCCAATACTGGTCGTCCAAGAAGTTCAAAACTTTTTGATTCCCTTCCAGGACCCAGCAGTAGTAAGATTAAATGGATGCATAGAGCTGCGAGAAGTGTGTGGTCCTCACACAAGCTGTCTATCCACTTGCCCTTCACACAGTTCTCATCCAGAAATTTAATGAAACTGTCTATCAGTATCCAAAATAGAGCATTATATGGTACCAGGACATATGGATTAATAATTCTTACTATCCCATCAGTGGAAAAAGTTAAGAAGTACAATTTCTGCAGTAGGATAGTTTAAAGTTTTGTACAATAAATGCAATTAAAACACAATGCTGAGTTCATGCTTGCTTCTGGGTCAGTTCCACTTGAAATTCATTCCTGCATAACTCAATCAAGTCCTGAGTCATACAGCTCCATGGTGTTTTTAGCTGGCTTGTCACGTTCCAGTGAGATCAGTGGGGTTTTTGGTTTAGGTTGCTGTGAGAGAGGTCAAGCACTCACCATTCAGCATGAACTGATAGGCGTTGTCAGAGATGGAGAAGATGTGTGGAGGGGCCTCCTGGCGCTTCTTGCCTCGGTAGGCCAACACCACCTCCGGGTTGTACACCGGCAGCCACTTGTAGGGGTTGACGGTGACACAGAAGAGACCCGAGTAGGTCTGGAGGAAGGGAGACAGCACGTTGGCTTCCCCTGAGCCTGGCAGAGCCGTTCCTGCTGCCTGCCCAAAGGAAGGCTGCTGCTGGTACTTACGTAGATCATCCAGGCTGCATAACGCTCTTTGAGGTTGTACAGCACAGCGGGTTCATGGAGGTGGGTCATCATGGCCATGTCCTCGATTTTATCATACTTGGGGGGGTTCATGGAGAAGACCTGATCGTCTTTGACGGTCAGGGTCTGACAAAGAAAGATACATATTTGCCATCTAAAAATTCACAGCAGTATTAAATTGTATTCTCAATTCTTGAACTTTTTTTTACTCACTTCTCCACCTTCGGTCTTGACAGTGACCTTCCCTGATTCCCTGCTCTGGACTGTGCTTTTCACATAGGATTGCTTTGCATGTACCACAAAGACAGATGACTTGGCATCAAAAGGCTTGTTTTGGGCCTCGATTCTCTCCTTCTCTGACTTCCGGAGGTAAGGAGCTGCCTCCCCAAAGATGGCCATCTCAGCGTCTGTTGACATGGCTGCTATTTACTCAGGGTAATGCAGCAAGTACCTGTGAGGGTAGAAAATACATGACATGAAAGCAAAACTGATAGAGCATAGAGGATTAAGTGTTGCTCTTCTGTATGTATCAGCTGGTTGAACTGACTCTTCAATTTTCCTGCTAATTCAGAGCTCTGTTCTATAATTTGCTTCCCTTTATTTCTCTAGAATGTAATCAGATCTCTAGACCTCCTGGACATCTGCATTTACAGAGGAAATGCTTTCAGGAGTAATATTTATTTATTTGTTGGTTAAATAGGATAAGCAGATCCTTCCCGAGGTTTGAAATGTTGCACTTAAGAAATATTCCCAGTTTTGGATTTATTAAAGCCCTCTAGTGTATTCTTTGTTTTGCACCTTTCAGACGAGGAGTTTTGTTCACAATAATAAAACTGAAAGAGGCTGAGAACACTGGATATGCAGACAGCTCATATTATTAGCACTTCTCATTAGAGACATTCTCTTGGGATGAAATAGCCCAAGTTGTCAAATATTTCAATTATTCTGCAGATCCATCTGCTAACGAACAAATCTGATATTCTCTGCTTTGATCTTCTTCCTAACAGAAACCAAGTAATCTTGTATTCATTCACTTCTATTTTTAAAAGTGATCAGTAACCCTGTTTATTATTGCCAAACAACTGTCTTGAGTGAAAACTTTCATGCTATTGTGAAGCTGAAATTTAGCTATATTGTTCCAAAATTAATATTGTTCCAACAATTCCTTTTATTGTAGCCTAATTTTATGTAGGTTCATCACCTACAGTTTGGATTTTGAGTAGCTTTTCTGAATAAATTAAGAAGCTCATTTCTCTATCAATACTTTTTGCCAACACTGGCAAAACTCTAGGTGGAAATCAAATAATTGATTAATTTTTCCTTGAGAAACAGATTCACTTTGATTGCAGAAAACATATTCCAAACATTTTTTAAAACTCTTTTCTGAACCCTTTAAGTTTTGTAGCATGGCCAGCCTAACTGAAAAAATAATAATTAATAATGATACTAATATTTTTGTACTTTACAAAACTTGTTCCACTCTATTCCACTGCTTACATATGAAAAAATTGCATTGCCTTCTTAGCCAGCAAGGACAGACTTCACCACAAAACTTAGTGTTATTAATTCAAATGCCTGGGAATAATCTCTTGACTGATAGTTTGTTTTCTAACTACATGATTTTCCACTTCATTCAAGTATCATTTATAAAAAAAAAATCACAAAGTAATTACATAAGGTTGTAAAATGGCCCAAGTTTTTCACCCGCAGTTTTATCATTGCTGAAATCTCTTACAAGATACTTAACAGGAATAACAATATAATATTATATACGTCAGTATATATTATGTTAGTATATATTATAGTGTATATTATATTATAGTGTATGTTACAGATTACATAAATATTGTATATTGTATTTTTAATAGATACTGTAATTTAGTTTTGCCATGTATCTTTATGGTATTATTTCAGTGTATAGTATATATTGTGGGATAGTATACAGTATGTTGGCATCTAGTATATATAATATTTATAATATATATAGTATTTGCTTACTATTTACTTCTGATGTTTGACATTATTTTTCCTGAAATAAATTATGTGCTAACTCTCCTCTACTTTCTCAAAGCATGCCAGTTATATTCTTTACACATGATGGCTTGTTGACATGTTATGATTTTCAGGGATACATTCCAATGACAATATTTGAAAAGATTAGTATAAGTTAATGTAAAAAATAAATAGGAAGAGTTAATTTTCCTGGGTGAAAATATTTCAACCTTTGAATTTAGTTGCTTATCCATCTCTCTTTTTCTACTTCTTCAAGTAGGTATCATTCTTTCTTCCTTTCTCTGTGTTTATGAGTATTTGTTTATATAATTCTACCACAATTGTGCAGTATTTTCATAAGCACAGCAAGTGTATAAAAAAAAAATGGGGCTGAAATACTTCCTTTTAGCCCTCAACTTTTAGATACACAACATTGTAACCCCATTCCCTAAGTATCCTGTGAAAAAAGAAAATACATCATTTAAATGCGTGTCTTCTGTTGCTTCACAGCAATAGAGAATTACCCTTGATGTTTGAGGCAAATGCAAAAAAGAATAATAATAATAAAAAATCTGTTTGCTTCAATAATATATTTAATTTATGGAAAAGCAATTTGCAATCACTTCCTGGTGGGGTTTTTCTTCTTAAAGAGTTTCTCCTGAGCTTAGGACTTGTCTGTTCATATAGGAAACCACTCTCTACAGAATCCTGGGGACAGTGCAGGCAGTGCAGCAGTGATTAGTACTTTGAAGATTGCTGCTTTTAAGTTTTTGAGAATCTTGTGGCAAAGGTATCAGCAATCCAGCCTCATTCTCATACTGTATTGATACAATGAACACAAATATAAGGAATATGGGGATTACCAGCACACCTGCATAGAAGTTCTGCCTTAGAGCATCTCTATCTGCCCTAAAGAGTGAATAAATCAAATTCTTACCTTTTGTGAGAGAAGATGAAGGGCTTGCAGGCTGGAAGCTCGTCAGTACTGCCACAGAGAATGAGCAACTTCCTTCCTACTGCTGCACAGAATTTCAAAGAGAATTTATAGACAGAAAACATATGGATGCCTTGAAAGCAGACTGAAAATCCCAGCTGACTCTGGCAGTCCCCCAGTGAATGAATGTGTCTGTAGGAATGCACTGGTGCTTGTGGAATGCAGGGACAGTTTCCCTTCATCCCCCACCTCCCCACTCCAAAGCCTCTGACACTCTTACCTTAAAGAATTCTGAGGAAGGACAAGGCACACAGATCCCAGGGTACTTTTATAGGGTCTGATCTGCATACGTAGCCACCACCTCCTCTTTCTTAGGTCAAAACATTTTTGGCAATCTTAACTCCTAGCAGAATTGCCATTCATATTAGATGTGAATGGATATAATTAGACATAACAGGTCTGTGAATCAATCTCCTATAAATAATTTGACAAGAGAGCCTGAGAAGGGGGGGAAGCACTCGCTCCATGTGCTAAAGGAGATTAAAAGGGGCTACGTTGGTGCTGTAATCCATTGGATGCTGACTCGAGCAGAGAAAGTGAAGAGTAAGAGCCAGTGTATTGTAATGGGAAACATGTAGGGATGGAGAGGTGAAGGCACAGGCGCCTTCATGCTGCAAATGCTCTGGGGCTGCAATGTATGAGGCATCCTACTGAGATGCAGGGTCATTGCTAGAGGAAGGAAATCCCAATGGAGCATCATGCAAAAATCCCAGAGGAAGCATCTAAATAGGAACAGAAGCTGCAGGAGTGACAATCAAGGGATGACATGGATGACCAAGTAGTAAAATGGACCAAAGCAAGAAAAGAGGTGAATAATGAGTCTGAAGCTAGTGATAAGGAAGGATATATGATTCATGAAGAGGAAGTAAAGGGGAGTGTTGTTCCACGGGGATAACAACAAGTCATCATAGACACAAGAACCAATAAGAGGGCAAAACAAGTTGAAGATACAAGCCTGTAAGACTGAAGTCTTACAGTCCCAGAGGAAAGACAGAAATCCAACTCTCATTTCCAGGGCTAAAGTGTTTCAAAGATCTTATGAACAGGACTATGGACCTGGTGTACTGAACTTAAGGCATCTATTCCACTGGAGGAATAGTTGTTTCAAGCACAGAAGAGTCATTCAGCACTACTTGTGTACATTAGATGTGCTAGATGGATGGAAGGATTACTGAATATACATTCTCTAGAAGAGAAACAGTAATGTCCTATGCTAGTCTGGAAGACAGACAGTTATTGTTAGAAGGACCTGAACCCCATGCTAGTGTGTGAAAAAAGTCAGCCTACTGCACGGATCCCTGCAATGTTTCCCACCCAGATTAAGGAGGGTTAAGGTTGCACAAGTTCTGCAGCAGCACAAGAAGAGGAGAGTTGAAGAGGGCAGAGGAATCCTTCACTTTCTTGAGAAACAATACATCCCCATCCACTAGATATTGATTTGGGTTGTGTTTTTTTTTTCATGTTCTGGTCTTCACTTTCCAAATTACAATTCCTATGATAAACGAGGCAATCTGTATTGAATCACACTGCAGCAGCTTCACCTGACTTCATAGCACTCTGCCTCCCCACTGACAGCACCTGTTGTGCTCCACGCCCTCTTAGCATCACCTACTCAGAGGTCTGGATAAGAAAGTGAGGAAATTCCTTCCTCCTCTTCTCTCAGCTGACTGTGTTTGTGTGATGGCACTGCAATCCTGGGGGTGGGAAGAAAATTGGCAAAGCTCATCTTCACATTTGGAGCAAATTTACAGTGAAGAGTAAGACTGAGGCCCATTGTTTAACCTCAACAGCTAGATCTTCATCTGAGTACTTCTTTCATGTCTTCAATGGAATGACGGTGTCTGAAAGCTGGAATCCACTGGGAATCTCAGGTATTTCCATGATTTTATGTTGTCTCATTTTGCTACTGCATGCAGTTTTGAACTGGATTAAAACTGGCTACAGGAAAAACTCATGATTTTCCCACATTCATATGTAATATTGGTGTAAAGCTGGTTAAAAATCTTTATTTGCAAAAGTTTTTCAAATAGAAAAAGAATAATCCATAGCATTTTGAAGGCTCAGAAGGATTTATGAGAAATAATCCATCACCCCTTTCTCAATGTCTGATTTCTTGTTAATGCCTGGAAGGTTAGTATTACTTAAACATGGTTTGTCTGGCCACAGTGCTGGCCTTATGTGGGGAACGGTCCTGAAACACCTTAGCTGTGAAGTTGTGGTGATGAGCATCATCTGGTGTCAAGGCTTTGCCTTGATCATTCAGGGAAAGAATCAAATTTTTAAAGAAGCTGCCTAGACTGGAGGTTTTCCTGCTCTGGAGCTTGTTGTATAGGCAGGAGGAGAGTGGTGGACCTGTGTGATATGACAATGCCACTGAATCTGGCACAGAGGACCAGCTTGCTTGCCTAGCATGTACATCTAGAAGTGAATGGTCAACAGCAACAGTCACTGCCATGTCACTCCTCTTCTATGAGGAGGCAGCTGTGTCTTTGCTCTGGATCTGCATACTGGTAAATCTGCTGTTTCTTAGACCCATTCTTGGCTGGTTCTGCAATAGACCTTCCCTAGACAGAGTAAAGCCTCCTAGAAAGGTGATGGAGGCTTGACTCAAAGTATGAATAGATTAAATATACTCTGATGGCTTAATCATAATACCCACCAATTCTAGGACACCTTTCAGTCCTCCTAAAGAGCTTGTGATATATATGGCAATGCAGTGTGAAAAGCAATTGAGGGGCTTGAGGAAAATCAGTCTGTGATTTCTGTCCCTTATTTACCTTTTGAGTTTTCCCTGTGATGAAAAGGCTCTCAATCCAGAGGCTTTGGCAAGTACCACTCATTTATCCAGCCTGGCTCTGCTGTGTTCCCACACAGTGTGTTGTAGAAAGACCCTCCAGCCATGGATATCATGTCCCTTATATTCTTCTTCAAAGAATCCAGTCTCTGCTGGTCACCTACATTCTGTACAACATGGGATATTTCAGAGCAAAAACATTGGTTTGTGAGAGCAGGAGACTTTTAGGGGACTGGCCTGATCAGGCATCTCCTTAAAGTGACTGTTGTGCTTGTAGAGATAATTCAGAGAACAAATGTGCTCCCAGGGATCCCCTTTGGTATGTTCCCCCTCTGACATATTCTTTTAAGACAGCATTACTCTCTGTCAAAACATACCACCATGATGATTGTTTAAATCACTATGATTTTGGGATGATCACCTGGTGATCACCTCTCACAACCAAACAGCACAAGATGGTTCTCCACTGAGCATCTTTGCCCTGCTTGGGTGGTACAGGCACACTACTACATGTGAGAGATGTATTGTGTAAATTCCTCACGCAGTTGTCCCAGTGAGCTGACCATCCAGCTGTGCTTATGTCCCCCTTTCCTGCCCAATATTACTGCAATGTTATAGCATCAAGGAAGGAGTGTTTTTCTTAGGCCTTTGCATGAGATTCTTTGAACTTTGGCTGGAATCACTTAGGCCACATCCCAGCAAACTTCACACGTACTCCTATCTTGAGAATTTGTCATGGAGCAGGAGGGCAGGCGTATGGGAAAGAGGGGTAAGGTCACACTCTTAGCTGGAAGGAGAGAGATTTATTGCCATCTTAGAAATTTTCTGTGTTGGTTCTGATAATATTTCAGCTTAAATCTTCCCTATGTTCTTCAGTTGCCCAACTGGGCTGTCTTTGCCCTGTCTTAACCATCAGGTTTGGGGTCAGTGAGATTCCTGAAGATAGTCTGTGCAATTCCTCAACTAGAAGCTGTCTGATATTGTCAATCATAGAATCACTGAGTCCAAATCCCTACTCCTCACAGGACTACCTAAAACCAAACCATATGATTGTCATCCAGACACTCCTTGAACTCTGACAGGCTTGGTGCCCTGATCACTTCCCTGGGGAGCCTGTTCCAGTGATCAGCCCTTTCCTGTGTTCAACCTGAACTTGCCCTGATGCAGCTTCACTGTGTTTGGGAAATTTCAGGGCGTTTGGGGACCATGTTGAGGGGCATCTCTTGTAGTGTTCTTGACCATAGGATGCTATCCAAGATTTAAATCTGTAAAGATTAGTGTGGGGGTGTGACTGATCTCTCTCCTTTATTGCCAGTTGAGGAATGCAGTATTCTGTACCCAAAAGTCCATCTTCTCCCAGGGCTGCTACATGCAACACAGGCTTAACTTGTCAGGGAAGATCTGCTCTATCTTCCTGGCTGTCAGTAATCACCCCTTTATTTCACACTTGCTTTAGCAGAGCATTCAGGAAGATCTGCTCCATGATCTTCCCAGGCACAGAGATGAAGCTGACAGGTTGGTAGTTCCCAGGGTCTTCCTTTCTCCCCTTTTTATAAATGGGTACATTTTTTCCCTTTTCCACTCACCAGGAACTTCATCTGACTGTCATGGCTCTTTAATTATCATTGGCAACTACATCAGCCAATTTCTTCAGGACTCTGGGATGCAATCTTATCAGGTCCCATAGACGTACATATATTCAGGGTCCTCAGGGATTATCACTTAAACTTATTTTTTTAATCTATGATATTACTTCTTTATATTGTATTTATAATGAAAAAAACCAGGACATTCCATCACCTTTATCTGTCTTAAGATTGTTCAATTATCTTTCAGTTTTCCAGAAAATACTCTGTTTTACCTATAACCAGGAGCCTGCAGCGTTCTGAATCCAAGTAGAAGCTTAAGTTTCTCACACTTATGCCTAACAAAAAAGCAATATTTTTCCATTAATAAAAATAATATATATAATTTTAAAAATGCTGTAGGAATATTTGTCCCCCCCCCCAAGAATTTATCTAAATAACTTGAAAGACTGAAGTCCTAGTCTACCAAAGAAATGCATTCTTCTCATTGCAAGATGAATAGTGAATCACAGAATCACCAAGGCTGGAAAAGACCTTTCAGATTATCAGGCCCAACCTATGACCAACACCCCCACATCTCCAGGCCATGGCACTAAGTGCCACCTCCAGCCTTTCCTTGAACACATCCAGGGATGGTGCCTCCACCACTGCCCTGGGCAGTCCATTCCAATGTCTGATCACTGTCTCCGTGAGGAATCCATATAACTGCTGTTGCTCCTCATGCATATTTTAAAATGTAAATGTGCAAATTCATATTGCTGTTTAATATGCTTTTAAATGTGATTATGAACTGTGTACGTGTACTCCAAAAGTAAAGGAAGCTAGAAAGAAAATGGACCAAGCTGCTAATCACTGTTCATATGCAAAGGTCTCTATTGTTTTTATTACCTACCTACCTTTGGGTAACTTAGGTGATTAGCTATTACATAAAAGATAATGACAGAAGAAAGCAACACAGAGATTTACATTTGATGCATCCCTCGGGTCACTTTTTAGCCTTGGGATCCTTATTCTTCCTCTTCTATCTTCTTGCCATGAATCTCCCTGCTCTTGGCCCGGAGCTTGTTGACCTGTGACTCTGCAATGTCAGCCCGCTCCTCGGCTTCCTCCAGCTCGTGCTGGATCTTGCGGAACTTGGAGAGGTTGACGTTGGACAATTCCTCCTGTGTGGGAAGAGGGAAAACCAGAAGCAGTGTGTAAACATTTAGTATCTGAAAACTGGGCGGACAAAAATTTAAACACCTCAGCTGGGCAAGCAAGGCAATTTCAGGACAAAGACAATAAGCAGCTTGGGACGTGAACTGTGCCAGAAGATAAAAGAACATCAGAGTGTCAAAAAAGCCAGAACCACGTTACACTGCATGGTCTAAGCAGAGCTCATGGCAGACTCCTGCACAGACAGAACAGCTACTTCTACTTCCCAGTGTAGAGTAGGAAGGAGTAGAGGCTTAGAGCAAAATAAATATGGGTGAGGAAGGACAGTTCCTCCCCAAACTAGCAAGTGTTACTCTGACTTTCACCATTGTCTTACAGCAGCAAATGCAACAAAATAGTCAAGGTTTCAAAAGGCTGGACAGTAAAAAACACCACCACAGAATTCCACCTCCACCAGAAGAAGTCTGGCCTTGGTCACAGTGATACTTACAGCCTCCTCAGCTTGTCTCTTGTAGGATTTCACTTTCATTTGCAGCTTGTCCACCAGATCTTGGAGCCTGAGAACATTCTTACGGTCTTCCTCAGACTACAGAAAACAGCAAGTTATAGAAACCCTTGTTTGAATCTTTCTCTAGATTTCATAATTGTGAAACAGAAGCAGTAATATTCCTTGTAAAGCATTGCTGTCCAGAAGGACAGAGGTCAAAGTCCTGCTAATTGTATCACTGACTGAGGTATAGAAAGAAATACCTCTGGAAGGGAATGTGCCAACACTTTGACTTCTGAGAATAAGGGTGTGTCAACACAAAGAAGCCTTACCTGGTAGGTCAGCTCCTTCACCCTCCTCTCGTACTTGCGCACACCCTTCACGGCTTCAGCGCTGCGCTTCTGCTCAGCATCAACCTCCCCTTCCAGCTCCCGCACCTGCAACGAGAAGCCCATCTTTGGAGCTTCCCTGCTGGCTGCTGACCTCACATCTTCACTCACACACAAATCCAAGCCCTACACACCCTGGCCTCCAGCTTCTGGATTTGCTTCTTGCCGCCCTTCAGGGCCAGCTGCTCAGCCTCATCCAGACGGTGCTGCAGGTCCTTCACTGTCTGGTCCAGGTTCTTCTTCATCCTCTCCAGGTGGGCACTGGTGTCCTGCTCCTTCTTCAGCTCTTCTGCCATCATGGCTGCCTGGAGAGGCAAAAAGCCCAAGCCATTTTGGGAATGGAGACTTTTCAGAAGAAGGCACTCCTATAAAGCATTAAAAGACCCCCCCAGCTCACATCAGTGATGGCCTTCTTGGCCTTCTCTTCAGCATTACGGGCTTCCTGGATTGTGTCCTCCATTTCACTCTGAATTTGGGCAATGTCTGTTTCCAGCTTCTTCTTGGTGTTGATCAAGCTGGTGTTCTGTTCAAGAACATTAACAACATAATTTTGTTTATGTTAGCTTGTAATATCATAACAAGAACATTGCATAAATGTCAGGGTTTTTTTAATACAAATTGTGCCCTCAAGACAGATGGAATTTCGTCCTAAATGAGCTGTGGTAGCTGATACTTTCTCAGGTATGATGTACTTAAATATTTCAAGATAAAATCTTTCCTCACATTTTCTCAGTCAACAGAGAAGAAATGTAGATGTATAAAGAAAAAAGAAAATTTTTCCTTGCCCTTTTAAATCTAGTGGCAATAAGAAATTTAACTGGTGCTATAGGAGAATTAGAATTACATTGTTAAATGATGCTAATGACACTATTAGTCATACGTTACACTGACCTGGGTGTGGAGGAGCTGCACACGTTCCGTGGCATCCAGAAGCTCCTGCTCAGCCAACTTCCTCGACCGCTCCGTCTGCTCCAGGGCTGCTCTTAGTTCCTCAACTTCAGCTTGAAGCAGGTTTGCTCTGCGCTCCACCATGGCCACCTGCTCCTTCAGGTCCTCCTGAGTCCTCAGAGCATCATCCAGGTGTATCTGGGTATCCTGGAAAAAGGCAAGAGCAATTGCAGTGTGACTGTGTGTGCTTGGGTGCCAAAACTGTCAGGGGTGGCATTTGTCTGTCTGTAGCTTTGCTGAACAGACCTTGAGCACTCCCTGTGTGTTCCTCAGGTTCTTTTGTGCCTCTGCAGCCTGGCGGTTGGCGTGGCTGAGCTGGATCTCCATTTCATTCAGGTCTCCCTCCATCTTCTTCTTCAGCCTCAGGGCTTCATTCCTGCTCCTGATTTCAGCATCCAGGGTGCTCTGCATGGACTCCACAATTCGCAGGTGGTTTCTCTTCATCTGGTCAATCTCCTCATCTTTCTCTGCTATCTTCCTGTCAATCTCTGACTTCACTTGGTTGAGCTCAAGCTGGAGGCGCAGGATCTTCCCCTCTTCATGTTCCAGGGAAGCCTGAAAAAACCACACAAAATAGTTAATTGTATAAATAACACTGTCAGTAACTTTACTTGAACTTCCTTTTGAAGTATAATGCCCAGCATGAGATCTGACACTTGCAAGAAAGGAGAAGAAGAAAAAAGGGTTCCTGTGTATGCAAAGACTTTACTACTTTAATAATGAAAACCCCCTGCTTCCTTGGCCTGGAGTTGATTCTCTATGCATATAATTTCATAACCAGTATCTGAGACTGCTAAACTGTGTTGTAAGTGAGCACTTAAGAACAGAAAGCTGTACCTCAGCTTCCTCCAGGGAGGCTTGGAGTTCAGACTTCTCCTGCTCAATCTGCTTCTTGACTTTCTCCAGCTCATGAATCGCCTTTCCTCCCTCGGCAATCTGCTCCGTCAGGTCGGAAATCTCCTCTGTGGGAACCAAGACCAAGGGCCTGGTCAGGCACAGAGCCAGATGGGAAGGGCCCTGCCACACCAGGGTGACAGGCATCTCTGCAGAGCTGCAGGCACAGACCCGTGTGCAGCAGTGGGGAGAGCTGGAGAGTCAGAAAGCCCTGCCAGCAGCAGAGGGCCAGGGACTTACGCTGCAAGTTCTTGTTCTCGCGCTTGAGCGTCTCCAGGTGGTCCAAGGACTCCTCATAGGCATTCTTCATCTTGAACAGCTCGGTGCTGAGAGAGCGAGACTCCTTCTGGGAGGCTTCCAGCTCAGCCTGCGTCTCCTCATACTTCTGCTTCCACTCTGCCAGGATCTGGAGAGAAATGGGGCCTGAGTGTGCATGTGGCAGCCAGGAGGGGATGCCCTGCTCCCCAGCCCCACGCCTGCAGCCCAACACACCTTGTCAAAGTTCCTCTGCTTCTTATCCAGAGCTGCACAGGCAGCGTTTGAGCGCTCCACGTCAATCATCAAGTCCTCCACTTCATTCTGCAGCCTCTGCTTGGTCTTTTCCAGGGAAGCACATTTGGCATTGACGGCTTCAACGTGTTCCTCTGCATCCTGCAGCCGCTGTGCCAGCTTCTTCCTGGGAGGAGATAAGCAAAGCTCAGTTAGCACAGAGGAACCAGTGTGATTTGTACAAGAGCTTGCTTAACCATTTTGCAATCAGCAATTACAGAGTGAAAGGCTTCATTTGTGCTGTTCTTAGCCTTTGCCTTATACTAAAGCACCCTTCCCCAAGTCACTTCCATTACATGTTCTTCAGAATATGTTGGTGTGACTCTTCCAGTGACACCTTTGAATTTTCAGTCACCCCTGGCGTCTTCACATGCTCTCCCCACGTACTTGGCCTCCTCCAGCTCCTCGGTGCGCTGAATGGCGTCCGTCTCGTATTTGGTTCTCCACTGGGCCACTTCGCTGTTGGCCTTGGACAGGGCACGCTGCAGCTCCCCCTTGGCTTCCTGCTCCTCCTCATATTGTTCCCGGAGCAAGTCACAGTCGTGGCGAGCAGACTGCAAGGCGTGGGCCAGGGCGTTCTTGGCCTGCAGTAACAAGAGTGTTGGGACAATGATCAGAAATATCTTCAGAAATCTCTGGATGTATATGTTATTGGATGCTGGATTATGCTATGAAAAAATTACAACAGTGCATTGAATAAGGAAAGAAGACAATATTGACACAAAAAAAAAGTGGATAAATTCTGGAGCGTAGCTAATATGGAAAGACTTGCACTGAAGTACCTAATTGGGTTGTTTTTTTCTCTCTCATTGTCAGCATGAGTATTGGAAGCACCTCTTACAGACATGGACTCTGATGGTTAAGTCAGAATACAGAGAGCCTTCTCACCTTTATCTCTTCTTCCAGGTGCCTCTTGAGTTCCTCAATCTGCTGGGTAAATCCTTGCTTGCCTCTTGACAGCTGAGAAATCAGAGCATCCTTCTCCTCTACCTGGCGTGAAAATTCACCTGGGAAAGTTTGGAGATGCTCAAGCCTTTTATTGCCATCAGTATTGTGGACATTTAGGGCTGTAAAACTAGGCAGTTAGCAGAACATGCAGGGGAGACAAAGCATGTTGGACAGACCGTGTGCCCAAAAGGTCACCTCAGCATTACCTCTCTGATATTATCCATTTGCGCATCAGAGATGAGTCTGTCTCACCTGCTTCTGTCTGCAGACGAGCTCTTTGAGCATTGAGGTCATTGATCATGCGCTGATGCTCCTCTTCCTTTGTCTTAATCTCACTCAGCTGGTCTTCCAGAGTGCGACACATCTTCTCCAGGTTTGCCTAGAAAGCAAATGCATGCGTGGAAGGAACACTATCAAATTATATCACGACTAAATACAAAAGGCCTGTGTCTGATAGCACAGCGTAATCAAAAGGTTCAAAATCAGGTATCAGGTCACACGTGGCAGGGTGGTAACCTGACAGAAACTCCGTACCTTGGCCTTGGAGACAGACTCCATGTTACTGGCCAGGTCGTCAATCTCCATCTTCAGCTCGCTCTTCTCCTTCTCCAGCTTCTGCTTCACCCGTTGCAGGTTGTCGATCTGCTCCCCCAGCTCAGCTGTGCTGTCCGCGTGCTTCTTGCGCAGGGCGGCAGCCGTGGCTTCGTGCTGCAGCGTGGCCTCCTCCAGGTCACGGCGCATCTTCTGAAACTCTGCCTCGCGCTTCTTGTTCATATCAATCTGAGCTGCAGTAGCTCCTCCCGCTTCTTCCAGGCGCTCGCTGATCTCCTCGAGCTCCCTGGAGAGGTCAGCCCGATGCTTCTCTGCTTTGGCCCGAGAGGTTCGCTCGGCCTCAATTTCCTCCTCCAGTTCCTCAATACGAGCCTGGGGAACAGCAGCAACAACCCTTCACGCCCAGGCCCTCCTCCCACCTGACCCGACACTGGAGAGAGGGAGCAGAAGGAACAGACACTTGCCTGCAGCTCCTTGATCTTCTTCTGTAACTGCATGCCCAGGGCTTGCTCATCTTCGATTTTGCTCTGGATCTGGCTGATCTCAAAGTCTTTCCTTGGGGCAAAGCAAACCGTCTTAGTGCCGCAACAAAACCCCCCAAGGTCAAAACCAGCCCGGCCCTCAGGGCCCCACAGCCACACTTACTTCTTCAGTTTCTCATCCAGCTGCTGCTTATCATTTTCCAAATCCATTATGGAATCCTGGTTCATCTTCAGGTCTCCTTCAAGTTTCCTCTTAGCTCTCTCTAGGTCCATGCGCAGTTTCTTCTCCTGCTCCAGGGACCCTTCCAGCTACAACAAACAAGACCTTCAGTGCTCTGCCAGCCAGGTCTCACTCCACACCTGTGCTGTTCTTGCTGTGTGTCTGTGTGCTTACATCGTCCACTTGCTGCTCCAGCTTTGTCTTAGCTTTGGTCAGAGTGTTGACTTTGTCCTCTTCTGCCTGCAGGTCATCCAGCGTCTGCTGATGGGCCTCTTGGAGGGCTTTCTTCTCTTTTGTCAGCTTGGCAATGGTCTCGTCCAGGGCTGCCATCTCCTCTGTGAGGTTTTTCACCTTTGAGAAGAAGGGAGCAAGTGCAGATTAAATATGTTGTTTAAAACTTTATGCTGTACAACAAAAGAGATGTGTTTTCTGGAGTGAGAGTGACATCTTCTGCCTCAGACCTTGTTTTCGGTGGCATGCTTTTCCTTCTCAACCTTGGCCAGTGTTAGCTCAAGGTCATCAATATCTTTCTTCAGCTCTGAGCATTCATCCTCCAGTTTCCTCTTCTTGGCTGTCAGATCAGCATTAATTTCCTCCTCCTCCTCAGCCCTTTCAGTCACCTCTTTAATTTTGGCTTCCAGCTGGATTTTGGTTTTGATGAGCTGGTCACACCTTTCCTCAGCATCAGCCAAAGCATCAGCTTCCTGGAAGAGAAAATCAGTTTTGTTTTCTAATCTCAAGTTTTAGCAAGACCTTTGTAGAAAACAGGTGTTTCCTGCTGGGGGAAAAAAAAAAAAAAAAAAGAAAAAAGAAAAGAAAAAAAAAAAAAGGATAATGAGTTTTACACAACCTGTTTTAAATCAGAGTAGGCCATTCAGTGTTATCTTCCTCTCATTAAATATTCTTACTTGCTGTATTTTTTATAAGATTTCTTTTTGATGTGTTTTTTTTTACAAAGGATTTTGATTACTTTCCCTGAAACGTGCTAAGTGAACATTATCGGGCACAGATATTTTTGTTCTACCTCTGTAAAAGCTTTACTTGACCAGACATAGTCAGAATTATTTTTCTCTGTGTCAAATACATTGGTACATAATCTAGATGCAATTGGTGGTTTCCATTTGAATCTAACTTTATTCTGAAGCTATGAAGTAGACACTCTTCCTGATCTTAAGATCTTCCAAAGGATATTGTATACATGGATAGGGTAGACAGAATGTTGAGGGCATTTGTGTCTTCCTGGAATAGCAGCTGCAGGAGGACATGAGATACCACAGATCGCAATAAACGACATAAGGCTCTTTTATTTAGGCAGCTCATTAAAAACTGAGTATTTAGTCAACTGAATTGCTCTCTTGACTCTCTTAACTGTAAGTAATAAAACTATAGTTGAACTTACATTGTGAGCTTGCATGGAGACACATACCTATAGGTATAGAGACTTAAAAGATCACTCCCAAGTTAGAACCTCATATTACAATGTTCAGTAGTCTGAATTTTTCTTTTAGTCATTCAGATTAAAATATTTTCTAAGGCAATTTAGTGTTCAATGTGAGCGTTCCATGCTATGAGACAGGATTAAGACCTTACTTATTTTTCCCTGGAATCCATATACTAGTAATACTCACTGCCTGCACTTGGAGCTGCAGGTCATTTTTCTCCTGCACCAGTTTCACCATTTTCTCCTCCAGCTCCTTCCTCTTGGCCTCAGACTTTGCAAGCTCCTCCTTGGTCTTCTCAAACTCCTCCTTCATGTTGGCCATCTCCTTCTCAGACTCTGCACTCTTCAGCAAGGGCTTGATCTTGAAGAACAGCTTCATCCAGGGCCAGTGCTTGACGTTCATGAAGGACCGAACATTGTACTGGATGCAGAAGATGGACTCCCTGAAGCAGAAAATATACATCAAATATTTTCAGTATAACCAGTGTCAACACTTTCCTCCAAGCACAGTGACTTTAACAGAAGATGAGGAATGTCTACCTCCTCTCCACCATTCTCTGGTACTCCACTCTCATCAGGTAACCCCTGCACATGGCCTGTGTGCGGGTGATGAGCTGTGCCAGCTTCTCATCCCTCATCTCCTCCAGGAGCCCCAGCAACCCAGCTTTGAAGAACACCTGGAGAGAGGGAGTGTTGCAGCAGGTCACTGACAGGCAGAGCAAGGCACAGGCACAGGGTGAGTGAGTCAAGGAGGGTTTGTACCTTGGTGTGTCCAAATTTGTACTGGGTGTGATCCACATCAATTGACCCAAGAAGCTTCTCAGAAGCCTTCTTGCTATCAATGAACTGTCCCTCTGGGATGGCACTGGCATTAAGCACCTTGTATCTGAGGAATGAGCAGAAATAGGAACAAAGACAATCTCAAGTCGTAAGGTTATATGATTTATTGAAATTAACATCAGTCTTTGCAGTAGAATGAGGCTGAGGAAGTTGGAATTCCAGCCCTTCTTTAGAGATACAGTTGTAATGAAGTTCTAATCTGATAGCAAAATTAAGGACCTCTTACTATCTATTGCTGAGCAGTCATAGATGAAAAGAGGATTTTAATCTCCAACTATGCTGTTGAGAAGAAAGCATCTTCCCCTGAAACTTGCAGCTGAACTAGCCAAAGCTCTGTCTGAGTTTGCAATTTTTGTCTGAGAAAGTGTTGTAAGCACATCCCAATCTGTGGTTTTACATCTTGTAATCCCTGGCTGGTGTAGTTCTATTGTACTTTCATACTTAGAGGCACTGCAACGTTCAGTTGTGTGATGAACAGCAATCAGTGAGGAGACCTGACTTATCTCTTCATTTCTCAACAATTTCTCTTCTGCTAGACATACGTGTTGCCTTTGGTTATACATTCCAGGATTTCCCCCTTCTTTCAGTTATCATCAGAGTCAGTATTAAAAAATAACCACAAACATTAACATAGTGAATATGTACAACTTAAGCAATAAACGCAGAATGGAGGCCAGAAAGGAGACTGACCTCTGTTTGAAGTCTGCATAGAGGATTCTACTGGGGAATCCCTTCCTGCAAATTCTGATCCCTTCCAGCACTCCGTTGCACCGCAGCTGGTGCAGCACCAGCTCATGCTCCATGGCACCTAAGCAAAAAAAAGACAAATATTTGATACTTCATGATAAATGGCTGCGTCGTGCTATTTGTTTCCTTCTACTTGAGATTCTTACCAGGTGTTTTTGTTTCATTGGGGATGATACAGCGCACAAAATGGGGATGAGTGCTCCGTAGGTTGGTCATCAGCTTGTTTAAGTTCTCCTGTGGGTTCACAAGCAAAAAATTTTTATTAACAAATGGTACCTCTGCAGTTATACTGTCAGATGTGAGAAAAGTGTTGGAGAGCAATAGTGGATTTATTATTCCCATCTCTAGCCATCCTAATTTTAGTTTTCTTCTATGTTTCGGTCTTGAGCATGAGAGGAAGTCACAGAACTATGTAATGTGTTTTCATGAGACTGAGGGATGCCACTAAGACAACACCTATGGAGGGTGGTGTCCAAGCTCACAAGTTCATAGCAAGAGGCATAATTCTGAGTGAAGGTGTTTCTTTTAATCACCGGGGTTTCACTCTGTGAAAAACACTGATTGCCAATGGGAACAGAAACATAACCAAAAATAGGACAAAAGGGAAGAGGAGTAAGGGCTGAGTTTGCAGAGAAGGCTGAGAAAGGGAAAATTCATGGTATTAGGTGCTCCTTGTGAAGATATATTTGACAAAGGTTGCACAGGGGAAACTAGAAGGACTCCCTGTTCAGTGAGAATGGGAGTCACAAGATGTAGAGAAAAGGTATGAGTGGCAGGTCCTACAGCACCTCTTTCTTGAAGTGTTTTTAAAAGCAAACCCATGAACTATCTCTGATTTTAGCAATAATTTTTACTCTTTTAGGTAAACTAAAAGTTCTTAGTTCAGTCCTGGTTTGGAGCAGGGGCAAAGCTACTCAGAAAAATACCTATTTCATGTTGTGTAAAACTGTTCAGGATGCCAGATAGTAGCCAGATGCCACAGATACTGAAACGAGAGTGTGTCCATCTGCCATAAACTCTGGTCATTGGTGGAAAGGTAACTGGCCTTGCCATTTCCCTGTTACCTTGTATTCATACGTAAATTAACATGCAAAAAGTTGTGTTATGTATTAACATGTGCAAATGCACATCCATTTATATGTGCTGATCCAGGCTCGAGATTCCCTGAGGCAGGTAGTCAGATCCACCATTTTCTTCCTACAGTCAGAGGGAGAGGGGGAAGAGCTTGATCCTACCAGCCAGGGTATTCATGAATAAATGAAGCTGTAGCCTGACCTAAGTACTTCTTCTGACATTCAAAGGCAAGATCAAGATATATCTTCCTCAGCTCACTTGCAATCAGCTCTTTTATGAATAAGTAAAGAGATGTTTTTGATGCAGAAGAGCATTAGTAGGCCTTGTTGGAGTTAGTGGGGGGTGGGGGGTTGTGAATACCTACTGTACTTACTCTGAAAAGAGCTGATACAGTCTGGAAAGAAGAACCCTTCTTCTTGCCTCCCTTCTTGCCACCACCACCACCACCACTGGCCTCTGAAACACCAACAATAATTATGGTTTTGCGACTTTGATTTGTAGAATTTTTCGGTATGAGACTGCAAGAACCTTGATCATACGTGTCAGTCAGGCTGAGAAAGGAACCTGGATTGCAGTGGGAACCGAGTCAACAGTTAATCTAAAGGAACACAGGACCAAAGGTTGTGATAATCCAAGGGATTGCCATGGCTGAGTGGAAGGCCTGAAGCACATTTGATCTTTTCCATTATTAATAAATTCAAGCCATGGGAGACTCTGCACAATATCTAGTTTCTTTAGAACACTCCAGCTGGTATTTATGGTGGATATTTAAAAAAAAAAAAAAGGCAAATATGAATTTCACAGAACTGACCTGCCTCTCCTCCAGCAGAGGCAAAGAGTAAGGCCAATGTCTTTAGGGATGATTTCTGGTATAGCCCCACAACAGTTTCATTCAGGGGGTCCTTGTTCTTGTCCAGCCAGCCAGAGATGTTGTAGTCCACTGTGCCAGCATAGTGCACCAGAGAGAAGTGGGCCTCAGCCTTGCCTTTTCCAGGCTTGGGCTTCTGGAAGTTGTTGGACTTGCCCAGGTGCTGGTCATAGAGCTTGTTCTTGAAAGAGGTGTCAGTTGCCTTGGGGAACATGCACTCCTCTTCCAGGATGGAGAAGATGCCCATGGGCTGGGAGAAAGAGCAACATGTGAAGGAGAAAATAGCTTTCTGAGTAGGACAATTTTCATGCTCTCAGGGATTGTTGTGCTCAACAAACCAAATCGTATTTACAATATCACATCCACCCTTTCAAGCTACATTTATAAATATATAAAAAATAATGCATTTCTTAAAATATTAAAGATTGTGAATTATATTAATACCTTCTCAATGAGCTCAATGCAGGCAGCCAGGTCCATCCCAAAATCAATGAACTCCCATTCAATTCCTTCTTTCTTGTACTCCTCCTGCTCCAGCACGAACATGTGGTGGTTGAAAAACTGTTGCAGTTTCTCATTGGTGAAGTTGATGCACAGCTGCTCCAGGCTGTTGAACTGTAGAATTACAAGGAGAGATTACTATTAATGTAAATATAGAAAGCTAGGGATAAAGAACAGTTCTGGGGGTTTTTGTATCAAATCGCAGGAGGATCTGTGAGTGTTGTCTCTGTGCTCAGCTAGGAGTTGGGAACTGATATCAGGGTGTGTCTTTTGTCAGGCTAAGCTACTTTAATATTTCAAACTTGTCAGTTTTGATTTCTACTAGACTGGGCTAATTAATTCACAGGAGAGTCCACAGTACAACAGTTTACTGAACATTTCCAAATGCTGATTTCAAGGCAAGTCCCAAGCTTTCTAAGCACAAATTCTGTCCATGAAACTGGTGTCTTTGCTTTAGGTACCAAATGTCATGCTATTCTACTGTTTGTAATAATTATTTTTTTAAAAAAGATGTATTTATGGATTTCTATTGGCATATGTGCAACAGAAAAATGTGTGCCTAATTAAAAACCTGTGGGAATGATGATGCTTTAGGTGCAATATGAAAGGATTAAACAATTTCTGAAAAACAAAACAAAACAAAAACAAAGAAGATGAAGAAAAAAAATAGAATCTTTCCTTCTAAAAGCCTAGCAATAAAACACTGTTCCTTACATCAAAGATCTCAAAGCCAGCAATGTCCAGGACACCAATGAAGTACTGTCTGGGCTGCTTGGTATCCAGCTGCTGGTTGATACGAACAACCATCCACAGGAACATCTTCTCAAACACAGCCTTTGCCAGAGCACCCACTGAATTGTATACCTAAAATAAAGAACAGAAAACTTGCAGTTATCTTGCAGAACAAGAGGAAGTCCAGAGGATTCGTCAACAAAACAGGGATTTTAGTTACCTGCTGCACAGTTTGCCCCTTGGTCACATATTCATTCCCCACCTTGACTCGGGGGTAGCAGAGAGCCTTGAGCAGGTCTGCTGAGTTCAGACCCATCAGGTAGGCAGCCTTGTCAGCAACTAAAGACCAAAAAAAACCAGTTAAGGTACCAGCAGACATCCTTGTTCCTTTCAAATAAGCATTAAATGTCAATTCTAGTAAAGATAACATTAATTAAGATAAAAAAATAAGGTATTTGTAGCTTATCATAGGCAACACTCCCCAGTAATTTGGGGCCAATTCTGTTGGCTACTTTTTCTTCACCTATTCTTAGTTTGGTTTTAATTTTGAATGAAAAATCAGTTTAGAGACATTTAGGCTGGCAGACTTATCTATATGAATTGCTGACTAAGGATAGGTAAGCCTGGGGTAATGATCAGGCTGCAGACCATTGCAGATCCTCACAAAGACAACTGCAGTGCAATTTCTTTTGGTGACTTGTGGCAGGTTAACTCTAAAGACACAATACTTAAGTATGTTGCATAAGTGCCAATTTTGCCTTTATGATTCTACAAAAGAAATATTTGAAATTAAAAGCTATTTTTAGAAGTGCATCCTCAGACAAAAAGTTTGACATTTTACCTTCTCCTATTGCTTTTACTATTTAATTCAAAGTGTGCCAGCAGGCACAGTATGTCAAATTATTTGTTCAATACCTATATAATGCATATGAAATAATGATTGAAAAGGTCAGCAGATTACTGCATTAATATTGGACATGATCTAACAATCTGAAATTGTGTGTAGAGATATTTATGCTAGAAATTGGTGAAAAAGATAGAGAAGTCCTGGAATAGATGCATGTTTTCCTCAATGCTTTCAAAAGCAGAGAAAAAAAAAAGAATGATTGCACAGCAAGTAGAGTCCACAAGAAGAGCAGAAAATGAGCTTCCATAGTTCTCTATCAGCTTTATGAACAAATATAACTAGTAAAGCAAAAAATTACTTTGTCACATAGAAATTTGTCCACAGGTTCAGAGTAATCCTTAGAAGAAAATTACAATGTCTGTGCAACAGAACTGATTTCAGAGGGATCAGTTTATGTGGACTGCTTCCAAGATTTGGTCAGGGAAACACCATCACTTAAGTAAAGTGACAGTTATTATTTGTAGCCTCTTTTGCATTTACTGTTCATCATTATCAGATTCATTGCCATTGCATTCCTTACAGTCATTTGCACTTCTGGCTCAACTTTTCTAAAAAATAACCTAAACCACACACACTAAACTATCAACTCTAGGAAAAAACCAGACTCCTTCATAGAGTAAATTTATGATATGTGCAAATAACTCTGGCTTTGTGGAAATACTTCCATGAACTTTTAAAAGAATGCACCTGGGAATGATTCTAGGCAGTACCAAGGTGATAGGCACACTCTAGATATCTGTTTTTCATGCAAAAGTCCTGGAGATGTGCTGAGACTACAAAAAATGTGAAACATATCAGCCACAGCAGCAGTATTAACTGATGCTCTATTTTAACCCCCCATGTCAAATGAAGCAGCAAAATGCTGTCAGTTCAGGTATGAAATGTGGGATTTGAAGCAGAGCAGCTTTGTCACCAGCACACAAAACCATTAAGAGGTGGCTACAGCTGATGGAAAATGATAGTAGCTGCCTGGGTAGACAAACTTCAGGCACTGAGCAGAGTGGCTCCCAGTTCTGTGCCAGGTCTGGGAAGCTGCCATTCACCTTGGCAGCAAAGCAGCTTTTCTGCTGCCTGACTCCTGTCGTGCCAGCCAGTGGAAGCAGGTTTAGGATTCACTGGACCTTCTGCTTTGCTTAGCTCAAAATAACCTGCATCTGCCAATGAGCCTTGTTCTTGCAGCACAGTCCTCTGGTTAGGACATGCTGAAGTTCTAGAGCACACCTGGGAACTGGGTCAATGTCTGTGACCCTGAGTGGTTGCCTGTACCCGTGGGTGCTCTGGTGTCTGCTGTGCTGCGGTGCGTATCGCGCCGGTACCTTCTGTGCCATCAGGCTCTGCCTGCTCCTCACGCTGCTTCTGCTTGAACTTCAGGTTGCCATAGTGCATGACAGCCCCTGTCAGCTTATAGATGGCTGTTTTCTCATCAGCAGTGAAGCCCAGGATGTCAATGGCACTCTGAGAAAAGAATCATGAGAGGGAGGGCCAGGCCCATGAAAGGTCAGAGCCCGCCTAAGAAAACCCGTGTGCGTTACTTACATCTGTGGCCATCAGCTCCTCCTGGTCGTTAATGCTGGGAACTGTGATCTCACCTTGACTCACGTACTGATAGTCATATGGGTTGGTGGTGATCAGTAGCATCTCTGAAAGGAAGGGCAAAACACATCCAGATGAAATGCAATTGGCACCTAAAGGAATGAGATGTGGTTCCATGGCCCTTGTCTGCAGGGGTTAGTGGTGTTTCCTACCAATTAGCTCGGGCTTCTTGTTGGACATGATCTGGTAAAAGATGTGGTAGCTTCTTTCTGCCTTGAGCTGGAAAGTGACTCTGGACTTCTCCAGCAGATCTGGCAAGGAAGGTAGGACAGAGTTAGGACAAGAGCTGTGGAAGGCTGGAAGGAAAGGGATCAGGCCAGGAAGGTCACTTACAGGTTTCAATGTCAGCAGAGGCCAGTTTCCCTGTGGCACCAAAATGGATTCTGATGAATTTGCCCTGAAAGAAGAAGAAGAGTTGATTGAGATCCATTTTGCCAATCGTGACTGCAAGCATATTTGAGTCAGTGTGCTGAGAAGAGAAGAGCAGTTTGTCCCAGGCAGCTACTCACAAAGCGTGAGGAGTTGTCGTTCCTCACGGTCTTGGCGTTCCCAAAGGCCTCCAGCAGCGGGTTGGCGCTGATGATTTGATCCTCAAGCGTCCCCTAAACCAGAAACCTTCTTGTGATGATACAGCTCCTCGATAACACTGGTAGTTGCAGGCTCCTGCCCCTAGGACCTCACCTGCATTTTGCCTGTTGGCTGCTGCTCCTCCTTCTTCTTATCCCCACTGGCTGCAATTGTTGCAAAGTACTGGATGACACGCTTGGTGTTCACAGTCTTCCCTGCACCGGATTCTCCGCTGTCAAAGGCAAGAGAAGCAGAGAGCGTGTGGTCAGGCAGGAGATCCCCTGGCCCTGGGCAGCCCCACAGGGACCTGAGCAGGGATCTACGTACGTGATCAGGATCGACTGGTTCTCGCGATCTGTGGAGGAGGCAGAGATACAGGACTTAAAACTCAATTTACAAATCAGAAAGAGTGAAACAAAGTCAGGTAAATTTAAAGTTATCAAACCGATGCTGTCAACTCAACTTAAAAAGCTGGCCAACCAACCAATCTATACCACACCTCACTTACTGCAGGTGTGTCTTTCTTTAAAATATTAGAAAAAAACTATGTGTAGGTAGTACCATGTTCAATAGCAGGCAAGCATCAGAACAATGACAGCTTTGAAAAAATCTCTTCGTACTGCTGAGATGGGGTCTGCCTTCAGAGCATGTCATGGTACAATCCTGCTGAGACAGATGGAGCCACTCACCAGTCAGCATGAACTGATAGGCGTTGTCAGAGATGGAGAAGATGTGTGGAGGGGCCTCCTGGCGCTTCTTGCCTCGGTAGGCCAACACCACCTCCGGGTTGTACACCGGCAGCCACTTGTAGGGGTTGACGGTGACACAGAAGAGACCCGAGTAGGTCTGGAGGAAGGGAGACAGCACGTTGGCTTCCCCTGAGCCTGGCAGAGCCGTTCCTGCTGCCTGCCCAAAGGAAGGCTGCTGCTGGTACTTACGTAGATCATCCAGGCTGCATAACGCTCTTTGAGGTTGTACAGCACAGCAGGTTCATGGAGGTGGGTCATCATGGCCATGTCCTCGATTTTATCATACTTGGGGGGGTTCATGGAGAAGATCTGATCGTCTTTGACGGTCAAGGTCTGTCAGAAGAAAGAAAGTTCCATGCATGCCAGCTAAGATCTCATTGTGGGAATTTAACGCTCCTTGTAAATCCTGCAGTTTACCTACCTCTCCCCCTTCAGTCTTGACAGTGACCTTCCCTGATTCCCTGCTCTGGATTGTGCTTTTCACATAGGATTCCTTTGCATGTACCACAAAGACAGATGACTTGGCATCAAAAGGCTTGTTTTGGGCCTCGATTCTCTCCTTCTCTGACTTCCGGAGGTAAGGAGCTGCCTCCCCAAAGATGGCCATCTCAGCGTCTGATGACATGGCTGCAGTTTATTGAGTGCACCACAGCACAGGACTGAAGTGGAGAGACATACACAGTGGTCACTCAAGAAGGAATGCCCTTCTACCACACACCTGAGACTCTAATGTTCTGCTCTGCCTAATCTTATGGTCTCCCTAACTTTCTTATCACTTTTCACACTAGATATCCTTTAATTTATTTAGATCCTAAAGAAAATATGTCTCTTTGATTTAGATTATTTTAACTTTCTCTCCCTTATTCCATTTTACAAGCTAGGTTCTTTTGACCAAGTAAAGTTTCTGTAGGCTTTACAGGAAAATTTGATTAACTGGCACAATTTAAAAGGTTCTATACGAAGCAGCAGAGATACCAAGGGAAGTCATCTTATGAAAATTATGAAAGCCCACCTATAGTCTTTCTCTTCTGCACACTATAGACCATGTAATTGGTATCAACTGTAGAGGTGGAGGACATAAAAAAAAGGTGTGGAGTAGGCAGAAGTAAAGGTGTAAATAGTCTATGCAAAGATGTGTCCTCAGAAATTAGAATTTTAGCTTCTCCAGTTGTTCTGCCTTTTCCAGTTCACGCTGATCCTTTCAGACTAATTTGTACCAAAGGGGAAATCTTCTCAACAAAAATCTCTCAGAGGGATCTGACAAAATCTTAACTATACATTTTCTGTTCCTTCACCTCCTCTTTCCTGGATTTCTGTTTACAGGCAATCTTCTGTTAACAGTCCTGGGTGGCAAGAGGTCAACTATTTCCCAGAAGGTACCAAACAAACATGTTCAACCCAGTTAAGAAAGGAAATTTGGAATTGCACTGCATTAGTATGCACAGATATAAAGGGTATGGAAAGTGCCCATCCAGCTGCACAAAGGAAAATAATAATCTTGGAGAGTCTATTTCTATGGAGTAGGTAAATCAGAGTCTTACCTCTTGTGATGCCAGCTGGCTCTCAGGCTGGAAGCTGGACAACACTGAAAAACAGAAATTACAACATGCTGCTTATTTTTGCACAGAATCCAAATATAAAAATATGCCAGTGACTCGAAAGCAGAAAGAAAATATCTATTTATACAGACAATCCTTTGAGGAAAGCAGGTCCACAGGCAGCAGAAAAGCAGTGGGATTCTGCCAGTACCCAGCTCACCACACTTTTACCTTGAAGCTTTCTCTGGAGACAGAACAGACTTGTCCTACCAGCACTTTTATAGGTTCTGGTCTGCACATACAACTCCCTCCTCCTCTTTCTTAGGTCAAAAAATTTTTGGCAAAGTATTGTTTGGCAAACTTGACTGAGTGCATGATTCCCATTCGTGCTTGTGGATATATTTAGAAATATATGAAGTCTTACTAGCTATGTGAATAAATCTACTATAAATATTTTGACTAGGAATCTGAAAGGAGGAAGTGCTGTCCAGCAAACAGAGCAGGACACTGGGACTTGGAATTGTTGGCTTCTCCTAAATCTGAATTGCTGATTGACATATAAGATTTGTGTGTCTCAGGACTCAGCAGCAGGCCTGCTGAGAAGGGCTACTATTACAAAGAGCTTCAGAGAGATTCTGTTTTGCAATATGATGGACATAAAGAACAGGAACAATCTAATTCCAGAAGTTCAGACAATCAGATCTTACTTGTGTTATTGCACCTATTTACAACTCCTTATCTTTTTGCTGGCTACTTTCAAAAGATCAGAGAAGACTTTTTATCCCTCTTGATTCAGACATTTAATTACTTTTTTTTTTTTTTTACCTTCTGGAATATTGCCAATTGACTGTGCTTTGAAACTGGGTTTTATAGATATTGTTTCACTGTTCCCTGTATCTGCCTGTGCTGGTTTGCTCAGATGTGTGTCTAGCAGAGTGGTCAGTGGTGTCAGATTAGCAGTGATTCTTGGCATTTTGCATCCTCTGTCTTTTAGGTTCCTTGCTTTAATTTACCCGTTTGCTGCTGTTGCAGCCACCTTGGACAGTGGCTGCAATTACTGAACTTAAGGGTTTAGATCACAAACACAGCTTCTCCAGCCTTCCCAAGCAAAACCACAAACTCCACAGAAATTGAGATAACTCCTGGGAGGGTCTTGACATGTCTCAACTCTGGATGTAGACATGACTTTTTTTTCCCCCATAGCAACCTAGTGCAAACGCTGGGTATTGCAGGTAGATTTATTCTGCCAGAAGCCTCCTTCAACAGAAAATAGTAACAAAAGTAACCTAAACCTCACCCTAACTGTGTCAAACAGGAAGTTTTTGCTTCATATGAAAACACCCTGTCATTTCTAAAGCAAACAAATAAGAATCATTAGTTTATGTGAAATTCACAAAGGTTTTGGATGCTGTTTACACAGAGGAAGAAGAGATTGACACATTCTGATACATTGTGACTTAAGACAGACACATTCTTTGTAGAAAACAAACCAGTTTATTTATTTTAAGTTCTTCCATGGAGCTAGGTTGAAGTTCTGTGCCATGTTCTGAAAGCTGACAGTCTCCCTCAAATGTCTGGGAGGTAAAGCTCTGCCAGAAGGGTCAGAGGTGATGACTGGTCCTCTCGACTCGCTGCCTTAAAGAACTTTTGCATGTTTCAAGCACTGCCCGTGCAACATCTGAGAACAAGCATTGCTTTGTGAGACTGCCCATGTCTTTCTGAACAGTAGAGATTTTGTATTTGCTGTATGAAAAAGAATATTGAGCACTTGTAGAAATGTCATTGAAGAAAATGGAAAGGTATTGTTTATCCTCTACCACGCAAACCAGGATAAAGGGAGAGAAAGGAAGGATAGGTTTTCACCTCTTCTTGTAATGCATTATGTAATTATTTCACAAAGAACACACTTGACTTTTCTTTATGTAATGCATGAAATTAGCCCCAAGTTGGATGTGTAGTTTTCAGATAGACTTGTCTCTGAGTGTAGATATAATGACTTCCAAGGTGTGCAGGAAGTGAAAGCTTTGCAGCTGAAATCTCTCATCCTGTTAATTCTGATTAAGGCTCCTCATCCTGGCAATATCTGCTTTTACAGGCATTACTGTGTTTATGTGTCTAGTAGTAGCTGCAGAATGATTCTTTATATCTCAGCTTCCTACTTGGGTCCTCTGCACATGTTAATTAAAGAGGATGACTTGGATTCCAGTCCACTGCTTCAAAGATCACACTTGCAGTAGATCATCCTCCCTGTCAATGTGAGGTCTTGTGTTGGGTTTCACCTCCCAGGGCAAGGGGAATCAATGGCAACAGATTTGAGAGGAATTGACAAATGACTTGCATTTCTGTTTCCCCGTGTCTTTAATTTCCCTTGCTAGAAACCTGGTAAGAAAAGATCACCTTCTACAGTGCACAGCTTTCATCTGTCTAGCTCAGGAAATAGCACTTCACATAAATTCATCCCTCTGTGTTCCTCAGTGGTTGGTACTGGGACCTGCAGGAAAGCTGGGGAGGGTCTGTTTACAAGGGCATGGAGTCATAGGACAAGGAGCAATGGCTTTGAACTGGAAGAGAGGAGATTTAGGCTGGACATTAGGAAGAAATTCTTTGCTGTGAGGGTGGTGAGACACCGGCCCAGGTTGCCCAGGGAAGCTGTGGAAGCCCCATCCCTGGAGGTGTTGAAAGGCAGGCTGGGAAGGCCTTTGAGCAACCTGGCCTGGTGGGAGGTGTCCCTGCCCATGCAGGGGGGTTGGAACTAGATTATCTTGAAGGTCCCTTCCAACCCAAACCATTCTGTGATTCTAGGATTGCTTGCAGTAATCTCCATAATCTTTAATGTCTAGAAAAGAAATTAAAAAGCAGTTTACTATTACAAAAAAGTGAAAGTTTAATGTTCCATGAATTTTCTAAATAATATTTCATGTTTGTGATGTTCTCATGCTCCCATTAGAGTCAGTCAGTTTTTACATAATTTGTTCAGCTGGGCTGGTACAGTGTCCACATGCATTTCAGCCACTTCCTGATGTTTTCATTTTGGTTAAATTTTTTTCTCTTCTGGATGGAAAAAAGATTCGTAAACACAAATGTCTGATGGTTCAACTTCTCCTCTGATTGACTGTAGATGTGGGTTCCATGCTACTGGCCAAGTCATTGACCTTTCTCCTTTGCCAAGTTCTGCCTGACACTTTGCAGGTTTATATTCCCCAAATTCATCTCTCTGCAGTAGAAAATGAATAATAACTTCATAGAATGACAGAAGTGTTGGTGATAAAGGACCTCTGAAGGTCCCTGGTCCTGTTACCAAGTCAGGAAAACATCTCACCTCTCTCAAAAAATCTCTTGCTGTTGTACACTATCCTCTTCCTGAAAAACAATGTCCAGGCTGAACTTTCCAAGTCTTTTCTTGTTTTCTATCATCTGATACTAATAAGAAGTTTGTCTTCACTTTTTTAATGGCATGTCCAGTAGGTAGAAACTGCTATACCAATCCCCAGCCTCTTTACTAGACTCAACTTGTAGGTTGTGTGTACTGACCAGCTGGGGAGCCTACCACTGCACTGCCCAGTTTCTCCACATCCTTTTTGATAAAGGGAAAAAAAAATAACTTCCTTCAGTCTGATGGTGACATTCTTCCTCATGTAGCTTAGTAAGAGCAAACTGCTTCTCCCCAACACTTCCCAGACTCGACTTCTTCATTCCTGACTCCTCTGCCCCTGCCTCCAGCTGGTGCACTGGAAAAGGAGGGTAGCAGACAGTCCATAACAGTTCCTCTCTGATGCTCCTACTTCTTCATACTTTTCCCCTACTCCAGCATGGGCTCTCATGGGCTGCAGTTCCTTCAGGAAATTTCCACTTGCTCCAGAGTGGGGTCCTTCATGAGCTGCAGTGTGGATATCTGCCTCACCATGGCCCTCTCCATGGGCTGCAGGGGAGTCTCTGTCCAATGCCTGGAGCAGGTCCTTCCCCTCCTTCTTCTCTAACCTTAGAGAACACAGGATCAAAAGGATCAAATGCCTTCTAAGGTCAAATTGAACAACAGACACTGCTCTTTCCCTGTTCATTAAGCTAGTAATTTCATCACAGAAGGCTATTATGTTGATCAGGTATTACCTCTCCTGCTGAGTACTCCCTGTGATATTCTTGTCCTTCATTATACTTAAAAATAGTTTCCATGAGGATTTGCATAAGTTTCCCAGGAATCAAAGAGAGGCTGACTTGCATGTAGTTTGCACCTTCCTGCCTTTCTTGAAGATAGGAAGATTTACTGCCTTCCAGTCTGCAGGAAACTCTCCAAGCACCATGACTTCTCAAAGATAATGGACAATGACTTGCAATGACACCAGCCAACTCCTTCAGTACTTGTGCCTGCCTCCCAGCACGTGACAAGGATTAGACTCTGAAATCCTTAGTTGTTATCTAATTTGATTCTGCTTTACTGAGGCTATGTCTTCATTTCTCCATACTTTTCTACTGGGCTAAGGATTCTGAGATTTCTGAAGACATATCCCACCAGTGAAAATGAAAGTGAAAGACTTTCAGTACCTTGGTCTTGTCTGTCCCCTGCCACCATGTACCCTGCCCCATTCATCAGCAGACCCACATTTTCTATAGGGAAACCTATAGAAGCCATTCTTGCTCTTCACATCCCTTTGCCAGATTTAACTCCAGATGAGTTTTGCCTTTCTTAATCCCATTCCTGCTATCGTACACTGTCTTTATATTCCTCTTGGAACACATGACCTTGCTTCCACCTCTTGTATGCCTCCTCTTTTCTGTTTGATTATAATTAGGGTTCCTTGCCCATCCATGCTGCTACCACTTTTCCCTGACTCTCTGCATGTCCAGGATGAAACTGGAGAAGGTGATCCTTGAAAATCATCCAGCTCTCCCAGGCTTTTCGTCTCTCCAGGAAAGTCTCCCATGTGATTTTTCCAACTAGATCCCCAAACAGGTGACAGCCTGCTCTTCTGAAGGTCAGGGTTGTGATTCTTCTTCTGGGCTCCTGAACTCCAGCACCTCATGGTCATTGCAGCCAGAGCTACCTCTGACCTTCACATCCAATTCTTCCTATTTTCTAAGCATCAGATAGAGCAGAGCACCAGCTCTCATTAGTGCCTCTATCACCTGTGCCAGGAAGTTACCATAAATGTCTTCCAGCCTCCTGGACTGCTCGTGCACTGTTGTACTGCCCTTCCTGTAGATACCAGGGTGGTTAAGATCCCCCTTTAACTTTATGGCAGCTGGCTGCTCTAGTTTCTTGTTTTGATCTTTGTTTAAACATGCCACACAGAAATGTCCTACTACAAGAAAAATAAATAGTGGTGAGTGAATTAACTATGTACTGGGTGCCTGTGACCAGGTTTGGGCAGCAGGGGATTGCAAGGATGGTCTCTGTGAGAAGAGGCCAGGAGCTGCCCCCCTGCTGTGCACAGTTCCAGCCTGTGGAGGTGCCACAGGACACAGCTGTGCTCACCAGTGGTGCTGCCTCTGTGGAAATGTATCTTTTAAAGTGTAGAAAATGTCAGAGAGAGGAGGTGGGAAAAAAAGGAGTGAGAAACAGCACAGGGAACACCAAGTTCAGAGAAAGGGGAGGAGTTAGGAGCCCATGGCTCCTGTTGTTCCCAATGTCCCACTGAGGGAGTAGAGGTGCCTGTGTGTGTGTGTGTAGGGAAGTGTGTCTGGGTGGGTATTTGGCTGCCATCCAGGGCTAAGCTACAGAAAATAGAGAGACAAATGTAAGCAAATGACACAGAAGGTTGGAAAATGCCGTGAGTTAAAACACTGCTGTGATTCACTTGTGAATATTTCCTTGTACACTAATTATTTGTGAAAACAGGTAAGAAAAAAGTAATGCAGGGTTTGGGAGCTTTGAAACCAAGGCTGGAAAATCCTAAGGAAGTCCTGCGTGTTCAAAACATTGGTGTTCTTCAGAATTTCGACAGACAGGCTACTTAAAAGTTAGATTTTGATTTTCATTTGATAAGCCAACCCAAAGTAAACAGTTTGCAAACTGGAAACTGGTCAGGTCCAGTAAACAGAAATGTCAGGCTCCTTCCTACTGCAGTGCAGAATTCCACAGACAGGTCAGAGGTCTTTCCCATGCTACTTTTGGGTGTAGAATGGGGAAAGAGTGTGCAGCTGGATGCTTCTACTGCCAGGAGTCCTCCTGAGAGGAGGCAGAAAAGCCTCCTGAGCCTCTTGTTGTTCTGCCATGTTGGAGAATTTCACTGATGTGAGAGCAGCTGTACAGCATCAAGTGCAGTATTAGAATATGGTGCTTCTCATTAATTGTATGTAGCAGTTTTCTCTCTGATGCTGTTGTAAGTAGAGTGGATGTTTCTTTTGGAATGGTAGGTCTGAGGGAGGAAGACCTGGAGAGGTCCTTAGATAGTCTTACAAACAAAGGACAGAAATCTCTGAGTTTCTTTTTATTAAGGTCAGCTATTACCTGTTACTCCACTATTTTATCCTAAATTTTCACTATCACAGGATTCCCAGACTTGACACTGTCTCAAGACAGGCACGTCTCAGTGTCCACGGGGCTGCTGTTATGTATTAAAACATCCACAGACCAACAGACTGGCCAGTAAATTCAGAAAACCAGGTGATGTACAACAAAAACCAGACAATGAGGGTATAGAGAAAGGTGAGAAATGTTGATGGTCGTTTTATACCTCTGGGGAGATCTAAGGGGAGAGGAATGAGGAACAGGGACAATGGATGTTGCAGTCTGGATGGGACCCTCTGCAGCATGTGGAGACACGAACATACATTCCCAATACTGATGGAATCTGTTAGGGACACTTGGACCATAACATTCCAGTGCAAAGCCTTGGATGTCCTGGCTTCCTGGCTGCTTCCCAGAGTTGGAAGTGCTGTGTCTGTGGGGAAGGGATGGCAGTCTCTCAGTCTGTTACAGGGCTTTCTTCTAGCTGTGTTAGGGCAGGACACAAACCTCTGCTCCTGGTGCTTTCTTTGGCTTGTGTGTGACCTGCTTTTTTAGGTCCTTGAACCTGTACTTACATTCTCAGCATCATTAACTGCTTGAACCAGTCACTGATATTTATTTGGCCCAGCTGTTAGAGGAATTCAGGAAATTCAGATGTGTGTTCTCACCCTTACGTCTCTCATACATCCACCTCCATAATTTACTTTCCCCTCTATGTATCTTACAACCCTACTCACATATATTCTACCAAAAGAAGACCCTGTCTAATATTTCAAAGTTTTCTGCTACCTTCAGCTGGCTGTATGTCTCTATATACTCTATCAGGTGGGCTGAATTTATGACTACCTTAGGTGCACAGTTACTGTATGTTCTACAGGGGAAGCAGTGTTTTTGGAACTGTCCTGTTACCTTTCCTTGTTGGGCTTGGTGCCCTTCACTGAAGTACCTAATGTGGTCTAAAAACAGACCCTCAAGAAGCCAGCTGTGAGGCCTGCTGGCTTTTCAGAAAAGAGGATAGCAGGACTTCTCCCCAGACTACATGCTTTTCTACATTCTCTTAATCTTTAATCTAGAAATATTTGGGTTTTGCAAGGTAATTCTGTGCTCCCTATTTCGAGGTAGGCAGGGAAAACAATGTGCTTTGCCTGTAAGAACAGCTGGAGCACACCTTTCATGAAACTTTCTCAGCTGTAACTCCAGGGATGGATAAGAACAGTGATAACCCTAACACTGTGACCTAACTGGTGAAAAAATACGAGCTCTGGAACCAGCTCCCCAGGGTAGTGGCCACAGCACCAAGTCTGCCTGAGTTCCAGAAGTGTTTGGAAAAAAACCCCAAACATTAAAGTCTTTCCCTCATCTGCTTTATGAAAGGACATCACCCATGCATGTCCAAGTCCAAGCCAGCACTAGAGATGGCACAATCTATTTTACAGTCCTCCAGACATAAAAGATTCTGACACAAAGAAAATACCAGCCAAATTCCACTGTTCAGAGAGAGAATGATGGCTTGGGAAAGGAAGAAATAAGAGAGGAAGAAAGAATTAAAGTCCAGTACTTTGAAAACTGAATACAATAGTGGGTAACTGTCAAAAATGAAGATGTGGGTGATGTTTCCCCTTTTCCAGTCAATGAGAACTTCACCAGACTGCCATGACTTTTCAAATATGATGGCAGCTTCATCTGCCAGCTCCCTTTGGAGCCGTGGATGGGTCTTGCCAGGTCCCATGGACTTGTGCACTTTCAGGTTCTTAAAGTGGTCTCAAACCTGCCCTTCTCCTACAATGGGCAGATCTTTCTTTTCCCAGTCTCTGCCTTTACTTTCTGTGACTTGGTCAGTGTGGCCAGAGCCCTTACTAGTGAAGACTGGAGCAAAACTCGTTCCGTACATCATTCTCCATATCCTGCATGGCAAGGTCTCCTGTTTCCTTCTGCAGAGGGCCCACATTTTCCCTGTTCTGCCTCTTACCACTGATGTACCTGTAGAAACCCTTCTTATCACCCTTGATGTCTCTGGCCAGGTTTAAATCTATCTGGGCTTTACCTTTCTTGGCCTGATCCCTGGCTTCTCAGACAACTTCTTTGTACTTTTAACAGGCCACCTGTCCCTGCTTACACCCTCTGAAAACTTCCTTTTTTCATCTATGAGTGTCCAGGAGCTCTTTGTTCATCCATGCAGGTCACCTGGAATTCTACCCTGCCTTCCTCTTTCTTGGGATGCATTGCTTCTGGCCTTGGAGGAGTCAATTTCTGAATATTGACCAGCTTCCTTGGGCTCCTCTCCCATCCAGGATTTTATCCCATGGTACCCTACCAAGCAGATCCCTGAAGAGGCAGAAGTCAGCTCTCCTGAAGACCAGGGTAGCGAGCTTGCTGTGGACCTTTTTACCCTACAGATCCTGAATTCCACCATTTCATGATCGCTGCAGCCAAGATGCTCTTCAGCTTTGTGTTGTTCACCAAGCCTTCCTTGTTGGTGAAAACAAGGGTGCATTGCACCTAGACACCACTCATTTTTACAGATTTCTTACAAGTATTACAATAATATCAACTTTACTGTCTCTGCCTGGGGTGCTGCCTTAAAATCAGTGGGCAATGTTGGCTGAGGATAGTAGCAAGAAGATTGAATTGTTTCTGTATAAATGGTCCTTTCAGAACACAAAAGTCACCTCCACAGCCAGATGAACAAGGGGAAGAACATTCCCCTCACAGGTCTTGGAGGAGGCAGGCCATAAACTGAAGATTTTGAGATACTTCAACTTAATTTTATCTGAACTGCTGAAATTACCTGTCTGTCCTTTCTGGCCCCTCTCAGCTTGGGGGAAGGGAAGGAATATTTTCAGAGCTGGCAGAAATTGAGGCAGCTGCCTGATCTTCATCTCAAGAAGGATCTATTTTCAGCACACCCAAATGCCCCCTCCTCTGTAGGGAATGTCAGCACTCCAGTGCCTTTCTCTCAGGGCACTGCTGTGCAGGGTGTTCTGTATCCAGGGATGGCTTTCAATCAACCACTTCTTTTTGGCTGTGCTGTTTTGCTTCTAGTGCAAGTGAAGCCCAGCCTTGCAGAGATGGAAAGATAGATGGGAAGTCAATGACTGGCAGGACCCTACTTGTTTTTCTTTTAGTATCCAAACATTGCTGGCTCTCTAGGGACTGTCCCTCTGCATTGTCTGGCTGATTCTTGGTTGGATATGGCACCTGTATTTACAGACTGAACTGCAAATTTCAGAAGCCATTCTGTATTTGTGTCCATAATCATCTTCGCTTTTGTAGGAAAGCCTCTTGTGTTTTGTTTTGGGGGGGTTTTAGGTTGTTTTTTGTTGTTGTTTGGTTTGATTTTTTGTTTGTTTTTTTTTTGGCCAGGCGGGTTAAGACACACAAACAGACACACCCCTCCTCTCTCCCAGGGCTGTCAGCTTCCCTTGGATTGTACCTACCTGCCCCCAGCTTATGCACATTATTTGCATTTCCTTTTGTTGGACGTAATGAAATTCCTGTCTTCCCATTTCTCCAGTCTCTCAAGGCCTTTCTGAATAGAAGCTTACAATAAAATAAGAGGTTGTCAGCTCTCTCCCAGGGTTGTCAGCTTCCCAGGGTGATGTCCTTTCATAAAGCAGATGAGGGAAAGACTTTAATGTTTGTTTTTTTCTTTCCAAACGCTTTTTGAGCTCAGGCAGTCTTGGTGCTGGGACCACTGCCCTGGGGAGCTGGTTCCAGTGCTCAGCCACCCTCGGGGTCAAAAGCCTTTTCCTGATATCCAACCTAAACCTCCTCTGATTCAGCTTCCTGCCATTCTCCCAAGTCCTGCCATTGGTCACAGGAGCTGAGATCAGGACCTGCCCCATCTCTTCCCCTCATGAGGAAGCCACAGACTGCAGTGAGGCCACCCCTCAGCCTCCTCTTCTGCAAGCACAATAATCCAAGTGACCACAGCTGCTCCTCGTAAGTCATCCCTTCCAGACCCTTCCCCATCCTCGTGGCTCTCCTTTGGACAATCTCCAACATCTTGATGTCTTTTATATATTGTGGTGCCCAAGCCTGTGGCCAGTGCTCCAGGTGAGGCTGCACCAGTGCAGAGCAGAGCGGGACAATCACCTCCTCAACTGGCAATGCTCTGCTTGGTGCACCTGAGGACAGGGTTGTCCCTCCTGGCTGCCAGGGCTCATCTTCAGTTTGCCATCAACCTGGGCCCCCAGGTCCTGAACATCACTTTTAAAACGGTGTTTGTTTGTTTGTTTGTTTGTTTTAAAAAGAAGTAATTTTTTAACAGTACTTTTAGAAAGTATCTCACATTTAATGGAGTTGTCTTTATCTCATTAATTTCTCTTGTTGCAAATTGTGTGACTCATATACTTGAACTCCTTTATATATCTTTGCATATGTATGTTTATACACTTATATATGCACAGCCACCTTGCAAAAAATAGAGCAGGGTGAGCAGAGCTGCCTGCTCCCCGAGGAGCAGCTCCCTGTTCATGGTGCTAAACAAGCACCTTCTGCCCATCAGCAGCCAGTTGTCCTGATGATGACTTGGCAGCTTGGAAGAGTCTGCCAGCCAGTTGGCAGTAGTCAGTTGGCAGTAGTCAGTTGAGAGTGGCCAGTTGTCCATTTCCTGTCAAGACAGAGGCTTTTGAAAATGATTGGAAGTCAGAAGCAAGCTACTGTGTGTGAAAAAGCAGCTGAAACATTGACTGGTGACCCTTCTTCTTAATGTCTTCTTAGGCAGAGCCTTCAAACTCTACATTCCATCTCTCCAGATAATTTTCCACATCTTCTCCTCCTGTTCTCTTTCTCCTTCTTCCCCTCTGTACTCCCATTAGATCCAGGCCCTGGAGAACCTCACTGTCATAGGGACTGATGGCACTTTAGAACTTTACCTACAGATCTTCTATGGTGGTTTCCTGGCAGAAATCTGTGCTGCTACTGCCTGTGTAATTGTTATTTGAATAACAAAACCCCACAGAACTTCAAAGGCATAATAGGCAGACATTTTGCACAACATGATTTGCTAAAATATCCCTTGAGATGTAACCTTCTAGGTTTTCTTGGGCAGAATGAAAATGCAGTAACAGGGTCTTGTGGCTGGGATCCCTCTTCAGCTTCACATTCTCAGCCTTAACTTCTTTTTTCCTCCTTCAGCCACAAAACATGATGTGTATCATACATAAGATGGCTTTCATATCTGAGCCCACTTTTTGGCACAGGGTTTTTGGCACATGAAGCATATACATCAATCTCCATCTCCAGCTTCCAGTGAAGAACATAACATGCAGCATGTGGACAGGCCTGGGTGCCAGCTGCTATCATCACAGCATTTCAGTGGTGTTTTGGCACTAATCAGGTGCAGGTGTTGTTTTCTGACTGATGTGATATTTCCTCTGAAGTTTTTTCCAACACTCATCTGAGGACCAGGAGGTTTACCTGAAAAAGGAGCCAGGTCTAGATGTCTTCACAGGACAGCTCAGCCCTCCCTGAAGGGAGGCAAGATGAGGTTGGTTTGTACTGCAGTGTGAGGTAGCAGGCTGTCTAATTTGGACACCATGAGACAGAATCACTGTCACAATTGCAGCTCTGGGGGAAAAGACCTGGAAGTTCTGGTGGACAACAGGCTGGGCATGAGGCAACAATATGCCCTCATAGCCAAGAGGGCCAATGCCACCCTGCCACCAGTTCAAGAAGGACAAGAAACTACTGGAAAGAGTCCAGCACAGGCCACTATGATGATGAGGGGACTGGAGCATCTGTCTGTGAGGAAAGGCAGGGAGAGCTGGGGCTGTTCAGCTTAGAGAAAAGCAGGCTGAGGGGGGATCTCATCAGTGCTGATCAGTATCTCCAGGGGCTGTCAGGAGGATGGGCCAGTCTCTTCTCAGTGGTGTCCAGTGACAGGACAAGGGGCAATGGGCACAAACTGGGTTACTGGAGATTTAACCTGATTATGAGAAAATACTTCTTTACTTTGAGGGGAAGAGAGCACTGGAACAAGCTGCCCAGGGAGGTTGTGGAGTCACGTGAGACATTCAAAACGTGCTTGGATGTGTTCCTGTGCAATCTGCTCTAGAGACTCCTGCTCTAGCAGGGGGCTGGACTAGATGATCTCCAGAGGTCCCTTCCAACCCCGACTATTCTGTGATTCCATGAATTTGAAAATACAAAGGAAATGGACAAAGGGTTATAAGATTTACTCAGAATCTGTGTTCCTCTTTTTATTCTATCTTATCCAACTGGCTATTTTATTAAGCCATTTGTTCTTGGACCTTTCTTCTTAAGATCCAGATAGAAACCTTCATTATCTATCCCCTCCCGCCTGCCTCTTGCAGAACACCATTAGATATTGAGATTTTGCAGCTTGTTCACACCTTATCACCTCAGGCCATGATTGCATCTTGAGTTACTGTCAGAGTCCTTCTTTTGAGGGCTAATTAGAAAGAGCATGTTCTTTTTTCAGGGGCTAAAATAACTCTCTAAAAAACTTTCTAAGAATCTTTCTACTGCGTGTAAAAACAAAGGTGTGCTAGGACAATTTACTCAAATGCCTTTCCTATCTCTGGTGGAAGCAAGTTATTATATCAGAAAGTGGGAGCAGAATGAAATGATCCAGATTTACCATTCTGTCTGCAGAAGAACCAAGGGCTGTGGCCTTCACCAGCTGCTTTATGGTCTGTGGAATATAAGGTTAGATAAAATAAGTACAGTGACCAGCACTGAAGTCATAGCAGACTTCAGAATACAATAGTTTGGAATTCTAACAGCAAGTGAATTCCCAGCTTGGCTGACATCAGATTCTTATTAATTCTTCACATTCTTTCCTGTTGGCCTTAGTTCCCAGAGGGAACTTGCCTCCCATACAAATTCAGCAATGTCACCAGCTCTTCAGCAAAATAAGTTATGCCAGAGCCCACTTCTTTTCTCTCTGTGGTGACAAGCAGCACACTCTCACCACACACCCATGTGTGAGCTCCTCCTATGAGATTATGTCAGAGGCAAATATTTTTTGGTCCACGAGGAGGGTTTAATGTCAAAGATATTTGATGTTAGAGGTTTTTCATTTCACAGAGTTAGTTATACAGCAGAGTGATGAAATCACAATAAAAACACACTAGAGCAATCACAATATAAAGCTGAATCATAAACCAGATGCAATTACTATTACCCATCCTTATATACTCACAATCCTCAGGTGTCCCTAGCTGCTGGGAAGGAATACTCCTTATGTGCTGCTGAGAGAATTCTTTCCCCACTCCATAATGGCCATCAGAATATGCTATAAATGGAGAAGAGACTGTTCTGATGGTCCAGTGAAGGTGGCTCAGGTGAGGATGCTATGAGAGTCTGTATGTTTCCTCTTCCCTTTTCTGGGAAATTCAGAATAGATGCAAGGAGTACTGTTTTTACCATCAGAGTGATCCCAGGCAGGAACAGGTTGTCTGTAGTGGCTCCATCTGTGGAGGTGTTCAGCACTTGACTAGACAAATCCCTGAGCAATCTGATCTAATTAGGCCTGCTTTGAGTAGGGTGTTTGACAAGATGACCTCTGGAGGTCCTTCCAATCTCAGCTATTCTGTGTGATTTCATGATCCCAGCTCCAGAGCAGGCTACAGAGCACAGCAAGGCAGTTATTCTTAGGCAAGAAGCAGCATGAAGCTGTTTCAGGCACCTCTGCATGACACTGCAGACTGCAGCACAGACATGCAGCATGTCACACCCAAGGTATCCTGTATCTTTCTAGGTAGATAACATTAACACTGAGGTTATGGGCCAGGTGCTGCAGAAGTAACCCAGGGTTTATGATAAACTCCATCAGCTTTGCTGAAAGCCCAGCTGGTGTGTCCCCACTGCCTGTAGCAGCCCGGGAGTGGGATTTACTCAGCAGTGAGGGGGCCCAGCTGTGCTGTGGTCACACCTTGACATCTAAACCCAGCAAGCACCTGAGGCTGTGGCTTGGCAGCCACAGGAAGGGTGCAGAGAGTGTTCTGCCTGGTCTGCCCAGACCTATAAGCAGTGGCTGTGTCTGATGCTGTGTGTGCTCAGCCTGCCCATCCTCCCTCCCAGGGAGCAGAGCCTGCCCTGGCTCTGGAGCAGCAGCACACAGCTCCAGCCTCTCCATTGCATGGCCTCTGTGCCAGCTGCTGAGCCAAGGGGGTCCTGCCTGGCTCTGCATTTTGGCTGGTGGTTGCTCTGGGTCTGCCCAAAATCTCGGAGCAGGGTTCCCTGGCAGTGGCTGAGAGCTTCACTGGTGTCTGAGGCTGACAGAGGATGAGAATTATGAGGACAGATGCACTGAGGCTTTCCCTGAACACTGCCCCGTTCCCCAGGTGCTCCTGGCTCAGGCACATCCTAATCCACATGTGCTTGTTATGTGTGAGTTCAGGAGTCTGCACCTGGTTCTCCTTCCATGAATGTGTGTGACAGGTTTTTGAATGAATGGGAAGATTCAGAAGCCCCTCGAGTGGTGGTGAGGAGCTCTGCAGAACGAGTGGCTTGAAGAATCCCATCCTTCTGTCTTTGACCACCTGCTGATTTCACCTACTGTCCCTACTTCTTCTGCATGGAAATTCAGTCACCCACCCATTCCTCTTTGCCCTCACTCGATTTTACAGATCTTATCTTACAACTGCTGGCTGTCCCCTCTCCAGCTTGGAAGGCCCAAGGCTGACTGGGCATTTTCAAGTGATGAAGGACATTTCAGACGCCTGTGCCACATGACACTGAATGTTTTTTCCAGTGGGAGGGACCCCTGCAGGGTGCTTGAGAATATCTTTCATTCTGATTCACATTTATGTTGAGGAGATGAAAAAGTTTTCTGTCAACCCAGCGTATATGAAGTACATGATGTTCTCCTCAAAATGAACTCACCTACACTGGGAGAACCCAGAGGAGTGTGTTTTGGTGTGAAAATCCCTTGGCTCAGCAATTCCAATACAGACATATTTCTTAGGACTCCAGCTGAAGTACCTATTTTTATGGTTCTTGATATCACTGCTCTCAAGAGTCAAGTTTCAGAAGAAAGAATCTAATTTTTCGCTGACATTGTAAAATTTGAGGGGGAGGTTAGAGGTCTCTGGGGAGTAAATGAAGCAATTGGCTCCACCAGCTGCACAGGGAACATGATCTGGGCCAAATATAAGAACTCAAGGATTTGTACATTTGTTTTAGATGTTAGAAGTTAAAGTGATGGTTCTCCTTACAGCCATACTCACATTTGTCTGTCCCACACCATTTATGGGATTCTAACTTTTCTTCTCTGGTTGGCTTTGCCATTGCTGTGCAGAGTCTGAAGCTTTCCTGAGAGAGAATTTCTGGTTGATGGTGCAGATGGACTAGTTTTTCCTTTTTTTCTGTTTCCCAGCTCTCACATAAGTATATGAATCAACATTCATAGCTGTCTCAGGCAAGAAAAGAGGTTCCTGCATGCTAGAGGTTAAACACTTTCCTCTCCTTATGTGATAAAACTTCCTTCTTTGGCAGCAGAAGTGTGGCTGTGGAACTGCAGGAGAAGAGTCCTTATATCCTGTTGGACTGACACCTATTTTCTGTGTAGTACAGCAGAATGAAGGTCTCCTATGTGGCATTAGATTTCCATAGGGTACCAAGACCATCATGTGTTGGCTCATGCTTGTGTCTGCAGCAGCATCTCTGTCCTCCAGATCTTCAATATCAGGGGTCTTAAGAGACACTAACTCAGAAGAGTTATGGGGAAAAGTTTTATCCCCCATATCTGAATGATATCATGGAAGATTTCACTTAGCAACCTACTTAATGTTCAAATGAGTTCTGTCGTCCTTCTTTTCAGCCAGGAATGGTACATGAGTACCAGAGAAAGCAGCACATGCTCAGGGGTCACAGCAGTACTGCAGAAAAGTGAGTTGTGCTGTGAGGGGCTTGCCAAGGCTCTACAGGGACTAGAGAAGACCAGGCTGCTGTTGACAGGGGTTTGCACTTAGCTCAGGGGAAGGTGCTGGGCTTCCACCAGTTCACTCTAGCAAAAGCAGCAGTTCCCTCATATCCCCAGCTGCGATGTCCATGCGACAGCCCTGCCAGTGTCAAGGGGCTTGTTAACATACCCAGGAAACAATCCACACATGCAATTGCTGCTTGGATTGTTTGGGAGCAGCCTGGGCTGTGGCATCTGCTAAGCAGCGGATTATCTGCATAACAAGAAAGTTTGGCACCTACGTGTTTGGCTTCCACATTGTCCAGAGCACTTGGGTTGCTTCCAGCACAGGCCAACCATGCAGTGTGGTAGGAGGGAGGCATGTATGGAGCAAGTAGTTCAGAGTCAGGACATGGTGCAGACTGGATGCTGATACTAACACAGCTCTGTCTTCTCAGAGTGAAGAACCTTAAGACTCAGAGAAGAAAATGCTGGAAAGGTATTTCTCGAGTTGTGCCTACCAAATTGCAGATGTCAAAACCAAGCCCTTTCTAGGTTATATATAATTGTATGAGAGAGTGCTTGTACGTGTGAGAGTGTCATAGGTTGGACCTGATGATCTTAAGGGTATTTTCCAGCCTTGGTGATTCTGTGATTCTGTGTGTGTGGCAATGTACAGGGGTTTCCATTTTCTGTTGCCTTGAGCTGAATGCTGGGCCATCCCTCCTGCTGGGAATTGTCCCAAATCAACAAGTCTGGTTGGCCTTTGGCAAAAAGCTTTTATCAAAAGTTCTCTGAGGGCATATTGGGCTGGACACTTGGATCATAAACGTGCCATTCTGGTCAGTTCTTCTCCGTTTTATTTTGATCAATTAGTTTTCCATCAAGCTTCCTCCTTGTCAACACTGAGCAAGTAGCACACGTGGCTAAATCAGAAAAGAAATAATGAGCTTGTGCCTTCCCAGACAGGTCAGCCAGAGGAACTTCCCAAATATGCTTGTCGTTCACTTGTTATCTCAGACACTGCCAGAATATTTAGAGCAGCAAAAGACCCTGTAGCCCTGCCAGCTGAAGGGGCTCATCTGGCAGGCTGGCTGTCCAGCAGGGAAACATTCCTTTCCTACCTCACAGAGCTCAATACCTGGCTGTTTTCCACCCTAACAGCAGTTTCCTGATGGCCTTACTCCAGAGGTGTTTTTTCTCCGGGAAGAGGGGTGAGTGTGACAGAGGCAAGACTGCCACAGTTCAAAGCCCAGGCCCAACCAACTAGTGAGGCTGGGCACTTTTGTGACACAAAGCAAAGATTTGCAACACATGCTGATGTATATGTACACACATCTGTTCACACAGATCACTGCAGGTCACCACACTCAGAGCTTGTGAAAATGCAAACAGCACAAATGGCCTCATCCTGTTCCCCTGTGACAGCTCAGGATGAAGATCTGGTAGTGGCAATATAGATACAGACACCTAGAAAGTGAACCTGCCAGACTCTGGGCATGGACACTCAGTGTGTGTTGTAGCTGTCCCAGAATCCCAGTCTCTCCTGGCCACACACACCATGTTCTTCATGGTGTGTAAGAAGTCAGCTCTGGAAATGCTTCCTGAAGAGGGACCAGACAGGTGTTAGATATCCAATGGAATGGGAGGACTTCTCCTCTTTCCTTCAGGTAACCTGTGTTTGACTGCTTGCTGTCACTGTACAAAGCATTGGTTTGCTTTTTTGTTTAAGGATGCAATTTTTGGGCTGTGGTTCAGTGTTTTTCAGTTCTGCTAACAACTATAATTTCTATTTATTTTTTTCTTGTGCAAAATACTGGCTTTCCCAGTTCCTTTGAGCTACACCTTGCTGAAACCTGCAGAAACCTGCAATGTGTGATTTTTCCAGGAGTGTTTTGTATGTCTGGGCCCCAGCAGCTCCAGTTCTATGATGACTGGATGTGGGGTTTTTTTGCAGTTGTCACCAGTTCTGTCATTGTTCTTTCTAGAATGAAGACAGGTGTGCTGTTGCTTAACTATACCACAGCTCACTACCCTTGATTTCAAAACAGCACACTTCGGCCCCTTCAAGGATCAGCAGATAGGTAGGGTAGGGTAGGTGGGGATAGCATGGGACAAGGGATAATGGGACATTTTCCTTTTTCTTTTTTTCTTTCTTACTGGAAATTTCTACCTACTAATCCTTTCTGAGGTTGTTCTTCCAGGCACCTACTCCTGCCAATTTTTTACATAAAAAAAGACAATTTTGTAATAAAAAAAAGGACAAAATATTTTTGAGCCTGACCCACACTGAGGACTTTGATGGATTCTGATAATGGTTTTGAGGTGCTTGGATAGCATTATCAGTTAAGAAAATTCTTATCTCAAGCTTCTTCTCTCCTATATAGATAAATGCAGCTAATTATGAGATGTTTTTGCAACCACCTGCTGGCTTGTAAGGTATGACTTCATCCTACAAAAGCTGTGCTGGTACATATGCATGTATTCTCTTTCTTCCTATTTTTCTGGAACAGGTTGCCCAGAGAAGCTGTGGCTGCCCCATCCCTGGAAGTGTTGAAGGGCAGGTTGGATGGGGCTTGGAGCAGCCTGGGCTGGTGGGAGGTGTCCCTGCCCATGCAGGGGGTTGGGACTGGATGATCTTTAAGGTCCTTTCCGACTCAAACCATTCTATTATTCTATGAAAATACACATGCTGGGATGTTTTGTCAGATTCACTCCTGAGTCCCTTTTAAAGTCTGATGTTACATTTGTAATTTCTCTTTCTCTCACGTTGATTTAAGCACAGGTTGTATGTCCCACAGAAGAGTTCAGGTTCTTCAGCATTTAATTAATTTAGTAATACCTGGTGAGTACCATTTATTCCTGGTACATTGTCACTCTTCTAGTTATTCCAAAATCTCTTGTATGAAAAAAGTGACAATATCCTTAATTGCTCTGTAGTGAAAAATCAACATTTCTGCAGAGGTGTTATTTTCTTCTGTGCTCTTTTTACAGCTTGATCATCTATTGGCTTTTAAAATATTTCTGAAGTCTTCATTACAGCTAAAAAACTCACAAGGAAAACCCATGGGGTTTCTGGAAATCTAGAGCTAGCTCCACAAGCTGCTTTCATTTAGAAATAATTTTTCTCTTCATCACATTGATAAAACTTCTTCTTGGTGTAGCACCTTTCCTAACAGATGTAGAGTAGATGTCTCTGAATGTTCATTGTAAGAACCAATGTCTTCAGTCATTGCCAACCTTACAGAAGGAATTCTGAACAGTGTTTTTTCTTCTTTGCACTTAGCTGTACCAGAAATGAATCTTGTCAGATGAAAGACTAAAGTGTGATTCCGAAAGAACTAAAATTATCGAGATCTCCAGGAAAAAAAAAAAAATTATTAAAATAAAGTGCCCAGATCTTATCAATCTATGGATTATTCAGTGCAACGCTTGATTTTAAAAACATTCCCCATGGGATTTGCAGCTTGCAAGTGCTGTTGTCAGCCATGGTCTCAGCATGAGCCAGGCATGCTGGAGGGATCAGTGCACCCTGTGGACCTCTGGTGAACCATCTGACAGGGAATGTCCAGCCTCTGCTGCAGCAGCATTTCTGCTGCCCTCTGTGTAAAACGAGAGCTCCCAGGAATATTGGCACCAAAGAAACAGAATTGCTGAAACACTGATTATTCAGAGCGAGACTTCTCATCCCAACACTTCCCAACACTAAGATGGAGCTGGACACTGGGCTCTGGAGATGGTAAGACACACCTTCCTTATTAAAACCTCTCTTTCTCCTGTTTACTAATAAAATGCACATTTTTAATATTCCCTGCAGAAATTTCTAGTATAAAACATTGTGCTGTGTAGTTTAAAAAGTAATCTCATAAAGAGCATGATAAGACTAGAGGTATTGATTTTTGAGGGAAACAGATTAATGAGCAGAACTTACAGAAACTAAAAATATTCGGGGGGTGACTTATAGAGGATACAGGGCAATTTTGGCCTTTCATGACACTGGCAATGGCAAAGTAGCATTTCTGGGGCTAGAAGCTGCTTGGGAAGACTGCCCTGTGACAGGCAACAAAGCAGGGATGGACAGTGTAGATCTGTCTGTCTCCTAATTGTACTCTCTTGATTCTTCTTCAAGTTTAATTTTTGCAATGCATCTGTGATACTGCTTGTTGGTATAGAGAAATCTGCCACGTGTGTCTTTCAGAAGAGAGAGCAGGAAGTGAGCAACTGGAACTCTAAAGATAGCTCAGCACCACTAAACTGTGAAGTGGAGAGGAAGGTAAAAAGTAATACCTGTGCAGATGCTGAATGAATGTCAAAGTTGCAGTTACTTAGGCTCCTCCTATCTTTGCAGGAAGTCTTGAAGAAAGAGAACTGGAGAAGGTGTCCTGGATGAGGACGTGACATTAAGAATGCCCTTTCTATCACTCACCAAAACAGCTGAGGAGCTCCTGTTGCAGAGCAGGTGAGCAGGCTGACAAGGCTGGGTGGTCTCTGTGTAGAACAAGCAAAAAGAGAGAGAACAGCTGGTCGATGGAGTTGAAGAAGGAGACTGACTTGGAGTGAAGGGAAATCAGGATTGCTAGTATAGTGTAAGTTTGAGAAAATGACTGTTTATCCCAGAGGTCTGAGAATTTGTTGATCAGATGCAGTCACTGACAGGTCACAGACATGCCATAATATCAGCTGATTAATATGATTCTGCTGTCTTTCTTTTGAATGCTGTGAATGGAAGGAACATGCATATCATCCTTTATCTGAGCTGTGGCTTGTTAGGTACCGTCACAAAATACTTGAGATCCAAATAACAGTTTGAACACTAAAACATCTCCTGACAACAGATTAAGGTGCATGCAATTATATACAGAAGAATTGTAAGTTATCTTGTATTATCTTTGTCATGCCCATTTCCCACTCACTTCCACTAGGATTCACCCACAACCTCTAACTAACCCTGGGAACAAAAAAAAAGGAAGATATTTTCTCTGTATTCATCCTACATGTTTCCTTGTTTGATTTCAGTGGTTCCTGTGTTGCAATGTGGAGGTGTGAACATAGTCCATCACTCACTAAGGCCATATTTTTGCCTGTCCAATGCAGGTGTCTTCCAGGATGGGACAAACATTAATAAGTGTTTTGGAATACTGTGATTTCACATATGTAAGGAGGAGAAAATTTTGACCATTTCCAAGAGCACTTAAGGATGGGGAAACATCCTTAAGTGCTTGAATTCTAACACACTCCTCATTCACTAGTGTGTCTGCTGTGAAAATGATCACATTTAGGCTCTCTGTATCTAAAAGCATTACCAGCTTGCAAAATAGTAGTTTGTCATGCAATGCCAAATATGTAAAACCACCCTCTCAGCTCTCCCAGTCCTCCCCAGTACCTCTGCATTCCCAAGGTGCACCTTTCTTCAGTGTTTTCAGCCATTTCTTTTGGCACCATCTCTCACAAGAACCTGGCATGTGAGGAGGCAGAAGACACAGCCTGCATGCCTGCCTACCTCTTCTGCAGTGCCAGGACAAAGCAGGGATTCAGAAACCAGACCTCTTTCCCAAGTCACTCTTCCACCCAGTGAGACAGACACTGAGGTACTAAGGCAATGGGCATAAAATAGGTGGATAGACAGAGAGGGTTCACATGAGCACTGTGGGTTCCCCTTCTGGAGCTGAGGTACAGCCCTTGCAGTTGCTCCCAAGCAAGTTCCCTGCATCCCTTTGTTCTTCCCAGCACACCTCTGGCCACTGGAGCCGTGATCCTGCACCAGGGAACAGCAGCTCCCTGCACTCCACTACTTGAAGAGGGTGGTGTTGTAACTAGCAAATGTTCTCACAAATAATCAAAAGCTGCAGACTTGAAGTCCAGGGTCAGGTGGCATCAGCTAGATGCTGTTCATTTGCTTCCTTCCTTCCTCCCTTCCTTTTCCTCTATTTTTCCTTCTCTTTTTCTGTTCCTCTCCTTTTCTGTCATTAATAAGGAATGCCCTTTTTGCTCAACAAAATGTTTCTGTGTCCTGAGCAGCTGGCCAGTAAGGAATCAGAGAACTGGAAAGCTGAATCTGGTATTGCTGGCAAGGAGTCTCTGTAATTAACTTCACTCTCTACATCAGAAATACTTCCTCCATGCTTTAGTGCCTCTTAAAATGCTGAAGATTTTGTGCACAGGAGACAAACCACATTCATGCCCAAGCTGTATAAGGGCTAGATGTTCATTTACTTGCTTCCTTCTTTCCTGCCTGCCTTCTCTCCTTCCCTCCTTCCTTCTCCATTCCTTTCCTCCTTCTCTCCTTCTCTCCATCCCTCCTCTCCCTTTCTCACTTTTTTTCCTCTTTCTACGTTTATTTCTCAGAATCTCTCCCCTCTGTCCCAGCCTTCTCTCCCTCTCCCCCTCCTTCCTCTACTTATCTCTTGCTTTCTGTCTTTCTGTCCCTCTCCTTTTCTGTCATTGGAGACAAATACACTTTTTGTTTGAGGTGAAGTTTCTGGGTCCTGAGGCTTTGTGGACAGCTATGGTAAACACTATTCTGACAAGTTATTGACAAGAAGTGTCAGAGTCACAATGTTTTTCTCCAAGATCAGTTACCTTTGCATCAGCACTTGTCAGGTCACAAGCAGCCTGGCTCCAGAAATAGTGTGTCCATGCAAAATGACTCCTGGCTTCCATCTGAGGCAGCAAATCACAAAGTGAGGGGAAATTAGTTTTCCTTACCCCTTCACACTAATATGCCACTCTGATTCCAAGAAGTCTCCCATCATGCTTCCTGGGAAGACCGGTGGCAAGGCTGGGTCATCCCAGTGCCATGTGTGAGACTGCTCTCCATTTCCCACAACTGCAGTTTGAAGGAGATAATTGCACCAAGATATTGGTCATTTAAGGAACCTGCAACATAACCTTTCATCAGCTGAGCATTTGGCAACAAGTTCTCAAGCCACAACTTCTTAGAGGTGAGAGAAGAGCCCTAACACTTGCCAGTGCTTCAAGTGCATCACGATTCTTCCACATCCGGAACAGGCTGTTTTGGATGGTCATTGTCCAAGGAGAACAGGGACTTGAGGCATCCAGATATGCTCCCCAAAGTTGTTGTGCTACTTGCTAGTCAGTCAACAGCTTTCAAATCATACTCATGGAGCCATACACGCAATACACTGACTTTCCAATTAAGCTTTTGCATTCAGTATCCATCTTTTGTCCGTTTGTTTCAAGAATTACGTGCTTGAGCATAAACAAAATCCTTTTGCTTCCTTGCAAAGTGTGGAAACAAAGGTTTTGTCTGGAAAGAAGGAATCCCACCTACTTCTTGGGAGGATACTGTGGGAAGGGAGAGAGGAGAGAGGTGCTTTCCCTTCTTTGGAGCCCAGCTATCACTGGCACTGGTGCAGCTTTCACAGCTTCACACCTAAAGATGCTGTCTATCAAGAGCATCACTTACAGTGCCACAGGACTCAAGACAGGGTGTCATCTTTTCCTTAAATATATTTAGCTGCTGCCTCTCCGAGCACTTCCATATTTAGTTAAAACATGGGAGGATTCCTTGGGTGGAAACCTCAGTGTGCCTGGGAGGAGGACCTCCCCATCCTGGATGCTGTTGCTGCAAACATGCTGACGGCTGCGGTCAGTGCAGAGGGCTCCTGTCCTGCTGTCTCCTTCCCACCTCACCTCCAACAGCTCCAGCTCCCTTCCCCAGCAACTTCCCAGCTTCTTGAAGTCCTCCCTGGAAATGTAGCCAGAAACCTCAAGGCAGCCCTAAATGTCCCTGTTGCTAATTGTATTCTTACATTAATATTTCCATACTGTAAAACACTGCCCAGTATTGGAGCAGTTCCTGGCTTGTTCTGGTGGCTCTACATGTTATATTTGTTGAAGATGATCCCATGGTGAGTCCTGACATTCACACTTAACTTCTACCAATCTGATCATCCAACTCTGTTCTTCATCAACCTCTGTTTCCTTTACAGAAGGAACAATTTGTCCTAACATCAGCTTTTTTTCCAAGAGAGAACATGAGGAACTGCAATGACTCCTTATCCAAATACATTATTTCTTTTGATTTAGAATTGATTGTTAATAATTTCTGGGGGAAACCTGCTTTGTTCAGAGGCAGCACCTCAGTACTTGCCTAAGTTCCTCCATGAGGACTCAGAGCCATCCAGATGCCTTTCGGGCTCCAGGCTATTTTTTAATGGGCAAGACACCTGAAAATCAAACTTGGCAAAGGGAGAATGGGACCAGCCAAGAGAGACTCTATCTCTTGCACCCATCAAGAAAGAGGACTCCCCAAGGCAGAAACACTTCTGCTGGGCCAGGACAGACAAGGTACTCATCCTGCCTTTGTCCTGATCCTCTCCTTCTTCCAGCAGAATAATTCTGTTAGTGTTATTCCCTGCCCAGTGATGTAATAGGACACAGTAGGGGAACACCGGAGATGGCATCATTAAAGCTATACTGCTCTGCTAGGGTTAAAGTGAAAAAACCAACTATGTTTCATTTGAAAATGCCCCAAAGTTTAGTAACTGCAGAATTAAAAAGTAAAACAAAAGCTCTGCTTCTGCTGTGTTTGCAAAGGAATCTACAGGCTTTATTCTCTAGACATTAACAGGACTACAAGGATTCACTGCAGAAGAAAGTGACCAAGAGGTTCACATTTTGTGCATCCCTCAGGTCACTTTGTTGCCTCATGACAGCTTCACTCCTCCTCTCCTATCTTCTTGCCATGAAACTCCCTGCTCTTGGCCCGGAGCTTGTTGACCTGTGACTCTGCAATGTCAGCCCGCTCCTCGGCTTCCTCCAGCTCGTGCTGGATCTTGCGGAACTTGGAGAGGTTGACGTTGGAAAACTCCTCCTGTGTGTGGAGAGGGAGTTGGTGGGGAGGAACCCAGGGCTGGGGTTCATACTCATTTCAATGAGTGTGCTGCCCTGATGGAAGGTGGCTCTTGCCCGTGCTCCAAGCAATACTTACAGCCTCCTCAGCTTGTCTCTTGTAGGATTTCACCTTCATTTGCAGCTTGTCCACCAGGTCCTGCAGCCGCAGAATGTTCTTCCGGTCTTCCTCAGACTAGAGCGGTTGGCAAAGAGGGAAGAAAAGTAGAGGCTGGTTCTGCACCATGTGAGGTTAACTGCTGCGCTTGGGGATGGTGGCTGCACAACCTGACTTGCTGTCAGAACACTCTGCCAGCCCAAGGAGGCCTCCTGCCTTACCTGGTAGGTCAGCTCCTTCACCCTCCTCTCGTACTTGCGCACACCCTTCACGGCTTCAGCGCTGCGCTTCTGCTCAGCATCAACCTCCCCTTCCAGCTCCCGCACCTGCAATGAGAAGCCCATCTTTGGAGCTTCCCTGCTGGCTGCTGACATCACATCTTCACTCACACACAAATCAAAGCCCTACACACCCTGGCCTCCAGCTTCTGGATTTGCTTCTTGCCCCCCTTCAGGGCCAGCTGCTCAGCCTCATCCAGACGAAGCTGCAGGTCCTTCACTGTCTGGTCCAGGTTCTTCTTCATCCTCTCCAGGTGGGCACTGGTGTCCTGCTCCTTCTTCAGCTCTTCTGCCATCATGGCTGCCTGGTGACAGGAAACATTCCAAGCCATTTTGTGGCTGGAGATATTTTAGGGAAAAGGCACTCATGTTAAGCAGTGAAAAGAACCCCCAGCTCACATCAGTGATGGCCTTCTTGGCCTTCTCTTCAGCATTACGGGCTTCCTGGATCATATCCTCCATTTCACCCTGAATTTGGGTAATATCTGTTTCCAGCTTCTTCTTGGTGTTGATCAAGCTGGTGTTCTGCACAAAGAGAAATTGCAAGAGTTGTCTTCTGAGGCCTGCAATACCAAACCTACAGTCTGAGCCCTTACTCTTCAAGCTTGCAATTCAAAATCTGCAGCTCTTTTTTCAAAGGTTGTTTACAAAATGTGAGTGGTGAGCTCAGGAGATGGGTGCTCAGCAGGCCTTTCCATGTGGACAGCAGTAAAAAGGCCATTCCAGTGCTCTCCAACCTCTGGCATTTAGCAGCACTCTGTGTTTGTTAAGGGTCAACACAACTGCTTTTGGCACCACACCCTGACCTGGGTGTGGAGGAGCTGCACACGTTCCGTGGCATCCAGAAGTTCCTGCTCAGCCAACTTCCTCGACCGCTCCGTCTGCTCCAGGGCTGCTCTTAGTTCCTCAACTTCAGATTGAAGCAGGTTTGCTCTGCGCTCCACCATGGCCACCTGCTCCTTCAGGTCCTCCTGAGTCCTCAGAGCATCATCCAGGTGTAGCTGGGTATCCTGGAAAAGAGGCAAGAGCAATTGCAGTGTGACTGTGTGTGCTTGGGTGCCAAAACTGTCAGGGGTGGCATTTGTCTGTCTGTAGCTTTGCTGAACAGACCTTGAGCACTGCCTGTGTGTTCCTCAGGTTCTTTTGTGCCTCTGCAGCCTGGCGGTTGGCGTGGCTGAGCTGGATCTCCATTTCATTCAGGTCTCCCTCCATCTTCTTCTTCAGCCTCAGGGCTTCATTCCTGCTCCTGATCTCAGCATCCAGGGTGCTCTGCAAGGACTCCACAATTCGCAGGTGGTTTCTCTTCAGCTGGTCAATCTCCTCATCTTTCTCTGCTATCTTCCTGTCAATCTCTGACTTCACTTGGTTGAGCTCAAGCTGGAGGCGCAGGATCTTCCCCTCTTCATGTTCCAGGGAGGCCTGGACAGGAAACAATTAGAGTATTTTTTATGTGACAAGTGTTGGACCCGAAGATCTGAGTAAATGCAGAGCCTTGTTTAGATAATGCCTGGGAATGACTTCACAGTGCTCATGAGAGATCCCAGATCTGTAAGAGATCAATAACTCATGCTGTATACCTCAGCTTCCTCCAGGGAGGCTTGGAGTTCAGACTTCTCCTGCTCAATCTGCTTCTTGACTTTCTCCAGCTCATGAATCGCTTTTCCTCCCTCGGCAATCTGCTCCGTCAGGTCGGAAATCTCCTCTGTGGGAACCAAGACCAAGGGCCTGGTCAGGCACAGAGCCAGATGGGACGGGCCCTGCCCCACCAGGGTGACAGGCATCTCTGCAGAGCTGCAGGCACAGACCCGTGTGCAGCAGTGGGGAGAGCTGGAGAGTCAGAAAGCCCTGCCAGCAGCAGAGGGCCAGGGACTTACGCTGCAAGTTCTTGTTCTCGCGCTTGAGCGTCTCCAGGTGGTCCAAGGACTCCTCATAGGCATTCTTCATCTTGAACAGCTCGGTGCTGAGAGAGCGAGACTCCTTCTGGGAGGCTTCCAGCTCAGCCTGCGTCTCCTCATACTTCTGCTTCCACTCTGCCAGGATCTGGAGAGAAACGGGGCCTGAGTGTGCATGTGGCAGCCAGGAGGGGATGCCCTGCTCCCCAGCCCCACGCCTGCAGCCCAACACACCTTGTCAAAGTTCCTCTGCTTCTTATCCAGAGCTGCACAGGCAGCGTTTGAGCGCTCCACGTCAATCATCAAGTCCTCCACTTCATTCTGCAGCCTCTGCTTGGTCTTTTCCAGGGAAGCACATTTGGCATTGACGGCTTCAACGTGTTCCTCTGCATCCTGCAGCCGCTGTGCCAGCTTCTTCCTGGGAGGAGATAAGCAAAGCTCCAGAGAAGGGAGGCAAGTGTGGATTGTCACAGAGAGGGCACTTGGCCACTTCAGGGCCTTTGAGCCTAGCACCTGTCAGGTGTTTTTTCTGTCCCAAGGCTGCAAGCAGCCTAAAGGGTCCTAGCACCTCCTGAGTATTTGGCCTCTCTTAGCTTTTCTAGCCCGAAAGACAATGTTTGTCCTTCCAATCTACACTCGCTCCCTCTCTCTCATCTATCACAAAGACAGCCCAATCCCTGTCCTATCCCACTCTCTGAGCCTCCAACTTCCAGTTTCCCTAAACATCCTCAGTCTTCCCCAGCCACTTGACATCCTACTCCCCACGTACTTGGCCTCCTCCAGCTCCTCGGTGCGCTGAATGGCGTCCGTCTCGTATTTGGTTCTCCACTGGGCCACTTCGCTGTTGGCCTTGGACAGGGCACGCTGCAGCTCCCCCTTGGCTTCCTGCTCCTCCTCATATTGTTCCCGGAGCAAGTCACAGTCGTGGCGAGCAGACTGCAAGGCGTGGGCCAGGGCGTTCTTGGCCTGCAGTAACAAGAGTGTTGGGACAATGATCAGAAATATCTTCAGAAATCTCTGGACGTATATGTTATTGGATGCTGGATTATTCTGTGAAAAAATTACAGCAGTGCATTGAATAAGGAAAGAAGACAATATTGACACAAAAAAAAAGTGGATAAATTCTGGAGCGTAGCTAATATGGAAAGACTTGCACTGAAGTACCTAATTGGGTTGTTTTTTTCTCTCTCATTGTCAGCATGAGTATTGGAAGCACCTCTTACAGACAAGGAATCTGATGGTTAAGTCAGAATACAGAGAGCCTTCTCACCTTTATCTCTTCTTCCAGGTGCCTCTTGAGTTCCTCAATCTGCTGGGTAAATCCTTGCTTGCCCCTAGACAGCTGAGAAATCAGAGCATCCTTCTCCTCTACCTGGCGTGAAAATTCACCTGGGAAAGTTTGGAGATGCTCAAGCCTTTTATTGCCATCAGTATTGTGGACATTTAGGGCTGTAAAACTAGGCAGTTAGCAGAACATGCAGGGGAGACAAAGCATGTTGGACAGACCATGTGCCCAAAAGGTCACCTCAGCATTACCTCTCTGATATTATCCATTTGCGCATCAGAGATGAGTCTGTCTCACCTGCTTCTGTCTGCAGACGAGCTCTTTGAGCATTGAGGTCATTGATCATGCGCTGATGCTCCTCTTCCTTTGTCTTAATCTCACTCAGCTGGTCTTCCAGAGTGCGACACATCTTCTCCAGGTTTGCCTAGAAAGCAAATGCATGCATGGAAGGAACACTATCAAATTATATCATGACTAAATACAAAAGGCCTGTGTCTGATAGCACAGCCTAATCAAAAGGTTCAAAATCAGGTATCAGGTCACACGTGGCAGGGTGGTAACCTGACAGAAACTCTGTACCTTGGCCTTGGAGACAGACTCCATGTTACTGGCCAGGTCGTCAATCTCCATCTTCAGCTCGCTCTTCTCCTTCTCCAGCTTCTGCTTCACCCGTTGCAGGTTGTCGATCTGCTCCCCCAGCTCAGCTGTGCTGTCCGCGTGCTTCTTGCGCAGGGCGGCAGCCGTGGCTTCGTGCTGCAGCGTGGCCTCCTCCAGGTCACGGCGCATCTTCTGAAACTCTGCCTCGCGCTTCTTGTTCATATCAATCTGAGCTGCAGTAGCTCCTCCTGCTTCTTCCAGGCGCTCGCTGATCTCCTCGAGCTCCCTGGAGAGGTCAGCCCGATGCTTCTCTGCTTTGGCCCGAGAGGTTCGCTCGGCCTCAATTTCCTCCTCCAGTTCCTCAATACGAGCCTGGGGAACAGCAGCAACAACCCTTCACGCCCAGGCCCTCCTCCCACCTGACCCGACACTGGAGAGAGGGAGCAGAAGGAACAGACACTTGCCTGCAGCTCCTTGATCTTCTTCTGTAACTGCATGCCCAGGGCTTGCTCATCTTCGATTTTGCTCTGGATCTGGCTGATTTCAAAGTCTTTCCTTGGGGCAAAGCAAACCGTCTTAGTGCCGCAACAAAACCCCCCAAGGTCAAAACCAGCCCGGCCCTCAGGGCCCCACAGCCACACTTACTTCTTCAGTTTCTCATCCAGCTGCTGCTTATCATTTTCCAAATCCATGATGCTGTCATGGGCCAGCTTCAGGTCTCCTTCAAGTTTCCTCTTAGCTCTCTCTAGGTCCATGCGCAGCTTCTTCTCCTGCTCCAGGGACCCTTCCAGCTACAACAAACAAGACCTTCAGTGCTCTGCCAGCCAGGTCTCACTCCACACCTGTGCTGTTCTTGCTGTGTCTGTGTGCTTACATCGTCCACTTGCTGCTCCAGCTTGATCTTAGCTTTGGTCAGAGTGTTGACTTTGTCCTCTTCTGCCTGCAGGTCATCCAGTGTCTGCTGATGGGCCTCTTGGAGGGCTTTCTTCTCTTTTGTCAGCTTCACTATGGTCTCATCCAGGGCTGCCATCTCCTCTGTGAGGTTTTTCACCTTTGAGAAGGAGGGAGCAAGTGTAAATATAGGAAATAGATACAGAATTCCTGTAACAGCACAGTGATTTTTCTGGATTGTTATTTACAAGTTCCTACTCAGACCTTGTTTTCAGTGGCATGCTTTTCCTTCTCAACCTTGGCCAGTGTTAGCTCAAGGTCATCAATATCTTTCTTCAGCTCTGAGCATTCATCCTCCAGTTTCCTCTTCTTGGCTGTCAGATCAGCATTAATTTCCTCCTCATCCTCAGCCCTTTCAGTCACCTCTTTAATTTTGGCTTCCAGCTGGATTTTGGTTTTGATGAGCTGGTCACACCTTTCCTCAGCATCAGCCAAGCTGTCTGCTTCCTGGTGGGGACACAAAGGTCAGGTTTTTTCCTGATATTTGGAAATTTTCCTTCTTTACTTTTTATTTTATTAACACATGTAACAGCCATGTCTAAAATACTGCTTCCCCTGCAACAGCTGAACAATGTTGTTAATTTTTCTGCCTGGGAAATAGTTTTGCAAATACTCATTTTAGAACTGCTTCTTTTATTTATATATTTTTTTGCTTGTTCAAAAATATCTCAGTAGTTGTAGTTATGAGAATACCTGATGCACTTACAGGCAATACAAAGAAGTGATCATATCTATTACTAATTTTTTTTTTTATGGACTTCTAACCTTTTTGCTTCATACACAGTAATAAGTGGCTTCCCCTTTGTAAGTGATGCTGAACCCAGTCATATGTGGAGATGTAAGGGATGTATTATTCTCAAGAGATAAACTGTAAGATAAAAAAAGAATATAACTCTTCTACATTCATTAAAATTAGTGCACATACTATGGAGGTGTTGGCTTTTAAAAAATGTGCACACTTGTCATATTTCCAGCCTGACTGCTTGGAGTTTTCAATGCTGATTTCAGCTGGCTTTCTATTTCTTTGGTCTTCTGTATTTCATTCAAATAGCTTTGTCTAAACGCGTTTGACTTAGAAGTACTTACTCAGTTAAATAATAAAATAAAAATCTGTGTCTTATTTTCTTTTAGACCAAAGAAATAAACCAGGTTTCCTGTTTTTTAACTCAAGACTCAAATCACTTTGTAACTAGAGGAAACGCAAATAACATATTCAGTGATTTCAGTAATTTCAATACTGTAATGAGTAGAATTTCTTTGTAAGATGGAATTTGAATACCAAGTGGTGTTGGAATATATTTTTAAAAAATAAATTATTTCCCTAAATATTGTGTGCCTACAAGTTTCATGGGATAGTAACAAATCTACTACATGGCATATGAGGAAAATCCAATTTGCCGATGCAAATCATTACAGTACTCAGAAATGAAAGATTTTGCTTTGATTGCTTTATTGCTTTCTTATTCTACATTGTTCTGAATTATATATAAATTATATAGAGGTATGAAGTGTCTTCCCAGAGATGGTATTTTAATAGTGTTATAGATTATTATACATACACGTGCTCTCCTCATTTGATATGGACATTTTGCATTTAAGTGGACTCAGCCAGATCACTAGGAAGGATCAATATCTGCCTGTACCAGGGTTTATCTACCTGTTCCTTTTCATTTTCCTGGGGAATATTGAGCACTATTGAGCACAGTAAAACACTGTAGAACAAGCATGGGCAATGAGACTGTGTTCAGAAGCATGAGCTCTGGATTAATTTCTTTTCAGACTGAGGAGAAATTTCAAGCCTTATTTCCCACATTCTGAATGAACAATTATCCACTGTTTATTAAGTGTCTGAATTAATAAACATTTATTTGAATTCTAGGTTGCATTTACTGTAGAAAATTAATTAATCCTGGTAAGATAGAGCTACTGCCCACAGGACTCATCTACTCCAAGGGTTCAGGTACAACTGTCTACTGAATACTTAAACTTGGGTAGCTATGGACAGTAAGAGTACTGACTCCCACTTGGAGCTCCCTGCCCCTTTGAACTGGCTGTTGGAATGCTCACTGTGCTATCGTACGACACTGTTATCTTCAGCTTCAAAGTCCATATGATGCATAATTCAACAAGTATACAACATCTGGTCACCCATAGTCTGACTACCTGCTAGCAAAAGAGCAGTCTGAAAGTAGACTTGTTTTCTGACTGAGAAGTAAGTGGTGATACTCACCGCCTGCACTTGGAGCTGCAGGTCGTTTTTCTCCTGCACCAGTTTCACCATTTTCTCCTCCAGCTCCTTCCTCTTGGCCTCAGACTTTGCAAGCTCTTCTTTGGTCTTCTCAAACTCCTCCTTCATGTTGGCCATCTCCTTCTCAGACTCTGCACTCTTCAGCAAGGGCTTGATCTTGAAGAACAGCTTCATCCAGGGCCAGTGCTTGACGTTCATGAATGCACGAACGTTGTACTGGATGCAGAAGATGGACTCCCTGAAGCAGAAAATATACATCAAATATTTTCAGTATGACCAGTGTCAACACTTTCCTCCAAGTACAGTGACTTTAACAGAAGATGAGGAATGTCTACCTCCTCTGCACCATTTTCTGGTACTCCACTCTCATCAGGTAACCCCTGCACATGGCCTGTGTGCGGGTGATGAGCTGTGCCAGCTTCTCATCCCTCATCTCCTCCAGGAGCCCCAGCAGCCCAGCTTTGAAGAACACCTGGAGAGAGGGAGTGTTGCAGCAGGTCACTGACAGGCAGAGCAAAGCACAGGCACAGGGTGAGTGAGTCAAGGAGGGTTTGTACCTTGGTGTGTCCAAATTTGTACTGGGTGTGATCCACATCAATTGACCCAAGAAGCTTCTCAGAAGCCTTCTTGCTATCAATGAACTGTCCCTCTGGGATGGCACTGGCATTAAGCACCTTGTATCTGTGAAAAGAGACAGGACCATAAGGCTGGTTTTTCCCAACCAACACACCCTAGCTGCTGAACCCCAACAGCTCCACAGAGCTGACAATGGAGTCCAGCCTGAATGAGCCTCTGCAGATGAACCAACATTGCTCTAATGATGCTGAGAAGAGCAGAGCTCTCACCTCTGCTTGAAGTCAGCGTAGAGAACCCTGCTGGGGAATCCTTTCCTGCAAATTCTGATCCCTTCCAGCACTCCATTGCACCGCAGCTGGTGCAGCACCAGCTCGTGCTCCATGGCACCTGGCAGTTGAGAGCAGACATGAACACCACAATTCCCAGTGCCTGGGAATGGCTGTATCAGAGCAAGTCCTCTTTCTGCTTGAGCATCTTACCAGGTGTTTTTGTTTCATTTGGGATGATGCAACGGACAAAGTGGGGGTGAGTGCTCCGTAGATTGGTCATCAGCTTGTTTAAGTTCTCCTGCGGAATAATGATTTCTTGTGTTTATATGAAATATGGAAAAACTAACACTTTGGTTCTTAGAACTTGGCATAAAAAACCTATCAATGGACATGCATTGAGCTGAAAATTATCAGCTGCTAATACCTCAATAAATAGCTCAGTCCCCTCTGATTCTGAACATTGAACATCACCTTTTAGGATAACAAAATTGATAGATAGATAGATAGATAGATAGATAGATAGATAGATAGATAGATAGATAGATAGATAGATTGTTGGCACTTCAGAGCTTTATGAGAAAATCCGTGTTTATCTGAAGTGTAAGTGTAGCATTCCAATATCATTTTTCATTCCATAAGGTGTGTTTTTTTATAATGAGAATTTGAATGAAAGTTCTTTGCTTGGTTTTGTTTGTTTGTTTGTTTGCTTTTATGGTGGCTGAGCCATTTGAAAGTGTAGTTTAATTCTAACTTGCATAGATGAAAGATAAAGTATTTATGTACCCTGAAAAGAGCCGAGACAGTCTGGAAAGAAGAACCCTTCTTCTTGGCACCTTTCTTGCCACCACCACCACCACTAGCCTCTGATAAAGTGAAGATAAAGAAACAACATTTATGGCTTTGGGATCCATTCATGATCCTATAAATTTACAGAACCATCATGCACCAAATAAATGATATTTGAGAGAACTGACCTGCCTCTCCACCAGCAGAGGCAAAGAGTAAGGCCAGGGTCTTCACAGATGATTTCTGGTACAACCCAATGACAGTTTCATTCAGAGGGTCCTTGTTCTTCTCCAGCCAGCCAGAGATGTTGTAGTCCACTGTGCCAGCATAGTGCACCAGAGCAAAGTGGGCCTCAGCCTTGCCTTTTCCAGGCTTGGGCTTCTGGAAGTTGTTGGACTTGCCCAGGTGCTGGTCATAGAGCTTGTTCTTGAAAGAGGTGTCAGTTGCCTTGGGGAACATGCACTCCTCTTCCAGGATGGAGAAGATGCCCATGGGCTGGAAGAAGCAGCAAAAAATAGCATCAGTAAAATGCAGATCTACTTTCAGAGGGCGACTGCAGTAAGGCACAGGAAGCTGAGAAATTTATTAAATTTTGGGTCAAAATTGAGAAATATTTTTTATGTTTTGCACATTCAGTTCTAGACAAATTATGAATTTGTGTCTGAAATTAACGCGTTTCAAAACTCAGCGTCACTTTCACACAGTTTTCTAAGTAATTTAGAAATTCTGATGAATCAAAAGGAGACTTTTGTCTTTTGCAGTAATGCTTTCCCAAATTAAATTTGTGTAGATGGTGTCTTACTAAAATTGATCTTAGTTCAACAGATTAAAAAACCTTTCAGCTGCTTTCTGAAATATTTTTATGAGATATCTCTCTCTTCATTCTTATACAAGAGGATGGTAAACAAATTGACATCAGTTCATAGTGATGTTTTTATTCATCACTGCTTATCTAGTACATTTTATCTATATGCACCAGTGGTTTTATTTAGAAATTGGGCTTGAGAAATCAGAGTGTAAATATTGAAATGATAATATTGAAAATTGTGTTTGGGTTTCTGATAAGATATATTTCATCTTTGTAGACTAGAAAACACACGTGCAGACAATCCTTGCCATCAAATTAAGTGAGATCATTTTAATTATTCTGTTGCCAAACAGGAAAAATTACAGTTAATAATAATTAACTACATAATAATGTAATTAATGGATAACCTAAATATTTATCATTTGTAGCCTAATTACAAAGACACTTAAAGATTACTTTCTGAATGCAGACAATATTTGAAATTAAAAGGTACTTTTTGAATGCAAGTAACTGGGAACACAAATGCATGGTAATTAGGTTTGTGAAGCAGGAAAAATAATGCTGAAGTAAAACCCTAAAATTCTATCACAAAGAAGAAATAAAATCTTCAATGTAATCAACATACTTTTTCAATGAGCTCAATGCAGGCTGCCAGGTCCATCCCAAAGTCGATGAATGTCCATTCAATTCCCTCCTTCTTGTACTCCTCCTGCTCCAGCACGAACATGTGGTGGTTGAAAAACTGTTGCAGTTTCTCATTGGTGAAGTTGATGCACAGCTGCTCCAGGCTGTTGAACTGCTCAGTGCAAAGACAAGATTTAGCCATTCTCAAGATGAAGAGCTGCCTGCAGAACTTTCTCCTGTACTCTCCAGATCCCATGCAGCAATGCCAAGTTAAAGTTAAGATGTTTTACAATTAAAATATCACATTAACTATTTTTAAAGCAGTTTTGATTATTTTTTTCCTCTTTGTTACCTGAATAATCTTTACATATATAATTTGTTTTTAAATCAAATTGCAAAATGATTTGGTAGTCTTATCCCTACCATTGAGGATCATGGATTGTGCTGAAGAAAAAGCATTGGACATACAAGGAAGGAAAACATTTCCAGAAAATGAAAAATAAACTATTTACAAAAAAAAAAAAAAAATGCAACGCTTGATTTGAAGCTGCAAGTGAACTGAATGTTTAAAAAAACCCCACACCACAATTACACATTTTCTCTCGACCTCTAATTGCTTTTCAAGATTTTATATTGATTTCTGTGCTCCTTACATCAAAGATCTCAAAGCCAGCAATGTCCAGGACACCAATGAAGTACTGTCTGGGCTGCTTGGTATCCAGCTGTTGGTTGATACGAACAACCATCCACAGGAACATCTTCTCATAGACAGCCTTTGCCAGAGCACCCACTGAATTGTTCACCTAATGCGAAGAAGAATGGAGCAAAAGAAAAACAGTGTCTGGAACAAAAAGTACGTGATACAAGCTAGAGGTTCCCAGTTACCAGCTGGTGGTTACCTGCTGCACAGTTTGCCCCTTGGTCACATACTCATTCCCAACCTTGACTCGGGGGTAGCAGAGAGCCTTGAGCAGGTCTGCTGAGTTCAGACCCATCAGGTAGGCAGCTTTGTCAGCAACTATGCACAGAGAGGGAGGCAGTGACAAAGGAGAAGTGATTATTGAAACTGCATGTCCTCTAAGATGCACCTGTAGGTTTCAGCACTGCAATTTTATGATATCTTGAAGGGAAATTTGGAAGCATGAATATTATGGGAGCTGAAATTTATGTCTTTATAAAAGTAACTTGGAGCAAGATACCTGAAGGCAAACTGCAAGCTACGTAACTGTCTCTGTTATTGGGAGTTCTAGATTTTGTTAATACCTTCTGTGCCATCAGGCTCTGCCTGCTCCTCACGCTGCTTCTGCTTGAACTTCAGGTTGCCATAGTGCATGACAGCCCCTGTCAGCTTGTAGATGGCTGTCTTTTCATCAGCAGTGAAGCCCAGGATGTCAATGGCACTCTGGCAACAGAATACTTCAAATAAACCCCTAGGCCAATAAAGGCAATTTCATCACAACAATATGCTCTGTCTCACTTACATCTGTAGCCATCAGCTCCTCTTGGTCATTAATGCTGGCAACAGTGATCTCACCTTGACTCACAAATTGGTAGTCATATGGGTTGGTGGTGATGAGGAGCATGTCTGAAAGAAAGAAAGGACGTATCTGGGCATAAGAATGAAGACAGAAGTTAAACACATTCAGAATCCATCCAACAACTTCTAGTATTTCCTACCAATTAGCTCGGGCTTCTTGTTGGACATGATCTGATAAAAGATGTGGTAGCTTCTTTCTGCCTTGAGCTGGAAAGTGACTCTGGACTTCTCCAGCAGATCTGGCAAGGAAGGCAGGAAGAGTCAGGCACAAGGCCACACGCAGAGGTGGGAACTGGGGAAGGAATGGGATCAGGCCAGAGGAGCCTCTTACAGGTTTCAATGTCAGCAGAAGCCAGTTTGCCTGTAGCTCCAAAGTGGATTCTGATGAATTTGCCCTGTTCAGCAGAAGAAGCAGCATTTCAGCCCGAGATTCAGAGATTCTGCCCAAATTCAGAGATTTTCCCCAAAGCACCAACTCACAAAGCGTGAGGAGTTGTCGTTCCTCACGGTCTTGGCGTTCCCAAAGGCCTCCAGCAGCGGGTTGGCGCTGATGATTTGATCCTCAAGCGTTCCCTGCAGGACCATAATTATTGCTGCCTCCTTTCCAAAACAACATGTTGGGAACAGAGGAAGGTCCTGATTCAAGCCAGTGTCTGTTAATTTACCTGCATTTTGCCAGACTCCTCCTTCTTCTTCTCCCCGCTGGCTGCAATTGTTGCAAAGTACTGGATGACACGCTTGGTGTTCACAGTCTTCCCTGCACCGGATTCTCCGCTGTCAAAGGCAAGAGAAGCAGAGAGCGTGTGGTCAGGCAGGAGATCCCCTGGCCCTGGGCAGCCCCACAGGGACCTGAGCAGGGATCTACGTACGTGATCAGGATCGACTGGTTCTCGCGATCTGCGGAGGAGGGAGAATGGAAGATGCTGTTAGTGGTATTCTTGAGAAATACAGATCACAATGTGTGTGATAAATACAAACAGTGCTATTAAGGAGCCTTTGTAGTGTGTGGAGAGGGCTCGAGTTTGATGAATTAGCTTCACATCGATAGACACAATTTCACATCACGTCAGTTTCATACCCTGATAAATTTCAATATTTCATTACAGACATTACTGTATTTCTTGCTCCACCTAGTCCATTTGGCTTATTGTTTTTCCTGACATGCTAACTACCTCTGGTACTCTAGTTCCTTTTTAGAAATACTGATGTGAGAAAATTCTGCTTAAATTAGCAGTGATTAACGCTGTGGCTGAAGGAAAATTCTGAAGACACATTAAGAAAATATTGGCATATTTATCAGGGAAAATCTGTGATTACTTTTAAAATGTCTTCTTGATGGAATCACTCTGAGAGCCACTCACCAGTCAGCATGAACTGATAGGCGTTGTCAGAGATGGAGAAGATGTGTGGAGGGGCCTCCTGGCGCTTCTTGCCTCGGTAGGCCAACACCACCTCCGGGTTGTACACCGGCAGCCACTTGTAGGGGTTGACGGTGACACAGAAGAGACCCGAGTAGGTCTGGAGGAAGGGAGACAGCACGTTGGCTTCCCCTGAGCCTGGCAGAGCCGTTCCTGCTGCCTGCCCAAAGGAAGGCTGCTGCTGGTACTTACGTAGATCATCCAGGCTGCATAACGCTCTTTGAGGTTGTACAGCACAGCGGGTTCATGGAGGTGGGTCATCATGGCCATGTCCTCGATTTTATCATACTTGGGGGGGTTCATGGAGAAGATCTGATCGTCTTTGACGGTCAAGGTCTGTCAGAAGAAACAAAGATCCATGCATGCCAGCTAAGTTCTCGTTGTGGGAATTTAATGCTCCTTGTAAATCCTGCAGTTTACCTACCTCTCCCTTTTCAGTCTTGACAGTGACCTTCCCGGACTCCCTGCTCTGGACTGTCCCTTTCACAAAGGATTCCTTAGGATGCACCACAAAGACAGATGACTTGGCATCAAAAGGCTTGTTTTGGGCCTCAATTCTCTCCTTCTCTGACTTCCGGAGGTAAGGAGCTGCCTCCCCAAAGATGGCCATCTCAGCGTCTGATGACATGGCTGCACTTTATGGAGGAGCTTGTCAGCAGAGAACACTGTGGAAGAGCAGATAGGTTACTCAAATGTGTCCATAATTTTTGTTGTCACACAGTTTATTGAAAAACCTAGAGAGTGTCATAGGGTGTGTGATTTAGGAAGAATTTTAGGCAGTTTTTTGAGTCACCTTCCTGAGCAAAGGTGGACAAATGATGGATTGAGTTACCCAGAGCCTTTCCCAGGAACATTTTCATTATCCCCAAGAATGGAGATTCTTCAGTGCCTCTGCATCTCTGTTTAATGTCTGACGATCCTGATGGAGATTTTCTTTTTCCTAACACATTATTTCTATTGCTGAAACATGCATCTGTTGTCCTTCATCCTTTCTCTCTGCACATCTGAGAAGAGTCTGGCTCTTTTTACTGTATAACCACCCCCTTTTGTTGAAGATAGCAATAAGAAAACCACATTTTAATTTTGTCTCCAAAGTGAACAAACCCCACCCTTTCATCCTCTCTGTATACAGCCTTTGGTCCTACCTGTGTTCCAAGCTCTCCACCAGACTCACTCTAGATTGTCCATGCCTTTCTTGCCACCAGTGATCACTAAACTGGACACAGTGCTCCAGATGTGGGAGATGAATGCAGGGAAAGAACCACTTTACCTGATGGCTACACTGCTAAGAGTGCCTGACAATGTGCTGTTGGCCTTCATCCCCCCAGGGGCACTCTTCTTACACGTGCAGCAGGACACAGGACCCTTTTCTGCAAAGGCATTTTCTAGCCAAGCAACAGCTACATATGTTGTTGTATGGGGGTATTTTTTCTTACATGCAGGGTTTCACACTGTCTTTGCTAAAATTTGTTAGGTTCTTGTCAGCTGAAGGCCTTTGGGAGCCTTCTTAAGTGGCAACATTCCACTGTAGTATATTAATGAGCCCCTTGGTTTGATCTCATCTGTCCAGTATTCTTAGTTCCTGAGAATACATTCCATCCACCATTTAGGTTGCTAACAGTGATGATAAATATTGGGCTCCTAGCACTGACATATTTCTAGCACTACCGTGTGCTATGATGTGATTCAATTTTTGAAAAGTGCCAACTGAAAGAGTTGTGCTGCTTTTCACAGTTCTAGGCATCTACATATCTTTGGGAAATGACAAAATAAATTCTGCCTTTTCAAGCTGAGCAGGATAACTTCTACATTCTTCTCATATTTTGTGTCTAGGGCCCCTAACCCCTCAAAAAGTTGTTCTTTCCAGTCAGATTGCTAGGCCCCAGGACACTGGAGATTTCACCAGGAAAATTCTAAACGGATGCATTTCTGGAGGAATGCTGCAAGGCTACTGTGATTCAATGCAACATCAAGAAAGCACTTGTCATTTTGTAAGCTCAAAGCTTTAAAAGTGTGCTGTAAATGCTTTGTGCCCTTCTTCAAGTTAATATTAAGGAATTAGATCCAAAGGAGAACTGAAACATCACAGTGAGGCACCATGGCTGAGGAAGGGGATATTCACACCATGTAACTGGAGTTACCAAACCAAAAAGCCCACATTAAAAGCCTTCCTTACCCATACACACACACAAAAAAAGAGGTAGCTGAATCCAGAAGATATTCTGAGGACTAATAGTGCTTGATGTCTTTTGCTAGTGCTCTGAATCTTTCACTGGAGTTGTTTGCTTCTCATCACAGACTGTTTAAGCAGCCTAGCATCATAATGTAACTCTTTGAAATAAGGTGTGCACCCTCTCTCTGTGTCAGTCAAGGGGCAATTTTAGGGGCAGAAACACAGAGTATAGATTCTAAACAACTACATCATTCCAGCAACTGCCATCCTGCTTATCTTCCTACCATACTGAAGAATATTGCCTTCTTGGTTGCACAATGGCACACCTTCTCCAGCATGAGGAAGGGTCCTGTGACCTTGTGGCAAGGGCAATCATCTAAAGCATGTATTGAGCAAAACAAAATTCCTAAGGCTAAAGGAGCTTAGATTCCACCCTCCTCATTTTTTAGCATAGATTCTGATAATAAAGCAGGGGTTAGATGTCAACAATTCTTTCCTACTGTTGAACTGACCTGTGAATGTTAGCTGTGCTATTGACTGTACTAGTCAGTGCTATTTGGGCCCCCTTTGCTTAGCAAATTTTGTCCTTTAGGTGTCTTAGAGATACAAATTTGTTTCTGGGTTTAAGTGAAGAGCTATACCCATGCCTAAATTAGAAATAATCCTGGATGTGGACAATAGAACAGTTTCAATGATCTAAGAAAAATAATACTGGACATCTTTCTGAATGAAATCAGACTCTTTGTTTTGTTTTCTTGTCCATGTTTCGTTGTCCAAGAGGTTAAGTATATCAGTTATGGTTAATGTCTATTTAATCTTATGCTTAAATTTTAGTATGGCTGTCACCTTAAATAAGCTGCACTGACATTTCTTTGGTAATGATAGAAGTCTGTTGGAGACCACTTAACTCTGAGAATTAGTATCTGAGCAAGTGGGATATAAGGACAGATAATACAGCAAGTTAAAATACTGCATCCCTAATTATTTATTTTTATAGCAATTGTTGCAAAAATAATTATATGCAAAGTTAAAAACCTTAGTTGAAGAACTGACAAATCAAAGCTGGATATGTAAAGGCAGTACTGGGTTTCCAAGGAAATGCCACATGCCCAGTAATAGAAAGCACCTGAGTTCTTAGGAGGTTAGACAAACAGGCAACTTATTAAGATGTCACATCCTGATTTTTAGCTGCCTAAATAAGCCAACCAAATGCTGTCATTTGCAACTCCTAGTTGCATGCAGATCCTCCTTTTTACTGTTTTGTTTCAGAGGAACAGGAGCAGTACATCTTTGTTTGTTTGTTTAGCTGGTTAGTTAATTTTATGCATTTTTACCAGGTTTCCTAGCAGAAGGTCCATATGCACATGATAACCCTGCCATGTAATCTGAAAAGTATTTCCACATACATTTGTGGCCAGTATCATATAGAGTTAATGCATATAATTTGTTATAAACCTTTAAGATTTTGCAATAGTCAGTTCTGTTGGCTGTCTTTATCCATCTGGTCTTCATGCCAAAGCAGATAATTTACTTCACTGATCCATAATTAGACATGAGGAATCCCCAAGAAGCATTTCCTGGCACTACATCAGTGGCTAGTAGCTTCAAGCACAGCCACTTTCAAAGCTAGTTTGCCAAGAGCAACCTACCCAACCATCAGCATGCTGTATTTACCATAACCAAGCAGTGACCAGTAATAAATGGGTGTACAGCCATTGCCCACACAGTTTTAAAGAAATTTGTACCACACAACAAAGAAATCTGTTCTACAGAAATCTGCCACCTTTTTGTTTTCCCCTTAAGTGTGAGTAAATTCAGCTCTTACCTCTTTTGTCTTGCAGATGTCTTGCAGGCTGGAAGACTGTCAGTGCTGTAAAGCAGAAATGGCATATTCCTCATTACTGCTGCACAGAATTCCACAGGTGGATCACAAAGTGGAAATACCAGTGTGCGTTATCTTACAGTTATTAAATCCTTGCAGACACAGACACACACACTGGGACAGCAGGGCTGGAGTGGGACGTGTGGACTGCAGGGACGCTGTCCCTTCCTGCCAGCCACAGACATGCACTTACCATGAAGTTTCCTCTGGAGACAGGACAGCCCAGATATATGGACTCTTTTATAGAGTCTTGTCAGCACATGCTGCAGATGCCTCCTCTGTCTTTGGGCAAAGAATTTTTGGCAAACCTTGTTTTTGGCAAAGTATTGTCTGGCAAAACGAATGAACTGAAAACTGGGAAGTGATGTTACTAGATATAATTAGAAAATTTTGGTGTCTCACTAGCTATGTGAATAAATCTCCTATAAATAATATGAGAAGACTCCTAAGGAGGGATTTCAGTTAATGCTGACTGGAGGGATGAGGGTAACTGCTAATAACTCTAGGCCATAGATGCTCCATGAATCTGAGCTATGGGAGAAGGAACAATCATTCACTGGACAAGCACTGTGACCTTTGGGTGCATACTTTAACCTCTTCTGAGGCCACCAAAACTCTGATGACAGCTATCCCTTTACAGAGCACTCTACTTACAAACCTTGGGTAAGAGATATGGATTTTATTATTGTCTGCACTGCTTCTCTTAATCAGATTAGTAAATGTTACAGTGCAATGTATCAGGAAGAACAGCAGCCTTGAGCCAACCAAGTGTACATCAGGTTGAATTCCATCTCTGGATATGAATATAAAATAACATTCATTTGTATATTTTTCAACATTATGAAATTATGAGGTTAGACATTCATAGGAGGACACATTATTGTGTTCAAGAGCCTTAGATGGTTTATATTTCCTTTTATTTAATCACTTTAGGACCAATTTTACTTCAAAGAGCTCTCTGGCAATGACATTTATTGTGTAAATGACTTCATTAAAAATACTTCCTTTACTTTAGTGGTGCTTATTTCCCTGTAAGTCCCTATTTTTTCCCATAATAGAAAAAAATCAATAATCTCTGATTACACCAAGCTGTGTAGTGAGCTGGACACACTGGAGGGAAGGGATGCCATCCAGAGGGACTTTGACAGGCTTGAGAGGTGGGCCAATGCCAACCTCATGAAGTTCAACCAGGCCAAGTGCACCTGGGTTGAGGCAATCCCTAGCACAAATATAGGCTGGGAGGAGAATGGGTTGAGAACAGCCCTTGAGGAGAAAGACTTGGGGCTCATGGCAGATGAGAAGCTCAACATGAGCTGGCAATGAGTGCTGGAGCCCAGAAAGCCAACTGTGTCCTGGGCTGCATCAAAAGAAGGGTGACCAGCAGCTTAAGAGAGGAGATTATGCCCCTCTACTCTACTCTACTCTCATTAGAACCCACCTGGAGCACTGTGTCCAGCTCTGGAACTCCCAACACATGAAGGTCATGGAGCTTTTAGAAGGCCATGGAGATGATAAGAGAGCTGGAGCACCTCTCCTATGAAGACAGGTTGAAAGAGTTGGAGTTGTTCAGCCTGGAGAAGAGAAGGCTCCGGGGACACCTAATAGGAACCTTCCAGCACCTGAAGGGGGCCTACAAGAAATCTGGGTTGCAACTATTTACGAGGACATGGAGTGATGGGACAAGAAGCAAGGGCTTTAACTGGAAGAGGGCAGATTTAGGCTAGGCATTAGGAAGAAATTCTTTCCTATGAGGGTGGTGAGACACTGGAACATATTGCCATTTTTGTCAGTTCTTCTCCCTTTTGTTTTGATCAATTAGTTTTCCATCAAGCTTCCTCCTTGTCAACACTGAGCAAGTAGCACACATGGCTAAATCAGAAAAGGAATAGTGAGTTTGTGCCTTCCCAGACAGGTCAGCCAGAGGAACTTTCCAAATGCTTGTCATTCACTTGTTATCTCAGACACTGCCAGAATATTTAGAGCAGCAGAAGACCCTGCAGCCCTGCCAGCTGAAGGGGCTCATCTGGCAGGCTGGCTGTCCAGCAGGGAAACACTCCTTTCCTACCTCACAGAGCTCAATGCTTGGCTGTTTTCCACCCTAACAGCAGTTTCCCTGATGGCCTTACTTCAAATCCTAGGTGTTTTAGTCCAGCTAGATCAGAATTGTCACAGCTCCTTTGCCTGCACAGTTGGGTGTCCAGACAGGTTCTTCTGTCTTGGCCTGCCTTTGACAAATTGCCTTTCATTCACTTCCCCCTGTAGTTGAGACTGGGTTGCAGAATGTTACCTCTTGCTGATGGCCAGAGTACAATCCCCGACTCTCTGGACAGTCATTCCTTCCCCAGACCTTGTAATTCCTGAGTCTTGCTCCAGCCCATACATGGTGTGTACCTGGTGTAAGATGCTCTGGAAGTCCTTCCTGAAGATTTTTTTTTTTTTTTTTTAAATTTGATTGGAAATGTGGTTAAATGCTTTTTCATCCTTTGATATTTTATGGAGTATTGAAGATGAAGTGAAATCCAGAAACTAATAAAAGCTTTCTAAAGATGATTCTTTCACACTAGGCAGGCATACCTCAAGGTATGGTTCCTGGTGATAGGGTAGCTGGTGACAGAACAAGAAGAAATGGCCTCAAGCTGCACCACGGGAGGTTTAAACTAGATATTAGGAATAACATTTTCACTGAAAGGGTTGTCAGACATTGGAACAGGCTGCCCAGGGAGGTGGTTCAGTCACCATCCCTGGATGTGTTTAAAAGTCATCTGGATGTGGCACTTGGGACTACGACTCAGTGCTGGACTTCGGAGCGTGGGGTTAATGGTTGGACTTGATGATCTTGAAGGTCTTTTCCAATCTAAGCGATTCCATGATTTGTTTGGGAAATATCTTCTTTTACAGTGAATGCTGGTGTGCTTATGTATCAAAGGGCAGAGAAGATCAATAAAGGCATGTGCAATAAAGATGAAGGCTGTGGAAATCTAGAGGGCTGTGAAACAGTTGTCACACCACAGTGTCCTGCAACCCATGCACAGAAGGAAGGCAGTACACGCTGCCCAGAGGCCACAGCTCAGGAGCCCCAGTAGGGGTGTTACCAAGACTGCACCACATGCCCCTGTGCACAAGGTGTGCTCTCTTGGGTACAAAGACCATGTAGATGTTGCCGTTGAGTAACCACCCTGAGGAGGTAACAAGCTTGGAGGATGGTGTCCTAGGTGTACGACTGGGCCACAGGCTATCAGGATACATCCCAGTTTAGCAGTCAGAACTGTCACATGAGGTACTGTTTTATGTGTGCCAGATGGCACAGGAAAATTTATGTGCTGTTGCCTCATGTAGCAGATGACAAAGAAATGCAGGAAGACATGATGTTTACTTGTTACTGGTTGCTTTCTGTCTTCGTAAGACACAATCTATTTATCTTCGCCTTTTCCACACAACTGTTGATTTTATAGAGGTCATCTTTTAAGTCCTTTTTTCCAGGCCATTCATGTATATGTCGACTGCACAAGTCTTAACTCTCATCTCTGTGGGACTCTGCTCACGGCTTCCCACCCCAGCTAAGCATTTATCTCCACATTTTATGTCCTGTCTTTCAATTCACAAGGTAATTTCTTTTGCCCGGGTCACATGGGAGCATGCTTATACTTTTCAAAATCTCATCATGCTGTATTGACTAGATGATTCTTATCCGTATCACTGTTGATTCTTTTGAAATCAAACTTATTGTGAGATACATTTTCACTTTCAAATTCTGTTCTTACTGTGGTTTCTATCGATTTGTCTCATGCAGATGTCAAGCTGACAGATCTACTGCCTTGCAATCAGGAAAATTTTAAAAGTCTATTATCACAGGTACAATATTTTATTTTCTTGGTACTAAGCATGATTTAAACAACAGATCACCTATACAATAATGCAATCTGTTTGTTTATTGGGTTGTTTTTTCTGTTGTTGTTTTGTTTTATATATTCCTGGGTATATCAAATTTGCTCTAACAGAAGTGTTACCATTCAAGATATTATTTTGTCCTACAACCTGAAGTATCCAATAAAGACGTCAAGTTAGCAGGGATCCTCATGCTTTTCTCTATTTATATATATTCTTTCAGGAAAGTTCCTCCCTTCTTAAGTGAAAACCTGCACAAACTGTTGAAATTTTCTGCTTGTTATCCTTTAGTGCTCTTTTTATTCTTCAGATGATACTATAACTGCTGCACTTTCTCACGCCTGCCCATAAAATGTTGATAATTTACATAAAGATTCATGGACATATACTGATCCTTGAGATAATTTGGATCATCGTGTAAGACCTTTTATCATATTGGAACAAATTAGCCCCAGTGATGCAGTTAATGGGATCACTCTTCCGTGATAGTTTTTATCGTTTTCAAGGTTAAACATTGAAGAAATGTTGTAGCAAACAATGAAACACTCAGATGTGCAGAGTCATACCTGCTGTGTGACAACCTACAGTAAAAAGCTCACAGATAAAACAGACAGACATACCAATATTTGCAGTTAGATTAAGTTTTGTGCTTCTGTGGATTATCTGAAACACCAGATTTTTACATTTAAAAATGTTCCCCATGGGATTTGCAGCTTGCAAGTGCTGTTCTTGGCCACACTCTCAGTATGAGCAAGGCATGGACTCCAATTAACTGTCTGACAGGAAACACCCAGCCTCTGCTGCAGCAGCATTTCTGCTGCCCTCTGTGTAAAATGAGAGCTCCCAGGAATGTTAGGACAAGCTGAATAGAAACGCCAATGCTCTAATCTACTAGAGCAAAACTTCTCAGCCCTATCCTTCTGCAAAGATGCAGCTGAGGACTGGACTGTGGCAATGGTAAGGACAAACCTGGCATATAAAAATCCATAGGAATTAGGTATGATTAAATTAAAATGAGGGAATCTTTTCTTTTGTTGTGCAGGCTGTTTGTGTGCCTAATTGTGGCTGCTACAATGTGTTGCCTTGTAAAGAGATGTGTCTGAGAGATCTGCTCTGGCATCCCTAATAGAGAATTCCATGCTGACAAGAATAAAAAATTGGAAAACAAGAACTGATCTCTGCAAGGAAGTTGCTAATGATCGTAACTAATGAGGGACTTGAACATCTCCTCTAGGATCAAAAGCAGGGCAGGATGTTCATTGCATGGGCTATGAGAAATGCAAGCTAAAATGCATGGAGCTACAGCATAAGTCCCAGGATACTGCTGCTGGTGAAGGCTGGGGAAGTTATTGGGTGGGGTTTTTTTATATGAACGGCTGGTTTTTCTCTCTCCAAGTCCTGTCCCTCTATTCTTACTGTTCGGTATAACTCATGTTGTTGCTTCAATTAATGTAAATCAAAGTGCTTACTTCTCCTGGTATGGGATGTTGGAAGCTGCATTTTTGTAAAGGTGATGCCATCTTTTTTCAGTGTGTATTCCAAGAAGCTTCCTGAAAAGCTACACTGACAGATAATCTGTGGTTCAGGGAAATATATCACTTCACAGAGCAGTGAACAGGAAAGTAAAAAACCATGACCTGGGATATTAGAATAAGGACTCCTTGAAAGTGCATTACAGTTATTTAGTTATCCTTCTCTTATCATCACAGCAAACCTGAGAGGATGACATTTGAGTAGTGTGTTAAATGAGGGGGATATAGAGGATAGGGATATAGAGGATACTTCTTCCATCACACACTGGAGCTCCTATTACAGAGAAGATTAGTATGGTGGAAAACCTGAGAAGTCAATAGCAAGAATAGGATGTCTGGAAATGTCTGAGATGTTGGAGAATGAAGTAGAAGTGACAGAAGCTTGTAGTGGGAGAAGGAAAAAAAAAAAAAAAAAAAAAAAAAGGTGATGAGCTTTTACTCACCTACAACAGAAACTTACGGATCTTGGTATGGAAGTACATCAGCAGCATTTTCAAGCCTGACTCTTTTGAGAATATAAATGGAAGTTATACAGACATTACATCTCTTTTGACACAATCTTCTTTATGAAAAACCTCAAAAATCATAGAACTGTAGAATAACCCAGATTGGAAGGGACCTCAACAAATCATCTGTCCCAGCCTCTCATGGGAAAGGGAGCATAGATGAGATTATTGAGTGCTCTGTCCAGACACAACCTGGAAAGCTGCAGGGATGGGGACTCCACCCATTTCCCTGGGGACCTCATTCCAGTGATTGTTTTCACTGTAAGAATTTCTTTCTTACATCAAGATAAAACCTCTCCCAGTGCAATTTGCACCCACTACCCTTTGTCCCCTCCATGTGGCTCTTTTTGAAGACAGAGCCTCTGTCCCCTTTAAGTACTGCAAAACTGTGATGAGGTTGGTCCTTAAGCCATCTCTTCTACAGGGAAAAAATACCTAAATCCTTCAGTCTTTACTCATAAGGCAGGTTGTCCAGTCCTTTGGTCATCTTCATGGTCCTCCTTTGGACTCTCTCCAGTTAGTCCAAGACTTTCTTGAATTGTGGAGACCAGAGATGGACCCAGTGCTCCATGTGCAGCCTGACAAGTGCTGCATAGAGTGAGATGATCACATCTCTAACTCTGCTGGAAATGCCCTTACAGATGCAGTGCAGTACCAGATTTGCCTTCATTAAAATGTGAACTTCAATTATTTCTTAGCTCACACAGGGCTTCTAATCTATTGACTGGGATATAATTTAGATACCCTGTAGGATACACTTATGCCAGTGCTGTGAGCAGGTTGGAGCTGTGAGGAGAAGAAACATGACTTCACTGCTCTACAGTTCATGGTCATTTGCAAAAAGGTTATAGAATAATAGAATCATAGAATGTTAGGGTCACATTAACCAGTAGCTCAAAAAATTAAGTGCTTATAAAATAGCATCTGATGCAGACCTCAGTGTGCCCTTACTCTCAGCTCTCCTAGGAGAGTCCCACATCCTGCCTGCCCTCCCACTCCTCTCCAGTACCTCTGCTTCCCCAAGGTGCACCTTGTGAGACAGGCACTGAGGTACTAAGACAATGGGCATAAAATAGTGGATAGACAGAGGGTTAACATGAGCACTGTGGGTTCCCCTTCTGGAGCTGAGGTACAGCCCTTGCAGTTGCTCCCAAGCAAGTTCCCTGCATCCCTTTGTTCTTCCCAGCACACCTCTGGCCACTGGAGCCACGATCCTGCACCAGGGAACAGCAGCTCCCTGCACTCCACTACTTGAAGAGGGCTGGTTTTGTAACTAGCAAATGTTCTCACAAATAATCAAAAGCTGCAGACTTGAAGTCCAGGGTCAGGTGGCATCAGCTAGATGCTGTTCATTTGCTTGCTTCCTTCCTTCCACCCTCCCTTTTCCTCTCTCTCTTTTTCCTTCTCTTTCTCTGTTCCTCTCCTTTTCTGTCATTAATAAGGAATGCCCTTTTTGCTCAACAAAATGTTTCTGTGTCCTAAGCAGGTGGCCAGTAAGGACTCAGAGAACTGGAAAGTTGAATCTGGTATTGCTGGCAAGGAGTCTCTGTAATTAACTTCTCTCTCCACATCAGAAATACTTCCTCCATGCTTTAGTGCCTCTTCTAATGCTGAAGATTTTGTGCACAGGAGACAAACCACATTAATGCCCAAGCTGCATAAGTTCTAATAACTCTGTAGTCCACATGCAGTGCTAGTCTAGTGAAGATCAACAGTTGCATCTATTTTAAACCTTCTCTTAGAGATATTCCTTTATGCCTATTATGGACCTGTGCTTTCCCCAAGATCAGTTACCTTTGCATCAGCACTTGTCAGGTCACAAGCAGCCTGGCTCCAGAAATAGTGTGTCCATGCAAAATGACTCCTGGCTTCCATCTGAGGCAGCAAATCACAAAGTGAGGGGAAATTAGTTTTCCTTACCCCTTCACACTAATATGCCACTCTGATTCCAAGAAGTCTCCCATCATGCTTCCTGGGAAGACCGGTGGCAAGGCTGGGTCATCCCAGTGCCATGTGTGAGACTGCTCTCCATTTCCCACAAATACAGTTTGAAGGAGATAATTGCACCAAGATATTGGTCATTTAAGGAACCTGCAACATAACCTTTCATCAGCTGAGCATTTGGCAACAAGTTCTCAAGCCACAACTTCTTAGAGGTGAGAGAAGAGCCCTAACACTTGCCAGTGCTTCAAGTGCGTCACGATTCTTCCACGTCAGGAACAGGCTGTTTTGGATGGTCATTGTAATATTGTTCAAGGAGAACAGGGACCTGAGGCATCCAGATATGCTCCCCAAAGTTGTTGTGGTATTTGCTAGTCAGTCAACAGCTTTCAAATCATACTCATGGAGCCATACACGCAATACACTGACTTTCCAATTAAGCTTTTGCATTCAGTATCCATCTTTTGTCCGTTTGTTTCAAGAATTACATGCTTGAGCATAAACAAAATCCTTTTGCTTCCTTGCAAGGTGTGGAAACAAAGGTTTTGTCTGGAAAGAAGGAATCCCACCTAGTTCTTGGGAGGATACTGTGGGAAGGGAGAGAGGAGAGAGGTGCTTTCCCTTCTTTGGAGCCCAGCTATCACTGGCACTGGTGCAGCTTTCACAGCTTCACACCTAAAGATGCTGTCGCTCAAGAGCATCACTTACAGTGCCACAGGACTCAAGACAGGGTGTCATCTTTTCCTTCAATATATTTAGCTGCTGCCTCTCTGAGTACTTCCATATTTAGTTAAAACATGGGAGGATTCCCTGGGTGGAAACCTCAGTGTGCCTGGGAGGAGGACCTCCCCATCCTGGATGCTGTTGCTGCAAACATGCTGACGGCTGCGGTCAGTGCAAAGGGCTCCTGTCCTGCTGTCTCCTCCCCTCCTCATCTCCAACAGCTCCAGCTCCCTTCCCCAGCAACTTCCCAGCTTCTTGAAGTCCTCCCTGGAAATGTAGCAGTGTAGAGGTAGCCAGGAACCTCAACGGATTCCTAATTGTCTCCATAGTGAGAAAGCCCCAAGACTCATTTGCCAGTTCTGATATCTGCTTGTCAAACCTGCCCGTAGCAGGTATGCAGTGCATGAGGGTCCTGAGTGGACAGAATGGCTGTTCTGTATTTTAAGTTCTGCTTCTTGCCCTGCAGGAAACAAGGTGTCATTTGTTTAAGACTTGAGACAGGCCCACAGTGTGTGGGTGACTTGTTTCTTCTTTATCCAGCCAGGATGCAGGTAGTATTTACATTCCAACCAGCCAGACAGGTAGGATGCACTTTGGCATTATCATCTATGGGTCAAGTGCTAGATTTTGTGATGTCTTTAAAGCTGTCATGTTCCCAGAATTAATCCAACTTGAAGTATTATTTTACATGATCATACTCCTTCCTGTAGCTTTTTGTATTTACACAGAACTCCAAATTATTTCTTGGCACAAACGTTTATTGTATTCTTATATCAATATTTCCATAGTGGAAAACACTGCCCAGTACTGGAGCAGTTCCTGGCTTGTTCTGGTGGCTCTACATGTTATATTGGTTGAAGATGATCCGATGGTGAGTCCTGACATTCACATTTCTACCAATCTGTTCATCCATCTCTGTTCTTCATCAACCTCCATTTTGTCTTAACATCAGCTTTTTTCTCCAGGAGAGAACGTGAGGAACTGCAATGACTCATTATCCAAATACAATATTTCTTTTAATTTGGAATTGATATTAATAACTCTACTGCTCTCCTAGGGTTAAAGTGAAAAAACCAACTATGTTTCATTTGAAAATGCCCCAAAGTTTAGTAACTGCAGAATTGAAAAGTAAATCAAAAGCTCTGCTTAGCTTTGCTGTGTTTGCAAAGGAATCTACAGGCTTTATTCTCTAGACATTAACAGGGCTACAAGGATTCACTGCAGAAGAAAGTGACCAAGAGGTTCACATTTTGTGCATCCCTCAGGTCACTTTGTTGCCTCATGACAGCTTCACTCCTCCTCTCCTATCTTCTTGCCATGAATCTCCCTGCTCTTGGCCCGGAGCTTGTTGACCTGTGACTCTGCAATGTCAGCCCGCTCCTCGGCTTCCTCCAGCTCGTGCTGAATCTTGCGGAACTTGGAGAGGTTGACGTTGGAAAACTCCTCCTGTGCAGGGAGAGGGAGTTGGTGGGGAGGAGCCCAGGGCTGGGGTTCATACTCATTTCAATGAGTGTGCTGCCCTGATGGAAGGTGGCTCTTGCCCGTGCTCCAAGCAATACTTACAGCCTCCTCAGCTTGTCTCTTGTAGGATTTCACCTTCATTTGCAGCTTGTCCACCAGGTCCTGCAGCCGCAGAATGTTCTTCCGGTCTTCCTCAGACTAGAGCGGTTGGCAAAGAGGGAAGAAAAGTAGAGGCTGGTTCTGCACCATGTGAGGTTAACTGCTGCCCTTGGGGATGGTGGCTGCACAACCTGACTTGCTGTCAGAACACTCTGCCAGCCCAAGGAGGCCTCCTGCCTTACCTGGTAGGTCAGCTCCTTCACCCTCCTCTCGTACTTGCGCACACCCTTCACGGCTTCAGCGCTGCGCTTCTGCTCAGCATCAACCTCCCCTTCCAGCTCCCGCACCTGCAACGAGAAGCCCATCTTTGGAGCTTCCCTGCTGGCTGCTGACATCACATCTTCACTCACACACAAATCCAAGCCCTACACACCCTGGCCTCCAGCTTCTGGATTTGCTTCTTGCCGCCCTTCAGGGCCAGCTGCTCGGCCTCATCCAGACGAAGCTGCAGGTCCTTCACTGTCTGGTCCAGGTTCTTCTTCATCCTCTCCAGGTGGGCACTGGTGTCCTGCTCCTTCTTCAGCTCTTCTGCCATCATGGCTGCCTGGAGAGGCAAAAAGCCCAAGCCATTTTGGGAATGGAGACTTTTTGGAAGAAGGCACTCCTATAAAGCATTAAAAGACCCCCCCAGCTCACATCAGTGATGGCCTTCTTGGCCTTCTCTTCAGCATTACGGGCTTCCTGGATTGTGTCCTCCATTTCACTCTGAATTTGGGCAATGTCTGTTTCCAGCTTCTTCTTGGTGTTGATCAAGCTGGTGTTCTGTTGAACAACAAAAAAGATTGTCCAGTGAGTTCCAAAACAGAACATTTATCTTTAGAAATTTACTGTTTAAATTCAAAGTTATGATCTTTATTTATAATATTAGCATCATCCTTCAAATGATGCATCTCACCTGTGTGTGGAGGAGCTGAACTCTCTCTGTTGCATCCATCAGTTCCTGCTCAGCCACTTTCCTCGACCGCTCCGTCTGCTCCAGGGCTGCCCGAAGCTCCTCAATTTCAGCTTGAAGCAGGTTTGCTCTGCGCTCCACCATGGCCACCTGCTCCTTCAGGTCCTCCTGAGTCCTCAGAGCATCATCCAGGTGTATCTGGGTATCCTTTAAGAGAGGAAAGAGAAATTATAAGGTGACACAGCACTGTTACACAATGGCAACTACCAACAGTCTAATAATCATTATGTCAGTATAATATATTTGCCTTTATAGATGTAAAGTACATTTATATGCAGAATTATTATCATAGAATGATGGTTTTGGTTGGAAGACACCTTCAAGATCAGGCAACAGGCTGGAGAGAGCATTAAATTAGACTTAGAAAGAGTAGGGAATGGAGTTCTGAGAAAAGGAGAGAACCCAGGGGCTGCTAATGCATACAGAAGCAGCAGACTGGGGTTCACAGGGTTTGTCTAGTTTGGAGAGAAGGATATTGAGGGAAAACTTCATTGCTCTCCAGCTTCCAGATGTGAAGAAAGGAGTGCTGATCTCTCCTCCTTGTTAGCCAGTGACAGGATATTACGTATGCCCCATCCATGGCAATCTTAAGGGCAAGGTTGGACAGGATTTTGAGCAGACTAGCACAAGATGTCCTCGCTCACAGAAGAGAAGCTGGACTAGATGGTCTTTGAAGGTCCCTTTAGACCCAAACCATTCTATGATTCAGTAATTCTATGGTACTAGACAAGCTAGACACCTATGTGCACATCCTTAGCTTAACATACCTTGAGCACTCCCTGTGTGTTCCTCAGGTTCTTTTGTGCCTCTGCAGCCACACGGTTGGCGTGGCTGAGCTGGATCTCCATTTCATTCAGGTCTCCTTCCATCTTCTTCTTCAACCTCAGGGCTTCATTCCTGCTCCTGATCTCAGCATCCAGGGTGCTCTGCATGGACTCCACAATTCTCAGGTGGTTTCTCTTCATCTGGTCAATCTCCTCATCTTTCTCTGCTATCTTCCTGTCAACCTCTGACTTCACTTGGTTGAGCTCAAGCTGGAGGCGCAGGATCTTCCCCTCTTCATGTTCCAGGGAAGCCTGAAAAAACCACACAAAACAGTTAATTGTATAAATAACACTGTCAGTAACTTTACTTGAACTTCCTTTTGAAGTATAATGCCCAGCATGAGGTCTGACACTTGCAAGAAAGGAGAAGAAGAAAAAAGGGTTCCTGTGTATGCAAAGACTTTACTACTTTAATAATGAAAACCCCCTGCTTCCTGGGCCTGGAGTTGATTCTCTATGCATATAATTTCATAACCAGTATCTGAGATTGCTAAACTGTGTTGTAAGTGAGCATTTAAGAACAGAAAGCTGTACCTCAGCTTCCTCCAGAGCAGCCTGGAGTTCAGACTTCTCCTGCTCAATCTGCTTCTTGACTTTCTCCAGCTCATGAATCGCCTTTCCTCCCTCGGCAATCTGCTCCGTCAGGTCGGAAATCTCCTCTGTGGGAACCAAGACCAAGGGCCTGGTCAGGCACAGAGCCAGATGGGAAGGGCCCTGCCCCACCAGGGTGACAGGCATCTCTGCAGAGCTGCAGGCACAGACCCGTGTGCAGCAGTGGGGAGAGCTGGAGAGTCAGAAAGCCCTGCCAGCAGCAGAGGGCCAGGGACTTACGCTGCAAGTTCTTGTTCTCGCGCTTGAGCGTCTCCAGGTGGTCCAAGGACTCCTCATAGGCATTCTTCATCTTGAACAGCTCGGTGCTGAGAGAGCGAGACTCCTTCTGGGAGGCTTCCAGCTCAGCCTGCGTCTCCTCATACTTCTGCTTCCACTCTGCCAGGATCTGGAGAGAAATGGGGCTTGAGTGTGCATGTGGCAGCCAGGAGGGGATGCCCTGCTCCCCAGCCCCACGCCTGCAGCCCAACACACCTTGTCAAAGTTCCTCTGCTTCTTATCCAGAGCTGCACAGGCAGCGTTTGAGCGCTCCACGTCAATCATCAAGTCCTCCACTTCATTCTGCAGCCTCTGCTTGGTCTTTTCCAGGGAAGCGCATTTGGCATTGACGGCTTCAACGTGTTCCTCTGCATCCTGCAGCCGCTGTGCCAGCTTCTTCCTGGGAGGAGATAAGCACAGGTCCATGTGAGGAAGCCAATGGGAGCTCATGGTGTGCAGCCAGTATGTTTTTCACAAGAGCACACTTGGCCACTTGGTAGTGGCTGATCCCCATTTACACAGAGTTGCAGGAACCCCAAAGACACTGCACTGCTATGGCTGAGTCCTGGGCTACAGCAATTCAGTCTTGGCTGGTCACTCTGCTGTTCCCACTTGGCATCTCTCTGCTATTCTGCATGAGAAGAGCTTTGCTTAACCTGCCTTTCCCCTGGGCATGGACTTTTTTCCTGGCCTCCCAACCAAAACAGAACATTGGCTTCTTCCTGACATTATCATAGTGCTCTCCTCAAATTCCTGTTCTTCCTCTCTGTCAGCCTTGCCCTCCTTCCCCACGTACTTGGCCTCCTCCAGCTCCTCGGTGCGCTGAATGGCGTCCGTCTCGTATTTGGTTCTCCACTGGGCCACTTCGCTGTTGGCCTTGGACAGGGCACGCTGCAGCTCCCCCTTGGCTTCCTGCTCCTCCTCATATTGTTCCCGGAGCAAGTCACAGTCGTGGCGAGCAGACTGCAAGGCGTGGGCCAGGGCGTTCTTGGCCTGGGTAGAGAGTGGGATTGAGACAATGAATGGTAATATCCTGGGAAATCTTTTCCAATTAATTAATTTAATACAGCTAACATGACTGTACATGAGGGTGTACAGTGTTTGCAATGAAAGGTAAGTCTGGAGGGCAAAATTGCATCCCCACAGAAAGTAATATCTTCTCCCAGTACGACTTGTGCTAATTAGACCATGTACACTCTAGCCAGTGTGAAGTTAACAGTGTTTTCAGGGGCTATTTGTAGGAATAGTCATCACCTTTATTTCTTCCTCTAGGTGCCTCTTGAGTTCCTCAATCTGCTGGGTAAATCCTTGCTTGCCCCTAGACAGCTGAGAAATCAGAGCGTCTTTCTCCTCTACCTGGCGTGAAAATTCACCTGGGAAAGCAAAAAAGAAAAATACTCATTGTTTTTCATGACCCAAAGAAATTGTTGTAGGATGGTCTCCCAGTCCACGACACAGAGAAGGCCTCCTCACCTGATTCTGTCTGCAGACGAGCTCTTTGAGCATTGAGGTCATTGATCATGCGCTGATGCTCCTCTTCCTTTGTCTTAATCTCACTCAGCTGGTCTTCCAGAGTGCGACACATCTTCTCCAGGTTTGCCTAGAGAGCAAACACAAGGAAGGAAAGGAGATGAACTCCTGGACTCTGCCTTCTCCTCACAGCAGGGTTTTTCAAGGAGAACGTGGCTGGTAAAGGCAGCCTGTGCGCCACACCCTGACCCTGTGAGCATGTTCGCCTGCAGCTGCGTACCTTGGCCTTGGAGACAGACTCCATGTTACTGGCCAGGTCGTCAATCTCCATCTTCAGCTCGCTCTTCTCCTTCTCCAGCTTCTGCTTCACCCGTTGCAGGTTGTCGATCTGCTCCCCCAGCTCAGCTGTGCTGTCCGCGTGCTTCTTGCGCAGGGCGGCAGCCGTGGCTTCGTGCTGCAGCGTGGCCTCCTCCAGGTCACGGCGCATCTTCTGAAACTCTGCCTCGCGCTTCTTGTTCATCTCGATCTGAGCTGCAGTAGCTCCTCCTGCTTCTTCCAGGCGCTCGCTGATCTCCTCGAGCTCCCTGGAGAGGTCAGCCCGATGCTTCTCTGCTTTGGCCCGAGAGGTTCGCTCGGCCTCAATTTCCTCCTCCAGTTCCTCAATACGAGCCTGGGGAACAGCAGCAACAACCCTTCACGCCCAGGCCCTCCTCCCACCTGACCCGACACTGGAGAGAGGGAGCAGAAGGAACAGACACTTGCCTGCAGCTCCTTGATCTTCTTCTGTAACTGCATGCCCAGGGCTTGCTCATCTTCGATTTTGCTCTGGATCTGGCTGATTTCAAAGTCTTTCCTTGGGGCAAAGCAAACCGTCTTAGTGCCGCAACAAAACCCCCCAAGGTCAAAACCAGCCTGGCCCTCAGGGCCCCACAGCCACACTTACTTCTTCAGTTTCTCATCCAGCTGCTGCTTATCATTTTCCAAATCCATGATGCTGTCATGGGCCAGCTTCAGGTCTCCTTCAAGTTTCCTCTTAGCTCTCTCTAGGTCCATGCGCAGTTTCTTCTCCTGCTCCAGGGACCCTTCCAGCTACAACAAACAAGACCTTCAGTGCTCTGCCAGCCAGGTCTCACTCCACACTTGTGCTGTTCTTGCTGTGTGTCTGTGTGCTTACATCGTCCACTTGCTGCTCCAGCTTGGTCTTAGCTTTGGTCAGAGTGTTGACTTTGTCCTCTTCTGCCTGCAGGTCATCCAGCGTCTGCTGATGGGCCTCTTGGAGGGCTTTCTTCTCTTTTGTCAGCTTCACTATGGTCTCATCCAGGGCTGCCATCTCCTCTGTGAGGTTTTTCACCTGTGGTTTGTAAGAAAGCATAACAATTTGGTAGAACATGTCTGCTTTTGCAATTGCTCTTTCAGTTTGCAGTGTTTTGCTGCTGAGACAGCAGTTTTGATGCTGAGACACAGCCCTGCTCAAAACTTCCGAAAGTCAACATGTCTCATAGTTGCAGGCTCATTCTCTTAGAATCAGTGGTTTCTTGGCCCTTGATGTGATTGCCCATGTGTGTACCTTGTTTTCAGTGGCATGCTTTTCCTTCTCAACCTTGGCCAGTGTTAGCTCAAGGTCATCAATATCTTTCTTCAACTCTGAACATTCATCCTCCAGTTTCCTCTTCTTGGCTGTCAGATCAGCATTAATTTCCTCCTCATCCTCAGCCCTTTCAGTCACTTCTTTAACTTTGGCTTCCAGCTGGATTTTGGTTTTGATGAGCTGGTCACACCTTTCCTCAGCATCAGCCAAAGCATCAGCTTCCTGTTTGGACCATACAGGAAAAGTTATTGAATGCAGTAGTACCCAATGTGTATCAGTAAGACCTTTGTGATTACTTTCTGGGAAAAGTTTACTGCACTATTACATTATATTACAAATTATAATTTTAGAGGAAGATTTTAATCACTTTTTTTGTTTTTTTTTTTTTAATAATCAGGTACTATGTCTAACTCAATTATATTTCACCTTGTATACTTTAGGCATGTCAGTGGCTCACTTGGATTTAACTGATGTTTCCTTTTCCTCCTTTAGAAAGTGATTATATTTGATAATGTACCATATTCTAATTCATGTAGAAGCACTGAGTAATGTAAATAATTCCATCACTGAAAAAAGATTTGAAACTCCCATTTGTAGAAGTATATACAGCCAATACACTCAATTTGCACAAGAACAAGATTCGTAATTCCCTGAAATGGACTCTTCAAATCAAGGGCATTTCCTAAATGTTGCCTACATTTCTGAGAGCCCAAATGGCATTAAAGACAAATACACAAGGCTGTGTCATAGAATGTAACGGCCACCTGTGCCTTCTGAGAGCAGTAGCTAAAGGAGCTCAGGTGGGAAATGGCACTCGGCTCCTTATTATAAGAACAGAATTAAGGCAAAGCAATTGGTGACTATAATTGGCAACAGTGCCTATAATGAGGCTTTATGTCATGAACTCATAAGGAGACGTGCATGTAGGCAACAGAAGGCATTTTTTAGCTTAAACTCCACTTTGAAAAGAGAGAGACTGAGAAGGGAAAGAATGTGGCCTGAATTACAGATTTAGTTAAATTGTTTTGTAATTGCAGCTATAGTGTGTAATTTGAGAGTTCTGCAGGATGAAATAAGACTGAGACTGAGATCTTCTTTATACATTTCCTCTATTAAAAAAAAAAAAAAAGAAAAAAAAAAGAAAAGGAAAATAATGATACTCACTGCCTGCACTTGGAGCTGCAGGTCGTTTTTCTCCTGCACCAGTTTCACCATTTTCTCCTCCAGCTCCTTCCTCTTGGCCTCAGACTTTGCAAGCTCCTCCTTGGTCTTCTCAAACTCCTCCTTCATGTTGGCCATCTCCTTCTCAGACTCTGCACTCTTCAGCAAGGGCTTGATCTTGAAGAACAGCTTCATCCAGGGCCAGTGCTTGACATTCATGAAGGCCCGAACATTGTACTGGATGCAGAAGATGGACTCCCTGAAGCAGAAAATATACATAAAATATTTTCAGTATGACCAGTGTCAACACTTTCCTCCAAGTACAGTGACTTTAACAGAAGATGAGGAATGTCTACCTCCTCTCCACCATCCTCTGGTACTCCACTCTCATCAGGAAGCCTCTGCACCTGGCTTGTGTGCGGGTGATGAGCTGTGCCAGCTTCTCATCCCTCATCTCCTCCAGGAGCCCCAGCAGCCCAGCTTTGAAGAACACCTGGAGAGAGGGAGTGTTGCAGCAGGTCACTGACAGGCAGAGCAAAGCACAGGCACAGGGTGAGTGAGTCAAGGACGGTTTGTACCTTGGTGTGTCCAAATTTGTACTGGGTGTGATCCACATCAATTGACCCAAGAAGCTTCTCAGAAGCCTTCTTGCTATCAATGAACTGTCCCTCTGGGATGGCACTGGCATTAAGCACCTTGTATCTGTGAAAAGAGACAGGACCATAAGGCTGGTTTTTCCCAACCAACACACCCTAGCTGCTGAACCCCAACAGCTCCACAGAGCTGACAATGGAGTCCAGCCTGAATGAGCCTCTGCAAATGAACCAACATTGCTCTAATGATGCTGAGAAGAGCAGAGCTCTCACCTCTGCTTGAAGTCAGCGTAGAGAACCCTGCTGGGGAATCCTTTCCTGCAAATTCTGATCCCTTCCAGCACTCCGTTGCACCGCAGCTGGTGCAGCACCAGCTCGTGCTCCATGGCACCTGGAAGTTGAGAGCAGACATGAACACCACAATTCCCAGTGCCTGGGAATGGCTGTATCAGAGCAAGTCCTCTTTCTGCTTGGGCATCTTACCAGGTGTTTTTGTTTCATTTGGGATGATGCAACGGACAAAGTGGGGGTGAGTGCTCCGTAGATTGGTCATCAGCTTGTTTAAGTTCTCCTGTGGGATCATATGTAGCAGCTTAGATTAAAAAAATTCATTTCTGTATATCCTGTATCTATAGGCCAAAGAGCTAACATAATGAATATTAGGACCAAGAATGTTTCCAATTCAAAATTTATTTCTCACAAATAATATACGTGAACTTTTAAAAGAAATTCAGGTGGTCACCTGAAGACTGTTTGGAACAAATCCCAAATTTGAACAGACAATTACTAGGAGAAGGCAGTGAATAAGTTCTGCTCACTTAATACTTATTTTTCTTTCATTGTAAAACAAAGATCATGAGAAGAACAGGAGATGAGATAGCATAGCTTTTAAACTATGTTCATGTCACTTACAGATAATGAAACCCATGCTTTACCCGGAAAAGAGCTGAGACAGTCTGGAAAGAAGAACCCTTCTTCTTGGCACCCTTCTTTGCACCGCCAGCACCACCACTACTAGCCTCTGCCAAAACAGTACGTGATTTTCATGTTATCCTTTTTTGTTGCATTTTTACATATTGTTAATGTTGGAGGAAAAAAAACCACAGAACAATTTTAGAAAATTAACCTGCTTCTGCTCCACCGTAGGAGGCAAAAAGTAAGGCCAGGGTCTTCACAGATGATTTCTGGTACAACCCAATGACAGTTTCATTCAGAGGGTCCTTGTTCTTCTCCAGCCAGCCAGTGATGTTGTAGTCCACTGTGCCAGCATAGTGCACCAGAGAGAAGTGGGCCTCAGCCTTGCCTTTGGCAGGCTTGGGCTTCTGGAAGTTGCTGGACTTGCCCAGATGTTGGTCATAGAGCTTGTTCTTGAAAGAGGTGTCAGTTGCCTTGGGGAACATGCACTCCTCTTCCAGGATGGAGAAGATGCCCATGGGCTGGGAAATAATAAAATAGAGGGAATGCATTAGAGTAACTTGATCTTAAAGGGAATGTAGTAAAAGACAGAAAGCTGAGAAACAAATCAATACCCTTGCCACAAAGAAGATTTCTTTCTACAAAGTGAGTTTAAAAGATTCACCTGCTTGGCTCAGACTTTGGCACAGTGATACAGGACTGGGGTTTATGCCAAAAAAACATGTTAAAAATCAGGAGGAGAAAGATTATATTTTAAAACGTCTTTCAGAAAAGTGTCCATTGCATATTAACTTCAGCTTTTGTACTTTTAACAAGCTCCCTACATTATATGGAAGTACAGGAAATCTCTTTCAGTTTCTTGTTCTCAGAGGTTGGTCACTGACTGTACTGGTCTGTACATACTTTACTACGAACAACCTAGAAAAAATGTATAGTCCAGATAACTTTATTCCAGAAACTTAAGAAAATATTTTTATTTTCTTCTAGGAGCTGCTTTGTGGTTTTGATAAAGAAAAAAAAAAAAAGTCCTTTAATCAAGCAGGTGGAAATACCTTTCATAGAGAAGGTGGGTGGGGAAAGACTTTCATAGTTATTTGTGGGGTTTGTATGTCATGCATAATAAACAATAGAACAATAGAACAGATTAAGAGATATTTCAACTAAAACTGAATGCATGAAACTAACCACAGAGGGGATCTTTCTAAAAACAATTTAAAAGAATGAATTCCTGAAAACACTAAGTATTTTGAATTAAAAAATTACCTTCTCAATCAGCTCAATGCAGGCTGCCAGGTCCATCCCAAAGTCAATGAATGTCCATTCAATTCCCTCCTTCTTGTACTCCTCCTGCTCCAGCACGAACATGTGGTGGTTGAAGAACTGTTGCAGTTTCTCATTGGTGAAGTTGATGCACAGCTGCTCCAGGCTGTTGAACTTCCCAGGGGAAAAAAAACCACAACCACCTATTATCAACTTGCACAGTTCTTGTTCATCCTCAACACCTTTATAAATCTCCATAGTTAAAACATAACTGTATTATCAGGACCACACTACAGCAGGACCTAGGTGCAGATCTTCAAATAAATTCTTACATAATGAAAACAGAAATTTTCCAGAGCAAATATTCCTGGTGAATCTCCTAAAAGTCATCAAGTGGCATTTTTCAGTTCAGTGAAAAAGAAGAGTGTATGCCCTGGTCTCCAATTTTTAAACAGCTGATATTTCTTATTAAATATTTACCTATTCCTTCCTTGGTCCTTTAAGCAATTTACATGTCTTCAATCTGTTACATGTTTGCCAATTGTTTTCCAAATCCTAGTTCTGTTTTAGAAGCTTTTATATAAAATTATTGTAGTTATGTTGGGTTTTTTTTTTTAGTCCTTAACAAATTACAACACAGAAGGTTCTATTTAGTACTTCTACACAAACAACAGTTCTTTTGCTGTACTGATGAAATTTCTGAGGATTTTGTTCTGTGGCACAAAAGAAAAGGAAGGTTTTTTTTCCAGAACATTACAAAAAACTGGCATGTTAAACCTTCAGAATAATATTACCTGGAAGTCCTCTGATATAGCAGTCTTCCCCTGCAAGAGCAGTTCTCAAACCTGAAATACTTACATCAAAGATCTCAAAGCCAGCAATGTCCAGGACACCAATGAAGTACTGTCTGGGCTGCTTGGTATCCAGCTGTTGGTTGATACGAACAACCATCCACAGGAACATCTTCTCATAGACAGCCTTTGCCAGAGCACCTACTGAATTGTTCACCTAATGCAAAGAAGAACGGAGCAGAAGAAAATCAGTGCCTGGACCAAAAAGTAGGTGATACAACCTAGAGGTTCCCAGTTCCCAGTTGGTGGTTACCTGCTGCACAGTTTGCCCCTTGGTCACATATTCATTCCCAACCTTGACTCGGGGGTAGCAAAGGGCCTTGAGCAGGTCTGCTGAGTTCAGACCCATCAGGTAGGCAGCTTTGTCAGCAACTAAGTATAAGGATAAAGAGACAGACAAATTAAGACTAACAAGACAAGCAGCATTTGAGTGATTAACCCTTTCTAAAGCAACTACGATACTAAATATCCTTGTGATCAAATTCTGCTAATTGGTATCTATAAGCCAGGCAACAAAACACCAGAACTGGTTTCCTGAGTGTAATCCAAAACATACACTTAGATACTTGGGCTACCTGTATTTTCCTAAAGGAGAATGATGCAACAGACTGATGTTCAATTAATGCTAGTATGCAGTGACAGTTATGGGTTTGAATTGCCAAAGGAGAAGAAAGAAATTCAAGGGATTTACCTGGGTAAAATTCCTTAATAGCATGTGATTTATGAAAAAGAAGTTCTAACACTGAATGTAATGGCTTTACTGAATTTAATGAATTTAAAAAGCAATGAGAAATAGATTTTCTGAAAATGTTTCTCTTCTCAAAGCGTCTTTAATATAAGCACTACAAGTAGGCTGCATTATCCAGATCTGTGCGTCCCAGGGGTGAATTATGGACACATACACAATTTTTACATCAAATAAAAATTAAGTAGTAATTGGAGAAAGTATATTTTGGATGGCTGTTTCACACCTATATACTAGCTCCATGTAAACACTTTTTTATACATTTCCACTGTTCTCTTTCTCCATCTTTGAAACACTAAATTATTATTGCTACTTCTATTTCTAACAGTTCAACCGTAGCCTTTGCCAATACCTTCTGTGCCATCAGGCTCTGCCTGCTCCTCTCGCTGCTTCTGCTTGAACTTCAGGTTGCCATAGTGCATGACAGCCCCTGTCAGCTTGTAGATGGCTGTCTTTTCATCAGCAGTGAAGCCCAAGATGTCAATAGCACTCTGCAATAGGAGCAATAAAATAAAAGCTTTGTCTGGGAGAGATGACAATAGGTACAACTTTTAAAATTTTTACTTACATCTGTAGCCATCAGCTCCTCCTGGTCATTAATGCTGGCAACAGTGATCTCACCTTGACTCACAAATTGGTAGTCATATGGGTTGGTGGTGATGAGGAGCATGTCTGAAAGAAAGAAGAGGGAACATGCAGGTTGAGTTTAGTTAAGCAAGTAAGTGTGAGCAGGTTTTCAGCAATTATCCTCCAAGTTAGTAATTCTTGCCCACCTATTAGCTCAGGCTTCTTGTTGGACATGATCTGATAAAAGATGTGGTAGCTTCTCTCTGCCTTGAGCTGGAAAGTGACTCTGGACTTCTCCAGCAGATCTGGCAAGGAAGGCAGGAAGAGTCAGGCACAAGGCCACACGTAGAGGTGAGAACTGGGGAAGGAATGGGATCAGGCCAGAGGAGCCTCTTACAGGTTTCAATGTCAGCAGAAGCCAGTTTGCCTGTAGCTCCAAAGTGGATTCTGATGAATTTGCCCTGTTGAGCACAAGAAGCAGCATTTCAGTCTGAGATTCAGAGATTCTGCCCAAATTCAGAGATTTTCCCCAAAGCACCAACTCACAAAGCGTGAGGAGTTGTCGTTCCTCACGGTCTTGGCGTTCCCAAAGGCCTCCAGCAGCGGGTTGGCGCTGATGATTTGATCCTCAAGCGTTCCCTGCAGGACCATAATTATTGCTGCCTCCTTTCCAAAACCATGTCAGGAACACAGGAAAGCTTTGATTCAAGCCAGTCTCTGTTAATTTACCTGCATTTTGCCAGACTGCTCCTCCTTCTTCTTCTCCCCACTGGCTGCAATTGTTGCAAAGTACTGGATGACACGCTTGGTGTTCACAGTCTTCCCTGCACCGGATTCTCCGCTGTCAAAGGCAAGAGAAGCAGAGAGCGTGTGGTCAGGCAGGAGATCCCCTGGCCCTGGGCAGCCCCACAGGGACCTGAGCAGGGATCTACGTACGTGATCAGGATCGACTGGTTCTCGCGATCTGCGGAGGAGACAGAGATACAGGACTTAAAACTCAATTAACAAATCAGAAAGAGTGAAACAAAGTCAGGTAAATTTAACGTTGTCAAACCGATGCTGTCAACTCAACTTAAAAAGCTGGCCAACCAACCAATCTATACCACACCTCACTTAATGCAGGTGTGTCTTTCTTTAAAAGTAGCAGAAAAAACTATGTGTAGGTAGTACCATGTTCAATAGCAGGCAAGCATCAGAACAATGACAGCTTTGAAAAAATCTCTTTGTACTGTTGAGATGGGGTCTGCCTTCAGAGCATGTCATGGTACAATCCTGCTGAGACAGATGGAGCCACTCACCAGTCAGCATGAACTGATAGGCGTTGTCAGAGATGGAGAAGATGTGTGGAGGGGCCTCCTGGCGCTTCTTGCCTCGGTAGGCCAACACCACCTCCGGGTTGTACACCGGCAGCCACTTGTAGGGGTTGACGGTGACACAGAAGAGACCCGAGTAGGTCTGGAGGAAGGGAGACAGCACGTTGGCTTCCCCTGAGCCTGGCAGAGCCGTTCCTGCTGCCTGCCCAAAGGAAGGCTGCTGCTGGTACTTACGTAGATCATCCAGGCTGCATAACGCTCTTTGAGGTTGTACAGCACAGCGGGTTCATGGAGGTGGGTCATCATGGCCATGTCCTCGATTTTATCATACTTGGGAGGGTTCATGGAGAAGACCTGATCGTCTTTCACGGTCAAGGTCTGTCAGAGAAGAAGATGATGCATGTATGCCAGTTAAGAGCTGAGACTGGGAATCAAATGGTGACCTTCAGTCTTGTTTTTCACTCACCTCTCCCCCTTCGGTCTTGACAGTGACCTTCCCGGACTCCCTGCTCTGGACTGTCCCTTTCACAAAGGATTCCTTAGGATGCACCACAAAGACAGATGACTTGGCATCAAAAGGCTTGTTCTGGGCTGCAATTCTCTCCTTCTCTGACTTCCGGAGGTAAGGAGCTGCCTCCCCAAAAACAGCCATCTCGGCATCTCCAGAGGCCATGGCTGTGCTCTGTTGAGGCGCTCGTCAGCAGAGAACACTGGGGAAGAGTGGACAGGTTGCTCAAGTGTGTCAAAATCAAGCGTGCATCAGTAGTAAAAATTTTGAAAAAAGAAAGATAATATATTAATTCTATGCACAGCTTTTTTAGAAGCAATTGCGTATTTTTCAGAAGGCAGATTCAATATTGATAGAAAAAGTGAAAATTGTGTTTTAGGATATCATTTGGCTTAGGGTCCACTGCACTGAATTTGCATTTGAAATATCGCATAGTCATTTAGTAGTCAAGTATTTAGGCTCTGTAACTGTGGAGTTAATAACCTCAATCTTCCTTTCTGCTGCTTAGGCACTCCTGTAAAAATCACTTGGAAGTGTTACAATGCAGTTTCTTCCCAGCTAACACTAATTTAGAAAACTCAAAAGGCTCATTCACCACTGCCTTGAGTGATGTACAGACAACTCGAGCATCTTGATGGCTCAGTTTCAGTCTCTAAAATGTTTGTATTATTGCATTATTGTTGTATTATTGCATTATTGACACAGTTATTGACCAACTTCAGTGAGTTCTTCGATCCAGGTATAAAGGGCTACAGCACTTTGTGAAAGCAGAGCAATGCTGTTCCACAGCACACTGACAGAGCTCCATTTCTATCATTTTCTTTTTGCTTTTGTAAAATTACTATGACTTCAAGAGAAATAAAAAATATACACAAAGATCAAAGCTCAATTTAGGAGCTTAAAAACAAGTAATTTTAAAGCTAGGATTGATTTATCTGAAAACTTCTTTTTTGGTCATTTTTTTCCCCAGAAAAAACAGTGGGGATCTTAGGACCTTTTATTTATTTCTACCCTCTATAGGGATAAGTGCCTAATATTTACACAGCCTTTAATATTGTGTTATATTTGTTCTAAAAGGAGACAGTAACATGATAATTCTTCATTTGTCCTTGCAGGAACAGGTGGTGGCTTACAGGGGAGGAGGGCTGCAGCTTCCATTTTTTTGTGAGGCAGAGAACAGGCAGAAGATCAAGGGGAACAAATGACAGCTTTGTGTTTTACAGAGATGAAAACAGAGCTTGGTTGCTCATATTACAGATCTTTCTACTCATTTCTTTAGTGATTTCATGGCAAATTTTTGACAGAATAATATACTAATCCACATGTTCTGAGATGAAATATTGAATTTTGCACTTTTTCCTACTCTGCTAAGCCAGTCCTAATGCTGTAACAGCAAAGATGGGAAGTCAGTTTGCCTCGCTCCCTGTTAGGTAAGTTAAGCAGAAGTGAGCAATGTCCTGTGGAGATTTTCTGGTCCACCAGAATGGCCAGAGACTTCAAACATAGACACTTGAAGATTGGACCAGATGATCTTTTGATGTCTCTTCCAACCTGGGTTGTTCTATGATTCTACAATTCACTTGAAAACCTTACCAACCTTGATCACCCCACCAACTTCTACTGTGACCACCCTGGGTTAGAAAACATACAGTGAAAAGTGACCATTCACTCAGCCATACAGAAATCCCACCCAAAAGGATCTTTCTCTACCCTCTAAAAACTAATAAATCAGGTTCTTACCTCTCGTGACAGCAGATGGATGGCTCGTGGGCTGGCAGCTGGTCAGTGCTGTAAAACAGAAATGGCAACTCCCTACTTGCTGCACAGAAACTCGGGGTAAGAACGCGCAGGTGCCTTGAAAGCTGATTTAAAACCTGCGCTGAGAAACTGAGTGCCCTCCTGGAAGTGAGCACTGGAGGCAGCAGGAATGTGGTGGTACACAAGGACACCATCCTCTTCCTGCAAGCCTGCAGACCCCGTGCACTTACCTTGAAGCTGCCTGTGCAGACAGGGCAGACTTGTCACAGGCATGTTTTATACGCTCTCGTCTGCAGATGCTACAGATGCCTCCTCTTTCTTCGGTCAAAAAATTTTTGGCAAACCTTCTTTGGCAAAGCATTGTCTGGCAAACTGAACTAAGGGCATAATTGTCATTTGACATGACGAGATATTATTAGAAAATTTTGATGTCTTACTGACTATATGAATACATCTCCTATAAATAATTTGACATGGGTGTTAAGGAGGGAATCTGGGCTAGTCAAGGCACTTAGAGAACTTGGATGCAGGACTTATGGATTCTATTGCTGGCTTTCCCACCGACTCACTGTATGACCCAGGGTGGATTGCTTGGTATGTCTGCACTGCAGATATCCCAGCTGTACAATAAGGTGACAGCATTTATCTCTCCCATGTGATGGTGTGAAGCTTATAAGAAATGCCTAAGAGCAATACATTAGGCAGGCCACTAAGGAGGAAATAAGTATTACTGAAAGCATTTTGTGGTTGTGTTGGTAAATTCTGAATGTAAAGGAGTGATCTGAGGGTCACAGACATGGCAAGATTAATAGCCATGAGACACAGGTTTGGTCACAGCAATAGGAGGTCATGGTCCAGCTGAACTACTGGGTTGGAGTCTCAGAGAGACGTGTGAGGTAATTTCCAGTGTTTGAAGAAAGCATCCATACACTTACACACGTGTCCACCTGTATGCCTGAAATAGTGGGAGATTCTTCAAGAGTTGCTATAAGCCTGTTCATGAATTTGTGCTAAGGTGTTATAGGGTATGTTGTGATTTCTGCTGGGTAGGTCAGTGCAGCTGAAGAAGAGGTGCTCCTTTCTTTTCTGATGATGTTTTAATTCATTCAGAAAGCACTCATCTTGGCAATTCAGGAAAGGTCCTCAGCTCTTTCTTATGTCTTTTTTTCAAGTCTGACCTGTCAGTCTGTACCAGGAATAAAGCAACTTGCTGAGGTAAAGATCTAGGCCTGTAGAATCCTGTGGCATTTTAATGTTCATACCCCTTTTCAACAAGGAGTGGTTACAGGTCCTTAGAACCTATATATCAACCAAAGTATTTTTCCATTCCTGCAGAAATTTCTGCTCCTGAGGAATTCCAGAACCCTTCCACCATCCCAGAGACCAGCTCACATATCCATAAGACAACCTAGGTAGAGATTTGCAGTCCTCAGTTTATCCTTCAACACACAGCCCTTCTTTCCATTTCCTCTAACATAAGCAAAGCACAGCTCCAGCCAAAGACTGTCTCCCACGTTTATGCTCCCACCATCAAATTCACCAGCTAGGAAAAAAGCAAAGATCCCTTCAGCCCTTCCCTACCTAGAACTTCCACAAACTAGTATTTGCACATGTATACATTCATGCTGTTCCAGCATAGTGCTGCCTACATATGAGCACTAGAGGTGGTAGGAAGTCCTGATGCTCTGAGAAAGGGGGATCTGTTGATAGTCCTGAGGAGTGACTCATCTAGTTTTGGGGAAAGGGCACAGTCACTTGAGCTACTCTAAATGCTGTCAGACCTAAACACACTCTTCTCCTGGTCATTGGCATTTTGGCTATTGAAACAGGTCAGGGAAACAGGGACAAGGTTAGAAATATGATGCATGGGACCCAAGGTAATATCCAGCATAAGGCTCTACCCTGTGCATGAAGAGCTTGCTCCAAGAAGGGCTCTGACAATACAGCACACACATTTTGGGTGGCTGGACCCCAGACTGAAAACCAAACCTTTTCCAAAATAAGGCCCTATGGTATCATGTGGTGTCCAGTAGCCCAGGGGTTATTGGTCCTGGCCCAGGGGCAAAGGAGAGCCTTGGCAGATCAGAGCATGGGGTTAAGAAAACCATGGGAGAAGCAAGGATGGCAGAGACTTCTCCGAGGATGTGAGAGCTGATGGTTTTGTCCCATCAGATTAAGGAGGGAGCTCAGGTCTCCCATTCTCAGGGAAGCTCTAATATCTGAACTGTAAAGGCAGAATCCTCTGGCAACAAGTTAAGTATTAGTAGAATGACAGAATGGCTTGCATTGGAAGGGACCTTCAAAGATCATCTAGTCCAACACCCCCGCTGTAGGTAAGGACTTCCTTCAACAAATTAGTTTGCTCAAAGCCTCATCCAACCTAACCTTGAACACTTCCAGTGATGGGGCATTTCTAACTTCTCTAGAAAACCTGTTTCAGTGCCTCACCATGGTAAAACATGGTAAAACATTTCTTCCTTATATCTGCTAGAAATCTACCCTCTTTCAGTTTAAAACCATTGATTACTGTCACTGCAGACACTGCTAAAATGTCTTTATCCATCTATCCTACAAGCCCCCTCTAGGTATTGAAACGCTGCAAGAAGGCCATCTTGAACCTTTCTCTTCTCCAGACTAAACAACCCCCAGTCTCTCAGCCTTTCTTAATAGGAGAGGTGTTCCAGCTCTTGAATTTTTGTGGCCCTCCCCTGGACCCACTTGTACAGGTGGGTCTTTCTTGTGCTGGGAAGCCCACAGCTGAAGGGAGTACTCCAGGTGGGGTATGCATTAAAGGTACATGAGACATATGCCCAATTCTTAATTTTAATTTTACTTAAGGAAAGATTATCATATTGTGTATATTCATTTTCTGTGTAGTAGATTAAGAATATCAGGGAAGATAATTGAAACAATATTCGTACAAATTCTGAAAAAAGACTCTACATTCTCTGGATTTTTTTTCAGTCTCCATCTACTGTATCTACATATCTACTGTACAGAACTATGTTTTTACTAAATGGTGTTATCAAATCCAAACTATAACAGCTTTTGCCACTGTCTTTCTTATATTGTCTAAAGACAATGCAAAAAATCAGAGTATAAAATTATGAAGAACTTCTTGTCGTGTTATGGAGCCTCACCAAATTTCTACACATTAAGTGAAATGGATTCGGAGGGAACAATAACAATTTAAATTTGCTTATGTTTATGTGCACTCAGGCACAATGTCAAATTCAGCGATTTTGAATCTGCAGAGAGAAGAATATAATTATCTGTGCTCTGCCAGGAGGGTTAGGGGAAATGCCTCAACTGAGCTCATCTGAAAACATGAAGGGTTTCATAAATGAAACGCTCCCACTGCCTTTTCCAGAAGCCACTGTGTCTACTGCAGCACTGACCTACCTTCTCAGTATGACCTTGAAATGAGCCTTTCGAGGCTCTTTCCAGGTTACAGCAACAGCTGAGAAAAGAAATACTGTTTCCCACTGCCAGGGCTCAGCAGGGGATGGCTGGAGAAGCTAATTCCTTCATATGTCCTCTCTCTGATATTAATGTCCCTCAGTCTTTGCTGTCATTCCCAGTGTGACATCTAGCTGAACCTTTTTCTTTGTCCCACTCAAATCTCTTCCTAGGCACAAGGATGGTTTCTGAGGGAAATAACACCATGCTGAACCAGCATGGCCAAAGTCTGTAGTGCAGCAGTCTTTGTTTCACAAGAGGCAGTACCCAAGGTAATGGAAATGGCCAGAGCAGGGTATGTTAATAACATCAAAATTATCCAGTATATTTATTCTTGGCCTGACTCTGGTCCTACTCACCAGCAGCTTACTTTTCTTCCCTCAAAGATGTACAACTGGGGCAGTACTATGTGTATTGAAGAACACAGTCTTACATTTGAGTAAATGATGTCTGCACTATAATGCAAATTAAGAAAAAATCAGTGCAATTAAAAATATCTTAACGCTCTGTCTGCCTGAGCCACAAGGAAATCCATAGTTCCCAAAGATGTATCATCTGAAGGAAACTGCACCATCTCTGTAGGCAATGCTGTAAACATGCTCCTGCAATGCAACCAGCATCTTGGCAGGAATGGAAAGCTCTGTTTCTTCCAAAAGAAGGTGATAATTTAGAGACAGCTTAGCTAAGAGCTTGAGAGGAAATCAGCCTCATGTCTTGGAGGAAACTTTCAACTATCTGATGAGCTCAAGGACTGATTAAACTCTGACTCCCTCTTAAGCTACAAGTGCTTCCTTATGGAATGAGATTCCAGTAATGGTGGTTTCAATATCAGAGCAAAGAAACAGCATAATTAAATAGCTGAAATGCAAGCCTAAATTCACTGGTCCACGTTTATCTTACTCTGTGTTGTAGCTGACACATGCCAAAGCCAGAAGCTCAGCCATTATCAGTTCCCTATAAAGGCTGAAGAGGCCTGGGCAGACCCCATCCATTCTCTAAGCACACTGAAGGAAAACCTCATTGCTGTATTTTTTACTACCATATAATTACATCACTAGAAAAAAACTTTCAATATAAAAAACCACTTGAATGTCCTGATTGTTTAGGAGAACCTTAATTAATCCTTGCAAATCTGGTAAACTTGATCTCACTGATCACAACCAACAGCCCCATCTCAGCAACATCTCAGTTCATTTCCTATTCTAAAGGAACCTTGCTGACATTAAAATTGACACACTGAGAAAGTGAAAAGAAACATGTTAACATTTTTGTTGCTTAATTTCCTGGTTGTCATTTACCTGAATCAGAATATGCTAAAAAGGATAATTCTTAACTTCATAGTTTAGCAGTCAGCTGTAAAACACGATGTGTATTGAAAGAAAGATCTATAGACCATTGAAAAATCTTGCCCACAATTCACATTTTGAATAAACAAATCAAAAAGGATAAAGTGAAGAAATTAGGATTAAAAATGTAGCTTATTTACATATCTTACTTGAAAGTGGATTGGTAAAATCATTCCAGAAGAGCATGGTTTCTTGAAAAACTTGTATCAGAAGTTTGCCTAAACTTGCAGCCCATTACCACTGTGCTGCATGAGTCTTCCAAGAGAAGAATTATATATTAGTAGCTAGTCCACAGAAACTGACTGGCTATTTACAGTCCTTGGTAAAAGCACTTGATACCCACAACAAAAGCTTACTTAGCAGGGACTTAATCAGTATATTCATTAGTGTTTTGAACTGGGAGAACACACAAAGATAAGAGAAACACAGGCAAGAAATACTGAAGAGTAAATTAGCTTGAAAAATTGAACTAAACCATATAGAAACAATAGCTTCAATAGCTTGAAACATTCTTAGGTCATCTTTGCCAAAATACCAGGAAAAATATTGGGTACCTAGGGCTTGTGTGTCACTGAAACTACCAATTAAAGATAGCACTTCTTTAATTTCCTGCCTTTGTAAAAGCATGGTGAAACCAAAGAAAGTTTCTAGGCAGCCTGTTCTTGAGTGTTCTTCTGTAAGAAGCAAAAATTGCCAAGACTCATGTTTAATCACTTGGCAACTCATACGAGCACAACTTAAAAGGATCTGAGCTACTCATCCTTTCTGCCAGCTTTATTTTCTTTCATGAAGCTGATCTTTCTCCCACCAATGATTAATTTATATTCATATCATGATGGTCTGTAAGCTTCTTGCAAAGAAGTCTCCAAAGAAGTCTCCAAACTCCTCGATTCTCTTATTTCCTGTCTGCTTTATGTTAACATTGGTGAATTGCAATGGAGAAAACTGTCTCATATTGTGTTTTGGCTAATAAATTGCACTACGCTAAAGAACATTTGAAGTTACAGGAAGCCAGTCACTTTTACTGATAAAATATTAGTGGATTCCCTGTCAAGATTTTGACCTCTGCCAGCTATCAGTCTCTTAAGGTTCAGCTGGACAGCTGGCACATGCTGGACCATTCACAGTACAGTTTGCATCCAGTCTCACCATTCTTGATACAGAAAGAATTTACTGCTATAAGCATAAGCAGTCCTGTGCCAGTTGGACTAAATTCCTGGACATGTTTAATTTCTTAGTGTAGCTGTGGTGATTCTGTAGAAAGGTTTGGAGCAGCCAGAAAGGTACCAGTCCTTGGGAAAGGAAGGACCTGCTGGAAGAAGCAACGGTACCTTGATGGTACAAGGGAAAGGAAATGGATCTTGTCTTTGTTAACTTTCTGCTGATATTTCCATCTCTGCAGGGCTGGACCCCACTGCAGTGGAATGCAAAGAACAGTAGAGCTGGAAGAGAAGAGGTAGAATGAAAGCAGACCCTGGATCCAGGCTGTCCTGCTCAGCAGTGCAGCGTGGGCAAGGCTCTGCAAGTGCTGGTATTCCTACGGAAGAGGGAGGACTTGGATGTGCTGAAAATAGACCCTTCTTGAGACAGAGACCAGGCAGCTGCCTCACTCTCTGCCACCCCTTCATACATGGCTCCCCCTCCCCCCTGTTCTGTGACTGCCTCTGAGACCAGAAGCAAGAAGTCACATCTCAGCAAGAACACAGGTTGAGTAGGGAAGTGTCCCACTCCTGGGCTGCATCACCAGCAGCGTGGCCACCAGGTCAAGGGAAGGGATTCTCCCCCTCTGCTCCACTCTTGAGAGACCCCACCTGGAGCACTATGTCCAACTCTGGATTCCCCAACACAAGAAAGACATGGAGCTGCTGGAGTGAGTCCAGAGGAGGCCACAGAGATGATGGGAGGGCTGAAGCTGCTCTGCTCTGGAGACAGGCTGGGAGAGTTGGGGTGTTCAGCCTGGAGAAGAGAAGGCTCCAGGGAGACCTTAGAGTACCTTCCAGTGCCTGAAGGGGCTCCAGGAAAGCTGGGGAGGGACTTTGAACACGGGCATGAAGTGACAGGATGAGGGACAATGGCTTTAAACTGGAAGAGGGGAAAAATTATTTAGTGTAAGGGTGGTGAGACACTGGCCCAGGTTGCCCAGGGAGGTCGTGGGTGCCCCCTGCAGTGTTCAAGGCCAGGCTGGATGAGGCTCTGAGCAACCTGGTCTAGTGGGAGATGTCCCAGCCCATGCAGGGGGTTGGAACTAGAAGATCTTTAAGGTCCCTTCCAACCTAAACCATTCTGTGATTCTACAACTCTAAGTGAGGGGTTTTGCACCTGATGCAGAATAATATCATACAGACTGGAGAGGATCTTAGCATTAGCCCTGCTGGAAAGGACAGGGGGGTTTGGAAGATGCTGGTTTGAACATAAGCCAGCAGAGCTTTCTCACAGTGAGGAAAGCAAATCCCTTTAGGCTGCATTGGGAACAGTGTGTCCAAGAGACTGAAAGAACTTGCTTTCCCTCCTGGACTTTTGGACACTGGGGTATCAGACATGATGTGAGTGCTTAGGGAAAGGTGCCAGCATAGGTACTTCATGAACCTCCAGCATCAAAAATACATTAGAAAACTAAGTAAATTACTGCATTTTGGTGTGAAAATGAGGGACTGGGCTACCTGCTGGAGCCTGACCTGTCAGCTGCTGGTGGCTTCTTACCTTGAGGAAAAGATAACACACAAAGAGATGGAATTTTTGCTGAAGACATCAGCAGGGCAGGTGGACAGCAGGCTGGAGCTACAGTTCACAAACTTTTAACCTGGGGATAGTAGGGAAAAGCCACCAGGGATGCTAGGATCTCAGAAGAATTCTTTTTCCCCATATCAGGAGCAGGCCCTCCCCTCACACCCCTGTGCAGAGTCCTTCCATAATCATTACAGTTATTAGCTTCCTGGCTTTAACCAGCTGCTGCTTTCCCAAGTGATGGGATGTTTAGGAAGAGGTTGTCAGAATGTGCAAGATCCTTCTGGGTCCTGTGTTTGCAGCCTGGCTGCTGGTAGATAGAAAGGTCCCTGAGGAACCCCCACCATGGATGCTTGTGTGGGCAGCCCTACTGCTGACTCAGTTATGCTGTGGGTGTGTGGAGTGTAAGTGCTGAGGCTTGTAGTAGGTGTAGTCCTGCCCTGCTGAGAGAACTTCATGTCAAGGTATCTTTCCTGATCTGCAATATGGGAGGAAGAAAAGGCAATGAAGAAGGAGAACAGAAGATCATTCCTGTGCATTTTCTGGACTGGCAAGGGCAACTTGTCAGTCCTTCAGCCTTAAAACATATCTTGGGCAACAGCATTTAACAGGTGTTGCTGAAAGTCAGCAAATACAACTGTGTTAGCTAAACAAATTATTAGGAAATCCCAGCATGAAAGAGCTTGGCTCTCTGTCTCCTCTGTCTTGTAAATGTCCCGTTCACCAGAACAGAGTGTTACCAGTTCTCCTGTTGCCCTGGGACTGACAAAGTCTCTTGTTTTAGAAAATTACTTGGGTTTGGGTGCTGCTTCATGAGGAAGCAACAAGAAGTATGATGTCCCTTTTTATATCAGCAGAGTTATTGCAATGACATTCCTGGGACACAGGGAATGCCTATCAGCCTTGTGGGAGAAGCCCCTACTACTCATTGGATCCTTTGCATCTAATGTATCAAAATAGCTCTGATTGCTGAGTAATCTGCACCATAACATGAAAATCTGGATTGAGTTTGTTGCTGCTTTGACAACTGAGATGGTGACTTAATATTTGATCCCCACGGGCTGTGTGACACTACAGGATATAGACAAGTCCCCCATCAGAGAGGTAAGATGAGAGCACAACTGCAAAAGAGTGACTGAAAATAAGAGGTCAGAACATCAGTAGAAGTCACGTGTGCTGTGGGTTTCCCAAAGAGGCACAGTGATGTTGAGTGGAGTGCACCTGCTGTGGTCCTTTGGAAACCTCTAGGGGAACATTGGTGGCTCTTCATAAAGCTCTGGTGACACCTGCTCTGAAATATTCTGTACTGTCCCAGACATACACATTCAGAATATATTGACTCAAGCCATATGGGGTGCAAAGAGATCTTGGGAGACCACAAGGGAACAGAGAAGTTACACTTATCAAAGGCTCACTTTTGCAGGTTGAAGGCTGAGGTGCGAATAAGGACTGTGAATAGCTCTGCATAACTCTCCCAACAGCTCTTTTCTGGAACAGAAAAGCTCGGGTCCGCTCCTGGAGATCACTTTTGGGTTCCCATTTTACATCCCACTCAGGGAAACCAAAGTTGTGAGTGAGCTCCCACGTTTGCAAATGATGATGCCAGTGTCCAAGCAAACAAAAGCTGAGTTCCCTGAATTTTACTGAGGAGGATTTCACACAACAATGTGCTCCATGGTTCATGGTGTCCTGGCTTCCCTTCACTGCAGCCTTACCAAGCAGTTTCCAGAGCATTTGGGAAAAGCAAACAGTGAGTGAGGGTGTGGTTTGGGAAAGCCATCCCTACAGCAGCATGAAAGAAAGAAAAGTGAGCCCTTTGCAGAGATGTGCTGGCTCCTCATGCTGCAGGGCTGGCCTCTGTACCCTCTTCTGCTGTCACCCCAGCCACTCTGAACAGGGAGAAGTGGGAAAGCCTGGGACCTCACAGGCACAGTCAGCCAAAGACAGCATGGCTCAGCCAGCCCTGGCTCAGAACAGCATTGACATGCAGCACCTAAGGAGGCAGGGCTGGAAGGAAGGGAAAACTGGGACAGAGAGGAACCTTAGAGCTGCTTTGTTGCTTTGGTCCCGTGCAGCTGATGTAACACACCCTCTCCAGAGTGTGAAATCTTCACTGACCCTCTGCCAGGCTGACAGTGTTTTCCCTCCCAGAGAAAAATTCTGGCCACCTGCCATGAGAGGACAACCCTGTTGTGGGTCTCCCCATGGCTTTAGGGAAACGGGGCTGTTGATGGTGCCTTGCACTTACCTCAAGGGAAGGTGCTGGCCCTTCCATCAATCCACTCTCTCCAGAGCAGCAGTTCCTTCATGTCTTCAGCTGAGACGCCCATCTGGCAGTCCTGTCAGAGGCAGTCCCGTGGAACAGGGCTTGTTAACATGCTTAGGAAACAATCCACACATGCAATAGCTACTTGGATTGTTTGGGGGAAGCCTGAATGGTATGGCATCTACTAAACAGTGGATTATCTGCATAACAAGGAAGTTTGGCTTCTGCTTTAGGCAGAGCATTCAGGGCTCTTCTGATGCAGGCCAACAAAGTGTTAGGCATGTGTAAGCAGAATGTGATGCCACTTTTAGTGTCACAATCTGCAAGTACAATGTAGCATGAATGAACCCTTTCTATAGCATGGTATTGTATAACCTCCGGGGAGCAGATCATCCAGAAGAGAACTCGGGTGGGTGCCAGAGAGTAGAGGGAGCAGGAACCTTCTGCCAATAACATCAACAAAGAGAAGCCAAGTGAAAAAAGGAAAAGTAATTATGTACCACAATTATTCTGGAAAAAGGCAACTGCATGAGTAATCTTCAAAGAACAGATGAAAAGCCACCAACAATCAGGACAGTGTTCCCACCCCTTGTTATAAACTCAGTATTTAGAAGACACGTGGTTCTTCCCTAGCAATTCACTCCCTAAGGGTGAGAAATATTTGGCATGTCATGAAAGTTTTTGTGACATTATTTTTGTGATTTACAGCTTGTTATTGCTGAGAGAGCATTTTGGCATATTAATTTGTCTACAGAATAATAATATAGTTTGTGCTCTACAAATCTGGCCAGACAGAAAAACTTGACAAATATCCTTGTAATTCATTTGCTAGCCATGACACACCAACATTTCTTGAGCAGAAGAACACTGTACTCCTGACAGTCCAGATGATGCCAAAAAGAAGGCTGAGCTTTCAATTAAAAGCAAGAGTGCTGTCACTTGGCAATCAGAAAGCTAGGAACAAAGATAGACACCTTCTGGGTCTGTCTGTACCAACCAACATGTCTTACAATCAGTTCTGCAATCTCATCAGGTCCCAGATTACTACCAGTTATGATGAGGAACACTGTATGGATGGAGAAAAATGTATTATATGGGGCTTACCACTGCAGTGACCAGAATTTATGGCATCTTAAACTGAAACAGTCCCTTCAGACAGGAGATGTAACTCCATAAAGACAAGTACAAGCTATTCAAATTACAAATTAATTATAAATTGCACAAAATGAAGAGCAACTGGTCGGGTCTCATTTTGCACAGAGAGAAGCAGAAATGCTGCTGCAGCAGGGGCTGGACATCCCCTGTCAACTTATCAGGTGGCTCCTCAGGGGTGCCACAGGGTGCACTGTCTCAACAGGGACAGTTGATTGTGTAGTGCCAGCAGGCAGCAAGTTAGAGCTTCATGTTCAGTCAGACCAATCCTACCTTCCCAGTAAAGAAAGAAACCTCAACAGTGCAAGCTGGGACAGTGTTAAACTGACAGGGCTGGAGTGACTATCAAGGCTTCAGTAGGAGAGCAGATCAAGGGGGTGGAGCAGGAGAGAAAAGATACCCAGACAGATGTGCAGTGAGGACCAGGAGGCAGGAGAAACCAAAAAGCAACAAGCAGATGAGTAGAAGGAAAGCTGGGTTCAAGCACTGTGGGAAAGCCTTCACTGCTCAGCAGAAACTGATGCCCACCTTGTTCAGAGAGAGGTATTTCTTTCCAAATCAAACATATCAGTGACCTACCAGTGACTGACCAGTGTTTTCCACCCTGTCCAAGACTCCCAAAACTGTTTCTATGCTTCTTCAGTGGTCAGGCAGGTACTGTGAGGAGAAGGACCATGATCTCACTGCTCTATGCTTCATACTTGTTTTCATTAAGGTCACACTCACACTATCTATACCTCAAATGTTACCTGCTCATAGAACAGCTTCTCATGCAGTGCCCCATGTACACATACTCTCTCAGCTCTCTCAGGAGTGTCTTAAACACTTTTTGTCCTTCCAGTCCCCTCCAGTACCTTTGCTTTCCCTTCCTTGGTTGTTTTCAGCCGTTTCTTTTGGCACCATCTCTCTCAAGGACTTTGGGTGTGAGGAGGCACCAGACACGGTCAGCCTGTCTGTCTGTTCCTACTGCAATGGCAGGACAAAGCAGAGATTTGGCAATTGAATCTGTTTCCCACGGCACTTTTTCAGTACCCAGTGAGACAGGCACTGAGGTTCTCAGGCAATGGGCATGAAATGGGTGTGAAAACACAGAATATGCCCAAGCCTGGTATATCTTGTTTTGCAGACATTTCAAAGATATTTGCCTCCATTCTTTCTTCTGAAATGATAGACTTTGCCTTTCAAGATTGCAAACTTCCACTCATTACTGCTTAAATATTTTTTCATGCTACTACCCTCTATTTTGAAAGAGCCCATCAGCACCTGCAGATGGTGGACACACCCAACTGTGAAAAAGCCTGTTGTTATCGAGCCTTAAATTACATCTCAAAAGTCAGATACAGTTCATTCTTGGGCATCAGATGACCTGGGTTAAAGCTTTTTCACTAGTTAGTCTTACAGAACTAGTCTCTGAAGAAAAAAAATAATCATTTTTGTGCAACTGAGATGTGTTAATTTAACTCTGATGAGAGGAAAGGGAACGAAGCTCAGATATGCTAAGAAACACACATCACTCTCACATCAAGATGATGGACTTGAAAGTCTATGCAATACAAACAAGGTATCAGATGCATCTATTTTAAACTTCCTCTCAGAGATGTTAATTTATGTGTTATAGATCCATGTTTTTCCCAAGATCAGTTACCTTTGCATCAGCACTTACCAGCTGACAGGCAGCCTGACTCCAGAAATAGTGTGTCAATGCAAAGTGACTCCTGTCCTCCATCTATGGCAGCAAATTACAAAGCAAGGAGAAATAATTTTTCCATTCCACCTCTATAAATATTCCATTTTGATCCTGATAATCCTCTGTACTTTATAGGATACCTAGTGGAGTTCTCTACAGTGCAATGTGTGGGAATTTTGTGTTACCTGAATATACTATTTGTAATAGAAAAACCAAATTATATCTAAGAAAATATGTTATTTTCCTATACAAAAAAAATCCACACTATCAATAGTTTGTGCAAAACACTGTAAGAAAATCACTTCTTAACGACTAAATAAAAATACTTGATTTGAAATATTTTTGCTACTACTTTAAAATAAATATGTATTATCCATTCCATATTCTCTGTGATATCATCCAAAGTAAACAGAATGGATTATGGCTAATTAAAACCTCCAAAAGTTTTATTAGAATCTTTGCCCTTCAGCCAACAGACATAGATCTCAACATTTTCTGTACTTCAAATATTAACATTTATATGGATTAAAATATATATATACACACATATATAAATATATATATACACACATATATAAATATATATATATGTATATATATATAAAAATTAAAGGCTTCATGTATGGGCAAGGGAAAACTGTCCACCTCTAGCTGACTCCTGGTGACTCACCTCTGCCAATTGAATGCCACCAACTGACCATTAATGTTTCATGTTACAAATGGTGTGGCTCCTACACTTGAACTCCCCTACGTCCACAGAGTTTCCTAGCAAAAATCAGCACAGTGAGCAGAGCTGCTGCTCCCTGAGGGTCAGTTCATGGTGCTGAATGAGACCACCACCTCCTGGTTGGTGGCCAGTTGTCCCAGTGAGGAACTGGCAGAGTAGAATCATCCAGCATTTAGTTGGTGGCACTGAGTTGGAGGTGGATAGTTGACAAAATCCAGCTGAAGGGAGGCAGTTGTCCCTCTGCCTTGCCAAATCACCCTTCACAGAGTTGAACTTGTCCTCTACAACCTTAGGTGAACAAAAAGTCTATCAAATCACCGAGTCATGTAATTATGAGATCCTAAAGGTTCTGAAGGGGTTACCTAGTCCAATCCTCCTGCTCAAGCAGGGTCAAGTAGAACAAGAAGCTCAGCTGAGTTTTTAATATCTCCAAGGACAGACATTGCTTAATCACCCTGGATAACCCGTTCCAGTGTTTGAACATTCTGTTTCTTTTTTCTTATGTTTAAGTGGAATTCCTACATTTCAATTTGTGCTCATTGCCTCTTGTTCTGCCACTGGATAGAACTTCAAAAAAGTCTGGCTTTAACTTCTTTACTCCCTGGCCCCAAGTCAGAAATTTACACACATTAACATCACCCCCTTGAGGCTTCTCTTTTTTTGAAGCTAAACACTTCCAGCTCACTCAGCCTCCCTCAGTAGTTAGATGCTCCAATTCCTGGCACACCCTTGTGATCCTTCACTGGACTTGCTCCAGATGTCCATCACAGCATTTTTCCAGACATTTTAAAATTTCAGAAGCTGAGTTCAGGAAGGACAAATGGTCCGTATGCTTTTGCTGCTACATTGGTGACTGCATCCCCTGCAAAATTCATTGTTTTCCTGCAGAAATACTGATAAAAACATTTGCAACTGCATTTTGATCTGAAGAGTTTAAGACTCAGCTCAGTCTGACATCTAGGGAGGGTGTTCTGGCTTGTTGGAAGGACCAACTTATTCAACATCCACTGTTATCTTTACAGACCATTGTCCTCAAAAGAGGATGCCCATTAACCACCTCCCAGAATCTCACAAGCTGGATCCCATATCTTTTATCTGCAGTATTAATCTGCTGGCTGTAATGACTGCCAAATTATTCAAGAATAACAGTGCAGCTCAGGATAGGTGACCCCTGCCCTGGAATTATCCAACAGAGCAGCACACAAATCACAGCCTTCCACTCTCTGTCAGCTTGATTAAGTACTTAAACTGATCTTCAGAGTTGCATGGAGTCAGATCATTTCAACGTTGTAACAAAAATATTCTTTCAAGATTTCTTTATTTTTTGATGGAGGAAATAATACTGCCAAAATTGTGCTGGTATAATTCTGTAATGATCAACACACCAAAAGAGTAACCACAAACAAAAAAAAGGAAATTGTTGCAACTTTCAGCAACAGTCCACAGGAAAACATCAAGTATCTGCCATTATTTTCCTGTACACAGATCTTCCCCTGGCTATGAGATTCTCTTCCACAGTTGAGCATCTCAGCTATTTCCCTTGCCATTTGCCACACTCAATGCTCATGGGATTCTAGTTATATTAAACTATGTAGCAGTGTGGTCCTAAATAAATTCTTGATTCTTTGCATAATCACAAGATACTACAAGGGTTAAAATTCTCTATCTAGATTAAATAGTTAAGAAATGCTAGCACAAAACAAACAAACAAACAAACACACTGGAGAGAAGTGGTAAGTCCTTCTGATACATTTAAAGTGTGTGTAGAAGAGTCCACTGGAGAAGGACTTCCTACAAACACTGCTTTTTAAAAATATAGTTCATGCTCCATAGCAAGAGTTCATGCTGGATCAGCCCATTTGACACAACCTGTTAGCAAATCACAGAAGAAATCCAACACTGTGTTTGCAGTGAGAGAGGAACAGGTGCATCCCACTAATGTCTCTGGACTTTGGCAAACCTTCAGGAGTGTTTAATTTCATTTCACAAGAAGCAAAACAAAGTTGAGCAGTTTTCAGATTGGCCAGTAGCTTAATTCTCCTTCATCAGATTTCTTTTAACAAATTTTACTTCTATAACTCCACAATTAGGGATTCTAACAGCTTCAGGGACCAAGAACATAACCAACTGATATAAAGTAGCCGGCAAAGCACCAAAGTCACCCTACATTTCTTTTCCATTTCAGTCTTGAACACAAAAGTGAGGCATAAACCCATGTAATGTGTTCTGAGGCAGAGGGACACATTCAGTTAAGACACTACAGGGAGTCAGATGATTTTGAGCACTAGGTTACAGAATTATCCAGGAAAGATGAGTCTCCACCATCCCCAGATTCTTACTCAGCATGGACACTGATTTACAAAGTGCATGCAAAGAAAACCAAAGGGAAGAAAACCAAGAAGGACTGAGGATGATCATAAAGAGTCTTAATGCAGAGTTGAGCAGAGAAATGAACCCTGTGGTCCTATAAAAGTCTCCTGTGAAAGGAAAGGATCTGGGTGTGGAGAAAATGTAAAAGTCCTGCTGCTGGGTGACAAAGGGAATCACATCTCTCAGAGAACAGCCATGAACAGAGGACACCTCACAGGAACTGTCTCCTAATGGCTAATTCAGGAAGTAGTTCTGATTTTAGCTGCCACTTCTCCTTGGCTGGCCCTAACTGCTTTCAGTTTAACTTCGGTTTGCAGCAGTGAGTGGCTGAGCCACTCAGAAGTGTATCCTTTCCATGTAGTATGACAGACTGCCAAGGATGCCAGGGAGTAGTCAGATGGACCAGGAGCTCCAACAGGAGTCTTTGCACCTGCCTCAATCTCTCTTATTGGTGGGAAGGTAACTGGCCTCTGCATTTCCCTGTTGATCTGGCTCCACAGGCAGAATCTTTCATGCTAGGCATTTCCTCAGTCAGGTAGCCAGATCCACTAGTGACACACAGCAGGGAAGACAAAATATTCTTTAAGCTTGTATTTGTTAAGATAAATCATTGTAGAGTCAATAGCAATACGATACTGAGAAGAACTGTACGTTGTTCTTTCTGGTGCCTCCAAAGACTCCCGATAGGTATTTTGTTACATGTTCAGTAATTATATTCTTGCCTACAGTTTATTCAGATTTGGGTTCCTTAAAATCATTCTTGAAAACCCTTTAAAACACTGGTGTCTCCTTTTCCACACTTTGTGTACTAAGGCAGAAGGAAAAATTAAGTTATACAACAGACTGAGTCCTTTTGAAGTCATTTGCTCTCCTTGGAAGCCACCCCCAACGTTAATGAGCTCTGATCGTATGAAGTTATGAGGTTACAAAATTTCCTCTCTGGATCCATCTGAAAGAAGTTTGGGGTTGGATTATCTTTTCATTTCTTTTGAATGAGTACTTAAAATTCAGATTTCTAACCATTCAAACCAACTCAGAAGTGAGAGAGAATCATAGAATCGTAGAATCACTTAGGTTGGAAAAGACCTTTGAAATCAAGTCCAGCCATTAACCCCACACTACCAAGTCCAGCACTGAGTCCTATTCACAAGCAGCAGAGAAAGCTCAGATTCCAGTACATTAGTTCAAAGATTACATTAACAGTATATTATCACCTGAGTTTGACATCTCATATTTGTTTCACCTACCAGGACTAACAGGAATTATCTAATAAAGTAACAGATCTAAAAAGAGATTATGGATGAATTGATATTTTACTGTACTCTGGTTCTTTGACTGTCACATCTGACATTTGAAAATGAAAGTTCTCCTCTCCTGGCTTCCCATTCTCTGGGCAATATTTTAATTTTTTTTCTTAAGATTAAATACAACAACAACAACAAAAATAACAACAAAAAAAAACCCCAACACCCAAACAGCAACAACAAAAACCAAACACCACAAAAAATATGTTTCCATAGGAGGCAAATTCAGATCAACACAGGAAATACTGCTCTGGCCAACTGCTATTTAGTATCAAACTTCCCACTTCTGAGCCTTGCAGAGGACAGAAAAGCCAGCCAAAGCCATTCAAAGCAAGATCATTATTCTAAACCCAGCACAGTCCGACTGGTGGAATGAAAACAACTCTTTAGTGGCACTGATGGATGGTGCCCTGCTGCCATTCTCATACTCCTCCACAGTGGTAGCTCTGCCAAACGTGACACTGCTGCTCTGCTTGACTGAGCTGGCACAGTCATGCCCTAAAGCAATCTGCAGATTTCCAGAGGGAAAATGTAGAAAAGGCAAATGGCACATCTGCTGTCAGATCCTGCTCACAGTCCCACAAGATCCAGTTCTCAGCTCCAGTTTAATCTGCAACTGCAAGTAGCTAAGGTCATAACAGCAATTTTGTCTCTTGGCACAGAAATACACCTAGTTAGTCCTATTTACTCCAAGAAATATGTGGGCATCTCAGGGAAATCCAAATCATACCTCCATACAATTATACCTTGTAATCAGCTTACCTCCTTTAACCACATACAAACACACAGAGTGCAATTTACATGTTTGCTTGCTTTGGTTAAACTATGGCCAACTGTAAATCACATGTATTATTATCATCCCATACCTAGTTGCATTGTAAAGCAATCTCAGTCGGTCTGTCAATCAATACAGTTGATTAATATATCACACACATGCTGGGAAACATTTGTTATAAAGATAGAAGTGCCATTGTTGTCAGTTTGGAGAAGTTTTCCTGCCAAAATCAATATAGCTGCCTACTCCTTTCTCTCAGATATTTTAAGTATGCCTTTCCCCATTTATCCTGCCTTAACTTAACACCAACTGTGTGTGAATTTCTTTCTGATAATGATTTTTCTCAGTAGCAAACAAGTGTGCACTAACCTGTGAGAAATCACTTGAAACACTTACTATTCCAAGATCTCTACCATTTTATTTTCTACATATCCCTGAAGGAACAAACTACAGCTTTGGAAAAAAGTGAGGGAGCTTTACATGCTCTGCATTCCCCAGTCACCTTACAACTTTCATAGAATCACAGACTGGTTTGGGTTGGAAGGGACCTTCAAGATCATCCAGTTCCAACCCCCTGCATGGGCAGGGAGACCTCCCACTAGGTCAGATTTCTCCAAGCCCCATCCAGCCTGGCCTGGAACACTTCCAGGGATGGGGCTTAGGATCTTGTTTTGACATTTGTGATTTTCTGCTTCTGCCCTCAGAGCAGTGTTGAACTGACCTGACTCTCCTCCACAGGAAGTTTTGCCTCACAGCAGGGATTGCAAAGCTTCAGAAAAGATACTGATATTGAACATAAGCAAAGAAATTAGTACAAAATCTTCATCAATCACCTCACACTGAACTAAAGTGAATAGAAAGTGAAGTAAAACAACATAAAAAATTTTGTTCAGTTTAGAAAACTGATTTCTAAACCATGTTTAAGAAAACATAAATGCCCTGGCGTGAAAGTATAAAATGAGCTACTGCTCACAGAGGTGTGAAAGATCAGGGAGTCTATAACAAATGCAAACAGACACAGCACTTATCTTTCCTTTACTCTACCAATGACAGAGAGCTTCATAAGACCTTTTATTGACTGGATTTTAATATATATATATATATATATAACACATTGAGAAAATAGTTATTTGACATGAAAAATAAATACCACTATCTGCTTAGCTTCAATGGGTTAAAAAACCATCTTGCTTACCTGTGTAGACTCAGACATTTGCAGTACAGTAGGTGTCACTGTCTAAAAATTTGACTTCTGGTCCAACTTGGTCTTCTAGACTTGTCTTCCTATAGTAAGAGACAGACCTGCCAGAGATAAACCCTTCCCTACAAAAGGTGTCATGGTCATAGAAAGGAGAACCTTTCAGAGTGACTTACTTCTTTCTGCATGTTTCAGATTGAAACTCAAAATAAGTAGCTTGAAGAATGAAAACAGCTATTCTGGGCCAGACTAAATGTCAAACCAGTCCAGAAGGTGCTTAAAGAACTTTCTTAGTGTAGTTCCATAGAACATTATATTTTCTGGGGTTGTTTCTATCAGAAGGCCAGAATCCTTGAACCAGCTTAGTAATTCAAGGACTCATCAGAGCTTGCCTGGACTTGTTGAGTCTTGAGCTTGTTTAACTTGGTTTAGCTGCAGCATCAAGTTTCCCAGCAGTCTGGAGACAAATGTCTAACTTGTTTTTAGCTTTAGCCTAGTTTGAGCAAAGAAGTTACACCCTATATGTTAATTCCTATTAAAAAAACCCAGAATCAAAACAAGTGATTATTGGGTAACTAGACAGGTAGGTGTGAGCAAGTCTGTGCAAACAGAGGGGCAGCCTCCCTTCCATGGAGCAGGGCCTGTCCTGCCACCACAGCAGCATCTCACAAGGCTCCAAGCTCTCCCTGGCACCCCAAGCCATTGGTCAGCAGTAATACTGTGATCATGATAACAGTCATTTTCAAAGAAAATGCAGTTTCTCAAAGGCTCATGTCACATGTTTACTGTAGGCAGAAGGTGTGAAGGGTATTCCCTGGAAATGCAGGAAACATCAGTAATTCTGAGGTGGGAGCATTCAAGGACACAAGTTATTCCTTTCCCTGCCACACATGAAGTGTGCAATGACTTCTAAAAATGGACCAAGCTGAAATGGGGGCCCTGGAGGGTCTGACTTGTTATGAAAATGACTATTCTATACTGGGCTCAAGAAACCAATAGCAAACACTTCACTAAGCACTGAAGCCCAGACAGGTTTTTTTATGGATGCAAGTGTCATTGCTCCTTGGAGTTAGGTTTCAGTAGAAAGAAGCTAGTGTTTCACTGACATCTTAAGTTATGAAGGAAAGATTTGAGCTGTGTGAGGACTGAGTGAAACATTTGGTTCTACCATCTGCACTGGGAATATGATCTGAGCGAAACATAAGAACTGAGGGATTTATACATCTGTTTCAGATATTGTCATTTCAGGTTTAGAAATTATTCTCGACACACAAATGTAGTCACATCTGCAGGTGCCCACACACCACTTACCATGCTATAAAATGTTCCTTTGGGGTTGGTCTTCCTCTTGCAGTACAAAGCCTGGAGTCCCTTCCAACACAAACCATTCTATGAAGCGTCCCCAGGTCAGTATCTCTGTACTGCTCTCACCCCAGCTCCATTCCAAACCTGATCCTTCGTACAGAAGACAGTTTTGTACCGGCCCCTTGTTCACACAGTAGTACCCCAGCAAAAGGAAAGAAAAGAAAAAAAAAGGAAAAGAACACAAAAAAACTATGTAATTCTTAAGGGGAAACAGCGGAGAGATTAAAACATATTACAAAACATATATAACAGACAAGCAATGACATGCAGACCAGTGACAAGGTAAAAAACAATGGGCAAAAAAATAAAATACAGACAATTCTTTTAAACACAAGAAAAGACTCTTTGCTATGAAGGTCATCAAACATTGGAGCTGGGTGCCTAGAAAGGTTGTTTAGTATCCATCCTCAGAAATATTCAAACCCAACTGGGCAAGGTCTCAAGAAACCTGCCCTACTTGAGCAAGGATATCGGTTTGTATGATTTCCAAAGGTGGCTTCTAATCTCAAGTATTCTGAGATCCTACATGGAACGTAGAATGTAATGTAGAATTCTATGTGGAATGTAAAAATGAGCCAGAAAACTGGACAAAAAATTCGAATACATAAAAGAACCCAAGATCAAGAACGGTTGTGAAAGTTAAAAGTTCAGAAGGAATATTAATATGAGCCACTTTGACAGCCCCTTTCCTCCTCAAAACAATAAAGGACATAGGCAAAATGTGGCCAGGTTCTCTGCTGCTGAGTCATTAGAGTAGAGGGTACATGAAGTTGACTTTCTATGTTATTCTAGCCAGAACACACTTATGTCTGTTGCTGTCATTGCCTTTGAAAATTAGCAGTGATCACCCTGAGATTTTCTTAATAAGGCTTCAGACCCTTGGGTCTAAGCTCAATAGGAAAATCAAGATAGATTTTCTGTAAATTTAGCTGTGGAAGAGAATTGTAATTTGAATATAAGAGAATAGTTTTAGAATTATGTCACAATAACTGCACAAAAGGGACAATGTTACTTAACTTGTGCAAAGAAATGGAATTCACTCATGATCAGCCAGATCTTGCCTCATAGTGGCATCTAGGAGTTTCTTTCATTCAGAAGACAAAATGCTTGAGAGTTTCATGAGGCTTTTGCTTGAGGTGTTTCAGGAACTCCTAATAACTCTTTAATAGAAAAGAGCTCTTATTGACTAGATATGTATTTTTCATAAGCCAAATGCTCTTTATATGTCTTCTTCACATGCACCTGAGGGGATATTTTCTAAATTTCTCTGAATTTGGCTTAATAACTCAGACTCCATCCATAAAGAAGACATAAATCTCAGAAGTAAGACAGTTTGCCTTCCTGAATCCTGTCTATTTTGAAGGGTTCTTCTGCCTTTTCCTTTGACTGATTTGCTTTCCAAGAAGCTTCCTACCTGTCAACGCCGACTGGTTAATTAATGAGTTTAAAATAGATGAGAAATGTTAAGATTCATGTCTTACAAACCAGTCAGACTGTGGAGCTTTCCAAACATGCTTGTCATTCACTACCTAAGACACTGCCAAAATATCTTCAGTCATAGTTGTTGCACTTCTTCCAGTCCAGCTAAGGCCAGCTAAAACGTTAGCTTTACCACAAGGAAACAAGCCTAGAAGAAGAGTGGCACAGGAACACTGAACAAGCCATGAGTCTCACCCTCTGCTACAATAAGCCTCAACATCACAAGCAGATAAAAATGGCAACTCCCTAAATTCTATTAAATTCAACAAGCCTGCCTTCCCTGTAGCACTACTTAAGTTTCTTATTCCCTAAATACATACCAGCTGGAACTGTTCCTTAACGTTCAGTGTTAAGTTCTATGTTAACTGAGAAGCAGCCTCAACCTGGGGACACAGGTGCTATTATAGTCCCTAAATCTTTTGGAATCTAAGTTAGACAGTGTTATCTAAAAACCTCTTTCTGTTTCCAGGATGTGTAATCACATGCTGAGATAGTGAAATAGCTGTGCTGTAGGCTGTGACCATCAAATAACATACTGTGACAATGCTGTAAGTGTTAAGATATAGGCCACTTCATGCAGAACAGTATCTGCCTTTCAAGATCTGTGGACCAGAAGAACAGCAGACAAGAGCACACACAGTACAGCAGACCTGGGCCTGTTTCCTGCTCAGATGCTTCTTAGCAAGAAGCATTTTCTTGAGCTGATTGGTGTGCTCATTTCAAAAAGCCCCACAATCTTAGTGTGATCTGCAACTTGCAAATCCTGTTGTCAGTCACACTGTCAGAATTAGAAGATGCTTGGGAAGAGCAGTATGGCCTGTGGAACACCAGGGCATGTGGCACAAGGTAGGAAGCATCGCCTCGTCCTGCTGCTCTGTGGGTAAAAGGAGAGCTCCCAGGAATGTTGGCAGATGATAAGCAGAAATGCCAGAACACTAATCCTTCAGAGCAAATCATCTCATTGCTACACTTCGACTAACATGTTGCTGTGAATGGGACCTGAAGATGGTAAGGATGCAATTTCTTTATTAGATTGGATAAGTATTGGAACAGATTAAATTAATTACAGGGAATATCTTCTATATCCCCCATGGAACTTGTCTGTTACATGTGGAGCTTAACATCCTGTGCTACCTTCTTAAGATATCCTCTAAGAATCTATTTGAATGTTCCTGATGAAAACTTTGTGTGCTGGGGAGGAAAGGGGGAGATGGAATTTTGAACTAATTTATGGAGATAACTCAGTAATTACCATTACTGATATGAGTTGTGGAGAAATTCCCTAGGAAGAAAGGCAGATGGGACCAATAATTTCTGTACATATGTAAAAGGCAATATCTGAAGCTAAAGGTGAATCTCATGAGAACATTTTTGAGGAAGACTAGCTTGTACCATGCATGAGTTCATATAAGGCAGGGGAAGAGATGTCCATCCTCTTCCCTAATCCTGTTCTTGCCTTCAAGAACTAGTATCTGCAATGCATTGTGCATTTGTAATTTAGCCTTACAACACAAAAAGGAAAGCAAACACTCCATGTCTTCACATAAGGAAGGTGGAAAATGGACTTCCACACCTGTGGAGTCTTCTCTTCCCAGCAGTAGCTCTCTATTCCACACATAGAGTAAAGCAACTTAGTCCCTTTGAAAGGTCTGGAAAATGCCAACTGAAAGTAAAGAGGTGGGTAAATATGCAACCTGTGATTGCAAACGGGCAGTACTGAATGCACAGCCAAGGTGCACAATGCACACACCTCCTATTTCCACAGCAAATATTAAGTAACCCTTTGGTGACATTCAGGATGCCATTTCCTTCACACATTTAAACAGCCAAGTTGACTCCAGTTACAGAACATGTGAGTGAAGTAAAAAGACTTAGAAGCCTCTGAATAAAGTGCAGAAAGCAAAGGGACAACAGGTGGCAAAAAGAGTCAGAGAAGGACAGGGAGGTGGATGGATGGGAAATCAGGGTTGCTAGCATGGTATTAATATTAGGATGCAAATGACTCAGAAAGAGAGGTCAGGTGGCATGTTATCTGCCCCTCTGTCTGTCACAGAATTGGAGAGGTGTCATGATGCAGACAGATTATCATAACTCTGATGTGTGACCCTCAGCCACTATAAATGGAAAGTACAACTCAACTATGCTTTGCCTGAACTTTGTGCAACTATTTCCCATCTATCTTAAGCTGTAAAAACTGTTTCGCTCGGTCACTGCTTTATCAAGGGTGCAGACATAACCTTTGCCTTCTGCATCGAGGTTACCAACCACCTGATGCTGGTCCCGGGATTTCCCAAGGCAGCCCATGTCACCCTGGAGCAGGGTGACCTCTGGTGGCTCCAAGAGCTGGCACAGAACGAGCAGGTCAGTGGTCTGCCCTGCACATCTACCAGCTTTGGACTTTGCTTGTTAATGCCCCCAGTCTGAGGTCTTTATGTTTGTTGAATCATCTGTTCCCAGCAGTATTGTCTTGTCTTCCAAAAGGCTACCCAGGTAAGCAGGATAAGATGCCTCACCAGACCTCTTACTTCCTTTCTTCCATAAGAAAGTCAGGATCTTTTTCAGGTACTAGCTTCTTCTGGGCTTTCAGTAAACTTACAAGGCTTATAAGTCTTATCGTCAACAAGAATTGGTAAATTTTGTTTGTCAGAATTCACTAAATTCCTTTCTGCAGAGTATCAATATTTCCAGTTAATGTCCTTCTATCACTGAAACAGTGCTTATTTACTTAGGAGGCACAACACTGATGATCACCACATCTCTAAGAGTCTTTTGCAACCCATGCAGCTCCACTGGAGCACACCAACTGTGTCTATTTTAAACTTTCTCTCAGAGATGTTCCTTTATGGTAACTACAGACGAAAGCTTTTTTCAAGGTCTGTGACCTTTGCATTGCTTGCCAGGGAGCAGACAGCCTGACTACAGAGAGTGTTCATACAGGCTGATTCTATTCCTCAAGGTATGGCATGTAACATGACCAATTAAATATACTTTCATTTATATGAATGAATGAGAGATATTTCCCCAACATAAATTAGGAACATTTCCAGATTCACAAGAACTAAGTATTTAAGACACAAAGTTCACTATTTTGCTTTTTCTACACACATGCAGCTTGGTGGCATAAGCTGGTTGATTGTTGCAATAAAACACCATCACCACTGTAAATGTTCAGCTTGATAATCACTAATGTAGTTTAATATTTAATTAAAAAAATAAATAAGAAGACTTCTGTTTTAATTATTGAGGACCCATCTTCTATTCAAAGAACTAACTGGATCAAACATATAAAGTCTTCATAAAATTTTGCTGCAAAATAATATCATGGCTCTGCATATGACTGCTAATGAGCTCTGCTTATTGGATTATACGAAGGTAATTTTTCTGGTCACTGAAAAAATGGAAAGCAGACAGAAAACAAAAATACTTTTGTAATAACATCCCTACAAATGTTTTGGTTTGGTTACTACAAAAGTAATTTTTGTTCTGACATAGGCATATAGTTTTCCCCCTAGTTGTTCTGACTGTATACAGATTTTTCTTTATGTATTTAGAAATGCCAGCGTAGAAAATGTTGGCCAGGAAAAGTTTTTTCAACATAGGAAACTTCAACTTCCAAAATTTTTCTTTGCAGACTTTTTTCCTTTATCCAAGATGCTTAGAGCAACCTTAAATATTCTTTAAAAAAAGAAAGTATCTTCCTTGTGTGGCATCATCTGCTCAAATTGCCTTTTACTAGTAAATCAAATAAAACATCTAGTTATCATAATGTAACAATTATGATTCTGGTTGCTCAAATAATAATAATTTTAGCTATTTTACACATTTAAAGCCTCAAGCCTATCATTTCTTAAAATAAAAAGGCAACAAATGTTTGTAACACTTTTTCCCACCTCCAACTCCTATTCCTTTTTCTTTGGTGTCATCCTTACTTGTAAAACTCTTCCAAGCCCAACATGGGTCAATTTTTTTATATGCTTCCCCAAAGCTAACATCAGTATCCTTCTTATTCCCACATATCCCCACCCTTTTTCATTTAACCATTCCTTTCCAGCCCATTTTTTGGGTATTTTAGCCTTTGTCAATCCTGTCTTAATCTCAGACCTCACATGTGCATATCCAATTCTGCTCAACCCTTATCACTATTTCTGCCCCCACTCATTTCTCACACTATTTTAATACTTCCATCATGAGCCAGATGCAGCCAACTCTGGCCCTTTATGCTCACATACCCTCACTCATGAGGTCCTAACATCTACCTGAGGATGCCCATGGGAAAATTTTGATTATGTTATGCCAGACCCTTCTGCCCTTGGAGACCTCTGTGTCTGGCAGGCTCCTGCTGGGACACTCTTGTTACCAGCTCAGCAGCTGTATCATGAAGGAAATGTCCCATTCTGGCCACAGACTCCTCCATGCAGAGGGGATCCACAAAACCAAGGACACAAAGCACAGCTCACCTAAATAGAGAAAGTATCTGTTCCTGGCTTTCCAAAGCCCTCTCCTTCCATGGTTGTGGCTAGCTCATTGCCACATGCCAGGGCAGAAAGAGAGGAAAGACTTCACCTGATTTTAGAGCTCTGCAGCTGGAGGGCACCTCTGTGCCTGCAGCTTCAGCTGCACAGAGTCCCAGAGCAGACTCTTCCCTTTGGGACAGGGACAGTGTTTTTGGGGTGGGTGCTGCCCAGCCCCTTCCTCACCAGGGCTCCACACGTGCTGCCATGAACCAGCATGAACTGCACAGGGAGTCTCTGAGCATGGCTTCATTAATGCTACTGAAGCAGACCTCTCTGATGTCCCACACTTTGGTTTGCATGACAGGTGTGCTCCAGGGGCACATCTAATGTGCTCTCACCTCAGGCAAGCTTCCAGCTCTTGGGACTCCCACCCTTCCCCCCTGAAACCCATTTAGTGTAACCTCTCTAAGCAAGTTGTTATCTATCTCTCCAAAAGACTTCACAAGTCCTGAGAAAAGAGCCAAGCACATGCCTCCAGGTAGGACAGCCTCTGCTCACTCTCACCTGACAGCTGTGAGGGAGGATGGGTTTCATACCTCAGAACACATGACATTTTTCCACTGGGCACATGCAAAAGTAGCATTGGTGCTGGCTCAGTGTTATGGTTTGAAGAGACACAGGCTGGTTTTATATTGTCAATATGAGGATGCATCCACAGGGGGCAGAACAGAGAGGGGTCAGCATTCCCTCCTATTTCCTGCCATACTCTTTAAAGCCAGGAGGGTGGGAAAGTCCAGCCCTTCCTGCTCTCAAGTTCCTTCCTGCCTTCCTGCCCTTGGAGGTCTTGGGGAGAGGCTCCTGCTCATTGCTTTCAGTTTTCAACGTGCTCTGTAGGATCCAAATCCATCGTGTGCTGGGAAAGCCTTGCACCCTTTTCCAGAGTCAGCTCTGCTGCAAGGGACTTTCAGACCCTTAGATCAGTGATCACTGAAATCAGGTTTTTTATATATTTGCATTCTTGCTCCTTATCCCATGGGTTATTATTCCTTCCTTCTTCTATTAAACCTGTCCTAGTTTTAACTTCTAACCTTTAAGTCTCTCTTCCCTATTCCCCTTTTATCTTCTCCTGGGAGGGTGAAGGGGAGTAACAGAGAGCAGTTATGTTCTCTGGGTGTTTGGTTTCCCCTGACCACTAATCTGAGACACTCAGGGAAAAATTTTTAAGACCTCATTTGAGCATGCAGCTACAAGGTACATAGCAGATTCCTTCTGGCCTCCATTTATAGGCTGGAGATGTGCTGCTGGGGTAGAACCTCCATTTATACATTCCAAGATTTTAGGTCTACCTGCAGGGTTCAAATCTGCATGGCTAGTTCTTGAGACAGGCAAGGCCATTTCCAATAAATAGTGCACGTTCTTGCAGAAGTGCACTTTGCCCTTTCCTTTCTATACAAGATTATCTTGGAAAGTCTCCCCCAAAAAAGGAAAGTTATATTTGACAGAGGCACAGACCATTCTGTTCTGCACTCCTTTCTAATAGGGAAGGTCCCTCATACTCACCTGGTGCTGATACGTGCTAAAGATTTTACAGTAATTTGTTCATTGTCTGTTGAGTATAATTTTTAAGTGCCTCTGCATTCTACATGGAAATTCCCACATCCTAACTAGTGGGAGCATTGAAGGATAAAATCTCTTGCTACTGGCAGTTTGGTACATACCAGATACGTGGATCTAAGTTCCCTTCCTAGGTCCAAAACCAAAACCAATCTCAATAAAAGTTAAAAGTTTTATACAAAATACTTTCACATAACAGCCTGTTATGTGTCATATTATACTTACCAATGTTATTTTCTGTCTTAATGCTGACTCTTCAGGCTTTCTTAAGAAAGGTGGTGTGGTATAACAGGGGTTTCTTCCTCCTTAGTCTTGGGTTTGCTTTGGTTTATTTTTCTCTCTTTTGTTACCAGTCAGCTTCCCTTTCACTGGTTCTCAATTGAAGCTTGAAAGATGCAGGGTAGCATCCTCTGCTTCAGTTATCATGAAACATAATTCTTGATTATCCAGTGACCCCCAAGGCTTGGCAGACCTTTACCAGATCTATGGTATTCACAGCACTTAGCCAAAAACAAGTAAGGTAATAGCTGTTTGACTAATAGACAGTTAAAAAAAAAACAAAAAACAAAAAACAAAAACAAACCAACAACCCAAAACCTCTTGAGGCCCAGACAAGCCCTAAGGTTTTGCATTTTCAGGTCAATACAAACCCTAAAGCCTTATGCTACTAATGGAAAAAAAAAAAAATCTTATTTACTGCTTTACAGCAACGGAGATTTTAAAGAACTGAAGAATCTTAGTATGACAGACAATGGTCAGATATTCAGAAGGAGGAGTGAAAAGAAGATAAACTGATGGCAAAGACAGTATCTGAATCCAGGATCAGGCTGGAGCATGAGTGCAGAGAATAAACTGGAGTGAAAGAAATGTAAAGTTGCTAGGGAACCATAGAAAGCCTTCTAACGTGTCATGGGAAGGAACCTTAACAAAGAGCTAGTCTGGCCTCAATGCTAGTTGTTAGATGGATTTATTAAGCTCTTTGTGGCTGAAATCTGATCGGCTTTGAAAAAGCTCATTCTTATCACTCTTGCAGGTCACAATGGCAGAGACATCCAGGGTTCTACTTACCCTCGCTGCTGACAGCAGCACAACCTCAACAGTACTGGTGTGTGTTGGTGAGTTTACATCTTGGAGAGGGATAATTAAAGAATCATTTTGATAATTCTGTCTTAGCCATACAGACAGGGAACTGTGAGCTGGAAGTTTCCAGCAGGGTGGGCAAAGCTCAGTGGAAGCTCATTTTGCTCTTTGGAAGCAAAGCCTATGCTGCCACAGTAGTTTCTATACACACTGACTGGGGGACCAAGCTCAACACTCGGCACTTCCCTGGAAACCTGAAGAGCTCTAATGCAGGCTTTCCTTTGAAAGTCTGGTAGATTAACAGAGCCAAAGTTTTTCAAGACAACTGACCTCAGGCCTGGGCATAGCTATGTTCTGCCATGCCATGCTGGTGATAGCTTCTCCTGTATTGCTCTCTGCTTGACAGTGCAGCTCCAAGGCAACCACAGTAATGGCTAGACCTCAATATTTTTTAAATTCACCTTTTAAGCAAGATCTAGACCAGGCATTAGGCATTCAGAGAGCAAACCAAGGACAGCACAGAATGTAAACTGCTGAGAGCAATCTAGAAGCCTCCATTTCCTGCCCAAACTATATATTCATCTCTCTTCCCCTGACTGATAGGCTCATTTTTCACCATGAAATTAACTTGGAGCAGAGGATGCCCTCCCATCTCCAAAAAGATTTGGCAGAAGATGAAGTTGTAAGACAAAACAAATCAAGCATGCTGTTACCCTTAAGTTCTTTCTGAACTTCTGTGTTTCTATACAGCTCTAAGCCTTTACACCATGGACAGTGTTTCTCTGTAGTTACTTCCAGTAGATTTTCTCCCCATGAACATGTCCAAGTCTCTTAAATCCAGGTAATCCTTTAGCTTGCAGTGACAAGGAGGTCCACAACTTAACTGCATACTTTGTGAAGTACTCACCCATCTTTGTGCTTTTGAATACCTTGCCTTCAGGTAGTTTCATTTGATTGACATACATACACTCACAAACACACACACACTGTCCTCCAGCCTCTGCCCTCTGCACTCTCCTGTTTCTTTTAGTGCCAGCACCGGTTAGAAAACTGATTCCTGCCAAGCCTCTCCACGCTGTGCTGACTTTAGAGTTCTGCTTTGTATGCCCACTCAGTTCTCTCATAATCTTAAGTCTCTGGGTTTGTTTCCTTGGTCCTCCTATAGAGGTCTCTCCATGCATTTGATCAACTTCATTGCCTTCAGAATAATAATCCCTTGCAAATTCAGTTGGTCTCTTTTTCTATTCTCTTTGGTCCCCACTGCTGAGAAATGAGTGGCTATTTACACACAGTTATGCAGCACATGTGGAAGACCTTGCTCTTGGATGGTAATTGTCAGCTCAGAGTCCATCTTTTTATATGTGAGACTACATTATGCTCCCCACAGATAAAATTTTGTGGTTTTAACTTTACAGACTTTTGTATCCTATTTAATGATACTTTTTGGTCAGTGACATGAAAGTTGCCTGTTACCTGTGTTCCTTAAGCATTCATTCCTTAGTGCCTGGAACAGATTTATTTCATTGGGAAATGCTGTGTTCCCTCTTGTTCAACACCTCTTAAGCTTGCTTTATTAATTGCTTAAGCAACGCAATGCCCAGCACTAAAAATATCTTTCATTCTGTGTCTTTGAGGATTATCTCTGACATGGTTCCTTCCTGTCACTTAATAAAGTAATATAGAATGGATATGCAGTTAGGAACAAGGTAACAGAGGCTGTACCATGAAACAGATAAAAAAAGGTTATAAAACAATAGTGTGTCTGAAGGCTAATCTTAGTACAGATCTAAGAACTGAAAAGAGGAAAAAATGAAAACTACTCATGGTACTTATGCAAATGAAACTACACTGTTTATTCTCTAGATATTGAGGTGGTTACAAAGACTAATTACAGAAGAAAGTGACCTAGAGGTTCACATTTTGTGGATCCCTCAGGTCACTTGGATGCCTCGTGACACCCTCACTCTTCCTCTTCTATCTTCTTGCCATGAAACTCCCTGCTCTTGGCCCGGAGCTTGTTGACCTGTGACTCTGCAATGTCAGCCCGCTCCTCGGCTTCGTCCAGCTCGTGCTGGATCTTGCGGAACTTGGAGAGGTTGACGTTGGACAATTCCTCCTGTGCAGGGAGAGGGAGTCGTTGGTGTGAGGAGCCCAGGGGTGGGCTTTCACAGCTCCCACACCTCGGCCTCACAGGGCAGTGGCAGAGGTCCCTGTTCGTCCCTGACTGAAGGGTGCTGAGAACTCAGCAAGGCCTCAAGACACGACAGTGAAAATGACCATGGAAAAGGCTGTTGTGTCTTGGGAGTTTCCTTCATGCTCCTTTCCTGGTATTCATACTCATCTCAATGAGCGTGCTGCCCAGGTGGCTCTTGCCCGTGCTCCAAGCAATACTTACAGCCTCCTCAGCTTGTCTCTTGTAGGATTTCACCTTCATTTGCAGCTTGTCCACCAGGTCCTGCAGCCGCAGAATGTTCTTCCGGTCTTCCTCAGACTAGAGCGGTTGGCAAAGAGGGAAGAAAAGTAGAGGCTGGTTCTGCACCATGTGAGGTTAACTGCTGCCCTTGGGGATGGTGGCTGCACAACCTGACTTGCTGTCAGAACACTCTGCCAGCCCAAGGAGGCCTCCTGCCTTACCTGGTAGGTCAGCTCCTTCACCCTCCTCTCGTACTTGCGCACACCCTTCACGGCTTCAGCGCTGCGCTTCTGCTCAGCATCAACCTCCCCTTCCAGCTCCCGCACCTGCAACGAGAAGCCCATCTTTGGAGCTTCCCTGCTGGCTGCTGACATCACATCTTCACTCACACACAAATCCAAGCCCTACACACCCTGGCCTCCAGCTTCTGGATTTGCTTCTTGCCCCCCTTCAGGGCCAGCTGCTCAGCCTCATCCAGACGGTGCTGCAGGTCCTTCACTGTCTGGTCCAGGTTCTTCTTCATCCTCTCCAGGTGGGCACTGGTGTCCTGCTCCTTCTTCAGCTCTTCTGCCATCATGGCTGCCTGGTGAGAGGAAACATTCCAAGCCATTTTGTGGCTGGAGATATTTTAGGGAAAAGGCACTCATGTTAAGCAGTGAAAAGAACCCCCAGCTCACATCAGTGATGGCCTTCTTGGCCTTGTCTTCAGCATTGCGGGCTTCCTGGATCATATCCTCCATTTCACCCTGAATTTGCACAATGTCTGTTTCCAGCTTCTTCTTGGTGTTGATCAAGCTGGTGTTCTGTTCAACAGGAAAAACATGAGTTCTACTTTTAGACCTGAGGTCTACATGTCAGGAGTTGAAATTGCAAGCAGCGTTTATGGAAGTCTTTCATGCAAGAGACCTCTTTAGAGCCATAGCAACCAACCAGATGTGGGGGACTGGCTAGGTTGGCCATATCAAGGCTTGGCTCTTCAAATATGTACATAGTAATCACAAAATGGAGAGCAATCTCGTTCTGAGTTATCCCTTGTGGATGGGATTAGTTTCCAGCAGGATTCCTGACCTGGGTGTGGAGGAGCTGCACACGTTCCGTGGCATCCAGAAGCTCCTGCTCAGCCAACTTCCTCGACCGCTCCGTCTGCTCCAGGGCTGCCCGAAGCTCCTCAACTTCAGCTTGAAGCAGGTTTGCTCTGCGCTCCACCATGGCCACCTGCTCCTTCAGGTCCTCCTGAGTCCTCAGAGCATCATCCAGGTGTATCTGGGTATCCTGGAAAAGAGGCAAGAGCAATTGCAGTGTGACTGTGTGTGCTTGGGTGCCAAAACTGTCAGGGGTGGCATTTGTCTGTCTGTAGCTTTGCTGAACAGACCTTGAGCACTCCCTGAGTGTTCCTCAGGTTCTTTTGTGCCTCTGCAGCCTGGCGGTTGGCGTGGCTGAGCTGGATCTCCATTTCATTCAGGTCTCCCTCCATCTTCTTCTTCAGCCTCAGGGCTTCATTCCTGCTCCTGATCTCAGCATCCAGGGTGCTCTGCATGGACTCCACAACTCGGAGGTGGTTTCTCTTCAGCTGGTCAATCTCCTCATCTTTCTCTGCTATCTTCCTGTCAATCTCTGACTTCACTTGGTTGAGCTCAAGCTGGAGGCGCAGGATCTTCCCCTCTTCATGTTCCAGGGAGGCCTGGACGGGTCATCAGGAACAGTGACTTAAACTACTGCTGCCGTTCTGAGTACTCTCTAACACAAGTACTTCATGAAATCTAGGCTTCCTTTCCTGCCATCTCTGCAGGTAACTCCTCCCGTACTTTCAGTCTGGACACCATTACTGAGCACCGTGAGTACCTCAGCTTCCTCCAGGGAGGCTTGGAGTTCAGACTTCTCCTGCTCAATCTGCTTCTTGACTTTCTCCAGCTCATGAATCGCCTTTCCTCCCTCGGCAATCTGCTCCGTCAGGTCGGAAATCTCCTCTGTGGGAACCAAGACCAAGGGCCTGGTCAGGCACAGAGCCAGATGGGAAGGGCCCTGCCCCACCAGGGTGACAGGCATCTCTGCAGAGCTGCAGGCACAGACCCGTGTGCAGCAGTGGGGAGAGCTGGAGAGTCAGAAAGCCCTGCCAGCAGCAGAGGGCCAGGGACTTACGCTGCAAGTTCTTGTTCTCGCGCTTGAGCGTCTCCAGGTGGTCCAAGGACTCCTCATAGGCATTCTTCATCTTGAACAGCTCGGTGCTGAGAGAGCGAGACTCCTTCTGGGAGGCTTCCAGCTCAGCCTGCGTCTCCTCATACTTCTGCTTCCACTCTGCTAGGATCTGGAGAGAAATGGGGCCTGAGTGTGCATGTGGCAGCCAGGAGGGGATGCCCTGCTCCCCAGCCCCACGCCTGCAGCCCAACACACCTTGTCAAAGTTCCTCTGCTTCTTATCCAGAGCTGCACAGGCAGCGTTTGAGCGCTCCACGTCAATCATCAAGTCCTCCACTTCATTCTGCAGCCTCTGCTTGGTCTTTTCTAGGGAAGCACATTTTGCATTGATGGCTTCAACGTGTTCCTCTGCATCCTGCAGCCGCTGTGCCAGCTTCTTCCTGGGAGGAGACAAGCACAGCTCCAGAGAAGGGAGGCAAGTGTGGATTGTCACAGAGAGGGCACTTGGCCACTTCAGGGCCTTTGAGCCTAGCACCTGTCAGGTGTTTTTTCTGTCCCAAGGCTGCAAGCAGCCTAAGGGGTCCTAGCACCTCCTGAGTATTTGGCCTCTCTTAGCTTTTCTAGCCCGAAAGACAATGTTTGTCCTTCCAATCTACACTTTTCCTCTCGCTCCCTCTCTCTCATCTATCACAAAGACAGTCCAATCCCTGTCCTGTCCCACTCTCTGAGCCTCCAACTTCCAGTTTCCCTAAACATCCTCAGTCTTTCCCAGCCACTTGACATCCTACTCCCCACGTACTTGGCCTCCTCCAGCTCCTCGGTGCGCTGAATGGCGTCCGTCTCGTATTTGGTTCTCCACTGGGCCACTTCGCTGTTGGCCTTGGACAGGGCACGCTGCAGCTCCCCCTTGGCTTCCTGCTCCTCCTCATATTGTTCCCGGAGCAAGTCACAGTCGTGGCGAGCAGACTGCAAGGCGTGGGCCAGGGCGTTCTTGGCCTGGGGGGACATTGGGATTGGTAACTGGAAGGTTTCTCTTGAGATGCCGCTTGACAGAGAGACTGGCAGGGGCGTTAGGATGAAACCCTAGTTGGGCAAATGCAAAGCTGGGAGCTGAGGAAGCCTCTGCCAATGAGGATCAGGATGTGTTAGTTTTCGCTTCCTTCCCTCCCTAGCTTATGAGGTGGGGTTTTGTGCATTTCTGGAGTTCCCTCCTGTTCTACATGTGTTAGTGACAGCTGCTCTGGGGACAGTTAGGCTGCCGTTTCAGTCATTGTTTCGATATGTGTGTCTGCAGCCTGTCCCAGAGAGTATCACCAGAATGTATTAAAAGTCTTAGAGATGATGAAGGCTGTGGGCAGTAGGGTGCTTCCAGACCTTTATTTCTTCCTCTAGGTGCCTCTTGAGCTCCTCAATCTGCTGGGTAAATCCTTGCTTGCCCCTGGACAGCTGAGAAATCAGAGCATCTTTTTCCTCCACTTGCCGCGAAAATTCACCTGGGAAGGGTAAAGTGAATCAAGGTAACAAGACGAATGACAAGAAGACACTTCCTGCCTGTAAAGCCCTGTAACCAGGAGTGGCCTGGAGCGGTTCTACCAGTTGCCACATTGCTGCTCCTGGTTTGCTCATGGCATGCAGGTCCTCCCATTGCACCTCAGGCACGAGGATGATTCTCACCTGATTCTGTCTGCAGGCGAGCTCTTTGAGTATTGAGGTCATTGATCATGCGTTGATTCTGCTCCTCCTTGGTTTTTAACTCGCTCAGCTGGTCTTCCAGAGTGCGACACATCTTCTCCAGGTTTGCCTAGAGAGCAAACACGAGGAAGGAAAGGAGATGAACTCCTGGACTCTGCCTTCTCCTCACAGCAGGGTTTTTCAATGAGAACGTGGCTGGTAAAGGCAGCCTGTGCGCCACACCCTGACCCTGTGAGCATGTTTGCCTGCAGCTGCGTACCTTGGCCTTGGAGACAGACTCCATGTTACTGGCCAGGTCGTCAATCTCCATCTTCAGCTCGCTCTTCTCCTTCTCCAGCTCCTGCTTCACCCGTTGCAGGTTGTCGATCTGCTCCCCCAGCTCAGCTGTGCTGTCCGCGTGCTTCTTGCGCAGGGCGGCAGCCGTGGCTTCGTGCTGCAGCGTGGCCTCCTCCAGGTCACGGCGCATCTTCTGAAACTCTGCCTCGCGCTTCTTGTTCATCTCGATCTGAGCTGCAGTAGCTCCTCCTGCTTCTTCCAGGCGCTCGCTGATCTCCTCGAGCTCCCTGGAGAGGTCAGCCCGATGCTTCTCTGCTTTGGCCCGAGAGGTTCGCTCGGCCTCAATTTCCTCCTCCAGTTCCTCAATACGAGCCTGGGGAACAGCAGCAACAACCCTTCACGCCCAGGCCCTCCTCCCACCTGACCCGACACTGGAGAGAGGGAGCAGAAGGAACAGACACTTGCCTGCAGCTCCTTGATCTTCTTCTGTAACTGCATGCCCAGGGCTTGCTCATCTTCGATTTTGCTCTGGATCTGGCTGATTTCAAAGTCTTTCCTTGGGGCAAAGCAAACCGTCTTAGTGCCGCAACAAAACCCCCCAAGGTAAAAACCGTCCCGGCCCTCAGGGCCCCACAGCCACACTTACTTCTTCAGCTTCTCATCCAGCTGCTGCTTATCATTTTCCAAATCCATGATGCTGTCATTGGCCAGCTTCAGGTCTCCTTCAAGTTTCCTCTTAGCTCTCTCTAGGTCCATGCGCAGTTTCTTCTCCTGCTCCAGGGACCCTTCCAGCTACAACAAACAAGACCTTCAGTGCTCTGCCAGCCAGGTCTCACTCCACACCTGTGCTGTTCTTGCTGTGTGTCTGTGTGCTTACATCGTCTACTTGCTGCTCCAGCTTTGTCTTAGCTTTGGTCAGAGTGTTGACTTTGTCCTCTTCTACCTGCAGGTCATCCAGCGTCTGCTGATGGGCCTCTTGGAGGGCTTTCTTCTCTTTTGTCAGCTTGGCAATGGTCTCATCCAGGGCTGCCATCTCCTCTGTGAGGTTTTTCACCTGTGGTTTGTAAGAAAGTGTCAAAAGTCTGTGTAGAAGGCTGGACTCCTACTTGAGTGAAATGTTTGCTTCACAGCACTTAGCCAGGAGCTTGTTTTCAATTTGGTGTTCCTGGCTACCCCGCTGTGATGCTCCTGGTGTGTAGCAAAGCAGCCTCATTCTCAGAAGACCAGGCTGATGTGGGAAGCATCTTCCCCTTCACCCCTGATGTGATTGCCCATGTGTGTACCTTGTTTTCAGTGGCATGCTTTTCCTTCTCAACCTTGGCCAGTGTTAGCTCAAGGTCATCAATATCTTTCTTCAGCTCTGAGCATTCATCCTCCAGTTTCCTCTTCTTGGCTGTCAGCTCAGCATTAATTTCCTCCTCATCCTCAGCCCTTTCCGTCACCTCCTTAATTTTGGCTTCCAGCTGGATTTTGGTTTTGATGAGCTGGTCACACCTTTCCTCAGCATCAGCCAAGCTGTCTGCTTCCTGGTGGGGAGACACAGGTTATGGTGGGGTGTCACGTTTTGAAGATTCTCCACTCTGACTCTTGTATCACTGAGGAGGCATGTGTTAAATGGGGGCTGAGCCTGGCCTGCCACTCCAGCAACTGGAAGACCTTGACCACTGCTCTTTGGGAAACCTTGTCACCTGGTATCAACATTGATTCCAAATGCTTTGTGTCTCTTAAAAATGCCTCACCTAGAGAGTGGCCATGAGAATGAACATACTTGCCTTCCAGCTCAGAGCTCTCTGCTGTGGAGCGTTACATGGCTCTTTCCTCTGACACTAGGAGAGTCTCACGTGGGGCTGCCATGAGGCTCACTATGGCCCTGGCAGAGCCTGTTTACATAATGTTCAGGTGCCTTGGAGTGCGTGATTTCACTGTTTTCCACTGCACATTTGTCAGCCTCCTGCCTGACTGCACATCGCTCTTTTCCCCAGAACAAACAAAGGGTGATACTCACCGCCTGCACTTGGAGCTGCAGGTCATTTTTCTCCTGCAGCAGGACCACCATTTTCTCCTCCAGCTCCTTCCTCTTGGCCTCAGACTTTGCAAGCTCTTCCTTGGTTTTTTCAAACTCCTCCTTCATGTTGGCCATCTCCTTCTCAGACTCTGCACTCTTCAGCAAGGGCTTGATCTTGAAGAACAGCTTCATCCAGGGCCAGTGCTTGACATTCATGAATGCACGAACGTTGTACTGGATGCAGAAGATTGAGTCCCTGAAATGAAGTTCCCATGGCTGTTGCATATCTTTGTTGTGATGCATTTAGCTTTCTTCAGCCAAGTAGCATGAGAACAAAGTAAATATGAGAAACGTCTACCTCCTCTCCACCATCCTCCGGTACTCCACTCTCATCAGGAAGCCCCTGCACCTGGCTTGTGTGCAAGTGATGATTTCTGCAAGCTTGTCATCTCTCATCTCCTCCAGGAGTCCCAGCAGTCCAGCTTTGAAGAACACCTTAAAAAAGATAATATTGCAGCATGTCATTTTCTGGTAGTATAAAAGCACAGAGTATTTCAGAATGACCAACCCCACCTTGGCCCTTTCTGAACTCTTTCCCAAGGGTCTACAAACTTCCTATAAGCTCAGCCCTAAGCATTCATTCCCTGACTGAGTTATGTGGTATGAGTTATGGTTTCCAGTTCTGCCACACCTATACCTGGTCAGGAACCCTCATGAGCTCTACCACAACCTTTAGGCTTTCTTCCTGGCTTGCTGTTAGATCAATCTCATTGCTGTGGACCTATGCATGAATTAATGAATACTGCCTGGGACTTGTTAAACTACCTATATCTAATCCTGACCAATCTCAAAAACCATGGCTTTATAGCTTCAACTTAGACCTTTCTTATAGTCACAAACCTACCTTTTGATGTGTACACTTGTATGAAACTGGCTACCATTCCAGAGTCTTCCTCACTTGCCTTGCTTGGGTACTGTGGGACCAAGCACTTGCTGACTGACGTCCCTACCCAGCCAGCTCTGTTATTGTGCTGTGCTCCTTGCCCCTGGCAAGCAGTCTGCCCTTACTACTCCCTGACAAACTTTTAACACAAATCTTGGTTCTACCTTGGTGTGACCAAATCTGTATTGGGTGTGGTCCACATCAATGGATCCTAGAAGTTTCTCTGAAGCCTTCTTGCTGTCCATGAATTGTCCTTCTGGAATAGCACTTGCATTAAGCACTCTGTATCTGCAGAAGAAAACAGAAGAAATCCCCATCAACAAAACCACGATTGTGACTGAACCCCTCAATTTTCTCAGACTATCTTATTGAACTAGTGTCATGCCTGGAGACAGTTCATTCTTTCAAAAGAGGAAGAGGATATTATGGAGAATGTTTTTTACTGTTAACTGTAAGTGAAAGAGAAACCTGATGTCAGTGATGTCATATCGTCATGAACTGATTGATGAAACAGTTCTATGTTTTACGTTACTACTCATTACCAACTTAAACTATAATATTTCAAGTATATTATGGTACTCACACTCTTCAACATGGTCTAAATGGGGAGAAAGGTATAGCACTCTTACCTCTGCTTGAAGTCTGCATACAGGACTCTGCTGGGGAATCCTTTCCTGCAAATTCTGATCCCTTCCAGCACTCCGTTGCACCGCAGCTGGTGCAGCACCAGCTCATGCTCCATGGCACCTAACAAACACCACCATTAGTGACTGCCCCATTGTTTGATACTCAGGAGAAGAGCCTTTTTGGCTTGAGTTTTCCTCCTTTTGGATCCCCTTACCAGGTGTTTTTGTTTCATTTGGGATGATGCATCGTACAAAGTGAGGGTGGGTGCTGCGCAGATTGGCCATCAGCTTGTTTAAATTCTCCTGTGAGATCATGAAATGTAGTTTACATTAATAAGCGTAAGCACTGGCAGGTTTAGTAGTAGATGTATCAGACTGAGTGTTTTAGGAGACAGACCTGTCTCCTCTAAAACATCTTGCAGAGATCCCAAAGGGAAATTTGGAAGCTGAAGGCTCCCATGTTTTTGGTTTTCAAAATCTTTTGTAAAATAATGGTTACTATTACTTTTCCTTAATCTCCTTATACAAATACAGAGCTGCCATCTCCCTGATTCTTCCAGGTGGTATTTCTTGTGGTATTCAGTGGGACATTTTAAGTGGATGACATGTTCTTTTGGCTAAGCATGACTAGAATCTGATGTGGTAGCTAAAAAAGATGATACAAATAAACTTTTTTACTAGTGATTCAATATCCCTGAATTTCTCCACTTCATGCAAATGGAAATCTTGAAAACATAACTCAAACTGACCTCAATATTCATTAAATTTATATAATTTAACATTGACTCTCCCCAGTGAAATGAAAGCAATGCCTTAAAGTCTTACAATCTCAAGGTTTTGTTTTTTTTTGCTTTTGGTGTTTGATCTATTACTTTCAAAATCTTTCGTAGAAGGTGGTAGCAAAATTAAGCCAGGTGGAAGAAATCAGCCAAAACATAGGAAGCAATATCAATAGCTAGGTAGAAAATGTCTAAGACAATTCCCTAGGAAGATTCAGGAGGCTAATATTATCATTCTGTCTCCTGATAAAAAAAAGGAAGACCATGCACGCATTCAATTCAGGTAGTGATTTAGAAGAGCTATAACCAAAATTAAAAAGACCTTTTGGATTCAGAATACAATATTTTCTACCTTCAAAGAGATAATTAATTCTGTCCTTACCCGGAAGAGAGCTGAGACAGTCTGGAAAGAAGAACCCTTCTTCTTGCCACCCTTCTTGCCACCACCAGAATCTACAAATGGAAAAAAAGGAAAAGGTATTAAAATACAGAGGTTGCCTATTGGAGACTACAGAGCACAGAACAGCTTTAAATGTTTGGGGGTTGCTTCTTTACTTCTGTATCAACATTGTCCTACACTACAAATACAATTTTCACAGAGCTAACCTGCATCTGCTCCACCATAGTTGGCAAAGAGTAAGGCCAGCGTCTTCACAGATGATTTCTGGTACAACCCAATGACAGTTTCATTCAGAGGGTCCTTGTTCTTCTCCAGCCAGCCAGAGATGTTGTAGTCCACTGTGCCAGCATAGTGCACCAGAGAGAAGTGGGCCTCAGCCTTGCCTTTGGCAGGCTTGGGCTTCTGGAAGTTGTTGGACTTGCCCAGATGCTGGTCATAGAGCTTGTTCTTGAAAGAGGTGTCAGTTGCCTTGGGGAACATGCACTCCTCTTCCAGGATGGAGAAGATGCCCATGGGCTGGAAGGTATCACAAGAAGTGACAGAGGAAGGTTACAATGATGTGAAGCGTCTGGTATGAACATCAAAGGTACCACTGTGTTGCTGGTAGCACCTCAGGCTGAATCAGGGCCTATGTTTGTCAGGAGCTGTTCTCAGCCAGGGAGGCTTATTTCTGCCTTCCCTTCCTCCAGCCTGTCTTCATGGAACTGGCAAGAACATCTCTACTGCTTCAGTTGGAATTAGGAGCAGACGTTGGGGAACACATTTTAAACAGGAAAACAACTGGGAAGTAGCTTCAAGAGGCCCATTTGTTTTGGACAATCAGGCAAGATGATGTTTACTACCCATATTTGTATGTGGAATCTTCAGAGAAAAAAGGAAAGGAGCCTGACTCCCGTTTCTTTAACAAAGTCTACAGGTGGGAGTGCAGGCTACATTTCCATGCTTGAAGACCAGGAAATGCAGGATGGATGACAGAGATTTGCGTTCCTAATTTCCTGTTCACAGACTAAAATAAATTTCAGAGCAAAATATTTTGTTTCACTTGCACTGAATATCAGTCTGTGAGTTGTTTCTGAGCTGAATCTGGACCAGAAACATCACAGAACTCTCAAATTCATCATACCCTTGATGATACCCTCGTATGGAAAAGGTACCTTCTCAATGAGCTCAATGCAGGCAGCCAGGTCCATCCCAAAGTCGATGAACTCCCATTCAATTCCCTCCTTCTTGTACTCCTCCTGCTCCAGCACGAACATGTGGTGGTTGAAGAACTGTTGCAGTTTCTCATTGGTGAAGTTGATGCACAGCTGCTCAAAGCTGTTGAACTGCCCAAAGCAAGGAGAGGTACACCGGTTCTCAAGGTGTGGCAAACACCACAGGACTTTGATAGCACTTCTGAATCTTCCTGAAAAGAAGTCTGAGTCCCCTTGACCCCTCCTGATCCTCCCTTGGCTATGGTGCCAAACCCTTGTTCCTTACATCAAAGATCTCAAAGCCAGCAATGTCCAGGACACCAATGAAGTACTGCCTGGGCTGCTTGGTATCCAGCTGTTGGTTGATACGAACAACCATCCACAGGAACATCTTCTCAAACACAGCCTTTGCCAGAGCACCCACTGCATTGTTCACCTAGAGCAGAGAGAAAGGACTAGAGTTACCTCCTAGGTAATCCTGAAGTACTCTTTTAAGCCATGTATTTTCAAAATACTTTTTTTACCTGTGTCACATTTTGACCTTTGGTCACGTATTCATTCCCAACCTTGACTCGGGGATAACACAGGGCTTTGAGCAATTCAGCTGAGTTCAGGCCCATCAAGTAGGCAGCCTTGTCAGCCACTAAAGAGGAAGAGAGAGAAAATGAAGCATTTTTCTTTGGACAACGACCAGAATTTGGTCAGTGTGAGCAACTCTGCTGTTCGTGTTCTAGAAATGGTCTGGTCTGATACAGGTCTGGGAAAGAATGTAATTCTGCAAGCCAGTGATGGCCACCTTTGAAAGCAAGAACAGACGTGGCTTGGGTAGGAATAGCTGGAATCTGGAATCTGCCAGAATAACCCCAAAAGCCTCTGGGAATGTGAGGCACTCATGCAGCACATTCATTTTCTCTGGAAAGTGGGGTTCTGGATAGCAGAGAACACAAGCTTTATGTCCCACACAAAACAGGACCGTGCATCATAGTGACTTAGTGGTTGAAGGCTTTAGAAAAAGAGAGAGATACCCTGTTTTGAAGAAGAAGTTCTGGCTTTCAGACTGTGTGTGTTTGGTGAGAATAAAATAATGGTACTTCCCATGATCAGGAAAGGACCTCTGCAGTGAGAGAGAGAATGAAGACAGATGTTCTCCCTCTGCATTTTAAGTGGTGACTCAGGCTGACAAAGGCCTGTCTTTGGGGCCCAACACACCATCTCTGCAATCAGAGGAGCTCTGTGAACAAGTCAGTTGCTGAATTTACTGATACCTTCTGTGCCATCAGGCTCTGCCTGCTCCTCTCGTTGTTTCTGCTTGAACTTCAGGTTGCCATAGTGCATGACAGCCCCTGTCAGCTTGTAGATGGCTGTCTTTTCATCAGCAGTGAAGCCCAGGATGTCAATGGCACTCTGCAGTCAAAACAAGGAAGTGAAAGCAGTGCCTGACAACCTTCACTGTCTCATGAACGAGATCTCCTTTGAAGTACTTACATCTGTAGCCATCAGCTCCTCTTGGTCATCAATGCTGGGAACAGTGACCTCACCTTGACTCACATAGTGGAAATCATAAGGGTTGGTGGTGATGAGGAGCATGTCTGAAAGCAGGACGAGGCAAGGCACAGGGTTAGTTTGGTCAGCCATAGGGAACTGTCACTCAATGATCATCCTCAAAAAGACAGAGATCCTTCCTACCAATTAGCTCAGGCTTCTTGTTGGACATGATCTGATAAAAGATGTGGTAGCTTCTTTCTGCCTTGAGCTGGAAAGTGACTCTGGACTTCTCCAGCAGATCTGGCAAGGAAGGCAGGAAGAGTCAGGCACAAGGCCACACGTAGAGGTGAGAACTGGGGAAGGAATGGGATCAGGCCAGAGGAGCCTCTTACAGGTTTCAATGTCAGCAGAAGCCAGTTTGCCTGTAGCTCCAAAGTGGATTCTGATGAATTTGCCCTGTTCAGCAGAAGAAGCAGCATTACAGCCTGGATGCATTTAATTGCCATCTCCTCATGTGAGAACACCAGTAGCCCGTCACTGCTCTTATAATGAGGAGGGATTTTCCCCAAAGCACCAACTCACAAAGCGTGAGGAGTTGTCGTTCCTCACGGTCTTGGCGTTCCCAAAGGCCTCCAGCAGCGGGTTGGCGCTGATGATTTGATCCTCAAGCGTTCCCTGCAGGACCATAATTATTGCTGCCTCCTTTCCAAAACCATGTCAGGAACACAGGAAAGCTTTGATTCAAGCCAGTCTCTGTTAATCTACCTGCATTTTGCCAGACTGCTCCTCCTTCTTCTTCTCCCCGCTGGCTGCAATTGTTGCAAAGTACTGGATGACACGCTTGGTGTTCACAGTCTTCCCTGCACCGGATTCTCCGCTGTCAAAGGCAAGAGAAGCAGAGAGCGTGTGGTCAGGCAGGAGATCCCCTGGCCCTGGGCAGCCCCACAGGGACCTGAGCAGGGATCTACGTACGTGATCAGGATCGACTGGTTCTCGCGATCTGTGGAGGAGGGAGAATGGAAGATGCTGTTAGTGGTATTCTTGAGTAACACAGATCACAATGTGTGTGATAAATACAAACAGTGCTCTTAGCGAACCTTTGTAGTGTGTGGAAAAGGCTCGAGTTATGAAATTTTGATTTCTTCAATGTTTTTTCACCTTTGAAATATTAATTTAAACCCTTTTTTTTTTTGTCATTGAAATAGGACGTTTCTTCTTAATTTAACCTTTTTCTTATATCTATCTCTGTATGACGTAAATAGCAATGCAAGTATGGCTGTTTGTTACCAGTGACTTCAAGAGGTCTGGATCTTTAGCTTCCTCTAGGAAGTCTGCTATAGACGTTGGAAAATCTTGGTATGAAAGAACTTCTTGGAGAATCCAATGAGATTAATATCAAATTTCTCATGTACATTTTTAGGGTCCCAGCAAGTGTAACAAAGAGCTTGTCCATCAGTGAGTGAAACCATTTAAGAATTTGTATTTGTTTCCCTTTAACAAAAGACGCTTTTACAAATCTGGTGAATTAGGTCTCATGTCTACATAGCAACAGGTTATAACCATTAACTTAATGAGCATTAAGTAACATCTATGTAACCACTTGCAAATGAATTCTGATCTTTGCCTTACTCTAGGGAAGTGTAGAGATTTAACCAATGTTGGAAATGTTTAAACAAGTTGCTTTTTTTCTCCTTTTCTTATTTTTCCTTTTCACCAGTGAACTGAAAGACACAGTCTTTCTGAGGTGAAAAAGATAGTTGGGGTTTTTTTTTTTTGTTTTGTGGTTTGGTCTTTGTTTTTTTGCTGCTGTTGTTTGGGGTTTGGTTTGTTTTTTGTTTCAGACTGTTTCTGTTCACTTTTTATTTCTGTCTTTTAAAAGTCTGTTTTTAAAGGCAGTAACTGAGAAAAGGAAGAAAGAAGATAGCAATTGAGAAAGAAAACACTAAATTATTAATTATCCCTAAACCTGCTCCAGTATTTAATACTTTTAAAGTGGAAAAGAGACAAAAAAAATTCAAGTTGTCATTCTATTTTTATTCAATAGTCAGGGACTTTGTTAACAGTCTGTGGATTCAGTTATCTCCTTGTGGAATCATGAAACAACTGTAGTTATATGGCCATCAAATCATAGATTCTCTTCTGTATATTGCAGTTTTGGTACACAGAATTATAGTCCTTTCTGGTCAAGTAACTTTCATGCCTAAGAAGTAAATCCATAATACAGGAGTATTAACTAGCATTTGATTTGAAATAAAGTCATTTATTACTAGAGGGTGCAACTTTGCTGGGATTCTAGCTTGCTTTTTTTTTTTTTTTTTTCCCCAAAGAAGGTGTACATATCAGAATAACAATTGAAATTAAATCATTTGCTTTTTCAATGTCTTACAGTTTTGGGACAGATTAATGACATTGTTCAGAGCTGTATTAATATTTTCTGTCAACTTTAGAGCAAATCAGATCTCAATTAGAAGTAAAGAGAATTTTTGTTTTATATAATTCAATTAATCCTATCAATTATTCTTCCCTCTAACTTATTCAGTGCCGTTCATACTATTAATTGGAGTTGTAAAAATCACTGGGACAGAACTATGCATAGTATCAGCAACTGTTAAATTAATTAAAGGCCCACACTGACGGTTGTATCTCTACAAACACAATTTAAAAAAAAAAAAAAAATGTTATATCACCATAAAGATACTGCCATAATCTTACCAGTCAGCATGAACTGATAGGCGTTGTCAGAGATGGAGAAGATGTGTGGAGGGGCCTCCTGGCGCTTCTTGCCTCGGTAGGCCAACACCACCTCCGGGTTGTACACCGGCAGCCACTTGTAGGGGTTGACGGTGACACAGAAGAGACCCGAGTAGGTCTGGAGGAAGGGAGACAGCACGTTGGCTTCCCCTGAGCCTGGCAGAGCTGTTCCTGCTGCCTGCCCAAAGGAAGGCTGCTGCTGGTACTTACGTAGATCATCCAGGCTGCATAACGCTCTTTGAGGTTGTACAGCACAGCGGGTTCATGGAGGTGGGTCATCATGGCCATGTCCTCGATTTTATCATACTTGGGGGGGTTCATGGAGAAGATTTGATCTTCCTTCACGGTCAGGGTCTGTCAGATGAGGAAAGAGATGCATGTATGTCAGCTAAGAGCTGAGACTGGGAATTACACACAGTTTTTAAACTGTGGTTTTCACTCACTTCTCCTGCTTCACTCTTGACAGTGACCTTCCCGGACTCCCTGCTCTGGATTGTCCCTTTCACAAAGGATTCCTTAGGATGCACCACAAAGACAGATGACTTGGCATCAAAAGGCCTGTTCTGGGCCTCGATTCTCTCCTTTTCTGATTTTCGGAGGTAAGGAGCTGCCTCCCCAAAAACAGCCATCTCAGAGTCTGGAGAAGTCATGGCTGCAGTTGTACAGGCAGTGCAGTTAGGAGGGCACTCTGTAGGAAAGAAGATATGTTGAGTCAGTGAGTGAACAATTTTATGTGGAAGAGAGGAGATCTCTTTCGCTTTGATCTCTTCAAATATTATATTAGATATAAACAAGTCTGAAGCTGAATTTAAGCTTCCCAGTCTTGGCTGTAAGACATCTACTTTTCTGAAAATAATCCATAGACATCTAGGTATATAACAAAGCACTGAAAAGTTCTTTAGTGCAGGAGTATTATTTCAGCTTTGTTGACTCCAGTGAATTTGGACATTGCCATAGCAGAGATTTTTAAATGCTACTTGAGAATCTCTGAGACACTTCTTTGTCTGATAGCCAATAGTGGCTTTTCACTGGAACATTTACTTGCAACGGACAATTCATTTTGCTTTATGACAGATACAAATGTCGTTATTGCCTGTTCTGCTTTCTAGAAATTTTTAACTGTTGGATTTCTTCCAAATCCTTAAAAGGTGGAAAATTTTGAGTTTAATTCTGGTGACAGAGGCTGGAAGTCAATGTTCTTTGAAAACACAGCAACTCGTTTTATGTCACACAGATATCCAGAGATAAGTTATAAGTTGAAGGGGAAAATGCCACCTTCAAACCTAGAATAAAATACCTGGTGATAGAGACAGTCCCTGATAGAAATGGTTCTCAGAGGCTTATAGGAAGTTAAATGGAATTAAACGGTATATGTTTTGCCAAGAAGTTCACAGGAACCACACACTTACCTTGAAATTTTCTGTCAAGACTGGGCACAGCACTCCAAAGAGACTTTTATAGAGTCTGGTATGCAGATGCTCTGGATGTTTCCTTTTCCTTCAGTCAAAATATATTTTGGCAAACCATCTTTGGCAAAACATTATCTGGCAAACTTCACTAACAGCATAATTGTCATTTGAATTCACCAGCTATAATTAGAAATGTTTTACATCTTACCATTCCTGTGGATACATTTCCTATGAATAGTTTGACAGGGCTATTAATAATGGAATCTTGACTAGTCAAGGCACTTAAAGAACTTGGATGTAGAATTTATAGGGTCTTCTGCTGTCTCTACTGATAACTGGATCTTTGACCCAGGTGTGATTCTTTGGCGTTTCTGTACTGCAACTGTTCCAGACATAAGATTGGAATAATACAATCTATATTGTGTATACTGTCCTGTGAATTTAGGGATTGCCTCTGCAGTATTAGGAAAGATAATTCTACAGAAGACCAACCTTGATTAAATGTCACTCAGCAGTTCATTATCTGTTAGACTGAAAAGGGGAAAAACAGACATATTGTGGGCCAGGACTTTGACTGCAAGAGCAACGTCAGAATACAAGTGCAAGTGTAGACAAGTTTAGACACACAATTAGTGCCCAGAGTTTGAAAGAGGATTCCTTAGCTACAAAAAGACATAAATGACTTTGTGAGCAAATCTACACTTGGTATTTTGCAGATACTGAAAAATTCAAAATATGCATGGTAGAGAAATGTTCACTGTTGGTGTAGTCAGTCATAACTGACATTAGAAATAAGTCTTACCTAGCCTTAAACAAATTATTCATGGTACGTCACACCTAAAAAAATATTATACTGACTTTTTAAAAAAACATATATGGTTTTAAAAGAGTTAGTGCTTTTGTTGCAGATCATTTAAAGAATAACACTTTTATTAATATGGACGTTATTAATAGTCAAGTCTATTTCTATTTCTCAGTCTTTATTAAGGATACTCTGAAGTTTAAAAGAGAAAAACATGCAAAGTAACCCTAACTAGGACATATCTGCAACCCCAATGTGCTCAATAAATACACATTGCTAAATCCCATTTCCCCTCACACAAACAAGAAGAGCTAACAAGCCTTAAAGAGATTAAGCCTGTGTCTCCAATATGCACATCTGCACTTGCAACAGATACCAGCCAATGTCCTCAACCAAGTCAGGAAGCAGGGGAGGTCCCTATGGCCCTTCACTACCAACAAGCCCCAAAAAGCCACCCCTGCACCCAAACACATCTCTACACACAATCACACGGCACGGAGTCCAAGCTCCTCTGCACTCTGACACGTCCCCACTCCAGCACTCCTGCCCCATCACAGATCTCTTGCACACTCACACATTCACACAGTTCCACCAACAAAAGCTACCAACACAGAGCTGCCTACACCAGAGCACTGGAGGTGGCAGGCAGTCCTGTACAATGCCAATACTCTGAGAAAGGGGGGATATGCCATTAGTCCTGGAGAGTGACTGATCTAGTTCTGGGAAAAGGGCACTGTCATTTGAGCTGCTTTAAGCACTGTCAGATCTAAACACGCTCTTCTTCTGGTCACTGGCATTTTGGCTATTAAAAGAGCTCAGTGGATAAAGCTCAGGGACTAGCACAGGGGAAAGGTCATAAAAATTATGCCTGTGGTCCAGGGGGACATCAGGCACTGGCCTGTGCATGAGGAGCTTGTTCCAAGGAGGCTGCTAGCACAGCAGCACCCACTTTTCCAGAGTTCAAACCCAGAGCTCACCCCGGGGCTCCCTGCACAGGGCATGGGGAGCCTGATGGAAACACGCTGCATCCTGCCCAGGACGAGCCCAGAAAACACCAGTGGGAAACGGTGAGCGTGGGGGCACAGATCTGAAGTCCTGCCTCTGGGCAACCTCTGACTCCCATGGACATGCAGAGGTTAGAGCATAGACTCGCACAGTTACTGTCCTTGATTTCTCTTCATGTGCACTTTAATCTCTATTCATCTCTCAGTCACTAGGTAAAAAAAAAAAAAATAATAAATGAGAGCTAGCTAGCAAGGTGCAAAGCAATCTACATTTTTTATTCTCTAGATATTGAGGTGGTTACAAAGACTAATTACAGAAGAAAGTGACCTAGAGGTTCACATTTTGTGGATCCCTCAGGTCACTTGGATGCCTCGTGACCCCCTCACTCTTCCTCTTCTATCTTCTTGCCATGAAACTCCCTGCTCTTGGCCCGGAGCTTGTTGACCTGTGACTCTGCAATGTCAGCCCGCTCCTCGGCTTCGTCCAGCTCGTGCTGGATCTTGCGGAACTTGGAGAGGTTGACGTTGGACAATTCCTCCTGTGCAGGGAGAGGGAGTCGTTGGTGTGAGGAGCCCAGGGGTGGGCTTTCACAGCTCCCACACCTCGGCCTCGCAGGGCAGTGGCTCTTCCTTCAGGGAAGGACCAGAACTTCATCCCCCACCACCACTGCTTACACGTAAACCTCACTCAGACCTCCTCATCTCCCCCTCTTCAGGACCTCACTGTGAAAAACTCCTACTTTAAAAGCAATTGTGTCTCTTGGATTTGTCCTTGGTGTACTTATTCCCGCCCTACTTGATCCCTGGAAGTGGTGGGACACACTAAGTTGAGAAAGACCCTGAAGCCTTCTGCTGTAGATCAGCAGCAGAGGCTCCTGAACTTCTCAGGCAGTGGATGTGGCCCCTGGGTTTCTGTAGTCAGACCTCCTGTGTAAAACCATCTGCAGAACGTCCCTGTTCATCCCTGACTGAAGGGTGCTGAGAACTCAGCAAGGCCTCAAGACACGACAGTGAAACTGAGCATGGAGAAGGCTGTTGTGTCTTGGGAGTTTCCTTCATGCTTCTTTCCTGGTATTCATACTCATCTCAATGAGCGTGCTGCCCAGGTGGCTCTTGCCCGTGCTCCAAGCAATACTTACAGCCTCCTCAGCTTGTCTCTTGTAGGATTTCACCTTCATTTGCAGCTTGTCCACCAGGTCCTGCAGCCGCAGAATGTTCTTCCGGTCTTCCTCAGACTAGAGCGGTTGGCAAAGAGGGAAGAAAAGTAGAGGCTGGTTCTGCACCATGTGAGGTTAACTGCTGCGCTTGGGGATGGTGGCTGCACAACCTGACTTGCTGTCAGAACACTCTGCCAGCCCAAGGAGGCCTCCTGCCTTACCTGGTAGGTCAGCTCCTTCACCCTCCTCTCGTACTTGCGCACACCCTTCACGGCTTCAGCGCTGCGCTTCTGCTCAGCATCAACCTCCCCTTCCAGCTCCCGCACCTGCAACGAGAAGCCCATCTTTGGAGCTTCCCTGCTGGCTGCTGACATCACATCTTCACTCACACACCAATCAAAGCCCTACACACCCTGGCCTCCAGCTTCTGGATTTGCTTCTTGCCCCCCTTCAGGGCCAGCTGCTCAGCCTCATCCAGACGGTGCTGCAGGTCCTTCACTGTCTGGTCCAGGTTCTTCTTCATCCTCTCCAGGTGGGCACTGGTGTCCTGCTCCTTCTTCAGCTCTTCTGCCATCATGGCTGCCTGGTGACAGGAAACATTCCAAGCCATTTTGTGGCTGGAGATATTTTAGGGAAAAGGCACTCATGTTAAGCAGTGAAAAGAACCCCCAGCTCACATCAGTGATGGCCTTCTTGGCCTTGTCTTCAGCATTGCGGGCTTCCTGGATCATATCCTCCATTTCACCCTGAATTTGCACAATGTCTGTTTCCAGCTTCTTCTTGGTGTTGATCAAGCTGGTGTTCTGTTCAACAGGAAAAACATGAGTTCTACTTTTAGACCTGAGGCCTACATGTCAGGAGTTGAAATTGCAAGCAGCGTTTATGGAAGTCTTTCATGCAAGAGACCTCTTTAGAGCCATAGCCACCAACCAGATGTGGGGGACTGGCTAGGTTGGCCATATCAAGGCTTGGCTCTTCAAATATGTACATAGTAATCACAAAATGGAGAGCAATCTCGTTCTGAGTTATCCCTTGTGGATGGGCTTAGTTTCCAGCAGGATTCCTGACCTGGGTGTGGAGGAGCTGCACACGTTCCGTGGCATCCAGAAGCTCCTGCTCAGCCAACTTCCTCGACCGCTCCGTCTGCTCCAGGGCTGCTCTTAGTTCCTCAACTTCAGCTTGAAGCAGGTTTGCTCTGCGCTCCACCATGGCCACCTGCTCCTTCAGGTCCTCCTGAGTCCTCAGAGCATCATCCAGGTGTAGCTGGGTATCCTGGAAAAGAGGCAAGAGCAATTGCAGTGTGACTGTGTGTGCTTGGGTGCCAAAACCGTCAGGGGTGGCATTTGTCTGTCTGTAGCTTTGCTGAACAGACCTTGAGCACTCCCTGTGTGTTCCTCAGGTTCTTTTGTGCCTCTGCAGCCTGGCGGTTGGCGTGGCTGAGCTGGATCTCCATTTCATTCAGGTCTCCCTCCATCTTCTTCTTCAGCCTCAGGGCTTCATTCCTGCTCCTGATCTCTGCATCCAGGGTGCTCTGCATGGACTCCACAATTCGCAGGTGGTTTCTCTTCAGCTGGTCAATCTCCTCATCTTTCTCTGCTATCTTCCTGTCAATCTCTGACTTCACTTGGTTGAGCTCAAGCTGGAGGCGCAGGATCTTCCCCTCTTCATGTTCCAGGGAGGCCTGGACGGGTCATCAGGAACAGTGACTTAAACTACTGCTGCCATTCTGAGTACTCTCTAACACAAGTACTTCATGAAATCTAGGCTTCCTTTCCTGCCATCTCTGCAGGTAACTCCTCCCGTACTTTCAGTCTGGACACCATTAATGAGCACCGTGAGTACCTCAGCTTCCTCCAGGGAGGCTTGGAGTTCAGACTTCTCCTGCTCAATCTGCTTCTTGACTTTCTCCAGCTCATGAATCGCCTTTCCTCCCTCGGCAATCTGCTCCGTCAGGTCGGAAATCTCCTCTGTGGGAACCAAGACCAAGGGCCTGGTCAGGCACAGAGCCAGATGGGAAGGGTCCTGCCCCACCAGGGTGACAGGCATCTCTGCAGAGCTGCAGGCACAGACCCGTGTGCAGCAGTGGGGAGAGCTGGAGAGTCAGAAAGCCCTGCCAGCAGCAGAGGGCCAGGGACTTACGCTGCAAGTTCTTGTTCTCGCGCTTGAGCGTCTCCAGGTGGTCCAAGGACTCCTCATAGGCATTCTTCATCTTGAACAGCTCGGTGCTGAGAGAGCGAGACTCCTTCTGGGAGGCTTCCAGCTCAGCCTGCGTCTCCTCATACTTCTGCTTCCACTCTGCCAGGATCTGGAGAGAAATGGGGCCTGAGTGTGCATGTGGCAGCCAGGAGGGGATGCCCTGCTCCCCAGCCCCACGCCTGCAGCCCAACACACCTTGTCAAAGTTCCTCTGCTTCTTATCCAGAGCTGCACAGGCAGCGTTTGAGCGCTCCACGTCAATCATCAAGTCCTCCACTTCATTCTGCAGCCTCTGCTTGGTCTTTTCCAGGGAAGCACATTTGGCATTGACGGCTTCAACGTGTTCCTCTGCATCCTGCAGCCGCTGTGCCAGCTTCTTCCTGGGAGGAGATAAGCACAGCTCCAGAGAAGGGAGGCAAGTGTGGCTTGTCAAGGAGGGGGCACTTGGCCACTTCAGGGCCTTTGAGCCTAGCACCTGTCAGGTGTTTTTTTCTGTCCCAAGGCTGCAAGCAGCCTAAAGGGTCCTAGCACCTCCTGAGTATTTGGCCTCTCTTAGCTTTTCTAGCCCTAAAGACAATGTTTGTCCTTCCAATCTACACTTTTCCTCTCGCTCCCTCTCTCTCATCTATCACAAAGACAGTCCAATCCCTGTCCTGTCCCACTCTCTGAGCCTCCAACTTCCAGTTTCCCTAAACATCCTCAGTCTTCCCCAGCCACTTGACATCCTACTCCCCACGTACTTGGCCTCCTCCAGCTCCTCGGTGCGCTGAATGGCGTCCGTCTCGTATTTGGTTCTCCACTGGGCCACTTCGCTGTTGGCCTTGGACAGGGCACGCTGCAGCTCCCCCTTGGCTTCCTGCTCCTCCTCATATTGTTCCCGGAGCAAGTCACAGTCGTGGCGAGCAGACTGCAAGGCGTGGGCCAGGGCGTTCTTGGCCTGGGGGGACATTGGGATTGGTAACTGGAAGGTTTCTCTTGAGATGCCTCTTGACAGAGAGACTGACAGGGGCGTTAGGATGAAACCCTAGTTGGGCAAATGCAAAGCTGGGAGCTGAGGAAGCCTCTGCCAATGAGGATCAGGATGTGTTAGTTTTTGCTTCCTTCCCTCCCTAGCTTATGAGGTGGGGTTTTGTGCATTTCTGGAGTTCCCTCCTGTTCTACATGGGTTAGTGACAGCTGCTCTGGGGACAGTTAGGCTGCCATTTCAGTCGCTGTTTCGATATGTGTGTCTGCAGCCTGTCCCAGACAGTATCACCAGAATGTATTAAAAGTCTTAGAGATGATGAAGGCTGTGGGCAGTAGGGTGCTTCCAGACCTTTATTTCTTCCTCTAGGTGCCTCTTGAGCTCCTCAATCTGCTGGGTAAATCCTTGCTTGCCCCGAGACAGCTGAGATATCAGAGCATCTTTTTCCTCCACCTGCCGCGAAAATTCACCTGGGAAGGGTAAAGTGAATCAAGGTAACAAGACGAATGACAAGAAGACACTTCCTGCCTGTGAAGCCCTGTAACCAGCAGTGGCCTGGAGCGGTTCTACCAGTTGCCACTTTCCTGCTCCTGCTTTGCTCATGGCATGCAGGTCCTCCCATTGCACCTCAGGCACGAGGATGATTCTCACCTGATTCTGTCTGCAGACGAGCTCTTTGAGTATTGAGGTCATTGATCATGCGTTGATTCTGCTCCTCCTTGGTTTTTAACTCGCTCAGCTGGTCTTCCAGAGTGCGACACATCTTCTCCAGGTTTGCCTAGAGAGCAAACACGAGGAAGGAAAGGAGATGAACTCCTGGACTCTGCCTTCTCCTCACAGCAGGGTTTTTCAAGGAGAACGTGGCTGGTAAAGGCAGCCTGTGCGCCACACCCTGACCCTGTGAGCATGTTCGCCTGCAGCTGCGTACCTTGGCCTTGGAGACAGACTCCATGTTACTGGCCAGGTCGTCAATCTCCATCTTCAGCTCGCTCTTCTCCTTCTCCAGCTTCTGCTTCACCCGTTGCAGGTTGTCGATCTGCTCCCCCAGCTCAGCTGTGCTGTCCGCGTGCTTCTTGCGCAGGGCGGCAGCCGTGGCTTCGTGCTGCAGCGTGGCCTCCTCCAGGTCACGGCGCATCTTCTGAAACTCTGCCTCGCGCTTCTTGTTCATCTCGATCTGAGCTGCAGTAGCTCCTCCTGCTTCTTCCAGGCGCTCGCTGATCTCCTCGAGCTCCCTGGAGAGGTCAGCCCGATGCTTCTCTGCTTTGGCCCGAGAGGTTCGCTCGGCCTCAATTTCCTCCTCCAGTTCCTCAATACGAGCCTGGGGAACAGCAGCAACAACCCTTCACGCCCAGGCCCTCCTCCCACCTGACCCGACACTGGAGAGAGGGAGCAGAAGGAACAGACACTTGCCTGCAGCTCCTTGATCTTCTTCTGTAACTGCATGCCCAGGGCTTGCTCATCTTCGATTTTGCTCTGGATCTGGCTGATTTCAAAGTCTTTCCTTGGGGCAAAGCAAACCGTCTTAGTGCCGCAACAAAACCCCCCAAGGTCAAAACCAGCCCAGCCCTCGGGGGCCCCACAGCCACACTTACTTCTTCAGTTTCTCATCCAGCTGCTGCTTATCATTTTCCAAATCCATGATGCTGTCATTGGCCAGCTTCAGGTCTCCTTCAAGTTTCCTCTTAGCTCTCTCTAGGTCCATGCGCAGTTTCTTCTCCTGCTCCAGGGACCCTTCCAGCTACAACAAAGAAGACCTTCAGTGCTCTGCCAGCCAGGTCTCACTCCACACCTGTGCTGTTCTTGCTGTGTGTCTGTGTGCTTACATCGTCCACTTGCTGCTCCAGCTTTGTCTTAGCTTTGGTCAGAGTGTTGACTTTGTCCTCTTCTACCTGCAGGTCATCCAGCGTCTGCTGATGGGCCTCTTGGAGGGCTTTCTTCTCTTTTGTCAGCTTGGCAATGGTCTCGTCCAGGGCTGCCATCTCCTCTGTGAGGTTTTTCACCTGTGGTTTGTAAGAAAGTGTCAAAAGTCTGTGTAGAAGGCTGGACTCCTACTTGAGTGAAATGTTTGCTTCACAGCACTTAGCCAGGAACTTGTTTTCAATTTGGGCTTCCTGGCTACCCCGCTGTGATGCTCCTGGTGTGTAGCAAAGCAGCCTCATTCTCAGAAGACCAGGCTGATGTGGGAGGCATCTTCCCCTTCACCCTTGATGTGATTGCCCATGTGTGTACCTTGTTTTCAGTGGCATGCTTTTCCTTCTCAACCTTGGCCAGTGTTAGCTCAAGGTCATCAATATCTTTCTTCAGCTCTGAGCATTCATCCTCCAGTTTCCTCTTCTTGGCTGTCAGCTCAGCATTAATTTCCTCCTCATCCTCAGCCCTTTCCGTCACCTCCTTAATTTTGGCTTCCAGCTGGATTTTGGTTTTGATGAGCTGGTCACACCTTTCCTCAGCATCAGCCAAGCTGTCTGCTTCCTGGTGGGGAGACACAGGTTATGGTGGGGTGTCACGTTTTGAAGATTCTCCACTCTGACTCTTGTATCACTGAGGAGGCATGTGTTAAATGGGGGCTGAGCCTGGCCTGCCACTCCAGCAACTGGAAGACTTTGACCACTGCTCTTTGGGAAACCTTGCCACCTGGTATCAACATTGATTCCAAATACTTTGTGTCTCTTAAAAATGCCTCACCAAGAGGTTGGCTATGAGAACATCTCATATATCCACAAGCATGGCATGAAGTGGTCACTTCAGTTATTATTTTCAACAGGAACAAGGGCTTGGAGGCCTTTTTCCTAGCAGAAAAAGCATTCAATAGCATCTTCTCCTTAACTGCCATCCTGAACTTTACAATATTTGTGGAGTAAAGGATTTGTGAGAAGAGCTTAGTGGAGGAAGAGGCGTTTTGTTAGGTGTTAAGGTTTTCCTTTTTGAGTTTATTGAGAAGTATCCATGTTTCTGAAAAGCCTCCTAGTGTAGCTGCTGGGAGGAAAATAGGTCGTTGTCTGGTTGACTTTAGCCCGTTAGGCAGCTATACCAGTGGGAATTTGAGTAGATGGAGATACTTGCCTTCCAGCTCAGAGCTCTCTGCTGTGGAGCGTTACATGGCTCTTTCCTCTGACACTAGGAGAGTCTCACGTGGGGCTGCCATGAGACTCACCATGGCCCTGGCAGAGCCTGTTTACATAATGTTCAAGTGCCTTGGAGTGAGTGATTTCTCTGTTTTCCACTGCACATTTGTCAGCCTCCTGCCTGACTGCACATCGCTCTTTTCCCCAGAACAAACAAAGGGTGATACTCACCGCCTGCACTTGGAGCTGCAGGTCATTTTTCTCCTGCAGCAGGACCACCATTTTCTCCTCCAGCTCCTTCCTCTTGGCCTCAGACTTTGCAAGCTCCTCCTTGGTTTTCTCAAACTCTTGTTTCATGTTGGCCATCTCCTTCTCAGACTCTGCACTCTTCAGCAAGGGCTTGATCTTGAAGAACAGCTTCATCCAGGGCCAGTGCTTGACGTTCATGAATGCACGAACGTTGTACTGGATGCAGAAGATTGAGTCCCTGAAATAAAATTCACATGGCTGTTACATACCTTGGGTTTGATGAATTTGGTTTCAATTAGCCAAGTACCATGAGATCATGACATGTGGGTGTGAAATGTCTACCTCCTCTCCACCATTTTCCGATACTCCACTCTCATCAGGAAGCCCCTGCACCTGGCTTGTGTCATGGTCATAATCTCAGCTAGTTTCTCATCTCTCATCTCCTCCAGCAGACCTATCAACCCAGCTTTGAAGAACACCTTCAGAAAGGGAGCATAGCAGCACATCAGTCTCAGGTAGTGCATAACAGAGGCACACAGGACTTGAACACGAGACTTGTCTGTACCTTGGTGTGACCAAATCTGTACTGGGTGTGATCCACATCAATGGACCCAAGAAGCTTCTCTGAAGCCTTCTTGCTATCCATGAACTGCCCTTCTGGAATAGCACTTGCATTAAGCACTCTGTATCTGTAGGAGAAAGCAGAACATCAGTATAAAATCAATCATAGCCTCACAATAAAACATGCCTATGTTCTATGTAGGTCCTTTTGAGTTTTTCTGTTTCAATGTTTGTTAAAGTCATGATCTTCATCTTGATCTGAAAGGAGAGACAGGAGGAGCATTCTCACCTCTGCTTGAAGTCTGCATACAGGACTCTGCTGGGGAATCCTTTCCTGCAAATTCTGATCCCTTCCAGCACTCCGTTGCACCGCAGCTGGTGCAGCACCAGCTCATGCTCCATGGCACCTAACAAACACCACCATTACTGGCTGCCCCATCATTTGATACTCAGGAGAAGAGCCTTTTTGGCTTGAGATTTCCTCCTTTTGGATCCCCTTACCAGGTGTTTTTGTTTCATTTGGGATGATGCATCGTACAAAGTGAGGGTGGGTGCTGCGCAGATTGGTCATCAGCTTGTTTAAATTCTCCTGTGAGGGGACGAGGAACATCAACACTTGAAAGATCTGCATCCTTGCAGCTGCATATATTTCATTTATGCAAAGGAGCTAATACATTGCCAGGTTTAAACTAGATTAAAAAAAAAATCCATATTAATGTACAAAATCTTATGCTTTCCTCCATCCTTCTCTGTTAAAAGGAAATATACTTTGTTAAGAGTGTCATTGTAATTATTTACAAAAACTGGGAAATATTTCATTTGATACCCTGAGACTCCTGACTTTGAAAATCATTAACAATTCCCTGTGAATGGCTGAAATACCTTTGAATCATGCAGGATATAAATTATTGAAAATAAATTGTAAATCTCTGCATGATTAAGTATCCTGAACTCTGTGCATAAGCGGAAAGAAGCCAACCTCTTTCAATGCCTTATTTAGCTTCAAAAATAGGGGTGTATGAAAAAAGGCCTGAAAGTGAGGAAACTGGTACATACGCGGAAGAGAGCTGAGACAGTCTGGAAAGAAGAACCCTTCTTCTTGCCACCCTTCTTGCCACCACCAGAATCTGCAAATGGAAAAAAAAGGAAAAGGTATTAAAATACAGAGGTTGCCTATTGGAGACTACAGAGCACAGAACAGCTTTAAATGTTTGGGGGTTGCTTCTTTACTTCTGTATCAACATTGTCCCACACTGCAAATACAATTTTCACAGAGCTGACCTGCATCTGCTCCACCATAGTTGGCAAAGAGTAAGGCCAGGGTCTTCAGAGATGATTTCTGGTACAACCCAATGACAGTTTCATTCAGAGGGTCCTTGTTCTTCTCCAGCCAGCCAGAGATGTTGTAGTCCACTGTGCCAGCATAGTGCACCAGAGAGAAGTGGGCTTCAACCTTGCCTTTGGCAGGTTTGGGCTTCTGGAAGTTGCTGGATTTGCCCAGGTGCTGGTCATAGAGCTTGTTCTTGAAAGAGGTGTCAGTTGCCTTGGGGAACATGCACTCCTCTTCCAGGATGGAGAAGATGCCCATGGGCTGGAAGGTATCACAGGGAGTGACAGAGGAAGGTTACAATGATGTGAAGCATCTGGTATGAACATCAAAGGTACCACTGTGTTGCTGGTAGCACCTCAGGCTGAATCAGGGCCTATGTTTGTCAGGAGCTGTTCTCTGCCAGGGAGGCTTATTTCTGCCTTCCCTTCCTCCAGCCTGTCTTCATGGAACTGGCAAGAACATCTCTACTGCTCCAGTTGGAATTAGGAGCAGACATTGGGGAACACATTTTAAACAGGAAAACAATTGGGGAAGTAGCTTCAAGAGGCCCATTTGTTTTGGGCAATCAGGCAAGATGATGTTTACTACCCATATTTGTATGTGGAATCTTCAGAGAAAAAAGGAAAGGAGCCTGACTCCCGTTTCTTTAACAAAGTCTACAGGTGGGAGTGCAGGCTACATTTCCATGCTTGAAGACCAGGAAATGCAGGATGGATGACAGAGATTTGCGTTCCTAATTTCCTGTTCACAGACTAAAATAAATTTCAGAGCAAAATATTTTGTTTCACTTGCACTGAATATCAGTCTGTGAGTTGTTTCTGAGCTGAATCTGGACCAGAAACATCACAGAACTCTCAAATTCATCATACCCCTGATGATACCCTTGTATGGAAAAGGTACCTTCTCAATCAGCTCAATGCAGGCAGCCAGGTCCATCCCAAAGTCAATGAACTCCCATTCAATTCCCTCCTTCTTGTACTCCTCCTGCTCCAGCACGAACATGTGGTGGTTGAAGAACTGTTGCAGTTTCTCATTGGTGAAGTTGATGCACAGCTGCTCAAAGCTGTTGAACTGCCCAAAGCAAGGAGAGGTACACCGGTTCTCAAGGTGTGGCAAACACCACAGGACTTTGATAGCACTTCTGAATCTTCCTGAAAAGAAGTCTGAGTCCCCTTGACCCCTCCTGATCCTCCCTTGGCTATGGTGCCAAACCCTTGTTCCTTACATCAAAGATCTCAAAGCCAGCAATGTCCAGGACACCAATGAAGTACTGCCTGGGCTGCTTGGTATCCAGCTGCTGGTTGATACGAACAACCATCCACAGGAACATCTTCTCAAACACAGCCTTTGCCAGAGCACCCACTGCATTGTTCACCTAGAGCAGAGAAAAAGGACTAGAGTTGCCTCCTACGTCCAAAAATGAATCCTCAGGTGATCTTTCAAGTTACATTATATTGATCTTCTCTTTACCTGATCCACATTTTGACCTTTGGTCACGTATTCATTCCCAACCTTGACTCGGGGATAACACAGGGCTTTGAGCAATTCAGCTGAGTTCAGGCCCATCAAGTAGGCAGCCTTGTCAGCCACTAAAGAGGAAGAGAGAGAAAATGAAGCATTTTTCTTTGGACAACGACCAGAATTTGGTCAGTGTGAGCAACTCTGCTGTTCGTGTTCTAGAAATGGTCTGGTCTGATACAGGTCTGGGAAAGAATGTAATTCTGCAAGCCAGTGATGGCCACCTTTGAAAGCAAGAACAGACGTGGCTTGGGTAGGAATAGCTGGAATCTGGAATCTGCCAGAATAACCCCAAAAGCCTCTGGGAATGTGAGGCACTCATGCAGCACATTCATTTTCTCTGGAAAGTGGGGTTCTGGATAGCAGAGAACACAAGCTTTATGTCCCACACAAAATAGGACTGTGCATCATAGTGACTTAGTGGTTGAAGGCTTTAGAAAAAGAGAGAGATACCCTGTTTTGAAGAAGTTCTGGCTTTCAGACTGTGTGTGTTTGGTGAGAATAAAATAACGGTACTTCCCATGATCAGGAAAGGACCTCTGCAGTGAGAGAGAGAATGAAGACAGATGTTCTCCCTCTGCATTTTAAGTGGTGACTCAGGCTGACAAAGGCCTGTCTTTGGGGCCCAACACACCATCTCTGCAATCAGAGAAGCTCTGTGAACAAGTCAGTTGCTGAATTTACTGATACCTTCTGTGCCATCAGGCTCTGCCTGCTCCTCTCGTTGTTTCTGCTTGAACTTCAGGTTGCCATAGTGCATGACAGCCCCTGTCAGCTTGTAGATGGCTGTCTTTTCATCAGCAGTGAAGCCCAGGATGTCAATGGCACTCTGCAGTCAAAACAAGGAAGTGAAAGCAGTGCCTGACAACCTTCACTGTCTCATGAACGAGATCTCCTTTGAAGTACTTACATCTGTAGCCATCAGCTCCTCTTGGTCATCAATGCTGGGAACAGTGACCTCACCTTGACTCACATAGTGGAAATCATAAGGGTTGGTGGTGATGAGGAGCATGTCTAAAAGCAGGATGAGGCAAGGCACAGGGTTAGTTTGGTCAGCCATAGGGAACTGTCACTCAATGATCATCCTCAAAAAGACAGAGATCCTTCCTACCAATTAGCTCGGGCTTCTTGTTGGACATGATCTGATAAAAGATGTGGTAGCTTCTTTCTGCCTTGAGCTGGAAAGTGACTCTGGACTTCTCCAGCAGATCTGGCAAGGAAGGCAGGAAGAGTCAGGCACAAGGCCACACGTAGAGGTGAGAACTGGGGAAGGAATGGGATCAGGCCAGAGGAGCCTCTTACAGGTTTCAATGTCAGCAGAAGCCAGTTTGCCTGTAGCTCCAAAGTGGATTCTGATGAATTTGCCCTGTTCAGCACAAGAAGCAGCATTTCAGTCTGAGATTCAGAGATTCTGCCCAAATTCAGAGATTTTCCCCAAAGCACCAACTCACAAAGCGTGAGGAGTTGTCGTTCCTCACGGTCTTGGCGTTCCCAAAGGCCTCCAGCAGCGGGTTGGCGCTGATGATTTGATCCTCAAGCGTTCCCTGCAGGACCATAATTATTGCTGCCTCCTTTCCAAAACAACATGTTGGGAACAGAGGAAGGTCCTGATTCAAGCCAGTCTCTGTTAATTTACCTGCATTTTGCCAGACTGCTCCTCCTTCTTCTTCTCCCCGCTGGCTGCAATTGTTGCAAAGTACTGGATGACACGCTTGGTGTTCACAGTCTTCCCTGCACCGGATTCTCCGCTGTCAAAGGCAAGAGAAGCAGAGAGCGTGTGGTCAGGCAGGAGATCCCCTGGCCCTGGGCAGCCCCACAGGGACCTGAGCAGGGATCTACGTACGTGATCAGGATTGACTGGTTCTCACGATCTGCGAAGGAGGCAGAATGGAAGATGCTGTTAGTGGTATTCTTGAGTAACACAGATCACAATGTGATTTCTTCTTTTGATGCAACCCAGGACATGGTTGGCTATCTGGCCTGGAAGTGCACATTGCTGACTCGTGTTGATAATCTCATCGATCAGCACATGCAAGTCCTTCTCCTTAAGGGCTGTTCTCAATCCATTCTTCACCCAGCCTGCTTGGGATTGCCCCAGCCTGGGTGCTGGATTTTGCACTTGGCCTGGTTGAATTTCATGTGGTTGGCATGGGCCCACCTCTCAAGTCTATCAAGGTCTTTCTGGATGGCATCCCTTCCATCCAGCGTGTCAACCACACCACACAGCTTGGTGTTATTAGTAAACTTGCTGAGGGTGCACTCAATTCCACTGTCCATGTTACCAACAAAGATGTTAAACAGCACTGGTTTCAATCCTTACCACAGAGGATCACCACTCGTCTCCATCTGGACATCAACTGTTGACACCAAATTTTCACTGCCCTTCTTTCTTTTTGCTTTCACTTACATTACTGAATGAAAAATAATAACTTGTTTCTGAGATGGAGGGCAGAAGTATCAATTTTCAAAGCAAGCTTCAATGCAACATCTGACTAAGATTGCTTCCGGAGTTTTTGTAATACCAGCAGAGGAAGCCATGGCTTCAATGCTGAATCTCCTTTCCCTTTACAGCCAATTGTATTTACAGAACTCCACCCTAGTTACTTTCAGTTCTGGAAAACAAATCATTCAATGAGCAAGCCTCTCAACTAAGGAAAAAAAAAAGACCTTTAAAAGTTTATCCTAATTTATTTGAAGGAAAATATTACACTGTATTCAATGTTTAACAGTATCCTCCTAAATATCTTAGTAAAGTCTAATGTTGATTGTTGGAAGCATGATCTCAATTATGGTGTGTAAAGAAAATATTTTCAATTATGAAAGGACATCCACCCTCCGAATACCATTAAACTGAACTATGTTGCAGTGAAGACTTTTTTCTCCTCTGTGAGTTTATGCAGCCAAATAATTTCAAACAAAACCAAGTAACTCACCAGTCAGCATGAACTGATAGGCGTTGTCAGAGATGGAGAAGATGTGTGGAGGGGCCTCCTGGCGCTTCTTGCCTCGGTAGGCCAACACCACCTCCGGGTTGTACACCGGCAGCCACTTGTAGGGGTTGACGGTGACACAGAAGAGACCCGAGTAGGTCTGGAGGAAGGGAGACAGCACGTTGGCTTCCCCTGAGCCTGGCAGAGCTGTTCCTGCTGCCTGCCCAAAGGAAGGCTGCTGCTGGTACTTACGTAGATCATCCAGGCTGCATAACGCTCTTTGAGGTTGTACAGCACAGCGGGTTCATGGAGGTGGGTCATCATGGCCATGTCCTCGATTTTATCATACTTGGGGGGGTTCATGGAGAAGATTTGATCTTCCTTCACGGTCAGGGTCTGTCAGATGAGGAAAGAGATGCATGTATGTCAGCTAAGAGCTGAGACTGGGAATTACACACAGTTTTTAAACTGTGGTTTTTACTCACTTCTCCTGCTTCACTCTTGACAGTGACCTTCCCGGACTCCCTGCTCTGGATTGTCCCTTTCACAAAGGATTCCTTAGGATGCACCACAAAGACAGATGACTTGGCATCAAAAGGCCTGTTCTGGGCCTCGATTCTCTCCTTTTCTGATTTTCGGAGGTAAGGAGCTGCCTCCCCAAAAACAGCCATCTCAGAGTCTGGAGAAGCCATGGCTGCACTTTATTGAAGGCGTGTCAGCATAGAACCCTGTGGGGGAAAAGAAATGTAGCACCAATAGATCACTAAAATGTCTTGGTTGCAAGAAGACCATTTCCTATGTTTTAAAATTAAGTACATACTAGAACTGGTAAAACTAGCAAAACCAGCATTCCTCCTATTGAATGACTTAAACTCAGAAAAATTGTTGTTTCATCCTTGAATAATACAGAATAATCTTTTCAAAATTACTGTTATTTGTGTCTTGTGACAATGTTCAGATGGTTCATTTGCTTTACAGATGGTACAGCTTCTTATTCTTATGTAAAATTTTAAAAAAATAATAATTATATATATACATAGAAAATACTCAGATGCCTTGAATGCAGATGTAAAAAACTTATTTGGAAACCAGTTTCGAAAGAAATAATATATTCCACAGTATGCAATAAAAGGGGATGCCTAGTTTCAACAAATTACTAGACCCAGCACTTACCCTGGAACTTTTCTTGGAGACAGGGCAGAGTGCTGCAAAGACGGTTTTATAGGGTCTGGTTGGCAGATGCTCTGGATTCCTCCTCTTTCTTCGGTCAAAATATTTTTTGGCAAATATTCTCTGGCAAAGCATTGTCTGGCAAACTTAACTAAGGACATAATTGTCATTTGATTTGACCTGATATATTTAGAAATGTTTTGTGTCTTACCAATGATGTGAATGTATCCACTATAAATAATTTGACAAGAGACTTTAGGAGAGAATCTCAATTAGTCAAGGCACTTAGAGAACTTGGATGTAGGACTTATGGATTCTATTGCTGCATTTCCAGTTATTTCTTCTTGGACTCAGGGCAGATTTTTATTGCATGTCTGTGCTGCAACTCTTCCAGTTGCATTGAGCAGCTAACATTACTATGTTCCATATTATATTTTCCGGCTAATGAAGAAAAACATTAAGGGCAGTAGTTAAATTATGTGGAAAAAACCTAAAATGTTCTCATTAAATGAATTTAACTCATGTTCATCTAATATTTGAAACGAGCGAAACAAAATATGTTACGGTACAAATTCATATATACTATAGTCCTGGGAATGGAGAGAGAGTGCAAGAGAAAGAAACAAATACATTCCTTTTCAAAAAATTCCTTTTGAAGGATGGGGTTCACAAAAAAATACATTAGCTAGAAATCTGAGTATGTATAAATGTGTAATATTTAGTAAGTATCACTAAAGTAATTAACAAAGTTTTTACTGTACCTCTACCTTTAGTAAATATTTTAAGAACATGAAAAAACCAAAAATGTAAAGTAAGCACACAAAGATCTTGAGCTGGTGTCTCCAATATGCACATCTGCACTTGCAACAGATACCAGCCAATGTCCTCAACCAAGTCAGGAAGCAGGGGAGGTCCCTATGGCCCTTCACTACCAACAAGCCCCAAAAAGCCACCCCTGCACCCAAACACATCTCTACACACAATCACACAGCACAGAGTCCAAGCTCCTCTGCACTCTGACACGTCCCCACTCCAGCACTCCTGCCCCATCACAGATCTCTTGCACACTCACACATTCACACAGTTCCACCAACAAAAGCTACCAACACAGAGCTGCCTACACCAGAGCACTGGAGGTGGCAGGCAGTCCTGTACAATGCCAATACTCTGAGAAAGGGGGGATATGCCATTAGTCCTGGAGAGGGACTGATCTAGTTCTGGGAAAAGGGCACTGTCATTTGAGCTGCTTTAAGCACTGTCAGATCTAAACACGCTCTTCTTCTGGTCACTGGCATTTTGGTTATTAAAAGAGCTCAGTGGATAAAGCTCAGGGACTAGCACAGGGGAAAGGTCATAAAAATTATGCCTGTGGTCCAGGGGGACATCAGGCACTGGCCTGTGCATGAGGAGCTTGTTCCAAGGAGGCTGCTAGCACAGCAGCACCCACTTTTCCAGAGTTCAAACCCAGAGCTCACCCCGGGGCTCCCTGCACAGGGCATGGGGAGCCTGATGGAAACACGCTGCATCCTGCCCAGGACGAGCCCAGAAAACACCAGTGGGAAACGGTGAGCGTGGGGGCACAGATCTGAAGTCCTGCCTCTGGGCAACCTCTGACTCCCATGGACATGCAGAGGTTAGAGCACAGACTCGCACAGTTACTGTCCTTGATTTCTCTTCATGTGCACTTTAATCTCTATTCATCTCTCAGTCACTAGGTAAAAAAAAAAAGGGATAAATAAGAGCTAGCTAGCAAGGTGCAAAGCAATCTACATTTTTTATTCTCTAGATATTGAGGTGGTTACAAAGACTAATTACAGAAGAAAGTGACCTAGAGGTTCACATTTTGTGGATCCCTCAGGTCACTTGGATGCCTCGTGACACCCTCACTCTTCCTCTTCTATCTTCTTGCCATGAAACTCCCTGCTCTTGGCCCGGAGCTTGTTGACCTGTGACTCTGCAATGTCAGCCCGCTCCTCGGCTTCGTCCAGCTCGTGCTGGATCTTGCGGAACTTGGAGAGGTTGACGTTGGACAATTCCTCCTGTGCAGGGAGAGGGAGTCGTTGGTGTGAGGAGCCCAGGGGTGGGCTTTCACAGCTCCCACACCTCGGCCTCGCAGGGCAGTGGCTCTTCCTTCAGGGAAGGACCAGAACTTCATCCCCCACCACCACTGCTTACACGTAAACCTCACTCAGACCTCCTCATCTCCCCCTCTTCAGGACCTCACTGTGAAAAACTCCTACTTTAAAAGCAATTGTGTCTCTTGGATTTATCCTTGGTGTACTTATTCCCGCCCTACTTGATCCCTGGAAGTGGTGGGACACACTAAGTTGAGAAAGACCCTGAAGCCTTCTGCTGTGGATCAGCAGCAGAGGCTCCTGAACTTCTCAGGCAGTGGATGTGGCCCCTGGGTTTCTGTAGTCAGACCTCCTGTGTAAAACCATCTGCAGAACGTCCCTGTTCATCCCTGACTGAAGGGTGCTGAGAACTCAGCAAGGCCTCAAGACACGACAGTGAAAATGAGCATGGAAAAGGCTGTTGTGTCTTGGGAGTTTCCTTCATGCTTCTTTCCTGGTATTCATACTCATCTCAATGAGCGTGCTGCCCAGGTGGCTCTTGCCCGTGCTCCAAGCAATACTTACAGCCTCCTCAGCTTGTCTCTTGTAGGATTTCACCTTCATTTGCAGCTTGTCCACCAGGTCCTGCAGCCGCAGAATGTTCTTCCGGTCTTCCTCAGACTAGAGCGGTTGGCAAAGAGGGAAGAAAAGTAGAGGCTGGTTCTGCACCATGTGAGGTTAACTGCTGCCCTTGGGGATGGTGGCTGCACAACCTGACTTGCTGTCAGAACACTCTGCCAGCCCAAGGAGGCCTCCTGCCTTACCTGGTAGGTCAGCTCCTTCACCCTCCTCTCGTACTTGCGCACACCCTTCACGGCTTCAGCGCTGCGCTTCTGCTCAGCATCAACCTCCCCTTCCAGCTCCCGCACCTGCAACAAGAAGCCCATCTTTGGAGCTTCCCTGCTGGCTGCTGACATCACATCTTCACTCACACACCAATCAAAGCCCTACACACCCTGGCCTCCAGCTTCTGGATTTGCTTCTTGCCCCCCTTCAGGGCCAGCTGCTCAGCCTCATCCAGACGGTGCTGCAGGTCCTTCACTGTCTGGTCCAGGTTCTTCTTCATCCTCTCCAGGTGGGCACTGGTGTCCTGCTCCTTCTTCAGCTCTTCTGCCATCATGGCTGCCTGGTGAGAGGAAACATTCCAAGCCATTTTGTGGCTGGAGATATTTTAGGGAAAAGGCACTCATGTTAAGCAGTGAAAAGAACCCCTAGCTCACATCAGTGATGGCCTTCTTGGCCTTGTCTTCAGCATTGCGGGCTTCCTGGATCATATCCTCCATTTCACCCTGAATTTGCACAATGTCTGTTTCCAGCTTCTTCTTGGTGTTGATCAAGCTGGTGTTCTGTTCAACAGGAAAAACATGAGTTCTACTTTTAGACCTGAGGTCTACATGTCAGGAGTTGAAATTGCAAGCAGCGTTTATGGAAGTCTTTCATGCAAGAGACCTCTTTAGAGCCATAGCCACCAACCAGATGTGGGGGACTGGCAAGATTGGCCATATCAAGGCTTGGCTCTTCAAATATGTACATTGCAATCACAAGATGGAGAGCAATCTCGTTCTGAGTTATCCCTTGTGGATGGGCTTAGTTTCCAGCAGGATTCCTGACCTGGGTGTGGAGGAGCTGCACACGTTCCGTGGCATCCAGAAGCTCCTGCTCAGCCAACTTCCTCGACCGCTCCGTCTGCTCCAGGGCTGCCCGAAGCTCCTCAACTTCAGCTTGAAGCAGGTTTGCTCTGCGCTCCACCATGGCCACCTGCTCCTTCAGGTCCTCCTGAGTCCTCAGAGCATCATCCAGGTGTATCTGGGTATCCTGGAAAAGAGGCAAGAGCAATTGCAGTGTGACTGTGTGTGCTTGGGTGCCAAAACTGTCAGGGGTGGCATTTGTCTGTCTGTAGCTTTGCTGAACAGACCTTGAGCACTCCCTGTGTGTTCCTCAGGTTCTTTTGTGCCTCTGCAGCCTGGCGGTTGGCATGGCTGAGCTGGATCTCCATTTCATTCAGGTCTCCCTCCATCTTCTTCTTCAGCCTCAGGGCTTCATTCCTGCTCCTGATCTCAGCATCCAGGGTGCTCTGCAAGGACTCCACAACTCGGAGGTGGTTTCTCTTCAGCTGGTCAATTTCCTCATCTTTCTCTGCTATCTTCCTGTCAATCTCTGACTTCACTTGGTTGAGCTCAAGCTGGAGGCGCAGGATCTTCCCCTCTTCATGTTCCAGGGAGGCCTGGACAGGAAACAATTAGAGTATTTTTTATGTGACAAGTGTTGGACCCGAAGATCTGAGTAAATGCAGAGCCTTGTTTAGATAATGCCTGGGAATGACTTCACAGTGCTCATGAGACATCCAAGACCTGTAAGTTATCAATAACTCATGCTGTATACCTCAGCTTCCTCCAGGGAGGCTTGGAGCTCAGACTTCTCCTGCTCAATCTGCTTCTTGACTTTCTCCAGCTCATGAATCGCCTTTCCTCCCTCGGCAATCTGCTCCGTCAGGTCGGAAATCTCCTCTGTGGGAACCAAGGGCCTGGTCAGGCACAGAGCCAGATGGGAAGGGCCCTGCCCCACCAGGGTGACAGGCATCTCTGCAGAGCTGCAGGCACAGACCCGTGTGCAGCAGTGGGGAGAGCTGGAGAGTCAGAAAGCCCTGCCAGCAGCAGAGGGCCAGGGACTTACGCTGCAAGTTCTTGTTCTCGCGCTTGAGCGTCTCCAGGTGGTCCAAGGACTCCTCATAGGCATTCTTCATCTTGAACAGCTCGGTGCTGAGAGAGCGAGACTCCTTCTGGGAGGCTTCCAGCTCAGCCTGCGTCTCCTCATACTTCTGCTTCCACTCTGCCAGGATCTAGAGAGAAATGGGGCTTGAGTGTGGATGTGGCAGCCAGGAGGGGATGCCCTGCTCCCCAGCCCCACGCCTGCAGCCCAACACACCTTGTCAAAGTTCCTCTGCTTCTTATCCAGAGCTGCACAGGCAGCGTTTGAGCGCTCCACGTCAATCATCAAGTCCTCCACTTCATTCTGCAGCCTCTGCTTGGTCTTTTCCAGGGAAGCACATTTGGCATTGACAGCTTCAACGTGTTCCTCTGCATCCTGCAGCCGCTGTGCCAGCTTCTTCCTGGGAGGAGATAAGCACAGCTCCAGAGAAGCGAGGCAAGTGTGGCTTGTCAAGGAGGGGGCACTTGGCCACTTCAGGGCCTTTGAGCCTAGCACCTGTCAGGTGTTTTTTCTGTCCCAAGGCTGCAAGCAGCCTAAGGGGTCCTAGCACCTCCTGAGTATTTGGCCTCTCTTAGCTTTTCTAGCCCTAAAGACAATGTTTGTCCTTCCAATCTACACTTTTCCTCTCGCTCCCTCTCTCTCATCTATCACAAAGACAGTCCAATCCCTGTCCTGTCCCACTCTCTGAGCCTCCAACTTCCAGTTTCCCTAAACATCCTCAGTCTTCCCCAGCCACTTGACATCCTACTCCCCACGTACTTGGCCTCCTCCAGCTCCTCGGTGCGCTGAATGGCGTCCGTCTCGTATTTGGTTCTCCACTGGGCCACTTCGCTGTTGGCCTTGGACAGGGCACGCTGCAGCTCCCCCTTGGCTTCCTGCTCCTCCTCATATTGTTCCCGGAGCAAGTCACAGTCGTGGCGAGCAGACTGCAAGGCGTGGGCCAGGGCGTTCTTGGCCTGGGGGGACATTGGGATTGGTAACTGGAAGGTTTCTCTTGAGATGCCTCTTGACAGAGAGACTGACAGGGGTGTTAGGATGAAACCCTAGTTGGGCAAATGCAAAGCCAGGAGCTGAGGAAGCCTCTGCCAATGAGGATCAGGATGTGTTAGTTTTTGCTTCTTCCCTCCCTAGCTTGTTGAGGTGGGGTTTTGTGCATTTCTGGAGTTCCCTCCTGTTCTACATGGGTTAGTGACAGCTGCTCTGGGGACAGTTAGGCTGCCATTTCAGTCGCTGTTTCGATATGTGTGTCTGCAGCCTGTCCCAGACAGTATCACCAGAATGTATTAAAAGTCTTAGAGATGATGAAGGCTGTGGGCAGTAGGGTGCTTCCAGACCTTTATTTCTTCCTCTAGGTGCCTCTTGAGCTCCTCAATCTGCTGGGTAAATCCTTGCTTGCCCCTGGACAGCTGAGAAATCAGAGCATCTTTTTCCTCCACCTGCCGCGAAAATTCACCTGGGAAGGGTAAAGTGAATCAAGGTAACAAGACAAATGACAAGAAGACACTTCCTGCCTGTAAAGCCCTGTAACCAGGAGTGGCCTGGAGCGGTTCTACCAGTTGCCACTTTGCTGCTCCTGGTTTGCTCATGGCATGCAGGTCCTCCCATTGCACCTCAGGCACGAGGATGATTCTCACCTGATTCTGTCTGCAGACGAGCTCTTTGAGTATTGAGGTCATTGATCATGCGTTGATTCTGCTCCTCCTTGGTTTTTAACTCGCTCAGCTGGTCTTCCAGAGTGCGACACATCTTCTCCAGGTTTGCCTAGAGAGCAAACACAAGGAAGGAAAGGAGATGAACTCCTGGACTCTGCCTTCTCCTCACAGCAGGGTTTTTCAATGAGGACGTGGCTGGTAAAGGCAGCCTGTGCGCCACACCCTGACCCTATGAGCATGTTCGCCTGCAGCTGCGTACCTTGGCCTTGGAGACAGACTCCATGTTACTGGCCAGGTCGTCAATCTCCATCTTCAGCTCGCTCTTCTCCTTCTCCAGCTTCTGCTTCACCCGTTGCAGGTTGTCGATCTGCTCCCCCAGCTCAGCTGTGCTGTCCGCGTGCTTCTTGCGCAGGGCGGCAGCCGTGGCTTCGTGCTGCAGCGTGGCCTCCTCCAGGTCACGGCGCATCTTCTGAAACTCTGCCTCGCGCTTCTTGTTCATCTCGATCTGAGCTGCAGTAGCTCCTCCTGCTTCTTCCAGGCGCTCGCTGATCTCCTCGAGCTCCCTGGAGAGGTCAGCCCGATGCTTCTCTGCTTTGGCCCGAGAGGTTCGCTCGGCCTCAATTTCCTCCTCCAGTTCCTCAATACGAGCCTGGGGAACAGCAGCAACAACCCTTCACGCCCAGGCCCTCCTCCCACCTGACCCGACACTGGAGAGAGGGAGCAGAAGGAACAGACACTTGCCTGCAGCTCCTTGATCTTCTTCTGTAACTGCATGCCCAGGGCTTGCTCATCTTCGATTTTGCTCTGGATCTGGCTGATTTCAAAGTCTTTCCTTGGGGCAAAGCAAACCGTCTTAGTGCCGCAACAAAACCCCCCAAGGTCAAAACCAGCCCGGCCCTCAGGGGCCTCACAGCCACACTTACTTCTTCAGCTTCTCATCCAGCTGCTGCTTATCATTTTCCAAATCCATGATGCTGTCATTGGCCAGCTTCAGGTCTCCTTCAAGTTTCCTCTTAGCTCTCTCTAGGTCCATGCGCAGTTTCTTCTCCTGCTCCAGGGACCCTTCCAGCTACAACAAACAAGACCTTCAGTGCTCTGCCAGCCAGGTCTCACTCCACACCTGTGCTGTTCTTGCTGTGTGTCTGTGTGCTTACATCGTCCACTTGCTGCTCCAGCTTGATCTTAGCTTTGGTCAGAGTGTTGACTTTGTCCTCTTCTACCTGCAGGTCATCCAGCGTCTGCTGATGGGCCTCTTGGAGGGCTTTCTTCTCTTTTGTCAGCTTGGCAATGGTCTCGTCCAGGGCTGCCATCTCCTCTGTGAGGTTTTTCACCTGTGGTTTGTAAGAAAGTGTCAAAAGTCTGTGTAGAAGGCTGGACTCCTACTTGAGTGAAATTTTTGCTTCACAGCACTTAGCCAGGAACTTGTTTTCAATTTGGGCTTCCTGGCTACCCCGCTGTGATGCTCCTGGTGTGTAGCAAAGCAGCCTCATTCTCAGAAGACCAGGCTGATGTGGGAAGCATCTTCCCCTTCACCCCTGATGTGATTGCCCATGTGTGTACCTTGTTTTCAGTGGCATGCTTTTCCTTCTCAACCTTGGCCAGTGTTAGCTCAAGGTCATCAATATCTTTCTTCAGCTCTGAGCATTCATCCTCCAGTTTCCTCTTCTTGGCTGTCAGCTCAGCATTAATTTCCTCCTCATCCTCAGCCCTTTCCGTCACCTCTTTAATTTTGGCTTCCAGCTGGATTTTGGTTTTGATGAGCTGGTCACACCTTTCCTCAGCATCAGCCAAGCTGTCTGCTTCCTGGTGGGGAGACACAGGTTACGGTGGGGTGTCACGTTTTGAAGATTCTCCACTCTGACTCTTGTATCACTGAGGAGGCATGTGTTAAATGGGGGCTGAGCCTGGCCTGCCACTCCAGCAACTGGAAGACTTTGACCACTGCTCTTTGGGAGACCTTGCCACCTGGTATCAACATTGATTCCAAATACTTTGTGTCTCTTAAAAATGCCTCACCAAGAGGTTGGCTATGAGAACATCTCATATATCCACAAGCATGGCATGAAGTGGTCACTTCAGTTATTATTTTCAACAGGAACAAGGGCTTGGAGGCCTTTTTCCTAGCAGAAAAAGCATTCAATAGCATCTTCTCCTTAACTGCCATCCTGAACTTTACAATATTTGGGGAGTAAAGGATTTGTGAGAAGAGCTTAGTGGAGGAAGAGGTGTTTTGTTAGGTGTTAAGGTTTTCCTTTTTGAGTTTGATTGAGAAGTATCCATGTTTCTGAAAAGCCTCCTAGTGTAGCTGCTGGGAGGAAAATAGGTCGTTGTCTGGTTGACTTTAGCCCGTTAGGCAGCTATACCAGTGGGAATTTGAGTAGATGGAGATACTTGCCTTCCAGCTCAGAGCTCTCTGCTGTGGAGCGTTACATGGCTCTTTCCTCTGACACTAGGAGAGTCTCACGTGGGGCTGCCATGAGACTCACTATGGCCCTGGCAGAGCCTGTTTACATAATGTTCAAGTGCCTTGGAGTGAGTGATTTCTCTGTTTTCCACTGCACATTTGTCAGCCTCCTGCCTGACTGCACATCGCTCTTTTCCCCAGAACAAACAAAGGGTGATACTCACCGCCTGCACTTGGAGCTGCAGGTCATTTTTCTCCTGCAGCAGGACCACCATTTTCTCCTCCAGCTCCTTCCTCTTGGCCTCAGACTTTGCAAGCTCCTCCTTGGTTTTCTCAAACTCTTGTTTCATGTTGGCCATCTCCTTCTCAGACTCTGCACTCTTCAGCAAGGGCTTGATCTTGAAGAACAGCTTCATCCAGGGCCAGTGCTTGACGTTCATGAATGCACGAACGTTGTACTGGATGCAGAAGATTGAGTCCCTGAAATAAAATTCACATGGCTGTTACATACCTTGGGTTTGATGAATTTGGTTTCAATTAGCCAAGTACCATGAGATCATGACATGTGGGTGTGAAATGTCTACCTCCTCTCCACCATTTTCCGATACTCCACTCTCATCAGGAAGCCCCTGCACCTGGCTTGTGTCATGGTCATAATCTCAGCTAGTTTCTCATCTCTCATCTCCTCCAGCAGACCTATCAACCCAGCTTTGAAGAACACCTTCAGAAAGGGAGCATAGCAGCACATCAGTCTCAGGTAGTGCATAACAGAGGCACACAGGACTTGAACACGAGACTTGTCTGTACCTTGGTGTGACCAAATCTGTACTGGGTGTGATCCACATCAATGGACCCAAGAAGCTTCTCTGAAGCCTTCTTGCTATCCATGAACTGCCCGTCTGGAATAGCACTTACATTAAGCACTCTGTATCTGTAGGAGAAAGCAGAACAGCAGTATAAAATCAATCATAATCTCACAACATGCCTATGTTACTATATAGGTCCTTTTGAGGTTTTCTGTTTCAATGTTTGTTAAACTCAGGATCTTCATCTTGATCTGAAAGGGGACAAAGGTGTAGCACTCTTACCTCTGCTTGAAGTCTGCATACAGGACTCTGCTGGGGAATCCTTTCCTGCAAATTCTGATCCCTTCCAGCACTCCGTTGCACCGCAGCTGGTGCAGCACCAGCTCATGCTCCATGGCACCTAACAAATACCACCATTAGTGACTGCCCCATTGTTTGATACTCAGGAGAAGAGCCTCTGTGGCTTGAGTTTTCCTCCTTTTGGATCTCCTTACCAGGTGTTTTTGTTTCATTTGGGATGATGCATCGTACAAAGTGAGGGTGGGTGCTGCGCAGATTGGTCATCAGCTTGTTTAAATTCTCCTGTGAGGGGACAAGGAAAAGTTTGCATCAACAACTGAAAGATCTGCTTGCCTCCATCCTTCTTTGTTAAAAGGAAATATACTTTGTTTACAGTGAATCAATAGAATGGTTATGCTCTTTTATGTGATAATCTTAAAGCCAGCTTCTCTGTTTTTTAAGAACTGCTCCATTACTTATGAACCTTGCATGATAGCAATATTGAAAATAAGTCCAAAATCTCTGCATGGTTAAACATCTTTAACTCTGTGCATTAGGTCAAAGAAATCAACTTTTTTCAATGCCTTATTTAGCTTTAAAAATGGAAGTATACAAAAAAAAAAAAATCTGAATTACAACATCGCCAAATATTTGAAAGAGTTTTTATTTTGATATGGAAATAAGAGAATATCATTGCATGTTGAAAAAGAGAAGAAAATAGTCCAGCATTTAAATTGAAATAAAATCGACCTCTAGTATATAATATTTTTCATCCTTTCACTGTAGGACTTCAAGGATTATAACATCCCTGTTGACATTTTAGTTTCCATTTCCTCAGTTGAAAAAGAGACAAACTGAAGAAACTGGTACATACCCGGAAGAGAGCTGAGACAGTCTGGAAAGAAGAACCCTTCTTCTTGCCACCCTTCTTGCCACCACCAGAATCTGCAAATGGAAAAAAAGGAAAAGGTATTAAAATACAGAGGTTGCCTATTGGAGACTACAGAGCACAGAACAGCTTTAAATGTTTGGGGGTTGCTTCTTTACTTCTGTATCAACATTGTCCTACACTGCAAATACAATTTTCACTGAGCTGACCTGCATCTGCTCCACCATAGTTGGCAAAGAGTAAGGCCAGGGTCTTCACAGATGATTTCTGGTACAACCCAATGACAGTTTCATTCAGAGGGTCCTTGTTCTTCTCCAGCCAGCCAGTGATGTTGTAGTCCACTGTGCCAGCATAGTGCACCAGAGAGAAGTGGGCTTCAACCTTGCCTTTGGCAGGTTTGGGCTTCTGGAAGTTGCTGGATTTGCCCAGATGTTGGTCATAGAGCTTGTTCTTGAAAGAGGTGTCAGTTGCCTTGGGGAACATGCACTCCTCTTCCAGGATGGAGAAGATGCCCATGGGCTGGAAGACATTACAACAGACAAGAAGGAGAAACAGATTCCTTGGTTAGAAAGAGGCTAATTTTAGTACAGAAAGCTGTGAAATAAATCAGAAGGTAAGGTTGCTTCTCTTCCCTTCCAGACAGTGTGTCACAAAAAATTAACAGGTGTTTATAGTTTTTAATCCTTGATGATTTACCTTTACTTACAAATCCATCAACAGATTGCTGTCAACATCACAAATAACAGAAATACAGAACACTTTAATAACTGAAATTTAACATTTTACTCCAGACATAAATTATGTCTAGAGAATTTAGACATTAAGAAACATGAACAGGAAGCTACCTTCTCAATCAGCTCAATGCAGGCTGCCAGGTCCATCCCAAAGTCAATGAATGTCCATTCAATTCCCTCCTTCTTGTACTCCTCCTGCTCCAGCACGAACATGTGGTGGTTGAAGAACTGTTGCAGCTTCTCATTGGTGAAGTTGATGCACAGCTGCTCAAAGCTGTTGAACTGCCAAATGTAAAAAAAGATGCAATGTTTTCAAGGTTCAGTCATCACCACAAGGCTTCCTCTGTGTACTTCTTACGCTTCTTGTGTTTTTCAGTTAATAAAAGGCCCCTTCCATATCTTTTCTCCCAGAAATCCTTCATTGGGACTGTACTTGCCTTCTGAAGAGTGAAAAAACTAGTAATTCATTTTAATATATGTAATGTATTTCTTTTCTTAGTTTGTTAGAATTCCATATTATCATGATACTTTTATTATTATAATTATCATTTATCCCTTTAGAATCTCTTGATTGTAAAGCAAAGTTGCATAATAGCTTCAGCACACTTTCTCCTATTAGTATAAATATACTACCTGCCTCTGTCTCTCTCCCAACACTCTGATTATGAAGAGTGCCTCAATTTGCCACTCAAATATTTTAATGCTCTAAAGAGAGTAGCTTTAGATATTTTGATGCAGTGGTATAGAAACTTTTGGGGTCCTTTCACCAACACCATGAGCTGTTTGTAATCCCTTTCTATAATTTCCACCAATAGCAATAGACATTTCTAGTCTCTTTGAATATTTTCCAGACCTTTGCCTATATAACTTTGTCACAGATTTCTTGCTTTTTTCTTTTGTTCTAACTAAGCCTCTTCCATACTGTGGTATTAATTTCTTTACCGTGAAGATCTAATGGCTGAAAAGACCAATCTCTTTAATCTCTTGGTCATTGAATTTTTTTTTTTAAATCTCTTTCTTCATGAAAGAAGCCTTAGAGTTTTCTTAACACCCGTTGTCCCTTCTGTGAAACTGTTGTGAGATTCTTGTTCCTTACATCAAAGATCTCAAAGCCAGCAATGTCCAGGACACCAATGAAGTACTGTCTGGGCTGCTTGGTATCCAGCTGTTGGTTGATACGAACAACCATCCACAGGAACATCTTCTCATAGACAGCCTTTGCCAGAGCACCCACTGCATTGTTCACCTGAAGCAAAAGGGAAACGTACAAAAATTACTACACAGAGAAGTGGTAGGAAATTTTAACTGTCGGAAGAGAAAATCTGGGGTATAGCCATGTATTCCTAGTAACCAAGTATTTTACCTGCTCCACAGTTTGACCTTTGGTCACGTATTCATTCCCAACTTTGACTCGAGGATAACATAGGGCCTTGAGCAGGTCAGCAGAGTTCAGACCCATCAGGTAGGCAGCCTTGTCAGCAACTGAAAGGCAAGAGAGACAAAGAAAAATCTGACCATTGGACAAGGACTGGAATTTGATCGATGGGTCTGGGTCAGAAAAGTCATCAATGTTAAAAATTCCTGACTTCAAAGCTTTTACTCCGCTATGGCAGGAAGCACACTGAATACAGGGTACCTGTATAGCCAACATTAACATTTCTTGATAATAGTTATGAAAAATAAACTATTCCTTGAAAACTTTGATGGAATTTAAAAAAAATCAACACTGCTTTTAATAACTTTCAGTTTAAAAATACATGAAGATTACAACTTGGCACCTTACTCAAGATCTAAGACAGCTCTTCTATTTAAATAGGCTGTGGTTTGCACTGCCAACAGTAGAAGCGTGTACATGCCAGAGCTGACTCAGGGGCCTATGTATAAAACTAGAGAAGCTACCTCTTCAAAAAAGCTTGTCAAAACCCTCTGCATGCTGAATGGAAAATTGCATATAACTACCCTATGAAAACAAAAACTCAAGGATCAGAGAATCAGATTTAAAGCTTGATGGAGTCTAGAAGAAACATTACTTAGTTGTCACTTGCTTAAGCTATAGTCTTTGTCCTGACTAAAAGAACTATCTTTTCAAAACTGATTTATTTATTAAAAGGTCAGTTGCTAATGACCTTCTGTGCCATCAGGCTCTGCCTGCTCCTCTCGCTGCTTCTGCTTGAACTTCAGGTTGCCATAGTGCATGACAGCCCCTGTCAGCTTGTAGATGGCTGTCTTTTCATCAGCAGTGAAGCCCAGGATGTCAATGGCACTCTGCAGTCAAAACAAGAAAGTCAAAGCAGTACCTGACAACCTTCACTGTCTCATGAACGAGATCTCCTTTGAAGTACTTACATCTGTAGCCATCAGCTCCTCTTGGTCATCAATGCTGGGAACAGTGACCTCACCTTGACTCACAAAGTGGAAATCATAAGGGTTGGTGGTAATGAGGAGCATGTCTGAAAGTAATAAATGGGAAAAATCAGAGTTACTTGAGCTTTCCAGATGACACAATGGGATATTTTCCAGTTATATACTTTCAAAAAAGTTAGTGATCTACTTACCAATTAGCTCAGGCTTCTTGTTGGAAGTGACCTGATAAAAAATGTGGTAGCTTCTTTCTGCCTTGAGCTGGAAAGTGACTCTGGACTTCTCCAGCAGATCTGGCAAGGAAGGCAGGAAGAGTCAGGCACAAGGCCACACGCAGAGGTGGGAACTGGGGAAGGAATGGGATCAGGCCAGAGGAGCCTCTTACAGGTTTCAATGTCAGCAGAAGCCAGTTTGCCTGTAGCTCCAAAGTGGATTCTGATGAATTTGCCCTGTTGAGCACAAGAAGCAGCATTTCAGTCTGAGATTCAGAGATTCTGCCCAAATTCAGAGATTTTTCCCAAAGCACCAACTCACAAAGCGTGAGGAGTTGTCGTTCCTCACGGTCTTGGCGTTCCCAAAGGCCTCCAGCAGCGGGTTGGCGCTGATGATTTGATCCTCAAGCGTTCCCTGCAGGACCATAATTATTGCTGCCTCCTTTCCAAAACAACATGTTGGGAACAGAGGAAGGTCTTGATTCAAGCCAGTCTCTGTTAATTTACCTGCATTTTGCCAGACTCCTCCTTCTTCTTCTCCCCGCTGGCTGCAATTGTTGCAAAGTACTGGATGACACGCTTGGTGTTCACAGTCTTCCCTGCACCGGATTCTCCGCTGTCAAAGGCAAGAGAAGCAGAGAGCGTGTGGTCAGGCAGGAGATCCCCTGGCCCTGGGCAGCCCCACAGGGACCTGAGCAGGGATCTACGTACGTGATCAGGATCGACTGGTTCTCACGATCTGTAAAGGAGAGAGAAAGAGTTTTCTTAGTGCTCCTAAAATGCAGAGAAATCAAAATCTATGAGAAAACTGAGGGCAATGATACACTGGCCCAGGTTGCCCAAGGAAGCTGTGGCTGCCCCATCCCTGGCAGTGTTGAAGGGCAGATTGGATGGGGCTTGGAGCAACCTGGGCTGGTGGGAGGTGTCCCTGCCCATGGCAGGGGGTTGGAACTGGATGGTCTTGAAGTTCCCTTCCAACCCAAACCATTCTATGATTCTATTATTCTAACTACCTATGAACTGAAGTTTCATAAAGAGTGCAGGATTATTAGACAGCTAGTAGACAGCTAATTCCCAATTAAAACACCCTAGAAATGCAGCACTTAATACCTTTCATTTTATTTTTAAGTTCCCTAATTTAAAAAAAAAAAAAAGAAAGTCTTATTTGGATGTTGATGTAAGATAAAACATACTAATTTCCTTTTACGATTATTCTCTTTAAATCAAGATCATATTCCTGTATATAAATAAGAATCAAAATGAAATATTATATTTTAATTTCAGTATGTTTAAAGTGACCAAAACAGGTAACATAAAACTGGTTGACACCTTTTCTGAGGCCTTTTGAGATCAGATGATAGGCCCTCCTGAGTTCAAGGGGGTTTTGAGCTATGCATAAAACAACGATATGGAATGGTTTGGGTAGAATTTACCCAAATTCCTTACCTTAGCTATTTAAATGAACCTTTGATACAGAAGGGCTCAAGTATGCTGCATGCACTGTGCAATTACCTTTGTGTTTTAAAACATATCTCAATTGACTGTAGTTGTGTTGCTTCCCAGCTGTTCAAATGTCAGACAGAAGGAATGAATTCTGATTCTGCTTTCCAATACAAACCTTTATTTCTATACAACTCTTGATCTTAAAAATTTCTGCCATATATCCCCTCAGTTTTCTCTTCTCTGCATCAATGCCCTTTCCTACCTGTTACTCATACTGAATTTATTTCATGTCTATGAATACTGCTTTGTCTGTTCCAGTCCCACTATCTCCTTCTTTAACGTGAGAAAACTTGAACTGACTGCATTATTCAGGATGTCAACATTCCACTTTTTAACAGAATCATGGAACTATTGCTCTTTCTATTCTTTTTTTTTTTTTTTTTTCCCTAAAGTTCAGTTTGTTTTCTTCTGCCCTAATAAGCACTGAGACAAAATTGATGTAGCATTATTCATTGTAAGTCTGAGTTCTTATTCTAGACTGGTAATAGCCATTTCTTAGCTAACCATTCTGCCAGTCTTCCATTCCATATCATTTGCAGTTCTAAGGCAATAAAAAAAGCCCTAACAGTGTACATACTTGGATTTGGAACTTCAGTTCATAGTGATTCCTTCTTATTTCCTGTTATGGATATTACATTAGCAGTTCTTCCATGCTTTTTTGTTAAGAGAGAGCAGCAGCACTTCTGTAGCATTGCAAATTATGCTTCCCATTGCACGTTTTAATCTACAAAACTTGATTTCTAGACTTCTCTCTACAACATTCCCAGTACAATTTCAGTGTTATCTCATTTAAAGGTGGGCATTCTAGTTTACTCAGCTGACATATATTATGTAAACGTGACTCCATATTTCAAATATTATCGGCAGAGAAAAGGAAGATTATTCCTGAAGTGTACACTACTGCGTCATTTTAAGGGACATTAAGCACTCACCATTCAGCATGAACTGATAGGCGTTGTCAGAGATGGAGAAGATGTGTGGAGGGGCCTCCTGGCGCTTCTTGCCTCGGTAGGCCAACACCACCTCCGGGTTGTACACCGGCAGCCACTTGTAGGGGTTGACGGTGACACAGAAGAGACCCGAGTAGGTCTGGAGGAAGGGAGACAGCACGTTGGCTTCCCCTGAGCCTGGCAGAGCCGTTCCTGCTGCCTGCCCAAAGGAAGGCTGCTGCTGGTACTTACGTAGATCATCCAGGCTGCATAACGCTCTTTGAGATTGTACAGCACAGCGGGTTCATGGAGGTGGGTCATCATGGCCATGTCCTCGATTTTATCATACTTGGGAGGGTTCATGGAGAAGATTTGATCTTCCTTCACGGTCAGGGTCTGTCAGATGAGGAAAGAGATGCATGTATGTCAGCTAAGAGCTGAGACTGGGAATCAAATGGTGACCTTCAGCCTTGTTTTTCACTCACCTCTCCCCCTTCAGTCTGGACAGTGACCTTCCCGGACTCCCTGCTCTGGATTGTCCCTTTCACAAAGGATTCCTTAGGATGCACCACAAAGACAGATGACTTGGCATCAAAAGGCCTGTTCTGGGCCTCGATTCTCTCCTTTTCCGATTTTCGGAGGTAAGGAGCTGCCTCCCCAAAAACAGCCATCTCAGAGTCTGGGGAAGTCATGGCTGCACTTCCCAGAACACACGTCAGCAGAAGACTCTAAGGGGGAAAGAAGACATTGCCTGTGAGGTAGACAGTAATTTTCTGTTCCAGTGATGAAAATTCTTAGTGTTTTCTGTTTTTCTGGTGTTTGAACTAGCATGCCATTTTCAATAACACCTTTAGAAAGCTAGTTTGGTTTGAACACCTAAGTACTTCCATGCCACCTGAGAATGGGACAGCACTCTAAATAATTTTAATCTTCCATCTATGAGAAGAGTTTTTAGTTCTGAATATCATTTTGCAATATTATCATACTGATGGGAGATTTAGCATCTTACTTTTGATATTCTGGAGAACTAGACCTAAAGCAAATCTCTCTCTTCCATTGCCCTTAATTATCAGCAATGAGTCTACAAGAAGTTCTTCCATTGCCCACAATCTGTGGAAGACCATTTTCCTTAACACTGTATACCTCTCACAAGGCTCAGATCAGTATTTTCTGCAATGAGTATCAATGAGAAAAATGAGGAATTAATATAATAAAATTATCTCATGGTCACTGGCCTAACAGCTAACAACTTAGGGTGTTGCCTGTCATGACATCAGAGGTTCTAAGACAGTCACTAGTATATTAACAAGTTGGTAAATTTCTTCCTATAGTATTTCTGAGATAAACTTTAGGTTGGAAATAAAATGATGCCATGGAAATCAGGTAGAAATTTTCACCTATCAGAAGCAAGCCCTCTCTTCTGATTATCAGAAGCAATCAGAATACAGCAAGACATACAAGATGAGAATCTGCTCAGCCTCTGCAGTCCTTCAGAAAGCAACACTTACCTTGAAACTTTCAATCAGAGCAGGGCAAAATAGTCCCAAGGAGATTTTATAGAGTCGGGTGTGCAGATGCTCTGGATTCTTCCTCTTTCTTCGGTCAAAGCATTTTTGGCCAACCTTCTTTGGCAAAGCATTGTTTGGCAGACTTACCTAAAGACATAATTGTCATTTGATTTGACTAGATATAATTAGAAAATTTTTAGATCTAACCAACTACGTGGCTATATCTACTAAAAATAATTTGACAAGAGAATTAAGAGGGGGAATCTCAATCAGTTAAGGCACTTGGAGAACTTGGATGCAGGACTCTGGGATGCTGACATATTTCTGGGTGACTTTCTGATCCATCCAAGATAGACTGTTTGGTGCACAGTGCTACAACAATTTGAATTGTTCAATGCAGGTAGTAGCATTTCCCTTTTTCACATGATGCTGTGAGGTTTATAAAGAAATACTTGAATAATAACTGTATACCAAAACCTACAACTGATTATGACTAAAACCCAAGTGCTTTTCTTGAAAACAGAAAAACAGAAGCTATTGCAGCTCTGATTCCATCAGGGACAATATATCAACTCTTGAAATATAGTTCATATACGGAGTACTTTTTAAAGATACTAAACTTCCCAGAAAAGTGAAGTATCTAAAGACATTCTGTATCTCCCTAATAACCAACAAGAAGTTGCAAGTTGTTGTGCAATGTCCTATAAAGCATGTAAAAACAAATGGTCAAAAGGTGCTTTCTGATTTAAGTGGCTAAAAATCACACCAACCCCATGTCTGTAAAAAATGACATGTTTTCAGTTGAATGCAAGGTGAAATTCCTTACATACAGAGTTCAGCCAGAGGAAATATGCAACAACTCTCACTTCAGCTGCTTTAAATTGTGTCAGATCTAACCACATTCTTCTCCTGGTCATTGGCATTTGGTTTATGAAAAGAGCTCAGTGGATAACGTGCATGGTTATGATATAATATCCAGCATCAGGCAATGTCCTGTGATTGCAAAGCCCATTCCAAGGATGGCTGCAGCCCTGCAGTGCCCACTTTCTTGGAGCCCAAACCCAGAGCTCAGCACAGCAGCAAGGAGCTCAGGGCATGGGGAGGCTGCTGGAAACACCCTGCACCCAGCCCAGGAGGAGCCCAGGTCAGCCAGTGGGAAACGGTGAGCACAGGGGTGCACCTGAAGTCCTGCCTCTCTGGGGAGAAGGCACCAAAGGTGCTGGTGGGGGCACCTCCCTCCAGCAGGACCCAGAGCAAACTGTGCTTCCCAGCCTGGGCCAGCAGCTGCTGCTCTGAGGGGCAACAGGGACTCTTGCAGCCGAGTCCCTGGGGTGCTGGGCTGCCACATGGTGTCCAGCAGCCCAGTGGCTATTGGTCCTGGCTGAGGAGGGGACAGGAAGGCCTTGGCAGCTCAGAGCCCAGGGTTTAGAAGTCCATGCAAGAAGAGCAAGGAAAGGCTGGGCATCTCCTAAGGTCTGAGAGCTAAAGGTTTTCTCCCCACAGGTTGGGGGCAGGAAATTTTTTACTTCCCAGAGGCCAGTTACAGAGCCAGTCTCCTCAGAAGAGCTCTTCTGGGGTTTTGTTGTGGTCTAGGATGTGGACCCAGCTGTGTAACGTGCAGGAGACATGTGGTCAGGCAGCTCTGGGCCTGCAGTCAGATAAGGGGAGGACTAGTTTGAAAGGGAAGCAGCCAGTGAGTTGAGGTGTGTCCAGGTGTGAACAGTCACTCAGCAGTGCTTTTAGGGTGGAGGGCTTGGTCTTGGTCAGGCTTGGTCTTCTAACACAAGCCAGTGTTAGAAACTGACACACTTTTAAGAGTGCTCTTAAACTCAAATAGTGGTAACATTACTTATGTGAGCCCAGAAAGTGGAAGAATAGGAATTGTTCCTCTCTTGCCCATCTCCATAACTCCTCCCCCACTGCCTGAACAAGACAGTAAGTGGGTCAGCAAACAGAGTTTTTAGATCAGCTAGTCAATAAGGCTATGAAGTAACAAAGATAGTACGAGATAACTTGCACTAAGGTCACTACAGGACTAAAAGGAAAGACCATGCCAGTCAAGTGGTCTACTTGGTCAAATAGAGTAACCCACAGAGAATGAACAGACATTTAAAATCCAGGATGTCAGATGGGGAGTGCTGAGACTGCCTGGTTCACTCTCCCAGAGCTGTGCATATCCGAAACCTTCAGCAGCCTTTTGGAGACATCAGCTCTTTTACTAACAGTATTGCAACTTGGACCAGTTAAAGTCAGCACTTTCACATCCCACCTTATTTTGCAGGACCTTCAGAAAGGGTAGCCTTAAAATAAGGTAATGGTTGTCCCAAATAGACAACTCTGAATTTACAGACATACAGTTTGGTTCCTATGTCTCCTGAAAAGAAGATACAGTGTTTCTTCTTTATGAGCATGTCTAATCTTGTTCTTTACAAAGTACAGTTGTGATGGCTTCAATATGCAAGACTGTCCATGCTTTGCCTAGATAGGAGATAATCAGCAAAAGTAAAACTGAAAATGGATACATTGCATGACACAGGATGAAAACTCAATTGAAATGTGTTTGGGGTTTTAATGTGAGCTCTTGCTCTAAAATATGTAAGTACTATTGGGGAAGAAAGGAAGCTCCTCCCTCTGCAAGCAAGGAAAGTGTCTCTTATCTCCTGCAGGAAGGACCCCCAAAAGGCATATATTTCCTGTCTGTTCTCCTCACAGGTTGTGAACTACCACCCTTACAGCCAAAGAAGGCTTATAATCATTTGATTAGGAGACAAACCTTGCTTACATGGGAGCACTGAAAGATTTCCAGAATCTTAGGATCATCCTGGTTGGAAGAGACCTTGAAGATCGTAAAGTCCAATCATAACCTAAATCCCCCTACCATAACGTGATTTACCTGTTCAGTGCTTAAATCATGTCACAAAGCACTATATCTACATTTCTTTAAAATATTTCCAGGAATGGTGACTCCACCACCTCCCTGGGAAGCTTGTTCCACTGTCCCATCACTCTTTCAGTAAAGAAATTCTAACATCTAGTCTAAACCTTCCCTGGTGCAGCTTCAGGCCATTTCCTCTCATCCTGTCATTATTCACTTGAGAGAAGAGCCCAACTCCCACCTCCCTACAACCTCCTTTCAGGCAGTTGTAGAGAACAATGAGGTCTCCCCTCAGCCTTCTCTTCTCCAAACTAAACAATCCCTGTTGTCTCAGCCTCTCCTCATGGGATTTGTTCTCCAAACCTTTCATTAGCAAGAAAAAACTCTTGGTAGCTCCTCTGGACACACTCCAACAACTTGACAACCTTCTTGTAGTGAGGGAACCTGGAACCAAGTGCTAGCAGTGCACAGTGGTTGCTTACATGCAGATTGCTGCTCAAAAAATAACAAGTTGTTCTTAAATGGGAGCTCAACTTTCAGCTAAGATCTTTTTACAGATTGTTTTTTGTTGTGTTGGGTTTTTTTCTGTCAAACTTTGCTTTATAAATGAGACTTTACATTATCATGGCAAGAAATCAGTATTGAACCACGTCTAGGGAGATTCCAAAAAGTCAGCAAAATTCATCATACGGTTGCAGGCTTAGGGGTTTGAATTAATCCTCAAGATTCTAATTACAAAGGTTCTTCAAAAGTCTACCCACCTTTGAGCTGTCCTTACACACTGCACCTAATGCACTTCTCTGAGTTTCCTGTTGCTAGAGTTATGAAGGTATTGCTAATTCAGCAGGCTCATCAAGGATACAGGTGGTTAGCAAGGTTCAACAGTAAATTGCTCACTGCTTGGTATTAAAAAGCTCAGTGCCAATAAGATGAATAACAGTGTAAATTCAGTAAGTTCTGCTGGAGGAAACAATAGTTACAACCTTTTGCTACAGTGTGAAGAAAAATAGACTTATTTAACATTTCATTTGAAAACTGTAATATCATACAATTTTCTTTTTCCAATTCTTATCAACCAAAAATTCCCTACTTTTCCACAGATGCTATTAAAATGCATATATTTTAGGCAAGAAAAATTATTTATAGCAATGACAGCTGTGACATATCATGTGATGTTGAACACAAGATAGACATGAATTCCTGGTACAGGTTTAGAAAGGAAAGACCTTTGCCACTTGGATTATATTTGCAGATATCACAAAAGGAAAAGAAATTAGAAGACAATACGTGTCAAAGAGACTAAGAAAAAAGCTCATTGCTTCTTTGCCAGTGTGAATGTATCTGAATGACTCTCATTTGTAACCATACCCTGTACTGGTTCTTTCTGGAGACTAATAATGATACTAATGGAAGCTTGCAGGCAGCCTATGCTTGACAGTCAATGCTCAGGACAGAAAACTCTTGCAAAAAAAGTCATAGTAGTGAATAATCCAGCCTTTCACATGAGTGTGAAAAGCTTCACAGCATTTGCTGTGCTGTCTGTCTGAAACGTGGTGCTATTTGCATGTTAGCTCTTGGTAAGGGATCTGCTGAAAGAAGCAACAATGTCTTAATGCAAAAAGAAAAGTGACATAGATCCTGCTCTACTACTCCATTTCTCACAGCTCTGTCTCTGCAAGGCTGGACTTCACTGCAGCTGAAAGCCAAGCACAGAAGAATCAGAGGCAGAGTGAAAACAGTCCCTGGGTACACAATGTCCTGCCCAGCAATGTGTCACGGGCAAGGTGCTGCAGTGCTGACATGTCCCATGGAGAAGAAGAGACTCATGCTGAAAATAGAACCACCTTGAGAAAGAGATCAGGCAGCTGTCTCACTCTGCCAGCCCTTAAAATACTACTTCTCCTTCAGGCTCTGTGTTAGCAGAGAGAGAATACTCAGCAACACATCACACTCCAAGAGAAAATAAGTACATAAACAGATTTGCACCCTACAAAAAGGCAAAATCTCACCATGAGTTTTACTTTTAGATTTGCATTGTGAACTAGAGACTCGAGTTTATAACATTCCAGTATGGGAAGAAATTTCACAGCTTGGGAGTGTGATGCCTTCTTCATGACTTTTATCCATGAGTACTGATGTGATCATTAGTAGAAGAAACCTTATGGAACTTATTCAGATGTCAGAATCTAGGAAAAGAGTGATCACTGGCCCCAGATCTTTACATAGTACTCATCCACTCTGTTTTATAACTTGGAAGAAGTAATGAAATGGGAACACTGCTGATTTCTTAAATTTCTAACTATGGTTCTTTCCTAGACATGGCAGCATAAATTTATGCCACTGACTTCTTATCTTGTCCCGTTTGCTGAAACAGTACAATCAAGTAGCAACTTTTAAAATTTGGCTGAGGTGACAGGGTACATCTGACAGAACCTCTGATAACTTCAGAGGGAAAGGACATGGGGAGCTGGAACAGGAACCTGGTGGAACTGACCAACAGTTACAGATGAGAGGCCTAGGTCTTTTGTAGAAGGTTCTTGTCAGTGGTGCCCAGTGGAAGAACAAGGGTAATGGTCACAAACTGGGACACAGGAGATTTAACCTGAATATGAGAAAATACTTTTTTACTCTGGGGGGAAGAGAGCACTAAAACAAGCTGCCCAGGGAGGCTGTGGAATCTCCATCCCTGGAGACATTCAAAACCTGTCTGGATGTGTTCCCTGTGGGATCTGCTCTCAGAGCTCCTGCTCTGGCAGGAGGATTGGACCAGATGATCTCCAGAGGTCCCTTCCAGCTCCTGACATTGTGTGATTCTGTGAAAACCTGGTGTTAAGCTGTGGAGAACGATAGCTTTTCAATGGGCATGGTGGTATTTCATCATTTCCAAGTTTTTGGCAATGCATTACAGTTATATATAACCTGGAGCCTCCAGAAATCAAACACAAAAGTGGACATTACAATCACACTGTATAAGTAAAACCTTTAGGTTATTCACTGTCTGTGAGATCTTTCAAAGACATTTAACTGAAACATCATCTGTTGTTTTTCTTCATCATATCTTATGATTATTTTTAGACCCCAAATTGCCCATCCTGCACTGCAGTTCTGTTAGGCAGGAACTTACAACTTGAGAAGGTTATTTGATTTCCATTCAAGGAAACAACAGGCTTAGGATTCAGTGTAAGACATGAACCACAGAATGCTTTGAATAAATGGCAAGACAAAAGCATACAGCCCTGTTCTATGCAAAGATGATCAGCTTCCATTATGACCAGAGAACCTGGAGTTAAATTTTACAGTTTCCTATTGCTTTACTCTGGATCACACTTCCTATAAAAGTGGGTAGTCCAGGAGTTCTCCACAAATCAACTACTGTTTCATTCTCTTCTGTGAAGATGGTAAAACACAGGTTCTGGTCACTGGCTCTTGACAAAATACTGATCATCTGTTCAGAAAATCAAGTGGCTTCCAGTTGAAGATTAAATACATTAAAATGAGATGTATTACATGTTTTCTTGAGAAATCCATACTTCATATCATAATATACCCTCTCCAAGCTTCCTATACAATTCCTTTATGTCCCAAGCACTTTCAGATCTAAAGCCTCCTATGTAAGTAAAGCAAAAACTCTGTTCTACTTATAGAAATACCTTAGGTTTAGTAGAATTAGCCCAAAAAAATAATCTATATGCTACAGCTGGAATTCATACTCATTTCTTGTTGCGAAAATGAGCTATTTAACACATGGATTCAGAAAATGGACTTAGCTCCTACAGGGTTACTAGAATAATTTGTCTGGGGAATGAGCATGCTAGGATATGACAAGCCTTTAGCTAAAAAACTAAATTACAACAAAATAGGTTATCTCATAATGCTGAATTGCTCACAAAACACGTAAAATATAAGCACCCAAGTTTCATGTTAAATATTAAAGATGTTAAATTTTTGTTTACCACTTGGTGTTAGATTTTTACACTAATCTTGAAGGAAGTTCCTGACAGGATTTACAGCTTGCAAATGCTGTTCTCAGCTATGCTGTTAATATTTATAAAACATGCCAAGAGGTATCTTTGTGCCTGCGGATCCTTAGTGAACAGACTGATAAGGAATGTGTAGCCTCATACTGAAGATCCATGGGTAAAATAAGACCTCACAAGAATCCTGGCATGAGACAAGAAGAAATGCTGGAACACTAATTCTCTCTGGTGCAAAGCTTCTCATTCTAACACTTCTGCTAAGATGTGGCTGGGTACTGGAACCTAGAGATGGTAAGGACACTTTTCACATGAAAAAGTTCTTTTTATTCTGCTGAAAGGCATGTTTTGTGTTGTATTAAGTGGAATATGATAAGTGCTTTCTCTGTTCCTGGCATCACGTATCTAACCTGAGGGATTGTGGTTTAGCCGGGTAAAAAGTGTCATTCAGGGATCTGAGTTACCATTCCAGGTGAGCAGTGCTGAAAAAGATGGAGTAGAAAAGGAGCTGGGACTTGCTTCTAGAAAAATGCCAGTGATGAGCCTAACAAATAAAATATTAACAAACCTGCTAATAGTTAAGATATGTTGTGACAGTTGCTGATTTGGCTGTTGGAAAGACAAAACTCAAGTGAACTAACCTGTGTCCGTTGCTGTTCAGAAGCTCCTCGTACCTCAGGTTAGCTATGAATGGAACAAGGGGGCCTTGTTGTCTTCTAATCCTGTTCCTTTGTGTGGAGACTGATTTCTACAGTGCTTGATACAGTTATTATTTGACCCCAGAGTAAGGAAAAAGGAAGTTACTTTGACTGAGAAGTTTCAACAGTAGATCTTAAGCCCAGGAATGCTTTGCTCTAATGACACCAAGTGGCTGACCACTAAATAAAAGTAGCAGCCTTGCTGACCACTGAATAAAAGTAACAATCTTGCAAGGAAAATTCAAGATGGAAGGCAAAATCAGCTAGAGATTAGAGACAGTTAACATACAGCTCTCTAAGTTTACAGAGAAACAACTCTTGAGAGTGCATGAGATTTCTATGGTTACTCAAATTCCTTCTATCTCCACAGCAAATGTCAGAGAAAGACATGTGAGCTGTAGGTCCCTGGCCAAGGAAGTGACATTCAGGATGCCCTTTACATCAGATGCCAAAGCAGCCAAACAGCTTCAGTTTCAGAACAGGTGAGTGGGGTGGACAGGCTCTGACAGCAATGGAAGGGGAAGGAAAATGCAAAAGGAGTTGGAGAATGACATGACAGGAGAAGTCATGAGGACAGCAAGATAAACTAAAATTATCAGACACTTGATTAAGGGGCTTGTTTCCCTGTTGACCATACACCTGTGAGAGAAGCAGGGAGAGGCTATACTATGGAGATAGATTTGTTCAGATTTTCACACCTAGCTTTTTGCTGCTATAAGTGGATGCTACAATTGTACCCTGAATTTTTATCTGCTTTCTCCTTAAAACAAGAAAGACTTCTGAACATTAAACTACTTAAATACACAAGGCATTCTCAAGTGCAGGAAGAGTTTGCAGTGTTGATAACATGTGAGATTTTCTATTAGTAATTCCCATATTCATTATTCACATCGAGACAAGAGGATTCTCAAAACTTGCTTTCAGTTTGGAGAATAAAAAAACACCTCTCACTGGAGAGCAGGATATTTTGGTGTTCCTCCAAAATTAGCCTATTGTAGTATTAGCCTAATCAGCTACATGTGCAGTGACCACTCCACCTGGCCACTGCCATGCCAGGCAGAACAGATCAGTCTCTTCAGCTCTCTGACAAATCCTTCCAGTTGGCCATATCCTGTGGAAGCAGATTCACTTGTAGACCCTCAGGGCAGAGCCATCCTCATGACCCCACCGTGCTGTCTGACCCACGTGTTAGCTGAGCATGGACTTCACCTCTTTGGGCTCCAATTCCAAAACCTCCATCTGCACTGAACTGCCTTTCTCCCAGCAGTATCATGCTGATGTTGGGGCTGTGCTGCTGGCAGGGTGGGACCAAGGGGATCTATTCTGTGGGAGGTGTAAGAGCCATGACATGAGACCTGGACAGCAAAGCTCAGGTGCCTGGTGATTTCCTCCTTGTCTGGGGTGTTTGAGAAGCTCGCAGTGACAACTGCTGACTATTGACAAAGACTTTCTGACTGGAAATATTTGCAATCATTTGTGCTACTATTACTGGTATTCCAACACTGCTTTTGTGCTCCATAGACCCCTTGCCAATCCCCTGCCACCCATATGTGATAGAAGCTCTATTTGAGCTCATTAACTGCATCTTTAAGCTTTCCTCTGAGAGGTCTTTCTTCGTGGCCATTGTGACCCAACATATTTTTCAGGACATTTGCACTAGGACTGATCAGATGACAGACAACTCTAAAAATAGTACATCACTGCAAAGCAACCTCTGACCTGAACACATATCAGATAATCACAAGTCAAGAAAAAACAAATTTAGTTTCTCACTGGTGTTCTACACATGTCCTAGTAAGGTAGTGAATCCTCAACAAAGCTACACTGTTATTCAAATGCAGGACAATATGTTGGACTAGAATAATCTACCTAAAGAGGGCTTCAGGAAGAGCACAACTTCACTAATATAGTAAGTTCCAAAATAAAGGTACTGTTTTTCTTATTCAAATAATTGCCAAACCAACTCATTGAAATGTTTCCTACTACAGAAACTTTCCAGGTCTGCAAGAATAACATCCAAACACCAACACAGACCAAAAAAATTGCCTATAAATATTCAAAAATATTCAAAAAGTCTTTTTTTTTCCTCCAATGTTAATTTGAGATATTTTACAAGCCCCACTTCCTTTATTTCTTAGTTCAACAGCCATAAACAATGCATGTGTCTACCTCATCTCATCTTCCTAAAAGTGCTTTGTTCTTTGTTCCTCTTCATGAAATTTCCTTCTGAAAACCTGAAACAACTTCTGCAATTTCCCAGAGCTACTTTTAATTCTGCTCAGGTTTTGCCTTGCCAAAGTGCTTGGAGGCCAAGGCTTGACTCTCCCACAAGCTCTAAGGCCATTGACAAAGTCTGCAATGTAGCAGCCATATGAGGTACCCAGAGCAGAAAGTCATGCTAACCACAGTGTGGTTAAAATAGCAGCTCATGGGGCAGGTACATGGTGCAGTTCCCAAGTGTGGCACTGAATATGGCTTTAAAATTTAACAGGAATCCCAGGACAGGTTCCCCAAGAGCAAGGTTCTGCACCTGAGTAGGCTGGGTGGAGAATGGATCAAAAAAAGCCCAGAGGAGAAGGACTTGGTGGTGTTGGTTGATGAGAAGCTCATCACGAGCCAGCAATGTGTGCTGGAGCCCAGAAACCAACCATGCCCTAGGCTGCATCAAAAGAAGTGTGGCCAGCAGGTCAAGGGTGGGGATTCTCCCACTTCAGTCAGCTCTCATGAGACCCCACCTGGAGCTCTGTGGCCAGTTCTGGAGCCCCCAACATAAGAAGGACATGGAGCTCATTGAGGGAATCCAGAGGAGGCCACAAAGATGATTGGAAGGCTGGAGCAGCTCTGCTCTGGAGCCAGGCTGGGAGAGCTGGAGTGTTCAGCCTGGAGAAGAGAAGGCTCCAGGGAGACCTCAGAGCACCTTCCAGTGCCTGAAGGGGCTCCAGGAAAGCTGGGGAGGGGCTTGGGACAAGGGCAGGGAGGGAGAGGACAAGGGGGAATGGATTTAAACTGGAAGAGGGGAGCTTTAGAGATTAGGAAGAAATTCTTTTCTGTGAGGGTGGTCAGACACTGGAACAGCTTGCCCAGGGAAGTTATGGAAGCCCCATCCCTGGAAGTGTTTAAAGCCAGGTTGGATGGAGCTCTGGGCAACCTGGTCTAGTGCGTGGGCTGGGAGGTTTATGCTCTTCCCAGGGAGAGCACCCCAGGGCCTGCTTCTGGTTTTTAACATTTCAGCTGAGGAAGGAGCTGTGCGAGTCTCTCTGGAGCAAGAATAGCACCTGCCATCTCAGGACACAGCACAGCTGTCCAGCTCCTACGTGGCAGCACCTTGTGCTGAGATATAGAAGGCAACCGACCCGCCCAGGAATGTCTTGGGGCGCCATGAGTGGAGCGTGTCAGCCACACAAACAGGCATGACCCCAGGCAGGAGTCCTGCGAGACCAGGGCTATTTTGAGCCTTTGAGACTGAGGAGGAAGGGAGGCAAGTGACAGGCTGATCCTCTGGGCATGGGCAACATCCAGGCTACTTCTTCAGAGACTTCCCTGTCCTTTTCCCCCAGTGCCTTTGGTGACAGTTCTTTTGTACAAGTCATCAAAGAAGCCACCTCCAGGTGTCACACTTACCAGTGTAGCCAGAAGCTGTCAGCCTGCTCACTCCTCTTCATGCCTGCCTTCTTCTCCCTTCCCTGTGCCTGGCTTTGCTGGCTGCAGGACTTCATTGCCATGACACATCCTCAGGGTGCTGCGGTGGAGACAGTGGGAGGTAAAGGATGGTGCAGGGTCTGTAAAGCAGGATTGCACAGAGACTCAGAAGTTGATGCTTGCACCAGCCATTACAGCAAACTGGGACACTCACAATATCTTGTGTGTCATCTAGACTCTACCCAGCCCCACTGGAAGCTTTAGAGAAGCCTGAAGGTGAGACTAGAGATTCTCAAGCCACCCAAGAGGAGCATTCAGGTCACTGGTGGGTTTGGGCAAGCAAGTGTCCCCACAAGAGAACCTGGCTGTAGTGGCAGACCAATGCATGCTGTCAGGCATGGAGAAAGACTGCAGGGGATCAGGAGGGATGGACAAGGTTGAGAGTCTGCTAGGGAGCCATTGGGAAAAAGTGCTCAATGGCCTGAGAAAGGAGAACTAGTCTGGCATCTTCGCAAGGTCTTGGGTGGCTTTCGTAAGACCCTTGGTGATTGCAAATTGCTCCTAAAGAGCCTTCTCCCACTGCTCTCTTCAGGCAGCACTGACAGAGGTTCTGTTCACCAGTGCTCACTAGTGACACTGGAAGCAGGAGGACCCTGTTGTGAGGGCTGCTGCTCTGGTGAGGCTGCACTTGGGAGCCAGGCAAGGTGAGAGCCCTTTGGAAATCGCTGCCATAGGAGCAGAGCTGGGGAGCTGTTGGCTGCAACTCCCCAGCAGTGTGAGCATCTTTGGAGACCAAGCCTCAGGCTTTGACTTTTACAAGCTTAGACCAAGCAGTGTCAGTCCTCACCACTTCCCATCACCTTCAGGGGCCTGGCTGCTGCCATGGAACTGCCACCAGCTGCTGTCAGACACTTCTGCAGTGCCACCTCCCTGCTGGGACAGTGTTCACCAGTCAGCAGGTGGCACTGGTTCAGCACCATGAACATGACCCTCCGGAGCAGGCAGCTCTGCTCACGGAAAAGGCAACTCAATCACTTGTATTAGGAGCAGTTCGTTTTGGGTCACAGTCCTAAACATCACTATTTAAAACTGCGTTTTTATGTTTTTTAAATTACTTTTGTTTAACACTCCTTTTAGAAAATATATCACATTTAATTGAGTTACCTTTATCACACCATTAATTTTCCTGCCACAAAGGGTGTGACTCACGCACTTGAACTCCCCTATCATACACACAGTTTCCTTGCAAAAAAATGAGTGCACCCTGAGCAGAGCTGCTGCTCCCCGAGGGTCAGCTCAGGGTGCTGAGTGAGCACCACCACCTGCTGGTCGGTGACCAGTTGTGCCAGCAGCGAGTCTGCAGTGTGGAAGAGATCAGAGGCAAGGTGGCAGCAGCCAGATGGCAGCAGACAGTTGTTTTTTCCCCGGGTAAAATCCTTTTCTGCACCACCTGCATCCCTTCAGCCCCTGCAGGGCTCAGTGCCCCATGGAGGAACTACCTCTGCACTTGCTAGCGCACAGAGCTGGAAAGCTGGGGACTGCCACAAGTTTCAACATCAACCCATGTCCTGGCCTCTGCTCCTGAGCCTGCTGCTTGTTTCTTTTCAGTGCCAGCTGCACCTCACTCCCCAGTTGCTGCCCATGTGTTGCTCTTTGCCTCCACATCCTTCTGCATCAAGGGACCCTGCAGCCTGCACTCAGCTGGAGGAACAGGTAGGGAGCTCTGATATTGCTGAAAGGATTTCCAAATTAACCTCATAGCCCTCAGGCCCCACTAACCTGCACTTGATTCACTGCACACACAGCCCTTCACTCTTGGGGGTTTCTGCAAAAATCCTCCAATGCTGGGTGGTCTCCCTGAAACTAAGAGACAGAAGTTACTTGAAACAGGGACCTGGTAAAACATCACCTTAGGCAGACATCAGTGGGCTTGTGTCCAACATACCTTGGCACTGTCCATGTGTCTTCCACCCAAAGTAGAGGCAAGGCTTGATGATTGTGTCAGAATAATCCAGCTGAGATGGCTGACAGAGCACAGGAGACTTCACAGCTGTATGTGCCCACTGTGCCTCTGCTCTTCAGGTCAGGGTCTGAAGGAAGGAAAAGGTGTTTAAGAATTTCCCCCTTCCCTTCTTCCCTTCATCCCAAAAATACTGGCTCTGTTTAACCTGTAGAGAGGCCAAGTGAGGTACAGGTATGTGAGGGAGGAATGGAGGGCTGCACCCATCAGTTTTCTTCTTTCCTCTTGCCCAAGGAGATGCCAGGTGCAGCCTGTGGTGTGAGAGGGGACAAGGCTGACCTTGGAGATGACGTGTTGAGGAGGTGTGTTGGTGCCACACAGCGTGCAAGAAATGGGCCCCAAGGGGCTGTCCTTCCTGCACATGGCCCCAGGCAGCATTTTGTCCACTGCAGAGAAACTAGGAGCAGGTGGTGGCAGCAGCTGAGGGAATCTAGGGTAAGAGAGATGGCACAATTCAGAGGCACTGACAAGGTGTCATCAGAGTGCTCTGTGCACCAAAAATCCTCCCTGCCAAGGAACTCTTGGTTGGTCCTTCATGGTGCAGTGTACTGTGACTTCTGATAACTTACACAGAGACTGATGTTTAGGGTTTGTGACTGCCAGGATCACAAACAAGGAGGGAGAGGAAAAAGAAAGGGATCACCCCCTCTTGCCTCTGACATGAGAAGTCAGCTGTGCTGGAAGGCAATGGGAGAAGCATGAAGAATATGGGAGGGCAGGAACAGGGCAAGGAGCTGCTGGAGACAGAAGACAGCACAGCCTGGACTCTCAGTAGTCTTCTCCACTGGAGTGGCCAGCCTCTAAGTTGGCAGGGCCTCAATCCAGAGGTTGCTTCTCCCTTCCCCCAGCCAGGAAAAGCAAGAAAACCTGTGCTGCAATGCTACACCCCAGGCTTGGTCAGAAACAAACCCAAAGAAGGCACTGTTCATAGCCTGTATGCACAGGAATCTACAGTCTTTATTCTCTAGACATGGGGGTGGGTACAGAGACTCATTGCAGAAGAAAAGCGACCAAGAGGTTCACATTTTGTGCATCCTCAGGTCACTTTGTTGCCTCATGACACCCTCACTCTTCCTCTTCTATCTTCTTGCCATGAAACTCCCTGCTCTTGGCCCGGAGCTTGTTGACCTGTGACTCTGCAATGTCAGCCCGCTCCTCGGCTTCCTCCAGCTCGTGCTGGATCTTGCGGAACTTGGAGAGGTTGACGTTGGACAATTCCTCCTGTGCAGGGAGAGGGAGTTGGTGGGGAGGAGCCCTGGGCTGGGGTTCCACTCCTCCCTCACCCTGGTCTTGCAGGACCGTGGCACTTCCCATGTGAAAGGACAGACCTCCATCTCCCACCCACCACTGATGACCCAGAAGCCTCACACAGACCTCATCTTCCCTTGTTTGGAATGTCACATCTAAACCCACTGAAGGAACTTTTGAATGGTTATTGCAGTTCTGTTCTCTGGAATGTGCAAAGGAGAATGGACAGCACAGCTTTCTCTAGTTTTAACTGTCAAGAAAAAGCTGTTTGGGCTGCAGTTTGCTATTGTTTACACTGAAAGGTTAGGGCTAAGAAAGAGAAGCATTACTAAGAAAGAGCCTGGATACTCCCCAAAGGTTAGTAGCCTTAGGAAGTACCTGCCTCCTCCTGCCACTCTCCACTAGGCAAGTATAGCTTCTCCTTCCAATGTGTCTGCCATGACTTCCATGTCTTCCACAACCATACAACATCCCTCACAATCCACCCTTTTCAAACTACTCTCTGTAGTCAAGTATCTCATCATTTTCTCTTACGAAGAACATTGCTTTGCAGAAGATATTGAAGCTTATTTCCAGTCCAGGAGATAAGACACACCTATCTGTGTCCTGTTCTGGCTCAGTGTTCTAGGTCTGCACTTTCTGATACGAAATGAAGGACTTAGAGGGCATGAGTCAGTTAGAACCCAACCATGTCCCTCTCACAAATTTTATTCATCAAAGGGCAACAAAACCTCTCTACACTGGCCTATGCAGAGAGGAACTTCACTGAAAAGATTATCAGCTGAGAGACTCATTGTGAGATATGTCCCTCAGTCTGCCCTCCTTCAAAAAAGGTTTGCAGGACATCTCTTAGTTTAAACCTGACAGGAGCACAACCAAAAGAAAACTATGTCAACCATGCTCTAAGGATGCTTTTCCTAGAGTTATCTTTCTCACGGGTAACCACCTTACAAGGAGGAGCTTCCTGTTACATTCTCAGATAACTGACCTTTCTTTCCATGCACTTGAAAACAGCTTCGATGCTTTCAAAAAAAAAAAAGTTATTTCCCATATCATTTGTGTTACTCCTCAAAGTTTTGTTTGTTACCAACACATGCAATACTTACAGCCTCCTCAGCTTGTCTCTTGTAGGATTTCACCTTCATTTGCAGCTTGTCCACCAGGTCCTGCAGCCGCAGAATGTTCTTCCGGTCTTCCTCAGACTAGAGCGGTTGGCAAAGAGGGAAGAAAAGTAGAGGCTGGTTCTGCACCATGTGAGGTTAACTGCTGCCCTTGGGGATGGTGGCTGCACAACCTGACTTGCTGTCAGAACACTCTGCCAGCCCAAGGAGGCCTCCTGCCTTACCTGGTAGGTCAGCTCCTTCACCCTCCTCTCGTACTTGCGCACACCCTTCACGGCTTCAGCGCTGCGCTTCTGCTCAGCATCAACCTCCCCTTCCAGCTCCCGCACCTGCAATGAGAAGCCCATCTTTGGAGCTTCCCTGCTGGCTGCTGACTCACATCTTCACTCACACACAAATCCAAGCCCTACACACCCTGGCCTCCAGCTTCTGGATTTGCTTCTTGCCCCCCTTCAGGGCCAGCTGCTCAGCCTCATCCAGACGGTGCTGCAGGTCCTTCACTGTCTGGTCCAGGTTCTTCTTCATCCTCTCCAGGTGGGCACTGGTGTCCTGCTCCTTCTTCAGCTCTTCTGCCATCATGGCTGCCTGGTGAGGCAAAAAGCACAAGCCATTTTGGGAATGGAGACTTTTCAGAAGAAGGCACTCCTATAAAGCATTGAAAGACCCCCCCAGCTCACATCAGTGATGGCCTTCTTGGCCTTCTCTTCAGCATTACGGGCTTCCTGGATCGTATCCTCCATTTCACCCTGAATTTGGGCAATGTCTGTTTCCAGCTTCTTCTTGGTGTTGATCAAGCTGGTGTTCTGCACAAGAAGAGATTCCAAGAGTTGTCTTCTGAGGCCTGCAATACCAAACCTACAGTCTGAGCCCTTACTCTTCAAGCTTGCAATTCAAAATCTGCAGCTCTTTTTTCAAAGGTTGTTTACAAAATGTGAGTGGTGAGCTCAGGAGATGGGTGCTCAGCAGGCCTTTCCATGTGGACAGCAGTAAAAAGGCCATTCCAGTGCTCTCCAACCTCTGGCATTTAGCAGCACTCTGTGTTTCTTAAGGGTCTACACAACTGCTTTTGGCACCACACCCTGACCTGGGTGTGGAGGAGCTGCACACGTTCCGTGGCATCCAGAAGCTCCTGCTCAGCCAACTTCCTCGTCCTCTCTGTCTGCTCCAGGGCTGCCCGAAGCTCCTCAACTTCAGTTTGAAGCAGGTTTGCTCTGCGCTCCACCATGGCCACCTGCTCCTTCAGGTCCTCCTGAGTCCTCAGAGCATCATCCAGGTGTATCTGGGTATCCTGGAAAAGAGGCAAGAGCAATTGCAGTGTGACTGTGTGTGCTTGGGTGCCAAAACTGTCAGGGGTGGCATTTGTCTGTCTGTAGCTTTGCTGAACAGACCTTGAGCACTCCCTGTGTGTTCCTCAGGTTCTTTTGTGCCTCTGCAGCCTGGCGGTTGGCGTGGCTGAGCTGGATCTCCATTTCATTCAGGTCTCCTTCCATCTTCTTCTTCAGCCTCAGGGCTTCATTCCTGCTCCTGATCTCAGCATCCAGGCTGCTCTGCAAGGACTCCACAATTCGCAGGTGGTTTCTCTTCATCTGGTCAATCTCCTCATCTTTCTCTGCTATCTTCCTGTCAATCTCTGACTTCACTTGGTTGAGCTCAAGCTGGAGGCGCAGGATCTTCCCCTCCTCATGTTCCAGGGAGGCCTGCACAAGTGGACACAAACATTGGCAACACCAATAATGCTACTGCTTCCTTTCTAGGTAGTGACTGAATATTTCAGGTCATCTCAGCTGGCCGTGCTGCCCAGCAAGAACAGAGAGGGGCCAAGCAGCTTCTAGCCACATTTCCCCGTTACTTCTGTTCTGAGTGCAGACACCACTGATTATGGGCACGTACCTCAGCTTCCTCCAGAGCAGCCTGGATTTCAGACTTCTCCTGCTCAATCTGCTTCTTGACTTTCTCCAGCTCATGAATCGCCTTTCCTCCCTCGGCAATCTGCTCCGTCAGGTCGGAAATCTCCTCTGTGGGAACCAAGACCAAGGGCCTGGTCAGGCACAGAGCCAGATGGGAAGGGCCCTGCCCCACCAGGGTGACAGGCATCTCTGCAGAGCTGCAGGCACAGACCCGTGTGCAGCAGTGGGGAGAGCTGGAGAGTCAGAAAGCCCTGCCAGCAGCAGAGGGCCAGGGACTTACGCTGCAAGTTCTTGTTCTCGCGCTTGAGCGTCTCCAGGTGGTCCAAGGACTCCTCATAGGCATTCTTCATCTTGAACAGCTCAGTGCTGAGAGAGCGAGACTCCTTCTGGGAGGCTTCCAGCTCAGCCTGCGTCTCCTCATACTTCTGCTTCCACTCTGCCAGGATCTGGAGAGAAATGGGGCCTGAGTGTGCATGTGGCAGCCAGGAGGGGATGCCCTGCTCCCCAGCCCCACGCCTGCAGCCCAACACACCTTGTCAAAGTTCCTCTGCTTCTTATCCAGAGCTGCACAGGCAGCGTTTGAGCGCTCCACGTCAATCATCAAGTCCTCCACTTCATTCTGCAGCCTCTGCTTGGTCTTTTCCAGGGAAGCACATTTGGCATTGACGGCTTCAACGTGTTCCTCTGCATCCTGCAGCCGCTGTGCCAGCTTCTTCCTGGGAGGAGATAAGCACAGCTCCAGAGAAGCGAGGCAAGTGTGGCTTGTCAAGGAGGGGGCACTTGGCCACTTCAGGGCCTTTGAGCCTAGCACCTGTCAGGTGTTTTTTCTGTCCCAAGGCTGCAAGCAGCCTAAAGGGTCCTAGCACCTCCTGAGTATTTGGCCTCTCTTAGCTTTTCTAGCCCTAAAGACAATGTTTGTCCTTCCAATCTACACTTTTCCTCTCGCTCCCTCTCTCTCATCTATCACAAAGACAGTCTAATCCTTGTCCTGTCCCACTCTCTGAGCCTCCAACTTCCAGTTTCCCTAAACATCCTCAGTCTTCCCCAGCCACTTGACATCCTACTCCCCACGTACTTGGCCTCCTCCAGCTCCTCGGTGCGCTGAATGGCGTCCGTCTCGTATTTGGTTCTCCACTGGGCCACTTCGCTGTTGGCCTTGGACAGGGCACGCTGCAGCTCCCCCTTGGCTTCCTGCTCCTCCTCATATTGTTCCCGGAGCAAGTCACAGTCGTGGCGAGCAGACTGCAAGGCGTGGGCCAGGGCGTTCTTGGCCTGGGTAGAGAGTGGGATTGATATCATTAATTGCCTGTGAGAAAGTAGAATGTTAACTTAGGCAAAGTTGTTGAAAAGGCTTTGAATTTCACATTTAATGTCAGCCCAAGGAAAAAAGGTATATTGATTCCAAATAGGTTTTAATTACTTCATTCATAGGTGTCTAGTATCTTACCTTGATGTATTAACTATAAATGACAACTATGAAGCTCTTGTTGAATCCTTTTAAATATCTTCTAAAATTTCAGCTTCCATTACAGAAAAGCACAATTAAGAAGTGCAGTTTTTTAGATACATCTCAACCTTAAACCTAAAGATGTCTTTCCCTATCTCAGTTTCAGGTTGGAAGCAATGCCCTCCTCAACTTTTCTTCCCACCCTAGAGAGGGAGGTGGCAAAAGTGTCCATGTAGTTTGAAACCTCCCAAATTAAAATAACATGGCTTATATATTCTGATTTTATGTGAGTAGGAAATATCCTGAAAAAAAATGGAATCTGAATCCCAAGTCAAAGCCCCTCCAGGAAGTAACTTTACCTTTATTTCTTCTTCTAAATGTCTCTTTAGTTCCTCAATCTGTTGAGTAAATGCCTGTTTGCCTCTGGATAGCTGAGATATCAAAGCATCTTTTTCATCCACCTGGCGTGAATATTCACCTTGAGAAATTTTATAGATACGCTGTCATTTAAAAGGCAATGCTAAACCCTTGTGCCTTTAAAGCACTGTGTGTCCCCTTACAGAGTATTCGACCACTTTGAGTCAAATATCACTACTTTTCTTGTCAATGTTGGTTACAGACTCTCCCATTGTGGAGGGCTGTGGGGGCTGTTACCTGCTTCTGTCTGCAGACGAGCTCTTTGAGCATTGAGGTCATTGATCATGCGCTGATGCTCCTCTTCCTTTGTCTTAATCTCACTCAGCTGGTCTTCCAGAGTGCGACACATCTTCTCCAGGTTTGCCTAGAAAGCAAATGCATGCATGGAAGGAACACTATCAAATTATATCATGACTAAATACAAAAGGCCTGTGTCTGATAGCACAGCCTAATCAAAAGGTTCAAAATCAGGTATCAGGTCACACGTGGCAGGGTGGTAACCTGACAGAAACTCTGTACCTTGGCCTTGGAGACAGACTCCATGTTACTGGCCAGGTCGTCAATCTCCATCTTCAGCTCGCTCTTCTCCTTCTCCAGCTTCTGCTTCACCCGTTGCAGGTTGTCGATCTGCTCCCCCAGCTCAGCTGTGCTGTCCGCGTGCTTCTTGCGCAGGGCGGCAGCCGTGGCTTCGTGCTGCAGCGTGGCCTCCTCCAGGTCACGGCGCATCTTCTGAAACTCTGCCTCGCGCTTCTTGTTCATCTCGATCTGAGCTGCAGTAGCTCCTCCTGCTTCTTCCAGGCGCTCGCTGATCTCCTCGAGCTCCCTGGAGAGGTCAGCCCGATGCTTCTCTGCTTTGGCCCGAGAGGTTCGCTCGGCCTCAATTTCCTCCTCCAGTTCCTCAATACGAGCCTGGGGAACAGCAGCAACAACCCTTCACGCCCAGGCCCTCCTCCCACCTGACCCGACACTGGAGAGAGGGAGCAGAAGGAACAGACACTTGCCTGCAGCTCCTTGATCTTCTTCTGTAACTGCATGCCCAGGGCTTGCTCATCTTCGATTTTGCTCTGGATCTGGCTGATTTCAAAGTCTTTCCTTGGGGCAAAGCAAACCGTCTTAGTGCCGCAACAAAACCCCCCAAGGTCAAAACCAGCCCGGCCCTCAGGGCCCCACAGCCACACTTACTTCTTCAGTTTCTCATCCAGCTGCTGCCTATCGTTTTCCAAATCCATGATGCTGTCATTGGCCAGCTTCAGGTCTCCTTCAAGTTTCCTCTTAGCTCTCTCTAGGTCCACACGCAGTTTCTTCTCCTGCTCCAGGGACCCTTCCAGCTACAACAAACAAGACCTTCAGTGCTCTGCCAGCCAGGTCTCACTCCACACCTGTGCTGTTCTTGCTGTGTGTCTGTGTGCTTACATCGTCCACTTGCTGCTCCAGCTTGGCCTTAGCTTTGGTCAGAGTGTTGACTTTGTCCTCTTCTGCCTGCAGGTCATCCAGTGTCTGCTGATGGGCCTCTTGGAGGGCTTTCTTCTCTTTTGTCAGCTTGGCAATGGTCTCGTCCAGGGCTGCCATCTCCTCTGTGAGGTTTTTCACCTTTGAGAAAAAGGGAGCAATTGCAGATAAATATGTTGTTTAAAACTTTATACCATACAACAAGAGAGATGTCTTTTCTGGAGTGAGCGTGACATCTTCTGCCTCAGACCTTATTTTCAGTGGCATGCTTTTCCTTCTCAACCTTGGCCAGTGTTAGCTCAAGGTCATCAATATCTTTCTTCAACTCTGAACATTCATCCTCTAGTTTCCTCTTCTTGGCTGTCAGCTCAGCATTAATTTCCTCCTCATCCTCAGCCCTTTCCGTCACTTCTTTAACTTTGGCTTCCAGCTGGATTTTGGTTTTGATGAGCTGGTCACACCTTTCCTCAGCATCAGCCAAGCTGTCTGCTTCCTGGTGGAAAGATACAGATTTTCCTGATTTGTTTTTTGAACTTTTCTGTATAAGTGTGTGTTAAAATGCTTTAATTTTACTATCATAGAACATTGCTTGAAGGGGAACTATTACAGCAAATCAAGATTAGAGATTCAACAAGTACGATGTTCAAAAAACCCAAAACCTTCTGCTCCATTATACATTTTGTATATGATCTTGCTTTATACCAGTTAAGTCTAAAGCATTCACAGTTCTTTTGTGTAATTAACAACTGACAAAAGAAGAAGCACACACACATCCAAAGATGTCATGACTTTTTCTTGGAAACAAGAACTCTGTCTATATATTTGAAGACGAAGGAGAAATTTGAATCTGTATTTCCCAAGTACTGAGTGATTAACCACTAGTTATTAAGCAAAAGGCAAATGGCTTTTCCTGCACCTGACTTGCCTTTATGCTCCAAAATTAATTAATTGTTGCACATCCTGGTGAGATAGAAATGAGCCCTGCAGGATTCACTGGCTCAGAGCAAGTTGGGGGTTTGAGCAGAACTTTGCTCTGAGTATTTTATGTTGGCCAGTTCTGTCTGCCACATTCCTCCCAAGGCAAGCACATGGGCTCCCACTTGGAGCCCCCTTCTTCTTTGCATTAACTATTCTGCTGCCAGACATTTGTTTCCTAAACTTCACATAGAGATGATGGATAATTCACCACATACCTGACATTTGGATTCTAGTCTGACCCTCTACTTAGTAAAGACACTCTGAAGCCTCCTTTTCTGGTGATACACTCACCGCCTGCACTTGGAGCTGCAGATCGTTTTTCTCCTGCAGCAGGACCACCATTTTCTCCTCCAGCTCCTTCCTCTTGGCCTCAGACTTTGCAAGCTCCTCCTTGGTTTTCTCAAACTCTTGTTTCATGTTGGCCATCTCCTTCTCAGACTCTGCACTCTTCAGCAAGGGCTTGATCTTGAAGAACAGCTTCATCCAGGGCCAGTGCTTGACATTTGTAAATGCACGAATGTTGTACTGGATGCAGAAGATGGACTCCCTGAAGCAGAAAATATACATCAAATATTTTCAGTATAACCAGTGCCAACACTTTCCTCCAAGTACAGTGACTTTAACAGAAGATGAGGAATGTCTACCTCCTCTCCACCATTCTCTGGTACTCCACTCTCATCAGGAAGCCTCTGCACCTGGCTTGTGTGCGGGTGATGAGCTGTGCCAGCTTCTCATCCCTCATCTCCTCCAGGAGCCCCAGCAGCCCAGCTTTGAAGAACACCTGGAGAGAGGGAGTGTTGCAGCAGGTCACTGACAGGCAGAGCAAAGCACAGGCACAGGGTGAGTGAGTCAAGGAGGGTTTGTACCTTGGTGTGTCCAAATTTGTACTGGGTGTGATCCACATCAATTGACCCAAGAAGCTTCTCAGAAGCCTTCTTGCTATCAATGAATTGTCCCTCTGGGATGGCACTGGCATTAAGCACCTTGTATCTGTGAAAAGAGACAGGACCATAAGGCTGGTTTTTCCCAACCAACACACACTAGCTGCTGAACCCTAACAGCTCCACAGAGCTGACAATGGAGTCCAGCCTGAATGAGCCTCTGCAGATGAACCAACATTGCTCTAATGATGCTGAGAAGAGCAGAGCTCTCACCTCTGCTTGAAGTCAGCGTAGAGAACCCTGCTGGGGAATCCTTTCCTGCAAATTCTGATCCCTTCCAGCACTCCGTTGCACCGCAGCTGGTGCAGCACCAGCTCGTGCTCCATGGCACCTGGCAGTTGAGAGCAGACATGAACACCACAATTCCCAGTGCCTGGGAATGGCTGTATCAGAGCAAGTCCTCTTTCTGCTTGAGCATCTTACCAGGTGTTTTTGTTTCATTTGGGATGATGCAACGGACAAAGTGGGGGTGAGTGCTCCGTAGATTGGTCATCAGCTTGTTTAAGTTCTCCTAGAGGGATCAGTTAGCAATGTGAGCTTCCTATGTCCAGTGTTTGATGCATCAAGCCATAGTAATGACTTTACAACTTCTCAAAATTAGCTGGGTCTCCGTGCATTTAGGCAAAGCCTAAAGCAAGTATTTCTTCTGTTTGAAGATACTGGACATAATTCCAGTGGAAAATAATATACAATTTCACACTTTCATACAAATAGCTAACTTACAGGTTTTTCATATTTGACCTTCTAAAGTCAATCTACTTAAGTTAAAAAAGTGAGGGGGTTTTTTTCAAATCATATAAATATCCCATTGCAGAATGCTTATAAGATGACTCTGAATAAAAATATAAAAATCAGAGTGGTCAGGGTTGGAAGGGACCTCTGAAGATCATGTAGTCCAACCCCCCTACTAGAGGAAGTTCAACTACAGTAGCTCACACAGGAACATGTCCAGATGGCTTTTGAATGTCTCCAGAGAAGGAGACTCCATATTCACTCTGGGCAGCCTGTTCCAGTGCTCTGTTACCCTCACAGTAAATTTCCTTATGTTTAGCTTGAACCTCCTGTGCTCTAGTTTGTGCCCATTCCTCCTTGTCACATCATTGGACACTGCATTGAAACTGATAATGGAAAACCTTATGTGGAATTTCCAAAGAATGTATCCCCATTAAAATAATGCAAAATAGCCCTTTCAAATTTAATATTAACTAGCCCCCTTTCATTGGATTAAAATAGATAATCAATGCATTCCTGTACCCGGAAGAGAGCTGAGACAGTCTGGAAAGAAGAACCCTTCTTCTTGCCACCCTTTTTGCCACCACCAGATTCTGTAAATGGAAGAAAATAAAAGAGTATTAAAATAAGGATGTTGCCTATTGGAGACTACAGAACACAGAACAGCTTTAAATGTTTGGGGGTTGCTTCTTTAGTTCTGTATCATGGTCCCACACCAAAAATGCAATTTTCACTGAGCTGACCTGCATCTGCTCCACCATAGTTGGCAAAGAGTAAGGCCAGGGTCTTCACAGATGATTTCTGGTACAACCCAATGACAGTTTCATTCAGAGGGTCCTTGTTCTTCTCCAGCCAGCCAGAGATGTTGTAGTCCACTGTGCCAGCATAGTGCACCAGAGAGAAGTGGGCCTCAGCCTTGCCTTTGGCAGGCTTGGGCTTCTGGAAGTTGTTGGACTTGCCCAGGTGCTGGTCATAGAGCTTGTTCTTGAAAGAGGTGTCAGTTGCCTTGGGGAACATGCACTCCTCTTCCAGGATGGAGAAGATGCCCATGGGCTGGAAGGCATGACAACAGACAAGAAGGAGAAACAGATTAGAAAGAAGACGTTCCTTGGTTGGAAAGCTGCTGGAGTCAGAAGAAAAGAACTGTTCCCATGCATTTCATGACAATAATTAACTAAGGCTCAGCTGTGATACTGTTTCACTTGAACTTATGTAAACACCTTTGCCTATGAAAAAATTATTACATCAGAAAATACTGTCCTCTTCATAAAACTTCTTTACTGATGAGGACTTACAGAACGTGACAGTCTTTTATAACTTCTTTTAAAAATCTGGAAATGAATACTCTCACCAGAAGTCCTGATATCTAAGTGTGATCTCCAAAAACACTTCCTCAGGGTATACACATTAAAAAACCAGAATATTCTCACATGCTTCTTCAGTATGTCTGTTGGCAAGTATGGAAAATCCAACATATAATGCCCTTCAACACAAAGAATACCTTCTCAATGAGCTCAATGCAGGCAGCCAGGTCCATCCCGAAGTCAATGAATGTCCATTCAATTCCCTCCTTCTTGTACTCCTCCTGCTCCAGCACGAACATGTGGTGGTTGAAGAACTGTTGCAGTTTCTCATTGGTGAAGTTGATGCACAGCTGCTCAAAGCTGTTGAACTGCCAGACATGAAAGGATGTGACATTATCAAGATTCAGCAATAACAGCAAGGTGCTTTCTTGTGCAATCCTATTTTCATCATGGGTGATATTTTAAATACAAGACCTCTTCCTGTGTAGTTTTGCTATGCTATCTCTGTAGGACTGGCTTTGCCTTCAGACAGGTTTCAAATTCAGTGTAATTAGGAGATTAGTTCTGGTTTTTGTTTATTTGGTTTTGGTGGGGTTTTTTTACAGGATTAAAATCCCTGCAAGTGTTCAAAGATACAACTTCTATAAAACACATCGCAAAATTCCCTTCATTCTCAATTGACCTTTTATGAAAATGCTAGGAAAACTGTGCTCCTTACATCAAAGATCTCAAAGCCAGCAATGTCCAGGACACCAATGAAGTACTGTCTGGGCTGCTTGGTATCCAGCTGTTGGTTGATACGAACAACCATCCACAGGAACATCTTCTCATAGACAGCCTTTGCCAGAGCACCCACTGCATTGTTCACCTACAGCAAGGAGAAAGATTTGGAAATTACTATACACGGCAGAGGACAATCAACAGGAACCATCAAAGCACGTTCCAGGTTACCACTTTTTTTCCTACCTGCTGCACAGTTTGCCCCTTGGTCACATATTCATTCCCAACCTTGACTCGGGGGTAGCAGAGAGCCTTGAGCAGGTCTGCTGAGTTCAGACCCATTAGGTAGGCAGTCTTGTCAGCCACTGAATACCAGAAAAGAGTAAGAGACAAATAAATACTGGACAATTCCTAAAATTTTTAGCCTGTTACTCAAAAGTAATAGCAATGTCCACTGTTACAACACTGCACAAAATTATCTGAGTCCAAACTACAAGGCTAATTCTTGCTGTCTTCAGGATTCAGACTCTACAGCACTTCCTGACCTTCGGTTTCTACAAATCATCTTCAAGACAATGCATTGCTTTCATCCTTTTTCAGGCATGAATATGAGACTCCCTGCTTTCTTTCTAGTCTTATACCAAAATTATTCATCACGCAGAGACCTGGAGAACCAATGGGCCAGGCGTCAGAGAATCAAGTTTACAGCTTGATGGAGTCTAGAAGAAACATTACTTAGTTGTCACTTGCTTAAGCTACAGTCTTTGTCTTGTCTAAAAGAAGTATCTTTTCAAAACCGAGACACTTGCTAAAGACCTTCAGTGCCATCAGGCTCTGCCTGCTCCTCTCGCTGCTTCTGCTTGAACTTCAAGTTCCCATGGTGCATGACAGCCCCTGTCAGCTTGTAGATGGCTGTCTTTTCATCAGCAGTGAAGCCCAGGATGTCAATGGCACTCTGGCAACAAGAAACAGTAAATGTATTTGTGCCAGGGCTCCTCTCCCTCATATGACCTGTTCGGTTAAGTTACTTACATCTGTAGCCATCAGCTCCTCCTTGTCATCAATGCTGGGAACAGTGATCTCTCCTTGACTCACAAAGTGGAAATCATAAGGGTTGGTGGTAATGAGGAGCATGTCTGAAAGTAACAAACAGGAATAATTAAAGTTACTTGAGCTTTCCAGATGACACAATGGGATATTGTCAAATTATATTCTTTCAAAAAAAAGTTAGTGATCTACTTACCAATTAGCTCAGGCTTCTTGTTGGAAGTGACCTGATAAAAGATGTGGTAGCTTCTTTCTGCCTTGAGCTGGAAAGTGACTCTGGACTTCTCCAGCAGATCTGGCAAGGAAGGCAGGAAGAGTCAGGCACAAGGCCACACGTAGAGGTGGGAACTGGGGAAGGAATGGGATCAGGCCAGAGGAGCCTCTTACAGGTTTCAATGTCAGCAGAAGCCAGTTTGCCTGTAGCTCCAAAGTGGATTCTGATGAATTTGCCCTGTTGAGCACAAGAAGCAGCATTTCAGTCTGAGATTCAGAGATTCTGCCCAAATTCAGAGATTTTCCCCAAAGCACCAACTCACAAAGCGTGAGGAGTTGTCGTTCCTCACGGTCTTGGCGTTCCCAAAGGCCTCCAGCAGCGGGTTGGCGCTGATGATTTGATCCTCAAGCGTTCCCTGCAGGACCATAATTATTGCTGCCTCCTTTCCAAAACCATGTCAGGAACACAGGAAAGCTTTGATTCAAGCCAGTCTCTGTTAATTTACCTGCATTTTGCCAGACTGCTCCTCCTTCTTCTTCTCCCCGCTGGCTGCAATTGTTGCAAAGTACTGGATGACACGCTTGGTGTTCACAGTCTTCCCTGCACCGGATTCTCCGCTGTCAAAGGCAAGAGAAGCAGAGAGCGTGTGGTCAGGCAGGAGATCCCCTGGCCCTGGGCAGCCCCACAGGGACCTGAGCAGGGATCTACGTACGTGATCAGGATCGACTGGTTCTCGCGATCTGCGGAGGAGGCAGAGATAAGAAAGATTTTACTCGTGCTTGTGTATAACAAAGGACTCAAAACCTAAGAAAATTATAAACTGAAACTCCCAGAGAGTGCAGGGACAGAGAAAACCCAGGATTATTTTTCTGCTCCCAGCAGTACTTCAGGTATTATCAACTGGATCACTAAAAACATCGCTTCCAAGTACCTTTTCTAGTATAATGCCTTTCAGGATATTGTCTTCATATCAGGTTATGTACTTCTCTCTTCTAGAGAAGTAAATGCAGTGAAATGTAATGCTGAGGTTGGGTTTTGGCAGCATGAAGCTCAAGCTTTCCCCAGTTATCTTACAGAAATTTAATGGTGTCATGAACAATAGAAGTGTCTGACAAACTTCTTCCACTATTTTTCATCTCTTTTTTTTTTCTTTTTTAGCCCCTATATGTATAGTGAAATTACATAATTCTGAGATCATACATTGAAAAGGTTAACATTTCGTTTTTCTCTATCATTCCCCTTTTCAGATCCTATCTGTTCTTTATCCTGTTCTACCGAAAAACAGGAAAAGAAGATCTAAAGTCCTGCAAATCCTTGATTTCAATGCACACATGGGGAAGAAAAAAATAAGAGGTGGAAGGTAAAGGATTTATGTTTTCCTTGACATTGTTTTCTGAGGTTTACTTTTCACTTTAAGGTGCAATGAATTTACAGTTATATAGGTAACAGTTACAGACCATTAAAGGATGAATGTACTTTTAACACCCCCTCATCTTTTCCATCATTAAGGACATTTGCATAATAATCAAGTGAAGCTTATGTACCTCTTCAATGCAGAGATATTCTGGTTTACTTCTTAGCACAGATGCTTGCAAATTTCAACTGACTATACACCCTCAGTAGATGATACACTATTGTACTCTGTCTTCTCCAGCTGAGACTAGTTTGGCAATTGATACATAAATCTATGCATATATGCAAGATCCCATTACAAAGTGTACAACAGAAAATAGGTGCCTTCTTTCCAGGGAGTTTACTCCTAGGTTATTTTCCTTAGCTCCAGGTCTTTACAGATCCCAATGGGAACACAGACACCCAGTTCAAACAGACCAATACAGTTCAGTGCATTAATATTTCATTAATTTCACACACACAATATTTTAAGTGCTGCACCATATTTCCAGAGAATACACATTGCTCTACAGTTAGGTCATGACATTTCCAAGGAAATCAAGCACTCACCAGTCAGCATGAACTGATAGGCGTTGTCAGAGATGGAGAAGATGTGTGGAGGGGCCTCCTGGCGCTTCTTGCCTCGGTAGGCCAACACCACCTCCGGGTTGTACACCGGCAGCCACTTGTAGGGGTTGATGGTGACACAGAAGAGACCCGAGTAGGTCTGGAGGAAGGGAGACAGCACGTTGGCTTCCACTGAGCCTGGCAGAGCCGTTCCTGCTGCCTGCCCAAAGGAAGGCTGCTGCTGGTACTTACGTAGATCATCCAGGCTGCATAACGCTCTTTGAGGTTGTACAGCACAGCGGGTTCATGGAGGTGGGTCATCATGGCCATGTCCTCGATTTTATCATACTTGGGGGGGTTCATGGAGAAGACCTGATCGTCTTTGACGGTCAAGGTCTGACAAGGAAACAAAAGATCCATGTATGTCAGCTAAGAGCTGAGACTGGGAATCAAATGGTGACCTTCAGCCTTGTTTTTCACTCACCTCTCCCCCTTCGGTCTTGACAGTGACCTTCCCGGACTCCCTGCTCTGGACTGTCCCTTTCACAAAGGATTCCTTAGGATGCACCACAAAGACAGATGACTTGGCATCAAAAGGCTTGTTCTGGGCTGCAATTCTCTCCTTCTCTGACTTCCGGAGGTAAGGAGCTGCCTCCCCAAAAACAGCCATCTCGGCATCTCCAGAGGCCATGGCTGCGCTCTATCGAAAGCACGTCAGCAGAGGTGTCTGGTGGAGGAAAAAAAAGTTTGTAGAAGACAGAGAAGGAAAATATAATGTATATCAGTGAGAAAACTCCTCCCTCTTTAGCTAATAAATTTGTAGCTATTTTCTCAGAATCTCTTAAAAGTAATCACTGAAATCCATTCTGATTTGAACTTTAATGTACCTAAGTCCCACTCTAGAGTGAGACTTAATCTTCTGCCTTGTGACAGTAAATAGAACCAGATTTGAGGTTTTCACATAAAAGAATCTACAGCCAGAGAATATCACTTTCTGCTCAGATCCTCAATTACAACCAATGAATCTTCAACAGAGTACTTGTAAAAAGTATTACCTTGTGTGCTAAAAATGAAAACTTACTTCTCTTTTTAGATCCTCCCTATTTTTCAACAGTCTGGCCTAAGCAAAGTCTGCAGAAGTATAAGAGACTTCACAAAAACAACTCATGCAGCTTTATAGAAATCCTGTCTTGGGCTGTAGTTTAGAAGTGCATTATTCAGGGTGCTACCTTTGGAGAAAGACTTGTAACCTGGAAATGAGCCAAATTTGTAAAATAGGAATGGCAGTTGTTTCTTAGAGCTGCATAGAATCCCAGAGACAAATTTTAGAATGAAAATACAGATATGCATTGAATTTATACTGCAAAGTTTTGTTTGCATGAGCAAATAAATATCTTTCCTCATGGAAATGGTTGCTAGAGGCAGGAGAAATGGAATGGGATATTGCAAAGATATTGTCCTCTTTCTTCAAGCTTACAAAATGCATGCACTTACCTTGAAGCCTTCTGTGGAGACAGCCCAGACTTATCCCTTGGAGATTTTATAGTGTCTGGTCTGCAGATGCTGTAGATACTCCCTCTTTCTTCGGTCATAACATTTCTGGCAAACCTTCTTTGGTAAAGCATTGTTTGGCAAACTAAGGGCATAATTGTCATTGGATTTGAATGATATAATTAGAACATTTTTACATCTTACTATGTGAATACATCTATAAATAATTTGTCAAGAGTGTTAAGGAGAGAATCTAGACGACTCAAGGCACTTAGAGAACTTGGATACAGGGACTTATGGATCCTATTGCTGGCCTTCCCAGTGATTTGCTCCTTGATCCATGGTAGTTTCCTTGGTATGTTTATATCACAAATTTACAGTCATGCAATGTCTGCAATGCTTTAGGGACACATACATTGAGAGGAATGGGAAAAACATGTAAAAAAAACCAGCAAATAATTGTTGTTAAGAGTTAATTTTCACTGGTATTTTTTAAAAAGCAGAAAGTCAAAATGCATTATAGCTGAGGTTTCTGTATAGGACACTCTCAATATGTAAAGAGTTTGAAATACAGTGAGTTGGAAGCCTCCCAAGTAATGGGAGAGTCTACTTTGAAATGGAGCTCTTGAATAGATTCCTGAGCTGATATATGAGATATCAAATTGAAGTGTATTCTTGTGCATGCATAGATAGTATATGGTTTTGTGCATATTTTATTTTAAGTGATTCTCCAAGAACCTCTGTTTTCTCACTGTTCACTCTCTGAAGCTTTAGATTTGCATTTTATGTAAGCTTGCTCCTGTTATTGTCTGCATAATTAGCAATTTCCCTCTATCAAATCTGAAGTTCCAGAGACTCCCACAGCCCATCCCTTCCCCAACAACTCCCCAGTATAACATGCCTTACTTACCCTGCCATGCTTGCACACAGGGTCACACAGATCACCTCAGCATATAGTTCCAGATATTATCCATTCTGGTAAGTCCTCATCCAAGCACTGCTGTGCCATCAGAATATGCCTACAGCATCAGACAATGCCCTGTGCTGTAGGAGCCCCTGCCAAGAGTGCTCTCACACTGCAGCACCCACATTTTGGGCCCCCAGATTGGAATCCAAATTCAGAGCTCACTACATAAGTTAAAGTGACAGCTGAATATCTCAGAAGGGTCATCTTTTCACACAGATCAGGAAAAAGAGCTACCCATTACCGGAGGACTAGTGTGGTAATTTTGAATTCTTGCCTAGTGCAATGCAGTAACAGGGAGGGCATTTAATGTCTTGTTTGATCAAACAACCTTCACCAAATAATTCTTCATCTAGGAATAGAAGACTGCCAAATTTCCCTGCATGTTCAGCTACCACTCACAGATCCTTGAAGAAAGATGAGGCATTCTGTTATTTGGAACATGGACCAACAATGGCCTTCTCTTCCTTCTTGGCTGAACAGTAGGCTCATATCCAACAGATTGCATGCAAGAGAGGTGGAAATTGTGCAGCTAAATTCCTTCCAGCTCCTGCCATGTCCACCACTGTCCTGTGTTAACATTTCTCCATTCTCATGCTGTTCAGGGAATTCAAGTCCTCACGTTTCCTGCTTGAGGCCTGTCACCAAGCCTCTCCTCATTTCTCAACAGCTGTCCTCTCAGGATAGTAACAGCAGCTGCAATTAAGAGAGAACTACCAGACTGCTAGAGCAATGAATGTAACACCAATAGGAGACCACAACTACTCCATGCAGAAAGGGAAAATGCTATTTTGGGTCATTGTGTCAAAACTGTATTTATGGACATTGTCAGCAAGTGATTGATGAAACTACTAGTTAGGGTGTGGAGGAAAAGCAGCTGTTTCAAATACAGCTGTGAATGTAGCTGAAAGTAAAGCTGTTTAAGAACTGACCCATGGCAATACGTGTAATATAACATCCTTAAAGGAGTTAAAATAGCCCCAAAAATCCAATATGATTGTCTTTATAAAGCACATAGAAATAAAGAATCAAAGGGAAGCAGTTCAGTTTCAGTAGACTGAAGACCTCCTAATGATACCATAGCAGAGGTCCAAGACAAATAGACCTGCTAATTATCAGGAACTGATGAAGGGCAACAGTCACTTCATCACAGAAACCAATCAGGTTGGTCAAACATGATTATTTTTCCCTGGGAAATACATATTGGCTGTTCTTGGTTATCTTGTCCTTCACATCCATAGCAATAAGTACCAAGAGGACACATTCTGTGATCTTTCAAATAATTAAAGTGAAACTGAGGAGCTTAAAGTTTCACTGATCCTTTTCCTCCCTTTTAAAAAGATGGGCATAACATTAGTCTCTTTCCATTCACATGGGACATGCCTGTCATCATTTTTCACCAATATCAAACACAGGTCTTGCAATTACATGGGCAAACTTCTTCATCATCCTTTGATGAGTCAGACCCAGCCCGATGGACATGAATACATCCAGCTTCCCATAGTAATTCCAGCTCCACTAAGTAGTAGGTTAGGTCTTCCCACTGTTGGTTATCCCTTTTCTTCTCAAACTCTGTTGGAAGGTGCAGACACCTGGAGACAAGCTTGGCCTGTGAAGACTAATACAGAAAATAAGCTGCATACTGAAGTGCTTTCTCTGTCATCTCTCACTAGGTGGGCTCCCACATTCAGTGGCAGACACAGATTTCCTCTGAAATGTCTTTCTTCATCATCTATGCAGAACTTTTATGCTTAATGTCCCCAAGTGCCTAAGCAATGTGTTACATTCCTATTTTGTTGCCAGTCCTTTCCTCCACCTCTTACATAATTTTGTATCAAGTTCACCAAGAAGTGAAGTGAAGCTACTTAGCTAAGATGAAATTCACTGTCTTCTTGAAGAACAAGGTCGTTTGTTTCTGAGGCCTCAATAACTTCCTTTAAACCCTAACCATCTCTCCTGAGCAGTCTTCTCTTTCACAGCTGCTGCCAAGGGTGTTTTAACTGGTAGTTCCCTGAATACGACGAATCCCAGTCTTTAGAAGTCTAGAGTGCTAATTCTGATGCTTAACTGCCCAGCTCTCCACTAGATCCTTCACCCAGTCATGATGTGGTTGCTGCAGCCTGAACTGCCATCTGGGATCATATTTACCACTGGCTCATCCCTGCTCCCAGCACTCAGCATTGCCTGTTCAGTATTTACATCAGAATATTGTCATTAGCACAGTCTAAGAACTCCTGGCATCACTTCCCAGGAGTTACAGGGAACTTGCCAGAGAAAACAAGACCTAAACTTTTTCCCTTTCCTTCATTTGTTCTTTCTGGAAGATAAAATTTTTCTTAATTTATATTTGCTGGCAAACTTACTTTAAAAGTTTTATTCCACAGATTTAAATATCTTGGTCATATGGACACTGAGATAGGTACCTCATAAAAAACTCTGGGATACACACCATCTACTTTGGATTTGTTTTGTTTCATAGACACTATCAATCCCATTCAAGTGATAAATTTCTGTGGCATGGTCTCTTGGGCACTCCAGCTTCTTCACAGAATCACAGAACGTCAGGGGTTGGAAGGGACCTCAGGAGATTGAGTCCAACCCCCCTGCCAGAGCAGGAGCCCCAAGATTCCGTCACTTACACAGAGTGGAACAGTATCCCCCCAGGATATGTGGCATCGTTTCTATTCTGGAATCATTGTATTAACATATAGCACTTTCCAGGTTAAAAAAAAAAAAAAAAACACAACAAAACACAAACCCAAACACTATCACCCCAAAATGGTGAGGCTGGGACAGTGACAGACCCTTCCCAGGAGAGAGAAAAATCATGCAAAATAGAGCTACAGTTGTGACTTTTCTAGAAAGAACAATGATACATGATGGAGTCTGAACTTCTCTGACTTGCTTATCATGAAAAACAAAAAATAAAACAACAACAAACACTCCTTGCAGGATTTTCAGCTTGCAAATGCTGGTTTTGGCCGTGCTGTCATTTTGGTAAGGCCTGCCTGACAGAACAGTTTGCTCTGTAGCCTGTGATGGACACTGAGACAGAGAATGCCCAGCCTCTGCTGGAGCAGCATTTCTGCAGCCCTCTGTGTAAAATGAGAGCTCCCAGGAATGCTAGCACAGAAATGTCAGAACACTTCTCTGTAGCAAAACAGCTCATCCCTACATTTCTGCTAGGATGTGGCTGGACACTGAACCCTGGAGATGGTAAGAGCACATTTTCCATATTAAAAGGTTCCTTATCAATTCAGTGTAGATCTGCTAAGATGCATGCTGTCAATGTTATGTGCAGAATGTGCTCAGTCCATGTATTTGATGTGTCATGTGGTTAGGAAATGTGCCCTTAAACTAACATTTCTGATAAATGTGGCTGAAGGAACAGACTGAGAGAATTGCTGGAAGCAATAAATTATTTCCCAGGAAGAGCTACTGAGGATCATAACTAATGAGACTTAAAACCTGCAGGCTCAGAAGCAGTGTGGGCCATCCATTCTTTACCATGGCAAATGTACAAAAATTTCTGGGTCTACATGTGAGCAGTAGTGAAGACAAGCTGATGTCACAGGTTGGCCATGATAGGCCCACAATGGCCTTGCTATCCCCTGTCCCTTCTGCTCTGTTCAGAAACTAATTTCTGCAGACCTTAAGGCAGTTGTGATTTACCTTCACCATATGTCAAGGGAGGTGAATGTGTCTGGCCTGGGGGAAGCTTTGATGACCACTTTGTGGCTAAATAGCTTCCCACAGAGTGGTATTCCTGGAAGTCCTCAGAAGGAGTTAACTGAACATGAGAGGCAAATAAAAACCACAACCTGGGATTAGAGGATGGGCAGCTTTAAAATGTGCACCACAGGTGCACCATTACTCACACTCCTCCTGTCTCCACAGCTAACACCAGAGGAAGAGATCTGGGCAGCAGATTCTGGCTAAGGAGGTGACATTTGGGATGCCCTTCCATCAACAGCCAAAGCAGCTGATGGGCTCCTGTTACAGACCAGGTGAGTGAGGGAGCTGGGAGACAACTGGGTATAAAAAGATAATTCAAACAGCAAGAGGAGGAATAAAAGGAAGGAAAAGAAAGCAGGGAAGGAGCATAGTATTAATCTCTGCAGGCAACTGTAACATAACCTAAAATAAGCTGTACTTGTGAGATCAAAGGTCCAAGTAGCTCAACTTTCTGTCTTTGAAAGTGATGCCCAGGAAGGAGCAGCATCTTGCCTATAGCAACACAGAGCAGCATTTCTCTAACACTCCCCTGACTCCCAGTAGTTTGTATTTATCAAGGTCCTGAGCAGGACATGATGTCTGGATATTGAACAGATCGTGGTGGATTTTTAACTGTTGAATTTGTCCAAACACTTTTTGAGCCTATGAACAGTTCTCTGCTCACATGGCATGTGACTGTGATCCTCTACTGAGGCTAACTCACAAAAAGCAATCGTGCACAATGCAAATTATCCTGCTTGGGGCTTGGGGAAGAGAGGCTGGAAAGCTGCTCAGAGAAAATGGACCTGGGGGTGTTGATTGACAGTGGCTGAATATGAGCCAGGGTGTGCCCAGGTGGCCAAGAAGGCCACCAGCATCCTGGCTTGCACCAGCACTGGTGTGGCCAGCAGGAGCAGGGCAGGGATCATCCCCCTGTGCTGGGCACTGGGGAGGGGGCACCTGGAATCCTGGGGTCAGGTCTGGGCCCCTCATGACAAGAAGGACATGGAGGGGCTGGAGAGTGTCCAGGGAAGGGCAGGGGAGCTGGGGAAGGGGCTGGAGCACAAGTGTGAGCAGAAGCAGCTGAGGGAGCTGGGGGTGTTTAGTCTAATGAAAAGAAGGCTGAGAGGAGACCTCCCCAAGGTTGCAGTGAGGTGGGAGTTGATCTCCCAGGTAACAAGCAACAGAACGAAAAGAATTGGGCTCAGATCTTTTGGCTTCCCTCATCTTGCTATTTAGATCCTGGCAGTTTGTCATAGTTTACGGCCTCCTCAACCACTGTTAGATCAGTAGGAAAGAAAACCTGAGAATACGATTTTTTTTCTCTTTGTTCTAGCTGTACATCATCTGTCTGGTGTAGGCACATTGTTCATATTGCACCATTAGAGAGGTATTTTTTACAATTAAAAGAATTCTGAAAAAAAGGTCTCACAATAGGTCCATTAAAATAGCAAGAGTTCTCATTTTTTAAAGGGTGTTTTAAAGAGTGTTAAAGGTAAATTATTAATCTATCAATTTTGAAAAATCAGTGTTTTTATCTACCTTAGAATGTATTCCCCACACTAACCTTGTTGTTCAGAGAAGCAAGTAAACAGAATCTTAAAATGGGAACTCCTTCCAACTGGAGAAAGAAGCTTTTAATAGATAAAAATCATATTTCAGATATTAAAATGTCTACATGATTTTGCTGGTTATTAAGAGGCAAAGTGAGATACACACACCCTTTCAGAAATTATAGCACCTTGTGCAGGCAGGATCAGTAGCTGACTATGAAATGTAAACACAAAAATAGACATGATGATCATCACATTTACAGTTACAAAAAAGCTATAGATGTACTTGCTATTTTTCTATAAAAGTGCATATGACACCAGCCATATCTAGACAGTCCTTGGAAGATGCTTGTCTAAAACACAACCTTAAAAGCACAGGCTAAAGGAGATCATGCAATACTATAGATAAACTGTTCTACCCTACAGTTCTTCTCATTCAAGTATTTCCTAAATATTTACTCCAAATCCTTAAAATTAAACACTTAGACTCCTGGTGATAGAACCCTCAATGTCTCTTAATTAAAACCTTTTTCATTTGACAAAATTATTTTCATACTCCCACCCCCAGTCTTTACTTTTCTCACTTCTCAACTTTAAAAATGAAGTTCTACCCATAACATTTTCCAAGTCATATCCTTTATATCTGTTATTCTGACTCCTCTCCTCCTTACTCTAAAGAGACATTATTATTTTATCCAGAAGAGGTCTACAAAATGTGCTCTATTCAAAGTACTGTAGAATGTCACTGAGAGACCCTGTTGCTGAGGTAAGCAAACATTCATACCTGCACCACAGAATGAGTACTTATACTAAAAATTTCAATAATTAGATATAACATTTTTGCAACTGTTTGACATTGTTGAGTATGTAGAAAATTTATGCTCCTGTTTCCTTTTCTCCTGGGCTCAGATGACAAAGCACATGCATTTCTCTGCCTTACTTCATCTCCCAAAGTAATTTCTTTCCCTTCATTATATTTCCTTCTGAAAATTAGATATTTTTTCTACAATTCCCCAGAGCTACTTGAATTCTGACCCCAAGCCATGCTGCAAAAGTGGAAAAGAGACAACACTAGTGGATGCTTCTGTCAGCTCAGAGGTATTTCTTTTTTTCAGCATTGATGATCCTAACATTTCCAGGCCTTCTTTGGCCCATTCCACCTGTCTTTGTTCTGTCCCAGTGGAGAAAACAGACTGGTTGACCCATTTGGCTGGATTTTAACCTCTCTGGCGAGATTTGATCAAGAGATGTGGCCCAGGAAGTTTCAGCAGCCTGAAAAACATCCATTTTCAAGCAAGTCCTGGCTGCTGGTCTGTGGCAGGCCAGCCACCCAGAGGAGGATCCAGCTTGGTGGCCTCATGCTGCCACCCCCTGGCAATGGGTGCCCTGAGCTCAGCTGAACCTGCTGGGGCCCTGTCATGGGTACCCTCTGCTTCTAACCCCTGGCAATAGTGCCATCATCTTTCTGCCAAGGATCCCTAAAAGAACTTGTCTGTTCCCTTGAGGAACTGGTGAAAAGACCCAAGCTGAGAAGAGAGCTCAGTAGGTCTGTGAGCTCTGAAAAAAACACTCCAAGTGGCAAAAAGCACAAAGCACAGCCACATCCCAACTGATGCCTTGGCATCCTCCTCCTGATGGCCTGTGGTGACTGCACGAGTCTGTGATGCTGGCTTTACTGAGCTCTCCAGAGAACTAGTGCAGTCAAGCTGCAGGCAGAGCTGGGTCTCCATAACCAATATGCAAGAGCCAACAGCCTGGCCAGGGGTTCTCCTGTGGCCCTGATAATCCAGTGGCCCTTGAGGGTTCTCTGCTTGACAGCCCTACTACCTTCCTCAGTGAGGGCTGTGAAAGCACAGCTTAAGCAAAGGGGCATGGCCTTCTACAATGCTGCTGAAGCTCAGAGCAAACCCTGCCTCTGTCTTCACTTTCACCCACAAAAACTCCAGCACAGGCAACTGTAAAATCATGAACTTTCAGAGCTACAACCCCACCTGCCTTTTCATTTCTTGGTGTACCAGAGAAGGGGCACCCACGCACCCCAAACTGAGCCCCCAACACCTGCTGGAAGTGCCTGGGCAGCTGCTGCTTCCCCCCTGGGCCAGCACATCCCAGGGGGAGCAGCCAGGAGCTGGGCTGGCACCACCTCAGGGCACCGACCTCCAAGGGTCCCCTCTTGATCCGTGCTCTTCCCAGGGAGAGCACCCCAGGGCCTGCTTCTGGTTTTTAACATTTCAGCTGAGGAAGGAGCTGTGCGAGTCTCTCTGGAGCAAGAATAGCACCTGCCATCTCAGGACACAGCACAGCTGTCCAGCTCCTACGTGGCAGCACCTTGTGCTGAGATATAGAAGGCAACCGACCCGCCCAGGAATGTCTTGGGGCGCCATGAGTGGAGCGTGTCAGCCACACAAACAGGCATGACCCCAGGCAGGAGTCCTGCGAGACCAGGGCTATTTTGAGCCTTTGAGACTGAGGAGGAAGGGAGGCAAGTGACAGGCTGATCCTCTGGGCATGGGCAACATCCAAGCTACTTCTTCAGAGACTTCCCTGTCCTTTCCCCCCAGTGCCTTTGGTGACAGTTCTTTTGTACAAGTCATCAAAGAAGCCATCTCCAGGTGTCACACTTACCAGTGTAGCCAGAAGCTGTCAGCCTGCTCACTCCTCTTCACATCTGCCTTCTTCTCCCTTCCCTGTGCCTGGCTTTGCTGGCTGCAGGACTTCATTGCCATGACACATCCTCAGGGTGCTGCGGTGGAGACAGTGGGAGGTAAAGGATGGTGCAGGGTCTGTAAAGCAGGATAGCACAGAGACTCAGAAGTTGATGCTTGCACCAGCCATTACAGCAAACTGGGACACTCACAATATCTTGTGTGTCATCTAGACTCTACCCAGCCCCACTGGTAGCTTTAAAGAAGCCTGAAGGTGGCTGTAACTTCCCAGCAGTGTGAGCATCTTTAGAGACTAAGCTTCAGGCTTTGACTTCTACAAGCTTAGACCAAGCAGTGTCAGTCCTCACCACTTCCCATCACCTTCAGGGGCACCTGCCTCAGGCTTGGGCACAGGGCCTGGCAGCTGCCAGCCCTGCAGGGCTCAGTGCCCTATGGAGGAACTACCTCTGCACTTGCTAGTGCACAAAGCTGGAAAGCTGGCGACTGCCACAAGTTTCAACATCAACCCATGTCCTGGCCTCTGCTCCTGAGCCTGCTGCTTGTTTCTTTTCAGTGCCAGCTGCACCTCACTCCCCAGTTGCTGCCCATGTGTTGCTCTTTGCCTCCACAGCCTTCTGCATGAAGGGGCCCTGCAGCCTGGACTCAGCTGGAGGAACAGGTAGGGAGCTCTGATATTGCTGAAAGGATTTCCAAATTAACTTGGAGAGGAAAAAGGAAGGGATCACCCCCTCTTGCCTCTGACATGAGAAGTCAGCTGTGCTGGAAGGCAATGGGAGAAGCATGAAGAATATGGGAGGGCAGGAACAGGGCAAGGAGCTGCTGGAAACAGAAGACAGCACAGCCTGGACTCGCAGTAGTCTTCTCCACTGGAGTGGCCAGCCTCTAAGTTGGCAGGGCCTCAATCCAGAGGTTGCTTCTCCCTTCCCCCAGCCAGGAAAAGCAAGAAAACCTGTGCTGCAATGCTACACCCCAGGCTTGGTCAGAAACAAACCCAAAGAAGGCACTGTTCATAGCCTGTATGCAGAGGAATCTACAGTCTTTATTCTCTAGACACGGGGGTGGGTACAGAGACTCATTGCAGAAGAAAAGCGACCAAGAGGTTCACATTTTGTGCATCCTCAGGTCACTTTGTTGCCTCGTGACATTCTCACTCTTCCTCTTCTATCTTCCTATGAAACTCCCTGCTCTTGGCCCGGAGCTTGTTGACCTGTGACTCTGCAATGTCAGCCCGCTCCTCGGCTTCCTCCAGCTCGTGCTGGATCTTGCGGAACTTGGAGAGGTTGACGTTGGACAATTCCTCCTGTGCAGGGAGAGGGAGTTGGTGGTGAGGAGCCCTGGGCTGGGGTTCCACTCCTCCCACCTCTCAGCCTTGCAGGGCTGTGGCTTTTCACTGGGGGAAGGCCTGGACCTCCATCTGCCACCCACTACTGCTTACACAGACCTCATCCTCCACTTTTTAGAAGGACCATTGTAGACAGATCAAAACTTGTTTTAAACATAATTCTGCTCTGGAATTTGGGAAGGAAAGAGATGGGACTACTAGAAATCTGATTTTTTTTCAGCTCTGGAATTAAATGTTCAACTACTGATGCAGACCTAAAAAGGGGTTAGGAATTTGTAAGAGACAGACATTTCATTAAATCTCCTTCTCTGAATAAAGAAGCCCTTGTCTGCACTGGACTATGTGCAGCAACAAAGAAGCTGTGCTCAGATATTCATACATTCAGAGACTGCAGGACTTGCAGCAATTCATTCCTGTTTGCAGCATGTCCGGAAAAAGGGACTTCCTTGCAAAACTTCGTAATATATTCTCTTTCCAATATTATTAATAAGAACTTCTTGTAGAATCCTATTTTTTTATAATGTAAACAAAAAATAAACATATGTGCACTTAGCCTCATGTTTTCATTCTCCAAGGGTAGGATCATTTATAGGCATTTAGAAAATTTGAAGACATCATTACTGACCAATGGCATTTTTGAAGTTTCCTATATTCATCTCCACAATGACCGTGCTAACCACTTAGAAAGTGATTCTTGACAAGCACTCAGTGATACTTACAGCCTCCTCAGATTGTCTCTTGTAGGATTTCACCTTCATTTGCAGCTTGTCCACCAGGTCCTGCAGCCGCAGAATGTTCTTCCGGTCTTCCTCAGACTAGAGCGGTTGGCAAAGAGGGAAGAAAAGTAGAGGCTGGTTCTGCACCATGTGAGGTTAACTGCTGCCCTTGGGGATGGTGGCTGCACAACCTGACTTGCTGTCAGAACACTCTGCCAGCCCAAGGAGGCCTCCTGCCTTACCTGGTAGGTCAGCTCCTTCACCCTCCTCTCGTACTTGCGCACACCCTTCACGGCTTCAGCGCTGCGCTTCTGCTCAGCATCAACCTCCCCTTCCAGCTCCCGCACCTGCAACGAGAAGCCCATCTTTGGAGCTTCCCTGCTGGCTGCTGACTCACATCTTCACTCACACACAAATCCAAGCCCTACACACCCTGGCCTCCAGCTTCTGGATTTGCTTCTTGCCCCCCTTCAGGGCCAGCTGCTCGGCCTCATCCAGACGAAGCTGCAGGTCCTTCACTGTCTGGTCCAGGTTCTTCTTCATCCTCTCCAGGTGGGCACTGGTGTCCTGCTCCTTCTTCAGCTCTTCTGCCATCATGGCTGCCTGGTGACAGGAAACATTCCAAGCCATTTTGTGGCTGGAGATATTTTAGGGAAAAGGCACTCATGTTAAGCAGTGAAAAGAACCCCCAGCTCACATCAGTGATGGCCTTCTTGGCCTTCTCTTCAGCATTGCGGGCTTCCTGGATCATATCCTCCATTTCACCCTGAATTTGGGTAATATCTGTTTCCAGCTTCTTCTTGGTGTTGATCAAGCTGGTGTTCTGCACAAAAAGAGATTCCAAGAGTTGTCTTCTGAGGCCTGCAATACCAAACCTACAGTCTGAGCCCTTACTCTTCAAGCTTGCAATTCAAAATCTGCAGCTCTTTTTTCAAAGGTTGTTTACAAAATGTGAGTGGTGAGCTCAGGAGATGGGTGCTCAGCAGGCCTTTCCATGTGGACAGCAGTAAAAAGGCCATTCCAGTGCTCTCCAACCTCTGGCATTTAGCAGCACTCTGTGTTTGTTAAGGGTCAACACAACTGCTTTTGGCACCACACCCTGACCTGGGTGTGGAGGAGCTGCACACGTTCCGTGGCATCCAGAAGCTCCTGCTCAGCCAACTTCCTCGACCGCTCCGTCTGCTCCAGGGCTGCTCTTAGTTCCTCAATTTCAGCTTGAAGCAGGTTTGCTCTGCGCTCCACCATGGCCACCTGCTCCTTCAGGTCCTCCTGAGTCCTCAGAGCATCATCCAGGTGTATCTGGGTATCCTGGAAAAGAGGCAAGAGCAATTGCAGTGTGACTGTGTGTGCTTGGGTGCCAAAACTGTCAGGGGTGGCATTTGTCTGTCTGTAGCTTTGCTGAACAGACCTTGAGCACTCCCTGTGTGTTCCTCAGGTTCTTTTGTGCCTCTGCAGCCACACGGTTTGCATGGCTGAGCTGGATCTCCATTTCGTTCAGGTCTCCCTCCATCTTCTTCTTCAGCCTCAGGGCTTCATTCCTGCTCCTGATCTCAGCATCCAGGCTGCTCTGCAAGGACTCCACAATTCGCAGGTGGTTTCTCTTCATCTGGTCAATCTCCTCATCTTTCTCTGCTATCTTCCTGTCAATCTCTGACTTCACTTGGTTGAGCTCAAGCTGGAGGCGCAGGATCTTCCCCTCCTCATGTTCCAGGGAGGCCTGCACAAGTGGACACAAACATTGGCAACACCAATAATGCTACTGCTTCCTTTCTAGGTAGTGACTGAATATTTCAGGTCATCTCAGCTGGCCGTGCTGCCCAGCAAGAACAGAGAGGGGCCAAGCAGGTTCTAGCCACATTTCCCCGTTACTTCTGTTCTGAGTGCAGACACCAGTGATTATGGGCACGTACCTCAGCTTCCTCCAGAGCAGCCTGGATTTCAGACTTCTCCTGCTCAATCTGCTTCTTGACTTTCTCCAGCTCATGAATCGCCTTTCCTCCCTCGGCAATCTGCTCCGTCAGGTCGGAAATCTCCTCTGTGGGAACCAAGACCAAGGGCCTGGTCAGGCACAGAGCCAGAGGGGAAGGGCCCTGCCCCACCAGGGTGACAGGCATCTCTGCAGAGCTGCAGGCACAGACCCGTGTGCAGCAGTGGGGAGAGCTGGAGAGTCAGAAAGCCCTGCCAGCAGCAGAGGGCCAGGGACTTACGCTGCAAGTTCTTGTTCTCGCGCTTGAGCGTCTCCAGGTGGTCCAAGGACTCCTCATAGGCATTCTTCATCTTGAACAGCTCGGTGCTGAGAGAGCGAGACTCCTTCTGGGAGGCTTCCAGCTCAGCCTGCGTCTCCTCATACTTCTGCTTCCACTCTGCCAGGATCTGGAGAGAAATGGGGCTTGAGTGTGGATGTGGCAGCCAGGAGGGGATGCCCTGCTCCCCAGCCCCACGCCTGCAGCCCAACACACCTTGTCAAAGTTCCTCTGCTTCTTATCCAGAGCTGCACAGGCAGCGTTTGAGCGCTCCACGTCAATCATCAAGTCCTCCACTTCATTCTGCAGCCTCTGCTTGGTCTTTTCCAGGGAAGCACATTTGGCATTGACAGCTTCAACGTGTTCCTCTGCATCCTGCAGCCGCTGTGCCAGCTTCTTCCTGGGAGGAGATAAGCACAGCTCCAGAGAAGGGAGGCAAGTGTGGATTGTCAAGGAGAGGGCACTTGGCCACTTCAGGGCCTTTGAGCCTAGCACCTGTCAGGTGTTTTTTCTGTCCCAAGGCTGCAAGCAGCCTAAAGGGTCCTAGCACCTCCTGAGTATTTGGCCTCTCTTAGCTTTTCTAGCCCTAAAGACAATGTTTGTCCTTCCAATCTACACTTTTCCTCTCGCTCCCTCTCTCTCATCTATCACAAAGACAGTCCAATCCCTGTCCTGTCCCACTCTCTGAGCCTCCAACTTCCAGTTTCCCTAAACATCCTCAGTCTTCCCCAGCCACTTGACATCCTACTCCCCACGTACTTGGCCTCCTCCAGCTCCTCGGTGCGCTGAATGGCGTCCGTCTCGTATTTGGTTCTCCACTGGGCCACTTCGCTGTTGGCCTTGGACAGGGCACGCTGCAGCTCCCCCTTGGCTTCCTGCTCCTCCTCATATTGTTCCCGGAGCAAGTCACAGTCGTGGCGAGCAGACTGCAAGGCGTGGGCCAGGGCGTTCTTGGCCTGGGGGGACATTGGGATTGGTAACTGGAAGGTTTCTCTTGAGATGCCTCTTGACAGAGAGACTGACAGGGGCGTTAGGATGAAACCCTAGTTGGGCAAATGCAAAGCTGGGAGCTGAGGAAGCCTCTGCCAATGAGGATCAGGATGTGTTAGTTTTTGCTTCCTTCCCTCCCTAGCTTGTTGAGGTGGGGTTTTGTGCATTTCTGGAGTTCCCTCCTGTTCTACATGGGTCTGGGAAAAGAATATGGAACCCATCTTGGATGAGACAGGCTTCTCCAGAAGCTTCTAGGGATGATGAAGGCTGTGGGCAGCAGGGTGCTTCCAGACCTTTATTTCTTCCTCTAGGTGCCTCTTGAGTTCCTCAATCTGCTGGGTAAATCCTTGCTTGCCCCTGGACAGCTGAGAAATCAGAGCATCTTTTTCCTCCACCTGCCGCGAAAATTCACCTGGGAAGGGTAAAGTGAATCAAGGTAACAAGACGAATGACAAGAAGACACTTCCTGCCTGTAAAGCCCTGTAACCAGGAGTGGCCTGGAGCGGTTCTACCAGTTGCCACTTTGCTGGTCCTGGTTTGCTCATGGCATGCAGGTCCTCCCATTGCACCTCAGGCATGAGGATGATTCTCACCTGATTCTGTCTGCAGACGAGCTCTTTGAGTATTGAGGTCATTGATCATGCGCTGATTCTGCTCCTCCTTGGTTTTTAACTCGCTCAGCTGGTCTTCCAGAGTGCGACACATCTTCTCCAGGTTTGCCTAGACAGCAAACACAAGGAAGGAAAGGAGATGAACTCCTGGACTCTGCCTTCTCCTCACAGCAGGGTTTTTCAATGAGAACGTGGCTGGTAAAGGCAGCCTGTGCGCCACACCCTGACCCTGTGAGCATGTTCGCCTGCAGCTGCGTACCTTGGCCTTGGAGACAGACTCCATGTTACTGGCCAGGTCGTCAATCTCCATCTTCAGCTCGCTCTTCTCCTTCTCCAGCTTCTGCTTCACCCGTTGCAGGTTGTCGATCTGCTCCCCCAGCTCAGCTGTGCTGTCCGCGTGCTTCTTGCGCAGGGCGGCAGCCGTGGCTTCGTGCTGCAGCGTGGCCTCCTCCAGGTCACGGCGCATCTTCTGAAACTCTGCCTCGCGCTTCTTGTTCATCTCGATCTGAGCTGCAGTAGCTCCTCCTGCTTCTTCCAGGCGCTCGCTGATCTCCTCGAGCTCCCTGGAGAGGTCAGCCCGATGCTTCTCTGCTTTGGCCCGAGAGGTTCGCTCGGCCTCAATTTCCTCCTCCAGTTCCTCAATACGAGCCTGGGGAACAGCAGCAACAACCCTTCACGCCCAGGCCCTCCTCCCACCTGACCCGACACTGGAGAGAGGGAGCAGAAGGAACAGACACTTGCCTGCAGCTCCTTGATCTTCTTCTGTAACTGGATGCCCAGAAGTTGCTCATCTTCGATTTTGCTCTGGATCTGGCTGATCTCAAAGTCTTTCCTTGGGGCAAAGCAAACCGTCTTAGTGCCGCAACAAAACCCCCCAAGGTCAAAACCAGCCCGGCTCTCAGGGCCCCACAGCCACACTTACTTCTTCAGTTTCTCATCCAGCTGCTGCTTATCATTTTCCAAATCCATGATGCTGTCATGGGCCAGCTTCAGGTCTCCTTCAAGTTTCCTCTTAGATCTCTCTAGGTCCATGCGCAGTTTCTTCTCCTGCTCCAGGGACCCTTCCAGCTACAACAAACAAGACCTTCAGTGCTCTGCCAGCCAGGCCTCACTCCACACCTGTGCTGTTCTTGCTGTGTGTCTGTGTGCTTACATCGTCCACTTGCTGCTCCAGCTTGGCCTTAGCTTTGGTCAGAGTGTTGACTTTGTCCTCTTCTGCCTGCAGGTCATCCAGCGTCTGCTGATGGGCCTCTTGGAGGGCTTTCTTCTCTTTTGTCAGCTTCACTATGGTTTCATCCAGGGCTGCCATCTCCTCTGTGAGGTTTTTCACCTTTGAGAAAAAGGGAGCAATTGCAGATAAATATGTTGTTTAAAACTTTACACTGTACAACAAAAGAGATGTCTTTTCTGGAGTGAGCGTGACATTTTCTGCCTCAGACCTTGTTTTCAGTGGCATGCTTTTCCTTCTCAACCTTGGCCAGTGTTAGCTCAAGGTCATCAATATCTTTCTTCAGCTCTGAGCATTCATCCTCCAGTTTCCTCTTCTTGGCTGTCAGCTCAGCATTAATTTCCTCCTCATCCTCAGCCCTTTCAGTCACTTCTTTAACTTTGGCTTCCAGCTGGATTTTGGTTTTGATGAGCTGGTCACACCTTTCCTCAGCATCAGCCAAAGCATCAGCTTCCTGGTAAGGAAATATTGATTTTAAGGATATGTTTTTTAAGGAATATTGAGGTGCTTGCCTTCATAGTTTAGAGTCCTGGATAGCAATTTTGTAGTTAAATCATTGGGTTATGTTCCAAGAGAATAAAATATAATATAGAATGAATTCTACTTTTTTGGTTTTGAAAAGCCTGTTTTGAAAGCTACAACAGAATAAAATTATTTTCCATCTACAGGAAGTCCCAAGTAATTACATATCTGGGCAAGGAACAGAATCCAATATTCTTCCAGAATATCAAACATTAGAACTAAGTACATAAATTTGGGTTTATTCATAGAAATATCTCCCAAACGTGTGAAGTGTTGAGTATGCCCAGACACATATAAACACCAAAGTCACAGTTATGCTCTCATCATCCCTGTATTTCTTTTTTTACCCTATTGTCATCTTAGAGCAACTATTTCTGATTTAGATTTTCAACACCAAGGCCCAAAAACAGTCAGCTTGTAGAAGCTCTGCCTTTTCTCTTTGAGGCCTTTATCAGCTAAGAAAAAGTGCTGCGGGAAAATTCTGTCTGCAGGCTTTTTTTGCAACAAATGTCCAGTGGTATTTGTTATATTTTGCCTCAAGTTTCAGTCTAGTACAGATATGAAATAATATATATATAAAATAATTCTAGTTATATAGCATGACGTTGAATTTTTTTTACAGTTCAAGTTTCTATAAGAATAGGGGCATGCCAATTTTCCTATATTGTCCCATATGCTGCATAACACTAATTTAAGGATAGTTATTTCCATTGTGTGATTGAAGTGATTTAGAAACCACAGCATTACAACACCACAGATGTGCCACTTAATTTTATGTAGTGGTTTTCTGGGTGATTTAGGGGGGCAAGTGAGAATATTTAATTCTGTTTCCTCTCAGTTAGTTCACAACTACAGCATAGAAATATCTGTATCAGCTAAGCCATCACCTACACCAGAAAGAAACAATTTATATTGTTTAATTGGAAAAGGAAGAGAGGAAAGAAATGTCCTCTTAGTCCTGAGAATATCTTATCATGTGTGCATAACGAAAGGCATACTCAGTTTTGGAGAGGTAGGAAAAAATTGCTAGAGGAACAAACATTATACTAATAAAAGTAGTTTCTTGATCACTCTGATGCAGTTTAACTGAATGTAAATAACAGAGACCTCAGCATACACCACAGGAAAGTCTCACTCATGCCTCACTATATCACTACTCACTACAGCCTCCTCACAGTCCTGAAGCTGGTCATTTTTCAAGAGCAGCATTTAGTGAAATGCAATTGAATTAAATTAAATTGTAGTTTCTGTGAGTCTTTGGAAAATGTGTATGTAAGTATCAGCCTGATAGTGACAGGTAGTTCAGTTGAGGCACACTGGTAGTACTCACAGCCTGCACTTGGAGCTGCAGGTCGTTTTTCTCCTGCACCAGTTTCACCATTTTCTCCTCCAGCTCCTTCCTCTTGGCCTCAGACTTTGCAAGCTCCTCCTTGGTTTTCTCAAACTCTTGTTTCATGTTGGCCATCTCCTTCTCAGACTCTGCACTCTTCAGCAAGGGCTTGATCTTGAAGAACAGCTTCATCCAGGGCCAGTGCTTGACGTTCATGAATGCACGGATGTTGTACTGGATGCAGAAGATGGATTCTCTGAAAAGGAAGTCAGATGTAATATTAAATATTTAGACCATGATGACACAATAAGCCAAATACAGTGAACCTAATTTGAAGAAATGTCTACCTCCTCTCCACCATTCTCTGGTACTCCACTCTCATCAGGAAGCCCCTGCACCTGGCTTGTGTGCGGGTGATGAGCTGTGCCAGCTTCTCATCCCTCATCTCCTCCAGGAGGCCTATCAGCCCAGCTTTGAAGAACACCTAAGGTAAGAACAGGTAAATAAGTGCAGTGTATGTGCTTGTTGTTCAGAGTAGCTCAATACCCTGTCCCCATGGCAGATAGTATGGGAAGATAGGAGAAAGAGCAGAAGCACAAAGAATGTGTATAGTGTTAGACCTCCTTTTATATCTCCAAGCATCCAATTACCTGTAGTTGAGGAACCATAATAGCCAGACATTTTGTCTTTGTTTTTGTTAACTGTTGATTCTTTTATTCTACAACTTTTTCTTAAATTATGAAGCCTTAGTTACCCCATGATTAAATCATCCTAAGACAATGAATTTTAGTTTTATTCAAGTTTTGAGTCAGTAAGTACTTAGTTGATTTATTTAAAATACACTATTTGATAATTTCAGGTACTATCAAAAGAACCTGAGTATCATTCTCAAGCCATGCAAAGCAAAAACACATAGGACTTAAAACAAACAGTTTTTGTACCTTAGTGTGACCAAATTTATATTGAGTGTGGTCTATATCAATTGATCCAAGAAGTTTCTCACAAGCCTTCTTACTGTCAATGAACTGTCCCTCTGGGATAGCACTTGCATTTAATACTTTGTATCTGGGGGAGAAAATGGAAGGATTTGCATTGGACTCAATGATCTTAAGGGTCTTTTCCCACCTAAATGATTCTATGGTTCTTGAATATAAAGAAGTCTGTTGTCGAGACCAACTGGCTGGTACTGCAAGGAGTCTAAGAACTGTTGAGAATATAACAGCACTGCTAAACATAAACTTTAGAGAAGGCTTTCACTAGAGCTGAAATTTAAATCTCACAAGCTACTCCAATGGACAAAATGACCCAGTAAGGGAAAGAAGTCTGACCTCTGTTTAAAATCTGCATACAGGACTCTGTTGGGAAACCCTTTCCTACAAATTCTGATTCCTTCCAGCACACCATTACACCGCAGCTGGTGAAGCACCAGTTCATGCTCCATGGCACCTGGCAATTCAGAGCACAAACATAAGCTATATTCTGTAATACAGAGGCAAAGAACTGCACCATATTGAAAACCTTCTGTATGTGAGTCTTACCAGGTGTTTTGGTTTCATTTGGGATGATGCAGCGTACAAAATGTGGGTGGGTGCTTCGTAGATTGGTCATCAGCTTGTTTAAATTCTCCTGAGAGAGTCATTAACAAAGGTATGTATTAGCAAATGTGACTTCCCTATAAACATCAAGCCTTCTGAAACAAGAAAATGAGATGTCAGACAAAAATTAGCTTGCAGAATCCTGAAGTCCCCTAGACCAGTTTCAGACTTTCCACAGATCTTTGCTGTTATTAACTTAATGTATTAAGTTTTTCTGATTAATCTGTAAGAGATATCATACTCTTAAAAATACAATTTTAATACATGTGGAACACCTTAATTAGAAATTATATCTGTCTTCCATTGGATGTATCCAGAGAGATAAACTGGTACATCTATGAGGCAACTTGAAGCATAATTTCCAGTCAAGTATGAGATCTTAAAAATCCACAACCCAAGTAGTGGTGGTATTTCAACTATAAGAGATTGATCCCTGAATCTTGGAGAAGAACTAGAGATATACACGGAGGAAACAGGTCATCCTCCCAACCAGTGGGCAGAATGGTGTTAAAAGGGCAATAAAAGCTTCCAAAGCCAGAAACAGGCATGTAAAAGAAATCTGGTGTGTTTTAGATGACATTCTTCCATCTGGAAACGTCATCGTGAGACAAGTGAACAACAAGAAAAATTGTGCGTTCAGTGGAATGGAGAATAAATAGATTACAGAGGTTTGATTCCTACCAAAATACAGCCCAAGAACTTCAGGGGCATTTAACATAACTAAGCCAAGTAAAGACCAGCCGTTCTGAATGGTGGGTTTACTCCTTAGCTTTAGAAGAAGTAATGAACTCTCTACCGTACCCGGAAAAGAGCTGAGACAGTCTGGAATGAAGAGCCCTTCTTCTTGGCACCTTTCTTGCTAGCACTAGCATCTGCAAAATTGAAAACAAAACAGGGTTTAGATTTTTACTTTTGGCTTTTTGTAAGCTGTACATCAGTTAAAATGTGGTATTCATAGAACAAACCTGCTTCTGCTCCACCATAGTTGGCAAAGAGTAAGGCCAGGGTCTTCAGAGATGATTTCTGGTACAACCCAATGACAGTTTCATTCAGAGGGTCCTTGTTCTTCTCCAGCCAGCCAGTGATGTTGTAGTCCACTGTGCCAGCATAGTGCACCAGAGAGAAGTGGGCCTCAGCCTTGCCTTTGGTAGGCTTGGGCTTCTGGAAGTTGCTGGATTTGCCCAGGTGCTGGTCATAGAGCTTGTTCTTGAAAGAGGTGTCAGTTGCCTTGGGGAACATGCACTCCTCTTCCAGGATGGAGAAGATGCCCATGGGCTGGGAGAAAAAAGCATCAGTGAGACAGATTTTACTTTAGTTTTCAGTGCAGTAACGACCTTCACCTAGGTAGAGCAGCAGAACAGAGGCTAGGATACATATCAGAAAATAAGAGCCATCCTACCTTTAGGAAGGTCAACACTCCCATGCAGCCCCTTTGACAAATAAGGCCAATTTTATAATTCCCATGCATGTAACACATTTGAACAGGAAGCTACCTTCTCAATGAGCTCAATGCAGGCAGCCAGGTCCATCCCAAAGTCAATGAATGTCCATTCAATTCCCTCTTTCTTGTACTCCTCCTGCTCCAGCACGAACATGTGGTGGTTGAAAAACTGTTGCAGTTTCTCATTGGTGAAGTTGATGCACAGCTGCTCAAAGCTGTTGAACTGGAAGTTAAAAAATAAAGAAAGACATGTTTGCAAGATGCAGCAATATTTGCAAAAGCTCATTCTTTAAAAATAAGGAATGCAGTTATGTTGGCTTCATTGTCAAGTCTGTGCATTTCTTCAGACTCTTCTACATAATGAAACTGACAAAAGCATCAAATTAATTTTCCAGAAGGATTTTTCCATTGAGAAGATAAAATTTCATGAATAATTTGAGAACAAATTACAAGGAGAAAAAACCCAAGTTCACATCTATATAATATACTATATACTATATATATATAATATATATATAATATAATACCATAATATACATGTTTTTATACTGGCTTGTCCTAGATCATTTAAACCAAGGAATTTTTCTGATTGGGCCATTCTGTACTTTTGAGTTTGCACTTCTTGAAATAAGACAAGTGTCTTAAAAGGTCATTTTTTACTTCAAGACAAAAAAAAAATCAAATAGCTGTAAGTAATTGTGTGGTATCTTTACATCTTATTTTAAATATGCCTCGGAGTGATGATAACATCCAGCTGTCACTTCCAAATAGCTCTTACCAAATCCTTGTTACTTACATCAAAGATCTCAAAGCCAGCAATGTCCAGGACACCAATGAAGTATTGTCTGGGCTGCTTGGTATCCAGCTGCTGGTTGATACGAACAACCATCCACAAGAACATCCTCTCATAGAGAGCCTTTGCCAGAGCACCCACTGAATTGTGCACCTATGAGAAAAATAAATGTCCAGAGTTACTGTATAGAGCAGAGGAGAATCAAAAGGATTTTAATACAAAATGTAGTTCCAGGTTACCACACATTTCCTACCTGCTGTGCAGTTTGACCCTTGGTCACATATTCATTCCCAACCTTGACTCGGGGGTAGCAGAGGCCTTTAAGCATGTCAGCTGAGTTCAGACCCATCAGGTAGGCAGCCTTGTCAGCAACTAAAAAGACAGAGGAAAAAGGAAGAATTTAGTGTCACAAATATAAGCTTTGAATCCTGGAGTCTTCTCAAAAGGCTGCAGGGTTCAGACTTCCGTTCTTTGAAACCTTTTGATAGACTCTTATAGAGGGAATCTTGGTCAAAGTCATCATTATGCATATTAGCGTTTTTTAAAAAGAAATTATGTTTTAAAATCTTCACTGAAACATGTAGAAACTGCTCATGTTTTCACAAATCTTCTGGCCCAAAACTGAAAGCTGAAGCTTGCAGGTCTGAACATGTGTAGTACATGCATAGCTCAGGAGCTGCAGTGACAGCAGTTGGGTACAGATCTACATTCAGTTGGTCAAACCACCAAATATTTAGGGTGGAACACACAGGCAGTATCTCTGTTCTCTTTCAGATCCAGAGTCTACAACCCTTCCTCCCATGTTCAGATGAACTCTCAGGGTTTCATCCTTTTACCTATGGTACTACCCACCTTTTGCCTAGTCCTTTAGCAAGAGGAGCCTGAATGTGTTTAAAATTCATATAGATACAGTGCTTGAGGGCATGGTTTACCAGTGGGATGGCAGAGCTACGTTAGTAAATGTTAGGTTAAAGGTTGGCCTGGATGATCCTACAGGTCTTTTCCAACCTTAAAAATTCTATGATTCTATGAATCAAATACACCTCTCACACCAGAGTTCCCTGAGCACCTGACAGGTAAGGGTGAATGGGAACATGTTCCCCATTCTGCTAGAGCTGAACCATTTAGCCATTTCACAATTGCAAGCCATATTCCAACAAAGGTATGGCTTATGTTGTTATAGGAAGTACATCCCCAGCCCCTGACTTCCTGGAAGTGTATACAGGACAGTTTATAATATTGTCTGTAGCATAAAAGAGTCCTGAGATCAGGGAACTTGATATACCGAAAAGAGGACAAGGGACAATTCTTTTCTGACTTACTGTTTTCCTTGGGATCCTAAAGTCTATCAAAGCAGAATTTGCTGTTTTTCACATCCATAGTGGCTTACAGAAGCTTTAATTGTTGGTTTTGATAATACCTTCAGTGCCATCAGGCTCTGCCTGCTCCTCTCTTGGTTTCTGCTTAAACTTCAAGTTCCCATAGTGCATGACAGCCCCTGTCAGCTTGTAGATGGCTGTCTTTTCCTCAGCAGTGAAGCCCAGGATGTCAATGGCACTCTGGCAACAGAAACAAAGTGAAATTTTTGCATGTTATTTGATGTATGCCCTGTGCCTGTTGACCTTCTTTGGTAAAGTTACTTACATCTGTAGCCATCAGCTCCTCCTTATCATCAATGCTGGGAACAGTGATCTCTCCTTGACTCACAAAAGGGTAGTCATACGGGTTGGTGGTGATGAGGAGCATCTCTGAAAAGAAATGTATTCAGGGGTTAAATTTCATTCTTTTTGTAATGTAGTTAAATATTGCTTAGTAATCCTCCTCCAAAAAGCTCAATGATCCTTCCTACCAATTAGCTCAGGCTTCTTGTTGGAAGTGATCTGATAAAAGATGTGGTAGCTTCTTTCTGCCTTGAGCTGGAAAGTGACTCTGGACTTCTCCAGCAGATCTGGCAAGGAAGGCAGGAAGAGTCAGGCACAAGGCCACATGTAGAGGTGGGAACTGGGGAAGGAATGGGATCAGGCCAGAGGAGCCTCTTACAGGTTTCAATGTCAGCAGAAGCCAGTTTGCCTGTAGCTCCAAAGTGGATTCTGATGAATTTGCCCTGTTGAGCACAAGAAGCAGCATTTCAGTCTGAGATTCAGAGATTCTGCTCAAATTCAGAGATTTTCCCCAAAGCACCAACTCACAAAGCGTGAGGAGTTGTCGTTCCTCACGGTCTTGGCGTTCCCAAAGGCCTCCAGCAGCGGGTTGGCGCTGATGATTTGATCCTCAAGCGTTCCCTGCAGGACCATAATTATTGCTGCCTCCTTTCCAAAACCACGTCAGGAAACCAGGAAAGCTTTGATTCAAGCCAGTCTCTGTTAATTTACCTGCATTTTGCCAGACTGCTCCTCCTTCTTCTTCTCCCCGCTGGCTGCAATTGTTGCAAAGTACTGGATGACACGCTTGGTGTTCACAGTCTTCCCTGCACCGGATTCTCCGCTGTCAAAGGCAAGAGAAGCAGAGAGCGTGTGGTCAGGCAGGAGATCCCCTGGCCCTGGGCAGCCCCACAGGGACCTGAGCAGGGATCTACGTACGTGATCAGGATCGACTGGTTCTCGCGATCTGCGGAGGAGGGAGAATGGAAGATGGTGTTAGCAACAGACCTGGCTAAAACTGAGCTGAAGGAAATGTCAAGTTCTAAATGTAAATCAGGGCTTCTTCAGAAAGTCTAAGAGTACCAGTCCCACCCTGGCCCTAACATTAGCAGGTCTAAGTGTAGATGGATGCACAGAGCTGTCAGAGGCATGTGATCCATAGGCTGTTCATTCATTTGCACTTCACACAGTTCTCACTAAGAAATTTATTAAAACGTCTATATTCAAAATAGGGGATTATATGGAATATGTTTTTCTTTCCTATCAGTGAAAAAAGTAGCAAATTGAGTCAAGGACTATTTCTGCAGTAGGAGAGTGTAGAATTTCATACAATAAAGTGCAAATAATCCACAGTGCTAAGTCCACACATACTCCTGGGTCAGTTTCACTTGAAATTCATTCCTGCATAACTCAATCAAGTCCTGAGTCATACAGCTCCGTGGTGTTTTTAGCTGGCTTGTCACATGTTCCAGTGAGATCAGTGGGGTTTTTGGTTTAGGTTGCTGTGAGAGAGGTCAAGCACTCACCAGTCAGCATGAACTGATAGGCGTTGTCAGAGATGGAGAAGATGTGTGGAGGGGCCTCCTGGCGCTTCTTGCCTCGGTAGGCCAACACCACCTCCGGGTTGTACACCGGCAGCCACTTGTAGGGGTTGACGGTGACACAGAAGAGACCCGAGTAGGTCTGGAGGAAGGGAGACAGCACGTTGGCTTCCCCTGAGCCTGGCAGAGCCGTTCCTGCTGCCTGCCCAAAGGAAGGCTGCTGCTGGTACTTACGTAGATCATCCAGGCTGCATAACGCTCTTTGAGGTTGTACAGCACAGCGGGTTCATGGAGGTGGGTCATCATGGCCATGTCCTCGATTTTATCATACTTGGGAGGGTTCATGGAGAAGATCTGATCGTCTTTGACGGTCAAGGTCTGCCAAGGAAACAAAAGATCCATGTATGTCAGCTAAGAGCTGAGACTGGGAATCAAATGGTGACCTTCAGCCTTGTTTTTCACTCACCTCTCCCCCTTCAGTCTTGACAGTGACCTTCCCGGACTCCCTGCTCTGGACTGTCCCTTTCACAAAGGATTCCTTAGGATGCACCACAAAGACAGATGACTTGGCATCAAAAGGCTTGTTCTGGGCTGCAATTCTCTCCTTCTCTGACTTCCGGAGGTAAGGAGCTGCCTCCCCAAAAACAGCCATCTCGGCATCTCCAGAGGCCATGGCTGCGCTCTATCGAAAGCACGTCGGCACAGGACTCTAATGGGAAGGAACAACATGGCACTGATTATTTACATCTATTCTGTAAGGCCGGGAAAAATTTCACATCCTGTGCCTTGGTTTGTCTCCTTAATTTGAGTATTTGGAACACCTAAAATAGCTAACTAGAGAGATCTGATTTTTAGGTCAACTTAGCAGAGCAACTTTTAACGACCTTTCAGAACAGTGGGTTTGGTGATTTCAGAATTCTGTGTCTGCAAGACAAGAATCAATTTGCTGAGCAAGTTTCACTAACACATCACTATTAGGAATGGAAATACAATTGGGACATTTTGTTAAAAGGATGAACAGTGAAGTAACATTTCTCAAAAACTGCAGTTTAGGTGACCTACAGTCCTGGAAAGCATTCAACCTGTGGGACATTAATCTATTAAATATACCAGTGAAAGAAAGGCAGTGGGAAACTAATGAATTTTGCTAATGACATTTTCAGCTGAAATAAAAGGGCAGGCTTTGTGACCTTTTAATATTCTGACATAATATAATCTGTTGCATGCAATTGTCATTCCTCAGTACTGTATTTCAATTATTTCAGCCCCAAAGTTTTGACTTTGGTGAAATTAAATTCAAGTATCAAAACTGGAATTGCCAAGCCTGTATTAAGATCCCAAATATAGGAACAGGTGAGTTCTCCAAACTTTAAAAAAGCAGGAGTATTTATTAAACGTGGAGGTAGCTAAATTTAGCCAGCTGCCCTTAAAAATTCTCTAGCTATGCTAGTAAAATTGATTCCCTCTTTATTCATTAGGTAATAAATACTACCTAATCTAGAGTGAGAAAATGGGTATCAAAGAGAGATCTGGCAGTTTATAAAGATGGTTAGAAGGTCTGTATGCTTGGGAAATTTATTAATTCGTACTTCCTCAGGTAGAATGCAGAATCCTGCACTATTTCCTGCTGTGCTCCTCTTGGACTGGTTCTACTGCTGCCATAGCAAAGATGGGAAGCCAGCATGTCTTGGATCCAGTTAGGTGAGTTATGCAGAAGTGAAAAAATTCCCCATGGCAATTTTCTGTCTGCCATCAGTGGTCAGAGGCTTCAAACAGAGCCATTTGAAAGCCTTGAGCACCCCACTACCTTCTGCTGTAATCACACTAGGTTTAAATACAGAGCGCAACAGTGAACCTTCCAGAAATCCCACCCAAAAGGATCTTTCTCTACCCTCTAAAAACTAATAAATCAGGTTCTTACCTCTCGTGACAGCAGATGGATGGCTCGTGGGCTGGCAGCTGGTCAGTGCTGTAAAACAGAAATGGCAACTCCCTACTTGCTGCACAGAAACTCGGGGTAAGAACGTGCAGGTGCCTTGAAAGCTGATTTAAAACCTGCGCTGAGAAACTGAGTGCCCTCCTGGAAGTGAGCACTGGAGGCAGCAGGAATGTGGTGGCACACAAGGACACCATCCTCTTCCTGCAACCCTGCAGACCCCGTGCACTTACCTTGAAGCTGCCTGTGCAGACAGGGCAGACTTGTCACAGGCATGTTTTATACGCTCTCGTCTGCAGATGCTACAGATGCCTCCTCTTTCTTCGGTCAAAAAATTTTTGGCAAACCTTTGGCAAAGCATTGTCTGGCAAACTGAACTAAGGGCATAATTGTCATTTGACATGATGAGATATTATTAGAAAATTTTGATGTCTTACCGACTATATGAATACATCTCCTATAAACAATCTGACAGGGGTGTTAAGGAGGGAATCTGGACTAGTCAAGGCACTTAGAGAACTTGGATGCAGGACTTATTGATTCTATTGCTGGCTTTCCCACCGACTCACTGTATGACCCAGGGTGGATTGCTTGGTATGTCTGCACTGCAGATATCCCAGCTGTATAATAGATAAAACAGGATGTTAAGACATAAATTAGCATTATTAATAGCTTTTGCAGTTGTGATGGTAAAATCCTGAAGGCAGAAGTGCAGATGCGTAACTGCTCACCAGGGTTACAGGCACAGCAGCCTATGAGAGGCTGGGTTCTGTTGTGGCTTTTAAGCTGGTGCAGCTTCAGGGTTGTCAAGAACATGCAAACACACAGACAGGCATGTGTGCCTCTTTGTACACACTTCATATTGGAAATATATTGGAAACAAGTGGGAGATTCTGCAAGAAATGCTGTGAGCTTATGTACCACTTTGATTCTATGGGAGGGGTAAAACCTGCTTGCAAAGCCCATTCCAAGGAGGGCTGCAGCCCTGCAGTGCCCACTTTCTTGGAGCCCAAACCCAGAGCTCAGCACTGCAGCAAGGAGCTCAGGGCATGGGGAGGCTGCTGGAAACACCCTGCACCCAGCCCAGGAAGAGCCCAGGTCAGCCAGTGGGAAACGGTGAGCACAGGGGTGCATCTGAAGTCCTGCCTCTCTGGGGAGAAGGCACCAAAGGTGCTGGTGGGGGCACCTCCCTCCAGCAGGACCCAGAACAAACTGTGCTCCCCAGCCTGGGCCAGTAGCTGCTGCTCTGAGGGGCAACAGGGACTCTTGCAGCCGAGTCCCTGGGGTGCTGGGCTGCCACATGGTGTCCAGCAGCCCAGTGGCTATTGGTCCTGGCTGAGGAGGGGACAGGAAGGTCTTGGCAGCTCAGAGCCCAGGGTTTAGAAGTCCATGCAAGAAGAGCAAGGAAAGGCTGGGCATCTCCTAAGGTGTGAGAGCTAAAGGTCTCACAGATCGAGGAGGGAGCTCTGGTCTCCCATTCCCTGAGAAGCTGTAACGTCTGTACTGTAAAGGCAGTGTTCTCTGGCAGCAGCACATTAAGTATTAAATCGTTGCTGTTGCTTTTCTATGGGGCCCTGCTCAGAGCAGTAAGTGGCAAACCTGTGTTGGTGCCCTCAGGCTGGGACAAAGTGCCCTCAGGATGTGACAGGGCCTCTATGGGGTATGCTAAGCTAGATCAAGTTACTTCGGGGACAGGAAATTTTTTACTTCCCAGAGGCCAGTGACAGAGCCAGTCTCCTCAGAAGAGCTCTTCTGGGGTTTTGTTGTGGTCTAGGATGTGGACCCAGCTGCGTAACGTGCAGGAGACACATGGTCAGGCAGCTCTGGGCCTGCAGTCAGATAAGGGGAGGACTTGTTTGAAAGGGAAGGGGGGCCAGTAAATTCAGGTGCCTCACAATGTGGAGAGTCACTCAGCAGTGCTTTGGGGATCAAACTCAGTGTCAGTAGATCCCCATAAGCCGCTGTTAAAAAACTTAAAATCTTTCTTTGAAAGTCAGACAACCGTTGTGAAGCAGGACACAGCCATGAAGAGGCTTTTATCCAGATGCCTTTTTGATATCTCCAAAGATGGAGACTTCACAACTGCCCTAGTTTAGGCCTGACAACTTAGAACCAGCCCCGAGGCCGCTCGCTGCCCCCCAAACACACACACTGGGATGGGGAGGGAAAAGACCAACTAGAAACTCATGGATTGAGAAAGAGGACAGGGAGGGTTTCACTCACCACTTATGGTCACAGGAACAGTAATTTCCCACTGCTCCAGTGCCCACAGGACCCAGACAGCAGAGCAGGGCTCACACACCTCAGCCCAGCCCTCCCTTCTTCCCCCCAAACCCCTTTGTTCCCCATTTCTCTCCCTCCTTCCCCCCAGGCACAGGGGGATGGGGATGGGGTTTGAGTCCCTGCACAGGCTGGTGGTTCCTGCCGCCCCTTCCTCCTCAGGGAGAAGGATTCCTCACAGTCCTGCCCTGCTTCCCCACGGGGTCCCTGCCCTGGCAGAGGGTCCTTCCCAAACCTCCCCACCAGTCCCTGCCAGGAGGTGCAGTCCCTCAGGAGCTGCTCCAGCGCTGCCCAGAGTCAGGGGCTTCGGGAACTGGCACCTCCCCTGGCCCGGGGGCTTCCGCGGCTGCAGCCCCCGAGGCCTCTGGCAGCAAAGCCAAGCTCAGCCCTCCTGGTGCCTTCAGGGGATGTCCCACCACGTTCCTCCATGGATGCAGGGGCACAGCTGCCATCTCCCCATGGGCTGCAGGGAAACTGCTGCTTGGGCCCCTCCTTCCCCTCCAACCTCGGGATCCTCACCCCGCAAGGCTCTCCCTCTGCTCTCCAGCACAGCTCTTCTCCTTACTCTCCGCTCTCTTACCAGCTCCTTCGTATGTCAGTCTCACAGACCCGCCTATTGTCTCCCTGATGACTTGACCCCAGCAGGCGCTTTGGAGCTGGGGGAGCTTTTCAGCTCCTTACAGGACCCACCCCTGGGGCTCCGCCCTGCTGCCAAAACACCTGCCAGACCAAAGCAGCACAACAGCTCCAGGAAAGCCCTGCCAGGGCTCCGTCGCCCTTAAAGAGAAAGAGCCTTTCCTGGTGTTAAGAGGGAACCTACGTGGTTTGCCAGCTGCATCCTGTGTTGCATCAAAAGAAGCATGACAGGTCGAGCAAGGGGATTCTCCCCCTCTCATCTGCTGTCGTGAGACTCCTCTGTAGTGATGTGTCCAGTTCTGGAGCTCCTAACACAAGAAAGACACGGAGCTGTTGGGGGGGAGTCCAGGAGAGGCCACAGAGATGATGGGAGAGGTGGAGCAGCTCTGCTCTGGAGACAGGCTGGGAGAGTTGGGGTGTTCAGCCTGGAGAAGAGAAGGCTCCAGGGAGACCTTAGAGCACCTTTCAATACCTGGGGAGGGACTTTTTGCAAGGGTATGGAGTGATAGGACACAGGGGAACAATATCAAACTGAAAGAGGGGAGATTTAGATGAAATATGAGGAAGAAATTATTTGCTGTGAGGTTGCCCAGAGCTGCTCCATCCCTGAAAGTATTCAAGGACAGGACTTGGAGCAACCTGGTCTAGTGGGAGATGTCCCTGCTCATGCAAGGATGTTGGAACTAGATGATCTTTAAGGTCTCTTCCAAGCCAAACCATTCTATGATTCTATGAATGTCTGTGCCCATTGCCTGATATCACTGGGCACCACTGAAAAGAGCCTGGCTCCTTCCCTGTTCACCTGCCTCCAGCTGTTTATATAGGTTAGTGAGATTCCCCTGAGCCTTCTCTCCTCCAGGCTACACAGTCCCAGCTCACTTAGCCTTTCCAGTCCCTTGCTGTGCCTTTGCTGGACTCCCCAGTATCTCTGTATCTCTGTTGTGCTGGGAGCCCAGCACTGGACACAGCACTACAAGTGTGCTCTCACCCGTTCTGAGTCAAGGAGAATCACCTCCCTCAACCTGCTAGCAACATCCTCCTCATGCAGCTCAGGATATAGTTCACCTTCTTTGCAGCAAGGTCACATTGCAGGCTCATGATCCACTTGGTGCCCACCAGGACCCTCAGGTCTGGTTTTGCAAAGCTGCTTTCCAGCTGGTCAGCACGCAGCATATACTGGTGCATGGGGTTGCTCCTCCCCAGATGCAGGGCTTTGCTCCTCCTTTGCACTATGGGACCCAATATTGACCTCTGGGGTTTCCTAACCAGTACCTAGTTGCTAACTATCCTAAACATGGAAAACAGGGAAGAAACTTTCTGACAGTCTTTTCTCCTTTTGTCTGAGAGGGCAGGCTGGCTATTTATTTGTTCAGAGAAGAACAAACTATTGTTACTGTGTTATCATTAATTTGAATTTCTGTGCCCTCAAGAAGTACTAGCCTATATTTTTATTAATAGCTCTGTCTTGGTACCTCAGTACCAATAAAAATCCCAAAGGTAGCATGCTGTGACTTTGTGTATGTGGGCTCTGCTTGGTATCTTGGAGTGAAATCCCTGAAAGGTGCTTGGTATTAATCAGTCAAGGGCCTGAAAAACTACTGAAATCTAGCAAAATTCTCCAGAATGTTGCATACAGAGATGTGACCCTCATGTCAAGAACAATTGGCATCCTGAGTTTAGCTAAAACTGATATACTTTACCTTCATTAATACTACCTCTAACATAAAGCAGCATTTATGGATGACATCAGGTGTGCCTGCTTACTTTTCTGTCAGCTGCACTGTAACACAAAAACAATCCTGATGGCTTAGACCAGCAGGGGTGAAGGAGTCTGACTGAATTCAGTGACAAAGAGTCCAGTGTGTTTAAAGGAAAGTATGAGCTAAAGCAATGGCAGCTTAACAGGACATGTTTGTAACACAGGTAGTATATGAACTCTCAGTGAACATCTACAAGGGAAAGACATCTAACAATTGGACTAAGTTTGTGAAGGGTGGAAAAGGAGGCATAAAGCTCACAAAAAGAAAAGTGAAGTGTTTGGTCGGCTGCCATAAGCATCCCCCAAAAAAGATTTTAAGCTACCAATCATCTGCTTTGGATTTGTTTTAATTTATAAAGCTCATCTACCCTCTCCAGGTATCACTTAGCTGACACTGGCATTGTGGCTTCTTACAAAGCTTCTTACAAAGAAGCAGGCTCTAATCTGAAGTAGATGGTCCACATTTCACTGTAGTTAAACTCTGTAGATCCCAGAAAGTGACATCAGGGAAAACTTGGGTCCTCTTTCCTGTATTCAGGTGCAGCCAAGGAGAAATCCAGCCAGAAAGAGACTTGTTGAAAAAAGTGCAGGTGCCTCAATGCAAATAGAAGAATGTAATGTTTTCTGCCAGCCATTAATTTTCTGTCAATCCTATCTCCATCTCTGCAGGGCAGTGCTCCACTGGGCCCAGAGGCAACCCACAGCACAGTTAAAGAGAAGAGGTGGACTGAAAGCCATCTCTGGATACAGCCTCTCCTGCACAGCAATGCCAGTCGGTACAGCACACATTCCCCACCGAGAACATTCAGTCATGCTGAAAACAGATCCTTCTTGAGACAGAGATCAGGCAGCTGCCTGCCTTGGTGTGTATTTTCTCCTCCTGATCCCTGTGGTTAGCTGAGAGACAAGGAGTGAGCAGGCATTTCTTAGATAGGTAGCACAGCCTGGGGGAGAGGACAACGGGGAGTGGGAACCTCCCTCTCCTGCATGTTCTGGGTCCTCAAGCTTCTGAGCTGGAAACAGGAGAATGTACCTGTATGAAAGGAGGTTCTGCAGTAGGAAAAGGAATCCTTTCCTGTGTTCTGGTGATCCCTAATCTCTCACCCTGAGAATTACTCTCAGGCCTTCTGCTATCCTAGCTAGAACAGGCTGCCCTCCAAGAGGAATGACTTTGGGGGTGTGGTTGATATGAATACAAGTGCTCTCACTGCAAACAGGACAAATCAAGTGTCATGTGGTGTTAGAAATGTGGTCAGCTCATTGTATCATAGAATCATAGAATCCTAGGGGTTGGAAGGGACCTCAAAAGATCATCTAGTCCAACCCCCTTGCCAGAGCAGGGTCACCCAGAGCACATCACACAGGAATGCGTCCAGGCGGGTTTTGAATGTCTCCAGTGAAGAAGACTCCACAACCTCTCTGGGCAGCCTGTAGGAAGCCGTGATTCCTTTTGCTTGACACTAGTGAGTCCTCATCTGAAATGGTTTGTCCAGCTTTTGGCTCCCCTGTTCAATGGCCTGGAGTGCAGGCTCAGATGCCTACACAGAGAGCAATGTCTTCTGTGCCTGGGGACAAGTCACTCCAGCTGCTCCTCCTCAGGTGATCAGGGTCCCTGATGCTCTCACCAGAAAGGGAGGTGCTCAGGTCCCTGGAGGGACCAGGAATGTCTGCATGGATGTGCTGCTACTCCGGGCACTCCTCAGAGGTAAGGTGAAATGAAGCCAAAAGCCTGCAGGTGGTAGGTTATTATTGCTGACTATGCCCTGCTTCAACCTCATCAGTATCCTGGGTGACTGATCTCCAGACCCTCATAAAACACTATAAATACCCACAGCATATAATGTACACACATCTGCCTGGTGGTGATATGCACATTAGTGCTTGATGTGTCTCTAAACACTGTGTCACACGGGTGACAGACTTAGTGACAAGCAGCTTTTCTTGGACATGCTTCTGAATTAGGTTCCTCTCAATTATAACAACCAAAAATGACCTGGCGTTGAGAAATTAAAATATTTTTGTCCATCTCCTGCAACTGTTGCTTATCTTCAAGAGGAATTAGCATACATTCCCTCAAAATCTCCAGAGGAACAACCTCCTGCGTAGTCATTGGTGCAAAAGCAACTGGTTGCACCGTGAAGTCATTCAGAACAAACACGTTTTGCTTTGGGTTTTTTGTATGACAAAAGTCCCCCAGAGGCTATAGCACTCGGACTCTTCCTCATGAAAGACAGTCTGATGCTGTTTCAAGTGATCTTCACCCTTGCATTGCTCCCTGTTATCTGAAAAACAGCACCTGAGGAAAGGGGGGGTTTAGCAATTTTGATGCCAGGCATCCGGACAAGCCTGTTCCTGCAGAGGGAGTTGGAAGTGGCTGAGCTTGAACAGGGATGTACAGGAAGATCACTGACTTCCCAGCCTGGCAGCTGCTGGGATAGACAGGGAAAAGCTGTGGCTGTGGTTTCTGGGAGCAGCTGTTTAGCACTACCCACTGCTCCAACATGCCATCCCCCCGTGGTTATCAGGCTTTGCAGAGGTCTGGTGTAGGCAGAGCCATTCTGCTCTGATCATGATGTGGTTGTTGTCCCCTGCTTCTGAACACTCCTGACTACAGGAGACTATTTTAAACAGCAGAGTTTTAGTTTAGTCCCTTCCTTCCCCTCCCCACATCTTCAGAGAATTTTACTCCCAAATAATTTGCGTTTCCAGCTGCTGTACAAAACTGAACCTCAGCCCATGAGAGGATATGAAACAGCAGCTGTGCATTCATCTCCTGGCTAAAAAACAGGAGGATCTGTAAGGTAAGAAAGCCAGAGCATAAAAAAGCATCATGCAGAGATAGTCTTGTAAATTTGAGAATAAGCAGAGAGCCATATCAGCCTAGAGCAAAGGCCTTGCTGGTATCTTGTGCATAAGTGTATGTTGGATACTTGGGGAAAATCCAATTTAATTTTTTCAATGGTACTTGTAATATCATGTAAGCATTTCATCTTCCCACCTAGTTGTTCCCTTCCTAAAGTGAAAGATCATAGCCTGGACACCTTGTCTCTCCAGTGCTCCCATAAATCTCATCATCTTTCTTTGTATCCTCCCTAATTTCATAGGCCAAAATAGAATCACAGACTCACCAAGGCTGGAAAAGACCTGCAGATAGCAGGTGGTTTGTGGGCCTGCTACAGTGATTTCTTGTTTGTTCTCAGTAGATCCTGGTAATTCCTGGTGCTCTGTGTGCCTTTTATGGCCACCAGTGAGCACTGACTTGACGTTTGGAGGCAACTATTCGCTATTCTTTTGTATTTCCTGTCTCCTAATCCTGGTCCTCCTTTCAGAGACTGTAGGGTTTGGTCTGTGTGTGGCTCAGTCACCATATGGACAGAGAAGTTGATGTTCTGTTTCATCTGCACAAAGGGTTTTCACACTGATGATTTTACTGTCAGCCTTACAAGGACACCAACTTTCATAGTGGCCTTCACCAAAATGACAGTGAGGACTGAAGGGTGGCACAGCCCAGCCAGCAGAGCAGGGGAACAACATGTGAGGCAGCAAACTTTTATTTGGAGGTGAGCAGCTTTTCACTGAGTGTCAGAGTTGTGCTGTTTACTCAGACTCCTCATGTTCCCAGGAAACATCAGCAGAAGAGCTGGCTGAGGAGGTGACATTCAGGATGCCCTTTCTATCACCCACCAAAGCAGCTGAGGGGCTCCTGTTACGGAGCAGGGGAGGAGGGTGGGCAGGCTAAGACAAAGAAAAAAGAGAGCAAGTGGCAAAAGGGGGGAGGGAAAGAGAGGGAAGGAAAATCAGGATTAGGTGCATAATTTTAGCACTAGCAACAACTGTATCCTAAAAAAGAGAGCAGTGAGGTGATATCTTCCTAGGCTGACACTCATCTGTGACAGTTGCACAAATCCCACTTCTGGGCACATTTCAGTGCTGTAAATGGAAATACACTGGTATGGAATTTGTATAAACCTCTTCACTTTAAACATTAGACTTTTCAAGGTTAATACTGGGTTAGCATGGGATTTTCTGAGTACCAGAGTACCTACGGGATACATAGCAGAATGTTCTAGTGGCATTTTTGAACTAACTTTTTGTGTTGCAGAGAAGTTCCTTTTGCATCCTCAGGAAATTTGTCAACAGCCTCATTATTTTCTGTTGGGAGACAGATTTTCTTAGTGGTCAGCCTAAACATTTCCCTAATTGCTCTTTGCATCCGTTTGAGATGCTGAGGGAAAGACACACATCCCTGCTCCCTCTGAAGAGTAAATCAGTTGTGTAAAGCAGCTGGAGACAATGACAGCAACCAGATAACCAGCAGCCAGAGTGTTTTACATCTCAGTCAGGACTGTGGACTGAAAAATACATGCTAATTCTTCTGCACACAAAATGCAGCACCAACTTCACTGCATCACTGCTTTGCTGAGCAACACAGCTCTGCGTTGCCTTCCTTCCAGACCAGTCCCTCAGGTCCCTCAAAGTGTCTGCTTCTCCCTGAGAGGGCCTCCAGGTGGGCACAATCTTGCAGGTGCCTTGTGGGGTCCCACAGCATCATCCCATAGTCCCACACTGCTGCCTGCCCCATGTCAGCTGAGCGTGGACGTTACCTCTGGGCTGTGATCCCTGGCCATCCATAGGGGACAGCAGCTCTATATGAGCCCATCAGCTGCATCTATTTTAAACTTTCTCTCCGAGATGTTCATTTATGGCCACTATGGACTGCTGCTTTTCTTAAGACCTTTGCAGAAGCCCTTATCAGGTGACAGGCAGCCTCACTCCACAGGCTGAGTGCCAGTGCAAAATGACCCTCATTCTCCGTACAGCAGCGAGTAATTCGTCTTCTTCATATCAATGTCTCACTTTGATCCTGATAATCCAGCAGGCTTTATAGGAGTGGCTTTCAGTGGGGATTTAGCTTCTGCTTCCATCTCCTCCTCCAATTCCAGGTTGGTGTTTGTTTTTTTTCTTGGAAGATTTCTTCCAAAACATATGCATGGGTGGCAGGCACGGGCTGGGCTCACACAGAGTGACAAACTAGGTCCCTGTAGGGTGGGCCACAGCAGCAGCTCAAAACTTGGGCCACTTTGCACCATCCCCATCCACTTCCAGAGACAGCAGCTCCTGAGGCTGGAGGATCCCAATACAGGCTGCCATCCCTGCCTGGGGACCAGGCTGGGCCAGAAAGGGCTAACTGTGTTTGGGGGCTTTCAGATTCCAGCTGGGGACTGACAGTAGTCCCAGCCCTCTGGGAAAGTATGGGTTTTCACTGCCTCCTGCCAACACAGGTTGTGCTCCTGAGTTTGGGAAATGCTGCCTGAAGATGCTCCCTCTGAGGTGCAGCCAGTTCCTCTCAGCACAGAGCCTGGGCATGAGCAATAGCCATGTGCCATGTCCAGGAGTAAAGAAACAACACCCTGCTTTACTTTACACTTGAAATATAAGAAATTATTACATTATTCAATACAGTAAATTATCAAATTATTAAATACAGTAATTTCTTCAAAACTAAAGCTCGACAAAGCTGTCTCAAGGTGGGCTATGAGTTAGACTGTCATTTGCAGATTATCATGAGTCACCATCCCTGGAGGTATTTAAAACATGTGTAGATGTGGTGCTGAGGGACATGGTTTAGTGATAGATTTGGCAGTGCTATGTTTACTTGATGATCCTAAAGGTCTTTTCCAACAAAAAAAAATAAAAATCCTGTGATCATTGTAGAGTTTCCCAGAAGTTTCTCCTCAGATTTCTCCTGATCTTTCTTCCTGAAACCTGATGCTGTTTTTCCTTACACCCCCACATCCTCTACCATCTTATCACTTACTCTTTTTCCTCACACACATCCACCTCACCCCCCCTCAGACTCCTCCCTCTAGTCCCCAGCACAATTTCAACCCTACCTTAGCACTCTGGTTGCTTTTATTTCCACCCTCTCTCACTTACCAGCTAATTAATTTTTTTCTGTAACAAGAGTCACATGAAGGCAAGTTCAGCTTTTTGCATCACACTTCATGAACTGGGGCCCCAGCTCTGTATCTGGTCTGCACATGCCCATGGGCAGCTCCTGCTCCACTTGGCTGAGAGAGGGGACATGACTCCATGACTCTCTGCAAAGCTGCTGGTCCTGGAGCAAGCTTGGAGAAGCCTCTGCCTTCCTCATCAGGGAAGGGATTCATGGCTGGGGCCTCTTTCTGATGAGCAAAAAAACCAATTAGCATTCAGGTCCACAAGCATTGCTTTAATTTCTTGGTGTACCAGAGAAGGGGCACCCACGCACCCCAAACTGAGCCCCCACCGCCTGCTGGAAGTGCCTGGGCAGCTGCTGCTTCCCCCCTGGGCCAGCACATCCCAGGGGGAGCAGCCAGGAGCTGGGCTGGCACCACCTCAGGGCACCGACCTCCAAGGGTCCCCTCTTGATTTGTGCACTTCCCAGGGAGAGCACCCCAGGGCCTGCTTCTGGTTTTTAACATTTCAGCTGAGGAAGGAGCTGTGCGAGTCTCTCTGGAGCAAGAATAGCACCTGCCATCTCAGGACACAGCACAGCTGTCCAGCTCCTACGTGGCAGCACCTTGTGCTGAGATATAGAAGGCAACCGACCCGCCCAGGAATGTCTTGGGGCGCCATGAGTGGAGCGTGTCAGCCACACAAACAGGCATGACCCCAGGCAGGAGTCCTGCGAGACCAGGGCTATTTTGAGCCTTTGAGACTGAGGAGGACGGGAGGCAAGTGACAGGCTGATCCTCTGGGCATGGGCAACCTCCAGAGCTCTCTGCTTTGGCCTTGTCTCCCCCTGTGGGCAGGACTCCTGTGAAGGCTGATGGGCGAGTCGGTGGGACCTGGGAGCCCGGGAGGAGGGGGCTGTGTGTTTCCAGGCTGCAAGGCCAGGCCCCAGTCCCAGCAGCACTGCCCACCAGCACTTTGGGCACATCCTGCCTGAGGGTGTCCCTGAGCACAGGGCATGTGGCTGCCTGCTCCATTTCCAGCCACGTCCTGGAGCCCTAGGGGGATGCCAGAGGGTGTGTAACTCTGTGCAAGTGAAACGTAAATCCTTTGCAGCTGGGAGGGTATTAACCTCTTAACCACCTGAAGCTGTCTATCTCTGGCTGTTTGAGAGACCCTTTTTCCTCTTCCCAGCCATTGCAAATCCCCTCCTCAACTTATTTTCATCCTTTTAGTGCCCTCCTTCTTGTTCTGGCATGGATTTCTTTCATGCCAGTTTATTTTTATGTCTCATTTACTTTTTATTTCTGTTTCATTTTTATTGGTTTGTGAAAAACAGATCTGCACATTAAGCTCTTGGTGGGGTGGGGGGTGGAAAAACAGTATCCCAGAAAAGCTTTCTAGCTGGATCAAATGGCCAAGTCAGTCTTCCTTGGTACTCCATATTCAGCTGGACTGATGCAGCAGGGTTAGCAGGCAGGAACAAGTGGTCAGGGGATTGAATGTGTAATAGGCAGTTTATAAAGTGCTGCCACTAAATGCAATCCCACAGCCTTAGGGGATGGATCTGATGCCAGCTCTTGGAAGAAGGCCTCTGGGCACAGCCCCAGCCTTCTGAGCTGTTCCCAGGTTCCCAGCACTCCTGCAGATGAAGACTCAGTCAATTCAGCTGGCAGACCAGAGGCACAACTGTTCACTCACAGGCAAGTTTTTCTTCCAGAAGCCCAATAATTTAAATTGAATCCTCCTAGAAGCCCCAGCAGTCTGGCATTGCCAGGCATCCCCCTGTGTCTATCACAAGACAGTCCAGCTGGATGTGGGCAGTGTGAAGAGCCCTTGCTCACCTAAAGATCAGGTTGATGATAAACACAAAGGCTTTACCCCCCATCTTGATGCCATTTGATGGCAGGTTCCTGCAGAGCATTCCATGATTATCAGGTTCCTACAGAGCAGCCTTGCCAGGTGGAGACTCAACCAAGATCTTAAGACCCCAGTGTGGCAGGCTGTGTGATGGGCATGTTGGACAGGGCTGTGTGCTCCTCTAAGGCTCTCCAGTAGCTGCCAACCATGCTGCCCTGAACCATCATGGCTCAGCAGGGGCTACGATTCCTTGCAGTAACTTGAGCTGTGAAGCTTTGTGACCATGTCCACACATTTCTCTCCATTTGTTTTATTACTGCATGAATTGGCAGTACACAAAGCAGACCACAGGCTTTTTCCACACAGGTTTAGGAAGACTCTCCCCAGACAACCAGTCACCAAACTTTGTAAACCTAGTACTACATACAGTAGTTTATTCTCAGCTTCATTTAACAAGGTCAAAATATCAGCTTTCAAGCAGAAAGTATGGAGGAAGTCTTTCAAACACCTAGATTTGAAGGTCAGGACAAAATTGGTCAAATATTATCATAGCAGCAGTAAGACTTGAACCCACAGTTTTGACTATGCCTAACTTAGAATGAAAATTACTCACGTCTGAACATAATTTGGAGCATCTGAACTTACAGGTATTACTTTATTGACACTGGTACATCAGTGGAGTGACAGAAATGTTTATAACCATAAGCAAAATAAAGATTACTTCCTTCTAGTGTAGCTCTAGCTACTGCAAATCCACAGCTGAAAGATACTTTGTGTAAATTCTGGTCATTGCACAGGAAGCTCATTTTTCACTTTTTAACACCACCTGGAAAGGAGAAGCTTTGTTTGGTCCACACATGTCAAGATGAGTCTTTGATCCTTAAAATCATCTATGTAAATATCCAGCTAGGATGTGCAACTGGAGCCCAGGACAGTGTAGCAGTGTCTGTAACCCCTAAGACCACATATCCTCATACTTTCCCTTCCATTCTGCCCCAGCCTGAAAGACATCATGTTTCTTTTCCTGCAAGTACTGAGAATGTTATTTTTGATCACTTAGGAAGGCTAGACTTAAAAGAAGTTGTGCTTAATTACCCCCTTATCAAAGTTCTGCTGTTTCTTGCCAAGAGGAGCTGCCCATGTATTTGCTCTCTCTGTGTCCACTGTCAGATCTTCCACCTTCCCTTGCAACTTCAGCTTCATCTTCTCCAAGAATGCACACCTGGAATTCACTCTCTGCCTGCTTCCCTGCTTCCTGGAGGCTCTGAGAGAGCTTTTTCCTAAAGGAAAACAAATAAAACAAGCATATGATTTTTTTTAAAAAAAAAAAAGTGTATTATATATGTAGTTTAATAAGTACAATAGTGGAAGTTGTGGTTTGTTTCTTTTTAAATTAAGTGTATATGCAAACCCAAATAAAATAATTCAGGTCAAGCCACAAAAAGTAGGTCTGTGCTCTGCACAATGAATGTAGGCAAGGTGCTGTGGAAATGTTAGCATGTAGAACTGTCAGCCCTATGCAAGATGAGAGTGCCAAGTGGAACTAATTTAGATGTCCTATTGAAGTCTGGTTTGTTCATGTAGCTACACCTGCCAGTCAAGCTTGTAATTTCATCAGAAGGTTGTATCAGGTTTAACAAAATCTCCCTTCAGTAAAACCATTCTAGTTAGAATTATTTAAACCACATTCTTCACACTTCTACTAGATAGTGGTTGAATGTAGGATGTGGCATAGGCCACCCCCCATGCTATGGCTGTGACATGCTTGGGTCAAATTGGAAAATTTAAGCAAAGAGTACCCAAACATTCTGATGAACATGAACAAAGTGAAGATAGGTTTTGACACACAGTATTCAGGAAGGCATCTGGGTGGGCACTGCCCACACAGACCTTGCTACTAGATATGTCTTCATACTTTCCATAGCTGTTAAATATTAAAATAGTCTTTTCCTAAGAACTACAGCATCGACAAGTTTAGCAAGACTCTTCTCTCAAATGAATTTGGCTCAATGCAAATACAGGAATGTTATTACAGACCTTTGTTTAAAATCTCCATATAATGTCTTGTTAGGAAATCCTTTCCTGCAGATTCTAATGCCTTCCAGAACACGGTTACATCTAAGCTGGTGCAGAACAAGTTTGTGATCCATCAGGCCTGTGACAGAGCAACATGGGGATATATTGATTTTTCTAGCATTGGTCAATCGGTCTTTCTGCCAATTTCTAATCAATGTTTTACGTATTACCTGGGGTCTTAGTTTCACTGGGAATGATACAACACACAAAATGAGGATGAGTTGTTCGCAAGCTGGACGTGAGCTTATTTAGATTTTCCTGTAAAAAAGAGATCGTTTGCAATCTCCATACTAGTTGGAGACATAATGCAAATATTCCAATGTGATTTGACTCTGATGGAAAATTAAAACCAAGAAGCTTTTCGTTCTAGCTCCAGGTCGTAGTGCTGGGCACTCTGCCTTTCAGCCTGCGAGATTCACACTGCACAGGGCCAGAGATACAGGACAACACAAGATCCATCAACAGCAAATCCTTCCTTGGAACAGATTCCTCCCGCCTGCTGCCGTTCCTGATTCCACCGAGGCTCTATCCCTACCAAACACCACCATCTACTGGGCTCGGGCTGTGGGTGATGTCCTGTGGCACAGCCAGAGCCTGAGCGTGGAGGGGCGGGAGGGAAGGAAGATGTGGAGTAAAACAGATGTACACGGATGGCAGCAGCTTGTCTCGGCCACAGTGAATCATGAAGGAGCCTAAAAATAGGGGTAAGAACAACCCCATGTACCAGTATAGGCTGGGGACTGACCTGTTGGAGAGTGTCACAGGGGAACGGGACCTGGGCGTCCTGGTGGACAGAAGTGTCTCACGACTCTCACAGCAGAGAATTTCTTCTTCATATCTAAATTCATCCCTTTCACTTGAAACCATTCCCCCTCATCCCATCCCTCCCCTTGTCCCAAGTCCCTCCCCACTTTCCTGGAGCCCCTTCAGGCACTGGAAGGTGCTCTAAGGTCTCCCTGGAGCCTTCTCTTCTCCAGGCTGAACACCCCAGCTCTCCCAGCCTGTCTCCAGGGCAGAGCTGCTCCAGCCTCGGATGAGGGGGAGGCAAGGAAGGGAAGTTGTGTCTGGGCTCCAGGGTGCTGTGTGTCACCCCCCTGCCCTTGCCCCACCAGCCTTTGCACCCATGACCTGTGGGGAGTGCATGGGGGGCAGCAAGTTAAAATCGCAGAGCATGTTCCTGCAGCTGCAGCTCTGCTGGGACCTGGGTCTATTTCTGGGATTTCTGCAGGTGATGCCCCCTCTTTCCCTGTGACCTTCCCAGAGGAGGGGAGAGATGGGGGCTTTCATAGTGTTCACATTAATCTGGCTTTAAAAAATACCTAAACAAAAAGGAAAAATTGAAACATCCACACCATAAGAAAAAAACCAAAACAGTTGAAGGATTTTTTTATTAATTTAAACATCCAAGAAATCCAGTTGAACCATCCCGTTCCACAGGGCTGTGGTTCCTCTTTTCTCTCACTGGCTGGGATGGGGGGATTTGGCCAGAGCCCCCCTGTCCTGCCTGGCTGCTGAGGTGATGGATCTGCTGGTCCTTGGGGTCAAGTTCCTTTGCAGGATCCTCAGTGGCTGGGAGCGATCTGTGGGAGCTGACTCTGTCCTTGTGACCCTCTGCCTTGGGGACAGCCTGCACCTCCTCCTGCATCTCTGCCTGCCCCTCTGCCTGCCCCCCTGCCTGCCCCCCTGCCTGCCCCTGCCTGCCCCTCTGCCTGTACCCCTGCCTGCTGCTGCCCCACGCTCTCCACCATTGCCTGGACATCATCCAGCTGCAGGGAGAAGGAATCAGCTGGGAGATGAGATGGATGTGGCCAACAAGCCTGGGTGCTCTGGACTCTCATTGGCCCTGGTCCCATCCAGCAGGCATGGGGACGGGAACCCAGCCAGGACCAGCCTGCCAAGCTGACCCCCCTGTCTCCCTGGGGACCTCTCCTGGCTCCTCTTCTCCTTCTGGCCCTGCCAGTCACTGGCCAGGCCCTGCAGGGAGGACACCTAGCCCTGCAGGGAGGACAGGAGATGGAAGATGCTCTCCTGGTCTAGAGATCCTGGATTTTTCCTCTGGGTGGTGGTCTCCAGGGTGTCCTCACACTGGGTGCCCTCATTCACTGTGGTGGGCTTGGTGGGGCACACTGAGTCCCACTGTCCTGCTGGGAACAGGGTTACAGGCAGCCGTGCAGAGGGGAGGACAGAGCCCAGGGCCCCCTGCTGTGTCCCCAGGCCCCGTCCCCAAAGCACCGCCTCACGGGGGCAGACTCAAGGACCCCACGAGAGCCCAAAGACAAAGGCTGCCCACCTACAGAGACCCCCAAGCTGCCGTGGCCACATCCCTCAGCTCCTCCCCAGCCCCCTGAGGGCTTCGCTGCCTCTGGGCCTGCAGAGCTTCAGCAGCCAAGCCAGGGGATCAGCAACCCCCCAGTGACTCCCCAGGACAGCACAGCAAGGCCTTGTTGTCTCTAGCCATGGCATTCCCAGCTCCCCTTTGGAGCCCCTCTCCCAAGAAGGATGGCAGGCAGGACCGGCAGCAGGATGGAAAAGGAGCATCCAAAACTAACTGGGGCACGAGAGAGCAGGGGGCTGGGCAGGGCTGGGGTGGCTGGGGGACAGGGGCTGCACTTGGCCTGCACCACCTCCATCCTGTCAATACAGGCCTAGCATCACCAGGACAGTGTCCTTCACATTGTCTGCCAGGACAGTAAAAACGTTGGGGGTGCTCCTGCTCTTCTCTGTCTTCATGCTGAGCCCAACCCTGGTGACAACAGAGGACACCTGGGGGTCGCTGCAGGTTGGGCTGTTGTCAGGCTCCAGAGCTGCCTCCAGGCCATCTAGCCCCTGGAGTTCCTCCATCTTCTCTTTCTGGTGGGCCCACACTGGTGGCAGCTTTCTGACCTCCCTGATGAGGTCCTGAGACACAGGCTGGTCCTGGGAGAGGGGTTTAGATGGGGTGAGTGAGATGTGGGCCCCAGGGATGGGGCTGGCTAAAGGGCAGGAGTGTGGAAGGGCAGGATGGAGGGTGTTGGGGTCAAAGCTCCACGAGTGCTGAGCCCCGGGCTGGAAGAGCCCAGGACAAAGAGGGCTGGATTGGAGCCACCAGCACTTGCTGATGCCAACGTGGGGAGGACCCAGAGCAAGCTGCGCAGCATCATTTCAGCCCCAGCTCTTCCTCCCAGAAACTCCATCCCTTTCCCAAGGGAAGCCCCAGGTCCCAGCAGGAACTCGGGCTTAACTCAGACCCTGCTCTAAGGGCAGCGCACGGGCCGTGCAGAGCCCGTAGGAGGGGGCTTGGGTAGGGGAGCACCCAGGGCAACCCAGAGCCCCTACCTTGGAGAACCTTCTCCCCTTCTGCTCTTTCCTCATGCTGAGCCCAATCCTGGTGACCACCGAGGGAAACTGTTGGTTGCTGGTGGTCGGGGTGGTCTCCTGCTCCAGAGCTGCCTCCAAGCCAACTGGCCCCTGGACTTGCTCTGTCTTATCTTTCTGGTTGGCCCACACTGGTGGCAGCTCTCTGACCTCCCCGAGGAGGTGCTGGGAAACAGGCTGGTCCTGAGAGAGGGGTTTAGATGGGATGAGTGAGCTGTGGGCCCCAGGGACAGGGCTGGCTAAAGGGCAGGAGTGTGGAAGGGCAGGATGGAGGGTGTTGGGGTCAAAGCTCCAGGGGCGCTGAGCCCCAGGCTGGAAGAGCCCAGGACAAAGAGGGCTGGATTGGAGCCACCAGCACTTGCTGATGCCAACGTGGGGAGGACCCAGAGCAAGCGCAGCATCATTTCAGCCCCAGCTCTTCCTCCCAGAAACTCCATCCCTTTCCCAAGGGAAGCCCCAGGTCCCAGCAGGAACTCGGGCTTAACTCAGACCCTGCTCTAAGGGCAGCGCACGGGCCGTGCAGAGCCCGTACGAGGGGGATTGGGCAGGGGAGCACCCAGGGCAACCCAGAGCCTCTACCTTGAGGAACCTTCTCCCCTTCTGCTCTGTCCTCATGCTGAGGCCAACCCTGGTAATCACCGAGGGAAACTGTTGGCTGCGGGTGGTCGGGGTGGTCTCCTGCTCCAGAGCTGCCTCCAGGCCAACTGGCCCCTGGACTTTCTCCGTCTTCTCTTTCTGGTTGGCACACAGTGCTGGCAGCTCTCTGACCTCCCCGAGGAGGTGCTGGGACACAGGCTGGTCCTGAGAGAGGGGTTTAGATGGGGTGAGTGAGCTGTGAGCCTCAGGGACAGGGCTGGCTAAAGGGCAGGATTGGGGAAGGGCAGGATGGAGGGTGTTGGGGTCAAAGCTCTAGGGGTGCTGAGCCCCGGGCTGGAAGACCCAGGACAAAAAGGGCTGGATTGGAGCCACCAGCACTTGCTGATGCCAACGTGGGGAGGACCCAGAGCAAGCGGAGCAGCATTTCAGCCCAAGCTCTTCCTCCCAGAAACTTCATCTTTTTCCCACAGGGAAGCCCCAGGTCCCAGCAGGAACTCGGGTTTAACTCAGACCCTGCTCTAAGGGCAGCGCACGGGCCGTGCAGAGCCCGTAGGAGGGGGCTTGGGTAGGGGAGCACCCAGGGCAGCCCAGAGCCTTTACCTTGAGGAACCTTCTCCCCTTCTGCTCGGTCCTCATTCTGAGCCCGACCCTGGTGATCACCAAGGGAAACTGCTGGCTGCTGGTGGTCAAGCTGATCTGCTCCACAGCTGCCTCCAGGCCAAGTGGTCTCCAGATCTTCTCCATCTTCTCAGCCAGGCAGGCCCACACTGGTGACAGCTTTCTGACCTCCCGCAGGAGATCCAGGGACACAGGCTGGTTCTGGGAGAAGGGTTTAGATGTGGTGAGTGAGCTGTGGGCCCCAGGGACGGGGCTGGCTAAAGGGCAGGAGTGAGGAAGGGCAGGATGGAGGGTGTTGAGGTCAAAGCTCCAGGGGTGCTGAGCCCTGGGCTGGAAGAGCCCAGGACAAAGAGGGCTGGATTGGAGCCACCAGCACTTGCTGATGCCAACGTGGGGAGGACCCAGAGCAAGCCGAGCAGCATTTCAGCCCCAGCTCTTCCTCCCCAAAACTCCATCCCTTTCCCAAGGGAAGCCCCAGGTGCCAGCAAGAACTCGGGCTTAACTCAGACCCTGCTCTGAGGGCAGCGCACGGGCCGTGCAGAGCCCGTAGGAGGGGGCTTGGGCAGGGGAGCACCCAGGGGACAGCCCAGAGCCTCTACCTTGAGGAACCTTCTCCCCTTCTCCTCTGTCCTCGTTCTGAGCCCAACCCTGGTGACCACTGAGGCAAACTGTTGGTTTCTGGCGGTCAGGCTGATCTGTTCCACAGCTGCCTCCAGGCCAACTGGCCTCCAAATCCTCTCCATCTTCTCAGCCGGGCAGGCCCACACTGCTGGCAGCTCTCTGACCTCCCCGAGGAGGTGCTGGAACACAGGCTGGTTCTGGGAGAGGGGTTTAGATGGGGTGAGTTAGCTGTGGGCCCCAGAGATGGGGCTGGCTAAAGGGCAGGATTGGGGAAGGGCAGGATGGAGGGTGTTGGGGTCAAAGCTCCAGGGGCGCTGAGCCCCAGGCTGGAAGAGCCCAGGACAAAGAGGGCTGGATTGGAGCCACCAGCACTTGCAGATGCAAGTGTGGAGAGGACCCAGAGCAAGTGGAGGAGCATTTCAGCCCCAGCTCTTCCTCCCCAAAACTCCATCCCTTTCCCAAGGGAAGCCCCAGGTGCCAGCAGGAACTCGGGTTTAACTCAGACCCTGCTCTAAGGGCAGCGCACGGGCCGTGCAGAGCCCGTAGGAGGGGGCTTGGGCAGGGGAGCACCCAGGGCAGCCCAGAGCCTTTACCTTGAGGAACCTTCTCCCCTTCTGCTCGGTCCTCATTCTGAGCCCGACCCTGCTGATCACCAAGGGAAACTGCTGGCTGCTGGTGGTCAGGCTGATCTGCTCCAGAGCTGCCTCCAGGCCAAGTGGTCTCCAGATCTTCTCCATCTTCTCAGCCAGGCAGGCCCACACTGGTGACAGCTTTCTGACCTCCCGCAGGAGGTCCAGGGACACAGGCTGGTTCTGGGAGAGGAGTTTAGATGTGGTGAGTGAGATGTGGGCCCCAGGGACGGGGCTGGCTAAAGGGCAGGAGTGGGGAAGGGCAGGATGGAGGGTGTTGGGGTCAAAGCTGCAGGGGTGCTGAGCCCCAGGCTGGAAGAGCCATGGACAAAGAGGGCTGGATTGGAGCCACCAGCACTTGCTGATGCCAACGTGGGGAGGACCCAGAGCAAGCGCAGCATCATTTCAGCCCCAGCTCTTCCTCCCCAAAACTCCATCCCTTTCCCAAGGAGAGCCCCAGGTCCCAGCAGGAACTTGGGCTTAACTCAGACCCTGCTCTAAGGGCTCTGCACGGGCCGTGCAGAGCCCGTAGGAGGGGGCTTGGGCAGGGGAGCACCCAGGGCAGCCTAGAGCCTCTACCTTGAGGAATCTTCTCCCCTTCTGCTCTGTCCTCATGCTCAGCCCAACCCTGGTGATCACCAAGGGAAACTGTTGGCTGCTGGTCGTCGGGGTGGTCTCCTGCTCCAGAGCTTCCTCCAGGCCAACTGGCCCCTGGAGTTTCTCCGTGTTCTCTTTCAGGTGGGCCCACACTGCTGGCAGCTTTCTGACCTGCCCGAGGAGGTGCTGGGACACAGGCTGGTCCTGAGAGAGGGGTTTAGATGGGGTGAGTGAGCTGTGGGCCCCAGGGACGGGGCTGGCTAAAGGGCAGGAGTGGGGAAGGGCAGGATGGAGGGTGTTGGGGTCAAAGATTCAGGGGCACTGAGCCCCAGGCTGGAAGAGCCCAAGACAAAGGGGGCTGGATTGGAGCCACCAGCACTTGCTGATGCCAACGTGGGGAGGACCCAGAGCAAGCGGAGCAGCATTACCACCCCAGCTCCACTTCCCAGAAACTCCATCCCTTTCCCAAGGGAAGCCCCAGGTCCCAGCAGGAACTCGGGTTTAACTCAGACCCTGCTCTAAGGGCAGCGCACGGGCCGTGCAGAGCCCGTAGGAGGGGGCTTGGGCAGGGGAGCACCCAGGGCAGCCCAGAGCCTCTACCTTGGACATGTTGCTCTCCTTCTCCTCTGTCCTCATGCTCAGCCCAACCCTGGTGATCACCGAGGGAAACTGTTGGCTGCGGGTGGTCGGGGTGGTCTCCTGCTCTAGAGCTGCCTCCAAGCCAACTGGCCCCTGGAGTTTCTCCATCTTTGCTTTCAGGCGGGCCCACACGGGTGGCAGCTCTCTGACCTCCCCGAGGAGGTGCTGGGACACAGGCTGGTCCTGGGAGAGGGGTTTAGATGGGGTGAGTGAGCTGTGAGCCTCAGGGACGGGGCTGGCTAAAGGGCAGGATTGGGGAAGGGCAGGATGGAGGGTGTTGGGGTCAAAGATTCAGGGGCGCTGAGCCCCGGGCTGGAAGAGCCCAGGACAAAGAGGGCTGGATTGGAGCCACCAGCACTTGCAGATGCAAGTGTGGAGAGGACCCAGAGCAAGTGGAGCAGCATTTCAGCCCCAGCTCTTCCTCCCCAAAACTCCATCCCTTTCCCAAGGGAAGCCCCAGGTGCCAGCAGGAACTCGGGCTTAACTCAGACCCTGCTCTAAGGGCAGCGCACGGGCCGTGCAGAGCCCGTAGGAGGGGGCTTGGGCAGGGGAGCACCCAGGGCAGCCCAGAGCCTCTACCTTGGAGAAGCTGCTCCCCTTCTCCTCTGTCCTCTTGCTCTGCCCCTCATCGGTGGCCACGGAGGCCACCTGGGGGCCGCTGGCAGTCTGGCTGGTCTCCTGCTCCTTCGGCTGCCCCTGCTTGGCTGGGAACAGACGGCGCAGGGCCCCAAAGTTGACCGTCCACATGTCTCTGGGCACGAGGATCAGGTCCAGAAGTTGGGGCAGGCCAAACAAGTCCATGGTGCTGTCCTGTCTGCTACAGCAGAGCTGACCAGGGGACACCAGAGGCTTTCTGCCAGGGGTTATCAGTCTGGTGAGTGAGAGATGGATAGCTGATAGCCTTCCTTCTCCTTGTCACCTCAGGAAGCGATCCCAACTGGGGGGTCACACGAGTGGCAAAGTGAGCCCCGGCGTGGGGCTTTCATAGGTCAGAGAGGCTGAGGTCACAGAGCAGGATTGTGACCTCACCCGTAGCCAGGCAGCACTGGAGGGCTGGGGGCTGGGCCTGGGGGTGCCCCAGCACTCAGCACTGGCACAGCTTGGCTGCCTCTCCTGCAAGAGGAGATCTAGGACAGTCTGAAAACTCTGGTGATAACACATCAGTGTATTTCTGGACACGAAATCAAGGAAAAACAAGGCATTCCAAGCACACTACTTCACACTGGAGGCAGTTGGAGGACCAGGTCCTTCCTGCTCTTGCCCAGGTTGGCAGCAGCAAAGCTGCTGGAGGTGAAGGGAGTTGGTATTTAGAGCGAAACCCACTCGAGGATGTTATTTTGTGGGCTACACAAGGGCAAAAACTGGGCGTCTCAGGCCATGGGTTACACACCCGTACGTATGCTGGGTGTTCCTGCCCTGGGCCCTGCAGAGAGGAAAACCTTCTCCAGGGATTCCAGGCTGGTTTCTGCCAGTAAAAGGGCGGCAGCTCAGAGGAAATCAGGCACCCTCCGTAACAGAAGAATGAGGAACTTCATTTGCCGATCAAAGACGAATGTGCTGTTAGTATTTGTTAAATGTTAAACTGCAATGTCTGTTAGCTGTATTCTGTCATGAACTGAAGGTATGGAAGATAACCAGTCGAGTTACATAACGTTGGAATGTCTGTTAAACGTTGATGGCTCTATCTTCCATAACATCTTGGTTGACTGCGCAAGCTCCGAAGAACGGTAACAGCGACGGCGGCGGGAAAAAGAACTGTATAAAAGGAGGACCGTGTGCGGAGCAGCTTGCGCGCCGTGGGTAGAGCAAAGACTCCCCGGCCGCCCAGCGCTGTTTGCTCCTTTGTCTCAATAAAATTTAATGAATTGATTTCTAAACTTTTTGTGTCGATTTAAAAAGAACTCAACAGAAAAACATAAAAACAGAATCCACACAACAAGAAAAGAACAGCTTCATTAATGTTTTATTAATTTCAATATAATTAAACATAATGAAACTCGGTCAAAGCGTCCCTTTCCTCAGGCCCGCAGTCCCTGCCTTTCCTCTCGTGGCCAGGATGGTTTGGCGGGCACCAACTCGGGCTTAACTCAGACCCTGCTCTAAGGGCAGCGCACGGGCCGTGCAGAGCCCGTAGGAGGGGGCTTGGGCAGGGGAGCACCCAGGGCAGCCCAGAGCCTCTACCTTGGAGATGCTGCTCTCCTTCTCCTCTGCCCTCTTGCTCAGCCCCACACCTCATCCCAGCAAGGGGGAAGCCCTTTGGCTCTCCTCCTGCTCCCTCCCTCAGTTCTAAACAAACATGATCCATTTTCGTTCCTCCTGGAATTGGTGCCAGTCTCCACTATTTTTCTCCTGCGTCTCATTTACCCCAGAAGAGGATAAATTCCCCCTGTAGCACAGGCTCGGTCTGGCTGCTGGTGCAGCTTCCCCCCACCTTCCCCTCTCACACCTCTCCTTTCTTCCTCCACCAGGACAACAGCCCCCCTGCTCCAGCCCAGCAAGGAAGCTTGGGGAGTTCACCAGAGGGGGCTGATCAGTTAAAACATCAGAGAACATTTTGCTGCTGTGGCTGCAGCTCCATCTGTGACTGGGCTGCTTTTCCATGGCCCTTCTGCCACTGACACTGTTGATGCTGGAAATAGGGAATTTCACGTGTGAAACCCTTGGTGGGAGCTGGGTGCAGGGATTCAGGGACATGTGCACCAGGATCAAAGGTAGATGGATGGAATCCTCCCAGGACACTGGCCATGGACAAAGAGCTGGACCCTCAAGATTCGTCAAATTCATACCAAGTATGACACCTATGGGATGGAATACTTTGGCCAATTTTGGTCACCTGTCCGGTCTGCTCCTCCCCAAAGGAGGGTCACAGGTATGTGACCCCTTTCCCCCCTTCTGGTTCCAGAGCACAAGATGTTTTTCAGAACCAAGCAGTGGCCTTGGGATGGAGCGGCCATAACTGTGCACATGGAGCATTATCAGCCCGAGAGGCAGACACTGACTGAAACACATGCTGTTCATTTCACCAACTGCAGCTGCTTAACTGAAAAGTAAAACCACTGGGAAGAGAATTGGTTCTATCCTGGCCTATCAAACCAGGGCACTGAGAGGGCAGTGATGGCTCATTTCGAGCCAGCCCCCTAAAGGGCAGGAATTCTTCAGTCCTAAAGCGCAGTACCAGTCCCACCTGGCCCGTGAGCTCGATTAATGCTTCTGTCTGGTTCCACTAGGGGGTAGGCACGACCACTTCAAGTCTTAGCCCTCATTCTGCTCATCCACAGAGATTCCAATTCATGAAGAGCCCCGGTGAGCTCCAAGAGGAAGAGCAGAAATCCCGTTGTGTTTGGGCTGAGGGAAAGTGTGCAAACACAACCTTTGGCATCCCAGTTTGAGGGATAGCTTCAACCTGTGTTAAGAGGAGCAAAAGAAAGCAGTAACTTTGCCTTCAAGGACAGTGCCTGGAGATCAGGGAAGGATGTGAGAGGTCAGACTGGCAAAGAAAGACACTTTGTTACCATGGGAAGCAACTGGCTGTAAGAGTTGTTTGTCATGACTGCAGACTTCGCTGAACTGTGTCGAGGACAAGCTTTTCTTAAAAATACACAAAGAAGTAAGGCCCGCCTGACTCTTGCTTCTTCTAGGCCTTTTAAGAGAGAAGCCAAAGGCAGCAAGACAGTACAAACAAGAGGATAAGTTTTGTTTGGCTCTATTTCCCAATGACAGTTTGCCAAAAAGAAAGAAAGAAAAAAGCCCTTACATAGAGTCATAGACTGGCTGAGGTTTGAAGGGACCTATAAAGGTTATCTAGTCCAACTCCCCTATATTAAGCAGGGACACCTCCCACTAGACCAGGTTGCTCAGAGCCCCATCAAGCCTGACTTTTAGTATCTCCAGAGATGGGGCCTCCACCACCTCTCCAGGCAACTTGTCCCTGTTTTCTATCTGGACACCAAGCCATTGACCACTACCCTCTGGATGCAACCAGATGGTACTTTATTGTACTTGTTTACCTGCTGGACCCTGTCCAGCTTTGCTTCTGCTAAGGATCAGGATTGGGGATGGCTGGGAGGGTTTGGCATTAGATCAGGACTATTGGAAAGCTCCTCTGCAGCTCCACAGTTAGGTGGGGAGCACGGGCGGGAGGTGTTCCAGCGCATGGTGGGGGTGCTGGAACAAGGTGATCTCTCCCAAGTGCAGTCCTCCCACCCCTCCTGGCCCCCCTGCCAGCCCCAGCCCCTCTCCTGACCCCCTTTCCCAGCTCCTCTCCTGCTTCTGCATCCCCCAGTCTTCCTGCTTCTACATCACCCAGAACCAGCTGGCCTGGTCCCCCCATGGGGGGTTGCAGGGAATTCTTGCTATTTTAAGAGATGATCACTACGATTACATGACAATCAGTCTTTCAAAACTTACTTCTCTATTGACCAACATACTAAAATGTCACTAAAATCTGCTCCACGTTCTGTGAAATATATTTCAGGACATCATGGCTTTTGTTTTCCTTCAGTTCTTTCATTTCAAGTTATGGAAATGTTGGACAAAACCAAACTAAAGGTTTTGTTTCAGTCATTTCAGCTGATTCAGCAGATGAAAATAAATGTTTCTTTATGTTTGCAGTCACCTATTTCAGCAAACTTGTTTGACCAGCAACTGTGAGAATCTTCCAAAACTGGCAGTAGAAATAATAAAAATAAATTGGCAGGGATTATTGTCTCTGTCATTGGTTAAAGATATCCATAAATGTTGGCAGTTCCTGTGGTCTTTTTAGCTATTTGTTTAAAAAAACATAGTAAGTGTAAGCAGAGTGCACAGAAGTGCCAAGAAGCTGGTAAAATGCACCCTGTGCCTTGTGACAACATGGATTCTAAACTTAATTTTGATATTTTTTTTTCCTTGTGTCCTTAATATTTTTATTTCAACGAACAAGTCAGATTTCAAACACTTTCTGCCCTTAAGAGGAAGATTTTAGTTTTGTTTCTGAATCTGGCTTTTCAGGAGGTAGAACAGAGAATTTTTCCAATTCACCCTGGGACGTGTTGCTTGGGGAAAAAACAGTGTCCTTGTTTTTTTTTTTAAAAAAAGAAAAAACACAAAAAACCCACATTTACTCAAGTTTCTAATTAAACGTCAGAAACAGCTGTTTTAGCTGCTTCCTCTCAGCTTCAGGACCCTGCAGACACCCGGGTTTACCTCGGTACCTCAGCAGAGCTTTGCTCAGTTACCTCAGTCTCTCAGCTGACGCGACTGCGGTTATTTGCGCGCTTTAACGTTAAAAACAAAAAAAAAAAAACAAAAAAAAAAAAGGGGGGGAAAAAAAGGGTTTTTTACCAGTCTCCTCAAATCTGCTACTTGACCTCGCCCCCCACGCCTCGCGGACACCCTGTGACACCGTGTGACACCCACGGGTCGTGCACCGACCCCCCCGGCCCGGGGCAGCTCCCGGTCCCGCCCGGCCCGGCCCGGCCCGGGCACCGGAACCGGCGGCACCGGAACCGGGGGCGCGCGCGTCATCAGCCTGCGCCGCCCCGCGGTCACGTGCCCCGTGTTTATCTCCGTCGCCGCCGGTGGGTGAGAGACCCCGGGGGTGAGGGGAGGGGGTTGGGGGTGAAAGGAGGGGGCTGGGGGTTAGAGGAGGGGGCCGGGGGGTGAGGGGAGGGGGCTGGGAATTAGAGGAGGGGGCTGGGGGGTTAAAGGAGGGGCCCGGGGGTTAGAGGAGGGGGGCTGGAGGGTTAAAGGAGGGAGCTGGGGGTGAGGGGAGGGGGGCTGGGGGTTAGAGGAGGGGGCTGGGGGTGAGGGGTGCGGCGGGGAGGGGGTGTTCCCAGGAGCAGCGTGAGGCGGGGCTGCCCCGGGGCCCAGCGCCTCAGCCACATCCTCCGAGACCCGCGGGGGGAGCGGGCAGCGCCGCGCCTGCCTGCAGCTCGGGGCGGCCCGGCCCGGTGTCCTCCCGGTGCCCTCCCGGGCCCGGCCCCTCCGCGCTCCGGCGGGGGTGGCATCTCCTGTGAGCCGCGCTTTTTTTTAGCGGCTTAGGATCTTAACTCCGGAGTAAAAAGGCTTGTGGTGTTTGGCAGTCGGGTTTGTGCCGCGGTGACTCGGAACGCTGAGGGTTTTGGTCTCTGAGCTGCGTCTCACTAATTATCTGCCCTTTATTGCTAGGGTTGCCATGGCACTGCCAGCAAAGAGGTGTGGAAGGCCTCCAGTCCTGTCTTTTCTGGAAAAGAAGAGAAGGAAGCAAAGTCTTGATCGGAGAAGGGGGAAAACAAGGATTTATGTGGGAAGTCATATTGAGCGATGGTTGACCCTTAAGGAAAAGCTGGATTTCAGGAATGATGCAGAGGTTGCAGGGTTTTTACTGGACCTGTGAGTAGCCTGTCACAATCTGTTTCTGAATGCCAAAGACATAACTGTTGGTGTTAATATCAGCTGTGTTTTCTTTTTAGGTATGACAGCTACAATCCATTGTCAAAAACTCTGGTCTGTCCCCTCCCTGAGGGTGTGAGAAGAATTACTGTGAAAGAAGAAGGAGCATTGTCAGGCAGCACTTCTTTAATAGCAGCTGATGGAACGTGAGTAGAGTGCTCTCCTTGTGTGTGAAGAGCAGGAGAAAGGTGTTTTTTTTTCTTGGTAATACTTGGAAGACCATAACTGACACTCAAAAAAGTAAAGACAGGGCAGAAGTTGTGTGAGAAAGAAGAAAGTATACAGTTAGCTTTATGAAAATGAAATGTTTTTCATATACCTTGTTGAAGAGCTTATGCATTCAGTTTGTTGTTTGTATTGTTGAGCACCTGGTACTAGTGTAGAAGAAGCAGAAACAAAGCTTTATTTTTGCAGAAGAAATGTTTTAATCAACAGTTTGGGTTGTCTTGGCAGGTATGACAACGAAGACCAGTTGTCTAAAGAATCTGCTTGTTCTGAACGTGGAGATGTGAGACTTGTAGCTGTGAAAGAGGAGAGAGAGAGGCCACATGACTGCTTGTCAACAGACACGTTAGTGATACTACGTTGGGGGGTTTTTTGCATGTTTTGTGCTTGGAAATATATTGCATTTATTTTATTGCCACTTTTAATTTTGGTTGTTAGAAACTCATGTCATTCATGCTCTGATTCATCATCTGAAAACGTGTTGGGACATAATGGTTGGTCCAGTCCTTCTGAGGCAAGGATCTGAGAGAGATTCTGGCAAAGCTTTAAGACTCTGAGAGTACACTCAGCAAACCTGCTTGTTCAGTGACTACCTTCCTTAACTGGAGACCAGATTCACAGAACAAGGAAAGAGCTGGTGCTTTACATGTACCCTAGACACTTGGTAAGCAGCTCCATTTCCACAGCAGTACAGTATCCAGGCAAATGCAGTTGCCTGTGCTTGAACCTTTCTCCAAAGCAAAATGTTTCATTGTTGACTGAGTGATTTTTACATAAAAAGTGATGTGTACACCTGTCTGAAAATAGTGCTGTGCTCAAGGAGGGAACCACCCCATCAGTGGACTGCTGGTTGCTTTTACTGCAGTGTCATCAGTAACTGAGGCATTCACAGTTGAGATCAGAGGAGCCTCCAATAGGTATGCTTGTCCATTCCTTTTTATTTAGGTTTGAATTATCCACAGCAGCGTTACTGAATCATTGTAATTTCGTCCATGTCTTTACCTGACCTTTCAAAAAAATTGTGTCTTTTAATGTGTGCAGGGGGACACTGAGAACCTGGGACATTGCATTGGCATTGCATGATGTGTCCAAACCCCTCCAAGTACGTAATGCATGTAGATGCTTGTCTCAATCTCATTTTCCACTGTGTTTTTGCCCTGTCTCTTCCCTAATTCTTTCTTACTTTTGATTTTAGTAGGTGAACAAGTTGGGGGTCTGAAAACAATTCAGTGGCACAGAAGAATTCTTGGAAGCTAGGTCAGGAGAAGATAAAATGCCAGTGCTGATGAAGCTGACAAATTCAAGGACATTCTTCAAACTAGCATTTTTCTCTGGCAACATGATTTTAGTTGGGAGTGCAGCAATAATTGAATTCCTGAAATTGATTTGATACAGGTGAGACAGAAGATTCTTAATTGATTGCTAATTTCAGCCTTCTGAAATGTGAGAAATACTGGGAAAAGTTTTTTTTGTGTGATTCAGTGGTCATGGGGGTGTAGGGCTGAGGGTTGGACTTGATGGTCTTGAAGGTCTTTTCCAACCTTGATTAAAAAAAAAAAAAAAGTCTGTACAGTGGTCAAGTGATTTGCCCAAAGTCATGTTGGTAGCTGAACTTGGGTCTTGGGTAAGACTAAACTCGGTGCTTTTAGATGAGTGGGCAAAATTCTGTTGTAGAAAATAGTGGTTTTCCTTCAGGAAGGAGCAGTGTTTATGTTAATGTATCATTTTATTTTAATTTTTAAAGGTGTGGAACTGCCCTGCACTGCACAGGGTGCAGATGAAAGCAGATATTTCCTGCTTTCCAGGCATTTGGGTGTCATGTTTTCCTGCTGTTATTATTTTGGGCCCTACACAGTATGTCTTTTCATTCTATGCTGCTGTATAAGGTCCAGGAAAAGAACAAGGTCTTATTGAAGGTGCTTTAATAACAAATTCTGAAGTAACAAGTCAGAAAGCAGCTTCTGTATTCCAGGACTTTTACTATCTAGTCTAGTTTTAGGCTGGCTAAACATGATCTGTGTTGAAGAATCGGAAATAGCAAAGAACACTTAAACTCACCTGCATCATCAGTGGTTTTAGTATTTGGTTTCTGTCTTGTTTTTGGAGCCTTGCCTGATGAGATGAGCTTTCAGAGGCTGCTGGTGGTGTGAACAATTAGGAGAAACAGTGAGGGAGTCAAGCAGCAGGGCTTTACAGATTCTTGCCAAGTGAAATGGTGCAGTTTTCTGAGTTCTGGCTATTGTGAGGAGTTGAAATGTTGAAATAGTGCAGAAAGAAAGGAAAGCATAGAAATCTGATTTTATAGTAGCAGTAATAGGTGATGGCCAAAGGGAAGTGTTACTGAGCCATGTCCAGTTAGGCTCTGGAATAGATTCTGTTCTTCTCTAATGCTTCTCCTGTTATTAACTTTCAACTTTAACATTTAGAATGCTCACCTACCTAGATGAAAATTATTTTTCTGATTTACATGTAGCAAGTACAAAACTGCCCCAGCAGATAACATGTGATTTATTCTTTAGTGCTTATTATTCAGTCTGACATCAAGATTGAAGAATGATGAGTTCAGGTTGTTGAACAGTGTTTTCTGAGGAAAGCTTAGGGAGAGTTGGGATTCTTTTACTTCTGCAATATTTGAGTGATTTTCGAAAACTCCTTTACCTGACAAAACTGACTTTCCTTGGATTTGATTATGGATTGTATCTTTTTTCACCTTGATTAACTAAGAAATGAACCAGAATACAAATGCAAAAGAAATACTCAAAAGTGTCATAGCAGTTTGGTGAGGAAGACTGAAACCCCTGGTATGAGTTGGTGTCTGTCATTAGGAAATGATGAGTTGGGAAGCCCCTACTTTGAAGGAAGGCTTCAGCTTCAGTTCCTTTCTCTCCTAAAATGGTAGTGGCAATTCCTTTTACAATCAAGTTTTGCTACGTAGCTTTTCTCACAATCATGGGACCTTCCAAGAGTCTGCATTGCAGGATTTCTCTGTATCTTAAGTAATCTGTTGCTTGAAGAGTTGTACTGTTACTGTCCAGAGAAGGCCGTTGTAAATTGTAATTCCCTAACTTGGAAATAACACAAACATTCTTGAGGAAAAGTGCAGCAAGCTGTTCATGCTGAAGACTTGCCATGACACCAGTGGGAACAGCTGAGGAGTTTCTTAGCAAGCAGAAAAGTAAAACTTAAAGTATATTTAAGAGAAAAAAATAAAAAGAACAACTAACAAAACACCCGAAAACCAAAACCCCAAACCTGATAAAATATTCTGTGAGGCAGGTTATTTTATTCAGTGCTTTGTTTTCACTAGTCTGCATTCAGACCAAATCTGGCCAAAGTATGAAATGACAATTCTTCACTGAACTAGAGGACTCTGCACATACTGGTTTTGGTCATCAGTGTTCATAGTTTGGTTTTAATTTAAAAAGCCAAACAACCCTGACAAACCAGTCTGTGGTTATGTCACTAATCTAACTTGAAAGTGAATGTGTAACATGGTTTTTCCTTACAGAAATTAAGATGGAGTGGTGAGTCTAAGACACTTAAATAATTTACTTTATTGTGATGATAAATGTTCATGTTTATTTCACTGCAGTGAAGCCTGTGTATAGACATCATAAAAGCAGAAGATGTTGGTCTGATGATATTTGTTGCACATACAAATGCACAAATGGAATGATTGTCCTATTTTCCATTATTTCAGAGTTAAATTAGGGAAATGTACGTGCCTAGACATACTTTGTGAAACAATGCCAACATATTTCATGTTTAATATTAAACAGATTTCATATGTAACTGTTACCATTGTGTTGCTTTTCAGGGTGATGCCGGATGAAAATCAAGCTCTTGCATAACAATAATGGGGCAGTTTTTGGTCCACTTTGATTTTGCTGTGAGGATACTGTGAACTGTAAAGAATTATGATAAGTTGTAGTGTGAAGTTCCATGTTACTCACAGAACAGCACGTTAAGCTTAATTCCTAAAGTTTTGTTGTGTTATGTTAACATTAATAAAGTGTGTGGAATGGATTATTTCCCCAGGAGAGTCTGTTCGTAATTCTTTGAAGGGCAACCAGAAACAAGCCAAAGAAGCAATAGGTGTTGCTCAAGATTATTTAGCATTTGTTAACTTTCTGTAGGTTGTGTTACTGGAAAAATTCTTCTCATTTTATTTAAAACTCAAAGAGTTAAAGTAGAAACAACATCTTAGTAGCAGCTGAAGCATCTAGCATGCTTCCATCCTGGATGTGTGTCTTGGGATGCTGTTTCCTAAGGGAGCAAGTTTAACATGTCCCACATCCTGGAAGGTATTCTTGCAGGTTATTGATGCACTTAAAAATGATGAGGAAAAACACTGAGAGATAGTGTGTTCTGTTAGTGCCCTCTAAAATATGAGTATTCAAGATCAGATACTATGTTGTTTATCTAAATATATTTCATTATTGAATAATTTGCTATCTTGCTTTGGCTTTTGATACTATGCAAGCTGATATATGATGCTTCTTAATTATTTTCTTCTGTAACAAAGATTAAATAAGTCTGGAGCACTTTCAGTGACTGAAGTTCAGTCACTGCCAACCAATAGTGCTGGCAATTCTGAATTGTTTTGTAGTTACTAAGTATGAGTAATCCTGGAAAATTTTTGACTGAGAAATGGTGAAATTAGTATGATAGTATTCAGTGTGTGTTTGTCAGAAGGACAGAAACTACCAGTCTTGAGATTTTTTATAATTTTTTTTCTTTAACCACACACTTTCATAAGTGTTTAGGTCCTGATCTTAACAGTATTCAAGCCAGCTGGGTTTTCCCATCAACTTAATTTGGAACAGCCTCTCACCATGGACAAATTCCCCTAATTAGGTCATTACACTCTACATTCTGTTTTTTAATGAGCTGCTTCACTTCATCTGCTATAAAATACTGCTGCTCTTCAATACTGTTGCTTCTGAAGTATAAAAATTCAATGTTACCTTATTAACAATGTATCTTGTGTTGCACAGATAGTTCTTTTTAAATAAATCAGAGGAGATGATTTGTTGAAGCTTTCTCAAAATGAAAACACCACTTCCCATGTGTTTCTATTCTCTCTTTGCTCTGCACTTCCGAATATTTCCTTGGCTGCCAAGCAGTCAGTCATATCAATGACTCAGTTTGGCTCACAGAAGTATGAGCAGTGCCACTAGTTCTCATTTAAATGTCTTTCAGTGCTCTCAGATTTTCTACTGTCACTGTCATCACAGTGAAAAGGGAAGAGGACTCAGCCTTCAGGGTCATCTCTTATATTCTCTTCCAACGTTTACAAGATCAGCAGAAGAAAATGAAACTACAGGGGGTTATTTCAGTAAGGATTTCTGTCCTGTCAGCCTGTCCAGCCTACTTCTTGTGCCTTTATAAATAGACACTAAAAATACTTTTATTATTTCATGAGACTTACTATTGTGGAAGTAAACTAATCCTACAATTTCATGGTGTTTTGAGATGCACTCAGTATGCAAGATTATTGGTAGAAGGATGATTCTGGTGTGGTACTGGAATGTAGTATGATCATACTAATGTGTTTCCCCAAAACCTCCCATTAGACTAGAACCTGATGCTGAAGAAAAGTCAAGAGAAAAGCAGACTTTTTAAAACTTCCTGTTGTCATGTTAAAATATGCATGGATGATGTATTTGGGGCTGTTATATTAACATTTACTTTTGAATATCTGGCTTCTGTAGAGTAGAAGATTATCATAAGTATTTTCCAGCAGATTTTGCAGAGCAGTGAATGGTAGTGGTTCTGAAACAAGATTCTTGCTTCTGCTGAGAACATGACAAGAGCAGTGGCTGTGCTTTTGTCAAAGCAGCTGAGTAAGTGTTTCTGCACCCATGGGTCTATGGGAATTGCTGAACTTGCATATATCCAAATGTCAGAATGAAAGCTGCAAAAATTCTTTACACTGTTGTTCTAATGATACGTTAAGAATATACACATAGAAGACTTGCTCTAAGCAAAATAGTTAGTTGGGTTCTTGGCAATACTGAGTACAGGATCTGGCCTAAGTAATGTGAAAATGAGAACATTTTCTATGGGAGTCTATAGTGAAAGGCAACATTGGCTTTAAATACAGAATTTTGGGTTTGTGTTTCTAATGTGGTTTTACTGTCCCAGTTGGTTTCCTTAGAACTGTGGATCTATCAAATCTTTTGAAATGTGAGTATTTAAGTATGGGAACTGGGAAACTTCCATCCAAATAAGGACAGTTTCTGCTTTGAAACTTATATTTCAAACCATTAGCTAAAAAGTTAACTCACAATGCACCAGTTTCTGTGCTGCTAACTTCATATTCCATTATTTTGCCTTTATAAGAAATTATTTTCTAAAACCACCGTAATTATGGTTGTGCTCTTAGCTCAATTAGTATTACATGAAAACTTTATGTTCGGGAAAGGTGATCTGTTCTATATTGTGATGAATTTTTGTAGTCAAACAACTACAAAACTTGAGGAGAAAATATTTCAAACAGCTTTTGCAGCTTTCATAGTGAAGAGAAAGTACTTTTGTAGATATCAGACACCACTTGATAGGGGATAGAACTGAGGTGAGGTAGATGGGAGTAGGTTACTCTAGGAAATAATATTGTTTCAATGCCCTGTTTTCTTACCATTTAGAATGGCTGTTTAAGTTTTTATCTCTTGTTCTGGACACCTGGCTTATCACACAGTCAAAAGTTGAGGAGGAAGCAGAATGCTCTCCCTAGACACATTAAAGAGTATAACAGGGATGCAAGAATCTGGTTTTATTCTGAATCCAAGGTTAGTAGATCATCTTGTTCAAGTTGCTTCTCTTTTTTTACTTTGTGGTAACATAGGATTAAGTTCCAAATGCAACTTTTATAAGGCACAATTGCTTGTCTGTAAGCAAGGTTTAATATTAGGAAATACTGTTATAAGAGTGATACTTGTCATTACTCTTTCAAGAAATGTTCATGGTCTGTGTCTGCTGTTAATGACATGTCTTTGAGGCTTTTAAATCGAGGCAGCCTGAGTGAGTTTTAACAATGTGTCATGTTAGGCAGTCTCATGAGTCACTGCTGAGAACACTGATCAGTGGATGGCAGAAGGGAAAGAGCATCAAAGAAGGAATTCAGGAGTAGTGGAGTTTCAGTTTGAGATGTGTAAATGAAATGTGGGTCAGAGAGGAATGGTGAACCTGAATGCTTTTTGTGGTTTGAGTGGTTACCTGTCTCAGGACACGCCTGCTTCCTCTTTCCTGATGTCTCAGCAGCTTTTCACATTTCATCCCTTTATAATTCCAGAGGGATTGCTCACCACACTGTGGGAGTCAAAGCTCTGTGTAGGGAGGATTGTGTTTTCATGAAGCTGAGGATTCAACAGATAAACTGGACACTTCTGAGATCAGATAGATCTGATACATGTGAGAAGTCTTACATCTTTGCTACCTCATTTAGCTCATAAAGCAGTAATTTATTCTCTATTTTTTGTGTATAAATGTAAAATTGATTGTATTTAAGATCTCAGTATCAGTCTGCCACTCAGTGGTGTTTGTGATCTTGCTTTACGTGCAGTATTCAGTGTAGTTTTATGCAGTATTCAGTGTAGTTGTCTATAGACTGGCTAGAGTATCTAGCAAGAAAGAAAAGTGTGTTTGTATGTATGTGTATGCAAACACACTCCCACTCTTCATTTTGTTTTAGAAAAGAATTAACGTGAAGGGACTTCTGAAGGTCACCACATCCAGCCTTCTAAAACCTGACTTTAGGTTTGGATCAGAGCCTTGACTAGCTGAGTTTTGCAAATCTCCAAGTCCTTGATAGAAACTTGAAATGTTTCTTGATGCAACATGGGATCTGGAATGCAAGATTTCCAGTTTTCTTTTTTCCCTGTTTTTGTTGTAGTCAAAGTCCTGATTTGTGTCTTTTAAGGTACATGACCTGACAGTATGGAAATGCTTACAATGTATTTATGTGGGCACCTAAATTATACAGTTGTAGCAAATTACTGATGTTAATAGCTTTGTGCTAAATAAAAGCATACACATGTGGAGAAAATCTTAAGAGGTATCAAAAAATGACTTGTCTTTCCTTGTCTTTTCCCAAAAGGCAGCTGAAAGTACAGGCTGCAGTAGGTGGTTCTCAAAGGTGAAAATGTTTCTTGTCTTTTAACATCCTGAAACTTTTGATTCAATGTATTAGTGTGGTCTGATAGCTGTGAGCTTGAACAAGTTTGGAGCACAGATACCTCACTTTGGTTGTGAACTTTGATATACATTAAGACAGTTGTGGAGGTGGCAGCAGGTGTGGTTTTATGCACGTGTAGAAAACAACTGTTGCTGTAATTAATTTAGCTTTTGTCTACTTATATGTAAAGTAATTCTAAAACAGCGTTTTTTGAGAAGTCTGATCATCAGGTAAATATTTCCATAACTATTTCAAGACTGATGAGTTTGGTGCAAATACACGTACAGGAATAAGGTGCTTTTTTTAAGAAGGCTTCCAAAAGCTACAGCCAGAACATCCCTAAAAGAGGTCTAAAAATGCTCTAGTGAATGTGCAGAGTGTTCTTGGAAGCTTTTCATACCAAGGCTGTCTGCTTAATGCAGGGTTGTCTGCTCAGGGCAGCAGAGATGCAGGGGAATTCGATGTGTGCTGGAAGGCAAGGCCAGGGCTCATGCAGTGCTGTGCTCCCCAGATCCTCCTGGGCATTTATTCTGGTCTCACCATGGCCTCTCCCTCTGATAGCACAGCATTTGGTGAGTCCATTTGGATGGGCTGGATATGGGAACTCACCTGGTTACAAAAACTCACCCTCAGAACGGTGGTGTCATTTTTCTTCATTTTTGTCGTTTTCTTAACCTGGTTTGTCACTTAGTCATGCAAACATCTGCTGGCACAACAGGAGGGGCTGGGAGCTGGTGTGGAGTGCAGGAAATGACTCTACCATTGCAGGCCTGCATTGAACTGTTGGCTAAATATTTATCTGTGACATGAAATACCTTTTAGGCTTGTAGTCATTCATAAAAGCACTGAGGAAAAAGCTTATCCAGTTACTTAAACTATTATGTCAAATTACTGTTGGATCTGAGGTAAATAATACCTACTTTCAGTGACAAATTAAAAACTTACTGAGCTTTAGAAATAGGATATTAAGGGTTTAACTTAAAATTTTGAGCTTCCAGAATGTTGTTTTTAAGAACTTTTTTCTTTATTTGCCCACTTTGCCTCATCTCTTTCTAAAAAACCAAACCAAATGGCAAACAAAAACAAAACAAAACCAAAACAAACAAACCCCAACAACAAAAAAGAGACCCAGCAAACTGGAATGAGATGAGTGGGGGAAAAATAAATTTTTCAAGATACTTAATACATCTTTTAAATGCACTTATTTAAAATTCTATTTTCTTTCCCATATCAGATCTTTTTTGTTGTGTGAAGTGGCAAAGTTCCAAAATGCAATGCAGTGTTGATGCATTTAGTGATGTAGTGAAACCATGAGTTCTCAAAGGTTTTCTCTTCAAAAGTCTGTGTTGGGAATTAGAGGAAAACAAACAAAAACCAAAAGCAACCAAAACCAAACACTGTTATAGATAAATGTGTTGCTGTTTTTAGATGTCTGGTGATTCTTGCTTCTCTCCTGCTTACCTCATTCTAATCTGGATTTCTTCAGTTACTGTTGCTGGGTGATGAATATTATACTCTATGCATCCATACTGCAGTTTACTTCCCCTCTTGTGTACTAAAACCCTGGGTCAGGAATGACTTGACAAAGTAAATGCATTGAGTTACTTGTCATGGGTCAGTTTGCTTAATTGTGCTTGTAGCAGGAATCAGTTTGATTCCTGCAAACAGCTTCTTATTAAGTCTTTTCTGGGCAGCCAAGAAAAAAAGCTTTATTAAGCAAAATAAAGGCAATTTGAATGAAAAGTGCCATTAGGGATGTGATGGGGAAAAATGCAAGTAGTCCCTTAAAACTGATGAGAAGAAAGCTGAAAAATCAGTTGGATCCACAGAGCCTGCCAACACGCTAAGCCAGTGAGTTGCCAGCTTTGTAGTAGTTGGAACTTTTCAAGTGGCCCACCACTACTGACCAGCCCCAAGGTCATGAAAGGCTGCAGTGCAGGGTTGGTGTAGCAGTTGTGTTTACAGACGTGTGCTGAAATTAATCTTCTTATGGGGAGAAGTGTTTTGCAAAAAAGTATTTTGAGTTAGAAAAGTTAATGGTGATGTGTGAAAGTTGACTGATTAAAAAACGTTTGTGCCCATGGGAGAGAGGGAAATTCAGATACTTCAGCTGTACCCTGCTAATATTTCAACTCCACTTCCAGCCACAGTGGTTAGTTTTGTTTATATCTTAGGATCCTCTTAGAAAAGGGCTGGATTTTTCTCACCATCACTATGTTTTATGATTGCTATATTAGCATCTTTTCAGTAGTAAACTGCAAAGCTTTTGTACTCTGCAAGTTTCAGGTTGACATCAACAGCTGCTTACAAGACCAGAAAGCCCCGTAGCTGGTGCCATGGTATATGCTTTGCTATGTAGTTGATGCATGATAGTTTTTCTCTAGTTCATCCTCAGAAAAGCTTTAAATTTATCTTTATCATGTTATTTATTATCTTGTGTGTATATATTACATATATAAAAATATGGTCACATTAGCTATCCACAACTGCTTTTTCTTTCTGAGTAAGAAGTTCATTTTTCCTTGACCTCTCCTTGCATCTTACTCTGTTTTTTAACAACAAGCAGTAAAGAACTATGTGGCTAACTGGAGCAACTGTAAAAATAAGTGAATTGTTTCATATTCTTCTGTTCCATTTTGTCATGATCCAAACAGGCAGTTCCTGTTGAAATAAATGTCACTCAAGAACACTGCAAGAAACTTCAGATCCTGGTCATGAGGGGGGCTGTTTATTTGCTGATTTGAATAGTCTGTTGGGTCATTCTTTTTCTAAGAATGAAATCTCAAATTGACCATAGACTAATTTGATTAGCAAAATAAATGGAGGTAGAGGACAAGATGAGCTTTGAAGAACCTGAGTCCTCAGAGGAGAAACTTACTCCTCAGCCTGTTGGACATGTGTCAGTGATGACTCTCCCTAAGCACAACTGGCTGGTTGGTGCTCTCCCACCCACCATCTGTAGTGGTCTCTCTGCTGCTGAGACTCATCTTCATTTTTCTGCTCCTGATCTTGATGTGTTAGTGACTGTGTTGGTACTCAATATCTGTAGAAAGGGAACCATTTTCCTCATTTTCTGCTTCATCTTCAGAGTGGTTAATATATATAACCCATATGAAAATGTGGAAGTGCCTGACATCTTTCTGCCTCAACATTCCTTTCTATTTGTAGTAGATATAAATCGATTTTTCACTTGCAGTTTTTTTTGTTGTTGTGTCAAAAGGATTTTGGCTTTGATATTTTGACAACTTTTTTTTGAAAAGCACTAAGATCAGTCTGTGTTGTCCTTTGTGCGTTGCTAGGCATGCTAAGGTGAGTGAATCTTAAGATTCCTGCATGTCAGGAATGTTTGTAGTTCTCCCCCTATTTGGACACTGGTTGAACATCCCATGACTTGCATAGGACTCAAACATAACCAGTCAGTGCAGCATTTGTTTGCATTGTTTCTAAACTTTTTTGAAGTGCTTTTGTTGTTGTTCAGATAATTGATACAGTCTTTTAGTTTTATTTGCATCATCCAGTTCAGGAGAAAATAATCAGTTCATTGCACCACATCCAGTTTTCTGTAGATCCATTTTCTTTCTCTGGCTGCCACAGAGAAATTGGTTTAACAGAAGAAACCACTCAAGTGTTACCCTCCCCAAAATAAGTTTATAGTGTGACTTTTTCTCTCTCCTGTCTTCAAAATCTTTAAATGCTTTGATTTATGTTTAGAAGATTAGGTGTAAACTTGAGTAAGTTTCACAGAAAAAAACAAATATTATGATGATTAATAATATTTTGAGATTTATTAGGGACATAAGAAAAACTATTGGACCAGACCCAAGGCTTATGCACTTTAGCATCTGGTTTCTGTATTCAGGTAAAAGAGATTTGCAAACAGCTCCATTTTATATTAATCAATGTTACAAATGCAGTTGTGGGTAAGATCAGTTCTTGCTAGGCTTTATATAAATGGAGGAAAGAGGTGGTCCTTGTACTGTAGGACTTCTATTAGGGATGGAAAACTTTTTAAAAAGTTGTTTAGACTTTGGCTAGTCAATCAAAAACAGTGAAGGTGAATATATGAATATGACAAATACTGCTGCTGTCATCCTGTTCCTTTAAGGATCCTTCTTTGTGGGCTGTGACTGCAGCCAATTTTCTGCCTTACAGGAATTTCACAATATCTCTTTACAGAACATGAGGTTGTTCTCACTGTGCTTTTGCCTTGTTACATTATTTCTATACCACTTGTCTTCTCTACTGAAAACAATTCATGTTTCTTAACCTTTGTGTAAGAGTCTTTTCATACCTCATCATCTTGGTAACTCTTCTGAACTTTGCTTAGTTCTGTAGTTATGCTGTTTGACAGAGTAAGGGGTATTTCAGAGGAGACAGACGTAAAGAAAAATACATTTTTGACTGTTTCTTTTTGGCTTTCTGTTGGCTGAGGGAATGGCATTGATTTTAAAAAACAAAACAATCTGATTTTGATAAAAGCCTCATTTATCTCTTCCTGAAATGGCAAATCTAAAGTAGAATGCTCTGTCATGAAAACATGGAAGAATATTGTAAAGTGTATTTTTCTTATTGATGCTTATTAGTTTACACTTGGCATTGGTTTTAATCTGCCTTTGGCTGTTTCATTTAGCCTACTTACATTTCTATAATTTCTTTCTGGTTTTGATTAATGTCAGTGATTCCATCATTTACTCATTTGCCTCCATATCTTAGACTCTCTACTCATCTACTTTTTTTCTGCTAACCAAACTACGACTTCTGTTACTGTTTTTGCAAAACTTGTATCTGACTCCTATGACAGTGGTACTGCTGCAGTCACCTCCTTCAGATGCCTGAGGCACTTCCTGATAAGATGGACCTTGTCAGCTTAATTTGCTTCTTTTTTTTTCCTTTTGCAAAGCTGGGTTTGTTTATGATACCATATCATAAAGGTATGTGACAAGGGAGTGCTAAAAGGAGACTGTAAAAGAATTCAGAATTAAAGATGGGTAAAAATTACAGAATTGGAGCTCTGAAAGAATTAAAAAGCCTCAAAGATGCTCTCCACACTGATGTTGCAGAACTGGCCTATTCTGATAGCATAAACTACAAAGTTGTCATTTTAGTTTCTGGTGTGTTTTAATAGGTACTTTTAAGTGTTTACTTAAAAAGCGTTGTTACACATCTGTTGATCAAGCAAGGAGATAAAATGAACAGACACAAAAGGCAAGCTAATTAATTTGGAGAAAAATCTTACAGTAGAATTGTGCCTAAATGGGGGTCATAACTAAAAGCAGTAACTAAGGATCAACATTAAATGCAGTAACTGTTGCAATGGATAAGGATCAGTTTGTCTGACTACGCTTCAAGACTTAGTAGTGGTAGAACTTTATTTTTTGGAAGTGGGTAACAAAACATAAGAAATGCTTTTGAATCATTTGGTCCTATTTTCTCTGAGGTGTTACAATTTTAAACGTAACATAGAAGCATGAAGGTATATATTTGGCAAAGCTGAATTACAAATAAATGGGGGTTTCGTATTTCCAGTTAACCGAGTAATGCTGTGGCTTTTAAAAATCCTTTTGTGGTGTGGGGATTTCGAGTTGCTCTATGCATAATTATCCTCTGAAAGGGGATGGGATGCTTTTAATTTGAATTGTTGTCTTATGCTCGTTGCTTGAAGCAAACAGAGTCATTAGGGATGGAAACTTTCTCTTTTTGGTTACTAACCAAGTCTGCTCCTCTCTAGTTTGGGGTGAGTCACAGAATCCCAGGGGTTGGAAGGGACCTGGAAAGATCACCCAGCCCAACCCCCCTGCCAGAGCAGGGGCACCCAGAGCACAGCACACAGGAACGTGTCCAGGGGGGTTGGAATGTCTCCAGAGAAGGAGACTCCACAGCCTCTCTGGGCAGCCTGTCCCAGGGCTCTGTCACTCTCACAGGAAAGAAGTTCTTCCTGATATTCCCATGGAACCTCCTGTGCTCCAGTTTGCACCCACTGCCCCTTGTCCTGTCACTGGACATCACTGAACAAAGCCTGGCTCTGCCCTCCTGACACTCACCCTTCACCTATTTGTAAACACTGATGAGTCGACTCTTCGCACGCCTGGAAGGTGAAAGGTTTTACCTCACAAAACCGCTCTTACCCCTCGAGATCACGTCTGTCACCTCAGCCGGGAGCGCGGGGTGCGCGCGGTGACCGAACCCCCCCCCCCCCGCCCAGCCCGTCCCGCGCGCTCCCTCAGGGCCGGCGGGCGCGGGGCGGGCGCGGGGCACGCCGGGAAGGGGCGGCAGCGCGGCGGGCTGAGGCAGCCGCAGGAGAACAACCCCCAAACCTCCCCTTCCTGAGGTACCGCGCTTTGCTTCCTCCTCTTCACGTTAAACCCACTGAAAGAGCTGGCCAGGTGTGTAACTAGCCCCACACCACCCCCCACCCTTCGCTGTTTTCAGTACTTTGCAGTCATCACGTTATGTTGTGGTTGGTTGGTGTTTTGTTGTGTTTATTTTTTTAACCCTTTAACCAAAATGCGTCTGTGAGAAAACGCACCACGAGTCCTACAAAGTTTTTACACGCATCGTTAAATTTAAGCACATCCAGCTCCGGTATGGTTACTGGGATTACTTCAGAATGTGGCTGTGTGAGGCAGCGGTTTTGAGGCTGCGTTGGAGGAAGTTGTCACTGCTTACAAGGGCTTCTCACCTAGTAAATAGGAAAAAATTGAACTTGTCAGGTGCGGGAGTAGCAGTAAGTGAAATCTTTCTTCCTTCGGTTGTGTAGGTTTTGGTATTTGAAGAGTTTATCTCGTTAAATCACATACGAATGTTACAGGGAAGTGGTTTTGCAAATTAACTTTGTAGGGTTTTGTTTAACAAAAATCAAATCTCACTGGAAGCTTGTGACGCTTGCCATCATAAAAAGCTTATGGATAGTTCCTAATGGCTTTTAAAAGCTGTTTAGTGCTGATTGTGTCAGAGTAAGCAATTAGGGTCACTTAATCTACTTGATTATTCATCACATTCCTCTAGTAGCATTATATGCTTTTGGATCTGGGAAAATGTCTTCAGAAGGCTGCTTCACCACTTCATAGCCCTCTGTAGTAAGCACATACCTTATTAGATTATAAGAACACTAAAGAAAGATAAGTTGGTAATATGACAGTTTACTAGCCCCAAGAACAAGCAGACTGTAAATGAATACCCTTATGTGGCTGTAGCATGAGCTTCAAGGAAGAAAGAACATATCTAAAACTATGTAGTCATTTAAGGGAAGTTTGGTCAAATGAAATAGTATTAGTGGATAAGGTCTTAAACAATACTTAGACATCTCTACTAAACTTAGGTCATATTGTTTTAACATTAGATGGTGCAGATAATTCCTGCTAATTCTTAATTTCTGTGATGAAGTCAGGTGCTGCTGTATAATTTGATGTGGACTGAGTAACTTAGCTTGAAGGGCAAGAAGTGGAGAATTGCAAAGAGTGCTTTGAGACCTTGTTTAGCTTCAGTGGCACTTGCAGCAACTTGGTGCAAGATTAAATTTTGGGCAGTAACTTTGAGCCCTAGTTCTGTCCTGAAGAGTTGTGGTGGATGCAAAGCAGACAGAAAAAGAATGTCTTTTGCTTACCCTCAAATGACAGGGAAAAGCAATGCGTGGAATAATATGTATCTGCTGGATACAGCAGCATGGATCTGTTGGAGTTGCTGTGCAGCTCCAACATCAGGACCAGGTTATGTTCAAGGAGTGGATTTTGGGAGAACCCAGAACAGCACTGGAGGATTCTGTGTCAGCATGAGTTGTTCCACCACATCTAGCTGCTCTGTTTCCTGCTTTATACAACAGAGAACAGAACTGCAAGTGGGCAGGTTGGAATGACCTGTAACTGTGCAATTTTGTATAGTCACAAAGAGAGTGACTAAATCTGCACCAATTTAGAAAAACATGGGCAGAAAGATGTCACCTGTCCTCTTACAATGAATATAGCTTCTGACAATGGAATTTGTTGTTTGCTCTACAGTGCTGGTAATACAAAAGTAAACAGACTTTCTGTTGCTGTTTAGTCACTTTTTATGGGGTAGCATACTGATGGTTGGATTTTGAAAAGTAATTTCAGTTTATATTACAAAATTTCAGCATTCTACGTCAATAGCTGTGTTCTCTATGTGTGGAAGGTTTATCAGCTTTGTGAATTTAGTACTAGATAGTATTAAGAAATTAACACAAATTAACAAAGTTGCACTTCATAACAGAAAATATTGAAGCAGCATTAATGCCTTTAACTTTGGCGAACTGAGCAACCATAGGAGTGGTGGAAAGTGCTGCTGGCCTGATGGGAGTGCAGCTGGCTGCTCTCCAAATCTGCCTGTTTTCTCCCTCTCTGTGGGCGTGGGGATGTTTTAGGAGATGGAAATCCACTGGCAATTTTCAGCCAGCATACCCCTCAGGATCCCTAACCGATTGTTAGCAGAGCAGGCGCAACATTTCTATAGTTGCAGCAGAGCCAAGGGATAAAAAAAAAAAAAAAAGCTGAGAATCAGAGAGTCATAACTGGCTCTCTGATGCTCCACATTTTCTGTGCCAAACATATGTTGGTATAGAAGAAAGTCTGATTCTAAATACCAAAGTGTGGGCAAGATTTAGCTAAGGTTTTCTGTAAAAGAAACCAAAGCCCTAAACTGTTGCTATATTTTCCTGCATCTGATGTGTGTACGTGATTGTATAAATTGACTTAACCAGTATGGAATTGTGCTGTAGCTGCTTCTAACAAATGCTGATCCAATCCCAAGAGTAGAAAAGCAAAAGGTTTACTGTAACTTTGCAGGTAGCAGGCACTGTGTTCTGTTCATGAGCATAACATATTTCTGCAGTTAAAGGTCTGTTGACTGAAGTGTTTAACAACAGAAGTTTAAATTTAAAAATTTACCACTAGATGTTTGTTAGAGATTTGATTGGTTTTGTCCAGAGCATAAAAAGGTTTTTAAAGATTATTTTCAATTCCCTCAGAGCATGTGTGCACAACTGAAGAAAGTCTTTAAAGATCTTCTGAATTTCAGTATTGTAAAAAAAGCCCAAATAAGCAACCACAATTAAAAAACAAACAAACAAAACACTTCTAAACGAAAAGTGCTTGAAAATATGGTAAGGCTATCAGAGCTGTTACAATGAAGTGTTTGCAGAGTTTGTGTGTAAGCAGATATAAACATGTTTTAGCACTCTTTTCACAGTGTGCCTGGTCCCTGTGACGCTGAGAGAGGAGCGTGCAAACGTACCTGTAAGATTTTGATCAGGTAAATCACTCTCAATGCAGATGCTATGTTTGACAAATCGGATACAATTAATGCCTTTTTGGCAGCCGGTGATTTTCTCAAGTGAAACCCCCCTGCTGGGGCTTCTCCCATGCTGTAACCTGTGACACTTTCCTGCCCGGCCGCCCCAGCCCCGGGGTGTCCGGTTCTGTTTCCTCGTGTCAGATTGCTTGCTTATTTTTTTTTTTTGCGCTCTAGTTCCTATGAGAAGACCAGGACTAAGCCGAGTGAGGTGTGTGCTTATAGACACAAACTGACTTATCTGAAACTTTTAAAGCACTGCACTTGTTTTACGTGGATGTGACAAACTCCAAGACAGGGAGTTGCCTCTAGTTCTAACCCAACTCTTAAACTAGCCCTTAAAAGGCCATCAGCTGTCTACGATGCATCAAACTTTTTTTTTTTTTCCTTCTTGTAGTTGTTTGAGGTTCAATTTGAGGAGTCACAAACTACTTTCCAAGTGGTAGCCCACCCCTCTGGCCATGTCTGGATGCTCTTATCGATTTGATTCTCGACTCTTCCCCCCTCCCGCAGCGCTGGCACGTGTGCCTCACTCACTCTCTGCCGCCTGAAAACACGTACGGGGGCTGCGGGAGGTGCCGGCGGCCTCCTGCAGGGCCCGGGGGGACCGAGAGGAGCGGCCCGGCCTTCCGCAGGTGCCAGAGGCCCGCGGCCCCCCGGCGCTGGGGAGGAAGGGGCTGCGGGAAGAAGATGGCAGGCGGGCCAGCCCCGCCGCGCTGAGCCAGCCCAGCCTCCGGGGAGGGGCCGGGGCTCGGCGCAGCCCTTCTCCTGCCGCCGCCGGGGGAAGCGGGGCGGGGGGGACGGGACACAAGGGTCGCTCCGCTCCCCCGCTCTCAGATCTGCTCCGTGTTTTCCGAGCCTTCCCCGTGTTCTCCAGCCCCGACCCTCGGACGTGCTGCGCGGCGCTGGCCCCGGCGCCGCTCGCCATTGGCCGCGCCGCCATAGCCCCATGGGCGTGCGGGCCGCGCATTGGCCCGGCAGCGCCGTCCGTCAGGCAGCGGCGGCTGCGTCAGGCCGGGCTGAGCGGCCCCGGCCCTCCTGTGTCTGGCGGCGTTTGCGGCTGCGGGGCCGGTGCGGGCGGAGGGCGGCCCGCTCCCTCGCTCGCTAAGATGGCGGCGGCGGCGGCGGCGGCGGCCGTGGCGCGGCTGGAGGGCCGGGAGTTCGAGTACCTGATGAAGAAGCGCTCGGTGACCATCGGCCGCAACTCGTCGCAGGGCTCGGTGGACGTGAGCATGGGCCACTCCAGCTTCATCTCCCGGCGCCACCTGGAGATCTTCACCGCTGCTCCCCCGCCGCCGCCACCGGCCGGCGCGGACGGGCCGCCGCCTCCGCCTGCGGGGGACCCTGCAGCTGCCCCCGGCGGCTGCGGAGGAGGGGACTTCTACCTGCGCTGCCTCGGCAAGAACGGCGTCTTCGTGGACGGCGTGTTCCAGAGGCGGGGGGCGCCGCCGCTGCAGCTGCCCCGAGTGTGAGTAGAAGCGTGGTCCGGGCCTGCCGCCCTTCCCCGTTACACCGGGGCCCGCCGGGCCGGGCCCGGGCCCACCCGCCGCGCCTCGCCGCCCCGGGCTGCCCTGTTTTCCCCGGGAGGACACCGGCTGCCGCGGCGGGGGTGGTGCCGTTTCTCATCCGCGCCGGTTGTCTCCGTTACCGTGTGGCTGGCACATGGTGCGTGACAGGTGGGGAGCCGGCCCCGTCCTGGCGACACATGCCAGCGCTGCCCTAGGCCTCCTGCCCCCCAGTTCTTCTCCCTGTCGCCCGGCACCACCCGGGCACCGGCGCCTGCTGCCCTCGGATGTGTCCTTCCTGCGGGGCCCGGGCCCCGCCGGCAGATCCATTCCCACTCCAGCCTTTCCGGCAGCCGGTGGTACAGGTGGGAAGCGTGAGGGGCTGGTGGTTGACAAATGGTCACCCTCTTCCCGTGCTGTGTCTTGCACGTAGCAGTGTCTGTTGTCAGTTTGGGAGTAAATCCGTCTGCAGCAGTGCTTGGAGGTATTATAATTAGCAAATGGAACTGGATACACCCTTGAGTATTGTTTACGTGCTTCAAAGGAAACCACTCAAATGGTTATCCACATATCTGGGATTTCTGAATTCAAGATCAGTGTTGAGTAAATCCTGTAGCACACTCGGTGCTTTTGCAGAGTGTGGGGGGGATGTTTTGTGCATGTGATTGCCTTCTGATTTTATGGTAGTTTGTGCCTCTTTGCCTAATGGTAACATTCATTTTATGGGTAAACTGAATCACCCACATGAAACACTTATGCTAGCCTTAGTGTTTTAAAATGCCTTTCCTTACGTTACAAAATATGTATTTAGAGTTTTAAAATGGTGATACATTCCTTTACCATTACCAAACATTAACTGTTTTTGCAAAATCTTCTAGGGGAGTGTGTGAGGCCTACCTCCTCTGTTTAAAGATATGTTGAACTCTAAATAAGTAATCTAGGTTTTGAGGAGTCCCATGTATGGAAAGTGAAAGTGGCTTGGTTTAGGACATTTTAGTCTTGACTAAAGAAATTTAGTCGACTAAGAAATACCTGAAAGATTACAAGTGTTTTTACCTTTGTAAAACACATGCCATTAGTGACACAGCCTTAATGCCTTACAAGTTTTTAAACTGTGCTCAGGACATTGATGGTGTGTATTTTCCACTTTGACATCTTAATGTTGGTTTCCCCACCTAATTCCTCAGTGAAAATAAAATTTTCTTACCTTGCTGCTTTCTAGGAAATGCTCATTTTGAAAGGGATTAAAAGTGCCAGTATGTGTAGAGTTGTATAATCATGAATACAGTTGGATGACTTGTTTGACCTTTAGCTGTAACTTCTATTTTTGCTTTCTGGTTTTTAATATTAATAATAGTTTGGCATGTGGTTAATCTATATTTTAATCTAACACATTTATGAAGTATAGATAAAATACTCTTTTTCTTTGTAAACAGAATTTGGTGTACAGTAATTGCCAGCAAGTCATTGTGCTTTTGTGTATGTTGATAGCAAACAGTCTAGAATTAATTCAAGTAATTTAGTCAGTAGCAATCTCTTAAGACCTCAGGAAAAAAAGTACTGCTTCTTCATAGTGTCTGTGTAATTACTGACTTGTAATTTATTTTAGTTCCTTCTGTCATTGTTGCTTTTTAAGGAGAAGGAAAATTTTGCAGGATTTTTGGTGTCACTTTTTTGTTGAACAATGCTGAAAACTTATGTGCAGTTAAAATTTCTTCACAAGTGCATGTGGGTGGTGTTACAGAAACTAGCATTTGCCTGACAGTGTTCAGTGATTACACCATTTCTTAGGCTGCACACTGCTAGCCTTCCGTTTCAAGATATATAAGCTGGTTGAAGTAGTGATCTAATTACAAAATGTAGGTGTGATCTGCCATCAAGTCCTGTAAATAAAAGGTGACATACTCTCAGTCCAGGCTAGAAACAATGGAGCAGTGTGTATACTGAGTCAACTAGGATTTCTTCAGTCATCAGGCACTGGGATGAGTTTTATTTTGAAGGGCAGGCAAAATCAACAGGGTTATGACTTAGGTTAGATTGGTGATTGAGAGTCAGTCAGTGCTGCTTGATTGATTAAAAAATAAAGCTGTTTATAAAAGAAAAGTCATTGTATAGGGAAATAGTAGTTTCATTATTTGCAAAGTGTGTGTTTGTTTGTTTAACACAGGAGTCTGGGCAAATTCAAAGCAGACCTTATCTGCTTATAGCAAGTCATTACTGTGAATTACTGGTGACTAATATTGTTTGTAGCTGTGTCTTGAGTTTCATGGTAGATTTCACTGGTCACACTGAAGATGATCTCCTGGATTTTAAGAATCAAACTTAGTTGCTTTGGTACAATGTTAACATTAACAGCTGAAACGTTATTATAAAGAAAGTAGTTTTGGTGAGAGTTCAAGATTGATAACCTCCAGCTCAAGTAATCACTAGATCTATTTTTGTTGTTGTAGTTTAATCCTGCTGAGTTGCCAGTAATATGCTTTGCCTATGACTAAAGAATCATTTGAAATTTTAATGGCAGGTGAAGTTAAAAAAAAAAAATAAAAAGCAAAATGCCCTGTTCTGTCTGTTTGTTTTGAAGTGATCTTGGAAACTAAGAATGGAGGGTCCGTCTCTGTTCTGTCTAACTAAAAATGACTTGCAGATGATTCCAAGTAAAATATTGTTACAGACTTGATATATCTTATTTAATTGTCACTAATAGTTGTATGTAGTTCCGGTGTCCTTGGCCTCTTTTTTTAATTTCAGTACAGTGTTTAAATATGATTCCATGAATAGTGTTATTGAACTTGCTGGTTTTGGAAGGGAAAAGCAGAAATATAACCTTGTAGTTTTCTGCAAAACACACGTTTTTAACATCTGGGGAAATTGAATTATTAATATTAGAGTATACTTTTACCTGTAATAAAGGCATCTTTCTTTCTACAGATATAAATGCCAGAAAACATGGAATTACTGTGTAGTAAGATAACAGTTCTGGTTGCTATTTTTAAGGGTTCCCTGGAAGCCTTGCTCACAATTCAAATGTTTAAGTTATCAAGCAGGAGATAATAGCAGTGGGAAGTGTGTTTTTGTTTTTCCAATTCTTGACAGACTCACATACATACTTGTGTATATACAAACCAGGTGTCATCTTGTTAAATTAATAAAATGGGGGGTGAGGGGAAAAAAACAGCAATTTTTTGTTCATATTCAGTAAGCAGATCTCCTCTCAATGTCATGACACAGAGAGGCATGGAGTGAAAGATTTTAGGGTCTCCTGTTAAATAGACACAAATCAAAACAGTTCAATTAGTCTTTTATTACCTAACATGTATGAACTATCACTTTCTAGTTCACAAAGGTCAGGTTTTTTAATTGGTTCATTTTCAGTGAAAGCATTCTTAGGGTATATTGCTAGATAAATAATAGCATTCATATTTGACTTTTGAGGTACTATGCTTGAAAATACGTTTTGTGCTGGACACAGCAGCAGTTGTTGACAGAGTTCTTGTATACAGCTTTTGGAGAGGCACAATTCCAGACAGATGTTACTGATAGAGCTGGAAAAAACAGACTGACTTCTGGGTACAGCTTAGCTCTGAAGAAGTTTTTGGTTTGTACTTTTGTGTTTCTTGGATGTGCTTTGTACATCAGCATTTAAATGCACAAAAATCTGGCATCTTGGGCTTGATTGTTCCAAGACAGTGTCTTGTTAATTTTGACAAAACCAGGTATTTTGTATTTTAGTAATTAGTTTTGTTTTTGTGAAAGTAACCTGGGAATCACAAACAGGGTACATTAACATAAGAACAGCATTTCCAGGTCAGAGCAAAGATGTATCTAGTCTATTACCTGCCTCCAGGAGGAGTCAGTAGCAGATGCCTAGAGAGGGGCATAAAAATGGCAAAGGCAAATGATTGTATTTCCATTGTTTTTTCTTTTGGATCCCAAAAGTTGGTATCTTTTTGAGTTATAACCATTTACTGTTTGCTTTTTTTTTTTTTCCAATGTTGTGGGTTTTTTAGCTTTTGTTTTAATCCCTGTAAACCTCTGTATCCACAGCATCGTTGGGCAGCAAGTCCTACTGTAATAGGAGTCCAAGTTGGGAAAAATGCCTCTTCATGCTGTGCTTTTTGAACTTGACACCTGGTAATTTCAATTGATGCAACTTAAGTTTGCTCTTTTACAATAAACAGTAAATGATTCTCCCATTCTGTCATTCACTTCTTTATAACCTCCCATACTCAGTAATGTATAGTAAACCACATTGAATATGTTTCACTTTAGCTTAATTTGCTTGGTTGTGTTCTTGTGTCTTTGTAGTATACAGAGATAATACTTTTAGTTTGGTCTTGTGGTCTGGATGTACCAAGTGGGGTTATATCCTTTTAAGTAGCAGAAGCTTTCCTGCCACTGAAAGCTGGTATATTCAGAACAAGGATCAAGTATATCTATTCACTGAGTGAATTCCTTGGAAAAATTTGTGTTCAGCATTAGCTATGCAGACAGATTGTAAAGAACCTCTAATATATCAGGGTACTTTTTTCTGTCATCTTACTGCAGTTAGTTACATTATATGTGAAGTTGTGATTGCAGTACGAGTTAGAGCTGTGGCTGCAGACGTGCTCAGAGTTTCTCACTGAAAACAACAGGTTTGGCTTAACAGTTGGATCATAACATCTTCTTAGGTAGTGTTACTTACTAGCTTAGGAAGAATGTTCTTTGCTTGGTTTTGGCTTGGGGTTTATGTTTGAAACTTCTTTTTTTAAAATGTATGTGTTAGATACTTTAATAAATCAAAACAATTATTGAGGGAATATGTTTGTAAGTATAGCTTAATACCTCAGGCCGGATTGGCACCTGCTTTTTGCCTTACTTGACAGCACTTTTGATAGATACAGTTGCTTGTAAGGAAGACAGCTGGCTGAAATGTTTTTGAGACCCTATGACTGATTTGTGTTCGGAGGAGTATTTTGGAGTTTCATGCTGGTTGTGTTAAAACTATTATATATGTACAGATCATCTCTAAGCATAAAACTAAGAAATGTTGGACTTGGATGTGACTTACAAATTGGACTCCAAAAACTTTTATTTACTTTCTTTAGCAGACAGTGTCCCATTCCATAGTGACCAATAAAGTTAACTGAGCTGTGTGGCAGGGGGACTACAGGTGTGGTTTTGGCTACTTTAAAGTAGGATTTGCAAATGTCAGGCTTAGTAGCAGTTAGTGTTCTCACATAAGCAGATCTGATTGAAAAGGAACGTGGGAGGAAGAAGGTAGAGTGCATATTATTTGAAATAAAAATGGAGACAAGCGTGAAGTTTCTATAGTCATAATTTGTGCTACAGTTGTTTCTGCAATCTCATTTTTTTCATTTGTCCCTCTCAATTGCACACACTGTATGAGGGAATTTTTTTGTGTTACTGAGGCAGCATTGCAAATTGTCATACACCAATCAGGTAGTTGAGGTAAAGCTTAAATCGTTTTATATTTGGATTAATTCCCACTTGCCTTGCTTTTTGTGTTGGTGTGATTGATACGTATATGAAACTTCCTTACTGAATTCTACAGTTTTACTGATCTTACAGTGTTGTTACATCTGTAGTTAGATATAGGAGTTAAGTACATTCTTTGTATAGTTACATGAAATACTATGAACAGGGAAATAATCTTAAAAACTGACGGTTTCTTTATTGTCTGTTAAGTTTCAATTCTGTGACAGAAGGAAGATGAGTGTTGTTTTGGTTTAAAGACAGAGTGAGTTTTAAAACTGTCTGCTCCAAGAATCAGTAGTTGAAAAGAGTTTTGAGATTCTTACCCTCAGTTATAATAATGAGGTAAGAGATATATAAATTAGTTATTTGCTTTGCATTGATTAAATCTATATACTGGCCATTGGTTGTGAAATGCACTATGTTTGAGTAGGAAGAGACACCATTTGTTGTTGGAAAGTGTAAGTTAAATAAGTTAATCTTTCACCTTTTTCAAAATAAATGTGCGTTATTAATTTGCCTAAAATCAGGAAATGACGCCTTGTAAATAATAGTCCTTCATGAAGGCAGTTGTTTTTTAGAGAATTCTTCTGGAGCAGAATTATTGTGCTGCTGTTGGTTTTGGGTTTTTTTGAGCATGTGTAATTCTCATGCACAAGGCAGAGATTTTTTCACAGTCATGCCTAAGCCATTAAAAATAAGATGATTGTGCATCTGATTTACTGTATTTTTCAGCAGGCACAGCAGTGCCTTCCAGACCTCTCAAGCCCATTAAGTTACGTAAAATTATGTAAAACACTGGGAAAAATACAATTTCAAAGAAAATTATGAGTTTGTCATGGGGTTGTGTAACGTCATCTCTTTCACAGCCTATAAGGAGTTATCACAACAGTCTTGTGTTTACTAATAAGCTGATGTCTTTCATGGAACATCATACTGAAATACTGGGAAGGTAGTGGTTTTGTCTAGTGTCTTGCTTGTTTTCATGATAAAAAGTTGATGTGTAGTGACATTTGTTTCCTGCGACTTCCTGCCTTTAAGGAGTATTTTGACCTAGATAAAGCAGTCAGAAGGGAGAAACCATATTTATTCTGCAGCTATTCCACATTGGATGGCATAGAAAACAAACATTATATTCCTCAGTTAAGATTTCATCACTACTGTTTTATCACTGAAAAGTGCTGAGGCTTTAGTAAGTTACTTGAAGAGCTAGTGCAAATCTTTTTAATTTTGTAATATATCTTTTTTTATAGAGCTGAAGAAGGTCTATACATGATTGGAGTCTTTGTTCCCATGTGTTTGCATGATTCTGCTGCAGCTACTGCATGTGCTTCTGTGCTGTTCTGTCCTCCTCATTAGGACTGTGAATCATAAACTTTTACAAAGCATCATCTTCATGTTTGCTGTACAGTTGAGGTTTTTGGGGGGTGAAATTTTCAATATTCAATATTTCAGAACATCTTAATGAATATTTATATGAACACATCGTGTTTTTGTTTGTTCACATGCACCAAATAAAATAAAAAACATAAGCAGACTGACAAACAGTTCTGTCCCTGCTAAACTGTAAACATTGCTGTGACTTCAGCAAGCCAGCTCATGTGGATAAAGATGTATATGGGATTGAGCATTTGTAGAATGGGAGCTGTAAAGAAGTCAGAGACATGTCATTATCATGGCTTTATGAAGCGTAACAAAATCAGTGTAAAGTTGACTGGAATTAATTTTAATTAAGTGTTAGTTTAAGATTTTACATTAAGAATTATTTGAAGGAACCTACAGCTGAACCCCTGCTGAAAGCAGAAATTACTTCCATATCAGATCGGAGTGCTTAGCACCTTGTCCATTTGAATTTCCAGTATCTCCAGGGATGGAGGTAACTATTAAATGCTTCATGGAACTACCCAGATTGGAAAAAAAATAAAAAATCAATGGTATTTCCAATACCAGGATTTTGGAAATATGCAGGGTGGTTATTATAATGTGCAGATTACCACCAAATCATGAAAAAAAATACTTGTTCACTACTTGGTATTGTTACTTGATACTGCTGTTGGTTACTCGATACTACTCTTTAGTTCATGTGTTGGTAAGAGGTCAGGTTAGGATGCAATAGAAAGAAGTGTTTGCACTTTGTACTGAAATTAAATTCAGGTTTTCTAAATCATTTAAAGAAATTAAGGTGAATGTGTGGGTTTGGTTCAGAGATGATATGGACAAGCAAACATGTTGACAGAATCTACTTTTAAATTCTGATTTTTACTGACATGTTGCACTGTGGGAGCAGAAAAGTTGCCTTCCCTTTTTTTTGTGTCATAGCTGGGGAACAAGAGTTTAGCTTCCACTGAAGTATCAATATCCTCAAAAAAGTATACCTGAAATGTTAGTGTCTTAGCAGAGTCTATGATGTATTGTCTTACTACATGTGTAGTAAAAGTCTGATTTATTTATGAAGATACAAACTTAAGATTTTGTTGTTGTTGTTTTAATGGGTTTTTTGTTGGATTTTTTTTTACATTTGAGAATACATTAAAAATTTGATTTATCACTTTGCATTGTCCTGTGACTATATTTGGAGTGTTCTAGGCAGAATATAATTAGTGTATATACAGTTTGTGTATACTTCAGTAGCAGGCAGGCTTGTTGGTCACCATGTCAGTGCAGTAAACACTCAAGAAAAGTAGTTGGAAAATATAAATTGTGGAAGCTGATTCTTGAAGAAGAGTTTCCCTCCTTAGGTGATACTGCTGTCTTCTGGTCTTTCTAGATAGGTGGGGAAGGCCTGCATAGCAATGAGGGCAGAGGTTTAAATAAGATTAAGAAGAGTAAGCTTAGACAAGAGAGGGGTGAATATACTCACTGTAAATTTTCTGAGTTAAGATAAGTTCATATTTGAACTAAAACAAGCTGATTAATTAAGCAAGCAAAAACCAAGAATAATGGTAAAGAGAATAATATTAGCATCATGCCATGTACAGATTAAGAAAATGGAAGAGGAGAATTCAGTTACTACATGGGAAAGATGAGGACGTAGCCCAATGTGTTTTGCTTTAGGATATGGACAGGGCACTAGTGGTGTTTGTAGTTGTTATGTGTGGAGAAATGAAAATGTTTGCTGGGAGGCTTGAAAAAAGATTGGAAAAAATTGAAGATCATTTCAAGTGTTAAGAGCTGAGACTGAGAAGTGATACGATTGTTATCTTTACAGAATGTAAGGAGGCTCTAACTTTGATGTTTAGTTTTGGAAATGTGATTCAGAAGAACCTGGGGTCTCACATTTTTAGAAACATAGGTTGTGCTTTCATGAATGTCTGAGCTAAACAGCATTTCACTGCTGCTGAAATGGAGCTTGGGAGGGGAAGGTTTTGTTTTCTGCAGTGCCCCCAACTGCAGGTTGTGCTGGCCTTGAAGCTCATCAGATGTTCCATAAGCTGCTGATGACTGCTTTTTTTGCTATTTTTGGGTGGTTTTCTGTTGCATTGAAGTGGCTCATGGAGAGGTCTGGCAAGCAGTGGAGCTGGCATAAAGTATGTGACAGGGCTTCACAGACTTTCAGCAACAGTCAGCTTGCTGTGTCTTGTGGAATCATACATTAAGGAGTTGCAGTTTTAAGAGCTCTTATGGTCTATGAAATAAAAATGGAAAGGAAAAGGTCCTAAGCAATAAAAGACCAGAAAGAATTTTTGTGCATTAAAAAATCATTTGCAATGTAATATAAAAATATTTAAATTCTGAAAGTTTTAAGACAACATGCTTTTTGATAAAGAAGCCTGCTAAGTAATTGTTCCAAGTCACAAAATAAAATTTTAAAATGTGGATCTAAGTCGTCCAGATGCTGAAATGATTCAGTTGTGTCAAATCTTTGGTTACTATGTGCTTTCTGGCCCTTTTTAAACAAGTTCTTTGGCTGTGGATCATCTTGTACCAGAGGATAGAATTAATGTATGGTCTTCATTCCATGTGCTAAATCCTTGTATCTTGTTCTTAAAGGTAGTCTTTGCACCATAGGTCTTTAGTCCAGTTGGTGGTTGAAGTATATTATAGACTAGGGAAGTCACAAGCTCTACAGAAAGTTGAACATTAAGAATATAGTGGAGGCAGGTAGCCCTTTTAGAAAAAATTGTGTGTTGTATTTTGTTTGTGCCTCCTCCACCCCCAAAAGTCCTTTTATCTCAGAAAGCAGACTTCTCTACCTTTAAGACAGGTGACTGAATAGGGTTTGTGCAGCATTAAATCATATGCCTGCAATATGAAATTATTTTGAAGAAAATTGTAATAACCTTTCTGGTTTTTACATGTCCCTTATTGTGTGGGCTGCATATATCCATAGGTTTTTTTTCAGGAAATATGTAAATCTGCTGAAGTTTGACTATGCAGGTAAATCAGATATGATTTGGATTTCCTGTGTTGTCTCATAAGGGTCTCTGCTTGATAGGATGCAGAAATATCTAAAAAAAAATAAAATCTTTCTCCCTTCTTACTCAGGGTAGCAAAACCAGAGTGCCATTTAAGGCAGGTGTGTTAGCAGTTAAGAAATACATTTAGTTGATCCAGCCTTCCAAAGCTACTTAGGTAGCAGCTTTGAAAGTAGCTGTGCATGTGCTCCCTGGTCTGATTTGTCTTCTCACTCTGAGACTTCATTCAGAAGGGATGAGGTGAAACATTTAAGAAAAACAATCATTTGGAGGAGGAGATTATAGCAAAAAGTGTCCCTCATTACTAGCGAGGTATTGAGTGGTCTTGGATACTGACAAAAGTTAGTAGCAATGAATGACAAAAATTGTCATAAATAAAAATCCAATTTCTGGCTTCCACAGATGTAAGCATTCAATAACGTATCGAGCAAAGATGTGTTAAAGGAAGCAAGTAATTTCCTTTCCTTACATATGTGAATATTCTGGGTGTGGCTGGGCTAGGTTCAGATAAGATTTATTCTAGGTATTCTGTTCTGTGTGATCTGTTTTATACGGTCATCAGTTGATACACTTCTTTTGGGGTAACCAAGTGAAGTGTTTGTGTGTGTGTGGAGATCTGACCTGGGATATTATTTTATTGGGTAAAGGGGTTTGGTGGCTTTGGTCCTTTTTGCCCTTTCATCTTAGCAAGTGTATCAGCTTTTTAGTAGCACTCGGGCTGCCAGCCAAGTGGTGAACTGTTAAGTTGTTGAAATAATATGAAAACATTGCTTTGAAGAGTGTGCAATCTATTCTTAAATAACTTTATTAAAATAACTAGATTGGGTAATGAGATTCTCACAGAATGATGAAATTCATCTTCACATAGTCTGACTTCCATGATACTATCAAGGGTTAGAGTAGAGCCTTTTTCCTGGCAGCACTTTTGTAGGTACATCACTGAGTTGAATAATAAATGCAGTAGTTTAAGGTGGTTACCCTCTTCTATGAATGTGGGTTCTGAAATGAATGCAGAACTGAATTCTGAGTTGAGGGCGGGCCCTACAGTTTGTGGTTGATGACAGTATTATTCATTCAGCTTTCTAGATATTGATAATCGCTACAAACATTTTGGACCTGGAAACCACAGTGTGTGTGTCAGTTGAAATGTTCAGATGACAGGCACATTTAGCAACACAGGAAAGAAATGCCGTAGGTAGAAACCACAGTAGAACTTCAGTTGTTTATCCTCATGAACTGAAATTCAAGCCTTTGTTTTTAAAACCTTTTCCTGGTATTGGTCTGTCCATAAAGCTGAGAAATGCAGCTAGTCTGTATTATCAGCAAATTCCAGAACCGTTTAACAGTGCTCAAATGCCTTGTGAATGCTGGCAAGACAAAATAACCTTCAGCAGTGAATAGTACAAAGCTGTGTCATTTCTTGCCTGTTTCACTACTTAGTTCTTGACTAATTGCATCCCTTCTCTTTTTTTCTTTCCTCCTGAAGGACTGCTGGTCTTGGAGGAGTGCTGTTGTTTGAGCAGAATACATGTAGTGACTTCAGAAATTCTTGTGAGCAAATTGAAATGTACATCATCTTGTGAGTGGTTAAGCAGAGGGATGGAGTGAGATGGAGGAAACAGTGAGCAGCAAGCTGACATCAAAACAGGCTTTTCTGGAAGTGTTTAATTTTTACTTGTCATCTTTGCTTGAGTATCCAATTCTATTAGTATCCAGGCTTTCTCTTAAAAATCTTTCTTCATTATAACAGAGAACTCTGTTAGAACTTTTGCAGAATTTTAGTTTTCTGAGCTGTTCTCTGTTTTGAAGCTTTTTCTATGGGCTAAAGTACTGTTTTCTCAATATAGTCATGAATGAGGGAAACTTCATTCACAGTTGTGAGGAGAATTCAGATCCTTCCACCTGTCTCTGTTTTAAAGATGCAAGTTAAATTCTGAAAGGTATTTGTGACCAAAACTGTAAATTTCGTTCATGAAATTTGGCCAGTTGAGAATAGCTTTTACTGTCTGCTGCAGTACAGGCAGCCAGAGCAATCATCTGTGAGCACACCCTAGTACACAAATGTTTACTTTTCTGTCACTAGTGAAATAACCCGGCTTGTTTTATGGTGTGGTTATTCTGAGGCTGGAAGATTGTTGAGCCTGGAAGAGATCACTAACCCCAGCTTGCTACTTAGCTATAAATAAGTTTGGTCTGCTGTGGGCTAGTAAGTATCCAAGATTCTTATGTGAGGTTATTCACTATTATCTAAGGTTATCAGTAAAATGGGTGTTTTTAAGCCTTTAAAGAAAAGAAGCATGCAAACCATGCAAAAAAAAAAAAAAAAAGAAATAAAAGAAGCATGTGAATGTAAGTAATTCAGCCCTCAGTCAGATGGATAAAATAAGATTCTAAAGTTTTAAGTTTGAGGTTATTATTTTAAACTGGTTTTGGCTTAGTTGAAGCTGAAGAAAACATTACTCCTATATGTGTGTTCTTTGTCTTAGCTGGAATGCAGCTAAGAAGTGTGCCATAAAGTAATTGAACTTACTCTGAAAAGCTTAAAAGCATGGTTATATAGAATACAAAATAACCATAATGTGAGAGAGTGTGATTTGACTACTTGGAGAAATAACAGGATAGTGGACAGGGAGAAGAGCCTGAGGCAGGTGTTTCTGAGAAATCACATTTGGTAGCTTAATCAGAAATGTTGGTTGTAAAAATTAGGCTTTTCTGTAGTTTTTGAAATTAAGAAAAAACTGTGCAGTTGTGGAAATGAACATGGGAGATGGCAACGTAGAAATGTGTTGCCCAAGTCTCTTTTTGTTTGGAAAGACTTGAGAAGGCAGGATATGCTTTCAGTTTTTGTACTGAAAGGTGTTTACATGCTTTATCTAGGTAAACTACTGTCTGTAACTTTTTCTTTTTGCAACAGCATTTGATATTAACAAGGTTAGATGGTTTTCTTGTTCTTCTAGTTAAATTTCTTATCTTGAAGGTCTGAGTAGTTTAGGGTTAATTACTTCCAGATAAATATAGGTGAGTACTGGGGGGGGAGTGGGGGGGTGGGTGCCTGTTGCAGTGACATTGGTTTCAACTTGAAGATCCCTGGGCTCTGATTAAAGAAGTGTTAGTTACTGGATATGTTACACTAATGCAGTTTTGTCCTACTTAGGACTATTTTGTCTTTGTGGTAGCTGCTTGTTGAAACTTTTGCCAAGAGATTTAAAGAAGAGAATATATATAGGACTGCCCTGTGTTTTTATAGGGATGTTTTGTGGGAAATAAATTGCTGACTGAGAGCATACTGACAGTGTCTGATAGAGAGGAAGAAGTTTGGCTGGTAAAGTTCTTCAGAGAGTGAAGGAGACTTTTATTTTTAAATCCGAAAAGTCCTTAGATACTTGTAATGTGATGGTTCACACCATCTTTAAGTCATTAGAATAACCCTCTTAGAGATGTTCTAAATGCAGACAGGATTTGACTTGTGCAGGTAATGATATAATACAAAATACAAAAGAGAGAGAAATTGCTCTAGGGGATTTAAAATTAAAATACTACAGAATGGGTATTTAAAAGGAAGTAAATAGATCTAATCATAGCCACTGGTTTGAATGCAGAAAGGGTTGATACACTCAAAAATTAGCATACAGTAGTGAGGTGGTGATCCTTTCTCAGATCTCAGTGTGTCAACACTAGAAGCAGCTATCTTGGTGTAACTTTCACAGAAATGGAAATGACTGTAGAGTGAGGAGGCAGAGCTGACTGCTAGAGAAAGCAGGCATTTGAAGTTGCATGTTTGAACTCCAACTAAGTTCCTTCCCCCCCTATATTTTGGAGTCTTAAAACTACACCACTGCATTTAATTGTCATCTGGGCAACGGGCTGCATCGTGTCATGTCTTGCTATGTCTGAGACTGTGAATGCATAGAGAAGTCATGCACAACTTCAAAGACTGTTGCTGTTTAAAGGCATGCATGTCTAATCTGTAGCATGGATCCAAGCAGAAAGTTGCCTCTAATATCACACATACTACAATAGTAATTTTATATAATCTTACATAAACTGAGTCTACTGGTTTTAAAAGTTGCTTCACACTACCACTGGTTATATTTAATGTAAGCTTTTCGAATGAGTTAGTGCCAAGCCAAGCATTGTTTGGAGTATGGAGAAATAACCTGCAAGCCAAAATTAGCATGTATTCATTTTGAGTGGTGTGTGTTTCGTCAGGGTTGCCCAGATCATGTCGTCCCTGAAGGCAGCGCATTTCAAATTGAAATGTTTAAGCTGTTACAACATGGAACATGCTGGTGAGTGGTGCCAATAACATACGCTGAACATATGACCAGCACATGCCCTCTCTTCAGTATAGAGCATGAATTATTTAGTTTGTGTTCCAAGCTGTTTATTTTTGAGGGTTTTTTTCCCTCTGTCAGTGTCAAGTACTGAGCCTTTTGTTTCTTTTTATTTTTCCTCCTTTTTTTTGATGTTGCTATTGATTCTGTATTTCTAAAATTTTCTGCTGTGTTTACCACCACTGTGACCCCTATTTTGTGCTAGTTCTTTCAGGATGTGGTCCTTGGTATATCATGTGGGAGTGTCATTGAAAATGTGGAGACCAGTCTGATTATATTCAACTTGAAACTGAGACAAAATGACCTTATAGTTAATCTTTTGGGACTTGGTCTATTTTCATTAGTTAGCTGTGATACCTCTTTGTGTAAACCTTTTCCAATTGTGTTTAACTCTGTGAAATGGCAGGTTTTGTCCCCCCATCCTGTGTCATCTTTGGTTAAATAAGTGGTGGTAAGCATACACTCCATAGGCATGTTCTGGTCTTTAAAGCAATTTTTGATCACAGCTCAAGTTCACAGACTACATATGACTCTTCAGTTGCAGCAATTTTGTGCTGTGGATTCTGGTACAAAATGTCTTGAGTGAGCACTGACCCAGACTTGACTGGGGAAGCAACAATAAATAAAACTGTAATGTACAAACAAATTTATTGCATCTTTGCAGTGTGTTTTATAACATTTTAGGGATTATTACCTCTTTGATGGGTTCAGACTTGACAGAAAATTAATTTGTCTTGGTGAGCTTTTCAGAATGCATCACACTCTGTGTGTGCTGTAGGTAACATGTTTAACATTGCCTACTTCTTTACATCGATTATTCTCTTAAATACAGTTTTCTCCCGAGCTCATTGAGTTAAAAGACATACTCACAAAAAGCTTTTGCTTCTCATGTTAAATATATTGCTAAAGTTTATTTTTCAAGCATTTGCAGTATCTTTCTCGTTCCTGTTTTTAAAAGGGATTTCTTTTTAATCTTTGTGTTAGATTTATACAGTAGTGTAGTTTTATTACAACCTGAACAGCACTTACATCTCATTGTTTTAAGCATACCCATATATAAGATTCAGGCTGTGAAGATAAACTGTAACTAACCCTTTGGTTTCAAGGTTAGTTAAAACAAGCTACTTGGGAGTTAGAGCTGAAAGAGCCATCCTGTTCTGTCCTCTGTTAGCTCTTGTGTTCACACTGTGTGCTCAAGTCAGATTAGTTTACTGGTGGGCCTGAAAAACAATCCCTTGGAAGAGGAGAGAGGCAGTCTCAGGGTTAGTTTTCTGTCCGGTGAGAAGTCAATTTTTTTCCATTACCAAATGGGAAGAAATTAATAAGGTTGATGAAGTATCTTCACAGTATCTTGTGTAGCAGTTTTATCGGCATTTGAGCTGATCCAAAGGTTCTCCAGTCTTGAAAGGTCTTGGTCTTTCTTTCTAATTCCTGATCCTGGCTCCAGGGTCCAGCCATCCCCTCACACTTGCTCTGGCACCACTAGGTCCCCTGTTAGCCAGTCCTCTCACTAACTAGTTTATGGTAGTCTCTGTTAAGTTTAGTGGCTTGGTTTTTGAGCAGTGACAAAGAGTTTAAGGGTTCTTACTGCATCTCAAGCTTTCTGCATCAGGTGGTGGTGTCCTGTCTTGCCTTTACAGTTCTTAAGGAAAAGTCACTGGTTCTGGTGATACTTTCATATAAACGGGCTTTTGTTTTCTCAGGAGAGGGAGGAAAACTGATTGTAAGACAGTTTTGTAATTGAACTAATTAGTGCTCTTAAGATCTTTGTGATGTGATTCCCAATGATGATTAAAGGAGTGGTAGTTTAAAAATATCTAGTGAACCTTTTTGGCTCCTTCTGTAAACCATGACAAACAAACTTGTTCATTAAGGTTAACATTTAAGAAAAAACTTGTCAGATGTGGGGAAAAAATCTTGATGATTTCTATTTTGGGGGGAAGGATGTTAAAAAACCATTGTTTTATACAGATTGTTTTTTATCGTCTAAGGTATCTGTTATCTTAGTTTTTCTGACTTAAAGCCTTTACACTGCCTTCTCTATACTGGAAAAGAGTACATGGTGCTAGAGTACAGGGTAAGGCCATGGTCACGCTCTCCAGAGTTCTTAAAATGTCTGTAAAATAAAATTTTACACCAGAAATATTAGTCTTTTATATTTTCAGATGAGAGCTTCTAAAATTATAATGTATTAATTAAATTGGATGTATTTGTGTATGAAATAAAAATGAGGGAATTATATAGTAGTGTTTGTTGCTACTTCTGATTTATGAGAACTTTAGCTTAGGGACCATCTTTGATAATGTAAATGCAACATTTTTTGATGGTGCTTTCTTTTTAAAATCCATTTATTAGTACAGTTTTTTGTCATTGAAGAAAGTATAATGTCTTCCACATATAAGGAAATTAGGAAATGCCTTTCTGTAGCTAGGGATGAACACTTCTCTTCAGTATAATACAGCTTTCTGAAAATCTGAATCTTATAAATTTAGCTTGGTTTTCAAGTGTTGATGGAAACATGTTAATTTAAGTACTGTGCAAATTAGTGTGTGCAGCTCTTTTTTGTGCAGTAGTGTGTGCATGGATCTCCTTTGCATCTTTTCAGCTTTGCTGTGCAAGTGGATTCTGCAGTGGAATTTTGAAGAAATCACATGACTGATGAAATTGTTCTTAAATTTGCAATCCTACCTTCATCTTTCACTACAGAAATGTATGATTTTTATACAATGAATAGTTGTGCATGACAGAAATTTAAGTAGTAACAGCAAATGGTCTTCAGGTAGAGGGAAGGTCCAGCAGGTAGGTAAGTGGGGAGGGAGAGATGGGGAGTTTTTAATTGGTAATTTTGCTACATGACAATCATTTTCTTTGTGACAATTTTGGCAGCCCCATTCAGGAAAGAATGATCCTCAGTTGATGAGCTGGGGAAGCCTGGGTGGCGCAAATGTCAATTTCCTTTTGAGGGGGTTTTTGCTTTACATATATATATATATATGTGTGTCTCTAGGAAAGCTTTACAGATTTCTGCTTATTGAGGGAAGTTTTTGTCTGTGCTGGTTAGCAGGATGTTCTTCTCTGTAGCTGTACAAGAATCTCTGGAGTTGATTGCAGCTTGCTTTTTTTCAGCATATCAAATTATTTTATAAACTTAACTATATCCATTTATCTGCAGAAGAGGAAGAGAAAAATGGGTCTCAACATTAGTTTTTATTCTGGAAGACTTTTAATTTTTTGTCAGTTACTACCTACAAAGTTGGCTTGTCTCCAGTATATTTCAAAGAAGGACCAGAGTTTAAAGCAGAGTGATGTATAGTGAACTAGTGCATTATGTACTGAAGACCGTTTTTTTCCATTTTGGTGTTCTGAATGGTCTGGAAAAGCTGAATCACAGAATAATAATTTCAAAAGGTCTGGAATTTGAAGCTAAACCAGAAGTAACTGGTCACAAGTCATGGTTATGTTAGTATCAGAAAACCTCAGATTTGACATGCTTTTTGTGTTACCCTCCTGTAACAGTATGCCTTGTTGTATGGGATTGATCCAGTTACTGTGAACTCTGCCACCTGTCTGTAGGAATGCAGTTGAAGTCAAAACAAGTTAAATAGTGTACAGCAGTTCTCTTTATTTAAATAGGACAAAAAATGAAAAGTGAATAAAAGTGAATATAGGTCTTGCCATGTATTTCCTTCTCCGAAGCATTTCAGTTACTGCCAAATAAATAAATAAATAAATAAATAAATTAGTAATCTGGTTTCTTTGAGCCAGTGAAAATTTTTTTATTATGTTTGATTGTGGAAAAAAAACCCATCCTTCTCACAGATACATAGAAAATGAGGTTTGTGTAGCTTAACATCTTCAAATTCTTCAGTATATAACTACAAATTTTAGAGTGTGTGCATTTAATGTGCAGTTTTCATGGTGTAATAGTAAGGCCTGAAATGAAAATTCCTTTAGCTGTGTTTGGGAGGAGATGATATATTGCTCAAGATATATGCACATGTTTTACTTCTTGCCATGTAGGCTTCACAGCCAGTACTTTTTTTGCTCCTTAAGCAGCTACTCCTGAGCAACGAACTCTGGTTGAAATATGTCAGTCTTATTTAATTAAATAACCTCTCTTTTATTGGAGATGTGTGTTTCACCTGGTGTTCTTCCTCTAAAAGTGGTTGTAGGAAAAGGAAGACTTAAGGAATGATCAAGAGGTTTGAATGAAGATTGGCTGTTGGGGAAAAATATGTTCTGTTCTCAGCTTTGTTGCACACTTGCCAAGATGACTTGGCCAAGTCACAAATCTGTTTAATCTGTTTTTAAAAATGGGGATAATATTTCATGGGTGGAGGCAGAGGGGATGGTGAAATTTTAGTGCCCTTTTCTGGCACTTTTTATCAAGAGCTATGCCCTGCCTTTTAAAATTAATTCCTTGGATTTTGAAGTGGCTTATTTTGTCTGCAGTGCAAACACCTTAGTTCTCTCCCTTTCTGACTTGCCTCCCCTCTCCGTTTTTGAGGACTATTGGTTCTGTTTTTCCCAGTACCCCAGAGTTTCTTATATACACTGTTCCCTATGTGAATGCTGCTACCTCTAAAGTTTGGTGTGCCCAGGAGTACAACGAACACTACATCTAATGTGTTGTGCTGGTGTGTGTTCAATACTTCAGTGTTTTCTAATAAAAGATGTCACAGAACTGCTGAGCATGATGTTTATTCAGTTACAATTGAGACCTCGGAAGAATTATATTTGGGAACATAAAAATGCCTCAGTTACTTAAAATGCTTTCTGTATAATTGCCATTACTCTGACAAGTTTTAGTCCAGTGTAGTTTCTAGTATATCTTAAGAGTAGTAGAAATTTTGTAAGGGGTGGTTGATTTAAATGGTCATTAATCCATTCTGTTAACAGTATATGCAGTCAGAATACTGGCTTTCTATTTAAACTAGAAGTTAACCAAACTTTATTCTCTTGAAAAGCATTGAATACACACACTTGTTTACGAACATACTTCTATACTTTATTTTATGACTAGTAACTTATAGAAGCTCATTTTTCTGTATTAGTTCAAATTTCAGTCTTTCAAAGGGAATGGTTTGAACAATCGCATAATGAAACCTATTCTTGTATAGAAAGTACAATACAGCTTTTAAGGTGTCGTGATGATTTTACCATCTTGAAGAGAGATTAGACTGTGAGATACTTAAGCTTACTAAAACATGAGTAAAGGTGTACATTTCAGCCTGAGTAGTTTTCTGCTGGTGAATTAGCTGGAGGTGCCAGTGGCTCCTCATAGCAGGTTGGTGGAGTAATCATGGCTGGCAGCAGCTCTTCCCTGCAAGAGGCAGGGAAGAGCCCGCCCCGTTTGGCAGTGCTGAGCTCTTAATCCCTGTATCCCATGAAACTATCCCCAAGATCAAGCTTTCATTGCTAAGACCCTGTTTGGTACCTATGCTTCAGGAATCTTGGCTTTTCTTTTTCATTACTAGATGTTACTCAGACTGGGTTTTGTTTTACTTAATATAGGGGCAGGAGTGTGAGCAAGTGAGACTGCCTGTGTGTTGTGTACACCTAGACTCCCTTTAAATGCAGTGAAAAACAGGCCTCCTTAGACCTGATTTCTCCAAGCCAGTTTAGACTTTTCCCTTCCATGGCATATACACCATTCAGTGTCTGTTCATTTTCCCTCATTGTAAAGACAGATGACTAACACAGGTACAGGTTTATGTTTGGAGAAATTAATCCCATGCTTCATGTTTGCATGGTATACCCTTCCCTTCTCTGTACTGTTGTTCCTTTATCAGTACAGTGACAATAGTTAACTATTAATTATTAATTGTTAATAGTTAACTGTGATGAAGACTTTCATTTAGCCTGTTTTTTGATTCCTGGATAGATTTTGACTTTTCTAACTGACTTACTAAATCATGTCTGTATTTTGTTGAGTTTTATCCTTCTGCACTTTTCATGCTGCCCCTTAAAACAGCCCAAGATTTGACAGCTTGGCGTGGTCTTAGAAGAATAGCTCAGGAGGAGTGTTTCTTGAGGAATATTTTCTAACAACAATGTGTTTGTTGTAGATTAAATAGTTTCTTTGCTTTGTGGCCTTTCAGACTCTTTGGAGTCTTGATTGGTTCTTGAGTGCCCACACAAGTGATGAAGGAAGGTAAGTTTATATACTCTGTGAAGCAGTCCTTGCATTTAAAATTTCTTAAGGGTTTGCACCTTCACTGGGAAAGTTTTAAGAATTTGCAAACAGAAGAAAAAATGAAAACTGGTTTGAAAAAACATGCTGCAGAGTACAGCTGGTTAAAAAATGGATCTCAGAATATAGGATAAAATCATTATTCCCGTTGAGATACCCAGCCCAGCAGCATCACTGAGTATCAGTGAGGCAAGTATGGAATGACCTTGGATATCAAGCATCTTTATGTAGGTAATTCTGAATTAATGTCCATAGCTTTTTTGAGAGGAGTCTGAAAAAAGTCTGTTCTTTGACCAGACAGGCACATTTAAGAGGGAAATTACACACTGCTGTCTACTCAAAATTAGAGTTGGTAAGAAGTAGGTTTTTTGTCACTTTTCAATGGCCTGAGTTAGTCATGGATTTCTGTGAGAAATAAAGGACTGTTCTGCTCTTGGAAGCAAAGTTCTGTCTTGAAAAGCCTATCTAAAATAAACTTTGCTTCCTTGATTCAGTGATCTTTTTTTCTGTGCAGCTTTGCCTCTGTAGGTAGCTGTTCTTTTGGTAATGATCCTGGAGATTTGGCATTTTTTTGCAATAGAATGCAGGTTTCTGATGAGGTAATAAGTGAAGGCTTTTGTTACTAAAGTGATGTGTGAGTCATAAGTGCTTTTTATGATTAGGCTTTCGTCAAAACATGTCATGACAGTACTTGTTCACTGTACTTCCCCCTACTGTTTCAATTATAAGGAATAGTAAAATGCCAAGTGCAGTATGTTTGGCTGAAGCGGTTTGGTTTGGTTTGCCAATAGCTTTTCATTCAACACTGAATAATAATACAATAACATCAATGTTTCCATACGAACTTTTGCATCCCCACGGGCACCTCACATCTGAGGCTGAAATACTTGGTAATGCTTTAACTAGTGAACTTTGTAATAAAGGATACAGTGGTTTTGGTTTGTCTCGTTTAGCTCAGCTATGATTGTAAATCATAGTGCTTTATGAAAAGCTTTTGAATTGTATTTACTGTTGTGGTGCTTGCATATTTGATCATAGGAAACCATTGTTAAATGCAGTTATCTGGAAGGAAGAAGACATGATTGATATTTACTTCCCTGCTGCAAGCATTTAATTTCTGTTTTTTAAACAGGAAACTATTGTATTATAAAGTTATGTATGCTCTGTTGGGAATCAAACTAGCTATTTGAAATTTGGCAAAGATAGAGGCACACAATCTTTTGGACACTTCTTAGTTTGTTTTTATAATTTAAATCGAAATCTAGGGATAGAGACCACACAACCTGACTCTACGGCTTTTGTGTACAGAGATGCTAAATACCCGAAAATGCAGTGTTTCCATAGGCGGAGTTTCTTTTGTATTCACAGGCTGGGGAGCCTCAAATTCCAGAGGCATTACATGAGCAGTTTTAATGAATTAGTGTCTGGTTTTCCTGCAGCAGATGTGACAAGCAGCTTTATAAGCTGCTTCCCATCGATCGCTGTTTTCCAGCTCTTTTGTGTCTTTCTTTTGCTTAGAGAAAAGCAACGAAGAGCTTGGTTTCTACAGTAACTACTGCCTACATTCTTGCCTGCAGGCCAATTTCTTTCTCAGTTCCTGCAGCCTGTGCAGGGCTACTGTATTGAATTTCTTTAGGTTTTGTGGTTGTGGCTTGGTTTGTTTTTTTTCTATACTGGTTAAAATATTTTACCCTTTAAGAAAAGAGGACAGTGCAGTGGGAAGTTGTGATTTTTTTGAGATACATGTTTCAAATTAATCATAGCATATTTCCATGACTGTAGGATAACCTGAATGCGTTTGCTCCTGATCAATACCAGTGTTTATGTGGTTGGGATATAAAGAATGTCCAACTGCTAAAACAAAAACCTTTGAAAACTTGTAATAGTACTTTCGTTAATACTTGTTTCTGTAGCATAACAATGCAGGGGAGGGGTGAGATCAGCTGTAAGTTGTTAATAGAATCATTTACATTTGCAGCAAAATTTGCTGTAGTTGAACAACTCGAGGATGCGTCTTTTTCAGTCTCGACTATTAAATGCCTTTAGAGAAACTGTTGTGAACACAGGACTAAAAATGCATTGTTTCTTACCAAGGTAGCTCTCTAAGTGGGAAAGAAGAATTGTGCACCATTTCAAACAAGAACATGTGATTATTACTCAGCTTGTATTTGCTGCTGGTGGCTCAGGAATGTTCTTGTTGTTGTTATCAATATTCTGTTGTCATAGGATCGTTTTTTGATACAGACAGGCTTGTTCCAGATCCCTCTGCAAGCAGGTTAGCACCATTCCTGTAATGAATACCAACAACTTTACATACTTCTTATGCACTTGCTAAGTCATGAGTGGGGAAGTATGTAACCTAGATTTTCTATGGGTGAGCCATTAATTTACAACTGGTTCATATTTCCAGCCTTTGCTTAGAATTTAGTAAAAGTGTTTTGTTGGTCAGCATGAATTAAGGCAAGGCAACAGAAATATTTCATCACTTCTGCAGATCTTTGCTTTTGAATCTTAAGACATCTGAGTGGATAGATAGATAGATAGATAGATAGATAGATAGATAGATAGATAGATAGATAGATAGATAGATAGGTAGGTAGGTAGGTAGGTAGGTAGGTAGGTAGGTAGGTGGGTGATCATTTTTCTTTAGAGTGTTTTTTGGTACTGCTTTGTGTCACTGAGTAGACAGTGACATAATACTTGTGAAAAGTGTTCTCACTGCCCAGAATAAAAAAGCATATTTGCTGGTATAAAAAAGTGTTTTGTTCCTTACTGTATTAGAGGTCGAGCTTGCTATAGAGCCCTCACGTTTCTGTTGGTGGAGGACATGCTTTGCAACTATTGATCTTTGGTCAACAGAAATCAATTGCAGAGGATACAGAGAATTAAAGGAAACACACATGAGGTCATGATTCACTCCCCAGAGGAAAAAGCTGCCACCTTTTAAAGGGCAGTTACTTTTTGGATGACCTCTAGAAGTGTCCTGACTAGTAATGGCCAAACATAATTGAATGTAAATTTATGGTAAATTAGCTGAATCAGGACTTAGTTTAAAACTGGAGGCAGGAAGGAGGAATCCATTCTAGTGTATGTGTACATGTACTTTGTAGGAAGTGATGATGTGTTCCTGCTGGGGTAGTTTCCCTCATTGCTGCACAGGGTGTGGTCAACTACGAGCAGAAGAGCATTAAAAACTTCCTTTTAAAAAAGCTAGTAGAGGACTTGGGTCTTATGTTTCTTTCATATGGATTTTAGAAGTACGTTTTAATTCTCCCCCCCCCCCAAAGTCGGCAGAGAAAAATGGATACTACTTTCTTTTATTACCAACAATGCAGAAGGTTTTACAAATGGAATGTTAAAGCTAAAATTTCTGATAGGAGCAGAAGGTTGTACCTCATGTAGATGAACTGGAAGCTGTACAATAGAGAAAGGTGTCTCTGTTTTGGACAATGAGAAAATAATTATAATCTTACTGGTATTATAATATATCAGATCACCATTTTTCAGTGTGTCCATTATAATATTTCCTGTACTCTTACCAATTTTTGTACTATGGGTCAGTTTTACAGCAGCAATTTTTTACATAATCCTAGAAAAAACTTGGTAAAACAAATCTCTTATAAAGTTATTTGGAAGGAAATGCTTACTATAAAAATGTGTGTAAAGATTTTTCTTAAAAAACTATAGTTTATTAGTAATAATTTAGTACTGGGAGTTTGCAAATGGCGAAGTGCATGGATTGATATATCTGTCTTCATTATTGCTTTGGAAACCCATATTTTTAACTATTTGGTATTTTAAGATTATTTCAGAATTTTGATTCTGTTTCGAAGCAGCTTGGTTCAGTTTGTCTCTTTAGTAAGTTTTGGGCTTGTGGATTCTGTTTAGGTCTAAAGATGATGATTCTATTCTGGAAATGGACTGCAGTATTGAATTAGAGTTCAATTAAACACAGCCCAAAGTCTTAAAAATAAATTCTGGATGTGAATAATTTAGTATGCCTGCTCGTAGTGTTGAACGGTCAGAAACCTTTTGGTATAAAATTCAGAAGAGGAAGTCAGAAAATGTAATTATATTTCTTTTATAAAAGAGTAGGCTGAGTGAAGAGTCACTTTCTCCTTGGGAATTGCTACTTTCCTCCAAATTAACAGAAGCTGCATCTTTCAGGTATCTGCAATGCATGGAGCTGAGTCTCTTCTTGCAGGTTGCTCAGTGTTTTGTGTGTGTCAGTTTGATCTTTGAGAGGAGCCAACTTTATTTAGAAATGCATTTTTATTCTCAGGACATGAGGGCACAATACATAGACTTTTAAAAGGCTGAAATTACATGTAATCGTACTTCAACTTTTGGAGCTTTTTTTACCTCCATGGCATTTCTAGTTGTTTTCATAAAAACTCATCTTTTAAGCCTTGCTTAATTAAAAAATTGTTAAAATCAGTAGCTATATCTGGTTTAATTTATTATTAATTTCCTAATAACCCATTGTGATGAAGTGAATAATAAATGCAGCAGCAAATGGAGAAGAAATAAAATTGTGGTCCTTGTTCTTTCATACTGAAATGGAGTCACACAAACTGTAATTTTCACGTGCTGTGTTGCCAGAATGCTGCCCAGTTCTGACGTGCTGCTCTTGGATTTCCTTTACAGATGTTATGTAGAGCAAGGCAGAATTGGTATCCTTGTGAGCTTTCTAACCTTGTAGAATTGGGGTCAGGGCTGTTATTTGTCAGTGACCTGGGATATGGGACAGAGTACCCCCGGAGCAGGGCGCAGATAATGCCCAGTTGGGGGTAGGAAATGGTTGATATGCTAGAGGGCAGGGCTGTCGTCTAGACTGACACTGACAGGCTGGAGGCACGACAGACAGGAGCCTTGTGAAGTTCAGCAAAGACAGATGTAAAATCCGGCGTCCGGGGTGGGTTAAGGGAAGGACTGCCTGGGGAGCAGCTCAGCGGAGGAAGGGTGGGGGCACTGGGGAGGGGAGATTGTAGGTGTGAGCTGTGAGGCCTGGTGAGATTGGAGGCTGTGGCCTCGTGCTGGGCAGGAACCAGCTGTGGGTTTGGGCTCTGGGTCCAGGCACTGATGACAAGCTGGAGAAGTGAGGGAAGGACTGCTGAGATGCTTAGGGAACTGGCACACATGGCATATCAGGAGAGGCTAAAGGACCACTGTTTTTTTAAATTTTGTTCCCCTGGAAAAGCCCAAAGGTGGATCTAATGGCAGTCTTCCCCTGCCTAAAGGCTAGTTCTAGAAAGATGGAGCCAGGCTGTGCTGAGAGGCTCAGTTTGAGGATGAGCAACTGCAGCAAGTTGTAACTAAGGAATTGTACCTGGACAAATGAGAAAAACCCTTCACTGTTCAGTGGTGAATTGCAGGAATTAATTGCCCACCTCTGTCCTTGTAAGGCCCCTAAATTTGATTAGACAAGGCCTTGAGCAACTTGGTCTAACTTGCAAGTTAGCCCTGCTTTGAGCAGAAGATTGGGCCAGAGACCTTTGGAGATCTCTTCCAGACTTGATTTCTCTGTGGTTCTATCTGAACAATGTAAAAACCAGCAATTTTTGCTTGGCTTTTTAAATACTATTGAATCAAAAGTGAACCTAGAAATGTGTAGCATCTTACTACAGTGGCTTAAGCTTCAAAGTGTGCATCTCTTCTCCTAGAAGTATAAATAAAATAGTTGTCTGTGAGGAGAATTTTTAGTGAAGTGATGGGGAAAGACCAACTGGAGGTGTGTGATAAGTAGGTAGGTAAGAGGTAGAAAAGGGGTTTGTTTCAAATCTCCCTTCCATGGAAGGGAGGCCATATCTACAGGTATGGTGATTTCCATGGGTTTTTGTTCCTGCACTGATGAAAATAAGGGAGGAGAAGGAAGTACAAGCCATGGTGTTTTCTTGTAGGCAGAATTACAAGTGTATAATTAGCTTTTCCCTGTAGTACAGACAGAACTGCTATGGGGAAGTGAGAAAATATTAGCAATACAGATGTGACAAAACTACACTTTGCACATTTTCCCACAAGATACTTCTTTAGCATCCTACAAAGTTGCTAAAGTCTTAGAGGCAGTGCCTGGATCAGCACATTTCCGTTTTGCTGGATGCTATAGAGGTAGTAGGAATTTGCTAGGGAATAGTTTGAAATTATTTTGATGCTTCTTGTCTGTTTTCTACTAGTCAAACTAGAATGAACTTTTCAAACAGAATACTTAGATTCACGATTGGCAGTTTGGTTGTGACACCTCTGCTGCAGTTTCCTAGATTGAACACTGTCCTGCTTTGTGATGCTCTGTAGAAAGCAAGGGGCAAGTACTTGTCATCAATACATGTACAAAATTATTCAAGTGTGGATGCTGTGAATACTTGTTTGAAATACATAAAATACAATGCTGGCATGTCAGCTAAATAGTGCTAGTGGTTTTCATCACTTAGATACCTAGGACACTTTTAATTGTATAACTGTTTAAACATGGGTATTCTGTAAACATTTGGTTTTGGGAATCAGTTGGATCACTCTTGGTGGCTCTGTTTGATTTCTTACTCCAAATGACATCATCCTATAAAGGAAGAACAGAAGTTAGTTGAATAGATAAGCTGTAGAGTGACAGCTTGCAAAAGCGCTCTTTTTTGCTTCCCCTTTTTTATTTTAAAGTGGGTTGTAGAGATGAGTTTCTTCTGTAGCAACTGTCCTGTGGTAGCACATCATGAAACTATTGTAAACAGTTTGAACAGTGAGTAAAAAGCAAATTCAATTTGCTGTACACTGACTGTTTGATTAGGTCTCTCCTTCTGGGTGTACTTTTGCTCATTGTATAACTAAAGAATGTGCCAAAACCAACTTGATTCTGATCAATTAGGACATGTTCCTTACTTGAATTGAATTAATAAATTCATGTTAATGCAATTTATTCATAAAATCTGTTGTTTAATATACACTCTTTATTCTGCTTTTTTTGGCTGAATTCCAGTGATTAAAAAATATGCTTCTATTAAAAAAACCTTCTGTTTACAAATATGAATCAATTGGCAGCTGTGGTCTTTTGATAATAGTCAGGTGTTTGTATGGGCTAACCAGATAGTGATTTGTAAGTATATCCTTTCAAGCTCAGTGTGTGAATTGTTGTAAACTGCAACAGTAACGCTTCTTAGGTCTTACTGACTCTTAAGTTCCAAGTTTGTTTGGCACCTTTATAACCTATACAGTACCTTTCATTAGACAAAGCTCCTGTTTTGGGGGTTGTTTTTTAATTTTTGTCCAAACTGAGCAACATTTGAGAGCACCATGTCTCTACTGTACTTTGAAATCTGTACTTTCCTCTTATCTGAGTAAGCTGCCCTTACCTTTTTTGCAAAAGATGCCCACAGGGCAGATAATGCCTTAAGGTAGTGGAATAGCTAAGAAGGGAGATGTTTTAATGTGCATAATTACATGGAATATTGGGGGAATTGTCAAGTATACATTTTATGTGTTCCTGTATTTCTGGTACTTGTGACCATCTACCTCCTCCCTGTCCTTAGCAGAACCCTGGTTGCTCATCTTGATTTACTGAGGTTTTTTACTGGGAAATAAGAAATATAAGCAGTGAATGAGTATCTACAGCTATATCCAGTCGTTCCTGCCTTTGTCTCAAGTTGAAATAAGTTTAGTCTGAAAGGCGTGAAGTTAAATGGTATGGTACAGGTATGGAATAGCCACATAAAATGTATAGAACAGGTAACTAAAATTTAAACTTGTCTTTAAGTCAAACAGATACTGTTCACTTTGTCACAGGGATTTTTATTTCATCTTTAGCAAAAATGATGCCTCTGGCTACCCTCTTTGCATACTCTTGAGGTGTAGTGTTGTCATTAGTCCTGATTACCTGAAATGTTTAGAAAATAATTTTTATTAGCCAAACAGCTAAGACCTCTTTGAATTGTCACTAAGCAATATACGCAAAAAACTACTTTCTACTGGAAAAGGCAAAGAAATTAGTTGTTACTGAATATATGAAAAAAAACCAAGCAAAAGCAACCCAGAAATTGGTCCATTTAACTTCCTTGCTGAAATGCATGTGCAGTTTTTTGGCATAGATTCTGTTCCTAATTTAGTACATTGAGCATGTTTCAGAAATAGGTCGTCTGTTAAATTCGGGCATGGTCCATACTGAGAAGTAAGACTGAGAGAAAGGGAAGGTCATTGTTGGTTCTTTCTCTTTTTTCCTGATCCATGGGTGTGTATTGTAGGAAAAAAGAACCACTGTGGTGCATGGGGCAAGAAATGTAGTGAAAATCAAATGCTGTCTTTGTTCTAGAAATATCCTTGGAATAATTTTAAGAAATAAAAGGCAAAATACATGAGAGTTAGTGTTTTTAAGGCTACTCCACAGCTGAGTGTGCCTTCCAATTCTTATATCACTTTTATGTTTAATATATTCTTCCATAGAAATTGTTCCAGCATTAACTATGTGGTTTTGTTTCCCCCCGCCTCACTGGGCAGAAAAATTGTAGTTAGCAGCTAAGTATAATCAGTCAGTCTCATGTTGTTTCCTGCAAGGTTGTGTCTGACATCAGAAAATTTAGTTGGTGACCTTTGGGGGACCATAGCAGATAGAGGACCAGTTCAGCAAAAATGTGTGCAGTTTGGAAACTGGCCCGAACCTCTGCAGTAACTTAGTAGCAATTGTTGTCCGGCCTCTGCAGTGCAAGTTGCAGGAGAGTGATGCACCCAGAATGATAGGATTGAAGACATGGAGAGTTGTACCATGTAGGTTTCAGTGCTTGACACCAAAGATCATAATGGACTTTACTGCTGGAGCTCTGGTGACCAGTCTGTTGAATGTTACAGTTCATGTTAACTGTGTTCTGTTAAATGAGCTCTGCTGGGGTCCGGGAGGCTCTGACAGGCTACAGAACTCGAAAGTCTACAAGTTGGAAACTGAAGCTGTGGCTGCCCCATCCCTGGAAGTGTTCCAGGCCAGGTTGGATGGGGCTTGGAGCAACCTGGGCTGGTGGGAGGTGTCCCTGCCAATGGCAGGGGATTGGAACAAGATGATCTTTAAGGTCTCTTCCAACCCATACTGTTCTATGGTTCTGTTATCACTTTTTTTTATCATCTGTGTCTTGCTTCATAGCTACATTTCTTAGGCCTGTCCCAGCATGCTGTTGCTTCCTTTCTGTATAAAACTCGACCTACCTAGAATCACTTAAAAAACCCCTCACATTTTCTGTGGTTTGTTTCTGGGTGTAGTGTCATTGGAAAGTCTTTTTCATCATGTGAAAGAGGTGTGTAAATATAATTGTGGGTTTGGAGTGCAGTCTAACAGCTTAAGAAAAAAGAAATAGTAAAGTTATTTGAGTGGTATTTTTATAGATGCTGTTGTTGAGAGAAAATTAAGTTTCTTGTTTACTCAATCTGTTTATTTACTGAGAAGTTATAATCAGCCTGCTCTGTTTAATTAACTTCTAAGTGCTATATACAGAGATGAAGAAAAGAAAATAGTCCAAGGTGCATTAATTGTATTTTATTTTTTAATGTTTAAAACAATTACACATTGTTAGTTTACCGTCAGTCTCTCAATTTGGACATGCAGTCTTTGGTAATATTTGAAAATGGGCAATTTATTGAAATAATCTCTTAAATTCAGCTCTGGAAAAAAAGATACTTGAATGTAATACTACAACAGAAATGTACTCTGTAAATTATCAGGATTTGCATGTGTTTAATTTGTTAAGTATTTTAAGATAAAATAAACAACCTTTTAGTTAGACCAGTCTGTGAAACTTGGTAGACCTCAAATTGGCCAAAATTTGTGCTCCTGATTGATTTTGTTATCATGGACCTCTGTGTTCATTTGCCAAAGCCATTATCTGGTATCATAAATTAGTAGCCTTTAGTCTTCAAAGTGGTCCTTTATGGATAGCTGCAAGATCAGGATGAACCTCAAGAAATCTGGAGAGACAAGCTGCCCTTGTCACAAAGAATTATGTTTGCTTTTATTTCTTTGCAAATATTAAAGTTGCTTACTTGAGGATTTTTTTCTGGTCAAATCTTTCTGTATGATCTGCAAAATTAAGGTGTTCACGGGGAATTACATAAGATACTGTACCTTTTTATTTTAAAATAAGTTTAGGCGATACATGTAAGTTAAATGCAGAAAATGTTGAGTTCTTTAAACAAGTGGCTTATGTTTGCCTTTTTTTTTTTTTTTTTACTTTTCAGGTGTACTTTCAGGTTTCCCAGCACAAACATCAAGATAACATTCACAGCTCTGTCCAATGAAAAGAGAGAAAAACAAGAGGCCCCGGAGTCCCCAGTGAAGCCTGTGCAACCCCAGATCTCTCCCTTAACAATAAACATTCCAGACAACATGGCTCACCTGATCAGCCCTCTCCCTTCTCCCACAGGAACTATCAGGTATTTAAACCCTGCAGAGTGGATGTGGGACAATGTATGGTTACAGGCTTGAGACAGCTTTCTAATTCATTTTAAGTATTTTGCTTTTATGTTAAAAGTTTAGATGAAGCTCAGCATTACCTACCTTGGAGAAAACCACCATTCTGATAATACTAAGCTAGTTACATGAACAGCATTTAATGTTCAAATTTAACATGTTAAATGTGAAACAGTTTGCTCAGGAGCCTGGCATTCTTAGAGCAGCAAAGAGCCTCTCTTTTCCTTGCATTTCAGGTGGTTTAGATTTCTTTTTACTCTTGCATGCTTATGGCAGCATTTTAAGTGAGAAAAGTCTAAATTACAGCATTTTTAAACATTCTGATTGTCACTGTCCCTCTGAAGTTTATAATCAGTAAAAATGTTTTTAGGTTTTTATTACTATGGAAAACAGACTGATCTCTTACTCAAGGGGATTTGTTATTGATTAGCCATTGCTGGAAGCAAACAGATATTTTACTTTAAAAATTGGCATAGGGAAGTCTTCTGCAGAGGAGGTCAATCTGGGTTTTTTACTTGCTCTGCTGCCTAATTTAGTACTTGTAACCATTGTCCAACTTGTTATTTGGGACCAAACTGAATTAAACATAAGTGAGCTGTCCTCACAAACTGGTAAAATTAGTTTAGATACAATTTTTACAATTCCTAGAAAGTTCAGGAGCAAAAATGTTGTTTAAAGGCACTGAAAGTTGTGTTTGAAAGTCACCTACATGTTTTTGAAAGATTTTTCCTCCCCTCTTCCTCCCTGTATCTTCACTTGGGCAAAGGATTGTTAAAAATGTAGATCTTAGTAATGGAATTTGAATGTAAGGATAATTGACTTCTTTCATGCTTGCCAAGATCTTGGAGATCAATATTGTGCTGTTTAATGAGATCTGTATAGATGGTGGAAGTAGAGAGAAAAGAGATCGAGACTTCACTGAATAAAACAGGTTTGGTTTCTTATTAAAATTCAGGGAAACCATATCCAGCCCGAGAAATGACAGAATAGCTCGTAAATATTTCAGATAATACCACATACATCACGACAGTTGTTGCCTCACTATGAGTTTTGTAATTCTCTTCAGGGCTTTCAGGCACCTGTTGAGTAGTTCATGACAAAAAAAAAAAAAAAAAGAAGAAAAAAATAGATTACAGTTTTGAGTCTATTTTGAGAGCAAAGCTTGACAGTTTCTCTTCAAATCTTCCTGTTTTATAGAAGACTTGTAAATTTGCTTTGATTATACCATATGTGTCGCTTTGTCAATGTATGCTAAAGTGAGCACAGTGGAGAGATGTTGTCAGTTGGTATGTGAAAACATACAACAGCAGTGACCTATATTTAAAAAAATAAATTAGTTACACGTTTTGGCTCCACTCAAGGTTTCTTCCATGCAACACTTAAAAAAATCCAGGCTCCAATCAAGGTTTCTTCCATGCAACACTTAAAAAATCCAGTCTCTCTTGTATAGAGTATCATTAGTAGCAAATTTTTGGTGCATTTCTTGTGATGTGAAACTTGAACAATACTTTTTAAATTATACATATAGTCCAGTCTATTGTGCCTGCCTTGTTACTGTATATAAAAAGGGAGGTAGCAAAAAGCTTGAGAAGCCAGGCAGACAAACAAAGCTGGACAGATGTAAACTTGTTAAAGTTTTATTGTATAAATCTGAGTAACATTCTCTAGCTGTGTTTGGTACTTGATGTTTTGAACCATAGATTCAAGTTCAGTTAAAGACTGGAGATGAAGCTGGTTCTGGGGCACAGCAGACTTTGTCATTCTACTTTTTAGTTAGATTTTATGAAATTTCTGGGGCCTGTGCTGAAATCAGTTACAGTATGAATTGCTGAGAAATATGCGTCCTTGTAGAGCACTGCCAGATTTTTCTGAGGGGAAGAGGACAGACATCACACCCTGACTGTCTCTTTCCTGTTGGCTAAATGGAAATGGTAGAAGAAAACCAACTTAGTGCAGCTATGGCTTAATACTGCATTAAATCAGATGAGTCAGTGCTGATCCATCCCATTTATAGATAAGTTTGTGGGTTTTATACATATATGTATGTACATGCACATACCTGTAAACACTTAAAATAGTGTTGGCTTAGATTTAAATGAGAATCAAACCTTTTTTTCCCTCACTGCTCACTATACTTTCTCAAATGTGCAAAAATACTGCTCAGGAGAGATGATCTTTTTTGAGCAGACTGAACACAAGCATATGGCAGAAATTTCATGCAAGACATGTTTCTTGTTTCAAATGAGCGTCTTAAAATTTGTGGTTGCTTACGTAGTGGAAGTGGACTTTTCTGTTGGCAAATCTTGCACAAATACTCCTTACAACCTAATAAATCAGCTAATCCTTTTTCCTTTGAGGAGGAAAGCTTGAGCTTCATTTGACAGGTTTCTTCCTGCAGTGATTTTAATTCCCATGGATGAGTTAGAAAGGCTTGGGAGATGGGGTTTGCAATGGAAATAGTTACACACCCTTAACTGTAGTTTAGAAGCTCTGGCTTTTCTGTAATAAGAGCTTTTTGATTAGACATAATGTGGTGATATACTGTATAACAAAATAGTAGGATCTTCTTTTTATGCTCTACAGTGCTGCAAATTCCTGCCCATCTAGCCCCCGTGGTGCAGGCTCTTCAGGGTACAAAATGAGTCGTGTAATACCATCTGACCTACATTTAATGGCTGACAATTCCCAGTCAGAAAATGACAAGGAAGCATCGGGTGGAGATAGCCCAAAGGTAAAGACTGTTTGAAATCAATCCCACAAATTACATCTGAAGTGAATGTAAGACTTCTGAAAGTTTGTTTCCTAAGGTATATGCACTAAAGCGTAATTTAACATTGCAGACTTTAAAAACATTTTGGAGGTTTTTTTACTTAGACATGAGATTTGTTTGTCTGTTTACCTCTCTTCTCTTTGGGGGAGGGTCTGTATGTATTTTCAGTTCTCTATCTGCTTAAGGCCTATTGAACGTTCTTTACTGTTGTATGTTTCTCCACATTTTTAATATTATCTTAACATTTGCTATTCAGAAGAGCAAAATTGTCTTAGTTTCTTTTCTGCCTCAAGATTTTGGCTGCCAAAAAATGCTTTTAATCAGTCTAATTGTGTTTTGTAACTTTTGCTTGAGGAAGTGGTGTGTATATCTTTTAAGGTTACTGATGCAGACTCTTCTCTTTCTTCTGCAGGATGACTCTAAGCCACCTTACTCCTATGCACAGTTAATAGTACAAGCAATTACAATGGCACCTGATAAGCAGCTTACACTAAATGGAATTTATACGCACATAACTAAAAATTATCCATACTACAGGACAGCAGACAAGGGCTGGCAGGTAAATTTGATTTCTGGAATGTTTTTATTTTTAGTTTGAGTAATACTAGCAGCTCTAAATGCTCATAAGTAGTAAATTGGTGAGCCTAATAGTCCTTCATAAATAGACCTTGTCAAAGAGTGTGTTGTCTTTTTCCTAATCCTGAATTCTCCAACAAAGTAGGCAGTTTACATTATTCTGTATTTGAAATGTTGCTTTATTCATGGAATGGTATTCTCTAAACCTCTAGGGGGGATATATAGAAGCTTTTGGGAAGAAAAGTACAGTTGGCATTGTACAATTGCATACACTATCTAGGAATGTAGTTGTGTTCTGTAACGTCCTTGTGTAAACATCTCTATTGTTATTTTGAGATAAAATGAAGATATTAAATATTACAAGTTCAGTTATTTGAAAACTGTGATCTTGACCATGCAATACAGTGAAGGAACAAGTGTGTGTTATCTTGCACTGTTATGTGCCCTTTTTTATTTAACCAGCATAGTCTATTTGTGAATTTAATAGTTTCTGTATTGAGTTAGATCAAGTCCTTCAATTCTGTAGCATTAATTTCTGCTTTCTTTTCATTTTTAAAGACACCAGCCTCAGCATTTGCCAGGATGACTAACTGAGTATGAATCAGTCTGGCATAGTCTTTCCAGATACACATAAAGGCTCAGTGCCTTTGCTGCTGTTTTTAGTTCCAAGCCAAGGACAGAAGAGCACAGTTAGCAGGACTGGCCAGTTTGCCCCTAGAACATTCAGACTGCTCTGTCCATCACGGAGTATCAGTTTCACTGTGTTGCTGCTTAGTTCAGAGGCATGCTCTGAAGTTATTTTCAGGGAAGTAAAATTTGGAGAGCCTGGGGGAGGGGAAAAGTGAGGAAGTGTTAATACCCTACTTGCTGTACAAGTAGAAGGCTAGAGAATACACACCTTCTCAGTAGAGGAATAGATTGTTAAATATTAATCACATGCTGATTTATCATTGGGCCTATATAAAAGTTGAATCACTCTTAGAGGAATTCCAAGATTAGTGGGGAGTTATAACCATTCCTAGCTTTGTGCTAATGACTTGGCTAGAAAAGGACTAAGCTGTTGTTGTGGCTAGGAAGTCTCATTTGTTTCCCTTTCACACACAAACAATGCAGAATCCTGGCTGCAGTTGTACTAACAGATCTGTTTTAGCAACAAGATGCTGTTTATAAAACGTTGGAGTGCTTTTTGCTTCCTATTCTGAACTACCTTGAACATCTGTGTATACAGTGCTTCTTGATGGAAGCATCATGGCACCATACATGCACATATATTGTCATGCATGGCTAAAGAACTCGATCTTGGAACAGTGTAGGGATTTAGATGTATAATAATGCACAAAACCAAGGTGACAGACACAGCAGACATAGTATGTTCTAGGATAATTAATTAGCACCTATTCATAAAAACTATTGGAAAAGCTGGAAATGAGGTGCTGTTCAGTCACTAGTCGTATAAAACAGTACTTTTACACTAACAGGTGTACCTGGTGTGAACAGCTCTGCCTGTTTTTATCCATCAGGTGTTGGATTACAGGTAGGGTGACTTACACCATAGATGTTTTAAATAATATTTGAGGCTATATATGTGCATATTACTCAAAACATAGAGTACATACCAAATCCCATGCCTTAATAAGTAGTATTGAGGTATTTTATCCTTTATTATATAAAGGTCTCATTTTGTTGAGGATTTGAAGACTCCTTTTTTTGAACTCATTTTAGCAGGTACTTTTGGATCTACTCTTTTATTCTAGCATATGGAGAAATAAATACAGTTTGTAAACATGGTCTTGGCATATTTCTAGTTCTGTTCAAATTTTTGGCAGGGAAAACCATTTCTGGTTTCATCAGTTAGCATTTAAGAAATAATACATGGTTATCATTGCTTTCAGTTTTCCAAGCTTGCCATCAGAGTCATGAACTCAGACACTTGAGCATGATTTGCACTTGATTTTGCAAATTTTTGAAGAGGTTTTGTTAGTGTCAAGCTTTTTCTCTGGTTTTCCACTGTTCCTCCACAAGAATCTCAGTATATTTTCATCTGCTTTAGTGATGATATTTGGGTTTATTTACCTTAAAAAAAAAAATAGTACATGTGCAAAGCCAAACATAGGTACAGCCACTTCAGGGTGTTAGCAGTCTCTGATCAAAGTGTGTGTTACAGCAAAGTGAGGATAAAGTGATGTGCAAACCAGAGTGCAGTAATGATGGTCTCACTGAGGAGCTGTTTTAGGACCTACTGTCATTTGTTGCTTTTCTAGATACACTAAATCCTTGGCTCCTTTATTGAGACAGGCTGGACTGTGGGTGAACTCCCAACAATCTGGCTGGAACTTGTGAAATTTAACCTTTTCTTTCTGTATTGTGCAAGAGTAACAAGATTATCATACAAGATCAGAACCAGTATATTCTGTATTTTACTGGCCCTCCTACAACTGACTGCATTTTCTTTGACACCTGGGGAAGGGTGGTGTGTGAAGACTGACAATTTTTTGTTTGGTGTTTTTTTTTTTTCTTTTTTACACTGCATTATTCTCAAGTATTTGTAGTGTTGCAACAGTTTGTTGCAATCGCCGTGTTTCTCATTAGAGAGTTAAATGGAATTCCTGTTATTGCCTCATTAGCATACTTGTTTTTTAATTGTTGGGAAAGATTTGAAAAATGCACGAGTCCTTTCAGGTTTCTGGCACTGCCTTTGTAGTAGTGCTCTTGAGTTCTGTTGAATTAAGGAATTAAAGAGCTGAACCCCGAGTCTCCTATAGTACGAACTGCTGCAGTAGGCCACATTCTGACTTGGAAAAGTTATATGAATTCTACATATTTTTTTATGTTCCATAGAATTCAATACGCCACAATCTCTCTCTGAATCGTTATTTCATCAAAGTACCACGTTCCCAGGAAGAACCAGGCAAAGGCTCATTCTGGAGGATAGACCCTGCCTCTGAAAGCAAATTAATAGAGCAGGCTTTTAGGAAAAGGCGGCCTAGGGGAGTACCTTGCTTTAGAACCCCTCTGGGACCACTCTCTTCTAGGTAAGGAAAAACAGATGAACAAAAAGACTATGGCTGTTGTTTAATCTTCAGGCTGATACAGACTTGATAGTTTTGGATACAGTCACAAGTTAGTAATTTAATTTCATCCAGACTCAGTGTTTAAATTCTGTATCATTTACTAGGAGGCTGCCCCATACACTAGGCTTGTTTTTATTTCATGTTTTTAGTGTTAAAGAACTGATTCAGTTTGCATAACTATCAGATTGTTAATGTAAGCAAGCCTTGATGTATCTTTTGGGTTTGTTTGGGGTTTTTTTCAGAACTATCATTTTAATTTCTAACTACCATCTACTGCATTTTAAACTGTTTGCAAAGGAACTTGCCCAATACCAGCTACCATTTTACTGAATTTAGAGATGACAATTATGTATTTAGTTCTATAATATTCAAGCAGAATTAATGATGGGGAAATAGGTGGGTTTAAATTATTCCCTCTGTAAAGTTACGGCCTTTCTGCTGGTGCAGATCTTTTATTACTTGCCCTGTAGACTGAGATTTGCTCATCATTCTTCTCCACCAGAAGAAACGTTCAAGTTTCACAGATTGTTTACAGAGTCTCTCTAAGGTATCCAGCCACCACTTCTCCGTTATCTGTACCTGAAGTTTGCTTTTAAATTCTGTCCCTGTTTAACAAAAGCTTTGTAAAAGATCATCAGAAGTGCTTTGGATTGTAACTGCACTTGCCAGAAGGCAGAGGTGCCCTCCTGTGGGCAGTGCGAGTTACGGTCTCTTAGAGGAAGGTCACTGGCTTGCACAGTTCAGAAGTTAAAACACATAAGCTGCTGCTTTCATTTTTAAATACAGAAGTGCCCCAGCTTCTCCTAATCACTCTGGAGTGTTGTCTGCGCACTCCAGTGGAGTCCAGACCCCCGAGAGTCTGTCCAGGGAAGGATCTCCAGTCCCAATGGAACCTGAGCCTAGTGCTATCCAGCCAAAACTAGCGGTAATACAAGAAGCGCGATTTGCACAGAGTGCCCCAGGTGAGGAGTCCTGACAGAAGCCTTTGCGGGTTGGAGGTGGGAGAGGGCTGACATGTAAATATTACCAAAACTTCACATAGCAAAAAAAAAGGTAAATATTTAACCTCCTTAGAGTCAATCTTTGCTAAACATGTGAATGTGACAGGTAAATTCTGCTTGCCTGCATATGGAATGTTATCTGTGTGCTGGGCCAGCACCTTGATCACTTTGTTACTCAGCAGAGACCCTGCTGCTGCCCTGCATTGGACCACTGTCCTGTTACAGTTGTCATTTTCCTTTTAAAACACATTATTTCTCGTTAAGAAAAAAAAAAAAAACAACAAAAAACTTCAGGTTACATGGGTTACAGAAATAAGCAAATGTCTTGCATGCATCTGTGGTCATGTCATCCTTTCACAGGTCTGGATGAATGAATTGGAAGGTTAAAGAGAGAAGGAATAAATTTGCATGATAAGAATTTTTCTATTTAAAATTAAAAAAAAAAGCATAAAGCATGTTGGGATAAGGAGGTGTTTGTTTCATTATCTTAGCTCATATACTTTTACCATCTGTGTTCTTGGTGATACTTTGGTACTACAGAAGTGCCAGTGACCATTCCGTGGCAGAGGCAAACATAGTCCCAGGGTTTCACCAGTCTGGGAAGCTGGGAGTTTTGCCCACACAGACATGCTCCATACAACCTCTGAAGCATGTATATGATCTCATCTGTGGAAAAGAGTTTTACTAAATGGGTATTAAACATACCTTTGGTAATACAGCTTCATCTGGGGGATCTGGGGAGGGCTTTTGCCCACATGGTGTATGGGTCTCACTGAGCTAACACAGCACTTGCTTTAACTGTGTGTCATAATCTTCATTGTCTGGTGTTATCTTTTGGATCATTCAGGCATTAGTGAAGGAGGTCATTAATCCTCTGAGCCTTTAGTGTTAGGTTTAATAGAATGACTGGCTCAAAAAAAATAATTAAGATCAGCAGCCTCATTTTTGTCTCTTTCTTGGTAGGATCACCTCTATCTAGCCAACCAGTTTTAATTACTGTACAACGGCAGCTACCACAAACTATTAAACCCGTCACCTACACTGTTGCAACTCCTGTGACCACATCGACATCCCAGCAGCCTGTAGTTCAAACAGTACATGTTGTCCACCAGATACCAGCTGTGTCAGTCACAAACGTGACTGGATTAGCACCAGCAAACACTTACACTGTAGCTGGACAGGCTGTAGTCACGCAAGCTGCGATGGTAACCCAGCCCAAGGTAGAACCTCAAGAGAATGGAGACCACAAGGAAGGAAAAGGTGAGAGCCTGTGGGGTTAGTTGTTTTGCTAGCTCTTTATACAGAAGGATTATTATTTGAAACTTACTTCCAGATGGACTCTTGAAATGTTTGACTAAAACTGAAGATTGTGCATCGTGAGGGGAGATCTCATTGCCCTCTACAAGTACCTGAAAGGAGGTTGTGGGAAGGTGGGTGCTGGCCTCTTCTCCCAAGTGAAGAATGACAGGACCAGAGGAAATAGCCTGAAGTTGTGGCAGGGGAGGCTAGATTAGATATTAACAAGAATTTCTATACTCTAAGAGTATAGGCACTGGAACAGCCTGCCCAGGGAGATGGTGGAGTCACCATGCTTGAAGGTATTCAAAAGCCATGTTGGTTTGGTACTTCAGGGCATGCTCTAATGGCCAAGGTTGGATTTTGATTTTGGTGGGTTTTCTGGGGCGTGACAGTTGGACTCAGTGATCCTAGAGGTCTTTTCCAACCATGACGATACTGTAATAATTTCTCAGATATGTTGGAACTTGTAATAAACCAGTATCCTTTTTCACTGAAGGTTGATTGAGTAAAACTAAATGGTTCTTTAACACCTTCTTGGTTTTAATGGTGTTTTATCTTTTTTTTTTCCAGTTAAAGTGGAACCTATACCTGCTATTAGTCATGCTACAATAGGAGCTGCTAGTCGTATCATTCAGACATCTCAGACCACACCCCTACAGACAGTTACTATAGTGCAACAAGCACCTCTAGGTCAACACCAGCTACCAATAAAAACTGTAACGCAGAACGGAACGCACATAGTCCCCATCACCACTGCAATACAAGGCCAGGGCAATGCTGGTATGTACTGTCTCAAGATGCTGTTTCTCTGTATGTCTTAAAACCTCCATGTGACCAGTGCTGGATTTTTGAACTCTGTTCACTTGTCTTTCTTAGTTATACTGGAAACTAAATTCTGCCCCAAAAAAAAAAGTAGATTACAGCCTTGCAAGGGGTTGTTCCCTCTTGGTTGGTAAGAACCAACATTTCTCTTTGTTGATGATTACCTGACCAACTGTTTATTCATTTTGTGGTCATTATAGGGATATACTTAGTGGTGACAATCCTTCCTCCCTCTTCATATAAACAAGTTTTAAAATAAGTGCTTGTAAAACAGTGCCATTAAAATGGTTGCTGCTCCCCAGATGATTTGTCAAGCACCAACCAACAGGAAAACAAAGCAGAACTTGCTTGTGGGTTGGCTTTTTGAACTGTTACTTTTTATTCTGTACTAAAAATGACCAAAATTCTGTATGGTTTTGAGATTCTTGTTGTCTGAATACCATCTTTCCCCTGTTGGACCCAGCAGTCTGAGTGGGTAGCAGTACTTTTTCATAATTTTCATATATTCACACTTGTTCACAGAATGTTCAGTTTTGTTTTGCAGGTGCATGCATACAGCTTGTTCTAACAGTTTCACTTTGAGATCTTGTCTGATACTGAAGGAGCCTTTTTTTGTCATAAAATGTTTGCCAAAATAGTTTTAGGCTATCTTATATCAGTTTATCACCTGCATTTCTTCTCCAGAGTCTTTATAATGGAATGAATTATCTTCCTTGTTTCCATTTTACTCTTCTTCCATCACTGACATTTATAGGTCAGTGTTTTCTCTGCTTCCACTTCAATTCCAGCTTAAGTAAAGCAAAAGCAATCACTGTCAGACTTCATAGGAGCTTTTTTTTGTCAGAAGGGATGTGTGAATTGAGCCAAGAGTCACAAGAAATACACTGAAAAGTTATTTTATAAAGTAAGAAATAATTATTTTTTGTCTTTTTACTGGACTTTGAAAACTCAACTGATTTCAGCACGTTTTCGTGAGTGGGGAAGCCTCACGGGTGCTGGGTGTATTTAAGGAATGTGGCTGAATGTAGGAGTAGAATTGTGGTGCTTCTCACTGTGTGGGACTTGGGTGTGCTTGCAGTGTTGGGGATGTTCACTCTGAGGTTCCTCAGCTTAAATACCTCATGAGATGTTAACATTATGAACAGCAAGTGAGGTGTATTCCCATCCTTTTCTCTCTGTTACAGTAACTCCCAAAGCAGCCAGAAACCAGGTAATTCTCAGGCAAAGCATCTAAAGGAGGAGCTAGGCCTCCAGAAATAGGATTTGTTTGCATGTGTCTACAAACACAGACATCTGCATAGGGCTCTGTTCAACTGCACACATCTGTGTTCACACACACATTTGTAAGTGTATGTGTTTGCCTTTGGAGAAAGATGACTTGTGCAATCTGAAATCCAAGAAATCCAGAGCAACTGCTGTGCTTCTAATATTATCTGTTTGTAGTAATGAGGTACTTTCAAATCTTACTCTCAGCAGAACAGTTCAGCAGTGCTTTTTAGTAGCTGTGAGTCTGAGTGAAACCTGTGATGCCCCAAGTAAATTCAGGTCTCTTATTGCAGAATGTCATGATGTAGCTCAATGCTTTTTCTTTCAACTTGCAGTGTAGATTTCAAACATCATTGTTCTTTTGTGTATTTATACTTCCATGTATCAGGGTGGCTGCAGCCAGCAAGTCTCTTTCTACTAAGCAGACCCTGCAGTGAGTAGTGCAGTAGTAGTCTTCATGCATGTTTGAGGGGTAAACTTCTTGTTTTCATTTAAGCAACAATAAATTAGCAGTGAGGCAGTTTATTCAGCACTATCTGTGGCATCTAGTCAGAAATTGCTTTTTGCATCAGGTACATATTTTCTGAAGTATTTGTTTTACCAGAAATTACAAAGTACAAATCAGTTTGGTTACATGCAGAAGGTGATATTCCAGATATTCTCTGGGATAGTTTACTAAGAACAGATGCAACAAGTTTAATAAGTAAGAATTCCTTATGGACTTCACGTTTAAGCTCTGCTAGCAGGGAATGCTGTAATAATTCCAGCAAGTGGTAGTGCTGAAGAAAGGGAGCTTGTGTGTAAAAAAGCAGGTGGTTTGATAATGTTTAGATAATTTTTTATGAAATGCAATTAACAAGCAAATATATAATTAGTGTTTTGCATTTGAATAGTTGGTTTAATGAAGTCAGCATCAATACTGAGAAACGGACTGCTAACAAGTAGAGGGAAGGAATCTTTGGGTGTCTCAGAAGGTTTAAAGGGCTGCACCCACCCATTAATAATGACCTATACTCTCATTTCCATGGAATGAAAAAGAGTAAAATGTTGGATAGGACGTTTGAACTGTATACATTTCTGTTGATCTAATTCAGTTGTGCACTTAATCAAATGGGTCATTTCTTAACGCTGCTGCTTGTTAAAGCACTGCCTTTTCCTTGCCTTGTGGGAACATGGCTCATTCTCTATCAAAGGGGGGGATTAGTGCTTGAGTTGTGTGCTCCTCAGGGCTTCTTAAATACCTTGTGGCCCCAGCTGAGTGTGACTTGGCAGTGCTCCCCTTCCCAGCCAGGTCACGCCTTCTGCAGTGATCCATGGTCATGGCCAGAACCGGCTGCAGGGAGATTCTGAATTCACTTCCCAGTTCTGTCACAAATCACAGTAGGGATTAATCCCCCTGTCTTCAGCTCCCCTTTGAGAAAATGGAGATACTTCCCCATTCTCCCACCTTTGTCCAAATCTGCATGAAAATTCAGTCATTTGTGAAAATGACCTTCAGGTGTGCACAAAGACCTGAATTTCAGCGGGGATTGCTAATACCCCAGGTAGTACCCATACATCCTTTGGATGCAAATGCAGTTTGCTTTTGGTATCATCTGTTTTGACAAGGATTAGGCTGCTGAAGTTTTATATTCTCTTTTTCCAGCTGCTGCAAGTCCTTTGCATATGTTGGCAACCCATGCGTCCGCATCGGCGTCGCTCCCGACCAAGCGCCAGAACGGAGACCAGTCAGAACAGCAGGAACTCAAACGTATCAAAACAGAAGATGGAGAGAGCATAGTCATAGCTGTTAACGTGGACACCCCATCTGTGGCAGTGAGTGATAAAGGCAGCCAGAACTAGAAACTTAGGGGAGTTGTGTTTTTTTAAAAAAAACAAAAACAAACGTACAAACAAACTCCGTGGTGCCAAAAGGAGACACTTAAACATAACACCTAAAATGTTGGAACATGTTCTCACGCAGTGGGGAAAGGGGCCCTGTGATCAGACTTCAACTTTCAGCACTGAAAAAAAAAAACAAACCAACAAAACCAACCCAACACAGGTGGCCTTAAAACTCGGTAATTTAAAGTCAAACTGCAAAACATCTTGTTCCAGAGGCTGTGACCCCCGCTCCTCCCTGCCCCCTTACTGAACTGTGAGCACTGAGAAATACAGTGTTGGGGAGGGCTGCAGCTTTAAAAAAATCTCTATCAGATTATTTTAAGGACTGAGTATCTCAGTGTAACGGCAGCATGATAAGCGCTTAGTGTGAACTGGTTTCAAACGATTGTATATTCCTTAAAGGGAACAGAGGCAAGGAGCCATTTCCTACATCTTGGCAGCTAGCCTTTCATAATGACCTACCCGATGCAGTTGTTGGTAGATAATGCAGTATTTTGTTGTTCACATGTGGAATTTAGGAATTTTTGAGGTGTATTTTCATTTCTTTGCAAAATAATATGGGGTCTTTGACATTTCAAATCACTCCATTTCTACTCCGGAAACTTTGGAATCACACAATACTTTTCATGTGAAATTTTGTTTGGTAAAAAACTGAATGTAGGGTTTTTTTAACCAATGGAATGATTTACTTTTGTCTGTCCTGTTAAAGTTCAGATAAAGCTACTTTATTACATCTGCAAATTTTCATATTTTAGCAGTTGCCTGATAAATTTAATCAAATTTTATTACCATGTGTAGTGATCAAATGCTTCTTTGGGCTTGCATGTAACTGATTAGAAATTACAATGTAAATGAGCCGTTAACTGACGTAAAGAACTGCTATGAATTTGACCAGAGCTGCACTTACCTGTTTCTCTTTCTGCTACCTTTGCTGTTTGTTACTTTGTGTTGACTTTGACTGTCCCTGGCATATTTTTCCAGTCTAAAGTAAAACAAGAGTCTCGCTTAATATTGTGTATGTTTAAGATAACAGACTGTTCTTCATTTAGAAAGATGAAATTCTTTATCACAAGTCCTTTTAAAAAGAGAGTAAAATTATCTTGTCAGAGGTATATTCAATATTTTTAAGCTTAAGCACCCATCAGTAGGAATTAATCTGACCAGTTTCTCCATAACACTTTTGATGTCATACACTGACCTTTTGGGGTCTCCATGCAGAGTAGCTGTTGTGGTTTTCTAACAGTGGCTACTATATTATAATAATATTTTTCTTTTTTAAAGTGTGTGTTCTGCAGTTGAACATTTTAAAATGTATTGGTAATTTCTCACTTTTATTGTGGTAATAGATTCCACTTTACATTTCAAAATTAAATTGAAACGTAAGGCTGCTGTTCAGTCTTCAATTCACATGATGTCTTATTTCCTCATGCAGTAAGGTGAGTGAAAGCTAGATAGTTGGCTTAATTTGAACTTGATTTTTGTCATTTTCTGTAATAGTGATGCATTATTTATATTTCCTTTCACACTACGAAAGGAAACACTGTATTTTCATGATGGACTGAACAGTTGTGAGTGGTTTATTTAGGCAGCTTTTGGGAACTATTTACCTAAAGACCAAATATGAGAAATCTGTACAAGTTTTGTGTTCATCCACAAAATGGAACTGTTACAATGTCTCTGCAGATAATACATATTAAAAAAACTATGAAAAAAACCCAACAACTCTACACAAGCTGAATTTATAACAGGCATTTAAAAAAAAAGCTTAACCTGAAAAGAAACATTTCTGTAAAATTGCAACATTTTCTTTAGAGGTTTTAAAAATAAACAAAGTAAAGTTTTAACATACTTTTTTTAAGAAAAAATATCCAGTACTAGTAATTTAATTTGGTGTTGAATGAATTGACTAGAATGTGGTTTATTTTCAGAAGTGAGAATCTGTTCACAACTAGGGCTAGGTGAATAATAGTGTATAAGATTTTTTAAATAAAATTAAATTTTATTCAGCAAATTAACTAAGTTGAAATTACTCAACAAGTGTGTTTGGAATATTTATGTACACTTTGGGGTGATTAATCCAATTTATGTTGGCAGTGCCACAGGAAGTATTATCAGATCAAAGAAGGCCAGGTGATCCTTGCTATCGGTTAATGGTAAAGCTGGACGTGGGGTCCTCCTGGGTGGAGGGGGAGGTGAGGATGTGGTCTGGGTCCTGCTTTTGTAACGTGGTTGTGTTTTACACTTTGTGGTGCATGTGGAATTTGGCACAGGGACGATGGATAAAGCCTTTGGAAAAGCCGTGCAATGTGAGAAACTGCTCATGGTCTTACAGAAAAATAATGTACGCTTATCCTGCTTCTAGGGATGCTGAAGGTGCTCATCTGGGATAATCTCCAGTGCTTTTGACTAATGCAGACATCTCTGTTTTATGTGTCAAGCCTTGGAAAGCTGGGTCATTGGGTTGTTGAAACAAAACTGTTCCTGGTTTGTCTGTGTATTCATGTACCTCCCACTGGTAATGCAGTGCTGGGTACCAAAGGCTGAAGGAGGCTCCTGTCCCGCTGTTGCTCCTCAGGTGATTGATGCTCATCACCCTTCTGAAATGGCTCTTATGTGTCAATCATCTTGGACTCCCAGGATCATTTTGCAAATGGAAAATTTATTCAGGTGATTCATGTATATAGAGATTTGACCTCACTTTAGGAGTTGATGAAACCTTTTCTCCTTTTGTGTTTCATGGTGTGTGGTATTAATTCCTTTTTGTGCTCCTTCTAGGCTGCCTGATCAGTGTTTCTTCTGTTAAGAGTCAGCTTTTGTGTAATCTTTAACATGACTGGAAAGGACTCTGCATTCCAACACATGGAAGACCCAAGTGTGCATTTGCTTCTAGTGACAGAGGTGTCCCCCTCCAGTGCAGCCTGTTCTGCCCTCCTCCCACCAGACCCCCCTCCCTGCCCTCACGGGTTGATCCATCCAGCTGCACGGGGCAGTTTTGGGAAGGTGGCAGCACAGTCTCCTGGGCAGTAGGATATTCCTGGCTCCAGACAGGACTGTTGTTCTGTGCCAGCAGCTGCTGGGTGTCCTGTGATCCAGCAAAGAGACACTGAGGCTTTGGAACCCAGAGGGGACTCAGGCTGGAGTGGCAGGAAAGGCTCCTCCTGTTTAGTCGGTGGGGTCAGTCTCAGTGCTAAGCTGCTGCCTCCCCCTGCCCACAGTGCAGCATATTTGCCCCTGTGGTACCAGTCTGTATTATGCTGGGTTTAATGGTGCTGATTTAGGTAAATCCCTGTACCAGACTAACCCCAGGAGATACAAAAGCACTTCTGCTTCATAAGCCCCTTCACAGTATGGATTGCTGTACAGGAGGCAGAACTGGGAAAACTTTGCCTTCACTTGCATGGTTGTTACAATACAGATTCATTTTTAAATGTGTGGGGTTTTTTATAATAACATGGAGTGGAACTTAGTTTCAACAATTGGTGTTGGGATCTAGGTTTTGTATCTTGATTTCATTTCCCCCAAGAGGTAAATTTTGAGTGGTTGGTGGTTATCAATACAGGTTGAGTTGTGATTTTACATAGCATGTGGTTTTATATCGTTGTGATTTTATATATAAATGTGTGTGATAGATACTTATATAAAAACACCTATTTTGTATATATATAACTTAACACTAAATGGAGTGCTGCTCTTTCTGCTAACCTGATGGACCACTCTCTATACCCTATAACTATCTAGTTTAACATTCTTACTAAGAATCCTCCATTGTGTCTGACACAAAATTAACTGATGAAGGGAGTGAACATCTGAAGTTGGTACGTGCATGGGTTGCTTTTAACCAGCAGGTTCTTGATCTTACTTGTGGAGTGGCAGATGAAAACAAGCTTTAGTCCTGCTACTACTTGTTTTCTGTCTTATCAAGCCAGAGTTTTAAGAATTCTTTTTTGTATCAAAGGATCTCATTCTTCTAGAAGGTGTGTTAGCATCTGGGGATGATTTCAGGTACATAGCCAAGGATTTGCATTAGTTCAATGATTTGACTTTCAAAACATTGGCCACAAATGTATTGATTTAGCAGGGACAGCCACACTAACCAATAATTGTTTTTAAAAATTAGTTTAATGAGATATGCACTTTCTGCAATAATTTTAATTAACGGTGGTTTGGTTTCTGATCCTCTTTTGATTCGTTATGTTCTTTTTGTTTCTCATCAGCATTGGGGAAATGCTTCTGTCTGGAGCACGAGAAAAACTGACCAGAGAGCTGGGTCTGGTTTTCCTGTCAATACATGAGTCTGGGAGAAATCAAAGGAGGGCTTTGCACCCCCTGCAAAGGACTGCAGCAGCTGAAGCTGAAAGAGCATCACCTGTTCCTTTAACAAAAGAATGGACCATTCTGTGAAATTCCACAGGCTCTCCTACAGACCAGAGCAGTCACTGCCTTGTTAAGGCAAATATAAACTTTGGGGAAGAGGGAAAAAAAATGCAGTGCATTGAAGTGGTCTGTGAGAGGCAGGTTGGGCAGCCTGTGCCTCCAGGGCTGTGGCCTTAGGGCCCAGGTTGGCAGTGTCTGACACAGCCCCTGGGCCTGCAGCTGGAAGCACCAGGCTTGTTTCTCTTACTTTTTAACTTACTAATCTTGAGTTTTTTACTTTAATGTGACTATTTAAAGGTTCTAACAGACATACTTGCATTCCTTGGCTTCTGCTGGCAAGTACCTGGAATTACCACTGGATTTACTGCACTGGCTAATCTTGGTTTTCCTTTCTGGATTTAGAGCTGTGACCACCCACGGGTGCTGCGGAAATAGCAAAACAGGGAGAGAACAGGCTTAGATATGTCTAAATACAAAAGAAATTAACAATCTACCTCAGGAGCTGCTGCTGGGGAAACACATTGTTTATCAGGAACAGTCATATTTTAGAGCTCCAGGCAGCCTGTGCCCCTGGCCGGCTCCGTGCCAGGCAGCCGGGCATTGCTCAGTGGGGCTGTTCCACAGCCTCATGTGTCTGGTGGAGTTAAGGCAACTGTACTAAAGGAATAAATGCTGTTGGACCTCTGGACTGTAATACTCATCTTAAGCTGGCAACTTGTCATTTTAAAATCTGTTTAATCCTCTTTTGTCACATCAAGTGGACCTCTGACAGCTTGCCTTGCCCCCCCTTTGACTCTGCAGCCTCACGTAGAGCAGGGGTGAGTTTGAAAGGTTACTGATTCTGGTCTTTCAAAACTTGCCTTAGTGGATACATGGTCTATCAAATACTTAAAGTACTATGTATTTATTTATTTAAAGTGACTAATTAAAATAAAATTCCATGTGATTGGAGAGGTTATGTCTGTCCACTATCCCACTTACTGCACGTTTTGGTTGCAGTTGCCTCCGTGGAGCAGCACAGCAGGAAGGGATGTGGTGAAGCACTGACAGAACCTGGAGCCAGCACCAGCTGGAAAGCCAATTCTTTTACTCCGTTTTTGATCCCTGTAAAATAGCCTATAGAGGTAAGGATTTGCAAGTTGTATAGGAAGAAGGAATGTGAGATTAAATATATTTAGGGCTGTATTAACAGATCCCATTGTTAGTACAGCACTGTTCATGAGTAGTTAATATTGTCATTCTTGTCACATTAGAACTGATGTTTCAGGGAAGCTTTACCAGTTCAGTAGACTTTTAATGAACCAAGAAACTTGCTCATAGTCTCTCTGGTGAAGTACAGAATAACTTTACTAAGGGCATGGTGCTTCAGCAGATTAAGTTGTGTATAAAACCTTCCAAACAGTACAGAAGGCCTGATGTTTTCACATCATTTGCTTGCTATTTAAAGTGAACTCAGGTGACTGGATCATAAACAGCTTCCACCTGCACCAGATAGAGGATTTAAATCATCCTTGGAGAATAGTTTCTGATGCTTTCCTGCCATGTACTGCTCCAGGGAGATGGCAGTTGCCAGTTGGTCATTCTACTAATGCAGCTGTTAACAGGTAAGAAGCTTCAGAGCAGAAGCTGTGGGTGAAAGGTGGGGAAACAGCTGAACAAGAACTGGTCTGCACTGGAAGTGGGACTTACTTGTGTATAAATACCAAGGTACATGTCCCAGGCAGTAATTCCTGTGCTGCCAGTCGTGTGTTTCCTTGGCAGGGACAGCATGATTCTATCTGTCCTTCAACAATCACCACTGTTCCCTCAGCTACATTTGTATTCCTCAAAACCTATGGCAGTAGGAGCTCTGCCTGTGAGCATCAATGAATACAGCAAAATTAGTCACTTTTATTTAAAAGAAATAACATATTACAAATAAGTGTGCAAAACAATTTCTGTGATTAAATACACATAAAAGCAACATGCAACCTTGACATCAAAATCTGCAAAGTTAGTCCTTAGTATGTTACGTGACACAAAAAGAAACTTGTCAAATTTAGAGAGTTTGCAGCTAAATAATCTCAGAGTGAACTCGCATCTCAGATTTGAAGCATCCAAGAAATTAAATTCCAGAAGAGCAAGACCTCCCTCCCCCAGGTTTTTAGTGCTATGAAAGGAGAGCTTGTGTCTATTTCAGTTTCTAGTTTAGTATCTTGTGCCTTGGTTCAGCAGTAAATATTAATTGCCATGTAACAATTTTGGGGAAAGAGTTTACAAGTCAGTTGGTTTAGTCTAACCTAACTGTCCCTACACCAACAGTATTTAGTATGCAACATCTCAAATAATAATAATAAAAAAAACAACAAACAAAACAAACAACAAAAAAACCCAAAAGTTTGTAAGTTTAAAGCCATTGCAGACATATACTTCATGCCACCTCATTCACTTAGGGTGCAGGTGGCCTGTCCAGTCCTCCAGTTAAGCAGAGGTGTTCTGGAAGCAGCCAGCACAGCTGTCACACCAGGACCCAGGGTGGTTTTCAAACCTGGAATGGCTGTTTACAGAAGGAATGACCTCTGCCCCCACAGGAGCTCTGGCTGGTTGCTCCACACACCCAGGAGAGGTTGGCTGGGTCAGCTGGTGCCCAAATGTGCCTTCAGCCACTATGTACACTTTGGCACCTTTGACAAGGAGTGCATGGGGAGCTGCAGCCCCTGCCCACAGGCCCACCTCCAGCTCAGAGGACAAGTGTGGGTCAAGCTACAGTCTGACTAGATGCTTGTCACCTTTTCTTCTCTGTTACTTTCAGATGTGCCCAGGGGAGGGGGAAGGCTGTACTCCTGCTCCTAGCAAAGCTGCTGAAGTTTTATTGGCATGATCCATACTATTTCCCCCCCCACTTCCAGCCATTCAGTGGAAGTAAAGTAATGCCTAAAATCTTCTGTTTTCACGTCCCTTTTTCTAAGGCTGGTTGTGCCCTGGTACAGCCCCTGCAGATTGTTCCGTGGGGCAGGCACTCGTGTTTCAATCTCAAGTCATTTCACAGGTTAGATAAAGAGAAACCCAATAGGCACAAGCTTGTTGAAAAGCCACATCTTGAAAACTTGAGTTGATGACAGTAACCCAAAGAGATTTTAATGATGAATACTTGCAGAAATGAGAATAAACATATGTAGTCCACTACTTCAGAGCTTGTTCTGATAATGGTGGGCCCGGCTTCTCAGTGAGGTCTGCTAAACTTCTTGATCAGTATTGGACATTCATATACTGTCCTTCCCAAGCTGTGGAATGGCCAAGGCAGTGCTGAGCCCCCTGCTCTCCATCAGAGCTTGTCATCTGTCATTTCTAGAAACTGAGCATAGACGTCCCTTGAGCACTCCCCTTTTTGGTTGAATAAGAACTTGTAGTAGCTGCCATCTGCACATATTGCTGGAACAAAAACAGAGCTGTGTTAAGTTCAGCTGTTCAGAGGTTCCTCTCCTTCAGCTCTAGCTTAAACTGACCCTTCAGGCTGCAGGAGATACAGAGAGGGGGCTGGAGGAACCTGAGCCCAGTCCATCCCCGTGCGCTGCACCCGGGCTTGTCTGTCCACCCTGCCCCTCAGTGCTGAGCAGGGATCACTGCTGTGCTCAGCTGGCAGGGACATGCAGCCCTCCCTCAGCATTCCCTCCCTCCCTCAGCATTCCCTCCAGCTCAAAGCCCCTGTAGCTCAAAAGCTGGTTCCCCACCCAGGATCTAGGGAAGCCTCCAGTTCTCACCTATGACAGCGTTTGGCTCTGTTCCAAAGGCACAAATGCACGGAGAGCCTGAGGGAACCTGAAATTTGGAAAAACTCCATTTGGAGCTGAAGTATTTGTGGAGAAAGCTGGCAGAGGCCAAACTGAAAAGAGAAAGAAAAAAAAAACACAACCAAAACATAACAACTTAGGTGTTGACTAGAGCCGATTTAGAACTGCTGGCACGTTTGAACACGTTGCAGGGTTCACAGTCACAGCTATTTTTGACTGGCTTTTTACTTCTACTAGGATCAGTAAGAGGTGGGATTCCCCTTCTAGAGAAGGGATACCCTACAACTACCTTTCTGGCTGTTATGTTTTTAAGTGTCTGAAAAAACCTGCCAAAGGGATTGATTTTAGTAGAGACTGCTTTACGAGAAGTGTCCACAAAGTGCATTCATGCTAAGAGAGACACTAAAAATAACACCCCACTTCCTGCTGGAACCCTGCAGCTCCACAAAGGGCAGCAGAAACCTGGCAGCTGCTGTTAGTCCTAGATCAGGCACAAGAGATTAACTTTACACCTCCATTTGCTTGACAAGACTGTTACTGTTGTGTGTATATATATATAAAATATATGTAAAAAAATGTCTTGGTGTATACTTTGCCAGCTGTTAAAAGGGCAACCCCCCTCCCCCTGTAATGGCTCCAACCCTACCTTGACTGTTTATTTCTTTTAGGATCTTCTGCAGCAAAGATGTGAACTGTGCCATGGTCGCTGGACACGCAGATGAGGGAAGCATCCTGATTGAAGTTAATACTGCAGAGAACACAGACAGTTGTAGTATCTGCTGGAACACACGCACAGCTTCTGCTGTACACAGCTCCTCCAGCCTGGCCAGCAAGGCTGTAACAGCTTCTCTGCTGGAGGAGCTGCAACTCCAGCCCTGACATGACACCACTTCTGCCACTTCTGCTGGAAGAAAATGCACCACCTCTGCTCTGAGGAGCAGGCAGGTATTGAGTGGAACGTGCAGCACTCCTGCCCCAGCCTGCTGCTCAGCAGAAGAATGAAAGTTTCCAGCAGTGGATTAGTCAGACCCCTGCCTTGGGCAGCACTGTCTTGTAATAACCACTCTGCTCACCCCAGGCACTCACCAGATTTTCTCTGGGAGGTGTTAAACTGCCTCACCCTATTCCCTGTATTTTGGTGAAGCTGAAGTTACCCCCCAGGTGCCTAGCAGGAGAGGCAGTTCTGCCCCAGGCCTGCAACCTGTGCTGGGCTCCACTCAACTGCCAGTGACTGCTCTCATTGCCAGCAGGGAGGGAGCTGCACCTGCCCCAGGCCCTGGGGCTGCCAGGACAGGTCTGCCCTGTGCCCCTGGCAGCCCAACCCTCTTTTCTCTCTGAAGGGGACTGGGGTGCCCCTTCCCAGGCTGCCTCAGCACCCAAACAAAGACAAAGCAGAAGCAACCAAACATACCAGTATATATTGGCTGCCTGGGATCCTCTTCGTAGCTCCTGGATTAAATGCCCTGATGAAGTATCAAATATTCTTATGAGGGTCCCCTTGAAAAGGAATCAAGCTTTATATTAGGAAAGACAGAAGATACTCTACAGCTGTGCATGCATCCCAAAATTCTGTCTGACCAGCATATGCCCTTACACACCACTGGGTTTTTCATCTCAGTAGATGTGTGAAAACCTAATTTAATTATCATTTTTGGGAAGACTATTGATTCCCCCCATCACCACAGTGTTACAGTGCTGTGATACACAGTCTTGGTACTTGGCTACTACTCAGCTAGTTAAGTTTCAGCCCAGTTACATTCTAAAGCACTAGTGCATCAGTCTGCAAACATCAGGACAGGTGTTTACAAGCCCTTCATGCCCAGGAGCTGCAGATTATTTATTTCTTCTTCCCCATAGTATTTTTTTTTATTGCTACCATGTTGGGGTTTTCCCCACTTAAGTCTAAGCAGGCTGTGAATGGTCTTGCCTTACAATTAGTTCAGCTGAAGTCATCTACAAGAATTAGTTACCTGTCACATGCTAATTATCTGTACAGACCCATAGCTGAGTCAGGCTGCAGACAATGCTGAACTGGAAAACTGTGCCCTGACACCAGAGATGCAAAACAAGTCCATGTGTCCCAGAGAAAGCCACCAACAGTCAGCAGTGCTTCCCTCTGCTGAGGGGTGGGCATTGTCACCTACCTACCTGTTACACAACTGCTTAACAAATGCACCTCTGTGGTCACACACTAGTAAGGAACAGGGCCCAGCAGAGAGAGATTCAGATAAATGTCAGATTAGCTCTGGCTTCATGCACAAGCTTGAGATCTCTGCTTACAGGGTGGCAGTTTGCCCACCCCAGCATTTCAGTTTGAAAAAGCTGAACTTTTTCCTCATACAAAAAGAGGAATGTTTCAGTACAAACTCAGCAGATCATTATTCTATTTAGCAATGGAGTTGGCAGTTTTAAGAGCTCTGTTTGGAAGATGTACAGTAATTAAGCTCAGTTAAGAAAGACAAAGGCTGCATTTTCTAAGCTTTTTGAGCTATAGGCTGTGCAGCAGAAACTGTCCTAAACAGAGACCTGGATTAATTTAGTTTGTCTTTTCAGTGGAGGGGAAGGAGGTAGCACGCACTCAACTTCCCTCAGGTAGATGGGTACATCTACCTACCTGATCTTCCTCTGGACACTTTGGAACCACTCATCCTTAGGGATATGAAGCTCACTAGCAGACCTCCCTGCAGGTTTCATGAAGGCAGCTCCAGGACTTGCTTTGCATTCATTCTACATCTCTGCATCAGCCCGAGGGCTTGGCACCATGCAGTGACCTCAGGTTTCTGTCAGTGCTGGGCATTCTTCAGCCCAGGGTAACGTAGGACTGCACACAATTTAGTACATATTCCAGAGTCATTTCATCATTCACACTGTATGAAAACACCTGCAGAGTATGCACGAGCTAAACAGGCAATGCTGTTCCCTCCTGGTCTGCCATGGGAGGGAAGCCAGAGCAGAACCAAGTCCTCCAGTACTACAGACCAACTGGCAAGTAGTTCTTTAGCCAGTGGTTTTACAGTTAATTTAAGCAGAAAATAATAAAGGTTAAATAATGCAAATAAGCTCCCCCCTCTAATTTCTAAAATTAATAGTATTTATTGAAGAACATGAGACACCTGAACTGCTTGGGGCAGATCTCATTCAGGTGTCACTGGGGAGTCACTGCTACAGTCAGCTAAAACCAACACCACCTCAGGCATGGATGGCACTTGGATTCCTGTTTGGGATCCTAAAGAAGCAGTGCAGTGAAAAGACTGAGAATGCATGTTTCAGTCACAAATTTTCCAGTTATTTCTGTCTTTCCTACAAAGGGATGTGATTTCCTATTCTAGAAGGAGTTACTAGACTAGAAGGCATAGTCAGAGGTAGGAGGGGATTGTTCCTACTTTTTCTGATGCTGTTGCAATTCTTGTTCCCTGCAGGTTTAAAGCGATACAGCTCAAGACTCCTTCATGTGCTGGGATGTCAACAGGAGCCTTTTCTGTATTGGCAAGATCCACTATCTGCACATGCCCAGTGTGAGTTCCAGGAAATGCAAGAAGGGAATTATTACTATTGGGACAAAGGACACAGAGACCTAAAAGACAAAAAGAAAAATAATAACCGTGTAGTTCCCATAAACTAAAAAAGCTTTTAAAAAGACCCATAATTTCAAAGTAAACAAACATACATGTAGTAAATCAGACTTTCATCTTAATGGCTATTGCAGGATCCCAAAACATGATCAATCCATAAGTACAGAGGAGTAGGGGAGCAGCACAATTTTAACTTGCTCTCATCACTTTATTTCAAAGTAATCTAGTTGTGGTTATCCAAAACCTGGATCTTTTCAGAGATCAGCTCCATCAGGCTGTTACAGCAAAGCTATTTAAAAAAAAAAATAAAATAAAAAGTCTCCTTAGCAGCTCCAAAAGGGTAAGAGTTTATTATAGTAGGTGATAGTCTAGTTTCTCCTAACTAGAGTAAACCTGATCGTTATTCATTCATGTTTGAAATTGGTTCTTATGGCACCTGTGCTTTTCGTTCCTGTTGTGTGCACACTGTGTGAGGTGAATCCCATCTCCAGGTGTTCTGCTGATACCAAGTGAATTCTTGCAAACTCAGCCCATGGCTAGGGGAGCAATGGCTGGTACCACCAGAAAACAACCTGCTTCACCTGCATCTTCCAGCAGCCTGGAGGTCAGCACACCCAGGCTGTGTTTAGGCTGTGCTGAGCACAGCCAGCAAATCCATGTTTGCTTCTTGCAGGCTTGAAAACCTCCAAGGATGAGGACTCCAAGCCTAAGGAACCTCCTGGTGGAAGAGACCTCTTCCTGACATCCAAGCTGATCCTCTCAAGATATCAAGCATGGTCAGCTCCCCTTGTTCTACCGTCTGGCACTATTAGCAAGAAGATTTTGGCTCCACTGTTTCTGTAGCTGTCCTTCCAGCAGCTATGAGGCACCAGCTGCAGGAGCCCTTCAGCCTCCCTTCTGCACAGCCCAGCTCCCTCAGCTGGACACGGGCAGGGCCCTGGGAGCTGCAGGGCAGGACACCCCTGTACCTGCAGCAGATGCTCACAATGACACCACAGTCCTCCAGTTCAGACCTTCCCTGCCTGGTTTCAGTGTGGAGCTGCTGTAGCAGCAGGGTCACCTCTGCACCTCCAGGCTCTCCTTCAGACAGCACCTCCCCTGGGTACAACCTCCTGCAGCTGAACCCTCGCCAAGTCCCTCCCACACCCACCAGGACATCGCTTGGCCTGGGGCAGGGACACCTGCCTGGGCTCAGGACACCTCAACAGAAGACAAAGCCTTACCTTGCTGTTTAAAAAGAACAATATCTTTGCTAATGAGGCTCTCTCTGATACTGTAGAGAATAATCTGCTAGACAGTTCTAGCCCTATGAGCAAAAAAGGAACGATGCACTTTAAGAGTTGGTGTTTATAGTTAAGCTTTCAGCACAAAACACGCAAATTTACAGTTTCTTTATGGAATAAAGCACAGAGCTCCTGGAGAAATCACATCTGTAAAATGAGTAGAGGAACAAGCTTTCCTGTGCCAAGTATTCATACATTTCAATAGCATTTTCTAAACACAAAAGCATCTCCAAAGGGCATGACTATAGTGCAGTAAGTAAACTGTTTAGTGACTTAGTAGATAAACTGATTCAGGCAGCTAAAGATAAATAGAATGTCAAGAACAGAATAAGCTTGTTTCCATCCCCAGCCCACACACCCAACTAACCTTTAGGGTTGTAGCAGGTTTCAAAGACATGCAGCTGGTGGGGATTGTGTGTGAAAGTGAAAACTTTAATCATCGAGTCCAAGACTACCACAATTCTGAAACAGACAAGAAGTTCCTGTGACTTGGGGGTGGGTAAAACAGGGACATTCTAGTTCAGATCTGCAAAGGCTTTCAGCTGATTTAACAGCTATATTATCTTTCCCTACCCACAACAGACTTGCAGCCTTGCAAAAAACCCATGCAGCTGTGAGTCTGCAACACACTTTTATCCAAAGCGTGACAGCAGAACCCCTCCACCCACACAGACTCCAGCTGCCAAGAGATGCTCTAGAGCTCTGCTCTAATTCCCTTCACTCCTCCATAGTTGGCACCAGCAGCCACAGGAGAATATTTCCCTGCATTAGGGGGGCAGGAAGTCTTGCAGGCTTTTCACCAAGGTTTCAGATACTAGTATTGCTAGAGATATGAACTGTTAACACTTCGTGCTTGCCCCAGAAAGCCTTTAATAGCTGGTGGTGTTTATCTAGGTGTTAAACACAATCTTTTTCTTTCTATAAACAGCTAGAAATGAGTAAGAACAGTGTACAAAGCCAGGCTGTGCCTTTGGAACACTTAATTTTTTAACCTACCTATCTCTTCGCAGCTTAACTGCTTTGACTTCTGTAGAAAACTCTATCTCAATGACAGTCTTCTTCTTCAGGTCATCCCAGATCATGACTAGAATGGTGCAGAAATTGCATTAGATCCTCAGGGCACATCACATACCCACATCCTTTCTGTTATAACTAGTTTCAGAAGACTAACCAAGAGGAGCATTCAATAGCTAAGCAGTTGCAGGTCAGCATCCTGCTAACCTGAAGGTATTTAGCTACTACAGATCAACCCACTCTCATGCTGCGACTTGTGCAGGTTGTAGCTGGTAAACTAACCACAAAAACTGACAACAAAACCACATTTTTCTAAAGAAATGAAGGGATTCTCTCAGGATTATCAAAGAAATAAAACAGCAGTCAAAGCCAACAAAAAAAAAGTAATGTATTTTCCTGCAAAACTGGCCAACCAGGGACCTTTTTCCCCTCAGGCTGCTGAGCCAGATGCCTGTGCAGTTACCTGTGAGAAGCACAGGTGTTACCAGCAGGTCTCAGAGGCTGGTCTCTGCAGGTACCTGCCTGCTAACACTGCAGCAGCAGTGATGCCACTTCCTTCATCACATGTACTTAATCCTGCTACAGCATCCCCTCCATCCATCCTTCAAGTACCAGACCCCAGCTCAAGGCATCTGCTCTGGGGTTCCTGCAGCAGTTTCCCACAAGTAGCAAAGCAAACACAAGATCCGTTTCTCAGGACTCACCTTTGTTAGGTGGGTACTTTGGCTTTTTTCCTCCACCTACTAGTGCCAAGTAGTTGCAACGGAACAACATTTCAACGTGGCCAACACCACCTTCTAGAAACTCTGGAAGACAAATGCGTTTTATTCAGAAGCATCAGAACCTGTTAAAAAGCCATCTGATTTTTACCACTGTTACAAGAAAAGCTTGTATTATCTACCACTTTTTTCAGGCACCTGAGAAGAAGAGTATCTTCCTACCCTGCCTGACCTTACAAAGCAGAGAACCCTCTAAGAGTGGGGGTGGCAAACAAGATGTCTTGTCTGCGAGGGTGGGGTTTTTTGTTTGTTTGATGGATTACTTTTTTTTGTGCTTAAGATTAGGATTCTCTGAGATCATCAAGTCCAACCTATGACCTAACACCGCCACATCAGCCAGACCATGGCACTAAGTGCCACCTCCAGTCTTTCCTTAAACACCTCCAGGGATGGTGACTCTACCACTTCCCTGGGCAGTCCATTCTGTTGTCTGATCACCCTTTCCATGAGGAAGTGCTTCCTGATATCCAACCTAAACCTCCCCTGGTGCAGCTTCAGGACAGGCCCTCTTGTCCTGTCACTGGTTGCCTGGGAGAGGAGCCCAACCCCATCTGACCACAAACTCCCTTCAGGCAGTTGAAGAGAGTGAGAAGGTGCCCCCTGAGTCTCCTCCAGGCTAAACAACCCCAGCTCCCTCAGCCTCTCCTCATATGTTCATATATAGAAAAAACAGAGCAAACATGCAGGATGAGAGGAGACCAAGCAGTATCACCAGGACAGCCTGGACATTCCTACTATCCAGAGGGTCTGTCAGTATGATTAGAACAACTCATCCCTTCCCCTCACACACATTTCACACCTGCTGTCACTCTGTTCTGCTAATGCGACACATCTACAAAGATACCAGTGGCATTCACTGATCATGAACCTTTTTATTTACAAGGTAATTTGTCTTTATAGACTTGGCTTTGAGGAAAAGAAGGAAAAGGCACATGTATGTAACTGAGCTAGAATCTCTAGTGCTGTTCTCTGGAATGTATCCAGAGCTGCTCAAATAAGACAGGAAGCACAGTCCAGCTCCAGAGGTACAGGAAACTGAGAGTGAGACAGATCAGCTGGGGCAGGCAGCTGCCCATCTATAGTGCAAGGAAAAGGTTTGTTGTTTTTTTTCTTTTTAGGAATCTCAGCTTCTGAGGAAGTAGAATAAGATGCCATGATTATGGTGCAAGTGGAGGAACAAAGTATGAACCAGGGCATTTCATTCTAAAAGACTTTTTTCTATTTTATGACATTTGAGTGGGGACTTGCCTTTATTGACACAGCTTAGAGGGATGCTTGGCATTCCACTGAGGAGATGGAACTGAGCTGTCAGGAAGAGAGGCCTGTGGCCTTCAAGGTACATGAGCAGAGTTAAAAACAAACTTTTACTTTAAAAATAATGTCCAATCCCTCCATGCACTGGCAGGTTGCAGCAGGAAAGGTGGGAGAAACTAATAAACCTTTTCAAAGCTAGAGGAAGAGTTTAAACTTCACAAAAACTCACAAGAGACCTACTGTTAGAAATGGATGGGAGAAGGGAGCAAAAATGTCAGAGGAGCTGGGAGGAAGCACGACCATGGAAAGATGCAGACATATGTACCAAGGACAGGAGGAGGGAGATGCAGTTAAACATGGAGAAGCACTGCAGTACATCTGGGTGAGGAATCTGTGCTGGGACTCGACTACACAACACTGCAGGTGGATGCCTGGAAAGATATTCACACTGGAGTAGTAAAGCCTTGGGTTTCATACAAGTCCTTGTGGTTTCTTCAGCAACACTTCTGACTGCCGAGTTTCCTTCCTGAACAGTTGCATTTGGACTCTAACCCCTTCTGCACCAGATCCTCCTCTTAACTCCATTAAAGCATTTAAAGCACAGCAGCACATTCTGTTATGAAGGGGTATTATCACCATGACAAAAAGACTTGAAATATTTTAAGAACATGCAATATGTTCTGAATCTATGTTAGAACAGACACTTTAATCATTATATTTAGAGCTCTGACAGGTGATGCTGGGATGGGGAACTTCATGGAACTCCTGGATGTAAGAGAGACAAGCCAGGATTTAACAGTGAAGACTTGGTTTCATGGTGGGTTATAGAAATCAATCAAACAGACAAGCTCCATCTGGGACTACCTCAACAGGTCGGTTTAAATACACATGAAAGATGAAGATTTCTCTGTGTGTCTATTCAGCTGGTACAGCCTGACCTCTTGGAATTCCCAGGAGAAAGGCAATCTGAGTTGTAGGATACACTCCACAATAACAGTCCACGCACTAAGTCCAGAGCTACTGGCTTGACAAGGTTTGACAAGGAACTCAGCAGGATTCTAACCTGGATTCTGATCCTTTCAGCACACCACCATAGATGACAGTCCCAAGACATGTTGCTTATGGAAGAATTCAGTGTTAGGAACAGAAAAGAGTTTGTCAGCCTTGGCCTCAACTCACACAGCACTAGAAAGTGAAAGCATGCCAGGTTTCAGAGGAGGTGCTATTTTAAACACACTTTTCCTCTTATGAAATCCTTTCTATCACCACAGGCTGAAGTGCTGGGAAACCTGTGTAGCATGGCAGCTTTCTTCCTCCATTTGGGATTAAAATGACATGGCAAGGCTTGATTTTTGCTTATTTTGACACAGTTATGTTTCCTTTCTCATAAAAGCCCCAGTACCCATTCATACAGCTCACTAGTAATTACTGTTAAATCTGGTACTAAGTTTAGCACCTTAAGATCACCCCAGAATTTTCAAGATAATACAGAAGTTAGAGGTCTGAGCTCACAGTGGTCTCATAAGCAATACTCTAAGTACCAGAAATGTTATGTTCAGCTCTCCAGTAAAAATGCAGCTATTTTACTGCATCACCAGATCATCCAAAGCACTGCACAAGAACAGACCAACTCCCTTTGATGGCACATAACAGCACTGCAGTGAGACTCTCCTCCCACTGGTGAATAAACTCGTCTCCTATTCAAGATCACAAACATCAGCCACAGCCCGTATCCTTCAGCCTCTGCAGGCAGGTGAGACAAATTCATCACCAGCCAGCTTTCTGCAAATTAACAGCACCAAAACATCTGACCAGGCAGTGGTGTAAGTGTCAGTGCCTTTGGGACCAGCATGGACTTCCCTTTTTGAGGCTTTATTCAAGCCTTCCAGTGCTGGAATGGTGAAAGCTAAGTGAGAGCCATACAGAAAAAAAATGAGGAGGCTGAGTTTCCAACACAGAACTTGCACAGTACAATAAGTAAGCATTTTACCTTGTTTTTCTTTTTCTTTGAGTGGATCTGCATTATAAACTCGGAATCCATTTTCCATTCCACATGCAAAGCATCCTGCAGTAAAAAGCACACACATATACACATATATAGTAACTGTGAGATACACTCAAGAGCTAAGCAAGAGCCAGAGGGTTAGGAGAGCACTGCTCCATACCCACATGCTGAAGCTCAAGCTGAAGACCATCCGCAGGCTCTGTTAGTGATTGCAAGTGAAAACCATTTAGAGAGGTTGTCCTCTCTGCTGGCCTCAAGGGAAAGTGGAAAGTTGTCAGTATTCTTCTTTAGACAGGTGAGAAAACAATGGAAGGAAAGGAAAGCAATTCCCACCCCATTCTGTATCCCATGCACTGGGGAGGGAAGGAAACCTGTCTGTTACATGTTATGGTCCAACAGCCATTATGAAGAAAAACCCCTTTCTTATTAGATCAAATTTACACCCTGATTACAACTGTATGTGTATGTTTCCACAGAAGAGAGCTTCTCAAATGCAGTTTTAAAGAATGCCCTAAAGAGAGCCTTCCAAGTCAGTCATCAATAATTACATACCAATGGCTTAAATTTAACCAGGGAATTATTAGAAGCCAGATTAAAATAGTCTGGGAAAATTATTTTAGTTACATTTATGTACAGAATTATGCATGTGCCTTTTTAGTGGAATCCACCAAACTACCAGTATCCTGTTCTGCTCTATTACTTCCTAATGGTAAATGCAATCACTAATATAAAGAAATGCCAGTGTGAAGTTAGAAGCCACCATTGCAAGAGGCAGACTGACAGGGGATTAGTTGTTATATAATTTATATGCACTGTATCAAAATCCCAGTTAAGATCTTCAAGGTACTGGAACAGAGATATTCAGATTAGTCTGGTTTTGTTCTTATGCACTGCAATGATTTGAACCCTCCAAATAAAAACCAAGGAGCTATGTCTAAATGCACCCCTTCCCCAAGCTCAATACCCAAAAATCACAGGGTGGGTGGAGGGAAGGAGCAAAGGGAGTGTTCACGCTTCATGTAAGGTCCCCAAACCATTTGCTAATACTCAGGTGGTCCGTGATTTCCTCCACACAGGACTGGACTGGTTTGCTGGGGAGCTGCAGCTCAGAAAGTGGCAAAAAAGCTCAGACTGCAGAGAGTTTTCAGGAATTCCTGGCCTTAAATGTCCACCAACAGCCAGTGATGGTTCTCACAACACGGGCAACTCACTGAAGTTTGGCTGCTATTAACTTAATAGAAGCTCCATTAAAAAAACTGCATGTCCTCACTCCAGAGCAAGTGAGCAACACTCAAGACGTGTCTTCACTGCTCCCATCCTGGTGGAAGGTGTCAGAAGAAACACAATTGGTGACATCTTTGTTTTTTGGCCATCACAACAGCAGCTGTTATGAGGAAACTCACTACACAGAATAAAATCAACGCTCTTGCCTAACGATACAAAACCACCCGATTCTGACAACAGTATTCATTTCAAAACCTCACAGTTTGGGGAAAATAATGCAGCCAATTTGAGATTCCTTTTTAAATACTTCAAAAAGTTTCACTCTAGGTAGGACCACTTTCAAAACTAAACCAAAAAAAAACAACAAAACAATAAAAAAGTGCCAACTGAACACAAAAACCCCACCCAACCAAGACCCTACAGCAACAAAAACCCACTCACACCCTCTGTTCTACAGACTAGTATCTTACCAGGTGTGTTGGGGGGGGGGGTTGGCAGCATCCTTAGGGTTCCTGTTCACTCAACTCACACATACAAAGGAAAAATGACCACAAGATCCATCTCTGCACCATTCAAGGTAGAAAGGAGACAAATTAACCCTCTTATTTTACATATGCTCCCTAACAGCAGAGCCACAGACCCAATATACCAGACTGTTCCAACAGTACAACGAGTCAAACAGGGAAGAAAACAGATCACCCAAAGAAACTGCTTCCCAACCCAAGACACTCACAGGCACAAATCACTACAAAATCTTGGACAGGGTGAAGTTAAGTGCCAAAAGTTCTTGCTTACATATGTAAACACACCTGGAGAGTGGTTAACAAGAATACAGTAATTACAGAAAGATTAGCAAACATATTGCAACAGATGCTTTTAGATTAACTAGGCTCATTTTACCTCCTCCCTTCTCAGCACATCACTAGTTTGCTCCGTCAGTTGCAGACAGGGGTGGGCAGCAGGCTGCCCCTCCAGCCCTGCCCTGCACAGGGAGCTCTAGACAGCAAATGACAATGGAAACATCTCTCTCTACATCAAACAACACTGTACAGGACCTGAACTAATCTGTTTCTGGTAGCTGCAGTGTGTATCCCTATAAAAATTCTTCCAGTGACAGTTTTATAACACCATATTACATTTCCAGGAGAGATGGAGCAGGATGCTGAAGGTGTTGATTTTAAATGAGCACTGTGAAGTTTTAGGTGTTAATAGCAGCAGCTTGTAACACACCCAAACGGAGCATTCCTAATGCAACAAAATGCAGACATCATATTTCCTGTAGCACCACTACAGCTCTTCTGCAGGGCCAACCTCGTGACTAAGACGTGGGCTGCTTTTAATGCCTTGGTAATATCTACATTTTTAATTGGAGACAATACACCAGCACTGAGGGAATGTAACAGGGATATTCCCCAGACAGCTGATCATTCCTGACAGTGACATGAAGTTCTCAGTCCTGGCAACCCCTGAACCAAACAAGAGGGGAAAAAAAATGTACAGGAAGATTACTGCTACTCATTAATTCCAGGTGACAGGAACAGCTTTGGAGCCTGGTGTTTCCCATCTGACTGATCCCAGCATTTACCAGTGGGATCACAAACTTGACAGTTCAGCTTGGAAGCTCTCATGTGTGAGAGAGCTGGGATGGGGCTGCCAGAACAGGGAATTTCTGCAGGGAGAGGTGGGCTTCCTCCCACAGAACATCCACATCTCACTTTAGGAAGGGATAGACACGCTGTCCAAGAGCCACTGACAGAAGGCAACTCAGATACTTAAATAATTCATTCCGACGCTAGAGAAAACGGGACATCCATAGAATTGTTGCTGTAACCTGCAGCTCTTCTTGTTCCTACAGCACAAGTACTCCTTGCTGACAGTCCCAGTAAGGTCACAGTGGGTTTTGTTTTTCTAAACCCAAAGAAAAAGGGAGGGTTAAACCAATGACTATGCTAGAAAATGCCATAAGCTGAATGAAGAGGGTGTGCTGACAGAAAGAAACCTGCAGGCTTTAGGGCCTGAGATCCAGAAATTGCAATAGTGAAGTCCAGGGAAGTGACTATGGCAGGCACAGCTCCTAGCACAGCAATTCTCCTCATCCCAGCAAATTTTGTTTAAAGCCACAAGAGAGAGCACAGAGTCACAGAATCCTGCTAACATTCATGGGGGCCCATCGCTGAGCATTTCGGTCTGCTACAGAAGATCAAATGAATAAGGCAAGTGTTTCAACACCAAAACAAGCCCACACCTCCGTTTTCAAACTAGCTTTAGACTGCAACAGTGACAAAAGAGAAACCTGTCAGCACTTTACACATAGACTTTATGGCAGGGTAATTTATGATGATGTTTTGCCTGTTTGTTTCTGCAAAGCACTTCAGTGGCCTTCAGCAAGCACTAGGAAAGTGCCTGAAATCAGGAGTATACCAGCTTGAAATTAAGAACCTCATGTCACAGTACTCAGCTTTAAAAGAACTGAGAACACTTTGCAATATGGGCCTTCCATTTTGTGCATGTTATGTTCTTTCCTTGTTTTTTAATTTAAAGCCAAAAAGTGGCCAAGGCACCCCACATAAAAATACAGTGTCACTCAAAACAGAGCAGGAGAAGCACACCTCAGAAAACCTGCAGACATTAGCTTGTCAGTCATGGCAGTTAAGACTTGGAGAGACTTCTTAGATCATTCCTCCCATCTTTCCAGCATTATGGAATTGGCTAGTCTTAAATTACTAAGAAATTAGGTTATTGTGACAATATATGCAGACACCCACACTACTAAGCTCCAGCACTCAAGTGACGCATATTTCTATTTTTGGCAGAAGCAATAAGGAAGAAGTGACCTTTTCCTCTTATCTACTCTTCTTTGAGCAGCCAGAAAACTACCTTTCCTTTAACCCTTACTAGTTTAGGGCCTTCTGAAAAATGTCAGCATGCTACCAGCAGTTCAAAAGTGCACAATCCCAAGCAGGAAGGGCTCCAGGAGCCTGAAAGTTCAAGTCAAACAGTTTTTGTTCACGTTTTTGGTTATTCAGTTGGCTGGTCAGTTTAGGTAGGATGGGACTGGGATACTGTTAGGAATAAGCTCCTCAGCTTACAGATTGCCAAGACAAATTCCTTAATACACTCTGGATGTGACATTATCAAAAAGTGTTTATGTTGCATTTGCTGCTACAGAAGTTGGAAATGCAACAAGGAACCCCAAGTTTTACACGCTAAAGTGATAATATTCTAAAGGCATTTTGCAGTAAAAGACAAAGAGCTCCTTACACAATTCTCTTTTATAACTCAGCCCCATCACAGGCCAAGCATCACATATTACTGCTTCATGAGAGATCCCTGCAGATTTGAAACTAAAGTCATCCTCCCAATGACAGAAGTTGCAAGACTGTCTTAAGCAAGAGTGTTATTTGTTAAGATGAGAGGATGTTACAAAATTATGACCTTCTATTCCTTATTCCACAAAAAGGACACTTACTCATGAGTGGTGCTATTTTTAAATTACGAAAGCAAGGCAAGACAAATGCACCTCCTTTCCAGAAAAGGCCTCTCCCTTTCTAACAAAAGGGAAAAAATAAGCCAAGCATAATTCTGAAGCTTTCCAACGGTCTGTGTATCTGTATTTGTCTGCCAACGTGACCAGTGTTCTAACCACCATTTTAAAAGCACAAAACAGGCCCCAAAAAGAAGTTACACAACTAATTTGGCACTTGCACTGAGAAAGTAGCGTTTTGTGAGTTACCTTTCCAGTGGGGGAGTTTCAAAACTACACCCCTTTAAACACGGGATTTAAGGCAGACTTTTCACAACTGCAGAGGGGAGGGCAGAGCCGGTTTTGAGCAGCAGGGCTCGCAGCAAATACCGCCCTGCGGGAGGCAGAGCTACGCGAGGAGGCACCTGAACACTCGACCCCTCTGCCCAGCTCCCCCTGAGGCGGGACACACGCCCCGACCCACCGGAGCGTTCTTCAAACGCCGGGAGAAGGATGAAGCCACACAGCTCTGCCAGCACAGCCTTCCCGCCTGCCTGAGGCGGGGATTCATCTCCCGCAGCCCCCAGACCGCGGGCAGCCCGTCAGCGGGAGCGAGCGGAGGGCCCGGGGCGGGGGGCCCGCACCTGCCTGCCCGCAGCCCCAGGCCCGCTCCCCGCAGCCCAGGCCCGCAGCGGGTCCCGGCGGGCCCGGGCCCAGCGCGGACGCCGCGCTCCCCTCACCAGCCCCGGCCGCTTATCCCCGCCGCGAACCACCCCCCGCCCGCCGGCACGAACCGGCCCCCAGAGCCAGGCCCGGGAGAGAGGAGCCCGGGGCCCGCTCCGGGACCGTCCACGCCGGGCGGGGCCCGCTCCCCTCGCGGCCCCGCAGCCCCCTCAGGGTCCCTCAGGCCTCGCAGCCCCCTCAGGCCCCGCAGCCCCCTCAGGGCCCCGCAGCCCCCTCAGGCCCCGCAGCCCCCTCACCGTGGTCCTGGTTGAAGCCGGCGTAGAGCAGCCCGTTGCCGTGCGGGTTGGCCGGGAGCAGGTTCATGGCTCCTGCCCGTTCGCCTCAGCCCGCGGTCCTTTAAACCATGGCGGCGCCCGCCCGCCTCGCCCCGCCGCGGGAGCCCGCCCGGGCCGAACCGAGCCGAGCCGAGCCGAGCCCGCCCGAGCCCCGCCGAGCCGAGCCGAGCCGAGCCGAGCAGGCCGGCTGCCGCTTCCGCCGCCGCCAGGCTGCGCCGCCGAGCGCCGAACCATCCACCCGCGCCGGGGAGCGCCGAGCGGCGCCGCCCACGGGGAAAGGCGGGAGCGGCAGATGCGGCTCCTGAGGGAGAGCGGCCCGAGCGGGAGAGAGGCCCGAGCGGGCCCTGAGGGGCACGGGCCTGAAGCGCTAGCCTCGGGCAGCCGGCGGGGATCCCCCCCTCGCAGGAGGCTGCCGGCCCGGGGGCCGGGGCCGGTGAAGCGGCAGCTCCCGCCCGCCGTGCGCCCGGCGGCCCCGCAGCGCAGGGAGCAGGGCCCCGAGGGCCCCCGCAGCAGGCAGCTCGCCCAGCGGGGCAGGCCGAGCCCCGCGCCAGGAGGAACGGAAGAAACAGAACGTGCTAGAACAGGGGATCCTCTCACTTGACGGAACAGCCCGGCGACTGCAAACAGCAGCATCAGCAACGAAAGTGGGAAACTCGCACGTGTTTTAAGACCCTGAACTCGGATCAGCCTGATCAGACTTCAGTAGTGGGTTTATTTTAAGCGAGACGATGGACCTGGTGGCTGCAGCCCCTTCCGGCCCGGGTTATTTCACAGCTGAAAGCCTGAACTGTGTGTGCTCACACAACTGCCAGCCAGTCCTGTCCTGCACCTGTGCTCACTCCCTTCACTTGCTCCCTGCCTTCCACCTCAATGGCTTGATGTCTTTCAGATCTGCAACCTGCTGTTTTCTAAAGCAGAGTCCTCTCTGGAAATGACTACAGCTCTTCAGTTCACAGTGGGTCACTGCAGTCCTGGAGCTATCTGCACCTGCCAGCTGGCACATTATTCTTTGTACACTCTTGTATATATGTGCGTGTGTGTGTGTATATAGATATCTATCACAGTGCATCTTTACAAGATGTTGTCTCCTCAGGCAGCTAAAAGACTTGGTACATGAAGTAACAAGCCCTTCTTTGCTTTTTTTTAAGTCTTCCTCTTTCCAACGACAGGCTCCTCGGTGTGGGAGTGCTGCAGGCAGTACCAGAAGTGCTGCTCCAGCTTCCCCTCCTCCCCTTGTCGTTACTCCTGCTGGCAGGAAGAATGTAGAACTGGACCCTGAGGACGCACACATCCTTACTAATGCTCCTTCTGACTGCACAGCACACACAGAAAGGAAACAAACTGAGGACCTGGTGATTGAAGGGGCCGAGATTGCAATTCGGAAGGAATTTGGAGCAGCATAGCAATGGGCACGGGAGAGAACTCCTGCAGGCAGCTGCTGGTCCAACACAACGCTCCCCCAAGGCTGTCTCCGATTCAGGTGTAGCCTCTGGGAGCTGCAGCTGCTACATCCACATCCTGAAGCTGTGGAGGTGCCGTTCCTGCCTCACCTGGTCCCTGCAGCATTTCTCACTCCGCACGGACCAGCAGGTGGGGCCTGTTCGTCACTGGGAGAGTGATCGGGCAGGAATGCAGGAATGCCATCCACCACACGGTGAGATTTGACATTCAGTCTTTAGCTACGAGCAGATTTGTTCTTGATTGCACTTTTCTTTAAGCCGTGATGCACTGATTGGTCCGGGTCCTGCTTTACTGGCTTGAGTTTTCCTTGCTCACCTACAGCAGCTGGGGACATCCATGCTGATCCAGGAAGAGTATCAGGCATCTCACAATAGTAAAGACACCTGGAAGAAGCTGGGATGAAGCTACACCATCACCTCATAGGATGGCCACTGCTTAGGAGAACAAGTCAAACAATTCCTTCACAAATGGAAGACTTGACGTACATTATTCTTCCATATTTCAATTAACAACCTGAAAGACAAATGGCTTTTTGGATGACTTCACATTCCTGGCATCTAGTTCAGGTACATTGTTCTTCAAATTCTTCTAAAGAAAGATAAACACAACCTCCCCCAGTTAAAGAAAGCATAATAGGATTTCTTTTCCAGAAACATTTATTTTTTAAATAGTGTTCTTTCCTTATAAAGCAGCTCTTCAAGTCCTGTGTTCCTTTTACCACAGAATCTTTGGCATGTTCCTCCTAGAACTTTCTTGTAGAGTGGTATAAAATGTATTTTTTTTTTTACAGAAAAATAAGTCTTTAAACCACAAATTAATTCCCCCAAGTATTAAATAACATACAAAAAACTTTATCAAATCTGTTACATACATCAACGGGACAAAACCTTGTGTATGTGCAGAATAACTATATATACATTTTTAGCTTAGTTAAATTAATGCTCAAAATTATCGAGGAAGCTTTACAAAAAATCCAAATGCACAACTGTAGCATTACTAAAATTTGTCACACTATTTGTAGAATGTCACAATGTATACAATACATTGTGTTTAAAAACCTCTGCCTGAAAATGCAAACCAGTGACTCGTTTTTATATTTTTGAATAGTTTTCAAAAAGACAGAATTTTATACAATTACACAGCAAGTCACCTTCCAGATCTCATGGAATCAAGAACTGAATATAATTGCAGTTATCCCCTATATGAAAACACACCTACTGATAAAACCAACAGCATCATGCACATCAGAAAGTAAAATGCAGGAGGAAAATCCAACAGCAAAACATCAGGTCCTGCCAGTTGCACTGAACATGTCGTTCATTCCAAAGCAGCACTACTATCAAGCTCCAAAATAAGACTTATTTTTCTCTCTGTAGTGTGATGCAAACCAAGTGTGCTCAACCACCAGCCAAGGAGTCTTCAAGGCTTCACATGAGGGGATTCCATCCAGGTTTCTTTTCCCACAGAGAGCTTAAGAGATTTTACAGTTGTTTCTGGTACAGTTTTTTGGTGGGCTCTGTGGTGGACGGATGATTTTAGCTTTCTTTAAGCTCTTCCTTTTATTGATGTTGCTGGATGTGAGGGAGTAGGAGCGTCCATGCATCATCCTGGCATTAAGGCCATTTGCCATGGAGAAAGATTTGAGGTGGCTTCTTAAGGCAACAGGGAGAGGGAGCTTGTCAACAAGATGCACAGGGGTACAGGAAACTACGGCACGGCAACAGAGGTCTTGCAGGCTCAGTACTTAAAAACAGACATAAAACTCACATTATAATAGCACACCTTTGTCAGCCACGTGGCAGCAGCACAGCCAGCACTCTGCATGCACTCTGAACTTCTAGGAGGAATCCTCAAGTCTCCTCCTCCCACGCCCTTCCCCTCATACTCATCATCCAAAAAAACTCCTGCTTCAGTTTCCTATTTATGTCTTAATGATTAGATGACTGAGCATGTAAATTCTAGAAAAGATAGTTATTCCCTATAAAAGCAAGAACAGGTTGTGCCTGTTTTCTGTTTAGAAAGCAAATTGTACAGGATTCCTAATTCTTCTTTTTTTGATGTTTTTGCAGCAGGGTTTTAAGTTTCTGAAAATTACTTTATCTTACTGAACCACATGCCTTAGCTGGAACCAAATGTACATATTTTCAGAATACGTTGCTTACCCTTGTTTGGCCTCCAGAGCCTGTCCATTCCATGTCTCATTAATACTATTCTTGCTAGTTCAGTAAAGGACTCTGTAATATTGAAATTACAAAGTGGACTGACTTCAAAAAAAGTCATGCCCAGCCTCTCAGCATAGGCTTGTGCTTGTTCAGTGGACACTTGGCGCTTGAAGGCTAAGTGAAGGCGATTTCCAACCAGGATTTTTGGTACACCAGGAGCATGCTGAGCAAAGAGAAGCAATACAAAAAAAAGAATTAGGACTTTGGCTTGTGTTTTCCCCTTCCCTCGATTAAAACAAACAAAGGCTTTTTCAAGATGTAAAGAGTAAATGGTGGGTTGGACCAGATTATCTCTAAAGGTCCCTTCCAGCTTAAACTATGCTATGATTCTCTGATCTAAAAATATGCCTTCCTCAGAGAAGACAGGCTTGCACAGATGATGTGGTGAATCTAGAGCATGAGTGGGACTACAACATAAATCTTTGCCCTCCACATGCTTTCTCTCAACACCTTTAAAGAAATCAGACACTTAAGCTGATATGCTTCTGACTTTCTAGAATTGTAAACATAGAAAGAAAACTGTAAATTGGCATATTGGATAACTCTGTAAAAAGCACTGTCTGCAAATGCCAGTAAGACCAGTATAAAATATTGTAAGAAGCTGCTTTTAGTCAGTGTGTTACAGACCAGTGGCACTCTGGGATTGCACTTTACCTCATCAATTTCTTTTATCCATCGATCGATTCCATCAAATGACCAACGATTTGTGATATCATACACCAGTATCACTCCCTGTATTTAAAAAAAAATAACAAATTCTAAGCTTAACAGAGGATATGACACAGAGAACACAATCTGTAAATTCTCCAGTTCTGAAATAATCTTCTAAGATGCTGGGCAACTTCTCAGTGGAGCAAAACCTCACCATCCCAGGAAACCAAACCCCATCTCTCTGTGGGGATTACAGATCAGATAAGGGGCAGAAACCCTGACTTAGTTTTGGGCTTTAATGTTTTGGTATTTATTTTTTTTATATATAATGGACGAGTGTGGTTGATCATACACACATCACAAGTCATAACAGATACGTATTTTTGGTCACATTTAGGAAATTGAAGATTCAATGCCCTGTGCAGTTCTGGATCATAAGAGGGACAACTCCTCAGAAGAATAAATGTCATGATTTGTAACACTACTTCAAAGCCAGGAGCTACAGTGACTTTTAGTCTGGTTTTGAAAAAGTAATTACTTTTTATCACATTTTAGACTGTATTTTTTCACGTTACTCTTGACAGTTTTATGTTACTAATTTCTCTCACTTGGCACAATTTTAAAAAGTAGCATGAGCATAGGTCTCACCTGATCAAAGTGAGAGAACATGCTGAAGTTACTGAGGTAACCAACAAGAGGCATAGGAATATATATCAGTGTATTTTACCCTGATTCAACTTCAAGCATATTGATTTCCCCTCCCTGAATGAAAATCCTGCCCCTTGTTATTTCCCACGTTTCATGTTACCTTCAGACTGTTCCTGCATCTGCATGGAACCTACAGCTGAGCTAGAGAAGCCAGGATGATGGTTTGTTACCTGCTCCCAGCCACCCATCACCCTGGTACTTGGCTCACCTGAGCGCCTCTCGAGTACGACCGAAATATGGTGCAGAATCTTCCTTGCCCTGATGTGTCCCTAGATGAAATAAAGGATATACATTATTTTAAAAGAAGTAGGTGGCCTCCTATATTAAGACTCTAGGTAGATTAACTCATCATAGATTAACAGGAGCAGGGATGTGATTCTCCCCCTGTACACAGCACTGGTGAGGCTTCACCTCGAGTCCTGTGTGCAGTTCTGGGCCCCTCACTTCAAGAAGGATCTTGAGGTGCTGGAGCAGGTCCAGAGGACAGAATGAGGCTGGTGAAGGGACTAGAAGGAAAGTCTTCTGAGGAGAGGCTGAGGGAGCTGGGGTTGTTTAGCCTGGAGGAGACTCAGGGGTGACTTTCTCACTCTCTACAACTCCCTGAAGGGAGGTTGCAGTCAGGTGGGGTTGGGCTCTTCTCCCAGGCAACCAGTGACATGACAAGAGGGCCTGTCCTGAAGCTGTGCTGGGGGGGGGCGTTAGGTTGGATATTAGGAAACACTTCCTCATGGAAAGGATAATAATCATTGGAATGGACTGCCCAGGGAAGTGGTGGAGTCACCACTTTAAGGAAAGACTGGACATGACACTTAGTGCCATGGTCTAGCTGATGTGGTGGTGTTAGGTCATAGGTTGGACTTGATGATCTCAAAGGTCTCGTGCCCTGCATTTCTGTGTCTTTGAAATACAAATTAGGAGGAGAGGTGGAGCCCACCCTTACCAGAGCTGTAGCTTGATTCTTCGGCCGTCCAGAAGAATCGTTGTAGTCTTATAATCTATACCTGTGAGAAAGAGTGTCATGCACATCTCAGAGCAGCTTGAACGTGTACAGCACACACACAGACAGCTACAGATTTCAAAGAAGCTGACCTCAAAAACATAAGGTGTTTGTCATTAGTACTCTATAAAGTGCATGTGGGTAAAAGCAACTTGTTGATATAAAGTTACAAAGAGCTTTCATATTACTTAAGCATGGTCTATTCAGAGCAGATGTCTCATGTTCCCTTCAGGTTGATAAATGACAGGTTTTATTCATCATCATGACAATATATATGCTGAAAGAGTTTTATCTCTTTTAAACAAAGGAAGGTAGAACTAGTTTTTTTGCCTTTTTTCCCAACATACCTATGTTGCAGACTAAAAGTTGTTCTCTTCCTCTGTTCCCCAGTTTTACTGCCTCTATGATTTCTGCCTTATCACCTCTGACTCATGGACAGCTCACATCAAATATACATGTCCCTCCCCAATAAATAAGCAGCAAATGGTACAAGAAGTCCTTGCCTTTTGTCTTCCAGCCTTTCCCATTTCTTGAGAATGAGAAGCCAAGAGGAACTGCATTTGCTTTGAGTCTGTGTTTCAGCTTAGGTGAGTTATAAGAAAGGGGAGTAAGAAAAACAGGAAAAAAACCCAAAAACTTTAAGATTAGATTCCTCAAGGCTGTGCTTTACCAGTTTCACACAGAGATATTTAATTCAGTGGTACATTTGTCTTAGAAATGCAGCTCTTTTTTATACCTGAAAAAGTACAGAAAACATGACTCTTCATCTTTGAACACTGACATTTTAGCTCATAAATACTACAAGAACTGGTTTAATTGCTTGTACTTGTTTCTCTTGACGTGTCCTTTAGTTAAAGTTTAAGGCACGTTGTTCCTTGTAGATAATGGATGTCAAATTAGCAGATTTCAGTTTTAATTAAAACCAATTCTTAGTAATACTACTAACAACAACAACAATAATATCCAACTCCCTGCCTTTGTGGCCTGGGCACCTTCCAGAGATTGCAACATTAAACAGCTTCTCCAGCAATGATTCACTCCATCAGTTTGTCCAAATCAGAGATTCAGTACTAGTTACCTCAGACACACACTAGTGTCTCCTTCTCACTGCCTGTCTGTATGCCAATAATTCAGTGTCTACTAATCAAAAAATATATGTTTGGTGGGATTCTGGACCTGTGTTTAACAGAATCCAGTGAAAACATCCTTCAGCTTCAAGGACTGTTGACCCACTTCAAAAACAGTTTCAGAAAGTGCTGAAAACCATTTTCCCATTGGCATGATGTGAATTCAATGGTCCCATCCCTTCCCACTTCAGCATTCCTCAGCTATCTACCTCTTCATATACCCTCTAAAAGTAAGGTCTAACGTTTCCTTTCAGAGCACATTTGTAACTGTTTCAAATGTATTTGACAAATGACACAGCTTCAAACTCTGCTCATTTGTTGCTCCAAGCTCTGATTCAAAATTCAACTAAGCTTTACAAACCAAGACACGTGTTTTCCACATCATGCTGCAGATATACAAACTCTTTGCAATAAAACTGGGCTGTATATTTTGATAGGTAAGCACAAAGGCCAGGTTATGTGACAGCCATACTAATTTAGAGAAGCAGGAACAGATTAAGTTTCTGCTCATCCTCTCAGTAAGTAAACAAGCCAGTACTTTGTGTATTAAATTCACACCCTCCACAAAAAGAGCAGGCAAACAACTTGCTAAGTACATGAGGTTTTTAATCATGCCTTAGCTTGCAGTGTTTCTGCTGAGTGCTGCATCAAAACTAAATATTCAAGGCAGACAAACTGTTGGGGAAAAAAAAAACAAACAGCAAACCTATTTCACATCAGCTAATAATCAACTTTTAACCGAAAGTAGTAAACAGTGCATTTCCATTCACACTCTGAGGAAAGGAAATAAAGATCTTGAGATTATATTTCTTTCTCCTCTGCCTGAACGGTCACTTGTTAACACTGAAACAGCCTCTTTGCTATCTAAAGCCTTTGAAATCTATTTTACAAGAGGAAAGAGAATTGTTCCCATCCCCCAGGGCAGGAAGAAGCAGCAACTATGCCCTTCAGCTCATCATTTCCTTTCTTCCACTCCCCAAGAAAAGGATATGGGAGGCACAGGGTAAGCTTGTCAGCTCCAATGTTTACTAGAATTGCAGCTCAGATGAAAGCTGCCACATATAAACACCTGTTTATAAATTATAGCACTGCAGGAAACAGGATTATTATTAATAGCATAACTGAGGAAAAAAAGTTCTGCCTTTATTTCAGCACACTTTATTAATAAATTTGAAATTAATTAGGAAAAGATTAATGTATGAATCCCAACAATTGCATCAATGAGGTGTTTTTTTCTTGGCCCCTTTTTCTACAAATGTGAAAGAATCAAGTGAGACAAGGAGCCCGGGGTGATCAATGGCCACAGAACAGCTCTGGTGCCTTGCAGATCTCTGCTCTCCTGCAATCTCAGAAGGACATCTAGATCAACCTCCTGCTCAGAACAGGCTCAGATATGAGGTCTAGAGACTGCATAACCTCTCTGGGCAGCCTGTTCCACATCCTGACTGTCTCCATGGTTAAAAAGTGTTTCCTCATACCCATTCTGAACCTCTCATTTCAACTCTCACCAACTACCTCTTAACCTCCCACCATGTACAGAGCCTCACTCTGTCCTCTTAATGTCCTTCTCGTGGGTACTGGTGGCTGCTCTTAGATTACCCCCTCAAAAGGTCTCTCTTCTCCAGAGAGGTGACTCATTAGTCTGTGACCAAACTTAGTTCAAATTGTTAGAAATGCAGACTTTTCTTCATTCAGAAACTATGTAATTATTATTCATGTTTCCTTCTGCAGGGAACTGCTCTGTCTTGCAGATGTTAAAGACAAATGCAGTGTAGATTGGTACATTAATCTGCCTATAAGACTACAGTTCTCAAACAGTACTGGATTAAATTCCTGTTTGGAGACAAATTTATATGGAAATATTATTACACCACATGTATTCTTGGATGTAGAATCCTCTTGCTCCAAAACTAACATCATTCTACAAGGAACAGTGTTTCTCTCTGAACTGAAAACCTATTTTAAAAAGTGTAGAGGCTATGAACCTGTTTAAAACTCCATTTCACACACTTCCATTTTTTTAAGTCTGTGTTCAAGTTAAACCACAATCTAATTCAGAAGTGGTTTGCAAAGTCAAGGGTGTGCTTCTACACAAACTTCACTAGCATATTTACCAAAGCACACAGAGTAGGATTAGAAGAACAGAGTCCTGACTGAATGAGGTCATACACTGTGTATAGGGATTGCTCGAACAATTGGAAAAGAAATGTATGTATCTGGATATCCACGTTAAAGATTTTGCACCACGAGACTCTCCTTACACTGACTCAATCATTCCATTGAACACATCAGCTACATGAGGCTCTTTTCCCCAGTTGAGTCTTGAGAGAGTATTAAAAAGGCTGCCAGACCTGCTGGGTCTCTTCTGGGTTTTCCAGCTGGCAGTTTCATATTTCATGCACTTAAATATCCCATTTTAAGGCACTGCATCATGTCAGCTTGCAAACAACAATGAGGCACAGGAGATACATTAACACATCGTTGTCCCTAAAACTTTGAAGGGCTGAGTTATTTTTATTTTAAACCTATGGACTAAAATCCACCCCCTTCTTCCTTTCTTTTAACTGTGTTTTTTTTAAATAGTTTGTTTCATCCAAACACCTATAATGGCTCATTCTTTATAAAAAACAGCAAACATAAAATCCTCACATACACTTATGGCTGCTCCTTCAATACATTCTTTCAGAGTACATAAGCTTTCTTTTTCATTTCAGCTTTGCTGATGTGGGATTACAAGGAAACATATGTTGGTAAGGTCAGAGTAGGGCTCTTTGCCTGAAGTTGTAGCCCAGAGGAAAACTGAGAACAATGGCAGGAGTGTAACACTGAGTTACTAACTGCCAGGTTGTGCTCAACATACATAATATAGAAACAGAGGGAAAAGGAAGAGGTAAAATCTGAACCATATAAGCCTGGAACACACCACACAGCAAACAAATGATGGTTATTAATACAAGTGTCTGGACTGCATTTGAAAGTGTTAAAGATCAGCTGCAATTCATCAAGGGCAAGTGTGTCACTCTTGGACTGCAGCTTTTAAACCTTGCCACATGTTCAGTCTCCTCTACATTTACATCTGCACACCAACTAGCCATATATTAAGCATAATTGGACCTTTTAATAAACAGCTTACAAAACATGTATCCAGAGTTTTATGTACTGAAGTCCACAGAAAGACTAGGCACTATTTTAACAAATGCAATTAAAAAAGGCATTTATGGCATTGGGACTTTATGTTACATGAACATGAAGCCAAGACCCCAAAACAATTTATTGGAGGAAATTATGAATAGTTTGATTTTGCATCAATTACCATCTTATTTTAAAGCTGCATTTTTTGGAGAGCTCACAGCACTCCAAAGGTGTATCTACACTAACTGGTATTGAATGCTTCCAAGGAGGTGACAGAATCCCCCTAGCTTTAGCACAGGAGAAAAGAAATACACAGCAAAATTGTTTCTTTCTATAAATTAAGAAAAAGCCATAGAAACTTGCAACTGCAATTTTTCACTACAAACAAATAAGCAGATTACCCATTTTTGCAAATGAAGTAGCTGCAGAGAATTTTAAATCTTCAAATATTGCATTAGGAAGGCTGGTAGGCATAAAGCAGACCTCAGAAAGCAGCCAGGTTTGCATGTTCTCCCTAAATAGGATCCCTCTTACCATTTTTAACAGACTGCTAGGCTGAACAAGCTCAAGACAACACTTTTTATGTTCTTAATTTTCAAGTAAGTTACTTTTTAAAAGGCATGGAAATCTCCATTCCAGAAATTCTCATCATACTTACTCCACCTCTGCATAATAAACTACCAGCTCCTACTTTGAAACCCAACATTCCACAAATAATTTTAATGTCCAAGATAATTCTGGAGTAACAGCCTTGGCTCTTCTAGCTTCCTCGTGCTCAGCAGCTATTGCTTGTCACCTCCATCCTGTGACACCACTTGCTGGTTTCACACAGTGCTTTCACACCAGCACCCTACAATGGCAAATCCCACACCACAAGGAAAAGCAGCAAAGCTGTTCTACTGCTTTTCAGCTTAGCACTACACCTGATGGAACAATAAGCAGCTTTCCCTGCTTCTGACAACAAAAATTATTCCAAAATACTTAAGCATGACTGTTCATATGTCTCCAACACAGCAGAACATTGCTGACTTGACAGAAAGGTTTTGTAGACATGTAAGGGTGTTTTCACTGCTAGGTCCTGCCTGTCCTTCCCCTGGTTGGAGAAGACTTACTTCTCCGTCCCAGAGAGGATTCCCACCTTGCCTGGAGCACAGAGCAGAGATTTGCTTCAGCCAGTCTGAACATGATACGAACCAGAATATGTTCCATTTCCTTAGAGATTTATATCCTTTAGGGTTCAAAAAACCCATGCCTCCTGTAAAGAATCACTGACCAGGATCCAGGAAGTGGCAGCTGAACACAGCACACACGTTCCTGTTAGCAATAAGCAGAGTAACAGATCAGACAAGAATGTAATTATACCAAAAGTAGGTACCACATTGAAGCCTGAAGGCAGCTGTTCTACAACACACTTTGTCACTTGGCACAGCTGGTTATTGATGATACTTTCTCTTTTCTACTTATCCCTCCCAGCTGAAGGGGGATGTGCTCTTGGCTGGCCTGAAATGCTGTAAAGATGTGAGCAAGGTTAGCTTCTGGACCTTTAAACCCCCTCCACTCCCAGGCAGAAATTACATCCAACCTGCATAGTAATTAGCTTTCTAACTTTCCACAGATTGGAGTCACAATTTAGATACATGAGCAGCTGTTGTGAATACCAATATTTTTGTGAACTTTGCCCTGAGTAGGTACTAAATTACAGTCAATTGTGACAGATGATTTCATCTTATCTTTCTGAGAGACTGGACTTGAAATACACAGTATATGTTGATAAATCAGTGTTTGATCTGTAACAGCTTCACTTACCTGATGAACTTGCAGGTCTAACTGGAGTATTTTACTACTTAGCTTGCCCAGTTCATACTTCCCTATTATCACACATTAAGACATACAAGAAAGGAACAGTTCTTTGTACAGATATGTTCCTCTAGATAGAATCATAGAATCATTTTGGTTGGAAAAGACCTTTAACCGTCCTCTACCATGTTCACCCCTAAACCATACCCCCAAGCACCACATCTACGTGACTTCTAAACACATCCAGGGGTGGTGACTCAACCACCTCTCTGGGCAGCCTGTTCCAATGACTGGAAACCCTTTCAGAGAAAAAAAAATTTCTGGTGTCCAGTCTGGTGTAGCTTTAGTCTGTTCCCTCTTGTCCTGTCACTACTTACTTGTGAGAAAAGATCAGTACCTCCCTCTCTACAATGTCCTTTCAGGCAGTTGTAGAGAATGATAAAGTCTCTCCTCAGCCTCCTTTATCAACAGATTCAGATGTGGATAAAAAAAAAAACCCACAGCAAGCTCAAACCAAACTTGTTTGCTGTATTACAATTTATGATCCTTAAATAAAACCAACATGACAAACACTAGCCCACGTCAAGTGTTTTGTGTAAATACTGCATTAAGTTTCATTTTTTCAGTTTCATATTAAACAAAACTCAGAAGTGTGGAATAAATTGGGGTAAAAATAAAACATTTAAAGTTAGCCAATTTCTATTCTTAATACCTTTTTTCCATTCTTGTTTAGCTCACAGAACAAAGACATATTTACAGCAACATGTTAATGTAATGTAACCAACATACTGGATAAAACTTCATCCTGGCACAGGCAAACACAATTTTGGTTAGGCCCAAGCAGCTTAAAAGGACTCAGTTACCTTGAAGTCTGACCACTTTTCAAAATAACCTGGACTTTGTCTTTCATGTTCCACTCTCATCTGGGAGCCTCGTGGTAATTTTGTTTTTACAGTCACTTTCCCACTCTTTCATAACTATTAAAACAGTAGGGGGGAAAAAAGGACACAGGCAGCCCAAGGGAAACTCAGCCAGGCAGCATATGGTGCTATTGAAGGAACACACATGAGGAAAAGAAGAAAGTAAATTATTCCTTTAGTCTCTTCTGCCACAACAATCTGAAGTATTACTTGCAGCAGTAACAGGTTTCAAATTCAGACAAGTGTGTGCAGGTTGGTTTTAGGCAGGCATCTGAAAAACATTCACATGATGTTAAGATTTCAAGTCTTTTTCATTCTCCAACTGTAAAGTACAATAATATGCTTGACCAAAAATTAGGTCTTTTGTTATAGTTGTTGAATAGGCCTTGTTAAGAAACATAAAGGCCAGTTTTTGGAAAAGACCACAGCAAACAAATACCTGCTTTGAATATGTGTGTGCTCACACAGTTTTGATTTCCCCCCCTAATATGCCTGGCTGAGGAGAGAACCAGGAAGAAAAAGAATTTAAACCTATTAAGTGGGTTTCTAAACCTGACTGTAAGATGACCCAGCTTCTGACCTTCATGAAATTATGGGACAGTAACAATTTTTGTCCAATGACATAGATATGAGTGCAAGACACCTGAGCTGCTAAGCAATATTAAGCCAAAGAAATATTATTATTAAGATGGTTTATTTACTATATATTATTATTTTATATATTGATATATGTTATTGTGTAACTATTAATATTATTAATATGTTAACAAATAGAAGAAAGTGTGCAATAAAGCAAAATTAATTTTATGAAAGGTTCAAGGAAACATATGAAAAGCCATACTCTGCCAAGCAGGCCTAGGATGTCTATTACTCCATCCTATCAAGCAAGGTGAATATTCAACATGTGACCCCACAGCAGCAACAAACTACAAAGTTTATATGCAGAAGTCTGAAGATTGATGAGCTCAGGAGCTGGTCAAATATTATCTCAATTTCATCAAGATACAGCAGAGACTAAAGTGCCTACAAATATATAGACTAGATTGTGTACCCAGAACAAAGCCAGACTGGGCACACTCTCCTCAAACCTTCTATCCCTCTTCTCCAGCCTCCTGAAGAGCACAAAGAATAAGAACACCAAGGAGTAATTCAGCAAAACTATGAAGTGAACATCTTAAAATGCACATTGATGCCTCCAAGGTGCAGTCTGACTCATAAGCAATGGCAAAGAGAACTCTCCTCCCTCCAGTTCTTCGTGGTGATCAGTACTATGAATAACAGGCTATAAGTGTCAGACTTTCCCTGGCAGTAAATTAAAGAAATGAGTAATTTGACAAGATAATTTGCTTCTTAATATGCCACATGATAGATCTGCATGACAGAAAAAAAAAAAAAAAAAAGTAGAGTATGTTCTAGGCAAACAAGACTGGGGGAGTGAAAAGAGGAGAATGGGAGTGAAAGAAAATAAAAATCCCCTCTTCCCTGAGGCATGAGCTTAGTTTTAAATCAGTCTGCAACGCTCCCAACTCCCTGTGCTGCAGGCAGAACACACCTGGCACGGATGAGGCTGCTCCGCCTTGCCCTTTAGAAAGCTGGAGTGAAAGAACATACATGAACCTTGATCTTAAAGGGCTACTCTTCTGATACGAAGAACATGACAGTGAAAAAAACACAGGGAGGGGGGAAATCTCCTTTTCTGCTCCTTCAGGGAAAGCAGCTGCACAGCAAACACCTTTGCTGTTGAAGACCCTTTCCTAGAAAAGCACCTGCATTGCTGTTTCCCTTCACTCGCTGATGACAACAGAAAACTAACTGTTCAGGAAGATAAATCCTCTCACCTCGATCAACACATTCTGTGTAGTTAAGACGCTTCCCTTAAAACTGAGCTCCAACAAACGCCTTTTGCACATCAGATGCCCTGCACGGGACTGCAGCCCCTGACAATTAGTCCGCCCGCCTCCTGGAAGCCACCCAGAGCCTCGGGGCGACCTTCCCTGCCCCCTCCTCTCCCTCGGCACCGCGGGCAGCTCCGTCCCTCGGCAGCACGAGCAGAACCAGGAGTTTCCGTCCCTCGTTCCCCCGGGGCATGCGGGGCAGGAGACCCCCCGGGGCTGCAGCTCACCCGTGCTGTACCCGTAGGGCGACTCGGCGGCTCCGTCCCGCAGGCTGGCCAGGATCTCCCCTTTGCCCACGTCGCTGTCGCCCACCAGCAGGAATTTCAGCAGGAAATCGTAGGCTCTCCCCGGGCTTCCCGCGCGGCTCATCCTCCCCGGCGCTGCCCCCGGCCTTCCCGACGGATCAGCTCCCGCCTCCCATCCCGGGGCCCGGGGGTGCCGGGCCACCGCGGCGGGCAGCGGGGCGGGCGGGCAGAGACATGCCCGGTGCCCGCGGGGGAGCGGCCTGAGGCAGCGGCGCGGTCCCCTCAGGGCAGCGCCCGCCGCGCCATCCCTCAGGAAGGCGGCGGGGAGCGGCGGCGGAGCGCGTCACGCCGCGGCAGAACGAAGGAGACCGTCTGCTTCCAGCGCCGGCCCCGGCCCCGCTCCCGGCCCCGCCGCCGCCTCCCGCCGCTCAGCCCGCCCGCCCCGCCGAGCGCGGACCCGACGCCCAGTCCCGCCCCCCCAGCCCCGCGATTGGGCAGCGCGGGGGCCGCCCCCGCCCTTCTCAGCGTTGATTGGCTGGCCGCAAGCGTAATCCCCGCCCCTCTCCCCGCTGGCGGCGGGGGAGCTGTCACGCTCGGCGGCCGCTCATTGGCGCACCAGCAGGCAGGAGCCCCGCCCTCCTCGCCTTTCATTGGCGGAAGGCAAAACCCCGCCCCGCCCACAGCGGCTCAGTTGCCAGGGTGTTCTGCGCGGCCATTGGCGGGTGTTCTGCGCGGAGCGGCGGGACCGCGGGTTCGAGCCCCGGCAGCGCCCACCCCGAGGGCCCGGAGCGCCGGAGGGGTCGGGGCGTGTTCCGGGCTGGGCCGGGGGAGCTGCCAGGGTCTGAGCAGGGGCTGACAGGAAAACCTCAGTCTCCAGGCTTCTGCTGCGCCGCTTTCGCTGCCCGAGCTCTGCACGAGCCCCCTGTGACTCCCACGCCCTTTGCTTTGTGGCGCATCCGCCAGCAAACGCCGTTAAAAATGATCTTTAGGAAGATCTTGTTAACCCTGACTAATTCCCAGGTGTGGAGAGAAAATTTAGGGGCGCCAAACCGAGATAAAAATACATTGGTGCTGAGAGAGAGAAATGAACATCCGAAATAGCGTGCAGCAGGTGTCACTCCACGTTAAAGTGACGACTTCATTAAACCTCTTCAGGTCCCTGTTTTATTGGACACCCCGCACACACACACACCTAATTCAGAGCAAAGAAACACACAACGCACACATAAGGCTTACTCTGTATTACCTGCAGCCAAACACCAGCCTTAAATGAAGAGAGAGAGACACCTGTACCTTGTATTTCTACTAAAAAAACACCCAAAGATGTCCTAGACCAAGAAAGTCTGCTTTTATGGGTATGATGCATAGAATCATAGAGCTGTTTTGGCTGGGAAAGCTTCCACAGCTTCCCTTGGCAACCACTTCCAGTGTCTCACCACCCTCAGACTAAACAATTTCCTCCTAAAGTCTCACCTAACTCTCCCCTCTTCCAGATTTGATCCATTCCCCCTTGTCCTCTCCCTCCCTGCCCTTGTCCAAAGTCCCTCCCCAGCTTTCCTGGAGCCCCTTAAAGTATTGGAACGTCACTATAAGGTCCCTTATCTTCTCCAGAGTGAACCTCAGCTCTCACCAGGCCCCAAGATCATCAAGTCCAACCGTTTAATGTCCCTGGCCTGTTAAAACAGAAGAAAAAAAACAGTCTTACCATGCTTATTTCAGGACTGCAAAGAAAGATGCCAACTCGTAAATATAATTGTCTCATTCCTCAGTAATTTTAATCCTGGTGCAACTGGGTGACTGTTTTTTCTTAGGATAATTTAGGATATTCAAGACCAACAGCCTGTGTTGATTCCATGTTTTCCTGCACATGTCCTTTAAAAAAAAGAGACTGAGTTTTTTGGCCACTAGTACCTTTGGATTGTACCTCTGCCTCCAGGGCTGCCGTTTTTGCCCCGTCTTCCCCTGTTCTTTTTGTAGGAACGGATGAAATAAAACCTTTCCTACTGCAGAACACAAATATTTATGGGAAACAGAGGACCACGGGAGTGAGACACTGCAGCGTGGAGAAAGAAGGGGAATTACAGAACCTGCAGGAATCTCAGCTACTTTCAGTTGTCAGTGCATGTGAGAGGAAAACTTTTGGAGGCAGTTTCTCTCCATTACCCTGAGCACCCAGCCTCCATCCCCATCCTTGTGCCTTCAAGCCGGGGGGGGGTTTAACCTGGTGTGTGAAGGGAATGAGGCACTGGTGGCAATTCCCGACATTCCAGCCCTGTCTGCGAGGGTCCCAGGCGGTGTTTGGTGGGAGGGGAGGGAGGAAAAAAGGAAAAAATATGGAACGCTTCACGAATTTGCGTGTCATCCTTGCGCAGGGGCCATGCTAATCTTCTCTGTATCGTTCCAATTTTAGTATATGTGCTGCCGAAGCGAGCACGAATTGCTTTTCCTCGCGTTCCCTATTTGTACCTCAGCAGATTTGGCTTCTCAAGGTCAGGGTGAGGCAGCCTGCTGGCATGGCCGCAGTCCTCTCTTCGGACAGGCTTCATACTGCTGTTCTACGTCGTCCCCGCGGTCACGGCGGTGCGGGGAGCGGCGTGCGGGGGGTCACAAACCCCCGGCGTGCGGCGGGACCCGCGCTATGCAAATGAGCGCAAAGCACTCTGGGGCGGTTCCGCGCGGCACGGCGGCCTCGGCGGCGGCGGGCGGGGAGCGGGCGGACCGCGCTCCGTAGTTAGAGCGTCACCGTTTTCTGTGGTAATTTATCGGTAGTTTGTACTTCATTGAGTTCAATCTCAGTTCTGTGTGGCAATGTGGTGGCAATTTAAATCATGGGTTGTGGTTTCGAGTATCTTTCAGGCACGCAGGGGCTGCAGTAGGGGACCCCCCCCCCCCAGTCCTAGGGCCGCTGAGGGGACGCGCTGCCCCCGCGCTGCTCCCGCGCTGCCCCCGCGCTGCTCCCGCGCTGCCCCCGCGCTGCCGGTCGCCTCGGGGCGGGTCTGGCGGCGCGGCCGGAGCCGTGTCCGAGCGAGCGGGGCCGGTCGCGGAGCGGGCGGGAGGCGGGGAAGGCAGCGAGCGGTTTCTGATGGCGGGCGGGAGGAGGTCTCGCAGGAGCAGCAGAGTGGCGCAGCGGAAGCGTGCTGGGCCCATAACCCAGAGGTCGATGGATCGAAACCATCCTCTGCTAGCTGAGCTTTTTCTTTTTTCCCCCTTTAGTGTGTCCCTGTGCGGCGCGGTTTCACTGTCACAAGCGCCTGCAGTTGCGGGATTATTTAGGGCTGCGGCGTTGGTTGGTGTTACAAAGACGTTTTTTTCCCCCCACCGTGTTGACAACTCGTAGTGTAGCGTGTGCCAGTGCAGGAAGGACAGAGCACATCACAGTGTGGTGCCTACAACCTTTGCTTCTTGCTCCCTTTGATGGTTTCATAGAATGATTTGGGTTGAAGGGACCTTTAAGGGTCATCCAGTTCATGTCCTAACTAGATCACGTTGCTCACAGCTCCATCGTACTGACCTTCAATGGTTCCAGAGATGGGTCATCTACCACTTCTCTGGGCAACCTGGACCTGTGTCTCACCACCTTTGTGAAGAACTCCTTTATATCTAATCTAAATCTCCCCTCTTCTAGTTTAAAAAGGTTATTCCCTGTCCTATCACAACAGGCCCTACAGAAAAGTCTGTCCCCATCTTTCTTATTAAGTCCCCTTTAAGTACTGAAAGGCACAATAAGGTCTCCCCTGCAGCCTTTTCTCCTCCAGACTAAACAATCCCAACTCTCTCAGCCTGTCTTCATAGCAGAGTTGTTCCAGCCCTTGGATCATCTTTGTGGCCTTGTGGACCATGTATTTAATTACACATTAAAAGCTTGTTGCATGCATTTGTAGCTTTTCTGTGTCTCACCTGTTCAGGTTAAGTGTTCTGTTATGTGTCCACCAAGAGAAGAACAAATCTGGCAAACTAAAACAGTAGTTGAGACCACAGAATCATAAAATCGTGGAATGGTTTGGGTTGGAAGGCACCTTAAAGATCATCTAGTTTCAACCCCCTGCATGGGCAGGGACACCTCTCACCAAACCAGGTTGTTTAAAGCCCCATCCAGCCTGCCCTTTAACACTTCCAGGGATGGGGCAAGTGGTCCCTGCCTCTTCTCAAGTAGAGCAAGCAAATATTCAGCCCAAAAATGCATGAAAGCAAAACGAATATATGAATATGAAGTCAGTGCACACGAAACTCTGAATTCGAGATTTGAATCCCATGATCTGAGAAGTGGCTTGGTGATCTTGTTTAATGCTAAGGGCCTTCTAAGTGTGTGTTATTTTTAGTGCTGTAAAATCTTGCGATAAATGGACAGTGGAATAATTAACTAGGATTAGGACAGATTACACGGAAGGGTTTGGGAATGGGAGGTTTTGTCCCGGTTCCTTTTGGGCTCGCTCAAGAGGCGCGGTTCGGGGCGTCTTTTCAGCGGTTCCATGGTGTAATGGTTAGCACTCTGGACTCTGAATCCAGCGATCCGAGTTCAAATCTCGGTGGAACCTAAATGTTTTTATCCGTGGGCAGGCGTTTTTTAAAACTGCCATTTTAACGGAAACTGAGTTTAAGGGAAACCTACCGCTTTGCACGCCTTTGTGGAATGCTGTAAACTGCAGGCGTACCGTGCTACCTGGACACGTACTGAAAGTACAGGAAAAAGAAAAACAAAGCGTAGAGTGTTCCTGGTTATCTTTTCCCTGTATTTATTATTTATTGCAGCTAGGTTGATTAGTACTGGAACTTTTACTATTCAATATATTCATCAATGACCTGGATGAGGGAACAGAGGGCACACAAGGAAAGGGACCTGGGGATCCTGGTGGACAGAAGGATGACCATGAGCCAGCAATGTGCACCTGTGGCAAAGAAGAGCAGTGGCATCCTGGGGTATATAAAGAACAGCTGAGGTTTGTAGGTTGAGAGAGGTTTTTCTCCCCCTCTACTCTGCCCATCTGGAATATTGTGTCCAGTTCTGGGCTGCTCAGTTCAAGAAGGACAGGGAGCTGCTGGAAGAGTCCAGTGCAGTGTCACAATGACAATTAAGGGAGTGGAACATCTCCTTTATGAGGAAAGGCTGAGGGAGGGAGCTGGGTCCCCTTAGCTTGGAGAAGAGGGAACTGAGGGGTGACCTCCTTAATGTTTACAAATGTGTAAAGGGCGAGTGTCTGGAGGACAGAGACAAGCTCTTCTCAGGGATGTCCAGTGATAGGACAAGGGGCAATGGGTGCCCCTTGGCTGGAGCACAGGAGGTTCCATGTACATGTAATGAAAACCTTTTTCACTGTGAAGGGGACAGAACACCAGAACAGGCTGCCCAGAGGTTGTAGAGTCTCCTTCTCTGGAGACATTCCAAACCCACCTGGATGTGTCTCTGTGTAACCTACTCTTGGGGATTCTGCTCTGGCAGGGGAGTTGGACTAGATGATCAGACATGGGAATGGACTGCCCAGGGAAGTGGTGGAGGCACCGTCCCTGGAGATGTTCAGGGAAAGGCTGGATGTGGCACTTAGTGCCATGGTCTGGCTGATGTGGTGTTAGGTCATAGGCCGGACTTGATGAGCTTAAAGGTTTTTTCCAGCCTTGGTGATTCTGTGAGAAGCAGAATAAAGATGCAGTTCAAGTAGCGCTCAATACCCGATGGTGCCGCCGGAGCCCCCAGGGTCGGTGCTTCTGGTTATTGCGCGGGCGGGCGGGGGCCAGGGCCACCCCACGGTTCTATGGTGTAATGGTTAGCACTCTGGACTTTGAATCCAGCGATCCGAGTTCAAATCTCGGTAGAACCTGTCATCCTGGCTTTGCTTTTTCCCTGGCACCGCCGGCTCCGGCTTTGGAAGGGCTGAGGAGCTGCCCGCGGCTGTGGGGAACCGGGCAGAGTGACCTTCCCAGGGAGAAACCCACTGCGGTGTCACAGCACAGCAGGTGGAAGAATAAAGGGAGGTAAAAACCCAGGGAGCTGACCGTCAAGGTATTCTTGGCTTGTGCTACATCCACAGGACTGGAGGACCTGCTTTATGAGAGGAGGTTGAGAGGGTTGGGTTTGTTCTTGAGAAGAGTAGGCTTCAGGGAGACCTTGTAGCCATGTTCCAGAACTTAAAGGGTGGCTACCAAGAAGATGGAGACTCTCTATTTATAAAGAGCCACATGGACATGACAAGGGGTCATGGGCACAAGTTGCTCCTGGGGAGACTCTCATTGGACACAAGAGGTAAAATTTTCACCCTGAGGACAAACATTGGAATAGTCTCCCAAGGGAAGTGGTGGATTCCCCCACATTGGACAGGTTTAAGTCTCAGCTGGACAGGCTGCTGAGACACCTCATATAAACTATAGCAGTACCTAGAAAGCTTGGACCAGATGATCCTTGAGGTCCCTTCCAACCTGGCTGATTCTATGATTCTATGCTATCCCTGATCTTAAACCTAGCTCTGTATTTGACAAATATCAAATAACACTTTAATTTGTATATAGTTCTTCATTCAATCAGATCTTTCATTGTATTTTACTGTTGATGTATACATATCTTAAGTCTTTTTTGAGGAGAAAAAAAATTCACACTGAGGAAAATGTGATTTTCAGTAGATAAAAGCACAGAATTTGGACATGATTTTTCAGGTGCGCCCAGCTACTCAGGTGGAAGACAGGGTCCTCATCATTTATTTTCAACAGTAGCAGAGGACACATCTTGGCCCTCCTTCTCAAAGCCTGCTCTTACTAGTCCTTTGCTTACCCAGAACATGTCATCTGTGCTAAACAAGATCAGCTCCTCCTGTTCCTCTAGCCAGGAACCCCTCCTTCCTATCCCCTGAAACACATGGGGGCCACCTCCAGGTCTGGTGATTGTTTTGTGGTAGTCCTAACTGCTCAAGGGAATTTGTAAAAATGACTGCTAAATTATTTAAAGAAACTTTAGCACAACATATTTTTGAAAAAATATCCCCCTCTTCTGTGTCAGGGCTAATTTGCATCCTTTCCTCCCCCTTGTGCACCAGTGTTGTAGCAGCTGTGTCCAGTTAACTTCAGCACAACTAGTCAACCCCCCTGGATTGGCTGCATCCAGCAACATCCTTCTTCCCAGGTAAGAGGCTTTGAAAGCCTTTTAACAATTCAATCTATTATTTTACCACTCTAGACAGCAAATTATAATTTCCCACTGCTATCCAGGAGCTTTCTCCTTCCATCTATCACAGTTGGAAGCGTAGCTGGATTCCAGAGTGCTCATAACTAGCTGATACAGTATTAATGTTACAGACTTACTCAATATCCATGCTAAACTCACCATACAAGCACAGATGTTAAAATAAAGTGCACTTAAAGAGTTAAGGTCTTACATGGAATAAGGCAGAATCAGTACATCATTCAGTATCAAGATTTATTCAGGTCAGCTCATGGTCATGCTCTATTTGAATACAAAGCACCAAAATGTAGGTAACTGAACATTGTCCAAATCTATCCCAGTTGAGACTGCTGCACACAGAGACACCACCTGCCCTCAAGGGAAGCACAGCCCACACCTGCCCATGTCCTTTACCCACATGATCAAATACAAGGTGCTGTGGCTGAGGGAAACCTGGCAGGCAGAGCACAAGTACTTCACGTGCACCCCTCACTGCAGCATCTCAGAGTAAAGTCCTACAGCCCAAGGCATCAAGCACTTGATATGCTCAAGTCAGGAACACCCCAACACAATTTCCAAATTCATTTACTATTTCCAGTTGCTTTCCCATAATCCCTCCAAATGAGGCTTTTCTAAAAACCACCCAGAGACACGATGGTCTCAGCACAACATTCAACTGAGAAGTAATGCATGATGGCTGTGACCACACTGGGGACTCTTCCCATTGCTGAAAAGGCAGTAGCAATGGAAATTTAGTTTCCAAAATTGTCTCACGGAAGTAATAATGCTGTAGTTTCAGAAAGTGTGGCTAGAAAAACACTGACAGCAAGGACAGACTTCTCAGCTGTAGATTTAAAAGCCAGGATCAAACCTTAGGGGAATATTTCACCATACATGAAGTTGCAACAAGGTTTTCTGAAACATGTTCAAATTTCAGTGAAAGGAGGTGGAGGGGGAAAGACTACTACAGTTAAAGGAAAAAACCCTTTTTCTTTTAAACTGGCACTTTAAAGAAAAGAGCTTTAAAAATGTAAAATCAGTTTTACTCTCAAAAATACTTATAAAACAAAGGCTGACCAAAAAACCCCAACAAACAAGTATCAGTCACTGTAAGTCAGTAGTTACTATACATTCCACCAGCCACCAAAAGCTGCCCAGTTAGATGCCTTCCTCATCTTTAAAAATAAAACTGTGGCAGACAAATAATCTACTAGATTTTTACATTGCTACTATCTCACTAGGTTGAAACACTTGAGCCAATGGCAGAAATGGTAGATTCAACTGGAAGTTCCTTTTTTGCACTGAGCCCCCATCTCCCTTACAGGGGGAGCACAGCACAGGATGGTGCAGGCAGATTTCTTGCACCTCCTGATCCATCCCTACCCCAGGGAGTCCCACCAGCTCCTCTTTGCAGCAGCACAATGGCAAAGAAGAACATGAACAGCAATGCCACCTACACCAGAGCAGCATTTTCTAATTGTAGGAAAAATTCCAGGGAATCCTTTCAGAACAGCAAGGCAGCTCTTGTGTAGGCTAGTGAAGATTTCATCAGGAAAGCAAACCAACAACCTTTCGTACCATTTCACCCAGCATAAGCACACAAAAAGCAGCACACTACACAAGGAGCTGAAGCAATATAATTTAAACATGCCATCCAACTATAAACCATATATACAGAGAAACATTTGCTTATACAAACAGAACAAGACCACTTTATTACAAGATAATTCTGTTTAAGTTTTTGGAGGAAATCATGAGAGAGAAAGGAAATCAAGACCAAAGGAGCTGGATGTTGCTTCTAGAAGTGCTCTGTTCAGAAATGTCATGCAACACCAACATCTTTCTTTAGCAGACATTTATTAAAGTTTTAGCTATACATCGGTCTTCCCACAGTTTCTGGACTTCCTTCCTGTACAGAGGTAGATTTCTGTAGATGTTCTGATATTGCACCACGCAAGTATGTTTTTATTATAACAAGGAACAATTACAAAGGCTAATTTACGGGTATAATCTCATTCTGTGCCTTTGGGTAGCACAGTAATCAAATTCATTTGCACATGAAAGAAAACATCCCTCGAAGTGAAATGTTTTGTGATTTAGCTGGAGATCCAACTGAAAGCTGCAATTCTATTAGCAGCTTCTCATTAAGAGAGCCCTCTCTTGTCATCAGGGTAACATATTTAAGTCTGTCTCTCCCCTTCTGAGCCTCTGTTGTTCAGCCAATTCAAGAACTTGCACTGACCTCACTGATGCCTTCATCCTATCCACTGTGTTCAAGTCAAAAGCAGATTTCAAACACAGGTTTTTGCAGCATTAGATCTGACTCACAACAAGCGGTTGTAATATTAAAAAATTTACAAGAAGGATCATTCAAACACTGCCTGAAATAATTTACAAAAGCCCATCCAAACTTTTGGACTAGAAAATGAAAGCTGAGGCTTGGCTAGCTTCAAGTAGCCATTCATCATGAACAAATCTGATGCTACTAGGAAAATCTGGAGTAGTTTGGCAGTAGTTTTTTTTTGGATGTCCATCACATTCTCAAATAACCCTCTGACAACCCACGAAGTTACAGCAAAGCTTGCATGCAAATACCATTTTAAGATGTCTGTGACATGAAACCTCTTCAGCACACTTAAAAAAAATAAGTGCACCCAAATTCACGATGCCAGTGTCTAATCACTTTGATGAGCTCAAAAGCATTGCTAATGTTTTTTTTCAGAGGCACTCCACTGAGTTATTTTTACAGAAGTCTGTCAACATGGAGATAAATGAAAGGACAATCTGGTATTTTGTGTACAGAAATATGAGAGAATGGAAGTTCTGTTAAGTCTGGCCCAGCAAATCTAGTGAAGCTGTGGTGTGCCATACTCAAGTGACAGTGCCTGTGCATGTTTCATTCTCACCAGGAAGCTGGACGGAGTCTGCAGCACCAACCCTCCTAGCTGCAAGTTTCTAAGAAAACTTGCAAGGAAAGAATAAGTTCTGGTTTTGTACCAGCCAACCAACCAATTTGGAACTATTCTTAACGAAGGACTGAGTCATAACCATTAGCATTAGTTTCTCAAGTTCGGTTTCTATGAAGCTTCCTGTTCCTCACAAAATACTACATTGGTAAGGAATGGTGACTCCAGTTTGGAACTGAGTAATTTCTATTACAATCTGGATAGAAGGCATTCATAAATTCATTACACTTCTCCATAAACACACTTGGCCCTTTTAAGGGCTTTTTGTTAACAAGGCAAGAAAATCTCAGGTTACTTCACAACAACAATAATATTGAAAAGTCATGAGGACTGTTTCCCCATGGTGGGAGGGATTGCATACCTAGGAGTAAAGTCACCTCACCTTCTTGGGGGAGCCCATTTTGTGACATGAAGGGAACTCTTCATTTCAGGGAGTAACTTCATCAGGAACCACACTCCCTGCCCCAGCAGAACGTGCTGACGTACCTTGCAAGATCGGTTTTGAGTCAAGCCATCCATCACAGGTCAAGGACAATGGCAGGAACCAGGACTTTCCCAGACTTTTTTTTTTTTTTCCAAAGCAATGGTTCTTCCCAAGAAAGAACTCACATGGAGGAAGCACCTCACTCATACACTCAGCTCGTGCATAGCATCTGCGGTTGCATAGAATGTTCCAGTGCTGAATCTGTACCTAACCTAAGCAAATCTTCTGCAAGTTTGATGCGTTACCATTTAATATCCAGATTGCTGGCTGTTGGATTGACTGCACTGTATTTGGTGTGCAAAGTTTCTTGAACCTTCTTAGAGTCCATGCCTTCCAGCCAGTCCTGGTACATCTTTTGTACATGGATGTTGGTTTCTGGAAGTCTCACAGGTATTGCAGCATACACTTCTTCCATCTGGTGAAGCAGTGCTTTATCTGGTTTTCCATCTTCAGTTTGTGCCTGACCTTTTCCATTTAGGCACCCTTAGGAGACAAAAAAACCCACAAGGGTGATGAAGATTTTATATGAAGTTTATATTAACTTGGATTTTTTTTTCCTACTTCTCTAAAGAAAAAAGCTGTCTCTCTGCATCAGCTGCCCCTCCCACACTGCTAGGATTTGTGTTTACTTAAGTGACTCCAATATCAACAACATCCTAATGTAAATGAGGTTTCCACGTCAACAGTGTTTCTCTGCCTTCTCCATGATTTGATGATCTTCACCATGAGGGTAGGAAGGTGCTGGAATATGCTCAGGGAGGCAGTGGAAGCCCTTCCCCTGGTGTTCAAGGCCAGGTTGGATGAGGCTTGTGCAGCCTGGTCTAGTGTGAAGTGTCCCTGCTCATAGCAGGGAGGTTTGATCCTGATGATCATTAAGGTCCCTTCCCTTAACCATCCTATTATTCTAATTCCATTCCTTGTCTTTTCCTGTCCTTGACAATCACCATTTCAGAGTAGTTCCTCTGACATTTGAAGTGATCACAAGGGCCATGATGTCACTTATTTGTAAGTCAGAAGAAAGCAAATAACATTGTGGTTAGTTTTAGAAAACCCAATCCATTTCTGAGCCAACCCTGCACGTGTCATTGGTGTTCTGGACTGTCCATGTCTGTAAGCATCTCAGATTATTAAGAAAATCATGAGGCAATTCAATGAAGTGCTGCCTGTAAGGCCACCTCCCTTTGAGGATCAAGGTGTGCCTGCAGAACAGCCGTGGATGCACAAGTATTCTTACCTCCTGGGCAGGCAAGGACTTCCACAAAATGGTATAAAAACTTTCCTTTTTTCAACTTCAGAACCATGTTTTGGATATTTCTAAAGCCATAAGCTGCTGCAAAACGCAGCACTGTCTCCCCATCCTTTTCAAGGGTAACTTCTTGAAAGTCCTTGTTCCTATAAAGACACACAGAGCATTTTAAACCCCTGCATTACCCACAGGATGATCCAACTGTGTAAGGCTGAGTTCAGAGGCTCCAAAGAGAGCAGAACAAGGGTAACGGTGATATTAAGGTGAATTCTTCCAGCTCCTAAACAGAGTAAAGCAAACTATTTTCAGAATAGAAGTATACTTATTTTTTAAGGGCAGCTAAGTTTAAATAAAATTCAAGCTAGCAGGCACTACAGTTTACAGATTTATAACATGTACCTGCCTATCAGCAAAGGAGGCAGGTTGGCAATAACTATGTTAGGGTTCACTGCAGCACCAACCAGCCCAGCCTACATAAGAAGGATACAAAACTGGCTTACTTTAATGCTTTGTAGGTGATTTCTTTGACATCCATTCCAAAAAGCTCCTTTGCAGCATGTTTAAAAATGTGCTCCAGGTAACCATCAGATCTCTTCCCATCATGCCTTACTACATCTCCTTCCTTTATTTCATCAAACCTTATAAAACAACAGAAAGATCAAGTCTAAAATTTCATTCCTTCACTTCAATAAATCATAGAATTTAGAATCATAGAATCCTAGGGGTTGGAAGGGACCTCGAAAGATCATCTAGTCCAACCCCCCCCTGCCAGAGCAGGGTCACCTAGAGTACATCACATAGGAACATGTCCAGGTGGGTTTTGAATGTCTCCAGTGAAGAAAACTCCACAACCTCCCTGGGCAGCCTGTTCCAGTGCTCTGTCACTCTTACAGTAAAAAAATTTTTTTGGATATTCACCTTGAACCTCCTATGCTCCAATTTACACCCATTACCCCTTGTCCTGTCACTGGTCATCACTGAGAATGATGAGTATGTTTTTTCCCCATCTCCCCCACCAAAGAGTTTTTATAGCAGTGAGAATGTCTGAGCATTTTTATTACAGCTTAAAAAAATATTAAACTATTCAGAACAGCAGTAAGAGGATGGGAAAAAATAACAGGATGCAGGGCTCTCATGTTCAGAAACCTCAAGCAACAGTAATTTATAAGAATGCTTATTCAGCACAGCCTAAAGACTTGGTTAACAGCCATTCAGTGCTAAGGAAACAATTTTTTTTGGGAAAAAAATGACTTTTAGCTTGTGGGAATGTAAAAGTACTTCAGAAGTTAGAAGCCTTTGCTCACAAGCAATTCTCCTGCCCTAGGCACTGTTTGGCACAGTCTGTAACACTGAATCAGTTGCACCCAGGCTAGAGCACTGCACCTTTAAGTGCTCCACTTCTGAACTACTCCACTGTAGTTCAAAAGAGAAAATCGGCAAGATCACGTGCAATGGCCACAGCACCCAGAGGGTCACCTGTGCCTCAGGGAAAACCAGAGCACTGTGGCTGTAGAACCAGCTGTGCTGGGATGGGCACTGGTGGCCACCAAGGGCTGCAGCTCTACAGGCTCGTGTTCCTTCCTGGCCAAGCAGAAACCAGTAAGGGTTGTGGTGATGCTGTGCAGGAAGAGAGACACTCATCTTCTGACTAGCAAATGGGCAGATTATGTCCTTTCCTCTTCCATGTAAAAGCCTCTCTAGATATAGCCTGATCACCTGCTTCCCAGAACATCCAGGCATGACCCTTCCTGTCCTACACTGCCAGCTCCTGCCTGAGCAATCTGAGCACAGTATTCAAACATCCAAAGGGACAATTACCCCAGCAAACACCTTCCTAACAAAAATGTTGACTTTTTAATAACAACAGAGAAATACTGTCATCACTAAAGACGTGAAGTTTATAAATTTGTCTGTCCTCTCTATGCCATGCCACTGCCATCTACTTAAGATCTACTGCAACTTCTGTTTGTTTTGCTTGGGTTTTTTAATAATCTCGGGTGATTTTGTATCATGACATGTCCCCTGATTTTAGCCAACTATTTTTTAGCATTCTCTAGCTACACAAGTGAGCTGAGAACTCAAACACAAATTACTTTGTTCATACTTCTTCAATATCAAGCACTTTACCACAAATTGCTTCTGTGCTAGAGCTTGTTATAAGAGGGGGAGTTTGAGTTACACAAATTTCTCTGCAAAATTTATTTTTAAGACCCCAGAAGAGCAAAAATTTACATCCTCAGGTCTTGCAGCTTGAAGCATTATTATCAGATTAGGCCTTTTAAAAACTAACATTTTCCAATATAAACTGATCCAATAAAATAGGTATATTATGGTTCTTACACTGTACAGGCTGATTTAGAAATCAATCTGCAAGAACTCTCTGTAATTCTCATTCTGTGTAGCAATCTCTGGCAGAAGTAACCACAGGGGCTACACCACAAGCACAGCTCTGAAAATGCTCCCATGGTACCACTTAAATTTCTCCAGCCTAGACAAGGTCCAAGCAGGACACTAACTGAAAGGGAAAAGGATTTTAAAACATTTCCAGAGCTTTCTATATTGTGCAAGAAAGCATGTTTATTGTTCCACTATCACTGCTTTGGGAAGAGACCAAGTAACATCTGTCACACTTGAACAAAGCTCATTGAGCAGCAAGACCTTTTAACCAAGGCTGAGAATGAGAACAACATAAGTGCTGCTTCTGAGCCAGCCATACAGGCTGTCAGCAAAACCTCCTCAGTGCTCTCTGTGATATTAATCTACTACATCTAAAACATGGTCCCATTTTATCTCATCCTGACAACTGTTCTCTTCAGGATTAAAAATTAATAACCATTCCCTGAAAGGGTGCTACTGCTATGAGTTCTACTTGAACACAATAGGGCAAGTGGAAATTTGCTGTCAGGATGCTGCTCTGAGTAAGAGGGAAGCAAAGAACAGATGGTCAACCCCATGATTGCAACCCAGCATCTTTGTGAGTCCAGACAGTCGGAGAGGGGCAAAGACTTCATGCAACCTCAAGCATAGGAGAGCTCTGAAGGGTGTCCACACCCTGAGAGAGTCATCCTTACTAGCAAGCTGTGGACTTGATACAGTCAAATCTAGTATTACTGCACTAAAACAGGGAGCTGCACAAGTCTTCAAAAACCAAACATTTTAAAGAATTCAATAGATAGGAGTTGCTGCCACACGTCATCAGCATATACAGTTTTATATTATGTTTCACATTACTTTTATATATAGTTATGAACATTTAAGAGAACTCTGGGGTCTCTGGCCACTGTATAAAGGATGGAGTTGCAGTATACTCAGGTTCTGATGGAAGCTTTTTTTTCCTTCAAAAGCAGAAACATTCTTTAAAGAAGTTTACATGTATGTTGAATGTGCTCAAATGTTTTGTCATTTGTCATCAAAATAAGGAAGCAATCCACATCAAAACTACTTACAAACTATCTACAGGTACTTCAGTCACATCTTTCATTGACACATTTTTCTGTTCCATTATTTGGACAATCTCACCTGTAGGAAAATGTATGACATTTTACTTTCAACATCAAAGCAAAACACATATCCTGTCCCTCTGCTTAAGCAATCAGTATCCCAACACCTGCATGTGCTTACAGTCACACCTCCAGTTCTCACTAGGGTCAGTTCCCTCCAGTAACTGAGAAGCCTGACACTTCCAGCTCTGGAGAAAAGAGCCTTCAGCTTGCTCCAAACTTTGCATCATACTGTCCTTAGTCCTTCTGTTAGGCAAAGCTTTGAATATGTTTCTACACTGCAGGGAAAAAGGGAGGATACGTGGTTTGGATGCTAAATCTAAAGACAAGAGTCAGAGCAAAATGCCACTGGTGCCTTGTGTTCAGAACATTGAGTAATCCCAGTGGAGATAAAATGATGACAAGCAAAACAATGATTTGAAATACAGATTTGCATAACTCTCACCTTTCTCAAGAGGCTGACAAAAACAAACACCTGAATAAAAGATGGATACCAACTTAGAAGTAATTTCTGCTTTGCCCTCCCTGTACAACACCTGTACTACCAGCAGCACAAAAACATGCACTTATTTTTAAAGCAGACAAAAACCAACCTTACAACTAAAGCAGCCCTGAAAAAAAGCAAAATCTGGGATCAAGATTATTCTAACACTAGTGACTCACTTAAATCTTTATAAACAGTAAGTTTAAAGAAGATTTAACCTGATGTCAGGACACAATCAACTTCTTGTGAATTGTACAAGGCCATGTAGAAGTCTTCCCGCAAGGCTTCCAGCTTTTTGTCATAACAAGGCGCCACAACCACATGGAAAATTTTATCAGGAGACAAGTTCTGTAGAACACAGGAGAGAGCACATGAGAACTCCATGAAAACCAAAAAACAGCTTGAAAGACAACAGGAATGAAAATAACATCATGAAGTCTATGCAGGTCATAGTAGTAATCAACCCTTAGCACTTCAATTTAACAGCTGCTGCACATGGATGAAGGGATTTGCCAGAAGTCACGAAGCATCAACAACAAACACTGAAGTCATTCTGGCTGGAGCTTTTACTTAACTCCTTCAGACCACATTTTCTGCAGCTTTTGACTGCCTTGAAGTGAATTCAAGTCAGAATTTCAGAATTCTCTCTCTGTGGAGACAGCAGTGCTTCCCTATATCATGTGGATGCAGTTACATTTAAGAATGATGGTTAAAAAGATAATCAACTTTCTCAACATACAAAGTTGAGGAGATGGGGTGGTTAGTTTCTAGGATACAATGCTTTATTTGGTCCCAGATAACAGGGCAACTTTTACACCATTCTCCTCTAGTTCTATAGCACAGCCAGAAGAGGAGCAGACAGACACCATTTAACAAGAATCCCTTTAGCCACCCTAGATTTAATTTTATCCACAAATATCTAAATCTGTGTTGCAGCAGGAGCACAAGAATTGCTGCCAGCTCACACTGCACCACATGCAATGAGATTAATTGTATATTCTTCTTGTCATGGCCACTTACATAGCAGCAGAGCACCATTTATTCTTCAAGTGAAAGACAAGCAATTCAGGAGGATACTTTATCACTTTGTAATACACTAAGATCTATATTTCAGCATTAAAACCTACTAGCCCATCTCTACAGAAAAGTATGATAAAAATCGATCAGAATTACCTACCTTCTGCCTGGCAAAGTAGCCCTTCACCAGGGAGCCCATGATCTGCTGTGGAGACTTTGCAGTGCAAATGTGAGAGGTGACAAGATTGGTAAGGACCCTTTCAGCATATCGGATCCAACCTGGAAACACAGTATCAAAGGTAGGCAATGAAAGGCAGAAGTTATGGAACAGCTCTTAAAAATGAAGGCATCTTCACAGGAGTAAGGACATTTCTGTATAGGCTAGAAGCCCCACCTTGAACTGTAGGACACCTCAAGACTCTGTTAATAGTGCTCTACAGTTGGCTATCAATAATTCACTATGTCATTAATTCCAGAAGCCACTGTGAACTTCATGGCCTGTTACACCCTTTCTCATGCAAAGCAGAAAGCAGGATCCCAGCTAACAAAGAGTAAGGTGACTTCCTAGACTTCAGCCTTTGGATCACCAAACACAAATGTACTCTGTTCAGCTGCTTAACCAAAACCTTCAGTTTCCTGAGATTTAATATCCAAGCACCCAGCTTGCCTCCTGCAGAACACAAGGGTCACATGAGAGCATTATCACAAGATGCACATGGATTAAGCCTGGAAAAAAATGGCTTCTTTTACTATTGTTAGAGTAGCCACACCTTTAGAAACACCCACACACCCCCAACCACTCACACAGCAACCAACTGAAATCTCCCTTAGTTACTCCATACACCTCCTCCCTCTCCCCAGCCTCCTTCAGCATTTCAGCCATGACAGGCTATGTACATTCACACCACCCCCCAAAAGCCAGAGTAGTTCTATTATTCCCCACTTTCCACAACAGGAACTGACAAATTAGCAAAGCAAGATATTTAGGGTATGCAGTTCTTTCTTGGGCACTGTAACTCTTACTGAAAAGAACAGCCCAGCACCTCACAGCAAGGACTGAGAACATGTTGCTTCACCTACACATGCTGAGAACATCAATTGTGAGGAGTGTTGGGCCCAGCCTTCTAAGGAAGTGTGCTAAGAAAGAATGAAAAGTAGCACAGTGAAGCCTTGTACCTTCAAACAGATCAGTGCTTACATGATAGAAAAACTGTTGTGAGATCAAGCAAAACCTGTAGGTTAATTCTTAAGCTTGACATTAAACATTCCCAGGTGTTTACAGATGTGTAAGTAAAAATGCTGCCACAAAGGCCAGCACCAGCACAAAACTTGCATCCAAGTGGTCTTCAGATGGTTTGCCTCTCTATGGCAGAGAAGTAGTTTTCCCAGTGTAATACAATTTACTGATGAAAATGAGAAAGTGTGTTAGGAAACAAGAGGATCCTCCAACTCTTTAATATTTCCAATTCTTGATAAAGTAGAGACTTCAAGGTTAACAGATACTGGTGTCCATGAAGGAATCTCATAAAAGACATACATCTTCAACAGGCATTCATCTCTGTCATAGAAAAAGCTAAGGACCACAGATTTACATGTCAGGACTGTGCTGAATTCCTAAACTCTGAATAGGAAGTTGGCTTAATGTCCAACTGTAACTGGGACTTTAAGTCCAAGATATTACCTGCAACAAAGGACTTAATTTATTGGTGCTTGGTACAAAGGCCATATTAGTATATTCTGTATGATATGGTGTCCTGTAAATGGCTTTAGTCTCAAGTGGTGTCAAAGCAGAACTTCAGCTTCAGATAAAATCAAGACAGTTCATAAAAACAACCTGCCTTGTACTTCAGCAGCATTTCTGGAAGGTCCTTCCCTGATACTGCAACCATGATTACCATTCATCACCACAGCACTCCTGCCATGAGGCTGGTTTTCAGAATTTGAATGTTTCAGATATTATAGTCACAAACTGTAAGGAAATGTCACTAAATCCAAAGAGACTTCTGGCAGGTATCACCCAAAGCCATTTCTTAAATCATTTCCTTCCTTGCAGTAGACAGAACAAGTGTCTAGCAGTTCCATGCTGCACAATGACCATTAGTCACTGTTAGTTTACACAAGCAGCCTCATGAAGGAGCAACACGAGGCATTTCTCTGCCTCACACACACCCCAGCTGTTTCTGCCTCATTAACAGAGCTGAATTCCAGAGCCACAGCTGAAGGAAGCCTAAGGATACCCCCTTCTTATATCAATGTACATATGCTCTCATACAGCCCTATACCCTTCAGAAATCCAGATTCTTGATCGTGTATTGGCTTGTGTTAGCACCAAAGAACAACACGAAACCCCTACAAATCACTGTGTAAATCCTTGCAGATATACTTCAGGACATGTCATTTTTAGTGGTTTATTGTGAGTAGATCAGAGATGCATGCTATAAATATCTAAGCACCTGTATAAAGTGAAGAAAAACTAATACCTTTCACTACTGTAAAACCTCTTTCCAGTAAAAGGAAATTATTTTAGCTGACTGGGACAAGAGCATTTGAAACCTATTTCAAGCTCACACAGGTTGGCCATGCATTTAAAAACATGGGCTGGTTCCCAAGTGCTTCACGTTGCTTACCAGTTGGACAAATTAAGGAAGGGAATGGATTACTTCTGACATATCACACATACAACCAGTGATTACACTGCTGTACTTTCAACAGGAAACAAAACCAAGACAGTTATCTCACTTTCTTTTTAAAAAAGCAGCAGGAGGAGGTAGGAACAATTAAGAGAGACGATAAAATGCCCTTTTATTAGGTTCTGGGACTATGGGGACTAAGCTCTTTTGCTCATAGTAGATTTCATACCACAGACTCCTGCAGAGGGTGATCTTTCAGTGCAACGTTACACCCAAAGATAAGTAAGAGTAAAGCAGTTATGCTGGAGTTCATATTGACCTTGTGTCTGCAGAGCTTTATAAAAGACACTGTGATAAACACCCCTAGTAAACAACATTTCTGGGAACTTTATGTAACCTGGGGGGTAGAGAGAGGAAGGAGGAACAGAAAATGCACCCAGATGATTCAGGTCAGGAGACACAGTGAATGACCTTACTTTAAAGATGACTGATCTTTTTTTTGTCTTTAATAAGAGGAATGAAATACCAGATGCTTTCGGAATGGGTTTACAGTGATCTTTCAGTTCAGTTTTCCACCTGTGCTTCTGCTAACATGCACACCACAGCAGATAGCTAACACTAACTAGCACTGGAACCAGAAACTACTTTTTGTGGAGCAGACAAGAAAAGTGCTCCATTAGCTACTTTATAACGTTTCCACTGAGATCAGCAGATAATCTGAGCTCTCTTTCTAGAGGAAGAAATTAACAATTATCTCAGAAGTTCCAAAATAAATCCCCAGGCTCTGAATTTTAAATAAACCACATGCAACAAGTTAAGTAATAGTGGGTTGTTTCAACTTCACAGGTTTTACATGGAAAAAAACCAAGCCCAACAGATAGTATGTCTGCTCCTGAAGATAGGAGGTAACACTAAGATAACAGGAAAAAAAAAGTATACTTTTCCTCTTAATACATGTATGTAGTTCCTTCAAGCATAACCCAGATACTTCCACTAAAGAATAAACAAAACTAACGAAAGTACAAGTCTAATTTCAAGAACTCTAAATCAGTAACAACAGATTCTGGGGATCACTAAATGCATACTCTAACTCACTCTTGTAACTGCAACAATTAAATAACAAAATCAGTTATTTCAAAGCTAGAAATAGGTATTTTTATTAGCCTTTTGAAATGCAACACCATGAACTTACTAGGGTGGAGTTGGGGGGGGGGTGAGGTGAAGGAGTTTTATCCCCTTTTTGATACTTCTTTTTTAGTAATGTGATTTATCATACTTAAGTTGAAATTACAGTGTGCTAACAAATGCAAAAAGTAAACAATGACTGAATATTCTACAGCTTTTCAGTTGTGGTAAGACCAAGTCTTCAGCTGCAAAATTCTCAGAAGTGAGACATTTAGTGAGTCAAGCCTGTGACATTTCTGGTGGGAATTACTTAATGTTAGACATAACCATGTCATAGTCATTAAGAGTAACGTCACTTGCTACTTTCCTCTAGGCTCAAATGGTAAGTTCAAAACTTTGCTTATCATAACTAAGGTTGTGGTTTAATTTTATCAGTTAAGCAAAGTTCTGTAAAGGTTCTTTTCAGTAAGGAAACACTGTTAAACTTTGTGGTCTGGACACACAAGAAGCAGCAGACACTAACTTCTTAGTTCCAGTTCTGATTCATTTCTCCTAAGGACAGACACAAAACTCAGTGCTCTTGAACCTCAGTTTCATTACTCAGAGATTCATATGTAATATATGCCTCTTCTGTAGAGGTGATGGGAAATCCAACTGACTGACAAATACCACACACAAACACCAGCCTGACTGCATAGAGCCCTATGCTGAATTAGCATGTGCCTCACCCAGCACAATCACACCTGCTCAGGGTCTGCATGGGTCATATTTATGGCTGTGCCACCTCATTTCCATATGGGAAAGCTGATGATGCTTGTTGGAAACAAATCCTGTGCTCCCAACAGCTCATGAAGAACAGGATCATCTAGCAAAGCACTTAGATGCACTAGGGATTATCAGCACTGCTGGTAACAAGTACCAAGTGTGACATTTGGTGTCTCTCAAGAGGAAAGCCAAAATGCTGTGTGCCATGTAAGGCTCCCAAATGAAACCACCCTTTCCTTAGTTCCCTGACAGTTCCAATGAGAATAGGCTGAAGGGCAGGAAGGTTGGAGAAATCAGTTCTCACCAGGACAAGCAGAGGCAAACATTGGTAAGGCATGCTCCTCCTGGTTTCTCCGTTGGTATCGCTGCACAAATTCTCTCTGGCTCTCCAGGACACTGAAATCAGCAGCTATAGTGGTGTCAAATACATAATGAACCCCTAGGAAAGAAAGAAGGAAGAAAAAGTGAATTACTAGAAATGGTTTCTATCTTGCAGACTTCTTTCCAAGTCTATAGAAAATCCTGAACAATCAATGGGTATATTCTTTCCCCTCTCCAAATTGTGACAAACAGAAGCCATACATTGAACAGCTTTCTTCTATGTCATGATTTTAAAATGAGCACCAACATGCTAATGCTGACTAACAACATTTCAAATGGTTTTCTGCTTCCTTATGAGAAGCTTGCCATGCAGCATGTGTTTGCTTTTTAACTGAATGGGATTTCACAACTCCTGAGCTATGGGCAGTGGCTCTTGAAAATAAAAATTATTTTGAGGACATGCTGAAGTCATGTATCATTACCCACAAAAAAATATATCCAGCTGAGAGACATATCTTCTACTGCTGGAGTTGTCTGCAAAGGTACACAAGGATATCACCAACAGAGCAGAGAGCCCGTCTGCCTGTTCAGCAGCATGTCCCTGCAGCAGTGAGGCACAGATAACCAAGGCATTCTAAGAAAACTGGGGCCCACAACTTACATTCCTCTTAGATTAAGAAAATATACTGGGTAGAGAGGAGCATAAAAGCTATGAAAAAATGGGAAAAAAAAGGGCAACTGTTTATAGGTTTCTTACTGTCCTTTTCCCTTCCCTCAACTACATACAACCCCAAACCTAAAGGCAAAGTGCTTTTTCTTTTTTAAATATAGCTTTGCATGTATAGTATAGAGAGCAAAGGAAATAGAGCTTTAATATAGAACAGGCAAATGCAAGAGCACTTGCATGTAGTTTCAAATTACAGAAAATAGGAAACTGAGAATTTTCTAGGGATACAATGTGTCAAAAAAACTGGAAGGTACCTAGAGTAAGAATTCCCTCCTCCCTCAAACTACAAAATAAGGTGGAATCATATTGAAGCTCATGATCAAATCCCCCTTGACTTCTCAGTAGTGAGGGTTTTGAAGACAGCTCTAGAATGTCATTCTATTCTGTGACCTTTACTACCAACATGCTAGTTCCTCCAATCCATTTCTGAAGCTGGTGAATGTCACACTGGTGCCATCAATATCACACGCTGCATATTTCAAACTCTAAACTAGATTGTGCAATGGCACTTGATGACTGCTCGACAGAGAATTCTGCTGAGGAAGCAAAAACCTAAAATAATCTCCCCTTTCTGCTCTACCATCATAACAAACCCAAACTTACCAAGACTTTTGAGGAAACCACAGAGTCTCTTGGCTGCATCATTCACGGAGAGATTGAATTTAGCAGCAAAATAAGGCAAAGACTGAGGACATACAGACACTGCCAACACCTTGTGTTTTGAGGTATCACATTTCTAGTAAACAAAACACAAAGAAAACAAGGTATGCAATTACAACAGGAGACAGCTCCCTGCTTTCCCTCAATGTTCCACTCCTGGAGTTATTCCTATGACCTATGCTTCACTGGGCCATATTATTAAAACCCCTATGGAACAACTATCAAGTTTTCTAAGGGTAGGATGGGATGTTTCTCTGACCCTCTTCATCTCTAATCTCTATAGCTGTTTCTTTGATGTAATTCATGGAAATCCATCCCTCAGAGGACAAGTCTGTGGTTAGTCTCCTAATGGCATAAGAAAATTAAGATAGATTCAGCATCTGTGATGTTCTAACAATATGAATCATTCTAGCAAATACGAAAAAAGCTTTAAATATAAACATTAATCAATGCCTACAGGAGCATGGACACTTGAAATTACAAATCCCACCCAGCCAATTAAGGCTCATGTGTCTATCACTGAAGCTGTTGAGGGAAACTGGCAAGATAGGACCTTCTACAAACCAGTTTGTAGACACTGAAGAAGAGCCCTTTGAAAATATCTAAGCTGGTGTGCAATTTTAAAGCTTTGATGACTGAGACTTATTTGCAGATGAATCTGTGCTTTTGCTGGGACATCTTCCACACCAGTGGCACCCTTGGAAGACAAACCAGGATTCTGCCACAGACAAGTCTCACCCTAAAAAGGTTAGAGACCATTGACTACACACCCTAAATGCTGTATAATGACCACTCAAGTAGAGCCTGTGCCTACCTGAAGAGCATCTCCCTTGCTCACTGTCCTCTTTTGGACCCCCAAAGTTCTGATTAACATACCTGGCTTCCTCCTTATCAAAGATTTCAGGCTCTCTTAATAGGATCCATGTGACCCTTTTTTTTTCTCCCTTCTCTTTTCCTCATGTACAGCATAATTCTGTACAGAGAGCTAAACTACTTCTAAGCAAACTGAATCACTATGTAATGAATCCTCTTACTTATGATACTTAGATACAGATTAAGAAAAAGCATAAATTCTGGTAGCTTTTGAACACCAAGCAAGGACACAAAAGTCTAGAGCAGAACGAAAATAATGAATTCTATAGCAAGATCTAAAGATCTGAGCACCACACATGCAACTAGCTTTCAGAAAATCCAGATCTCAGCAGAAAATAACACATGAAAAGAATGCTTCTATAAGTTCTGCTAAGAATTTGGACACAAAAATCTGTTCCAAATACAGTCAGCTGAAGTATATATTAAAGTCAATTCTAATTTCAAAAATGTCCTTCATAGTGTTGCATTATGTGGATACACTGGCACCAGAAACACCCAGAACAGTCCTAGTAACTAAGGTATAAATTCATAAACTGAACTGCGGGTGTATTTATTATTGCCAGTAATGAGGTAGTCACATTTTTCAAAATATCTGACTTGTGCAGGAGCAGTACCTTCCCTCTAGCATTTAGATTAAATGCTGTGATCTTGCTTCTCCAGTGCAAAATTATTTTAAGTACTTTAATGTTCATCTTACTCCGAGTTTTCACTTCCTCTTTGGAAAAAGTATATCCTGACAAACCTTCACATTATCTGCCTTGGGAAATCAAGCTGCTTAGTCATTCTGTAATTGCCTTCTCCTCACAGAACATGGTGTGTTGCTGTTTGTTTTGCTTTACCTTATTAAGGTTAAGAATACGAAAGAGCTCCTTCTGATTCTGTTGGAAAACTCTGTCTCCTTCTTCTGATGTCATGCAGTTGTCACACGCTAGGCAGTCGCTAAGGAGTATTTTAGCATTAGCCAATGTATGAAACTCATTTTTCTGGGGGAGAAAAAGTAAACAAGTATTTAATACCAATCCATCAATTTTTCAAGACCTCTGCAATGACGTAGCTGAAGAACAAACATGCAGTCACTGCTTTGTTTGAAACAAAGCAATCCATGACACTTAGTAACATCCAAGATTATTTACAAGTAAACAAAACAATATACTCCATCCTTCTTCATGGCTCTGCTGCTGTTGTTACTGTGAAATTGCCAGATGTTTAAGGGTAAACATCAATCTAAATTTAACTGCCCAGTCCATGTTCTAGTAACTTGATTTGCATTGCACTTCAGATCTGACTGTCCCCATGAACTTACCAAGCAATTAAGAAAACTTTCTTGAAGCTCTGCAATAGCCAGATGCCTCTGTAACAGCAAGATGGCTTTGGCTTTTTACTAAGACACAAACCAAACACAATGCAGTCCTGCAGTGACACTGACCATGTACTGTATGATCAAGAGAGTCATACTTCTGGCTACAGTACCACTGGCAGCTCATCTGTAGGAAGGAGGAGTTTCTGTTTTGTGTTGGCATAATAAGGGTTTTTCTAGTTTCACCTTTATAGTCTTTGATTCTCATGAGATATCTGAGCTGTTCCTAACTGCTAACAACTGCTTGTTGATTAGTGCTATTTTTAATGCTAGAAAGTTCTTTACTTATAACCTCCTTTGGGTACAGAAAAAAAAAAAAAAGAGCACAAATAAGAGTACATGGCCATTTTTAGCAGGAACATTACCTCTTCAGAATCATCCTTCGAGCTCAACGAATCAACAGATGTACTTTGTGTATCATCGTTTTTCTGTTTTTTACTGCATTCCTGAAACAAAACATAACAAAATACACGTATTACACAAAACATGCACACCGTTCTGTACCGTTTGTATCACTAAAAACCAGGGTTGTTGTGGTTTTTTTTAGTTCTGGCAGTGATACACCTACGTATTGACATGCAACGTCTTGTATTCAAAGTCCACTGGCTACGGTGAAAATAATCCCTCAGTTTTACAGCTCTGACCGGGTTCGTTTGTTGTTTTTTTCCAGTCCCGAGGGGAAGATGAAGCCCAGCACAGGAGCTGGGGTGCCCGCGGCGCTCCGTGCCGGCCCCAGCGCGGCCCGCAGCCGGTCAGGCCGCCCGGAGCCCCCCGGGGAGCCGGGCAGGGTTGCGGGGCTGCGCCTCAGCTGCCGGGAGGCCGGTGACCTTGGAGCCGGCAGCCGCTCCGCCTGGCGGGGGCTGGGCTGGGCCGTCCTCCCGGAGCCGCCGTTCCCGGGTTGCGGGAGGGCCCAGCCGGCCGCGCCGCCGCACTCACCTTTTTGGTGCAGTTCTCGCACTTCATTTGCGATCCCGCCGGCTCAGCCCGGCCCTGGCGCGGCTGCCGAGCGCTCCTCGCCGCCGGGGCTGCAGGACAGGGGCAGAGCGGGGCAGGCAGGTGAGCCCCCGCGCTCCAGCCGCCGCCGGCCCTCCGTCCGTCCTCCCCGGCCCTCCCGTCCCCGCCGCCCTTTGTTGCCGTCCCGCCTCCTGCCTCTCCCGTGGCCCCCGCCGGGCGGTCCCCGCAGCCAGGCCGCCCCACCGCCGAGGCGGGCCGCCCGTCCGCAGCCAATGCGGCCCCCGGGGCGGAGGCGGCCCCGCCGCGCCCCTCCCGCGCCACGAAGCCACAAACGCCGCCGTCCCGTCCCCGCGGGTCCCCGGTCCGTTAAGTGCTATCCCCCGTTACCCCAGCGGGGTGGAGTGAAAACCGCTCGACAAGCAGAAACGCCCCCCCCCGGGAGCGCGGGGGCTGCCCCGGCTCCCGCACGCACCGCGGGGCTCCCGCACCTCGGTCTCCGTACGCCCCGTCCCCGCCACCGAGGGCTCAGCTCCACGGGTCGGGGCGGGGAAAACAAAACCCAAGCACCGCAACAAGCAGCTCAGAAAACCCAAGCAGGGGCGGGAGGACGGAGCAGGCAGCCCCGCACCTCCCCGCCGCGGGTTCCCGGCCGGGCCCGCCGCCTCCCCGCCCCCCGGCGGGTTGCTCTGCGGACCTGCGCGCCAGCACGTAGCCACCGCGCGGCCCCGCCGCCGCCGCGCGGCCCCGCCGCCCCGCTCCGTTCCGTCCGAGCCGGGAGCGGAAGCGTGTGACCCGCCAGGCCGGGAACGGCGGGTCCCCCCCCGGGCTCTCCCCGCCTCTGGGGACACCGGAGAGTGTCACCGCTGGCCTTTCGGTGCAGCTTCTCCCAAAGGTTTGCAGCGTCGCTTAAGATTCTTTGCTTTTTTTTTTTTTTTTTTTTTAAAATACTCTGTATTTATGTCGTATCAAGATTTTTTTTTTCCTCCTAATTTGTTTTCTCTCAGCCCCCTTTAAATGGAATAACGATCTGGAAATTGCTAAAGACATCGTTTCCGTTTTATCCAGCCATTCTGCTGTAAGAAAACACGAGTCAGTGATCCTGCACCAGGTATGCCTGCTGACACTGTGGCACAGGTATCACAAATCCCTATGTTCAGCATCATTAAACAAACCCATCAGCCTTCCACAACCTCCTGGCCCCAAAACGTCAACTCAGATGCTCACGATTTGTGTCACAGTCATTTCCTTTCTAAACCTCAGGTGGTAACCTTTAAACAGAAGGGTTCAATCCACATTTTGCTCCTTGTTGACCTATCTGAACAGACATGTATAAGCACACACCTACAGCTCTGCAGAGAAGGTTCTCTATAAAATGACATTTTGGAAATCAAACCACAGAGCTTCCAACAAACACACTATTTATTTCCTGTCTAAACTGCAGCTTTCCTTCATCAAGTGCACAGGGTAAATCCTCCCCTGTTACAAGGTCTGGCACTGTAACCCACAGTTGGTAATTTGGCCTTTAAAGATTTCACAGGAAGATTAATCAGTTTTTTAAAGATAACTCCAGAGCAAATGTAAAAATGCCTTTTAAAAAAAATTTACAGGCTATAAGTAAGTTATAATTGAGGCCAAGGAACTCAGGAGCTCCTTAGCTTTACCATAATGAAAGCTAACAGAAACACTTCCTTACTGCTCTTGTAAAGAAACACAAGCTGATAACTGCTTTGCATATACCCTGGAAAAACGCCACTCATCCCAGCTTGGGGTAGAAACTGTAACAGCTTTGGTAATAATTTTCTGTGCTTCTCCTGTCTTTAACTCCAGCTGCCTTCACATTTCACATGAGCACACTAATGCTGGGTTTTTAAAAGCACTACAATCCCTCTCCAGCAACCCCCACACAACTTAAGAGTTTGTTTCTTACAGAATGGCTGGGATGCAGCATTAGCTGACATCTTGTTCCCTGTTCTTTTAGATGAAGATTTTCATCCTAAAAAGCTGACCAACCTCAAAATTTACTCCACAGGGATGCAATAGCCACAGATGCATTGACACCCATGGTGGTAGCATAGATGAAAGTTCTATATGAGCAACGTGTTCAGATTTGCACTCAAAGGGATAGCTAAATCCTTCTGATTACACTTAGACAACTATTACATTTATTATCCAAAATTGATATAGTGATTCCTTAAAAGACATGAGAATTTAAGATATTTCTCTAACTCTGCCTGGATCATAATGAAAATATTTTTTACATTTCCCCCTCATATTTCCTTATATGCACAATGACAATGGGAACACTGGCAGAAACTGAAGCATTGAAGACATCCTAGACACATATCTTAAGTATATCTACTTCATCCTTTGGTTTAGGAGTATCTGGCCTAAATTTCTATTTCAGAATTCAAACAAAAAAGAGCAAAAATTGTAAAAATCTCAAGTGTGCAAGGAATCAATGTTTGAACAGGGTGTAAGATCATACCTGTGTAACCATTAGATAAGTAGATGTCCCATTTATCTCCTTCCCAAGAGCAATTTCTGCTTTCCATTAGCTATTTATGCTATTTTCCCAGAGAACACCAGATCAATTCCCATCAGCACCCTGCCTTACAACCCCAGAAAAGAAAGCACCATCCTGTTTTGCTCTGCCCCCCAGAGGGTAAGTTGCTACCTTTGCAACTCTGCAAGGCTGCTTCCAAAAAAACCTCACGATATAAAAACTTTCCAACGTCAACAGGAGGTAGCACTTAAAGAGCATTACTTGCTTTTATGGCCTCTCTTGATGTATTTGGCCTCCACTGCTCCATTTAACATTTCTACCTTTACCTAAAGCATTGAATGAAGGAAACTGGCACTCCAGGCAATGGAATCCTGGAGTGCATAAGGAGGTGTGTGGCCAGTAGGTTGAGAGAGGACATCCTCCTGCTCTACTCTGCACTAGTGAGGCCACATCTGGAGAACTGCATCCAGTTCTGGGCTCACCAGTTCAGGAGAGACAAGGAACTGCTAGAGAGAGTCCAGCACAGGGTGACAAAGATGACTGGGGGACTGGAGCATCTGCCTTATGAGGAAAGGCTGAGAGAGCTGGGACTCTTCAGCCTGGAGAAGAAAAGGCTGAGGGAAACCTCATTAATGTCTGTATGTCTAAAGGGTGGGTGCAGGGAGGATGGAGCCAGGGTTTTTTTTCAGTAGTTCTCAGTGATAGGACAAGGGGCAATGGGCAAAAACTGGAACATGGGAAGTTCCATTTAAATATGAGGAAAAACTTCTTTATGGTGAGGGTGACAAAACACTGTAACAGGCTGCCCAGGGAGATGGGTGGAGTCCCCTTTTCTGGAGATATTCAAGACCCCCCTGGATGCAGCCCTGGGTAATGTGCTCTAGGGGTCTAATGTCCTGGGTAATGTGCTCTAGAGGATCCTGCTTCAGCAGGGGAGCTGGACTAGAAGATCTCTAGACATCCCTTCCAACACTGACAATTCCATTATTCCATGAAATGGCAAAGTAAGTATTTTTCTATGAAGACAGTTTGCTGCAAACACCTTCAAAAAGGTTCTGCATCAGTCCTGCAAGGCACTGCAAACTGTGAATGCCTCCCCAGGTTAGTGACAGCACATGCCACTCATCAGCTGGCAGAGTTAGGCAATTAATCTTAGTTACAGCTGGTAAACATGCATTCCATCAAACTAGTCCTCCCCAGGTTCCCACAGAGGTCAGGGAGGCACCACACAGCTCAACAGGATGACCTCCTGTGTAACAGGGACTCACAGCCAGTTCAGTCCCACCACAAAACAACACTGGTTTGGTGACTATTTCCAACTGTTTAAAATCAAGCACAGCAAGAATTTTATCCCTGCATGCTAATAAGATCACATGCTTATTGCACAGCTGAATTTCTATGTTGAAGACCTTGCGGGGCGGGGGGGAAGTATAAGCAGCTAGAAAAGAATACATAGCAAAATGGTCTGAAATTAGGAAAAAAGACCAGAAATACAGGTAGAACCAAACTAATGCAAAATAAAGGACAGCTCTGTTTTATCTGAATTTTCTTGGGTTTAGATTAATGACTTAGAAGTTACAAGTGCATTTACTATACAATGCCTTACCAAGTATTTTTATATTATCAAGCAAGAACTTCACAGTCAATTACATATTTCTCAGGATTTCTTCTGGCAAACACAGCTTTTTGTTTCTGCAGCAACATGTTTTGCAGTTCATGCTGTTCTTTAAGATTTTTTTTAACTGCCTTGTTTCTTCCTTTTTTTTTTTTTATTGGTAGGCATAATGCCACTTACCAGCTGCAAAATGCTGGTGTAAAATTCTCAGATGATTGCAGAAAAAATGTGGTAAGAATCATGAATCAATACCAGAAGCTTACAAGGATCACTGCCATATTCTAGCTTGGATAAATGCTTGGTTTTGTGTGTGTGGTATTTCTATTTCCCATCGTTTTAATTAAGTTACAGAAAAATTAAGGCATATCAGGTTATCCTAAAGAGGTATTTTCAGAACTGAAGTACTATATAGTTACTGTTATTTTTGCAGATAGTAACACAGCAAAACACATGAGATGCAGTGTGGTTTATATTGAGCAGAGGGGGCAGATGAGTTTCTTATTTCACTCTGCTCTAGACACAAGAAATCTTGTCTTATACCACCAAAATGGCTTAACATTCAGTCTCCAGAGAAACTGGTTGCTTATGAAAGCTGACTGACCACTGCTTATACATCAATTTCTTCCCAAGGAAACTCAGTCAGCTGCTTGTTTGGGTTGAGAACACGTGATACTTATCACTTCCTATTTTTTTTTAATCCAAATCCAGCAGCTGGTACCTCATGACTCACAAACATGCCAATCCACTCTTGCAGTTCCTCATAGCCTTTTCCCATTAGGTCAGTTACACAAAATATGCATTATCAGTTTGTATTTCCTACTACTTACAGCTAATTAAATCTATACCATGGAACCTGTAGTTTGGTGGGTTTTTTTTCCCCTGTCTTCAAATAGCTTGCTCTGGATTGTTACAAAAAACACTGTTCAAAAACTCAGTTACTGTTCCCCAACAATGATGTTCAGGAATAGCTGAATAAAATCTATCATATTATGGCCTTGAGCAAACACTCCAGAATATGTAGGTTCACGTTAGGAAAAAAAAAGCCAAAAGTTAAGGAAGGACCACATTCCTGTGCAACTGAGAGAGGACTAAATATTTATAAATTATGTGTTGGCTTACACAAAGGCAATTTAAGAAGTTAAGCTAAACTACAGCCATCTGCACTCCACCAATACTGTCCCAAAGATGACACGAGCAGTTGCTCTAACTGAACAGGAGCAGCTTTCACATCTGAATGATGTTTAACTGAACTGGACCCATGAAGGCTTTTCTAACATAGCTACTGTCCACACCAGTAACTCAGGATTTTTAGAGTATTAGAAACTCTTCCCCCCAAACAATAGATTTTCCAAACTCAAGCCTTCAGTTGACATACAATTCACAAAAATTCACCACCTGTAAGATTATAACTAACTGCTGTTTTGCAATTTGCTCCTAGTTTTTTAACACTGGTATTTTTTTTTAAGGCTTCGGTTCACAGCTGTAACAGCTGTCCAAAGATATATTTCGTTCAATTATTATAACTACTGTAACTAGCAAGTATTATAAACTTTGTTATAAAAATCCAGTTGGCTACACTGATGGAATTTGCTACTGGCGAGTATCAAGAGTCATATTTGGAAGAGCGGGAAGCTTCCAAGAAAATAAGTCACCTCTCCGCTTTCATGAGCGTGGCTATTCAGAGGGGTATTAACCCACAAATAAAGACACACACAGATGAAAACACACCCAGCACAGCGGCCTTTAGCTGCTGCCGAGAAGGAACCAAGCTCCCGGCAACGAGCCTCTCGGCAGCCTCTAGAAACAACTTGGGAAGGCAGAGAAGCCGCTCACAAACCTCCCGCTGCCGCAGCCTCCTGCCCGCGCCGCGCAGGGGCTGCAGGGGCCTCCCCGGGGCTCGGAGAGGCCTCCCCGGGGGCTGCAGGGGCCTCCCCGGGGCTCGGACGGGCTGCCGGGCAGCCCCCCGGCCTGGCCGTGCCCGCCTCCCCCAGCGCAGAGCTGGAGCCAACCGCGCCCCGCCCAGCTCTCCCGTGAAAACAGCTTCACCCTCCGGCACCGCCCGCCCCTCCTCTGCCCGCTCCGGAGCTCCCCCGTTCTATTCTAGCACCTTCCGAGTCTTAGAACCCGAGGAGACGCCGACACTTACTCAGGCAGCCCCTACAGGCCTACCCCGCCATCTTGAGTGTGGGCAGCGCACCGCCATCTTGGGCGAGGCCCTTCCAGTCCCGCTCCTCCCTCCCCCTCCTTTGCCCTCACCCAAAATGGCCGCTGGCGCGTCCCACCCTACTTAAGCTAGAGCGCCGCCGCGGCCGCTCTCGCCCAGCCTCGATGGCCGGCGCTGCAGGCGGCGGTGCCCGGGCCCGCTCCCAGCCCGCCCGTGGGGCTGCGCAGGTACCGCCGGCCGGGGGGGGTCGGTCCGTGTGCGGGGGGGCTCGAGGGACGTTGTTCTGTCCCGAGCTGGGGTGGGCCGGGGCCGCTCCGGGGGCTGGTGCGGCGGGGCCCTGTGGTGCGGGCCCGGCGAGCGGGAGGAGCCGCGGGGGGCTCCCCTGGGCTGGGGGGCCCGGACGGGGCAGGCCCCGCGGGAGGGCTGGGGTTGGCTGCGGGTAGAGGAAGGGACAGCCAGGCTCGGTGGGGTTTGGGCAGCCCGGCGGGTGCTTTCCAGGGGTGCTCGGTGAGGGGGAGATTGGTCGGGGCCTGGGTCTGTCCGGGGGTGGGGCAGGCCCAGGTGGGGGGAGCTCAGCCCGGTCCTGGCTCGTTAGATGCTCGTGAAGCTTTCGGGCTGCCCGCTTGGGTCGCTCCCCTCACTCTGAGTGCTTCGTTTGGGCCCTGAGGAGCAGTTTCGTGTCAAACCCATCGAATTAAAGCAAAATTAGCAGCCCAAAATACCTGTTTCTCTCTCTCTGTAATCACAAAACTGTCATAGTAAAACTTTCGTGTTTACCTTAAGGCCTTTTTATGACTTACCTGATTAAGTATAACTTTCAAGAAGCTGCTTGGGTGCATTTTAACTCCCTGAGGCAAGGAGCTGCCTCTGTGGGAGGAGATGCTGTCAACTTGGAGTGTCCAACATTAAGCTGATTCTGGCACTGGCACGACTGAGCTTCCCTGGACCAAGATGGGAGCGAGACATCCACGTCTGCATGAACGGGTTTACCTGGTGCACTTGTTAATGATGCTCTAAGTAGGATGTGGGGTGTGTGAAGTACAGCTTTCTGTAGTGATCCTTATGTGTTTGATACTTCATTGACGTTTTTTAGGTTGGAGACAGGAGAAGGCTTTGTATGTGCAGAAATATTTTCTAAGGTGTTGAGAGCAACTCACAGGAGTAATGTCAAAATTGAAACTGGATGCTGGACATCCAGAGGAGATGGGGTGTGTCTTATGCATAAGTGGTTTTGTCTCTTAGTTTCAGATTCTCTCAGATGTGTTGCTAAGAGATGAAAATCAAAGTCATACGTGCTTTTTATTTAACTGAAAAGTCTTGGCTAAATCTGCTTTATTAAATGAAAGAGAAATCCCCTGAGGTTTTCAATCTAGTCAGTTGGTGTAGAATTGTGGGAGTGCCATGTAGTACCTGTGAAGAGCAAGATGACTAAAGGACTAAAAATGGCTTGCTGTTCTTCTGTAAGAACCTGGATGTGCTTGGACCTGCTCTCAAGTGTTTTTTCATGGTTATTCAAAAATGTATTGCATGTTGGTGTCCTTCTGGCAGCCTGTTACCATGGGCAGCTAACAACAGCTTAGTGCCAACCTCCTGGGAACTTGTTCTGTGAGCAGAAGGGCTGCCTATTTGATGATTAAAACACCAAGTCAATAGAAGGAGTTGGTGTAGTTGTCTTCAACAGTAAATGAGCAGATGAATGCCCCTTCAGTCTCCAGAGAGCTCCACAGCTTGTGAGCTTCATCCCTTGATCAGAAAAGTAGATATCCTTTCTAAAAATCCCTTTTGGGTAAATCTACTTAAACCCCCCAACCTTAAGTGCTGTCCAGGTTGTAACACAAAAGAGCAAAAGAGAAGAAATCCATGATGAAGGCAAACATCTACCCTGCTGTGACAGCATGACACAATCCTTAGCATGTGCTTTCATTTCCCATTTCCTTTTACTGGCCTTTATGATAGCATCGTGCACTTCTGCCAATTGGCAGAGAGAAGCAAGAAGCAGCCTGGCCTTTCTAGTGACAATCCTAAATCAGCTGGGTCCTCATAAGCCTCCTGCATCTCATGCATATCAGTCTTGATGCTTGTGCTGAGAGTATTGGGGTAAGATTGTTGTTTGCACTGGAGATCACAATCGTGCCAGAATTCAGTTTTATTCTGTAAACAGTACAGACTTGCTGGAAATGCTGCATGGGATTGCCCAGCTCTTAATCTTTTTTATTACCTTTCTTTTTAATTTCTCCTGTTACTTTCTGTCTAGGCGGAAGGCATGATCTTGTTGGGGAGAGAAAAACACGTCAGTTGTTGGAAATTCCTGGTTTTATCCTTGATTTGGCTTGAAAAATGGGAATGCCACGTACAGCACTCTGTGACAGTGGCACTGCTGGGCTGAGGCTGTAACCCTTCTTGGTCTGGCACCAGGAATGAGAGACCCAGAGTCTCTGCTGCAGGAGGCTGTGTTCTCCTGCTTCAGCTGCCAGGCAGGTCCAGCATGGCAGCCTCAGCAGAAGTGTTGTCCAAGCACTTCCCATTGCTCTTGCTGTTTCATTTCTCTGAAGAAGTGCTGCATGAGTTAGCAACAACATTGCTCCAGCTTCTTGATTTTCACATTTTCTTCTGAAGTTTGGTTATAATAAAAAGGAAGAGACTTTAACCTGAAAAATGAACATTCTTGAAGAATTCAGATTTCTGTTGTTGTGCAAGCCTCAAAGTGACAATTTTTCCCTGCAGTTTTTTTTAAGAGAGTATGTTGCTCTTCCTGTGAGAGATTTACGTTCTTATTCTGGACACCTTTTATAGTCTGGATTAAATCCTGACAAAGGCTGGGAAGTAAAAGTGTTGGAGTCAGCAATTATTTAAAATTCTTACTTACATTTAATTTTTTTTTGTCCAGTGAGGTTTCATGAGTCAGACTGGCCTGTTGGGAGTTTCTTCTGAAGATGTACATGTTGGTTGAAAAACGCACAAGTTCCCACCTTCATCTGAAGAGGTCACCTGGCATTCGATCTTGGTCTCTCTTTGTTGGTAAGACCATAAAACTCCTGGGTTTATTTCAGATCTTACTTTAGGGGAAGAGGGTTAGAGAACAAATTCTAGAAAGAGCCTCTAACAAGAGGCTTTTTTTTCTTTCCAGAGGAGATTTCATCATGCTTTGAACTTCTCCTTCAGCGTAACCAATGAATGAAGCTGAAGCCTCCTCCTCAGTGTGGTAGTTTCACTGAGAGACTGATAATTTTTCAGCCTGTCATCTGTAGACCCTCAGAGGTTCATGGACAGAATTTTAAGGGAGTTCTGAAAGATCAAGGAAAGAAAGTTTATTATATGCCATGTAGCAATACAGATGGGGCTTCTGAGGGGATGCAGGCATACATTGACACATGTCTAGGCTTTCAGAAATGGAAAACTCTGCAGTGGAGTGGTGCTGGGGTTCCATCTCGTGTGTGGTTGGCAGTGATCACCTCACAGCACTGTGTGTGTGAGATGGGAAGCCATACAGGATGTTCTGAGAAGCATCTGTTTCTAAACACTACTGAATATGCAGGAAAAAAAAACAAAATGGGGTGTTACTTCTTAGGACTGCACTGAGAGACCTGGTGGGCAAAATGTGTCCTGTCCTGCTTTCAGCTGAGCAGATCCCACTGCAGTAGCACTCAGGCTGTCATTGCTGACAGTGACCTTGTCTTGCCAAGCACTCAGACAAGATCTTTGCAGTGGTGCTCTGGGGCATGAAGCACTTCTCCACTGCTTCCTCCTCCATGGGAGAAATGAGCTGGCAGTTTCTGACACGCTTTATTGCGGAAGTTTTCTTTTGGTTCCACAAAGTACTGAGAGGGGGGGGAAATAACTGCTGTAGTGTTTGTTGGCCAGGCTTGAAGTTGTACTGCACTGGAGAGGAAGGGTTGGTGGAATGGCTAGGCTGAGAGTCCCTCTGAAGTTCTGTTCCCAATTCTGTCATAGCCTTTTCTTTCTAACCTCAGCCTCTCTGCTTTTTGGTGTCTTGGCAGAATGGGAGGTTTTTTTAGACTGAGTTCAGAGAAAAATAACTGACTCTTTCATATTGTGATTAATGTTTTCAGTCACATTAGTGCCTTTTTTAAAAAGCTTTGAACTCGTGAATATATTTATGTATTTTATCAGGAAATTTTAGGTGGTTTGAGCTGTTTGCTTGTCCTAATTCTCTCCCCTCTCATCCTAGGAATAGCCTCCATAGGTTTGGCTGCTGCTTATTATAGTGCAGGTAATGGCTTTTTTTTTTAAGAATTGTTTCTGTCCCGTGGATCTATTTCTCCTGCTCATGACTCCTCTCTGCAGCTTCTGTCTGGCCTTGCAAAGGCAGTAGAGGTACTTATCACACTTTGTGGTGTGAATATTAAAATCCAATTAGGATTCTTGCCTGTGTGTGACTTATCACACTTTAATGCTCTATTTTTACTCGACCTCCCTTTCCATTTGCAAGAGTGTTTTTAATAATGGTATTTACTATGTGGCACCTTGTACTTTTAGTGTGTTTTATAAGTGTGATTAGTTGGTCCTCACAGCTCTCCTGGGAAGACATAAAATGATTGCTTGGCACCATAATGAAATTATTACCTTGCCTTTGATGGGAATGCTCTGTTGCTCTGGAAACTGTTAAATCATCCCTGGCAGAGATTTTTCATAAGAACACCTTTAGAGAACAGTCAGCTACTGCTGCTTCCTGCCTCCCTGCAATAGAGCAGACTGCACCAAATGCCAGATATCCTTCCATCTCTGGAATTTATCCTGCAGGCTGTCCAGTGATTCTCTTGCTGCATCCTGTTAACAATACATTTGAAAACTTAATAGTGTGTAGGAATATGTTGCCAATAAATTCATGTATTTTTATTTTAAGAGCAAAGTCCGGTGAAAGCTGCTTGAGACACCAGCTTAGCAGCCTTTCTTTTTTCCTTAAGACAGGGCAACAATTTTTTTCTGAAATAATACTGAGCAGAGTTCCACTCTGCCTTCAGTAAAAGCCTGAGTAAGCAAATTGCTTAGGCTGTATGCAAACATTTTCAGGACATAAAATGCAAATGTTTGTTTGTCCAGAGGGCTGACTGCTTCCTTTTTTGAGGAAACATGTTTGCTTCAGTGAGTTTCCATTGTCCCTTACCCTCTGCAGCACAAATATCTGGTGGTTGACAGCAGGGTGAGAAATTTATGGATGTCTTGTAAGATGCCCTTGCTTTTGGAGAAGAGAAAGATGTGTAGTGATGTTACAACCTTGCCAATAATACATATGCTTATTGTTCTGTATGGTTTGGAGCCTGGTGTAGGTGGAGTCCTTCAAGAGTTTTTGTATTTTTATTCTGAGAGAATAAACAGCTTGCATTACAACTAAAGGCAGGAATGTTGCATCCTTTTGTGGCCTTTAAAGGGAGCATGTTGCTTTTAAAGCTCTTTGAATAGCAAAGAAGGAAAAATAAAACGTCTAATTTTGTACATTTTTTGCGTTGTTCAGATGGTTTGGCATGGAAGCTCTTCTATATGGCTGGGTGCTTCTTTGTGGCAGCACAGAATCTGGAGCAGTGGGAGGTAAGATACTGAGCTTGGGAAATGGGTTGTGTTGTTCAGGAACACTTGGTGGGTGCTGATCCCAGCAGCCCTGAGAACTTGCTCAGTCCAAACAGACAAGTTGTGCTCCTGGTTTTAAGGAAACCCTTCAGGGCTGCTATACCAGGACTAGAATTCATAGAATGGTTTGAATTGGAAGGGACTTTAAAGATCATCCAGTTCCAACCCCCTGCATGGGCAGGGACACCTCCCACCAGCCCAGGTTGCTCCAAGCCCCATCCAACCTGCCCTTCAACACTGCCAGGGATGGGGCAGCCACAGCTTCTCCGGGCAGCCTGGGCCTCACCACACTCACACTAAAGAATTTCTTCCTAATGTCTAACCTAAATCTTCCCTCTTCCAGTTTTAATCCATTACCCCTTGTTCTATTACTCCCTGCCCTTATAAACAGTCCCTCCCCAGTTTTCCTGGAGGCCCTTCAGGCACTGGAAGGTACTCTAAGGTCTCCCTGGAGCCTTCTCTTCAGGCTGAACAACCCAAACTCTCTCAGCCTGTCTTCATAGGAGTGGTGCTCCAGCCCTTGGATCACCTTTGTAGCCCTTCTCTGGGCAATATTTTTTTCCTATGCAAGTATAAAAACATGAAGCTAAGCATAAGAGTGTGGTTTTTTTAAGAGGATACTTGCCCCAAACTGTTTTGTGGCCTCTTCTTCCTCTTACATAAAAAAGGGACAAAGAACAACACTGGAATTTTGGTGGCGTTAGTGACTATGTTAGTGAAAAGTGTGACTAGAAGTATGTTTGCTGTGTAGTTGTACTGTAGTCCAAATGCATGCACTGGAAGTGAAAACTCCAGGACCTGCAAGTTAACTGTTCAAATGTGATTCCAGGCTGAGTTTTTATTACATTAGGAATGTGGTGAGTGGGGCAATGAAACCATTTTAACTTCCTTCTAGAAGTAATGCAGGAGAGATGTTAAAGTCTCTGTTAAAGCCAAGAGCAAGATAATGATTTTCACAGTCTACGTAACAGGAATGTCCCTAAAATAGCCATGCATTTTTCTGTGTTACCAAGATTATTTTCACATAGAACTATTTTTATTTTACTTTATTTGACTTTTATTTGAAGCATAGTTGCTGGTGCTGTTTTTAAGAAAATCTTTATTTTTCAATGTTACAGGAAGCTGTATTTGATAAGAACAAGGGAACAGTTTGCCTAAAAACATTCAATCTTTACAAAAAATTACTGACCTTCTCAAAAGGAGGCAATGAACAAGGTGAGAAAGCAGCATCTGTGGTGGCAAATGTGGTGGGTGGACAGAATAAATGCATACATGCTGATTTAATAAGCTGCTCTGGAGTTATATACTCAAATTAGTCACATCTATTTTGTTCCCAAGCATCATATATGTAATAGTCTGCCTCTCAGGACTCAAATGCTTTTTCAGGTTAGGGTGCTGAGTGCATCTTGTTAATTATTTTAATCAACTAACTAGGCTTACACATTGCTTTCTGCAATAGTCTAAGCCATTCCTTTGGGTTTTTGATGTATGGGTTTGTGACTCTCCTGCTTTGCAGGTGGGACTGCTGAAAAATTGAAATTTTGGATCCATGAGTCAAGATTTATGTAATCTAATCTGGTTGATAAAACCATCTGGCTGGTAAAAGCTACCTGCTTTGGTAGCAGGCAAATGTTTAGATATCATGCAAGCAGGCATGTTGTATCTTGTAGCTTTAGAATATGCATTGAAAGAAGCATGTTTGGTAGGCTCAGCTTGGTGCAGTATCTTGTTTATCCTGAGCTTCCTGTTGGAGTAACAGGAGCTGAAGTGCCTTAGGTGACTGGGTTGAGGCACTGTGGGCCAGGAGCTCCATGGCAAACAGCAGGATCCTCTGCAAGGGCAGATTTTTTTTTTTAGTTCTACTCATTACTCTAAATCAAACCAACTCTCTGTGTGCTTAGGAAACTGTCAACATTTGGAATGTTCTTAACCTGAATTGGTTTTTAAACAGTTCATTTTGGAGATGGAAGATAAGAGATGTGAAGAGAAGAATGTTTAATGTTTCTGAGTGTTTCTTTAGGGTATGTTCATGTGTTAGGGAGCTGAGCACATCTCTTTCTGAGAAGCTCTTGGTAATACCTGTTTCAGGTACTGTAAATGTAGAGATGCAGAGATCAGGTGCTCTGAGCAGTTAAGCCTTTCAGCATTTGTTCAGTCCTGGTGAACTTAACACCTCTTTAGCTGCTCCATGCAGAAAAATAGTTAGAACTGTCATTAAAGTGGGAAACAGAAGAAGTAAACTAATGGTCCCCCAGCTCTGGGAGGCTGAGTATCTTGTTCACTAGTACATGCTGTAGTTTTCCCTCTTTGCTTTCCTTGTTTGTTCTTCCTGTAGTGTTTGGCTATTGCAGGACTGCCCTGGTTGTCTGAGATCAGAGCACTGGCACTCGGGGTCCCAGGGGAGTCACCCGTGGCAGTGCTGGGAGTTCCCTGTGTGCTGACAGGCTGTTTTTCCACCTCTCTTCACAGTCGTGGCTCTGCTGCCTGAGATCCGAGCGGTGCAGGTGGAGGAGGAGGTGGTGCGGTACTTCGGGAAGGGTTACCTGGTGCTGCTGAGGTTTGGCACTGGGTTTGCACACCCCCTGACTCAGAGTGCAGTGCTGGGCTGTCGAAGGTGCAGTGTGGCCTTTTTTTCTTGTTTGTTTGTTTTTAAATTAGCATGTGTAAGATGGGAAACACCAATCACATGGGTCAGAAATTGTGAACTACTGAGACTCCTTCTAGCTCCATTTCCATACTTGCTGGTATGATCTTGTGTTATTCAGTTTAACTTGTTTAAAACCCTTTAATGCTTTCAGTTTCAGACATTTGGGCAGCACCATCTCCCATTAGGATACTCATCATATTTAGGTATCTAAGATCCCTTCAGTGCTGCATGTCTCCTGTGGTTACCTTCACGAGCTGAGCTGTGCAGTGGCAGAGGGGGTTAATTCTATTTTGCAAACATTCAGTGTATTTATCAATGAACAGCATTTATGTAAAGTATCAACAATAAGGTTTCTTGCAGCAGGGTCTGTGGGAAGGGGATTAATTTGTTCTATATGTAAGTAATGGCTTGGCTTGGTACACCTTCACTGTCAGTCACACTCCTTACCATATGTTGACTGGCCCTTCAAACAGTTGTTCTCAGGAATTAGCATGCCTGTTGTCAGCACCACAGTTCCACTAACTCTTCTTTCTTCCTTTCCACAGTGATGTGGAAGCAGTTGCCAAACTCATTACTAGTTTTCTGGGACTGGACAGAATAGAGAGCCAACAAGATCTCTCTCAGAGCAGCGAAACAGAGGCTAGTGATGCTGATGAACCACAGGATAAATACTAACAGACATCATGAGGTGAAGAAAGCAGAAGCTTTCAAACATCTGGAAATTACAGATTATTCTTCAGGAAAAGAATTCCCTCATAATCTTGACCTGGGCATTTCTCTACATGTGCATTTACTATAGAAGGAATCTGTCTTAGGGCACATTGGTGCTCAACTGCTTCAGAATCCATGCTCACAGTATTGCCAGGATAGAGTCCAAAGCAAATCCTGTTTCATTTGCTCTTTTGCTTTTGAGTTTTGTAAGCTTATCAAACTTGTCTAGGAATGGTTATTTATGAATGAATTTGTTTGAAATAATTTACATGCTTTCCCACTAATGAAGTGGAGATACAGATATAAACTTCCATGTATTGCAAGCACCTGCTGCAGATACAGGATATGAAGTGTAGAAGAGCTGAATTTCTTACAGCACAATGCTTTGAGGTTTTTCTTGAAATATTTTAAGTGATTGACTATATTGCTCAACAGGTTTTAAGCAGCTTAATACATGCAGTTAGGTGATGCAGGATTGTGGCTCTTTTATATTCTCTACTACTGACTTGCCACTAGATTTCAGTGGAAAATTAAGTTGGAGTGACTGCCTTGGAATTGGAAACATCAGGCTGATCAATTTGTTATATTGTCCTAATCCTCTAGGACTTTCCAAGGAGCCACAAACAGTAAACAAAAAATGACCATGTTGATGATTCCCTGTCTTTGAGATGTTGTAACTTAATCTAGTTCTGCTGAACTTCTGGGTATAGACTATCCCAAGATAGAATAACCTTTTACTAGACCTGAATATTTACTATTTTAACTATATATTTAGAAAGGAAGAAAAGCACATCTGTTACTTTAGGGAAAATACTGATCTCAAAGAATGTAGCAGCCTAGATTAGCTTAGTGTTTCCTCACTTGAAATTATACCTAAGTGCAAGTAATAACTTTTTTTTAACATAGCTGGGATAGATCCAATGTTTGACTTGCACCCTTGCTTTGCTCTGGGTGTGAGTAGTGTCCTCTGTTCTGACCAATAGTGTCTTAAATGGTTAAAAGATGAATTTTCCAAAATTTTTTTTAAGTAAAAGCTACCTCAGTTAGTCAACATGTTCTGTCTAGAACTAAAACTTCATGCCTCTTATCAGCTTTTCAGTGGAAGGAAAGAGTTGTAAAGAGCTGGAAGTTCCTTCAACCTGCTAAAACTGCTTGTATTAACAAGCTTTTATCCAGGAACTGTATGGTGTTCAGTCCTGAACTAGAAAATATTTCCAGAGTTACTGCTAGGTCTGAATGAGGTAGGAGATGACTGTGTGGTCTGCTTTCACCTTTGACCAGCAGCAAATGTCTTCAGGACTTGGAATAACCTGCATTCTTGTTTCAAAGCACTCTACAGAAGAGAGAGCTCTGAGAAGATTTCAGCAGAAGCTGTGTCTGGTTGTGTGTTCCACCTGTATTTGGAACTAAACACATACTTATCTGACTAAGATTTCACTTGAAGCCATTTAGACCTAGTGTGTGAGCTGGGAGACCAAGTGCTCTTACTGTCAGTTTGAAAGGGTGATCAGACTGTAACAGGGAGGTGGCTGTTGGTGCAGCTTGACTGCAGCACAGAAGTGGGTCTGTTTCTGTTCAGTAAGTAATCAGGTCAGGTATCAAAGCAGACCTATAGACATTCTTGTGAAGTCCTCTGAGCTACTGGGCAAATCCTGTGGCTTTCAAACTCCACACCACTGGAACTGGGAAGCTGCAAGGTTGGGTTGTATGAAATTGTACAAAAAGTAGGTTTCAGGGAATTAGCTACATCTGGCCTTTATTCTGAAGCACAGCTATAAGCTAGGAATAATTATCTAACCTGTTTAAAAAAGATTGCAGGATGTAACACTTTGGGGAGATCTTCATTTAAATCCACTCTAATATATACCCTAGAAACACTCATTTTGGAAAGAGGGGAATGAGACTGGGAATTTGGAGAATTGTTTTTTTTTTTTCTCACTATGTAAAATTAGAATGTCAAGTGTTCTAAGGACTTCCAGGAGGACATACTGCTAAAAAAGAGTATTTAATGTTATAATATAAGCAAAAGGTGCTGACTCAGGGCAGTTTCTGCTCTTCCCTCTTTCCACTTGTCCTCTCTCTGATAATTTTTTCCTTGCCACTTTTCACCATTTTGCTGCAGGCTTTTTGGGATGGTTTTCTCAGTTCTCTTGGGCCTGGCATAGCAAAGGGCCCAGTAAATGTAGCCTGACACGTGCCTCATGTAAAGTGGCTTGTGCTAAAAGGAATGATGTGAAAGAATAGTTTTGGTTAGGGAATTAGATTCTGGTAGAAGAGTATTACAGGAGTTGTATTTGTTAATGTTTTTGCATCCTGGGCTGTCTAGCAACTTGAGACTAGACAGCTGTAGTTTGACTTACAAATTGTTTGAAACCCTGCATCACAGACCTTAGGTTAGATCCAAGCCCCTGCTCCATAAAGCCAACACTTACTATGTCCTTTAATAGAACTGTATCTAGAGGGCCATTTGGCAGACATTTCAGGTTAAACTTGAGCAGCACATTTGAATGACTTGCATGTATGTGGATGGATGGGATCAGGGCCTGAGCTGTCACACTGAACAAAAGCTAAACTGCATGTTGTACAAAGGGAGAAAGCTGCATCATCTAAACTATAACTTAATATTCTGATGCTTCACAGAATGAATGTTTCAGTGACTAGGATCAATTGCACAAGTCTCAAAGAAAAGCCAAATATTTCTACCATATAGCTGACATCTGACTTGTGTGCTGTATTTATGAATTTATAGACACCAAAACCTAAGCTGGCTTACACAACAAGGAGTGCTAGTTCTGACACTGTAGTAGATCACTGAGAGGCAAAAATACTTCTGGCAAATGGTTAGAAATTGGTTTTCTACTTTAAAATTGCAAGTGGAATTCCCAGTGAGGCCTTGAACCTTGTCTTTTTTTAAAAAAATACCCATTGATAAAATAAACTTTGATAACTTGTTTTGTGTCACTGTAGTCTTTTTTAAATTGGTTTTAATGGAAATGTGTTAAAATATTGATGACAGTCTAAATTACTACTTGGCACAGCCCTACTGGAGGAGTTAATGGAGGGCAGGACAGCAGAGGAAGCCCAAACCCCCTTGCTGACCTTGTTACAGCAGCTCAGTTTTCAATTTCAAATAAGCTGGTAAAACCAACTCTCCCCTGGTGAATGAATATATTTGCATTTTCCCCCCTTTAAACCAAATCATGAAAAAAACCCAAACACTTTTCATGAAACCTTTTGAGTATCAAAGGATTTATTAAAGTAATATAAATTAAGATCTCATTTATTTCAAGGTAAGTGGCCTTTTAAATTAAGTTATACATAGTAATTGGTTATTTTTAGATAAAAATCTACATGTGGACCTAACTCCTAAAGCTCTCATTAAATAAATTAAAGATTTGTCTTATGCTGTGCTACTTCCTGTCTAGAGATGTACTCATTTTATAGTAGACTGTTCCAAGAACCTTCCAGTACCTGTCCTTCCAAAATAAGACTTTCAAGAAAGCAAGAAATTAAGCAAACAGGTAAAGAATATTTTGAATATTTATGGTTGTGCACTTAACTACCAGACTTGGGAATTACTTGCCCTTGTAGAACATCTCTCTCAATGTAGCTGAAAGGGAGCTGAAGTACAGACCATATGGACCTAAAGCTTGTTTAAAATATCTTAAATCTTCTGTTTTATGGAAAATGCAAAAGGTGTGACACATTGGCTCCTGTCTGAGAGCAGAACTTGTGGAACTCCTCCAGGCCATTGTTATATATAAAGTCTATTAGTATTACAAATATAAAATCTGAAATAAATTGGGTTTTTCTCTTGCCTTGAGCTGAGTTCTGCCTCACTCCTGCATTCTGTTATGGAAGGGGAGCAAATCTGACTTGGAGGGCAGGTGAGTTAAGGCTCAACAATGTGTTAAGACAGGAAAAGTAAGAGTTGAAGCTTATTACACTAATCGATTCCTTGATGCCTTCAAGTCACTTTTGTTTCATCACAGTTGTTGCTTTAACTCTTAAGATGACAAACTAGCTATGTCTAGTTTCAGATTTCCACCAGCCATGTTTTCCCACGGAATAAGCCTAATTGAAATGCCCCTAATTTAGTGCTTTTATTGCTTCATCTAAATCATCCACCACTTCCTGCAGCTTCTGTAGGCTGGGGTGGACGTTCTCCTCCATCCACTCCTCTATTGTACACTCATGGAAAACTTGCTCCATGGCTGCTCGGAGGTCCTGCACCACAGCATTCCACTTGGAGAGAAGACTAAGCAGAAATGAGACAGGAAGAAACAATCACATTTGCAGCTGAGCTCTGCCTCCTGGGAGGGCTCCATTACTGGGCCCTTTTGAAGGGAGAACAGCCCTTAAAATGACTTTAAAGGAAAAGAAGCACCTATCACAAGAGCTCAAGGGACTGGAGTTTGTGCAGATGGCAAAATGTTACTGCTGTTTGTGCTTAAGGACCATTAATCTTGGCACTTCTGCAGTGACTTGTTGGGAATTAAACTGGTTTTTTTTTTATCAGGAAGAGTGGATGCAGTTGGATATTCCCCTGATCACAGCAAAAAAATGTGTAAAATAGCCATTGAGCATGAATCAGCATCACTTTGAGGACAAGTTCTGAAAAGCACCTATGGTGACAGGGAGCAAAAGGAGAGTTTTCTGGAGACCAATTTTGGACTTGGATGCAAAGGATTTGCTCAACAGAGGCAGATAGAGAAACAGGTTCTTCTGTTTAAAGCCACAATATGAATACTTCATATTGTTTGATTTCCACTGATGCTTCTGAAATAATTCTGGAAAGGGGCAAGGACTCTGTATGTATTTCAGTGCCCGAAAAATGACACTTTATTTCCCCTATAATGCAACATCAGTGGTGTTACCTGACTGCATCTGGCTGGAAGTGATGCATGATGATAGGGTGAATAATCTTCCTTTTTCTGTGGTAAGGGCTGAACCAGCCTGTGACATATCTGAAAAGAAAGGGGAGTATGAGCAGTTTTTGAAGCAGCAGTGACATGTCTGTAGGCTGAAAGGGAAGACACAGGGCCTGAGCTGAACCCTTTCTGCACAGACAGAAGAAATGCTCAAGGAGTAAGTAAATTTAAGTGTATATTCATTTGGAACTAGCTCATAAAAGACTTTTCCTGGCAGGTGAGAATAACTGTTCATCAGTTGCAATTTAAGTTTCATTTCAAGCTATTTTTTTTTTTGTAACCATAGCATTAAAATAATTAATTTTAAGATTTTAATTCAGGAAATAACTTGATTCTTGAAATAAGGCAACATACAGTGTTTAAGGATTCTGCTGACATACTTTAAATGTGTATTCAAGTATTTCTGCTGAGGTGTGAATATATAGAGATGTGATTCCTGAAATGCAGAGCTTGATGCCTTTGCTGGAGTTAGTGCCCCTTTTAGAGATGACACAGCTCCCCACTCCTGCAGAGAATCAACATAACTCATTACCTGTTCCTTTCAAGAAGTTCATCTACTGATGACTTGAGGTAGAAGGTAACTTGGGTGACAAGTGTAAGGATATTGCTCCCAGGAAAGGTTCCCAGACTCGTGCTGTCCGAAGAGGATCTGTTAGTTTCTGAATTTGCCACACCATGAGAAACATCTGATTCCACAGCTGGAATTTTACCTCATGAAAGAATCAGTTTCCAGGTTGGACATTCCCAGCAGCTTTTCCACATCTTCTTTAATCTTTTCAGAATAGCCACCTGGCAGAAGACAGTGGAAATAAGCAAAGGGAGCCTAAATAACCAAAATGTTTATAAAAGAAGGTTGTTCTGGAGTCCTCTGCATTGGCTTAGTAGTTCTCCTTGGATGAAGATTTTTTTAAAAGGTAAAATAGAGTAAGGAAAAAACTTTGGGGGTGGGAGGAGTACATTGACTTTCACACAACTGCCTTGTGCTAGGAAAAGCAATTCCTAGCTATAAGCTTTCCATTCAGCATGCTGAATATTTCTAGAGCCTTAGCTAAAAACAAGTAGGTTGTGGGGTTTTTATTTTGAAAGTAAGAAATGCAGAAAGACCAAAAAAAAGAAATTGGTAACTGCCTGTGAAGAAACCAGAAACTATAGGAAGTATTTTACCAGTGTACTACCTGGATCAATTTTAAGAAAATTGATTAGTTAAAACAACTTAGTGTAAACAAGCTCTAAATCTAAATGAAATCAATCTCATAGCAGTAGCATTTTAAATCAGTCTCAAAAGCTATTCAGCTTACTGTTGTTTTTTTTTTTTTTACTATGAGCATGAAGAAGCTTGTGACCATTTGTGGGTTAAACCAAACCATTATTATGTTATGGTTGTTTTTAAAGACAAGCCAAGAGGCTTCTCTGCTCCTGTATCCCACATGTGCAATATGTTTAATTTATTGTTTGTAATTCAGAGCATAATCAGACAGATCACCTCAAAATATAATAAGCCTGTGCCAACCTTAGGGCAAGGTCACTTCACTTGTGTGCTAGGCATTAGCTGAGAGTATAAAGTTGTCATTGTACCATTCTTTAGTGCCTGTAGACATACAGCCAAGGATGGAATTGCCACAGGGAGAAGCTCACACAAAACAGAGAAGTGATCATACCTAAATAAGAAAATATTCATTAATTAGATGCTTCAGTGTCAGAACATTCTAAAAGAGTGGGAAGTGTTAGTGTTTCAATCACTACAAGTCAATGAGCTTTAGAATTGTTTCTGTCTCAGATAAGGGACTTTCTAGCTCTGAAATGTGAAGTATTCCTGTTTCACTTAGAGGGAACAGACAGTCAAATTACTTGGCCCATTTAGGGTTAGAATTCTGACCCCCATCAATTAGGGTCAGAAGTTGTCAGATCTCTGGTATTCCCTTACACCTCTTGACTATTGCTTAAAAGCCTTTTACTTCTTGGTTCTTACATTACCAAACTCTTTTGCAGTTCCATTCTATCTGACTTCCCCTCATTCCGTTGCAGCACAGTTAGCAGAATGCAGGGTGTGTCTGTCAGCAGCCCACGGTGCCACAAAGTACCTACAGGCCTTCAAACCCAACCTGCTACTGTTGGTGTCTGCCAAAGCCATTGCTCCTGCTGATAAATACTGCAGCAGTTGACTGGAACTCTTGAAATCCACCTTCACAGTAGGCTGGGGGAAGCCCAGATGCAGCCAACAGGAAGGACTGCAGGGTTGCGAAGTTCCTTTCTAAATCCCCAGCCTCCTTCTACCTCTTAGGGAGTTTTTGGGTGGGAGTTTGTTTCCATGAGATCCTTGGAAGTGTTTAAAAGGATGTTCCTTACCTCTGCCAGCCAGTCAGGGCAATACCTTCAAGGAGATCAGCAGGGCTGTTGCTTGCCACCTTCAGCCATTGCAGATGGTTTTTTAAGTGGTGTCCAATAAGTGTCAGAGACTGATTCACTCCTGTAGCCCCTTTAAAAGCACTAGCAAACCACACCTTGGAGAAGCCACATCTACGATACTTCTCTATGAGGTGCACTGCAGGAAGACACAAAAGGATGGTTATAGGGTGAGTTGTTCTCTGTTGTCAGCCTTGACTGTAAAGCTGCAATTAACAGGAACCCAGGTTCAGTCACAGCAGGCTGCTGAGCCTTGTTCTGTCAAGTTTTGAGCATCAACAAGGATGAGGGATGTGGCAGGCTCCCTCAGCAGCCCATCTGGTGTCTGATTGCCCTCCTGCATGTGCCCAGTTAATCCATTCCCTTGAATTGCTAAATTGCTTCAGTGCTAAGCACTGAGGGTATGTAAGCAGCATGCACACCTCCTCACAACTGGGTCTTCTCTCAAAGAAACATTTGTATGCATGTTAGATGATTGATTCTCTTATGGGAGCCTTTAGGAGTTTTTCCTTTGAATTCTATGGATGTAGGAAGCCTTGAAGCTTCTAGTGGAGAGCTGTTCAATATGGAGCTATCTGCTCCCACTGGTTTTAAAGCAAGGAAAGTTAATGTAGCAGGGCCTGTGAAAAACCTCTCCCATCTCCCACCAGTAATTCCAGACAATGCATTTATAGGAGTCCTTTATAGGACTAAATAAATCAATAGAAAAGGAAAATACATCATAGCAACTATTACATGAGATCAAACAAGAGCTACATTTCTGCTATTAAAGCAATAAAAAGCAATTTAACAACAGATTGTGTGTGTGTGCAACTAAGGTATGTTTCAATCATACTACTTTGTTCTGGGTATTTTGCTCAGCAGGTGACAGATACAAACCTTTGCCCTCCACATCAAGGTCTGCTGTGTAGTCCCAGATCATTGGCTGCACGAGCTGTGGGACCCCAGACTCTGAAAGGAACAGAGTTCTTCTAAATAATGGGCAATGGGTAGTTAATAGTGAGAACTAAATACATGTTATTGGTGTCACAGACACAGTCAGACAGCATCTGATGTAGCCAAGGACTACATGTCTCTACTTTCTAGTCTAATGGAACATATGTCAACTATTTTCAGATTTCTTGCTTTCATTATTTTCATCTGCCACCAAATCTGTTCTGACTGTTTGTGTAAACTTCTCTGCAAGCAAGGAAATATGACTCAGCCCATCATGGGTCACACACCTGCCAGTGTTTCCTCACTCATCCCTCTGAGCATGTCATCCCACACAATGGGTGTCACAGTGGGGTAAGATGAGGCCACACAACTTGCAACTGCTTTTATGTGGGATAAGCACAGCTTCTCTGGAGTGTTGTCTTGTTGTTGCAGCCACTGCTTTGACTCCTCTCCTTCGCCCAGGTAGTAAACCTGAAACATCAACAAATAATCCTCGTACAGGAACAGCAGGAAGAAGCTTGTATCAGGAAATCATACAGTATTCAAAGCCTATTGCACAGATGTGACACACAGAGTGGAGACACTTTAAAGCATCCCTCTGTTTTGAAGACACTGCAAGCACCTACATCAGTCTGCAGGAGGCTGTGGCCATGACTAAATGCATCAAGTAAGGGAATCTTCCTAGAGAAATGAAAACGTCTAAAGAATCACAGCATGTCAGGGGTTGGAAGGGACTTCTGGAGAACATCAAGTCTAACCCCCCTGCCAGAGCAGGACCAAATCTAGGGCAGGTCACTCAGAAACCCCTCCAGATGGGTCTGGAAAGTCTCCAGAGAAGGAGACTCCACAATCTCTCTGGGCAGCCTGTCCCAGGGCTCTGTGACCCTCACAGTAAAGAGGTTCTACCTCATGTTGAGGTGGAACTTCCTGTGCTCTACCTTGAATCCATTGCTCCTTGTTCTATCACAGGGCACAGCTGAAAAGAGGTTGTTCCTTGCCCAGTTAAAATCCAGCAATCCAAAGGTCCTGAACTGGGAAATTCCTGTTCTGGGGAAGGAGATCATTTGTATGTGAATCTACAAGTGACTTGAGGGCATGTCCAAGAGTGGCCCCAGCACACCTGGTCCTATGCAGAGGGTGGATGTGGGTCTGTTAAGCTGGATGTGCATTTAACTCTGTTGTTTTAGAGAAGGTTTTATCTAAGACACATTTATTCTACCTAACAGTATTCTGCATTATAAAATTTGCAGGTTCCTGTCTAACCTTGCCATCAGTTCCCACACAAGAGGATACAAAGCACTGAGCTAGTCTCAGTACAGTGAAGGTGATCACAGTGAAGTTCAGGGACCTGTGTGCTTTAGGGATGGTTTTAAGACACTCTGAGTAGGAGAAAACTCAAGGTTCTCTTCCTCAAGGAGACAAACTTAGAGAAAAAAACAACAACTTCCCACCACAAAAAGGCTGACTTTGAATAATGCAGCCAGAACAACAAGCCAACATCTTACATCAGAACTCACATGATTCTTAACAAATACCTGCAACTGACACCTCACGTTAAATTCTCATCTCACATTAAACCAAATGCCAAGTTAACTTGAACAAACTGTTTTTAATAATTTGGCCATCACAGTCAGATCAATAGAAATAACATCCAGTGGTACTGGAATAGTTTGTTGCTGAAAAGACTTTTCTACACAGGAGCCTTTAGGAGTTTTTCCTTTGAATTCTATGGATGTAGGAAGCCTTGAAGCTTCTAGTGGAGAGCTGTTCAATATGAAGCTATCTGCTCCCACTGGTTTTAAAGCAAGGAAAGTTAATGTAGCAGGGCCTGTGAAAAACCTCTCCCATCTCCCACCAGTAATTCCAGACAATGCATTTATAGGAGTCCTTCATAGGACTAAATAAATCAATAGAAAAGGAAAATACATCATAGCAACTATTACATGAGATCAAACAAGAGCTACATTTCTGCTATTAAAGCAATAAAAAGCAATTTAACAACAGATTGTGTGTGTGTGTGTGTGTGTGTGTGTGCAACTAAGGTATGTTTCAATCATACTACTTTGTTCTGGGTATTTTGCTCAGCAGGTGACAGATACAAACCTTTGCCCTCCACATCAAGGTCTGCTGTGTAGTCCCAGATCATTGGCTGCACGAGCTGTGGGACCCCAGGCTGCTGCTGAAGTGCAGAAGCCTCAGCCCTCACATTCCTCCCTCACCAAAAAAAACGTTCTGGCCCAAGTCCCACCTCATCACATCCGATGTGAAACCATTTCAAGTCCTCGTGCAGTGCCATGACCTGGTCAACCATGGCCTTGACCAGCGCCCGTGACTCCTCCCTGTGCGGGTTGAGGGCGTTGGGAAACACCTTCACCTCCCGGAGATGAGCGAACTCTTTGTGCTTCAGCGCGAACTGCCGAGGGAAAGGAGAGCGCGGTGGGGCAGCAGCGGGGGGAAAGGGGCAGCAGCGGGGGGGAAAGGGGCAGCAGCGGGGGGGAAAGGGGCAGCAGCGGGGGGGAAAGGGGCAGCAGCGGGGGGGAAAGGGGCAGCAGCGGGGGGGAAAGGGGCAGCAGCGGGGGGGAAAGGGGCAGCAGCCGGGGGGAAAGGGGCAGCAGCCGGGGGGAAAGGGGCAGCAGCCGGGGGGAAAGGGGCAGCAGCCGGGGGGAAAGGGGCAGCAGCGGGGGGGAAGGGGCAGCAGCCGCGTCCTCCCGTCTCAGCAGGGCTCTGAGAGCGGTCCCGGTGAGCCCCGGCGCTGTCTGGGGGGGTCTCCCCATCACCGAGCGCCCCTCCAGGTGAGGGCAACGGGGCAGGCAGCGCAGTGACACCCCGCGACCCGGAGCCTGCAGCCGACGGATTCACTGGGGTGCCGGGAGTCGCCACAGCGACTTCCCAACCCAATCCCTGCTCCGCCACCAGCCCTGCTCACACCCCCCCCCGGCGCTCACCTCCATGTGCCCGAAGCTCTGCACCAGCGGCACCACCTCCATCCCCTGCTCCCGGGCCTGCCCCAGCACCGCCCGCACCTCCCCGGGGCTGCGGGAGAGACAGCTGTCAGGGCCGGGGCGGGCAGCGCGGCCCCCGGGCCCCCCCCGGGCGGTACCTGTAGGCGTGCGGGGCCCGCAGCGGCTCCAGCGGCCCCGCGTACGGGAAGGTGTCCTCGTACTCCAGCAGCAGCCCCGTGGCGCCCAGGGCGCGGAGCAGCGGCAGCACCTGCGGGAGAGCGGGAAGGTGGGCGCGGGGCGGGGCGGGCCGGGGGGGGGTCCCGCCGCCCCCTCACCTGCGCCAGGTAAGAGGCGCGGGGCGGGGCGCCCTTCAGGTCCAGGTGCACCAGGCGCTGCCGCGGGCCCGCCGCCTCCATGCCCGCCTCCCGCCGCCGCTCCCGCATCGATTGCTCCGGGCTGGCCCCGCCGCCCCGCCCCGCCCCGGTGGCTCGGTCCCGCCCCGGTGGCTCGGTCCCGCCCCGGTGGCTCGGTCCCGCCCCGGTGGCTCAGTCCCGCCCCGGTGGCTCGGTCCCGCCCCGGTGGCTCAGTCCCGCCCCGGTGGCTCGGTCCCGCCCCGCTCCCGCACCTCACCGCCTCCCGGGCCGGCCCCTCGCCCCCGCCCGGCACCGATCGCCTTCCCCGGCAGGGGCAGCGGAGCCCCGAGCGCATCGCTCGCTGTCCGCCATGGCCCCACAGCGGCGGGCGCCGCGCGGGCCCGGCAGCGCGGGGCGGCGGCACGGCGGGTACCGGCGGGTACCGGCGGGGGGGGTGGCACGGCGGGTACCGGGGGGGGGGGGGGGGGTGGCACGGCGGGTACCGGCGGGGGGCGGTGGGACCGGGGCTGGCGGGACCCGGGGGGGGCGGCTGAAGGGGGAGAGCTCCTGTGGGAAGGCGGCCTGTGGCCTGCGGGCGTGACAGCGGGGTGGGAATCGCGCGTGTGTGTGTGTGAGCACGTCCCCGGGGTGCCCGCGGGTAGCGGGGGCAGCGCCGGTCGCTGAGCCTTGTGCTCGCCCCTCAGCGCCAGGGAGAGCCGAGGCCGGCAGGAGCCGCGGCGGGGCGGGCTGAAGGCCGCCCTCCTCCTCCTCCTCCTCCTCTGCTCCGCCGCCGGCCTCCTGAGCTGGAGCTGCCTGAGCGCCGAGGATGGGGCCCTGGAGGTGCTGGCTCGTCAGGGCGAGAGCCTGCGGGAGCAGTTCGTGGAGATCCCCTGCTCTGAGGACTACGACAGCCACAGAAGATTTGAAGGTATTGGGGCAGGACTGGCGGGGGGTGAAGCGGGCCGCGGAGCTGGCTGCTGCCTCAGCCCCTTAAACCGAACGTGTGCTGCAAAACTTGCGTTTCCAGCAAGCAGCTGCTCGCTCTCTGCGGTGTGTGAGTCCCCAGACCTTTAATGCTTCTCGGGCCAGCTTAGAAATTGCTGTTACTAAGAGTTTTTTTCTGTCATTCTTACGTAATTCCCTTCTGAAACTGCTTTGCTTAGGCTGTGTGAGAGAGACCTTTTGCTAAATCTGCTTCTAGTGTCTTCTCATACTCTGCTGATTCCTGTGATGGCCTTGTGGGTGAGTTTTTCCTGTAAACTCCACACAGGTTATGGAGTAGAACTGATTTAGGATATTGTCTGCGCCACAGTAGTTGCACAGGTGCTGCTGATACACTTGTTCAGAGGTGCATGTGTGTGGCAGCAGCTTTTAATGGTGCCTGCAAAGCACTTCTCTGTGTTTACATGTTTTGTCTGGGCCTGTTTTCTGTCAAGTAGGTGTTTGTTTCCCCTGGCGGTTATTTCTTTGGGGTGTTGCTGTTGGATCTTCCAGAGAGGTGGAAAACTTTAATCTGTGATCGAGAGCTAGTGAGAGCCTAACATGGGTGAGGTGTGCTCACGTTCTGTTTCTGATTTGAAACGTGTATCTTGATAAACTTCTGGAGCTAGTACTGCTTCCAGAAAGCAGCTTTGCTCTTGCTTTTTGTCAGCCTACCTGTGTGTCAGTCTGTGTGTTGACTGTTGGTTATTGCATCTAAAAAACAAAGTAGAGTTTTGAATTAGCTTTTAGCCAAGCCAGTTGTCTGATCTGGTCCAATATATGGCTAATAAAACATGTGCTGACACAAAGCTGGAGGCAGTGAGGAGGCTGGAAGAAGCTGCTTATGGTTGAGGAAGAACACAGATGATGAAAGGGCTGGAGAATCTGCTCTGTGAGGAAAGACTGAAGGAGTGGGTCTCTTCCCTGGAGAAGGGAAGGCTCAGGGGAGACCACATCACAGTAGTTCAGTACTTCAAGGGCAGCTACAAAGAGGATGGAGGCTCTCCCTGCATCAGGAGCCATGTGGAGCAGACAAGGACCAATGGGTACAAGTTGCAGGGCTGTTGTAGTATCTTGCTTGATAGGGTTTTGGAGGGTTCATCCCAAATGACACCACGGGAAAGAAAACTGCTGTCAGGAAGCTACTACACAAACTTCCTCAGTAGAGGGATTTTTTTGGCTAGGCACATGAAAACATGTTTTAACTGTTCATAATTACTTTAAGGAGAAGCTGCCTTTGGCTTTATCTGCACAGTGCCAAGGCCAGAGATAAGGAGGGCAGGAGCTTTAAAGATTTCTCTGCTCGGGAAGAGGAGGGAACGTGTTCCCTGTTCTTATGCCATGCGGAGCCAGCTCTGCAGATGCAGACTGCAGGTGAAGTCTGACCTCTCTTGGCTTTCTGTGAGAATGACTGACTTAGCTGCACCACCCCAGGAGGGGTTGTCATCATCTTCTCTTGGCTTGTGTTCCAGCTTTCTGATTAGATGCTTGATTGCTGCTGCTGCTGCTTCACGTCTGTGATTGCTTTTTATGGTTTTAGCAGATGTTTTTACACGTGTTCCCCTGTATTATGCTTTCAGAAAGAGATCAGTGGTATTAGACGTGTGTGAACATCTGGTTAAGTGGTGAGTGGAAGCCGTGCTGTGGTAGTGAACTTTGCTGGGTGCCCACGAGAGGGTGGTGGTGAACTGCTGAGCCTGCTGTCCCAGCAAAGCTGGCTCCCTGCTTCCCGGGGGTGTTGCTGATGGCCTGGGGAGGCAGTCAGTGCGGATTAGGGTTCTCTGCCAAACAGGATTCAGCTCTGCAGCTTCAGTCGCTTTGTTGGAAGTAGCTTCCTTTCACTCAGTAGTTCTTCGTGCTCTGTCCTTGCCGTGGCTTGACATCCACAGCTGCTGGCTCTGTCAGGAGGAGGCACGTTCCTGTCATCACTTGGTGCCTGGTACTGAGCTGGGAAGTTTCCACAGCTGAGATGAGCTTTTTATTTATGCACCTGTCCCTGTTTCAAACTGAGCTAGTGCAGCTGAGCTTCTAGTCTGCTTCAAATGATATGGTAGTTGGTGTCAAAGAGCAGTGGTTTTATTTCCATAGAACTTCCTGCCTGTAAACATGCTTCATACAGACATAAAATGTGTTATTTTTCATAGGCCATTTATCCTATTTGCAGAAGATGGGGTGTTGTGTGAACAGTCTCATCTGCATTCTTAGCCCTGTGGCCAGACCTTGGCTATTTCTGCTCTTGAGACATGGTTAACTGCTTAAAACTCCTGTGGCTACTGGTGTGTGTGGTGAAACTCCTGTGTGGTCTCTTGTGTGTGTTGACCTACTGTGTCAGTGTACAAAGCACCCATGACCACTGCCCAGGAGGCAGCTGTAAGATGCTGTTCCAGAGACTAGGTGAGTGGATGTGGAAAGCAGAGAAGCCTGAGCAGTGGAGGAAAAGGTCCAGCACCCATGCTGCTGGTGTGGTTATGGTGGTGGCATCAAATAGATCTTTACCTCCTCTTGTCCTACTTCGAGGTGGATTGCACTGGGGGAGTGTAATGAGGGGGCTTTTTCCTCTGGAGAATCATCCTGGTTTCAGCAGCCTGTGGTGCTTGGGCAAGTGCCACTTTAAGCAGGAGACAAAGCTGCAGTTCAGGCTCTTGGGCTCTGTGTTACATTCTGGTTTGTGTGTGCTGAGTAGCAACAGGGGCCACAGGGAGGGCTTGTGGTTTTACATGTTGTGGTATGTTCCTCCTTTACCTTGACTGAAAAAAACACAAGTCTTGGATCCAAAGACGAGAGCCTTATTAGGTAGGTGAATGATTTTGTGTTTAATAGGCACAAATTTGTGGATGGTACTGGGTGCTTTGTGATGCTAAACTGAATTTCTCCCAAGTGCAAGTTCTCCAAGTATACTTTTAACAGTTCAGTGCTCCAGTGTACTGTGGTCTCTTAGACAAAGACGACACATTTATTAATGCTGAAACGGTTTTCAAACAGACAGACTGTTCTGTTTTTCCCTATCATTCATCCAGTGTTTGTGCCTTACTGCTGGGACCTGACTGACTTGAAGCTGGACTATCTTTTTATTATTATTCTCAGTTTGGAAAAGCTTTTGTTGTTGCCTTCAGCACACCTCCTGCTTCCAGGAGTGTCTTTGTCAGCTCTTTGTCAGAGTCCTTAGACATATAACAATTGTCCTAGGTAACCCTGCAGTTTTGCCAAAGCTAGACTCTTCAGTACCAACCTTTTCAAAAGGGTAAGATCTGTGCTGTTGTTTGCTGTGGGAAATAGAAAGCACAAATCTCTTTTGAAACCAGAAGTATTTACTAGTGTCCTTTTTGCAGAACATCATACAAAGAAAAATCTGTTTAGACAAGTTTGTCCTGGAGTGTCGATGTTGTCCTTTGAATTTACCCTTTCCTACCTCTCCCTTATCCCTAAGACAATTTTCTTTGCCTTTCAACCATTAAGGAGACCTTTCAGTGGCAGAATGAAAGTCATTCCTTTTTCTTGTCACTCTTAGCCAAGAACTTCCTTGGCTTTTTGTATCCAGCTTTCTCCCACACTCCTTCATCTCATTTTTTTTTATCAGCCTGTTACCTCAGCCTTTTTTAATCCTGTTTTTTAACGGGACTCTTAGAGTGTATTGCCAATATCCAAACTTGTGCTTTGTAAACTTGCTGATATCTCTATACCCACCAGAAGATTGGGTACAGCACAGAGTATATATATGTTGTATGATTTGTGGGTCCTACTTGTCCTGTAAATCTTTCAATGAATCTTATGGTTACTAACTAAATGTTTTGTAAGGCTTTTTGTTTTTCCTTCAGTTCTGTGAGCCCAATTTGGTTTCTCTGTGACTGTTTTGGGTTTTTTTATGTGCATCTGAGTTTAAAATTGGGTGGTGGAGGCTGTTACTGCCTCAGCCATCTGTTTCACTCTTTGGGTGAGTATATGTAGCCCGGAGGCAGGGATTTCTCATCCCTGTCAATTGGCTTCTGAGATGCTCTTCAGCCTGGCATTCAAGAGTGAATGGCTGATTTTAATCTGCCACTGCTGCATGTATGATGAAGCCTTTAAGGCACAGTAATGTAAAATGTGTATGTTTTTTGTTGGGAAAGACAAGAAGTAGTTTGCAGCATTTGCTAGTTACTACTTGTTGCTTTTGGTAACTGCTAGGTCGTGTGCTCCAAAGCATTCCCAATGCCTGTGTTTTTATTACAAGATCTGTGGTGTTTAACTTGTAAATCATTTGGTTCCTGGAATTGAGACTGAAAAAATGTGAGAATTTCCACAGCTGTGCCTAGCCTTTCTGGTTGCAGAGGGGATAGTTAGGGGATGTCCTCTGCATTTTATTTTTCTTGAGGACAATTCAGTTTCTTTACCCTGTTGAGACTGTTTGGTTTTGGGACAGAACACTTGTCATGTTATGTATGGTACCTGAGAGTGGTGTGTACTGAGTCTTTGTCTATGATTTGATTACTTACCTACCTGGACTGTAGGGAAAAATACTCTGTCTGTGGACACATGAGACTCTATGGATACCTGATAAGTGATTTCAGTTGCTAGAGGTCTTGGCTGATTTTTTAACCTGTCTGCCTGAGAAGGAAAGATCCATGTGGCACTGTTGAGCTCTCTGGTTCTTGCCCTGCCTGCCCAAAGGCTAGAATAGGGCATGTAAGAAGAAATAAGTTTAAATCTTCTTCCTTTAAGAAACCAGTTATAGAAACAGAAACTTGCTTTCACTATTGTGCTTGGGAAGAAGGGGAACAATCCCTGGACCTGTCTTGCTGCCTGTACATGGAACATGAAGATACAGATGCCTCTGGCACTGCCTTACTAAGCAAAGTGGTAGGTGTGCAAAGGGACATATATAAATCAATTTTAATCCCAAAGCTTGTAACCAGCTTGTAAAGATTTGTGACAAACTTAAGGTTTCTAAGACTTATTTTCAGATCAAGAGGAGAAAAAGTAATTTGTTTTTCCAGGTTTGGTGTTGCATTTAGCTTAACCTGAGTAGTGGAAGCTCTGGGCCATGCATGACAGCCACATCTCTGCTGCTTTGGGGTGGTTATTGATTCCCTTTAGATCATCTCCATTCTCTTTAACTGCATTATGGACATAACAGGAAATAAGTTGTCAGCTTCATTGATGTAATTTACCTAAATTACATCAGCCACAGCAGGGAAAGGGAGGTAGCTGAGACCTGGGGACTTGAATCTGTGCAGAAGCAGCAGTGTCATTGGCTGGGTTGTCTTCTCTGATTGTGAGGCAAAACACATGGAAATGGAGATGTAACTTTCTTGTTGTTTAAGTGATGGAAGATGCTGAGGTCGCCAGTATGAAAATGCTGAGGTTGCCAATATCCTTTCTGAATGTTGTGGGTCTGAAAGGGAAATAAGAGAATAAGAATAGATATTTGTTTGGAACCTTTTTTGAAGGATGATCTTTTTTCTTTTCCTCTGTGTTCCAGGGTGCACTCCCAGAAAGTGTGGAAGGGGTGTGAGTGATGCAGTGATCACAAGGGAAGAAGCTGAAAGGATCCGTAGGTAACTCTTCTCTTAGCTCTTTTAACTTAGTTTAATGGCAGTGTGCTGGTGGTTAAGGTGTAGCACAAAGCTCATTAGCTGAAAGAGGATGGGTTACACTGGTTAAAACATGAGCCTTTGGTTTTTTTAAAAGCGGTTTTCCATTTTTTGCTGTAGTGGGGACAGTTCTTCACACAGTCTGTCTAGACCTGTGGTCCCTGAGTGTTGCAGAAAATAAAGGCAAATTAATTAAGTTTTAAAGCATTTTCCTTGGGCCTTCTGTTCCATTTGATCTTTAAATACAGAACAAAACAACATAAGCCTCCTTTCAGCTGAGTCTTTCTGGGTAATCATGAGCTAGTGCTGACCCTGTGGTCCTCTGTGAACATTAAGAGGTGAGTTTTAATCAAATAGCAGGGGACACTGTCAAATGATGCAGGCAGAAAAGTGATCAGCCTCTTTGAGGGTGATTTGCACTTAATCATCCTGTGAGTGGGGAACATCACTGTGGTGCTCAAGGCCATCTGCAGCTGGCCAGCCAGCCTGTGCTTTCCAGTTCAACTGGGCTTCTGCTTGTGATACAGCACTTGTGCAGTGTGTAGTGCCCATAAGAATCAAGATCTGTTGTGTTTGTTGTTTGTTTGTTTTTTTTGTGTTTAATCTTACTTGGCCAGAATGTATTTGAAAGCAAATGTTTTTGGGGATTTATGGAGGGGGCTGCAGGCTCAGATATGTTCTGCAACACAGATACTTTGTTTTCATGACAGGTTGCAAGATTCAGTTTCAAATAAATTGCAGCTTTTGTTAACTCTGTGGGGTTATAGCTGATACATCAAATATTGAAGAGTTACATGTTGTAAATAATGACATTAAAGGACAAAGTAATCAGACTTCAGTTCTCATTTGAGGTTATTGTTTTGCCTACAGAATAGCAGAGAGGGGACTGTCCTTGGGAGGATCTGATGGAGGGGTGAGCAGTGTCCTGTTACTTTTTACATTCTTTTACTGCCTAGGCAAGATTATAAATGCATTTTTTGGGGCTGGAGGAAAGGAGATGGAGAACTTTTCCTTCCATTCAGACTTGGAGAAAAAATCCATTTGTTTGGAAAGTTAATCTCCCATTAATACTTCTGCTAGCAGTGTAATTCCTGCAGTACAGTTGACATTTCCTAGTACTCAGTTTTGTTATTTCTGTTGCCTCTCTTGAACTGATTTTTGTCTTCACCATCTGGAAACAGTTACTATAGCAGAATTGCAGAAGTTTGACTTCTGAAACTAAATTACAGTGGTTAACAGCATCACATAAAGATTGGGTTTGTGTAGTGACAAAACCCATGTCATGTCTTCAGGAGACCTTTGAATAATATTTAAAAATTAAAACAAACCCACTTCTATTTAACAAGCATGTTTTTCTAAATTTCTTTCTCCCTGTTTTTGTTCTCAGGATGTTCATGTGTATGAGCAGAAACTGTTTCTTGAGTATTTGTAAATACAATCACTTCTTTAGGCCTTTGCTGAATTAGGGCACATTTTAGCAGAAAAGGAGGTTTCAATGAAAAATAAGACTTCATCTTTCTTGCAATTATTGAGAAAGAACTGCAGAATTATAAACTGAGACACTTAAGCAGTGCTGCCCATATGAAACAATGCATTTAAAAGATTTAACATTCTCTGTTCAGTTCTGTCATAATGTCTTAGGTGGTTTTTTTACAGTTCTGTGATTGTATAATTGCCTCTTTGCTTAGAGTCTCTGCCTGTTGGGATCTACATCTGAACTCCTTCATCAGTGCTGTCAAGTGGAGCTTCTCTCTGGTTCTTTTGGGATCTACATGTGATTTTTTCATTAGAATTCCACAAAGAGGAATTATAAAGGCAGTGTGTAACACAGATGGATTTGGACCACAGAAAGCTAATGTCCAGCTGGGGGGTAGGGAACTAGGGAAATGTGAGATGGAGAAAGCTTGGAAGAGACATGAGAGGAGGTCAACTTGTAGCCCAGTAGACAGAGCTGGGTAAGAGTCCTGAGCTGGCTTCCTTGGACAACAAGCCAGAGTATCAGACAAATAAAATCATCATCCACATAATTTTGGAAGCATCAATATGAGGATTTTTGAAGTGAAGGGAAGTTTGAAGGAGGGGGGAGATGGTAGAGAGAAGATGCTGCTGCTGCAATAAAATGAGTATGTTAAGTCTGCTGTCCATTAAGAGGTCTGGGCTCTGATCCAAGTGTTCTCACATTTCTCATAATATGTAAATGTGAGGGTTGCTGCATGCTGCTCATCCTTAGAGAAATGTGCAAAACCAAAGTCATTTAGTATTGCATGGAGGCCTTATCCAAAATAGTGAATAACCACTGAAACATGCTAAAAACAAGAGCTGACCAGTGTTTCTGGGAGATCATGGTTAGAAGAAACCTTTAAATACAGGGGTTTTTATTCCTCTTTCTCCCTGTGCTCTGCTGTTTTCCTTTCTTTTTCAATGTGCATGTTTCTATTTCCCATGCCATGGTGTGAATCTTTTCCCCATAGTATTGTCTTGGCTCTCAGGTGTCATTAAATACTGGTGGATGTGGTATAGATGAAACTGTCTGTCTTCATTTCAGCCTTTTATCTTTTTGAAAATGTTTCAAGCCTTACTTCACTACTTCTCCTGTAGGCCTCTCATGCTTCAAGCCTGTTGGATTAGGTCTGGCTTGTTGTTTTAAATTTCTTAAGCTTTAGAGTGTTTGGATAATTCTGTCCAATTATGTCTTGTTCTAAGACTATTTTTTCCCTTAAAATTACTTAAATAACTCCTTGTAACTGTTTGATTTTTTTTAATCCTTTCTCTAGCCACTTTGATCTCTCCACTCTTCCAAATAGAACTTCTTCAGATTTCTCCTGGGATGCAGAATTGCATTTTCATTCTCTAATTTCCTTTTATAGGCCCTTTATAAGCAGTGTGTCTGGTTTTTGTTGTTGTTGTTCATCATCCTTCTTATATTTTTAATTCACAGAAGTAGATTTGCATGTCTGGATATAATTTAGTAACTTAAAGACCTAAACTTGCAGTTTGTGACTCTGTCAATCATCTCCTCCCTTTGTTTGCTGCCCTTTCATCTTCCTTGGAGGACTGAAGTGTAGCACAAACACTTTTCCCTTTCCCTCCTGTTGTGTTGAGAAAGTCCTGGCAAACATCTGAATTACTGAAATCTCCCAGAAGTCATGCCCCACTTTTCATGCTGAGCTTTCTCTCTTATCTCTCTTTGTAATTTTTCCTGGATTTATTTGTATTTATGCACACACACAGTGAGGCTACAAGAGGCCACTGTAATCTTCTAGTCTAGCTTTCAACAGCATCCAAACAGGAGGATCTTCTCCCCTAGTGCTTTCCCTTTCACATCTCTGGCTCTGTAAAATAGTTTTATACTCTGTTCCTTATTCAGAGTGTGAATTGCAACAGTTTGATGTTTGCTTTAGATTAGTTTTTTCTTTATTAAATAGTGCTGTTTCCATTTCTTCCTTACCTAGTATTTCCTTGCACACTGCCCCTGCTTGAGTCACCACTTTCACTCATTCATTCATGTCTTTGTAGGTGCTGCTGTAATAACATCTCTCTGGTGTAAAGGAAACCACTTGCTTACTGTCAGATCTATTGGCAGTTGTTTACAAGCCCTAGAAAAGGGGTCCCATGGTGCAGCCAGGCAGCTGCAGTCTGTTCCCTGTGTTGCAGCAAAGCTGGCAGGAGTAGCTGCTTAGACCTCCCTTTTGCAGGGGAAAATGAATTGAATCACTGGGAGAAGAAAACCACCTGTGAAGCTGTGATGCCAGACAAGGGTTTCTGCTGTGGGCCAACCAACCCACGGGTAGAGCAGGGGTTTTGCATCCTTCCTTACTCTGCTTTCAGCCCTCCCAGCCGAACTTCTGAAGTCCTCAAAATGCTGTCAGCTGTGTTTTCCAGAGAGAAGATAAAGTTTCTGCATAGCAGTTGTCCCGTCTCTTACTTCTACTACAGGGCACATAGCTTTCTTCCTTTCTCATTAGCCTCCTAATAGCACTTAGGAAACACTTCAGGAGTGAAAGCTGAACTTGGCAGGATGTCTTTCACTTTACTTACAGCTGGGTGTTGGATCATTATCTAGGCTGTACTCAAGAGGAACTGGTTGTGTTTAATCTGTCTCATCTAAGTACTGGACTCCATTGCCAAATACTGCATTTAATTTTCACAGGGATAACCTGCCCCTCCAGCAGTCTGAATGATGGATCAATTAGATTGGTTGCACTTGTATCTCATAATTTAATCAGTGTAACTGTTAAGAGGCATTACCCTGAGAAGGTAACTCTTGTCTGTCTGCTCTCAAGATTCAGGTGGGGAAGGGTATTTAGAGGTGGGATTGGTTTGAGAGCCTGCCTGTGCTGGCTGCAGGTTTGATGCTGCCCAGGAATTGGTGGCCCTGTAGAACCTCCATTGCTCTTCCTCCTTCTCTTCAGTGTGTGTGTCTTCCCACAGGAGGGGAGGGGAAGGGTTTGAGTGCTGCCAGCTCCTCTTTAGACAAGTAGAAGTAAGATTTTGCATTCATCTCTTTTGGACAGTGTGCTGTTTTCCTTAAAAATAGCACTTCAAACTTTTTAAGGGGTGGAGGAGTTGCTGTAGGAGTGAGTATGTGTTTAATGGTTGGCAATTCCTTTCACTGAGGGCCAAAGGCAGGGCCTGTCATGCTTTGCAAGAAGGGGAAATTGATCCTTTTTGCCATATGTGTGAAGTGGTGGTTACTTGCATGTTCTTTTTGAATCCTTTTAGCAGTGAGAGGGTGGAGAATGTGGGACTAATGATACCAAAGGTCCAAAAGAACATATATTTGTGTTGTTTTGACAAAGGAAGTTAAATTACTTTTTTTATACAAGTTCTGTAAGTGGGATATTGGGGTAGTCCTGCTAAACAATTTCTTGGCAGTAGGTGTGTGGGTATGTGTGTCTGCAGTGTTCCTGCCACCTTCAGATAAACTTTGTAGAGCTTTCAGCCTGGGACCTGAATTGCAGGCTGACCCTTGATCTTCAAGCTGAACTTGAAGTCATGGTGTTGACTCAGGCTTCCACCAAGGCATTCTCCTCAGTGTAGGAAATTATGCTGAAAATGTTTAATGTTCTGAAATGGCAGAGTCCAAAGTAAGTGTTTCGGTCTCTTCCCAGGGTCGTTTCCAAGCTGTTTAACAGCTTTGTGCTCGTGCATTAATCAAGTCCCTGTCAACGTTTGACGTTGTTTTCCCCTCTCTGAAACAACCATGAATATTCTTGCTTTTTCAGCACCCTTTTTCAGCTGTCTTCACCTGGCTTATCTAGGCTTTATATTGTGGCTATTACCTTTTCATCTATGAATAGCTACAGTTCTTAGGAGTGTCCTCTGAAGCTTCTGGAGAACTGTGGGAAGAGAAGGTCAAAGCTTGTGCTGTGTCCACTTGAATAACTTGATACTTTGTGTATTTCTCAAGGAGTAAATCAAATTATTGGGTAGGTTTATTAACAGAAGGTTGTTTTTCTTTTAAGCAGTTTAAAATTTTTTTGAAAGGGAACTTCAGTGAAGTTCCTGTGATTCAGCCCTGAAGCTCAGAGCAATTCAGCCTGCAGGAGCTTTCTTTTGCTGAGAGATTATCATGGGTCTCTCTTCCTCCACCATGATCCAGAGGAGGAGGGAGAAAAGGGCTCTGAGACTAGGGGTGAAGGTGAAGCTCTAGTGCTGGCCTGGCCCTGCTGGTAAGGTAAAAGTTTTCATTCTTTCCAGGCAGCTTGCCTAGTGGCATTATTGTTTAGATTTTGTTAGAATAACGTGAATGGCATGTGGTGCCTCAAGAAATGCCAAATTCCAATGGGAGTGTTTTTGCCTGGATGTTGTATGTCAAAGATGTCATCTCTTTGGTGCCAGTCAGGTTAATCAGCTGTTGCTGCTTGATATTTCCAGTATAAAAAGACTGCTATTAAGCAGTCATACTTTAAAATACTTTTTTGATGCAAAACAAACATGTATTTTATGGACAGCAAGGGACATACAGAAGTTTACTTTATTCAATTTAGAGAAACTATTTAGAATCCTGAGAGGTAGCTCTCTATCCTGGCAAATCTGAATGCTAATCCTCTTAGCTTGGTCTGGAGCTCAGCAGAAATGTTTGGCTTAAATTGGATGAAGAAATGGATTGGATTTTTATATGCAGAAACTCTTCACTCATTGGTTTTCTCTTGCAGTGGTTTAGAAATTGAGAAAAAGAAAGTTTGGCTCTAGCAAGTACTAGAATTACAATTGTTCTTTTAAACAGACTTTTATGTCCATATTAAATATGAGAAGTATATAGAACCTCATGAAGGAGAAGTTTTAATAACAAATGTTGGGCAGGAAAAATATTAGTGCTGCTATTTGAGTGCTTCCCAAATATTGGAAAATCAATCATCTCTCTGTGGAAGGGAAATGTCTTTGCTGTGTTCCTGAATCCCTTCTTGTCTTACCTCTAGCCCATGGAGGAAGACTCTGGCAATTCTCTGTCAGATTTGAATCAAAGCATGGAATTGCTTTTCCTCGTACCTTAATATTTTGTGTATATATACAGCAAAGGGAGGAAGGATTGTAGCTGTAAAGGAAGCATTAGTATTGTGAACCCAGTTTTTACTTGCCAGGCTGTGGAAAGCAGGATCCAACATGGGAGAGCGAGAGGTCCTAGTTAAATGATGGTAGAACCTTTTCATGCTCACTTTTCCTACCTTTTTTTCGTTTCCTTTCACAGGCATCAATTTTGGACTTGCACTCTGGAGCTCTTTCACTGGGGAAGCACTTTGTTAATCTGTACAGGTAAAATGGGGCTGTGGCTTGTTGTCCCTCTTGTTACCCTGCACCTGCAGTGCTCATTCCCTTTTCAAATGTCTCAAGCCCTGTGAGCTGGGGTTAATGATGACAAACTGTACAAGTTACTTAGATTCACCACAGTTTCCATGACCAGTTAAAAAGCTTTTCTGGCATGAAAGCCAATATTTTGTTGACCTGGGCTCTTTGAGAGCTGCCACTACCTTTCTTCTCACACCAGTAATTAGCAGTATTTTTTTATTCAGTTTATAGTCTAGTTTGTTAGTGGTGGAAGAAATCAAGTAGTCTGGACTCCATGTGCTTATTTCATTATGTGGGAGGGGACTCTTTTCATGCCTGGCAAATTCCACTGTCAGTTGCTGCATCTTGATCCTTTAATCCTTTAACATTTAACCTCTTAGCAATGCTTTTGGAGCATCATGCTTAAAAGCATTTTTAGTTTGTTTTTTTCTTGTATTTTCACTTTCTGCTTGTGGGTAAAGTGCAGATGGGAGTAAGAATGCATGTTGGTATCACTCGGGCAGTCTGATTCAGCATCTCCTTCTGACTTTAATTTTTCAGGTACTTTGGGGACAAAATTCAAGACATCTTCACAGAAGAGGATTTTGCATTATATCGGTAAAGATTGTTCAATAACTGCTGAATGAACCACAGAACTTCCTGGTTTTGTGGTAGAGTACATGGTGGGAGGGGATTGTCACTGAGATTCAGACATAACCAGTAATTTTGCAGCTCAAAATAATAATTCCTGCCAGTTAAAATGCCTTGATGAAAATAAGTAAAAGGACCTCTGGGTGACTACCTGATAAACAAGATCTATAAGCGTTACTAGACTGAAGGCAGTATTGGTGGTGTAGATGTAATCAGAACAATGGCAGCTCCACACATTTCCCTTTCTGTGTCAGGGGCTGATGCCAACCCTGCAAGCAAGGAGAGCTGCCTCATGTGAGTTCTGTGGCTATTGGCTGGAACATTGCAGCTGGGATGTAAAATCCTTCAGCACTAACTCCTGTTTCACACGTGTTACCCAAGAGATGTGTTAGATGATGAAGTCCATCCTGTGCTATTATGACATTAGGAACTTGCGGGGGGGGGGGTTGGGTGAAGTGTAACAAAACATTAAAAATGATATTACTAATGTTCTGGCTAGAGAAGCAGAGCATGCTTTCCTCTAAGAAGCCAGAATATGAAACAGTGTTATAATGTAATAGCTTTGGCATCGGATGCTTTCAGCTTTCCTGTAGACCTGCTTGTGTACTTAACGAAGACAACAGACATAACAAGTTCCATGTGTCTGTGAAGGTGTGTGGCCAGAGTTCAGGAACAAGCATTCTTGGTTGACTTGACACAATAAATCATTAATTAGGCATTTCAGTTGCTCTCTCATAATTGGAAATGTACCTGGCTTGAACACTTGAACTCACTTTGTTCCTTTTTCTTGCCTTTGTGAAGGAATAGGGCCTCCCTCTAGTGGTGGACTGAGTATTAAGTAGCCCAATAGGCTTATTAGTTTTGTTAGAGTAATTTTATCTGTCTTTAAATATGAACCACTTAAAGGTTATTTTTATCTGACATTTTTAGATACTGTTGTCTTTACAGATTAACTTCTTTAAAATATGTTTACTTCCCACAAAATCATAAAAAAAATTAGATGCTTCCTTGATTATTATAGAACTGTGACTATTTAAAGAACATGTTTAGTTTCTGTCTCACCAAGACAGTGGGAGAGTATTTTGAAAACAGTCTTTGTTTTGCCTTCCATTCTGTAGAAGAAAAAATAATCTGTAGAAATAATGAGTGTATGGAGGGATTGTTTTACTTAAGAATATTTCTACTTCACGTGAACAGAAACATTCAGTTTTTCAATAATCTTTATGAATTTTTGATCCTTACACTGAGCTGAGCCAGCTGGCAACATCAATATTCCATTGGTATTTCATGCCAATATAGGAGATGTTTCAGTCTGCTGCATGTGAATCTAATACACAATATATTATTAAATGCTTCTGTTAATGGCTGTGCTCTAGCATGGCCTGTAGTACCTTATGTCCTTAATGAGTGGTTTTATCTTATTCTTGGAAGCATTTCTCTTCATTACTTTTACTTACCTACCCAGGTCAGTTTAAAAATACACTCTTGAGAGAAATAACAAGATGTAATTCATGTCTTAAGTATTACTGATTGCACCAATAATAAATCTGAGCAGGCATCCTGAGCCAGGAGACTGGTTTCTAAATGGTCTCTGTCAAAATCATGTTGTTTCAGAATCAATTATGATTTCTAGTCTGATGCTTTAACCACCATCTGCCAAACACATATAGCAGTTCCTCTTGTTTCACATAATAGATGCATCTTTATACAGAAGAGAGACCTTTAAATCTGGGTGCTTGGTTTAAGGGTTGTGACTTCAGCAGAAAATGGCAATAGCAGAGATTTGTTCCACTCTGGCTTATCGAAGTAGAGCCACAGAGCAGAGGAAGAGCTGCTAGTTTGCTTTCTCCCTTTTTTTTTTGTTGTTCTGTGTATGATTTCTGTGAAGATGTTCTGCTGTGGAAGTGTTGCTTTGTCTGCAGCTGCTGCTTTTGGTGCCTTTCAGTAGGAACAGTGTGTAGATGCTGACAGGTAGGCTAGAGAAACTGTGTAGTTTTGCAGAGCTTTGAGTGTTCCTGTCACCACACTTGAATCACACTTTGCAGGAACTCCTAACACTGCATTCTTTTGCTGCATTTTGTGTCTTAGACAAACTCTTCTGTGACACATTAAGTTATTTTACTTTATGCTGCTGCTGCTACATTATGCTGACAGCTTCCCAATCTACTCAACATCCTTTCTCCTAAATGGTATGTTTCTTAGGCTCCTACCTATTTCATTGGCTTTTTTTTCTTCCTCATCATCCTGACTCCAAAATCAATTTCAGTAACTGCTTTTACAGAAGAGGAGCATTTCAGGGAGTTTTCTGCCTTTCCTTGAGTCTGGCCTGTGCATTTTGGTATTACCCAGTGACTCAGTGCACTGCAAGTAAATGTTGTGCATATCTGTAGGTATTTTAGTAGTTTGCATTAAATATAGTAGTTTGTTTTATATAAAAATTTCTTGGGACTTTGTTAGAGGTGTATCACGTGACATGTTGTGTATCAAGGTGGTATTTCATGCTTAAAAATTTGAGAGCATCCATGGGATGTGAAGAAACAGGGAGGAGGCTGAGGAGGCCTCTCAAATTTCTCCATCATATATAGGTTTTTGTTGTACCTCTGAAATTCAAGCCTGGACTTTGGAAATACTCAATTTGCAGCAGTTTAGGTTACATGTATTTGTTGTCATGTGTGTACACTGAGGGGAGGGGAAATCCAGTCTTGAGTATTTCCTTTCTGTCCCTACCATTTCTCATCAGAAAGGTCATCCTGTGAAGGGCGTTTCTTATGAGCAAAGCTTGCTGGAAAGGGGGCTTGTTTCTAGTGACCAGTGCTTGAGTTTGAGTTACTTTGCTTATTTTTTCTATGTTGGACTTGGAGTTCATGGAAATTACTAAATGCCTTCCTGTTGACTTCAGCATGTGCTGGATTAGGCCCTAAAAAAATGTATGTTTGTTCCCCAGTTCTCACAAATGTTTGAGAGCACTGAAGGCAAACTAGAAGATTTAGGGTCTTCTCCCCTGAGACTTAACAAAGCAAGATAACTTTACTTAATGTGCAGTCTGCAAAGTCATTAAAAAGTTCTTTTCAACTTTTTATTACAGGCAAATTAACCCCTCTTGCTCATTGGGCTCTGATGTAAACAGTCAATATTCTTTTGCATATTTATCTTTCCAGGTAAACCTGTTTTGTGAAGCCTACTCCAAGATCCATCACAGTCAGTGAGGCTTTTTGAATGGCAAATTATTTATGTGCATAAAATTGATGTTAGTTTGCTATATGTGCCAGGATTGTCTTAAGTTTTTGAGCAATGCTGTGGTGGGTAGGATCACAGCTCCCAGGGCAGCAAAAGGCAGGAGCACATAAATCAACTGAAGAAGGCAAGGTTGGCATTTCTTGCCACCTCATGCACTTGAAGAAACTACTATGATTAAAAGTAATATTTGAAGCCAACAGCATGCAGGGAAATAAGAGGCCAGCAATATGCTTACACCCCCCAAAACAGCTACCTGGGTCAGCTGAAGGCAGCTGCTTCCAGGAGACCAGGGTAGCACCTACAATCACACCTTTAGATTTGTCACCTTAACTGCTTCATTAACCTGCCTTCCTGTTTACCCCTTCCCCTGTCTACTTGATTTATAAACAGGAAAAAAACAAACTTATGAAAAATGCCTTTTTTTTTTTCCCCCCTCTTTGTAGCATACTTGAACTTACGAGTTTATTTTCCTTTATTTTTGATAATCCACTGGCTGGCCGACTCCTGGTTGCTGGTTTTGTCTAGCAGGAAGACTTGAGTGGAGCTTTGCTTCCTGCTTGGTTTGTAGAACTTGCAGTCTTGCCCAAAGCCATTGCATGTGTCTCAGAGGAGTGAAGCCTGAATGGGGCCTTACAGGCACCAGACAGCAAATCTTAATGGAAGGCTTTGACAAGTGGGAAGGGAATCAGCCTGAAAGAGGAAACAGTGCTGCTTAGAGAGCAATACAATTACTGGAGATTTAAAGTTATGTCAAGACTGCAGCCTAACTACTTCAGGGTAGATGTATTCCAGCTGGCTGATTCAAGTGGCCTCCTGGTGTCAGAGCCAGGGAATATGCTGCTCTAGTATTTGTGGGTTAGGCTGTTAATTCTGGCATTGGGTTGTTCAAAGTGCCAGCTGCCCTCAGTTCATGATGAAGTGAAAGGAGTAATTACATCTAAGCTTTCTGGGAAACATAAGGCAGCCTCTGCTGAAGTCCTTCCTATTTCTTGGAAAGAAAACAGACAGAAAACAAGATCAGGCACCCACAGGCATGAGGAAGGACCTGGAGATCCTTTCCTGATGTCAGTTTTACAAGCTCTACCACTTATGTGGCTCTCAACTTGAAACCTCAGTTCATGCAGCCATGCAAATACCTGAAAATCTCAGCTCTGTCATTTCCTGATTTTTGGATTTTCACATATAAAGTAGCTTGAATTGACTCCTAAAGTTTAGACCCCTCAAAATGTAAAGTGAGACAGGTTAAAAATGTAATCTGTATGTGGATTTCTTTAATTGTTGGTGAATGACAAGGTGTGAACAGAATTAATAGTTAGGATTTATTTTATTTTTAGTACTTGGGGAAATAGTTTTTAAGAGATGATTGTTACAGCCTAGTACTGTAGGTCACTGTTTAAGTTCCCTGGAGAGTACTTGGGGAAAAACTTTCTTGGAAATTATGCTGCAGTTCAGTAGTGCCCAGAGGAGAAATACCTGACTTAGAAGAGATGCTGAACTGCTAATGTAATTCTATGCACAACTTCAGAAGTGTGTTTACTCAGGGTATCTTGTTTGTGTGCTGCTTTTGAAGCAAATAAGGAAGGAAAGTAAGACTAATATAATGGCAAAGAACATGTTAATAGTGGGAGAAAGCAATATAAAGATTTTAAGAAGCCCTGAGGATTAAAACTTAAACCCCCAATGTTTTCATTTAATCTCCTTATGTTATTGTATTCTTTGCTGGTTTTTTAAACTTGCTCAAAGCTAAATACCAGCTGTGGTTTCTGGTGGGAGGCACCAGTGGAGTTGCTCATGAATCACAAATTTCTTCAAAAGTGCTTTTGTCTGACCCAGGGCTCAGTCCTGGCCCTGCTCAGTGATACCTGGCCCTGCAGGTGCTTTTGCTGTTAGAGGAGCAGTGCTGTAGGGGATCATGTGTGTGGTTAGCAGTCTTCTGGTTTCATAGTCTTAACAAATAAAGACCCTGTTCTTCCTGTTGCCCAAGAAACACAGGACTAGCCAAGGTAGAAATAGTTTGGTTGAATCTTTCAATGTTGGGAAAGACATTTTGGATTAATTAAAAAAAAAAATCTGGTTATGACACCAGTACAGAGGTTGATCAAGAACCTTGACTTTCATGGTGCCAGAGACTTCACCAATTACTTAAAATGAGTGTAAAAATGGTTGATGGTGCTTCAGAGTCAAGCCTTTACAAAGATACAACTTTCTAGTTATCTGCTTTGGTTTTAAAGTGTGTGCAAGATGTTAATATTGTCAGTAGTTAATAAACAGATATGCATGGATTTTTTTTCAGGAAAACAGACTGTTCATACAAAAATTTTAAAACCTAGGCCACAGGAAACAAATAGTTTTTCTCTTCATATTCTGAGAATAAAAAAGCCAAAATAACAAGCCCCAATACAAAAGACTGGGGGGTGTCTTTTGATGTAGCAGATCTTTATTTAAGGCAAAATGAGAGAAAATATGGGTATATGTTCCTCATTATTAGCTAAGGAAGAAGCTTAGCTCTGAAGAAGCAATGAATGAAAGAGAACACAGAAGAAGCAGGAGGTGTCAATTACATACAGTTTTGTGTTGTGTTCTTTGTAGTGATGTGAGAAAGAGAATTCAACAAAGGATTGCTCAGGCATTTGGTATCAGCTCTGCTTCCATGTACCTGACTAAGCCAACCTTCTTCTCAAGAATAAACAACACAGAAGCCAAGACAACACATGATGAGTACTGGCACCCACACGTTGACAAGGTAAGTCAGAGTGAGATGGGATACAAATGATTAGATCACTTTAAAGTCATTTTGCATTAAACAGACATGTTTTGATAACTGGTGCTTCTGAAAATCCTCCAGGGGATGAACCTAATGGAAGGATAAGTGAGTTTTAGAAACATAGGCCAGTACATTCCATTTTTAATTTTTATTTTCTCCACTTCAATTCTGCTAGAACAAGTAACTTGTGTGAAGAACTACTCAGGGATCTCTTGTCAGAAACATTGATTAAATTGATTTACACCTACATATTGTTTCAGTTTCATCAGACCTGTGTTTCCAGTCCAGGTAGTGCTCTTTCAGCCAGGTCTAACAGGACCTATTTTAAAGTGGTCAGTCCATCACTGTTGTTAGTTAATCTGAGCCTTTTAATTAATGCTTAATAACTCTATTCCATTTACATGTGAGTTGAGGCTTTTTTTTACTGTATGTTCTCTCATGGGGATATGGGACCTCTTTTAGTAACTTGATGATTTGTTGTTTTTAGAATGGAAGCATTGGGACTTGGTTTGAACTGCCTAGTCTCCATCTGCAGGCTTACAGCTTAACACTTTGCATTTCTTAATGAACTTAAATAACTTGGGATTGCTATTTAGTTTTTTTCCTGAATCTGGTCTCTAAAAACCTAGAATCCTCACATTTCATGTCTTCAGGATTTAACAGTTGGAGTCACTCAAGTGTCGTCGATCATCCCAAGATTGAACCATATAGATCTTATGCCATCAAAATCTAAGTTACACCTCTCTGGAGTCTGTTTGTGGGTGGTGAACCTTGAAGTCTATGACCTGAAACATCTAAGGTGAAAAAACAAACAGAGAAATATTCTTTGCCTTGAAAATATTTCCTGGGAGGAATCAATCAACAATGTCTGTTGCTCACAACATTAGGGTGAGCTCCTGTCCCCTTTCTTGTCGCGTAGGCAGAAGCAGCCCAAGTGTAGAGAACATGGTGACAGGGATGATTCCTGATACAGCCACTGTTCAAAAGAACAAAGAAATGAAAGGTGGGGTTTGCAGGCACTGATAAAGCAAAGATGAGACCAGCTTTTGGATGCTTTTTGTTTAAAAAGCTGTTGTGTAACCACTGAGTAGGAGTTGGACCTAGGAGCAGATTCTTTTGACTAGTGCTGAATTCAGGGAGGGAACTGTGCTGGTGGGTTTCATAAGAATTCCATCACATCTTGTGCTCATTTCCAAGAGGCACCAAATAAACTGAGAAGTCAGAATGGGATAGACAAGTTGTGGAGCTTCACAGGTTGTCATCAGTGCAGTCAGGCTGCCTGGTATTTTAATTTCTCAAACAAATTAAGATTTGCTTGCTACTTCCAGACAGCAGTTGAAAGCGAGGGGGAAAAAAAAGCACTGCTATTGATCTGAGGTAGGAAATATTTCCCAGATAAGAACAGTAATATTCTTATGTGGTCTCCAAAATAAGTGTGAAGAGTTGAAGAAAAAAAATCACTAAAACTCAGCATGTTTAAATATTTTCCAGTTTACTGGATGTTTTTGTGCTGTAGCATTATTTATGCTTTCCCCTTGGAATAGAACTTTGTGTTCTGCATAATTAAATGGTGAAGGTTGCTCCTAGAAGACTTCAGGATTTTTATTTTCCCTGCCTCTTTCCAAAAAGGTAAAATTAAGCTTCTGAAAAATGAATTGGACACTTTTTTTTCTTTCAAAGTCTGACACTGTTGGTTCAAAGATGTAGGCTTCTTGGAGCACCCAAATACCCCTCTTGCATTTTCCCTCTGTTGGCAAGTCTGTTGCAATTATGTTTCTTAATCTGAATGTCCTTGGTTTGGAAGATTTTTAACTGCATAGTGGAGTAGTACAGATCTATTGTATTTCTGAGGCTTTGGGCTTTTTCCCTAAAATGTATTTGGTTTTTAGTTACATAGGAATGGAAACCCTGAAGTTATTCAAATGACTCATTTAATCTTGTTGAATTTATAAGCAGCTAAAGCAAACAATGAGAGTGTTGGCTTAAGATGTGGAGTTTCATCTTGGATGGAATTTGTTTGGAGCTGAGCCTGTCAAACGTCTGATTTATACTGGAGTTGCTGCTGCAGGCTCAGCTCTGACAGAGATAGTCTTAGAACATTCTCTAAGAGAAGTAATGTGAGACTTGAGGATTTCTGCAGTCCCCTGCCTGGGTGAGGATCCTGTCATACTTCACAGAGTTGTCAGGCTCCCCCATAAGATCAGTTTTGGGTTGTTTTCCTTTAATTTCTTCGATTGGAGCTATTCCAGGACTTCAGTGCAAATGTTTTTGGGTTTTTTGCCTTAAAATTGTTCATGATTAGTTCATAGCCATTTTTTCCCCTCTTCCCAGTCCCACTTCTGATCATTTTCATTGCCCTCCTCCAGACATGCTCCAATAGGTCCATGTCCCTCTTGTGCTGAGGGCTCCAGAGCTGGATATAGTGCTCTCGGTGAGGTCTCACCAGGGCAGAGCAGAGGAGCAGAATTGCCTCTTTGGATCTGCTGGCCACTCTTCTTTTGATGCAGCCCAGGATGCAGCTGACCTTCTCGGCTACAACTGCACACTGGTGGCTCATGTCCAGCTTTTGACCCACTGATACCCCCAGGTCTGTTTCCACAGGGCTGCTCTCCAGCATGTCTTCCCCCAGCCTGTATTCATGTCTCTGGTTGCTCTGGCCCAGGTGCATGACCCTGCACTGCACTTGGCCTTGTTGAACCTCATGAGGTTCACCTGGGTCCACTTCTCCAGCTTGTCCATGCCCCTCTGGGCTAATCCAAACAGTTGCATTTGTAACAGTAGCCTTTAAAGAAGTATCATATATCATTATGAGCATCTACCATTACATTTTGCCATGTTTGACTTATTTGAGTAAAAGATGGTCCAAAAGAGCACACTAACTGTATGAAGGGTCAGGCTGAATGGAAATGCTTTTTTTTTTTTTTCCTATTTAATTGTTCACATGGAGCTATAAAAATTTGATTAGCTGTAGTGTTCCTCCATAGCTTATCTCCTGATTTTACTGGCAGCTTTTCTCACATAGTTTGAACTTTGGATTCAGTTATTAACCTTTCTGATACTGGAAATTATTATCAGGTTAATAAATACATTTGGTGTACATATACTACTAGCATCTTAAATAACTGAGTGTAATTTAGTACCTCTTTTCCATAGTGTTGCATTTCCCAGGCCTGAAATGCCTTTTGAGAGTCAGTGGTGAACAAAGCAGGAACAGGAACAATTTCCATGGCATTCTTGGTTCCCCAAATTAGTCATCTATAGAAATCAGATGTTTGGTTAGGCTAAATGCTTTATAGTCAGCTCTTATAAGTTCAGAATTCAGGAAGTTCAATAAAGCCACCTTGGAGAAGATGGAGGGTGCTCTTGGGTAGCAAAGGCTGCTGCACCACTGAAGAGTTCATTAAAAAAATTAATACATTAGACTTGCAAGTGTAAGTTGAACTTCTCATTGAACTATTCTGATGCCTTCACTGGCTGGAAGGCTTCCTTAAACTGCCTGGAAGTTTATCACCAGCTCAATGAAGGGGAAAATAGCTTTGCAAAGCTGATTGCAGGAGGAGGGCTGCAGAGCAGCTGTTCTGAGGTGCTGCAGCACCATATGTTAATTCATTCCCATTTATTGCCTTACATTGCTACTAAGGTTTGGGGAAGTGTGGGGAGAAGGGGTTAACAAAAACATTTCTCTCACTCTTGTGATTTGGACTGTGCAGCATATCACCAGATTTGGCTTTTTACCTTTTAAGCCCTTATGGTCAAAATACTAAAATGAGTAGGAATGAAAATATCTCCCTGTTCCATCTGCTGTTGTGTTCTCTTCAGTCGTTGCCCTCACAGAATAACATGTACAACTGCTGTTGAGCCAAAATGTAACTGGCACTAATGAGTCTAACTTGAAACCAAATAGAAAATATTTAGAAAACTTCTGAGTTTGGAAGTAGCACCTACCTCTAACAGTCACCAGGTCAGTCAAAACACTCTGCAAATGTTGTATATTGATACAGTTCTACTGTGCTGCACATGTCACTGTTTGACAGTGTAATGAGGAACTTGAGTTGTGATGCACTGTGAAGTAATTGGAGAAGGCAACCACTGATTTTAAGAATAATTTTAGTTGTAGATATGAAAAGGAAATATTTTCAGTCATCTGAACTCTTAAATATTTAGATAGCTTCACTCTGAGCATTAATATGTAGTATTTCTTTTCTCCACCTTCAATGTACACATGGAGCAAAAATAATACTTTAAAAGGAAGGAGAATCACCTTGTTATACTTAAAAATGAGGTGTTTGGTTTGTAGGCTGAGAAGAAGCAGAGACTTAGAAAGTCATGTTGGAAGGCTTTCAAACAAAATCTGTATGGAAAAGAGTGAAGTTCCTCCAACAAATGTGTGTTTACTTGGAAGGTCTGATTCACTGTTCCCATGAAGCTCCTGCATGGCAGCTGATGAAAGTAAAAAGTGGGGTTTCCAGAAACATATAACCATCATTAGTTAATGGATGAATTAATTAGTTAAAGCCTGTTCTTGCATCTTATCACCCTTATGGTGAAATCTTATCTTGAAATAATATAAAGAGATCTTTTTGATGTCTTTTTGGTACAATGCAGAGGTGTAACTTCTGACACTGTTGGTTTTTGCTGGCTGTTGAGTAGATTCAGAATATGAATCAATAGGAGCACTTTTATTATGGAAGCTGTAATAACAGAAGCAATAAATATGACATGCTAGCCTTGCATGTAGTGTGTGGGTGCATAGAATAGACTAATAAACATCTGTAATTTTGAGAAGAATCTTAGCTTTGAGAGACCCCTTGATCAAATATGTGAAAACAGGAAAATTAGAAAAACTCATCAGGTCTGCCTGCTTAATTATTTGTGCTCTGCAGGGATCAGAGCAGAAGTTGGTAATTTTGGGAAATTTTGTCTTCCTCCTAGGTGACTTATGGCTCTTTTGACTACACTTCACTGCTCTATCTCTCTGACTACACTGAGGACTTTGGAGGTGGACGGTTTATCTTCATGGATGCAGATTCCAACAAGACAATAGAGCCCCGAGCAGGTAAGAGTCTTGGTTTGCCTGTGCTGAGGCAGGGCAAGTGATGCCATTTATTAACTGGGTGGACTGGTGGATGTAGTGGGACTTGGGTTTGTGGCAGCAGGAACCGTGCGGAAGAACGTAGCATTTTGTCTTCAGATTGGTGACAGAAAAAGTGAAGATTAAAAAAAGATTAAAAGGGAGTTAAGCCACACAAAGCAAATTCCTGGAAAGCTGTAGGGCTTTGAGCTGCAATTCAGGTAGGACAGCTTAGCAGGTCACTGTGTGTCAAGAGCAAAGATAACTGTCTGAACACAGCAAATCCAGAAGAAAACAATTTATTTTAGGCTGGCCTGAAATTCCTTTGTTCAAGGTGTGGCTTAATACCCTGTAATTGCTGTGGCTGGGGGTGAAGGTGATTGATTACCCTGCCAACCTGCAGCAACATGATGAACCACAGCAACTTAGTTGAAAGTCCATACCTTCTGGCAGGGTTGAGCATTCTGATGTCTGCTGATGCCTAAAAAAACCCCCACCAAAACAAAAAAGCTGGTTTAAGATTTTTCTCATAATTTAAAACTAGAATTACTTAGGGCAGGTGGCCTAGGAAGAAAGATCTCAGCCTTAACTCATCTGTCTGGCAGTTGAGCACTGAGCTTACAGCAGTGTCACCTTTTATAATGCAAGTCCAGTCACACTTTTGCAGAAAGAAAACAAGCAAGGACAACTTTATATTCCTACTGTGTTCTGTCTCTTTTTCAAGAGAGAAAAGATGGAAATTTACTCATTTAAAGATGGCTTCAGTAATTGTCTGCTGACAGGCATTAGCCCCAGCTGAAATCACAGAGTTGTCAGAGTTGGAAGGGATCTCTAGAGATCATCTAGTCCAACCTCCCAAATGACTTCTGACCATTGCTGCCTGCAAATGGGGATGGGTGAGGGGTTTTCTTGATTTACAGATTGTAGTGATCCACTCCCCAGCAGTAATGCTGGCTTAGATAAACAAAGAGATTATCTGCATTCTGGGTTTGGTATCAAGAATTGTGTGTTTGATTATTTTGGCTTTTGTGGTTGGAAATAAACCCTAAACCGAAAGTATAATCCTTTGCAAAATGTTGCCACCAGTCTTTTGGAAGGGAACACATCAAACTATTTCATTTCCAGATGCAATTTTAAGATTAACAGGTTTTTCTAGTTGTAGAAATCATAGCTGAATTGCAGGTAGCTGGGAGGACAGCTGCCTCCTCACACAGCACAGGAGCACTCGGTTCTGTGGCTGGATGGAATGTGCCCCTGACTTAATTTCAAAGAGTCTGCAACTGTGAAATTGCTTCCATTCAGCCCCATCAGGTTAATTTTCAGGCTCTGCTGCAAGTTGTTTGCTCATTGTTGGTTTTGGGGTGGAGTAGGGAGCAGATGAAGTGCAGAAAGGTCTTTAATAGCACCTGGTTTGAGCGTTCCCTCTCACAGGTGGATGTGTTGACAGTGTGTGTGTCACAGACCTGGTTAAACACACCTTTTAAAACAAAACAATGCAAAGTTGATAGGGAACAGCCTGTCTTGAAAGATCAAAGGTGCTCCATGTACACAACAAAATCAAGTTTAATGCCAGTTCCACCTTTCTAACACACTTCTCTATCTAAACATAGTTGTCAGGAGTCCTGTGATTGTGTTACTACCTGTGGTGCAGTCTAAATAACTTCTAACATCCCCTGGGCAAAAGAGAAGCTTTAGAGGTGAAGCACAATGTGAAGGCAATTGCACTTAGTTTTCCCCTTTCTGATAAAATGTGGCTTGTGGGAGAATGAGAAGGAGGGAATTGCCCCAGGATGTTTTCTGCTGCTGGTGCAAGTTGGTGTATTTTTTGTGTTCAGAATGTTCCTTCACGGTGTTTTTTCTCTCCTTTCCTCTTTGTGGTTTTTTGTTTGGTTTATTCTTCTTTTGATCCTTTGTGCTTCTCTTGTCACTCCAACCCTACGTTTAAAACCATGTGCTGATAAGCTTTTATGCTTCTCATTTAGGAGATTCAGATGTTTTTTATAGGTAACTGTCATAATCACTGGCTTGGTTTTAGTGCTTGCCAGCTAATTTACCTTCTCCATCCTTCCCATGCCATTTCAGTTCTAAAACCTGGCACTACTTCTTGTCTCAAAGTTAGTCTGCATTTTGGGAACCTGGTACTGTGTGCTAAAATAAGCATATTCCTTTTTCTGTGAGCAGTAATTTGTTAAAGTGTCAGGCTTTACAAGCAGGGAGCAGAAAGACATTGTTACTGATGCAGCAGAGCAGAAAAGCCCTAATTTGAAATACAAAAAAGGACAATTAAAATAAACCATGGTGGGATTTCCTGTGTTTGGGAGGGCTGCCTTGGCCAGGCCACTGCTGCTTCAAATGCTCTTGCAGCACTTACTTTTCAAGGATCAATCTTAGCCAGTTTGGGACGGGGAGAACTTTGGTGTTAGGAGTGGAGCCTAATTTAAAACACTTACCACTTCTCTAAGTGTGTATCACTTGTGGATTGTGTAAGAAGTCTGTAAATCCTGATTCTCACGTATTTGAGTGAAAGACTCTGAATGTAACTTGTAGCATGATCTCTAACATTACCTAGTTAAATTATTAGCAAACACTCCTGGCTTTAAGTAGGAATTATAATTTATTAATCGAGAGGCTCTTGAGGTTTTTCCTTTTGAACAGACATGAATAAGTCACTGATTCCAGTTCACATGTACAGGCCTCTGACTAATCCATAACCAAATGTGGCACTAAAGAACACAGCTTTCTTGGGCTCTGATGGCCTTCAGAAGTATCTATGTCTTTTGACTTAAGACAAGCCCCCTTTCTGCTGCAAGAAACTCACTGTACCATGAGTAAGAGAATTCTTTGCACCAAGTGAAATACTACTTTGAAAAGAAAACATTTTTGGACAAAGAAAAAGTTCTAAAGTATTGTTGCTTTTAAATGTCTACATAAATTCTATTTCTAAAATTGACATACTGGCATTTTTTTCCCCCTCCTTTGCACCAGGGGTAACTTATGTTCAAGAGACAAAAGAAACAGAGTAAAGTTTAGAATTAGGTCCACCTAAGTGAAACCCACAGCCTTTTCAACAGTAATTTTGCTTTGCTTGCCTGGGACCTGTATTAGTAACCCTCAATAGGTACAGGAGGATTAAGAATAAGTGACAGACATCAGGACATCCCTTTTTTAGTGGTGTGCTTTGTGCTGCTGTCAGTGTAAACTATATCTAAAATGTCCTAATTTTCGAAAGTCTTGTGTGAGTATTAGACAGGTCACAGGCTTCACTTTGTGATAAAGTGGAGATGAAACCCTGTGGTTGGAATTAACTCTCAGTACCAGTTGGGTTTCTTATTCGCGTGTGCACTTCTTGGTTTTAAGGTCAGCTTTTCTGTACTTATTTTCAACTCCCAGGGGAGTTTGTTCTTTCATACCAGTTGTTTATTACAGAAGGCTGGAAGGAAAGGTCGCAATCACTTCTGTGTGTCTGTGGAAGAAAATAATCTGTGGTGCCAAATGAATTCTGTGTATTGGAGAGTGAAACATGACCTCCTTGAATATCAAACTTAGCATATTTTTTCATGGCTGTCAGAACTGTGTGTTTCTGAAAGAGTAAAGATACTTGATGGAGGTATGAGCTACTTGGGAACTTGTGCACTTGGTTTGCTGTTCATTTAGAATGGAAAAAAGCTTGTGGTCAAAGCCTGAGCCATTAGTTTTTCTGCCCAGGTGAGGAAAAGCAAATATTGAAGCGTGTGTGGGGGCTTCAAGGTGTCTGAGTGTATCTTCACTGAGTAGTGTAGCTTTATTGCAGTGATTAGATATCACGTGACCCTCAGATCCTGTAATATGATACTAAGTGCAGTACTCCAAGTGAAGTGGTGGGAATTTATCCTGTCTTTTAGTGAGCTCTTTAAAAAATCAGTTTGAAGGAATTCACTGGTACAGGCTGAAGGAATGCAGCATAGTGACAAAGTGCAATGATATGTAAAGTAAGATCTCCAAATTCAGAAGTCCCACAGCAACAGCAACACAAGGTGTGAGCTGTGTTTAAAGCATATATTTAATAATCCCTCTTATGTTATACAATGTTGGATTTATTTCCCCCCCCCACTAAGTATAGGTAGGCTCATCTTTCTTTACAATGAATCTGCGTCATCCAGGTTCACTCTGGATCATGATCATCTCCTGGCATTCTGAGCTTTAGCTTTGCTCCAGTCAGTAAAACTGGAGCACATCTTGATGTTAAATCTGTAACAATTGAGAATGATTTTTAAAAAATCCATAGAGGTCAGTCACTGCCAGTCCTAGAGAAGAATAAATGGAGCTGGCATTAGCAGCTCAGCAGTAACCAGCTCTGCAAAGTCCATGGGTTGTACAACAACAGCTCTTACTGCTTTGCAAAACTAATCACAAATTGCATCTGGGTCTGGTAGATGATGGCAGAGAAAAATGGTAGAAAAAGCAGGATCTGTTGCAGCTGTGACAAATATGCAGCAAAGCTGAAGGCAGAAAGAGGGAGCAGAGGAAAATCAGTCAACCAGTTACCTGATTAAATTTGTAGGTAACAAAGTAACAGATACAGTAAAAATACCAGTTTAACTACTGGTCTGAGCTGTGCTACACTCTATAGTCCAGTAATGATGTTCCATTTCTTGGTTCATATGCTTGTGAGTGTTCATGTCACACACCATAGATGCCATAATGAATTCTTTTTGTTTAAAGGCCACTTTATTGAAGTGTGCAGCAGAAGTTACCCTTGTTTTTATGCTTTAGTGATTTACTAAATGAAGGTGAATTCTTTCACTATCAGAAGTCCAAAACCTAGAACTCAGGCATCTGTGTGATTTGACCCCAGCTCTACTAAAAGTGTTATGTTTATCAAGGTAAAGAAAAATAAAATTGATCATCTGGGTGTATTTCATGTGATTGAAATGACAATACTTTGTTCTTAGAGGCTTCTCTTGGAGAGGCTGTTTTGTAGGAGTCCAATTTAGAAACCTTTTGTAGCTGCCCAGGGTGTTCTAACATGGAACAGAGCAGACTTGAGTGTACCTGCTGGGTGAGGTTGAGTACTGGAAGGCAGAGCAGAAGAGATATCCTTGTCCTTCTCTTGGCTGTGGGGAGAAGAAATGGAGCCAAAAGACCTTGGTGAGACTCAGAAATGGTCTGCAGTTCCCACTTCTAAATAGTTCTAGGTTGTCAAACCTTCAGACTTAATGTACAGAGCAGAAACTATTATTTTGAGCAACCAGTTGTGCTGGTAGGAGAGAAGCAGGCAGGGATTCTGCTGAAGTTTAAAAATACTCATATATGCTTTCAGTAGGAAATAATTACATTAGTTTCTTTAAAAACTAATTTACAAGGTTTCATTCCAGATGCTTCTGAATTTAAATAGAAGCAAGTACTTTTTAAAGTATTGACCAGACTTCTACAATCACAAACTGGCTGTGGGGGTGTGTATGTGAATCAGTGATTATTTATAAGTCATTGCTGTCTAGTGAATAAATTGTGGACAAAGCTTGTAACTGGGCTTCAGTAGGTACCCGTTGCAGGTTTTTTAGGCCACAGGCTGCTTTCTGCATCTTGTGCTTGGCATATATGTAGCAAAGTTGTTTAGAAAAGCTTGTGCCTTCTCTTCTGGCACCCTCTCTACACCACAGATCAGGGCACTCACAGTGCCCTGGTGCTGTAATTCCCTGTTACTTGTGTGGGCTCTAGATAAGGACTTGTGGAAAGCTCTCCCCATTCTACTTTTTTTAATAAGTAATTGAATGGGCATCTTTGTTAAATAAGGTGTGGGGTTTTTTTATGGTGTGATCACAGAAAATGTCAGATTATTTTCTTAATTATATGGTGGTTTATCTTGGGTACTTTACAGGAGAATGAATTGGCAATTAATCCTAAACAGATGACAAGGATGAGAGCACCATTTGTGTTTGTGCAGTTTGCCCAGCAGTGCTTCTGTCTTGGTGTCACTCAGCAGATGAGCAGTTTTTCCTTCTTTCCTGATTAACATTTAGAGCTGATAAATGTTAAGCTGACAGTCAAAGCTGTCAGGGCACAGGATGAAAGATGTTGAATAGATCTGTAGTGCCGAGTAAACTGTTCCTGCTTCCTTTTAATCAGGCAGATGAGTGGCTTCATTTCTTCCTGAGCAGCAGCTCAAGTCTTTCCAGTGCCCTCAACCAGCTGCTGTGGACAGTGGGTGGAGGTGAGACCTCTGACATTCCCCCAGCTCTGCTTTGCATCCCTTCCCTGTCGCTGCCACCTCTGCCCTCCCCTGCTGTCCAGCCACAGTTGAAGCAGACCAAGGAGGAGAATGAGGGTACAATTATAATTCCCTTACTTGCATTATTTAGTGTTAGTGGAGCTAATCTGTAATTTGCAGTTTCTCCTCGATGGTCTCATGAGCCAAGGAGTTCACAAGGAAACGTGACAGTGAATTAAACTAGAAGGGCCAGAAGGTGCTGCCAAGAAAGCAGAAGTGGTAGCCCCATGTGAAGGACGGGAGCATGAGGGGGCTTGGAATCCAGTGGCAAAACAGGCATGCTGCAAAGAGTGTTTGCCAAAGTTGATACCAACATGAACAGCCTGTTCCATGTGTAACCAGAATAATTGAGGTTGGAAGGGACCTCTGGAGACCATCTGCTCTATGGCCCCTGCTCAAAAATCAGGCACAGAAGACCGTGGGGGCAGCAAAATACACATACCTGGGAAACAGTGTCTGAATGCTGCCCTCGTGTGCTAATGATGTGACCCTGAGGGAACTCAGAAGTTGGTTATAATTTAGAAGTTGGCCTTGATTTGAGACAGGGAATTGGACCAGAGGACCTCTCATAGTCTCTGCCGACTAAGTTATACAATGAATTTATAATAGAGGCATAATAATCTTGTAGCATTTTTTTCATGTGAGCAGTGTGGTGTGTTAATATTTGTATGGTTCTCAGGGTCCTTTCATATTTTCCCTACATCTTGTTTTAATTTCATCCGGCATGCCTTACTACTTCTTCTCTGGCCAGAGTAGGAACAACAGAGGGTATTTTTAATACTTGTAAAACAGAATGTGTGTTAACTGAAGTATTGAAATAGTGTTTACTAATTAACTTTCACAGCGACCCTGTTAGAATAGGTCAGCACTGCTTCATTTTAGAGACAAGAAACAAATGAGAGTAAGAGGTTTGGTTGAAGTCAGTTAGATGTGAAGGGCAAATTGTTTCCTTTGTATATTCCTCGTGCAACTGAATGTTAAAATTCCACATGGATAAAATTTTCTGAGAGCAAACCTTATGGGGTTGCTGATGTTTTTACTGTGATATTCAGCTGAATGCACAATTCTTCCTCACCTGTGTGCTGCTTCTCACAGTGGTCATGTTTTCTGAGTACATCTAGAAAGAATTCATTGCTAAGGGGCAATTATGAATGTGATTAAAACCCAGGGAAGTGAAAGTGGGGAAAAGCAAAAGCTCAGAGTTAATACACGTGTTCCTCCAGTGGTTTTGGTTTGAGTAATTAAATGGGATGTAATTGCTGCCTAGTGAAATATCCATTGCTTTTGCTGCTGTAAGTATTCTTCCAGAAAATAAGTGTTGCTTCATCTAAATTAGGATCACATACAATTCCTAGCAGTGGAGCTGGTGACTGGCTCTTTACGCCTTCGTAAATAACAATTCCTGCAAAAATTGGTTTTCAAAAAATCGGGAGAATAAGTGGTTACCTCTAATACTTGCTCCCTGTAAGAGGAGCAAGACCTTTCCTGTTTTTCACTTCACGAGCATTTCTCAGCCTGACAGCACTGAAGAGCTTGCCTGGTGCCAGTGACAGCAGGGGCCAGGCTCAGTGTTGATGGATGCTGCAGAGCTGAGCCTCCTTGCCCTCAGTCAGCGAGAAGGTAGTGTCTTCACATGAGTTGGCATCTGTTTTCCATGGTATTAGTTCTTTCATCCTCAATACTCTGCTTACTCTTTCAAGTTTTTAGAACTTGTGTGGCTGCCTAAGGGCTGCAGAAAGAGGCACTGGGAAGCAGCTCCACCTATGGATGAAGCCTCTCAACTGATCTTAGTGCAGAAGCAGAGCTGGAGGTGTGTCTGTGAACTAGAAAGGGAGCAATTGCAGGACAGTGACACCTCCTGCAGTCTGCAGGGAACAGAAGCTCCTCAGCTAAGCTTTTCTTGGACCAAACTCCCATCTTGAAATGCACCGACTAGCACTTCATGGTGGAAGGCAGAGAAAACATGGAAAGGAAAACAAGCTATAGATTCAGGTATTGTTGTCAAATAGAGATCAAAGGCAAGGATTAATTGCTTCTGTGCCTGTAGAGATATGCAGGGCAAGCATAGAACAGGCTCTTGTAGGTCTTGAGGTTACCACAAATCTTTCAAATTATTTTGTTTTTTCCTCTTCTAATAAGAAAGGTAAGAACAAGTGAGAGGAACCTCTAATCCATGGTTGCTCTCTTCCATAGGAACTAGGCTGGAGTACATTCCACTCCCCTCTTACTAGATAGCCTGATGGAAATCTTGGAAGAGCTATAAAGAAATGTTTAGCGGTTTGGGGGGCAAAAAAGATACAAGAGCATGGATAGAAGTGCCTACAAAATGTATTTTTTATCTAACTGGGGGGCCGGATGTCTAAGTGTTAACAGCACTAACTGCTCTGCTGTGCTGCACTGCTTGCTGTGGTTTGCTCTGCCTGATGAACTTCCCATGGAATGGGACGTGGAGGTGAGGAGATGATAGGTAGTAGATGTGAGAGGGCAGCCCATGGCTCCTTGTAAATCATGGATTTAAAACTTTGCCCTGAGGTTGAAGTACTAGTCAAAAAGCATCATGAAGCTAAAGAAGCAATGGAGTTTTTGGCATCTTGCAGTGATTGGGGAAAATGAGCCAAATATTCACTGTTGGGATGAAATACTTTTCAGATGACAAATTTATCTCAGTGGAAAAAGCCAAATATTCTGGGTTTTGCCCCTGGCATCACTTTTAACCTCACGACACCTCCATTCCAATCTTCATCCTTCAGAACATAGCTCAGAGTCTGACCTCCTTCTGAAAGCTTAGAAGCATGGACCTCAAAGACAGAAGATGATCCTTTTGCTGTTTCTTCCTCACCAAAAGTTCATGTCTTAAGGGACCAGGGATTAAGAACTCTTTTTTTGTTGTTGTTAGATAATATACTATAAAATGGTATTGAGTAGTAGCTGTGATCTCAGAGCTTACACTTTTAACAGTAAGTCTTGATAAATCAAACTGAAATGATGTGCCAGGAGGTAGCAGTAAAGATTTCTTTAGTGAAGCAGAAAAGCATGTTTGAAAGAAATCTGCAGGCAGGTCAGAGGAGGGGAGAAGAAAACTGAAAGACTGATTTGAGGCCGTTGTTAAATAATGAAAGAAAAGGACAAAGGAAACGAATTTTACACACTTTCTCCTGAGCTTTTGTCATTCAAAACAGCTTCATCAGGAAACCTGTAAGCTCATATATACTTGTATCTGCAATGAATGGCTGCACAGCCACTCTTGGCATTTGTAGTACAACACTGATCTCTGTAAAGCTCAGCAATCACTCTATCAGTATTTTATAGTCTGGAGGACTCAGTGGAACTGCCCTGTGCATGCCTTCCTCTCCATTCACAAGGCGCAAGGTCCTGTCACAGCTGCACTCATTGTGTGTAACACTTAAAGTGCACTTTAAAACACTTAAAATGCAACCTCACAGCTAAAGCCAGACCCATATTTTGTGTGGTCCTACTAACCTGCTAACATGGTTCATACTATGGAACTTTGGTGTTTAAAATCTTCAAAAATTATTCAACAGATTATGCCTAGGAGTAGGTCTGTGCTCTTTCAAGATACTTGCTTGGTCCTGACCTGCTTGCTTGCTTCTAGTGGTTTAATTTTTGAAGTGGTTTCCATATACTGTGTATTGAAGCAAGGTCCAGTCTTAGTGTGCTTGAAAGTGCTAGAAGTCATCCCATCTAGTAATGGTACAGCTTTATTTTAGCTTCTCATCCCCCAGGAGTTTCTGGATAATGATATTGCCATATATTCCTTGAAAGTTTTGTCAAATGGGACTGGAATTAACATGCTTTACCCTTTTTTCAATATTTATACTATTAAAAATAATGTGTTATGTAGGGAGTGTGCTTTTTCTTCAAAATTTTGCAGTGGAAGTTAGTGTAAAAGAAATTCTTCCTAGTGAGGAAAAAGTAACTTTAAAAACTGACTTCAGGCTTGTTCAGTGACTTGGAGAGTCCAGTTGACAGATATGGGACCAGATGCACAAGGTGGTATAAGATACCATATATATGAAGACATATTTATTAAGTTAGAAGACATTCTGTATAGCCAAAAACTCCAATTTAACTAAACAATACACTGAAACTTAACTGAATTGCTAGTACTTCTAGTAAGACAGCAAACAAAAAAAAACTTGAAAATCAGTTTAAGGCAAAGCTTTGGGTGAGTAGGTGAGGTACTGATAATGAAGTACTTGAATGATGTTGAAATGAGACTTAAAAAAAAACCACATGCCACAGGGACTTTGTATGAAATCCTTGAGTAGTGCTGTTCATTGCAAGGCTCACAGGAGTGCTTTGCATTCGTTTAGTCTTTCATCCAGAGAAGCAGGACACCAAAGTGTAAATGAGCTGTGCATACAAATGAAACTATTTTATATGTATCTGTAGCTTCTCCAATTACTGGTGTGCAGCCACAGGCAGAGATGAGTGTGATGTGACTTCTGCTTGGCAGTTATGAGACTGTGGCTGTGAAAGATAAAATGTGAACTGCAGCTAAATGTGCAAGGGACACAGGCTGCTCTAAAAGGCTTCAGAGATGAGTAGGTAAACTGAGCTTCATGGGAACAATCTAGTTTTGTTTAAATCTCCCATGTGTGCTGCTTAGGAATATGCAAGCAAAATAACTTCTGGATCTTTTGGGTCATTTGTTAGAAAACCAGCTTTGTCTGGTGTCCATTTTGCAGTGGAGATCATTGGAATAGTTGATCTTGTGCAAATTTTAAGTAGGTCTGTGTTTCATTTTGCCTGATTGTGAATGAGTCCCAGGCAGAGTTAGGTTATCAATATGGGTTCCCTGTGATAACAAACTTAAATCTAATTTGAACAGTGGAAAAAAGCCAGAATGGGAAACCCATGTGCTATTGGAATGAAAAGCTGTGCATGAGTGTCACCAGCCTTCTCAGGAGAACTGGAGAAGTCCTGCAGAGTTGTGTCAGTTCTGAATTACTCGTTAAACATCAAACTCTTGTGTTTTCAGAACACTTTAATAACATGGAAGAGCAGAGGGCTTCATTCTGCTTGTTCATCAAGTGTGGTGCTAACATACCTCTGCTGCTGTTATCAAAGTAACTGCATTTCATCTTGGTGCCACTTCAGGCCTGGAGAGCCCCAGGGCAGGGTGGTGGTCAATGCTGGGACAGGGTGAAGCACAGAAGCAAGCAGCTGCATCTAAAAAGCAATGTCTAAGGCAATGCATTGATGGGAGAGACTTTCTAAGGAAAACGAATTTGTATGTGCCTGATAGATAACTTTCTAACCTGGCTGAGCAGTGAGTGATCAGACTGTGCACGAAAAGCTAGAGCAAATACTTGGTACGAGGCTGATAAACTGCCACAGCTGCTTGTAAACCTGCTGAGCATCTTGTCACTGAAGGCTTTGTGTCACCTTTTAGTACTTCCTCCTTCTTTGGTCTAAAATTAGAGCCCAGACTAGAAGGGGAGCAGGGAGGAAATCAATACACTTTGACAGTCACTAGAGCTGCTTGCACTTTTGTTTTGAGGCAACTAAGAATTGGCTTCAGATGTTCTTGGCCTCCTCCTGCCTTTTATAAACAATGAGCTATGATGGAATGATGTCTCCAGCTCTGCAGCACAGAGGATCAACGTCCATTTTAAACAGTACATAAAGCTGTCAGAGTGCAGCATAAGCTCATAACAGTTTGTCTGTGTGGTGACCTGGGGGTTGTCAGGTAGCTAGGGAACAGCTGGACTGAGACAAGAGCAAAACTGAGTGGAGAGCTGATAGCTGAGTGGCAGACTCCATGGCACTGATGGAATACTTTGTCTTTGCAGGCCGGGTTTCCTTTTTCACCTCTGGGTCAGAGAACCTTCATCGGGTGGAGAAGGTGCACTGGGGCACCCGCTTTGCCATCACCATCTCCTTCACCTGCAACCCAGACCATGGCATTGGGGATCCAGTCTTGGTGTAATTCCTCCAATGATGGAACACGAGGTCAAACGGAATGAGAGAAGCCCTGCAAGAGGAGAGGAAAGAGAGAGAGAACAGCTCTTGGAACCTCACATTAATTAGGACTTCCCAGTTGTGTGAATATGTTGTAATACGTTTTGTTTTCACATGTCCTTTTCTATAAATGGTGCAAACAGTGCCTTAAAAGACCACCTTAAATTTACTGTCTTCTCAACATGTCCTAAAGAAATAGGCTACAAAGAAGAGTCCTGGAGCTGGCTCTTTATTTTTTTATTATTAAAATCCCCAGTTTAAAAAAGACAATCTTTTGCACCACAAGTCCCCGTGCTGCTGGTACCTGTTGTTTAATTATTTAGTCTCTTCAGTTATCAATGTGGTGCAGGAAGCTTGACCTAAGTTAACAGAACAAGATGAGTGTTACCCTTCTGAAAATACCTTCTGTTGAGAGGAATGTGTCCTCCTCACGATGGGCATTAGTGGGCAATACACCTGTGGTTTGTTTACTGGGACTTACTTGAACTTTTTAATTGAATTCCTACAGATATTTTTTGCTACAAAGTGGAATTAGTTAGTACAATGTCAGAAATAGTTATCTGGTCAGCCAGAAAACCTGCTGCTTTTGGATTACCAATGCTTTGGTGTGCTAGGGAATGTCATGGCATTGGATCCCTCTGATCAGAATGCAGCATTCCCAACTCACCTTATTTTGCTCTGAATCATAATGAAAATGATCAGTCTGCCTGTTGGAAGCCCAGTCTTGAGGTTATTAAGGTCTCTTCATGGAGATGGCTTGGCCATCTCACCCTGCTCATGAAGTAATTACTGAGCTGGGCAGGGGTGATCAGACTGGTGTGTGGGGTGGGAGGGAAACTGGTGTCCACCTGCCTTTTAAATTGATACAGTATGAGCTGGAGCTTGATCATTAATAAAACACTTCTAGGTCCAGTAAATACATGTTTTCAATGTAATCTGAAGACCATGTTGAAGAAAATGCTGTTTTTTATCTTGTCCAAACCAATGTTTTGTTACAGAAAGCTTCTCACTAGCTCTTTTGGACTTGTCTTTTCCAGGTTAGTATGAAGACTTTTTTCTATTAACTAGGACCATTAGTCTGGGATGTTCCTTGAATAGCAAATGGCAAGGACTTCAGAGAAGAGGGGATGATTGCATTGCAGCACAGATAAAGTAACAAACACATAATCTTGCCAAGTACTTTGCTTTCTGACTACAATTAAAGATTTTTGTGGGTCAGTGCATTGATAAGTACAAGGTAGGAAAATCTGTGTTTTTCTCAATCAAAATCAGAAGCAAACATGTTGATTTGTTTTATTAATAGTCTAATTTTTGTGAAACACTGAAAATCTGGAAATGTGCTTTAATTTTTTTTTTCATTATATTTTATGCATACAGCTTTCACTTCTGTTTTAATTTCCCCTTTTATGGAAATCAGTATTAGACTGAAGATCAGTACAAAGAGCAATGATGACAGGACACTGGGATTTGTTCTGTAGTGAGTGTTCTCATTTGGCACACAAGCAAGAACAGTCTTTTGTCATTTCATTTCTTTGTTCTCAAACCTAAAAAAGGCTTCCCTGTCCATGCTAGCAATGAAGAATGGTTAAAATGGCTGGATATTAGGCAATAAAAGTAATTTGGGTTCCATATATAAATACTTGTCTCAAAGCCTTTCTGTATTACACCCAAATAGTTAAATCCACATGAAGGGAGACCAAAGCTCAGCTTTACTGGCTTAAACAAGTGTAGGACCTTTTCCACAAAAATACTTGATAGCAGTGGAGTAAATATGAATGGACTGGAGTGGGTTTGATTTGGGATTCTCCAGGCTGATGTCTTATGTTCCAAAATTCTTAACTACACTAGGTCCTATGACTGTTCTGCAACACTTGTCATACAACTTTTTAAAAGTTTGTTAGTTATTTCTGTTCTGTCATAGAATCACAGAATGCCAGGTTGGAGGGGACCTCAAGGATCATCTGGTCCAACCTCTCTAGGTAATACTAGAGTTTATATGAGGTGTCTCAGCAGCCTGTCCAGCTGAGACCTGTCCAGTGTGGGGGAATCCACCACTTCCCTTGGGAGACTCTTCCAGTGCTCAGTTGTCCTCATGGTGAAAAATTTACCTCATGTCCAGCTGGAATCTCCCCAGGAGCTACTTGTGCCTTTGACCCCTTGTCTTCTCCATGTGATTCCTTGTAAACAGGGAGTCTCCATCTTCTTGGTAGCCTTTGTAGCCTGTTGTGCAGGCTTTAAGTTGTGCTAAATGACAGTGGCACTTTGAGAGCTGCTCTCTATAAACTACTGCTCAACAAGCTCAGGTTAGACCATGGGTGAGATCTTGGCTCATCTCCTTTCAGATTTTCCTCTCTTGAAGATCCTGTGTGTTGTAGGATCTCCTGAACACGGTGCATCCCATGCTGTGCACTGACTGTCATTCAGAAATAAAATCAAGTTGGTATTTGTCTTTTGGAGTTTTTAGGCTTCAGTAATGAGGTTGATATGATGACCAAACCTGTCAGGTATAATTTGTGGAAACACATGTGCTGTACCTGGTAAGAGATTCCATCTTTTGAAAGCAATATAATAGTTTAACATGCTCTGTTTTGGTACCACCCACCATCTTTCTGTTGGTAGCTTCAATATCTGGACTCCTAAAAGCAGGATCTAGATCTATGAGAAATGAAATAGCAAATGAGGAAGTGCAGTGTGATCTAAAAGATTCTGAAGGCAGCCTCCAGCAGGGAACAGTAATTGCAGGAAAGCTGATGTTCCTGGGGCAGAGTGGAATTTGCAGAATTCACTGATCATTAGCAACAAACCCAGCTTAATTTTAGTCCACTTAAATACCCTGAATAACTTTTTATTAAGGGTATCTCTTGCCAGTTCCTGATGGATAATTCTGAATTTGGAATATTTGAATTACTGTCTGTCCTGTTTCAGGTTCAGCCTGCCTGTTGCTATGGGAAATGCACGGCTCTGTTTCTTAGAACTCTGATTACCCTGAGGACAGGATTTGTTCTGTTAAAGGAGCATAAATCTGAGGCTGAGCTGCTGCAGACAACTGCTCTTAATTGAACACATGGTGATGGCAGGTTTTGGCTTGCTGTTGCCCAGTTGTGTGAGAACCTTTGTGAAGAGTCCTCATGGTTCAAACAAAGTCAGGAAAGGTCAGTACATGTTCAGTGTGAATTGGGGCCAAGACCTGGTGTTAAATTTACAGCCTTGTCTCTGCAAGCATCCTTGTTCCAAGTGTTTTGGAATGTTGACTTGTATTTTGAAAGAAAAATACTTGTAAGGAAAGGTGAAGTCTGCTTTTGTGAAGAGTGCCAGGGTGAAATAGAAAATATGGCAGGAGGGCAAATCAGTTTGAATCCTCAGCATGAGGCTTCCTGAGGGCTTCTGTGAACTTGTGCTACTTCTTAAAACTACCCTTCCATCCAAAGGTTTTGGGAAGTATCAGAGTCTTCTGTAGAATTAACAGGTATGTGATCAGATGAAGCTTTTAGTGTAGCACCCATTTTATCCCCTATGACACGATTCTACCAACCAGAATGAACTTCTTAGGAAGCTGAAATTTTACATTACTTTTCCTGAAACCTGTCAGTAGCTGTGCATGACAATCCAGTTATCCCTAACCTATCTGGGTAGGCATTTTTTGTCTTCCATATTAGTGTTGGTGGCTTCTCCTAAAGCTTTTCTGGATGGACTGTCTTAGGAAGAATAACTCTGGCCTGTTTCCAAACTGCAGATCTTTCTGGCATTCTGTCCATAATCTCTCCTCAAACCACTTTTACCTCTCCATTCAGTCCCAGCATAGTGCAGCTTTTACCTGCAGCATATATAGAATAGGGTACATAAGCTCAGTGCATTATTTATTCATAGTCTGGCTCACTGGAACTGAAAAGGAACCAGCTTTTTCCCTATGACCTTTTTAGCACTTGCAATGTGTTAATATTTAAGGAGAACTTCCAACAGCTCTGAACTGTTTGGTGCTTCAGTTTTGAGATTTTTCTTTCTTCAGCACTCATTTGTTTCAAAATATTATCTTCCTTTTCTTCCATTACAGGCATTGTACATACTTGAAACAACACCCTTTATTTCAGAGGTACTTATTTCCATCTTGCCTGTTGTCCTGTAGAGCTGAAATGATGATGAGGCAGGGATGTGCTGCCTGCTGCTGAGTGCTCTTATCTTTCAATGATAACCTGTGGACAGTAAGTGCTGAATTTTGAAACAGATACTAGATAGGCTTATTTGTTCTTTCTGTTGCTGTTCTTTGTCAGTGACTGTTTTGCAGAAAGGAACTGCTGGTGGAGCTGCTCCTTTCTGAACTCTCCCTGTCTTTAACAAGGTGCTACACATGCAGATCAGAGTGTGGGATCACAAGAAGTGCCTTCCTTGGCTGGTTCTTATTGTGAGATCAATAAAGCAGCCTGGAAGTACTATCTCCTTTATTTTTTTTTAACCTTTAGATGCATCCAAACAAAGCAAACCATCTCAAAATATCTAGGTTTACTGCTGGATAATCCTGAGGCTGCCCAGGGAGTCTGGGCTGGTTGGATTTATAAGCTGCCAGGTCAGAGATATTGTTAATAATGCACTTCACTGAGACCTTCACCTGAGACTTCAAGCTGAAGACTCAGTGGTGTAGAAGTACAGAAGGAGCATGTGCCTGAAACCACAGCACCTCTTTTTGAAGGAAATCTTTTCTTTCTAGAGAAAAGCTGAGATTTACAGAGCATTCATGTTACTTGTTTCTGGCAATAGGCCTCCAGTGTTCCAAAATGGAAACCCTTCCTGTTCTTTTGTTAACAACAACAACAAAAAAGGCAGCTAGGTTACTGAGGCATGATTTTTCTGGACAGACACCTTCAGAATTCATCTTCCTCTTGTTCCTCAGTTTATATAATTAGGCTACTTCTGTAGATGCCAGGACACTTTGCTGCTGACTCCACAGCAAAAAATCTAGATGTTTTCTTTAGAGACTGCTTTTCATCGCCAGGGTAAGATCTTTGGGTGGATTCACACCTTGGAGAAGACCTCCTCAGCATATTAACTTGCCAGCCAGACATAAAATCTGGGGGGAATAAACAATGGCAGGTCCTAATGGAGCAATCCTGCCTGTGTTGGCTCTGGATGGTAGTTTCTTCCATTCCTTCTAGCAGGCAAATGTTTTTATTTCTGATTTATGTTACCAGAGAGGAGACATGTTCTGGGAGTTCTCTCTGTATATTAAGGCTTTAAATGTGATTCACTGAATAACCCTGCAAAAAGAAGGCCACATTTGTACCAGGTGATTCAAAACTTTAAAAGGCTGCCAGGAAACCAGAAACTCTAATCCCCTTTAGTCCTTGCACTAAAAAGAATTGAGAAAAGTGGTCTTGCACTTGGATTACTTTTACTTCACTGTGACAGTTCAGTGGGCCATAAATGTGGTTTTTCTCATTTGTTCATTTAAAAGGGAGATAGATATTAATTGGGAAGGCATTCCTTTCCACAGGGAGGAATATGCTCAAAATAAATGGTTGTTTAATAGGAAGAAGAAGAAGTACAACAAAAGCAAAGTCAGAGGGGTAAGTGAAATTTTAAGTGGCATCAGGCAGAGCAGCCAGGGGAGATTGTTCCACACTGAAATGTCCATATCCATGTTGAACTGACTTTCCCTCCTCCAAACTTTGTTTCATTAGAACATCAGACAAACAACTGCTTTTCAGGCAGAAAAGCTCTTGCTGTTAAACCCTTCATAAAACTTCAATAGTATCTCTTCCCCAATACCATTTCTTTAAGCTATGTAGCCTGTCCCTATTCTGTTTGAATTAATAATGAATGCATCCATCTATTTAAAAAATAATTCAGCCTTCTTCAGCATGTCTCTTGTGTATCAACTGGGTCTTCTTTAGGTGATGATGTCCTCCACAGCATCTATTGTTCTTTTTCTGGCACTAGGCAGAATTTAGACTTGTAAGAAACAATCTTAGAAGAAAGACTGAACTCATAAATACACAGAAGGATGCAGAAATTTTCCCCTTGGGGAAAAAAAAAAAAAGGACAGTTTTACTCACTTTGGAATCCTTTAGTTAAGGTCTAGGGGATATGCACCTGCTCCTCCTCAACTGGAAGCTGAGACCTCTTGACTTGGTTTTCTAAATGTTTTAGCACCTCCAGATAGCTTTTGAGTCAGTGAATTCCAGCATGGTGCAAAAATTACCCCTTTCAATACAATTTAAGAACATTTCAACTCTGTAGCTAAGGCTGTGAGCCAGGCTTTGGAGAAGGCCACTGAAACTTTTCCTAATAATTCTCCTTAAATTACATACTTCGGCCATAAACATGAACAGATGGGCAGTAATCACAAGCCTTTCTGTAGCTGTACAAGGAGGTAACTTTTGAAATGTTCAGGTCTAAATTAATTCTTCTGTTCTCTGGTCAGACCAGCTTTGTGACTTACTCATGAGCAAGGCAGAGATGAAGGTGTTTGACAGCAGCTCTGCTGTCACCTGGGGCCCCTGGAGTGGGAGGTGTAGTACTGCTGGAATTGTCTGTACACTTACAGGGCTTATATATTAAAGCTACAAAGGTGGCAAGGGGCCCAAAGAACAGTAATATCCTCTTATTAGCTCTTTTGACAGAATTGTGAACAGTTTTGAGCTTTAAAGCTTTGTTTTTAACAAATGAAATTAAGTGAATGAGTTAGTGGATCAATTCAACTCACAGGAAATGTCATTGTCTGCCTCTCCCTGCCCATCAGCTGAACAGGATTATTGAACCTTAGTTTTCTTTCCCTCTGGTAGGGGATGGATGTGCAGCAGGAAAGAAGGCTCATCTTGGTTATTAACCTGCCTCCTAAGGCTGCAGTCACTACTTGCTCTAGACATCCTATGTGTTGGTGAGGGCTTGTTTGTGGTAGGGAGAACATAGGGGTGGGAATGGGATTTGGATATTGAAATGCTTGTTGAATGCACTGAGTAGTACAGCTGCACCAAACTGTACCACTTAGGAAACAAGCATTTTCCAGTTGTGTTGAAGGCCCTGAAAGGTGAGGACAGCACGTGTACATCTGAGCCAGCTCTGGAGCAGGGCAGTGGTTCAGGTCTCTCTCTGAATTAGCTGCCTTTAAATTGGGAAATACTATATGTTGGGAAGAATGCAGGTGTGGAAAGAATGCTTGACTTAATGAGCTTATCTAATCTCAGTCTCCTTCAAAAGTACTAGCCATAAATATCAAATCAGTTCTTTTTTGAGATAATAGCCAAGAATGCTTCCTAACCAGATGAGGATTTACTGTTCCTAAACAGCTAAAAAGCTCAAACTAATCTGAAATACAACAACTCCATAAAAACTGAGCATTTTGCAGCATTGCTGTGGTGCAGCTAAAAGCCAACCTCTGTATTTGGGCAGAGGCTTCAACCAGCCCTCAGCAGGAATTTTTACAAGTGGCTCAGAGGAAGATGCCTAGTCCTCTGTATGTCTGCAAAAGAAGTTTAAGACGGTTCCTGTGGTACCTGAGTTGTCTGCACAGGCTTCTTCTAGTCTGAGTCCTCCTTCTGCACTGCTCCTGTTTGTGTCTGAGAGCAGGGGGAGGTTTCTGCTGGGGTAGGTGCCACCAGGGCACCTCCTGTACCCCCTTGTAACTCCCAGCAGCACATGTCAGCTCAGCTGCACGTTTCTCCTTTCAGGAGACAGCTCCTCTAAACAGCCAAGAGGGTGTTTATCCTCAGGGCCAGGACTCCATCAATTTGTCCAGTTTATGTTGGGAAGAGGCAATAAAACTGATGCTCACAAGAATTCTGGCTGCAGACACTCCTGCATAGGAAGCCAAGAAAACCCTGGTGTCCCTTGGTCCCTCGGGAGGTGGGTGGTGGAGACCACCCCAGGAGGAGGTTCAGGGTCTGGTGGGGGCTGGGTGGCCTGCTCTGGCTCTCAAGGCTGAAATGCAGTCAGCAGGTGGGATCTGCAGACTCTGATGAGGTGGTGGCAGCAGCAGCAAACTGCCACTGTTCTATGGGAGCAAGGGGTGATGGATTAAAACTGGAGAGGGGAGATTTAGGTGAGACATTAGGAAGAAATTCTTTGCTATGAGGGTGGTGAGAAACTGGAACAGGTTGCCCAGGGAAGCTGTGGCTGCCCCATCCCTGGCAGTGTTGAAGGGCAGGTTGGATGGGGCTTGGAGCAACCTGGGCTGGTGGGAGGTGTCCCTGCCCGTGGCAGGGGGGTTGGATCTAGATGATCTTTAAGGTCCCTTCCAACCCAAACCATCTATGATTCTATCAAATTAAGCAAAGTCATTTGTCTGGTTTAAGGCAGCTACTTTTTTGATGTGCTGTTGAACTGTTTTCCTAAAGTACATGTCTCTGCCTTATTAATTTAGAAGAAATGACTAATTGAAGAGCAAACACTAATTTTAGGCTGCATGTTACCTTGATTCTTTTTCCTTGGGGGCAGGGAGAGAATATCCCATAACTCTTCTTGACTTGAAGTCACAGGATCTCTGGAAGAGCTGCTTTATGCTTTGCCTCTTGTGAAAAGAATGAAAAGGAATATTTAAGATCAGTTAGATCCCATCAGGAGCTTCATCTCCTCAGCAGCCCAGACTCAGATGGATGAGCTCCATTCATTGGAAGCAGTTGGGCAAAATATTCAATAATGGACCTAGTGGAGTAGTCAGCCAATTATCATTCCAGATCACTTGTTCTGCCTGTTTGAGAGTTACAACTTTTGACAGGTTCGGATTTTGTTTCATTCAATAATTTTGTAACCACAGGTAACTGCAGAAGGGAAGTGGCTTGTGCTGCTCCAGGGAGGCTGTTAAGTCAGGTTTTGAAGCTGACCTGCTTTGATAGCTCTTCTGCTCTGCAGAATTTACCTTCCAGAGTTTGCTCTGAAAAACCTGTTGAAAAATGATTTTCCTTTTTTTGTAATATTTAAACTAAAAGCAACAGGCAACAAGTTCACGGATGCCTTTGTGAAAGATTGGTATGTTTCCAGACATAGGAGATCTGACTTTTTGTGATGTCTTCTCCCTGACAGAAAAAATTGTCCTTTGTTCTGAAGCACATGGTGAAGGATGAGGCTTAGCTCAGACTCTTCCTCCTCTTAATTTTCTGTGTACTTCAGGCAGGATCAGAGGAGCCACTCGCTTGTGGAGGCTCCAAACTTTTTTTCTCTTTGGAAGTGCAAAGGGGATCAGATCTGTCTGTTGTCAGCCAGAGTTTCAAGGCTTTACTTTTTGGTATTTCTGTCTCCTTTCTGAACATCTGTGGTTGCCTTCCACCCTGGGAGGTGGGCACCTTTGTCACTCACAGCCCAGTCCCGTATCTGCGGTGGCAGTTCCACCTGACTGACCCTGTGCATGAAGAATGGCATGTGTTTAATTAATCTAGAACAGAGGATAACAAAATGATTATTATTATTTTGCCTAAAGCAAAATATTTAAAATCTCTTCACTAATTGTTTAAAATTAACTTGTACTTGTGACTCAGATGCTACTTCCCATTTGAGTCCTTCCCTCAAAACTCTCCCAGAAAGTCCTCAAGAGTTACAAGCCTCCCTGAGTGCTCAGACACTTGCCATTCTTGGTGCCCCAGTGAAGACAGGACAGTAAGCTAGAAATGCCTTTTTGCCTTCAGCACTGTCTTGCTGACTCCCCAGAGGAAGTTAGTCCAGGCTCCAAAAAGCATCCTCTGGGTGGAAAACTTGCTTCCTAAGCCTGAAAATATCAGAAACCTGAAGCAGAAGAAATATGTGCCCAGCAACTGGGTGACATCAGCAGCAAGTGAAAAATTACAGGGGCTTGAAAGCTTTTTACCTGCTTGCTCTGGGCTCTGTTCAGTGCTCATACTTCTGCTGTTCTGTCTGTAATGTCCTTTTTTTTTTTCTATCAGATGAGAATTTTGTTCCAAAAGTGCCTGTGTGCTTACAGGTGAGTTGTTTCTAATTAAACACCTTGCTGGAGACTGACAGCAGCTTCAGAGAGAAGCCAAATGTGGGGAGGTTGGAGCTAGTAGGGAATAAGGACCAAAGCCCTGACAGGGTAAAGAGCAAGTGTCATCTTGGTGCCTGAAGTCACAGCCTGGAGAGAATGTTCCTGCTTCCACAATAATGTGGGTAAGGAAAGGTTTTCAAATCCAGGGAAGGTGAGCACTGTTTTGGAAAGCTAAATTTAGCTGTGATTAAATGAGCTCTTAATTAACCAGATATTCCCCCTGCTTGCATTTCCAAATTATTCAATAACTGAACAATTATAATGAGCTCAGCAAGTAATTACTATACATTCCAGGCACTGCCCTTGCCAGCTGCAGCCTTTGGAACCACCAGCTGTTGATGTGCTGGGAAATGAAGTCCATGAAGTATGAGTCAAATAATTGAAAACTGAACAGGAAAAAAAACCCCTCAAGGTTTCAGAGACAGTGTCAGGAAAACTGCTTCCCCATGCTGAGTCCTTAAGTGTGTAGTCCCTTCCAGAAGATCCATAATAACAATTATTAACAATTACTAGTGTGGATCGAAGCTGCAGGACTGTGTCTTCATGGGTGCTCTGGCAAATGATATATAAAGGTTCCTGGTGGTTATTCTGCCTCACAGGCTTTACAGACCCTCCTTCTAGAGAGAAAAGCCACTGCCTTACCAACCAGAAAGGAAAAAACAAGGTGTGAAGCCCAAATCCTCTGAGAACACAACTCCTAAAGGTATTTTTAGTTGCATTGGGGTAAAAAAAGTTGTATTGTGAATTCAGCCATTTACTGGTCTGAGTGATATTTTAAGTAAGACCAAGCTCAAGTGCATTGAAGCTTTTCACTTGTGATTTTTAACACAGGCTTGAAGATGATGTTCCACAAATACTTCTCTTCACAGCTCATCAGTTGTACTGGTTGAGCTGCCTGGGGGTGGGCAGTGAGTATTACTGGGACAAGAAATAGTTGATTTTGGTTTGATTGGAAAAAAAACCCACAACAAAACAACCCGATAAAGTAAAACAGCTTAAGCCTTTAAAATCACAAGACTCCAAAACCAGATGTACCACCCTAATTGAGGGGATAGAAGAGGTTGAAGCTGGAGCAACAGTAAAGGAAAAGCTTGTGAAATTTCCTCCTAGCTACACAGACAACACTAATGTAGTTGAAGGATTTGCTTGTAGCCACCACACGTGCAGAAACATGTCAGCTTTCTGACTAGGCTGTGGAAATCAAGAGAGACTTCTGCCTTGAAACAAGAGATTTGAAATTCAAGAGGTATGAAACTTCCCCAAAGCCTTGAAACTCTCACTGGGATATTGCAGAGTCTGGTTTTAGCTATGGAGGAAATGGAGGGTGGGAGCAGAGTCCCTTGGGAGAGGCTGCAACTTGTTGCTGAGAAGGAAACTTGGCACAAAGAAAGGACAGAACAGGTGGAGACAGAAGTAAAAAAAAATTACAAGATCAAAGCAAGGTTGTCAGAGACAGCAACATCCTAAGAACAAGCCACATTTCTACTGAACAAATAACCTGAACAGTCACGTTTGATCCATGATCTTCCTGGTAGAGCTCTCTTCAATGTGGGCAGGAGATTCCTTCTCTGGTGAGTGATGGGAATGCACAGGGAGGGTTAAGACAGGCCCTGGGATGGAGTCTGTACTTCCACACAGACCCTCCACAGACCAGGTCTCAAATACAGGCCTCGGAGCTCTCCCAGATAAACATTCCCTGAAGAATGTGACAGCAGACAAAAATGCTTGTTAAGGTGCTGCTTTCACGCTTTTTTTGAGATCTGAGCTAACGTGCTGGTGCCAGTGAGCTTCTCTCCTTCTTTCTATGCCCTGACACTGTCAGAGTGACAGGGTTGTTCCCCTCCTGCTGTCCCTGGAGCTCCTCACCCTGCACTGTCAGGGCTGGGGTTGGAATTGGGAGGCTCCAGTCCCAGGTTTGCTTGTGAGCACAGGAAGTGAGGAGAGGACAGGAGAGCTCACAAGGAAGTCAGGCTGGGACACGTGCCTGTCAGCTTCAGTGTCAGGTCTGCCCCTCCTCTGCAGGGAGGTGAGATTTTGGGGAGCCCTGAGCCTGGCAGTGCCTGGGCCCCTGCTCTGCCCTGCACCCCCTTGGGGTGCTCAACTCTTCCCTGTCCCTTTCCAGTGCAGGTGTAAAGGCTTTTATCACTGGATGCAGTGTGAAGCTGATGGAGTGTTGCCTTTCTAACCTTCCTCTCACGGAGAGCACAGAGAAATTGCTTTATGCTAAGATGAGCAAGTGATTCAGTGTGACACTCTGACTGTTCCACCTTGGCAGGTAGTGTTGCCCAAGCCCTTCTCCCCACGCCTGAGGCCTCTTGTCCTGCTTCCATGGGACCCCCCTGGGGCTGTGAACACAAGGACCAGAGTGGGGGAAGAGTTTCCTGAGGCTGCTAAGTTACAGGTTTAAAGTTTTTCTTGTATTTTATTGGACTAAACCAAGCTTTTTTATTATTGTTATTATTAATTTTGTCTGAATAGCAGAGACACTGACTACCCAGGGTACGTAACACCTGGTAGAGAAAACATTCACTTCTATGGATGAAGGAAAAAGCCCAAGTGATGCTCCAGCTCTGTCCCCATCCCACCACTGTGGTCCCCCCATTAAAACCAGATCTACTGGGAGCTTTTCCCCCCACACTGGGTTCTGTAGGCTGTGGAGCTTCACTTTCTCATCCTGCTTAAGAGAAGCTGCTGCAAAGCTAGATGTGGTGCTTTGAAATCTGAGAGATGTTTGTCATAATAAACTTGCCTTTGTATTCAAACAAATGAAAACAGTTACTTGGTTGCTATTTCCTCTGCTTCTGTTGTTGGGTTTCTTGTGCCTGAGGCAGGCGGGGGTTCCTCCACAGATGTAATAATTCTAAAAAGATGCCAACAACGAAATGACAGGGAAGCTCTGGTGTGTTTAGCAATCATTGATGTGCACTGGGATAATTTTCTTCTGTTCAGCCTCCTCTGCACCAGATCCTGCTGCTCGAGTGGGCTGTGGCAGGGGAGGATGCTCTGCCTGCACCTCCACTGATCCCAGTGCTCCCAGCCCTCGATGTGAGGAAGAAGGTAAAGAAGAATCAGCAGGTAGAGAAGAAACAATTTGTTTCCCTGCCTTATCTCCTGCTATTGTTTCTCACCCAAGCAGGCTGGGAGGGTACTGATGCCCTGAAATGATGATGCTTTTATTGGGACACTCATTTGTGTTCCCAGCCAAGCACAGCTTGTGGGCTACATCATCATCTTCCTCAACTGGCTGTTCTTCATCAAAGGTAGGGAAGTTCTGGCACACAAATGTTTTCCCTGCTCAACTGTCAGTGTCCAACCAGAACCCTAAGTTCTCCCTGTGAGGAGCACTTTTCCTCTCTGTAGGTAGCATGTCACATCCAAGGACCTCAAAACATTTCATGCCCAGCAGGGATGTCTTAAACCACTTGTGCAGATGGTGGAAATGGTGTTGCTGTTTTCTAGGCTGTTAATGACCAGCAGCACAAAAATAAGTGACTTCCCTGAGGTCATAGTGCAAGTCAGTGGTGGTTTTGTACCAAAACACTTTGACCTTCCCCCACTTCAGATAATCTTTCTTTTTAGCTCTGAGGGCAAGTGCTGCCAACTGCCCCACTACAGCAGGATCCCCTGGAGCACATCACCCAGGGCTGCATCCAGGGGGGTCTTGAATATCTCCAGAGAAGGGGAGTCCACACCCTCCCTGGGCAGCCTGTCTCAGGGCTCTGTCACCCTCACCATAAAGAAGTTTTTCCTTATATTTCAATGGAACTTCCCCATGTTCCAGTTTGTGCCCATTGCCTCTTATCCTGTCACTGGGAACTACTGAAAAGAGTCTGACTCCATCCTCCCTGCACCCACCCTGAGATACTGAGAGGCATTAATAAGGTCTCCCCTCAGCCTTCTCTTCTCCAGGCTAGAGTCCCAGCTCTCTCAGCCTTTCCCCAGTCATCTTTGTCACCCTCCCATGGACTCTCTCCAGCAGTTCCCTAGCTCTCTTGAACTGGGGAGCCCAGAACTGGTCCCAGTTCTCCAGATGTGGCCTCACCAGGGCAGAGTAGAGGGGGAAGAATGTCCTCCCTCAGCCTACTGGCCACACTCTTCCTTATGCACCCCAGGACTCCACTGACCCTCTTGGCAGCAAGGACATGTTACTGGCTCATGGATCATTTATTATCTACCAGGACTCCCAGATCCCTCTCCTGGGAACTGCTTTCCAGCAGGTAAATATATACACTTGGGTGGGATCAGGTAAGTGCTGCTGCCATGGGGCAGGTGGGTGCTGCAGGCTTGCCAGGTCCTCCTGCTGCTGCTCCTTAGTCTGAATGCTGCCCAGGGGCAGGAGGCTGCTTTCAAAATGTGGTGGCTAGAGGGAACCAGGGCTCCACCTGGTTTTATTTTAATGCCATTCCTGTCAGATGTTGCTTTCTACAGTGTTAAATGAAAGAAGAGAAAAATCTGTGACAAAGCAAAAGCAGTAACTCAATTAAATCAGTGGAGTTACTGGGATTTTGAGTAGTGTAATGCTGGGAGCTGCCTGCCAGCCCATGCTTCCCAAGGGGAGGATGCTGCAGGAGCTCAGCGTGGGAGCTGGGACTACCCACAGCCATGCATGGCTTCTCTGGTGGGACCTGCATGTCCCTGAAGGCTTAGCTGTCCTCCCTCTCTGTGTATCTCCAAGAGTGCTGTGGTCTCCCCACTTCTAGCATTACCACGTTGCAGTTAATTTACCTTCTCCCTCCTTCCAGAATTTTGAAAGATAAATTCAAGGTATCCTGAGAAGCAATTGTTATGTTGTGCCTTGCCCTGGGAGGCTTCTTGCCAGAGGCAGCTTTGTGAGTCTCAAATGCCAAGCTGATATTTAAAAAATATAAAAGGCATAGAAGTGCTGTGAATTTGATGGATGGTCCCTGCTGAGGTTTGCAGGAGTGTGGGTATCAAGTGGTAACTGTCTCTAAAAGGCTGTTAGTGGACACACCACATTTACAGTCAGGAATCTCCCTTGCTTTGTTTGGATGAAATCATGGCTGGTTTTAGTGAAGAATTCAGGAGCTGAATTCAAGATCCTAATGGGAACAGGCACAGAAAGGCTCATGACACCTCAGAGAGACACAAACTGGGCAGATTTGAGTTCTCCAGCATTAGAACCACTTTGGTTTTAGAACTGTACACTCTGCCAAGCAGAGCTAACACTGCTGGATGGTTTGGTTTTGCACACACTTGTTTACTGCTTTCCCTCCAGGTATCTTGCTGGAGGGGTTTGTGGGGGATCTTCTGCAATACTGAAGTTCAGCCTTCTGTGATAAATGCAATTAATGCTTCTTAACTCTTCACCTTGTTTTATAAACACTTCTAATGTTTTCAAATAGGCTTCATTTTAAATAAAGTTTAAATTATAAATTGAGAGAACCAGAAAAGTTGAGCCCAAATGCCAGAAGAATTCTTCAAGATTAGTTTCTCCCTTTCTTCTTTTAACTGTCCCTTTCTTGGGTGGGCAAAAAAAGGGAAACTATTGCAGCCATTTTCCTTTGGTGTATCCCATTGGGAATATCTTCTTTGGGGACAGGAAGGTTCCAGTGGGGCCCACAGAGCACAAGGCTCAGTTGTGACTGAGCTAGGACAAAGTTAGTCTCCCCCAGAGGTGATATATGCAAAACCAATCCAAACCCTCTGGATGCTTTGCTACCAACTGACACCTCCTTCTTCCCTGCTGTGTTTTAGATACATTCCCAAACAAGGGCAAAAAAGCTGGGATAATTATAATAATAACAACTTTAAAAGGTACTTATATCCTATGAAGCTGCTGCTCCAGTTTTGAAGCCAAAGCAATATATTTCTTTATAAGGCACAGCAATTAATTCTATGTCTCTCCAGCTCCCCAGAAATAAAACCTTGAAATTAACAGTAACCACCAATATTAAAAGGCAAAAAAAAAAATCCCCAGCTGAGCTAAACTGTAGTTTGTCACCAGCTCTGGGTGTTTCTGTGGCTGCTGGCAGTGAGGATGCTGTGCAAAATGACAGGAATAAAGTTACTCAGGCTTCAGCATGGAATGTGGGACAGTTAGCACTGGGAAGCAGGATTTCTCTTCCCAACAGACTTTCCCCCTTCAGCTGTTGCAGTAACGTTAGACTGTAAAGCTATTAAATGCTATTATATCATTAGGTTGTGCCCTCATTTTGTGCAACCACTATGGTTTAAAGCCTAAAATATGAAGCAAGTTTTCTTCCAGAGCCCTTGGGATGGACAATGGCTGCTGCCACCAGAGGGACTCAGGAATGCAATGGTAAGAGGGACTGTCCCAAACTGTGCGAACTTCCCAGCATAGACCTTGGACCTTCTGGGGCTGCTTTGAGGATTCCTCAGGTGCTGTGTTATCTGCTCCTGTGGCTTGAGGGCTGGGATATGAGGTTTATGCACCTTCTCCTCTGATCATGCTGATGAGGGAGCAGCTCTTGATCTTGGTCATCCCACCCATTCTCCTCGGTTCGTGCCTGTGGGCAGCATCTTGTGCCGCCAGGGTATAAAGTGCTCCTGACATCCCTTCTATTTCCCTGGCTTCCCTGGGATTCAATCACACACTAAGCACCAAAAATGACTGCTAAAATAGGAATTAAAATGTTAATGGCTTCTTCATGCTCATGATTAAATTGTAAAGTGGGGCTTTTCAACACTCATTGCAAATCTGATTTTAAAAAGTGAGAAGAAGGAAGGTAAAACGGGTGTGATTGAAGGTCAAGTCTGCAAAAATTCAGTGAGGTTCAGATGGATCCTCCTGAGTCTGGGGAAAACAGCCATTCTCTCTTGTCCCACAAAGGACTGGCATTTTCTCTTTTCAAGTGAAACCAGAAAATTGCTACTGTTGCAGTAGCTGCTACCTTAGATTAAAGGCAGGAAAGAGCACTCGGGATGTAACTGCATTTGTTTCACGTTCGGGATTGGTTTGGGGATTTTTGGGTCATAAATACCTAAGCCCTAAAGGGTACTGGAAAAGATTTTCTAGTGGTGAAACTAGTTTTTCTTGTAAAGCATGGATGGAGTTTTGCAGTGACAACCTCTGCCCCAACAACAAAATTGTTGTTGCCTTTCCTAAAATTTCCATCTCCCATTTTGCTGAAGAACCAAAGAACTGTGTTACTGAACGTGCTGCAAAACTTCCTTGATAACACAAAGACACATTTAACCCCACAGGATTCCAATGATTTTGGTATGATAAATGATCCCAGGGTACCCATTCCTTGCCTTCTTGGAATGTAGAACACTCAAAGGAAAATTGTTTTCAGGGTGCTGAGCCATCTCATACAAACCATAGTATTACCTAAAAAGATTGGACAAGATGATTCTTGAGGTCCCTTCCAACCTGGCATTCCATGATTCAAGGAACTCCCCACATTTTGCTTAGTTCAGCCTGACTTGACTTTCCTGTTGCTCTTTAGCCCGGGCTTGAGATGTTTCAACTTCACCAAGATACACAGAGTTTGCCAAGTCCCATCATCTGCATTCTGGTCATGGGTCTATCTCAATTTTCACTGAGAAATGATGTGACTGGGGAGAAAAGGTGTGAGTTTAACCTCATGGGTTTGGGAGCCCTGACTCATCCCTTTAAGCGTCAAGGGCAGGTAACACCTTTCCCTCTCCCTCGTGTAGAAAAGAGCCCGAGCTGCTTCACAGCAGTTTAGGATGGGCTGCACACAGGGAAGTGTCCTATGAATGCTGAGATCCTTCCAAACCCAGATCAAGACCCTCCCAAAAATACTCTGGGTCAACCAGAGGCAAAGCTTCCCCCTATGGGTAACTTAAAGGTTGGATCAACCCTGGACAGGACTGTGCTGTAGACAGGCAGCAGCAATCCCCTTCCAAAGTGAACTAATAGATTAATTTGTTTTGTTGCTGAAGGAGGATCCAGGAAGACTGTCTCCTCATTTCCAAAGCATGAGTGCACTGAGAAGAGTCAAGACTCACCCAATCACAGACCTGAAGAACTCAGTTAAACCATCTGCTCTGCAGGGTATTTATGAAGTGAGTCAAACTTACTGACTTCTGGCAGTTTAACTGGTCCAGTGGGACTATAAGAGGGATGTTGTTTACGTAATTCATCTCTTAAATGGAGCTCTGATCCCCGGGAGCATGAGAGGCTCCCGAGGAGCCGTGTTTGTGAAGGTCTGTGCTGCTGAAGAGCCATCACTCACACAGCACAGCAGCATCTTCTGGTTGCTGGCCAGTGGTCTGTGCCAGAGGCTCTCCTCTGCCCTGATGACATGCTCTGTGGTTGTCATCAAATTGACTGGTTCCCTCATTAGAGTGACCTGGGGTTTATCAGAGCCTGCTGGGAGGGAAGAACCGTGCTGGGTTGGGACCAGGCTGAAGCATGTAGTGGTGGAACAACCTGAGGAGTGACAGCCAATATTTTGCCTTTCATCTGGTGCTCCTTCATCAACCCTTTGATGTTTAATGCCCTGACAAGGTGGCACAGAAAGCCCTTCCCTTGCATGATGCTGAGCAGAGCAGCAGAATCCCTTCTGGGCACTGGTGGGACATCTCAAAGCAAACCCTGAACCAACCCTTGTGCTTGCTTATCCCCACAGCAGGTCACAAGCACAGATCTCATCTGCTCTGCATTTTCATCCCTTTTTTCTAGACTCCTTCTCAACTTCCCTTTTTTAGGAATAACTATTTTTAAGCTGTTTGGCTTTAGATGTTTTAATGTGGTTTTATTCAAGCAGAAAGTGTATTCCCCAATACTCTTTTTTTGCTCTCTCTGCAGCTCTTGCAGCCCCTGCTCCTCCTCCCACAGACCTGCTAACTCACACTCACTGTGTCTTGCAACTATTTCAAACATGGCAATCATCCATCCTGCTGCAGCCCTGTGACACTGTGGTGGGAAGTCTCCTTCCAAGGGCCTTCTCCTCAGGCCAAGCAATGGAAATCACAACACATCAGTGTGGTGTCAGGTCAGGACCCAAATCAGGGTGGGTTTTTTTTTTTAATTTCTGTAGCCATAAGGAAATAAATCTTTCTTTTTCTCAGAGGTGGGCATGTGCAACCCCTGGAAGGGATGCAGCCATGCTGGGCTTTGCCAGGATGTCTGTCTGGCTACAGTGTCCCAGTCCCTGGGAGCAGAAGGGCACAGCACACCTTGCAGGTGACACAGGTGCTCCAGCCTTCCCACTCCACCTTCTGGGCTAAGCCTTGTCTTTGGTGTTCTCACATGGGGGGAACTTCCAGCCTCGGAAATGGGAAGCAAAGGAACAATGACTTCAGAATGAATAATTTTTTAAAATTAATTATTTCCTGAAAAGTTGTTCCTAAAAGCAGTGGCAGCCTGCTCTCCCTGCCAGTTCCCAACAAGAACTGTGCGTGTTTCATAAGGAAATGGGGACCATTAGGTCTATTTATACCCCTCAGTGTGGTAGCCTGCACGACACTGGAACGTGACCAAGTGGTCACAGTGTTTTAAAGACAGTCTCATGGTTTAAAGCAATTCTAAGGTGAGTTACGTATTCCCCCCTCCCTGAAAAGCACCTCAACAACTGCATTTCTCAGAAGAATTCCTGGCTCCTGGCACAGGATCATGCTTCCCTGGTCTTCACCCAACGTGTGCCCTGAAAGGGTTTGTTTTCCTGCTGTTTGGTGAGTGCAGAACACCCAGCATGTTGGTGTGCTCTCTGCTCCCAACCTTGGCTGCTGTGTCAGCCCTTTGTGTCTCTGCTGTAGCACTAACGAACCCTGAAGCTTGGTGTGGGACACGGGAGGATCACCCCAGGACACAGGAACCCACCAACACTCCTCCCAAGCAGATGGGGTTGGAGGCTGCCATAAGGAATTACTCTTCCTTAAGCAACTGCCTGTTGTTTCAGAAGTCCCTGGGCATCACAGGCTGCTGGAAGTAGTTCATGGAACTTGTACCACGTTTTACTTATCCCTGGAGTCTGTCCCAGAGCAGTAAAGAGGACTATTGAACCCAACTTCATCCCCACATACAGGAGCTCTTCTGAGAGCAGCTGGGAATGGCAGCCTCTCCCCTGGGAAACACCTCCTCCCGTACTGGGTGAAGAGACCATGCAAGGGGACACCTGATGATGGTCCACTTTTTAATCAGCATTTATTTTATAAACTGAGGCTTTACAATTATTTAGACGCTCACAAGCACCTCTGGAATCTGTGGTGGAGGTTTCTATGAGACAGTAAGTGGGGAGAAAATGATCAGAATACACTGAGGCAAAATGCTTTTGATGAAATGGCACCAATTCATTTGTCCCTTGATGATCAGTCTCATGATAAAGGATTCAGTTATTTTTCTTAGAGCCTCAGGACATTGAGTGATAAGATTGTAAGACATTTTTCTTTCTCCCAGATAAATTTTCAGGTTTTTGAGCCCTGTTGACTGTTGAGAAAGGAACCAACTTTAAAAGAAAAAGCAGTGGCAAATTCAAATCACCTTAGGTATCGACCTTAATAAATTACAAGCTTTATTCCTGTGGTTTCTGACAGCTTACCTTGTGGTTTTTGAAGGCTTGGAGTTTGAAGTGCAGCTGCTATGAATTTCAAAATAGAAACTTTAAGCTTGCTGAAACTGTAATGCACTATAATGTAACAGGAAGTAGGAAAAGGGGCTTGAAAGTCTCTCTATGCACATTAGGAACAGACCCTGGTAATTTGTAGGGCAAACCTGAGGTTTGCAGCTAAATAAAGCAATAGCAGGATGATTTCAGACTCTTGCAGATCTGACCCAGCTGTAGCCTGAGGACAACACTGAGAAACCACACAGGAGACATGGTGCAGAGCTGGGCAAAACTCAGCAAATCATGAAAGGCATTTGTGGCATAACTGCACAAAGTATCCACCTCACCTTCTGCGCCCAAAACCCAGAAGGATTTGTCCCAGCTGGCTCCTGACAGGACCCCCCAACAGCCCTAAGCCAGACTGAAATCCCAGCATATCTCACAGTACTTGGCTTCACACAACTTCTTGCCCCTAGCTACAGTGACCACCAGAAATGAGTTTTCAAGACCCTGCAGGGCCAAGGGGTCCCAAAGCCCTACCTTGGCCAGACGCTCTGCTGGTCCTGGTGTCTCCAGAGCACCTTCTCTTCCTCACTTGTCCTTCAGCGTGGACATGCCCAGGGCCTCTGAGCTGTAGTCAAACTGGTTGCTGGAGGACATGGACCGTCCCCAGGAGCACTGCAGGTTGGAGCCCCTCTTGCGGAAGGAGGACGTGAACCTGTAGAAGTTGCGGTGCCTGTTGCGCAGGTATTCCCGGTAGTTTTTGGTGAGCAGGGTGTAGAGGAAGGGGTTGATGCAGCTGTTGCTGTAGGTCAGGCAGGTCACCAGGTAGTTAATGCACTTCTGGGTTTGGGTGGTAATCTGCAGGGGGCTGCTGTAGAGTCGCACCAGCTGCCAGATCCAGAACGGCAGGAAGCAGGCCCAGAAGACCAGCACGATGCTGAAAATCATGATGAGGACCTTCTGCCGGGGGGATCTCTTGCTCTTCTCCTTGTGGGGGGGGTTCCTCTGGGACTCCAGGTAGGTCCTGGCCAGGCGTGTGTAGAGGAAGCCAATGATGATCCCCGGGGCCATGATGCTGGTGCTGAAGAGCACTGTCAGGTAGGTCCGGTAGGCGTCCAGGCTCCAGGTGGGCGCACATATCCTCTTCACCTTGCCCTCTGCCTTGTCCCCCTCGGTCAGGGTGACCATCAGCATCATGGGCAGAGTCAGGAGCAACGAGACCGACCAGACGGCCCCCGCTGTCACCTTCCGGTAGCCACGCGACCGCTTCAGGGTGTCGAGGGGCCGGGTGACAGCCAGGTAGCGCTCGGTGCACATCAGGGTGAGGGTGAAGATGCTGGCGTGCATGGTGAGCAGGTCCAGGCTGAGCAGGATGCGGCACCCCAGGTCCCCGAAGTACCAGTCCTGGGCCAGGTAGGTGCAGACGATGAAGGGGATGGTGGAGAGGTAGAGCAGGTCGGCCAGGGCCAGGCTGACGATGGAGCTGTACATGGGGGCCGCGCAGCGCGCCGAGTGGCACATCACCACCAGCGTGTAGACGTTCCCCGCCACCCCGGCCACGTACATCATCGACAGCACCGTCCCGAAGGCCGAGGGGATGAGCAGGGGGCCGCTCCCGGGGGTCCCGCCGCCGGCCGCCCCCGACGAGCCGTTACCCGCCCCCGCCGCCGCCGTCCCGTTCGGCTCCATGGGCGGCGGCGGCGGCCCCGCAACCGGCCCCGCAACCGGCCCCGCCGCTCCCGGCCCCGCCGGCGGCCGCTCCGCCCCCCGCGGGAGGCAGGGCCGGGCCGGGGCTGCCCCTGGGGGGACGAGCTGCTGCCGCCCCCCGCCCCGCCGGGGCTGCCCGGAGAGCGGAGCCCCCCGTCTGGGCTGCGGGAGCGGCGGGGCGGGGGCAGGTGCCGCGTCCCGGTGCGGGGTTTGGTAGGGGGGTGGGGGGGGGGGTGGGAGCGGCTCCGTGCGGGGCCCCGCGGAGGGTCCGGAGCGGCAGCGGGGGCTGCGGGAGCGGGGAACGCTGCGTGTCCCCCCCGCCAAAGCAGAGCCAGCCCAGCCCGCCGGGCAGCGCCGGCCCCGGGAGCTGCCGCCAAAGTTTGCGGCCGCTCGGCTGCGATTTGGCTTTTCCCTCTGGCGCCAGAAGCCGCCGCGGAGCCGCCAGCCCCGGGTCCCGCCGCGGCCGTGGCCGGGGAGAGCCGGGACAGCCCGGGGGGCCGCCGGTAAAGCTGCCGGTGCTGCCCGGAGCCGGAGGCAGGTTTGGGTGGAGGTGGATACAAACCCGGGGCTGAAATAGCTTTTTTTTTTTCTTCTTCTTTTTGCCTTTTTTTTTTTTTTCCTTTTTCTTCCATTATTATTATTTTTATTCCCGTGGAAACAGCGTTTCTTTCCAGCCTGACACGGAGCAGCACAGCAGTGTCAGAGCAAGATGTAAACGCGAGCTTCGGGGACAGCTGATTCACCTGAGGAGAGGGAAGCGCAGGGCGTGAGGGATGAGGCGTAGAGAGGGAACTTTTCCAAACTGTGAGATAGGAAAGCTGGGGACAGCTGCCAAATCGATGAGAACCTTACATTTCGATCTTCTTTAGTGAAAGCAGAGATAAGGGCAATCCGCAGGCAAAGGACAGCTTTCCAGGGGTGCAAGAGTGCTGTATTTCTTCAGCTCCCATTGATTTCCAATAGGAGCTAACTGGCTTTTATGCCTTCAAACATTTCTGCTAGCACCCAGACTGCTAAAAATGTGTCTGTTTGCTTGTTTTAATCCCTCTGCCAAGTGCTTTTGTCCCAACTGTCATCCAGTTCTCTCTGGCATATACAAAGTGATGAAACTCTTGTTGACTCATAGGAGCAGGATTCAACCCTAGAAAAATACTGTATTGAAAACTTGCTTGTAATTTGCTGCAAAGTTAAAACACACACACGTGTAACTCTGCTTTCCTACCCTGTATTGCTTATGAATGTACGTGGCTCTTTCCAAAGCTACCCTAATATTTAAAGCTATATTCAAGAAAGTAGCTGCCTCAAACATGATTCGAATGCTGGTGAGGGAGAAGAATCCAAATTGAATTATTGTCAGGCAGGGATTTGCTTTATCTCGCTGCAAAGTTTGATGGAGATTTTTTATTTCACTGGAATCACTGGCCCATCCCATGCCAGAGCTCTGCATTCCTCCATGGCAGCTGGACCCAGCAGCTGGGAATGCAGGCAGATACTTTACTGGGGCCAAATCTTGCCTGGATGGCAGGCAGGGGGATTGACTGCCACAGGCTCCAAGTAAAATCTTGGTTTGGCATAAATAGAGCATCTCTGAGAATTAGGTCGCATGCAGCTTTTGCAGTCCCATCTCCTTTTTGTTTTGAACCTGTTCTCTGGGCTGGTTTGGTTTTTTGGCCAGGACAGAGGGCCAAAGGAGAATAGAATAGGTGCTTTGTTGCCTGATTTGTTTTGGGTCATCACACGAGATGGTAGAGATAAGCAGAATGATATGCTCTTCTAAACAGAGAATTACTTAATCTCTTCAGTAAATACCTGATTTCAACTTCCCTTCTTTCCTTCCAATAGAATATTTATTTGAGCAATGAGTCCAAGGGACACTTGAAACTTACTCCTATTAAACACTTAGAAGATAGTTTGCTGCTCTGCAGCAGGGGAAGGCTTGTTCTCTGAGCAAGAGCCACTTGTCTCCTCTGATGCTCTGCCCTTGCCATGCACTGAGTCTCTTCTGGACACCCCCAGGAGCTGGCAGAGCCCTGGATGCCTGGTGGATTTGGGTCTGGAGCGTATGACAACCATGATCCATCAGAATGGGAACAGGCCGGTGCAGGACTCTGGAATACTGATGTTTCCCCTCTGTCTTCACACACGAGGTACAAATTTATCAGCAGGGTGGGTGAGAAGCTACCAGAAGAAGTGGTGAATCTTCCATTTCTCCAGATGTCTAAGTAAGGAATGCAAGTGCCTTTCTGGAAGACCTATTTTAATCAAATAGAAATACGGAGCTCAGTGCATAATTGCTGTCAGAATAAGTCCTCAGGGATGTATTACACACAAAGCCAAGTCATCAAGGATCAAATTGTCTTTCATGAACTTCCAAACTTGTTAATCTCCGTGTGTTTTTTCTTGTAATATCCTAAAAAGTATTGATATGAAAATGATTAATAACGTACTTCATGTGCAAAATCTCCCCTCTGGGTGCATTTGTGCTCGTGCACAAAAACATACCCAGCCAGCTTAACCTACAGCTCCATTTGGCATTTTACTGTTTCTTTTGAGTAGGAATTGTTTTCCAGGTGCTCAGTGCCTAGTTTTAGCATTTCCTAACAAAATTGTCCACTTGTTAGGCAGTAGGTAATAGCAGTTCACGTGGTGAAGGCTGTTTGAATAGCCACGTCCAGTGGCTTTTTTATAAACCCTTTGGTGTAGTCAGTGAATAGCTGGTACCCCTGGTTTGGTTGTGAAGGTCAGTGTTGGGGTGGGCAGCTGGAAGCTGTTGCCCTGGTAGACTGGGAGGTGGATCTCAGTGCTTTGTTCAGCTGTGACAGGCTTCAGAACTCAGTGCTGGCTGGGCAAAAGGGAGGCAGGGAGTGTCTGGAGGCAGAGGCTCCCTGTTAGGGACTGTCACTGTGAGCTGCTGCCCTCCTGAAGAGCTGATCTGCTGGAATTTTATTGTTGAGAGTGAATTTTGCAGTTCAGAGTAGGGAACATGGGAAACGCTGCCTTTGCCTCCTCATCATCATTCAGCAGCTCTGAGTGTACTGATGCTGTGGTGCACAGATCCCAGCCTTTGGATTGCTTTTAGTTGTACTAATTCTTCCTGGCCAGGAGAGCGCTGCTGTTTCTTGTGATGTTCTTGTGCCCTGTCACGACATGGCCACTGCTCTTCCTACTCAGCAGGAAGTCAAAGAGTTGGCAAAGCATCAGGAAAGTATTCAGTTTGTGCCAAGTTCAGAGAGGTCTTGATACAGCATCCATGTGAGAAAGGCTGAGATTGAGATGGCTCTGGAGAAGCCCAAGGGTGAGGTTTGTTAGATCCCAAACACGTGCTGTCAGATGAGACCCATACATTCAATTCTTAATCCTAAACTTGGAGGCTCAGGATTATCACCTGTTAGTTCAGAGCCTGTAGATGGAATGTAATGCTGTGCTAGAAGTGGATGACAAAGGTATCAAAAGCAACTGCAGCACAATATCCCACAGGATACCAGAGACCGGTTTGGCTGCATTGCTTAACCCAAGACATTCGCCCTATGAAGCTTTTCTCAAGTTACTAATACACTAATATATAATTTCTGCAGCTTGGCAATTGAATCTCATTGAACCAGTGTTTATGCTCTGCAATAATATGCTTAGATCTTCATCTGTCTTTGAAATTGTTTCTGAACCAGTCGTCCCTCAGGTGCAAAGGATTATTTAAAGCCATGGAGCACGCACGGCACAGCCCACTGATCTCTGTGGAGTCACTCCCCATCTGCAAAGCCAGGAGGAAAAGCAAATTTGATCCCACACTTCTGAAAGCTTGTCCTTCTGTTTACATCTGTCTTATCCTGTTAAACATGCCCTTAATTTTAAATTTACAGGTGTATTTTAATATTAGAGCTCTCTCCTCCCTACTCAGATGTTCAAGAGACGAGTGTCCTAGTGCTGGAGGAGTCACTGGAGGGTATCTGAACCCTCTCCAAGTTCTCCAAAGGAGACTATGTGATAGGTTTCAGGCAGCATTATTTCAGGTATATAATTACGCGGGTTTTTAAAAGCCCTCTCAGATATAAAGAACAGAGGAAGGACTTGCTTTTGGACACCTTAATCCCAGTTCTTAGGAGCAACTGCACAGCTCTCTCATTCCTGCTGCCGTGTGTGAAGAGTAGAGTCACCAGCAGTGTAAGGTCTGAGATGCCACATGGATTTGCTCCCATGGAGAATCTGGCTGGTGGTGCTGGCTACTTTTGGAAAAAGCTGTGGGCTTTCTCAAGGAAAGCACCATCAGGGTTCCTGAGTGCAAGTTCATATAATTGCAAGGAACCACATAATAGATTTGAGTCCAGAGAACCTGCTCCTCGCCTCTTGTGCATCCAGAGCCATCAAAACTTCTTCAGAGTGTTGCCATAAGCCTGAGATCTTCAGTGCTGAAGATTATACCTGGCAGAGACTGCTGAGGGCCTTGAGAAAAGGTGGGATCCCAATGGCTTTGTCCTCGGTTTTTGCAGTAGAGGAAGAGTGTAAATTGTGTGCTGTTATAGGGACTTTGATCAGGAAAGGCTCTGGCAGGATTCTTAGGATCTTCTCTGCATTTGAGAGGAGAGAGTTTTACAATGGAAAAAGCACATGTTAATAACCCCAAGTCATTTCCTGTGGAAACACAAACCACTGTTACCCTTAGGTTTGAACTCTTCCTCCTCCACCTCAAGGATGGAATTTTGTACACTGAAAGAAAAAGAAAAATCCTCCTTCTTCACCATGCACACAAATGCAAAGCAGACAGTGCTGGCTCCTGGAGAGGCAGGTACCCAGTGAGAGCAACGGGGCCCTCCTTGTTCCAGGATTTCCATTGCCTTTGGATCAGACTTCGAGTCTCTTTAGATCTGTGTTAAACTTGATTTTAAAACCCTTGCCTGAACGGAGCAGAGGATTTACTCTGTGTGCTCTATTTCCAGTCCTGAAATTATCTTCCAAACAGATTGCCTGGTCATTTTTCCACCCAGGGCTTCTCAGTGATGTGCTGTCTGAGCCCCCTTGACTGTAGCAGGGCTCCCCTGGCAGGGGGGGTTTGTCCAGACCATGCCTGGAGGAGCTGCACAGTGCCATGGCCAAGTGCCACCAGCTCCTGCCAGCTCCTCGGTCATGCCACCCCAGAGAGGTTTGTTCCCCAGGGACCCTTCTACATGTCACTGTGCTGGCTGGGGAATATGGAAGCTGAACAGAAGCACTGGAGAGCAGCAGTGGTAAAGGAACCACTGGGGTCTGTCTGTTTGTGTATTGGAGGGGGGATTGGACCCATGTTTTAATTTCATGGCAACTTGCAGACAATCAGAGAAGAACTAACAGCCAGGAGCACAGCTTTTTCCCTGCAGGCTGCAGATAGCCAGGTACATTTACATTTCTTTACTAACCAGCCTGGGACTAGAGCAGCATATTTATGTAAAAAAACCCACCCAACTACTTTTATTACTGAAGACAGCCCAGAGCTCAGGCCCCTACAGTTTGTCTAGAAAATGGAATATTTGATTTTCCCTCAGTAATAGTATGTTTTTCTTGTCTCCTGGTGCTTTGCTCAAAAGCTCTGAAGTACGTGACATATGGCAAAGAGAAAACCAAAAGCTGCTGTGCCATATGATCAGCTCCCACCTCAGTGGGCATGTGCCTGGCTCCACAAGGCTCCGCAGCCCTGAAACTAGTTCTTGCTTCCTGGTGGGAATTTGTGCCTTCGCCTTAACTGTCTGCAGTGATTCATACCTATTTGCTCTCAGAACATGCAATGTTAATGCTTCCTTCAAAGATAAAGTATATCTAGGATTGGCGGAGGGGGGGGGGGGTTTGGTAGTCCTGGGCACTGCTATTGTCTAGGCACCTCCAGAAGAGACACTTGGTTGAAGCGTTCTCTGCAGCTGGTGGGTTGGATGGGAAGAACTTTTTACCAGGGTGTGTAGTGGTAGGACAAGGGGTAATGGTTTTAAGCTGGAAGAGGGGAGATTTAGGTTAGACACCAGGAAGAAATTCTTTAGTGTGAGGGTGGGGAGACCCTGGCCCAGGTTGCCCAGGGAAGCTGTGGCTGCCCCATCCCTGGCAGTGTTGAAGGGCAGGTTGGATGGGGCTTGGAGCAGCCTGGGCTGGTGGGAGGTGTCCCTGCCCATGAGGGGGGTTGGGACTGGATGATCTTTAAGGTCACTTCCAACCCAAACCAGTCTGGGATTCTGTGAACTTACCTCCAAGGGTAAGCTGGTATTTGCAGATTCAGCTGTGTAGATGCAGCCGTGCCAAAACTGGGTGACATCTCTTTTTTCCACTTCCCAGTCTTCTTTAATCATGACTGGTGTGGTACTGGTGTGGGACCCATGCAGAGCTCTCCTGACTTCTGTCAGCCTTCCCTCAGTAAATCTGCTACTGCTTGTGGTGGGCAGGCAGGTGTTTGGTAATGACTGTCAGGATGACTCTGGCAGTGATGATACAGAGATGTGTGGCTGCATTGAACAAGCACAATCAAATGGTTCTTTTGAGCAATAACTGACAGAAACCACTTCAGTAACCTCTACAAGGTAAAGAGCAAGGCATGACAACAAGAGAGACCAGACAGTGCAATTATTTATAAACCAAAGGCTTTATTATTCACCATGAGCAATCAGCAAATCTTCAACTGAAAACTATGTCCATTAAAATGTAATGTTTTAAAAAGAAGGAATTTATCTTCAGTAGGCTTTTCCTGCACTGAGCTCAACAGGAGAAGTGAAAGATAAACATCATTCCACAATCAGAGTCTGGGGAGGAAGGGCCTGGTCAGTGCAGCTGGATAGCTTTGGGCTTTTTGTTCCTGGGGGTGGGAAGTGGAGGGATCTTGATGAAGGGCTGTGGGAGTGTTGCTCGGGGGAGAGAAAGTTCTGTGTGGGGAGTCACTGAACTCAGAGAAAATGCCACATCTTGGGGTTGTTTTTTGTCAGACTGAGAAATGCAGCCTTTTCACCCTCAATAACTGCAGCTGTAGGATGCTCTGGAGTGCACTGAGGCCAGTGGCCCTGGTTCCCTGTTCCCCACCCCAAGCTGCAAGCTGACCCCTAACTGCAGGGAGGTGGAAAGGAGCCTTTGGCTTCAGGTACAGACACACAGTCTTGCAGGCTTCTGATTAAAGATGCAGAGAGTGTATTCATCTTCTCAAGAGACCTACCTGGACTTGGAAGCAGGATTTTTGCTTAGTCCTGTAAAGTGTTGCAGGAGAGTTCCTGTACCCTGAGCTACAGGTAGAAAGAGAACGTCTAAGTTAGGAAAAATGAAGCCAGAATCATTTTGCATGTGAGGTGTGGGACTTAGTTTCCTGGTGCCATTATGAGGACCCAGAGGGGCATGAGCAGGTTGGCAAACCACTTAAGGAAGCGTTTGAGCCAGCTGGGATGAATGTCCTGCCCTGGGCTGCATGTGCCCACCTGGACACACGGACAGGAGCGCTTGAATGAGGAATTCCACCTTGGATCCCCATGGGATCAGCCTGAGGTATGGCACCCAACCACCCATCAGCTGTCTGGTCGCCTTGCCTGGCCTTGCATGTGCCAACCAGCAGGAACAAAACGTGCATGGGGTTGTGGAGCAGGGTGTGAGAATGGCAGGGGCACATCAATTTCACACTTGAACACTAGAAAACCTAAGAATTCCTGATTTGCACCCAACTCCATTCTGAAAAGAGGATTTAAGCCTCTTAAAAATGTTACTCTGTGTGTATTTTGTGTTAGTCTTCTCTGGCAAGGGAAGCTGTCTGCACTGCATTATGTATTAGGCTCTTGAAAGCATAATCAGTCATGTAATTATTAGAATGATATTTGCATTCACAACCAGGATGTATATAACTAGTATGGTAATGCATGCTAATTAAATACCAATTAATCATTTCAAAATAAGATATTTTAATCTATACTAGCTATCACAGATGTAGTAAATACTCATTGCTTACGAAGAATAAATCAGGTGTGGTTTATTATGCAACCCTAGTCTTATATAAACACATTGTGCCAATTATTTAGAGCAGGTTTAATGTGGTCCTTATATGACACAGCTACTGCTGACTGAGTGACAGTCATTATAAATGTATTTGACTAGTTTTACATTATTGCACAGTAATGCTACCAGCTGTTCACACCAGACTGGCTTGTGTGCCAGCCATCAGAACCTGTGTAAATTTGTTAAGTTTTACCCTGCAAGGCAGAGAGGTTTCCTCATGCTTAATCCATCCTGGCAGTCCAGAGAGGCTGCTGAAAACTAGTTGTCTTTTGTTGTATAGTTTGAATCTTTATGGTTCTGGCAGGTTACTTTATCTCCAGGCTTCAGAAACTGTGGAGGACAATCAAAGGCTACATAGAACTGACAGCATTTGATGCTTCTGATTTAAGAGACATTCAAAGCTGCTGCTGCTAGAGAGGGAAGCAGGCTCTTGTGCTCTCTGCCTCTGGTAGAAGTTTCTGCTGCCAGTTTAGAGTTGTGTTACAGACCTGGAGGGGCCAAGTCTAAGTAGCTGAACATGCTGTAAAGTGATAATGAGCAAACTGAAAGGCTTGTAGTGTGCAGCCCAGCAGGACCCTGCAGCGAAGGTGATCCTGGACATCCCTACAGCAGGCAGGTCTGCGCCGTGTCCCTCAGGAGGGTAGCTCCAGCTGGAGGTGAGATGGCTGAGGTGGCTCAGCCCTTCCCACCAGATCTGGGTTTTGGCTGGTGTGTGGGGGGCTTCTCCAGAGTTTTGCCATGCCAGGTGTTTGCTTTTGGTTGCGTTTTGCCTCGGAAGCTGTTTCCTCCATGAAGAGACCAGCTAATTGCAGAGTTACTTTGGCAGAGCAGGACTCGACCTGCACAGCCAGCGGTGCCGGGGGTGCACCCCTGTTTCTGCACCCCTTGGCACTGGGCTCCCCTGGGCAGGACACCTCCCTCGGACACAGGAGGGATGTTTTGCCTGCAGTGAGGCCAGGCCAGGACTAGGGCTGAGAGGCCAGCCTGGGAATTTCCCCACATCACCTCAGCCGGCTCCTCGGCAGCGCCCGCAGTGTCGGGCTCTTGGTGCTCCTCTGCCACCCCCAGCTGAAGGGAGAGTGAAGCCAAATGAAGTGCTGGGGATCGGGGCACATGGAGGAAGAGCAGGAGGAAGGAGGGAGGTCAGTAAGGACTTGCATGCTGTGCAGTTAGGAAGGGGTAATGAGGTCTGGGGTAGCATCAGTGCCTACCCCAACAGCTCCCATAAAGGGTCTGCAGCTCTTGAAGCCCATTCACCCCCAGTGCCTGGCTCCTAACCCAGGATTCCCAAATCCCTGCTTTTGGCACTTGGCCACAAACAGCTGCAAAGCCCTCTGGAGAGGAGAGGTGACAGCTGATGGCTGCCACTGAGAGATGTGGTTAACCCTGGGCTCCCACCAGAGCTTCCCTGGCCTGGGCCCTGCAGACAGCTGGTCTGGGCACTCCTCTGCTGGAATTGCCTCAGTCTGCCCTCCGTTTTTTATTTTGTTTTGTTTTCTTGAGTTAAGACATAACATAGCAAAGTTCTGTTCTACATGAATTCTGAGTTCCCAAGTCAAAAGTTGGATAGTGACAGTGTTACGGTTTGAGGGGGAACAGGCCAATTTCATGGTATCACTAGGGGTTCCTATAAGGAGGGTGTTGTTGAGGCCCCTGAAGGATCCCAGAGCAGAGCAGGGAGGGGCTAGGATCCCCTCCCATTTCCCTTTTCCTATAAAAGCCTTCTTCCCTTCTCCATGGATATCATGGAGAGAGGTTTGTGTCTTGCAGGATCTGAGTCCATGGGTTGCTAGGAAGAGCCCTGACCTCTTTCCCTGAGTCAGCTCTGCCATGAGAGGCTTTTGGACACTGAAATTGGGTTTTGTATCTTATTTGTGTATTTTTCATTATTATCCCATGTGTTACTGTCTGTTCTCTCTTCTGTTAAACCTGTCCTAGTTTTAACTTTCAACCTTAAAGTCTCTTCTCCTTACTCCCCTTTTATCTTCCCCTGAGGGGATGAGGGTGGGAGTAATAGTGAGCAGTTCTGTTCTCTGGGTTTTGGTTTGCCCTGAGGACTAAACCAAGATAGAATTAAAGATTTCTTGCAGCCTCTGTGGTGCATATGGATATTTCTTTACTACTTTTGTGTAGTTTCAGTAGTTACTAAGCCATAATTCATTTGCTCTCACTAGAAATATCCCCAAACTCCATACAACCCTGAACTGGGCTGCGACTTATTAGGAAAATGTACATTTGTGCTTTGCTAAACTAGCACCTTTTCAAAGTGCCTGTAACTTCCCTAGTTACTTGTTGCACCATGTAAGGGTTTCAGCATCGGGAGAGAGTTTTACTTCCCGCTCTTCTGCTTACTTTGGTCATCCTCACTGATTTTCAGGGTCTTTACCTTTAATTTTGGGACCTGGGAATACCTTAAATGGACAATTTCAGCTCATTTGGTTTCATTCAGAAACCAATCAACCTAAATCATCTTCAGTTGTAAGTAGTGGAACTAAATTCAAGCACTTGTCAGTGTGTTTTCCTAAGGTGCTTGTCTGAGCTCAGACTGTGCTATGTTTACAGGACAGTTTGGGTCTGAAGCTCCCCTGAGACTTCATCAACAAGGTAAGAGAGTGATTATTCCTATTTTTCCAGTCAAGATATTTGTTTGGCAGAATGGCTCTGTGCTTCCTTTAAAGGTAGTGGATCTCTCTTTTTCTGATAACTAGGAATGTGAAGGCTAGATATTCAGTTTGATGTTGTTTGCTCTCTTGAGCATATTATTTTTCAACAAAGAAATACGAAATTGCTGTTCCTAGCAGCAGGATTTATTGCTATATAGTAACAAGAAAAAAGGCTGTTTTATGGAAAGTTCAATTTAGACATCTCTGAACAAAGCCCAGACTGGGGGGTGGATTCAGGAGCAGCAACAAGGGCAATGTTCATCAAAGAATCATAGAATGCCAGGTAAGAAATGGCCTTAAGGATCATCTGGTAATACTAGGGTTTATATGAGGTGGCTCAGCACCCTGTCAAGCTGAGACTTAAAACTGTCCAATGTGGGGGAATCCACCACTTCCCTTGGGAGATTATTCCAATGTTTGACTGTCCTCAGGATGAAGAATTTACCTCATGTCCAATCAGAATCTCCCAGGAGCAACTTGTCTGTTACCCCTTGTCTTTTCCATGTGACTTCTTGTAAACAGGGAGTCTCCATCTTCTTGGTAGCCACCCTTGAAGTACTGGAACATGGATATAAGTAATAGAAATGTTAAAATGAGGGAGGTGTTAAAGCAGTTGACTGCTGTTGGAGCCAAACATGATTATGCTTGTAACATGGATTCATCACTGCAGAATCTGGGTGGATATATCAGGAGAATCCATGTGGAGCCTTTAACCTTTGAATTGCTTGTTTGTTTGTGAACCCAGCTGATGTTAACCCCAAGCTCATTATTGTCCCCTGGCTCTGGGGTGCAGCTGCTGGTGGATCTGAAACCATTTCCCAGCAAACAACCAAACACAATACAAACCCACCAGGTTTGCAGCTAATGGAACTGGCCTGGGATTACACTCATCACAGAGAACAAACTTGAAGCAAATTCATGAGTATGGGGGTTGTGCTTACAGTTTTTCTTTTCAAAAGATAAATGGATGATTTTAAATGTCACCACAGACTTCTCATTAGACTAAATTCACTTGAGAGTCCTTTTCTATTCAGAAGAACATCAGGTGGAATAGTGAAGTGCTCAGCCACAGTGCAAGCTATAAAAAAGTTATTGATTTTAAGGCAAAGTTAGGTATAAGCCCTGCTTATGTTACAAGTTGTGTTATTCCATTTTCTGAGGCAAGGCACATCTGTGTCTTCCATTTCAATGCAAGTTTTTGTCTCATAAAAGAGCTCTGAGTTTGGGAGCAGAGTACTTGAGTGTACTTCTCTGCTGGACATTTTAAAGGCTTGCAACCTAGTGCTAGTACTGAAGTATTCCAAGTTTTGCCTTCTAGTTTTGTTTTAGGAACAATGAGCAACTTCAATGATTCCCAAGTGGAATTAGCTGGTAATTTTCACCAATTAAAAGAAACCAAACAAGCCAAATCCTGCTTCTGCCTTTTTCAGAGGTCTGGGTTCAAAGCATCTCCCACTGCCTTTTTAGTCACTGTGTCTCAATGGAAATGGTAACTTGGACAAGGGGAAGAGTAGGTTGTTTCAGCAGTCTCCAGGCCTGACGAGCTGGGGGGTGGGGGGCAAAAAAAAAAAATTACCTCTACATTAATTCTGTCCAGCACTCTCTTTCATAAGGATTCTTATTGTGTGTTATATTATCTATTTATATTGAGGGAACTGAGACAGAAGAAAGACAAGACACTGTCACAGTTGTAAGGAAACCCAAGTCTGGGCTGGGCATCAGCCTCTAAACAGTTCCTGCTACTCCACACAACATGAGTCCTGTGCTGAGAGTTTTTTTCATGCTGCCCATTGAGATGAGTTCTTTCAGGATAGGTCGTTCCTTCAGCAGCACCCTGGTTGTCCAAAGCTCCTAACAAAAGATGGTGAGGTGGAGCTGTGGAGCTGGACAAGGGATGAGCCAGGCTTGAGCTTGGGGCTGCTCTGGTGTTAGTGGCTTTTTCCAGAGTAGGGAACACCATAAGCAGGAAGGAAGAGTTTGCTGAGAATAAATTTGACACAGTGGAACAAAGTGTTCCCCTTCAACGTGTTACACAGCCAGCATAGCAGCAGTGTTTCTGCCAAGGGGCCTGCTGCAGGAACAGTTTGGCAAGGAAAAACTAGCCAAATTTGTGCTGAGCAGCCTGATAGTGGGTGGCTGGATTATGCAATATGTCTGATAGTCAGAAGTCATTATCTCTTGCAAAGTGTCTTTGAATGGAACGGTAGAGCAGGTAAGTATTTTTAAATTTTGTTTTCTTCCCCCTGCCTCAAGCCCCTTCCAAAAGGGACTATTAAACATCTCCATTCAAATTCTTGAAACTTGAGAAGGAAGGCAGAGCTTGTAATGAAACCCTCATCAGGAACCCAGGAGCTAGAAAATGAGCTATTGCAATGTCATAAATTCTTGGATTTATTGAAACTTGGTCCTGGAAGGGATAAGCCAGAAAGGAATCCTAAGAAGAGGAGGAAAAAGAAGATATCCTTTCATTTCAGCATGCTCTTTTGTAAATGTAGTCATTTCTGGGAGAAGTATCAAGATTTACAGCTATTCTCAGTGCTGCTGTGTGGGATGAATGAACTTTCATGAATGGAAGAATCATCATGTAGAATCTGGTGTGGTTTTGCCTTGGAAGGAGTGATGATAGTTCCACAGTTGTGCTTGACTGTTTCTTCTGTTTTGCTGTGTACAAACAAGAATAGTCTTCTAATTGCCTGGCTTGCAAATGAAGGAAATCTGATTTATTTTCACTGGGAACAACGCTGACCTCTCATTTTAGTGTTAGTGAAGGTGTATTTAAGAACCCATCTGTCTTGTCCTTCTTGCAGTTATATTCTAGGATCAAGGGAGGACTGAGCTTGGGCTACAGATGCTGTGAAGATGTCAGAGCTGAAAGAAAAAAAGGCTGCTGCTTGTCGAATTATCCAGAACCTTCTGGAGCTCATGAGAGGTGATAAACAAAGGCAACCCATGGAGAGGTTTTGCTTTCTGGTACTTCTCAAAGTACATCCCTACTCTGAAGCAGACTGTTCCCATGTAGAAACTCAGCCTAACACTGAACCAAAGGCTTGACTCTTCATGAACCAAGCTCAATAATGACAGCCAGCAGCAACAAACCTGCAAAGAAATAAGAAGAGCAGCCCAAGTCTGAATATTTTAAGTATTGCTCCCCCTGAGCATTAAGGAGTCTGTGGGCTCAAGGCTGGCACTGGTGCACTTTGCCCCCTCACCTTTCATTTGGGGGTTTAAAAATACATAAAAATTACTCTCCCAATTCACACAAGTGAATGAATGTTCAGAGCTGGGGGAATGTGTGTGACACCACTACTCTGACAGAGCCTGTGACTAGGAGTTTTGATGAGACATAACCTTGTCCAGAGTAAAAGAAACCACTTTTGGCTCCAAACCTTTGCTGCTCTGAAGTGGGTTCCTTATGGTGGCAGTTGCCAGAGAAGAGGAGCTGTAAATGGTGGGAGCTGAGCCTTCCCAGGTTTTGATCCTTTGACTGTGCAGACTTGGACCAAGCACTTCCACCTTCTGTGCTTCCCAGAGAGGCTCCTAAATAAAAACACACTTGCTATAAATTCCCAGTGCAGCCTTGGCAATGCAAGGATTGAGTTTTCCATTTTACTTCTCTGCATTTTGTTTCCTTTCACCTTTTAAGTTTCTTCCCTTTTCCCCAAGGGAGTGCTTATGTTTTCAGATTGAAAACAGGAGTTTGTTCAGTTTTCCATGAAGGTTAATTTATTAAAAATATGATTTTAGTATCCTTTCAAATGGTATTTTCCATCTAAAAATATTTATTTTATTAAAACCACATATTTCTGATGGAGAAAAGTCTGGGCATTAAAAGAAGTCAACCACTGTCTAGTAGCTTCAGTATATAAATATTTATATGGTACATCTATAATTTTATGGAGCAAAACATGAGTGATAACTGGTTAAGTTCTTTGTTTTAACTAAAGTTAATTCATCATAAGGTTATTTTTAGCTGAGGTATGAAAGCTTCGTGCACTAGAGCTCTACTGTGACTTTTTTATCCTAGAAATGTTAATGTTTAAACTATAAAACATGGGTGGTTTTGAATTTTTATTGATGCAGTAAAGGAGCAGTGGAAGCGAGGTAAAAGCTGGCTGAGGTTTTTGTGACAATCTGCCCCTAGGCAGCTAAACTGGAGTTTGTAGTTGTTTGTCCTCAGATAATGCAGCTCTGGGGTGGTCTGAATCAGGGTATTTTAGACCTTGGGTCTTAGAAGCTGATCTCTCTGTTGCTGTGGGTTTCCAGAGCACTGGTTGCAAATGGATGTCAAAAGGCTGTAGTAAAAGCTCTGAAAGCAGCCTGTTGGGTTGTGATGCCCTTTGGCACTCAGGATGTGTTGAGAAATAATTTTGTTTGGGGAGGGGAGGAATTATTTTGAAATTACTTTTTGTTGCTTTGTATTGCAGACAAGAGATTCTTTCCTGTGAGGGTGGTGAGAGCCTGGCCCAGGCTGCCCAGGGAAGCTGTGGCTGCCCCATCCCTGGCAGTGTTGAAGGGCAGGTTGGATGGGGCTTGGAGCAGCCTGGGCTGGTGGGAGGTGTCCCTGCCCATGCAGGGGGTTGGGACTAGAGGATCTTTAAGGTCATTTCCAACCCAAGCTATTCTGTGATTCTAGAACTCATTCTGTGTGGTGTTAAGGGGGTATAAAGTCTCACCTCTCTTGGAGTCCATGCTGAAGGTCAAATCCAGTCTGAGCTGGGAGCAGGCTGTTTTTGTTACAGGGCTGACTAGCAGTGTTTTCATGTCCCTCCCTTCTCTTCCAAAGGATCATTTGGAAATTGCCCCTCCTGTATTAAATTAGGCTATTAAATCCCATAGTCCACTCCAGCAAAGCTCCTGTTCCAGAGGTCTGTGAGCCAGAGCCAGACAACCCAGTAAAAGCCAAAATACTATAGAGAGAGAAGGATTAGAAACTAAATGAAGTGATAACTGTAAGCCTTAAGGAAACACCTTTTCTCTCTTGGTGGCTTCTTCCAGCACTCCCTGTATCTTCCTTCCAGGACTAACTCATCACTTCTTGTGCACAAAATCTCAAAGTGGTTTCTCAAGTGTCTGTCTCCTTACTCTGAATGCAGAGGTACCTGATCTCTCTTTTGCTCCTTGTTTTCCCCCTTAGAGCCACTGCTAAACACAAACAATGTGTTTATAGGATGCACTGCTTAGTGACCACCACACAGGGTGTTCCTTCATGAGTGCAGATCTGCTCCATTTGGGTCAAACCCTAGTGTGCTCATGATGGCAGAGAGGTGGTGGGATCTTTCAGAAGACAGAAAATTATTCTGGAGCTGATCTGGTGGCAGCACATGAAATGACACAAGTGGATTTTTAGACAGCAGAACAGGTGAATAAACCAACATGGTGCAGCTGATTCCCAGATGACCATATTATTCAATATGTGTAAACAAACAAACAAAAAAAAGCAGCATCCATGTTGCTCTTCAGACACAATGGTTGGTCTGTGGTAGCTTTGCAATGCCTGGAAAACAAGGACAAGTCTGCAGCTTGCAGACCTTTTGAAGGGGTGTTATTCTATCCCTGTGCATCGCTGAGTAAGTGAGGGAGAAAGTGTTTCTAATTAAGCTGCACACAGGTCTCCAGTGAAATAGATTTTAACTTTTGCAAATCAATAGGTAGAATCAATTTGCAGTAAAGAATGAAGTATTTACTGATTAAATATCTCTTCATCCTCCTTTGAGGTCCAAATGTTTACCTCTTCAACTGCTTGAACTCTTGGAGAGACATCCAGGGGCAAAGAAGAAAAGGTGAAGATGATCTTAATTTTCTTGGTATTTGAAGGGGTAATCCTAGCATACCTCCTTCTGTCCCCCACTCTCCAGTGTACGTTCTGGTTAAAAAGCTCAACCTTCTGGATCATTCCAGATTTGTATAGATCCAGGGGTTCCTGAAGTGATGTTTCCAAGCAGCTGTAGGCACAGAGGAGCTGTGGGTTGCATGGCAGTGTGAGAAATCCTTCATCTCAGTGCACTGACTCTTCATTTAGCTAACTGTTTTTAAAATTAACCTTTATCTCCTCTTACGGAGAAATGGTGACAGCTCCTGATGAGAGCAGTGAGAAGCTGCTGGCAGCCTTCCTTGCAAGTTATTTCTACCAGGCTGATGAATTTTGGGTACTTTTTTTCTCTTGTGATTACAACACAGGACCAATGGCAGCAGCATGTAAATAAACATGTTGATGCAGCAGTTTAGCAAGCATCCCAGATTTCTTCTGGATCCAGGTTTCTTCTATCTGCCATACAATGTAAAGAAAACAACAATAAAATGGAATTCATCAAATCAGAATTTTGGATTTTACCTTGCAGTGTGCTACAGCTAATTAGGTGAGGGATATTGCACTGTTTGTGGCTCTTGAAAGCAGAGAATCTAGGCTATTTATTCAATTGCAGTGAGGGCTTATGGCACTTCACGTGTTGCGCTGGGAGGCAAGTTGTGGGCTTGGAACAGGGCCATGTGCTTGAAAGCAGGAAACTAGAACTGCCAACTCCAGGCTGGTACTATGTGCTGGTGAGTCAAAAATGTGATGACAGTAGAAGCTGTGTTTCAGAAACAAAACCTTAGCACTGGTTATGTTTTTCTCTGTCAGCAAAAGAGGGTGCCAGCTGCTGAGGAATGGGATCCATTTGAAGTTATAGCTCCTTATGAATTTTTTCATATGCATGTTTCCATGAATGGAAGCCCACGTTAATTATTTTGAAGGTCTAGAGAGAGCTCTCCACTACCATTGCACAGTGGTGCACATTGATCAGTGAGCTTGTACCTTACTTGGTCACCACCACTGATGCATCTGAAAGTGTCATGATCTTTAATTTGCTCAGCTATTAATTCTTTGTCCTTGACATAGGTGAGACATTAGGAAGAAATTCTTTGGTGTGAGGGTGGTGAGGAACTGGAACAGGTTGCCCAGGGAAGCTGTGGAAACCCCATCCCTGGAAATGTTCAAGGGCAGGTTGGATGGAGCTTGGAGCAGCCTGGGCTGGTGGGAGGTGTCCCTGCCCATGCAGGGAACTAGATGATCTTCAAGGCCCCTTCCAACCCAAACCATTCTATGATCTGTGTGCAACTGTGTGTGTGCTGTGCTTGGAATTTAAACAGATATTTTGGAAGTGGATGTTAGGTGGTATGTTTCTAGACATTGGTGTCAAGAAATGTGACACAGTCATGAAAGTGGGGATTTTTTTGGGGAGGGGGAGGAGGGTGTGTTGTGATAGAGCAGCAGTACTTGTTCTTAGTCTTTCCACTCTAGCAGCAATTGGGAAAAACAACAAAGAATTGCTCAATTGCTCATTGCCCCTTCTTCTCTTCTTGCCATTGTGGAGTAATGAGAGAAACTGCCCAAGAAAGGTCAGCACATCTTCAGCAACCTGCAGAAACAGGTCTGTCTCTGCTTGTGTTTATTGAAGGGTTCAAGATGGATATGCTGATGGTAGGGGTGCTCTGGTAGGAAATCTTGAAGGGGGTGGGAAAAACTCATGCCAGGAGCTCACTAAATATCCCAGGAGTAAATTTTGTTGGTGCAGGTACGTCCAGTGGGTATTGGAGAAGCAGAGGGTCTGGGCACCAGCTGGAGGTGAGAAAACCCTCCCTGCACCCACAGCTGCAGTGGCAAAAATCATTTTGTGAGGCTGACAGATTTGATTTGGCCTCCTGTTTTTGAAGTCATCACCCACTGCCATATGCTGTCTGCAGGAAGAGAGTCTGCTGGGTATTCAAGGCAGCAGCAGGGAAGCTTTTCTAATGCAGATGAGGCCAAGAACTAAATTTCAGGGTTTGAGCTGGTTTGGTTCTTGGTCTCCTGAGGACAGGAGGTGAGCTTGGGGCAAGGTGGATCCCTGTGGAGACCTTGTTCATGCTCACTAGCCCTTCACAAGGACGTGCAATCAAGCAGCTTTCCTCAGCATGAAATTCTCTGTAGGAATCACTGAAATGACACATGGAACTCTCACTATTTAAAGTACTGCCCATTGCAGTGGGAATGCTACAAGCATAACACACCAATACACTGATAATCTCTTAAATCCAGTTCTCCCTCTGACCTAATGGACATTTTTTGATGGACATGCCCTTTATTAACAGCTGAAAGAGACACAACAACTTCTTGTATTCCCATTGAAAGTGGCAAGATTCCTGGGAAATGTGTTAAATTGTCTCTTAACTGATTAGATAAAGAGGGTGAATGAAGATGGAAATTATACAGTACCATTATTGCTCTTAATCTGATTTTTAATAAGTGAAGAAGTAGGTTTAACAGTTGGTTTTGGTTTTTTTTCTTGTGAGAAATCTTAGTTTAAATTCACACTTGGGGCTTGCCTGGTTTAGTCTTTTCACCATATAGCAGCTTTTAATACAGTGACAGGATGAATAAGGGAAGAAAGTTTGGTGTGTGCCTCTGTTTGCTTGGGTGCTTCAATGCCCAAGGATAACAAAAAAGTGTAGAGATCTTTACATTTTTCTTTCTAGGTGGCAAATTTTGAAAGATCTTAAAAATCTGTTTGAAAAGTCTCTGTGGAACCTGTTTTCTTTGAGGAGATGCTTGCTAAGGATTTTACAGGAACACAGATTTGCATGTGAGCTTTCTTTGGGAGTTTTTCAGAGCAATTAGTTCAGACAACATTTTGATCTGATGTGCTGGCAAGAAATCATGATATTGAGACCAAAAGTTCAAAGTAAAACTCTTTTTAGGTAAGATAAAATATTGCCTTTTTTTTTTTTTTTCTTCTGCCAGTTCAGGAGAACCAATAGAAGTTCACTAAGCCTGCAAGTCTGTATTTTTTGCTAGTCCAAACATAAAGGGGTGCTGTTGGGAAATGTGCAGCCTGATACTTAGAAGTTCCTCATTTCAAGAGGCATTTCAGATTAGTCATCAAAAACTGAAGGCATATAGTGAGGATTGTCAGCAAAACTCACTGATGAAAGTCAGCTGGTTTTGTTAACTCCATCTTTAGACTGTCACTTAAATATTAGTGGGCATCTGTGTTGCATTTTGAGGAGCTCTATTAGGTTACCATTAATTCAAGATTCTATCTGGCCAGAGACAGGAACTATAAATACCTAAGCCAATATTCACATATATTGCTGAAACTCTGCTTTTCTGAATGCTTCAAGGTTTGTGCACAGAGTCCATGGGACTGGCACCAGGCAGATTTCCCTTTCTCCCCCAAAACAAAATCTCAGAAATGCCCAGTCTGTCAAAGCAGGCAGCAGTTGAGGAAAAGCCAGTCAGAGGACCCATGAAGGGGAAGAAGCTGCAAGTCCAGGATTTTACTAGACTTGAAGGAATCTACAAAGGATGGAAGTGTTATGAATCCCCCAGCTGTAGAAATAAATGTAACAGGAGTTAGTTGCAGCAGAAGGCACAAAACATCAGGTACAAGGTAGGGGTTCACTCCTTGTTGGATTCTCTGGTGTGTAGCAAGGAGGACCCTGGCACAGCAGCTGTGGCATAAAATGCTCTCAGATAGGACCTACATATCCATTGCAAATGAGGATTGAGAAGTTTTGGCTATATTGGAAATACTTGTATACTCCAACAGATAATTTATTCTCCAAACAGTACCTCTTTTTTTGCTTTGCTTTGCATTGCTTCCCTGTGCCTGCTCCCAGTGCCTCTCCAGCTCATTAATTGCATTTCTTCCTGTGCTGTTGCTTGGATCTTCTGTGTCAGCCTGAATCTGTGCTCCAGTAGTGTGAAATCAGAGAAGTGCAAGCACATACGTGTGATTAAAGGCTTATTTTAGCTCCTGGTGATATTGAAAAATGTTTTCCCACATGTATTCCTACAGCTCATAGGATGTGTGCTGTAGCTACACACAGGACAGCTTGACAGCTTGTTCTGTCTGTGATTATATGAGCTGATGTGAGCCATGCTATCTCTAGCTGTAGCCTTCAATTCTTGTGTGAGAGGAAAGAAAAATCCCTGACATGAAGCAAATAAGGACGAATGAAAATGGGGAGTTCATATTAAGTTCGTGCTGTCCCTGTATTTACTGCTGTAGGATCTGGATGCAATCACATCAAGCTGATAATGGATCTCCTTGTATGCATCTTCAAGCACAAGAGAGAAAAAAATCACTGACTGGCTTTTGGCCACATCAGGCCCGGGCAGACTGTTCCCCAGTTTAATTACACAGTTGTGGGTAGAAAGTAGTTCTGCGTCTTTGTTTAAAACCTGCTGCCTTTTAGTTTCACTTGATGTTCTCTGGTTCATTCAGGAAACAGTGAGTAATTGGGCAAGGCAATGGCTTGTGGAAAACCACTTATCCCACTGACATGAGGTTATCCTATCAATATTCTTCACCTGTCAGCTTTAAAACGGGAGAGCACACAGTCCTTACTGGAAGAAGTGCTACTTAGCATCTTTTTAGCTCAGAAATGGTTCAGCTGATATCTGACCAGCAGCCTGTTCTCTGGCAGTAATTTTCAGGCTAGGGTGGCATTAGGCTGCTGTCAGGTTGCAGAACAGATTTATCTCTCATCACCCACACAGCATCTTCTTCCCTCCAGGTGCTGACTGGGATGTGAGGGCAGCAGCAGCAGGGGTTGGCTTCCTGGGACTTCTACCCAGTGCTATGTAATGGGATTTCTGCAACCCATTTCCTTTGCATGCTGCTCTTTAGGGAATTTTCTGCCTCCCTGCAGGCATGCAGGTGTTTGGGATGTGGATATCTCTCTGCAGGTGCTGCCTTTGCAGTCTACAGAAACAGTACCAGTGCTCTCCTTACTGCATTTGCAAGACACCCACCATTCGTAAGACACACGAATTTTATTCCAAATAGCACCAAGGTGATTAATAAAGATTGTGCTGGTTCCCAAGCAAGAAGCACCATTTGCTCAGCTTTTGAAGTCCAGTGAAATTTCTGTGGTATTCAGGGGAAAAATTGGAATGTTGAAATGTTGTGACCTCAAGTAATTGATACTCTAATTGAGGTCTTAATCAAAGAAAAATGAGGAAGCTTCAATTCCCTTCTCACCCTCACAAAAAAGGATGCTAACTGCCAGAAAAATGTCCTAATGATTGTATTGTGTTTGCTCTCTTAGAAGAGGCAAGTGCTTTCCGTGGAGTTATGATAATGATGTGATCATTGTCTGGACTGGCTTAATGAGTTTAGCGGCTGTTGCAATATTAAACACTTTGCACTTAAGAAAAATACCTCCTGTTCACTCCAAAAAGATCAGAAAAAGCTGGCAGAGCTTTTGCTGTTGTACTGGATACATCACAGGTAGTTCTGTATGCTGCCAAAATAGCTGCTAGTTTGGACACTGCAGTCCTCTGGATTTGGCAGCTTGGGTGCTTCAACATAAACACCAGAAGAGGCTCTTGGAGGCTTCTATGAACTGATTAATAAATTAAATGAAAGTTTGATGTATTTGCGTGGGAAAGTGGTTGGAATGTGTATACATGTGCATGTGTCTCCATAAAAAATGAGTGTGTCAGGGAAGAGGATTCTCTGTCAGTCTTGAATAATTAATCTGGGCATTGGGGGGGTGATGCAAAGAGAAAAACAAGGTGCAATGTGTAGGGAGGAAGCAAGGAGGCTCCCTGTCCCTGGTCTGGTTCTGTTAAGCCACCTCCAGTTGCTCTGTGAGAGGGCAGAGATGGCCCCGGGGACACTTCCAGCAGTGGTGCTGCTTTGGCTGCTCTTGGCAGTGCTGCCCTGGAGACTGAGAGCACTGGGAATAACTGTGCCTGGGCTGGTGTCCTGCACAGGGCAGGGAGAGGCAGGTAGGGATGGAGAAAGTTTGCCTGGCTTCACTGGGGAGCTCTTCTTACCAGTCCCAACCCAACTGGGCATCACAGGATCTCCTGCAAATGCCAGGCAAGAGTCAGCAAACACATGCAGACAAGCAAGTCCAGTTTTAATGGAGTTTCTTGTTTGAGAACATAACAAATGATGTAAATCAGACTGTGGAAGGAGTCTTCGTCTTGGATAGTTTTAAACTAAATTTTTGAGGGCTCTCAGTTACAGAAATCTTTAGTACTTCTGGGGCTCAAAGATGTGATGTCCTGCAGAATGAGGTATCTCTGGTATTGTACCCTGTTTTCAATGGGAGTGTTGAATTTATGTGCTGATTGTTGGGACTTCCCTACAGCACCAAGTTCCCTTTAAAACTGCATGATGTAAATGCTCCCACTCTCTGTTGTTTCAGTGCAAAGGAGCCAGGTCAGGACTGAGAATGCCTTCTTTGGGAATTAACATTTTTTTCTACTGGAAATCTGAAATTATTTTCCTGGCTGTTGAAATGTAATTAGTTTTACTGCCTAATAATGATGCTTTGTATCTTCTGTCAATCCCTAACAAAGATTAATCCAGACATCCATGACTTCTGATGGGAGAAGTGAGTAAATAAAGAGCTGCTTCCAATTTCTGGGTATGGTGAGAGAAGCAATTATTTTGCCCTCACTGGAAACTCATTCACAGTATCTGGAAATATTGAATTAAAGAAAAGAGACTTGCCTAGAGTGTTAAAGGTGTCTGGAGTAATAATACAGTAATATGCTTCATGCTGTAGTTTGCATGATAAAGATATGAAAGGGTTAAGGTGTCTGCAAGAAGTCATAGATATGGAATAGCTGATAACTCAGTCTGGAGTGTCCCAGGAGTGGAGGGACAGCAGTCTGAGTCACAGCATGTGTCTGCCTGGACACACACTTTTCTCTTCACACCAGAGAAAAAACTGTCAGGCTTCGTGGGTACCTGGGTAGAGATCCAGGCATAAAAACTGCAATTGCTTTGCAGAGTTTTGGCACAAAAGCTGTGCTAATGTGTTCTTATCCTAATGTATATGCCTGGGAATATGGCAGGAGGTACAGAAAATACATACTTGTTATGTGGAGTAAATGTTCTGCTTTTTTCATTTAGTCAATTAAGAGGTTGTTTGTAAGGACAAAATGTTTGTTCTAGACAAACTGATATATGAAGTTGAGCTGGGGATGCATTTTCCAGGAACAAACAATCCTGTGGAATGTGTACTTGTCGTTTGGAGCGGGGAGAAATGTCAAATGCAAGTAGGTTTTGTAAAATCTCTCCAGTTTCTCTGTGTGAATATCAATAATGGTGGTTTGTTTTTTTTTTTAATTATAAACTCATTCAGCTATTAAATTACTGGAAAGAAATCCACCACTTCAACAAAGATGCCTGAATGAGTCATATGCATTTATAAATATAAAGGATGTCATTATAATTGGTTTCTGACTTAAAAAAAAAAAAGCCACTTCACAATTTCCCTGTGGTTTTCATTTAAAAACACACCATTTTTTTAACCTAAGAAATTAATAAAAGTGGTATTATAGTTCTGCACATGCAACTCTGACCCTCTGTGCTTGTGTAAGTATAAAACTCCACATTAACTTTTACTGTGGGCCTTTTAGCATATTAGAGGTATTGAATGGTAGAGATGTGTGTGTGTGTATATATATATACATATAATATATATATGAATCATTAGATTATACAAGGTAACTGTGCTTATACTTATTTAGGGCAATATCATACACAGCATCTTTTGTTTTCACCTGTACAGAAAACTGTAGTAGCTAAACTCTGTGTAGCTCCTGAAATTGTTTAAATGCCTAATAGAAATACACCTATAAGCCCATTTCCCTGGGAAGACAATTGGGAAGAAGAAGAAGAAAAAAAATTGCTTGATTTTTTGCAGTACTGGTATAATAAAGCCCTGAGGTTGGGAGAGAAATCCTGTTGTTTTGTTGTTTTGGTTTTTTTACTGGGTTCTTCTCCAGTGGGTGAAAACAGAGTGTCCCTTCACATGATGGGGTAAGGGAGGTCCACTTGCCTTGTCCCTGGGGCACTCCTGCTCCCCCAGACAGGCTGCAGGTTTCCTTCTTCAGATGCACAACTCCAATTAAATCCCTCTAGCTTCCAGCTGTGGAGGCATATCCTAAAGTCACAGGTGCTCTAGTAGCTAATTTCTGGGATCTCTAGCCAGGATGTGGTTACAGAAATCCTGACTCTCCATCAGCTTTTTGAAAAGCAGTTTTAAATGCTGCTTTTTGAAACTCTCCAGACAGATGCAAAAAAGAATGCTTAGTTGATATGAATAAACCGACCTTTTCCAGAGGAAAGCAGCCTGGAAAACTGTGCTTTTCAGAGTAGCAAAGGGATGATTCCTGACAATTTCAACCTGGAGTGACTCCTGGTGAGCTCCCTGGCTTGGGTAATACTCAAGCAAATGAGCAAACAGCCCCTTGTCCCTGATAGTCGGTGAAGGCAGAAACAGTTTTGGCCCAGTTGGGTGACATTTCTAAAGCATGACACTATGTCATCTGCTGCTGATCTTGCCTGGAGGGAATTCAAGGGTGAGGTGTCCTGGCTTGAATGAGACTGATTTGTTTTGGGGTTGGCTGAATACCAAATAATTTTATATCATGACATTTAGCCCTTGGAGATCCTTCCCTCAATGACTGATGTAGGTTTGTAAACACTGGGCTGGGCTTGCTGCTGCCACGCAGGCACTGCTGGACCTGGTCCTGGGACAGGCAAGGGCAGGGGAGATGCTTGGGGCAGAGTTGGTGCCCCTTGCTCATCCCTCCCTGACTGCCAGTCAAGACAGGGGCTGCAGGTCTGTGTTGTTTTGGTGACATAGCATGAGAGTTGTGAACTGTAGAGAGAAAGCCAAAGACTGAAAAGTTGCAGAGACCACAGGTCTAAAGGTCAGCCTCACTGATGTTCAAACTGAGGCTCTTGGCCAGTTATGCATCTACAATTGCCCTGATCCTCTGAGTCAGTTTTACTGGAGTACATTTCATAAGCTACGAATTCATAAAATCCCAGACTGGTTTGGGTTGGAAGGGACCTCAAAGATCATCCAGTTCCAACCCCCTGCATGGGCAGGGACACCTCCCACCAGCCCAGGTTGCTCCCAGCCCCATCCAACCTGCCCTTCAACACTGCCAGGGATGGGGCAGCCACAGCATTTCTGGGCAACCTGGGCCACCTTCACAATATCAATTAGAAAATTAATGTGTGTATTCATCTGAAAGCATGTTGTTTCCAAATTCAATCCATCATTAACAACAAAAAGAATTTGTGGGATGCTTTTGTCAGCTGCTGAGGGGCTGAGTGCTGATGTCTGGGCAGCCAGGAGCAGTTTGTCCAGGAGATGCTGTCAGCCCAAGGGGCTGCACCAGCTTAGCCTGGTGGTTTCTGCTTGTCTGAATAAATGAAATGACAAACCATCACAGGGCCATGAGGGGACATTGTGTGGCTGTGTGATTGGCCCCACAGCAGGTGCTGGTTTGCTGCTGCTTTCAGCTCTAGGCAGTATTTAACAAAACAAACTTCATATGTATGATAGAGGTAGTGAACAGGAACATGACACTTAATTTCTTTTTAATTGTGACAAAGAAATGAAGTCATGTGCCAGCGTGGCATGATATTACATTTTGTTGATTTTTTTTTTTTCTTTTTAAATGAAATGCAGCAGTGCTATGCTAAAATCCCAGGAAGTCTTGAAAGTGCTGAATTGGGGGGGGGGGAGTGTAAATATGAAGTGCTCCATAGCCTGGAAGTTTATGAAGCATTAAAGCAGTGTCTGGAGCCTTTTGGTGCTGTATAAAGTGTTATGTAAGCACATCTTCTTGTGGCTTCACTCATGGATATAAATTCCCTCCAGTCTGATAACAGGACTATGCTATTTATCTATTTTACAGGTTTGGGGCAAGGAGAAAGCTTAGCTCTGTTTAACTCTTCCTGTGCTTAGTTGTTGCTCCTTAGCAAAAGTTGCAGTTGTATTAGCCATAAAGCTTTGTTGATGTTCCCTACTCAGCCTTTATTCAAATTGAATTTATAGCCTCAAATTGCTGCAATCCCACTAAGGAGTTTTCTCCAAATTGTAAAAAGTCTGACAGAAAGTTGGTACGATACAGTGAGAGTGAATCCAGGAATGATCAGTGCAGGTTCAAACCTGGCAAAATCGTGGGGATGCTACCAGCCTCTCTGGAGGAAGCAGAGCTGGGAAGGGTTGGTGGCAGCTGATGGGGCTGCTAGATGGGGTCAGCTTGGACCACATCTTCAGTGTCTGGTTGGCCTCACTGCCCGAGTGAAATAATCATCCGGGCAGTTGCTACAGCTGGAACCATTTGTGCGAACAGCTTTTTGCCTTGAATGGGCTTTAAAAAGTTGAATCAACGTGATTCCAAGGAAAACGTAAAGTGATACTTCACGGAGCTTCCTCTGTGCTTCAAATACAGGCATGAAAACAGCTTTGGGTGGTTCTGAAATGTCTTTGTATCAAGCCAGTTCACATAGTCTGGCACCCTCGCTGTTGGAGCAACTGAAGCTCAGTTATGCCCAAGAGATGAGTCACTTGTTTGTGTCAGTCTCTGTGTTTCTGCCTCCTCAGTGACAGTGGCTGGCAGGACCTCGCTGGGCCCTGGGCTGCTTGGAGTGGCTGGTGTGTTGGGTTGGCTCTGCACAGCCTTGGGTTTGCACTGCAAAACAAATGCTTAGAGACTCTTGTGTTTGTGTATGTATATATCTGGGTAATATTTTATTAAATGTTCACGTTTCTGCATATTTGCACTGGAGAAGAAAGACTGAAGAGCAGGTGGTTGCCTGTGGAGAAGAAGTTGGTGAAGTTTTATTGTACCCATGGGCGTGCTTTGGACCTGGGACAACTGCACGTCCTGCCTAGATGTGGTGTGGCACGCTGTGAGAGCCATCTCCAGCCCATCTCAGTCCCTCTTCCCTTCCCAGTACATCTCTGTGGGCAGGCAGTGTATGGCCCTTCCTTATTTGAATTAGGGCTGGTGACAGTTTCTGGTGGGATGCTGGATTTTTTAGTTTTTCAAAACAGTCCATGTCCCCAAACCCTTCTCGCTTCTTCTCAAACAACCGTAGAGTCTGGCTGAAAAGTGTCTGTTTTCAAGGCATTATTTCCAAAATCAACTTTGGCTGATATCAGCCAGAGAAGGAAGATGTTTTTTTCATCTACAGCAATCCCTCTTTTTGCTGTTGAAATGATTCCTATGAAAAGGATAACCTGTGGGATCCGTTATAGATGTTTAGGAGTTAGAACTTGCCCAGTTCTCTGTCTCAACGGGGATGTCTTTGAGAAGGGTATTTGTTGTCTTGGTATTATCCTTGCACAGGGAAATACTGGCACAAAACTATCCCCTGGTGAAATGTAAAGGTTTGCAGTGTCCCTGCCTGTGTCAGTGGGACTGTTCAGGACTGCCACTGACAATGAGGGCGGAAGAAAAGGCACTTTGTGGCCTTGATTCAGCTCATTCTGAATAGGTCTGATGAAGACGTATGTACTGCAGTTATTTAAAGCTAACAGGATTGCATGTCATACAGGGTAACTGAACAATACAAATCTCTCTTTTAGTCCTCTTCATTCCCTGTGTTTCCATTTTCCCAGTCACCTGTCAGTTATTTCATGTCCTGGGATGACACAGGGTTGGTGTGGAGCATGGAAGGGGCTGCAGGGAGTCTGGTTTACTGGGTTTTGGATGAATTCTTCTCTGTTTCCCAGTCTCTCTGCTGTGAACAGGTCATAATGTTTATCACTGGTGGGAAGTGTTTTGATTTCTAGAGGTAAAATGCTAGAAAGAAATTATTTTCATTCTGCTGTCACACAGAATGCCTTTCTTACCTCTTCAGTCCCTGTAGTTCCTGTTTTGATGATCTCTTTATTTTCTGCTTGCCTTTGGATGCTATGCAAGATCCCAAGGTGCAGTTTTCAAACAGAATTCAGAGAGGGGGGGTTATTTGGATATATTTTCAGGAAATAAATTGGACTTCTGAAAGATAGCAAAGGAGGGCATTTCCAACAATGTCCTAGTTGCACAACTCCAAGAGGGTGTTTTGCATCAGGGCTGGAAGGTATCAGGAGATTTGGGAGTGTTCCTGCTTCTCCTATTCAGAAAGCAACTCTGTTTGTGGATGTAATCACCTGGCCAGCCTTTAGGACGCCCCAGATCTGGCACTGGGGGTCTACCAAACAGCTGGGCACTGTTGTGGCAAGTCCTGGTGGAGGTACCTGCCCTGGCAGCCTTTGGGTGTGGGCTGCACTGTGCACAGTACTTTGGCTCTGGGGAAACTCCTTTCTGCTGTGGGTATTTGACTTAGTTTTGTTTAAGAAACCTCATGGGATACCTGCACAAGAGCCTTCTGAGCTTGAGCCATTTGGTGGGTTATCTAAGCTAAGCAAGGCCTGAGTCACAAGTTTGACCTCTGACTGACCTTTGTTTGCTGTCTAACATCTGCCCAGATCTTAGTAAGTAAATACCATATACAGTAATTTTCCCAACAATATGCACATGTAATCACCACTAATATTACTAGTAGTTATTGTCTGTTAAAAAGACTTCTTGGCTAACTGTGGTTTTATTGCAGGTTGGTTGAATCATGTCAGAATGTGATCACTGCTGTGTAGCAGCTGCAGGCTTGAGGCTGGGGGCAAGAGAAGGGTTAGTTGGCAGGTAGCCTGTAATTACCTGGATAGGATGGCCTTCCTATGCAATTAAGCGTTAGCACTTGCCATGTAAATAAAGTGACCTGTTTGGCTAATATGTCCTGTGTAACTGAGGCAGGAGCTTTTGTGCAGTGCTTTTCCACTGGTGAATCCTTGTTAAAACCCAAGCTCCTTCCTGAGCTTAATTCCTGACTGGTGTAAATCCTGCACGAGTCTTGCTAGGGAAGCTGAGTGCCATGGGCAGAAGTCACACTCTGGGTCACTTTGCTGGCCTTCCTAGTTGATTAGTCTGGCAGGGATTTATATTAATATGTTGGTGCTTTGCAATATTGAGTTCTCTTATTTTGGCAGCTGGAGTCATTCTGAGTTGTAATTTAACTGTCTGTTTAATAATCAGAAATGGATTTTTTGTCAGTGAATCTGATTAATAATTTATGGGAGCTAGAATCCCCTATTTCTCTCATGTTTCTTTGCACCACAGCATTTTAATGTACTTTTCCATCATTAGAATGGCAAATGGAGAAGAAGGTGAGGATTAAGAGTGCTATTTTCTAGGCTGCTGTTAATCCTAAAAAGATGGAGCCAGCTATAATATACCTTTAGCCCCAAGAAAGGCCCAGAGGGTGCAAGGGCATGTGATCAGTGCCGAGTGGTGATAGTCTGTTCTGATTTGACAGACTTCTTCAAACTCAGCCTTTAATTACTCTAAAATCCTGCCCTTCAGTGTATTAGAGTCTTTTGTAGCTGTTATCATGGGCTAGATGGCACATGGGCCACCCCTGCAGGGTGACCTGAGGGTGTCTCATTGCAGGCTTGTTCCCCTCCCAGTTCCATTGACTCCTGCTATGATCCTGGGCAAGCTGCTTAAGTAATGGCTTCCAAAATGGTTTTCAGTGACATGTTCCTTATTTTCAGTACTGTGTGTGATACTCTGATGTCTTATTTGTCATGTTTCTTCAGCAATAATCTGTGGTGGACACTGATAAATACTCAGAGCAGTCCCTGAACCTGCTTGGAGGCACAGGGGAGCTGTGGGCATTGCCAGGACACGTTCATGGGGACTCAGTTATGCTCAGTGGGTGCAGTTCTGAGCATAAAAAAAATGTAGATTACTGAAAGGCAGCTCTTATTATAAAGTTAGTGTCATAATGTATACATGCTGGGAGCTAAACTTGAGTTCTTGCATTTCCTGTCTTTTGAGTGCTTGACTCGGCAGCTGTATTCATGTTTAATAATAAGGTATATCTTACTGATGCTCTCACTGGACTGATGGAAAACACAGTTGTGCCACAGTAGGAGAAAAAAACAACCCCCTGAGTAATATTTAAATGAATTCCATTGGCAAATAAATAGGATGGAAACCCTTTTCCTTTCTGGTGTGTTCGTATTCTAGTCCAAAGAAAAGCGAGCAATCTTAAATGAGCAGAATTCTTCTTGTTAGAAGGAGTAAAATACATGGTTTAAGATTCTGTCAGCATATGTGAGCACTTAAAATTATGCATGTAAAATAATTTGAATGAATAATTCCTGCTTTTTGTGCATATGCCTAAGATACAGTCCAGAATTAATAGACTGATAAAAGTGTCAAACAAATTAGATATAATTACTTGTTTTTCTTTCAGCACAAGAATACTGTAAATCAACTGTCTAATTCATTGAAAACATAGAGTTGTGTCTAGGTCAAAACTGAAGGGCATGGTACCAGTGGGATTTGTGTTGCTGGAGAGTTGTATAGGAATCCTTCAGACTTCCTGATTAAATGCTGTTTGGCAATGGACTTCAATTATTCATCACTTATTTGTCCACACGCAGTAGCTTTTTCTTTTGATCCTCTTTTGGTTTTCCATCATGCTCCAACTTATCAGGACTGAAGCACAGATAAAAATTCTGTTATATTAAGAGAGCAAGAAGACAAAGCACCAGAGGCAGACTTCCAAGCTGTACGTTAGGCAGTTGTTTTGCATCCATTCTTGGAGGTGGGAGAGGATAACAGAACAAAAGTTTTACATTATCAATCCCCAACTCTCTGGCTGGTGGTTTGGGTTTGTATGTTAGCAGTGTGATTTGCCTTGACTACAGGTTCTCTGAATGTGCCTGTTTAATAATTTGATCTAGAGCTGCCTTTGCCTCCTTTGGTCTGCTCTTTTTTATAGTCTGGATTTGAATTGATGGAAAATATTTCCCAGGTCACTGCACAAATTGGAAAACAGATTATGGTTTTCTTTTGCCTTTTTCTTAAGCCTTTCCTTCCGTGATCTTTCTGTATAATTTGAGCCCTATCTCAGGATCCTGATACTCATGGAAGACATTTGCTGTGTGTAATATATAGTGAGTATTAACTGTTGGATGCTGTAGCATGAATATAGGCTGCAGGGAATCCTCCTGGCCACTGAGTGTCATTGTTAACTCAGGAGAAATGGGATGACGAGCAAAAACCTTTAATTGGGGAAGAGGTGCAGATGAATCTGTGTGGGGAGCTTGGGAGGGCATTGAGATCACTGAAATGGTTTGCTCAGTGTCAAGGTCAGTCTTCTAAAAAGGGCTGTGTGTTCACAAGCATGCTGGAGGCTAGATGTGGTATAGACTTCCAAAATATGCTGCCATGTTTCTATGGGAGAATGGATTCCATGGCTGAGTTGAGGCAAATACTGTGGGTTTCTGGGATCCTCTCATCTGGGCAGCTAAGGTTGCTCTTTGTTCCCTCTGCTTATCTCCTGCTCAACCTCAGCCACAGGCCACTGGGTTCTCCCCAAAACTGCTGGCACTTCTGACACCTCCCTGAGCACTCTTCCTTGAGGCTTGTGTCCATAAAGTCTCCTCTGTTGTGCAGGGTGAAAACCAGCACTTTTTTACCCTATGTGAGCTCTAGCTGGTGCCTCCTTCTGCTTGCAAAGCCTTGAAATGTAATTGCCATAGAATCATGGGATGGTTAAGGTTGGAAGGCACCTTAAAGATCATCAGATTCCAACCTCCCTGCTATGAGGAGGGACACTTCCCACTAGACCAGGCTGCACAAGCCTCATCCATCTAGAAGAGAGCCATCACCAGCAGAGGCAAAATAATTTCCATAGAAGGAAAAATACTTTAAAGAGAAGTAGTTCAAATAGTGGTTTGTGCAGCTGCTTTCAAATAGCAAGTGAATTTTATTACCTGTAAGTATTGCCACTTTTCTTTATGACCACGTGTTATATGAGCCAAGTGCAATTTCCTTGCATCTAAACTGGTGAATTAATACTCCTACTGGATTTATTATTCATAGGGTTGTTTGGGAGCCTTGATATTCCCATGCCCTACTATGGACTGTTTGCTATGCAGGGTAAACTCACCTTCATCATCATCAACACTGAACCCAAGACAAGGATTCTGTTTTCAGGAGTTTGGGCTGAAAATGAGCCCTGCATTAGCCTTCATGTTAATAACATTGACTTAAGTGATGGCAAGAAGAAAGGATGTGGCTGGAAGGAATGAGCATGGGGTGGGAGAAGGAAACTATTACAGGTAGGAAGGAATGTGATTGCTGGGGTTGCCAAAGGAGTGTTACTTTTAACTCTTCTTTCAAAAACTACTTTATGTCTTCATGCTACCTCTCAAAGAGCAGCTACACTGCAGGTTTGCCTTCAACTCTGCGAAGAACAGGGGCTTTTCTCTGCAGAAAGGCAAATCTGCCATAAAGCCCCTATATTATTCCAATTAAGACACTGGTGTTATACGGACAAAGCAGGAGAGGAAACCCTCTCCAGCTGCCATCACTTCACTGGGATTTCACAGCAAGACTGCTATTGCCCAGTAGTTACGTTGCCATGAAAACACCACCTTGTTGGCCTTAAAACCCACTGAAACTGGGTGGCTTGGCCTGGAGTGGGTCAGCCAGGAAGAATTCCACAGTCTGCCCATGTCTAGCCGTCCTGGGGAGAGAGGAGGAGGCTGGTGTGAAGGGAGAGGCTGGTGCTTTGCCAGAAACCACCTCCTTCTGTTGCTCTTTCCCTTCTGTAGCCCCATAGCTGTGGTTTAGCTCCTCACAGCCCCAAAGCTCTGGTGGTTCTCTCCCATTTGCATTAAATCACTTTCCTTCTGGCAGGCATTGGTTTAAGCACTGAAAGAGCTTTCTGCCTTGAGTCTGAGGCCATTGTTTTCATTCTCCTGCTGTGGGGCTTCTGGGAATTCTGAGGTTCTCTGGTACATTTGGGCAGAAGCTCAAGTGCTAGAGGAGCAGCTGAGACATTTTTCTGCCCGAGTAGCTTTGCAATACATGGTTTTTTTTGTTTGTTTTGTTTTCTGTTTTTTTGCTCAAAGTCACTTTACTGCTGTGGGTGAAGATGTATTTCAACTCTGATTTGTGACCATTCAAAGCCCTTTGGGAATTCAGGTGTATTTCTGCTCTGCTCTGAAGAGTTCCCTGCCCACTGGATTCAGAGCTGCTTATCTCCAGTGCCTCTTGTGCAGCTGGTCAACACAGGCTGCAGAGAGACCTTATCTGTTCTGGGCAGGGGGTAGCATTAGCATCACACCAGGGTGTCCACACAGCTGCTGGGGGAAGCACCATATGGAGACTAAGTGGAACAGGCATTAGGACAGGGAAGGAAGATAATGGTGAAAAAATAGAGAAGTGTTGTATTTTCTCTTTCTTGTCAATGCTTGTTCTTATGCATAGCCAATTGGAGTCCTTAATTGTCACCTCTGTCATCTGTCAACACTAGCTATTGATGCCATGCTGCTGGTGTCCCCTGACCTGTAAGTTGACAGCTTGCACTCAGGAAAAAAAACCAGAGCTACTTGGAAAGAGGAAATGTAAATGACATAAAATTACAACACCTGACCCCAAATCAGCATCACTTCCAGGTTTGGATGTCTTGTTTCCTATGAAAATATATTTAAATGTCCATCTTTCCTAGCATCATAGAATGGTTAGGGTTGGAAGGGACCTTAAAGATCATCTAGATCCAACCCCCCTAGAAACCTGTTTTGAACCGAAGTTCCCTTGCTCTTCAGCAGCTGCATGCTGGAGTGCTTTCAAGGAATTAAGTGTTCTTTGTTCCTTTGTGTTTTCCCAGATCTTCTGGGGGTAGGGATGCTTTAATTTACTTATAAAAAGCTTCCATATCTTTCACTGTTGCTTTGGCATAATAAATCTGTCAAGTGTAGTAGCAGTTATTACATAAAAGTGATCCTCTCTATCCTGTGTCTACTTTTGGACAAGGACTTTATTAAGAAGAACATAAGCAGGGGAGAGACTTAAGGCTCTGAGTCCCCAGCTGGATGAGGTGTGATCAATCCTTTCCTCAGTCTGGGCTCACAAACCACAGGGATATAATGGGAGTGTTTCTGGAAGACTGGCCACAGCTGGTGGCCCTCTCATTTTTAGCTCTGCAGCAGCCTCATCTTCCTCCCCCTGAGCCCCTGTGGGCCTGGAAACTCCTGGGAGCTGAGAGGTTTCTTGCATGCTGCTTTGCTTCTCATTCAGTTTGTTTCCTGATTGATGATTTGCAGAGGTTTTTAAGAGAGGTTGTTTCAACATGCAAAAATGCAAAGTGTCACAGTTCATCTGACATGGGGCAGCTGGGCCAGTTTCTGATTCAGTTGCAGAAACTGCTGGTCCCATAGTGAAATTATTCTTGCATTAGAGAAGCTTTAAAAGGTGGCTGTAAAATGTGCTTCAGGGTGAGGAGGCAGCATCTGTTGATCGTTTCTATTGGGTATCTGTCACTAATCTCTAACTTTTCTCATTATCTTCCCAAAATACTCCAGATGACCTGATATCACTGTATCTAGTCTGGGGGACAATTACTTGATCTGCTGCTGTACACCCTGCCCAAGAAGGGATCAGGGAAGGTTTCCATGGTCTTCCATCCCTCATCAGACATGCTTATGGACTAGCCCCAAAACTGAGACAACAAGAATCAGGCATAATTTTTGCAGCCACTGAAATCAGCCATGCTTGATTCTAGGGAAGGTGTCTGTGGGCCAGGTGTAAAAGGTGACTTATGTTGGGTAAGACTGAATTTGTCATCTCCCTATGCTTTCCAGAGCTGCTGCTGGTTAGCAAGGCTGTCTCCAGGGCATAGTCACCAATGTTAGGGTAGACAAAGGTTGTCACTCAGCTGTTACTTCTAGATAGAAGTGCATTTCTTAGTGGTAAAAAGAAAAAGTAAAAAAGGCATTTAATGAGAAACACTGAAATGACTATACTTAATTAAAATGACCAAATCTATAGGAAGGGCCCAGTTTAGGCAGATGTCCAACATTTGGAGGTGACCACATTAGTCAATTCACTTTGAAGTAGGGCTCATTTTTGTTTGGATTGAATTCTGTCCTGATTGAGAGCAAACTCCATAAAAACACCCAGGCAAATACATTCCACCTAATGAAATGGAATACGTCACAGCTTTGGACTTGACACTTTGCTCCTTCTTTATGCAACAGCGTCTGGGTGACCTCTGTGTGCGTGAGGCTGAAGGGGGCTCACAGCAGTGAGCAGGACCTGGCAAGGCAAGGATCTGCTCGGCCAAATCCTTCCCTGGAAGTTCTGCCAGAGACCTGTGGAGAAGCTGCTTTTGCAGACTGGTCTCCTTGGACTGTGCCAACCATTCTTTGTGGTCTGTGAGTGACCACCTGAGCCACAGGGCGTTCCCTTGGACTGAAAGGCTTGGTTTTTCTTCTCTTGTTTCTAAAAGCTGGCAGTTAACACTTCCAGCGTGAGGGTGTACGTGGCAGTGTGTTGTATTTGCATCTACTTCCATCTTTCACAAACCTTTTTAAAACCAAAAACCATAACCTGTATGTATGTTTGCAAAGGCCAGCAGATGGTGAGTGTGACTGAACTGCTTGAGGTGCCTGCTGTCACAAAGGAGAACAGCTGTGTGTGCCAGGGAGGTACCTTGGCATCACCCCAAGCTAGGGAGCAACTAAAACAGTAGCTTTTCTTTTCCACTCTAATATTTCTGAAATCCTATTTCAGCCTAAAAAAAAAAAAACAAAACAAAACCTTTTTGAAATAATTGCATGCTTCTGAACTGTGCAGAATTCAGCCTCATAATAATTGTATTTTTCCTGATGGTTTCTCTGTGTGAGAAGGCAGTGGCTATTTCTCTCCGTTCTACATTTGGGGAACAAAGCAGGGAAATGACTTTAACAAAGCCTGAGCAGAAGTCTCTGCCACAGCAGGTACTAACACCCCATCTGTGCTCCTGCCTTGTGCCTTTCCCCCCACAGCACCAGCTGTCTCCAGCAGCCACACGTGTGCTCACACTCTCTTCAGTGTGTTTATTTTTGCACGTACATCTGGGCCACTGAGCAGTTATTTCCCATCCAGGTGCGTCTTTGGGTAGCCTTGATCTGCATCTCACCAAAACAAATCTCCTGTAGGATGGGATAGTCCCAACCAGCAGGGTCCTGGAGCAAGGCTTGGTCTTTGACTCTCTTCTACTTAGCAGTCCAGGTCCAGAGGCTGTAGCTCCCTTTGACCCACGGGAGCCTTTGAGGCGTCTCGTTGTGGTGTTTTTGGAGGGCACTGGGGAGCTGGGGGCTCTCCCATGCTAATCCTTGGTCTGGTAATGCTACATCCATCGGCCTTGCTCCAACACACAACACTCTGGATGGAGGCTGTGATGCCCCCAAAATAAACAAACGATGCCATCGAAGAGAGCGACCCAGGGTTTGCATGGGGAGGGCTGTCCTGGCAGTGCAGGGAACAGGCACACTGGGTCCACTGGCTGCCTTCCTGTCTCATTTTTAAAAGCAGTGAAACAATGTGAGGAAAATTCAGTTTGTCTGGTTTTTCTTTCCACAGCAAAACCTAAATATAAATCAATCTCTGCTTGCTGGCAGTTCCCACCTCTGCCATCTCCTGTGCTATCCTGTTGTCTGCTGCTCCCATGACAAAGGATTTATATGTTGACAGATAAAGACATCTTTAATTCTAATATAGAGCTTAAGTACTCTTCATTTCGACACAGACAGATCCTCTGCTGTCAGGGAGACTTGCTTTCTGTGCCATGCTCCTGGGGGGCAGGCAGTTAATTGAAAATGTGTGATGTGGGACACAACCCTCTGCCAGCACCACCGGCAGCTTCCACCCAGGCTCGGAGCCTCCTCCTGGGCTCCCCCTGTGTCACCATGGCACGGAAGGATGGCTGCTCTCTGCTTGTGTCCCTCTGGCTCAGCCCGCTGGAGGAACTGTAATTACCTTTAGTTATTCCTGGGGCAGAGGGAGGTATGTGCTTCCCCTCTTACCTGCATTGACAAAGCACGGTCACTGAGCTCTCCATCCTCAATCCTGTGGCACAACCCAACTCTCTGATACTGGAGAGGGTGATGATGTGCCCCTCACCAAGTGTGGGACCTGGACAAGTGCTCATGAAGCTACCCTTCATAATGACCTTGTGCTGTCTCAAACAGTAATGCCTTCATTACTAGATATCATTTGTCCTGCTCAAGAACAGAACAGTATTACAGTATTTTAGTCTGAAGCAGTAGTAGTACTTTTAATTAATGAAAATTAAGAAAGTGTAGTGTGTGTGTGTGTTTGTTTGGGTTTTTTTTTGTTGGTTTCTTTGTGTTTATTTGGCTGACTATTTCTCCTTTCCACTGGAAGGGCTTTCACTGTCACAGCTTTAAGCTGTCCTCTACTCTCCCTTTTGCCTCTGATCAGCTGGGAAGTTTTTGGTTGAGTTGGGCCCTTCTCTGGGCAAGGTTCTGCTCTTGAACTCAAAAGAAACACAAAACCCAGCCAGGGTTGAACTTAGCAGGAGAGCTAAAAATTCCAGCGTGCTGCAATAATGCTGGCACCTGTATTCCTGAGTAACTTGATAACCTGCTGAAAACATGATTTCTTCTCACCAGTCCCCTTCCTTAGTCAGGACTTCCCAGATGGAGAACAATAAAGCCCCAGGGGAATGCTGTGGCAGTTGCTGCATGGCCAAAACCCAGCAATGCTTGCTTGAAAACAAACCACTAGTGTTGTGGGAAGGGATTCATCCCCTTGTCCTTGAGGAACTGAGTTGCTGATGGAAGCTGCTAGCGACACATGCACCTACATACCATCATGGTGGGACCAGGAGGGACCTCTCTTTCAGAGAGGGGTCACATCCATTCCCTACCTGATACTTGTGATTGCCTTTCAACAAATTGAGGACAATGCTACCAGCATCCCAAACTTTGTTGCTAGGCCTTAACTCTGAGTTAGAGGTCAATGACCATCTTCATCTGCTAACTTTCCTGCTTGGATTGCTGACAAACTACTGATGGTCTGTACTTACAATGGCTCCATGTTTCTGGCTGGCCATTAGAGCTGGGGTGAGCACCCTTGCTTGCTCTGGAGGGTGCATGGAGTGCATTCCTTGTAGCTTATTGTCATGGTGCTGCTTGCTAATAACCTCATTATGTTTCTCAGAAAAATGCATCCTGTTCCCACGCAGCACTCACAGGCTGTCAGGGCATGGATAGCTCTGGGCCTCCAGTTAGCTTAGAAGAGATAGTTGTTAAAACATACATCAGTAATTGCAAGAGGAAATAGGAAGGGTTTTGACAACCTGTTGGATTGAATAATTAGTCTAAGTTTTGGGACAGTGAAGAATGAAAATATGAATTGGAGAAAACAAGGAGGCAGATTCTTGTTTCCTGTAAATTGGCTTTGAAGTCAAAGGAGCTATTCCATACACGTTTGCCTTGCAATACTTCATTTTTTCTTCTTATTATTTTTAATACAGTCCACTCCCAAGGACTGGATGTCTGAGTGATGGTCTAGTTTATTGCTTGTGCTGAATTCCAGGCCTGAAGTCAGTCTGTGCAGGACTTCAGCTACTAGGGCCTCCAGCTGTTCTTTGAACATTGAACCAAACAGAAAAAAAGCAACTCTGATAATTCAGGTTGGCTCCCTTCCTTCTCTTGTTACAGGCTTAAATGTTCATGATTTAAACTCCTTTAAGGCGTTAGTTTGACTTTATTACTTGAGCAGCTTATGGATAATGAAAAGCTTATGAATCTAAAATGGCATATCTCCTCACTAAATGCCTTAATGTGTTTTTAAAAAGCTTTGCAAAATTCTACTAATGAACTTACCAGTGGCAGGCAGTCAGACTGGTAAAGGGTAACCAGGTGGCTTCCAAATTTGGGCTGCTTCCTGTTCAGGAGTGTTTGCAGTGCAGCTTTAAAGGGGCTGGAGAAGTAGCAAGAGCATCCACCATGGATCTTAAGCCACGTCAGGCATCTCCATGGAGAAATGGATCCAGCTGCAGCTTCTGGGCACAGACCAAGTAAAACCGTGGAACTTTCACTTATATTAGTAACAAAAATGAGAGCAGATTATTAGGGAGTTGCTGCGTGAGTCTGAGTGAAATGGTGGGGAAGAATAAGAAAATGCAAATTTGGGAGTGGTGCCTGTTGACAGGAACAAGGAAGGAGCAGTTAAAAGCCCCCGGTGACTCCACCAGCTCTTAAACAGAGTAGAAGAGTAAAATAATATTAATAAATTCAGAAAAATTACTGAAGCCCCATCCTTCTGGTCAGAGAAAGGAATAGACAGAGGAAACACAGAAAATATTATTTTCATGCATAGAAAAAGAAGAGGTATATGGCAGAGCAGAAGAGCTTGACTTGTTAGAGGGTGCCTTACCTATGGAGAGCAAACTTTTGTAAGAGTAGAAAATAGCTCCAAATACTCTCCAAAAAACAGAAGACAAGAGATACCTCCCCTGAACTTTAAGACCTCTTCTCATGGGTATCAGCAAGCTTGCTAAATGCAAAAAATTATATGTAGCTTTCTTTTAGAAGTGAAGGAAGCTGAGGCATGGAGGCCCTTGAAGGGAGGGTTTTAAAACAGGGTTTTACATGATAGGTGCCTCCCCAGGAACATGACCAGTGGGTAAAACCTTTCTTTTCCTCTCCCCTGCTCCTGTGCAGAAGCAATTGGGTGCCCGAAGGCTCCTGTTGCAGCCTCTCAGGAAAAAATCTTTAATTTATGACCCTGAATTCCTGTGCTGTCTATTTTTGGGAAGGAGTTAATTATATTAATGTCTGTGAATCACACATCTTGGTCAGAAAGGCCACTCAGAGATGCACCTGAGAAACACTTAGATATTTCTTACATAACCCTGGGGTTGATCCCTCTTGGCCTCTGTAAAGAGCACAGCCTGCATCTATGTAACTAATGACATTTTCCTGCTGATTGGACCCTGAACAATTACTGCATCTTCTGATTCCTGATAACTGGGCTGTGAAGAACAGAAGAGGCTCTAACATGAGAGAGGGACCCGAGGGCATCACAGGTCATGGTCTCTGAAGTGTTCAGCCCCCATAAGCCAAATGAATCACAGTGTGAGGCACCTGCAGCATTGGGTTGGTGTTAACCAGGCCAGGCTGGGGACCAGCAGGCTGCCCTGGGCTGCACATGCTGATAGGAAGGATTTCTCAGCTGCAGAGAAGTGGCTGCTCATCTATTTATTAGCAGCAAGTTCATCACTCTGCCTTCCCTCCCCTGCCTCCTGGTGCAGATTAACTAAGAGATAAAAGGTTGCCTCTGACAGCTTTCTGGACAGAGATTCTGGCCAAAAGAAGTCTCTGTGACAGTGTTCTGTTCTTTCACAATAAATGATGTGGTGCTTTCTCTTCTTATAACAACAAAACAAAGTACCACTAGCAGCCTGGCATTCCTGAGGAGCCCTGCAATAATGCAGGGGAAAATGAAGCCCAGCTATTGTGAGCAGATCTCTCTGTGAAATACCCAGCACAGCAAGATGGTGAGACCATTAGGACCAACACACGTTTCTCACTGGGAAGAGGATCTGCAATTTAAAAAAAGAATTGTTACTTTTGCTGTTGAGATACTGATCAGCAAACAGCACCACCTGGCCCTGGCCCAAAGGTGGGCCCTGTTTGACTCCCCAGCTCAGCTGGTTTTAAGGAGGAAGAATCAGAAGCTCAGCTCAATCCATACAGCTGTTCCTTCCCCCAGGGCTTTGCCAAGCAGCTCACCCATGCATCCTTTCACTGCTGCTTCGGATCCTCCTGAAGCCTCTCCCCAGGTACTGTTCCTCCTTGTGGGTCTGTGGGTCTGTTTCAGTCCTGTAGCAACAAAATATGGGGTGAAGGGTATGAAGTGAGTAAAGACAACTGAGGCTCTTAGTTGTGGATTTGCCTTTGGTCCACAGTAGCCCAAGTTTATTATTATTAAAGATATGCTTTGAAGTTCCTATTTTCTGCTTATTCTGCAAGAGGGAAGGATAAATATGTGGGGCTTGGGTGATATTTCTTATGAGATTTATGGTAGGATGTTGACTAAGTAACTCTATCATAATTTTGTTTAATAAATATTTCTAGTGGCACAAATATAGTCCTGTGCCCCCAGATATTGGAATATGAGTGATGGAAACCACTTAAGTGTATTAGAAAGGAAATCTGTGTGTGACTTGATATGAATCTGTTGCTATTGGTTGGACTTCGTGTGGTTTGCAAACTGCTTTGAATTCGGGGACTGATTGGGGTAGCTCATTAATCCTATAAAAGCCTGGAAATGTTCACAAAGTTGGTTAATATTGGAGTTTCTGGAATCATAGATGGATTCCTTCATGTGCATTGATGCTCAATCTGCAATGGAGTTTTTTTTTCAGAGTCCTTTTTTTCACATAGGTTGTCATATTTTTCTAAACCTTTCACTCTGAGATTAACATTGGGGTGTAGAAGACACTTTTTGTTTTTTTTCTTTTCATTCCTGCGGGCATGTTCTGTTGCCTGGCTCTATTCTGGATGTTTCATTGGAAAAAAATAAGATTGAACCACTTTCTTCCAGTTTGAGGCTCATCACTGCAAAATTGATCCTGTTTATTCCAAGAATCAAATTTCCTGTTCCCCTGATGACGGTGGTTTACAGATACATGAAGTCCCAGCCTGTGTGTGTGGAGGCTTTGCCACGGTGCAGGTGGCTCTGAGCTCTATTTCAGAAATCTGGCTCCACACAGCTGAGTGCCTAAAGGGTCTTGTTGGTGGGTATTGAAAGAGTTTTGTTGACTTGAATGGGATGAGGACTTTACTCCAGAGATTCTCTGGAAGGGAAGTCAGCTGGGACGGGGAGATAAATAGAGATTTCTTGTAGTTTGTTGCTTTATTGGTTTCCTGTTGTCAAATATTTCGATTTCCTTTATTCCTTTAAAGGCTCAGTTCTGGCTTTAATGAAGCTGTGGGTGAGGTGTGTTATCTAATCAGGCTACAGCCTGTGTTCCCAGAAGGAGTATCTAATCCATTAAGCCTCTCTGCCATCTAAACACTTCACTTTTCTTTGCAGACCTCCTCCATAGCTCTGCCAGGTAGTTTTGTTTGCTCTCCTGTCAGGTTAAGTCTTCAGTCTTTTTTCCTTTTCTGCATCTCCTCCAATTTGTCATTGCCTATTTTTTTTTTCCCCTTTATCTTCAAATACGGCTTTAATCTACAATCCCTGGAGAGTCTGCTGGAAGAAGAAGAAAGTATTTCAAGTGTTATGTTGTTCATTGCTGAGGTTGAATTGCCTGCTAATTAAAGAAAAGGATTATTGTCTGGCTATGGGGGAATAATGATCAAGGGGGTGGGTTTTTCTTCCCCCCCTTATTAGGCAGCTCCACAGTAGCAGCTGTTTTAATTGCCATGTGGTTCTTCCTCTTATATCCCATTATGTACAGATCTCTGTGCTGCCATTCAGTGCTGGAGGATTTCTGTTGGCCAAAGTGCTTCTGTAATGACATGAGGGGTATTTAAACATAATCATATTGTGGCTGTGCAGTTTCTTATGCTGAGGCAAATCCATCCTCTCTGGCTGGAAATGCATGTGCTATTTGTCTGGCTTGGGCCACTCAGACACTCTCTCTGTGCTCCATGATAAAATGTCAATGGCATAAAGTCTAGGAAATGCAAATCACATGGAAAAGGAATTAGGCATGAGATGATGATGAAACACTACTGTGATTTGGTGTCTGTTTTCAAATAAACTGTAACTCCAGCACCTGTGGAACATGACTGGGTGTGTCTTGAAAGATGTATGACCAAGAGGACCTTTAAGGTTATATTACAGAAAGGTGTTGGTGGTAATTTATTTACCTTAAGTAATTTATTTACCTTACGTGCTCTTTTCCTTGCTAAGAAATGGTGCCTGCAGCTGCCTGTGCTTGCCTCTCCTGATTTGCATAGGAGAGGAGGGAAAGTGAGGAGAAAAGACTGACTTGAAAAAAAAAAAAAAAGCACTTTGGTGTTATTGATAGAGAGCCAAGATCCATCTGACAATGAGGGCTTGTGAAAATTTGATGTGCCATGTATTTTTAACATCATCAGATTCTCCTGCGTAAGTAGGGAGCTTTTCCACAGGCAGCTTTCCCTATGAGATGGCAAAGAGCAATTACAAATGGGAATCTTTTTAACAAAGAGCTGTTAGGAAGAAAATGGCTGTGGCTTTTAGCTTCAGGCAAACCTGTGGCAGCCTCTTGTCCAAAGTACAGGGCTGTCCTCCAAAGTGCTCATGTATCTCACCAGGTACCTGTTAGAGGCAGCTCTTCTTGTCTCCCTCTGATGTTTTATCCTGTTGGCTCTTGGTGAGTCTTGGGGTGGGAAGACTCTGGTGGCTTTAAGGAGGGGGCCTTTTCAGGACTCCTGGTAAAAATAGTTCCTCAGCTCCAGCAACTCTCACAGAGCTGTTCATCTTCTGTATATACTTCAGACAGTCATAAATACTTTAATGTTATGGGCTAGTTACCACAATCAAACTCTCAATTAAATGTACAGACCTAATGCTTGGCCTGGAAATTTCCAGAGGAAAAAAAAAAAGATACATAGATATGTATGTCCACAGATGTGCATATGGACACAAAGCTATTGAAGTTCTGCTTTTATATTGCAAGAACAGCCTAAATGTTTTCTGGAAGTTTCAGTAACCAAATCTAAGACATAAGGGTTATCAATTATGCTGTGAGAGAAGCAGTTTTCCAGCCTAAAGGTCCTTCTGTTGTTATGAATGTTCCTCTTGCTCCTGCTTTCCACTGATAAGGGATAGGAGTAATAAATTCTTTACAGATTGCTTTTCCCTGGCCAGGTAGTCATGTAGATGAGAGACCAAAAGCTTCGATCTGTAATGCCACCTGTTGGGACATATAGTGAGCAGCAATAAGGAGGAGGAAAGAGGAAAAATGGAGCAGAACGATGATTTTAAAAAACCCTCAACCCAATCTTTCTGCAGAAACAGTCAGATAAATTAGAGAAATGTGTTCTTTTCAGCAGTGTGAGCTTTGACAGTTACGTAACTGGCTAAGAGAGAATCCAGACCTGTTGCCTGTTTTCCTCTTGTTGATGTGAAGACCAGGTAGTGTGTGGCCATCAGCAGCACAAGCTGCTCCAAACACATTTGGAAATGGATTCACACACACACACACACCCCCCCCCCCTTTTTTTTTTATTTTTTTCTGGTAAGGGTCTGGATTATGGTGCTCTGCAGCCTTTCTCTTAAATTCTGGGTCTGGTGTGAGTCTGGGAGGGGGTGGTGAGCCACCTCCAAAGGTGGGAAAGCAGCTTTTGGTTTTACAGCTGTTGAATTTGTGTAGGCATTTCTGCCAACCCTCCTGGGTGCCCATTTGTACAGCTGTGTCTGATCATTTGATTGGTTGGCTTCCTGGGGTTGACTTTAAGAGTGGCTGCTTTACCAAAGGTCTGTGTCTGACCTCTTTGTCCTCCTTTCTCTTGTTCCATGGGAATGGCAATAAAAAGGCTGGGTTAATGCTGTGTGCATCCTTCTGCCCATTGTCATAAGAGCTGTCTTGTACAGAAAGCCTGTGATAATGAATGGAAAGTTATTGATGACTACAATAGGATAATTCATCTGGCCAAGCTTTAAAGGATTTATTATTTGGGAATAAGCTACACCCACAGACCCCTTTTCTTTGTCCTTTGTATTTTGTTCATCTGTCAGTTTGTTTTCTCTGCCTTTGGTCTACAAAGTCCTTTTGGTAAAAGATCAGACTTGCAAAGATGAACAATTTTCCATTCTTCAAAATGTGAAAGTGCAGAGTATTATTGCAAAGCTCTTTGAAACGAATTTCTACTGAATGGAAAGACCTGTTAAAAAAAAAAAAAAATAAAATCATAAGGCAGATACTGGAAACTGAGCTGACAGAAGAGCAGCTCTGTGAATGCAATTCTTATTCATGGTATAGCATCAGACCATGTCTTTACGAGGCACCATAGCTCTGTTGCATGAAACTTTAATAAGGCAAATGGCCCTGATAAGTGATCCAAGAATAATGTTTTGGAGAAAGAAAAATATCTTGTTAGTAATTCAGCTAAAATATCTGCGTCTGGTCAATTGGTTAGATGCCAAACATTCTAATTTGCTGCTGCAAAGTAAAACTGCAAAGAATGACTGGGTTGATGCAGAATATTAAGTACCAGCTTCAAAGCAGCTACTGCCCTCAACTGCTGTGTGCAGTGGGGAGGGGAGATGGAGTGGAGAAAGATGCCTCTCTGAAGAGGAGTTGGAGAATGAAGCAGAGAGTCAGCACCAAGAGAAGCTTTAAGTAGAGTTGTTTTGTGGAGATAAGACTCTGATGTTTGCCCTTTTCCTTCTGTGTCCCTTGAGCACTGTCTGTGACCCCACCAGGCACAGTTACAGAGCAGCATTCATAGTACCAGGCTCAGGGATAGCTTGGGAGTAATTGAATGAGTTGGTTACTTGGGAATGATGTCACATCTGCAATGTTGCCTCAAGCGTTGGAGAAGTTTTGGACCTGGCTGTAACAAGGGGAGTGTGGGGCAGAGGCAGCTGCTGGGGCTGAGAGCTTGGGAGCTCCATGGCTGCTGTAGGCCAGGGAAGCTTGTCCCTTAACAGGCTTTTTGAGTAACTTCTCACCACTTGTCAAATGTTCCCGAGGCTGAACACAATGAAAATTATGTTGATTAAACCATGAGATGCAGAGAAAGATCTAATTATTAATTTTCCAGCTGTTCTCTTACAGCCTTTTGTTTCAATCCTGTATTGCTGGTGGGGAAAATAATGTCTTTTGAAATTTTTTTCTGCCTCCTCACCCTTTTTCTGGCAGGAAGTTTTGACTTCTTCCAAAAACCACAATGTGAAACCAGAGTTTTTTGACCAAATGTAGGCATCTTTGTGAAAAACAAAAAACAAAAAAAAACAACCCTCAACTGGATTTAAATTCAGCTTTCTAGCAAAAGGCAGTTTTCCTAAAAATTCTGGGTAGCCTGATTTTCATTGAGATGAAAGTTCTTGAGCTCAAACCTGGTGTCTTAACTCTGGACAAAACTCCCTGAATGTGATGGAAATGTTCTCTCAAGGGCAGTGACCTTTGGACTGTGTAAGGCTCCCTGCTCTGACTGCTTTTCAGCATGTAGCTTTAACTTTATCTGTCACCTGCCAAAATTTTTCAGATGAAGAATTCCTTTTTCCTCCTGAAATTTAGTAAAGGCAACTGCTTCTCTTCTCTTAGCATTGACTTACATGTGGGTTTTTTATAGCTAGATTTAGATAGGATGAAAACTTGTCTTGTTTTGCTGCTTCTCATGCTGGCCTCCACTTTTCATTTGCAGTTTGTGCCCTTGTCCCAATGGCCAGTTCCTGTGTCCATCGATGGAGGGGGATGTTCCTCTCCATTTTGAAGTCTGTGGGACCTTTTTGTGTTCTTTGTCAGGCCCTTGTGCATCTTGGGAAAGCATGGAAATTTATGAGTTTGTAAAACCTCTGGGTTGTTCTTGTCCCATTACTGGTTAGTTGTGGTGGAGACACAATCTTTCTTCAGGTCAGTGGCTTCAGTGGGAGCAGAAGCAATAGAAATGCAGCAGAAATCACAATTAATGGCTATTTAATAACTGAGAGGTAGGGCTTGATTTCTGCCTTTGTATTATGATTAATAATGAGGAATATATCAGCATCTAAGTTGCCCTGGGGCCTGGGAGGCTTTGACCCTGGGTGGGCAGTGGGAATGTTTGGCTGTGTGTGGCTGCTGTTGGAGAAACCACAGGACAAATGGGGCCATTTCATGTGCCATTTCCCAAGTCATATGCTTTTCTCATTTCTGTGTCATTAAGGTTTTCTGCAAAATGTGAAAATTCCTGTTGATTTTTTTTTTTCTGGTTGGAGCTGGTAAATCAATTATTTGAAGTTGGGCTGCGTTGCAAAATGTTTGCCAATTTGAATGGTTTATCTTTTAATGAACTGCTCTTGTCCTTATCATATTTCAGTCAGCCTGGCTCAGTGCCACCTCCAGCTTGTGGGAGTGTAGAAACACCCTGCTCATCTTTGCTACAGCTTTTTGGGATTGTTCCTGAAGGTGGATGTGTCCTTCAAGAAGTTGCTTGAGAGATCAGACCTGAAGCTTTCAAGGGCAACTGAGACATCTGGACAGGGCAGTTATGGTGTCACCTGAGTATGGTATCACCTCTTATGGGTCAGGATGACTTTGTACCATGAAACTTGAAACAGAGAAGAAGGGAATTAGAGTCTAACAGTTCCCAGTTCTCAGCTGGATTGATCTACAGGTTCCTTAGATGTCTCTGCAACGTTATTCTCAAGTTTCAGGGCCGTTAAGGCAGGATGTATTGAAGCAGGTAGGGTGGAAACAAAATGTTCAGGTGGTTGCACTTCTGGGTTTTGGGAGAGTATTTCTGCTGAAGAAAGGGTGACTCCTGCCACTAGGAGCATAGGCTACTGCAATCCCTGCCCTTGTCATAAAACTGAGCAGGCAGGAGGTGTAGGGTTTCCTCATCTCATCCTTGCTTGTAGCAATCACTGCTTCCCACTCATGGGTGGTAAGGATGAACTGTCTGTCCTTCCTCCCCATCTTGCAGTCCAGAAAGATATCAATACAAACAAGCTTCTTTTTGGTGGGACCTTCAATGCTACAAGCTCTTGGGAAGTCCATGACAGTGCAGTTGCTCCCTGGAGTCTTTCTCAAATGGTTTGGAGTCTGGAAATGATGGTGCCATGATGTCAGCTGTCCTCGGCAGCTCTCTCTAGGTGTATGTTTTCTCATGCCTTCCAGCACTGCATTTGGTTCAGTACCTCTCTCAGACAGCATTGATTTCAGATAAACGTTTCTTATTTCAGAACGTAACTCTATTTCTATGTGATAAGGAAACCTGTTTGATTTGCTTATGAGTCATGTAGCATATATGTGACTAATTCATGTTGGGTACACCAACAGCCCGATTATCATTTCACTTGTCATCTGTTCCCTTGAATTTTAAACATCCAAAAGACATCCAAGGGCCCTGGAGGAATTTGATGGTATTACTGTCTGTTGCTAAGAAGTGGGAGGAGAAAGTGTATTCCTGCAATCCCAGACAAGGCACACCAAAATGTGTAGATGCCAGCTGTTTGATAAGGAGATTTAGGACATAACAGATTTAAGAATGAGAACTACAACCAGTGAATCACTGGGAGCAGTAATTATGATCAAACCCTTAAGCAAAGGAGAGAAAACAGAAAAATAAGAGATCCTCATTTGGTAAATGTGGCAGCCTTCAACTCCTTTTCCTTCAGAGTGGAGGGAGAGGCAGCTGCTGGTGATGTTTGCTTTCACTGTCTTTCACAGCATAAGCTGGTTCTGTCACGAGTTGATAATTTCAAATATGATGTGGAAAAAGGAGCTGACGTGTATTCAGGTCCTGCTGGGAATCATACAAGTGTTCCTGGTGACATGGATGTGTGTCCAGAGGACTTGGACCTCTGGAGCAAATCTTTCAAATGCAAACAGCAGCGTGAACCACGAAAATGCCAGTTGGAGGTTCTGCCTCAGTATGTGAAACCTGATTTTTGACAACAGAAACTCAAACATGGTACATTGGAATTGGGCCACCTACATGTGTGGGATGGGGCTGAAGCCCTGCCAGTAAGCAGGTGACAAGGGGTGAGATTTCAGCATCTCCAAAGAGTTATTTCTCTGTCATCCATCAGTTTTCTCCTCCCTCTTGCTAGGGTCCTTCTTAGTTTGTTCAGCTGAAAAGGGGGAAAAAATGTCAAAACTCTCAGAAGGAGCCAAATGAGATAAAAATCTCATTGTTTTACTCATTTGGGTGTCCCTGAGATAGGACACACTGAGAACTCTGAACCTCTGATAGTTTTTGAGTCAAATTACTTAAACAGACCATGTGAGTATTAAAAAATAAAAAGTACTGATAATCAGTAAACAGGTATGAGGATCTTGATGCCTTCTGATGAATTAAAATGCTTTCATGCTTTTCTGCATGAAAAATGCAGGAAATCATTACTCTCTTCTCACTGCAGGCTGAGATGCTGTGCCAGATCTTCAGACAGGAGAAGCCCAGGGACCTCTTCTTCACTGCTTGACATGTTTCCCCATTCAGAATGCACAAGGGGATCTTTTTTTTTATCTGGGGTCTGCAGTGTCTTCTGTATTAACAGGTGAAATAGTAAACCAGGAAATCAACAGTAATGATATAACTTCATTTAACACACTGCTGAGGTCTTCCTCCTCTGTTTCCTTGGAGACAGCACAGCTATTATCTGGCACAGGAGGTGGACAGTCAGTCCATAGATGATCTGTGTGAAAAACACATTTGAGTTTGTTCTCCACCTCTTAAGCAGCTCATATAGCTTCTCTTTAAGGAACAGGGCAGTGGTTCTGTGTCCTTCCTGCATCCGAAGTTTGTCAATAAATAGATTTTCATTTATGTTTGACCTATGGTACCATCATAGTAGAAGAGATGGTTTTTAGTTGGCTGTAGTTTCAGGTGGGTGCTTAGAGCTGAGTTCATCTCAATGTAGAGCACCTGCACTTAAAACCACAGAGTGACCCTGAACAGACTGGGTGGGACCCTGCAGGCCCTTCTGGGAGGTGTTCAGCAGCTGCAGTAATTAACATTTGTGCAGTGGAAGTTCTGGTTATTCTCTGTGTTGCTGTGTGAAGGATCCATCTGTACGATTAGAGTTTTTGCCGTTTTATCCATTCTGTTGAGCACTTCTGCAGAAAACACTGCTGAACAGCTGAAGGATTCAAGGACCAGACAGGATTAAATCCATGTGAGCATTCTAGCCAGTGTTCGCCCAGTTTGGCAACAGTTTCCCTTCATTACCTAAAATGAATGTAATTTGTTCCTCACTCCTATTGCTAAGGAAGGAGCCTGTGTCCTGATCAGCCCTTCTGATTGCCAGTTGCTTGTTTGATTTTTCCCACATTCCTGATTAAATCAGCCAAGCAGGAAGGTGATGATCTTTTATGTCAGTACTTTTGCTCTGGAATCTTTGCCCTAGCTTCACCTTTTGCTCCCCAGTACATCTGCAAAATTTTCCCAGGTCTCCTCTTGTGGACAATTTTGTCCTCACCCCCTGCAGACATTTCTGTTCTCCCTCTGCTCCATCTTCCTCCCAGCAGCATCTGTTGCTTCCTGTATGTTTGGTGCTGCCTCCACAGCACTAGGTAAGAATAGTTTCCTACTGGATGCACCATGATGCCTTTCCTTTAGAACACAATCTTTATTTGTAATATTATTAACTATGGTGACTGTTCAGGCCTGTGTTTGCCATTGTACACATTGCAATTATTGTGCTTTCAGTCTGTGCAATCAGCAGGATATGGAAGGATCCTTTGGCCCCTTCACTTACTGATTAGTATTTGTATAATACTTTGAAAGCTTAAAATGCTGTAAGAGGGTTAAGTAGTATTATTAATAATGACATGCTCTGTTCTGAAGAAAGGGGCTTATGTGTATTAGTGGTGATAATCTCCAGTCTCTTTTTTTCCAAATGCTGTTGTCTGTGTGATCTGCCTCTAGCTTTTCTTCCTCACACCTGTCAGGGTGCTTTTCAAACAGCTTTTCTTCCTCCTCTGATTAAAGGCACATGGGGAAAAAAAAAAGATTCTTCTTAAAAAAGAATTCAGCCTTCAGGTTTCAGTGATTGTGCCCAGATGTGCTGATCAGTAAAACCATTTTTGGGGACTTTGATATCATTCATTTGGCACTAATCTCTCTGATTATCTATTGCTGTCCTAAGATCTGCATTTAATTAAAACCTATTTGGTTTTCAGCAGCATCTGGGGTTTGATCTTGCTTTCCTGTGCCCAGGTAATGTTTCATCTGTGCTTTTTACAAATTAATTTATTTTGCTGTCGCTCTCTGTAGCTTCTCCTTGAAAGATAAGCTTTATGGCCCAGGAGGAAATTAATGTAGTCTTGGAGAACATCTGAATCTTTTGCTCTCTTAATGGTTGAAGCAGAGTTAATCTAAAATTTCCCCCCTCCTTTTTTTAAGTTGAAAAAACTGGGTGAATTTTGTGTCTTTAGTCCTCAGCTGTACTTTTCTAAAGCAGTGGATTAGTACTGGGGCTTGGTGCAGGGAGAGCTGCAAAGTTCTCAGAGGAACATGTGTGCTTTAGGTTGCTCAGGCTGACTTAGTCAGACTTTTCTGGCCAGGATGCTCAGTGTTTTAACCTCCAGTTTTTGCCCTGGTAAAGCTCTTTCTGACATTTTCCCACATCCTGGAGCTCCAGCCATGAGGGCAGCCTTCTGCCCAGCACCTTGACCTGCCGTGGGCTTACAAGAGTAGTATTTAACTCCTCTATGAGCACTTCAAAGAGTGTGCTTTGAAATTTAGAGGAGCCAGCAGCTCAGTTCATTGCCAGCCAACTGATCTTGCAGGACCTGCTCAGAATTCCAGTGCTGGAAGCAAAACTTTGGTGTAGCTGTCTGTCATTTTACCAGGAGATAAGAAAGATAACAGTATTTATTTGGAAAAGGGAGGCACAAAATGAATAATCTGAGTAGTGAGGTATCTATATAGAGCTTATCAACATGAATTAGAGGAAGGATTAATTTAGAGGCAGCTGTGCTTCTGAGGAGCTCTTAGAGGAGTTTTTTTGCTGAGCTCTCAAGTGCCTCTCTGGGGATAATGGGAGGAAAGGAGATGTAGATGGAAAACTGAGCCAAGACTGGGTCCCCTGAGAAGACACACGTGAGTGCCCTCAAGTGATGTTTTGCAAGGGTTTTTGTTTTTTTCCTACGTGACTAGAACAGATTTTGAAGTCGTGAGTCAAAACTTGAAGCTATACTTCCATTTTGTTGGCTTTTAAAAATGACAGCTAGGGCATTTAGGCTGTGGAGGCGTCTCTACAACAATGTCTGACTGTATTCTCAGCTCGTGTGGTGGGAGAACCAAAGCAGCGCAGGGACCCGTCTCAACGCAGAGCAGTAGGTAAGTGACTGGGGCTTCCTCCTCCAGCCTGGGTCACCCCACTGACCAGATCATCAGCTTTCACAGGATGGAGAGTCCTAAGCATATACCCTGGGAATTGGCAGGGGAGCTGGGGGTTGGTTTCAGAGACAGATCTGAAACCAGAGCCATCAGTCCTCGTTGCGGGGTGGCGCGTTGGGTCTGTGTGGCGGCTTTGGTGGCAGGGAGGGCCCACAGGGGCAGCTCCTGTGAGGGGCTGCTGGAAGCTCCCTCAGAGCCAGACCTGCCTCTGGACAAGGCTGAGCCCATCAGCAGCGGTGAGTACACCTTCTGGGAGTGACGTGTTTGGGAAGGGGAACAAGAAACTGCAAAAAGTCTGGCAGGGGAGAGGAGGTGAGAGCAGTACGTGAGCAGGGATAGCAAGGTCAGTGAGGAGAGAGGAGGTACTGGAGCACAGATCCCCTGTAGCCTGTGGTGAGGGGAAGCTGTTCCCTGCAGACCATGGAGGACCAGAGTGGAGCAGATGTGGGTGGGCTGCCATGGAGGACCCCTGGGCAGGTGGCTGTGCCCGGAGCAGCCACGGCTCTGAGGGCAGCCTGTTCCTGAGGGACTCGTGTTAGAGGGGCTGGTGAACTCCGGGACTCCCTTCAGTGGGAAAGGACCCCGCGTTGGAGCAGGGGGAGAGTGTGAGAAGTTCACCCCCCCCTGAAGAGGAAGGAGCAGCAGAGACAAGGTGTGAGGAACTGACCATAACCCCCATTTCCCGCCTCCTGCACGGCAGAAATGGGGAGCAGAGGAGTTTGGGCCTAGGGAGAAGGAGGGAGTGTGGGAAGGCGTTTTTAAGATCTGGTTTTGTTTCTTTGTCCTGCTCTGATTTACTTGGCGACAAATTAAATTTATTTTTTTCTTTTCCCCAAGTTCAGTCTGTTTTGCCCTTGTCCATAATTGGCGAGTGATCCCTCCCTGTCCTTGTCTTGGGAGATTTTTGTTCTATTTTCTCCTCCCCATCCCACTGCAGGAGGAGAAGTGAGTGAACAGCTGCTTGGTTCTGTGTTGCTGGCTGGGCCGAAGCCACAGCAGATAGAGATGCTGGTTTCCCACTTCTAGGCAAATTTTGGTGCTATAAATGTCCATGATAAATATTTCACGGTGCTGGGCACTTCTTGTTGTTCTGTGCTTAAAGGGACGCTGAGGATATTCAGGACTTGCAAAAATTGAGGGTATTCAGGACTTGCACAAATTGATTGCCTAAAGTTGGTTGTCTAGAGTGGAAGTACAACAGATGAGGCTCCTGTTCTAGCAGGGATCTCCTTGGCTGCACATGTAGGACTTGTGGCTGGGAGTCATCTACAAAGACCCTCAAGAAGTAAAAGGTGAATAACATCAGGGAAATGTTATTTGGACATGTAAGTCAGGTATATATTCTGTAAGTTAGAGACTAAGAGAGGAAAAGGGGCTGCAGCCTTTAAAATGGGCTGAAGTCCCAGATGTACAGAGGAGATGCATAACTTTCTGTGCCCATCAGCCAGGAAGACGCAGAAGAACTGCGGTGTACTGCATCTTTTCTGAGAAGTACTAGTCAGTTACTCTAGTCTTGGAGGTTTTTGGGTGAAACTCTGTGGAAGTGAGTTGCCAAATTCTGTGCCTCCTTCCTGCTCTAGCTGAAGTCCTGGTGTGCCTATGCCTTGCATAGGTACCTGCTGCTAGTGGTCTGAAATGCAGAATTTCAAAATTTCCCCCATATACATGAGATTTTTTGATATATTGTCTCCTTTCTGACCTTGTTGTCTTAAAGCTTCCAAGGATCAGCCCAGTAACAGCCACAGAAGCATGAAAATACCTTAGTGGTGTGTGCTGAAGGGGCAGATGAAGCCTTCAGAGGAAATTAATTTTTTATTTTTAGAAATATGTGGTGATCAAAATTAAATTATGAAGCCCTTGCCAATAAAAAAACTGAACAATATTGGGTTGATGCTTCTTTCAATTACCTGCAGCATGTTCAGAGATGCGAATGTAAACAGCAATTCAAAGCTGCCTACTGCATAGAGGCTTTAATTAACTCTAATGATAATTGCAGAGCATGTGTTGCCATTTTCCTTTGCCTGTCTTGAAAAGCCCAGCCTAAATGTAGCTGTTCTGAGAGCACAAACAACCTTATTCTGTTAATGTTCTTATATAGACCTATCTTCATTAATGTTGGAAGTTTTCTTGGCTTTAAGTAGGAAATAGCTGTAGTGAACAAACATAATTTTACCAACCAACAACATAAGTGACCTTAGCTTTCCTGAAATGTTTCCTCCTTCCTTCTCCTTTTCTGACTCCATATGAATTAAAAGTATTGAAGACTTGGGGTAGAAATGGAGTCCCAACTCTTTGGGGTTCCTGTTTATGTCCCTTGTGGTGGGGAAGTTTTCTCACAAGTCACCTGCTCAGAATTATTGCTTCTAAAACCACGAGCATTTTATTTTTATTTCAAGAAGTTGGAAACTAATTTAGTGGAAAAAAACCTCGGTGTTCATTTTGCTTTGTGTGTTTTCTTTTTTTTCACTGAACATGTTTGATGGACTTTCAGAATGCTCCCATTTTTTTATAACGATTTCTCAATGCTGTGATCAATGCTTACCAACAATATGAAGCATAAAAAAAGTGGATGGAAAGCTGGATTTTTTTACTTTTGTCTGAAGATGTTGAAAAAGAACTAGTGCTGTGAAGACACAAAAGAACCTCCCTTACACAGGCTGTTGTCAATTCCATGCCTGTACACACAAATATTTTGAAAACTAAGCTAATGGCCTTATTTCAAAGGTCAAAACAACACAGCCAAAATGTTCCTGGTTTTCTGCTTCCTGATGTAAGAAAACATATCAGTCAGGCAAATTGTTTTAAAGATAAAAAGAAATCTTAGCAAATCTTAGCTGCAAGGGATCAAATGGAATTGTCAACCCTACGCTGTACTTATTGCCTGGAAAGGATGAAAAAGAAACAAAGAGAAAATAATCTTGAAAGAACGTGTCAGAGCTTCTGTATTTGGTAGAAACTTTCTTATCCTGAAGAGACTATGAGGTGCTTTAATAAATCTTTTTACATCTTTTCTATGCCCTGCTCTTAGGTGGAATAAGCTTGATGCAAGCTGAGGAGAGGGTTGCTTGTTTAATTTGTACCTCCCTTATTAGTTTAGCCTTCTTCCTTCAGCCCTAGGGCTCTTACAGAGGTGACTTCTAGTTCAACTGGCAGTGTCCACCACTTGATCTGATATCCTTTTGGGACTTCCTGATGGGTCATTACTAATAATTTGAGTGTGAGATGAGGGAGAACCAATAAAGAAAACTCTGACGCCATTTCTGTGCTACTACAGTGATAGTGATTTCTGTAATTTAGAGTTCAAAAGGAGGCAAGGACCCTTTGGATATAAACTGCAGTTGTTGGGTACCATTATAAATATATTTTCTTGGTGTCTGTTTCACGCTGAGGCTCCCTGGAGCATTCAAGCTGATAAAAGGTTGGTGAGTCCTGTTTTGCATCAAATCCAATCAGGCACTGACCTTACAATAAAAGGGCTGGAAATGATTCTGAAAGCATTATGCCATCCCATGATATATACTTGCTCAGTATGAATGTGTCCATTTGGGTGGAAACCCCCCACAGTTAAAGCCATGTTTTTTCCTCAATTATCAATTCTCCAGCAGTGCTTATTTTCCTAGAATTCTGGGGAACTGTTCTTGGCTCTCACCATGACATAAAACTGTATCTAATCATGAAGAAGAGGGTCAAATCTGGAAGATAAAACCAGCTTTTAGGTTCTGCTACTAATGCTGACAGAGAACAGTAGCATGCTTCAAAGTACCACAGCAAGGTGAGCATTTCCCAAGGTTATAATATATGTGGGAACTCTGCAATTATTCCTAACTATTGTATGGTACTCAGAAGTGCAGGTTTGCAAATGCCTGTGCTACTGCTGTGCTGCAGCTATTTTTTCTCTCTCTGGTTCTGCCAGGAAAAGAACATTCATTAAAGCTTCAGCTCTCCAGCAATCCACCACTCTGGTCTGAAAAGTTGTGGTTTATTCTCTTTTTCTTCTTTGTCCATCTCCCAGAATTTATTCATTTATAAGGCTGTTGATTTTGTACCTTGGAATAGTTCAGAATCCAGTAACAACATGAAGATTGTAGGTTCCCACAGAATTGTCTTGCAGGAAAAAATCCCTGTTCGCATGTCCCATTAAAGCTTAGAGGTAAAATGTTCTCACTTCAGTACTTTTTGCACTGTAGAATGACTGTAAAATGCTCTGGTGGGGAGTTGGACTTGATGATCTTTGGAGGTCCCTTCCAACCCCTAACATGCTGTGATTCTGTGACTGGATGAAACTTATGTGCATCAGTGGAGCCTACGTGCCTCAATGGAGCTGTTACAATAACTGGTTTTGTCATGCTGAACCTGGGAAATTATACTGGATGTTGGAGCTGTCTTTTGGATCATGTTGTAATAGACAGGATGGGACTTTTGGGGGTTTGCACATAGAAACTAGGGATCTGTGCTTTTCCTGGTTTGCAAGGTCAAAGTGCTGGTCTTAACTATGTCCAAATTATATGATGAAGTTTAGTGGCAAATAAAAAAAGGAAAAAAAAAAACCCCAACAAACCACAAACCCAAACTGTTGTATTTGTAGTGTAAAGCAGCTGATTCCCTTGTACCTTTCCGGGCAATAGTCTCAGCATCTGTGTGTTTATCAGAATGGGATTTTGCAATGTACCAGGGGCAGAGACTGCAGCTTTAGAGCACTGTGGACACTGATCTGTTTAGCAGTTTTATCAGCTTTTGCAAACCAGTAGGTTCAGGGCTGATCACTTTTGGGACTGGGTAACCCTAGGGGACTGCAGAAACATGTCTAGGTCTAGTGCTACCCTGATCACCAGGGCTATGAACAGCCCTCAGTCTAACTTCAGATCTTGATCTTGGCTCTCTACCCCAGCACACAGGAGCAGGCAGGAGGCTGAGCACCATCAGACTAGAAAACCCCAATTTGCACCCCAGTCATCTGCTCTCTTTTACCACGGAGAGCTGTGATCCAGTCAGGAATTGAGCCCATTTTTCTTACTTTCTATCCAGATCCACAGGTGTTTGTGTTACTAATGTTTCCTTCTTGAGGTCTTATTGATTCTGCCATCACTTTTTATTTCATTTTCAATTTTTTAAACCTTCCAGGTTGGAGAGTTTCTGCCTCTTGGAGAGTTTCAGTACTATTATTGCAGTCTATACCTCAGTCTCTTCTGGCATTTTCCTTCTCTGTGAGCAGAGGAGCTGTTTGCAATCTTGATTTTATTTCTATGCCTTCATCTCCCTCCCCACGTCTGTGCATCCACAGCCCCAAGTGTGTGCTTGAGTATCTGTGGTGTCTATCAATATGCAGGAGCCTCACATGGAGGCAGTGTCTTTGCCATGCTGGGTTGGTAGGCTTTGGACTTGGAGGCATAATGGTGGTGGCAAGAGGACCGTCTCTGCTAGCCTTGTTTTCTGGCTGGGCTTGTGCAACCACTGCTCTCAAATGATCCTCATATTGTCTTGGCTCTACCTCTCAATGACAGCAGCAATCCTATTCTGGAAGGGGATTCAGGCAGAATATATATTTCATTTCCTGTTGCTCAGCTTTTTTTCCTGGTGCTGTAAGTCCTCTTTGGTTTATGAGAATCCGTGTCTTGTGATCTGTGGTGTGTCCTACTCGGTGTCCCTCTTTGCCCTAGTAGCAGGAAAGCTAGATGGGTAGCAGCACAATGAATGTTCCAGAACAACATCCTGTGTTTGTGCTACAGAAGGATACAGTCTGAGAAGAATGAAGGGTAACAGACTGGATGAGACTTGATTGAAATGCCTTTATTGGTAGCTGTTGATGAGCATAGAGAAGGATGTTGTCAGATCTCTAGATAAACTCTCATGAATTAGGCTGCCATGACAGAACTTGTCACTTCTTGGGCTAATTGTGAAGTATGGAGGCAGTCAAAGCTAGAGGTGACAATTTCATTAAGATGTATGTGGAAAGAGGAACCTGCAGTGAGCAGAGGGTCAGTGCTGGAATATGGGTTGTGCTGCTGCACTGCCCCTGCTGAGCCATCCTTGTTCACAGCTCTGCTGTACAGCAGTTCCCAGCTTGTCCTTGCTCACAGGTCTTGAAGGGTGTCAGTCTGATGCTTCTGTCAGAGCTCAGCAACCAGGTTAACCAAACCATCATATTACTCAGACTGGCTGTTGCTTGGGCTGGTCTAAGCTGCTGGTTATGCTGCACAGTGGGTTCCCAAGTGTGAGCTATTGTTTGCAGCCACAGTAAGAGCCTTCTGAGAAGTCTCCCATCGCTGCTCTGCAAGAAGGTTGTGTGATGCTAATTGCTCTGACTTAAGGGCAAAGCAAACTTTAATTTATAAATTCATTATTACACTGTAGCTCTGGCCTTTATGGGCTTCTCAGGGGTAATTGTAGTGCTGAAACCCCTTCTGATCAGGAGCAAAATTCTTTCTAAGATTTAATAGCAACCAGTTTTCAAGAAATGGGGATCATTGTCAAAACCAGTGCAGCAAAAACCCTGCACATATTGGTAAGTGGAAAACTCCCCCTTTACTAATCTCTTGGCACAGCAATAACAGATGCAACTATGGGTCCAGAGAAAAACAGATCAGACACACACCTGGAAATAGGAAATAATGTTCTTTTTGGTAGAAGCTTTCTAGCCCTGTTATGAACACAGACCCATCTCCCTGTAGATAATCTACCTGCAGGTGTTCCACATGTGCAAGGTACATCCATCTTTGTAGTTTTCTGGTTGGAGCTTGGACCACTGAAACGTTTTGGTATTGGAACATATGGAGACCTCAAAAACTTGATGAATGCATTGGAACAACTGAGCAGCCTGGGTTGCCAGTGCGAAGTGCAGCTGCACAGTTAAGCTGCCACAGATGTCCAGCCAAGTTTTTGGGGGTTTTAAATAGGATGCAGTTAAGCTACCTGGGCTACACCCACACAGAAATAACAATAGCGAAGAATTTCTGGTTCAGAGAAGGGAATACAGAGTTTTGTTCTCCTTTAAATATTTCAGCTGCACTTACTGGTAAGATATAACAATATTTAAGTACTCCTGCTGTTGTGCACAGTTCCACAGCTGATTTGAGGGGTTTAAGGAACAAGGAGGACATAAATCCTCCTGAAATTTTTTGTCTGACATAGTTTCTGAAAGCACTGCACTTCTCAATGAAAAGCACTTTCATACCCTTTAAACTAGTGTTCATTTTATTATTGTATTGTGTGAAAGTCACATCTAGAGTCCATAATTAGGATTTAAGATCCCATTAGTCAAGCTAATTTAATGACAATGAGACATCTGATAATGATGAGATAGTGGAAAGGAAGCATTTCTTATTAAATAGCTCATTTATATTTTCCAAATGGTCAACAAACACTAATGAACAAGTCCTGTCTGGGCCTTCTTCGAAGAAAATAGCTACAGTAAAGTGCTGGGTGTTACTAGTTGGCCAGTGCTTTCTGGGAGCACCAGAACTAACAGGCTGCCACTACAGCTGCTGTTATACATGGTACCCACCACCTTAAACTTCTGGTGTGGTACTTGTGGAGAGGCTTTACATGAAAGTCTTTAGCATTACAAGCAGAAAATGCAGGAAGCCCATCCTGGTTAACAGCTGTTATGCCCTGGTGACAGACTTCTCCATATTGGAGAAGATTTCAGAATGATTTTATTTTTCTCCCTTGGGAATATTCTTAAAAGATATGACTGGAGATGAGGGAGGAGAGTTTATTTTCTCAGGGAGCTTCTGCTTTTCGCTGCTGTTGTTACACCTTTGTGAATTGCTGCATCTTCTCCCACCCACCAGACCTGAGCTGCTGTCTGAGCATCACTTCATCACAGCTGCAGGGTGAGCAGCAGCCCTGGCAAGACCAGGTCAGTGCTGTCCTAAGAGATAAGGACAGCCCCAGGCAAAGTGCTAGAAATCAAAGGCTGAGAAATTGTGCTCTTCTTGTCCCCGCAATAAATAAGCAATCCAGAAAAACGGCAATTGCACTGTTGTCCCAAGGGTCTGGGGGACATGAACCCCAAGCTGCAGATCAAATCTAGTATTTCTTGGTAAGGGGAAAATTGAGAACTGGCTTCAGTGTTTGTCTCTTGGAGGAATTTAGAGCCACTCAGGATCTTTGGAAATGCACATTTAGAACTTCACTGAGCTCCAAGAGCTCCACTTAGAACTTCACTGAGCTCCAGTTTGGGCATATTTTGGTTAGAAAACAAATTGCAAATGGTGCAAGCTCCCTTTTATAGTGGTGGTGATGTCCTGTAGTAGTTTGGCCTCTTTTGAAACACAGTTAGGGCCAGCTTGAATCTAGTTTCATCCCTGTCTTACTTTGAACCATGCAGATCAGCCCTTTCAGCTTTAAACTGAGAATCCAGCTTGCGCTGCAACAAATAGATTGGTTACCTGGGGAAATGCTGGAAATTCCAAATTTTTTCACAGCCATTAATAAGTATGCCTTTCCAAACAGGCAGAAGCAAATTTCCTTTCCTTCTCTAATGAATTCCTGGAGGGAAGTGTGGATTCTGCATGTAAATGTGCTTTCCTCAGATTACCCTTTTTTAAGTGTTTTTTTCTCTGTTCAGCAGCATAAATGCTTCTACCTCCCATGTCTGAACTCTTCTCTAGCAAGGCTCTCTGTGTGAAATTACCAGCCAAGCACAGGATGCCCCCAGGAATTTAACAACTGAGCAAACAGCCCAGTTAAAAGCAGTTGGCAAGTGTCTGAGCAGAGAGATCAACCCTGTGCCCTGCTTATCTGAGGATCCCAACTATAACAAGTCTTGCTGTCAGCTTTCTTTGCAAGAATGGACATAACTTCTCCCACCAAGGAGCTGAACCTGTGTCCAGCTTTATTCAGCCCCATCTCATTCTCATCTTGCAGGCATCCGTGGGGTGTGAGGAGGGGACAAACCTCATCAGGACTTTGAGTATATCCTTGTCCCTTATGGGAGGCAGCACTGGCTGGTGAGTGAGCTGGCTAAGGAGGATTAGGAGGAGTATCTTGTGTGGTGACTGGAGCCATTTCTGATGTTCTTTCTCAGATCCAGAAATCATTTGCTATGCACTTAAGGGATAACTTCCCTCAAAGTAGGTAGCAGTTGTATCTCTAGATAAAGGTAAAAAATTAAGTCTCCCCAGTGTGGGAGAGGAAGGGGCACAAGCTCTCCACTGTCATTCTGAGAAGAATTTAAGAGCACCATAAGTCTGTGGTCAGGGCTCTTCTGTCTGTTGTGGGATTGACTTAGAGCAGTGATTCAGGAAGCAGCCACAGAGCAGAAATAACCTGGTGACATCTGAGCTACAAATTGGAACAAAACAGACACATAAAGAGAAAGGAAGAGCAAGGAAAGGAGTACAAAGCAGAAAGGTTAGAGAGCATCAGGTAGGTGGAATGTGGGAAACAAAGTCAAATGCTCAATATGTTTCTTGTCAGGCTCTGTCTCTGTATGGTTACCTTTGCTGAGCTTGCTCATAGAGAACTCACTGATAGGGTGAAAAGGAAGTTCCCTCTCCATTAGTTTCTCATGTAATTAAACAATTTGGAAGGATCCACATGAAATCCCCAAACCACTTTTTTATCCTCAGCCTCCTCTCCTCCTGGACTGGCAGCACCTCAGAAGGGCTTTGGGAGCTGGCTGGCTTTGCTGTGAGCTGTCTCTGATTCATATTTAATCAGAACTTGGACACGAGACACTGGGTCCGAGCCCAAACCACTAATACTCAGATGAAGATTATGGTTCAGAAGATTGTACTTAATCTTAATCAGAGCTTGGGTACAGGTGGTTATAGTTTTGCCCATCTCCAGACTTAATTATCTTTTATTAGTTGTCTTTGGTCTCAATGCCCTATACCCAACTTACTCCACAGGAATTGAAATACAGTTTAGCTTGGCTTGAGTTCTCCTCCTGAAATGTTCTGGTTCATGCAAGTGACTCCCATTTTCCTTTTCCCACATTGCTTTTCAGCTCTGATGCCCTGATTGATGCCCATGCTGCTGTGTCTGTGTCAGCCCAGGAATGGCACATGTTGGCTAAAACTGCTCTGCCCCTGGCCTGACTGCAGCAGGGAGTGTCTCTTGGCCCAGAGAAGCTCTGGGTCTGCACAGGCCCCTCCAGCAGCATTACCTTCTGCACTGCTGGGTTGTGGCTTGGCTGTTTCTGTAGGGGTAGCTCTTTAACTCTGTGTCCACACAGGGTGGCTACAAACTAATAGGCTGAAATAAAGATCTCTGGCTGTGTCCTACTTTTGGATCCTTGTGTGTTACAGGAAAGAAAGGGAGCTTTTATTCCCTGAGGGAAACCTAATCACTAATTTTAGATGTGATTCATTTTCCAGTGTGGTAAATACTCTGTGGGATTTATACTGTAATCACAGAGCTGAGAAGATACCTGGGATCTGCTCCAATCTCACATTTTATTTTTTATATGATCTCCACGTTGTCTGGGAATAGCTCCAGGAGGTATTTTGAGAGACAGACGCTGCAGCAGCCAGTGCCCAGGGCCATGGAGTGCTGTGCCCAACCAAAGGGCTGGCAGGGACAGACTGCTGCTTGCCTGGCACCCCCAGCCTGTCTCACATCACGGTTGGTTAGAGAGAAGGTTTCATTTGAGCTTGTGGTGAGGTAATTCTCTACTGCCTGGAGTTTTGGTTATGTCATGAGTTACGAGTTCATCCCCTACTCCACAAAGCACCACCAAAGTGTTTTTCATCCTTTTCTTCATTTGGCAAGTCTTCCACTGGAATGTCTCTGAGTACATGCTGCTTCCTGAGCTGGTTGGATTCCTTGGACCTTGGTGGTGTTGCATCAGGGCACAGAATAGTAACTGTGTTCACAGTAACCAAAATAAAAGTGACACAAACTGTTAATCAAAGAGAAGTCAACTGGGGTCAGAGAAGTGTTTGCAGCCATTTTGTCTAAGCAAGATAGGAGGTTTAAATCCTGCTGCTAAGCAAGATTAAATGCCCCTGTGGCCTCTTCCACCACAGGAATTCTGACATTCCTCTGTGAAGACACTGAATGTTTTTCTCTTACCTTAACCTTGTGAAGTGTGGCAGCCAAAGTCATAGTCTGGAAAGTGCTTGATTCATTTTACCCAGGGTCCAAACACACGTGGCAGCCTGGCCATGTAGTTTCAGCCCCTGAAACTTCTGCTTTGTATCTAGTCAAGGAAGGGAGAGAAACTTTTCCAGAGGATTCTTCAATAACCCTAAGATTATCCTATTATAAAATTATTATCCTGGTCAGCCTTGGTTTTCTTGAGGTGAGTCCCAGTGACTCTGGTCCAGAGCTATGTGCTGAAGTGTAGATCTTGGATCTGGGCAGGATGAACCCAGACCTACCTGTGGTGCTCAGCAGCCCCTGCACAGCTTGTAGAAGGAGACCAGAACTGAGGTGTGTTAGTCAGAGGAGAAGCCTAAGATATTTTAGCTAGTCTAGGGTCTAGGACTGAAGCTTCTTCCTGGAATGTCATGTCCCTTAAGGCAGAAATTCAAGAGGAAAACACTTAAAGAGATGAAAAAGTATATATGGGTTTTTCAAATGTGATATATCATTGTCATGTGCAGTCAGAAATGTGCACTTGTTGTGCACATCCACCTGAGTGAAGATGAATGCTGTGTAGGCTCTCTGGCATGGCAAGCTGGGTTTTGAAAGGGGCAGGTATGTCTGCTTGAGATTGAGCCTTGGTGGCAAACTACCAACAGCATCTGTGCAGGGGTATGGACCTGTGCTGGGTGTCAGAGTGTTTGGTTGTGGGCAAAACTGACAGTAGAATTAAGGGCTTTCCTGACCAGACAGAGAAACATCAAAGCAATGGAGCTGTTAGGAAATGCTACTAGTTTTTACAAGGAGGTGAGGGGAAAAGATGGCAATGGGAAACAAATGCCAGAAAAAACCCCAAACCCAAATACCAGAATCAAATCCTGACTCAGCTGTAGGGCTCATGGGAGTATAATTCTCTGAAATACATCTACGCATGTTTGTTTAGACAAGCTCTACTGAGCAATGGCTGCAGAGGCTTTGGTTGTGCTCCATCAGTGCTGGGGGAGACTGATTTTCCCATCCCCCTTTTTTAAGGGTAACAAGGAATGAGGAGGCTGGGTGGAATGCAGGAAGCCCCACCAAGGGATGCCAAGCCAGAATGGCATAGGAAAAACACCAAAAGCAATAATGAAACTTCCCAAGCCTCAGTCTTCTGGAGTCACAGTGATAGAACACAGCTTTGGGCTGCAGGTATGTGGGTCCCAAAACTGTCACATTTCTTTCTTGAGGGGTATATTGCAAAGTGGTGCTTTGGTGGTACAAGTTCATTGGGTGTGTCTTTTTATCTCTCTCCAGTGCTACTAAAGCATCACACATCAGCACATGTTCTTGAGCAGAGTCCATTCAAATCTCTCTCTCCCCTCCTTCAGCATTTCCCTTGGCACTTCTGCTACTGATCACAGCTATATCTTGTTTGACCAAGCTGTTCCTTGTCTGCTTTCTTTAACTCCCTTCTCTTAGCCAAGTCATAAATCTGGATTTGTAGCTGATATTGTTCCCAGGGAAGCAGAAAGGGAAAGTGCAGACAGAGGGTTTATGACTTCCCTGAGGGATGCGGTTGAGAGGAGGAACTGGCCTATCAAGTGGAATAGATGCAAAATAGTAGTCTGAAAAGAATAGACAAGTGAACTGATTTGGAAGGAAATCACCCCTGGTGTAAGTGCTGTCTTCATGGGAAGCCTTTTAACCTCTGCATTTCTCTCCTCTGAGATCTTAGGCTGTTCTGGGGATTTGAGTCATGTCAGCTGTTTCATCATTTGTATTGCTGGTTTTATTTTCTCACATCTTTCTCTTTGGCCAAGTCGTTTATAAGACTGAACTACAAGGGATTCCCCAGGGACTGTCCTCACCTGGGAACTAAGTGGCTGTTCAGGAAGGTCAGAAATTCCACAGAGCCACTGTAATGGCTTGTTAAAAACAAAACCAGTGTGAATTTCTCACGTACCAGCAGCGTTTGGCTTGTTTGGGTCAGGGATACTACTGAGCTCCTGTTTGCTGTGGTGTTGGTGGGAAGCAGCTGTAGGGGTCAGTATCTTGATCAGTCACCTTAATCTCTTGCCCTGCCACAGTGTCTTTTGCCACCACAAGCAAGTGGCAGTGCTACCTTTCCCCACCTGGGCACACACCAGCTTCCTTTCTCCTCCTCTCCAATTATGAATTCTTTAGGGCAGCCCCTGTCACCATCTCGGTCTAATGCAGCCATGCCTGAACACAGTGACTCACAACTATTGTTATACAAATGGCCATTTGTATAATCGATGCTTTTGTGCATGTTACTGGACTCCTGTCATCTGTTTGGGGTAGATAAACTGTGGCTCAGTGAGGCTGTCCTAGCTCAGATCATATATTGAGTGTGCAGTGAAGCCACGATTAGCATGGACCACTTCTGTTGTGTGACCTGTGCAGCAACTCCTATATCTGCCACTGAAGTAAAAAAAACAGCTGGAGGAAGAGGATGATTCAGTCTGCTTTGTGAATCCTTCAAAATCTTTGTGCTTGATGGTATTTATTGAAGGGATCTTCTGACACTGCTTGCAGCTGTAGAAACGTTTATGCACTGCACAGGGACTGTGCTGTCAGGAGCAGAGTGGTCTGAGTCTAGGAACTGAAAGCTGGCAGCAACTGTAAATGCTGTTGAGCATTCAAGATCAATTTCCATTGATTGGAAACAGCTGCTAGTGTCCCAAAGGAGCAGAGAGAGGAGGCCAAGACCTCTCTTCTGGGGAGTGGGCTTTGAATCTTTACTCCCTGCACGTGGTAGGGATGTGCTATAGAAATCTATCCTGCAACTTGATGAAGAATAGAACAGATTTTATGTATAGACTAGACTTGCCACAGAGATAAATGAATGCATCTCCTTTAGCTCCAGTTGAGTGAGGTCTTTGTCCCTTTTTCCTTTAAATAAATGTGTGGCTCTGGGGTGGCTGCAGGGATTGCTTCCATTGCCCCTCCACAGCAGGTGACAGTCTCCTGCCTGGAAAAGCCCTGCAAGCCCTCTTTCCTTAAAACTCTAGAGTCTCAGGAGTTTTGGATATGGGAAACTGTTATGCTTCAGCAGCTGAGGAGCTGAAGGAGTCTCTGGGTATATGCAAAAAACAATCAATGCAAATTCAGAAATCTAAACTGGCAAACTCTTCCAGAGTTGCAGATCAGCCCCTTTACTGGAGGGCTGTTTATTAGCTATTGCATTTTGACAATTGTTGCCATCATATATTAAAGCCTCTGGTTAATTTCAGTTTCCCTCCCACAAATTAAGAACAGTTGGTGCATTAAGGTCTGATCTAGTGGCAAATAACAGCCATACCAAATTGACATGGAAAACGGGTGGATGTTAGGGAAAGCACTTGCATAGGCTTGGAGCCCCAGGGAGAGAGGAGATTCAGCAACCCTTTGTACCCTGCAGTGGGGACAAGCCCCAAGCCTGGCTGCAGCTGCTGCAAGCTACTGCCTGCTCATCTCACTTTAATTTCAAGGAGGAAAAGCTTTTTGGGCACAAACCAGTGGTTTCCAAACTCTGGACTGTAAGTGTTCTCTGACATGGCAGTAAGGGGGCTGCAGAGCTGTGTGGTGCTTACAGCACATGGAGATCACAGAATCATAGAATATGCTGAGTTGGAAGGAACCATCAGGATCATCCAGTCCAACTCCTGTCCCTGTGTAGGACACCCCAAGAATCACCCCATGTGCCTGAGAGCATCATCCAAATGCTTCCTGAACTCAGGCAGGCCTGGTGCTGTGACCACTGCCCTGGGGAGCTGGTTCCAGTGCTCAGCCACCCTGGGGGTGAAAAGCCTTTTCCTGATATCCAACCTAAACCTCCCCTGATTCAGCTTCCTGCCATTTTCCCAAGTCCTGTCATTGGTCACAGGAGCTGAGATCAGGACCTGCCCCATCTCTTCCCCTCATGAGGAAGTCACAGACTGCAATGAGGCCACCCCTCAGCCTCCTCTTCTGCAAGCACAACAATCCAAGTGACCTCAGCTGCTCCTCATAAGTCATCCCTTCCAGACCTCGTAGCTTTGGATGCTCTGATCTGTGACAAGTTCTGAGGGTAGCTCTCAGGTCAGAAATATTTGGGAATTGCTCTCCATGTTTCCTTAAGAGGTTTCCGTTGATGTAGCCACAGATATTGCAGTACTAGGGGTGAGCCTGGGACTTAATGCCCCATATCTAGTAGTTATCATGACTTAAAGTATGTTTGCAAACACATGGGAGCAGCTACTTTTACCCAAAAGTTTAGATGATATTTTGCTTTCTAGTAGTGACGTTTCTATATAATTTAGATAGTTCATAAAGTAATTTCTGGTTTGTAAATTGGAGCAAACTGTGCAGGAGCACAAATGCAAAACCTGAGGTCAGATCCTAATTGGTTAGTGCTGGTTGGTGCTGCAGACACAGAGCCTCCTCTTTGTGCAGTTTGGAACAGTACCAGTTCAAACTTTTCATAGCAAAGAGTGTTTTCTAGAATAGCTTTAAAAGGAATGTCAAAAGATCCTTAGCTGATATGCAAATAAAGCAATTATCTCTAATAGGAAAGACTTTTTTTTTTCCTACTGAAGAATCTAAACTTGTTTTGCTGCTTAGAAGAGTCATATTTCTAGAAACTCCATGTGCTACTTGGCAAGTGCTGACCAAACCTGATCATCTTGGCAGTTTGCTGCTTTGAGATTCTCTGTTTCATAAGATGGTGTTTGCAGAGCTGCTGTTGAAATCTCAGCTGAAAGAAGTAACAGTCTCATCATTCCACTGCCCAATAAAACATATCAATGAAAGGAAGAAAACAGCTGGCAGCCTGAGCAGAAATCTGCTTACAGCCAGGCTCCTGAGCCCATCCTTTCTGCTTCCTAAGGAGCTTATCAAAGTATGAGGGATTTTGAATGAGGTTAGCTGGAAACTGGGAACATGATCTTTGGGTCTGCCTAGTAAACCGTTTCATGGAGACTGTGTCCTGGCTGGTGGGGCCATCTGTGTGATGGCAGTGGCCATGCAAGCTGCAGTGAGTTTTATCTAGAGCTCTAGGTCTAGAGCACCAGCAGAGTCTGAATATCCAGCAGCCTCAGCTAAGCCTGGCCTTGACTGCTTCTGCTCCAACACAGGGGTCCTTTGAGAGCTCGTGGCAAAGGGGGATGGGACAGTGTCATGCTGCAGAAAGCTGGTGTGCATTTCTGAGAAGTTTGTCTCTGGACTTGTTTGTGGTTGTCCTGCTGTTTACAGCTGTGTGGTGTCTGCTGAGAGCTGGGGTGAGATTCACCTCATCTAATTCAGCCTTGTAAAGCCAGATTGGCACATAAACAGGACAGCTGGGGCACTCTGGAGCCAGTGAAGAGAGGCTGGCTCCTCTCTCTGGATATCCAACTCAGAGTTGGGTGACTTACCTTACCCCCTGGAGGACCAGTGCAGACTAGACGCTCATTTTGAGATGGCAGAAAAAATGCTAGCAGTGATACCTTATAAATGCAGCCATTGCCTCAGAGCTGGGTGTATTGTAGCTAATGCTCCTGAAAGACCACCAGACATCAACACTGAGCCCCTGGTGTCCCCAGTAAATACTCTAGTGACCAAGTGATGTACAGCGATTAACATCTTTTTAGTCTTCATTTCTTTACAGACCAGGCAAAGTCTTGAGCATTTGGGTTAATTTTTGGACTGGGTGCTGGAACAAGCACAGAGAGCATCAGTGCCAGGCTCTCATCCAAGGGCTTCCCCTGCACACAGCAGTGTTCCTGTCAAAGCAGTCTGGAGCCCAGTGAGAACTCTGAACTCTCTGCCTTGTGATTTACTCCTGGTTCCTTCTGCAGGTTCTGCCACCCTGTAATGAAGATTAAAGTCCCACATTGCTTGGTGCACATGTTCGTGGTGATGGAGAACCTTTTGTGGAGGTGTGTAGGTCTGTGTTGAGGAAGATTTCACCACCATTTACAGTAATCCAAAACCTGGTGTCAGCTGAGGAAGGATACTATTGGTAAAGAAATTCTCTAGGCACCCTCTGCTTATGTTACTCTTGCTAGCTGTATCCTGCTGCTCTGTGGCTGCTCCAAGTCAGCATCTGTGGAAATCCTGACTGTGTTCTAGTTGCCTGCTGCTGCTGTGTGGCTCTTTATCTCCCCACCATTGTTTCTGAAGTTAAAGAACTCTGGTTAGTCCCTGAGTCTGCCCTCAATTGCCATGGTGTCAAGGATTTTTCTAGAGTTTGTAAAATTGCCCATTCATATAAATGTATCTGAATTGTTTCCATGGGAATGGAGCATTCAGGTTGCTCCACACTGGGAAATACGATTTGCATTTCTGAATAAATATGCAATCTTGCTACTTCCAAGAGCCTGGCCTGGAAAAGGAGTGACTGCTGGCTAAGAAGCAGTGTGTGAGGGGCAAGTTCAAGGCTTGTGTCTGTGGAGCCAGCAGAAGGGCCAATGTTTGGGCAAGAAGAAACTCAGATCTGAGCTTGGTCTGAGCCCGTGCGTGTGTAACGTGCTTGGAGCAGGACTCCTAACAATTTGAGAAGATTTGGACTTTTCATTTTCTGACCATGAGCTTCAGCAATGTGTCACAGGTCATCTTGTCCTGCAGCGTTGACTAGTGTGAGGGTCTGAGGTGAAGGTTTTTCAATTATTTGGCAGTTCATAAAATCAGCCTGTGACTCAAGAGAGAGCACACTTCTGCAGCAGGCCTGGAGATGGAGGAAAAAAGGGCATGATGTCTTTTTGGCACATAAGGAGGCAGGTCAGCAGCTTCCCTTGAAGCTGGAGCCCATGTTGGGAACAGGGGCAATTTAAAAAGTAAAACCAGAAAGCTTAAAACATAAAGCTTAGGCTTTGTTGGAGGGAAAAGCATAGCAGTGAATCCTTCAGGGAAGTCTTGTTTTTTTCTTGAGGGTGGTGTCTATAGGAGGTTACAGGAGCAGTTAAATTCAGGTGTCTTCATCCACACACCAACCAGGCAGCCTGGCTGGCTGGCTCCTGGTCCTCTTTGTAGCCAGCTGCGTCCATGACCTGGTACAGCTCCTTGGGTAACCTTGTCATAAAGATAAGCTGAGAGGTGAATTTGTCAGCTCATTTTTGCTTGCAACTGTTTAGCCATAACCTTAATGAATCACATAGCAGCCAGTAAGAGTGGAATTAAGCTTGGGCTTGGTTAGTTTGTTTGGCGTTTTTGTGTTTGTTTGGTGTGGTCTTTTGTTTGTTTGTTTTTGTAGAGTTTGTTTGTTTGTTGTGTGGTGTGTTTTTTTTTATTAAGCTGAGTGTCAGTACCTCCAGCAACTTAGCTCAGTGAAGACTGGCAACAAGGAGCTGTGCCTATGTGGAGCTCTGCAGCAAGAAGTTTAATATATGGTTTAGCTGTGCTGTTTAGAATCCCCTTGGGCTTAGTGGAATAAAAAAGATAGTTGAAAATAGAAATGAAAAGGCAGCTGTAAATGTACAGGACTAACTCTATTCCTGCCTTATCTCTAAGGTCTTTGTGGAGACTCACCAGGGATTAGCTTTCCCTTTCTAGCTTATTTCTGTGCTCTCAGAGGATAGGCCTGAGAAAGGGGTTGTCAAATTGACTAGAATTCTTACACCTTTTCACTGTCACTTCAGGTGGTTTTATCTTACTAGGAGATGACTCACTCCTACAGTTACAAGTTTCAGCAGCTCCTGGGCACCCTGCTCTGTTTCAGGGACAACTGTCACCCCTGTGTGGCAGGGCTGCAGCTGCCTTGGTAAAATGCCTTGAGATTATTGGTCACCAAGCACAGGTGTCTTATAGTAATTTTTAGGATGCTGTCTTCCTCATATCATTAACTATGTCCTTGGCCACCTTCTTTGACTGTCTTCTCCTTTTTAATCTTGCTGTTTTTCTCTCTCAACACCAAATGTTTTTTATACCATAGCTGTCTCAGCCTCTCTGCTTGTCCTGCCAGTGCCTCTGAGCCTGCGTGGAACCTGTGGTGCTTGATGATGTCTGAGATATGTCAGCAATCCCTGCTCCCAGTTCTCAGACATGGTTTTCTGGCTTTACTGATTTCGGGGAATGTTAAACTCAAGAGATCAGGAGTAGAAACAGAGCTGAGGAGTAAAGCACACGATAGTACATTTGTTTCTCTAGCACCCATGTTGAAACAGGAGAACTGGTTGCAAACTGTAACTGTTTGCTGCTTTTAATGAAATCTCCAGTTTTCCAAGGGGATACTTATTTGAGCAGGAGAGACGTGTAGAGGAGTGTATCTTTGTACATTCAAGCAGCAGAGGCCAGCAGAGGGATCCCCTGGTCTACTGCTTTCCTCCTTTGGGTTAGTCTTGCTTTGTTGAGCAATTCCAGGTATGACAGAAATTAAAATGCAAAGTGATGGGACAGCATCTGTTGTCTGCTGCTGCATCCAGGCTCTTGGAAGCAGTCTGTGGATGATGGTCCCTGTCTGCCCCAGCCACCCCCTCCTTGGTGCTTAGTGTGTGTGTGCCTGCTGACTTTCACTAGCAGGTCAGGCTGGGATTCATTTACCAGGATGAGGGAAAGGCTCTCACAGAGTGTCTGCATCCTTGACCCTGTTAGAGCTGGTGTGGTGCCCACATGCCATGGATGCTGTGCAAAGGAGAGTGAGGATCACATCAGGAAAATAGTTGTATTTTCCATCTCTTCTCAACACCAAAGAATCACAGTAACCTGAGCCCTTCCAAGTGACAGCACAGTCCTCTCATGTGCATGTGGGCTAGGCACCAAGTTCCTGCTCTGGAGCTGTGTTAAGGGCTGGAAATAGCAGGTGAGGGCACAAACTGTTCCCTCAGCTCTTTGTCTGCGCTGCAGTTTTTGCCAAGGTCAGCGCTGCGGTGCCAGCCCGGTGCCCGTTCTCTCAGCTGCTGTCGTGGCTGATGGCCTGGGGGGTGAAGCAGCACTGAGGCTCCCATCCTAGCAGGGCTGACTCACCAGTGCTATTTGAAGCTGGATCCTGCTGTTTTCCTTTGAGTTGTCTTTCAGTCTAGAAGTTTGTCGTGGTCCTTTCCCCTTGCTTGTGGCTAAAGAATGAGGAAGCGTGCTGTGCGCTGCTGGGGCTTTGCTGGCACACGTGGCATGTGCTCTGCCTGTGTCCCATGTGTCACATTCAGGGGTTTGCTCTCTTGTTGTGTGCTATCCCAGATGCGCTGGGGATTTGTGCTCACAGGGGCAAGGGGTTTGCTTTGGTGTGAGGGAGTGCCTGGAGAACCAGCTGAACATTCCTTCTAGGTGATGTTTAACTCCTGGTGTGAGGAGGTTTCCGCTGTGCTCCTCAGGCCCATGTCCCTCTGAGTCCTGACATCACCTCACTTCTCTGCTTACCTTGCCCTAGGAGCTGGCTGTCAGCTCAGAGGTGCTGAATTTTTAATCCCAGGATGCTGTTTCCCACAAATTTTAATAACTTTCTCATCTTTTTTTTTTTTTTTTTAATCTGTTTTCTCCTGATGTCCCTTGTCCCCATGAGGAGGGGATGAGCCAATGCTGCTGAAGCCAGCTTCTGCTCAACACAGCCTTGCATTTGCCCTCTTGGCCTTTCAGATGGAACAACTCTGAACACTTACACCCATTTCAGGACAACCATCTTGGAGAGAGTTTAGTAAAATGGCTTCACAAATCATGATCACTGTTAACCAAATGCTGTGTTTTTGCAGCATCGTGGCTGTTTCAGGAACAGAACACAAACCCATGAAATATCTCTTGAAAAGCCACCATCACACAGTCTGTCTCTCCCTGACATCCTGAAGACCACGGGCCGCTTAGCATTTGATGCATTTTGGCACTCTGACTAGTTTGTGGCCATGTTTTGGTGTGTTACTTAAGAGGCATTTTGGCAATGTGACTAGTTTGGGGCTGTTCTTCTGTGTGTGATTTGAACTTGTGTGAAAATAAATACATATGATCTTTTGAGTGAAAATACATGTGACTTACTGAGTGAACACACATGTGATCTATTACCAGCAAAGCCCAACAACAGACCAACAGCACAATCTGTTATCTCCTAGAACTAGAAAACAGCTTCCATCTCTCTAAAGGCTTATCTCCCATCTATTATCTTTAGTTCTTACATCTAATAGTAATTAAATATATCTTTGAGAGCATCTTTTCTCTTAAAACTGGAGGGTTTTAAGGCCTGGAGGATAGTTTAATATGTAAAGCAAGAGCTGCACAGTTCTTAGACCACTAGGTCTGTGATACTAAGAAGAGATAATATTTAAACATTAGGGCATGTTTTCAGGTTTCACTGTAACAGAGGCACATAATTCCAGGAGCAAAGGATTATCTAGCCATCTAAAAATCTTTTTTTACCTTATATAGATGAATTTACAAAATAATCTTGTATGACCAACTGAAGTGTTTGTAACTACACACAGTAAATTTGACCTGAGTCTTTGCAGCTGCTTCTTCAGATTTTGGAAAAGCTGAAGTTTTACTGTTTCATTTTTTTTTTTCTGTCACTATGCAGAGGCTTTGAGTCACTTCATCAATGACTGTTGCAGCAATCAGCTCTTAGTACCATGAAAAAAAAAAGCCACAGTGGAAATTCTTAGTTGTTTTTAAAACTGCAGGCCAAAGTTTCAGAGGCAAATGCTTTTGTGCTTGCTGAATGAGAAGGCAGGTGGGTCAGAGGGGATGCAGGCCCATGAGGGATGCTTCATGCAGGCCAGGGCATGGGCCTGTTGCTGTATTTTGGGGGAATTTGACCTATTTTGCTGTGCTCTGATGGTGAAGTTCTTCCCTCACTATAGGAATGTTTCTGTTGAGCAGTGCAGAGCCGCTGCTGGGTGAATAAATCAGAGCAATCAGCCAGGGCAGAACTTTTCAACTTTCAATCACATTTATTTATTTATTTTCTTTGTAATTCAGACTACTGCTGACCTAATTCATCTAGAGGATGAACTTAGCTGATCTGGACAGACAGGGAATAATTTGACATTAGAAACTGCAGGGAATGATGTGGTTGTGAAATAGTAAACACTTTGACCACTTGATACTGCTTCCCTTCCCAGCAAGGTGTGTCCTGTGCTAGCTGTCCTCACCAGCCCTCTGGCATCAGCTCCAACGCGTGGCTTGGTACCCAGAGCGTTGGAACTGGGATTCAAGGCTTTGGATTGTGTTCCAGCTTTTCCACTGTCCTGTTGAGTGAATCTGGAAAAGTCGCTCTGCTTTTCTGTGCTGGTGCCGCTGCCTGCTGTGAGTTCGTTTGATGGGTGGAAAACACAACAGCAAAGGTTTGCTCTGCAGGTGTGGGCAGAGACCTCAGCAGTGAGGTGGTGCTTGGGTGCTCTGGTCGTGGACAGTGTCAGGAGCTCTCATCTGAGCAAATAGTTATGGTGGTTTTATTGTTCTTTATGCCACTGCTGGTGTTTTCAGGTGTTTGGATTTGTTTGCTTCCCCTGGTAGACTGGAACGTGGCAAAGCATGGCCTGGTTTTGGAGCAGGAGGAAGGCTCTGAGGAATGAGCATCATGTGAAAGATGACAAAGAACACCTGTGGTGTAGGACAAGAAGCCCAGTCCCCTGACAGCTGAGGCAGCCTCATCCTTTCTGATTATTTTCTGCATTTCCCTCATTGTAGCTTTCACTATGCTCTGTATGATCAACAACGTTAGTATCAGAGTACTTTTAACTCCTCAATTGCTTTTTAATAAAATGACCTTTTGTAAGACATAGAAGAAGACAACATGACTCGAGGGGCTGCTGGACCTTTTCATACTCCAGACAGACTCCTCAGACCATGGAAGCATCAGCAAGCCCCAGCAATGAGTGTAGCAAGCCAGGGGCATGGCACAGTCCCCTTTGCTTTCTGGACCAGTATCAAGCTTTGCCCTTGTTTTTGCTGGGGTGTTGGCCTGGCTGCTGCATGCAGTGTTCTCTTTGAAAAGAAACACGTTCTTTTGAAGAAATTAGAAGACACGATTACTGAAATATTTCTTTTTTTTTTTTCATGCAGTTCAAAAAGGGTTGAGATAAAATCCCCTGCAGCTGGCAGTGTGCTGTTTGCTAAGTATGCTGCTTGGTTTTTGATCTCTGATTCTAGTGCTTTTACTGACTGTATCAGTTTGCTCTGGGGGTTTCTCTACATGACTTTCAGCCAGTATTGATACTGCCTCTGATTTTGTACTTGATCTGAGGGCACCGTGTGTTTTCTTGCTGAGTGCAGATCTCTGCTCTTGGCAATTCCTCTTACCTCCTGCCATCACTCAGGAGTCTGTGCTGGATGTGGGAGTAGCTTCACTGCTGCATCCACTTAAAGAAAGGTGATTAGTGCATGTCCTGCAGGTCACAAATATTTCTCCTCAAAGCTTGCAGTGGGTAGCATACGCGTTATAGACAGACAAAACTTTTACAGGCTGGCAGGAGGTTGGTTCCAGCCCCAGCAGCAGACCCTGCTGCACCCTGAGTGCTGACCTCCAGCAGCACTCTCCTCCTGCTTCCCATTGACCTGCTCTGAGATGCTGCTCAGCAAACTCAGCTCTTCTGCCTCAACTCATTAGCTATTCCAAAATGGGAGAAGATGCTCACAGGAAAACAAGATTTTGGTTAATAAGATTAAAGCATAAACATATGCTTTAATCTTGAAGCTTTCACTGTAATTCTGGAAACAAACAACATACAGGTACAAGCAGTCCTAGGTAATAGTTTCTTCTAGTTGTTTTGGTATGTCTTCTCCAATTTAGGGCCTTGCTGAGCTGCACTGTGGGCTGGAGGGGGTTTCCATGCTATTTACCCTTGGAGTAGTGGTGGGAGTCAAGGCATTTTTCTTTGGTGAAATGTCTTGAGTAAAGGAGGATGGAGATTCCTCTTTCCTGCCACTATTGTCTTTTAAATGGCTGTGGCTGAGATGGCTTAATATGTATTCCTTGGCTTTTATTAAAATAAAAGGCCAATTTTGCACCATGAAAAACTAATTCTGACTGCCTTCTGTGAAGGTTGTGGAATGCAATGAGTTAATTGCCAACACTGGAAGGAGCCCAGGACACCTCCTGATACCTTGTTAACACAGTTTACAAGGTGCTTTGGATAGTCTGTAAGGGCAAACATACCCATCCCAGGGCTTACCCAGGATCTTGTTTGCTACTGAAATCAGGCAAGAGTTGGCATAAAGCCCAGGTTGGCATGTGATGAAGTTTCCTTCTGTTGGAGACAGGAGGGCTGAGAAGTGGCTGCTCTGGCTGTGCCAGGGGAGGTGAGGAGGGGAACACCAGCCAGAGGTGACCCAGGAAGCCTAGTTGGTCCTTCTGGAGCCTGGTTAGCCTGCTTTGAGCAGATGGATCAGAGAGAGCATTTGCTGGCCTGGGGAAACAAGAGTTGGGATAGTGAAAAGCAGGAATAGGATGCTCATCCCCACTGGGCTTGGGGACAGGACTGTCTGAGCTGTGTACAGAACCAGGACTTCTTCCTGGAAGTGTGATACCAGATGAAGTTATTTTTGCAGCTGGAACAGTGTACAAAGGGTCACAGGACAATGTCTACCCTGGCTAAGCCAGTCTTGATCTAATGATAGCAGTTACTGGGCTCCTCCTGAAATCATCATCATCACAGAGAAATTCCTCACCCCAGGCTAACCTTAGCAGACCTTTACTTGCAAGGACAAGCAAAACTTAAGTGCCAGGTGAAACCTCTCACCTTGCTACAATACCTACTGTACCCTTATGGAGTTACCCAAAAGACTGCTATGATATCTAGCTGTCCTGGAGGAGCAGGGGCTGGGACAGAAGGTCTGGCCTCCGTGGCTTAGAAAGGTGCTACCTGCAGAGTGAGAGCAGCTGTCTGTCTGGAGCCATCATCCAGCAAGGTGAGAGATGGGAGTCCCAAGCTGTGCTGGACTGGGATCCTGCTCATGTGGGCAGTGATGAGGAGTTACAACCACAGGTCCCATTGTGCTACTTCTCCATCAGGTGGTCCGTGGCACAGGGACATGGTGAGTACCAAGTAGGTGTGGTAAACTCCTGAGCCATCTGCATAAGGAATTTGAGTCCTTTTCCAGTTAGAAATGAGAACTAACAGGAGAGCTAAAATCTGACTTGTGCGTCTCTCATCCTTGTGTCAGAGGATTAAGAAAATAAGTGTGAGAAGATGCCTTGAGCTTTTATTTTAAGTGACTTTAATTGTTCTCTGGAGCTGACAACCCACACTGTGATGCATTTCTATACTTGTGCAGTTGAGTCATGGCATGGCAGCTAATCAAAACTACCTCTGGTACTACTACAGTTCCCCTGCACAGGCTGTTAAAATCTAGAAGGCACAAGGCTGCTCAGCTTGCAGTGCACAATGTTACTCCCTGAGGAGCTTGTGCTTGCCTTGGGTTGCACAGCTGGTCTGACTCTGGTACCTCTTCCAGTATCTTCCCCCACATTGCAGGCTGTTGGTACCCAGTGGGTACTGCTCTTCACACTTGCTTTGGGTTTCCTGTGGATATTCATGTCATGGCATGTTTTGTGTTCATGGTAAATGAGGTCTCTGTATCAGCTGTAGGTTCTGAGGGAAAGGGTAGACGTGGCTTTATTCCCTTTGGAGAAATTCTTGGCATTTCTTGTAGCTCCTGAATCTCTGTGTGTGGCCTGAACTTGTGTATTAGGTCCTACTTAGCCTGAAGTTGTGTATTAGGGCCACACTGTCCCAAAACTTTCTGAAACCAAACAAACAGCAACTTTCTGCCTTGTCTTTCTGTGTTGCTGCTACAGTCTCATCTCCTGCCCCAACACTCTCAGCCCATGTCCTTTCACATTGCAATTCCCTGATGAGGGCAATCCAAAAGCAGTGGAGTCTGGGGAGAGAAACACTGAATACGTGTTCAAAAAGACCATTACAATTTGTAATTCCTCCTTCTTACTGAGAAGGTTTGGGGATGTGTTCTCAGAGCTATGGCCACTCTGAAGGCCTCTTTTGTAGTCTGTAGCTGAGCACTTCTTTCTCTACGGCAGAGCTCACGTCTGTCCACTGCTTAATATAAGCCAGGTTATGGAGCTGGTTTCAATGCTCTGGGGCTTTATTTCAATGACGGTTAAAAAAGAAAATCCTAGCAGCATCCTGGGAATGGTAGATGATGTCTTTTGGGGTGACCACAGCCCAGACACTGCAGAGTCTAAGGAAGAGTGTCCCTGTATGTGCCAGGCAGTTCCTGCAGGCATTCCTTTTTTCTAGATGACACCCACAAAGCTGGTGCCATCCTTTGTCTACCAGACTTTGGCTACTGTCCGTATCTGGCACTGTTGTATGTTTAAACAAATGTTTCTTTACAGCTTTAAGCACCAGAACCTTGTGAATTGAACAACTCCCTGTATGATCTGTCCTAGAAATCTCCTGATTTCTTCTGTATCTTATTATTTTTGCTATAGATCAGTGCTATTATTTATATAGAGGAGACCAAGCTGTTATTACAATTTTCTTCAAAAAGCTGCAAGAAACCCCTGTGATCTGGCCAGTAATAAACTTTCTAGCCAAAATCCATGTTTGGTCATATCCTGTAAGTCCTTTTTAGTGGGTTATAAAGTCCAGCTCAGCTGGTGGCAATTACTATCTGATATGTACCCTGAGTAGAACATAATTATACTTGTCACTAAGTGGCACTGTGTAAATTACTCTTTAATTGCTACACATCAAATCAGCAGCTACTCGGTCATTTTTTTGTTAAGATAAAGAGTTCCAGTATTAGCTTCATCCCTCTGGCATCTGCCTTCACCCAATTTCTCATTTGTTCTCTTTAGTGCTTAAGTTGTAATTTTATGTGATGAAACATTTTAACATAGTTGGCATGTGTGCTGTAAACCCTCTGCTGGCCTTAAATATGGTGGTAGAGAGTTTAATGTTAAAAAATGTAGGGAGTAAGATAGGAGATATGCCCATTAAGTGCTGCTGTCAAGAGAATTACTGTGTACCATGTGGGGCCAAAGCCTCTGTTCAGGCTGGTACATTGAGGAAACAGAGGCCACGAAAGGAGCAGAGGAATTCAACCCTTTATCATGATTTAATTGGGCTACAGTTTTGTTGTGTTGGGTTTTTTGTTTTGTTTTCTTACTCTAGTATGGGATAGACAACTGCATGTGAGCACTGCTAGTGTGGATGCACTTGAGCCCTCTTAACCCTTGGTAAGTGAGGAGTCAGCAGAGGGGAGGAAAAATCTGATCACTGCTGTGTAAAGCTGTTTATCTTGTCTGGGAACATCTGGAGACCAGGCCTTGGATCAGACTCCTTCATTTGGCTGCATTGCCACGTACTGGCTGCCTTTGGGATGGATTGACACATATCGTGGTTGCTCCTGCTGCTGAGGCTGGGGCAGGTATGCTTGTGGTCTGTGCAGTGCCCTGCTCTTGTTGCCCAGGGAGCCTTCCCCAACCCCACCCTGCAGCAGCAGCTCTGAGCCTTTCTCACCCCAAACAGCCTTGCCTGCTTTCCCCCTGGATGCTGGTGGGTGGAGAAGCCATTCCAAGAGGCTCAGTTGTACGGTGCTGGGGCAAAATCCACACATGGAGTGACAATGTGAGGGGTGTGTATGTTACAAAACACTTGCTGCAGGACTTGTTTTGCCTGAAATGAGGGCTCTGTGCTCCCCTCTTTTGTGGCACAGGGCAGACCGTCCTGGTCAGTAGCAAGAATGGCTGCTGGAGTGAGGTGTTTGCTTTTCTTGTGAGCTGCCCCTCTTCCTATTGCTGACACCAGATCCCCTTTGGCAGAGAAGGCTGCAAGGAGCAGCCAGGGCTAGCAGCCAGCCTGCCCTGCTTTTACATTCCAGGGCTGTAATCTGTAAAGCAGTTTATGCCATGAGTTTGGACAGACTGTTCAGAATAACAGAAGGAAGATTTCCAGTTAGAGAGAACCTCAGCACTGTGCTTACATGAAGCCTTTTCAGCCTCCTGCCTCAGGGAGCAGGGATTGTGGCTGGAACAAACCTTCCTATCCAGGGAAGGTGCTGCTGCCCTGGCCCAGAGCTCAGGCAGTAAATTCAAAGTGTTATTCATTCAAAGTGTGTGTAGTTGTATCTTATAATCAACATAAAAGTGCAGTTGAAATCCAACTTCACAAATTCCTTGCAGTCTGTGAGCCTCCCATCCCAGGGTTTTGCTTTGGGTCCTTTCTGGTGATACTTCCTCCAAGAAGAGGTGATATGATGGAGGAAAAACTGAGGAAAACCCTCAGTGGCCTTTTTAGGATTTCTCTTTGTCCCCTTGTCATGTTTATGAGCTAACCTGTGCAACCAGAGGGGCTAGAAACTTAATGGTGTATTTGTTGTTTTTTTTTTTAAAGAAAGACAGGTTTTCCAACAGTCCAGGGATTTTGGAAACCAGAGCTTTAAAAAAAAATAATTAAAAAAAATCACTCTACATCTGAGATTTGGTAGAAAACTTGGTGGCACAAAGTCCTGTTGTAATCCTGAAAGGGCAATGACAGATCTGCTTTTGAAAGTCTTTGAAAGTCTCTAAGGATTCATTATTTCTGCCCTGTGTTTTCACTGAATAACACAGATGGACTTTGACATTTATTTTCCATATATCTGATTCATTGCAATCTCCCTTGGAGTGCTACTTCAATGATTGATGTTATCCAACACAGGGAAATTCAGAGCTGTGGCTAGGGCTCGTGTGGTTTATAGCTGTAGATGTTTACTCTAGACACCCTACCCCCAAATGAAACCTCAGCACACTGTCTTAATACACTGAAACCATGAAAACTGTTGCAGACTAACCACATGAATGTGCAGTGTTAATGAGAAGCCTTGGCAAACTCAGCACCTTTGATAATGAGCTGCTTCCATTACCTGGTGGAAATAAAACACACAGTGAGGTCAATGGTTCCCAGCTCTGGTGGCTTTTTCTCACAGGAGGGTGATTTGCCATGGTGAGGCTCTTCCCACAGCCTCTGCTTCCTCCAAGGAGGCACCTCCAAGTCTCACCAATCCAAACACATTGAAGCTGGTCACTTTATTTACCTTATATGATCATACAGTCTCCATCCAGAGACAAGGTTACATTTTTCTTCTGTTGACTCCTCTGTGCCGAGAGCTCCAGGATAGCACTGAACCTCCTGGAACTGTAAGAGACACAAACCTCTATAATTACATAAACCAATTTTCTCAGAGTACCCCTTGAAAGGTTTCTCACTATCATCAGTGACAAGTACAAATCTTTGAGCTCCCTTAGACTGGTGCCTTTCAAAACCTGCCACACTTTCCCTCCAGACTGCTGCCAGAGACTTCCTGACAAGTCAACACGTACTAAATCCTAACTTTTGTAACCTTCAGCTGGCAAAACTTGTCCTTAGGCTCAGTGAGGCTTTTGCATGCTGGTTGCATGAGCTGGATTTTACTCAAGGTAAATTTTGTTTCCCCAAAAGAATACTGACAGCTTCCTCCCATTTAGACATGGATGCAAGGAGTATAATTACTGTGGGATGGTTGCCACAGAGGCTGGGTGCCACTTTTTGGTAAATATTTGTCAAAATAAGTGTTGCATTTGCTTCTGCTGTTTTTTATGACCTTCTTTGTGGTCAAATCCCCAAATACTTGAGCTAATGCATTTTCTGGCAAGAATGCCTTTGGGGAAGGTTGCTGTGAGTGATTGTTTGTAGGAAACGAATGTGTCAGTTTGCAAGAGTGAAAATTTTCATCAGAAATCCAGGTCTGGGAGTGTGTTTCATCCAGCTGGGGACCAGCAGCAATCCCATCTGACACTAGTGTCCTGTCCAAAAATCAGAGTGTACTTTAAAGAAGTATCTTGCTGAAATGAATCCAGTGGAAAAAATTATCCCTGGGTCTTTTGCAAATCAGTAACGGAGAAGAATGAAAATACACGGAAGAAGTTATTGTCTTTTCTTCACTCTGAGGTGTGGCTGAGGCTACCTTGCACTTGCTGGTTATAGTTGTTTTACAGTACTTTGCCCACATATTTCTTCTGGATGCCAAGGACCCATGTCACAAGATGGACAGTTGGGTTCAGGATCCAGTGAACAACATCATGATGATTGCTTTCCCAGTCTGTTTTATTACAGCAAATGAGGACTGTCTCAATGGCATGAATTCTTGGAACTTGTCATTTCTAATACAGTGTTAATATATCAGCTGCCCAGAGCATGAAGGTGACTGCTGTCTCTGTAGTGGTGCCAGCAAACTGTTCCCGTATCTGGCCTTTTTTCTTCCCTATACTCATTAGCTGTGGAGCAAAAGGTGTTGTGGGGCAAATACATTATGCTGTTAGTCCAATGAGTTTGGTGATTTCTGTTTCACAGTGCAGATGAATTGATTTAGTGACGATCATGAGAGGGGAAAGTGTGCCTGGTGGCTTTAGTACTTCAGCATAAGGTGCAGTTTCTTCTTTTTAAGACAAGTCAATCCTGCAGCCAGCCAGGTAAGTCTGTGTTGATGATTTCCTTTCAAGTTTTGATCATCTCAAAAGTTACTAATTCCAGTGCAACCATGTTGATATGTCTCAACTGGGAGCAGCAAAGGAAAAGCTGATCTTAGTAAATGCTGGATAAAAGAACCACTGGTTGGTTGTATTTATGTACCAGGGCTTGAGGTGTGTGTGAGTCTCTGTCTGCCACTTGTATTTAAAGTTGGCATGAGATGCCCAGGATGGCTGTAGTATCAGAAGTGCTGGCACAGCCATTTTGTACACCAGCATCTTTCTTCCACTCGTCTGATGCTTCAAGCTGTATCTGTTGGTGTCTCCACTCTTCCCTTATCTGCTGTTAATGCTAAGCAGTGCTTGCTTTCCATCTCCTTCACATACATGAAGCAAGGCAAAGAGGGAATTACTGAGGCCTGGCTTTGGCTGGGGTAGTCACAGAGTATGGGTCCCTCTTGCTGGTCTTGGCCACAGGATTGTCCCTGTTTCCCTTTCAGATTATGATTTCAACAATTTACCTATTTCCAACTAAGACCAGGAGACCAGGGACACATGCTATTAGAAAACTCGTGTGAATGGCCAAATAACAAGTTTTGTTTAGATAACTGATGGGGGGAAAAAAGACATATGTTTTTAAATGTCAGCATCTGGCGAGAGAGAATTTCTGAATGCAAAGTCTGTCAGGTAAATAATTAGCAATTAGCCTCTTTGACTGGATGGTGCAGAAGCAGGAAGTGATTCAGATGTCTTCTGCCCATTGTCGTGCTGAGAATATCATGGATAATACACTGGTAAAGCTGTGAAATGACAGGAGCAGGAGTCCTCTTACTTATCCTGCAGGATATTTCCTCCCAGCATCCCCAGCCCTGTCAGTGGTCCCACTTCATCCTGAAACCATGCGTGTTCTCTTTGAGGCGAAGGAGATCATTAAACCCATTTTTCATGGTGGAGCGAAGCAGTGCCAGCCTCGGCACCGCGCCGTCCTGCTGCCGCCAGACCTGGCAGCGGCTCCTGGCAGCGCAGCCTTGCCTCCCTTCGCAGCCTTCCCTCCCTGCATCCAGCATCCTGGGGTTGGACACCAGCCCTTCCTGGGGTGGCATCACCGGGGCTGCCTGCCGAGATAGCTCCTGCCCGGCTGCGCCCGTCGTTGCAGGGGCTGGCTCGGGGCACGGTGCCGGAGGAGGCTGCAGGACGTGCAGTCGGGTCCTGCTGCCCAAGGGGAGCCTGGCTTCATCCCTGATCTCTGCAGCATGTCCCCGATTCTCCTGGGCTGGGGTCTGATATATGGGAGATAACAAGGGGACAGCATCTCCTAGTGCCACTTGCTTCTGCCTTTTGGTTGTTGTTTTTTTTCCTTTCTGCTGAGCCTGTAGCAAATCCCTGCCCTTTACTTGCCAGCTCAGGGCATCCCTGACCATGTCCCTGCAGAGGGAGTAAGGAGGGAGCCTGAGTGAGCACGACCCCCTGCAGAGTCCCTAAGGGGTGCTATTTGGTGTCACTACATGAAGTCCTGCCCCTTGATTCAGGTCACCTCTTGGGGAGGGGGATTTTCACATTTGAGCCAGCAAAGATGATCTTTAAATTGCTGTAAAAGGGCTGGACGCTAAAAGTCCTGACTTTGGAGGCTCCTGTTCTTGCAGTGTGAGGTACAAACCAGAGTTTGTTACCCTTTGTTAGGCTCATAGAGACCAGAATTCCTGAGTGTGAATCATGCTGGGTGCCTGGATAGCTGCTGCTTCTACGAGTAAATGGTACCGAGCCACTAATTGGTTTCAGATATCTGTTCAACATGACATCAGTTCTGGCTCTAGAATGTCTCTGTGGTGTTTCTCTCACTGCTGTCTGCTTTTTCACTCTGCTTTTTGCAGTCCAAAAGCCACTAGTGTTGCTGCTGATTGGAATAAAACAAACTACAGGGTCCCATTGGAGACTTAACGATCATTTCAGGGTTGGGGGGGAGTAGAAAAGGGAGAGAAAACAAAAACCTGGAATAAATGTCACTGTGGGAGTTAAAACTAAGAGCCCTCTCCAGGGCAGGCACTGGGTGAGTATGGGTTTCTCCCAGTCTCATCACTGGTCCAAGCCCTCTTCCTCGCACTCCACAGGGATTTCAGCCCATGATGTGTATTGGATGGAGAGAAATTAAAAAGGCTTCTGACATAATGAATTGGAAAAGTGTCCATTTGTGAGAACAAGCCCTTCTGGAAAGGTAAAGTTGCTATAAAGCATGATATTCCAGGCTGGGTCCTAGCTAAAAAAAATCAGTGATGATAATATTAATTCCTCTAGGGAGTTCAGATTCCTTTCTTGCCTGATGCATATGGAGATATCTGTCTTCTTAATCTGTTTTCATTGCTGTAGTAGCAATGAAAGTGTTTGATACTCGTCTAGTGACACCGTGCCTGGAAATGGTAATTTGTTCCCCAGGCCTTGAAGGCAGGGCTTGGATACTTTCCTCATCCTAGTGTCCTGCTGTCCTCAGCCTGTCCTGCTGTCCTCAGCCTGTCCTGCTGGCAGGAGAGCAGACTTTATCCTCCATACTCCTAGCCCAGCGCTGCTGGTGGATGGCTGAGCCCCATGCAACAGCCCTGTCCTCAAAGTGCCTACAGGGATTTAACTGATCATCGACGGTTTTCAAGGTTCCTTTTCATGTACATACAGCTGCCCAAGGAAAGAGAAAACAGCCCCCCTCCTTTTTCTGTGGGCCATGGTGAAAGAAACTTGGAGTTACTTTATAGGTTGTAAAATTACAGGTTGATCTACAGCAGTTTTTAAATTGCTGCAGTTGTGCTTCTGTGACTCTGGCTGAGCTTCCGTGTCTTAAGCATGTGGCAGATCTCTTTGCTAGACTTCTGCTGCAAGCATTAAAATACTTTGGGGCCTGAAATTAGGCTGACAAGGAAGGGGTGTGAGCCTGCAAAAAAAGGAGCACGCTTTTGGGGATGTACCCAGCATTTTTGTTCCAACTGCAGCGCTGAGGAAGAGGGAGGACAAGGGGGGAGCTGGCTGTGTAACTGGACAAACAGATCTCTGTGTTGTCAAAGAGCTTTGAGGGTGATTGAAAATCTTCAGGTAAATGTGCTTTGCACCCAGCATGGCTATGAGATAAAGTACCTATCTCTGTTGTGCCTGTGTGAGCAGAACAGGCACCATCAGTCCTGCCAGCTGCTAACGTGCCATTGTCTAAGCAGCTTGAGATACAACATCATTATCTAACAATTAGTTTTAAAGTGCTTATTTTAAAGCCTTCCCACCCATGCACACCTGCTGCTTCTCTGTAACAGCTTCTGTAATTGCTGATGTATTGGATGCCATGGGGCTTGTCACAGGAAACACTAGTAGTCAGGAGAGGAAAAAAAAAGGAAAAATCCTCTGCTCCCTCTGTGAGCTGTCAGCTGCTTCCCTGGCTGCTTTCATTTCACACCCAAGTGAGCTGGGGCTCTGTGAGGTGTACCTGGGTGCTCCAAAAGGTGGGCAAGGACTGGAGACAGTGGGAATGCACAGTCCTACGGGCCTGATCCAAAGGCTGCTAAGGTCAGCAGGATACTCTTCACCATCTGCAGTGGCATTTGAACTGGTCCCATATTTATCATGCTTTAAATAATAGTGATTTGCTGAAGGCCCTGGTACATTGAGCTGCAGTTATATCAAGCTCTCTTATTATGGCTTGGTCCAGCAAGGTGCAATTTCCTGTAGGATAACCACATACTGTACAGCACCAATTATCCTGATTTCTGCTGCTGTCAGGTACTGACTACTGGCATTCTGTCTCTGCTAGTTCCAGAGGGCACATGCTGTTCCTGTGATACTGGTATGCAGAACCAGCCACATTTTCTGTAACTCTGGGGCCATCTACAAAATTATGAATCCAATCACAGGGTCAGACATGTTGCTGCTGTGGCTCCAGTGTGATGCTGCTTTATCCCAGAGCTGTGCGTAGAGAGCACTGATTAGGTGCAGCCCCTCCTGAGAGCTAAGGCCCTCTCAGGATGGAGGAGAGGCATAGGCTCTAGGAGGGCACGGCCATTGAGGTCACCTGCTTGAGGCTGCTGGGGGTCCTCACCCTCATGCCTCTGGCTGTTAATGGACTGAGCTTCTGGGCCATGTTGGTCCTGTGCAATCTTCACATCCATTTGTACCCTCCTGTATTTATAGGTGTAATAAAGTGCTTGCAAGTGATGCTTTCCCCACTCTTTGCATGCAGAGCTGGGCCCTTGTTCCCTGCTTGTTCTGTATCACGTGTTGAGCTAGGTTTGCTCATTGCAATGGTGTTTCTGACATACTTCTGCTGTAGGGGCTTGTCCAATGTAATGGATGCAGAGAACCCAGAAATTCACTGCAGCCTGATAGTTTTCTGTTACAGGAATTGTGAAGCACAATTTTTTCCTCTCTGTGGGGGTTTTAGGTGCTGTTATTACAGAACTCCTGTATTCCCTCAGCTTTGCAAAGCTGGTTTGGCACCTTGCAGCAGGAGATGCTTAGAGGCTGTGGGGGTGATGCTAAGCAGATGTGCTGTAGATCTCTGGAAAAGTCTTGGAAGATTCCTTGGATAAGTAGTCAGTGTGAGTGGCTCTTGATTGTCTTGCTGTGACCCTTTACCCAAAGCATACAATTCCTCTTTCCAGGACAGAAAGGCTGTTGTCTTTGCTGCTGATCCACCAGGAATGTTAGCAAAGCTGAGCTGGTTGGGAGGATTGCATCACTTTTGATCCTGTGCACAGCCCTGTGTGTGCACTGAACACTGCTCTCCTCTACCTCTGACATGCACAGAAGGGCCACAGTGGCTCTTCCAGACACTTTCACACTGACACAACCACATGCATGTGCCCACTGCTAGGCATCCACGTCCCCACGTGGTTGTTCTGCTGTCCATAGACCCTTGGTTCCTCCATCAGTAGGCATTGTGAGTCTCTGCCACACAGGCCTGCACAGCCTCCTGAAAGAGAACTACAAATTCACAAGAAATACATAAATAAAATGGAGACAGAGAAACCTCCACAAGAGGTTCCACCTTGGATGGTGCCAGAACAATCCTGTTCTGCATCCCCTGCAGCCTAAAGAAACATCTGCTGTTTAACTCAGCTTGGGTATATTTTTCTTTCATTTAAGAGAGCACCCTTATAAACATCACTTCAGCTGGGGGAGCCATGCCAAGGACGACTTGGCATTGTCCTGGCTCTGTGTGAGCAGCAGGGTCAATATTTCAGCTTCTCTCCCAGGAGGGCAGGCTTTTCTTTAAGCTTGTCCATGTCCTGCAGGTAAATCTCTCAGGGCAGAAGCTGTCCCACACCATGCCAGCTTCTGCTCAGTGTGGCCTTGGGCAGAGCTCTCAGGTCTCCCTGCTTGTACCTCAATGTGACTTTCTGTCTTTCCCAACCAGCCTGGCAGATCCTCCCTCTTGAAAATTAAGAAAACATAAAACTGTGTTAGTTTATGCTAAAGAGAAGATCTGAGAAGTATACAGTGTACTGTTGGTTTATGCATTGGTCTTGAAGGACTTCAGTAAGGGAGGCAAACATTGTTTTTCTTTATCAACAGGGATGGGATGGTACTTTCTCAAGGTCCAGACCTGGGATGGGAGCTTACCTTCCTGCAGGAGAGACAGAAGGGACACCCTGAGACTCTGTTCCTCCTGTTTGGAGCTGAACAGCTTGATGTATGTCCTCTTCTGGAGGAGTCTGCTAAACTCCAGGAGAGATAGCTACAGCTCTTCTCCATCCCTGTCAGGCAGGCTGCTACCCAGAGCTGCAGGAGCCCTTTCCTCCAGGCATCTCATCTTGCTGTTTTCCAGCTGGGTCAGGTGTGCTTTGGTCTGTTGGTCCTGCTCCTCCCCTAGAAGAGGGTTTCTGCAGTTTGCTGAGCTACAGCAGGGAGTAACACATACAGACTCTTGAAGGCTTGTGCAGGGAGGCCTCATGAAAGGCAGTTTCTACAGTTTCAAAACCCTTCAGAGCCAGTTTTCAGGTGCAGTCTGTAGGCTCGGGTGGGCAGCTGCAGGGGGTGTTAGTGAAGTGCTGGGTAGTGCTGTGGGTGCTTCAGGCTCCCGAAGCTGCAAATTCAGCTGGCCTCTCTCTGAAGAAACAACTGCAGTCAGCTAATAGTGGGGCCAGCTGACATGAGCCTGCTTTCCTTAGCCAAGATAAGCAAAGTGATAGCTAATCCATCTGGGCAGCATTTTTACATGTCAGTGATGGATTTACCCAACCAGTTAGAGACCAAATATGCCTGTGCAGCTCTTCCATAAGCACATATCCAGAGATGTCCACTCTTTTCACAGTGAGGCAGAAAGGCTACTTTATCATTCACTGAAGGGAGAAAAAAAAAAAAAAAAAAAAAGAGAAAAAGAAGGATATTTACTGCAATGCCTCTGGAGGTAGCTGTGTAAGCTGGCTGGAGCAAGGCAAGGCCATCCCACAAGCCCCTAGGAAGTGGCATGCACAGAGCCAGGTCTCTCCTGCTGCAGGGACATCTGCTGTTGCTGCTTCCTCACTCGGGAACACGGGATGTGTGCTAACTGTGTATGGACATCTGACACCAAGGCACCCACTTTGTACTGGATTAAAGCCTTTCTGCAGTAAATACCTTTGCTTTTCACATTAGCAGCTGAAATTTGTTGTTTGTGTCACAGCTGCTTTTGAAGTCCTCGGTCACCTTTGTAGCCCTGCTGTATTGAACATCTACCCAGGCTTTGCAAGAGGGGAATTAAATCCTAAACAAGCAAGAGGGACAAAGACTGGGGGAAGGAAAGGGCAAGTTAACGATGAGAATCTTAAATACAGAAAAACTAATTGGCTGATCTTGGGCCACATGAAAGTCTATGTTGGATCCAGTTTAATGAAAATTTCTTCCATTTCAGCCAAGTGTCTTCAGCACATCCCATTGCTCCTCTCTGTTCTGTGGGGACATGCTGGTTTCCTGGTGTGGGAAGGGTACAGGAACCACCTCCTGTCCCTGGGAAGGCTGTTGTTCAGGTGTGGGGAGATAGGCTGGGTTTTTGCTTTTTGCCACCAAGGCTCTGAGAAGTCTTTTTTCCTTCAAGAAAAATGCCTAGAGCAGAGATTTTTGATTCTTAGATCATCAAAGATAATCCTCAGACACTCTAAATCCAAACATCAAAGCCTGTGGGCTTCTCTTTTCAGGCAGAGATTTGAATAGTCTTGTGTTCCCTCAGAATGGGAGAAAGACAACTTTTAGGTGTATTGGTGGCTGAATACAGCTTCTTTATGCATTACAGTCAAACTTATTCCTTTAACCTTAGAGTGACAGAGCCCTGGGACAGGCTGCCCAGAGAGGTTGTGGAGTCTCCTTCTCTGGAGACATTCAAAGCCCACCTGGACACGTTCCTGTGTGATGTGCTCTGGGTGACCCTGCTCTGGCAGGGGGGTTGGACTAGATGATCTTTCAAGGTCCCTTCCAACCCCCAGGATTCTGTGATTCTGTAACCTGGACAGGGAGTCTTAGGGTGGCAGCTGCATGGATGGGATGGAGCCCTCTTCCTGCTGGATGTGGGCATGCCCCTTGCCTCCCAGCCCAACCTCCCTGGCCAAGGGCAACTACACTGGGGGTTTCATGGGTGCTGAGGGTCCAAGATTCTGAGGCTGGTCCTGCTGCACGGTGCTTTGGTGCCAGTTGTTTCTACTAAGAGGTTATTTATGTTTAGTTCCATCCACGGATCAAGAATAAGAGAAATGGAAGCTCCTGTCTTGCTGCAGTGCATCGTTAGGTGTCGGCTTCAGGGCATGTTCTGTTGCAGTTGGCCTAGAAGCTCTTTTTTTCAGACACAGGAAGAGATTTTAGACAGAAGAAAGCAAATCAAGTCCAGCAGCTAACAAAGATGTTTTCTTCTTTAATTAGCTAAACTGCATTGTAATGAACCCACCAGCTAGCACTAATTAATGAGGGATTACTAAATGGGAAACCGCTCTTACTATTTTTGGTCCAGCAAGAAAAGCTGGGGACACAGTGATGTTTTAATGAAGCCAGATGGCCAGAGCTGCTGTGCTGAAATCCAGCCATGAAGGAGAAGGCTGGAACAGCACAGGAAGGTTCAGCACAGGCTGCCCTTAAAGAGGAAATGTACTATTTCCTGGTGCTCTAAGGACTGGAAAGCTTTGAGAATTCCACCTAGTGTTAAATTGTTTTGCACTGATTCTAGCGTGACTTGTCACAGTGTGACACTGTGGCTAGTGTGACATTTGAATGCTGGAAGTCCTGCTCAGTGGATTACTTTATAATTCACAAGATCATTTGCTATCTTGACACTCCTTAGTGTGGATATCTGAAAATCATGTTTAATGGGGTCAAAAGGTAAAAAATGTTTTATGTGGGGTTTTTTGCTGGTTTGTTTGTGTTTGGGGTTTTTTTTGTGTCAATTGGTACAACTGCATTGACTCCAGTAGAAGACAATCTGGTTTTATTGTGAGAGTTGGCCCTGCAGTTTTTCCTTGGTAGGCTCAGTTTGCATGAAGTAAGAGATCCACAGCCTCTGTCACAAACAGGATAGGCTGACTTTGTGTAAACTTACACCTCTACTTCTGTACATTTCAGCCTGAACTGTTAATATATCTGTGTCAGGCCTGAGCTCTCCGTGTCATTTGGCCCATAAGCTTCATAGTTGGACTTTCTTTTCCATGGGCTACCTGCACATTTCAGCCAGTGCCAGGTGGGTCCCATCTACTGCTCCATTCCTGCCTTGCTCCTCTCCAGGTTTTGCTAAATGTTGCCAAGCTGTCTGAATATTTTGGCAATGCATAAGGTTGAAATCCATTTCCCCCACATCCCTTGACTTCATGGAGTTGCTTTTCTTATGTGAAGTCAGGTCCAACGTCTCCAAAGTGGAGATGCTGCCACAGCCTGGGTGTCCTTGGTGCTCAGCTCTCTCCAGTCCCTGTTCTGGATGCAGAGCAGAAATTTGCCTCCAAGGATATCAGAGAGTACTAGTGACTCACCAACTCACAGGGACACTTTGGATGCAGCACTCCTGTTTATAAAATGCTTGCAGTTAATGAATTAATTATGATACACTCTCCTTTGAGCAGCAAACCGTAAAGTAAACAAGTAATGAGCAGGAGGCTGGCTGAGTGTGTTTCCCTTAGCATTTTGAATAAACACAAACACAGGAAAAGCTGGAGCACACCATTGCTGCCCATGGGTGCTCAGATTTGTGCACCAGATTCAATAATTGAAAGCAATCAAGATTTCTTGGAAAAGAAAGCCTTGGAAGGAGTATTGCTGTATTTGCTCCCAAAGCACGTGAGAACCTGCTGCCACTGTGCTATGGATGAAACCTCCCTCCATTTTTTTTCTTTTTCTTTTCCCTTCCTTTTGAGCCATAGTGATGAAGATTTAGAAATCCTTGTCATAATATTTAATTCATGTCCATAATGCTCGAAGAACTAGTTTACTGATGTTTATAATTCTGCATTTGCCTTTCTTTTCCATGAGGATTAATTTAGTTTGAGGATCTGTCCATTGGTGGGTGCACTACTTGTGCTGCCTTTGACACATCTCAAAAAACAGGTCTTGGATGTTTTCTGGCTGAGTCTGCAGTTGGTGCCAGTGAATTAACCCTGTTATGGGAGTTCCAGGATGTCTGTTTGAAACAGGTGATGCCTGAACCAGCCAGGACAGTAGTTACAGCCAGAGCTGCTGTGACAAATCCTATCTGGTCCTGTGTCCATGGATGCTTCACTCTAAAATTCAGACAGATTCTTTCACTGGTATTTTTAATTTATTTGCTCTTACTATGCTATTTTATCTTCTTCTTAGACAGCTTTAAACTAGTGACAGCAGCTACTTGACATGTATTAAATCTAATTATGGTTAAAATTAGGCATGCTTGAGTGTTTTGGTCTTTGAAACAAAATTTATTATATTTGCACTTCCTCTTGTAACAAAAACATGAGCTCTCCTTGCAGACAGATGGTTTTCCAGGTGGTGAACATTTGGGAAGACTGGCTTTAGCAGCAAGCCTTCAGTGTGTCTATAAAACTGACTTTTGACTGTTGTACTCCCTGAGCTGTAACTCCTTAATAGGGTGTTTGGTCCTGGGAAAGGAGAATGAAGATGAGCTAAACTTAAAGAGGTTACAGTGTACAGCATTTCAGCAACTGCTGTGGTTTGACTTTAAAGCTGCTTGGGGAAACTCATGAGAGTCACATCCAGATGCTGGATTTATGTGCTTTATCCTGTAGCATTCAGACCTGTAGCATTTTGGGTTGACAGCTGCTGGAAGGGCACCCTGAGTAAGTGAAGTGCTTTGGTCACAGCCTGTGATAGTCTGAGGTGGTACTTGAGTAAAGTGGTACTTGAGAGGTGATCAACTAAGGAGAATGTCTCAAGTTTAAACCAGAAGTGGCTGGACTGGGTTGAACCAATTTTGCTCCTGGTGCTTTTCTGCACAACTGGCATGTTTGCTTCCTGTGATGCTGCTGACCACGAAGCTGGTGACTTATTATAGCTCCAAGGTCTCCTTCTTGAGTAATAAAAGTTAGCAAAGGGTTCATCACTGGGTAGGTAAGACCAAGATTATTTTTCCTTGTATGTGTTTCTTTGTTGACATCCACAATGGATTTATCTGCTGCTTGGCACTCAACAATGTGAGATTCTTCTTCTGCGACGTTTGCAGTTAGATTTAGTTTTACTACACTGAAAAACTGGGAGTTGGCAGCAAATTCCCTGCTTTTCCTCTGCCCAGCCCACTTTCAATATTCTTGCAGCATAATTTACTCTCTGCTAATCTACTGCTTCTCTGATAATCAGAGATAATCTCAATTTCACCACACTTCTGATGTGCCTAGATCAGTGTCCTGCACTGCAGTTCAGATGTCAACAGGTTTACAGCTGAGATACTGAATTTGAAGATGAACAAGTGATCAGAATAATTTAGAACTGACACCCTTGTCCCAGGGTATGACTGCTCATGCAATAAATAGATGGCACAGATGCCCACGTGGAGCTGGCCTGGATCCAGGTGTGCACAGGACAATATTCAGCATGCCCAGGTGTCACTGTAAGGCATAGCTGGCCAAATACAAGAGGGGGTCCGACACCTTTATTTCACTCTTGCACTGGAGGCAGCTGGACTTTGGTCTGGAGAAGGTGCAATAGCTGTGTGAGGGTCTCAGGAACTGATTGTGCATTTTGAAAAGGAGAGAAAAGGCTGGTCTGAACATGTGCTGCTGCAGCAGCTTCTCTGGGCACTGCCTGGGGGTGGCTCAAGCATGGCTGGGGAGGGTCAAGTTCAGTGGAGGGATCTGGTTGGCAGTCATGGCAGATGCAGGTGGGACAGCACTGGCAAGAGGAACGTTTCTAGGCAGCTCTGCCAAGGTGTCGATTTGCTCTCCAAGATCTGCTGAGTCTTTGGCCTGTCCTTTTAATCCCTTCAAGCAGACACTGAAATGAGAGGTTTCCTAGGATGCACCCTGGAGAAATGAAAGGAGATCACCTGCTGATCTGGAAATCCCACCCCTCACAACCTGGCCATTTGCTGAACTAGAAACCTAAAACTTAAGAGCTCCTTACATCCCTGTTCCTCACCCAGCCAGTCCTTGCCCATCCTGCAGCTGTAAGGGAAACAAAGCTGTGCATGGTGATTTATTGCCTAGATCCTCTTCTGGGACCATGTGCCAAGGTCTTTGTATCTGGTTAGAGGTAGGCTGAAGAATTGCTGGCCTGGTTATCTCCCAGGGAGCAAGGTGGGACACCTGCACAGGAGAAAAGGGGAGCTCAGGGAAACCTCTTCTGCCCTTGCAATCCCCAGGTTGCAGGAACAAGGGGAGGCTCAGACCAGACATGGGTTGTCAGTCAGTTTAAATCATGCTCCAGCAGGGGTGAGGAGGAAGGTTTGTGCCTATGGTTGCTGTGACTCTGTGAGTGGGAATTGGGCAGAGGGTGGGTGCTGCATCACTTCCTGCTGTGGGTGCCTACCTCATCCAGGCAGGTTTTGGACAGAGGGGTGCATAGTGTGGTGAGCAGCTGCTCTCTGCTTTGCTGCTTGGACCGTGGGACCTGTGGCTTGAAGAAAATGGGTAGAGGATTTAAAAAAGTAAGTCTAAGCAAGTTGGTGAACAAAACTTCATCTTGAAGTGAGAGATTGTGTTGTTTTGCCTCCTAAAGGCTGAAATGAGACAATTCAGTATTTGGGAAAATATATAGGAAGGAAGGAAGGAAGAAACTTAAATTTCTGGGTGGATTTGCAAATACTTTGGGTAAACAGAAACGTCATCCTTTTCTGGCAAAGACACTATCAAGCTGAACACATTGCCTGGCCGCAGCTGCAGCCTGCTGCCTGTTCCAGCCACCAGAGTGGGTACCCAGCCTTTCCCAGCTGGTAGGAGCACCTCAGGGGCTGGCATCTCTGCCCTGGCCCTTTCTGGACCTCCTGCCATGGTGTATTTGCAGCTGCACTTTCCTTGATTCTTCAGGCATTGCTAAATGCTCCCTGGCTTCAGTTGGCCAAAAAAAATGGCATTTTGGCTACCTGGAGTTCAGCTGGTGAAATCCAGTCTGTGGGGCACTGAATGGGGGGATTGAAGAGCTGAGGATGATGAAAGAGCTCTTGGTCTCACCTCACAGGGAATAAAGAGCTAGCAAATAGGATGCAGGTGTAGGGCCATGGGCTGGGATATGCAAGCATGTGGCCATGTGAACACACACATCCCTTTCACACTGTTTTCTAAATTAGTATATGTAGAAAGCAGCTCTTGGATCTTTGACTGATAGGTTTCTGCAAGGAGGAATAAACAGCGTACAATGCTTATTTTATAGCTATTGTTAACCAAGCAATTAATCTCTGTCTTGGAGGAGGCAGTTCCTTCTTTGGACCTCACTGATTGCTCAGGCAATATTATATTCAGCAGGCTCTGGTGGTTGAGTTGCTGGTTGGTTTCAGGAAGAGGACAGCTGCCTAATGTTTGGTGTCTGTGGCTGATGTCCCATAAAGTTAGTTGGGGGTGCAGAGCTGGGACACATGTTGCTTGTGAACTGCTCAGAGCCTTGCTTTTACCTCTAGCCTTGGAATAATATTCCCTTATTGTTGCCTGTGCTGAGTGGTGCTGGATGCATGTTTAAAGCAGCAAAAAAAATGCAGCATGTGTGGAAATTGAAAGGCTTGAAAGAAACATCTCATCATTCAAAGATGGCCCACTATTGATGGAAACATCTGACATGGTCCTGCTTCTACAGCACCTTGCTCATCATGCTTGCAGGGTGCTTGTGGCACCTACAGAGCCATGGCAGGCATTCTGCAGATGTCCTCTGTGAGACATATTGGCTGTGGTGGGCTTGGAGGAGTATGGCTGGAGACAAGGGGGTTTGACTGATTAGATCTGCTCCCGTATCTTTCGGTAACTCTTCTGCACTGTCCTTGTTGGTTTGAAAAACCTGGGTGACTTGAGATTTGCCACCTGCCCTCTCATTTTGACTATTTGATTTTAGAATAGATGGACTGTGCTTTCTAAAGGCTCAGCCTGCAATAGGTTTCCTTCAGAGCGATGGAAACTGCTTGTGCTGAGCTTATCTTGACCTTATCTGGCTCTTTCTCACCAAGTTAAAATTGCAGTTTTCAGAAAAATGAAGGCCAGATTTACATTCTGTCCCATGATAAACACCTGACTGTCTAAGTGGAAAATGGGCTCATGAATATAGCAAGCCTCTTCACTGCCCATCCAGGAGCTCCCTCCTCCTTATGGTGGGGTGCATGATGTTTTACTCTCTCCAAGGGGCTTTGACTTCAGCCTGAGGAGAGTCTGAAAACTAACAAGTATCTCCTACTTGGTGTAGGAAATAACCAAATATGATGGTCTTTATGCCCCTCTGAAACCAGGAAGGCATTAATCCTGAAGTAGAATTTTCTGGTCATTGTACTGCACTGCAAGCAGGTGCAGGTGTGGTGTCCTGACCTGCAGGACCACTGCAGATGGTGGATGTGGAGACCCAAAGTGAGTGTCTTCCAGTGTCTGCAGCAGTTCAAGGTTGAAACTGCAGGCACAAGAGCCCCTTTCATGACTTATGCAATTGTCCCCATTCGTAACAAACTTTAAGCCTGTGCATGGAAGAGGCAATTTATTTTCCAAGTCTATCACCCAGGAGGTCTAAAAGCAGAACTTCCATTGTCCCCATGAGCAATGACCATTTAAGTGCCTTAAAGAGGAAGAGATGGTTAAAACCTAAATTCAGTTTCTGTAAAAGCAAACGGAGTTCACTGCCAAAAGGCATCTCGTGCTGCAGTTCTGAATTTACTGCGAAGCATTAATTTGCTTCTAATTCTGTAACTTGCTTAGTGTTGTGTTGGCATTGCATCATGGTATCCTTGCTAATGAGGTAACGGGGCTAATGGAAGCAGAGGACTCCGGTAGGGATGTTGGCAGCATCCCAGAGAAGGTACTTTTAGACTCACTGGAGAAGTGCCAGACATCATGGAGGATATATTTATAGTAATTATGCTTTTATCATCAGTGAAAGCCAGAGCAGGCAACGTGTTCCTGGTGTAGGCAGAACTATAGTCACTTTTTGTAGCAGTAAACAAAATAATCTCCTGCAAACAGAACAAGTTATCTCTCTAATAGGGAACTTGTGCTTTTGAAATTGAGAACATTACGGACTTCACCTAGCATAGCTTTGCCCATTGGAGATCACATCTCCACACTCCCCCTCTTCTCCCTCTGTCCTTTCCTGCTGGATTTAGGTCTGGTCCCTCAGGCTGGATGCTGCAGTTTGTTGGTAGATGCCTGGAGAATAACAACATCAGAGGTTCCCGGTTCCTCCTTGGAGGAGTGCAGAAGGCAGACACACTTGTCCAGGACAGATAATGCTCCTCGACATGGATGCTCATGTGTTTGGGGTCAGCACATTGGGGGATGTTGAGTGTTCCCTGTCATGGGAAGCCTGTCTTGCTGAAATAAATGGTGCTGTAGCTGCACTGCAGACACCTGTGTGAGTGGAGAATCAAGCCCAGTGCATAGATATGAGTGTAGAAGAAGTATGAATGACAAACACCAGGACAAACCCACCTGGATACGCTTCATCCACATTGTCCAGTCCTACTCCAAATTCAAACTGGATTGCATGTCACAAACATCACCTGTTTTGTCTTTATTTCATTGTTTGCAGGCCTCATGCAACTACAAATTTAGCATCACTGCTTAAGAAAGAGCAAACTACAGCCACTCATGGGATAACATAAATTGAAACTCTGTGAGACAGCTGATACTATTAAAAACATGGCCCTATTACAGCTTGCATTATTGGTGGCTACTTGAGGAGACGTACAGTGTAAAATAGAAAGATAAAAAGTGGAAGGCTATTTAGACAGTTGTTTGGCTGCATGTCACTAGCATCAAATCAGTGGCACTGAAGAAAATGAGAACAGACACACGGCGCAGCCTCTGGACTAAGTGTGTGCACCTTATGCATCTGCCAAGGCTTTGCCTTCACAGTGCACACCTGAAATCAAAGCAACATTGAAGTCAATACTGGTTGTTCTTGGAGACATTTTACCTTCAGGCACTGCTGTTTGCCAAAGGAGCGTGAGCAAGAACGTATGTCTCTGTGCAGTGCTGACTGCTCGTGGACAGGGATCTCCCTGAAATCCTCTGAAACCGATTCCTCCTTTGGAAGTACCCACTGCTGCTGTTAAGGGAACGCTGCCTGTTCTTCAGGTACTCCCTGTAGTTCTTGGTGAGCAGGGTGTAGAGGAAGGGGTTGATACAGCTGTTGCTGTAGGTCAGACAGGTTGTCAGGTAATTAATGTTCTTCATCACCTTGGGAGATACAGGGAAGGATTCATAATACTGGAAGAGGAGCTGCCATATCCAGAAAGGCAAGAAGCAAGCCCAGAACACCAGCACTATCGTGAAGATTAAATAGAGCACCTTTTGATTTGGCAGCCTCTTGGTCTGCTTGAAGGATGCTGTTTGTGACACCCAGTAAATCTTAGCTAAGCGGATGTAGAGGTAGCCAATGATTACCCCTGGACCCACGATGCTGGTACCAAAAAGGATGGTGAGATAGACTTTGTAGGACAGCTTGCTCCACGTGGGCAGGCAGATGCTTTTATTGTCCCTTTGCACCAGCTGGATCATGATGAGCATTGGGAGAGTGAGGAGCAGTGACACCAGCCAGATGACAACAGCAATGGCCTTTCGGTAACTCTTGGACCTTTTCACTGTGTCCAGGGGCTTCAGCACAGCAAAGTACCGCTCTGTGCTCATGACTGTGAGGGTGAAGATGCTGGCGTGCATCGTGAGGAAATCCAGGCTGAAGAGGATGCGACAGCCAATGTCCCCAAAGTACCATTTCTGAATGAAGTAGGTGCCAACGATGAAGGGGATGGTAAGAAGGTAGAGCAGGTCTGCCAGGGCCAGGTTGATGATGTAAATATACATGGAGGCCGATGACCGCAAGTAGTGACACATCACCAGCAAGGTGTAGACGTTGCCTGTCACCCCAATCACGCACATGAGGGAGAGGATTGTCCCGATGGTGCAGATGGCAATCATGTCCTCTGTGGAACCAGTGGCTGACGTGCCATCACCAGTGGCATTGGCGGAGGTGTTGGTCCTAATTCTGAACAGGCTTCCCTCACTTGTGTCTGTCACCATGTAGGGGGTTGCAGAAAAGTGGCTCTCCAGCTCGTCAATTAAGGACATCCTCCTGACCTTTGAATGCCAGAGGCTTTGTTCATGCCACTGGGGTCTGAAGATCTCTTCTTTCTGCTCTGAGAAAAGTGAATGCTGGGAGATGGTGAACCATTTCTTATCAGGGTCTCATCCAAGGAAGATTTGCATTCTCCACTAGAGGAAAGACATCAGAAACCAACATATTAGAAATCTGCCAGAGCAGCACAAATTACCATTTAGCAGTTACCCATCCCTGAGCACACATCTGCACTGTCTGCATGTACCAAAGGTCTTCTGCATTGGCACTACTCATATAAGGTTCACGCTGTCATCACAAGGGCACAGCTTTGAGGAATGACTGTCTTAGTGTGTCCCTTGAAAAGAGACAAAAATGACTGTTTGTATCATTGGAACTGCCTGTTGCAATCCTTAAAGTTAGGTTGGGACTGGGGAAAAGCAACATCCTTCCTAAATTCAAAATGGCAACTTAAGGACCTATCAGCATGATTGCTTAAGCCCTTTGCTAAGCTCTTAACTCTGAAGGAGTAGAAGTCTCCCAAAAAAGGGAAAACAAACTTTGAATTTACCACTTGCAGCCAAGTTGCTGTCTGGTTTGTGTAAGTGATGCACTCAGTCCTGTCCAGCATTTCTGCAGCGTTTTCACAGAGCAGTTTCCCTTGGATGAGAAGCTCCTTCAATCTCCTGACCTGCATTTTCAAATTGTAGTTGAGTGATGGCCAAAAAAAAAAGCATTTTGTATCTGTCGAGCAAGGTGGGTGTAGGCTGCACTTGTGGGTTTGATGGGTCTGTAAAAAGAGGGGTTTTTTTCATGCTGTCTGTAAAGTGTGATTCCACAGATTTCCATGTGTCCATGCCTGGATGTGTTTCAGACAGACCTGTCTGTGACTGTGTCTCACCAGCCCCATGTAGCGAGGTGTGAGATTGCTCTGCAGAGTGTTAGGCAGAGAGGCACCCAGTGCATCAGAGCTTTTGGTTACCTCAAGTCCAACAATATGCAAATCCTGACTGTCTTGCTTTCAGTTTATACTTGTTCTGGGCATAGGGCAAAAGGAGATCAAACCTACCCAAGAGAAACACTGAAGAAGTAGGTAAATGCCCAGATTTGAAGGCACACTAGAAGCCCGTGCCAACCTGAAGGTGCCTGCACACAGAGGTGTGTTTGCACTATGGATTTTATGGAGCTCAGATTGTCTCTTTGTTTGGAAAATGTTGTGAGAGGAGGTGCTGGACTGCCTTGTCCTTGCAGGGTTCAGCAGGCAAAGACCTCCCTCTAGCTCATTCCACTGGACAGGCTGGGTTTGTTTTATCCTGGGAATTTCCTAAGTTTTGCAGCTTTTCCCAGTAAGTTCAGTGTCCCTTTCCTCTGCCCCAGCTCTGACTCCTTTTCCCTCCCACTTGCTCCTTGGCACTAGGATTACAGCACGAAGCCCTCCTCTGTCTGCCCTTGTGTCAAAGGTCCTGACAGTGACCTCTGTAGCACTTGAGGATGGACAATGTTCATCCTCTCCATGGCTTGCATTCGCCTTCTCCCTGTTACCATCAGTTGCAGGTGATGGGTGCTACAGAGATGTCATTCAAAAACTCTGCATAAAAGAGAGCAATCCAGGACAAAGGGAGACACCTGCTTGCTTAACAGTTAGGATAGGATTGAAAAAAAAAAAAAAAAGAAGAGAAAAACCAGAAGAGACAGAGCCCATCTCCCACCCGAGTTCCTTGGGTACAGACATCCAAAGCGGAGAGATGAAGCGTGGTCCTGCAGTGGTCAGTGCTCCTTTGGGATGTCCTTCATCTGATCTGGTCTCCAACAGCTTCACCAACATCTCAGGTTTCTTGGACCTTGCAGACCCCAATCTACCTCCTCCCTCCCCTGCTGTGCTGTGCAGTTCACTCCTGCTTGGCTTTGGGCACGTGTAGCCAGCCTGTCCGTGCACCGACTTGCTCCTTCGGTGTCCTCATCGATGTTCATGTATGAGCTGTGCTGCCAGCAGAACCATCACACATGAAGGGAACATGGATGCTCAGGGAGCTCTGCCTGCTCCTCTGCCACACCATCACCTGCACACTTGGTTGGAAACGAATGGCTCTACAGGGGATGCTCCAGCTGAGCCTGGAGCTGGTCACACACGCAGCTAGCAAACTCAGTTGAATTTGTGATAGCTCGTTTTCAGAAGCATGTTTCCGTAGCCCAGGTGCTGTCTTCTTGCAGCTGCCTCACTTTGTGTTCTGGGCACTTGTAGCAGATCTGTGCCATTCCTGGGCACATCCGTGCAGTTCCGTGGACTGACAGCTCCTGCAGGAGAGAGCTCAGCACAACGTGTCTCCCTGCTTTGCTTCTCTTCCACTGAACCTGCGTTTTGCTTCATTCATAAAATTCCTACAGCACTAATTCAATTCAGAGACTTCACCTGTCTCCAGACAGAGCCTGCAGCTAGGCAAGCCCTCCTAGAGGAGGAAAATTAAGCAAACTGGGGAAACATTGCATCGTTCTACAGTCACTGTCTTTCCTGTGCTTATACGTAAATACACACACTCACACACATGCACACACACAAGAGAGACCTTGTTATTCCAGGCAGCCATCCAAGCATCTTACAGTCTAAGCAATTTTCTCAGCTAATCCTGCCTTTCCCTCTACATTATCATCACACAGGAGTACCATGCACATTCCCGTAGCAACAGAGATAAATAAATTCCTCCTGCTCAAACCTTGCTTTTAAATCCAGCAGATGAAGTTTCGTTCAAGAAATAAAATTAAAACGAATCAAGTGGTATCAAAGCTGAAACTTAAAATGGGGGGGGAGGGAAAGGCAGAAAAAAAAACAGAGAATCCTCCTTCATGGGCAGGCAGCGAGTGGTCCCCGTGCTCCGTCGCATCTGGAGAGGCAGGGGCAGGAAGGGAACGTGCTGCCTAGCCAAGAATGTTTGAAATCTGTGCGCTCTTAATGCTCTCATTCTCCTCCCTTCACTCACGCTGGCTATTTCTGTTCCTCAGTGACGTTGGGCGTAGCGTGGTGTTGATTGCAGCCAGTGAAGAGCCTTTTTAAAGCAGCAGCATTTTGATAGCCCTGGCTGGTTTAGTCAGCTCCCCCCTCCTGGCCGTAGGTCAGCTGGGAATGTGGGATGTCAAGGCTGTTTTCATCCCAGGACCGGTGATGGGAAAAGCCATCCCAGCCCTCCTTACACTGCACTGAAGGGCACAACTGCCTAAGATTGCTTGAGCAGAAGCGGTGTGTCAGGGGAGAGTGGCTGGGGCAGGGAGGGTTAAATTCCTGCAGGAGGGTTGGCTGCCCAGGGAAACGGCAGAGCTCCTGGAATCAGAGATCAGTTCCAAAGTGAAGTCAAAGTTTATTTGGGTTGGAGAGTGTCTTAGCAGACGAATCTGCGTGATGGTATCACGCACCACAGCATCTGAGACACTTCAGACTGGCTGTAACAAAATGATATCCAGGTTGTTTGGGGTTCAGCTGGTTGCTTTTCCTTACTCAAGGAGGGTAAACATGGAGCAAGATCAATAGAAAACACCCATGTGTGAGGGAGGGGCTGGTGCTGAGAAGTGCCGAAGCTGAACGCAGGATTATTTTGTTGGCAGCTGAACACTGCTCTGGTTGCTTGCACACGATGGGGTTGCTCTTCTGCCCAGTTTCCTCCTTTAGCTCTGGGGGCTACAGGGAATTGTTTCTGATTTATGCCAGCGGGAAGGAAGGTGCACCCACCCTCCCGGGGTGTCTCCTGCTGGACATGGCAGTGTGAGAGATGCCTGCCAGGCCCATTACTTGCTTCACCTGTTTGCATTTGGGCAACCTGTCCAAGTAGGTGATGCTTCCCTGGCTGATGGGTCTCCTGGGAGATGGCAGCAGCTGGCACACCAGCCAACCCAACTCATCCATCCTGCATTGCTGTTATTCACCAAGAGCTGTTTCCTCCTCTGTGGAGGCTTGAGTTTTGCAATGCAAATAGCCTGTACATTCACAACTCTAACAAGGGCTGGCCGAGCAATAAAACCTCAGCCCAAACACCCTCAAATGTACAGGTGTCTTGTTCTAAAGGTTTGCTCTAAATTTGCATTTTGTGGCTGTCTCCTGGAAAGAGTTGGAAGAGTGTGGGCTGGAAGCTGCTTCTCATGCTGCTCTCTGGATGAGCTGGAGCTGTGTAGTGACTGCGCGACTCCAGTGAGCTGGCGCGGTCCCTTGGTGAGCACCAGTGGTGAAGCCATCAGCAAAGTGCTTTATTTGTGGGTGGCCCACTTGGATTGAGAAGCTCACTCAAGTGACAGTCTCCTCTTCACAGGCAGAGCAGGGAAAACCTGCTGGTGTCCTTGAATCCCCTTGGAATGTGCAAGTCAAAGGAGACATCTGCACCAGCCCTGCATGAAGGCAGTGATGCTGACTGGGGAGGTGGGTGTCTCTGCTGGGCATGGCTCAGCCATGCTGCTTCCACCTCCAGGTGTGTGCAGGTCTCTCTTGAGGCATCTGCACTGGAACAGTCTCATCCCTGTGACTCTGTCACTGAGGTGCCAGTTGGGTTGTTATTGACCCATGGTAGGGAAAAGTTAAAGGTAAGATGGGATGCCCATTCACCTGACTGGGGTTACTCACCTCCCTGCGTGACCTCCTTCAATACCCAGAAGTAGTTAGGTTATAGCATGCATCTTGTCTGTAGATGTTATCAGGGTCACACAGAAATTCACGTCAGCTTATGAGAAGCTGCCCTGACTTTGGGATCAGCCCAGAGGAGACCAAGGATTTGCAGCATTGTGCTGAGCCTGGATCCTCCTAGAGCCATGCTGACAGCACATGCAAATGACAGCAGCTCCTGAGAAGGAGCATTGGTGAGGAGGTTGTGACTTGCTGTGCAGGATATAGCAGTTCAGTGGTTGCCTCTTTTTCCTAGGAAAGTTGCATTTCAACCCCTCTGTTCCAGCACTCATGATCTTGGAAATGTGAAAATGGCATCTCCGAATTCCCAGCTGGTCCCCAACTGTTTTTTTCACTCTTCCTGCTATCTGTCCCTGCCAGTGAAAGAGCCACCCAAACTCGGCCGACGCATTTGGAGACTTCACTGAGCTCTTTTGGTACTTTTATCTCCTTTTTTCCTGTTTTTTTGCAATATGAAACTTCAGCTGTCCTTTCTGCATCAGTATGGCTTTGCTCTTGGCTGCTTTGTGTGCAAGTGAGACTCTGTGGGCTGAAATTACCAGCTTGTTTTCCCTCATCCAGGATCCCTTACACAGGTACTGGGTTTACAGCTGCTCTGCTCACAGAGGGTGTTCATCCCTTGCTGAGCTCTCTACCACCCCAGGAGGTTTGTGTGTTGCCATCAGCTTTTCCCTTGCACAGGGGTAAGTGGCACAGACAGTTGGAGGAGTGGTGCTGCTGTCCTGTGTTGTTAGCTACCAGGTCTCTGGGGTTTCTGACCCAAATGGTGTCACGGCCCACGGCAGGAGGAGCAACCCAGATATTCCCTGCTGGTGCCCTAGAATTTGAGTGGGAAAGGGCAGAGGGCTCAGGCTCTGACTCCCTGGGGTTTGCAGGTACCACCTGTGCTAGCTCCAGCCTTGGAGCATGGTGGAGGCTGGTCCTGAAGGGATGGAAGGAACAGAAGGGGCCAGAGCTTCTCCCAGTGCTCCTCTTGGAACTGGTCTCATGAACTGTTGCTCCTTGCATTCCTAAATTTCACTGTGATATTACAGAGATCCCTTCAAGATCACACAGATCACCTCTGTTCTTACACAACAGTGAACATTTTTGAACCCCTGTGAGATCCAGAGCTTTGCTACATGGTACTGGGACACCAATGACCACTGCTTTCCCAGAGAGGAGAGGCTCAGGTTGCTGCATCCCCAGGAAGGTGCATGTGCTGGGGACCCATTTTGTGCCCATCAAGGATGAAGTGAATTGGAGTGAGCAGGGTCATTTTGTGCAGTGGTGCTGGGGCAGGATGCAAAGAGCAGCAAGGCTGAGCTGCCTCAGTGCTCCCCAAGCCCTGCCCAGCTGGGAGGAGGGGGATCTGGGGCTCTGCTGCCCTTGTGCAGGGTACATGCTCACCTCAGGGAGCTTCTCCCCTGGTTGCTTTCCTCTGCTCTGGTTTTACCATCCTGTTAAGCAGAGTTGGGGCTGCTCGGAGGTCAGACATACTCTATAGACAAACCATATTAGGAGGAGATGGTATTCCATCTCTGCAGCTGATCTGACTCCAGCCCTGAGCTCTGGACAGCAGACAGGATGGCATTCATTTTCCTGTGTGACATGCGTGAGTGGGATTATTTGGCCTCCGTTTTGGCAGCCCTTGACATTTGCAGGCCCATCTGAGGCTCTGCGAGGCGTCCTGGCGCCTGCCTTGGGGCTGGGGCTGCTCCCAGGGCTGGGCCAGGGCCCAAGTGATGGGCATCCAGATGGAACATCTGGTGTTTGACACATGAATGGGGGTGGTGTCTCCACACTGAAGGACTTGTCTGTCTGGGGCTAGCACAGGCACTGCTGGTCCCTCGGGGGGAATGAAGCTGGAGCAGCTCGGTGGCTGCTCAGGATCAGGGGAGCTTCCAAGGGAGGGAGCATCCCTGCCTCCTGCATGGATTGTCTTGCTTGATCCCTCTTCCTGTGCACTGGGGTATGGACTGTTCTCTGGGAAGAGGTCTGATGCCTACACAATCTGCAGATACTCTACCTGCTGTCCCAGTCCCCTGGTAGGATGGCACTGTGTTGCTGGCTGACTGGATGGGGCTGGCAGACTTACTGCACTGCAGGGTGTGCAGCTGGGGTGTGCTCAGGAACAGCTCTTGGAGGTACAGCCTTCTGTGGGACTTCAGTCTGAACTACAATGTGGAAAACAACCACAACACACAACTACGGGTGCTTTTTCTAACACAGAAGTCACTGTCTTCAGTGTTACCACATCAGTCTCGGGCTTGAGCGAACAGCGTATCTGTGCATCAACATTTCTGCCAAGAGGGAGGCAGAGCAGCAGCTTCACTTCTTGGTTGTTTGCATGTAAACAAGGTTCTAATGTGCTCATTTATGAGCAGTGTCTCGTGCCAAAAGGCCTTGGTACAAATGCAAAGATGAACTTAAATACATTAATTTACAATATATTAAAGCTTTATGAGTCTGCTTTGCCAAATCCGTGCACCCCTCCATGTATTTACATGTGCAAACCACAATAGTAACTGTAATCAGACGAAACTGAACAGTGTTTTTCATCAGAGTACTGCTGCTGTGTCTCTGGAGCATGGGGTTTCAGAGAATTTACCCCTAACTGATTGCATTTACATGCAAACCTTATAATTAATTTGTTCTGCCTTTTTTTTTTCCCCTGCCCAAGATCTGCTGCCATTATTAGAACTTCTCACGTAACTGCTTGTGTCCTGGATCTGAAAGGTCTGGAAAAGACAAAGCATCCAGGACCTGCTGAGGTGCAGTTTTCCTCACCTCTTTTCTACTCTGCATCAAGAGTTCTTTGGGGTACAAAGAATTGCAGAGGACAGAGGAAAGGATGCTGGAAACCTTTGCTAATGAGCATGTTTTCTGTACAAGTGTGGAAAATCATGATTAGGCACTGGAATAGGTTGTCTAGAGAGGTTGTGGAAGCCCCCTCCCTGGAGGTGTTCAGGGCCAGGTTGCAGGGGCTTTGTGCAGCCTGGTCTGGTGGGAGGTGTCCCTGCTCATAGCAGGGAGGTTGGAACCTGATGATCTTTCAGGTCCCTTCCAACCTTAACCGTTCAATGATTCTGTGATTCACTAAAAGGTTCCATGATTAGGTGAGAGTGGTTTCATATCAGACATCAGTGGTGAGCAGGGCTGGTCACAGATGTGTCTCAGCTGAACGTGTCCCTGCACAGGTACTGTTGTTCTGGGTGGGAGAAGCACATCTACCTCCACAGCCCCTGCTAAGTCAGAAGCTTGTCTAAGCCTCAGTTGGGTTTGGGTGAGATTTAGCAGTGCTAAACTATTCCAGCAGTGCTGAGAGCTGGGTGCTGCTGATTCAAATAAGCTGGTGACTTTGCTGGCAGCCCTTTGCTCTTAGAATGCAGCCAGTGTGTGATTTGTGCAGCTGCCTCATTAAAACTTCTGAATCAAGCCACACTGCCAGATCATCCACAGCTTTGTGAAGACAGTTCCTCCCCCGCCTTCCCCAATCTGCACAGCCCCATTTACATTTTTATTATCGAGGTCTGAGATGTGCTATTAGAGCTTCTTTATCCTTTGACCTCCCCACCCTCCTTTTCCATTCCTGGAAGAGCTGCAGAGAGATTCATTACTCGGGGGAAGGCAGGCAGGCTGTGGTAGGCAGAGAGGTCATTGCTTCCCTCCAGATGCCAAGAAGAGCTTCTCTCTTACAAAAGTGCCTTTTGGGAGAACCAATTCGGCTCACGAGAGGATCTGGCCTGGGTAATATTTCACATTTTCCTCTGCACTGATTATAATCTGATCATCTTTCTGGCAGTGTTTTGAGAGTGCTAGGGTAGGGGGACACAGAAATTTTACTGAATTCTCTATATTGCAAAACACTCAAGATTAATAAACAAAAAGATTGCTGCAGAGTTTTTTCTGGAAGTCCTCCAAATCATCATCAGAAAAGCCTTGGGGAGCACAGCCAAGCTGAGAGAAACACCTTCCATGGGCCAAAACATGATGCTGGGCTAGAGATGAAAGTTTCCTTGCTGTCATTTGCCATTATTTACATTTTGTGCAGCACCTCCACGTTTTGGTCTGCAGGGCTGTGCTGTCCACACTGCTACTTTACAGCCTGGTTTGGTGTCCTCAGTCATCCTCTCCTCCGCAATAGCTGTACCCTGCGAAGGCTGTTCTGCATTTCTTAGCCCAGTTCCTTATCACTGGGAATTGGAGGATGTAGCAAAGTGTCTTGGGCCCAGAAAACTTGTGGGGGAAAAAAAAAAAAAATCAAGCTCCCACCATTTCCAGCTGAAGCTCCTGTAGTTGATCCCAGATGTTTTCTCAGCATGGAGGGCAGCCCACATCCTTGGCTCTTGCTGCCTCTGCTTGGTTGCAAAGATTTCTGCTGGAGCTTTCAAAAACCTCTCACAAGATACACAGATGAAGCATGAAAGGTTGTCTGGCAGCATGTAAAGAGCAGCAAATGTCATTGCAGGGAGTTTATGCCACTCCGAACTCGTGGTGGCATCTGCTATTCTGCACACGTAGGGCAGCTGGAAGGATCTGGGGGTGGTTACAGTCACTGAAAACTATTGCTTGTAAGGGTCACCTCTCTGAAGTAGCAGATGCTAATTCAAATTCTCCTTTGAAAAGCTGCTTTTCTTGAATAAATTATAGACACACACACCCCCATAATACGCTTTCTTGCTTACTCTGAGGAGCAACTTCTGTTCTTACAGGTGATAGCCCAGTCCTGACTTCTAGTGCCTGTCTTCACAAAGGAGACAGTAGAGTCCTTTTTTTCCCTCTTGTGACAATGTCACCAAACTCTGAACCAGAGGCCTCATGCTGCTGTTTCAGCCCCACCTGGGGCTGCTGCCCACTTTCTGCTATGCATCGTGTTCCCTCGAGTCTTTCTGGGGTGTCTCTTGACTAGAAGCATCCAGCCTCTCCCAGCAATGTGCTGGCAGAAGTCTGGCATCACCAAGCAGGGGCAGAGGCTTTGCCTCCCTCTGTAAGCAAAGCCCAGCTGCAGGGTGGGCTGTATGGCATGGATTCTCCAGGGTATGTGCAGCATCAGCTGAAGCAGCTGCCTGGCACAAGGGGTTTGGCCCCAGGGCTCAGCCTGTGGAGTCTTCTTTTTTCCAGGGTTGATGGCTGGACTCTTAGATCTTAGAGATCTTTTCCATCTGTGTGTAGGGTCATCTCAGTGGATGGGGAAGTGCCCTGCCATCCCATGATGGTGGTGGTGGCACTTGGTACCAGTCTGCAGTTAGGGCTGCAGGACAGGCTGGGTCACCCAATGACTGGGTGATTTGAGTGAGATAAAAAGGCTTGCTTCTCCTCAAAATCCATCAGTGGAGCATCTGCCCTCAGGTATGATGAGCTCTGTGCCTTTACCTCCCACACCCTCTGTGCTGCTGGGGGGTCCCTGCTGAGACGGATGGGAACAACTGTGCAGGGTACTTGAAAGAAAAAGGCTTTGAGCTACAAGCACTGCCAGAAATGACAGGTGTTAGTTAAAGGACTCCAAAGCATGTGCCAGTTTTTAAATAAAGCATTTTGCCCTCCACGGGTTCCTTCCTGTGATGAGGAGCAGGTAGCAGCTGCGTCGCCTGTGCAGATGAGAGTCTGGTGACACAAAAGAAGAGCACTTCAGCCTGCTACTGGTTTCTGCACTCAGTGGAGTTTTTTATGTCTTGGGTTTGTATTTTTTTCCCCTGATGCAGGTGTTTGCATATTTTGGCATTTACAGCCTGAAGAGCAAGGGATGCACAAGGGAGGCTGCTCCCTTTGACTTTCTAATAAAACAGCTGTGGCTTTGACACTGCTTCCAAAACCTGACAAAACCCCATTCTTAGCTGCACACAGCTTCAAAAGGCCACGACACACCTCAAAGGCAGCTCCCCAGCCCACTGGGAATAGTCTCTTTCAAACATAAAGATCCTACAAGGTCCTCAGACGTGCAGCAATGGTACAAAAATCCCCCCAACCCAGCTCTTCCCGGTTGCCAGCGCTGTTTGCTGGAGACTGCTTTGAACAAAATGGTTCTCAAGGTGGGAACACTGAAGGTCAGGAATACAGAGAGGTTTCTAGGGCTGATAGGATGCTTTTCAGCAGTTACCATTTTTGCACGTTATCTGTGTCCAACACAAATGATAGATCCTGGGCACCTGCTGCATGGGGTTGGTGGTTGTTGTGAGGCTTTAAACACCTCAAGTGTTAACTGCAAGCAAAACATCCAAGGATCTTAGTGACTTTAAGCTGCTTTTGCCAGCCTGCATGAGTCGTGCATGACTCACTGCAATTACATATCCCATAATGTTTTGCAAAGAGGCTCTTGGTCACCTGTGCTTATGCTGTCAGAGTCCCAATCCCCTTGGGACATTGTCCAAGTGTGGAGCCAGGACTCTGTGCCACTGCAACATCTGGCCTTGCAGCAAAGCAAGAGCTCCTTATTTCTCAGTTGTGCACAGAAAGCAATGGGAGCTGACAGCATTTCACTTTGCCAGGAGGGATGGACATCTTTTTGGTCTTGCTACCTGTGCCATGTGGCAGCTCTAGCCAGCAGTATCAAGCATTTCCCTTTCAAATTCATTTCCCCTTGACTGCTTGCCCTTCTCCTGTGCTGCTCCTTGCAGCTGGCTCAGCCAGCCTGTGCCTCTGCAGCACCACAGCTGTACCTGGTGCACACAGTGCAGAGGCCCACTGGACTGCTTTAATTGCCACAAATTAATTAAATTGCAAAGGGCCATCTTGGTCTTCGTAAGTATAGAGGAGCATTTGCTGCTGGAACTCTGTTATGCATGCAAACATAGCTGTTATTATTGAAATCAAGAAGCAAACAACTTTAATTTTTCAGTCAGACTTTGTCTTTACTCTCTATGTTGATTTGCACCTGCAGCAAACTGGGTAATTTTCCTCTCCTCCTTTTTTTCAGCTCATTTTTGAGGGCACTGGGTGGCTGGACACCACAGGTGATTCTGCCCACTCTGAAAATTGACCATTTACTTGGTTTCTTTTCTTTTAACCAATGATTGATTTGTGTGGTGACCTATGCTCTTGTCTCATGGAAGATGAGTTGTTGAAGAACCTTGCTGAATGCTTTCTGATAATCCAAGCAGATTGCAGTAATTATATTTCCCTTTACTACATCCTCATGGGCTCCTTCAGAGAACTCCAATCCTGAGGCAGAGCTTTTCTTTTGAAAACCTGTGCTGCCCTTTCCCCAGTATGTTTATCCATCTGCCCGTTCACTCTCTATTCTAGTTTCTCCTAATTCACCTCACTTACTGCTTCGTAGCTCCCCAGCTCGTCACTGAAACCCTTTTGGAAAACTGGCATCACATTAACCACTTTCTAGTCATCCACTACACAGAAAGCTTTAAGCAAGGAGTAACGTGCCACAGTTAATGCTGCTGCTGCTCTTTAGTCCCTGGGCTCCTGTACAGCTTTTGGGTGAATGCAGTTCTCAAGCTGGCATCCTTGCAATAAGTTCATACTGGAGGGAGATCATAGTCTGGTCTATTTAGTTTACTTCATTGATTGTGTGGCCTTTAACTCTGTTGTGAAAAGAAATCTATGTTTTAGGACACGTGGTGCACTACGCTGAGTGAAGAATGCTGAGACTGGGAATCTTGCTTTTAAAAATTTATTTGAATATATCAAGTCTGGCCTGCTGACCTCAGGTCCCTTCAGTTGCAATAAAGGACCTGTTAAAATGTACTAGAGGGCAGCCTTTGACAGCTGCAGCTCTTAACACATAATGCTTGGTGTTACCTGAGGGGCTTTAGAAAGTAAAGGAATAATGTACAGGAATAAAAATACTAATAATCTTCCCACTATGCAGAACATATTATTTCCTGCTAGGTCTGGTTGTGCCCAGGCTCTCGCTGTTCCAGACTGCCTGCTTCACAGTTCTTTGTTTGCTTTCTGTGATCATAAATCTGGTCACGAATCTGAGTGTTTCTGTGTCTTAACTCGTTTTTCCTAGAAGCATTTTCTGTAAATTCTAGAAAATAAATCCCTACAGGGGCTGTTGATGCAAATTAGCTGGTGAAGCTTAGTGAGGGTGAGGAGCTAATGCCTGCCAGCTGCCATGCCTGGTGGGCTGCATAGATCTGTTTCAGCTGTAATTAGGGGATAAGCCATGGAGGAGGGGCTCCAGTTTTAGCTGGTCAGGTTCAGGTTTGGGTGTGGCCATAGCTTGGGGAGCTGCTGAAACCTTGTATGTCAGGGGGGGACGGGACTAAGATGCAGCAGGAGCCTTAAAAGAGGAGGATGAGCATGGAAAAGCTGTAAGTTTTGTTGTTCCTAAAGGAGAGTGTTTTGTGTTTGTGCCCGGTGGCAGTGGGGCGAGAGGGTAGCAGAAGTAATAGAGGAGCCTTGTACTAAATTAAAACTGGGATTGATGTTTGAACTACTGTGGGATACAGGCAGTAATGCTGTAAAATCTGATCTACTTCATCTCTGCTGCTGAGATGCAGGTGTATAAGAAGCAGCAGCTGCAATGTAAGGAATGTATAAGTGACCTGTACCTTCCCCTCCATCTTCCTCATGTTCTAGAGAGGGTTAAGTCCCAAATCTGTTTTCACTATTTGTCCTACTGCTTCTCCCCCTTGTGCTTTGCTTAAATTTGAAACTGTAATGGATTTTATGAACCGTCTCAAATTATTCCATTTCCTTCCTGTAAGGAGAATTGTTTTCCTTTCCTTCCCACCCCTCTTGTAATTGCCCATATCTCATACATGGCTGTTCTGACCCAATGGGTGCCCTTCCTGGGTGGGTTGGGGGATGGAAAATCACAGGCTGCAGTGAACTATTGCATTGTTTTCTCTCCATGTGCAAGCAAGGGAGATGGGTCTGTCTTACCTCCCCAACAGCTGCTTTTCTGTGCGTTGGGATGTCCAGAAAGAAGCAGGTTTGCTCAATACCCTTGTGTGTGTACTCCCCTGGGCTATTTGGTGATGAAGGGACAGAGAGACAGATCTGTGGTGTAAGAGGGGGAGGTAGAAGGGCATCTGGAGTGGAGAGGAACAAAGTGAAATGGCCTCAGCCTCTTCTGAACCTAAGTAATCTTGTTTTTATCTTCTGCAGTCCCTGCCTGTTTCCAGGTGATTACACTGTGTTCTGAATGTGGGGGGGGGAAAATCAAATGGGCTCTTTTTGGGATTTCTCCAGTTCAGAAAATTGTTCTGATGTCTATGGGCTTCTCTAAAGGTTACTAAAACACACCCAGACTATGGTGAAACCTTGAAATGAGGCTGTTCATATGGCTCAGATTTAGTCCATGGGGGCCATGGAGCCTGGTGCTAGGGATATGTGCATGCACAGACCCCCATGACCACCCTTGTGCTTCTAGCTTGATGGTCCAGGGGAGGAGAAAAGACTTGTCTGAACCAGCTAGACCAGGTAGTGTGTCTGTCCTTGGCTGTTCCTGATGGTGGGTGGAAGAGAAACTTCATGTTGTTTCTCACAGACGTGTCTGTGGGATGCCCCCCTTCCTGTTGCTGTGGCACCAGTTTGTGGTGAGCAGCAGGAGGGAGCTCTGAGCAAACTGGTGTGTCTGGCTCTGTGCTGAGCACCGGTCCCCAAAGCAGGACAAGATACCAGTGTTGTGTGGTGCCAGCTACCCCTGCAGCTCATTATAACCAGTTAATTTGGGTGCAGGTCTGCACTGATGTGATTATGCTGCTTCTGGTCCCCAAGCAGGCTCGTGTGCTCTGTGCAGCATCGTGGTGCTTTTGTGGGGCTGCAGAACACTGAGGGGTCTGTGAGCTGTGTGTAAAGAAAGGAGAAGGAAACTACAGGAGGAAGGAAACTGAAAGGAGCCCTTGGGAGCAGTCACCCGGGGTGAGGAGCTGTTGGACTTGATGTTATCTGGGCTGCTTGTGTGGCAATGAACTAGCTTTGGAGCAGGGTGGACATAACTCACTAAACTGCCCCAGGGCTGCTGGGCAGCCCACAATGTGCTGCTGTGATGGGCAAACTTCCTGGGGGGAGAAAACAAACAAGCTGAACAGTGTGGTACTTTGGCAGTAGCAGCTCATGGATCATAAATTTGGAGGTGGCTGCCCCCTGACCTGCAGCTCCTTCTGATGCTGGCTCTTACCAGCACAGGCTCCCAGCTGGGGGCTGGGTGATCTGCCCAAGTCCTCCTACCACTGTCCCTTTGGCCGTGTCACGGCAGTGGGGGGGCTGTGCTGACATCTTGGGGAATCTTCTCTTGTTGCTCAGGTTAATAAGCCCAGCACTCAGTTGTGTGTGCACTGAATAACAGCATAATCAGTGACCAGTTCTTTGCAGACAGCTCGGTTGTGTTATTTATAGGTATGAAGTAACAGACTGTCCACGAGGGGAACTAGGCTTGGCTGTCACCATGTGGTACAACTTTGTCTTGCAGAAGCCTGCATGCAGGTATCTCTCTTTTTTCCCCCTTCCCTCTTTCCAGCAAAGTTGGCTGAAAAGTGCAGTTGGTAAGACTTTGACTTCAGAAAGACAAGTAGCTGTCCCAGGGGTATTGACTTCCCACCTCACAGCTGGCAACCATACTATGGTTCTTACCTCTTGGTCTGAAATCCTTCCTGTAGTTACACTTAAATCACTTCAGCAGAGCAGTCCCCACATGTCTCCTACTTGTTTTCTTTCCATGCTCCCTACCTACAGATGAGGTGAAGATGACACAATTGCTACTTTCCAGCTTGGAGATTCACAGCTCTCAGCTCTCCAGCCAAGTCAGTCATCAACTCACATGCTGCCTCCAAAATCTCAACCTTCTCCCAAGCCCATTAATAAAAAAGCTAAGAAATGTCAGATTAAAGGGGCTCATTTAGTTGAAAAATGTGATTCCTTGTATTTTCCATGGTAAAGATTAATTGAGATAAGAGCTTTTTAAAGCTTTTCTTCATGTTACTTCATCTGAAGAAAAAGGGTCTTTTGGATTTAGCAAAAGATTGTTTCTATTGAAAAGAAACTTTCAATTTCAACCTTTCTAATCCAGAACTCTTAAATGTCTCGTTTCCCAGTTCTCGAGAGATCTCAGCAGTCCAGCTTTCCACTCTAGTTTGGGGTAGTAAGTAATTTCTTAACTTTGATGAGGAAAATCATCACTTAGCTCCAAAAAGGAATTTAAACCAGGAAGAAAATATCTTTATCTACTCTCTCTTTTGCCTAGTTCTTGCTGATGAGTATGTGTGTTTCCTGAACCTAAACAACATTTGTATCTACAATAAGATTCATGTTCTTGCTTTTAACCTGTGCAGTGATGTTTTCATTTCACTCAGCAGCAGCTTCTGCCTCGTGCTTCCCAGCGTGAGCTGTATTGGCTGGGAATTGAGTGGTTTTCTCAGCATTAGCTCTAACCAGGAGAATGCTCCCATAAAGATAAATTGGTTTATTTAATAGCTTTAATTGTTGGGGGGGAGGGTTGTGTATACAGCCAAATACAATTGCTATAAAATATTGCTTTCCTGTTTCCTCTGTGCCTGATGGATTGATTGTACTTGAAATGCTGGAGCTCCGAGCTGTGTGTTTGGATGCTGGGAGGTGAAATATCTGGGATGGCATGTGTTTGGGAATAGATCAATGTGTGGGGCAGCTTTTCTGTCCTGAACTTTATCAGTGTTGTGGAGACCCCACTGCTCAGGGGCTGTGGTAATGTCTGTGTTGTGCTTGACAGAAACTGGTCCAATGGATGTGGAGGTTGTGGCTGCAGGTATCTCCTGTTGATGGAATGAGGGAATAGAGCAGTGAACTTTGGAGCTGGAGGAATGTGGGTGGGATACCCTTCCCATGGCTTCCCCCATCCTTGTGCCTGGAAGTGTTTGGAACAGCAGGACTGTGGTCAGATCCCTGGCCAGATCTAAGGAGGAAAGCATCATGCAGGACTGCTTGAGACCCAGCAGAGCCACCTCAGTGCAAGGAGCACAGTTTTTCTGCACCTCCTTGTATTTTGGGGACTGGGTTGTGTATCCCAGTCCTGCTGGACCAAGCCCCCAAATTCCTGAGCTCTCGGTGCTCTCTAGAGCCAGCCTGGCAGGGTAGGATGAGGAGCAGGGCAGCTCACACACCTGAGTCTGTCCCAGCTGGCTTTACTGATGGGATTAAAACAGGCTCTGACCACAGGCTCCAGCTTTCTGTGGCAGCACTGACAGGGATCCAGTCCCTGGTCTCCAGTTCAGCTCTGCAGGTGTGTTCCCTTCTCCCACCAGGCATTCTCCCTTCCCAGTTCCCATAGCCACCTTTCAGTGTGCACAGCATTTTGTTCCCCTCAGCATCGTGTGTCCCGGTACAGCAGAAAGCTGCGAGGGCCTCGCTTCTGGAAACAGCTCCCCAAATCCAGTTCTTCCTGCCCAAGTCTCTGGGCTGCTCTGTGTATCTGTGAGGATGATTTTTGTGACAGCAGAGTGGGCTCTCTGCCAGCTCCTCCGTGCTGGGCTGTGCTCTGTCCAGCTGCTTTTCTCTTTGAAGCACAGATGAGAGTGATGGAGCCAGGGTTTGGCTGGCTCCTATAGGGAAGGTGTCTTGGCACTGACCTGCATCCAAGGCAACGAGGAGAGATTACACAAATGTATGCTCTGCAGGCTTCTACTAGCAGAGAAAGAAAGAAGAAAATGGGATTTTAGAAGATTTCCCCCTATATTTCTAGTTCTACTCTGTTAACACCTGTTGGACCCTGTTGTTGCTCAGAGCAGCAATTTATGAAGAACTGTTGTCTTGACCAAAGTTCTAATCTCTGGGTTCTCAGCTAACCTGAATGCTTCTCCTGACTCTGGCTCAGCTTTGTGTTAGTATTTTTCAAACTGCAAGTGCACCAGGCAGCAAAGGCTTTTATCTCTTTCTGGTAGCCAGCTCTGAGCCTGTGCTCACACTCTGCGGTTGAAACAGTTTGTATTTTCCTTCTGTAAGGGTTGGTGCTGCTTGCCCAGGGGCTGGAGGACGTAGGAGGTTTGAGCCACCATGCACGCCAGGCTAACTAACTGCTGTCAGCTCCCTTGATAGCAGCCCTGGGATCATCTTGAAGGTTATTCTTGGGTGTCAGTGCAGATGACTGACTCAGAGGACAGTCTTCCATATGCTGCAAAGTGATGTGCCTCACAGCAGGCAGTTCAGAAATGAAGTTCCATGATCTCTCTTAATAGTTTTTCAAATTGGGAGTCAAACCTCATTCGCATCAGGCCAGACAGCAGCATCTCAAGGTGTTTGTCATGTGGTACCTCTTTGTCCTCTCAAAAGTCTGTGTCAGATCACAAGGGCACCAGTCTCTCCCTGCGTGCTCCTTACACACGTCAGAGCTGGGATGTGCTGTTTGGATTGGAGTTTATTACTCTACTGGGGATAGTCAGGGAAGAGGAGGAAAGCTTTTGATTTAGGTTTTGGTTCTTTTTTGTCTCTGGGTTTCTCCTGATACTGGGGCTGAAGAGTGAGCAGTAGCCAGGGAGAGGTTTAGCATCATGCAGTGCAGCTGTTCCTGCTGCAGGATGCAAGGCTGGCTGAGGAGTCAGGAAGGGGTGCGGATGCTTGGGCTCCCAGCTCTCCAGTTTCCTAGTTCATTTAGATGCACAGACAGGGGAGGAGAATTACTTCAAAGCCCTCATCTCTCCTGACTGCAGAATCAGAATGGGAAATGGAAATCTCTGAACCCTGAACTCTCACCAAGACTTTCTTGGAGTGAAGGATGTGGAGATATTCCCTGTTTTGCCTCTTCTGGGCTGAGCTCTTGAAGGGGCTCATGTCTCTCATATTTTGAGAAGATGAAGATTTTGCACATTATGCTGGGGATTTAGCTACAGGCTGCAGCTGGGTCTTAAATGTTTTAGGGAATAAGAGCTGATATTATTTAGAGTGAGAATCTGGCATTTGAGCAGGTGCAGGAATGGTGAAGTGTGGCTGCCTCCCCAGAGGGGCTTAGGGAAGCTTTGCTGGGTTTGTGCTGCCAGCAGAGCAGAGGCTGGGAGGAGGGCTGGGAGCCCCTTGTGCGTGTCACGGGGAGGTGATGGCAAAGTAAGAAAAAGCTACTTAAACTGAAAGATTGTTGGTTCCTAAGTAGGTGATGATTTGGGGGACCCTGGGGCATTCCTGCCTGCCAGAGCAGCTGCTCAGAGAAGATTTTGGGGACCAAGCCTGAGCTGCTCTCAGGGCTAAGGTTGATGTATTTACAAAGCGGTTGTGGGTGGTGTTTGCACTCTCATCGTCCCCCTAAAATTCTCCTCAAGGGGGATGGCCTTGATCTCCCCTGAGTCCATGGGCTTTATCTTGGTCAGAGACTGGGCAACATCCACTGGCCTCTGCCAGCTCCCTGTAGGTGTGTGGGGAGCACTGCTTCCTGGCTGCCAGGCAGCCTCCCTGGGCCAGCACTGGCCTGCACCCAAGCAGGAGTTTGCTCAGGGGCTGCGAAGTCCCCGTGTCTGCAGGCAGAAGCTGTGCTGTAGTGCTTTGGGCTGTGAGGAGCTTTCCAAGAAGATACTGTCTCTTCCTGTCACAGGTCACACACAGGCTTTAGGTGAGTGACTAGTTTTCTCTGTGAAGAACTAAATGGCTGCAAACGAGAGCAGCTCCATGGGTGCTGTGTGGTTTGTAGCCTCCCTCCTGTATCAGGTTGTGCATCATTCCCCAGCCTTGTACCTCCCATCCCAAGGCAGTCAGCACTACTCAGACCCAGAGCTCTCCCTGCACTGGGTGTCACTTCCATGGAGAAAGGAGCAAACACAGCCATTCTCGTGCCTCCAAAATACACAGCTTGGAAAGCTGTCTCTGTCTGGAGCTCATCTCTGTCTCTGTGAATCTTGGCACGTTTGAGTAATTCCTTTCCTAGGCTGGGAAACCTTAATCCAGGCTGGGGGGGGGGAAGGAGTGTAATAGGAGGTGGATCAGTTTTGGGTTTTTTTTCTTTAAAGCTGTTTTTTTTGTTATCAGCACATGCCCAGCAGTGGTGCTTTCTTGGGCAGCAGTAATTTTCTCATTGCTTCCAGCGTAAACCTGCCTGGCATCTTGATGCCTCTGTTCAGCAGCTGTGAGGCATCCTATGGCTTTTGGGGAAAATGGGGAGCTGTGAGGAGTACTCACATAATAGGACATGTTTACATGAGTAGTGGAAACCAAACCCCCCATATCATCTCTGCTTCTGTGTCATTCTTCTCTGAAAGGTCTCCAGGCTTCTATAACAAAGTTTATATTTCTTTGTTAACAGATGAGAATTTTAAACCTGCTTCTGCCACAACTTCCTTTTGTGACCTAGGGCAAAGAAGTGATTTAAACTTATCTGACAGCAGCCTCTGTGCAACCAGTGGGAGTTTGGGCTGGTTGAGAAGTTCCCTCATGCTTCCCTGCAGGGAGGAGTTCCCTGGGAGAGGAGGAAGGAGAAGGCTCTTGCGGCTGATGGCGTTTATGCTGAGCTGATAAATGATACTGAGTTGGTTTTAGTGCATTGAAGTTGTGCTGCTGCTCCTCAAGCCAAGTAGTGTAGTATGGTCTTCAGCATCGTCTTCAGGGACCTCATTTAGTAATTGCTTAACACTCACTGTCCTCATAACGGGGTTGGGAATTGCAGTTGTCAACAAAAACATCCCATACTTCGCTGATGAAAAGGAGCAGAGGCTGTGATAAATGCTGGGATGGGCTGCCAAGGTCAAGAAACCTCTCTGAAGCCTTCAGCCAGGATCCTTGCAGTCAAGACCAGTTCCCTCATGAGCTGGAGCTGCTCAGCAGGAGCTTTGCTGGAAAAGGTCCGTGGTCCCAAGCGCCAGCAGGGCTGCCACAGAAATGAGTGGCATCTTCCTTGGCTGAGCCAGACAGCTGTTTTATTGAGACAAGCACTGGTTTTATGTTACATCCCTGCTCTTGGACTAGATTTTCTGTGGCTGTCAAAATGTCAGTCTTTGAGGGGAAGAGGGGAAGCGAGGAAAATGGCTCAAGTTTTAAAAACCAAAGCAGCAAATGCAGAATCCCAGTCAGCTCAGCTCAGGAAGTGTTTACCTTTAAAGCCAGTGGGAAAACCTTCAGAAAGCACAGCAAGGCAACAGAACAACCGCACAGACAAAATCTGTTTTCTCCCCAGTGGCAATCTAACCACCACCAAGGGAATTCTCTAGTTCAAAGCATGACTCAGGCTGGGGAGGTGCAGACCAAACCAAAGCTGGTTAGAACAGTGCAACTCATGTTTCCTCTAATGGCAGCTTCTAATTTCACCTCCTGTTTTCCCTGGAAAGCAAGTAGAGTCTGTTTCTTTTGGATATAGCATGTTTGGGGGATGCCAAAACTTTTTTTTCCATTTTCTTTCAGCTTTCTATTGCATTTAGATGTGCAAGCAGCACTGGGGCTCAGTGGAGGAGGCTTCATGATCACAGGTTGTGACAAGCCTATGGGGCTGCATGTGATTCAGCAGCATTTTTGTCTCTGGCATTGACTGGCTGTGTTTGGTGGGCTTGTGCCTTGGGAAGAAATCTTGGCTCAGGAATGAGCTACAGAGCTGGAGGGAGACTCAGGGCATTTGAGCACTGGGATGGTGTGGACTGATACTCAAACTGTCACGGGCTGCAGTTTCACAACTGTTGGTGTGCTCCTCATTGAGAGTGGGCTCATAGCTGAGTTCTTCCTGAACCATCATGAGTGATGCTCTGTAGAGCCAAAAGCCTGCTGCTTCAGAGATAGTCCCTCAAAACTGGCTCTCTGCATTTTAGGACCATGACATTTGGAAATGGTCCTGGGTTTTCTCTATGGTCAAACTTGCAGTCTCTCACTCATCTGGTCTGTCCTACTGGAACTCTGCAGTTCACTGGATGGGGACAAAGAGAATAACAAGCACAAAACAAACTCTGCACCCAAAGGAGCTGGAAGGCTTCTTTGACCTGTCCTTTGCAGGAAGGAGGGTACTGGAGTTGGAGGTGAGGCCTGTGAGGCCAGATGTCCCCTTTGCCCTTTCTGGGGAGCAGAGCTTTTGGGGGGAAGCAGGGTGGTGGTGTTCAGCAGAGCGGGAAGCTGCTCCCTGAAGCCTGTTGATTTGGAAGCATGCTGCTATTTTAAAATTACTCTTTCCTGTGGAAATATTCCTTCTGTCTTCTGAGTTGCCAAAGGAGTGATTGCATTACTGTGAACCTCTGCTGTAGCCAGTGGAGAGATAAAATTATCTGGTTCCTCCCTTGGTCTTCTCATATTCACTGTGCAATGAGCAAAGTGGGGCAAGAATGGCTTTACCTGATTGTGTGTGCTCTGTGACTGCTCTTAGCTTAGCTCCTTAGACTAGATACATCTGCTAGATGAGTAGCTGTGAACAAACATCAATGGTCCTGTGATTAGCCTGACAAATCTGTGCTGCTGAGGTTTTGCTGTATTGATGTGGGATAAAATGAAAGCTAAACAGCAAAAAAGGGGTGTACCTGAAATTCATGAACAGCTTTTTTTTGCAGCCCTGTTAGCTGGCACTTTGTGGAATCTGGATTGTCCTGCAGAAGGCTGTAGGATGAGGTGCTGTGGTTTTGGGATCGTGTTGCAGAAAGTCTTTAAGCAGATAAAGCTGCTTTGATGGTGCCTTTCCCAGGGAGAGATGCTCTCCAGTATCCAGCAGAGCTTGCAGCCCTCGTTCCCTCTTCATGCTGGTCACCACAGTCCTGCAAGGCAGCTCAGTTTGGGGGGATGCTGCAAGGCACTGCCTGGCTAGGACTTTGGTATGCCCAAGTGGGACTGGAAGGGATGTAGTCTCTGGACTGTGCATCTGCTTTGGAATTAATTGGTCATTTTGCCTGGCTCAGCTCCTACGGGTAACTAACCCTGTTTGTAGTTCATGGCTGAGTGACCTGTGTGTTACAGCGTGTGGCTGTGACCAGGATCCCACTAAGAAAGCCCTGCAAGGAGATGGAATGAGAGAGAATCCTTCACTTGAGGCCATGTGAGACTTGCTGTGATTGAGACCTCTTGAGCAGAGCATTGTGTGAGGGTGAATCACTTGGGAATGGCTGCTGGGGGGAGAAAAACCAAACCAGGCAGAGGTAATGCCAGACTTCTGGAAGATGGTGGGAGTATAATGGTATCTCATTATAGGCATTTGGGAAATGGCCTATCTCTGCATGCACTGTCATCTGCTTGGTGTGCTTCCTGGGCAAAAACCAGTCCTTTGGAGAGCTTAGCAAAGAGAATGGCCTTTGTTCCTTAAAATGGAATTGTCTCACCCCACTGTGTGCCCAGGGGTGCAGGCGTGTAAACGTTGGAGCTGGTTCCTGAGAAACATGAAAAACATTCATCAAGCCATAAGAATCTTGGAAGCCATGAACCATTTAGTGAGTAGCTAATAAACTGAAGCAAAACTCAATATTTTATTTTATTTTTTCTTTTTAGTGAGAAAGCCCATGCTTGTAAAAATGAGAACTTCTGTCTCTTCCAAAATTAATGGCTCTTATTTTCATGAACTGAGGATGTTTTCCATAAGGTGTGTGGATATTTCACCTTTCCACCTCAGCACACTGTTCTGGGCTCCCATCCCGTGTGCCCTCCAGTTCACCCACCTGCAGACATCTCCTCTCTGGGTGTTGTGCACAAGGCCACAGGAACAGCCATTGCTATGGAAGGAGCTGTCAGGAGTTTACCATCTCCGACGTGCTGTAGCACTCAACATGCTGCACAGGTTTTAATTACTTCTTGGTGATTAGTGGTCCAGAAAATCCCATCAAACCAATTAAATGATGTGCAGCTGACTGAAGGCTGCTTGCAGGCTCCAGAGCTTGCAAAGCTCTGTCAGTCACTGCAGGCTGAGGATTTTCCCTGGCCTGGGCAGCTCCCACCAAGGGGAATCACACATCACAGGAGAAGCCTTCAGCTTTTTGCACCATCCTTGTCCCTTGGATGAGGAAGAAGGCAAAATGGTACAGGTGTCATGTCTCAGGGGTGATTGATTTGTTTCATTGGTTTCTGTTGTTGAATGTATTTGCATTATGTTTGGCCATATTAAAATGTGTTTAAGGATGAGCTCTTGGGCTAGGGGGAGACAAGCACTGTGGGAAGGGGAAGTGGGCTGATTTCCACAGCCACCATGTCACTGTGGTGACAACTCAAGGGTGCAGTGTCTCAGCAGAGCCTTGTTCAGGGACATCTGCCCATGCTTGTGTGTGAAGTGGCATTGGGTGTCACATGTAATGACTCATCTCACCTGCCTTAATTGGATGTTCCCAGATCAAGTGCTACCTGAACTCTTGCTGCTGGGTTTAAAGATCAGTCAGATTTGGCCAGGTTGCAAACACTCACTTCCCCTCAGCTTCATTTTGCAGGCACTCTGTAAATGATTGATCTAATTTGTTATTTTTCAACTCGGATAGTAATTGCTTTGTCTGGATTTAGTAAAGATGCTGTTGTTAGTAGTAGCAGCAATAATATTTGCTCTGTAAGAGCTGCCCCACCTCTGGGTTGAGGACCTATGGTGTGTGTGCTGTGGCTTTTCTGATCCCTGAATTGTTGCATGTGCTTCTGCTGTTCTTATGCAGGAGGTGCCAGAAGTGACACTGCCCAGCTTGTAGTAAATCAGCCACTCAGCCTCTTCTGGCCTTGTGCAGTGGAGCAGCAACTGGTGATGCAGTTGAGATTATTACCAATTAAGTATCCAAACTCATTAAATCTGACTGTCTTCCTAAAAAAAGATCTTGTTTTCTGCCTGTAGTAAGATTTTCAGAAAAGAGCCTGGACTGTTCTCCTCCCATGTGAGTGCTGTGGGGACATCACTGGCCTTGTGATCAGCTGCCATGACCTCTGCACTTCTGAGAAGTGTTACTTTAACTCGGTGTTTAACTCTTTCCAAAGTCTTGACCATCTAGGGAAAATGAAAGTAAAACCATGAGATGAGCAGGGAGCTGGAGCTTGGGCGGTTCTTGTGAACACACTGATTTTAAAAACACCTGAGGGAGGTGCTGGGGGTGTGAGGGGCCCGCAGCATGTTCCCTGCCGCAGTGGTGTTTGGGTGAAGGAGAAGCAGAGCTCTGACCTCTTTGCAGACCTGTTGCTCCTCCGTTCCTGGTGGAGTCTCCAGAACAAAGCTGCAAGTTCCCAGTAACGTGGCAGAGAGCCGTGCGGGTGTTTTGCCGCTTGGGATTGCTGCAGCGCCCGTGGGCGAGGCTTGGCGAGGCAGCACCTGGGCGGTGAGCAGGGCTGGAGCAGGGCTCTCTCTGGAGTCATTCCTCGCTGTTTCCTGCTCCCAGAGCCGCAGCAGAGCGTGAGGGGGGTGTCCCCACCCCGGGGGGAGCTGGGGGCCGTGCTGCCCCGGGGGGACACAGGGGAGAGATGCTGAGCCCTGCTCGGGGGGCTTGCGGTCCCTTCGCTCGGGGGGCCCCAGCAGCCCCCAGCCCTGGGGAGCCTCCCGCTGCCTCGGTGCTCTCTCCGGTGAGGCAGGGTGGCCACCGAGTGGCTGATGCCGGGACTGGCGCAGCAGCTTTATTCTTTTAATCCCAAACTCCTTCGGGAGAGGATGCAAAATCCAAGTCCTGCTCTGCAATGACAGGCAGAAGTGTCAGGCCAGTTAAGGACGAATTCTATTCCAGTCACTGAGTCAAACTAAAATTAAGGTGAATATCAGAATTTATTTTTTTTTTCCTGTGAGAGTGACAGAGCCCTGGGCCAGGCTGCCCAGAGAGGCTGGGGAGTCTCCTTCTCTGCAGACATTCCAACCCCCTGGACACGTTCCTGTGTGATGTGCTCTGGGTGACCCTGCTCTGGCAGGGGGGTTGGGCTGGGTGATCTTTCCAGGTCCCTTCCAACCCCTGGGATTCTGTGATTCTATGATTAATAGCTGAGTGTTAGTTTGTTTCTTCTTTCCTGTGCTTGCCCAGGGAAGTTTTATCTTGTTTTTCAGCAAGGTGATCTTCAGATCTCTGGCAGCAATAGCAGTGGAATAAATGGTTTGGGGCTTGGGAGATTCTACCCGACTTTTGGAAGGAGCTGGTTAGTTGGAGCAGCACTGGTGTGGGAAGAATGGGATGGGAGGGTCTGGAAGTGAGTTGCTAGCATGGGCTGCAGTCCAGAGGCCCAGCTTGGTTCCTGCTCTGCCTGAGGTAGGTGTTCAGATCTGGTATGGATGGGTGCTGGGGTCCTTAGCAGAAATGCCCTGGGCTCTGGAGTGTCTTTGCAAGGACAAGAAATGCTCTCATCTGGAGGGACTTGGTCAGCAGCTCTGCCACCTCGGAGGGGAGAGGTTTTAGCTGAAAGACTGCTGAAAGGGGAGCTTTTGAAATGTTGCTGCTTCTAGTTAGGTTTAAAATAAAACACCTCCTGTGATGATGAAAGCACTGTGATAAAGGTATTTGCTCACTGGGAAGGAAAACAGAAGCTTTGCATTTCCTTTCTCCAAGCAAATCAATTTAGCGGCTCTTTCTGTGAATGTCAGGCCTTGTAGATACACCCGAGGCTCTTCCGGAAAGTTAATATTGGGTTTTATAAATCACATTATCTTGCTCTGCAGGAAACAGACATCTATTTGTTTCAGTTTGCTCCAGCTAAAAAAAAAGCTGTCATCCAAGGAGAAATGCAGCTGAATGTAATCCCTGTTTGTTTTTCTGCTAGATGGTGTATTCTGCTCTGCTTTCCCTTCATGTGCCCTTATCTGATCATCAGGGCAATTTGGACTTGTCCCCAAAGTCTGATGAGTGTGCTGGTCCTGCACTTTAGCTGGGGACAGTCACAGGCATCTGCAGAGTCTCCTGGACCCCTGTGAAAGAAGTGGCTGCTCCATATTGGTGCTAATGATGCCTTCTGGTGCTAATTAGTTCTCCGAAAAGCATTGTTTCCTGGCATGGTGGGAAATACTGAGCCATAGGCTGGGATGATTTGGCTCTGGAGGAACTATTTAGGAAGACAGAAAGTTGATAAAAATCACTGTGTTACCCAACAGGCCAGAAAATTGTTATAGGACATAAGGGCTCTGTAAACATGAAAACTTCACCTCTGAAGAAGCTATAGGAGGACATTTCCCTGTGGTGGTGGTTTGTGATGGCACCTTTTGGGTGATGTTACTGATGCCTGAGTGCAAAGTGCACTTCCTTCACCTCCAGCAGTGGGACCTGCAGCTTTGTCCTCCTGTCACCTCCCAGGGCAGAGGGTGACTTGTCTGAGCTTCGAAGCAGTTTTTAAAGTGCAAAGGTATGGGAAGGCCAGTTTGAATAACTACAGTCTTAAATGATCCTGGCATGGTAAGTCATGCTGGAGGAGAACAACCAAGCTGTTGGTGCAAGGTCCTCCAAGATGGTTGAGCCTGTGCTGCACTGAACCACATTATTATCAGGGGTCTTTTAGCTCAGCTGGAGCAGACAGATTATTAATAACCTAAAATACTGCAGCCAGGGTGGAAATCCCCATCATCTGCACAGCAGGACTACATGCAACTCCCTACAAAATCCCACTCAGCAGATGGGCAGAAGTTCAGCTGTTGATCCATTTTTCCAGAGAGGAATTTGTGACAGATGTGACCCAATCCTGTGATCCTCTATAGCCCATCAGTGAGGCAGAGGCACATAAAACTCGTTTCTAAACTACTTATTGTGCCTCATCTGCCTGATGTCCTGAGATCTGTTTGTGCAGGTCCCTCTCCATGGCTTCTTGGAGAAGCCCCATCTCTGCTACCTTCACTCAGGTCCTTGCTGGGGCTCTGACTTGCACAGCCAGGCCAGGACCCTGCCAGCACTGTGGCACATGTAGGGAGTTAAGCTCCTGAAGTTCCAGCTCTGCTGTAATATCTGCTGCAGTTTTGTGCAGAAGTGCCTAGATTGGGGATTGCATTTAGACAATGTTTCTTCAGATTTAAAAAGCTTTGGTGCATCTGTTCTAGTGGAAGGTGTCCCTGCCCATGCAGGGGAGTTGGAACTGCTCGATGATCTTTAAGGTCCCTTCCAACTCCAAAAATTCTGTGGTTCTGTGATCTGCTGTTAGGGTGGTTAATGATAATAATCTCGTGAGCTCATGTTCTCTGCTTCCCTTCCAAAATATTTGGTGTGATGGTCATAACTATAAAATTTAAAATAATAAACAACAATTGTGCAATAACAGCTTCTGGTTTCTCCTCCTGGAGCTGCAGCAGAGGCGGGGTTCAATACTTTACTCCTGGAAAGGAATGTGACTCCCTGAAATAAAAGAACAGCAACAGCCACAGTTTGTCAGTTCAGCAAGTCCTGTCCTCCTGGGGGATTTCAGAGACCTTAGCACGTCCAAAAATGTCTTCTCACTATTTTATGTCACAATGTTTGTTTTCTCTCCTCTTTTAGTATTTTAAAACAACCTGAAACAGGAAGCTGTGTTGGTGCTGGTGTTACTGTGTTACCTGAGAAGTCAGAGGCCTGGTGAAGGCAGCAGCCTGCTCTGCAGAGCCCCTGGGCAGCTCCTGCCTAAGTTGATGCAGAGCAGTGTCCTGTGGCAGCAGCCTGCTTTGTTGCAGGATTTCTGTTTCATTGCCAGAACCACAACTCCATCAGCTTCCTCTGGAGGGGGAGGAAGGGAGGAAGTTCTCTAGCATGAATTTGCCTGCTTGGCAGCCAGCATCGCTTGATCCTTTTGGAGCTGGAGGGGTTTTGGCTGTGTTTTTATTTCTCCCTTTCCCAGCCCTACAGTAAGGATGGAAATCTTTCAGAAAAAGAATACAGTGATACTTATTTGTTGCAATGGGCAGGCTTGACACACCTCTTTTATACCTGGGGCAGGTCTAGACTACATTGGGTTCTGAGTACTGTGAGTCTTTTGGCTCCTGCAAAGGTTGTCCTTGGATACTGGGAAGGAAGATCCCTGGCTGAATGTTGGAAAACAAGTTTGTGGGTAGTTCTAACCCACTTGAGAAGCTGTGGCTGGGACTGAGTGCTTTCAAGACTGCCAGTTTTAATTCTTTGCAGCCCTAAGTGCTCCAGTTTGTGGCACTCATCTCCAGATGTGTTCTCAGCAATTCAAAAGGGATTATTTCAAGATGACCTGAAGGCAATACTTGGTGTCACCATCCATCCTTCCAGGTCATCATGAGTTCATCTACTTTGACAAGCAGGACTAAGTAACTAACTACATTTTTTGGTTTCACAGACTGGTGAGAAAAAATGGCATTTATTCCTGGGTGGGTTATGGATGTGTTAAGCATAAAGAAGGATGACAATGATGAAATTATTTCCAGGGTCTTTTTTTTCTTTTTCTTTTTTTTTTTTTTTGGAAGTTTCCGTGGAAAACCAGATCTTGTTTGGATAATGTCTGCAGCAAATCCGAGTTGTGCTAGTGGGAGGGATGGTCCAAAGAAGCCCTTAGGAGAATTGATCATGCTCTGCCATAAAAGTACTGCATAAAATGCTCTGCCATAAAAGATTCATTTTCTGGAATGAATCTAAAGGAAATGTGGGTTTTGAGGTCCTGGCTCAGCTCCCAACTGAGTGTTTATGTTGCTGTTGTTTTGCTGCAGTTTTGTGGTATGAATTTCAGTGACTTCTGGATTTGAACCAACTTTCTGTTTGACTAAATGAACTTTGCATACATTCTGCATGTTTCACAAGCGTGATTTAATTATGTGTACTAAATAGTATGATCATTTGTGTTTTTGTGTGGAAAACCTAAATACAGTGTCTCTTGGCTAACCCCATTGCTTCCTTCCCTGTATTCTTCAAAACCTCAGGGCTGTTTGAGTTCAGTCCCTGCTGTTTCAACCACTTAATCAATTTTTTCCCCTCATGGTCTTCTGATCAGAAAAAGGAACAGAGTTAAAACTTAAGCTCACTCAGACCTCTTTACTTTAGAGATAAAGAACATCTTGGCTTGGCACCTTATGAGACCAGATCAGCTCTGCTGGCTTGTACTAGATCCCAACACCCCATCTCTAAGAGTGACCATCCATCTGCAGGTGCCTCAGCAGCCAGCACACCCCTGGGCTGCATCTTCTCGGCAGGCAGCAGTTAGACACTCCCTGAGCTGGAGTTCACATGAAAGCTGTAGTGTAGTGAGTAGTTTCTGGGCTGGTGCTCTGTGCTGTAGCAAAGGGCTCTTGCTTGTTCTAAGCATGGACAATAAAAGCTTCTGTGAACCCCATGTTCAGAGGTGACGTTCCTTATTTTGTTTCTCAGGGTCACTCACAGCTTCATGGTCATTTGCTTTTCTGAGCCCTTCCTCCTGCAGCCCACATTTCATCTGTTGCCCAGCTTTACATCTTTTTGAGATCTATGTGATCCTTCTGGAGCACGTCCTAACATGCACACAGATGTGGATACACAATGGGTTTCATTATTTTGTTCTGTATTTCCCTCCTGATAGCCCCTAATTATTATACCTTAATTCTGATGTCTCTGTCTTGAAGGGCTGATAACTGATGGGGTTCTCACTGCTGAGATGGGCAGATGCTGTGTTGATACCCCACTCTTTGTCCTTTCAGTTCCCTGAAGGCAAAGCTTCTCTTCTGCTTCTGCCTTCACATACATGACCTGGATAATACATGACCTGGTACATCTTATTACAATGTTCCAGTACTTCAAGGGTGGCTACCAAGGTGATGGAGACTCCCTATTTACAGGGAGTCGCACGGGGAAGACAAGGGGTCATGGGCACAAGTAGCTCCTGGGGAGATTCCAACTGGACATGAGGTAAATTTTTCACTATGAGGACAATTGATCACTGGAAGAGTCTCCCAAGGGAAGTGGTAGATTCCCCCACATCGGACAGTTTTAAGTCTCAGCTTGACAGGGTGCTGAGCCACCTCATATCAACTCTAGTATTACCTAGAAAGGTTGGACCAGATGATCCTTGAGGTCTTTTCCAACCTGACATTCTGTGATTCTATGATTTGTATGATCCCTGCTTGGTGAGCAGCCTTGGGGAATAATGAAGCCCTGAGTTGCTGAGCTTGTGCTGCCTGAAGTCGTGTTTCTCTCTGAAACTCAGATGTTTCCTGGGTCACACAATTGACAGGACTTCAGCTAAAAAATGTTAGAAAGAATGACAGCAATGGGGCAAACAGGTGGTGTGTCAATAAGTGAGTGTCCTGAGGGACTGGCCTGTAGTTTGCAAGGACCTGATTGTGCCTTATGGAAGAAAAACAGCTCTGCAGAGGCAAAGATAATGATACCTCAAGGAAACATGGAAGTTTATCTTGGATTCTTGACTCTAGTGTGAGATAGGTCAAGAGCACAAAATTCCCTGTCTTTTGTGCTAGGGATGAAATTATTTCCTCTGAGATAAAGAAATTCATATACAGATGAACCCTGTTCTTACAAATGGCTGAATTAAGAGCAGTTGTGTCAGATGTGAAATATGAATCATACAAGGAAGAATTCTAGAGGATGTAGCGTGTCCTCAGACTGTTTTTGTTAGTGGTAATTGAGGAAGAGGACATGAAACTCTGTGCATGGTCTTGGGGTGGATTCCCTGGCTTTGCTCTTTGAGTTCTTCCTACTTTTCAGAGGCAATCTGCTTCCCAGTGTATTTTGTACCAGAGGTATCTGGGGAAGGTTTTGTCTGCAATGTTACGTGCCTTTTGGTTTTTGTTATTCTCCGGGCAGTATCTAGATTTAAACTCCTCAGAGGGCTTATGAGCAGCTTTGAGATGCCAGGGAATGTGTCAGCTCCACCTCTGCCTATTAAATGTTCAATTGCATTCTTCACTTCAGAGCAATAACACAACTGTTTGTGTAAGCAGACTTGTTTTGCAATTCTGTAGTTTTAGTTCTGTGATAGGAATGTCCAAAGCTGTGGAAGCTGCATTTTATAGATGCAGGCTTCAATGGGAACAAGTTGCTTGGTTTCTAGAAAGTGGCCGAGTAGGCTGGGAAGTACTGAGTGTGACACTTGGAAGCTATCTTGGAGGCAACGTTTTTGGGCTTCCCTCTGAATCTCAGAGGTGTTTGTGCTTTTACAGGGAGTAAACCAGAATAGGGGGAGGGTAGGAAGCTCCAGATCATATTGTGTGGCCACCTAGGATGTGCTGTTTTGTGGTCTTGGCTTTTAATCTTGCAGGCTTGTCACAGTGCATACTGGCTTCTGGGACCATGTTCATATTTTGACCCTACAAATTTCCCCCCATGGTTGAATAAATGTTCCCGAGGGGATTTGTAGCTGGTTCTTTCCATCCTCTGTTCTGGCCAAAGAGGGCAGAAGCAAAACAGGCAGCAGGGCTGGTGTTGCCAAGCCTGGAGTGGGACAGACATGCTCTTTGTCTGCTGGAAGACAGATAGGAAAAGCTTGACAGAAGCATAAAGCTGGTTTTGCTCTGCTTGAGCATTTCCCCTCACAAGAAGGGAAATCCCATTGTGCTGAATTTGCTTGGCCTTTGGCAGGGCTGGCTGCAGACAAGCAGTGATTTTTAGTTGGCAAAAGGTGAACAAATCCTCTTGTGCCGGCGTTGAAAGGATCACACCACTGTTCTCTCAGACCTGTAAATCTGGTGGTGAGATCCTGTGGATACCAGCTGAGGTGGTTTAAAAACAATAATTAACCAGATAAATCTGAAGTTGGGGTGTCAGTCATTAGGAGCTGCCTTCTCCTGTGGTCCTCCTGTCTCATGCTGTATAAGCCTCTGTTTTGGGAAAGTGAAACAATTTGCTTACTCCTTAAATGAGAATCTCTTTCTTCCACAGACTGTTGGTGCCTTGCGCTGAAAGTACTTCCAGTTACTGTCCAAAATCCAGGGGTCCAACTTTGTCAGAGAGCAAAAAATGATCTTCAAGTTGCTTAAAGGGCATGAAGACCCCCTAAATATACCTATGGTTTTGGACAAGACGGTCAAGGAAATACCAAATTTCTTCTAAAATTACTTGGAAGTTGTGTGTCTCCCTTTCCAGGCTGCTTGGAGGATACAGTTTAGAAAGTCTTTCAGGCAATTAGCTAATGTGAGACAAGGTGTATAATGTTGTTAATAATGAAGTCAGAGTGCTGGCACAAAAAGCATTCAATAGAAAAATCGATATTTCAGCCAAGGAGGTGTTTTACAGCTCACTGTATATCTCAATATGCCACTGGATTATTGAAGATGTTAACCCAAGGCTTTCTGGGGTGGGGGAGGAGGGCAAGGGGAGAAATAATGCATTAAAAGCTTACAATTTGTGTCAGCAGCAGGGTAGATGTCTGCGGATCATGTACTAAGATGTTACCTTAAGGAAGCCTTAGGCAAGGGTGAGATGTTCATTAGTGTCAGAAGCCCAAGGTCCTGCATCTGCCACACAGCAGGGATTCTTGGTTGGAGGGAGCAGGGGGAGGCTGTGTGCTTTGTGTATCCATGGGATGCTGCTGGCTGCCATCAACCAGCTGGAATCTTTCAGCCTCCACTTGCAGAAGGTGCAGTTTCTTCCACCTGCCTTCTGGGTCATGCACCATTTCTGGTGCCTCAGTGAAGCAATCTTTTGACCCGAAGCAGGGGGGAAGAAAGTGGGTAGAACAGCCTGAGTTGAAGCATGTAGGAATTTTGGAAAGAAGGCAACAGCCTGGACTAAAGCTGAGTGGGTGAAGGAGAGGAAGTAGATGTAAGAATGTAATGAAGAGAGATGTTAATTCAACTTTGTGCATGGAGTTACTGCATGGGGTTGCAAACAGGGCCTGTGACTGCCAGAAAAAAACAGGGTAGTTGTTTGAGTTGTTTGTTTTGTTGTGGGTCTGTTTGTTTTGGGGTTTTTTGTTTATTTTTGGCTTGGTTTTGGTTTGTTGTGGGGTTTGTTTGTTTGTTTTTTAAGAGGGAATGGCTCCAATTTAATGCCCTGAGCCTGGAATGTGAGAGCATGGTGGTAGAGAAATTTGCACAATTTGCAAACAGTCAACTTGTCTGGACCTTTTGGTCATGGGATGAAAATAAGGATGAAATACAAACAGAGGCTTGAGCAAAAGAGTGGACTGTGGACTAGGTGAAGACATTGCTCTTTTGAGAGGCAGCCAAAGCTTTTAGTAGTGTGGAGCTGGCACTGCTGCCTGTGGCCAGCTGCTGGTCACCCCGCACCCCACATGGCAATGGTGAGGTCATTGCATGTGCCAGCAGGAATTGGCCGAGTCAAGGAAAGGAGCTTATGGTTCTCTGGAGCTATCTGGGCTCATAGGGAAGAGTGAAAGGAGTGGAGTGAGCTAGTCTTAAGATCACTTTCCCGTTGTAACTTTGTACTGCACTTGGTGATAGTTAAAACTATCTTTGATAGTTTGATTTGTCTCCTTTCCCCCCAAAAAAAAGAAAAAAGGCAGCAGGTTTTACCTCATCGTACCCTGTCACCAGTACCAAGAGATAAGAGACTGGTGGCTTTTATAGCAGCATATCTTACTGCTTTTCTGATCAAAGCCTACTGTGTATATTCAATTTTGTAAGGCAACTTTACCAGAAAAAGCTTTACCTTCCCTTGTGTTCACAGCTCTGTGGTGCCTGAATGGGGAATTCCTGAGCAATTAAGATCACTTTTATGGCACTACATAGATTGTCATAAATCGCTTATGTTTCAGCCATAAATTACATCATATGCTGTTTTCTTAATGTACCAGATAAGCAGGGAAGTCCCTTGCAAACACGAAAGTGAAGGTTTCATAAGCAAGTGAGATTTGGAAACCGAAATCAGTGGTGAAACATACTGAGAGCAATGATGTCATGGGACCGTGGCTGTTAGGGCTGAGACCTGGGGTCTATCCATCATTCTTTTAATCTCCAAGAACAGGGAATAAGATATATATAAAGCTACTAGTTCTCTGGAGCAAAAAGGAGTAGAAGACCAAAACACAAGCCAGGAGGAGATGGTTGGTGACCTGCTGCACCACATAGATGTGCACAAATCCATGGGGCCAGGTGGCATGCACCCTGGAGTGCTGGAAGAGCTGGCCAAGCCACTTTCCATCATTTATCAGCAGTCCTGGCTGGTCTTGAAGCATAAGGGGATTGATTCAGTTTGGAAGCAGGGAGCTGCTCCTTCCCTTGCTCTGGCTGTTCTTTCAGACTGCTTGCAACCTGGAAACAACAGGTGATATCCCAAAGAATGAGGGTAGGTGTGGATTCCTGGGGGGGAAAAGGGCCATTGTCTTCTAGTGGAACTGCTGTGTGTGGCAGTAGCAGCAGTTCAGACTCAGGTTACAAGGGGCTTTTCCCCCTTATTTGCATGTCAGAGTAGTTGAGTACCATGGACTCAACATGTGTAAAATGTGTAAACATTGTGGGGGCTGCTTTTAGTTTCTTTGTTGTCTTGAACGTTGCCCTGTCAGACTTGTTTTCCTGCTCTAATGTCAAGTCATTTTTCAGTGAGGACTTGAAGTGGTTTCAGGTGGCAGGAAAGGTTGCAGTGTGTGATGGGTCACCTTGGGCTGAGCTGAGCAGCAACCTGTCAGCAGCAGCCAGTGAGACATCTCCTGCCAGGGGTCTTCAGTGAACACCCACCATACCCTGTAATACGTGCACATGTGATCCCACTCAGGGTAAATTCTGGAGCCTTTGCCATATAGACATGTTCTGATTATGGATTGAGGTGAGAACTGTTCCCTGGTTCTGAGATGAGGCTCCCCATGTCTCTTTATCTGCTGAGAGGTGCTGTTTACCCTTCAGAACCACGTGGTTCTTTCATCTCAGCCACCTACACTGACCCAGCAGTTGGTTTTGGCTCTCACTTCCCAGACCAGCTCTATGGGGCTCTCCTGCACTGTCTATTCTGCCACCTACCCTGAACTTCAATCACATCACTTCTTTGACTTCCTCTGGGATTTTGAGACAAATACTGATTTGCCACAGGCAAAATCTCAGCTTCCACGACCAACTATATGACAGCAGGTGGGTATTGTTTGTGCACTAAAAGCTCTTTCTCAGTACTGGCTGTGCATCCTATGGTGCATAATTTCATCAATTCCACAGTTTTATAGCCCTGCAGATCTTTTACCCCAATTTGATTTCTAGTAGCCCCATCTAGCTCTGCCATGCAGAGCAACATCTTGAGCTGCTGGTGGATGAGCAGCACTGCCACCCAGCACCCAGAGACTCAGACTGCTGGGCAAGGACATGTGGAAGCCGTGTTACACAACTGGTGTTTCATGCTCTTCTCTGAGCAACGTGTTTAAGGAGAAATGTGATGCCCTTGCAGAAACGAAAGAAGAAAGATTTCCTTTTCTAGGAAGCTAAGGAGGAGCTAAATTCCTCCTAAGCTGAGCTGGGTAGCTAAAGGAGGCTAAAGCAGCTGGGCTGGAACTGGGTTATTGTAGCTGTACTGGTACACTGATTGTTTCAGCAACTCCCTGGTAGTTTGTTATCACTCACTGTTTCTGGAGAGCTGCTGGCCTAACCTATGGCTCTTTTATTTTTCCTCTACTGAGCATGGTATGAGCTGCTCAGAAGGGCCAGAAAAGTCTTCATTCTTTTTCCTAGTGCTTTCTGACAACTTCAACACACTCATGGGTATCAGAACCAAGCGTTCATCTAAGAAAGATTTCTTTCTGAGCAGGCAGTCATGCCCAACATGATTTCTCATGCCACTGAAAGACCTTAATTCTGCCTGGAAAATGAACTCTTTCAGAATGGTTGATTAATGTTTTGGGTTTTTTTCTGGTGCTCTCTTATTCTGTATTTATCTGAACCAGACAGGCAGCTACTAGTGCAGAGGGATGCACAAATTTAGGACCCTCAACAAAGGTCAAGGAATGCAGAACGCTCTTGTCTCTTGGTGTCATTCAGATTTGCTTCTCATCTTAACTTTGTGGAGTACTTGTCACTTTGTTGATTGATTCACACAGTTGCATTAAAAAAATCTTTGTTTATTGGTTGGTTACGTCTCCAAAGGCTTGTTTCAGTATTATTCTGGATAAAGCTTCTTGGGTCTTTCTGCTGCCTTGGAGAATTTTGTTTTGCTGACTGGGATTGCATGACTGAAAGATGTTGGATGGATGGTGCCCGAGTGTATCCATCTTCTTCCCTCCTTTTCTCCTGTCTGTGATACAGTTCCTCAGAAGACTGAATGTAAACTTGAATAGAAAATTGTTTGAAGCCTACAAGGGTAGAACAACTGTATCCCTTCCTGGAGTTAACCGTGGAGGACAATTGTCCTCTTTCTCCTTATTTCTCTTCAGAAAGAGTTTTGCAGCAAAGGTGTTGAAATTAGTAATTTCATTCATAGAGCATATTTCCCCATCTTCTTGGGAGTCCTGCTGTGAGCATAGAGATGTCTTCCAGCATTGCAAAAACACAAACCAAAAATCTCACCACAAATCAGAAGACAGGCAACAAATGGCCGTGGCTAGCTTCAGACAATTTGGTTTGTGTTTTTTTGTTTGTTTGTTTTGTGGGGGTTTTTTTGTGGGTTTTTTGTGTGTGTGGTTTGTTTTGTTTTTGTTTTGTTTGTTTGTAGTTTTTTGTTTGTTTGTTTTGGGTTTTTTTTTTATTCTTTTAGTATCTGTGAATTTCACAGTCTGTACTGCTTGTGAACACCATAAACACTGGTATTTAATAGAAGCTCACTGCTAACCAGCCTGTGCTGAGAGCCAGAGTAGCAGACTTGAATGAAAGAATTGCAGTCCTGGGAGCTACTGAGGGAATGGCTGCATTCCCTTGTGTTTCGTTCCTGGAAACTGATGCCTACGCCTCTTGACTTGCTGATGTCAATATTCACCTGCTTCAGGGATCTAGAAGCCTCCCACCAGCCCTGTGAGTCCCTGCAGAGAAGATAAACAGAAGGACAGCAGACCAGAGAGTGGGTGAAATATTGCAGAGCAGGTCCTTGAAGCCTTCGTTCCATGGTCTAAGTTAAGAAATAACATTTTCTCTATTAAAGAATAGGTGTAAAAGTGGTCCACGGAAAAATGACAATCACAAGGTGCTTTCCCAAGCTCAGCGAGCATAATTATACCCGAGTTGCAAAGACTCTGGGAACTAGAGAGGTTTCTTTGATTTACTGAGGGCTGCGCACACTCTCTGCCCTCCCTCTGGGCCCGACTGCTCATGCCAGGTTCTAGGATGGGCACAGGTTCAGTCAAACAGCAGAAGTGCTGCTGAAGCATGAGTCTTTTGGCAGGGGGTCTTCCAAAACTGCTCCCTGCCAGGGAGCAGGCTGAGCTCTGCAGCCCCTCCTGTGCCAGGACCCTCACCTGGCAAGTCAGTAGCAGTGCCAGGAGCAGATCCCCCGTCCCTTCCATTCCCATCACTGCAGCAATACCCAGAGAGACAGTTACTACCCAGGTACCCATAGCAGGTTGCTGGGAGGTTTTCCAGAGGGTGTGGCTTTTTCCCAGGCTTTACAGCTGCAGTATCCCATGCAGCAGCTGGACCTACCTTGTCTGCTCTGCTCAGTCACGCTGCTGCCCTTCGCTCCCTTAGGAAGTGAAAGTGAAAATCCAGTTGCTTTTTTAAGGAGGGAGAAGCCAGTGAAGTGCCTTTTTCTCTGGGATCCAAGTGGCTTCTGCATCGACTGGGGAGGGCTCTGGAAGAGGAGCTGAATGGACTGGGAACTGGAAGGGCTGCACATGGAGAAGAGAAGAGCACAAAGGCTTCCTCAGACCCATAAAGCTTTTGAGGTACTCACAATATCTTCTTTAAAGGGTCCTGACTTGCAGCCAGTCTTTTCTCTTACAAATTATAGCTGTTTCCTCTTTTTAAGTAGATATTTAGAAACGGGCACTAAAGAGGCTGTGGCAGAGGGGAGACACCGAGTGTGTTTCATGTTTTCTCCAAAAGGAAGAATGTGCATTACTTGTGTAATAAATTAAAAAGCTTTGCTTTTTGCAGTCCTGACTGCCAACTTTCATGCAGCTCTGCAATGCTTACATGTTGCTTGGGGGAATCCAAACACCCAACAGCTTCATTCAATGCTGCACTTACATCTAATGACTGAATGTTCTAAGTAAGAGAACAAATCTATTAGAGCATTTTTGATCTGTATGTAATTACCAAATGGTTTCACCCACATCCAATTAACCTTTTCTCATAGCTCCTCAGCATATTTTGCTAATACCCCCTTGTCCAAAGTAGCCATCCTGTCATATTTGCAGATAAAGGATAACGTGTCAGGAGGGTTGCAGCAGAAATGTTTGCAACTCTCCTTTGCAATGAGAAGCTGTTTCCTAAGCAGGAGCTGGTTGTGCATTGTTTTCCCTGTGGTTACTCTGGATCCTGGTGGCTCTGGGTTCAGAGCAGAACAGGAAACCAAAACAGAAAGTGTCAGTATGTAAGGATATCTGTTAGTATTTTAAATATAATATATTTAATTATAATAGTATTATTTTAAAATAAAATTAAACCAGTGAACCAGTTCATTCTACTTGCCTTAATGTGCTGCAAGCAGAAAACAAAATGTTAGTAGTGTTTTCTAATAGTTACTGTGGGAAAATGTTTTAAGAGCAGCTACTGGAAAGTTGTGTAGTTCATGCTCAGGATTTTTGCAGAGATTTCTCAGCTCAAAGCACAGTGTCCTGCTGGTTGATTTCTGCTCTGACTTCTTGGAACTGTAGAAACAAACAGCACTCACAGCCTTGCTCTGGAAATAGCTTTTATCTGTGATTTTGTTTGTGGTGGTTTTTTAATGCCAGAAGCTTGTGGAGATTAGTATTCACCAGAACAAAATGAAACCAATACTGAAAGTAATATAAAAATTAACTCATGTCAATTAATTTCCTTTTCCAAGAAAGAATTTAGAATGGAAAATAAAATCTGTAGGATCTTCTCAAGTTCTTTGGTTTTTATTTTGTTGCTTCTTTACTTCCTTCACGTCATTATTTTCTTCAAACTGTTTGAAACTTAAGTCCATGGGCTGCTGAGGGTACCAGATCAACTTTTTCTGAAAATGTACTGCTTTGTTCCACGCAGACTCTTCTGCCTGACCATGCAAGCCATATACTGAAAGGCTCATGCCCTGCAGGGTGGTTGGCTGGAAGAGGGAGAAGGGGGCAGGGAAATGTAGTGTTTGCAGTTGGAGGGTCATGCTGGAGCCCTGGGTTGGAGAGCAGCTGCCCTGCTCTGCCACCTCCTATGGCAGGAAGTTTGGGTGACCCCAGCTACAGCTCTGCCCTTGTCACCAAAGGGTCCCCACTGAAGTGGCAGCCTCAGCTGAGCTGTGCAGCAGGCAAAGGTGGGTGAGTCTAAGGACACACACTGGAAAGGCAGTCACTGGTTTGACTTGTGCTGGGGTAGGAAAAGGCAAGTGTCTAACAATGTTCCAGGTCCTTCCTCTAGTGGAAAGGATACTGTGAAGTTAATGACTGACTTGTCCTGCTGGAGTTGTTTGTTTTGTTGTGTTTGCTACGAGGTTACAAGAGAAGGAAAAGGAGGAGAGTTTCAGGTAGCAATTTTTACTCAAATAGATCCTTTCAAAAACAAAACCAAATTGCCTTGTTAGGGCTTTACAACTTTCAGTTTCTGGTTAAACCCTGTTCCTCCTGCCAGTGTTCTCAAGTTGGCTTGTTCATGGGGTGAGGTCTGACCTGGGGAAAAACTCATCAGCTGGGTGTGAATGACCAGTGTTTACTGAAGGAGCTCCAGTTCCTCATGGTTGCTACTTTACTCATCTAGTGCTTGCAGCTGATCCCCTTTTAGGGTCTTGCATTGCTTTCTTACAGCTGTGTAGACAACTTGATTAGCTCTTAAAAGTGAAGGTTTGTATTGCCTTGAAAGGAAAGGCAAGCAGGTAAACACCTGGGTCAAAAATATTTTCTATCCATGTGGCATGTTTCATTTTAGATTTGAGGGCTCTATTGTTAAAGTAAATTTAAAACTGATGGCAGGAGGTGGCCAAGGTAGCTGAAGACTCAGAAACCTGCCAAAAAGGATTTTAAGACAGACCAGGGGGAGATTTGATGGACAGTGTTCTGGCTCTTGAAAATGAAGAGAGGGGGAGTAGGAAGGAATGTCACCAGAGAGAAGAGGGAGGGAGATGTCCTTTCAACAGAATGAGAAGAGGGACAAGGATAAGGCAAGAAGAGCAGACGCAATAAATGAGGACAGAAAGTACAGGACTCAGGCTGAAAACCACTGGAGGAAAAAAAGAAGTTATTGTCCTTAACCTCTGGGCAAATAATCCAGCCAGATGTGCTGCAGCTGGTGTGAGAGGGCTGCATCAGGCTGCCTAACGTGCTCCAAGGAGGCCAAGGGAATATAATACTTTGGAAGTATTTAAAAGATACGTAGGCGTAGCCCTTAGGGACATGGTTTAGTGGTGAACTTGACAGTGTGAGGTTAACAGCTGGACTTTATGATCTTGATTCAATGATTTTAAGGTTGATGACAATCCCTTGGTGCCCTGCTTGCCTTTGGGGGGGAGGGGACAGGGATTGTTAACTGATGCTCTGCAAAGCAGGATAAAGTGAGGGATGTGTGAGCTGCTTGATCTGCTTTTGAAAAGCTCCATCCTAAATCAAAAAGATAGAAACTGGTTTTAGATGTATGGAAAGAGGATGAGAAAAGGTGCTGAGCTCTTCAGATGCTCTGAGGGTTCTTAATCCTTGGTGGGAGAAGAAGAAATCCTTGCAAGGTTGTACATGTAAAGAGCTTAAGATGGAAGGATTTGTCCCTAGTGTGGTTTGAAGTGGAAGTGGATGGATCACAGCTTTGTGGGTGCATGTGGAGCAGCTCTGGGACCTTGGCTTAGTTCGTCTCCTGGGCTTGGGCCCTGCATGGGGGTGTTGGGAGCTTCAGGCACTGCAGACAGGCTCCAGGTTTCATTCTACAGTCTCAGATTGTATCCTCCACCTGTCTGCAGCTGGAAAGGGCTTGTCCAGCACTTGTGTCCTCTTGCCTGTTCCTGGGAACTGGGGTGGGACTCTCAGCAGTTTCAGGCTAGCACAGATCCCAAGAGATAAGCAATGATTAGCATGTGCCATTAGGAATTAATGCATACATATTTGGAAATTTCCACAAGCTGCTTCTTTGGCAGTCACAAAACCAAAAAAGGTTTTCAGGACTGCTCCTAATAAAAGCTCCTGGAAGCAAAGCAAGTTGTGTGTTCTCAGGAGCTGGGCTAATGAGGGAATTTACGGGAAATTTCCAGATTTTTTCTTTACTCTTTTGGCAAGTGAAACTTGTGTTTTACTAGAACACATTTCACACATTCATGGCAGTTTCATCAAAATGATTAAGGATGAATTTCTGACTACACCCAAGACACTTTTTTTAAAAAAAGAAAGACACGTTTTTGTTTGTTTGTTTAATTTGCACAGATATTTCCTGTCAGGTCTTCTAAATTAAAAATAAAATTCAATTTTACAATAAATATTTAATCTTAGGGTGAGCAAAATACTCAGCATGAAACATCTTCCTTTTCTAACTTTTTGTGTGTTTTGGAAGTGATAACAAGTCAAGATACTGTATGACATGTACTACTGAGTGTTGTGCATTGCCTTGCATTGCCTTGAGGAGCCTGGAGGACCTGGGCATGGAGCCTCCTGCCCAGCAGGCTCAGGAGGGATTTCCCCTTCCCTGCAGAAAGACCATGTGCCTTCTACTACCATGATTAACCCAGAGGTGCAGGTCTGGCCTTTGCAGAAGCCCTTGCAGAGAGCAGTTGCAGCTGAGCAGCGTGGATGTTTCTTTGCCTCTGCTCCAGCTGTCTTGGCTGGAGGAAGCTTCATGCATTTGGCCTGGATGTGGTTTTCTTTTTGTCTGGAGAAAGGTAAGAAAGATAATGGATGCTAAACACCATTTTAATGTCAAAACAGGGAGATGACTGAGAGAGGAGCCTGGTGAGCCTGCCCTGGGATTGTGGAGGATCTGAGAGAACATCAAGCACTGCTGGAGCTGAGCACCCAGGACAGCCTGATGGACTCTTCCCACTTCAGCTCGTTCTGTTTCCTGCTTCTGACCGTTGCAGCTCCCTGTCCAAGTGAGTCTCCTTGTTTGAATTAATCGGTTTTCACTGCATGTGAGCAGCTAAGGACTTCTAACCTGTTATTAGAAAGCTTAGTTGTGTCCAGTTAAAACTACGATCACGAAACCGCTGAGGTTTTGTGAAAAGAAATTAAGAAGGCAAAAGTTGATTCATTTGACCTGTCATGATCTCCTGTCTTGGGAAGGGTGACTTTTTGGAGCTGTCTGAAGCCAGGTGAAGTGTGTCCTCTCTCAAGGGACAGGCTCTGACCAGGGCAGTCTGAATGAGTAAAACCCCTTTGCTAGTTCTTAGGACCCAGCCCTTCAGCCAGGTGCTGGTGCAGCTGGGCTGTGAAGCTGTTGCCTGCAGGAATACTGAGCTGACTCAGTGGCTGTGCCCTGGGACACTGCAGTCAGCTCCATGGAGTCTGGCAACTCAGCTGTAAACCTCATGTGTCCTAGGATCCAGATATCTGCTGGAGATACACCTGATGGAGTTGTGCTGAGGGGTTTTGGAAGGAAAGAAAATCCGAGAATTACAGAATGGTTTGGGTTGGAGGGAACTTAAAGATCATCTAGTTCCAACCCCCCTGCATGGGCAGAGACACCTCCCACTACACCAGGTTGCTTCAAGGCCTTGGATGCTTCTAGGGCTGGGGCAGCCACAGTTTCTTGGTGCACTCGGGGTCAGTGTCTCACCACCCTCACAGCAAAGAATTTCTTCCCATATTTCATCTAAATTTAACTCCTTTCCCTTGAAACTCTTCCTCTTCATCCTATCACTCTCTGCTTTTGTCCCACATTCCTCCCCATTTTCCTGGGGCCCCTTCAAGCACTGGAAGGTGCTCTAAGGTCTCCCTGGAGCCTTCTCTTCTTCAGGTGGAACAATCCCAACTCTCTCAGCCTGTCTCCAGAGCAGCTCCAGCCTTTGGATCATTTCTGTGGCCTCTTCTGGACTCACTCCCAACAGCTCCGTGTCCTTCCTGTGTTGGGGACCACAGAACTAGACACAGCTCTGCAGGGCAGGGTCTCAGGGGAGCGGAGCAGAGAGGGGGAATCACCGCCCTTGACTTGCTGGTCATGCTTCCTGTGAGGCTGCATCTAAGCTCATCTGGACAGAGGACCTTGTAGCTCAACAACAGGAATGTCTTTCAACTCACTTCCCAAGCTGCCAGCTTCCTAGTTAAAACCCCAGAGGCAGCAGTGAGGGAAATATGTTGTATTTCTACCTCAAAATCGTTTAGGGGGCTGGGCCCAGTACCACATAAAAATTGCCCATTAGCAGACAACGTTTCCTAATCCATGACTGGGTTTGTCCACCAAAACTCATCCTGTTGCCTAACACAAACATTTTGGGGAGAAAACTAATTTTTTTCTTCTTTTTTTTTCTCATTTAGATATTGCCATGCCCAGTGCCATCCCTGCCAAAGGGACACCAGACTCCTCTTCTGGCAGAACAATTGTGACAGTCTACAGCTGTAAGAGTGATGTATGCAATTCATCCAACTATGAAGACTGTGAAATAATTGGTGAAAGCCAAAATGAGGCATTTTCAAATGAAAGAATTGAGCTGGTGACCAGAAAAAGAGACATCATTGTGTGCTTCAGGCAAAACAATGTTTCTCTTGAAGGGGTTTATGTCATCTTCTGGTACAAAGTAGCTGTGGGAGTAGGAGACTCATGTGGCATCCTGAGTTCTGCAGGTATGTTCTACTGGGGCCCTGGCTGTCAACATATTTCTGGTTATGAAACTAAACTGTTACATATTTGGGTAGTTAGTGAGGTTAATGAGTAAACTAACTTGTCAAAACGAGTTTCTTCTGTGAAAAAAGTCATGAAGCCATTTACAAAAACAAAATTGTCTCAGGTCAAACACTGCTTCACACTGCACTAGTAGAGGTTCAGAGAAATTCATGTTACTCTGATATAAAAAGATACTTTCTTGGGGCTTTTTGGCAACATCAATTCTCTTGGTCAAAATCTGTGCCAGTTTGCAGTGTATGAACCATATCTACTTCAGTCAGAACATGCTGAATTCTAGCCATAGCCTAAAAAGCCATTGTGTGCTGCTCTTTTCTAATATTCAGTAAAGAACCAGGAGGTTATCCTTCCAGCTTTCTCATAAAGCTGTCAAATTCAGGGATAAAAATGCCAATCAGCATGTGTAGGAACCATGTTGGCTCCAAGAGGACAAAACCTCATCGTGGATCAGGTCGCTCGGGTGCAATTTAGTTGGGCTTGATTCAAGTCAATGATATTTCACCAGTTAACACACAGCTGAATATGTGTGCTTGACTTTGCCCTCCTAGTTGTGGATGATTCTCTGAAAGTGGCTTTCATCACATCTCCTATTAGACTTGGAGCATCCATTCAAATTTTGGAGCTGACAGACAAGAAAAAATGCTCAACCCACACGTGCTTTTGTGCAATCTGACATTTCCCTGTGTGTTTAATTTCTGAGCCCTGCAAACAATTTCTCTCCTGGATTTATGCTTATCACTGTGAAATATCTACATGCTGTTACCACTGAGTAAAGCTTGGGTGACACTAAAATATCCACAGCAAAAATTGGGAATTGCTGTAGACCTAGATGCCTGCATCCCTTGAGAGGGTAACGGGTGGATGTGCTGAGTGTGGGGATGTGTAGGTAGGAGGGAGTTTTCAAGGTAATGGCCTTTCCATTTCCCACCTCTTAGAAGAGGAATAAGTCCTATAAAAGCCCAGTGGTGTCCAGGCTGGGTGGGAGATGCACTCTGAGGTTTATACAGCTGCTGGTCTTGCTTCTTGTTCTTCTTTGGTTCCCGTGAGTAAATGGAAGGTGCAAAATTTGGTCATAATTATCTCAATAGAATTGCAATGCAAAAAGGTGAGGAATAACTTCTTGCAAATTTATTGGTGTTCTTAATTACCAGTGGAAACTTTTTTTGCCTTCTTCAAATTTGAAGATTGCCTTTATTGGTTCATAGAATAGATAATCAGCATTAGTGAGAAGAAAATATAAATGATGCCTGGCTGGTTTGAACAGTTGGTGGATTAAATATGATTGTAGCAATCTCCAAGTTGTTGTGGTCAATGAAGGATCCACTTTTTAAATCTATTAACCTCTTTGACCTTTGTAACCCTTGATTTAAGATCTTATAAATGATCTGGTTTTTTGTCATTAAATTTTTTTTTTATCTTTCATCTTCCTCAGAAAATATGAGTGATAGCATCACTAGAATTTGCTGCAAAGCAGAGATAGACCCTTCAGTGCTGCACCTCCCTCTGCAGTGCGACCCTGAAATGGCAGGTGAGGAAATCCATGAACCACCAGACAACACCACGGATGAGGGAGAGCCTGGTGAGCCCCTTGACATGTTTGTTTGTCCTTTGCTTTGAGAGTGTTTTGCCCAGACAGCTTGATGTGAACAGAGTTTTCCATGGGGATGTCCTGTGCATTCGTATCTTGAACCCACAGATGCTGTAGCCAGCCAAACTGAGAGCCTTTCCCCAGAACCTGTTTGTGCCAGTCCTGGAAATATATATCCCTAGATAACAGTTCATCTAACTGTAGCTCTGGAGCTGTAGATACAGGGACACTGAGGGAAGGTGGAATGTGACAGGCATGCAACAAGTTTCCAGGAATTCCGCTTTCCAGCAAATTATAAATAAGGAAATGGCACCAAGTTGCAAAACAGGAAATTCCACCTCATCATGAGGAAAAACTTTTTCACCGTGAGGGTGATGGAGCCCTAGGACAGGCTGCCCAGACAGTTTGTGGAGTCTCCTTCTCTGGAGACTTTCCAGACCCGTCTGGACACGTTCCTGTCTGATCTGCCCAGGGTGTTCCTTCTGTAACAGGGGGGTTGGACTTGATCTTCAGAGGTTCCTTCCAAGCCCTGTGATTCTGTGATTTCTTTTCTTCTCCTCTGCAGGTGATCTGCAATTTTTGGTTGGTGAGAAGAGCAGCACTGCTGTCTTGGTGGCAGTGCTGGTCCCTGGGCTCTGTGCAGCAGCACTGGCAGCCTACTGTATTCGCCGGAACCGGAACGGCCGGGGTATGGTCATGTTTCCTGTGGGTAATGGGCCTTACAGGCTGTGCTGGCAGTGGGAAAAGCCTACAGGGTTGTTTTTTTTTTTTTCTGATCTCGTTTCCCTAACATTGTTTGTGGGGTCAGTAAATGATATTCACTGCAAAGGGGAGGCTGGGCCAACAGCTGGTCTGAACTCCACCTCTGCAGTTGGTGCCGTGACACGGTCCCCTCTCAGCTGGTGGTGGTATGAAAAATAAGCACAGAATTTCTTTCCTCTCTGCTCCAGTAATACAGGCAGTGATTGCACTGCTCAGCCTTACCTTCAGGGGATCCAGTTCCTTGGGTAGTGTCAGACTGCACCGTTGCTGTGCAGCTTCCCCTGCAGAGCTTATTCCAGCTCAGGAGACCACTGAATATACTCTAGGTGAATGGTTCCTCCTCACAGCTCTGCCCACTCAAGAGCTAATTTTAACTGAAGAAAGAATATCTTCCTAAATGCATCCAAGGGCGAAGTTTGTTTTGCAAACTAATATGCATGGAAGAGCTGGGATAGGATTTATGGAGTAAACAGGGAGTCATGTGAATGAAATCTGGAAATCTCTGCCTTCCTCTGCATCCCTTTCTGCTCTTCCCTCCCTCACAACAGACACTGCAGTGTTCTTACAAGTGAGACAATATTTAACTACCTCTTCCTTCAGCACTAGTTGTGCTACAGCAGAGGATAGAGCTTGGGGTGCCAATGTGCTGTTGTATGGCAAGGAATCACCTGCCATCCATGGGGAGGATTTGTGGACAAAACACAAGGCCTGCGGGTCTGTTTGAGATAGGTACCAGTGAGTTGCTCAGGAATTTCAGCTAAATATAAATTGGGGAAAAAAACAGTTGCAAGTCTGATAGCTTTAATTCTTCTAAGTAAATCCTTGCTAATGCTGGTACTTTGTACTTTTTTTGCTGTTGTTTTTTCTAGGACCTGTCGTAATACTCTCTCAGACTCTGAATGGTAAGATTTTACTTTTTGGGGTTTAAATATGATGATGAAATCACATTACTGCACGGGCAGGGGGGCAGACTAGATGTGTTTGCTAGGACCATGTTCAGTGGATGCCCATTTCCTCCCTGCATCAACTCTGAGTCAGTAGATTTGAGCCCCTAAATGACTTAGCAGCCATTCCAGAACTCATTTGTTCATCTTTCACACACTTGTACAGACATCCCTTGACCCTGACTTACAGCTTCCCACCTATATCCTGTAGCCAACTTGGCTCCAGAGTTTATGGGACCTTGTGTAATGCCAGAAGGTGAGACACCTCAGTTACTGAACTAGTCCACCCTTTAGAAAAAAATGTTGGTTGTTTCTAAGTGTCAAAGAATTAGATTTCAGAGTCTGAATTTGGTTTAGGTTAACTGGCTGGTTAGAATTTAGTTAAAGCCTAAGATTTTTATTTTTTTTTTTGCTCCCTGCCTAGTGAATAGAGAGAAACAGATGTCTTGAGAAGATGATTCATCTCACCTTAAAATAGTTTTAAGATTAAACAGATGAATTGCCTTGTGAAGATGACTTTTTCGTTCTGGTAGCTCTAAAGGAAGCCAGTGGGAACAAGCTGTTTAAGGCCTGTCCTACAGTCCCAGTAGGGCAAAGGCTGCCGTGACCAGGGCAGGGGCTCAGCAGAGACACCATGAACTCACTGGGCAATGAATCCTTTCACCTTTCAGAGTAAGAGATGGTCCTGCAGCAGAAGGGACAGGGTAGCTTCCCTGAGGTCTTCACACTGCAGATTGCCAAGGCAGAATCCAGGCAACTGGATTAGAATTCTCCCTGAAATCGATCTGTGCCTTTGGTGACCTCAGATCTTTTTCCTTCAATTCTGCAGCTGTTGAAAAAAATCCCAGGACTCCTGACACGAAAACCCTCCCACTTATTTGAAAAACATCTACAAATGCAGCCAAAACTTCATGCTGAGATGGCCATCCCCAGCTATGGAAAGGCTTTTAGGTATTTACTGATGATGTCATTTTGACTGATTTGGTTGTGAAATCTGCTACATCCTGTTCAATGTTACGTTTCTTCAGGAAGCCAAAGAGTCCAGACTGTGCAAGGATTTAGAGACAAAAGGAAAAAAACCCTCTTCTCTTTTTGCAGCACCTCAGCACAATTGCAGTTCTCATTTATTTTTTTTTTTTCCTAGACCAGGAGTGTTGGAAGCTTTCACAAGTAGAGTTTTGACCCCACTGCAGCTATCATGGGTGTTACTTTTGGTTCTGTTATTCTCTGCTGTAAGTCCTTGCTGTGGGTGCCTTTGAGGAAGTACCAAGTGCTCCATTCACAGAGCCAAGCTGTGCTGCTGCAGAGTTCCAGTCAGGTGCACACGATTTTCCGATACCTAGAAAAATACTGTCTTAAAATTGAAGGCCATGGCAGTTATTTTGCATGAGAATGAGAAAAACAAATATTCCTATGTGTACATGTGGAAAAATCTGTGTGTGTGTATAAGCTGTTCAAATGGGTGGCTGGCACTGCGTGGTTTTGGTATAAACTCAGATTTTTAGTTCTTTTGAAACGAGATAAAGGGCTGTTTGAGAACTTGCATTGTATTAACATGAGGGATCCAGGTTTAATGATGTGCAGATTTAATTTCTACTCTTTAACACAAATTGAGGCCACAGAGCTGGGCGTGTTTTGAGAAGAAAGATTACACAGATACCTCTGCCCAGTGATAGGTATTTAGCTGAATTAGTCACAAGGCACGAGTCACACCCTGATCTTTGTGGCTCACTCAAGCACGCTCTCCTTTACATCTCTTCTGGTAATGATTATGTGGCTTGTTGCTGTTCAGAGGCATCAGAGGTTTCACTTTGCCCCTGAGTTGTGGGATGATTTGTGTTTGCCAGTACACCCCAACTCAGGAGAATCTGTTATAAATAACCTTAAAGATCTAGAGGGTTTGTTCAATGTGTTTTGCATTGTTTTGCAATATACAAATATAGGCAAATACTTGTTAATGGAATTTAAAAATTACCAAAGTTACTAAGTGGTGTCACTCACCAAATGCCATAATTTTATAGTTATAATTTCATTTAAATGATTTGTTGTTTGTTTTTATGATTGTTACATGTTTGTGCTTGTACTTATCACAATAAAATACCAGCTTAAAAACTGGCTATTCACTGGTAACCCTGTATTGATTGTATTGGTATTTGGTATATTGATCTCCCTCACAAAGCATCACCATCACGTGATCCCCAAACTCATAATCCAGTATTATTGTTATGATTCACTTCCTAAATATTGCAAAATCAAAGAGGGAGACTAAGAGATGTCTCCTGGCATCTGCTTGTGTCTCCAGTAGTGAGCCTGTGTTGGGCGAACTGTACGCTCATTTCACAACCTGTCTGAACTTTGTTTTCTTTACAATAATTGATGACATTTTGAAGCTGTCAAGCATTCAAGCAGCTCTTTGGGAACACAGCAGCTCCTGTGCAGACACTGCAGCACATGTGATTAGATGTGGAGCCAGGGAGCACACAGGAGGTACATACTGGGCTGTTGATTGGCACTTATGCCCATTGTCATTACCAAGATGCAGATCAAACCTGTTGTTTTGTGAGCAGGGTTTATATAATAATTAAAGGTTTACCTGCAGTAATAGAGCATCTCTCATCTCCTTGCTCCTTATACAGCCAAGACTTTTGCATTTGCAGCCACCAGCCAGGCAGCCTGCGAAGCCCGTGAGAATGCTGGCAGCCTGAACTGATTGTACCAAGCACCTACATTTCCAGTGAGGCCATAGGTGGGAGATAAGACTTTGACACTATGAAGAGCAACTTTGAGTCTACCTTTTCTCAGTTGACTGTAAAAGGCAGCTAGATACTCCCCATAGAGACTATTTCAATCCTGCCCTCAGGGCTGGGGTTTGTTCAGTAGTAGGAAACCATGGGCGTTTTAAGTGTGAAGTCAAAACCAAGATAGACCTCTAGACAGTCTCTCTTCCCCTTCTCTGTCACATTTGTTGTGACACTGAGGCAAAAGAAGCATGTTGCTGCCTTCTTTGAGTAGATAGCCAATGTAGCTGGAAGAAAACAAGCAAACTTGTGGTAAACAACCCTTTCTTCTGGTCTTTAACTCGTTGATCAGATAATAGAGAACAACTCAAAGACTTTTAAAAATGCTGTGGATCTCATGGGTCCCAACTGCATCTCTCCTGCTTCTCCTGTGCTTCCCTGGCCAGAACGGTACGTACAACAGAGATGCTCTTATGTTTCACAAGTTTCAGTATTTTCTTTCATTTTAAAATGTTTTCTCCGTGTAGTCTAAGATCTGAAGCATCTTCCTGGCAAATTCACCATTAGCAAAACCAGGTGGAACTTTGAAAAACATTCTCTGAAATGACAGACTGCCTTTTTAGAAAAAAAAATAATTATCTGGTCGTAACTTTTCTACACAGACATTATTCTCTGTAGAAGGTGTGGAAGTTATTTTCCCAGTAATTCAACATGAACTGTCTGTATGACTTAGGTTGACAGGGGATCCCACTTCTGGATAGAAATAAATAGCGATATTTACTAGGGACATAATTATTGCAGGTATAATCAAAATTTACTTAGAAATATCCATTGTGGATATTGTTGTAGCTATTGAGAGTACAAGTTGGAGGCACTTCTGAGGAAAACTCTGAATCTCTGAGGAGAAGAGGCTGAGGAAAAAGATGTTTCCATGCAGTTAGTCCTTTTCCACCCTATGATAACTGGCAATAACTAGAAGGGATCCATAAATCTGCATGTCTGGAATGGAGATGCAGTGAAACTGGTGAGAGTATTTATTTTAAGTAGTTTTGCCATTCTTTAGTTGTTGAGGGGTCAATATAGTTTTCTAAAAATGTTATTTAAGTCTTGAACCCTGATCTTTTGGAGAAAACAACTGAGGACCTGTGGCTGCTTGTCATTAGCTCCTTGGCTTCTTAGACCACCTAAGTGTGGGTCAGCTTAGAAGTACTGACTTGAGGCTGATGGAATGAATTTCCTGGGCTTTCATTCCCTGCTTCTAAAGGCTGAGTGTTCCGTGTTTCTCCAGCCTTCTCCATCACCTTGTTCCTCTGCTGCTTTGGGAGATAATTGCTGACAACTTTTGGGCTGCCTTAATTCCTCCTCTTGGTGCTGTAGGAGGAATGTCCTTGTGTCAGGTCAGGTTGGATTGACCAACTGTATCTAAATTCCCACTATCTGTAGTTGACTTCTGAGTTTGTTCCCTATTAAAGGGAATTCTTTTCAGTAGATAAGGGTCCTCATTTGCTTGTCAACACTAGATAATTCTACCCTTTCCATACTGTGTTTGTCCTAGATATACAATACTCTAGTTTTTCTTCTCTTGCTTGTAATGTAATTTCTTTTAGGTATTTCCCATTTGATCCCTCTGTTCCTTGCAATTCATTGCATAAGTACTTGCTGTTCCATTTCTTTTGAGAATTGAGCTTATTAGTGAATTCAAAGGGTTTTTTTAGACCTTTGCTCCTTAGTATAGGCAAGAGTTACATCTTCTGCAGTTCCCTTCCTAAGAGACCACATCATTCAGTTTCCTGGGGCTGCTAATACCTTCTTTGGAAAAAAAACAAAATCTGTAGTTTTGTTCCATTTTCTGCCATTTTTGATCCCTTTGAATTCCAGATTTAGATCCTCAACCAGCTCCAATTATAGTTTGACAACTACTAGGATTATGCTGAGAAGCTACAGAGCAGATGACACTTTTTGCATGAGTGACAGAAGCCACTTTTTTTTATTATTTTTTTTGCCAAGGCCTTTTAAGCTTTTGGGAGATGCTGAATCACACAGGTCAGTGGCACTGAAAGGCACTGTAGGATTCAGGACAGCCAAGAGGTGGTATTCCCAGGATAGCAGGCCTAAGGTCCAGTCTTGCAGAGCTGTTCTGTTGACAGGGAAGTTGTTTTTGAAAACGACTTGGATAATGTATCAAGAAGAACTCTGCTACCGTAATTTCAATTCCACATTTCTTATTTTTAGGTGAAGAAAATGAACAGTCAACAGACACAATCAGTGTTTGGGAAGGAGACTCCATCAACATAATTTGCTCAATGGGAGATTCAGAGAATGAACTGGTAACCACCTTGACAACTAGCATACGGCTGGAGAATGTGATACAGGTTTCCAAGCAGGGTCCTCCCTACATCCATCCTGCTCTGGCTAATCGTACCGAGTACTCAAAGGATGGAAGGAATCTCAGGGTAACTCTACACAATGCACAGGAATCTGATTCTGATATCTACCAGTGCTTTACATTTCTTAAACCCACAAGCTATCACAAAAAGCTGAGGGGGAAGACAACCATAGTCCTGGTGAAAGGTACTGCAATTCCACCTTCTGCATTGTGAATTAATAACGACAGATACGTATTTTAAATCAAAGATTGGAAGAAAGCCTAATGGGAGGGAAATTCTGAGAGAACTTACCCCGTGTCTGTTCAGATAATGTCCTGATTTGAAGGGAAGTGTGGGTCTGTTCCCTGAAAAGAAAAAGAAAGTACCTTAGGTAGAACAGTACCAAGAAAACCCCTAGAACATCAATTCATGACTAGTTTAATCCTACCTACAGCTTTTCACATGAGTCATAGGTGGCTGCAGCAGTTTGGAAACAGTGAAAAGCTCTTTCCAAAATGGCCAGTCATATCTGCAGTGTTTGTTGTAGTTAGCAAAGCAATGAGCCTTTCTTTTTGGTAGGGTGTTTTGCAAATCTTTTGGTTTTACTATTTCATCTTAAATGACAAGTTGATAATGGTAGAATAGGGAAGCTGGTGCCAGGCAGGGTTTGCAAGTTGGGCAGCGGATAAGAGATGTGAGGTTTTTGTCTTCTTAACAAGCAGTTGATGAATGGGCACAAGTTCTCCTTTTGGCTGTCATTTCTGATTAGGGGAAGAATTATTCTCTCATTTTTGGCATTAGAAGAGGCTTGAGTCTGCAATGTTCTTTTGCACTTACTCCTCTACATACCTGCCCTTCAGATGAGACGATCTAACCCAAAACATCTTTACCAAAAATTGCAGGGTTTTCTTCCTTTCTTCTCTTTACCAAAAATTACAGGGTCTGCTTCCTTTCTTTTCCCCAAGGCATGACAACCTAATTGATTGCTGGGTCAGTAATAGTAATTTGTATCTCTAATGACTTATGTCCTTCCTTAGGCTTCTCTTCTCAAACTTCTCGAATTTGCTTTCTCAAATTAACTCCATCTGGTTGCTTATGTACTGTTCCTCCAAATTCTTTTATTAAATTACCTTATCTCTTTGATTCTGATCCTCTTCTCTAAAATGCCTGCAGCCTTCCCAGATTTATCTTTTGTACAGATATGAAAAATTGTCTTTATTCCCTTATCCACATGAATGATAATGTCAAAAGGAACACGGCATGTCCTCAGAGGAACTCAGTGAAGTATCTTCTCAGCTGCAGAGCAAGTAATTAATAACTGCTTTTTTAAACCACTTTCAAAGTTGATGGTGCTCTCTTTGTATGAGTTTATCCAGACCAATAGACCTCAGATCTTTTATTTAATCTCACTTGAGAAAGAGTCATGTCTCAGGGGCAAGCTGCTGAGGCTGTATTCCCTTAGAAGTGCTCAGTATATGTATTTTTTAGGTAGGTGGAGACCCTTCACAACCAGGTAAATCTGTCTGGTCAGTCCTACTTTCAGATCCTGGGGCAGGAAGACACCCCAGCCTGCACTGAAATGGATCCTTCTTCTCAAGATGTGTAAAAGTAGCCTTTTAAAAAAATAATTTGATCTATGTTTCTGTGGTCTGTTTCTTTCTGTCCTTGACCCCTGTATTTGCTCCCTGGTTAAAATGCACTGTATAAGTCTGTGGCAGCCATTGATCTCTCTTGGTTTTAGGTAACACCAGTGGAGCTGTGGAACAGTCACCACTCTACGTGGATGCTGAGCAAGGCCAGTCTGTCAGCATCACCTGTGCACTGCAAAACTCGCAGGAAGACAAGGGGATCTACTTGCTCAAGACTCACATGCAACGTGAGCAAGTGCTGTTTGTGTCAGGCCAGAATGTTTCAACTGTTTCTCCTGCTTTTGCTGATCGTTTGGAGTATTCAAAGGGAGAAAATAAAATAGTGGTGACTCTACACAACCTGCAGAAAAACGACAGTGATATCTATGTGTGTGCTGGGGTGCTGAAAGGTTCCCGTTTCCTCTCGGCAAACAGAAGTGGCACCATGATGCTGGTTAAAGGTACTGTCCTGTTGCTTGTTTAATCATAACTAACTGTAGGCATGTTGGAATATGAAAGATGGGCTACAAGCTTGCAGGACTTCAGTCAGGACAGGTGAAGCACAAATCCATGGCTAGACTTCTTCTTGGGAAGTATCTAGGAAAGTTTGGAGAAGTGCTCAAACTCCTCTGTACTAGGGCACAGAAACAGGCACTATGTTTCTACCTGCCTTGTACAACTAGAGGGGGTTTATAGAGGAGAAAACTTGCTATAATCCTGCATAATAAAAAAAAAAAGGCCAAAATCAGATGACAAATTCTTCAGTTTGTCTGTGAATAATGTGTCAGTTTTAGGAAATGATTCAGTATTTTTAGCTTCAGTTCTGTGACCTTAATGTGACATAAATGTATGTTAGAAACCATTCCCTACAGCAAGTCTTTGTGTTTAAAAGTAGGTCACACCTGGGAGTATAGAACAAGTCCTCAGGCATTTACTTCAAGTGCCACAGATAATAGCAGAGATGATCTCACATACTGTTACTAGACACTGAGCACACTGACCATATGTTCCAAAGACGGGGGTTTAATTTTTCTGCAGGGTGGTGGTGGAACCATTTGCTAAGATGAAGACAAAATAGGCAATGTACTTGATTTTGATCTTACTGGTGTAATTTAACCTTGTGCATTGGGCTTTGATGAGGTCTTTGGGTAATTAAAATCAGGTTTGTATAGACCCCAAGGGTTGCAAAGGATCTACCTGCAGCCTACAAGACAGGCTGTGGTCTCATTCTGTGCCACTAACCATAACTGGTGTAACAACTCAGTAACGTGGGTTGTGGAAAATGGCAGCTGCACATCAAAGATATGGGGTTATCACCAGATATTGTGTTATTCAGATACAAATTAATTGAGGTTTTAGAGAACTGTAACCCTGTCCACTAGCACCCCAGCACTGTCAGTGTGTATCCTGCAGATCACAGTAGCCTCCTAGTTCTGCCTGTGCTGCTTGCAAACCTAGGCATGATATATCCCTATATAATCCTGGCTGAGTCCTCTGTGTTCCTGTAGTCCTGCAGTAAAACATTTTTCTGTTTCCTTTATGAGTGTGTGATCCTGCTTCTCATCAGTGCTATGGAATCTACCACCTTTGTAGAGTGCTCCTCACAGACCCTTCACATGCCATCTCCAGTCTTCACCAGCCTGGGGAAGAGCACAGGGAATGCCAGTGGGAATACTAATGGGATGACAAATGTGACTGTGTAGCATCTTGTTGGTACCTGATCTCTTGCTGACCAGCAATAACTTTTTTGATAGTAAAAAACAGAATTCTGCCTCTTCCTGTTTATAATCTTCATATAATTTCCCATCAGAAGTGAAGCAGACAGGCTGTAGCAGCAGTTCCTGGGGCATCTATGGCCTTACCATCATGGTGGTGATACTGTTTTCTGCACTGATGTGCTCCATCTTGTCCCGTGTCAATGTAAGTCTGCTGGGTCCTGGGTGAGGGAAAAGGTGCCTTTGGTACTCTTTGGAAGTAGCGAGTCAGTCAAGCAAACATTAGATAAACCCAAGGAATCATGGCTTTCAATTGTCTCCTCTTTGCCCTTGGTTCATGTTTCCCAGGTGTAATCTCTGATGTTTATGTAACTGTTCATAAATGAGATGCTGTTTGCCTTTTGATAACAAAACTCCAGGCAGCCTGTCAGTCAACACCACAGCCAGGCTTTGTACCTGCTTCCCTGAACAGAGCACCTCACTACTCTGTTTTTCTTTCTTTTTTTTCTTTATTTATCAAATGGGAGTGGAGCTGTAGATACCAATCATATAATAGATGCAAGAGAATGTTTGGAGGGGGACACAATAACAACAAAAAGTCATAAAATGTCAGAAAGTAACTGTGGGAGAGCAATTTTGCCATAGAAAAAAGGGAACCAAGAATTTTTTTTTTTTCCTTTACTGGGATTATTTTCAGTCATATTCTGCAGAAAATGCCCAGAAGTTATTTGTCTTTGATAGATCCTTCTGCTTTATGAAGGTTACTCAGAATTAACAGTGTGAGATTCACTGGCCAGGATCTGATCTTGTCCCTCTACTTATGGCTTCAGGACTGCTAAAAGCAAGTAGTAGAACCATTCTGGCAGAGCCAAGCAGCCCTGTGGGAACTGGTCTCTTGTGTTACCAGTAATAAACTCAGGATAAGCTTTACTTACATTGGGACCACAGTTACATCCCACTCTTAAAGGAACTTCTAGTGAAATCACATTAGACTGACAATAAAATTTAAATAGGTTTACAATTGCCACCTAAACCTCTAAAACCTCTTTGGCTTATGAGAGGAAATGTAAAAGTACATTTCCACTTCAAACAGATGGGCTTCTAGGAAATAATTGACTCCTTGGTTGGGGCCTCTTCAAGTTCTGTTCTGAATGGCTGTTTGCTTTGTTTTGCAGTTGAAGCAATGTTTCAAAAACAAGAGAAGAAATGAAGTATATGAAGATATGTCTTACAGTTCTAGACGTAACACCTTGGTCAGAGCCAACGCTTACAGCTGTTGAAATTAAGGTTCTGCCAGCTGGGACCTTGAGATCAACCATTCCTTTACTGGTTTCTCTGAAAGTCACCTTAGCATCTTGATGCAGTAGCTGATCTGAAAATGTTACCCCCTGCCTTCTTCAGTGGAAAGAAAAACCCGCCTCATTTCCAAAGCTGTTTCTGATTTTTGATCACTTGTAATTTTATTCTTTTTCTTTTTTAAATGTATAGAAAATGTAGAGAGCTGCAGGTACCCTGTTTAGGGTAGTTTAGCACCTGTTTGTTTAGTATGGAAAGCAGTATTTTTGGACTATATATTTGGATAGATGCAACATAGGGGCTCATTTTGTGAGCAACAGAACAACATATGGGCTCACTTTCCCTTTCAGGGAAGGTGGGCTAGGTGGGGAGGTCTGATTCTGAGCTTTGGTAAATGCTCAGGAAGACCTAATATGTTCAATAATATCATAGAATCATAGAATCAGTAAGGTTGGAATGGACTCTAAAGATCATCAAGTTTCAACCCTCCTGCCATGAGCAATAAATCTCCATAAGCATGGATTACAGTTCTCTTATGAATCTTCTTGTGTCTGCTCCAGAGCTCAGGGAGCTAAAACTGCTCAAGATTTACAGCAAAGAAATCTATTCTGAAGAGACTTCAGAAATGTGGCAGACTGCACAGTGCCACAGATGTCATAGCTGTCCCACAAAAATGCTGCCAAGTCTAGATTATAAATTACTGCCCTTGTCAGAGATACTGACAGGATTGGTGTGGGTCTTGATGTGGCTCACCTGCAAAATGGCTGGACTTGGGGCACGATGGCTTTGTGGAACAGCAGAAATATTTGTGCCATGCTGGTGTTGTCTCAAACTCCAGATGTCTTACAGGACACAGCAGAACGCATTTCTCCAGGTCAGTGACTCCACACTGTGCAGGGCAAGGTGAGCTCATCTGGGCTAAAGCCAGTGCCTGCATTCTAGCGTGGGCAGGGGTGAAGCTGATCCAAAATCACTTAAGGGAATTTGTCAAAACTCATATTAATCAAGTAGAAACCAAACTGGGTTTAGTAATGGCCTGGAACAGGTTGCTACAATGAACTTAACTCTTCTCTAGCTAAGGCAGGGCTGTACCTTCCTCCAGAGTTGTTTCTGGCTCTGCAGAGCCAAGCCCACTTGGGAAAGTCAACAATCTTGTATGCCCAGAGGATTATCAACTCATCCTGTTGACAAGGTTGGCTTGTGGGGACAGGCTGAGACTAGAATTTTTCTTTATTGACATTTTTTTATTTAACTTTTTAGGCATTAGGGCCAGTCTGTTGTTGAGGAGAGCGTGTAGCTGATCCTCTCTGGCAGTGAGCTCTGCCAGGATCTCAGTGCCCAGCCCAGCCCACCTCTCAGGAGAGCCCATTTCCCTCCAGATGTCCCTGTGCCCCAGGCCCCAGGGAGAAATATGCTCGCTCAGGTGCCTGGTGGAGGGATGTGTTTATCTTCTGAGCAGAGGGGTGTCTGGTGACTGCAGACCCTGCAATCTTCACGCAGCTGTACCTGAATAAAACTGTGATCAGGGCTTTGTACAGTTGCTCAGTATTTTTGTACATGTATGAAAGACTACCTTGCAAATGAATGCTAGTTATTGAACAGACTGTTTCTTTTAGTATGAGTTGTTTGTTTTAAATAGAGTGATTCCAAGGGTTCTTACGCAATGCAGTGTAACTTGCTCCTAATAGCACCTCAATAAACAACATAACTGTTTTCTTCTTTATTTACACAAATCTACATGAGGGTGTCTTTTTTTCCATTTAAAACTAATCACTGAAGGAGATACCAGAGAACACTTCAGCTTATGTATATTCATGCAATCCTTTTATTCCTGACGAGCTAAGCACGTCAAATGGAGTTAAGTAAGAAGCGGGGAAGTTGGGCCTGTCCTTGGAATGGCGCCCAGGGCTGCAGGGCTGGAGCAGGAGGTGGCACCTCAGCAAGGTTACCCCTGTCTGATCTCCCCAGGGGGCTGTGTCCTGTTTTGGGGGCCCCACGTCCCCTCACGGGGGTCCCACGTCCCCTCTCTCTCAGGCCAGCAGGGCCCGATCCCCTCAGCCCCCGCAGCAGGCCCCGTTGCCGCGGTAACGGGCGGCCCAGCGCAGCCCTGGGGCGGGAGGCTGCGGGCCGGGCCCTCGGGAATGGGGATCCCTGGGCAGGGTCCTTCCCGGAGCTCCCTGAGGGAAGCACCGTGCGGCCCCTGGAAGGCCCTGGCTCCACGGGGACTGGGTCAGAGCAGACCCTGCGGGACGATGAAGGCTTGGCAGCCCCTTGGTAACAGAGGCAGGCCTCAGCACCCTCTGCTGCCTGCCCCACCGCTGCTCCCAGGGCAGTGCCGGCGTTCCTCCCTGGCCCGCTCCTCGGGGAGGAGCAGCTTTCCTCGCAGGATGAAGCAGGAAGGCTGGTCTGGCAGAGGCTGCGCGGTTTCTGGAGGCCCAGGGCTGCAGGGGCCTGCCACCTTGTCACCACAGCGTCCCCTCCTCTGGGGCGGGCCCAGAGCTGGCAAAGGTGAGCTAACAAACCAGGTACTGATCTAGGAGCTAACGTGCCTGTCTATAGTCACTTTTTGGTCACCTTTTCATTTTTGAAAGAAGGTGCAGGTTGAGTAGAAAAGGGCAGCGAGACTGTGTGTGTGTGTGGGGGGGGTGAGGTGGGCAAGCTGGTATTTGATGTCAGCTTTCTGTAGCAGCACTGCTGTGCAAATGTGACCACAATTGTGAAAAATAATTTAAAAAAAAAAAAAAAAAAAAAAAAAAAAAAAAAAAAAAAAGCAGCTGTGAAAGGCACCAGTAGTGGAGGCGGTTTTTTGGCTTCGTGTAAATTTAAAAAAAAAAAAAAGCAAAACCGAAGCAAAACCAGCCAAGGAGAGTGGTAGATACTGAGGTATTGCTTTAGTTGTACCTTTGTGGAGAGGTAGAGAATCAACCCCACAATTAATCCAAACAGTGGTTAATGAACTACTTGAAGAGAACTGCGGGGGAAAATAGCTCCAGGGTGACAGGGGAAGGGTTTGGTGTTCGGCTGTTTTAAGAGGGTTGGGGAGGTCCTAAGATGCAGCATGGTCTCAGACCTTCTCTGGAAGGCAGGGAAACTGAATTTTTCATTTCCAGAGTTAAAAACAGAGTTGCTCTGGGTGTTGCCTTTGCTGTTTTTGCTTCCTGGCCCTGCACTGGGGAGAGACACGATTTTCAAGGACAGGTGGGAAGCACAGTATAAGGCTCTGAGACTGGGCCAGGGGCCACAGAATGGAGAATGGTATCAAGGTATTAGTGAGATCCCCTGTCCCGTGTTAGGGGCTAAAATTCAGAAACTGCAGCTGGGAGCAAAGCAGCAGTCGGAGCAGAACTGCAGATCTATGATCAGAGTTTACCAAGCAGGGCTGGAGAAAGCTGAGGCAGCTGAGCAAGTTGGGCAGAGTATGCCAGAAGTGACTCAAGGTGCTAGATCTGTATGGAGTGGCCTGAGGTCTTGGGAAGGGGAGGGCTCACCAGAAAGAATTTTTTGTTACTTGCAAAACTGGAGAGACTGGTGAGCACATGATGGAGCCCATTGACTTAGTTGAAGGGTTAAAATGCTTTCCTCAGTGCAGTTTTACTGAGGCACGTCTGATAAGTACATGCTAGAAAGATGTCCAAGAGGATGATAAGATGGGTTGAGCCATGAAATGTTTTTCAAGAGGACTGAATATGGGATCTAAGTAGGTTTTGGCTTGTGATATATTGCAGGGCACTGGATTATTTCCAGTGACTATCCTGTAAACAAATGTTTATGTGCTTCTAGCAGTTTTAAATGCTACATGACATATTTCTAAAGCCTACATTGGTAGAGTTGCCTGGAGTTAGATTCTTCCACCCATCTGCCCCTGGTTGCTGTTTGTGATCAGTCTTCCATGCAATAACTCATGTAGGAGACTTTCTGTTACTATTTGGAGACTATGACCAAAATATGTCCAGCGTTGCTGGTCTGGGAAAGAAAAGCTACTGACTGGTGGTTTCTCAAGGTCTCTGTGTTAAAGTATTTCCATTCCCAGCATGCAGTCTTTGGTAAGCACTTGTTTTTCAAGGCCTTTAGTTTCTTTTTCAAATGTTTTGTAACACTTGGCTTGCAATCATGCCTCAGCAGTCAGCTTACAGTCAAGGTGAAAACATGCAGGTTTTTTCAGTTCTCACATTTGGTTTTCATACGGGTTAGAGCTCTGACATGCTGAAAATGCGTTCTTGGTGTCATTTTCAATACCTGACATCTTTATGCTTCTGCTCTAGTTAACCAATTCTACTGCTTAACATCTAATTTTAGGAGTAGTTGTGTTGTCATGTGTAATTTTTAGCACTGGTTTGAATGCTTCAGTAATGACTGGATACTGGCTGTGTCCAGCATGCAAGAAAACTTCCAAATGCCACTTGAAATCTCAACAGGTTTTAACTTACTTTTTAGTAAGTCACTGACTCTACGATATTGATCTTCTGAACTCTCTCATACAGCCAGAGCATCCTGCCTTCTCTACAATATCCTCACATGCAGAGGAGTGGCTTAATATTTAGAGATCACACTTCGTTCAGTAAAGTGAAATAAAGGAACAAGCCTAAATATTCATCAGACTGAATAAAACCACTTTTTCTTGACATTAACATGTTGCAGTGTTGTTATCTGTCTTGTACAAGTAGATTGTCTGACCAGCTTGAGGGCAGATGGAGACTCCACTATGTATAAATGAGTTGCTAGTAAGACTGAATGAGCTCGTTGAGTGATGTTAATTCCTTCCTCTGCAACTACTTCCCAAGAACAATTATTTTGCTTTTGGCTGGTATTTGCTTGCAACAGCTGGATGGCATATTTCTGAAACTCTCCCCAGAGAACATGTCCGTGTCCCTAGAGAAGATACCCACCTATCAGGGGTATTACACATGGTCTGATACACTTTCATGCTTCTGACATAAAGTCAGAGTAGTATTCTAAATGTTGCAGATGCCAAGTGGAAGATTCTCTCATTCTTTCTGTGAATTAGTAGCAGTAATTGATAATCCCTGGGAACACCTTTAAATTAATTTCTCTCAGTAGTTCATGTCACCCTGAGACACTTGATCCCTCCCCTTGTAGCACAGTGGAAAACTATGTTGTTGTTTTTTTCCTCCAAGGAATCTGGCTGAGCCCTGGCGTTCAGGAGCCAGTATTGCATCCACAAAGCCATTAAGACATGGAGGGCTAAATTATGCAGCCCTTTCCCATGCAGGTTATTAAAGTGTACTCTGGGGCTACTCGAACAAGTAATCCTTTATCAACAGAAGTAATAATTTCATTCTCAGATGGCAGAATTTTTTGCTCTGCTGATATGACAGAAAAAAAGGAGAGTTTTCTTTTGTGGAGTGCTCTTTCTCTAGCCAAATTGCCTTACAACTCTCACACAAGCTTTCTGAGGAAGGACAAAGGCCCATTAACTGCTCATGGTTTGCACCTGCATCATATCATTGACAGCAAGCTTGTGGGTGAATGATGTTTAAGGTATAGAGCTATGTTCTCATCTAGTTTTCAAGGGTGGATGGTGAGATAAGGTTTTGGCCAAATATCCATGACTTCTGGGAAAGAAACTTACTTATGAAGTACTTTGTACTATCTCTGTGGGTTTCTCTGCTAATCTCATGCCCATACACTATAATGTTCCTAATCAAGCTCTTCTCGAGAGTCCCCTGAAAGTGGTGGCAGTCAGTGACTAAAATCTAACAGCTTTTGGAGTCAAAACTCCTTCTTTCAAAAAAGAAAAACAGTTCTAAGTTTCAAACAAGCCACTGACAAGAAACTGCCTGTGTGTGTGTGCACTGCAGGTGAAGAAACTACAGTTCCTAATGACTCTCAAGGCTAAAATTAAAAACAAGCCTTGCTCAGAGCGCTGTGTGCTCCTCACTTGCAGAAGCCTCAAGAAAAAAAATTGTGGTCTTGTGGTAAAGGCACAGAGGTCTGGCTGCTGCAGGGATGCTTAAGGTGTTGTTTCTATCTGCCACTCAGCACTGGTAGAGTGGGCTGCTCAGTGGTCTGGCTTATCACCACCCTGAGAGATGGTAGAAGATTGTGGTTCTATGTGCTAGGAAGTGCTGTTGCTCTGCTTGTGCAGAGCAGAATAACTGCATAAGCTCTCTGTCCACAGCCTCTCAAGTCCTTCTTTGAGCCATCAGCAGCAAGTGGCCTTGGCCTGTGTTCCCTTACTGTCCCTCTCCCACCTTGTGCTCTATATGACAGCTGGCTGTGCCCATTAGGTTAGGCAGTGTAAACGGTTCCATGCTGGCCCAAGACCAGCTTGTGTGAGCAATGGTCTCCTTGTCACTTACTAACAAGCAGATGTCCAAGCACAGGGTTCAGATCATAGCAAAGAACTGCCTGAAGACACACATTCCTTGCAGGCTCATCACAGCTCATCATTCAGCTCTGATAGCTCCTCCAGCCTGGGCAGAGCTGCAGTCCTGCTGGCTGTGGCCAGTAGTTGAAAAGGGCTTCATCTGCTCGGGGCATTGTGGTCCACTAATTAACTCAATCTTCTACTTTTTCCGTTTTAAAGAAGAGAAGCTGAGTCACTAGGTTGTTGATGCCACTGGACCAAGGCCATGCAGCCAGTGAGAGGCTGAGTCAGGCAGAAGCAGTTTTCATTTCTGCAAGCCCACCAACATAATCACATCCTTCTTACTTTGATTTTTAATTCAGTAAAGGAAGGTAATGTGACAATCAAACCTGCTTATCTGTGAGCTGGCATCACTTTCCTTGCTTCACTTTTAAAGGGCTTGATTTTTAATCTTTGATCTAGCACAAAGATCTAAGAGAAAACACCTCTTGGTTTTACACCATGCCTGCTTTTTTTCAGCAGAACTTTTGGCACGTGCTGGTGCCACGTTGGAAGTGGCTGGACTCTGTGGCTGGTGTGACTAACTTCTCTGTCACCAAAACATATTAGCAGGCAGTTACCTTGCTCTGCAAGACACAAATGATAGGATCTGAGATTTCTCTCTTTTGCTGTGGTTTGTTTATCTCAAATAGCACCTCTGGCATCCGAGTGGAAATTTAATGGTGTTCATGACCACTTACATATCCTGCTGAGAGAAAGGGCCTTTCAGCTCACACATTGCAGCACTTTGGGCATTTCCCCATTGTGCTCCTACATCTCTGTGTTGCTAGTTCAGCTATTAGTAGCAGTCTGGCTCTTGCAGCCCTAACTTCCTTCTGGGCTCAGGCAGACTGCAGTTAGATCACTTCCAATGTACCATTGTGCTCAGGGCTTGTCTGGTCAGGGCACTGCAGGGTATCACAGCCCCTGGAAACATACCAGTGAACAATGCTCAGCTGCTGATGCAGCAGCACTGCCTTTCACAGGCCTTGGCATTTGTAGAGATCCTGAAGAAATCCATTGGCATCTGGAATGCAGTGAGCTCCAGCATGCCCCAGCTCTGTTGGTATCAGTGCCTGAGCTTGCCAGTTTAAAGCCAACTGCTGTGTAGATGCTCCCCACACAATATTGAATTGTGAGCTCTCAGTTTGACAGAGACACAGTGTGGAGATGGAATGATGACAGTCTGGAGTATTAACAAAGAAGATGCCTAAGAGACAGCTGAACAAGATTATTTTTTTGAAAAAAATTTTGATTGTTATTTATTTATTTGGTTTTGTTTTAGTTACTTGTTTGTTATTAAGCAGACCTATTTTAGTGATTGCCAGATGGGAAACGTCATGCTCCTCTATACACAGCTATCTGTCTGCTAAGTTCAGAAATGTTCAGCAGCTAAATTTGAAGGATTATAAGTAAAGTGGGGATATTCACTGCAGTACTGAACACTTTCAGGTATAAGTCCAAGCCTAAATAGATCAATAGTTTGAGATGGAAAATGTTGCCTAATACTCTGTTTAATTAAAAGCTGTGCAATTACTTTTCTGCAGCTACAATGTGTGTATTGATCTGCTGTGCTTTCTGCCTGCCAACCCTGGAGTTTTTTTCACACCAGACTGTATGCAGTCACTCTGAGCTGTGAGGTGACACTCAAGTGTTGATTTGTATCAGCTGTGTCGTGGCCCAGCTGGTTGATCATCCCAAGGTTCATGCTAATATGCTCACATGAAAGAGGTTCTTGGAATGCTCTTCATCAGTGAAGAGTCATCAGTGACCCAACCTGCAGATTCTTTGGTTCTGCTTGAACAGTATATTGTCAGTTCTGAAAGGTCTTGTGCTGGTTGAAGTAACTTTTTCATAGTAAATATTAAGTGTACTCAGCTATACAAATATTCTCCTTTAAGTAATTCTAATTTCCTTGCATTCCACAGCTGGGTACAGAGGCCATGTCAGATGAGCAGGAGGCAGGAAACTAATTCCTACTTAGGGTAAAGAGGAACAGCTGAGCTTTCCTTGGGTGCACAGACATTCACAACACAGAAGAGAGGAGCAGAAGGAAAGGAGACTGTTTTGTTTAAGCTCTCAGCTGGGGTTTTCAGGTAAGTGCTGTGTTTTTCTTGTGAATTCCAAAGCTGCATTATAAACAAATGTAGAAGAATGTTCTCCTGTCCTGCATTTCCTTGTTGGCTTTGTATGGCTTTCTAGTAATCACAGCTCTAGGTTGGAAATGCAGACAGACAATAATTGGCTTCTTGTTTTTTCAGGGTGGGCTGTGGTGGTTGTGGGGAAGAAGGGATGCATGAAGGGCTATTGCTGTGTTCCAGCAAAAGGTTGGTCTCAGAGAAGCAACCTAGCTCTGTGTGCCAACCTGTGGTGTTCAAGGTGTGAAACATGAGCTCGTGTGGGCAGGTAGATAAAGGATTTTTGGAACTGAACTAGTTGTGATTGTCAGTTCAAGGACATCCTGGAAAGAGTGAGAGAAGTGGATGGCTGCAGTCCTTGAGGTGCTTGGAAAAGTCAGGGAGAGAGGGTGCCACTTTGCTCAGAGGAGGGTGCAGCAGTGTTGGTTGGAACAAGGTGCTGTACATTCCTGTTGTCTCCAGCAAACCCGGCAGGTAGCACAGCTCTGAGCACGCATCAGCCTTGCTCTGCAAGTGGTCTCAACCAAGCTAGTGACTAACTGAGGTGTCATTATAAACTTCTGCAGCTCTGCTATGTTTTAGTTGCTGTCTTAGATGCTGTAGCTGGCATCTTGCATATCGGCTGTCAGCCCCTCCCTGATACAACACTTTCTCTGTGGCTGTCCTTTGTCTAGCGGGTGTCTAAATTAGTCTCTAAGATAATTCTACCCTTTTCCATTCTGCTGTGATCAAAAAGGCAGGCACATGCAAGGCCTGAGCAGTTAGGCACTACCTTGTGAATTTTTCCTTAATGTTGGCAACGTATTTCCTCAGCAGCAAGTTAAGTTTGTGAGAGTTGGAGGCTCATTTTCTTATTCTTTGGTCTTCCTCCCTGCTTTTGTGTGTTACTCGTTTCCTTTGCAACAAAACAGGACATGTTTTCAAGAACCACAAAAACAACAAATTTTAGCTCTGAGGTGCTTCAGCTTGCTACACCAAATTGCACTTAAAGCTGTCTTTAGCTCTGCCAAAAAGCCTGGCCAGTTGAGGAGACAGGAGGAGAGGTGTTGTTACTGTGAGATTCTTAACTGCTGGAGGAAAAGGAAATACCAGAGGTTATTAGAAGGCAATCTGTATTTAATACTCTGTGGTCTCAAATGGTTTTACTTTTTGCTTTTTTTTAATATCTGTGAAAGCAGAGTTAGAAGACTTTAAATGGTGAATATTATAGTAGGAGTTGGCAACAATACTTAACAGGAAAACCTGTGATCACATGTTGTTGTTTAATGGTGTAATAGTAGAAAGGTTTTTATTAATATATGTTCCTGTGCTTGGCTTGAGACACCACTTGCTGCCCCTTTGGACATTCCCATTAATGACCAAGGGAACCCTCTGGCTTCTTTAAAAATCTCCTTTTAAGAGAGTGGAAACGGAGAGAGGATGTTACTCAAGCATGGGAAGATGTACTTAAAGTATGCTAAAGCAGAAGCAATGGTCTAGGGCCAGAAAAGAAGATCAGAGTTGACAGAAGTGTAAGGCTAGAAGGGACTCTGAGAAGTAATCTCTTGCATGCCTCTGCAACAAAAAGTTATCTAGGTCCAGACTGTCCCAGGAGTTAAGTGTTCGTGCAGCCTGTTCCTGGAGGCTCCTGCTGGTGGCAGAATTCATAACATTGGTACTAGAATTTAATGTTTATGTAACTTGTTTGACCTGGTGCTGAGCTGTGCTCAAATACAGCGTGTAACTGGGAGTGTCAGGCACAGAAAACAGCTCTGCTCTTTGAGTAGTATCAGTGGTAGGGTTTGGACCAGGACAGGGACCTTGAAGGTACTGCTGCCCGAGGAGAGAGACTCATAATGAATCCTGTGTAGAGCTGGTAGCAACACAAGAGAGTTGTGAGAGAGATATTACTGGTGTGCAGTTTGCATTTAATAAGCAAACATGTTTCCTGAAGCAGTTTAAGACAGAGCACATAGATGCATCGTGTGGAGGGGCTTGATAAGCAAACAGGCTCAAGGGACAGGCTAAATCACCTGCCAGTGTACATTGCAGTGAGAAGGAGGATGCCCTGGCTGGCAATGGATAGAGTCTGACAGTTGTGCTCCTGCACATCAACAGCAGTGTCTACATCTCTGGAGCTTTCTGTGTGTACACACAGACATCTGTGGGAGTAAAGCCATGTTCTCCCATCTTCCATCCTGAGTCTGTTCCTATCAAATATTCATCAGAGGAAGATTTTCATCTGTACATTTTGCATTATTCAGGCTTAGAACTATTTCAGTGACTTTCACATTGCCTACAGGATTTAGATACCAGGGATAAAACAGAAGCCGCTTTAATTTTCTACATTTAGGAATTCTGCTTTGTTAAAATTCTTTTGAAGATTACTCTTAATGATAGATTTTTAACTGGGAGCCTTCCTCCCAGAAAAATAAGCTTGCAACTAAAAACAGATGAATCCACTCTAGAGAAATCTCTGCAATCTCTGTCAGCTATGGATGGATAGTTCAGGTAGCTGTATTTATTTTCAACGTTTGCCTTACCCTGAAGGGCTTGTATTTAACCCCAGTGTGTAATGGATTGCTGCTGCTTTCACATACCCTCCCAGCATAAAAATTTTAGAGTATTCATCTTGGAGTAATTATTTCTGAAACGCTGTAGCAAAACATAACATTGAGCCTGTTTGAACTGAGATTTAAGCTCTCAGCATTCAGTACTTATTTTTACAAACAAAATTTTGGTTTGATATGTTACAGTGTCTGATGTTTCAGAGATTGTAAAGCACCTGACTGGTTGCTTAGAAAGATTAAGGATGCATCCCATCCTCTGAAAGGCAGCTGTGCTATTCCCTGCCATAAAATTTAGATTTAGGAGCACACAGCCCCAAATTAATGGAGAACATGATACTATTATTTTTGACACTTTATACAGAGCTCCCAGAGAGGTTAACTTCCCTATCATGATTGATTACTCATTAGCAAACAAACCAGGGTATTTGACATAAGGGAAACAGTTAGAACATCCGTATGTACAAGCAGCTCAGGTTGTTTGTTACCTCTCTTGTGCTCTCCTTTGTGGCCCAGTGTGGTTGGAGCAGTATCTTTGGGGGGGTGATGCACAGTCTTGTGCACAGATTCCTCTGTTCTGAGGCTGGTAGAGTAAGGCTCTGTAACATCAGGGCTGTTACTTTAAAACACTAAATGAGACAAACAGCCTCTGGAACCAGCCTGCTTTCAGAACAGAGAGGCTTTGGCTGGGACTAAGGATGGTGCTTGGCATCCTCCTTTTCAGGTGTTTTTTTTCCAAACATTCACAATTTCTGGCTTCTAAGGGGAAAACAACGTGAAGCACAAGATTCTGTGCTAGGAAGCAGATGGATCATTAAATTAGGTATTTTCAAAGATCACTTGCTGTGTGGGACCCCATGGGAACACCAGGCAGGCTTGCTTGGCAGACTTGCTTTGCAGACTGCTCTGAGGAGCTCTTGGTTTGTCTCTTTAGTGCTTAGCAAGAAGTTTCCTGGTTTATCTGCTTATGATGGAGTCTGCTGCAGTTGTCCCCTGGTTTTGCATTAGCAAATCTTACTTCAGTTTAGCAAATGCATTAAAAGGATATGAGCTACTCAAGTGCTTTTAACACTGGGTAGTAGAGGTAGGTTGGATGTTTTGATCTGAAGAACATGAAAGCAATTAGGGCAATGTTTATTTTAAACAAGCAAAAGACAGCAACTTAGCAGGCTAAACTGCAAGTCTTCAAATATTACAGACAACTGCCAGAGTCGAAGCTGCTGAGCTTCAGCAGCTGCCATTAAATCTCTCCTCACTGTGCCTGCCCTATGGGTGTATTTGTTTGGGAGCTGGTGCTGTGGGCGTGTGTGTGTGTGTAGGAGGAGTTTGTCCGGGTTCTTTCTTTTCCGTTTTATGTACCTGTGGTAGTTTTTCTGGTACAAGGATCTCAGCAAGGAAAAGGGGTTAAATTCTCATAGTTGGAGGAGAAAGAGGTCTTTGTTTTTGAGCAACGTTTTGAGTTTCTGTACTGAAAGCTGAAGCTAATCTGAAGACACCTGATGTAGTGATGTCCAAAAGCTGTCAAATCTTCTCCATGCAAACAGGCATCTGCTCTGGAGAGCTGCACAAGGGCCTTGCTTGTGTCTCTCTTGATCTAAGCTAACTGGGGGTGGAGAAGAGCCTGCAGCTGCCTCTTATGCTGTGGGTCAGTTAGTGACTAGAAGCAGCTTGACCTGGAACATTGTGCCAACCTTTCAAGAAATGGGTGAGAAACTATGGAGTTAAAAAATTATGATTAAACAAGTGATGTAAATACACTTTATGTAGGCTTCATCTTGCTGCACCTCAATTGTCTACAATGGAGAAGTGTGCCTCTGAGGCTCTTTGGTAGGGTCTGCAGGAGCAGCAGGATGCTTGCAGCCAAAGAGCCTGAGGAGCTGGATGCATCTTACAGAAGAAGACACAGCAGCACCTGCTACAGTCTGTTCCTCTCCATGGACTGTGACAGGCAATCGGTTCAGGTGTGGACACCTGCACTGCAGATACTGGTTTGGACTGGTGGATCCCAGTCCAAGCTGCAGAGTCCCTTTACAAAGCATTGGCAGTGGAGCTGGAAGCATCCCAGCAACACTGGTACGAGTGGTGGAAAGGGGAAAACAATGAAGCAGCTTTCAGCAGTTTCATTCCTATTAGGGCTTTCATAAAAGGACACTGAGATTGGAAGAGACTGTTGTCACTTAAATAATTAGCTGTTTAAAATGTATTTATTAGGGCTTAACAGCCAGGCCACAGATATGCATCAATTACAGAACCACAATATCTGCAGTAAATGTTTTTCACCCCATAATCAAATATGGCTTAATTAGGCAATGCTGGCAGAACAGTCATAATAAATAGAGTGGGTAAGACTTGCCTTTATAATTGAGATTTAATCAGTGAACTCTTGTATGTTCATTGAATAATTGATTATTCTACACATTTATCAAGGATTAAAAACTCAGTGGTAGATATGCAAATCCCCTTGTATTAAATGCATCTGAAATTCTCAAATACCATTTAATGCATATTAACATTCTGATTAAATCTAAATGACACACACAGTGCAGATCTCACTTCTGCAGTGAGCTTTTTTTATGGCTATTTATCATTTCTTTTCCAAGTTAAACTGCTCCTGTATTTGTGGCTGTGTGGGTAATTGCAGGAGATGGACAGAAACAGGCCAAGGGGAAGTGAAATGGAGATGGTATCTTGTGCATTTCTGGAATGAGCAAGCTATCCTGGATGGGACAGCAGGAAATATTTTGACACTGGCTGCCAGTGAGCAGGCTAAACCAAGTGAAGCAACCAAGCATGCTGGAAGATGCAGTAACTCTTCCTGAAGAGTCACCATCATACTGAGTGCTGTGTGTGCTAGAACAAGTGTGTAGAAATGTTTATGGAAAAAAGGAAAATAAAAATCCAAACCAAAAACCAAAGCCCTCATGTGGAAGCCTCAATGATAGTATGAGATGTGGATGAACAGTGCCAGGGTTACCAAAGAACCAGCACAAGGTGTTCCCCACTGGCTGGTCCCAGTTGTTGCTGGAGGGACCTCACCACCCTGCAAAGCCCTGAGAACCTGCCCTGGGCCTGCTGGGGGAGCAGTTCCTCAAAGGAAAGCAAATTTATCTTACTCAAGAGATGCTTTGGGCAGCTTTTTGTTAAGGATGGATTAAGAACGTGAAGGAACATGAAACTGTGGTTAGTGATGACAGTTCATGTCTGAAGTGAGAGCTGAGGGGCAGATTACCACACCAATTAAAAATGAAAATGCAATTTAAACCAAGGCTAGGTCACAGGACTTTAAAGATCACCTAGTTCTAAACCTCCTGCATGGGCAGGGACACCTCCCACTAGACCAAGTTGCTCCAAGCCCCATCCAGCCTGGCCTTGAACACCTCCAGGGATGGGGCAGCCACAGCTTCCCTGGGCAACCTGGGCCAGGGTCTCACCACCCTCACTAAAGGATTTCCTCCTAATGTCTAAACTAGATCGCCCCTCTTCCAGTTTTATTCCATTGCCCATTGTCCTCTCACTACAAGCTCTTGTCAAAAGTCCCTCCCCAGCTTTCCTGTAGGCCCTTCAAGTACTGGAATGTGGCTATGAGATGTGGTGCTGAGGGACATGGTTTAAGCGCTGGACTTGGTAGAGTTAGGTTAATGGTTGGTAGAGTTGGGTTATGGTTGGACTCGATTTTAAAGGTCTTTTTGAACCAGAAAGACTCTCTAATTCCTTCACACTGATCCTTTCCTGCATTTGTGATTTGTGCTGGGCAGTGTGATGGCAGGAGCAAGTATCAACTGTGAAGATCTCTGTGCCTATCTAGTATGCAAGGTTAATTTGACTTGTTGCAAGGTTAATTATTAGACTTGTGTTTTCATGGAATCAGTGCTTTTCACCTTGTAAACTCCTAAATATTTTCAAGAGGGGATGAGACTCTTAACTATTGAATTAAAACTGGTAAGAGCAGTGCACATTCCTTTCCTAGCTTTTGCAGATGCTCTGGTAGGCAGGTCTTCTACCCCTCCCCTCTAAGCCCCTTGCCCACCGTCTGAGGATAACTTCTCTAAATTCAAGGATAATAGGCCAGTCATCGTGCAGCTTTTGCAATGTGAAGGGATTGCTTTATTTTCCGTTTTTTGAAAGCAATTCTTGCTAGCTTCAACTTGGACACAAGAGGGTGGTATTTCCTCAGGAATTTGCCTACCAGTGTGCTGTAGGAGGAACAGGTTTGTAGGGAAATGTGCTCTAGAGGGAAGATAACCGTGGTTTATTTTCTTCTAACACGGTAGGGTTAGCCTTGTTCCTGCTTGACATTGCGGTGGTGGTGGGTGCTCTGGATCTGGGTGGACACCAGGACATGCTGCGTCTGAACTGCTGCTCACCTCTGAGCAGACCTTCTGCCTGGGGAACTGCAAAACTGCTTCATCTGACCAATGGCAATTATCCCAGGGTTTCCTCACATGGTCAAGACCCGTGTGAAGGCCCCTTCCCTTCTACATTTTCAGAAGTGCCAGGTATTGCCATGTCTCTGGTGGGTCCTGGTCATTGCTACAGCATACGTGTCTTTCATGTGTGAGGCGCAACTGCCTGCATTCCCACTGCACCACCTTGAAATGCTTGACAAGCACAGAGCAAAGGAAACTAACTGTTTCTGCCCCAGGCAGGGATTATGATTCCTGATAGGGTATGGAGTGTGGAGAGAAGAGCTGCCTTCAGAATAAGCACATCCTGTTCCTGCACATCACATCTTGCTTTCCCCAAGCCAGTCTCGCTTCCAGTGTACTGGTTCAGGGGTGTAAATCGCAGGAGTTGGGGGCAGTGGTGGCTCTGCTTCTGAATTCCAGCCCAGTTTTATCTGGAGAGAGAACACAGGTCAGTTTAAACAGCCCCTGAATCACAGCTTCTTGGGAAGAGATTTCTGCTCATCTCTGGAGGTGTTTCTTAAACCACGTCTGCTGCCATGAAGTATCCAGGAAGTGAGTGCCAAACATTGCAGCTCTAATACCACCATGGCCTGTCATCCTGTCACATCTCCCTGCCCTGCTCTCCAGCCTTGGTGCACATCTACTCTGTGCTGGGTCATTGCAGGTGATTCTTCAATACTGCTTTGGTCTAGCAAGTTTATCTCCATGCTTAGACTGGAGACATTTGTTGGCCCAGGAGCAGCATAAAAGTCTTCTGAAAATAATGGTCAGATATTCAGTTACATACAAGCTTTAGCTCCTTTATAGATGAACAAATGGTAAGAGTTGGATTCCTTAGGAAAAGGTGTGTAACATCAGTGACAGCCATTTACTTCCATCCATGTACCCAACCCAGTCTTGCCTTAAAGACTAAAGGCAGTGAAGGAGTTTGAGTTAGAAAAGTATTTTTGCCTGGTGTCTTTTTTTGCTATTTTCAGGACTTGGTGGTAACTCTACCATGCCTCAGACTCTGTGCCACAAAGTGTCCCTCACTGTGCCCTGTTCAGGGCATGCATTCATTTTGGAAGACAGCAAGTAGGGCAGCAAAGGCCCCTTGGTGTGCCCACAGCATTGGTCCTCCCCATGAATGAGGTTCATGTTAACTCTTGCCCTGCTCTGTGCCCTCTGCTGGTACAGACAGACATGGATTTGGGACTGGCTCCCTGAGTTGCTGTTGGGCTCCTCTGACTCTCAGTGGTGTCCTGGACCAGATGGTCTCTCAGCCCCTGGCAGGAGCAGCATGATGAGTCAAATCTCCAAAATTCCAGGCTTTGACAGAGAGTGCCAGATGCCTCACTGGATATGTAATCCCTGCACTGGAACCCGTGTGAGACAGTGCAAAGCAAATTTCTGCAGACTAAATACATGGTCAGGATGTGCTGGAAGTTGGCAGTGTAGCTGGCTGGGGTAGCCAGGGAGAGAGGAGAGACATGGGCGGCTTTCTCTCTTCATGTTGAGCTGGCTAATGCTTGGGGTCCTTTAGCAGACTTTAACATGATTTTGGAAGTGAAGAGCTGGAGGAGATTCAGCTACAGAAAGCTGGATGAAGGCTGAAGGGTGTCAAGTGCCTGGGAATTGTGAGAAGGGAACAGCAGCCAGCTTTGAGAGGGGATGAATTTGGGAGCAGATAATCTTTCCCAAGCAGTTCAGAACAGGGCCTTGGCACCTTCCTGTGCATCAGAAGAGGGTTGACTTCTGTGATCTGTTCCTTGATCCACAGCTCCTTTTTGATTCTTCCTGTGAGTTAAGCTACATGTTGGCAGCAGTTTCTCTGAGGCAACATTTGTATCCTTCTTAAAAGAACACAACTAAAATAAAGATCAGTTGTCTCACTTGTTTTATTGTAACTAATTGCTAATGTTGTTTCAGTGGGAAGAATTCTGTAAAGCTGAATTAGGGCTTTTTGTTTTTAATTTACTTATTTCACCTGATTTGCTCAGTGAAATTAGACTGGACTTATTTTTTCTGTTCAGAGTCACTTTCTGGCCCTTTGCCCAGAGCAGATCTCCAAGCTCTGAATCCAGTACTCAATGCTGATTAGAAGTGGGGCTAAACCTTACTGTAAAGCACTCTGCTTCAAATGAGACAGTTGTAATGATGACTGACACCTTTACTTTTGCTTTCATATATAATGGAAAATCCAACCTGATGGTTCTTTAAAACCTTAATTATTTGATTTTTTTGGGTCACTGGGCAGTTAGAGTTATGATTAAAAAAAATGAAAAAGAAAAGGAATAATTCTTTTTAGTGTTCTGAAGGCAAGTAACCACCTAAGCATCTTGGTTCTGCAACATTTGAGAAGAGAAGCATGAGGTGGGATGGGGTCTAAAGGTTGAAATGGCCTCTTCAGCTGAGCATCCTGCCTGCAGGCAGCAAAACACCTCCTCCGTGAGTCACAGGGGTTGTACCCAGCTTTTGCCTGTTCAGTGAAGAGAGAGTGCTTCAGCTCAAAGCTTGTTCATGAAAGAGACCTATGTTTGATCTCCTTTGTCCTCACCCTGGAGGTAGAGCCATATATCAATAGACCTTATTTTAGGGCTTCAAAGGTAACACACTGCTTCTGGAGTACAGCTCAGGCTGCCTAAGAAATTCCACTTTGCTTGCTAGGCATTCATCCCCCCTGGGAAAAGGCATGGAGGGCTCCCCACCCACTCAAATCCAGACCAGGTACATCAACTCCTCTGATAAGTGCTTTCTAGAAACAGGGATTGGGCAGGTCAGGCACCCTCTGCCTAGTGCAACAGGGACATGGACACAGCTGTGAATGCTCAACTGACAAACCCCAGTGATAGGCTTAAAACACCATGGGTCAGCTGGCATAAATCACCTCTTCTAGAGTCAGCAGAGCTGTGCAAGTTTACATCACCTGGGGCTTGAGTTCTCTGTTGATTTTCAAAGTTCCCCAAGGTGACCCTGTTCTGTCTCTGCTGCCAGCTGACCAAGATTGGTTTCTCAGGAGTGACTGCTATCTGAACATCAGTAGGTAAATAAGCTTCCTTTTGCTAGAGTTTGAGGGCACTGTCACCTTCTGTGCGATCAGCTCTTTTGAAGCCTTCCCTGCACCTTTGCAGATGGCACCTGAGGCCTAGAGGAACCTGTGAGATGGTAATGAGAGAGGGTTCCTATTGTACTGGGATGCATATGGCTCAGCAAGCAGGAAACCTGGAGTAGGCTGGGTAAGATGTGCTGTAGGTGAGCTGGAAATAGCATGGAGCTCGCAGAGTTTCTTGTATCACAGCTTTCATCAGGCTATCAGTCAGTTTATCTGTACCTCTATGTATCTGCTTGCTGGAACATATTGAGCAACTAGTTATAAATTATAAATTTTGCTGCTGTTGGCATTTCTGGTGTTGAAATCTTATGCTAGTGCTATTATTTTGCACAGGTTGATGCATGTTTGCATATAGAGTTTGGTCTCCCTCAGACACGTAAGTTAAGCTTCTGGAGAGGCACATCCTGTGTGTAAATACACACTGTGCTTAAAATGAATGTGTTTTTACAAGGTTATTTCCTTTTCATAAGTGAACAGGATCATACTTGCAGCCATAAATAATGTTATACCTTACTTTCTTGTTTGCAGTCTCCCCATACAGGACAGAAATAGTAAATAGATATCAGGTGTCATCCTCCTAAGTGGCCCAGGGTAACAAGGAGGGAGGTTTCAAAACCTTTGAAAAAATATAATGCTCTGTTCCTGTGATTTAAAAATAAATAATTCTACCTAACAAGAAAGGACAAAGCTATGGGGCTGACTGCCCACAGGACAATTCAGAATTGGAAAAAGCATAAGAGTTCTCCCAGGTTCAAGGGCACAAGATGCAATTTGCAGCTTTCAGGTATTCTGAACTGGCTGTATAAAGCTGCTGAATAACAGGAGTCCCTCTGCCCTCAGTGCTACAGTACCTAGACACACCATAAAGCAATTTCAGGTTCAGCAAATGGTTTGGGGTATACAATACACAGTTTGCTAATTTCTTTGCTATTTCAGCTGACATTGATGGGTCAAATCAGAAAAACTAGGAGGGCAGGAGGAAGCAGATTAAGTTCTTGGACTCCCTAGTCCCCCTTGGGTTTTGTTCCCATGGGCAAGTGTTGACGAATGTTCCCCATTTTGCTTCTTCACTGATTAAGAAACCAAAGCAAAGGACACAGGAGAAAAGGGTTAAAGGATTAGGAGATAGTCTTTGAACTGCCATGTGGCAAGGTAATGAGGCATGAATTATTAAAATGATTTCAATTATAACTGGCAGGCAATGCAAAAACGGTTTTTGCATTGGCTTTCTTCCTCTCTGTAAAAGGGCAGGTTTGCTTATGGTTTCTTGCAGGAGATACGCTCTTCCAGAAATGTTAGTTGTATAAACAGTGTAATTTGTCATTAGCCAATATGCTTTTGTGGTTAGCTAAGTTGAAGTGTCAATGAAATGGGCATGGCTCAGAAGCAAGACAGATTTGCTCCTTGGAAATCTATAGGAACAGATTAGTAGCATGTTGCTGAAGGGACATGGGGTTTGATACTTGAATCAGCATGATGGGCTAGGAGGTACTGGTCATATGCTGCTAGTAATAATTATTTTTTTTTAAATCCTTTGGTTTTACTGGAAGAAGCATTTTGTTTATATCATGTATTCTTTTGCTTGTGCATAGCTTGAAAGTAGTGACTTGAGAACTGCTTTGTTCACAGACTTGTAGACAGTGATCAAACTGATTTATGCTCAAGGACTGTAAAGACAGGCACCACACTGCTACCTGACTTTTCCATATTTCTCCATTTAAATGCCTATAGAAATCCACATATTATCGGGAATAGCTCCATCTGGTGACTGCTAAAAATTTTGCATGATGGCTTGTATTTTGGGCCAGAATGAACAACCTCAGGTCTGACTCCTTGGGAAAACTCATGTGGCCACAAAGACCAAGCAGCACGAGTGAGACTTCCAGTTTTTGCTACAGCAGGTGGCTGCAGGTATATCCTGGTGAGACCAGAATTGGATGAATGCTTCAGGAAGATTAATTTATCAAACAGATCTTATATTATTTTTTTTTTGCTATTCAATTGTCTGAGGGGTGGGTGGAACGAGAACTGAATCCATTGGAGCTCAGATCAGTGAGTAAATATTGAAATGTGAGGTATCCTGAAGCTGCATCTCAGCAGTATAGTTCAGCTGTTCCTTTCCACTTCTTTTCTCCCTGCCAAGGAAAGTGTCCATCCCCAGAATTCAGATGTGCTTCATTCAGAAAGGAGATGGCTCAAGGCCACTGTCAGATGAGTGTCTTTCTCGTTACTTTCTGTACTTTTTATCTTAATGGGGAAAGAAAAGCCACGGTAACAAACTAATATTTGCAGTTGATTTTGATACACACAGAACGACCTTATCAGAGGAGGAGCAGAACGCAGTGCTGGCTGCTAAATGGAACAGATTGAAGCTCTTCCCCGTTGCAGACAGTGACCACAGCGCCTGGCAGGGGCAGTGTTGGTGTATCCATCCACGGGGAAGCGTCTGATGGATGGGCCTGCCACGAGAGGGCAAGACAGCAACAAAAACCTGAGTGAAAATTAATCTGTCAGGCAGGGAAACAATTGCATGAAAGCAGCTGCCTTGCCAGAGCCCGGGAGGAGAGCGGGGCCGGGCCGGGCTGGCGGGGCAGGGCAGGAGTCCCCTCGGCGGGGCCATTGTTCACAGGCACTGCAGGCAGCGCTCGGCCCCGCTCCGCTCGGAAATAGGAGTTATGAAAATGTAACAACAGCAGGAAGGCTTTTGCGCTAGGTCTTATACAATATCCCTTTTATAGTTCCTGGTTTTTCCTCCTCTTTGGAGCAGGGTTGTTTTCCTTTGGCCATGGGTGAGATGAGGGTTTGTTCCTGCCATGACCCTGCCAGCAGGTGACCATTTCTCCAGCTACTCTGTAGAGTTTCCTTTCACAGCCTGTCTAGAAATGGAGGCCAGATCCCTCCTGGGGTGTCTGGATGACAACTGACTTTTTCCAATTTGTTCAGAGCAGCCTTGTCTCAGGAGCAGCAGAGAGGCACGGGGGGGATGAGGAGGGAGCAAGCATTCCTCGCAGCTACATTCACATAGTTCCTGGCACCAGCCAGCTCAGCAAGCTCCTCCTGAAACCACTCCAGACTCTGAAATCATTTCTATTAGGAAACCATCCATGCTCTAGCTAGAGCCCTAGCTGACTCTTTAAAACCCCCAAAAACCACAAAAATACTGACAGCAGTCAGGAGCCTCTGCTGCTGCCTGGCTTGTTTTGGCAGGGCCAAGGGTCTGGGCTGCAACAAGACCCAAGTCCTCTGTTGTTCTCAGGCAGTAATTTCCCAATACAATTTTGCACTTCCTGTCAGTTCATACACAGCTGGAATCAAACTCCATCTCTATTTTCTTGGTTGCCCTCAATGCTATCCTTGTCCCTTCCTCAGTAAGAAGGAAGGCAGCTTTGCACAGTGTGACTCTTAATTATTTAATTTATCACCAATGCTGCCATTACAGGAACTGCCTGCAAAGTGAGAGTGTCAATGCTGAAAAGCTGCCAGAGTTTGTAAATCTTATGATATTTTCAAGAAATACGTAAGATTAAAAAAAACTCTACCCTGTTCAGGCACTAAGGTGCTTCCCCAGCAGCAAGCCTGGGACTGTCCATAGTGGGGGCTTGGAAGATCTGGCCAGGAAAGTCTCTTACTACCCTTGGCTTGGAGATTTGCTTCCTCCACCCTCCCTCCCAAGCCTGTTTTTGAGTCCCTCTTTGAGGTGAGTATGTCAGCTCGATCATGCTGTTACCTGCTGAACTGCAGCAGGCTTGTTCCAGTGTTTAAATTGCCTCTTTGCTTGTCTCTCAAGTGATGATTCATTTTGATTGATCTGCTTTGAGCTGGGTGTGAGGGCAGCCCTGACTGTGTCATTACTGGCACTGCTAAGCTTTGGATGAAGCTGATTTTTTACCTTTTAAAGCCACTGCCTGTTGCATTTCTTTTACTTGTTAGATTTGCTCCTTTTGCTGTCAATGGGAGTATTCCCTGGGCCTTTCTGGAGCTTTCCCAAAGGTATTTGTACTCAACTAATTTGGAAATCCTAGACTTTTAGGCTTAGGGTTTGTTCAGAAATTAATTTATTTGAAACAAATTGGTTTGAGGAGGCTGGTCTGTCTACTGCCCTAAGTCTTGTGCAGGTATTTTAGTTGCTGCTAATTGTTTGCAAAATAATACCTTTAATTTCTGAAGTAAATTATATAGATGGACAATCAAGAACAATGTGAAACAAAGCTGTGCCAGTGTAAAGAAAAGAGAAAATAACAGTGGAATTATGCCCTTAGCAAGCAAGACGGAGACAAAAATGATGGCTAAAGCTGGATGATAGTATATCACAGATAAACCTGCATCAGTTTCCAGGAATACTTGGTTATACATATAGTAATAGTCTATAACTCTCTACCTGGGTTAAACCAGCTACTTTCTGTAGCCTTTTTGTGTCTCAGTTTCCCCACCTGTAAAGTTGGATAATAGTAATTTCCTCCCAGAAGGGCTGCCAGTGCTGACTAGGAGCTGTACTGTGTTAGAGCATTAAGGAAACAGTGGCTATTATTAATAACTCCTCATATTTTTTCAACATTCTCCATAAATAAATGCTGTTTGTTTTGGTTTTTAAAACTTGGAATTGATGGCTGGACCAAATTATAGCTGGAAGCTGAGAGGTATAAGAAAAGACATCCAAAATGCTGCTCAGTTTGCTCAGTGCAGGACAGAACTGCTGAGGCTGCATCTCTTGTGGCTCTTGAGCCTGATGCCAACACACAGAATTCCCTCCTTACAGCTTTTCCATTTCACGTGCCAAGTATCCAGCTCTTCAGTCTGTTATAAATCTTCCCTAATTCTGTAATTGCTTTGGTAGTGATTATAGGCAGACTCTTGTTGATCCTCCTGTGGTTTTCCTTTATCCACATTTTCTGTGGGTTTTTTTTATTGTTGCTGATTCTTTCTTCCAGTTCCTTGCTCCCCTTTTCCAGTTCTAGCAGGCCCCATGGCTCCAGTCCAGTGTCTTCCCTCCGAGCAACAGACAGAGCCCCCTCTGCATCTGGATCTGCCTTTCCATTAAAAGCTGTCAAGGGGAAGGGACACCTTGTGCCTTTTACATGCTTGCAAATACAGGAAGCAAACATGTAAGTTCATGCATTTAAGAATGTGCTCTGAATCACACTTGCAGGACCAGGAGTTGCATTCAGATTTGGAAATGGTGTCAGGCAGACAGGCACACTTCACCATGATTGTGCAGTTCCCTGACTACCCCTGGATGTCTCTAAACACAAACAGTTATAATGGCAGAGAAATAATCATGCCTGATGGTTTACTTGGCACATGCTCAAGTCTGCAGCCAGATGGGTTGCTGCTGCTCAGGAGGGGTTGGAATAGGTGGCATTTGGTCCCTCTCCTCTGCAGCAGCTTAGTTCCACATTTTCTGTGCCTCCCTCCAGTGCAGCAGGACCAGTTCAGAGCTCCAGCACTCTGCCTCCATTCTGCATTTTCTCCTTCCTCAGAGATGTGTGTTAACTTCTCTAAATTACAGTTGTGAAGCTGTACCTGATAACCCAGCTTAACCAAGGAGAGGCACTGGGGTAAACCTTGCCCTGGGTTATGTATGGTACTTGGATAACAAACAGTGATATTCTTGTTTGGTGGTGAGTGAGATCCAGATCTCTCCTGTACCACTTTAGAAGAATGTGATTGATACAAAACTATAGTTGTTGCTTAATTCCTGTAGTTTCAACAGAACTTGGACCTTAAAGGCCATAAAACAGGGTTGTATATTGGCGAAAAAAGGATTAAGCTTTGAGGGGTTTGAGAGTTTGACTTTGACCTGCTTTTGTTTTTCAAACTTCCAACTAGTCTCAGAAGTGCTCAGCTGGCATTTCTGAAAGCAGCCCAGGGATTTTACCCTTCTTAAGAGGAGGTATTCATGTGGGTCAGCTCGTGAAGCACCTTCAACAGTTTTGTTTTCAGAGACTGAGGCTATTCAAAACAGAAAACACTTATGACCCTTCATTCAGACTTCTCTTACATTCAGGAATTTTCCTTGTATTGAATAGGCATTGACTACTGCCTTTATTTTTTATTTGTCTGTTAATACGCTCTTCAGTTTTAATGTCCCATTGAAGTGTTCCCTTCACTAACCATGGAAGAGGCTGTTCTATGAAAATTGCCATCTGGTGTACCTTGGCATTGAGCACATGTTACCTTGCTTGGTAAGGAAATTCTGCCTTGAATAATTGGACATTCTTCCTGACTCCTCATAATTAAGGCAAGAGAAAAGAACAAAACCTGCTGATTTAATATGAACAATTGTTTCATTAAGTTACTTGCTTCCCCACCATAACCATCAGCCCAGAGAAGAGAACAGCATGGCCATCAGGCCATATATGACAATACTGTAATGCTGTGGGTCTTTGGTGCTTTGTCAGATGAAATCACAGGGAGTGGGGTTGGGAAACACACTGCTAAAGTATTTTCTTTTTAACCATATGGCCCTAAGACCACAGAGTCTGGCTGTTGCTGACTGTGCTGTTTCCTAACCCAGTGAATCAGTCCTTGGAAAAAACAGAGGGCTAATGCATGAGGCTTTGGATCAACAGAGATGCCTTGCCTGACCATCAGGAATTGATGCTGAAAGGCTGAACATCTGTGTTCTACTGTGGAGCAGGGAAGGGTTGAGCTGCATGACATCCTGGCTGCTGGCAATAAAGTGGTTCAGAGCTCTCGAATGGTAAATCTTGGCTGTGGTCCTTGGTGGTGGCTTGTGTCACTGCCTTTGCATTTAGTCTTCCTGGGCTTGGCAAGCAAGTTCACACATGCATTGGAGTGCAGAAGGACTCGCTGGTGAGCACACTGTCCCCAGTGACACTGGGGACAGGCAGGTGGGCCTTGTTCACTTCTGCAGTTACATGGACTTAACTGAGACAGCTGTAATTTTAAGTAGGAGGCTCCCCACTCCCTATCCATGTGGATCTGAGCTCCTCTAGTGCTCATCTGGCTGTCCCATCTCCATGATTCAGTGTTTTTGTTGCTCATGAATAACAAGGCACCCCAAATGCTCTTAAATTCTTTCCTCCTGCACTTAAATTATCCTGTCCCTTACTGCCAGCTTGAGAGCCAAAGGCTGCTGAATGGGAGTGCTGCAGGATTTATACATGCCTACTGACAAAGTCAGGGCTTGGAGGCTCCTTGGATGTGAATTCTGTTGAATGATGTGCTGGGGGAAGCAGTTCCAGGTCACTGCTGATCAGGCCTCCAGACCTGTGCATGCTGTGCTCTGCAAAGCCTGTGTTACCCAGGAATGCTATCAGAAGCTTTGATCATCACACTGATTTCTATCTCCCTCTACAAAATCTGGGCAGGTATGTTTTTTATAAGAGACTGGCTCCACTGAGCTCAGAGCTGACAAGCCAGATATTGCTGCAGCTGTGAAGGTAGTAACAAGTTAGCCCTGAGTTTTAATCCCAGCCTGGGCAACCCTTTTTCAGAACCATTAAAAATAAAATCCTGTGTTTTATTTTTTTTATTTATGTTTTTAATAGAATAATGATGAACTTAGTTAATCCTTGAAATACCCTGGTTACTTAACCATGGGACAAGGAGCATATTGTGTGAGTGAGCACTCTGATAATGCTGCAGGGCAAAGGGAGAGCTATCAGAGGTGCCCAAATAATACTTTAATTTCCTCAAGAAAGTGGCAGAAAGGAGGATAGATCCTACCAGTGCTGCAAGTGTCTAGTGCAGCAGCACTGAAAAGATGCCCCTCATGCCTGGGTGATAGTAGGTTCTGGGAAGTGAGGACATCCCTTTCCTGGCCAAAAGCCACAAGATCTCCTCTTCTATGGGGTCTCCTTCCCCTCCTGCTTCCTATCCCTTAAATTCAGACGCTCTCTGAGCTGAATTTTGCAGGGCTTTTCTAGCAATATCTCTGAGCAGGCAGCAGTGCCACTGGTTTGGCAGCTGCATCCCTGTGCTGAGCAGGGTGGAGAGTTTTGCATCTTCTCCCCAGCCTTACAGCCTCAAAAGAGTGATTGATCAGGAAAAAGGAACTTGGAGGTAAAACATAAATCATATGTAAAACAACCAGAGCTGAAGAGGGAGATGTGTGTGGTTTATAGTCCTGACACCTGAGTTCCCACCTCTAAATCAGTCAGAGAAACTGTTCCCCAAAGAGGAGGCTCAGGCCTGCTGTGCTGCTCACTGGCAGGTCTTTGCAGTATAAATTCCAGTTTATCCTTATTGCTGGTCACCTGGGGAGCTCTGCTCTCTGCTATAACAGCAGCTTTTTCCTATCAGGCAATGTCTTGGAGCCCCAGGGCAGCACTGAGTAATGTACAGCCTCCCCACACCTCTCCCTGGGAAAATCCAACCTTCGTCCCCTTTTGCAAGATGAGAAACTTGGTCTGAGAGGTTGAACGAGTCAGAGAAATACAATTGCACAGCTCTGCATACCCTAATGTCTAGCTTTTTTTGCCAGTCCATCAGAGTGTAGTTTTTTTTCCTTTGGAGGCTCCTCCTTTCTGTGTTTCTATCCTTCCCTCCTCCCTGCAGTATGTATTACTTGGTGCTGTTGCCTCCCCCAGTCTCTCTCTCACCTTGATCCTTTCTTGGGCCTCTGGCTCCCTGCCCCAGCTCACCACATGTGGTGGTGCTTGTCTTTCTTGCTCTGATGGTTGCATTATGCTTAGTTTGGGAGATTGTTTATCCTTGTGCAGGCCCCCCATGTGCAGAGGAATGGGCTTGTTTGGAGGATCCTGGGGGAGAGAGAGCACATACCACGTGCAGGCGATGCCTTTCATGCCTGCCATGGAACTGTAACACGTGTTGCAGGCTAAGCTGTGAAGAACCAGCTGCTGAGGGCATGTATCTGGGCCAGGCTCAGCAGCTGCTGCAGGAGTTGCAGCATCTGCAGCCTCAGTGGGTGCAGGTGTCCCTGGGCTAGAGGAGCTTGAAAAAGATCATTGTTGTGAGGGTGGAGTTGGGCATTGTGAGATGGAGACAGGTGAAGTCAGTGTGGCCTCTCAAGAAGCACCTCTGCCAGCACTGCACTGGTGTGAGAATGCTGGGGGGATGCACTTGGCAGAGGGGATGTCCCAGGCTGGTGCAGGATGGGTGCATAGGGCAGGTCACATCCCAGCTGCTCTGGCAGGGCTGGATGTGAGGCTCACACAGTGCCTGCCTGTGCCGTGGCTGGGCTGAGCCTGCCGTCTGGTTCCCTCACTAATCTTACGTAAGAGCTGGGGTGGGGGGGTGTGTGGGAAACTATAAATGACTTATCTTGTGGGCTCTGCATTGTATTAAACATTAACCTGCATGTCTGAGCCAAGCGACTGATTCTCGTGGTAATTCTGAGGCCAGGCAGCCAAAGAAAAGGATTCTTTGTCCAACAGTATTTCAGAAGAAAATCCCTTCAGCCATTTTTCTGTCTCATCGTGTTTGTTTGGCCCTGTGGTAGAAGCCAGCTCCACAATTTGCTGTTTGTATTTGTTCAGTCAAGCTGATCAGATGGCTGTGCCCCAGCCATGGCTCTGACCAAGCTGCTCACCAGCAGCCCCGCATCAGGATGGGCACACTTTGCACACACCATCACACACACACACACACACACACATGTGGAACCAGACATTCAATTGCACGCATGTGCACACATAATCACACACTTAATCAGGCACATATGGACATATACCCTTATGTGAGAAGAACAGTTGTCTTTTGATCTGTACAGTGTATCCCCGTGAGGACTGAGTATTAAAAGTAGTCGTGCCCATCAGAAAGATGCAGAGCAAGGGCATAAATGTTCAAGAGTAGGTTCTGCTCCCGTCTTTGCCCTTACTTGGTGTACAAGGTGGGGCAAGTAATTTTGCTATTGTTTCTCCTCCATAAATTGTGACTAATGATTTCAAAAGAACCTTCAGAGAGAGTAATATATTGTTACTGTGGGCTTAGATGCATATTTACTTAAAGCAACAAAGCTTTGGTGGTTCAGAGGTTTTCTTGGTGATGGAGTTTTTTTGCCAGTGTCTCCCTGTTAGAGGATCACAGCATAACAGGATCACACTGTAGTTGTGCAGCAGTGGGTAGAGCTGCTGCTGCTACAAACCTGGGAAGGTGTGAGTGCTCATGAGCTGTTTCACTGCAAAGTCGGGCTGCTTAGCTCTGAATCCCCTAGAGATTTCAGGTAACTCTTCAAATTTTGCACAAAATGCCTGAGAGGCTCAGAGAATACTTTTTTAAAGATCTATTATAGGTTGTAATCTATGGCTGAGAAATGGTAACAAATACTGATGGGACTGCACCACCTTAAACCAGGTCATCTACTCTTCCTCTCTCCCTGTGCAATGCCAGGGCTGGGTCTGGAAGGCAGAACAGTGTTTCTCCTGCTGTGGAAAAGTCTCAAACCGAACAGAAAGCCCTTCCTGCTGAAATCATGCCTTTGAGCTGGTGGAGTTTTCTCATGTGGATGAGACTTGTGCACTGCACCTTTGTGTGGGTGACTCAGCCAAGCAGGCTGTGGAAACCTTGCCAGTGATCGGCCCAGTCCTTCCTCCAGTAGTTCGGGCTCCTGCACTTCGCTGTGCCTTCAGTCAGCTCTTCTTAATGTGCTTTCTTCCTCTGTGTGTTCATGATGCCCCCAGCCCATTGCGTTTGGATAAGCAGCTGTCCAGTGTGTTTCACAAGTAGCGATCGAGAGCACGTCAGCTCTCGGGACAGACCCATGTGCTGTGACACGTAAGGAATAACACAACGGAGCCTCTTCTCCCCCAGTGAGCTGGGGGAGAGGCCAGATCCCTGTGTTTTGAGGAGCTGGTTATGGGTACCTGGCTCTCTGCATCCCCACAGGCAGTGAGAAACCATTCGCACGTTGCTCTCCCCGTGTTCTAAGCCCACAGCAGCATTTTGCTCAACTTACAGCCTGGAACGAGTCCTTTACGTGTGGGTTTGAAGAGGAAAGGGGTGTTAGCCCCGCGGAGCGCTGCCGGGCCAGTAACGCACTCTGGACTCCCAACTGCCTGACTTGAGAGCGGCGCTGAGCCGAGCTGCTCCGGCAGCGAAGGGCTGGTTCAAAGCCATGGGGTGAGCCAGGCCGGAGGCATGAAATTCCTTCCCTTCCCTTTGCTGCACCAGCTAAATACACCAGGTTTTCCAGGGCTGGGAGTTTGCAGGAGTAATCCCCAGGGACTGTTTATTTTCCCAAGGGATAACATACAGCCGCTGGGAAGTCTGAGCCCTGCTCTACCCCTGCGGATGCCAGGAGAGTTGGAACAGCCCATAACTGAGGGAGATTAGGAAAGGTGTGTGCTAATTAATGGGAGCGCTGGGCTGCCCCTCGGCTGGAGCCGCACGCGTGGATGTGGTGGTGGAATACGCGTCCCCTCCCCGGCCCTGCCCGCACCCACAAAAGGCTCCCGCCCGCGGCACAGCACCCCAGGGACCCAGCGCCCCAGCACCTCGCTCCCATGCCACAGCTCCAAGAGACGGCATGAAGAAATCCTCGTACTCAGGTGAGCAAGCGGCTGCCCCGCTGCCTCTCTCCCTTTGTACGGGGAAAAGAAAAGGCTTTAACAACTCGCCCTAAGTACAACTTGTGTAAACCGTTCTTCCTCCAAGCGGCTCTGTAGTCGAGTGAGCAGCTGTTTCACTGCGTATAAGCAAAGCCTGTTGATTAGTGGAAGGCTTACAAAGCAAAACAAATCTAGGGAGGCAGCTTGTTCCAGGCAAAGCTCGGTGTTGGTGGCACGGAGCACTTGTGCCAGCACAGGGTGAGCTGGAGGGCTGAGAAGCAGCTTGAAATTAAAACGGGATGTTGGCTTTGTGTGTGACATGGGCTGCCTTTGGGGCTGGAGGGGTTTCCAGATGAGGGGTGGAAGATCTGGGTTCCCCTAATGCTGCAGGACTCTTTTTTTCCCTGTTACCCATTCCAGCTTTCCTGGTTGTCTCCTGCAGGCTGAGGGCTCTGTGCCCTCTTCTGTCACAGGCTCCTTCCTCCCCAGCTGACACAGGAGCAAGCAACTCTGACTGATAAAATTTCTCTGTGCCTCTGAAATCCTTCCAGTGGTCCTAAGAAGTGGCTGGCACATGACAGACCAGACACTTTTCCTACAAAAGGTCCAATGCTCACCTCAGGAGGCTCAGATGCCCCTGGCAGCTCGTCCAAGTGCAGGACTTGGCTCCACAGCTGATTTCTGCTCAGCTGCAGCTACCAACCTTATGCTCTGTTAGCCTCATTCTGCCCTGCTTCACCCTGGCTGCCACAGAGACATGATGTCACTGTCCTTTCCTTGTGTTCTACCCTGCTTCACTCTGGCTGCCACAGGGACACGATGTCACTGTCCTTTCCTCCTTCAGATGTCCTGAGTCCCAGGTCTGGCTGCACCGCAGGGTGTTTGGGGAGCTGCTCTGCTGTGAGTCACCCGAGCTGTGCCACAGCCAGCTGGACTCTGCCCGAGCTCATAAGCCACAGGAGCTGGGGGTTTGTCATCACTTGGAAAATTCCTTGGATGATGCCCACTACCTGTTGATTGTTAAAATTAATTGGTAATCTTTCCCTCTTCCACATTTCTCTCATTAGTGTCACTAAATGTACTGCCAGGGAGGTCTGTATGCCGGGAACCTGAGGAAGCCTAAGCGTGATTATTAGCATATTGTAATGGATTCAAGTGGGTATTAATGGTTGTGTGTAGGAAAATGTTATTTGTACAGCACTCCTGAGGTGCAGGTAGTGGCTTAAGATGCCTTGGAGCAGACAGGAGCAGTACAAGATGGGTCTGGAGATAACTAGCTGTCATATAATAAAGCTGTCACTATTTTGTGACCTGATACTGTGACTTCTTGCAGATGAGGCCAAGTGGTCCTTAATTGCTTTGCTTACTTTGGGTTGATTGTGCTGGAGGGAAGCTGTGGCACTGCAGAGGCCCTTGGTCAGTGTCTGAACCCACCATCGCTTGGTGTCCTGACTGCGGTTGGTTGACATCTAGTCAGTATCTTTGATTCCAAAGGGATTGCAACTGTATTTTGGAAACACTGTTTGCTTTGAGATTTTCCTTGGTACTGTGTGGCTATTTAAGGAAAAGGAAGGCAAGAATTACACTAGACAGGTTACAATACAGTGAAGCAAGAGGATAATTGCACTGTAACTGCCACTGATCTCACAGGCAGATCTGAGCAGCTCTTACTGCATGTTGCCCAGTCTCTGGTTTTGGTGGTGCAGCTCCTGGCCCTGCAGTGCTGGGCCCTTACCTCGTGCTGATGCATCAGGCAGAAAGGCATTTAGTGAGTCACCCACCACCCTGTGGGGTGCCTCTGGAGAGCTGCCATCTCTGTGTGGGACAGAGCCAGCTCTCACTGTCCTTTAAACCTGGTGGTTTTACAAATTGGGGAACAGCAATGATGACTTGCTTTGGGGAATTTCACTGAGGATCCAGGTTACTTCTCCAAGTCATGAGTCAGATGTACAGTGTTGCAGAGCCTCTGAGCTTTCTACTGCCAGAGAAACTGGTGAGGTGACAAAGTGACTTCTGAGCTTCCCAAGCACATTGCTGACAACCCCTGAAAGGCTGGAAATGCGATTCCTGGCTGACAGTCTCCCCAAAATGATGACAAAAGGAAACAATAAGCATCTTCTAAACACTTTTTGAGGTTAGGGAGCCTTGCTGGCCTTATTTGCTCTTCTCCAGTGTGTACTGGATCTGTTAGTGGGCTGTGTCCTGTTGAACCCAACTGGAGGATCTCACTTGACTTCATGGGGCTGAAGCTCCAGCTCCATCCTTCTCTGTGAACACTGCAATGCTGTGGTCTTGCTCTCCTGTTAGCCGGCTGCTCCCCACCCCAGGTTAGATTTACCTTTCCTGAAGTACATAAGGGGAAATCACTACCCATCTGCTATGACTTTTGAGCACATGCCACGTAGGTGTGGTTGGGATAAAGAGTTTTTCTTCAGACGTTTTACCTCTTACCAGCAGAGAGAGGCACAGACCTTTGTGCTGTAGCCTCGGGCATGTGCAGCTCAGCCTGGTAGTGCTTTTTATTCCTGGAACTTCCTGGCAACAGCAGGAGGAGGAGGAGGGGAGAGGGTGAAAAGGGAATTTTGCATGACAGGATAAAAATGAGCAATAACAGCTATTGAAGCCAGCTCTTATATGTTTACTTTAGGGATGTCTGTTATTTCAGATGCTTAAGGAAAGGAGAGGTTTTTTCTGAGATGTTTTACTTGACCTGAAATACTATTTCTTAAAGGGTTTTTTTTATTCTCATTTTCCATTACTCAAGTACAATTGCATCTCCAAAGCAGCAATACACAAGATTCATGAAGACATGTGATGAGTTATAGGTATTTCAAGGATGGTGCAAATTGCTTTGGCCAAGGACTATTTGCCGTTTCAGGTTTATATAAGATGTTGGCATGCACTGAAATCAGTGTTGCCCTAATTGCAGTACCTCCAGAATTATCCATAGTGGTTGTGTGTGACCCACCCTTACCTAAACTATGGACTTCTAATTTATTGCTTGGGCATGTAGGGAGAAGTAACTCCTGATATATGAGCTAAAGCCATAGGAACAAATGGATGAGAAACAGCACTGGGACCTGATCCTCTCGTTAGGATTTGGGAACAATTTTATTGCCAAATCGTGGCGTGCAAAATGATTCCCTATAAAATGTGGTGAATAGTCTGTAGGTCAAATTGGAGTTGTTGGCATTATCAAGACTGAGAAGAGCTCAGTTCCCTGATGGGTTGGCTTGTAGTGTCCCAGGATCTGCTCCTGCCCCAGACCCATCATCTTGCTTTGGTGCTGATACGGCACAGCCTCTGGCAGATGCTGACCACCCGTGGCTGTGGGGTAGGTTACAGGTGACAGCAGCACTTGCAGATGGTAGGAGAGGGCAAACTGGGTTTGTGCCCTGCCAAAGGGCTCCCTGTTTGTGCTCTGCCATGTGCAACCAGTGCAGAAAAGCAAGTGAGCTCTTGCTGGGGGTGAGCAAGAGCTGGGGTGTGCAGAGGGACATGCACTGCAACCAGTGCTCATCTGGCAGTGCATGGAGGAGTTCATCAAAGTGCAATGAAGAAGCAATGGGTGGGGTTGTCCCCCCATAAGTAAGCATCAAGGGCTGGGGTTGGATGAGGCCTGCCTGTTGGGAGGGACCTCAGTCCACCTCTGGCTGCAGCTGGTCTTCTGAGATTGTCTGGAAAAAACGAGGCTGAATCTTATTCAGGCTGATGCTGCATGTGAGAGGCTCCCTGCAGCTCCCTCGATGGCTGCTAACCTCACTGCTGTAAGAGATGTTGGGTGGGGCAGAGATGACCCAGTGTTTGCAGAGCCCCATTGTTCTCTTCTGAACTGAACCCCAGGTCCTGTCAGTTAACTGGCATTGTGTTTATCTAAGCCATAGAAAAATGAACAGTTGTTTAGATTGATTTATTTTTTAAATTTTTTCTTTAGCTCACTGATAAAATGGCAGTATGAAGGAAGACACATTGCTTGGATCCAACAAAAACATTCATTTAATTTTAGATTGTCATTTTGCACAGGAATTAAAAATATTTTGTTTTGAATTACGTAAAAATGAAAAAGTAATAATATTTTTCTAGTTTAAAGTCACAGCTACCTCTTCCTCCCCAAAACCTGCAGTGCTGGGCCAACAAGTTGTCACTAAGAGGGCAGTGATAGTACGAGGGGTACCAGTTTTAAACTGAAAGATGGGAGAGCTAGGGTAGACATCAGAAAGAAATTCTTCACTGTGAGGGTAGGAAGGTGCTGGAATAGTTTGCCCAGGGAGGTTGTTGATGCCCCCTTCCTGGAGGTGTTCAAGGGCAGGTTGGATGAGGCTTATGCAGCCTGGTCTGGTGGGAGGTGTCCCTGCTCATAGCAGGGAGGTTGGAACCTGATGATCTTTAAGGTGACAGGTCCCTTCCAACCTTAACCGTTCTATGATTCTGTAATTCTACGATTTAAAAAATAAAAGTTGTACTGAGGATTTGCAGTCAACCCCAAGAAGCTGGATCCTCAGTCTTTGGCTGTTCAAACCTATTGCCCCAAGCCTGAATTCAGTGCAGACAATGGCTCCACCAGTTCAGATGGATGAACTGTCCCATTGCTCCATTTCCACCAGTTATCTCCATGTGAAACAGCTCTGCCTGTGCCTGATGGGCCAAACTATGATGCCATGGCCAAAAGGCAGTGTTGCCCAGGCTTGCACTGTGTGGTTAACAGCTAAAAACCTTTAATAATTATTTTGATTATTTTACAATGAAAAAGGTATGCTTTAGAGAACTAGATTTTTATGTGCCTGTCCTCTCTTGTGGTAGTAAAGCCTGTAATTTTCCTAGAGTGCTACAAATTGTTGGAGTCTGATGGATGGAAAATGCCCTGACCCTTGGACAGATCATTCTCAGCTGCCTTCAGGGCCTTGCAGCCTGTTTCTGTTGCTTAGCAGATCAGGAGTTGTTGATGGCAGTTGGCAACAGTCCTGGCAAGCTTACCTCTGCACTTCCTTGCTGTAAAAAATGAGGTGGGACTGTGGGAGGTCCAATGAAAAAGCAGGATTGCTGTAATTTATTTGCATGTTGGCAATATATTGCTGTAAATGTCAAGGCAATCTGCTGTCAAATGTTTCTGTTGGTTTGTGATGATTGATGTAATCTTGTCATGAAAAAAATACTCCTGTAGCATTGCCACGCTGTGCTGGGATGGCAGGATCAACGTGAAGGGCTTGGTTGGGTGCTCTGCTGCTGCCAGCTTTGGCTGGCGTGTGCAGGCAGTGGTAGAGCTTTGCTTCAGGTAGCAGAACATCCCAACATCTGTTAGGAAATAGTTTGGAGAGAAGCAAGGGAATCCAGCTTGTAGAGAAGCCAAAAAAGAAACCACAACGTGCAGACATATGTGGAAAATAACAAAAAGCCATGTGGGGCCCAATGGGGTGATTATCATTTTCTCATGCCCACCTGGGGTGAGCCAGAAGAGGTGGTGCCACGTGGAATGGGGAGGTGTTGCCACAGGATAACTCCCTGTCTGCTCACTGGGAGGCAGGGAAATCCCTCCCAAAAGCAGGTAACAGATAGCTGGGGGGGCTTTTTGTGTGAGGCATAGCTGTCCCTCTTAGACAAGAGCTGTCATGGGTTTTGCAGCAAAAAGTAGGATCCAAATCCAGAGGGAAGTCTGTAGAAGAAGACAGAACTTTGTATCACAGCCATTTGTGAATGTGTGACCTGTTGGTCAGACATGCAAAGTCCTTGCTTGCTTTTTGTAAGCTCGCTGGTGGCACGCAGGAGAGGGTGGGATCCGCCTGTCCCCCGGGGTGATGTGAGCTGGCCATGCCAGCGTGTGTGACAACACACCAAGGAGTTGTCCTTCCTGCCTTGTCCCGGTGTCCTCAGGAAGAGCAGCCGTGCTTGCCCGGCCGGGCTGTGCAGCGTCATTCCCTGCGGAAATCGCTCTCCGCACGTCCCGGTGCAGTGGGAGAGAGGCAGCGCAGTCGCCGGTGAGTCAGCCCGTTCCCACACTGGTCTGCAATGACTTACCAGTGACAAGGATGGCTTGAAGCACCCTTTAAAGGCTTTGTTTTTAAAGAGAGAGGTTCACTGGTGCCTGGGAAGCTGCTTCTTTCTGCCTGAGTCCCCGTTCAGGTGACAGGCTGCTGTCCCCTGCAGCTGCTGTGAGATGGGACACCCCATCTATCCCCACCAGAGCCCAAAAAGGAATGGCAGCTTCCACTGTCCTGTGTCAAACAGCTTCTTGCAGAGCTCAGTGCCATTCAGGCATCCCTACAGCAGCCGTGGCAGATGACAGCAGGAGGAACAGGCAAGGAAAAGCCTTGTCTAGTGTTGCTACCTTTGTGAAAACAGATGGTTGTGCTGGGCAGAAAGGGGGCTTGTTACGAAGTTCTTGTTCAAGCTTTAATCCTGATCACAGCACTGCAGCCATCTGAACACAGTGTATGTTACCTCCTTGACCTGAGTTTTTAATTTTGGGAAGGACAGCTTTGAATCTGATGACCAGAGCATGTAGCTGTCCCCTCTGTTTCCTTCAAACACCATGATGCCTTCAAGACGCCCAAGTCAAGCAGATGGAAGTTAAACTGCAGGGAGGACTGCAGTCTGGAGCTAGCAGAAAAAGAGGCTTTTTCCCTATTATTTTTTTTCCCTTTGTCCGTGCCAGATGAGTATTTACAGGAAGCACTTTGTGCAGCTCTGAGGTTTGTTTAGAGGAGTGTAGAGGGAGCAGACAGCTGATGGCATAATGGAAATCAAAAAGGTCACGATAATGCTCAAAAAAGTCCATAATTTCCTGGTGTGGGAGTATTGCTATTCTGGGGACCGAGGGAATAACAGAGCTTGGGCTCTGGTTCCCAGGGGGAGAGAGTACTTGCCAAGGGACAATCTGCAGAGGAGCCAGCTCCCTTTGGAAAGAACTCAGCACCCAGCAGCTTCCCCAGGCCTTGTGGGACTGAACCCAAAACAGTTGCTGGGGGCACAGTGTGTCCCAGGTAATCTTTTGTTCCCTCAGCTCATCCAGGCTCCCATCCCTTCACAGGCTGAGGTGGTGATGCCAGGGAAACTCTAAACTCATGTACTTGGGGAGTAAGTTGGAGCCCTGATCCTCAAGAGCAGCCCCTGGGTACAAGTTTGTGCTTTGATTTTGATGTTATCAAGGAAAATAGGGATTGCCTATAGCTTGATATAATGGGCAGAATAAACAAAGGAAATGAGGACAAGATGCCCTCAGCGTTGCTGCCAAGAGCTGTTGTTGGATGACTCAGTGGCTGAGTTGTAAGTGCCTGGACATGTACAAATAAAAGTTGCTGAGAAGAGTAACAGATCTTGGTGTATTACAAGTCAGGACAAAGGACTTGCATGTGAGACACCAGTGGAGGTGGCAGGAGTTTCTGCAAGTGAGTTTAAGGCTGACAAAAAGCTGTGAGTTAAGAGGCTGGAGACTCTGTTTTGCCTGCAGGAAAGGTTCAGCTCTGGGCTGCAGATGACCAGCTCTCAGTAACTGACTGGTGGGGAGCTCCCAGCCTGCCCAGGTCTATAACCAGAGACTCAGTCATTAGCACTCTACAGCTACTTTTCTCTCCTAATATTTGGTTTCCATTTTCTTTCCAAGATGACTTTCAATTAATTTTTAATATTAAAAGCAAAACTTTTTTTTTTAAATCAGCAGGAATGAGAATAAAACATAATTTGCTGCCTGCACAGAATGTGAAGCATTGAAAGTTGATGTTGCCAGTCCAGTCCTGAAAGGCTGTCATCCTCCTCATCCCCTGGTTTGCTTTGGGGAAGGTTTCTGACCTCCCTGATTTTCAGTGTTCCAGTGATAAAAGGAGTCCCATGTGCTGTATTGCTTTTATCTAAGTCAGTTGCTAAAGCACCAGTAAATCCTTAAATTCAGACCTTTATTGTGTGCTCTTGCAGCTCTGACTGCTGCATGAAGGGTTTTTTTCCCTTTTGGTGTCCTGCCTTCACGTATTTGAGAGCATTTTTTGTCAAATTTGGCATAATATTGAGAAATGTGAGGTTGAGTTGTGCCAAAGCTGTACCAAAACACCAGATCTTACCATGGAAATTGGAATGCCTCATTTTCCAGTATTATTTTTCCTGGCAGATAGGTTATGATTCTGAGCTGCTGAGTATTTACTGAACGGTTCAGACTCAGGCAGCCTGTTAATTGTCGTTCAACTACATCTGCATCCTTAAACTCTTTCCCAAGTTGCTGTACTGACAAGAGAGATGCTTTAGTTGGTGCGTCCTACATCTGGGCATGGAAAGGCAGTTGGTGCTGCAGGTTGTGGGGGGATGTCATGGCTTGGGTGGTCTCTCCCATCCTGCTTGGCAGCTGCGGTTTCAAAGCTGTGATTTATTTCCTGGAGTGGGTTTTTGTCAGATAAACCTTCCAACAATGATGTGAAATAATCCAACAGCCGATTTTTGCAGTTGATGTGGGGAGTGATAAGTAAATTTTGGGAAAGATGAGCTCAACCCTTTTGAGTTGGATCCCTCTGCAGAGGTTCCAAATGTGCCTCTGCAGCTGAGCTGCTCTGGATGCTCCTTCACACAGCAGCTGCTCTCTAGGAAATTGGCATCAGGCATCATGTTTTACGATACGTGTTGGGCTTTTCAAACAGCATGTATGTGGTGGGGAGAGGGCAGGGGGTTGTCTGTGGCTTAAGGTTTTTTGGGGTTTTTCTTGTTTGGCTTTGCTAAGCTTTTGAGTAAGAGCCCTGTGGTTGAACCTTAGCAGAGAGGGAGTAGTAAAAAGTTGTTTCATAATATGTGTCTGGATTAATGTTGAGCCTTTTATGCCCTTTGGGAGCCCCTGGGAACAGAGAGAGGCCAGAAAAGCCGCCTGTGTCAGTGTACAGGGTGCAGATTGTTTCAGGTGTCTGTGTTAGACCCTTTTATAGCCTGCCCCTTTTCCTTGGTGGACAGTTTGCTGGCTGCTGTTGGCAGAGCTTGTAACACAAAAGAAGGGTTAGTGGCTCCAGACCCTGGCAAGCAAGGAGCTGGAAAGTCAAACCAGCGCATAGTCATATGGCTCTTGGCTAGCTAGGAGGAAAACCTGACCTTAGTTCTGGGTAAAAATAAATGGTGTCCTCATTCCTAACCCTGTGGAGATATATCTGTGTCCCAAGGCCCTCTGGCTGATGGACAGACTGCTGCTGAGAGGCGTAGCACGGGGAGAAGTGTTTTCTGCAGGTCAGGTGTACTCAGGAGCGTGGGTGGAAAAACAGCAGCTGTGCTGGCAGAGCACGTACTCTGGTGGAGATGGATGGGGGAAGACCGGTACAGGAATGTGTAAAGTTAGGAGCCAGGGCTGGGCTTGGAAGGGCAGGAGAAGAGGCTGCAGACCCAGCACACAGCTGACAGTGCTGCTGAGCTCAGGGAGGGAGCAGAGCTGCACCAAAGGAAGCAACTTCACTGACAAGCTGAACGTGTTTCCTCCTGAGACACGCCAGGGCAGGGGGCTGAGGCAGATCATGCTGGACTTTGCCCTGGGGTTTGAATGGGGGGATTTGTAGGCATTTTGAATACTTCTTCAGTGCAGAAGGTGCAGAAATGCACTGAAGGTGAGGAAGACAGGGACAGGAGGTGAAGCAGTTTTGAAATGTTTCTGGGCCAGCGACACTCCATTCTAGGGCAAGAAAAGTTGCCTCAAATCTTGTAGGGATGCATTCAGGACCAGAAAGCAGCATATTCTTTTTAAATCTACAGGGCTTGTTGCAAAAGGTGATGGAGACCAGTGGGTCAGGAAGGGAGGACAAAAGATTTTAAAACCACTCATCTTATGCTCAGCATGGCAATAAACTGTGGCTGCATATGGAGAGGAGACTGCTCGATACCTGCCAAGGAGTTGTGGCTTTTCTCCTTCCTTGTCTTGTCCTCTGCTGACTGTGGGCTGCCAGGGCTGCCAGAGTAGGGACCAGGGCAGCTGCTTTACCCAAGACTCTCCTGCTTTCTGCTTCCTTCCATGCTCTCCTGCTAACCATCTGCAGAGACCTTGTAGAAATTTCTAGGAGAGCACAAGACTGGCCAGGGTGGGTTGGTTTGTTTTTCTCTCTAAGCAGATACCTGGCTGTCACGTGGAGCTGGAGCAGGTGGTGTGCAGCTCCTTGTCCTGTCCCAAGGGACTCACAGTTTCAAGGCAAAATCATTGCTTATTAACACAGCCTGGAGGACCTTCTGTGAACCCTGTGGACTGGAGGATCTCTGGGTGTTTCCACAAGGCTTTGCCATTCCCCCTGCCCTCACAGGGCTGTGGGGATGGGAGCAGGCTGAGGGAGCCATCAGCTGTGCAGATCTGCTGGCTGCAGGGCTGGCCATGCATGGTCAGGTTTTCTGGCTGTCTTCGTGTACATCTGTCCAGGCTTCTTCCACTGAAGGGAATCTTAAGGGCATGGTAGGACACCAGATAGATGAGCTGGTTAAGTGCAAACAGGCTCTTGAAGTAAAGCTGATCTATCTGGCACCTGGTGGCATTTCATATTGAGGGTCCAGTGCACAATGTTAGAGGTTTGCAAAGGTAATGATTTAATTCTGATGTTGTATGAGGTGAACTTCTGCCAGGGCTGAGACTGGACATCACTGGAGGCCTCGTTTACAGGGCTCTGACAATCTGCCTTCCACACCTCTGTCAGCTCCATCCCACCTTCCTGCAAGCACCTGCCTGGGATACTGTCACCTTAAGCAGTTTCTGTGGACAGTGATGATAAAATCTGGTGATTCAGCTCATGTAGGATGTGAATATTTGATAGGAACCTCCTGCAGCCATGAACTTGAAGGAGTCCAGTGTATTGATTAGACTTTTGCACTGGTCCTCACTGAATGACATTGCATCCTACTCAGTTTTCTGTTTGTCCATTTCCATTTCAGGATTAACTTGAATTTTAATATTCTCTAACATAGTGGTATTTCATCTCCACTCCAGATCATCTTTTATACCTTCTCTATTTTCCATTTCTGATGGTTAATAAAAGATGTATACTTAGGTCAAAACACAGCTGGGAGATCAGGCTTTGGATTAAAAACTATCTTGGCATTGTCCCTCAGAACACCTTGGAGCATCCAACCCATGTTGCCTATAGATTATGGGCAAAATAACACTGTAAAGTAAGTGGAGATCTCTGCTTTGGGGGTTTAACAGCCTCCTCTGCTTTTCAAGTCATATCATCTTTGCAAGATTAAACACTGTTTCATCTGTGGGTTGGTTTTTGGTTTTTTTTCCCAATTTCACTGTATTTTGGAATAAACTGATGTTGACAGGTACCCAAGAGCCCCGAAGGTCAGTGCTTAGTGCTTTATTTATGCACAGGAAACTTAGGACACAAGTGGTGACAGAGAGAGGGACGTGGCTGTTTCTTACCCCTTCTTGGAGCATGGGGTTACCTGGCCAGTGGCTTTGCTCTGTGCTGGTATCATCAGGGCAGAGGCCTTCAGAGAAGCTTTGGGCTCCTCCAGGGGATGCACTTTGTGAATCAACATTGTCCTTTTTCTTGTGCTTCCAAAACCTTCCTAAATGAAATTCTCTGTGACAGATACATGCTTATGCCATTTTATTGCATGGGAAACAAGCTGTTTCATTCAGTTTGTTTGGACATAATTAGGTATCCTGATTCCTGCTCTTGTCTAATGACTGTGTAGATAACCAAAGTGCTTCCTATTCCTGTTAGTGTCTTCAGTCTCTCTGACATTGTTCTCGAAGCTCTGAGGGAGCTAATATCCTGTATGAGAGGACTGAGACTTGGAAAAAAGCAGGTGAAATTCAATTTTGCTTAAGTTGAGATGTCTAAAAGCAGGTCACTGAATCAGAGCTGGTCCCTGCAGCCTCTCTCCAGTTAGAGGCTGTCAGATGAATCACTATCTTTCACTTGTGTCTTGGGATGGAAGTGACTCAGGGCTGCAGTGCCTGTCTCCTATGGTGACTATGGAGAGTGTCTGGGCCTGCTGTGCAGATGTTTGATGTGTAAAAGCTCAGGAGGGTGCTGCCCTTGAGGTAAGCAGGTATCTGTGGCAGAGTGAGAAATTAAAGCCAGGCCTTTGGAGACCATCCAAAGTGGTGGGCATCCTTCCTTCACAGACACTAAAGCACGTGGCCACCAGCTTACAGCAGTGAGTGGTGGTGCAGATAGTGACTTTGTGTTACAGAAGTGGCAGCATCCCTCTGTGCAGCTGGGGCTGCTTCCCCTGACCTGCTGAGGATGCAACTGGTTGAGGAACAGCTGAGTCATGCTGAAGAGCTGATGTCTCAGAAATGGTAAATACGTTTAGTTGGTACCAGTGAACATTCTTCTCTGGTTCCAAAACTGCTCCCAAAGAGGTGCTTTCCTGGAGAGGAAGTGGGGTGCCAGCAGGAAGCTTGCTGAGACAACACAGAAACATTTTCTACCCATGATCTCAGCCTCTGGAGATAAGGATGGAATTTCTACACCCACCCCAGAGCATCCTCCCTTGGCCTCTCATTGATTCAGCAGCTCTGGACAAGAGAGGGAGGCTCCTGCCTGGGCCATGCTCCTGCAGGGGAAACAAAATGTCAAGGCATGTTTGGACTGGAGGGACATGACTGGCACAGATCCCCATTGGGCAACAGGTCTTAGGGTCCCCTGACTGCAAAAGATGCCATTCAGGAAAGGTCAACCTGTCTAATAAACTCTGGCAGCGTTGTAGGGGTCATCAGAAGTGACCTGAGCCTCCAGACAGAGAAAAACCTTTCAGGTTTGGCTGGCAGCAGCCTGTGCATGCACCAGGGCAGGTCATACACAGTGTGGTTTATTCCTTATGGCATAAGGTCTCAGTCCATAAGCTTCCCTGTGCTGGGAATCCACTCTCATGCTGCCACGTAGCTCAGTGCAAGGTCTCAGCAGTGCTGGGGTCAGTGCACGTGGGCTTGGATTGCTCAATAGTTGGGAGCTGAGCTTTCCTGGGAGAATCCACAGCAGCACAAAGCAGATCTCAGCCCTGTGCAATACACTTTTTTTTTTCTTTTTTTTTTTCCCCAGAAATAGCAGCAATTGCCTTTTTTGCTGTGAGGTTTTTCATAGTGGAGGCTGAACATGTGTATTGTGGGGGTGAGTGACTCGAGGGAGGGGTCCTGGGTTGGGCCCAGCCCTCCACTGCTGGGCTCCGTGGAACATGGCACGCTCTGTGGGATGTACAATGCTGCCTTTCAGCCAGACCTACAGAATAGGCTTTGTGTCTCCTTGTGTGAGCCCTCTTTTAAGGGAGAAGAGCCTCCTTAGAGGCTGCAGGCAGTGCTCCGTGCCTTGAGATGGTTTTCACCTGTGCCAGGGGTGATTTCACCCTGCCTTGTGCCAGGGCTGAGCTGTTTGGTGCTGCCAGGTGCTTTACCTTCCCCTTGCTGGCAGCTGAAACCCATTAGAGGAATGAGTTGTACTGGGACTGCTTGGTATCTGGGGAGAAGAGCGACTAATCATGGAGTAGTATCAAGTAGAGGTGGTGCAACAATAAATGAGCCTATTCTTAATTTTCCTGTTGCCTCTCTGTAGAGCTGTTGAAGAGCATGGCTTGGCAAAAAGGTAGATGTTTGGTCTAGAATTATTTTGTCCCTTACAAAGATTTAAAAGGATAAGCCAATAAGGTATTAGCGCTTAAGTATTGATTCTACATCTTCAATTTAAATGTATTTAGTGTTTTTATGCTGGGTGCCTTACTCCTCTGATGTGCAGCAGTAGGATACAACAGATACATTGTGAGGCTCAGCACGGGTAATGGGTACTTTCGAGAGCTTGCCACTCCTTGAAATGTCTTTAAATGCTTCATAGGAGAGTTGGGGGAGAGTGGGAGATCACAGGGAATTTTTATCTTGTTGTTGACTGCTGGCCTCTCACAGATACAGCCCTTAATCCCTTGTGTAATTGACTTTGGAATTGTGGTGGATCTTTCTATAGGTGTCTGACTCAAAGATGGAAGAGAACTGTAACTGCAACATTGATGTTTTAAAGGTTCTCTCAGGGTAGAGGTAGAGTTGTACAACAGTTTGTAAAGGCACTTCTGCAAGCTCTAGTGTAAGCATATCTGCAACATCAGGCACTCAACTACATCCTAAAAATTGGCTGAAGTTCTCCCCTATTCCAATTTCTCTGCTACAGCCACAATTGAATATAATTGTGAGATACAAGGAGAAACACTCAAATAATGTTAGTAGCTTATGAAGTTGGATTCCCTTGGCTACTGCTGGGGCAGACCTGATAGGAGAAACCCTAAATTATATGAGTCAAGGGCTTCATTGTAGTCTCAAATTGTGATTTTCCTTCTTCCCTGATGTCTAAGGACAGTGGACATTATCTTAGTAATCTATAGATAGCTGTACTGTAAAGAATGATACAGGCACTAAAATATAAAACCATAAAATAATATATCCCTTCTGCTCCTATAAACAGGGCAAGTGCTTGACACCTCGTTTTCCAGGCAGAGAAAAGAGTGTGTGGAAGAAGAGACTGAAGCAGCCCAAACTCATTATTATATGATGATTGCAAAGTGTGTGTGTGTGTGTGTGTGTGTTCAGGATGCTGCTACACTAGAGATGCCCGGGTAAAAGGCCTCCAGATAGTGTTTGTAGGCCCAAGTACATTTCTGTGGGTGTTCAATGCAGAGATAAATGTGTCCATCATCTGCTTGAGCTTAATGCTACCCCAAGATTACCTGTTCTACATCAAATAACCAGTCTGTGAATTTTGACCCTGTGTATCTGAGTTTGTGGCTAGGGAGGGAGTGGAATTTAGTGACTGTGGTCACTTTGCTTCTGTATCTGTTGCTGGTTCCTTCATCCAGATGTTCCATGGCTGCAGTGGAGCATCTCTTCTGCTGTGTGGAGGAAAAGGGCACTTTGTTGTGAGTCTGGGATGAGACTTGGACTCACATGTTTGCATCTAAGTAAAATCCCTGGCTGCGTTTTTCCCTTTGCAGTGTTTTCAGAGCCAGACACTGGGCTCAAAACCAAAGGCTGCCCCTTATCTCCTCCAGCTGTGAAGGAGGAGCTGCTCATTAAGGCTGGGGAGGATGAAGTGGCCAGGTCTGCTCTGGGTGTCCTGTTAGCTGCAGGCACTGGCAGGCCAAACAGCCTGGTGGGACAGCCTGGTGGGTCACCCAGCCTCAGGAGAACCCTTAACCTCTGCCCTTTGTCGTTGTCAGCCCTTTGGCTGGTGAGCTGCTGCCTCTTTGTTCTCAGCTTTCCTCCTTTATACACCCCCAGCCCTCTCTGGGAAAAATCAACATTTGCCTTTCAGAGCCTGGCAAACAGAAGGGGTCTGTATTCCATCCTGATGGCAGCCCCAGCCTTGCAGGGCTCCGATGATAAATCCAGCAATGTTTGCTGCGGGGGGACCCTCTGAGACACAAATTTTGGGAGCTCTGTGTGCCTGAAACAAGAGCAGGGAAGCAGTGAGCAGTCAGTGAGGAAATGCCATGGCTGAAAAATAAAATGTGGGTTGCCTTGAGGTTACAAGAAGGCAAGAAACTAATTTAAAATCTAAGTAAGGAAGATTTTTTTAGGTTTGTTTTTTTTTTCTGAGAAGTAACACGTTGCTGCTTGGTGTGCTAAAGCTGTGCAGGGTGTCAGGGTGCAGCAGAGAGCCAGGTGCTGGGCTGGGAAGTTTGCACCAGGAGTTCTCCTGTATGGTCAGAGCCAGAGCACTATGGGCCTGTGGGGAGGAGAGCCCTGGGTATCTTGGGAGTGTTTGAGCCATGTGGAAATGCCACATGGCAGTTTTAAAGATCCTCTCCTTCAGATCAGACAGTGGATTTCTCCAGCTGAGCCACGGCCATTGTCTGGCAAACCTAAGAAATGTAGGTGAACTCATGAGTCTGGGTGCTGTAACTGTTGGGTGTTTGGGAAAGCAAAGATGAGCAGTGATCAGTCGCTTTGTTCTTTGTTTGCACGGTGCTCTGCCTGCAAAGCCTTACCCCTTGTCCATTCAGGCTCGCCTGGACTCCCGTGCTGTTAATGTTAATCATTAACTAACACATGCCTGTTAGTGCTTGCTGAAGCTCTTGCGGCAGCTGGTTAATGTAAGAGTTTGGTTATTTCCTTCTTTGAGCAAGACTGCAGCTTGGATGAGTCCAGGCACTTTCCCCCCTTCCCAGCTCTGCTGGCATGTGACAGGTTCTGCAGAAACAAATAGAACCACTTCTTCCAAGCTACTGTCATGGTGGCTTTGTGAGCTCTGGGACACATCCTTGCAAACTATTTAAATATGAGGGAAAGCCCCCTTGTTTAGTGAAAATGCCATGAGGACACTGTAGGTCTTAGGTCCTGCTGCTTCTCTCCTGAATTTCAGAAGCTAAGAACTGTGAGCAAATAAGGAGTGTGGTGAAGACAGGGTAAATCTAGAGGGACAGGATCTGTTTGGAAATCTGGTTAGCTTCAACAGTGAACTGAAAGGGATTTTAGACTTGACAGTAGTTACCAAGTCCATTCCCAATCAGTATAGCTTCACTAGAGCAGGTTTCCTTTATAAATCCTTTTCCATTCCCTCCTGCTGCTGAGTAAAAGAAACACACAAACCACCAAAACTGACAGTAAGTACAAAAGGCCTGTTTTTCCAGTCCCTTCCAATCTGTGTGGATACTTGCATTATAAACATGCATTTGTACTAGTCATCTGATGTGTCAGTGTGGTGACGTGGCATCCCCTCTGCTGCCTGGCCAGATTACTGAAACATTCCAACCAGAGGCACTGCAGATAATGACTAACATGCTTTTTCATATGAAAAAACTGCTTGTGCTAATTTTTTTGTGTGTGCTTTCGTGATTGTCCAGCATATCTCTGAATGACTATCAGCTGTGAGGAATTTGTGGGCAGTAAAGAACAGATGATCACACAGAGTGGTGAAATGATCTTGTTATTTCTATCAATCTGAGGATTGAGTTTGCTTGTCTCAGAATGAAATCATGGGGAGGAGCCACCATCTCTGCACTGCTTGAAGGCCATTTTTACAAATTGAGCCTTTTGCCAAGGCACTTGGGGTCACTCCAATGTTTTAATCTTGACATTGAGATTGAATGTCTCTGAAAAGCCAAAGCTCGGTTCAAGCACAAGCTTGAATTGAGGATGACTGGATAAAAATATGTGGTGTGGGTTTTGCAGGTCAGTCAAGGCAACTTCCTGGCTTTGAGCTCTATGGATGCATCAATTGATTTCCTGAGAAATACTGCAGTTTAATTTGAGTTAAAATCTGGAATCAAAGCCTGAACTGGAGCCAAGGTTAAAGTGCTGGATTCCCTGTCATTTTCTATGAGTATGTACAACGCTGGTCCTTCTACCTAACTTAGCCCTTTGCTGGGGCCAGCAGCCCAGGGCAGGGCACTGCTGGGCTTGAGGGAGCCTTTCTCATGTTTGAGGCTTAATTTTTGCTGCCTCTTATCATTAGGACAAGCTTTTGGAGCTTGTTTGTTTGTTTGTTTTGTTTTTGTGTTAGAATGTGTTTGGCACCTGCCAGAAGTATAACATTGTGGTAGGAATATATGCATCTTACTAATGCCAATTTTCTTGTGGTTTCCTTGAGGGTTATCAGTAATTCAGCCGTGGGCTGGGTTCTTTCTGTGTGTGTGAACACATGGCTCCCCTTGTGCTAATGGTGCTGTGCTGATTAGTAGTGTTGTCATGACCCAGCCTGATGATATCCAGCTCCCACAGAAGTGAAATGGTTGGTGGTGTTCTGACCACCTCTTTGCCTTTCACCTAGACACATACAGCTTGTTGGTGCACCCAAGTGATGGTAGCTGTGTTGGAGAAGGTAGTGGTCCACTCCTGAGTCTGTAATTAGTTCCCTTTGGGAACTGCATCCCTCCGTTCCATCAGCATCCCTCCATCCCAATGAAAGCTCAGTTTCCTGCCAGAGATATTTGATCCAGAATGAAACCATGCACATGGGCTGAGGGGTTTTTTTTCTAGCTGTGCTCAGCTTCTTTGTAAAGAGTCTCTATTACACAGAATTTGGAAAACTGTCTTTTATTATTCAGTGCATGTTTCTGATTAGTGCTGGAAATGAACATGGATTTTTTCCCTTTTTTAAAAAAAACATACTCTTTTTGAGGTTAATGCTGCAAGTGGATTTCAAGTTAATGGAAGTGAAGCTGTAATTGTGTGGTTCTTTGGACTTGAAGAAATAGAGATTCTTCTTCCTTTGCTACTCTGCAAACAAATGTCTCTCCCTTGCAGTCCTCAGCTCCTCCAGAGCCTCTCTGTGCCCAGCTGTCTCCAGTGGCACCCACAGCTCTGTGTGCAGGGCTCTACCTCTGAAGGCAACGTCCTACGTCAGCATTAAAACTTTGCAGCTCAGTCTCCAGCAGCTGCCCTGGTGTGTTGGAGAAGCTATTGAGGAGGTGGATGTGCAGTGTGGATCAAAACACATGTGGGCGATCCTTCCTCTGCTAACAGCTCCAGGCCTTGTTGCTGATGAAGTCTTCTCTGGCTGTTTTATCTAAGGAGCTTTTAGTGCTTGTCTGTGTGAGGCAGGATGAAATACAGCTGCTGGTGAAGGCAATTCTCTTGCTCACTGTCTGGATGGTACCTGTGAAATAGATAAAATGAGATAGATTTCACACCCTGTATGGTCCTGAACAGATGGTCCTCAGTGTTGTGATGGGTATAGACATCCTAAAAGGGAGTGGAGAACTGTCCCAGTAGTCCACCCTGGTACCTGTGCCAGCTCTGCATCTGCTGCAGGGCAAATGAGGTGATGTTCTTGCTGTCATCATATATATACTCCCTAGGAGACAGCAGGGGTGGCCTGAGGAGATGGCAAAGGACAGGATAGATCAAAGGAGATAGGGCTGGTGCAGCTCCTGCCCTGAGGGGAGCCAACTCTAAAATGCTGGTGTTGTGAAGGTGCTGTCAACACTTCTGAAGTCTTGTTCTGCTGGGGAGTGACCCACTATCCTAGTGCCAAAGTTGGTGGAGTCTAGGGATGGCTTTATGACCTGGCCCAGACCTGGACACCCCAGGAGACGACTCTGGGGAGCCAGGAGTGTGGAAATGTCTCTTTGAGGAAACTGATCTTGGATGGAGGCATGTCTCCAGTGCTGTCTGGGCACCCTGCTGTGTTCATGAAGAAGGAATCTGAATTATCTGATCTCGAACCCACTAGTAAATACATGTAACAGAAGCAAGGGTCACGCTGGCTGCTCAGATGAGCTGGTGCTTCTTTGCTGACTCCTGCACAGTGTGGGATGTCTCCTGCTGGTTTTGGCCTATCCCTTTCTAACAGGACCTTTGTTTGGTTTGAGTTACTTTGTTTGTTTGTTTTTTTGTTTTTACTGGACTGTGTAGAGAGAGCAAGTTCCTGGGATACATCCACCATTGTTTGTCTTCACCCTGTGATAATGGAAATTGCTCGTTTGATCTTTTGATATTTTTTTTTTTTACATGGAATGAGTGTAGTGACATGGATCACTTACTGTAAGGAGAAAATAAATCTCCAGTGGCCTGTCTTGTTACTGTGTGCATACAGTTTGGGGTGTATCATCCAAAAACTCTGTTTTTTGGAGAACGTGCACATTGACTGTATTGGAGTTGAACATCTCTGGTGGCTCCCTTGTCAGTGCTAGGTTCAGATCCACCACAGTCAACTTAGAAAAGTAGCAAGGACAGTCTCTCCAGACGCTCTGGATTCAGTCTCCCTGCTGCCTGCCCCACCTCTGCATCCTCTGAATCAGGACAAATGTCTAAAAAATGCTTCTGTTTCAATACTGGAGAGCTTTGCATCCATGGTGTTATATCAGCAGCTGCAAGAAGCACAAAATAGTAGAACATTTGGCCTAGTAGTGTCTGGAGGGAGTGATTTATAAACACGAGCCTGGCTGAGGTCTTGCTTGCGCTGACACAACCCAGTTGGAGTGATTCTTGGCTTCAGCAGTCGTGAAGGAGACCCCAGTGAAGCCTGGTGTTCTTTGGTGCTGCTGCCTTTCTGCTGTGCCATATGGTCCCAGCCTGTGGATCTGGAGAGAATTAGTCGTTGATTATAAAACATGAAAAAATATTGCTCAGCCAGTGAGCCAAGGTGAGGCTCAGCTCTGCAAATGTCGTAACTCTGTCCTGCTGCAGCATATCCACTGGGTTGAATGAACTGTTCTTGGATGGACTTGCTCTTCCATTTTGTAGTCATTCTGCTGGGGACAGGGGGAAGCATTCCTAATTTCAGCTAAATAAAGCATATTTTGTTGTTTTAGTCCAGTGTGCTACAATGAATTTATAGCATGACCTGAGGACGGTTGAACCGTGTGAAGAGGGAAGACTCATAGACGCTGTGTCTAGGCTGGAAACCTTCAATTTTCCTTTTGCAGCCCCACAGCCCAAACTGGGGGCTCACCCTGCTGCTGCCACCCTAGAAATAGGGGTGACCCTGGAACATGCTCAGCACGCTGATGCTCTCTGGTCCTGCCCACACTGCTGGCTTCCTGGCAGCGTGCTCAGAGCAGCATATTTTTAGCTGTTGCTTTCTCTTACTTTTTGGATGTCTCCTCTGCCTTGCCAGGCTGCCAGCTTGCCCCACTGTTTATCTGCTTTCCAGGACTGTGTCTGGATCCTCCCACGATGGGAGGGGCAGTGAAGCATCACAGATAGCAAAGCTTGGCTGCCACTTTATAGAGCTCCTTCCTCTTTCCAGTTTCACTGTTCAGGTGTTGGACAGCCTGCATGAATTCCTTGTTTGCTCCTTGTTTTGCCTTCTGTTGAAAGGAGATGAGCAGCATTATTATGTATTATTAATGTTGTTAACAGGGGTTGAAGCAACAGCTGTCAGAAAAAAAATCTTCCTTCTAATGCTGGCTCCAATATAGAGCAAATCAGTTCAACTTGTCCAGCTTGGGGTAATCTATTTTAAGTGGGTGTGAACAGTAATTACAAATCCCCAGAGAAAACCTTTGGGACAGGGCAGATAAGCAGCTTCTCAGAAATGTTACATAAAAGGTACAGGCTCAGCCAGAGCATGAATGCTCTGATGGTTGTGTCGTGTTGGATGCTCCAAGTCCTATGTGTATTTTTCCACTGGAGTCGTTGCTGAAGGGAATAAAGCCCATTTCCTATGTGCAATCCTGTCCAAGCCTGTAAGCTTCTCACTCTGCTTCCGTCCTGCTTTGCCGCAGACTCAATGAAGCCTTTGAACATAAAAGGATATATTTAACCAGCTCAGCATGGCTGCATATCTGTGTTCCTCAGCGTGCCACCCATAAGGGACATTCTTCTTCTCTATTTTTTTAGCAATTATGGAAGCCAGATTTCCACGCCACACCTTGTCCTCACACAGACAAACCAGAGAGGTGTGTGTTCTGATCCCTTCCAACCCCTATGGTTCTCTGCAAGGAGCCCAGCCAGGACTTGTGTGCTCTTGCAGCTTGACTGAGGAACTGCTGTTTAAAACTCAGTTGAGCAGAGGAAATTTGCCTTTTCATTATTGCTGGTGTTGAAAGAAGCAGTAGACATTTAAGAGGGAGAAAAAGAATTAAGAAAAAAAAAATCAGGGACTCAGTTTAAATATTATAATGTTGGTTATAATTAACAAGCTCATAGAAACTCCCTCCCTGCTCTTGCTGTCAGCAGTGGAAGCTGCAGGCTGAGTGGTGTGTGTAGCAGTGGACTGCCCTGTTGCAATGCAGATAAAGCTTTTGAGAAGACAGCCTTGGGTGTTCACGTATGTGGGTGGACAGTCCTGGCTCTGTTTCTGTCCCTCTGGCTGGCATTGCTCTTTGGGGGCCAGAGTTGAGTCAGAGACAGCTCTAGGTGGTGCTGCCCAGGGCTGCCCCTGTGCTGCTGCTGCCCAGGGCCCAGCCCTGTGGTTCAGCCATGGAACGTGGTGGGCACAGAGACTTTTTATGGTGGAAAAGGAAAGGGATAGAGAAAGTGCACATACATATGTATAAGCGGAGGCTTCTGAATGTGAGACACTTTTTCCATGTCGTGTTGCCGGGCAGCTCTTTTCCCTTCCCTCCCTCCACCCCAGGGCTCTGTGGTATGAAAGCTTTCCTGCATATTTATTTTTATATACATATATATATATACACACACACACACACACACACACACAGAAAGCTTTTTTCATAGGATGCACTCTTCCAGCTGACGAGGTTTCTAAGGTTGTGGCAGTGTTACAAATCACAGTTTAGGGATGTTCTGCAGCTTAAATAGGTGCTGTTTAAATCCCCTTGCCTGTTGTCCAACAGATCTGGTAGATGTTGAGGGCATGGTATGAGTAATATAATTAGAAAACATCACCCCAAAAATCTGGGAGTTTCTTACCCTTTTGCAGAGTAGAATTCCTGATTCAAGATATTGGTATGCTCAGGCAAGGTTTGGGTTGAGCTGAGGAGCCTCTGTAGTTCTATTTTGGAGCTTGATAACTCTAGCATCTGGTGTCTGAGATGGTGGGCACCATCATGGAGCTGCTGTTCCTCCAGCACGACCCACCAGAGACTGAGAAGCTGCCAGACTTGGGTATCCCTGCATTGGAATCATAACATTTGAGGTAGTTTGAGTATAGCATTCCACATGAGGTGGTTCACTGCATTTATTATGTCCACTTTTCTTGTGCTAAGAGAAACTGAGGCACTAACCAATGTGTGGTTTCTGTGTGTGGCTTGTGAAGGTGAATTCTGGTTCTTGCTGAGTTGTTTAATATACCTGGGAAAACAAGTGTTATGGCAAAAACCTCTTTACAGATAGGCAGCTGGGATGGCAGAGAAGTTGCTGATGAATTGGAAAGGTTGCCAAAGCCAGCAGGTCCTGCTGTCCTGCCTGGAACCTGAGCAGGCAGCTGGAAGGTACCGGTTGCTTCCTGAAGTGGGTGTGGGAATGGAGGAGACAGGTGTGTCTGGGTTTTGTTTTTCACAATAACGTGTGATGTAGGGTAGGCTGAGTTGTCCAAGTTTCTTTCTCCAGCACTGTGCATGCGAATTAGATTGCTCCACATAGACTATATTCACATTAACTCCCTTGGTCTATTCAAACCTTCTTCTTGCTTTAGGAGTCACACGGACCTCCAGCGGGAGACTTCGGAGACTCAGTGACCAGATAAGTCCAAGTAAGTTGCATTAATTTCTCTCTTTGAAGCTTCTTCATCCAAATAAAAATAAATAAATATATAAAGGAGAGAGCGAATGCAAGAGGTAGCTCTCAGAAATGACATCTCCTGCCTGCTGTCCACTGGCCATAGTTTGGAAGGCAAAGCTGGCTGCTAGTAACTGCAGTCTTTGCAGTGTATATAAAAAAAAGACTATATATATTAAAAAAAATATGAAAAGAGAGAGCAATATAAAAGAAAATATTAATTACTTATTGAATAATGGAGCCAGTGAGAATAATTTAAAAGCCCCATCTCAATTCAAGGGGTCTAGAGCAGGGTAACAAAAAGCAGGAATGGCCTGAGGTTGAAATATAGCTTTGGTAATTAACAGCTCTTTCCTACTCTCCTTAGCTATTATTTTTATTGGATGTGGAGATTTATGGATTATATGTGCTTGTGACTAAATTTACACTCCTAATTGCAGCTTAATGTTTCGGAAGCTGTTTCTGGTTCAGAAAGAAGCAGGTGGGAGGGTTTATTTCTTGAAAAAGGTGTTTTCCAGCCTCAGGAAAGCAGTAGCAGAAGTCTTGGTGCTTATGAGTACTGTGAGTTCTGCTTGTGTGTGTGTGACTCTGGTTGGAGCAGAGACAAGTCCCTGGTGCTCACCTGCATCAGCCTGACCCGAATTATCCCCTTTCCTCTTACCTAAAATATCTCAAAGGAAGCTGAGACAGCTCATTATTGGGCTTTTCCTTTTGGTGGCTCCTTTTGCTGGCTCTGCCTGTCCCCCTGCCTTGATGGACCTGTGCTGCTCCAAAGGTCCAAACTCCTGCAGAAGCATCTGTGTCCAGGCTCAGGGCCCTTGTATGTCAGGTGTTCATCTTAGCAGGTGCTTCGCTGCAGTTGAAATCATACATTTGCTTCCCTGAAATGTATGACTTTCCCTTGGCATTGCCTTCTTGGTTTCTCTGGGATGTTGACAGTTGTCTCTGCTGCATTCAACCTGTCCGCCCGAGAACCCCACCGGCTTCCTTGACACTCTGCTCTGGCCACACTTGGTGCAGAGCTTTCATCCCCTCCCATCCCCTTGGTCTCCCTGTCACTCACAGTTGCTCCCTCTGGGCTCAATTTGCTATTTCAATTCATCTTCTCAGCCCTCATATCCTGTCTCAGCTCCCAGATGTACTTAGGAAAACAGTTGTTTTCAGCTTTTCCCTCTGTGTGGGTGGGAGGAGAAAGCTACCCTGGGGAATCCTTCCTGGAGCAGTGACTTCAGTGCTTTGCTGTATCGGGGCATCAGCACATGTGGGATGGGGGTCAGTCACACATGGCTGGTTAAGGGTGTGCTTGCACACCTTGGGAGCTGTGACCTGCCTGTCTGGCCCTCATCAAAGGCTGGTGATAAGCACAGGGACAAGTATTCACATGATGGCACAGACAAGGGTGACAGGGAACATGGCATGCTGTGATGCTGTCCTGCTGCTGGGACATTTGCTGCTTTGCTTATGGAGCTTCACAGCCATGCACGGTTAGCACCTCCAGCCCTAACCTTGTAACATGCGGGTGGGAAGATGTAGATATGGTCAGCATAGGCCACTGCACCCCCAATTAGTGTCAGGAAAGCTGAGGCAGGTAAAATGCATTGAGTGATCATGCAGCCTGGAGTCACAGTGTTGGTCTGGGGGCTAAAGCTTTGCAGCAGTGACCATTTCAGTCCAGAAGATCTGAGCTGTGTTTTAGAGCTGATGCTGCAGAGCTCGGCCACCAGCACAGATGCTGGTAGTTTTGACCCAAAGTGCATGTTTATCTTCTGTGTGTGCAAAAACAAAGTTGCAGTCTCAGCCCTGGCACCACATGTTTTCATATTCATGTGTCTGAAGACAGAAAGGGGAATTGGTGCAGCTCCAAAGACAACTGGAGTGTAGAGATCTAAATTGAAAGACACAGCGCATTTGTTCAAGCATGTTTTCTTTAGCCTCTAATTATATACTTTCCACTTTTCTGATGAGAGACCTTTTAAATTGTAATATTATTTTTTTTCAAGCTGAAATCAAATGAGCAGCACAGTGCTCCAGTTTACATTGCAGTAAATATTTATGACTACATATAACTGCAGCTCAATTTTCCCTTGTTTCAGGTCCAAATTTTCCCTTCTGCACATCTGGCTTTGCATCCAGAAGCTTTTATTCCTGTGAAAGATAAATTGGGGCTGGGATGACTGAGCAGTGGTTGCAAGTGAAGCATTGCAGCAGGGGGTTGCTCTGGGCTCTTTGCCACAAAGAAAGAGATGACATGCATTTCTGTAGCCACCAACTCTTGGGATCTCAATAGCTAGATGGTAGGAACCTGGAGATCTGGCATTGACCTCTTTTGGAAACTTTATTCTGTGACACCTCTCAATTTTTCTTGTCCCTTTAAAATGGTTGTATAGCATTGGCATCCAGCACTGCTCAGTGAGCAGCAATCCAGGGCTTTGGAGCTGCGGGTTTTTGTTTTGTACAGGCCTGCTACATAGTCCCAGGTAAGCTAGTGAGGTGGGACTCATCTATGGCAGGGAGTAGGAACTAGGTGATCTTTGAGATCCCTTCCAAGCCAAACCATTCTGAGTCTATAAATGGAGGGAGCTGGAGGCTATCAGAAAGTGTCTGAGAGCACCTACTTTAGAACATGAATCATAAGTTTCTTGGAGGATCCTATGGGATTATAGGGACCATAATTTCTTTGGGTAGCTACATTTAGGGATATGTGATTCCTGTGCTTTGTCTTAGTTTGCTTTCTTTGGTTGCAAAAGTGGAGCTCATACTTCCTTGTACTTCAGGAATGCCCTTCAGAGGGGGAGATGCCAGATTGAGATAGTGTTTGGTGCCTCACAATTAAACAGGGCTCTGGCTATATGACGAGATGCCACACTTATTGGTACAGAAGCAACTTCAGATGTCAAACACCCAGGAGGTGCTGAGCTAAACCTACCTGGGGCCCATTCAGTGGAAGACATGTGGAGCTGGGCTCACCGTGGGCTCCTTTCCTCAGCACTGTGAGTTGTACTGCTCCTCACCCCTGGCAGCTCTGTGATGGACTCAGGGTTGTGGTTCTCTGTGGACAGGAGCACCATCCTAGCATGCAGCTGGATAGAGGGAGCTGGGAGGACCTCAGCTCAAGGACTGGAAGGACCTGGAAGATGGCTAGGGCTTGACACTGTCCCACATCAGTTAGGACATGGGACCATGCGAGTAAGGTTGAGTTTTCTGAGTGGTTTAGAGAGTGTTCAACATGAGATTCAAGATGGACAGAGGAGGAACGGGAGGAAACCCTTTGTAAAAGGCTCCATAGAGGTTCAGAATGGTGGCCCCTAACATGCCACCATCACCTGGTGTTGGGTAGCTTATTTCTGCAGAGTTAAGAACTTTGTATGTCAAGGAAGTTATTCCCACTTCATTTTCCTACAACTGTACCTGATGAGTTTGAAAGGGAGAAATATTTGCTGACATTTGCCATCTGGACCAGCAATGTGTTCCCCAGCCAGCCAGAAAACAGGCCCAGAGCAGTTGGAGTGGAAGAAATCAGCTTCGTATTCCTCTCAGGCAGCCAGCTGTGCTCTGTACTTTGATTTGTTTCCAGCCTCCAATTTTTGCTAAAAGGAAGGAACTTCCCTGGCAGGGGTAATGCAGGAGGGTCCAGAAAAAGGTAGAGTTTACTGATTTAGCTAAAACAGCATGTTTTGTCTGTGTAGATGAACTCAGGGAGGAGGAGGCAGCCTTCCAGTTGTGGTGCAGCAGAACTGCTCCTGGATCAGTGCTATTTGTGGATCAGGTGCTTTGTTCCTGAGAGGTTCCCAAAGGGGCTGGGAGGGGAGCAGGTGCCTCAGCTTTCCTGTTTCAGCCTTTGTCTGGCTGCACGGGGCCCTGGAGCTGAGCGGAGCAGGGGCAGGCTGCCAGGGCCAGCTGCGGACCAGGGCAGGCACAGCTTTTCCATCCAAAAAAGACATGGTGCTAGCAGCCCCACTTCTGCATCATCAGCACTTGGCTAAGGGTCAACCACAACTTGTCTCGGTGCTTTTTGGAAGCACAGGGCATAATTTAGAGAGGCACCAAGCTCAAGGCCAGCGGTCTGGGTTGTGTTAGAAAGGGGCACTCACTGATGTCATGAAGCCTTTGTCATGGCATTTGGTCTCATACTGTCTATATATTTCTCTTGGGTATAAAGCAGAGGCAGTCCTGTACAAGGCTGCTTGGTGTTTACACCAGCTTGGACTCCTTGTCCACCCTTTAGCTTGATGGTGGTAGACAGAGGATCCAGAAGCCACAGTGGGCAGACAAGTGTGGGCTGGAGATGCAGGACAAGTGAGATGGGTCAAAGGTGCTGGTCATGGTGTGTGAGCCTGTGAGCTTTCACTTGGGGCATGAACTTGGGGACCCCACTGATCACAGTGGTGCTGCCCTGCCATGCTGCCCAGGGCAGCCAGGAGGTCTCAGCAGGAGCTGGAAGCTGGGATTAATAAGTGGAGAGAACACAGTCCTACATGAAAATATCAGCAAGATGTGCACAGATAGTTCTTGTCTTATTTTCCTTCTCCCTGGTTAAGCCTTGCATTTTCCCTTTAACAGTTGTTGATGTTCCCATTTAATAGTTGAGGGAAATAGAGCAGCAGAGAAGGTGAAAGTAGTGCCCTTTGCATTGCTCATGAGTCCAGGGATCCTTCCCCATGGACACTGAAATAAAAAGACGTGTGGCCGGGTGGGTGGAAAAGCTGAACAGACAGCACTGTGAGCATAGCTTAAATTGACATCATCACTTCAACATCTGATTTCAGCAGGGTTCACTAATTTGGGAGGCTCCACATTCATGCAGTGAGTTGAAGGTAGATACGGCAACAGATCTTTGCTGTTTCCATCTCTTGATTAGTATGTTGCCCTGAGGACAATCTTTCCTCTTTATGCCTGGAGTCTGCAAGAGAACAACTTTAGAAATCAGTGTGTGTGAGGCTGCAGGTTAACCAGAATAGTGGAAATAAACAAAAGACATGTCAAAAGCCAGGGGCTCCCTAGTCGAGCGTACATGATTGCCATTACATAAGCTATGCCATTACATAATTCAGAGTGCTGCAAAACCCTTAGGTCTTTGAGGGTTTTTTTCCCCAGGGAAATGCTGCCAGAACATTTGCACATCTGCAGCTCACACACGGGTACCCCCAGGACACAGCACAGCCCTCTCTGTGTAGTCATGGTATTTGAGCAAACTGAGTTTGGGAACCTTGATCCAGACCTTCAGGTTGTCCTGACCTTTGTTGCATCCTTTTTTAGCTTCCAGTTGCCATACTGGGATACAGGCTGTGAGTGCAGTACTTCTGGTCTGGCTGCAAGCTGTGGGGATGCACAGCATCTCTTTGCAGTGTGATGTTTTTAGCACAGACTGTGCCTTTCACTTTGGTGGAGCAGCAGAAGGGTTAACTAGAGACCTGTGGTTGCAGCCTCTTGCTTAGGTGTGTCCTTAGGTGATGCGGTCATGGAGTGCTTTGGGCAGCCTCTTTTCCCCTTTGTTTTAAGCACCACACTGGTCACCCCAGCTGCAAGGATCTCTGTGCCAAAGAGCCTCCCCATGCGCATGCACCACTCGCTCTCCTCAGGCTCCCTTGTGACAACCCCTTGCTTGACATGTCCCCTTAGTCTTTCTCATCATAAGGGCAAAGTAGCGAAGGGTGAAGCTTGGTCACCAGCCAGCCTGGAGAGTCCCTTCTGCAGCAGCACGACTCCATGACTGCAGCTCTACAGGAAATCCTGACTCCAGGCAGCAAGAAGTGAAAGGAAAAGGGCTGCTCTGGTTCAGGTGCTTGGTTTCCTGCAGGGACACAGGAGGTTGGTGCTTGCGTCATGCAGACACGTGGGCTCCAAGCTGCCTGGGAGAGTCCTGTGGGGCTCCCACGTGCTTCAAGCTGAGATGTGCATTACTTACAGTGAATGAAAGCACAGCTACAAAATTAAGGAATAGTGATAGATGCCTGTTTGTTCCTGAGGGGCTGCACTGAGCACTGGCCTGTCCTGTTCTTTTACAATACCCATGATTCATCTCCAGTTTTATGCATCATCTCTTTTAGTCCTAAAAGGCTAAAAAAATCATTGAGAGAGTGGAATATAAATCTGTAGTTCAGGAATGAGTAAAGATTTAATGCTCTGTAATGTTTGGAGGCTTTAGCTGCTGCCTATGTTTGAAGATAATTGTGTTCCTCACTGGAATGTGATGGGTTTGTTGATGAGTGCTAACAAGGTCTGCAGGGTTCCCCTGAGGAAAGGAGCACCCCCTGGGGCTGGGGAGTGAAAGGACCCACTTCCAGCCAAGGTGTCAACAGGTGTTGGAGTGGGACAGCTATGGAAGTGTGTGTGGTGGGGGTGCAGCACCTGTCCCTTAGGAACCAGGAAAGCAAACGGAAGCGGGTTGGTGTGTCCTGGCTGGTGTGTGTGCGCCTGCTCCCTCAGGGCTGGTTTCCTAAGCAGCTGTGTGTGGTCACGTTTCTCTAAGCTGAAGACACGCATCTGTCCCTGGTGTTTATTTTCTTCCTCTTTTTGTTGCTGAGACGTCAGTTTGCAAATTGCTTTTGGGCATATTGGCAGACCAGCCTGTGGCTGCTCAACTTTCCCTCTTCCCCTCCAAGTCTGGTATCCCTCATCACGTGGGCAGAGGCAAATTCCTGAGCCCTGACTGCCCACCACAGGCATCCTCTGAGCCTCCAAGGCCAGCACATCCGGCAGTGGCCAGTGCTCACCAAACCTCCTAATTGTACCTTAGGCAGGGAGCATGGATTTATTCTTTGCTATATTTGTCTTGTGTCTAGAACTGCAGAAGAGACAGGAGCACAGCCTTTCATGCCCTTGGTTGCAGGGATTACTTGTTCATAGGGCAACTCTGCAGCTTTCCTAGCTGCAGCACCAGAGATGTGCAGGGAGCTGGACTCACAGTGCCGTGGCTGGGGTGCCTCTAGGACTCCTTGGAGCAAAGCTGCTCTGAAGACAGCAGAGGGGAACAGTGTGTAATACCAACTGTGCCTTGCCTTATTAATGAAGCTCAGGAAAAAAAGGCAACTCCCCAAAGTGTTTGCAGGACTTGATTCAATCTTCCTTCCGTTAAACTGCCTGCTTCTGAAACACAGGTTGTAACTCTCTTGAAGACTTTGCTCCTTGATGGCTCCTTCTGCCAGGTAGGAATTGTTGCAGTGACCTACCCGAGAGGCAGGAGGGTGCAAAGCAAAGGGCCAGTGTTCGAAAGAGCAAATACACTAATGCCACTGGGAGCCCAGCTTTCCCCAGGACAGCTCAGAGGGAATGACCACAGATCTTCTGGTACAGAGTCACCTCCCTGTTTTGGGGACTCAAATGGTAAGTTAGAGAAGAGGGAGTATTGAGAGGGCAAGACTGATGGTAGGGAGGAGTCTGGGAAGGAAAACATAAGTGGAGGATTGTGGAGGAACTAATGTTTATCTGAGACTCCCTGTGCTCTGCCAGGAGTGTGCAAGTCCAGTCCTCCCCTTTGGTTCTGCCCTGCCAGCTGCTATTAATACTGCAGCACGGGGGTGTTGGAGCACAAGGAGGAAGTCTGAGGAGGATATGCAAGGGATTTCCAGTAGTTTGAGGCTTTCAGGCAGAGAGGTTGAGAGCCAACATGGAGAAGAGTCCTAACAAGGACTCTCTTTAAAGATGTATCCCTCCACAGGATGGGATGGAACAGATGAGACTCATGTGGGCATCATCTCAGGGAGCTGGGTGGGCTCAGGGCAGGAGGGGAGATGTGCTACTGCAGTTTTAGCAGTCCCTGCTGCAGCTGTCATATGTGCTTCTGGGTGGTGATGACCCTTCTGTCCTGTGCCTGGTCTTCAGCTTGGGAGAATCTGTGTTCCCCTGTGTTGAACAAATGCAGGTTTTCATAGGAAATAATCAGGGAGGGTCAAAATAGTGCTTAGCAGCAAATGTGGAGCAGCCAAGAGCTGTGGTCCAGGACAGGGCAGCTCTGCCTCTGCCTGGCTGGGAGAGGGGAATGGAGGAGCAGGGGGGCAAAGAAACAATAACTGGCAAAGAGCAAGGCAGCAGCAGGCAGAGTATAAGTACCTCCCTTGGAAAGAGGGGGATCTCCTTGGGTTTTTGGTTTTCTGTTGTTGGTTTGTTTGTTTTAATGCAAATGACAAGGAGAATTTCAGCCATAAATTTCTTTCTTCCCCATCCTCAAGGCCCATATAAATGTAAATGAAAGGTTCTTGGAGCAAACAGCCAGCAGAGACTCAAATACTGTCATCTACTTGTTCTGTTGAGCCTGGTGGCAAATGACATAGAGGGAGTATAATGGGCTAACACTGAATTGCACCGTTTGAGTCTGGACCTGTATTTCCTCATGTGAAAATGCTTCACTGGACATAATTTAATTTAGGTATGCTCTGCTCTGCTGCGCTGTCCTCCGCCTCTGTGCTCTCCTCCCATCTTGCCAGTGATGCAGACAGCTGAGCTTGTGAAAGAACCAGCTGAATCCCCACTTTTCCTGCTTCTCCAGGCCCTGCAGGTCTTTGGCTGCTCTGGCTGCACCTTTGTCAGTGCAGTTTGAACCTCTGATCCCTGCACGGACTTGCAGCGTTCATCCTTTCAGCTCATTCAGCAGGAGGGCAGAGGTTACAAAGCTGGCTGGTTTGCTGAAAGCCTGGTGGAAGTGGCCAGCTGTGACCATGAGACTGCCTGTGTGAGCTAGGTGGAAAAGAGAATAACTCTTCTGTTGGATGAAATGCCACAGGAATATAGTCATGTAATAAAGCTAGAGAGTCAGACGAAGAATTGCAAGTAGGATCTACCCGGATTCCTAGTGAGTGTCTGTACCACTGTGGCTGCTGCTCTGGCTGGTGACAGTGTCAATAGTCCTAAATCCCCTCCTGACTGCTCAGTGATGTCTTGGGCTCTGTGGCATGTCCATGGTTGGGTGTTAGCTTGTGCTGTCTTCACAGCACCTTCCTTGCCTCTCTTACATGTTCATGTATAGCAGGCAGTTTATTGCTTAGCAAAGGGCTTGGGCGTTGCTGGGCTAGCCTAGGAAAGGTGTGAGAGAGATAGAATTCAAACTGAGCCTAGAGCAGGATTTGGTTTACTTTCTTTCTTGTGATTTCCTTCCTAGCTTTCTCTGCACCTTGGCAGTGCTTCCTGCTGGTTGCCACCCGTGGTAATGTTTAAACCTGCGAGGTGGGGCAAGGGAAAGAGCACCCTTGTACCAGCCTCAGCAAGCGTGGGGCAGCAGGGGAGCAAGGCTCCAGCTTTGTTCCAGCTGCTTGTTTGCAAATGGAAATCAGGTTTATTTTTATGGCAGATAGAAGTTGTTTCCTGTAAGTTGCTCCTGCCTTTTCTCTTACCTGGTGTCTTTGCCAAAAGTGAACCCTTGAGCCCCCAAGAAGACAGCCCCAGACAGGAGGGTCTTCTCTGTCCTTCCAAACCCTAGATGTGCTTGACTTAACCCCCAACCCTTTCAACGGCAATATTACAAAATGCAATATCTGTTACTTTTATGTAGACTTGCACAATTCACAGACCACTAACTACCCGTTGGAACAGGCATGTGGCAAGCTTATCAAAAGTCTAGGAGGGTGGGAGAACCCCAGACCTGTAAGTTCCAGTGACCTGCACCTTTGAAGGGAGCAAACCCCAATGCTGGCATCCCAGGCGTGGTGTAGTTGAGCCCCCACCCCTCTCAAACACAGCCCCCCCAGTGCCACCACTACCTCTGGCAGTGGCAGGAGGGCTTTGAGAGCACTGCTGCAAATGGGGGGACACAACCACACCTTTAAAATGAAGCTGTTAAAATTTGCTCAAGCACTTGAAGTTTGAATGGGAGAATCCACCTGGAGGTTTTGTGAATGTAAAGCTCAATTGTACTAATCATCATCTGGATTCACTTCCCCGAGTGCCTCTCTGCCCTCTGAGAAATGATTCCTTTGTTTTGTCCCTCCTAATCACCTGGGTCCTGATGGGTTAAAGTGTACAGTCTGCAATGTGTGTGCTACCCCCATCCCTTCTTCCTTTCCATTCACCTTCTTCCTTTCTTAAAAATTCCCCTGAGCTTTTCCCTTCCTCTCCAGTGTAAGGACCTTGGCACTAAAGGCTGCTCAGTGGAGGCGGTGGAGTGAATTTTGTGCTGCATGGGGCTGTGCAGCTCCCCTGGTTCCTCACTTTGTGTTTGGCACCTTCGAGGTCTCAGCCAGGAAACATGGATTCAGCCTGTTCATGGGAAAATAGTGCTTATTGTCCCTTCTCTAGTGCCTTAGGCACTGGCAGCAGGAACATGCAGAGCTTCAATAGCAAATAGCAAATGAACAGGAATTTGGGAAGGGATTTAAACCTCCCTACCCGAGGAATATTCTACTGGGGATTTGAGAGAAACTTCCCTAAGGAATGGACCATCCTGGGGCTGCCTTCCCAGGCAGATTGTGCAATCTGTTGTGCAGTGGTTGTTGCTGGCTGGGGATGCTGGGCTGACCACACAGCTTGGCATTAGCCTTGTTCCTCCTGCTTTGGTGACAGGGATCCTCCATCCACTGCTGGAGGGGGGAAATGTCCAGTATTGGAAAGCAATTCAGTGTAGGTCCAGGTTGTCCCAGCAGTGCCTCTTAACACCTGTAGTCCTTCTTCCTAGGGAGTTTATTCATCCAGCCAGGGAACAGTTTATCCTTCTGCCTGTGATATGAGGGAAGGGTGCCAGGCTATGTCACAGTTATCACACCTGTGATTTTTCCACGTGAATCATGAGTGTTTGGGAGCAAAAAGTGTCGTGTGCATGGTGCAGAACACAGGAGGCTCCTGCTGGCACACCTGGCTATGCCTTTTTTGCCATTGTCTGCCATCCCTACTGGTGTCTGCTGTCCCTGCCTGGGCCACAGGGCTGTGGCTGCCTTGTTTGCCAGCTCTGGGGATGGAGCCTGTGCCCTGGCATCTGGCTGGGTGACTCAGGCTCCACACTATCAATGGGCATTGGCGGCGGGTGACACGGGCGGGCTGTGTGGGGAGGTCTGGGTAGCTCTGTGCCTGCAGGCAGCGTCCCAGCCAAGGTGCTAACATGATGTCCCTGCTGCCTGCCCTGGCCACCAGCCAAGTGGAAGTTTACAAGTGGGCCAGCCCATTGCTGTAGCCACACACCCCTCTGTCCTGGCCAGGGAGATGAGGATCTGGAAGACAGGCACTGCAGGCTGCTCTTCTTCTTCTGCACCCCTGTGCCCTGCCCGGGCATCACAAGGAAGGAAAACTCTCAAATCCCACCTCTGCTCCACAGTGGGACCGAGGAGAAGACCAAGAAGTTCTGTGCAGGGCAGAGACTTTCACTATCGCTTTTGGGCTGGCTGCAGAAATCCTCCCTTTATCACTGCTGTGCAGTGGGAGGGAAGGTGAAGTGGGGGCTCCGTGCCAGGGCCGGAGGCTGGAGCTCTGCAGAGAGTTGCACAGGGCGAGTAAACATGTGTGGTGCTCGGGTCCTGCCCGGTAGCAGCAGCAGCCCATGATGCTGTGCTTGGAATGAAGTCAGCCTTCATCAGCCGAATAGTTTATGCATGAATCGAAACTTCAGACCTGGCAGGGTGGGGGAACGTGCAGGATCTGTGCTCTTTTAAAATGCTGGAGCCAAGGCAGGAGGAGGGGATAGAGGAAACAGCAGGAAAATAAGACTGAGGAAGAGAGGAGAGATTTGAGAAGCTGGATGAGTTGTTCGCTCTGTTATTGCAAGGAGCCAAGTTCCTTAAGCATCTCCTGGTGGATATTAAGAGGGAGCTGTGGAGGCTGGACCGTTCCCCTGGACACTCGCATGCTGTAGCTTTAAGACTGTTTTACAGAGGACTCAGGATTTCCAGTTTTCCTGCGCCTGGTGGAGTATTTCAGGGAGTTACAGGATTTTTCGGGTCATGCACCCCCTTTTCCTTTTTTCTTTCTCCTTTCTCTTCCTCTCCTATTCTTCCTTTTCATTTCAAAGAGACAAAGCTACTTCAGTTTGGAGCACAAACATATGATCAGCACATGGAAATGTGGTAATTTGGATGCATTCATGATTACAACAGATTGAAGAAATTAGACCAGACAAAGAGCTTTTTTTGGAAGAGGAGGAGGCAAGGAAAGGAGGGAGGGAGAGTGGGGGAAAGAAGGGGACGCCACTGAAAAAAGGGACGGCCGTGACACGCGGATGCTAAATATATCCTGTAGTAATGGAGAGGGACCGGATTTCAGGTAGGCTATTGATCTTTTATTGTGTTGTATTCTGCCTCTGCCCTCTTACCTTCCCAGCAGCTTCTGCACTTTAAGAAGAGAAGCAGCCATGCTCCGGGTGCATTTCAGCTAGTTCCTTTATTTATTTTTTTTATTTAAATTTTTTTTCAGTGCTTCCTTTCTGAATTTCTTTTTTTGTTGTTTTTCCATCCTCCTCAGCCTTGGAGACAGAAGGTGGTTCCAGCAGAAGGGGGTGGGGGTGGGGGGAGCGAAGGGGGAAGCAGGGGGGAAAAAGAAACTGCTTTCTAGGTCTGGATTTCATTTGAGTCTCTCTCTCTCCCCCCTCCTCTGCTCCCATGTGCCGCGCGGCGCGGGGGGATGAATGCTGAGCCTGTTAGCTCAGAGCTGCGAGTCGGGAAGAGGGAGGAAAATAGCCCGGCTCTTGGCATGGAGACGCGTTTCTGCTCTGAAGGTTGGCTCCTGAGTGTGTGTGTGTGTGTGGTGTGGTTGAGCTTTCCCTTCTTGCCCAACTGTCTTCCCCCCGGCTTCTGCCCTCCCATCCTGCCTGGCTGGGCAGGAGCTGCCAGCGTGTCCCGTGGCTGTTCCCTGGGCAGTGCCAGGGCTGGTGGGTGGGGGAGGACAGAGGGGGATAACTGAAAGAACAAATAATTCCATTTAATTCCCCAGCTTCCCTCTAAATCCTGCCTAATAGTGTCTGAGTGGTTCCAAAAATTGCCCCCAGGTACCTGGCACTGTTGGGGAGGGTTGTTGCAGTGAGCAGCTTCTGGGGTGGCCATGACTGTAACCGTTTGCTTTCAGCAGCAGGGAAAGGGGACAGGAGGTCTGGCGTCACCCACGAGGCTGGCTCTCTGCATGCGTGAACAGGAGAGCCAGGATCAAAGAGGGAAAGAGAGGGAGGGGCTGTCTGCCAAAACTGGCAGACCCGGTGTGCTGCAGCCCAGCGGTGGGTCTCCCTCCTCCTGCCCCCCATGGCATGGCACAGCTTGCCTGGAGGCACCAGGCCTCCTCTCCTGGGCGTTCCCAGCTGGCTGCTGGGCATCGGCGCTGGGAGAGAAACCACAGGGATGAGAGGAAACGTTCAAGCCAGGGTGGAGTGAAACTGTGGCCAGAGAAAGCTGCTCCCATGGCTGGCCCACACCAGACCTGCTGGGCCCCATCTGTGGATGTGCCAAGAGTACCCAGTGCTCCTGGAGGAGAAGATACCTGCAGGAGCATCCTCCACTCCCCTCTGACTGTGGAGAGTGCAGAGGGCACCTTCCTGTCCCTTTCTTCATCTCTCTTGCTCATGCTTTCTCCTCTGGTTTGAGCCACTTCAAAGCATTCCTGAGAGCTTCAAGTAACTCAGAGACTGGTGGGTGTTTGAGCAGCACAGAGCTTTGGGCTGGGTAGCCTCTGCCACTGGGTTGGTCCTACTGTGATTTGGCCTTTCTCCTGTTACATTCTGTGACACAGCGCTGGGTCCTCTTCCTCTACACAGTGGTGGTGGAGTGAGAAGGGATGCAAAGGGTGGCTGGTGAGAAGGGGACTCCTTAGTGTTGTGATTCAGGGCTCTTTGTTCCGAAGAGCATCAAAGGTGGGTTTCTCTTAACCCTTGGAGCTGCACATTGTGTTCAGCTGCTGTGAGGAGCACAGAGCCCTCATGCCAGGACTGGCTGTCACCTGCTGTCAGGATGTGCAGCACCCAGGGACCCCGTGGGCAGGAAAGCCCTGGGCAAGTGTCTGTGCAAAGATGCAAGAGCTCTTGCTAACCCACAGGAGCATGAGCAGTGTTTGTAAAATGCTGATGTCTGAGTACATAGGTGTTTCACTGACTTCTGCTGGAACCAGCTTTTCTGTGGGTGGGTCAGATGTGGCTGAGCTGCAGGCAGCAGGCAGGCAGGGCACATGGGTGTGCTCGATGGCCTGGGCCAGTTGTAAGTAAGGTTGGTAAGTGGTCTCACCCCAGGCAGTTGTGCCCTGGGGGGGACTTGGTGCAGGGTGATGGACACAGTCACTCTGCACTTGCTCAGGCATGAGTGGGTTGTGTGCTGCATGGGACCCCAGAGATGTGCAGGCTCTCTTGGGAGTATTTCTGACCGAGCATGAAATATGGGATGGGGGAAGACTGTCCAAAGGGCTGGTCTTGTGTCTTCTCTGCATGTCACTGCTTGGAGAGGTCAGCACAGGCAGGGAAAGCTGCTCAGCTGGAGTGGTGTTGGAGGGAATGCTAAATCCATAGAATCATTTTGGTTGGACCTGGTGATTTTAAAGGTCTTTTCCAATTGTTACCCTAGTGCAGAGGGAAGGTGTGCTTCAGAACATTCTGGGCACAAAAGTGACAATATCACATCATGCTGTTGGCTTCCAGGTTCACGGTGCACAGCATGGGTCCACAGGGTGAGTTGTTCAGCTCACACTGGTCCTCCTCAGCTCACATGTAGCTGATGTGCTTTGAGGGTCTCATGGGGCTGAGGGCTCTGGCACCACCGCTGTGGTGGAGAGGAGCAGGGTTCAAAGCTCAGCCTGGCCCAGGCTCCTCCCGTCCTGGCCATGTGGGCAGCAGGACAGCCAGGGCTCTGGCTTTAGTGACTAACCAAAAGATGACTCAGATGAAAGCAGATCCGAGCAGTGCTGGGGGCCACGTCCCAGTCACTGTTCTGGCCCTAAATGTGCTTTTAATTAATACTCTGCTGTGGGTGGGAAGAGCTGACTCCTGAGTGTGGGGCTGCCGGATGGGGCGAGGGCACCCCAGGGCAGGTGGGAATTGGGCCTGGCCTCTTCTTTGAGGGCTGCTTTCCCACAGCTGCTGGAGGTCAACATGTCCCTCAGGGTCTCCTCTGCCCAGGGATTGCTCAGACTTTCTTGCACACAGCGATATCCCTGATGCCTGATCCTGTCTTGGTATGATGATTCAACAGAAGGCCTTAGAGGTGCAAGGTGATGCTGTAGGTCTGTGCCTGGTTCTCTGCCAGCTCTAGGGCAGCAAGGATCTTCCTCAGTCTCTGTAACAAGGTACTAGTCTCAGGCAGTGCCTGTCGGTGCTGGTCTAAAAACACAACCTCATATAACCTGCAAGTCCCTTTTCTTTTAATCTGGTTCAATCACCTCTCACGCATTTCTGCAAGCTAATACTGCATGAAAAGCCGTAGCTGTAAATTAGTTTCCACCCATCCTTTTCTGATGATTTTGGAGCTGGGGAGTTGTGTTCTGGGGCTGCTGTGTTCCTCACATCTGCCCTTTTTCTGTGCCTTGCCAGAGTGCTTTGGTGGCAGCAGCCTGGAGATGGCTCTCCTGTCTTTCCCTAGCAGATGGCTCTTGTGACTAGTCCAGATCTTTCAACAAAGCCATCATTGTTAATGCCATGAGGCCTTTTACCTCTCTCCAGAAGAAAAGGAAGGGCTTGCATCACCCTGGACAGTGGGGTTTCAGTTATTCTGATGCTGGGTGACAGGATGGGTCCAACCATGAAAGGAACGGAGATCTGATCTTCCAATAAATGATTAATGTTGCCTTTGAAATCGCACTGAGAAAATGTGTTTTAAGAGTTAACAAATGGTGATAATTTTAACACCTGACTGTTTTGAATGGCCTGTGTTAGGCAAGGCCCAGCAGCAGGCAGCTGGGAGTGCTGCAGGTTCATGCAATCTGCTGAACTCCAGAGAGGAGGAACTGTTTATTAACCCATTGGTGATAATTCTTAATCTGTCAGTTATCTGTCCACTATGGATATGTTTGTGTGTGCATGTTCATACACAGTTTAACATGGGAAGCATCACGTGCCTGAGCTAAGCAGCAGGAAAGCAAGCAGCAACCCTGTATGTGAATGCTGGAGGTACAAAGGGTTGTTGGGTGGGAATGTGCTTGTTTTTTCACTTTTTCCATAGAAGTTAACCTTTAAAATATGTGTAGTGGGATAGAGGGGTTGGGGTTGCTTCCTAGCTATACACCTTTCTTTACCAGGCATTGTTGGTGTTCCTCTGGCTTGCAGAGAGTCTCACACATGGAATGCCAAATCAGGCATTTACCATCTGGGTGGTTCTACCTCCTGTTAGATCCCACGGCATTCATCTAGCCCTGGCACTCAGGGACACCTTCCTGTCCATGCTGCCTTTGCTGGTGGCAGTTGGTCTGTTCTTAGCCCTCCCTCTTGCTGTCAGTGTCCTGCTGCTGATGTCCCTCCTGGGTGCTGAGCCCTGTGGTTTGCTGCCCTGTGCAGTGCCCTGTCCCCTGAGGCCGTGGGCTTGTGTGCCAAGCACTGTAAAAATACCTGCAGCTTTTTCCACCCATGTTTCTTGTTCAAGCATTTACCTTAATCCTAGATGTTCTGTAGTAACCTGTTGAGACTCCAGGTTTTGGCTCATTTAATAGTAGGTCAGGCCATCTTCTGGGGAAGGGTTTGGGGTTTGTGAGGCTGCAGGGTTGCCTCTGCAGACGGTTGTGCTTGCAGCGTGCTCCCTGCTGCTTCCAGCCTGCTCTTGGCTGCTTGCTTCTGCCTGACCAGTGGCTGCATTCCCACAGTTGTCTGAGGCATGTCAAGGTATGAAGCATTATCCATTTCCTGATGTCTGCTCTTAAATCTACTGGAATTTCTGCTCTTCTCTATTAAATACAATCCCGTTGTGGGGCACAACTCATCACTCCCTGACAGCACAGGTAATGCTTCTTGACACTGCTCTGTTGAACTTGGGGAACCCCAGGGCAGGAGCTCTTGCTGCACTCTTGCTCCATGCTTTGCTGGATGACTCGGAGCCTCCCAGCAGAGTGATTCCCATGCTGCTGGGGTGAGAGAGGACGTTTCTCATGCAAGTCAGGGTGCTTCCAAGGTCCAGCATACCATAATGCTGAGTAGGAGCAAGTACGTAGTTGGGGAAGTATGTCTGGGTCAACACATGTCTTCTGTTGCCTTAATGATCTCAGAAGCACAATATCTGTGTCCTGTTGGCTTCTCCATACCATACAGTACTTACAGCTGTAACTAATGGACAGAATAGTTTGCTAGAGAGCAGGAATGCCTTGTGCTCTGAGGGCTGTAGTTGGGCTCAGGGCTCTGCAGCCAGACCCTGGCATCATGCAGACAGTAGGGAAGGTCCTGGTGGGCAGCAAGTCTCATAGGAGCAGTCTTGTACCTGAGAAAACTGTGGTGAAATTTCTTGCTCTGTCCTTGGGAAAGGCATTTGTGCTGCCAGTGCCCTTTGGGGTCAGGATCTGGTGTTTGGGTCTCTGTGCTGGAGCTCTCCATAGGCAAAGGGGGGGATTGCAGCAATGCCTGCCTGCGTGGGGATGCTCAGAAGGGCAGCTGGAAACTTGAAGCTGTTCTGATGCTGCAGCAAAGGGTATCATGAGCTCCTGAAACAGATGTGTTAATGGGATCTGAAGCTGTTATACCCAGACTACTTTGAGCAACTGATGGAGACAGCATCCCTTGCATACATGCTTAACCAGTGCCCTTGCACAGTGACCCCTTTACACTGAATTTCTTGGGCAATGCCTACATCATCTTCCCAATGGCTTCTGTTTGCAAGACCAGCTTCCTAAGCACCAGCACCGAAAATTGATTTCCCCATGGTCATCTCTGAGTGGGATACAACATCTCCTCTGCCTCTCCTCTGGCATTTCAGGCTGTTGTTCTATTTGTTGTTATATTTATGTTATGTCCTGGCACAGAGAGGCCAATCCTGCTGGATTGAGCTGCTGTTTGAGTGGCAGGTAAAGTGAAATAGCCCTTCAGTGTAATGTTCAAAAGAGTGATGGGGTGCTGATGCCAAAAGTGGTGTTAAGGAAATATAAATGGCTCTGTTTTGGGGCTAGGGGGAGAACAGGCATGATTTTACAGGTGGAAAAATATGCACTAGTTTTACAAGCAATAATCAAAGCAATAAACTTGAAAGTACAGCCTTTTGTGGGAAAGGGAACCCAGATGAGATTATCTAGCACCATGTCCAATTGCATCTTGAAAACCTCTAGCAATGTGGACTCTACCATGTCTCTGGGGAGGCTGTTCCAGTGACTGATTGAGCTCACTGTAAAAAATTTTTCTTGTATCAAAATTAAGACTTTTGTTTTATTTTCCTTGGCCTGGTCCATGTGTTATTCAGAAATCAGTTGCTGCTTTTTCAGCCTTTATATGGAAGGGATCTCTGCATTTGGAGCATCTTGGTTGGCTTCACTTAACCACCTGCATGCCTCTAAACAGTAGGTACCTGCTGGGGCCAGATGACTGAGGTCCCTGGACTGACTTCCCAAGACTCCAGAGGGAGTCATCCCACATTTCAAGTGAGGTTAGCAACAGCTGTATGCCAGTAATCTCCATCGCTGGTTTCCAGTGGGCTAAAGGCAGGATATAATCATTCCCAGAGGCTTCAGTCTTGCATCTGTTTGGTTCACGAGTCTCTTGCTCCCGGTGACTCATCCCCATCCCAGGGGTGCGTGGGGCTGGGAATAGGGTGCCCATGGGCCAGGCAGGGCTGACCTGCCGCGGGGACCCCCAGGACAGGGCAGGGATGCTCAGCCTCGGGAAGTGGCTATGCTGGGACGCGTGGGGGGGGGGGGGGGGGACGGGGGGGGGGACAGGGCTGTCCGCCGGCGCCCACCCGGGCCAGGAGAGGCCAGGGCTGTGCTGGGTGCTGCCTGTTTCCCGGCCAAACCCCAGTCCCGGGGCGGGGGGGAGTTGGAGGCGACCGGTGCCGTTAGGTGGCGGTGTCCCCTTGGGAGCCGTAGCGGAGCAGAGTCTCGGGAGAGGGGCGAACAGCGGGGCTGCCCTCTGCCCCAGCCCTCTGCCCGACATCACGTTCCTCATCCCCTGCCCTGGCACTGGCGGGTCCCGTCCCCGCCATCCCCCGACTGGAGTTTCACCTGGCGCGGGACCGCGGTTGTGTTCGGCTGGAAAAAAGACAAGGAACTGCTGAGGGTTGCAGCAGAGGAGAGTAAATTCTGACACGTGCTTATGTGGAGGGATTTTATTCAGCGAAAATTGATAGTTATTTCTCACTACGTTGCTAAAAGCATGTGGGTGCCCCTCTCCTAAACAGATCTGCTTTTTGGCACAGCTTTTATTCACCAGTGAGTCAGGATTTTGGCTGCGCCAGGAGGGAATGATCTCGTGGCAATTAGAAGCTGAGCTGCTGGAGTCCTTTTCCTGCTCTTCCACTAAATCGCTCTGTATCCTTGCATAAATCATGTAACACGTGTGCTCTAACTTCCTATATGGAAAATGAGGTCGATACTTTCCGCTTTTCATAGGCACCTCAGGATCCTCTGCTAGACAGCTGCGAGGGATTTGTCTTGATAAAGCTGGGAATTTGACCCCTTTGAGTTGCCGGCACTCCCGTGCAGGGCTGGGCTGAGGCTCCCTGCGGGGTGGAGGCAAGAGCTGCTGCTAATCTGAAACGTGGGGCTGGGGAGTAGCTGAATATCAGACTGGAGACACAAATCATTCTCACTGGATCCATCTCCTCTCAGGATTCCAGGCCAGAGAGCAAGAATGTGGGATTTATTCTCAGACTGTGGTGTCTGTACCTTGGTCACTGTAGGCATGGCAAGTGCAGGCAGAGCTTCCTCTGAAGGGACCCTGGTGCTGAGTGATGCCAAATCACCTGCCAGTGCCACGTTCACAGGTAGAGCACCACCAAACACCAGCTTATGTGTCTCTTCTCTGCTCTACTCATTTGCAAGAGCCATCCCCTCTGCTCCGTTCACTGGGCAGATGGAAGGGCACAAAAAACGGTTCATCTTCCCCTGCCGTCTTCTACTTGTGACCTTCAGCTGAAGTCTTTAAACATTGCCACCTCTCCCCCTGGACATTATGGTCTTCTCTTGGTATGGGCCTGCCATTTCCCCAGTTTGTCTCTCTGACTCCACCTCTCCAACCCTAAAGCACTCAGCAGTTTTGCTTTCCTTCTCTGCTGTGGCTTCTCTTGGTTCCATGAGATCAGCAGGACTTGGAGCTGCCACTCCAGAAATGCTCACCAGAGGGGCTTGTGTTGAAGTGTTCACTGATTTATCAGTTTACAGGCAAAGCAGGCAGCCTTGATACCAGATGAACTGTTGGTCACAGAAGGGGTGGTCTTCAGCACCTAAAATATTTACCATTTCTTTCTTCTCTCACTTTCTTCATTCAAGTGGAGAACTGGTCAAACCCAACTTCAGCTGCCTAAAAAGGGCTGACTGACATCTGTGTTGGCTGCAGCTCTCCAGGGAAAGGGGCCCTGTTGGAAACTACCATGGTTGGTGAGCAGTTGGTTGTGTTTTGGGGTTTGTTGTTGGTTTTTTTGTTTGTTTTGGTTTGGTTTTTTTACAGAAAATGTGAAAAAAAACCCCAATGAGTGGAAAGGGAAAGTGAGCTATGGAAATTGTCTCGTGCTCTCAGCTGAAACACACCCTGGGGAAGGCATATCCTCCATAAGAGGAACAGCAGTACTGGCCTTGAACCAGGAAACCCTTCCCTCCCCGCTCCCCTGTGCAGCAGGAGCCAAGTGCCACAGGCGTTTCCATCCAGAAAGGCTGTTCCTGGTTGCTCTTCTTATACCTATTCAATCCTTGGGGGTCACACTGGAGTCATTTGTTTAAGTGCAGGTTGTGCTCCAGGGCTCTCTCCTCTTCACTCATCAGTTGTTTTTCTTCCAGCTGGTAGTGCTGGGCTCTGTTCTCAGGTTATTCACTGGTTGTGCTGTGAGAACATGGGGGATGTTGCTGGATCTTGAATGATGCCCTCCGTGGTGGCTGAGGTATGTGGTTTGGATGGCAGCTCCCAGTCTAGATCCAAAATAATATGGCAAGAGGATGTCATTGGTCTTTGTCTGGCTCACAACTGCACTCAGGGCTGCACTGAAGTTGGGTTGCTAAAACTGGCCTTTCATCTCAGAGCTGATACCCAGATAGGTTAAGAACCACCTCTGGTGTCCTCTACTTGCTTCTGTTACTGCTCAGCAGCCCCCTCGCTGTCTTGAGGCCACTTTGAGAGGGGGTCCTTGGTCTGCAGCTGGAGAGGAAACTTAATCTGGCTCTGTACAAAGGCAAGAAGGGGATGGCCAGTGGTGCGGGGACTGAGGAGAGGAAGGGAGGGGATGTGCAACATCAGGAGATTGAGGTAGAGAGGAGGTTTAGTTGTAGGGGCTGAAGGGCTGAGAAGCAACTGTGTGAATGGAGAGCATTGCAGACCCCATAAAAGATGGGAGCATTTTGGAGCAAGGGACTTGAGAGTTATCAGCAGGGCTATGCAGCAGCAGGGGTGGGGACTCGGTCTGAGCTCTCCCTTTCTTGGCTGGGTGCCTTCCTCCCCTTCTCTCCCTGCATACAGCATTTCCTCTTGTAGGCCAGGGGAAACCCAGACCCTGCTCCATCTCTGGTAAAGCTCAGGCTTGCCTGCTTGCCCAAGATTTGCTCATCTTCCAGACCTTGTGCATAGCAAGAAGGTTTGTTTTGCTGCTGGTTGGTCGTGAAGTGATGCAGAACCTTCTGTGAATCTAAACAACAGGCAGACAGCATGGCCCCCATTTTTCTGCAGTGAAAAACTTCATCAGGCAACACTAAGTAGTCATCAAAACTGAGCAACTTACTCCTGTTCTTTGATAAAGTCCCTCTTGTACAAGGCTGCATGTTCTCTTGGTGGGCACCAGTGCCCTGTTTCTGGTTGGAGCCCCTCTGTGCCCTGGCAGCAGGCAGCAGCAAGCATTGCACAACACAAGTCGTGGGAAATCCAGTTCTGTGTCCAACAGACTGCTCAAAGGCACCTTGGTTATGCTCAGACATTCTGCTGACGGATTTTCCCTTGAAATAAAAAGCTCTGGCTGCTGACATACAAATGCATCTGAAGCATGAGCTTTTACCATCAAATTTCACTGCTGCTAGCATGCAATCTGCATGGAGGTCTAGACCAGAGATAGCTTTAGGGGCAGAAGTTGTATGAACTTGAACAGAAGTTCATGTTGTGTTTGGAGTTGAAAGTCAGGTTGCTGCTTCTCCCAGCTACAATGATACCTGCATCCCTGCAGGAGCTGATACACAGTCCTGTGCAGCTGGGAAGGACTAGCAGAAGCAGGAGTGTTCCCTAATTCCCTCTGGCCACCTGGGAGAAGCTGTTGGAGTTCATTGAACTGTCTCTCTCACACTGCCTTCTCTCTTTAAACAGTCGACAAGAATTCACATAATCACAGAATGGAGTGGGTTGGAATGGACCTTAAAGATCATCTGGTTCCATCCCACCTGCATGGGCAGGGACACCTCCCACTAGACCAGGTTTTAAACCCTGCATTGGCTGTGTATGTGAGTAGTGTCTGTGGGATGTGTGGAGTGAGGCAATACGTGTGAGGATGGCTGAGGGGTGCATGAGGCTTGGGAGTGTCACCTCCACTTCAAGCCCATGTACCTCCACCTGTCTGAGGTCCTCAGCTCCCAGTGACTGTAACAAGTGCCCCTCTCATTGCTTTAGGTCTTGGCTCTGAGGTTCTTGACTTGCCTCTTGGGTGGTTTAAATCTTTTTCTTGTCTTGAGGAAAGCAAATTAACGTCAAGGGCTGCCAATATCTGTAAAGCTATTCTGAGACCAACTTGCTCACAAGTGAGTGTGAGACTTTGATTTTTAAGCAAATATATCATATCCATCGTCAAAACAACCTGTCAAAAATGTCGCCTTCAGAGCCCTCTCATTCATATTGCATAAACTTAAACAATAAAACCAGGCTGGTTTTCAGTCCTTTTCCTGGCTTGGAAAATAAACTGCTTTAAAAACAAACAACAAACCTAGTGTTTTCCAGCAGAGATGCAGCATTTGCTCTGTGGGGAGCTGGTCTCTCTCAGGAAGCACTGGAAGTGGCCATTTGGATTTAATACCTTTTGGATCTGCTGTATCTGTTGTGAGCAGGAACATCTTAACGTTGCAAGGACTTCACTGTTTTCCATTAAACAGGAAGTTGCCCTTTTACTATTAAGAGTTAAGGGCAGATTCTAGACTCACGTGGGCTGTCAGAGTTCCACCAATTCCAGCAGCTGAAAGCGTATTCCCTTGCAATCCTGCTGTGCTTGGCGTTTTCCTGGAGTTATGTAAACATCCCTGTTTTATAGATGGGGCCAGGACATGCGATCTGCAAATTGCTGACAGTCCCATGTGAGATGCAGAGCTGCACCAGAAGCTTCAGCAGCCCATGAGGTCGGGGACGGATGGTGGGAGCCACCTCAGGCAGAACAAAGCCATGGGGATCCTGCTGGGGGTCTGTGCTGTGGCTCTGGGTCAGCTCAGCTGCTGCTGCTGCTGAAGTTTTTTGGGAGCTGATTCAGACATCAAGAGGCTTGGCCAGCAGGGCTGGGGTAGCTGCACAACAAAGGTGATCCTCAGGAGTGTCTTGACTTGCCACCTGAAGTCTCACATCTCCTTGGGCTTTCCTAACCCCCTGTTGCAGATGCGACTTCCCATCGGTTCAGGATGCTGCAGGAGCTGGACCTGCCCACCCGCAGCACCACCAGCAGGTTTTTCTCTCTAGGAAGGCGTAGGAGTTGAGGTTTATCTCTGTGCTGGCAGGCAGAGGAGGATGCCACACCTCTGGGAGCTTCTGGGGCTGGGTGGAGTGGGAAAGTGGAGAAGCAGGACGTGGGCTTTGCAGAGCTGCACTTCATGGGTTTGCCTTGAATCCAGGACACTTTGGGATTTCCACAGGCCCTGGGGAAGGAATGTGGCAATAAATCTGGGTCATAAATAACAGCCCCTTGCCCTTGTGGTGGTTTCTGACACGCTGTGCTTTTTTGACAACAGATGCAGCAACAGGCTGTAATCCACGGGGACTTTTCTTGGCTCTCAAGCTGAGAAAGTGCTCACTCCAAGTGAGCTTGGCTGCAAGGAGCTTCCAGCTCTGGGTGTGAAGGTCAGAGGGGAAAGGAAGAAGCACAGATAATGTGTTGTGGGGCTCTTTCATTGCCAGGCTGGAAGATTTAGTTCTCCTCAAAAGAGAGCTCTAAGAAGCTTGAGAGTTGATGCTGTGGCTGCTGCTATGGAACCTTCCAGTACCTTCCAGGAAAGCTGCACAGCTCCCTCAGGAGAAGCACCTAAGGGAAATGCCGACTGAGTACCTCCTGTAAGTGCTTAACAGGTCCAACTGCTGAGGCTGGAAATTCATCCTTGGGTGACTGGTGTGGGCTGAGGGGGCCCCTGCAAAAGAAGAGAGATGGATATGCAGTCTGTCTTTGGATGTGGCTGAAAGATAAGAGTTATCATCATGGAAAACATCAGGATTGGTAATGAGATGCAAAGAGGCCTTCATCTTTGGGATGGGAAACTTCAGGAAGCCCCAGACAGAGGCATCTAGAACTGTGTCTATGTTGGGATGTTTCCCCCTGGAAGATGTCTGGTTAATGTCCTGCTGACCATCCTTCTGCTGTGTAACCTAACCAACTGACTGTTGTGTCCCTTCCATCTTCTGTCAGACCTTCCCCGGGCAAAACCCTGACTGTGCCTCACTGTGTAGGTCCTGGGGCTGGTTCCACTTGCTGTTTCCTTATAAGAAGAGGTTATTTCACTTTATTCCTTTGTAAGCCTTTCTTGAGCTTTGCCAGCTCTTTATTAGCTGGAAGACTGCTAAACAAAGAAGGAAAATACTGCATTCACAATGTCTTTTTAATGCCTAATTTAGGAAAATAAAGAGAATTGTGTGATAGAACCACTCTTCCTCTGAGTAACACACTTCACTGAGGATGTGCAGAGGGAGACTGCCTGGTTCTCAGGATGGGGATGGGTTGTCTTTGCATTCTCAAATCTGCAGATGCTGAACATTTCTGGCATGGGAGAACTGGGCTGTACTATTTGCCTTCTTTAGCAACTGGAAGCAATCCAGCCTGCCCAGTTCCTCCAAGCTCATCCTGTGGTTTAGTGGATAATACTGATCCTTGTTCAACTCCCACGCTTTTGTGTCTTGCGAGCGAGTAGGGAAGAGTTTGCAGACTTTGTACTGTGCAGGGATCCCAGTTCATTGCTGTGGAAAGCAGCATGAATATTCATTGTGCTGGGGAGTATTAGAGCTATAGTTTTAATAAAATGTGCGTCATTATACAAGAATGACAATTAAAATTATGGCAAGCTGTAGCTGGTCAGCATGTGTAAAAGATGTAGGGTGGTAGGAATAACTGAGGAGGCAGGGTTGTTTCTCTGAGTGCAGTGAAGTGTCTTCACAAGTGCATTTACGGGAGTTAGACTTCTGCTGATGTTGTCTCCTTCTCTGCTAGGATGAGCGTGTGTGTCTGTTCTCCTGTGCAGTTGTGAAGCTGACTGTAGGTAGCACATGGTTGACTGAGCTCAGAGGCCAGGAGCTACACAAACCTGCATTTTTCTTAAGCAATCAGCAAACCTGCTGATTGATGCAAATTGAAGTGACAGCCAAGTCAAGACCAATTGTCTGGAGATGAGCCTGAAGACTTTATTCTGGGACTGCAGCAACATGACTAAAAGCAAATCCAGGTGTCCCAAACTTAATGTTATCCTCAGCAGACCAAGGACAATCTGATGCTGGTTTTGGTCTGTTTGTATCATACCTAATGAGCAACTCTGTGTGGTTGGTGAGGTCGTTCCTTGTCCACAGAGCAGAGGTGGGACAGCCTGTCTCCAGAAGCTGCAGTGGGGACATGGTATGGAGGAGGGTTTCTGTGAGCTAGAGTTGATGTTGGCTTTCAGTGGTAGTATGTCCCCCAGCCTCTCTGTCCTGAGAGACAACAAAGCACAGAGGTGTCCCCTGGATAGGGTGGAAATGGATCTTCATGTCCAAGAGTTTGTTTCAGATGAGTCTTATCAAAGCTGTGAAACACGGAAGCCATGTCTGACGTGAGGGTGCTGTAGTTGTGCTGCATCGCTGGCCTCCATCTGTGTATGAAACTGATGAAGGTGTTTAATGAAGACAGGATGGAGGTTTCACCCAAGGACAGCACAGCACAGAGTGGAATTTGCAAGCAAGCTCTGCAGTTCCTGCCTGCACTCCCGCCTCACCTAAATCCGTGGATATATAGAAGATAGATGAGGTGAGCAGGTTTTGGTATGAATGTGGCTGGCAGCAGACAAAGATCATGGATTAAACATGTGCATTGTAAGAAAGGGTCTTTCTTGAGGCAGACAGAGAGGTGTGCTGTTGCCATGCAGCCCTATTCATCTCCAGCTCTGATGCTAACATTATTATCAACATGTTTATATGAAGCTTGGCTGCAAAATGTCTCATCATCCTCAAGTTTTTTTAAGCAAGTCTGTAGCTTTACTAAGTGCTCTTCTTATTGTGCTGCCAAGGGCTGTCCCAGAGGCCAGTGAAGGAGGTGGCCTGTTTGGCCACAGTGGTATCTGGGCCGGAGCTTCAATTCCCATGTGTCTTAAATCTGTCTGCGGACTGGCAACTGACCAAGTGGGCACCTCTTCCTCCAAGTAATTGACTGCATATGTTCAAATCAGCCTCTAGCTGCTTTCATGGTGCCTGGCTCCAAAGTTGCACGAGAGCATTGCCTCTGCCATCACACTGCAAACCTCACTGAGTGCAGGGGATGGTGAGGATGGGGACAGCCCAGCCCTGCTTCTGCACTGGATCACCATCCTTGGCTCTGAGCAAGCAACCAGAGCTGATCTGAGCTGTTAGCACTTCTCTGCTGTGTATGAAATAGTTGTCCATCCTCCAGCTGGCAGGCAATGCTCTTCCAAGTTACAAGCAAGTGTTGTGGAGATTTGTTTGGAAACTACCTACAGAAATGGAGCTGGAGCTATAGATTACATGTCCCTGGTGGGGGATGTGCAGACCTGTGGCTGGAGCTGGTGACAATGGTGTGTATCTCAGTGGTGATTAAGGCTCCTTCTTCATATGGGAGGGTGTTGCTGATATGTCAAGGCTTGTATTCCTGCAGAGGAGTGCTCCCCAGCAGCCTGGGCCCTGGATTGAGGCAGCAGGGCAGTTTTATGTGACTCTCAGTAATGTCATCTGGTCATTAAACAAACCAAACTAAGGGCACTGTGATGCAGGGGGGATTTTTCTGGAGGCTAGGGCAGAAGGAAGGTATATAAAGACAGAGCTCAAGTCTGGCAGTTTATTCCCATGTGCTAACATAAACATGGCTGGGTTGGTCTGCCCGTGATGATTTGTCTGGGAATAACAGTATCTCTGGAGCTCACAGACACTGCCAGTCCCTGCTGAACGAGAAAGGCTGATGCTGAATGCACCCAGCACGTCCCTCCTGTTATTCCTTTATAAGGAAAAACATTTCAGATTCTGTTTCTACCTTCTTTTAACTTCTCCTAAGCAAGGGGAGTTTAATTCTGTTGGTGGAACGTCTAGTCCAGCACTCCCTGACCTGGTGTGGTTATTCTGGTCACCAGCACTGCGATTTCAGATGAAGTATTAACAAGTCAGCGTGGTGAGCCTGAGCTCGTGGGGGAGTGAGCAGAGGCAGCCTGCCTGGAGTCTGAGGTGGCAGAAGCCATAATGGCAAGTGAGCACTGTATGACCTTCTCATTGGGGCATGGCCTGGTGGGATGGCAGTGGCCACATCTTGTCAGAAGAGGAATTTGGCCTGTTCCCTTTTCCCTGCTGGGCTTGGCTGCAGGGGTTATGGGTGCAAACAGAGGACGGGCTGGGTATGGGTGGAGATAACACAGCCCTCTTTGTGGCTGCCAGGGAGCAGATCTAGTTCTGCTTGTCCAACATGTTGGGACTCTGCACTCCTCATTTAAAGCCAAAGCAGCAGAGCTAATTGCCTGGCAGCCCGTGGCAAGCTGCTTTGTACAACCACCTGTGGAAGGGCTGTGTCCCACAGTGATGGCAGTGCAGATGCTGCTGAAGTGTCTCCCTATCCCAGGACCCAAAAACTGAGCCCATCTCCAGAGTTTTATTGTCTGTGCTTGTTGAGGAGGAGGCTGCCAGTGAGGACTTTCTCTCCCCCTCACAGCTCACTGGAAATCTCCTCCTCTCCTGCCTGGGTTGGTGCCATCCCTCTCATGGCTGGTGCTCTGCCCCCAGCACACTCATGGGCCCTTTTCCCATTTAGGGCAAAGACTGGATGGCCCCTGCTTTTGGCCTGCTTGCAGCACACCTGGTTTTCTTCTTGATGCATTTTTATATTTTTAGAGGAGGGAGGTGGTTGTTGTTTTTTTTTATCCTCTTTATTCCTGGAGGCTGAAGTCCCCATGTCCCCCAACCACATGCACCAGCTGCAGCTCATGCCCAGAGATGGATCTTGGGAAGCAGCACTGGGGGCAGGCAGGGATAGAGGAAGCTTAAGTTTTTTCCTGCCCCGGATGAGACTGGGTGTTGATGATCTCTTCTAGAAGAATGAGTGAGCCTGGTGGTTCCTCCTGCAGTAATGATTTAACCTCAGCAGGAACAAGTGCCTGGTCATGGAGAACCCAGTGATGCTCAGTGCTTGCATGGACATCAACCACCACACCTTGGAATCACTGCTGCTGCTATCACTGGCATCTACCAAAGCCTTTGAAAGGAAAGGAAAATTGTGTTCATTCTTCCTCTCCTGCCTTTCTGCCTGCCCTTGTGACCTTCTCACACCTTGTGGTGAGCTCCTGTGCTGTGTCCATGCCACCCAGAGGAAGCCGACTGGGTGTGGGGCTGCAGCTCCATCTGGGAATTGTTCTTCTCAAACTGGTTTATGTCAAAAAAGGCTAATACTAATAAAACCTTTGATGGTAAGCAGAGAGATCAGGAGGTACAGCTGCTCCTGAGGTCTGACCTGCAGCTCATGGAGCTTCCTGAGCCTTTATGGGGAGTTTTTGAGCCCTTCTGCTGTGGCAGATTTTGTTGCCTGCCTGAAATACCTAGGAGGGGCAGGGAGAAATGACCAGGACTTGGCCTGGAGAGCACAAGTTGTTGGAAAGAGCTCTCTGAGAACCAGGGGAGAGGTACAAGAAAAGCAAGTTCCCTGCCATGAGCTAGTATATTTATGACTGGAAATTTGTGGGTTGAAAAGGTCGTGAGCAGGAGGCTGGGAGAGCCGCAGAGGCAGTGGCTGTAAAAGCCACTTTCCTGGCTCACACCCTGCTCTGCAGCAGGTATGAGAGGGTCGTGTGGGGCTGCGGTGGCCCTGGGTGATGGGAAGGGGATAGTGAGCACTGGATGGATGAAGGTCACTGCCCAAGGCAGCTGGGGTGCATGTCGGACTGTGGGATGAAGTGGGATTTGCAGCTGTGGAGCTGCTGGGGGGGCGGGCGCAGCATGGGGAGCCCCTGCTGTGTCTGTCGCCACCCCTTGTTGTGTGGGGATGAAGTTTCCAGCCCTGCCTCAGACACCACGTGAAGATGAGACATGCACATCTGGAAGTGGAGTGCATGTGCCTAACACTGCCTGCTTATTTATTCCTGCAAATTCTGCCTAATTAGGGGCTGCTGGGAAGTTTGCAATACTGGCAATGGCCTCTTTCTGAGGGGTGCAGAGTTCTGGCTGACTCTCATCTCCCCTTTTTTCCCCTGCAACTACCATGGTGTGTGGGGCGAGGTCTTCCCCACCTCGAGGTCCAGGTACTGCAGTTTCTTCTGGAGTCAGTTGGATCCTCAGCCATGTGGGAAGGCTTTGCAATGGAAACATTCTGTGCTGTGTGTTAAACTCATTAGAGGATGAGCAAGGTTTCTGAAGCTTCTTGTTTCTATTAAAACATCTGTGCTGTCATGCAGCGCTGGAGTTTCTGCCTGCTTTGGTCTTAATATTAAAATGTAGTAATTAATAATTAATATTTTTTTAAGAATTAAAGTAATTAAGTCTGTTTTCAGCTGTTTTCTGCACCTCCCAGTTGCTTAGGAAAGTCTGACCTGAAACTAAATGAGAAGAACAAGGGCAGGAGTCTGAGTTTGTTTTCACTGTGCAAGGTTCAGGCAAATGCAGTTCCTGATCCTCTTTCCATTTCCTTCCCCTGCAAGTGTCCCCTGCTGTTTAATCAACACCAGGGAGTTGTTTCCTTTCCCTTCCCAGGCACAGGGGCTGCCAGTGTGGTCGGGACTCCCCTTGTCCCCCTGCCCTCCCAGGAGCAGCAGGATGACTGGGGGTGCTCTTGGCTGGGGCCGGAACAGTATGTCGGGCTCAGGATGGTGTTTCCCTTGCCTGGCTCTTCGAGCTGGGCTTGGGTTCTGGCACAAGGTTGGTGGGATCAGCAGCAAGATCATCCCACACATACAGATCACTGGGTAAATAGGCAAATTTCTCATTGGATTTGACAAGCCAGGGAGCACATAAGAGGGTGTTTGTGGGAGGCAGAGCTGTGCCCTCCCAGCCCAGCCACATGCTGCTGGATCAAAGCAGAGTGGGTGCTAACCCGCAGCATCCTTCCTGCTGGCAGGGAGTGGGACTGGATGCCTGGTTTGAATCCCACCTTAGCACTGGTGTAAACTCAGAGCAGCTTCATCAGTCCACACAGAGACGGAGGAGGTGTTGGGACCTTCAAGAATGGGCACACACGGGGCATGAGGAAGTCTTGGCTCTGTTTTCAGATTAGCAGGGTGAGAAGATGGATGTTGGTCCTCCACTTGCCCTGCTGAGTGTACCCATATGTGATACAGTCTCTTGTCCTGTTAGAGAATGAGCCTACTCTGCTTGCTTACTTGACAGAGTTAAACCTGAGAGAAGTTAAGCCTTGATCTTCACAGCCACCCCCCACCTGAAGGTGGGGGGAGAAGAGGCTCCAGCAACCTTGTGTCTGTCATTGTTCCTACACCCTCCCAGCCTCGATGGGGCCTCTCAGCTCCAGGGCTGTCCCAGAACACCAAGTTTGTGCAGTGAACATCTGAGAAGCTGGAGGCTCAGGGAAGGAGATGTGCTTCCCCCTGGCGTGTTGCATTTCCTACAAGCAGCCATGCCCCACCTTGAAACCTGGTCAGCTTTTTTGCCCGTTGATTTCACAGCAGTCCTTTTATATCTCCTGTCGCTATTTGTTAAAATCTTCTCGTTTCCAGCTCCTATTGACCTGTTTATACCACAGCAGTGTTTGTGTTTCCTTTGGGGTTTTCTTTGTTCCCTTGGCAACAGTGATCTTGGCCTGCAGCAGCTCTCCCCTGCAGCACATCTGTGTGTGATGCTTCTGCAACCCCATTCCCTCTCCACCTTCATTTCTCCTTGCTTTTGCTGAAGCTGGGGTAGCCAGGATGACTCAGCAGAGCACTAGATTTGTTTTGCTGCTGAAACTCTCTCATTTACTACATATTAAGACCATGCTCACTTTAACTTCATGGCATTGGTGGCTCATGGCTATGCTGGGACCCACTGGTGCAACGAGGTCCTTCCTGCCGATGTGCTTTTTATGAGCAAAGACTTTATTAAAAGCCTTTTAGGAGCTGACCTGCTGTCGTTCTTCCAGATTTCATCCTATTTCTGTTATCCAGTTTTCAAAGTGATCTGACCCTTTCTGTGCAGTTCCCTGGCTCTGGGTTTGTAACAAGGGGCTGTATAGCTCTGTGGCACTAAGGGATGAGATCTGGCTGTGTTTCCTGTATGAAGAAACTCAGCTAATTATCCAGAAATCTCAAATCCACAAACTTACTTTGAGTTTTTTAAACTTTTCCCATGATCTTAGTTTCCTTGCAAAGGAAGGGAAGTGTGACTAGCACTGAAGTGTGGCCATTCTCACTGATATTTCCTACTCCTTCGGAAGCAGGAAGAACCTGAAGTCTTGTGAAAGAGACTTTTTTCATGACAATTCCTGTGTGATCAGCAGGACTGGAATCATGCCATCATCTGCATGAAGGCATGGGTGGAGGTGATGGGAACTGTGTCTGTGGTTTTCCTTCCAGAGTCTCCTCTGTCCCCAGCCAGTAACACTGGTACTTCCCAAGGAATTGGGAGCTGGATTCAGCACCACCACAGCCAGGTCTGGTCTTACTACTTGCCAGCTCCCTGAGTGATGGCTGTTCATGCCTTAAGTTTCCCCACCTGTAGCATGGAGATTGTTGCACCTTGTCCTAGTGGTTTTAGAAGCAGAAATGTTTTTTCAGCAGAAGCAGAACTCAGAAGGTGTAGGGAGCAGACGAGCAGAAGGGAAGCTAAATGCAACAGTAGGTTTTTTTGGCTGAGAAAGATGTGACTCACCATACCTTCACAATCTGCCTTGTCTGGGTTGTCATCTGTCTGTTTCTACCTGGTACCCTGCATTGCCCACAGCCAAGGGGATGGTGCAGCCAGTGCTGCCCTGTGCTGTGGATTGGAGCAATGCTCTGGGGATGCTGGACCCCCAGGGATCTTGGGAGTTGGTGTTATGTGGTGCAAGAGCCTTCACCCTTGCACTGCACCTACCTGGAAAGGCTAAAAAGGATTTTGTTCTCACAGTTTTGTCTGTGATCAGCAGGAAGAAAAGATATTTGTACTCTCGGTAGAAACATTAGGTGGTTAATAATAATATTTAGTTGCTCCTATGTAGTACTTTTGGTCAGTAAGACTCAAAGCATTTTATAGAAGAGGCCAGAATCAATAAAGAGTTTGGTTTTCTAATTAAAATAGGAGAAAAGGGAAGATGCTGCAGATTAATTACCTGCTTTTGTGTAGGAGAGAATTTAAGCTCCAGTTAGCCACAATGACTCATGCCATCGGGTCTCACCAGGCCTGGTGCTCATGACTGCAGCAGATCATGAGACTGATAAGAGCTGCATGGGTTCAGAGAAACCTTGACTTGTGGGAGGAAGAAAATCTGCCTGAAAAACTACATTCTTAGCAGCTTGCAAGGAGACTGTGCAGTGCTGTTTAAAATGCATGTGGAGAGGAAAGTCCCTTTTCTGCCTTAGCCTGTCATTTTATGGCATATTCTGATGGTGATACCTACCATATCCCTGGAGGTTTTTCTCTTTTATGGTTTTGTTGGGGTTTTTTTTGTCCTTGAAGTTACTTTTTGGGTCTATTTTGCATCGTAGCCCCCTCATGTTTATGTCAGAGCAGGGGTTGTGCCCAGCACTGGCTGCTTCTGGAGGAGGTGTGACCTGGAGAGACCCTTGAGGGCAGGAGAGCCCAGGGGTAGGGCATGCAGGGGGACAAGAGCAGAGGTTTCTAGCATCTGTCAGCTATCATGGCATCAAAATAGTTTTAGTTTGGTGTCTATAAGTAAGTCATCAGCAGATTTTACAGACTGCCTTTTCAGGGACAGGAAATAATTTCTAGACCAACAAAGCAACTTTGCAGGAAGTTTATTGCTCATCTGTAGAGCAGAATGATGCTGAAGGAGGAAGGGCTGAGCAGTCAGTGCCCTCAATGGCCTGGGTTAGTGGGGAAACAAGAAATACTTGTAATCCAGTGAGGAGAGACATTTACTTAAAACTCTCCTGCAGCCAGTGGTTTGCAGAGCAGGAATTGTTTCTTGCACAGCAGTTGCTGCATAAAGTCTCCTGAAGGTCTCAGCTGACCAGGAGCTCCAGGTGAGTCCTCTGATACAATAAAAACAGTTCATGAGACCCTTGGTTGTGTAAGCAAGGGGAGCAGCAAGCTACAGAAGAGATGTGATCTGCTCTCTTTCTTTTGAAAAAAGAGTTATCTCTCTTCATTAAAATAAAAGTCCAATGACAAACACTTGTGAAACACTGGGAGAAAGGAGCAACAAAGCCAGATAAGGGACTAAGGGACTGAAGAAAATACCTGAAACAAGGGACAGAAGGAACAGAACCTGATTAGTTTATCAAAGGGAATGTAGGTGATGTGATCAGTGTGGGAGATCTTTCATCAGAAGGCTCAGGGTCCTTAATCTCCTCGATCTACAGACAGGGACAAAGCAGGGTCTGTGCTGAAACTGCTTCTGGATGAGCAGTGTGACACACGCTTGTGCTGTGCTGACAGGGAGCCCCAGAAACAAATCCCAGGGGAGGTGGTGGATTCTCCATCCCTCTTAGATAGGTGCTCAGCTTCCCAGTTGCCTGCCTTTCTAGAATGGGTGTTTAGCTTTTGGGTTCAGAATGCAGGTAGCAAACCAGATGAAATGGTGTTTAGTTGTTATGTGCAGACTGGACATGTGTATGATATTTTTAGTCTTACTCTTGTGTAAAGCAATGGCTCTGACTTTGGCTAAATCAGATAAAAGTGTAAGAAAGTCTCCAGGAGAGGAAAAGATGAGCTTATCTCCCTCCCATAGGAAAGCTTGCTGCTCCTCTACCAGCAGGCGCTTGCGTTATGTGCTATGGGGTGAGTTGTTTACATACCTTCCTCTTTTAAATATTTACTATTAGAGTTCTGGATATTTTTGTTATTCCTTAGTTTCTGTAATTTTCCATTTTCCTCTCCCCCTCTCAACGCCTTAGGTGCACATGGGTGCAATATTAACCAGCTGCTTTTAATGAAAATGAATTCCTACTTACAGTCTGGATATTTTATTTCACACTTCTTAGGGCTCTCCTCTAGGCCTGCCGATGTGCTGAACCTTTTATTAGGTCCAGGATGATAACATCATCTTTGCTTAGGAAATGCAGAGTGACCCATGGAACCGGGACTAAATCAAACTGCATCAAATGCTTCTGCTGAAGAGAGTTTTGAGCTTCTTCCCCAGCTTCGTGAGACCAGCAGACATCACAGTGACACTCACTACTCGTGGTTCATCAGAAAATGTTGTGGGCTTTTTTCTAGTGGTTTACTTCTTGCCTCTGGTTGACCTCAAAAGCAGAGTCCCCATCACAGTGCTACAACCAATTCCCCTGTGACCTAGTCCTGAGAGTGCCACCAAGCTCCAAGCAGTGGGTCTGACACAATCTTACAGGGCTTGCAAGGCGGGGGAGACTCTGAACATCAAAAAATCTGCTTGGTCCTTTTCTTTTTTTAATTGCTTTTAAAAATCTTGTTTACAGTATTGATTTTTAGTTTGTCTCCCTTAGTTCATTTTTTTCCCCCTTTAAGCCCCTTTGACAACCTTGTGATGAATGTACCAGGGAGTTAGGATGCTTGACAGCCTTTCTGAAGGCTAATTTACATTCTGCTCCTTCAGCAAAGGAGTCATCTACAACTTTTAACAAAGTAGCTTTCTCAGTAGCTACATTCAACATTGACAGCTACATTTTTACCTTCTTGAAATAGATTGTGGATGGGACCTGCATATGGGGACTTGAGGAAAATAAAGCCACTTTCTTTTGAAAGTCAGTGCCACCAGTGTGGGTCAGCCAGTGTGAGATGCTGAGCAGTGCCCAACGCTCCCTTCAGAGTGTGTGGGGGACAGCAGGGACTTGACACCTGGGAGCTGCAACTCCCTGTTCTGTCCTGTTCTTCTCCAGGGCATGGGGAGCAGGTCACAGTGTTCAGGCTGTGCAGCTGTGCTCTGGTGGGTTTATGGACAGTGTGTCACAGGGGGAGGCTTTTATGTTGCCATATTGCAACTGCACAGAGTTGCAGAGCCTGGTCCTCTCTGCACTGTTGTGGTGTGTTGGTTTCTGTCATCTCTAGGAGGGCAAGAAATGAAAGAGCTGAGTGCTGCTGCCTGCAAAAGGGAAGGAAAACCACTGTATCTACCTTAAAACACCATCTTTATATTCTAAAGGTGCATTCTCAAGACTGTTTAGGCAGTTCTCTTGTTTTAAAGTAATGCCTTTCCTTGGATTAAAACCTGAAGCTATTAACAGAATGGAAAACCTGGAACTTCTTTCTTGAGTCTGGGAAATTGGTGCTGTTGGTTTCATTTTCTGGTTAAATACACTCTTGGGGAGTCTGTGGTGTTTGCAGACTTTGGAAGTGTAAAATTAAAAGTGTGACATAAGTGATGAAGCATGTACTTTCTCCAGTAGCAGACGGTAACAGCACTGCTATTTTGCATAATCTTTCTCTATGCTTCATCCAAAGTGGACTTAAAACCCAGCCCATTAATTCTTCTTTTCCTGTTGATGTCCCTGGACACATTTCAGAGGGTATCATCACTTTTAAACGATGCTACTAAAACAGAGGGTGGAGAAGATAAAAAGAGGGTCAGGAGGGCAGGATCTGAAACAACATGGGAAGGGAAAAACATCAGATAAGGAGGGGAGAGATGTACAAACCCAGAGGGTGTGAGAGGTGGAGGGAGGGCAGCAGTGCCCTGGGCTGGGGTGAATGCCCAGAGCTCCTGGCTGTGGCCAGAGGATTGAGCTGTGGGAGCGTGGGGTCGTGTGCTTGGATCTGGGGCAGTTTGTGCAGCCTCTTCTGCAGCTTGGGGGTGTTTTTCTGGACCTGGCTGCAGAAGTGGCTGGGATTTGGTGCTAGTGATGGGTTAGCACAGCCAACTCGCACTCTGGTTTGATTTTGAGAAACTGTAAAAACAGAGAGGTTGGCTGAGCTGCTCCTTTCCAAACAAGGGCAGAATTGAAAAGTGAGTGGTGCTCGAGACCATTGGCGGTGTAACTCCCCATTGAGGCTGGTGCCATCCCTTTCGGGGGGCATCCTTGGGTTCTTCCCCACGGTTGTTCCCTCTGGCTGAGGGTTCCGTACAGAACAGGGGGTCTCAGCCCCTGCGTTTCGCTCTGCTCCTCCCCGGGCTGGGGGGGATGCCAGACGAGCTCGAGTCTGCAGGATGCTGTTTGGCCCGGGGCGGGCAGTGCCCGACTCCTGCCTGGGCTCCGCGGGTCCTTCCACCCCCGAAGCCGGGGCGGTGCTGGGGGGGCCAGCGGCGTGACGGGCGTGGGGAGCAGCCAGTGCGCGGCGAGGGGGCCGGGCCGGGCCAGGCTGGGCCGTGCTGGGCCGGGCGGCATGGCAGGCTGCCCGCCGGGGCGGGGGGCGGCCGCAGCCTCTCGCCCTCCCCCATTCATTCGGCCGCAGGCGGCGGCGGCTGCGCGTATCCGCCCGCCCGCGCCCCGCACAGCCGGGGGGCAGCGCCCCGCGCCCCGCCATGGCCGACCCGGCCGTCAACGCCCACCTGGAGGGCATCATCTCCGACTTCGAAGGTAGGTGACCCCAGGGTTGGGGAGTGGGGTTAAAGCGGGGGGTGTGCTGCTTTTGTTTTTTTCTTTCTTGGAGGGGGTGCTAAACTGAGGAACAAACTGGAGAAGTTGTCGCCGCTCTGGGCAACGCGGAACCGCCCGCGCCCCTCGCAGGGCTGGGGGGCTGCGGTGGAGCGGGGCTGCTTCCCCCACTCCGGCCGCCCGGGCTCCGGCCGCCCCCGCCTCTCCCCGCTGCTGCGGGCCCGGCGGTGCCCGGGGGGGATCCCCCCACCGCGGGTGGGACTGGGAGGAGCGGGGGGTCCGGGGACGGCCAGTCCGCACCCCCCGGCAGCTGGCGGGGCCGGCCCCGGGCTGCAATGCCTTTTGTTTGGAGCAGCGTTGCGCCCGGGTGTTACCTGCTAAGGCAGGATCTTACGGGATGTTTTCCCTTTCCTGCCTTTGCCAAGTTGGTTTGTGTAGGTTTGGAGCTGCGGGCACGCGAGTGACACGACTAAAAGTCTGTGGCACCGCAGGCACCGGCCCTGGTGCCGCCTCTCGGGTTCTGGCTGCGCACACAGCCCTGGCTGGGGAGCGGATAACGAACCCAAGTTTCCAATATGTCCATAGCGGGAGCTGCCCGCCCTCCAGAGCTCTGCAGTTGTCCCGTGGCAGAGCTCCAGCTGCCCCATAGCGTTGCCTTGCTTTCCCGTGGAGTATCTCCTTGCAATCCCCTTGGCGTGCGGACGGGAGTGCCTTCTCCCCGGGTGTCGGTGGCTCTTGCCCGGCACGCTGGCTTTTTCAGGCAGGAAAATAAGCTCGTGGAGAAGCGTGTTGCTGCCAGATGGGTATGGGAGTCAAAGGCAGGCAGAAGAGGGGTGGGGGGGTTATATCTCAAGCAGACGTTGAGAGATGGGCTTGGGGGAGCTCGTCTTCCTGACCAGAGTTTTGGAAGAGCAGCTCCATCCCTACACACTCTCCCATCCTGGCAGCGACCCAAACTGAGCTTCACGAAGCGGTTTCTAGAAAAAAAAAAAAAAAAAAAAAAAAAAACAAACACAACCCACACCAAGAAATAGCGGAGATCTGGGGGCCGCGGTGAAAGCTTATCCAGGGGCTGTGCCTGTAGCTATAGGCTGAGAGGACTTCGCCGCCTCCTGATGAATCCAGCCTTGCCTTAGGGAAGGAACACAGCGGTGGTTTTCCTGCTGGGTAGCCGAGGAAGCTGAGAGCACGGGGGTTCCTCTTCCAGGTCAGGCAGGAAATGGGTGGCAGAGCTGGGGTCTCTGCAGCCCTCCTCCTAAGGTTTAGCAGCATCCGTGTCCTCTTTTTTTACCCTCTGGGCTTTCTCCAAGGAAAGTGGCTTAGCAGAAAGCTGAGGGAAGTCACGTCCCACAGGAAGATTGGGAATAATGAGAGTGACCAGAATACACCATCAGATTGGCACTCGGGGTTCAAGAGCGCCTTTGTGACTGTCTGTGGGGACTCATGAGCTTCCCCACCGCAGGGCTCCCGAGTGCTGATGTAATTACAGCCTTTCCTCTTGCCTGCCCCAATTGCATGTAAATCTCTGAGAAATGAGTAATTCCCTACTTGGATATGATGAAGGCTGTGCTGTGAGCCCTGGGGCTGCTGGTTTGGGCTGTGTGTGCTCCTCGGTGGCATCGAGCCGCTCCGCAATGCGATTTTCTTTTCAGTCCATGGAGAGCTTTATAGTTCCTGCCTGTGCAGAGGGAGAGGCTGGGGAAAGCTCTGTGCATCTGCAGCCAAAAGGTCTGGCCTTGCCCTTGAGCAGAGATCCGGGCTACTGTTTCACAATTTAATTAGTTTTCTGGGTTGCAGAGCAGCTTCCCTAAGAACAGGGCAATTAATTTCTTGGCTGTAGGGCAGGAGATGCAGTGTTCATGTCTGCTGGGTGGGTACCTCAGCCCTAGGCAGCCTGTGGTCAAGCAGGAAAGATCTGCCAAAATTACCACGGAGCAGAAACACCAGATCACTCAGCAGCCAGAGCTCTCTTTGTTCTTGCAGGTCACAAGCTGCCTGCCCTCCCAGATCACCCTGGTTGTTCCTGCCTCGTAGCATCCCTGCCAGCTTCCCTGGTAGCATCCCTCCCTGGTGTAGGACCAACAGGTTTCTTGTACCTGCTGGGTTGCAGAAGGCAGGGAGTTGCAGGCTTAGCTGTGGGCTGCTGCTGTGGAGCTGCCAGCCTTGTGAGCACGTGGAGGATGCAAGGGCCTTGTGGGAGGGGGAAGGAGTACAGGGTACAGAGTACATGGCAACATGTGAGGGAAACAAAACACAGTGGAGTGTGTGTTTGCTTAAGGCTGAGGATGTGATGGGGATGGTCACATCCAAGCAGCACTACGTGTGTCCACCTCACACTGAGCCAGCAGATCCTGTGGGCAGGGCACTAATCTCACTTACTTGAATAATATGAGCTTCCTCATCGCTCACAAGGGGGAGGGCTTTATCAGGTCTGTGGTTTGCCAAGATTTACAGAACATAATAGTTCTGCCTGTGGGTTTATAGATTTTGGTAGGTCTTCAGAAGTGTGGCTGCTTCAGCCGTGGTTGTTGCAGTGCTTCCCAAGCTCACCTCTGCCTCCGGTCACTCAGCTCCCGGAGTCTCAGACACAGACCTGAGCAGCGAGGAGGGGAACCTGTGGTAGTAGATCTACCTGGGGTGGTATGCTTCTGCCATGTGTTAATTTTGTAAACCCCAAACCATCCTGGTCCTATTGAGTTTGGGTGACACTGGGGTGCTGCTGTCTGCAACATCTGACTGCAGGGAGGGGAGAGGGGTGGACGTTCCTGCTTGTAGCTTTGGTTCGTTGTGATGATGCCCCAAGGTAACTTGTGTTCCTGCTAGGTACTTCCTGCTAGAGTTTTAAAGTGCTGTGCTTAATGATCTGCTGGCTGGTAGTAGGACAGAAGAGGTCTGCTCCAGCCCCTCATCCTGGTGGGATGTGGCTGCTGATGAACAGAGTCCCAGGGGTAAAGGAGGTGTGTTTTTGCTGGCAGTCACTAGTGGTGAGTTGGCAGAGGTGATGCTGAGCACTCTACCTTTGCCAGCACTGTCAGTCAACACCAGGTTTATTTTCTCACAATGTCAAAACATGGACTGTGACAGTGGGTGGGAGCTGTGAAAGATGGAAAATGAGTGGGGCTGTGTGTGTTGGGGGAGAAGCAGTGTAGTGCGGTGGGGTTCAAGATGATATCCAGAGCTAGAGCCTTGAGGGAACAGAGGCTTGTGGCTTCACTCTGGCAGAAACCATGAGACAGCCCTTGGTGGTGGTTGTTGATCCCAGATTTACCCATTCCCTGCAGCCCAGCTCCCTCCAGGACCATGTGCTTGCTGGCTGACGAGCCTTGCAGCAGTTGTGTGCTGAGGGCAGGGAGGCTCTGGCCCTGCCAGGACATGTCAGTGCTGATAGGAAGGCTTCTCTGGTCATTTTATTTAAACTTTTTTTTTCTTCCTCACCGTTGGACACTTTCCCTATAGACACATATTTCCTGCACCACCCAACACATGGTATTTCTAGTATTTCAACCAATGTCTTCGTCTCAATGAGGTACTGAATTGTGCTAAGTTATGTTGTGGTTTTAAGGGTCATTAAAGACAAAAAAATGTACCAGCCAGGTGGTTTTCAGGAGGGGCCATATTAGAAATAGACCTTTCTACATGTGTGAATCTCATGGGCTCGTCCTTAAAATTTATTTGAGCAAATGCCCAGAATGTCTGTGGGACACGTGGCCGTGATGTGTCCCCCGGGCTGCTCAGGGCTGGCATTCCTGCTGCATGGAGAGCAGCTGCTGCCTGCCTGCTGTGGTGCTGGACACAGCCCCGCTGCTAATATTAGCAGGAACGTGCCAGAGGGATGGTCACAATATAATGTGGGTGATGTGGCTTGAATTCAATACGATGAAAGGCCCCAAAGAGGGAACGTGCTTCGTGTTCGCATCTCACTTGGATGCAGGGTTCCTCCTGTAAGTCCTGCTGTGGCTTTGCAGGATAAGTGCTCTCCTGGGCTTGCAGGCATGGGACTGGGCTGGGAGTCTGGGGCTGTGATAACAGTCCCATGTGCACAGAGGTTCAATGCCTGGAAAAGGAAATGCAAAAAGGTCTTTCAGATTATCTCTCGGATCATCTCAGCCCTTGTAGTGAAGCAAAGTTCTTGAACGTCAGTTGTTGAGTTTCCTGGATTTTTTCCCCCAAAATTATACTGCAGCTAGGCTCTTGTGGTACTCTTAATCAGCAGCCCAGTGTGGGCAGAGCCAGTGCCACTCTGCCAGGTGATGGATGTAGCATGCTGCTGCAAGACAGCACCTCTGATGTCCTCAAAGGCAAACTTCACAGGCACAGTTTTCTCTCTTTTTCCACTCTTCCTATCTATGTTTCTGAATCTGAGAAAAAAAGGCTGGAGTGAATGGGAGTATTTTGCCCAATCAGCGTTCGGTGGAAGAGGCAGCGGCTGGGAAGAGGTGCCTGTGGGAAGGCAGGAGTTGTGTCTTCCCCAGCAGAAGCTGCATCTTCCATAGCAGAACTGTCCTCTCATGCAGAGAGTGGAAAAATCATATCTGCCTGGTTACAGCAGTGGAGACCTGCAGTTGTGGGTTGCTTTTTTTCCGATGTATATTTAGTTCCTTGGGAATAAAAAGATTGTGAGGGAGTGGGAAGTGGAAGAACAGGACGTGGATCTCTCCGTCCACGTGAGCTGGGCTCAGGGGATAGCCTCTGGCCTCGGTTAGGATGTAGGATCATCCAAAGGTCATTGTTTATAGTCATCTTATGCAAGGAGGGCTGGGCTGCGTGTCCTTGGGGACGGGCAACCACTGCAGCATGGAGCAGAGTGTCCTTGGCTTTACGTCAGCATGGAGGGTTTCCAGAGCTGGCTGGTGCAGGCAGGCTCTTGCTGTCCATTTGAGATTAGTTTTGAGCAAAGTGGTGCACTAATAATAAAGAAACCTTTCAAAAGTGGCTGGATGGGAAGGGATAGAGAGAGAGTGAGTCCTTACAGCAGTGTCAGGGCAGCTACTTTGGCTGTGCCACCTGTACTGCTGGGGCCTAGAGGTAAGTCAAGGTTTTGGAGCGTATACACCGTACTGGCACTTCCAAGTACTCACCAGTCTCTGGGATCTTGGTAACTTCTTATCCTTAGTAAGGAGCTCACCTAAAATACAGTATTTCTCCAGCTTTGCTCTTTGCCTGATGGTGGTTTATGACAGTGGAGTGAGTAGAATGCACCTCTAGAACACGTTGGGTGATGCCTGATGTGTTTGAGTGACCATGTCTACATCTCTTGGCCAAGAAATGCCAGCAAACCTGCTGCTAAGTGAGAGTCCTGGCACCTCCAGGTGTCCTGTGGCTGCACTGTTTGGGTGCTGGTTTATTTTCTGTTTTGCAGCCCTTCTTTGCAGGGAGCTGCTCAGCTTGTTTTCCGAGGAGCCAGGACCCAGACAGCAGCTGCAAAAGCCTGGACTGGGAATTGTCCTAAGTCCAAAGACAATACTGGAGACTTCAGAGCCCATAATCACTCCAGATATTTATGTTTCTAACTCTGATATTGGATATTTAAGGCAATGTCCTTCTGCAGGACCATTATGCAGGCTCTTTCCCTCTCCCAACCTCCCTCCCTCCTGCTACGGTGAGCTCTGGCATCTTCTTGGTCTTCAGAGGTAGGTCATGGAGCCAGCAAGCCAGGTGACCCCAAATCCTGGTTTAGCTTCCTTGAAGCCTGTAAAATGGGTCGATGGGTCTGAGTCCAGTTCCTGGTGGGGATGTACCTGTTTGGTGGGGCTCAGGATCCATCAGGGGAACTCTTTGTGGGACAGGGGTAGGCTGTCATGCCCTGCAGCATGGGGCTGGGGTTGTGTCCTGCCCACCTCTCATTTCATACCCACAGGATGTAATTTTGTCCTGGCACCCCTCTGCTTTACTCCTGGAGGCATCAGGAGTTTGTCCCCACCTGCTGTGCAGGAGAGCCTCCTCACCCCTTCCTTGCTGTGCAAATGGTGCTTGGGCAACAAAGGGGTTTATTGTTACCCAAATTCATCCTGTAATGCTGCCCCAAGATTAATGAGAGCTCTTATCTCCTGCTGGCTGTGACTCAGGCTTTCATCATGATTGCTTTTGCGAGGTTGCTGGATGGAGCTGAGCGCTTGGGGCTCATGGGGACACCTTCAGAGTGGTGACCCAGCTGCAGGGTCTGCCCAGGCTAGCTCCTGGCTGGTTTGCATGCTGAAAGGAGAAACATCATGGGTGTCAGGGTGGTCTGTCCCCCTGTATCCATCCTGAGGTAGGGATGGCCCTGTGTGATGCTGCTGGTCCTCAGACAGCTCTGGGGACATTTACTGGCCTGGGTGTAGGTACCACCAACAGCAGGCATGATTGCAGGGCAGAGGACACTGCAACCACACTGGTCTGTATGCCATCCTCCCACAGCATAGGTGGCAGCCTGAGTGAGCATCACAAAATTGAATGGCCTCTTGCTCCTGGTGAGTTAGGTCCTCTCCAGCTTGTCCCAGCCCTGGAAGTCTTGGCAGGGTTAGCAGCGAGGGCATCAGCACTTAGCATCACACTGGTACTGGCACCTGGACTGGTCTGGGGGGGGAAGGAGTGTGGTGAGGATGAGGGTTGGGAGGACTGGAGTTGGGACTTGGGTCTTTCTTTTGTCTGTCATTGGAAGTGCAAATATAGGGAAACGTGGAAGAGGTTGAGTTATGTATTTATTTGTTTGTTTGTTCATTTATTTTTCAAGCATGTTTAGTTTACCAGGGAGAAGAAAGGAGTGGCCTGTTCCATTCCAGCCTTTAGGATGTTTGGACAACTGGTGTCATTGTGGTACAGAATGTCCCTTTCAACAGAGACACCAGAGCTGGCTGCAGTGGCACCAGCACTGCAGCCCTGAGTGGCTCCCAGCTCCCTTCTTTAGTTGGTTTTACTAATTTACCCTTTTCTGTAGCTTTTTAACCAGCACATTGCAACACCACCCATCAGAGCATCTTCTTAAGCAGAGACTTAATCTCTTAATGATTTAATCACCCAGTCTCCGTCACTGAGGCTGGTTGCCCACCTGAGTCACTCTTTATGTCCCCTGTGTGGGTGCTGAGACCTGTGACCCAGGGGGGTGGCATCTGGGTGCTTAAAGTTTCCTACACCTGGTGTGGTACCAGCACCAAAGCTGGTAGCACAAGGTGATCTGGAGTCTGCAAGACCATCTGCATCATACTTTTGCCTTCTGGGTAGTAATTTTGAGGCGTTTCAGAAATATTAGTGAACCAAACCAAATCTGCAGTCCCCTGGGAGGCTCAGAGAAGATTTATTTCTCTCCTTCCTCCTCCCCTTATGAAAGGAAACTGGAGCACAGACCAGAGGCAAATGCTGCAGAGAGCCTGTGGCAGAGCCAGTAATGCAATCTGCTGGGCTGGATGCCCTGTGTTTTATGTAATTTTCTGTACAAGTATGAAATGAATATAAGGGATGTAAAATATACTGGTCTGATTTGGAAGCATTTTGCTGAGAGTTAATGGTTATATAAACCAAAGTGGGATGGAGAAGCAAAGCTAAAACCTTTCTAGAACTGCATTATAAGGACTGAAAAGCTGGGATTTTGAATTAATCTGAGTATGGATTTTATTTTTTTCTATTCTTAGTCCCAACTTTACTTTTGCATGTTCATGTCTGATAAATGAGGGGTTTGCTGTGTTGGTTTTGGGTTGCTTTGTAGCTTACTGTGTGCAAATGAAATACTGCTTGAAAAGCTTTGGTTAGTGTCAGAGCCCTAAACTTGCATTTGTCCCCAAATTTCCTCCATAACTCAGCCCTGGGCACCATTGGCACAGTTCAAGAAGGTGCTGCATCTTGACTGCACATTGCCAGCATTAGCTTCTACACACAGTTTATGCCAGACCATTCAATCTATTGCAACTTCTTTTGAATGCTGTTTGTAAAATCAGACAAAGGATTTACTTGTGCATAAACCATTCATAGCCTGACCCAGGACAGGTTGAGAGGCATGCTGCAAGACCAGATTGTCATGGTTTTATACACACACACGCACATATATTTTTATATATGTATTTGCACACACATGCTTATATGTACCTATGGCAACAAGGTTGATTGATTGGTGAAACCTCCTGGCACAAGCACAGGGAGGGGATCCAGCAGCCTAACTTCTCTCATGTTGAATGGCTGGTAGCTTTAGGAAAGGTGCTTGTAAAGTTTCTTGCCTTCATTTTCCCAGATGTAAGAGGGGACCTGAATTTCTCAGGCTGTTCTAAAGCTGTTGATGCACTGGCAATGTCCTGCCAGTGTGTGTAGTTGCTTGCTGCCCACACTGCCAGTCGATTTCCCATCTCAGCCATGTGTTTTTGACCCCACAAAAGGCTTGGTGCTATTGGGAGTGCCTTGTTGTTGAGGATGGGAGAGAGATACCCTGCTCTGGCCCTGCAGCAGGGATGCAGCTCCCTTACTCTTCTGCTGCAGGACCTTTAGATTTGATATACATGTATATTCACCCTATAGATACATGAGGAACATGCTACTTGTCCCTGTAACAGAGCCTTTAGTTCTCTAGATGCATCCACCTCTGTTAATGGATGGTGGCAGCTTTTCAATGGCTTCATGGATGGTGGGTTTGGATAAGCCAAACCCAGGTGGTCCCACTGTAACGTGGCCAAACACACTCTGTGCACTCAAGTTGAGCCAGAAAACCGCCCTGAGCATCCTGCTGCCTGGTGACAGGGGTCTGGGAAGCTTTGAGGGCTGTGAGTGGTTAATGCTGTGTTGGGTTTCCAAGGCTCCTTGAAAGATGAGACCTGCAGCTTCCCCCTCTCTCCTCCCCGGGAACAGGAGGTGACCATCTGGTAGCAGTTTAGAGAAAGTCAGAGCTTTCAAACGGTACCATTGTATCGTGTGAAATACCGGGGCGCCTGCCTGCCCTGCTCCCAGAAGGCTCTTATATGTTGAAAAAAACCAAGAAAAGCTTTCCATGCTTAAGCAAGCAAGCAAATGTAACCCCTGGGTTACAGAGCCCACGTGAGGGGCAGAGGATGTTTAATGGGAAGCAGTTGGGCCCTGCAGCCGTGGCAGAGCCAGAGCCTCTGGTTGCAAAGCGGGTCCCAGAGTAGGAACCATTCCTCACTGTTTATTTTGATCTCCTCTTGAGCTCTGAGCATAGAGGTTTCCTTGTATAAAGCATCTCCTCAACTGTTACTTGGGTATTCTGTTGAGAAAGGAAAGAAAGCAGGAGCAGATGTTCCCTTGTTGACCCTCCCCAGGTCCCATGGGGTACCCAGAGCTGGGCTGGGGAGCAGGATGAGCCATGGTGGATAGCATGCTGTGTAACCCCAGTACTTCCCACCAGCAGATGTGGAGCCCTTGGGCAGGAGGCAGAGCCCTTCACTGCATCTGGGCACCCTTGGCTTGGCTGGGACCCCCAAGGAGAGACTTGCCTTCTGGGAGGGGAGTGTGTGGATACAAGGCCCTGGCCATGCTACTTGTGACTCCTTTGGAAAGATCTTGGCTGTTGTATGAGCTACTGGGATTTGAACCAGACCTCTGCCCCCTCTTCCCAATTTGCAAGATCCCTAAAGAGCAGCTTTAACTGGTGGTGTGTGACCTTCAGGTGGTTGGCTGGAGAGTGACAAGGAGAACGCAGTGGCTGCTCCAAGCTGACTTCCCCAGCACCACAGCACTTAACGGAAGGACACAGAAATATTTTGCTGCTTCTCAGGCCCCGTTCTTGCTCAGGGAGTGTTTGAGACAGGGGTGAAGGTCTGCATTTCTTACCCCAATGTGCCTGGCTGCAAGACTGCAGGTTTGCAGGAGCTGCTGCTGTTGTGGGCAGCCCATGAGCTGCCTGCAGCAGGTCCATCTTGGAAAGCCTGAGCCTTCCTCATCGGCCAGGATTCATTTTTATTTTTTTTTTAAAGCTGGCCTTGCCTGCTTGACCCTGTGGAGCAGAACCACAGCTTGGTGATACTGAGCAAAATGCTGCTACCTCAAGAGCTCTGCACAAGTCTGGTCCCCAAAGGGACCCCACAGTGAGTGGCTCCCAGCCCAGGGACAATGGTTGCAGGCAGATGTTGCATCCAAAAGGAAGCACTTGGAAATTTCATTTTAGGGGATTTGGGGCTTTCCCTTCTGTGGGAGGGGAGCTGCTGCCTCCAGTGATGGCAGATGGAGCTGGAGCTGCTTTAATTGGTTTGGAATTGTTTCAAAGGAAGCACATGTCAGTGGTAGCACTGGTTTGTGCTCACACCCTGTGGCTCAGGCACCTCGAGAGGAAGAGGAGGAAAGGCACTGCTGGCACCTCCACTTCCTGCCCTGCCAGCTGCCTTCCACACCCACCAGCAGCATCTGGTCTGCTGGTGGGACTGGGAAGCCCGGCTGGCACTGACAATCCCCTGGAAAATAGAGTGGGGATAACCCTGCAGCATGGCTGGCCCAGACCCTCAGGACACGGACACCTTGACCCAGGGTGCTGGGGACTTGTGAACCTGAGGCCTCACGGGGACCTGGAGCTTCGATTTCTGGGGTGGGAGCCACGGTTTCTGGGGTGGGAGCCCAGCACAGTGTGCTGGGTGCAGGATGTGGGTCCTGCAGTGCTGCCCTGCCTGCAGCTCCTGCTGGTGTAATGAATACACCAGCTTCCCTGCAGGAAGCCAGGAGGAGGGTCATCTGGAGCAGAGGCTGTTTACTTTCCTTTCTTGGCTCTGGGCAGGACAGGCTATTTTTAAGCTTTTTCTCTTTTTTTAAGAGTTATTTTGCTTCCTGAGGTCCTTTTCTCTCCTCTGTGCAAGGAGCAGGAGGGAGGTGATGCTGAGCAGGGAGCAGCAGCCTTGCTCATCCACCCTGAGGGCCATTGTCACTGGTGGTGGCATCCCTGAGGATCATGCTCATGGCAGCAGGTCTCTGTCTCAATGATGGAAATACAAACTTGGTGGGTCACAGTCCTTCTCCTTTCTTGTACATGGGATGTTTGACCTTCTCCAGACCATGCTGGACTTGGGACAGTGACAAATTGTGCCGACAGGACAAGCTGGGTACCAAAATCCCCATGCAACCAGAGGCATGAGATGGAAATCCTGTCCTGCAAAGAGCCACAGCTCTTGGGTTGTCCCCAGGCAAGTCAGTGACACCACTGGGGAGGGAATGCCAGTGGGAACTGGGAGTCCTTGTGATTGGAAAACAAGTAAAATGGAGGAAAAAACATCTCTGTTTTTGTTTAGTGCCTCCCTCCTTCTACCAATATCTGAAAATTTTTGAGATGCAGGACAGACCATTTTGTCATTAAGTGCCCTTCAGGGGGCTCTTCCTGGGTTTTAGATGGTGGATGTTGTGTGCTGTGCTTTCCTCTCCTCATTGCCATGAAGTGGCTGCTCTGCTGTTCCCATTTGGTTCCTATTGAGGGTGATTCATCCCGTGTGTCCCTCCCTGCCCACACCAGCCAGGATCCCATCCTGGTGCTTCCTGGCAGTTCCTGTGCTGGGATCTGAACTGCAACAGGGGGGTGTGGGTGCGTGTCTGTGTCCACGTCTGTCTGTCCCTGAGCACAGAGCGGCTTTTGCTGGGTCACAAAGATGGAGCATCCTAGGGAGGGATCCTAGTCCCAGTTTCTGTGGTGCCCATTCTGGCTGCTTTTGCAGCCTGGAATTTGTATTTAAGAGTTTTGGGGTATTCCCCACCAAAAGGGAAACACGTTCACCCCTGTGCGTCTCCCTGTTGTGTGGCTTGGGCAAATGCGAGCCCAGCTCTGAGGGTCTCTCCTCACCATCTCCTTTGGAACCACTTTGAGCTGCTGCCATGGATAGGGCCATCTGTGTTCCTTGCCCCTGCTGCCCAGGATGGAGGCAGCTGCATCTGCTGCCTGCCCTTCCTGGGTGAGGGGCAGTAGGTGTCAGCAGCTCCATTGCAATCTGCTGGTGAGCAGAGCTGGGACAGCTGCCACGTGGACGGTCCCCTGGTCCCACTGACTGGACCCAGCCCAGCTGGATGGCTTCTCTCCAGCCAACGGATGTGTCCAAGCATTGGAAAGTCCCTGGGTCCCCTGGCCCTTCCCTGGAGGGTCAGAGCAACCCCGTAGAGCATAGGAGATGCTTCCTGCATGGTGGCTCTTCTCCAGCTCCACCCCAGGGGTGGTCAGGGGTGGGTGGACATCCTGGGATGAGAGAAGGCTGTGCTTCAGGCTCTCACCCCTGCTCCTGGTGTCCTGTGTGATCTCAAGCCCAGGTTTTTAAAGGTTAACTCTCACTGATAGTATCCTGTTGATGTAGAGGATGGGTAGACTCATTACTGATGCTTGTGGCTGTCAGCAGCGTGGCCATCCTCACGCTGAGGCTGTCACCACTCTGGCTCAGCCTTACCTCATGGGAGCTCCATTGGGACCCCGGGACTCTGCCCCATCATGCCCTGACCCTGTGCCTGCCTGGGTGCTGTGGGACGTGGGGGGTGTGGGCAGCCTGTGGCATTTGGGTGGGAATCCAAATTCTAGGATCTCCCTGAGGAGCGTATCAGGGTTTCATGTCAGTGTTTTCAAAGCACATATGTCTTTGGCTTGAGTGATCTCTAGGAGTTTTTCTAGAGATATGAGCTTCTGTGGCTGCCACCTTTGGTATTCTTGCTGTGCTTTTAGCCATTTGGTGCTCTCCTGTGGTTTTTTTTTTCGCATTCCCAACTTGGATTTTGTTGGCAGTGCTCACCAGGAAGCCTGTGTTTGTACATCCTTTGGATGGGAGAGGGAGGTGCTGGGAGGTGGATCACTGACCACCCCCAGGCCTTGTGCCATGCATGGCTCTGCCGTGCCACGGGGGGGCCCCTCTGCTCCCCTCTGAGCACGGGTGGTGGGGGGCAGCTCGGGCATGGCTTCTGCTCTGGGGTTGAATTTCCTGGCTCTGGTTCCAGTTTTACTGGGTTTATGACTTGGCAGAAGAAACAGAGCCTGGCCCTCGGTCCCCGCCAGCTTGAAATGGGATGATGAACCCTCAGGTGAAGGAGCAGCAATGGGGTTTTGAGCCTCAGGTCATGTCTGTAAGTGTCTCTTAAAATGCTCAGATGGATAGTAACTAAATTCTGAACTCCTTTTTGTGTTTTTCAGCTCTGAAAAGGTCTTTTGAGGTTGAGGAGGTAGATCAGTCTTCAAATTCCTCCACCCCACAAAGACGGACCCCAAACCCCCTCCTCAGGTCCACTGTGTCCAGCTCCACACAGAAGTTTCAGGAACTTGGCGCCAGGAATTCGGAGCCATCAGCCCGACATGCAGACCCCACAGGCCAAAGATCACCCAAACCCTCTCTGAGGAGAGTGGAGCTGGCTGGACCCAAAATGCCTGAGCCAGTGTCCAGAAGAACAGAAATCTCCATTGACATCTCATCCAAGCAGGTGGAGAACTCCACCCCGGGGTTGTCCAGGTTTGGCCTCAAAAGAGCAGATGTGCTGGGCCACAAACCCCCCGAGCCCACCCCAAGGAGGACTGAGATCACTCTCGGCAAGCCCCAGGAGCCGGGTCTCCGGAGGGTGGAGGCACCGCCATCCAAGATCCCCGAGATGCCCCAGCGAAGAGCTGAGGCGGCCGCCGCTCCTGTGCCCGACGTGGCCACCAAGCGCGTGGAAATTCAGGTAGCAAAGGCTGCAGAGGTCCCAGCTCCACCAGCGCGGCAAGTGGAGAGCTCAGAGCCTCCCCTGGCCACCCAGCCTCCCCCAGCAGAACCAAAGCCCCAGCCAGTGCTGATGGAGAGCCCACCAAAGAGAGAAGATGGTGAGTAGAGCTCTGGGCAGCTGCTCGGGTGAGATGCTGCCTCTGTCCCCTGCTGCAGGCTCAGCACCCGTGTGGGGCTGCCTAGTGTTGTTGTGTTGCTCTTTTGGCTCTAGTGGTGATGCCTTTTGAGGCTGGCCTTGGATCTGCGCTCAGATGTGTCTACAGACATTGCCGTTATCCTTGGGTTTATCCTGGCTGAAAGAGCTGTCAGTTTGAATAAAAATTGCTATCAAGCCTACAAGGAAATAAAAAAGAAAATGCCAAAAACCTGGGTGCTTGCAGAAAACAACCCTTCTGCCAACTTGGTTCCTGTGTACAGACCCATCTGACTGTGCAATGTCTCAAAAAGCTTCTGAGGTGCAGGGGAAGAGGTGGTTGTGGAAGCAACGCTGTGATGGCTTCTTGTTCAGTGTTCTTGCTTATGGCTGCGGGGCAGAAACTGCCTCTTCATTAGCAGGAGTCAGGGGTTTTTGGCCTTAGAGCCAAAGTCTAATAACATCATGGCCCAGAGCCACGATTAAACTGGAGCCTTGGCTTATATTAGCTCCATCTTGTTTTCAATGAATGCAGTGTTACAGCCAGCTTCCCTCCCCTGCCAACTGTCATTTATTCTCCTAAGGTTCTGAGATTTTTTTTCTCTCTTCTACCCTGTTAATTATTTTTCCTGTCCTCATCACCCTCTCCTGCCAGGGATGCAGCAGTTGGAGGGCACCACCTCCCCACCCTGTGCCTCTCCCTGGGGATTGTGGGATGGCATGTGGAGGCTGAGCCAGGACCTGGGAGGTCTGTGCCTGGCCCTGGAGCTGGGCCACATGCCCTTGTCTTGCCCCACCATGATCTCATGGTGGTCTCCTGCTCCATCTCCTGCCCCTGGGCACAGCCTCGTGGTCACAGGGCAGTAAGGGGGGCTGAGGAGAGGTTGGGTTTCTGTGTGTGTTCATGGTCTAAAAGCAAATCAGGGGTCATTGGTGGAGCCAATAGTGAAGCCATAAGATATGAGTGGGTTTCTCTCACTGTGGGTGTGTATGGCTTAGGTGTGGCTTTTCCAGGCTGGGATTGAAAAAGTAGATAAACACCTCTGGCAGGTAGCAGGTTGGTCCGTCTCCAGTTGAGCATGTCTGAGCTCTAAGACCCAGCCCAATTATGGGGTTCAGCCTGCACCTCACGTATGGGTTCTCTGTCCCCAACCACTGTGTTCATGCCTAGGAGGCCCGTCTTCTCCCATGAGTGGGTACTCAGCCTTGTCCTGCTGGGTTTGGGCTGCTCTGAGCTTCCCAAGCTCTGAACAGCAGATGGTTGAGACTTTAAGAGCAGAAGACCGTGTAAGCTGCTGAATCCCACAGCTGCCTGGAGGGGAAAAGGAAGGCTCTTTGCATCAAAAAGAGCTCCAGAAGCCCAGGACAGCTGCTGAGGATGAGCTTTACCTCAGAGCCCAGCTGTCTGGGGTCTGCCTTGCAGAGCGAGCCAGCCCTTGGTCCTGGTACAAAAGGGGCTTTCAGTCTAAATGCCTCCAAGAAGAGTCAGGAGACTAAGTTGTAGGGGCAGGGAGGGCTCTGGCTCTTTCTCCCTCTGTGTCAGCATGGACATACAGTCCAGAGATGCTGCCAGATCCTGTGTCCCCTTCCCAGTTGTCTCTAACCTCCTCCATCACTATGACTTGAGCTTGCCCTGGGGTGCTGTCATGCAGGACTCTTCAGGGTGCGTCTTCCCTTGGTCCACAACACTCGCTCTGGGGTGATGCTGAGCGGGTGGATGGCATCTCTCTTTGTTATTGGTGTAAGCGCGTGGAGGATTTTTGGGAAGCTGTGCCAGGGACCCTCAGGGAGCCCTGCAGATGGGTGCAGCAGGCCTGTTGCCAATGCTTTCCAGCTCCACTGCATCTCTGGCCCCTCCACAACTCCCCAAGTGAAAATGTTGACTCCCTGATATCTGCAACAGAGACAACACGTGGCACAAAGTCCTGCTCCCTCTCACTGCTTCCCAGGGTTTGAGGCACCCAAGAGATGCTCCTGTGGCTCGGTGGCTCTCCAGCACAAACAGCTGAGCAGGAGTTGCAGGCAGCTGCCTCCAGCTGCCCTCAGCCTTGTGCTGGGACTTGTCTTCCCCCAGCTGCCTGGGCTCAGCTGCCTTATCCTTAACCCCTCGTCCCACTGCTGAAGGTATGCAGGAGAGCGTGTTGTGCAGGAAGAGGCCAGTTGGAGGAGAAAGGCCATCACAGAGAGCTTGTTAGTTCAGAGCAAACCACAAAGGAGAGGAGTAATTACAGCGCTGAACTTCATTAGGGCAGCACAGCTGGTAGTGTGGGCTGAGCCTGCTCCTAAGCTGTGGTTCTCAAGGTGGCAGGAGGTGTCTTCATGGGGCAGAAGAGTAAGAAATATTCCTCCCTCTCGCTCCTCTCCTCCTCCAAGTCCTCATGCTCTCCTGGGCAGCATTGACTGTGCTTCTGTGGGTTTGATGTTGAGTTGGACAGGTGGTGGCAGGGAGATGATACATGGGTGCACATCATGGGTGTGAGGTACCACTGCTTGAGCATCGTGGGCAAAGTTGGACTTCGTGTCTCCAGGGTGGCTGGTGCTCTCCAGCTGAGACAAGGAAATGGGATGGGATGACCGGGTGGTGTGGATTGTTGTAGTCAAAGTCATCCAGAGAAATCTGAGCAGGGTTGTGCCGTGGGTATAGGCAGAGGGGGGATATGCACAGGGCAGAAGGAGGCAGAGGCAATTGAAAATAAACATATAAAAAGAAGGTGAGGGGAAGTGCTGCTTCTGAACCCGCAGCTTGGACAGTGCAGGAGTCTGTCTTCACTGCATAGGACTTACCAACCCTTAACATCCAAATATGACCACCCATGGGCAGCTGTTTGTTCCTGGCCCGCTGGCCCAGACTGGAGCTGGTGGCTGAGGCTGTTCCCCTCCTGAGCCCAGTGTATGGTGGCCAGAGCTGGTTCCTCCCCATACACTGCTGGTCCCTGAAAATATAATGTTTTCCACTTTGGTTTAATACTCCATCTCCGCTCCCCCTAAATCTGAACCTGTTTGTATTTTGGGGTGAAGGCTCTGTCTGGGTTCTCAGGTGATGAATTAGAAGCAATCCTAGATGGGAAGTGAAAGCTGATTTGATCTGATGATCCTTTTTGTTTCTGCACAAGCTGCTGTGCTTACGCTGCCCAGGGCCCTGGGGACAGCACCCTGCCAGCAAGGCAGGCTCTGCTGCCTGCTCCTGCCCTCACCCCATTTCCCTGCCCTTGGCAACTGGCAGGGCCTCAGTTCTCGTGGTCCTTTCTTGCAAGGGTGTTCTGGAGCTTGTTTAGATAAATCGAGGCAGACACAATGAATAACAGGAACAATCATCTGAAACAGGGACTTGACCTTCCTCTGCAATAGCTGTGCCCCACCACAGTGATGTGCAAAATGGTCTGAAAGATCTCTGAGCTTTCATCTCTTTTGGAGTCTTTGTCCCATTGCTGCCTGATGCCCCCACGTGGGCCAGCCACACAGGGTGCCACGCTCCTCTTAAAGAGCAGCAAGGCCCCATTTTGCTGCAGAACAAGCAGGATTAAATGAGGGAAGTGAAGCAATTCATCTTTTTCTCCAGCCTTGGACTTCTGTGGAAAGCCTTTTCTTTAGATCTTATTATTTTAGAGGGTCCCTTAGAGTTGAGCTAAAATTAAAAGCATGAAAAAATACAAGAAATAAATAAAATGTTCAGACCCACTGAGCTCCTTGCAAAGGCCACATCCAAACCCAGGGACCTGTTACTGTGTGCTGGGAAAGCAGAGGTGGGGTCCACATCCTGCTGTGGACACCCAGGGACAGAGACAAAAAGCCACCTGAGCCTTGGGGCGACTTTTTTTCTGTGCTGTCCTGCAAGGCTGACACGGAGCACGGGGCTGGGCTGGGCTGCTGGGGCTGGGGGGTTAGAGGAATTTGGACGAGTCTTAACGCAGCGACGCTCCCCGCGATGAAGAGGCCAGGGCTGAGTGGAGAAACAGTGAGTAATCATTTCCAGCTCCCCGAGCTGCACTCCAATGTAACTGTACAAAGAGATTAAAGCTGTAGGGAAACATTTCCTTAAAACCAGCTGGCACATTTGGGCTAGATTACTGGTAGTCTTCTTTGTTGTTGTCGTTGTTTGTTTCTTTTTTTAATGGGAAAGTGCTTACAGCCCCAGATACCAAATGGAGAGGCTGAGTGGGAAGTGAGTCCCAATTTGTGAATTCCGGTGCCAAAAAATGAGATAATCTGGAAAAATGGAGACCTGCAGAGCCAGTGACTTGGAATGAAGGAGCAGGAGCACGTGAGGGGGTGACGATTGCATCCCAGTGCAGAGACGCTGCCTGATCCAGGACACCATGTGCACGGGCTCCTGCCTGCATGGCAAGGGCAGTGGGGTCTGGCTGCTTTCTTCTGTCCCTGGCTGTGCAGGGAGCAGCCAGCACAACTTGGGGTGTATTTTGGACACTGAGGATGTCATGAAGGAGGCCAGGTGATGTAGAGGTGATGCTGCACAGCTTTGTCCCCCAGGAACACTCTTCCCAAAGTAATTTCATGTGTTTGGCTCTGGTCATGTTGGCATTTGTGTGTCTCCTTCTTTGCATCTGCTTGGCCATAGTTTTCATGGGTGCCATCATGGTCCTACATGGGTGCTCCAGCCACACAGGAATTGCCCTGGGCAGGGACCCTCTGCCCCAGTCCCCAGCACACGCAGCCAGACTCAGGGGCAATCACAGGGAGAATTTATTTGCCCTGTTGGAAGTCCCTGAGGGGCTGTAGGAAAAGCAGTGATCTTCCTAGTGGAGAGATTCATTATGCAAAGGAGTAGTTTCCCATAGGAAATGTTATGATTCCCACTTCCCTTCTCTGCATTGCATCATTTGAGGCCAGGAGAGGGTGAACCCACGGATGCTGAGCTGCAGAGTCCCCCTGGCCCTGGACTTAGTGACCTGGCAGGTCTCTTCCATTGCTGGATTGGATCTGTGGTCGGTTGTGCACCAATGCCACTGCTTCCTGGACCTTGCAGGAACATCTAAGGCTGAACATGCCTCTGTAGAGGTTGGAGCCTCCTGTTTGAGGCTCGTGGGGTCTGTGCTCATTGAGTTGGGGTGTGAGCCCTGTGCAGCTGAAGGGCTGTCCTGGCTCTGCTCCTCCAGGCATGCAAACTGGGGCAGCCCCTGGGCTGAGAGGTGCCTTTGCTGTGCTGGGAAAGGCAGGTGAGCACTCCTGCCTGCTGCTGGGTTTGCCCGTGTGCCACTGGGAGGCGAGGGGAGATGCAGCCCTGGCTAAGGGTGGCGTGTAAGAACCAGACCCAAGAGTTGCTCAGTTTATCTTGTGGTATCTGCTTGTCTGGAGCCCATGGCAGTCATGCTGGGGAACATGTTCCCCGCCCATCAACTCCTTTGGCATCTTCCAGCTTTCTCACATTTAGGTTAATCATCCTACAGGCTGATAAGGCAAATAAAATCCGTTATCTTGACAAAGATAAAACAAAGAGCTTGCTTTGATCTCCTGCTTTAAGGCCACTCATTTGGTGACTTTTCTGCTGTCTGCTGGGGGAGGGAAGCGATGGCAATGGTGATGAACCTTATGTAGCTAAGAAATAATTTTCTTCTAAACTATTTCTAGACCTCTGTCCTTGCCTGAGATGTTTCTCTTGGCCAGTAGTTGAAGGGACACCATAGGCTGGGTACAGTGCCAACTCCATAAACTGTGTAAGAGGACTTGAGGAACTGAATTGAGATTATAGGGAGATAACTTTGTTTTGAGAAGATCAAACATTGTTGTGAGCAAAAAAGATAACTTGACAGCAAGCCAGTTGTGTTCTTTACTCCTCCAGCAAACAAACAGGCACACAGACACTTTTGTATTGTCCAAGATGCTGCAACGAAGCTGAAGTGAATGTGGCTATAAATGGAAGAAGCAGCTGGTCTTGGACTGCAGCCTATGCTCAGACTTCTTTGGGTCCAATTTTTCTTACATCTGTTACAGGTTTTAAAGGAGGGACTGGGGGAGAGAGCTGCTTTTCTTTGGGTTAGTTGAATTTGAGCCATTCATTTCATTGATCTTCTGAACAGGCCTCTATGTAGAAGTTCCCTGGATCTCTGTATGGTCACATGCATAAATATTTAATTCTCCTGAATTGTTTTGTTTTATCTTGGCATGAAGATAGCACCAGACATACGGAGAGACAAAGCTGGACTGAAGGGTCTGGTCCAAAATATTTTGCAAGCAACAAAGGTTTGCAGATGTTTATGCATTTGGGAAGGGCAAATAACTTGAACAAGCCATCTAGGCTTGCTGTGCCAGCTGAGGAGTGACAGCATGGGGCTGTTTGGTTGCTTGACTCCTTGACTTGTATTGTCTGCAGTTTCTTCTGTGCAGAAGCAGTGGGTTGGTTTTTGCATTGCAAAGGCAGTTTGTACAATGTGGATGAAGAATGACTGAAACAAAGCATCTTTCAGTGCTTTGAAGTTCAAAGATTGTTGATGCTCTAGCAAATATGAGCATAACTTGGATTTATGTTTAGTTTTTCCACCCAAGAGACAGCATCTAGGTTGTGTGTGAGTTGGGTGGTCTTACCAGCCCAAGGGTGTTCTCTGAATTCTGGGTCTGCAGAAGCTTTCCATGGGGTACTTCTAGTTTGATTCTTTGCTAGTGTTTCCAAGAGGTTCAAAAATATGTAGCAGGAGCTGAGCACCTACTTCCTTTTGTCTCTTTGTGAATTCAGCTTCTGTCCATCTAAGACCTGTGCAGGGAATGCTCCTGGTGGATCCTGTGGATGCCAGTGACCACACTGCATGGCCTTCACCCTGTTTCACTTGAGATGTCTGCACTTGAGCTAATCATCTGGCTGTCTCCCTTAGGCTGGTGTGAGTTGTGTCCCCAAAGGGTTTATTTTTCTCTGCTGAATGTAAAAAGAGCCTACACAATCAGTTCAGGTGGAAATGTCTCTGGGAGAGACAACTTTTGTACATTATTCCCACGGTCAAAGAAATAGAAGGTGGAAAAGGAGGTTGTAGCAGGACAGAACTGTACAAGCCACTAATCCCTTGTTATCAATAGTACTCCACAGCCCCTCAGCAAACCTGCTCCCCTTGTGTCAGGTCATTCTGCAAACAGGTCTTGTGGACAAGCCTTTACTTAAGTGCACGGGGTCAGACTGTCTTTGATGCTTATCAATTGTACTTTAACTTTTTATGATGGCTCTGTCTTGCTGTGCATGGAATGGGACAGACATTCCTCCCTCTCTCAAATAAAAGCTCCGTTTGGGGAGATCTCAGGCACAGAAGATTAGATGGGAATCCAAAAGGGTATGGTGGCTAGGAGGAAAGGGCAGTGGTAAAAGTTAATGATACAAAAGCTTTTGAAAGGAGCTTTCTCAGTTACAACTCTGCAGTAGCTTACAGCTTGTGAATTGTAGGGCATTGCTTTCAACTGCAGCATCAATGCACCTGGGGCATGTTTCATGTGTGATGGGTAGATCTGGAGGGACATCACAGGTATTGTCCTACCCAGCTTGGGCCGGAGCCCCAGCCTGTGGTTGCTCCTCCTGCCTGTTATGACTCTGGATGGGAATTTTTGTATACTCACTATTTGCTCTGGTCTGGGAGGCTGTGCTGGTTTCTACTGGTGCACCAAAGTGGTGGTGTCCTCTGGTACTTGGAAACACAGAATGAGTCCCTGGTTACAGTCTCTGATGCTACAAATGTGCTGGCTCATGCTGTTAAGGAGTAGAGGTTGTCCTCCATGTGTGCATGACATACTTGGCAACTCACTCCCATCTGTAGTGGAAAGACGTTCAGGGACCAAGAGCCAGAAAGACACTGAGAAGATGACACGAGTTTGGATGGCAGAAGCTCCTGGTCAGAATCCTGTCTTTGCTGCTCACTTGCTCATTGTCCTTGCTTCACCTTTTGTAACGAGCTAGTGAACATGGCAAGATGCCTCAGGTACAGCCCTTGCATTGAAGCCTTTCTTCTTTGGGGTTCAGCTGGTGATAAGGAAATTGCTGGTCCTGCTTGGCAGAGGTGCAGGATGGGAGAAACTGCTCTGCCCAGCTTGCTGGAGTGGCTCTACAGAGAGGTTCTCAGCTGTCCAGGAGGAGAGGAAGGGTATCGAATAAGTTATGTATCAAAACCTTCTCCAGTCTACCCTGCTCTTCAGTCTGTTTTCTTCTGTATTTGAAATTTGTTATTGGGAAGGAAAAGGTGTTTGGAAGGCAAACTTTGGATGCATGGGGAGCAGATGTGGGGATGGATGCTGCCTCTTGATGTATGAGTGATGGAGACTGCTTACCCTGAGGGAGATGGGGCAGGCACTGGTGGGGTGTTTGTATGTTCTTTGCCTCATGTCCTTCTCCCCTGCTTCCACCTTGTGCAGATAGGAAGGAGAATGGAGATTATCTTGGAGTTGTCCAGATTTGTCCTGGGAAAAAGGAGTAGATCTGAGCAGCTTTTCTGATAAAACATAATTGTTTGGACAAACTCTGGCTGAACTTGCTTCCTCCTGCAGCCCAACATGCAGATAAAGGGGGTAGAAGTGGGAGGCCGAGTTCACAAGCTGCTGAGGCCCTCCCTGGGGTCAGGCCTCCCTCAGCATCCCCTGCCCACCCATTTTGGTGGCCTTGGAGAAGATGAGAGGATGCAGTTGAGAGCTGAAGATGATGCCCAAGCTTTAGATGCTCTGAAATGCAGAGACCTTGATAAGATCAGTGCTGGGAGAAGGGAAACACGGGTGGTCCCTGAGGGCAGCATTAGATCCATAATGGACCTCATTTGCATGTTGCTCTATGGGATGTGGGAGGTCAGTTTCCTCCAGCCATACTCTCTCCAAACCTGGTGGTCCTGGCCTAGGGTGGCTGGGCAGAGCCATGCCCTACCTTTGGACTTGGATGTCTTCCTCTTTGGACTGTAAATGACGAGACAAGCAGGACTTGGGTGGATGTGGCCACAGAAAAGCTGTTGTCATGCCCTGTGTGGTTCCTGCTGAGACCTCCAGGAGTTGCACTGTGGAGTCAGATAAAATCTGAGATCCTGACATAATGCTGATGTTCCTCCTCCTCTCCCTCAGGGGAATGGTCCTCCTTGCCCTAATTTGTGTGTAGTAAATAAATGTTTATTAACAGCCCAGGAACACATGGCCTGAGGTTGGGAGGTGAAGGGTTCCTGTGCAGCCTGGAAGGAGCTCTGGGGTTTCCTTTCTGTTTCATGGCTTTGGTTTGGGCAGCTCTGTGGGTGGGAACTTGGTGAAGCAGAGGCCTTAGCATGGGCCCTTAGCATGGGGTTTGGCTTTGCTTCTCTGTAGCAAGGCCACGTGTCTGTGCATGTCAGCTAAAAAAAGAAGAGCTGGGAGGAGATAACCAGAGTTCGTGTGTGGCATGTGGGCTGGAGCAGCCAGGGACAGCAGCAGGTGATGGGCTGCCATCTGTCTGTCTCTCTCTGCTCCTGGCCACCATCATCCAGCATCTCCCCAGAGCCCACGTTTGCAATGGACTCTCAGGAATTTGTTTTCTTGTGTTGGGACTGAAGCAAGTCCTGCTGTCACCAGCAGCAGTGTACCCTGCTCTTCCTGCCCCTGGGCGCTCCACCACCGTCTGGCACCTCAATGCTGTCCCCTCCCCAGCATCACCTGGGTACATCTCTGATGCTCAGATAGTGCAGTAAAACCAGCTCCTTATTTAAATCCCTGTTTGGATGGAGAGCAAAGCAGTAAGGAGCACAGGTTATGAAGGAGAGGGGCCAGAGGAGTGCCTGGCTCTGCTGCCCTCCTGGCCCCAATGGCTCCTGTTGTGGCAGAGGGGATCCCTGGGCTTGTGCTGTCATCTATATCTGTCCTTAGCTTCAGAGCAAGCAAAAAGGAAGAGTTGAGACTTCCCTCCTCTTCCTGGCTGCTCCTGCTCAGCACAGGTTCCATCCAACAGTCTTCAGTCTTGGTCCTGCTCTGTTAAAAAATCCCCTGGGCAGCTCTGCCAGGGTCCTCCTCTCAGGAAAAGAGGCTCTTGGGATGCTGCACAGGGCTGGGCCCCTTCCTCTTCATGCACAGGGAGGGAGGAAGAGGATGAGCAGTGATTGCTCCTTGCTGATGTGGGGCTGGGGCTGAGCTGGATCTGCAGGGCTTCAGCTCTGCCCTGGCATGGCCTGAAATTGCTCTGTGGAGCTTCAGGGAATGACCATTTGGCTTCTTTCTCCTTCACTCATAGGAGCGGGAAGGGTCTCTTTGGGGATTTTTTCAGCCCATTTGTGGGACAGTCTGTGGGATGGTCATTTGAAGAGCAAGCAAACCAAAGCCATCAGTTCAGCTCCACTGAAAGAGCAAAGCTGGGAAAACCTCAAATCGTGGCTGTAAAGACATGGGGAGACATGGCTGTGGCTTTCTGCTGGGGAGCGTCCCTTGGGAGGGACACAGTGAGCATTGTTTTGAGTTTCTGCTTTTCCTTCTCATTTTCAGACATGCAGAATTTATTTTTCTGTTTTATTGCCTGTGGCAATAGTTATTTTACTGCTGTGCAGCAGCGGGACCGGAGAGGTTTCGCAAGCTGAATTTTCCCTCAACAAGCCCCTCTGAGTGAGTTCTCACTTCCAGCTGCCAGGCTTGGTTTTAAAACAGCTTGCACTGAGGCTGAAAATGTTTGAAGGGCAGAGCAGTGCCTTGCAGGAAATGGCTTAAGCTTCCTGCCCCCAAGATGGTGTGAGTGTTAAAACAGAACTGGAGAAATATTAGACATCCTACATCCGGCATGGCAGAGGAGGGTGACCCCGTGGTGATGTGATGGAAAGCCCCTGCCCCCCTGCTGCCTGTACCCGGCAGCTCCCAGCAGGAGGAGGGCCCCCACACCCCTGACTTTGGAGGGTTGAAAATGGGCAAATTGTTTCCTGCTCCGTTGGGCTTTGCTGTGTTTTGCTTTTGTGGGAAATGTGTGGGGAGATCTGGCCAAAGGTGGAGGACAAAGTATCAGCGGAGTGGATTGCCAACAGAAAATGAGAGCTGGGAAAGGGCTGGGTTTGATGAAGTGTTTGCTACCACTTTTTCTGCAACCTTCCAGCCCAAAGTGAAAGGCAGAAAGTCTGTAACAGGTGGTCAGGATCTGTTGGTCCCGTTTTGTTTGGAGCTACAGCGGGACCTTCCGCATCTGTCAGCAAAAACTGCGTTGAATTATTGGCTTAATCAGAGGCAACTTCATTCTTACCCAGCCCATAACTTCCCACTTTGTGCTGGCTGAGCACCATCTACCTGGCCAGGCAGGGAACAGCAGCTGGCTGGCTGTCCAGGACAGAGATTCACAAGCATGGAAGAGAAATGAGAGTATTTCTGTGCAGGCAGGGAGGAGGGGGAGGGCAGTGGAGCTGTGGAGCAGGGTGGTCCCCGCTGGAGCTCTCTAATGAGTCTTGCATCTTCAGATGTAATTCAGCTCACTGGGGATTACTGTCCCATTATGGAAAGCTTCTCCAAACCCCAGATTGTTGTTTGGAGCATGGAGATTTAGGTAACTTTATTCAAAATTTTATCAGATGGCTAAAACCATGTGGCTGGGAGCCTGCAGCTGCAGTGGAGGAATGAGGTGGGTGCTGCCGGTGGGGTATGGTTTGGAGCTTTTCTGTGCAGCACTTCGGGCTGGTCTGAGCTCACTCACTCACTTGCTCTTAACAGTCACCAAGAATCATAAAATTGCTCGTAATGGAAGAAAAATGATGCCTCTTACACCCATGCTGGGACCTGAGTCACTTTGGGAGGCGTTGTTCCGGCTCCAGGAGCAGAGCCTGTGGGTGCCCTCTCGGGCAGGATTACCATGAATGGAGCATTATGCTGTGCTCCAAACATCCTCCTCCCTGGCTTTCCTCCTTGACCCCTTATTTTCCTGCACCATTTCACATGAGGCAGTGGGAGCCCTGGGCACTCTGCAGGAGCAAGGATCAGGAGGGGTAAGTACCACCCTCAGCTCTGGGCCTGGTGGGTCAGCAATACAGGTCGCTGGTGCTCCCCTTTCACCACGGTAGATAACCCCACTAAACCCCAAGCAGAGCAGCCCTTAGGGCTAGGGATTTGGCTGGGCTCACCCTGTTTGTTTTCCCAGGTTTTTCCATGGAGTGCTTTTTCCAGGGAAAGCTTTGGCTGGCAAACGTGGGGGAGGGGAAGATGAGGCTGATGATTTAAATCCCAAAAGGAGTTACAGCTGGCTGAAAGCTGTGCATGCAGCCCCATAACACATTTGTGGTGCCCGCTGCTCTTGCACAACATGCTGGGGCTGGTTAAAGCTCGGGGAGTGTGAGCCAGCCCTGGTCCTGGCATGGCTCCATGCAGGCAGGGCTTGGGGGGGCATGCAGGAGCACAGAGGTGGGCTGGATGGGCTGTGTCAGGGCTGCAGGGACCAAGGGGCAGAAATACAGTTACTTGTCTTGGAGCCATCCCTGTTTTGCTGCATGTCTGCAATACTGTGCAGGGTGGTCACATAGAATGGGAGGATGAAAAGGCTTTGCTGTCCCAGATGGTGCTGGGTGGAAGCTTGCTGCTGCTCTGCTCACCCCATCCTGGAGCAAAACCTCGTGGATGGAGCTGGTGAAGCAGATATCCATACAGCATCTTCGTGTCTGTGGGGCACTGGGTGTCCTTGGCAAGGGTGGGGCAGATGGGATGCAATTCATCAGAAAAGGAAACATCCTCCCACGAAAGTGTCCTGGGGCCCTTGAGGTGACTCAGCATCCCCAGCTTCAGCTGAACAGCTGTGGTGAAAATGTGGGTCTGCAGGAAGGAGCAAATGCTGCTGTGTAAATCACTGTGTGGTTGATTTGTTTTTCTTCTTCTTGTTGGCTGACCCCGGGGTCCCCCTCCCAGCCTTTCCCCTCTGTGCAGCTGGGGGCCAGTATGTCCCCATGTGGGACATGCCCTCCTTCCCACGGCTCCTCAGAGGAACATGGAGCCCCAGGGCTGCAGCAGTGGGAGAGGCACAGAAAGGTTTGGGAAGAGGTTTGGAAATGCCTCACTGAAAGGCTCTGCGTGGGGCAGAGGGCAGCACTCGTCTCACCGACCACAGGTCTGTAGGGAAGCCGAAGTTGATCTCTCAGCTTGTCTTAAATCTGAAATGAATGGGCAATTTGGGGCCCAGGGAGAGAGTTTTAGCCAGTCTCTGGGAGACTGTGGGATCCTGCCTAGCTCAGATGTTGGTGCCCTCCCTGACAGCAGGAGCAAGGTGGGATGGGGAAGGCAGGGACATCCATCCTGCATTGGGTAGAGTGGGGCTGTCCTGGACCTGCCCCTGGCCCCTGAGAGCTATAGCCAGTACCCAGCCCTGGAAGGGCAAAGACCAAGAGAGCTTGGCCTAGCCATGCTGGTCAGAAGCTGGAACTCCTTGGTCCTCAAACATAAAACCTGTGAGATGAAAAGAGAAGAAACAGATATTTTCATGCCTTGACTTTGCATTCCTGTTTCTTGTGCCTTAGGCTTTACTTGTTTCCTGGTCCTGGCAACTCCGAGTGCTGTTAAAGTGTTTACTTTAAGGATGCTTTCCAGAAGCTCTGGGGCCTGTTTGCTGGGGTCTAGGAAGAGTCTGGTGGGACTTTGTAGTGCTGAGTTAATGGTTGGACTTGATGATCTTAAAGATCTTTTCCAAACAAACTGATTCTTTGATTCTATGATGTGGCTGCTGGTCCCTGCTCACCAGCACATAGGGCGAAGGAGGAGTGCTAAGCTGTGAGGTTTTTACTCTTCTGGTAGACACAGCAATACCTGGTGTGTAACCTTTCTCCTGCTCACAGGGACCCCTTGCTGGAGCCAAGGTGCTTCATGCGTTGTTTGGGTGGAGGTCTTGTCAGCAAATGAGTTACCAGGGCCATAAAATACCACAGGAGCATTGCAGAGGCTTCTTCTCCTATCCCTTCTCCAGCAGAGTTGTTTCCAGAAGTTTCCTCCCCTGACATGGTGGAGCTGATTTATAAGGGGGATCAGAGGAGCTTGAGTTGTCCAGTGTTCTGGCAGGATGTGTATTTCCTTGGGTAGAAGACATTGCTTTGGTCAGGTTGGAGGCACAGCTGGTTTCCCCATTGCTCTTCATTTAAAAAGTAAGTTTGCACATGAGCCCTTGTTTGAATGATCCCAAACTCTGGATCTGGTGTCTGCTCTTGAAGCCCTCGGTGATGCTTTTCCTTCAGAACCAAAAATGTGGCTGATGTTCGGTGCCCTGAGACTGCTTCTGGTGCTGCAGGGATGTGGGGAGCTGGACCAGCAGGGACATGCTAAATTCAGCAGCAGTTTCTGCTCTTGGTTACAAGAGGATGTCAGAAACAAGAGCTGTATCCCTCAGAACTGAAAACCTCAAACCTTAACGGGCCCCGTGACCTTTAAGAGGCTGCGAGAGTCACCAAGAGAAGTCGCTGCCTCTGTCTGCAGGTGGCAGCCTGGGGAGGAGGATGGCTCTGAGTGGCACTTGGGACACCACAGGGCTGTTCTGGTTGCATGGGGTGATGGGGCACTGTTCAGCATTCACTTTGTGCTGGCCCTGTTGAGAGGAGGGTTTCAGAAGCTGGTGGGGAGCATGGTGCCCAGTGCATCAGAGCCAGGACACATGTTACTGTGGGTCAGTGGGGGCTGGCTCCCCTCCTCGGGTACATCTGGGGAACCCAGTGGAGCTTCAGTCTGGAGCATCTTCTAGACATGCAGGAAATGGAGACAAGACTGGGGGTGGGGAGTCCTTGATGTGCTGCAGGTTTGTGTCCGGAAGAGTTTCTCTGAGTATATCCCATGAAAAGATTTCCTTCCACTGGACCAGAAAGTGTGATCTGCTGTTACAGTGTTAGGTCTGTGGGTGCTCTGAAGCTGGGGATTAGGTGTAACAGAGCCAAACAGGTACAGATGAACTTCAGAATCGAAACGCACACCAAACGTGCATGTTAGGTCTGAAGAAATGTTTCTTTATTCACACCTAAAGTCAAGCTCAGCTTTCTTAGAGGTGACTGTGTCCTCTGCAGTTCCCGTGATGGTTCCTGATGATCCACTGAGAGCTTATTCAGTAGCAGCTACTAATTTGTGTGTCTCCACTTCCCCAGCAAATGCAACCATCTGCTTTCCTGGCCACTGTCACATGTCTGTGGACACCATGCTCTCGGTCCCACTGCTGGTCCCAGTCTCTGTGTATGTAGTGCTGTGCAGGGTGCAGTGGGGATGGTGAGACCTGGGTGCATCATTCCCCACTTGGTATGATTGTGCTGCAGATTTGTCTCTAAACATCTCTCCCAATATTGGTGCTTCTATAGATATACTGAAATCTCTTGGGGAGCATTACAACCTAATTGGAATTAGGTGCCTAGTTAGCTTTTAGGATGTGTCTTGGCTCTTCTTTGTCTCTGAGCACAGCACTGCCCCATCATCCTGATGCTGGAAGAACATCATAACCCAAGATGTGCCCTGTCATCTGGAGTGGGATGACCAGAGTAGCTGAGGTGAGGAAGGAAGGGGCTAGATGTTATGCTGGAGGCCTGGGAGCTCTGCTGGGGTTCGGTGGCATTATCAATCTTTAGAGAGCCTCAGGGCCTCTTGGTGTTGGGGTGATGCTGGATGAAGAGTCCTAGCAGGAGTGTTTTGGGCCTGGGGTAGAAGCTTGCATTGCCCGTCCAAAAAACATCAGTGGCTGCACCCAAAACCCATCTCTCCTTCAGCAGAGCTTGGCTTGCCACAGCTTGCCTGAGCCCTGCTGCTGGGAGCAAGCAGGGGCTGGGCCAGGCACGTCCCCTCCCCGCGTGTGCGTGGGCAGGGGCAGAAACACCCGCTGGGAGAGTCTTTTCCAGGAAAGGACCAGGCACGCGTGGGCAGTCACGTGCTTGTTCCCCTGGCCTGCTGCTTTTTAATGCCTCTGGGTACAAAAAGAGGGATTTGGAAATATTAGTACTGCTTCTTTCATGTCCTGATGGAGTCCGTCACAGACAGACCTCAAGTTATAGCTTGGCATGGTCGACTTCGCAGCTAATTTGCTGTGGACGCCTTCTGTATTCAGTAGGAAGAGAAGTGTTTCTCCAAACAGCGGGTTAGGACATCTCAGCTCCAGGTCTGCTACCCCACCTTTCTCCTATTTCTCTTTCCAGCAATGAGGCAGCTTGAATCCATCCAGCCTCTCATCCAAACTCCTCCTTGAGCTACAGGATGTCCTGTGAGATTAGTGAGCACTTGAATGAGGGGCTTTCTTAGCCCGGCAGAGGCTGAGCAGACCCCACAGTGCTCCCGTGCTGGGGGAAGAGCTCATTGCCAAGTCGTGGGAGGAATTCCCACGTTCCTGTTCCTTCCCTCTGGCTGCCAAGTGCTTGTCCTGTCCGTGAAAGCTGATGTATTTGCTTGGATTTAACCTTTGCTCAAAGAAGTGAATAGTAGACATCTTTAACTTTTGGTTTCTGGGTGTAAATTCACGAGTCAGTGATGGTTTTGTATGCACAACACAATTCTGTGGTGGGAAAAGCTGGAGGAGAGACAGAGAGAGACTTCACTTGAGTGAAGTCCTTTATAGCAGAGATTGGGAGCCTGCAGAGAGCCTACCTTTCCTTCCTGCTCTAATGAATCCCCCAACCAGGCTTTAGGTCTCAGCCAGATCTTACTGTTTCAGTGAAAACAAAGAGGCAGCCCCGTGGAATGTGGGATTTCTCACGCCCGTGGTCACTGCAGGTCCTGCCTGGACACATGGACACGCTCCCACGCTTTCCCGGCCGGCAGTGAGTGTGTCCGACTCCGGCAGAGGGGAGTGATGGAGTTTGAGGGAGGGGAAATGCTCAGTTTTGTTGCTGCTTTTCATGCCTGTGGCAGAAGGCTCAGTTAGCAGTATTTTTTTGGTGCCTTGGACTCTCTTTTTCTTCTGCAGTTTGTCTCCAGTAGTTTGAGCTCTGGTGACACCGGTGCTAGCGACTGATACCAGTCACATAATCAGCAGCACCCAGTGCTGTCAAAGTGGTGTGTGAACCACAGCCTGGCCATCTCTGTGTGGTTAAGTATGGGGGTGGCTTGGTTTGGAGAACCTGAGAACAACCCAAACTTCAGCTCCAAGCTCCCAAATCCTGGGACTGCCTGGATTTATTTCCTGAGGACATCAGCCATGGCCCACTTGTGGGATCAGCAGGAAGGGTGCAGAGCCGGAAGAAACCATGCAAAGAGAGAAGAGGTCTCTGAAATCCCATGGTGAGGTTTTTGGGCATGGTTCTACCATGCTTAAGATGTTCCAGCAAATTCCCTCCTGACTCAGACCTCTGTTTGCTGGTTGAGCCCCTTCGTGCTCCCCCTCCTAGAATAATTGTTGAGTTGTGTCACGTTGGAGATGGACAGGCCACTGGTCTCAACTCTGCTCACCGTGAGCAGGTGTGCCCCATCACCTTGTACCCAGCAGTGAGCCAGGAGATGTCACCCTGATGGAGGTCAGCTGTACAGCAGGGCAGTGCGTGGTCTCCAAAAAGCTGGAATGACCCTGTCTCCAGTGCCATAGGATTTGGTTCTAATTAAACAGCCACTTGTGGAGGTGACCCAGGGGTGCTCCCCCCAGCAGGCAGCCCCATAGGGGTGGGGAGAAGCTCCTGATGGGAGTGAGGCTTGGCGGGAGGGGTTGCTTTAGAGTGGGCTCATAGTGGGACCCTGGGGAAGCAGCATGGGGAGGTTGAACCTTACAAGGGTTTGCTGTTCCTGCACCAGCAATTCCTTCCTGGAGTGAAGCTCAGGGGGAGCAGCAGAGGCAGGGCCAAAATCAAAGTCTATTTTGCTGTGAACATGTGGAAATCAGAGGCTTGTGACCTACTGGAGAACAGGAATTGGAGTAATTGCCCCCAAAAATGACAAGCTGTTGATTATAAAAGTGCAGCCCATGGCATTGCAACCAGCCCAAGGGTTATGACCAGTGCCATAACCCCAGGGGCTTTTATTTTTTTTCCTGTGTATCTGTGTAAATCTCTGCTCTCCCGTTAGTGCTTGCACTCAGCACTCCCTGAAAATTGCCCAAAAATTCCATCTTGGTGCAATTTAGGATAGGCTCCAGCCTGCCCCGAGAACATCTGGTATCTGCGCATTGGGTGATATTAATCACGGCATGAACGTGGCCAAGTGTTAAACAGCAGAGCCCTCCCACCTCCCCCCTGCAAATGAAGGTTGTTTCAATGTTCCAGCAATAAAATTAACCTAGCAGCCTGGGCAGGCAGTGATCTGGCAGGAACAACTGCTGTGTGGGATGAAGGGATGAGGAAAGCTCCTAAATGGGCCAAGAAACCATGTGGACCTATGACTTTTTGAAATCCCTGTGGTGTTTAAAGTTATTTTCTAGTTCTCATCTTCTGAATCTATGGCCGTTCCTGCTACATCTGCAACTGCTCCCTCTCCCCTGGTATTTTGAGCTGAGACTGTTGTTGTTTTGGGTGTAAATGCTGCTCCCTGTTTTCGGGAAGGTAAACACCCCTCCTTGGCCCTGCTTTGCTAGAGAGATATCAAAGTGCTTTTGCAAAGGTGAGGGTGATGTTTCTGTTTTGCAGATGAAGGAATAGAGTTGCAGGGGCTGCTGAGAAACCTGTGTGAATCTGCTCACTTAGAGAGTGCTTGTGGTTTTGCTCCAGGACACTTAGTGGCTTCCTTTTATGTTGGGCACTGAGAAGACAGGACTGGCACAGGGAATATTTTTATTCCCCTTTTCCTCGGGTGACCACACACCAGACAGTGGGCAACCCCCCATCAGCACCGTGCTATTCACGTTGCCCCCAAAGGAAAGGGTGATTCAGATTTGCCCCAAATTCCCCAGTTTGTGGCTGAGTTTCAGGGTGTTTTGTTTTGTTTTGTTTTTTAAACACACCAAGAAAGACAGGAAAAGTTCAAAACTACGTCTAGAGTTCAGTCAGTGCCTTAACCACTGAGGCTGCTGTGCTTTCAAGGGAAGCAGCCCCAGCATTGCTGCATGGGAGGGATGGGGAGGGGGGATAACTTGTGTGGTGCCTTTGATGTTGGAGTTACCCGAGGAGAAACTCGAGTGCTTTTCATGTCTGGTGGTGAGGAAGGCAGAGAGCCAGGAAGGGTTTGCTTTGCGAGACCTTTACAAAGGGAATTGAGCAAAACTTTTCAGAAGTTGGGGGGCACTCTTTGGGGCAGCAGCTGAAATAGGTGCTGAAGCATCCTTGGCTCTCACAGACGCTGGGCAGTGAACATTGTCCTCCTTGTAATCCTTGGCTGAGTAAGTCTCCCTGCCTGAGCTCTCTCCAACCTCAGGGAATAAAAAGGTGTGGTAAGGGCTGTGCTGGGGTCTCCGCAGCCTTCCAGAGGGGAATTAATGAGCAGGCAAGCAGGAGCCCTAGCCATGCAATGAGTGGAAGGGAGGTGGAAGGGCAAAGGAGGGGAAAAATAAGGCAGTGGAGTAGCAAGGGGAAAATACTGGGGTGTAATGCAGGCATGAGAGCAGGGGAAAGCTTCATCAGGGCCTCTGCTGAGGGAGGAGGCAGGGCTGGCTGTGCCACCCACTTGGGTTTGCTGTAGATGGTGTGTGCTGGGCTGTGCACAGGGGCAGAGCAGGCAGGGAGTGGGAGAGGAGAGTCACACTGGAGGGTGCAGGGTCCTGGATTTGAGAGCCCTGCACCAGCCAGAGAGGCCAGGTGTGGTTGTTTCCATCTGCAAAGGCAGTGGGAAGGGGCTGCTGCAGCCTTCCCTGCCTGGCAAACATGTGGATGTGTCAGCTTTGATTTTGCTTTACTTGCTCTGGAAAACACATTTCTGTAGCATCATGGGGAGCATGCCTGGTGACTTAAGGGAGGGCTGACAGCCCATGGTCATCCCTCTCCTTGGTTTCTGCTCTGGAAGTTGGTTGTGAACTGATACAGAAGAAACCTCATGGTGTTTGATGGCTCCTTGTCCTGATGAGCGCTGGGGAAAACCCATCTCCTGAGCATCCCTGTGAGTGGTGGAGGGTGGTGCAGGGCACCAGGCAACCGAGGCATCCCCGGCCCTTCCCTGTAGCTCTCACTGCCCATGTGGGAAACGCTTCCCAAAAAACAGCCTCTTGCTCCCCCCTTCTCTCACCCATCCTACCCCATTGCACACACAGCAACCCCCACACCTGAGCTCTAGCCTGTGCCCAGGGTATGTGTTCCCCCCCAGCGCAGACGGGTGCACTGTGGGGGGTGCTGGAGGCACCCAGAGCCTGGGGAACCCCCCGCACAAAAAAAAGGCAGGGGGATGAGGATACCCAGCTGCCTGCCAGGGAAGGTCTGATCCCTTCCGGGGGGGGAAAGTGTTCGGGCTCTTGCCCTCGGGACCCCCGACCTTGCAGCAGGGGGGTGATGCCGGCCGCTGCGGGTGCCCACGCGTGGGACAGCCCACCAGAAACGGGACTCGCTTCCCCCGGCCCCGGGAGCGTCTCCCTCGGCTTTTCTCTTTAATTGGCTCTTTTGAACCAGCCCAGTCCAACCCCCTCCCGCCCCCCGCTGTCTCCGGCCCCGCGCGGGAGCTGCGGCCGCCCGGGTGAGTGCGCGGGGCCGGGGGTCCGGGGCTGGGGGGGACGGACGGACGGACGGACGACACGCAGGGCTCGGCCCCGCAGGCAGAGGGTGCCCCGCGATCCCCGCGGCGGGAGGAGGAGAAGCGGGGCCGGGGCTCCGCAGGGGCGGGCGCTGCGCGGGCCGGGGCGGCAGCCGCGCTCTGCTCCTGCTGCGGGCGGGCACCCGCTCCCACCCGCGGGCTCGGGCCCTGCTGCGGCGGAGCGTTGCTGCCATGCGAGCCCTTGCAGCCGGCAGCTTAAGCTTCTTTTTCTCCCTGTTTTTGTTTTGTTTTGTTTTTAAACTTCAACGGCACCGCCTTGTTCTCTCGCCACCTGTGGGGGCTGCTCGCACGGTGATGGCGAAAGATTGGGAACGTGCGTGTTGAAGTGACATGGTGGGACTTGGGAAGTGCACGATTTGTCCCTCATGCCCCATCCGGCAGTCTGGGGGTGCTGGGCACGGCCAGCCCAGGACCTCTGCTGCCTGTGCCCGCAGGAATGGCTCGTTTCCCCTTGTACCCATTTGACCCGCTGTCACCCAGCACCTTTACACCCCTCGGAGGCAGCCGCGGAGGTTTCCACTCCTGGCTGTGCTGAGATCACTGGTCCTGCCTGCAAGCAGCCTCTGTGCAGGAAAGGCTTCGTGCCAGAGCATTTCAGCCCGTGCTTTTTATATCCATCCCTGGTGTGACCACACTTCATTCAGAAAAGCAGCATCCGGGATGGATCTGGGCTGATGTGCTCGGGGCCCAGGCTATCTCCAGCTCTGCGAGGGCAGATCAGGGCCGGGGGAGCAGTTCGGCTCCAGGGGGAGCCATTATTGCTGCCCCATGCTGTGGCTTTCAGTATATGCTGAGCTGTCTGTGCAGGCTTTCTCAGAGATTTTGTAGTTTAGGGCCAGAGGGCACTGACAGAGCACCCTGTCTGCCCTTCCATAGGTCACAGGTCATTACATTTTGCCCCCAAACTTCTCCTTGGAACCACGAACATTCAGCCTGGGCTGGGCTCTCTCACTGCTTCCAGGGGTGAACTTGCACGGACCAGAGGAGCACAGGAACATCCTACTGCAGTGCCAGGCAAGTTTTGTGTTTAATATCCCTTGTGCTAGGTGAGTTGCTCAATTTTACTGCATTTCCATGGCTGCGGATGGTGGGAGCAGCAGATGGAGCCGGTGGGAAAGGGATTTTATGTTGCTGTTGGAGTTGTGCTGGCTGAGGGTCCTGGGCTCCCCGGTGCTAATGGCCATTGGTTGGTTTGACTGAAGTGCCTGGCCCTCAGTCAGGTGATGGGAGATTTGCATGAGCTTTGGTTTTGAGGGGAGTGGCAGCTCAGATACCACCCTGTAAACAAAAAGTAAGAACTGCAATTACCTGTGAACTTTTAAGTGCTGTTGTCCTATCCATGTGTGTCTCCAGATTGTAGGATCCAGCCACCTAGGGTGTGTGCCCCACTTCCAGCCCTGCTATCGGGGCATCCTGTGTGCAGTTAAGAATGTGTCAGAATAGGAAAAAAACAGAGCACATGGAGGGCTGTGATAGCCTTGGGAGCTGTGACCCCTTCAATGCTTTTCTAGTTGCAGTCCATGATTTTCCATGTTCAGAGCAGAATACTTGTGTGGCTGCGGGGCTTGTGAGTAGCTCAAGGGTGGTGTGTTGAATTGATTTGACCTTACAGCCGTAAGCAAGTGTTCTCATTAGTATGCACTAGCCATAGCTCGAGGTATCCAGATGTGGCAGGCTCTAATGGTGTGGTGGCTAGTAACTCAGCAGCAGCAGTTCCTGAATGCTTCTCCATGGGGAATCCAAACTTCCCCTCTCCAAGAACGGTGGAATTTTTATAGCCTGTGGTTTTAAATGCTGTGATTTCCGTATGGCTGGGGCGCTGCCTCCAGCCCTGTTGAAGCTGTGCTGGGGCTGAGCAAAACCCACACTGGAGACATTGATCCCTGGGTGTAGCATGGCTGAGATTTGCTCTGGTACATGGGAAAGGGAAGGGCAGCTCTCTTGAACGTTACACCTGCTGGGTGCTGTGACTTCATGTCTGAATACAATTATACTTTATTTCATTATCTCTAAAATGTGGTAGGTGCTTTGCAGAGGTATATGGGTATAGATAGATAGTTCATTAGAAATAATAACAAAAACTGGTTTGAAGGAGTTAACATTAGACCTACAGCTCAGCAGCATCCTAGGAGTGCCTGTCCAAAATTCCTGTAGGGAGTGGGCACCTGGTGTTTCAAGGTAACAGGAGATCACGGGGCTGGGGAGATGGGAAGGAGCCCTGGCAGAGCTGGCAAGCCTAGTTTGCTATAGGAGTGTTGCTGTGGGGGCCATGCTATAAGGGGGGATGGACACAGTGCCCTGGGGTGTATGCCCATGTGTCAGTTGGGAGACAAAGGCAAAAATGGTTTGTCCACATCCATAGTATGTGTGAACACTGTCTGCTTCCCAGCAGCATCCCTGGCTTTACTCCCTGGGGTCCCCATCCTGGTTGTGGGAAGAGGCAGAGTTCTGCTGTTGTTGTCCCAAAACTGTTAACACCCTGAAGCTCTCCAGCTCATGCTGGCTCACCCTCATCATGCCAAGATGTGGTCCCCAAAATGCCAGGCAGTGTTGGGGTGCTGGCAGGTCCCTCCCTGTGTGCCCTCATTGCCTCTGGTGCTGGCTGTGGCAGAGTGCAACCAAGCATCACCCAGTGGGAACTGGGCAGTGGTGCATTCTCCAGTCCTGTGAGAACTGATGCCGAGGTCTGGGATGCTTTGGGGCTCTCAGATCTTGCCACGCTAAGATGTCCACATGTCCTTGTGTCCTGCTGCAGGGATGCTGCCCAGGTCCAGCCACTTCCACCCAGCTCTCCCTTCTCACAAACAGACAGAAAATGGATTTCTCTTCCCACTTTCTGGACCCCTCCTAGACTGGTTTATCACTTGCCATGGATGCCAAACTTGGTGAAGGGGCCCAGCCAAGCGAGGCTGTAAAAGCCACATTTTCTTTGGGAATGGGATTAAGGCCCATTCTTCTGCCCTGGGCGGATGCGGGTGACATGAAGTCTCCCTTTGTCCTGGAGGTATTTCTGGCCCAGCTGCAGAGGGTTAACCCTTTCTCATCCTGCACAGCCTTAGCAATCAATGGCCCTTTGCTAAGCAACAGGGACCTTTTTTTCAAAGCAGGAGCAGCAGGGGCTGTGTCCTCCCCTTGTGCAGCTGGGGGCTGAGGTGACAAAGCCTTGATGCCTGGGTGGGGGACCTCGTTGGCATGTGTGTGGGACAAGGATGTGTCCTAATGCTGCTTTCTGCTGCTTTTTCTTGGTTTTTTTTTAAATCTCTATGCCCCCACATAAACTGGTCAAAGATGAGGTGCTCCCCAGTCCTGCACTGGGACAGAGCTCCTTCTGTGCTGAGGCAGCCTCAGGCTGCCTGGATGGCACAGAGGGACATGAGTGGAACAGAGAGGGGACAAAACTCACAAGGGGGCAGATGCCAAACCAGCTGGTGAGAGCAGAACTGCTTGTGTGCCTGTGGGAGAGCAAATGCCGTGTCAGGAGTGTTCCCTGGGGCTAAGTGCTGGGGCAGGAGCATCCTTGTGTGGGGAGAGCTGAAGTACTTAATTACTGGCCTGCAGCAGGGTGATTACAGGCAGAAATCTGAAGCCCCCGGCTCCTTTGCCTGGAGTGTGAGGGGGTGGATTGGTTTGTTGCTTGGCTCTAATCTGCCTGGCCCAGCAGAAGTGAAGGTGATCTTACTACCGTCCCCGGGGGACTGGTGGCCCTTGTCATCTCATGCCACATACCCTGGGCTTGAGTCCTTTTTATGTTTTCCCTCCACTGTGCTGCACTGCTGCATCATCTTGAATTCATCCATGTTGCTCTCAGCTCTGCCTTAGCTTACTTATTTATCCAAAAGTCAAACTGCAGCAGGGCCCATCCCTTTCTGGTGGCCTGGTAGGAGTGTCTGGGGCTGGCTCCCTGTGGTGTAGATCCTGTGCTGTTATCAGGGAGGCGCCTGATAAGAGAAGAGCAGGGATTTCCCTGCGGGGGGTTCTGTACATCATCAAACCAGCTCCAGGAGGAGCTATCCAGGTCTCCTGACAGTGATGGGCTTGCAGACCAGAGCTCTGAGTTCTCACTGTGTCCCCCTGTGAATATTGGGATGTGATTGCCCCAAGACTGATGGGCAGGTGCCCATCTCCCAGAGCTGACCCCAGGAGCAGATGGGGACCGAGTGGGACTCACTCCCAGTGCCCACCAGGAGCTGCAGAGAAACAACACATTTTCCTCCCACCCATCCTCCTCCTCCCCCTTGTCCTCCTGACCTTTCCCCATCAAAATACAAAGGACCATTATTCCTGGAGAAGCACCTCCAACAGAGGAGACAGCTGGTGCTGCAAGCAGCTTCTAGGGATGGGTTGCTATTAATTAAGCTGCAGGAGACAGCCGGACAGTTTGAATGGAGCTAGAGCAAAGGAGTTTTCCTTCTTTCCAAGGTTAGTGTGCTCTGAATTCTTCTTTACCTCCAAAGTGAATTTATAGGTTTAAAAGGGGAAGCACACAAAGGAGAGAGAAAGGCCCTTTAGTCACAGCTTACCCAGACATGTATCCATCGCACTGCTGGTGATGGGCGTGTGTGTGCAGAATGTCTGCGGGGACCCTTGGGACACCCCAGTACTCAGTGTGCAGCTCAGTCTGTGCTGGGTGGATGCTGTGACCCCCAGGGCTGTCACTGCCTGGACATCTCCCCATCTAGAGAGAAGATGCCACTTTGGGGAGACCTCGAGTTTAAACTATGTGAGCAAGTTTACTTGAGCTGTGGGGTGACCCAGGCAGCCAGATTTTTCACTCCATACTATTCCCTCTTGCAAAGGTGCTTTATTTTTGCCAAACCCATAGTCTGCTCCTGCTGCTGATTCTGCTTTGACTGTGCTGTTTGTGGTAAGAGAAACTGAGACAGCAGTGAAGGAGCTCTGGACCCCTGTGAGGTGCCCCTTGGCATGCTAGACCCACAGAGGATCCATCTGCCCACTCCTTTGGTGGAGTGGGGCTCTGGGATGCTAGTGGGGTGATGTGCAGAGGATTTTGCTTTACCCTTTTGGAGTGGTGTCAGGGGAGTAGATCATGCTCTTGAGGAGGAGGGATGAGGATTGCTCCTAAAAAAAGGCAGCAGCTGAAGGGATGAAGTGTTTCCTGCAGCAGGGCCAAGCTGTGCCATCTGCAGAGCAGTCCTGGTGGCTCTCCAGCCGCAGCGTTTTGGTGCCAGAGCAGCCCTGTCCCTGCTGAGCAAAACCTGAGCTCAGCACTGCAGCAGGGGGGTTGCCTGGAAGATACTGAGTGCGCTTTGTGTCTGTCCAAACCAGCACGTCAGTGGCCAAACTGGTGCCCCTTGCAAGAGGGGAGATGTTGTGAGGAGTGTTATTTGTCTTGAATTTTCTAAATATTTGTGACCCTGGAATGGCTTCCTAACAAAGCCTGTTCCCTTCTGGAAAATGATGGATTGCTCAAGTATAGCGAGAAGCCTCCTGCCTTCCTCACCCTAGTGAGCAGACGCTGCAGCTCTTCTGCAGAAGAAATGTGCTGGAGGAAGTGACACTGCTGCAGGGGCACTGCTGGGATGCGACACCAGGAAGTGAGGCATGGCCTCCCTAAGGACTGGGATGCAAGCTGGGAAGCAAGGCATGACCTCCCTGGGGAGCAGATGACTCACTCCAAGGACACCAAGGACTCCAAGGTGCCAGCTGCGTGCCTGCGTTCCTGTGAAGTAATTCCTTCCTTCCCTTCTGGAGAATGGGATCAAGCTGGAGGTGTCCAGCTGGAGGAGCCCCTGGTTTTCAGTGCGGTGGGCGTGGGAATGGTCTTGGCACTCTGTGTAACACAAGTTCAGTAAACAGCCACGGTTCAATGATGCTGGTAAGCTCTGCTGCCTGCCCCTGGCCAAGGCATGGAGGGGGGTGATGGTCGTCACTCCCTGTACTGACTCAGGATGTCCCTGCTCTGAGTGATGAAGCCCACAGGGCCCCAGGATGCTCCTGACAGCACCTGCCCCCTGTAGTACTTGCTGCTCCACTGCTGTTGCTGTCTAGGGAGATTTAAGACACCAAATAGGTCTTTTTATGAAGAAACTGGTGTGACACCTGCACAGATGTCTTCTGACACGGGCTGCTCAGAGAAGCCACTCACAAGCTGGGTAGCTTGAAAGAAAAACAGCATCATCTGGACTTGGGAGTGCAGTACAGCCATAAGTGAGGAAATATTGTTGCTTTGTAGGTCATAATAATTTCAGACCTCCTGGAGACTTTCCCTATGCTTTCAGAAGGGACCATGGTGCCTACCTGCCAGAGCCCTTTCTGGGTGGTAACATCTACAGCCAGGCTCTTAGAAAAGTGCTGGGGTTTGTTTTAGGTGTTCCTGGTGCTGGGGGATCCTTTCTGCTCCTGCTAAAAGTGATGGGGTCTCTTTCAGCATTTAAAAAACTTCATTTTGTTCTTGTGATCTACAAGCCTGAGTCCTTTTCTTGGTCATGCTGCCTTCCACTGAGCCTTCTGGTGCTTTACCACAGTCTCTGAATGTGTTTTTCCTTCTGCTATTGATCTGAAATTATAAATACAGCTGGCAGGATTTCCAGCTATCCATCAAAGTCACTGAGGACTTGCAGATGGTCAGCATTGCTGTGCTGTTAAAACAATAAAAATTATTTACTAAGCCCTAACAATGCACTTTTAACTGGGGATCAGTGCAGTACAAATTGGAAATGTCCCTTCAGTGTTCCTACGAGAAAAGACGTCCTGCTCATGCTCTTGGTGTTCAAGGGATTTGATGTTTACTTAGTATTGGGCAGCTCGGGGTAAAACATTTTTGCTGGCAGTCCTGCAGGTCCCCCTTGCAAGCTGGTTAGTCCTGGGGAAGCTGTTTTCACCTGCAGATCTTGGTTATTCCTCCAAGCTGGGGATGTGTGGTTGGAGTTGGAGCAGGTGCTGGCTGGGGGCAGAGCGTTGCCCAGCCTAGAGGAGGGCTGGGGCACTGCTGGGGTGGGAGCAGCCCCACTGCAGGACAGTTTTTTGGTGCGAGGTAAAGGGGACAGTGGTTGGGATTACCAAAACTCAGGTACTATGGAAACCATTGCTGGTGATCTGCTGCTCCTGTTGCCTCCCAGCCTTTCCCAAGCACCAGGGCTGGACCTCCTGGGGACCACCTTCTCCACTGAGCCCTGCTAGCCCTGTGCTAACACAGAGGCTCATCCCCACTGCCCTGTGCAGTGTGGCTCTGACATGGGGACCTGCTGTCACCTGCAAAGATGTCAGATAAAGTGAATACAGGTAGGACTGCATGAGTGTAAGGCGGGCAGGAATATTCTTGTTATTTTGGATAAGCTGTAAGCCCAAGAACTGGATCTGTAGTTAGTTCAAATCCCTTGGTACATCTTACAACAGCAAGACAGCCTCTCTAGGATGCCTCCTAACTCTGATTATTATTTTTATTTAAAGAGAAGAACAATGACTTTGTGATTTTTAAACTCTAAATGGAGAATTTGGATCCAGTTCTTGGCTCAGCTGGAAGTTTTGTGCCTGACCCTGGGTGAGTTACTTAATTCTTCTCCCGTTCCTCTGTGCTGTGGGGGTAAGGAAATGGGCAGTGGGAGAAAAAAATGTGGCAGGGCCCTGTTCTCCTCTCAGGAAAAGAGAGATGCTCCTTTAATAGCAAAGCCTGGAGGTGGCTGTTTGTCACTCTGTGAGTGTCTCCTCTGTGCAAACAGTCCCAAAGCCACCTGAGAGCCTTCAGAAGGACAAGTACAGTTAGCAAAGCCCAAAGTATTTATTTGCTTTGAGGCCAGGGATGCCACTTTGTTGTCCTTCCAAGCTGCTCGCTCCCTCGCGTTGGGTCCTTTCTGGGAAGGTTGAGATATGAGTTGAAAAAAATATTTTCTATTAATTAATCTGAAAAACACTTGCACACAGTGTGAGCTCCCATCCTGCTGCACGTCTTTGCAGAGCTTCCGTGACCAAGGGAGCAAGTTTTCTATAGGCTTTGGGGTTCCCCCCCCCTTCACAGTCAAGACTAGAATATGTCTGTGGTGTCAAGCCATAAAAATAATGCTGAGAAGCTAGATATTGGTTCACGTGGCCGAGAACACTGTGCTCACCCCTCTGTTGCTGGTCTTGGTTTCTGCAAGTGAGCCCTGTGCTGAATGCTTAGCACCTGCACAGTGTTACAGATGTGGTTAATTTAAAGGCAGGGACATGAAGGGTGGGTCACATCTGCAAAGCCCAGGTGCACTTGGTGTCCCACCTGTATTCCTCATCCAAGTACAGCACCTGAGTGAGCATGGTGGAGCTTTTCAGAGCCAAGCTGAGCTGCATTCCGACTGCTCCTGCCTTTTTCCAGCTGACACGGGGCTGAGGTGACTTTCAGGCAGCCTGGTTTGGCATCTAGTGTTGGATTTTTGTGGAGATTAGGAAGATTAGAACACTAATGCCTATTGATAGGGGTTAAAGCTTTATTAAGTCATAAAAAACGGTGCAATCCGGCAGAAAACTGCATAGCTGCAGCGTAAGCAGATTGAGGCTGGGTTTCCTGCCTGCGTGCTGGGGTTGAGGTTTCTCAGAAGTTGATATCTGTGGCACTTACTGAAGTGGGGGGACACAAGTCTCATCCCTCTGAGCACCCGGTGTTTCCAGGGCAGCCCGCACCAGCCTGGCATCGCTGGGGGGGGATGCACCAGCCCGGCACATGGTGCCTGCAGTGAGCAGAGGAAGAGCTGCTGCTGCTTGTGGTCAGGAAGGGGAGAAGACAGGTGACAGCCATGTGAGACCTGTGGGTGATGAGGCAGGGTGAGCTGTGGTGTGTGGCTGGCACTGGTGGCAGGGTTGTCTCTGGAGAGGAGTTTGAGATCAGCTGGTGATGCTGGTAACAGGTCAAAAGGGATGGACAAGTTCTAGCCCCTGGTCTGTGGGCTGTGCAGGGGCAGTTGCATGGGAAATGAGAGTCCTTTGGGAATTGAGGGCTGAAAATGTGCAAATCCGTCTTAACCCTTTTGTTGCCTCTAGGCCTTCCTCTGGGAGTGCAGATCTGAGAACTGCAGGGAGCTGGGACAAAAACTATCCGAGGTCATAGGATAGGTGAAAGTAGCATGTCAGAACCAGGGGTCCAAAAGAGGCAAGTGGGCTTTGCCTCATGGCTGTGAGGGGAGGGAGAGCCTGTTCTGTTCCTGGCCCTGCAGCCTGGGTGGTGTGGGTGTTGCTGGGCTCTCCATACTTGCTGCCCAGGGCATTCCTGTCACCAGGGCTTTCACCCAAGGCAGGACTGGCCAGGACCTGTCACTGCTGGTGGGAGCAGGACTGGTGGTGCAGCCCACCTGCCTGGCCCTGCGCATCCCTGCTTCCCTACTGCTGCTGGAGCCCTTCTTTCCACTGATGGGAGAGACATGGTGGTCTGGCAACCAGGATGGAAGGCAGGAAGGGCTTGTGGAGACAGATAATGTCTTTATTCAGCTTAATTGACATGATGTTTATAAACGGTCAGGTCTGTGGGTGTAGGCTGCTGATGTGAGATGCGGCCCAGGGGTCTTCAAACAGCTGCAGAGCAAAGTGACCCCACGGCCAGCAGCGCTGACACCCACCAGGGGCTGGATACGGGCTCCCCTGGGAGAATTTCGGCATGTTTGAAAGGAAAAGGCAAGTTTCAGCCCGTAGCACGGAGTGTCCAAAGGGCTGTGCTCAGCGCTGGGGACGGGGACGTGTCCCTGTCCCTTTGTCCCTGGAGCGGTGGGATGGGCGGCGGGTCTGCCCGGGATGGGGCTGCGCTGGGGCTGGCGGTTTGTCCCAGCCTCGCTCTTTCCTCTTGGAAGCCCCCAGCACCCACCCCCCGGCACCTCCGGCAGGCTCGGAGCGGCTGGGGGATGGAAACCGCCCTGGGGCGAAACAAACTTCCCGGGAAGAGGCTCCATCCCCCCGGGCCGGGCTGGAAGGGGAGGAGGGTAGTAGTGGGGGAGGAGGAGGAGGAGAAGGAGGAGGAGGAGGAAGGGCGATGGGGGAGGAGGCGGAGGGCAGCGCGGGAGGAGGCGGGGAGCTGCCGGCTGCCCGAGCCGCCGCCGCCGCTGGTGAGTCGCCGGTGCCCAGGGGCGGGGGCTCCGCGGGGGCGGGGGGGCAGCGGAGTTGGGGAGAAAGTGCTTTTTTGGGGGTGAATTATTCTGGGGAAGGGCCTTGAGAGCGCGGGGGGGGGGGAGGGCGCTCCCGCCGGTTCCCACGAAAGACCCTGGGAACGGGCACCGGAGCGCGGTGGGGGGTGCCGGGGCGAGGGTACCGGGGCAGGGCCGGGGGTCTCGTCCCGCAGTCCCCGCCCGGCCCCTCTCGCCCCACCAGACGGGCCGTTGTTCGGCAGCCGCCGGGCTGCGATGCCGGCATTGTCCGGGGATGAATAACGGCTGTGTGCGGGGGGAGGGCGGCACCTCCCGCGGGGTACCCACCGCCCCACCCGCCAGCCGCGGGGTCTCGGGGCGTCTGGGCTGCAGTTCCCTTCGTAAGAAAAATACAACAACAACAAAACAACCAGAAAAAAAAAAAAAAGACCAAAAAAAACACCAACCCCACAACAAAAAGCCCCTACCCTCCTAGGGAATACGAACCAAAACCAAACCTAAGCAAACAGGAGAAAAAAAGATAAAAGGTCAAAATCCCCAGACTAGAACCCCGGTGTGTAAATCCCTCCTTGAGCACCGGGTTGCTCCCGTACCTCGGGTGCTGGCAGCCGCGGCTTGTCGGGTCTTTTTTTCTGGAGCTGCAGAAGTCCCTGGGCCAGGCAGGGGAGGTCACTGCGGCTCGGTGGCTCCGGGCACACGCAGCCGTGCCGAGGCCTGTGCCCGTGCGGGGTCTGCGGTGGGACCCGTTCCTCCTGCAGCGCTTGCGGGGCAGGCTGAGTTTGCAGAGCCCTGCCGGCCTCTTTGTTTTCAGAGCACAGAGCTCTGCGGAGGAGCCGTGACAGGGTGAGAGGTGATTCCTCTGGGCCAGGGGCTGAGAACGGTCTCCATGTCACTCCTGTGCTGAACACCATTGCCTCGGCTGGACAGGGAGTTGGAGGAGGGCCACGTCCCCAGACCCACCAGGGAACTGGCTTTGTGTGGGTCCTTGGACTCAAGAGCGCCCTGAACCTGGCTGTGGGGGGCAGGAGCAGCTTTTGGTGGCATTGGTGTGCAGGAGAGTTACCCTGTGACAGGGTTGACCCCAGTGAGGCAGGGGTGGCCGTGGGGTCAGCTCTCACTCCATCTCTGGGGGAAGCTGCTTATGGAGGGAGACCATGGGGCTGTCCAGAGCCCTCCACCTGCCCAAGTCTTGGGGCTTGGTTTGCAAGACTGGAGCAGGCAAGACTTAGGGTTGTTTATGATAATCTCTTTCCTTTTAAACTTCTCTGGGCAAACAGAACAGCATAACAACTCCTCACAGGTCTCTGTAAGTGGTTTAGAGCTGCTGCCCCACGTGGTTGGAGAAATGAGGATGTGTGGCTGCCACGTGCACCACAAGGGCTGGCATGTGTCTGGGCCAGGAAGGGTGTTGGTCAGCTTCATGCTGTACCTGGGGTGCTCTGAGGTGGCACAGGGTCTTGTTCCTGAGCTCTCAGGCAGCAGTTTGTGAGCGCTCAAAGTTGTGTCCAGGTGGATGTGGGACCACAGATTGATCTCTGGGATGAGCTTGGGGCATCCCAGCCCAGAAACACCAACTTGACGAAGCTTGCGGCAGGCGGAGGGTGAAGCTGGGAAATGAAGCAGCAATGGAGGGCCCAGGAGTGGCCATCTCTCGTAAGTGAAAGAGCCAGTGAGGGGTGAGCTGCAGAGGACCATTTCCAGAGTGGGGAGGGGGAGGTGGGCAGTGAGCAAGGACAGAAGCACATGCAATTAGTGGGGACAGCTCGACCTGCACATAATGTGTGCCTGTGGCTCAGTGCTGTGACCCTACCTGGTCACCTACTGAAGCACTAACTTCAGAGCAGGAGTAGCTGCCTCCTTTTCTGCTCTCTAAAAATGGGGTTATCCCCCTATGTCAGTAAAAGGCTTCAAAGCTGGAGAATTTTGCATGCACAGGAGGCACCTGGCCACCCCTCTGACAGCTCATGGGTCGATTTGGTCTGACAAAGTGTAGTTAAGCATTCTCGGCTATTTCTAGGTCGTGTCTGTTGGCACCCGGGTGGAAATACAAGCTGAGAAGGAAATGTAACTGGTTGGTAGGTGGACCTGGGCTGGCTGCCAGCCTGAAACCATAGTCTGATGCCCAGGGATGTGAGGGACAGGCTCCAGCTCAGGCTTGGCTGTGCCAGCCGGGCACAGATAATTGCAGTTGAATAATAGAAATGTGGTTGAGTTACAGTTTGGTGCTACAGGGTCTGTGGCGGTGGCTCCATGCACCAGGCTGAGCCCTCCAGGGTGCTGGCTGCCCCCCTAGTTTGAGTCTGAGCTGTGCCTTTCATTCCCTGGTACCCACACATCCGTGTGTGACCAGCATGGACCTGCTGCATTCAGCACTGGGGCATCCCTCAGTGGCTCTAACTGGGTAGTTGAAGAAAGCAGCAGTGCCTGGGCCATGCTAGGTTTGCATCCAGCCTTAGTCCCTCCCTCCCAACTTTCTGTCCCTTTGAAGGGAAAGCTGTGGCTTTGCCACCTCCTCTGCATGTTGGATCCATTTCCATAGCTTGTGGTCACCAGCTTTGTGTGCAAAGGGGAGAGGCCCTGGAGGCTGTCTGCTCTAGTCCTACTGGCCAGCTGTAGTTGACCAGGAACTATAAATTCACCCTTTGGTTCTGAAAACATCTCTGTTACACCCTATAGATCCAATTGTGTAAGATAGCTGCTCCCCAAAATAGAAAGGTTAGTTTTTGTCTGCATTGCTCCCTCGAAAGCATCTGTGGATATTAAGCTGCCTGGGAAACAGTTGTGTTTTCACACCCTGATGTACTGCTGTTCACTGCTGTGAATCTTCTCTCTGTGTTCGCTTGAACCCACCCAACAAATCTGGAAGGCTGTGGTGTTTCTAGTCTCTGCTGTGTCGAGGGAGGAGGGGTTATCCCCATCACAGCATCCTTGTCTTCTGGGTGCTTGTAGCTTTGCAGAACTGGCTGCAGAATCCCCAAAAGGTGGCAAATGCTTGTTGCTCCCTGCCTCCTAGAGGTGTTTCTTTGATCTACCCGGCAAGCATTAGCATTTCTCCATTGATTGCATGTGTGTGTCTGTAGAGTGTGTGAATGGCAGCAGCAAGAGGTGCAGCCTCCTGGCCTGTCTCCGGTGGCTCCATGGAGCCACCGAGCAGCAAGTCCATCACCAGCCCTGCTCCAGGATCAGCTCTGCCCTCTTGGATCACCAGCATCCCACTCCTTGTGCATTGCTGGAGCAGAGCATAGAGCTGCTGGGTCTAGCTGGGAGCTGGGGTACACAAGATGTTCCCAGTTCAGCCTCCACAAGGGTTATTTAGCCTTTGTGTATCTGCAGTGGAAACACCAGCCTCCTACAGATCCCTTTCCCAGTTCTCGATAAGGCCTACCAGCCCCAGGCTTCAGGCTTTCAGGCAGGCCCACTGCCTGCATTTGCATCCCCTGCCTGCAGCCAACCCAGGTTGTCACAGCCTGATGGCATCACTGCAGCATTTCAGAGCCCTCGGTGTGCTGCAGCCCCTCACCCCCAGCATTTCCCAAAGCCCATCCCCCGGCTGCCTGCATACAACATCCAGCTGGCTGCAGGAGCTGGGGCTCCCCAGGGGCTCCCCAGGCCTCCCTTCCCCACAGGGTGCCTTTCATCTGCTGTTTTGCAGATGTTGGGTTTGGCTCATGTCTGACATGCATCAATTACAGCACAACAGCCCCTAGTCTTTGGCAAAACCAACTTTGGAGTAGCTCTCCTGATTCAACCTGGTGCCAGGGCTGGAGCTGGGGGTCTGTTCCTGCTCAGTTCAGTGCTGCCCTGACAGTCTTGACATCTCCTATGCCCACGTGGAGAGGGTTTCCCTGGCAGAGGTCTTAACACACAAGCACATGTTCCCTTGTGTTTCATGTTTATCCATGAACTGGTGAGCCAGAGGGAGCTGCAGGCCCTGGGCTCTCTGTCCCCATCAGCAAAACCAGCAGCCCACACACTTGCCCAGCCTTTCTCCCCTTGGGAGGGATGAGCAGCTATGTTATAGGGGCACTGGTGAAGCAAGGGTGCATGAGATCTGATCCTGCTCTTGCCAGGGACTTGGTGGCACTCAGGAATTTCTGGCAGTATTGGGTGTATATTAACCCATCCCTCATTGCTCAGGAGGGATTGGCTTGCTGATGCTGGCACCGAGAGTGTCCCTGCAGAGAGCACAGGTCAAACAAGAACAGACTCTGCCCGTGATGTGTCCCAGACAGCCACCACTTCTGCTCCAAGTTATTTCTAGGATCTTTCTGTTTTAGACAAGCATCTGCCAGGAGTGTTCCCTGCTACCCAATGCAACATCCCCCTGTGCCTGTGCTGTGGAGTGGTTCTGTGGCTCAGCCAAATCCTACCTCAGCTGGCACAAACCTCTTGGAGCCAAGTGGGATGCTGGGATCCTTACTAAGGAAAAGACCAGCTCAGTGCTGGGAAGCCTAAAAGAAAAATGAAGATCTGGATTGCAGCATTTCCCTTGGGAGTCTGCTAGTGCCGCTGGGACATTTGTGTCTTTGCACCCCTACTGTCCTGCAGACGCTCCTCGTTCACATGTATTCCTTTTTATTTTATTTTTTCCCAAACAGGAGCCCAGTTCTAGAAGAAAATGTCCTTTGAATCACTTTTTCGCCTCTGGCAGCACCAAAGCAGCATGGGCTGTGCTGCCAGCTGTGCTGCTCGAGCGTGTCCCGGGTGGCAGCGCGCCTGCGTGCTCCGCGGTGACAAACCGTGACAAACCGCCGCCTGCCATCGCCCCGTGCTTCCTGTGGCTTTTGTCGTGGGGGCTGGGATGTCCTGAGCCCTCCTGGCACTGAAGGCCATGTGGCAGGCAAGGCAGCACTTGGCATCTGCTCCCTGTCCACAGACAGGTTTGCCTGCATGTCCCCCTGTCCAGGGAGGGGTCAGCCCCTTCTGCATTGCTTCTGGTTGTTGGTTAGTGGAGCTTGATGGACAGGCAAGAGTGAGGAGGTGCTGAGATGCTCCTGGTCTTTTACCAAAAGTGGAGTGTGGCTTTCTGCTCCATTTGTGTCATTTCTACATTTCCCTGTGCATGCTGCTGGACCGTATCTGCACCTATTTCCCAGGCTGCTGTCCCATCCCATGGGGCCAGGGTGCTTTGGGCTCTCCCATGCATGCAAGTGGTGTCTCCAGGAGTGAGCACCACTGCATAGCCCAGCGCTGCTGCTGGCAGCGTATTTTCCACATGATTTAGGTGTTGGTTGGGTTTTTTTTTTAGTGGTATGTAGGGATTTTTTCCACTTTTGGCCATGCTGGTTTGGAACAGGACTCATTCAGGATCTGCAGTGAGTCCTCAGGCACCCTGAGCCCGCTGGCTTTGCAAGGGCCGGTGAGTTGCCAGCTGTGCAAGAGCCTGAACCCACACGTGCTCTGTGCAGAGCCAAGGAGGAGCGTGTTGCTACCGTGTGTTGGTTACAGCCTGTTTGCTCCTTAGCTCTGTGAGTAATGCTGCTCTGCACAGCCTGGACTGAGAGTTGGAAAAAAGTGTTCAAAGTGACCCAGCAGTCTTTCGGATCAGTTCTGGGTTTGCTTTTTATTATTTCTATAGATTTTTTTTCTGCTTGGCCAGTGTTTGAGCACGTGGAAACGTGCTGTGCTCGCAGGAAACGAGCGCTTCCGCCTCGCAGCCCCTGGCAGGTTCTGTCTGACACGGCTCCTGCAGCTCCTGCCCCTCACAGGAGGAAAAGGGGTGATGGGCTTGTGTTTGGTGGAGCCCCTTTGGACCAGCCATCTTCCTACAGACAGCTCCCTTCATTCCTACACACCAATCCCTTCGGAGGGAGGGAGAGAAAACCAGGCAGTGCTTCATCAAATGTCAGAAATAACGGTGGGGTGAGGAGGTGAGCTGAGTGTTGGAAGGCGTGAAGATGAGGACTTTGCATTAGGTCATTTGCAAATAATAATGGATTTATTATTAATAAAAATACAATAAACAATAAATATAACTAAGTAAGCATTGCAAAAAGCTTAAGGAAAATAAAATGCTTGCTTAGGCTGGTTGTTGCAAGGGCCTGGGCGTTGATCAACAGCAGCCTGGGGCAGGAAGGGCTCTCAGAAGTGTTTTCCTAAACCTGCCTCTCCCTGCCTGCATTCGAGGGATTTGCCCTGTGCAGCTGAGACCTCCAAGGAGCTTGCAAGGACCAGGCTGACCTTGTGTATACTTTATATTTGCTGTATCCACTGTAGGTGACATGGAGCAGCTGGGGCAAGGTGGGAGCAGATTGCATTGCTCAGCAGTTTGTCCTTCCTGGCAGCAGGCGCTCGTGCCTGGGCAAGTGGATGGTTCCCCAATTTTTGTTACAGAGGTGTTAGTTAAGGCAGTAAGTGTCTGTGTTTGCTTCTTCTGAAGTGCTTTGTTAACCTGGAGCTGTCTCGCAGGGGAGACAGGTGCTTTGTCTGCAGGAAACCAAAGAGTTTGGGGTCAGATGTCGGCAGAAATAGAGCAGGATTGTGAAAGCTTTGTGGCTGCGTGGGTGTTGTCTGGCACGACCCGTGTTGATGCAGAAGCATTGGTTTCTGGTTTGTTGGTGAGAAGTGAGCTGGGGCAGCAGCCTCTGCACCCCGTCAGCTGGAGCTCGAGGAGGGCATGTGTCAAGAGACACCAAGGACTTACCTGTGTCTGCAAAGCCATCAAATTCCCTGAAATGTGGCCACCAGGCAGCCCCCAGCAGCCTGCACAGCCCTGTCATTAGAGTGGTTGGGAGGAGCAGGCAGGCTGTGCAGGGCTGCAAGCCTTTAGCAGCAGCACCAGGCTCAGGGCTGTGGTGCTAAAAGCCTTTGTCACTTGCTGAAGAAACTCCTGGACTTGTGCTGAGGACTTTCTTGGTACTGTAGCATCATCTCTCTGCTGCAGTGGCCTTGGTGATGTGGGCAGGAATTGAGGTGAATCCAGTAAATTAAGAAGGAGAATCCCAAATTTAATGTAATTACAGATGAAGGAAGATCCTACGTGCCTCCTTCCTCTTAGCCTCCCAGTGCCCTGAGTCCCTACATGTGCTTTATTTCTGCTTTGGATGCAACAGGCAGCTCCTTTCATTCCCTGCCAGGAGCAGCATCCCAGTGTGCTGGGCACTGCCTGCCACCACTGACCACCCTCTCTTTGCCTCCACAGGTCCAGAGGCAGTTCCCAGCCACGCACCCGGCATGACGGACGTTCCGCGGGATGCCGGCCCCAAGCAGGCGGCGCCGACGCGGCCGGACAAACCGGCTGCAGACTTCGGCTACGTGGGGATAGATGCCATCCTGGAGCAGATGAGGCGGAAAGCCATGAAGCAGGGCTTCGAGTTCAACATCATGGTCGTGGGTGAGTTCTAACCCTGCGCCAGATGCCAGCAACGTGCTCGGCGAGATGTTTTGTTCTTCTGTAATGATGTTTGTCCTCACTGCTCTGTGGGAGCAGCAGCTCAGGCTCAGCATTGGGGTCTTTGCCTTAGGAGTCAGCAATTCCTGCTCCCAGGGAGCTGGCCTGGATTCAGCTGTTGTTAAAGCCAACGATGGGATGCAGCCCGTGGTCCTCTGCACCTTCCCATGTCTTGGGGTGCATTACCCATAGGCAAGTGCCAGAGGGGATCACCTTGAGGGGTGTCAGGAATTGCCATCGCCTTGCAGAGGGCTGCAGCAGCCTCCTTTGCCTGCTGTCCTGGGAGCCCTGCACTGGTTTGGGCAGTCAGCATGTTGGGGCTCAAGGGGTTCCACTGCTGGTGTGGTAGAGCCCTCATCTTTGCTAGTATTTCCTGCAGTTTGGCTAAAAATGGGCTTGAGAGTTTTGTTGTATTTAAGAGGTTGTGCTGAGTAGCTTAGACAGGAGAGGCAACCATGCTACCAGGGAAGAAAATCTACATGTGATTTACTGGTGGGAATGGGTGGGGGCGGGGGATTTTACTGGTGAGAGGGGTTTGCATAGCTGGGATGTTTGGCTTGGACAGCTTCTGCTCCTCTGAGGACCTGCATTGTGGCACAAAAGGTAATGAGAGTGTCCCAGAGGGTGTCCACACGCAGGGAGGGAGGGCTGGAAGGTTGTGTGTCCGAATCCTGCTTCTGTTCCTTACCTTTCCTTGGCTGTGGGGTGGATGGGATGAGGAGTTTTAGTTCAGCTGGAGGCCACTGGCTGCATTGCCACTGCTCTGGCTGCAGCTTCTGCTGTAGGGGTCTGTGCTCCTGAAGCCCCTGGGGCTCCAGTGCCAAGGACTGTGGCTGCAAAATGCTGGGTATACTGGAAAGCTGGATGGGCACCATGGGAGACTGTATGAGAGGGGAAAGGGAAAAGAAATCGGCCTTTTCTGCTTCATTCCAGCTCTTGTTGTCTGACCTGGTCCCATGGAGCCCCTCCTGTGAGCTGAGCTCTGCTCCCTGTGACCAGGCTGTGTAGGCATCCCATCCTGAATCTTCCAGGTGTTGTGGTGATGGGATCTCACCATCCTGCTTCCTTCTGCAAGGAGTTGTGTAGGGCTCTGGGTTTGTGATCTATGGGGAGGACTCCCCAGGCTGGGAGATCACCACCAGCTCAAGTCACTGCAGAACCCGTTCTTGGAAGGTTTTTTAACAAATCCAGCTTTTGCTGCCAAAGAAGCAGCACTCCAGGACGGAGGGATCTGAGCACTGATCCTGAGAGCCTGGAAGTGAAATGGCATGAGCTGAGCCCCCGTTTCCCTGCCAGAAGAGGCACTCATCCCTCCACAAGCAGGCTGTGCCACGGCAGCGTGCTCGGCTTTCTGCTTTGCAGATGTGGAGGGATGTTCAGGAGAGGGCCCAGCTTTGCCTTGGCAGCGCTGTGTGTGGTATGAAAGCCTGTGCTTCAGCACGGCTGGAAAACATTGTTCTTGCCTTGGCAGGCTCTGGGCTGAGTGTTTACAGGCTGGGGAATTTGTGGCAGCATAAACAAGTTGAGCGCTGGCCCTCCCAGAAGACACAGGGAGGGATTCGGGAGGAGCAGCACCTCGTGGGGTGTCCCTCAGGGAGGGGATGCTCTGCTCTGCCAGCCCTCATCCTGCTGCTTTTCTCCAGGGGATGGCCAAGCTTCTAGGAATTAGTTTAGCTCCTTTATTCCCATCCCATCTAAGCTGTGAGTTCTTGCGTTGAAGTTGTTCAGTCACTGATGGGAGATGTGAGGAGGGAGGCGACTTCTCCTTCATGGTAGGTGGGAATTGAGCATCACTGGGGCTTTTTGAGAATCCTGTGTACCAGGGTCACTGTTCAAAAGGATTTTACTAGCCTGACTGAAGCTCTGGAGGCTCCAGGCTAAGGCCAGCTTGGCTTCGTGTTGTCTAAGGCTGTAGATAAGAGAAAAAAAGGTCTAAGCATAAAAAAAAAAAACAAACCCAAAGCACATCTTCTGTGTTCAGTTTTTGGTGCAGAGCAGCAGGAAGGAGAGAAGAGCTGGCCAGGCATGATGAGGCTCAGCCTGATTTCAGCTCAGGGAAACTCGCTGGGCTGCAAACCAGGGGAGATGGGAGTAGATCCGGGTCCCTGGGGTGCAGGGTCACTGAGCGGAGTCAGCCTGTGGCCACCATTCAGAAGGGGACACTGCATCTGTGGCTGCTCTGACAGGGGGGTTGGACTAGATGATCTTTCAAGGTCCCTTTCAACCCCTAGGATTCTCTGTGATTCTGTGTGCTGGCAGCTCTTGCCTCTGGTCCCTTTCCAGGCAGTCCGGCTCCGGCAGCTTGGACAGACACAAGCACAGAGACCAAGTGCCAGGAGCTCTAGCAGCGTGTCTCACTGCTCTGCCCTCTCCCCACGTGCTCCATTTAGTGATGAGCACAACACAACGAGAGCTTCACTTTGGCTCTTTGCATTTACAGAATCACAGAATGGTTACAGTTGGAAAAGACCTCTAAGATCACCAAGTCTGATTTGCCACTCCAGACCTGTATTTGTTTGGCCTCATGGGTTTTCAGGCAGCAGAGGACCAGGAGCACCAGAGCCCAAGCTGGTCCATGAATTTCTTCTGCAGCCCAGCTGTGACAGTAGCTGGTGAACAGGTTTTTCTTTTGCTGGATTGCAGCTGCCAAGGGTAGCATTGCCAGCTTAGCTCCCAGTTGCCGTTTGAACCTGTAAGGAAGCGGGACTGGCCATGATGTGTGCAGGAGCTCTGCAGTGATTGCAGGATGCACAGGACATCTGCTCTCAAGCCAAGTGTCTGCTCCCTGGGTTTTGAGGAGTTGCTGTGTTTTCTTTGCTCTGGAAAAGTTATTCTCTGAGCTCATGGGACAACTGGTCTGGTGAGTCAAGAGCTGCTGGTGTCCCTTCTGCATGGATCAACCTCAGCTCCAGGATATAAAGCATAAAAACACTTCTCTGTAAAATTTGTTTTTTGTTGTGGAATCCACTGTGCTTCCTGGGATGTTGTTTGTGGGATTCAGAGGAGCTCCTGGCCTGGACCTGCCTAAAAGGGTCCTTGCAGCCAGCTGGTCTGATTGCAAAAGCAAGTCTGGCTGGGAAACAGCTGTAGCTGCTGCAGGACTGAGGTTTTGAGGACTGTTGCTGCTGTTAATCCTGTCCAGCTAAGGGCTTGCCAAGCTGCTCCTAAGTCTTCTGTGCAAAGCTGGAGGGGGTATTCTGCAGGAGGGTAAAGGCACAGATGTGTCAGGATGCTTCTTCCTGGCGTTCCCTGGTCCCTGTGCCCTTCTTCATGGCTGCAGGGTGTCATTGCAGCCCTTAAAAACAACCCTGATGGTGTCTGCCTGTCCTCAGGGTTGCTGTGATTTTGGCTGGATGCAAGGAACTGGCTCTTGCCTTGCTTGCTCCCAGCAATCCAGCTGATTCTGAGCCAGGGAAGGAGCTTGGTGTCCACAGCATTGTCCTGCCCAGGATGGATTTAAGCTCCTTGAGCCAAGGAGACTGCAGGGGAGCAGCTGCACCTCTTACATCCCTCCCACAGATCCGGTGCAGGCTCAGTCCATCAGCATCCCCATCCCCTGGCCTCTGCAAAAATAGCCCGGAAACAAGTGAGTGCTGACTGTGGTTTATCCTGCTGTTTTCCAGGTCAGAGTGGCTTGGGGAAATCCACGTTAATCAACACCCTCTTCAAATCCAAAATCAGCCGGAAATCTGTACAGCCAACTTCTGAAGAGCGGATCCCCAAGACCATTGAAATCAAATCTATCACTCATGGTGAGGCTCTGCAGATCACACCTGGTGCTTTGGCTTTTGGTCCTACTCTTGTGTCTCCAGAGGCTTGTGGGAGTTGTGGACCTCCTCTAAAGCTCCACTCCCTTCTTTCTAAAGGGACTTTGACCATCCAGAGATGCTTGCAGGGCTGAGAAAAACACCTGTTTTCTCATTATCCACCAGCATTGACTTAAACTGTGGTGGAAAGGAACAAGTGAGACAGCCACTGGGGGTGACACTTCAGGGCAGATGTGGTTCTGCATCCCTTTGGAGGGCTGATTAGTGCCTGTTAGTGGCTTTAAAGGTGTGTTTCTCCCCCGGGAGCAACTCTCCAGCTGATTTTGGGAAGGCAGGCTTGGCCAGAGCACCCGTCAATGCTTGCCTCATCACTGGATTTCTTCTCCATTGCAGAGATTGAAGAGAAAGGAGTTCGCATGAAGCTGACAGTCATTGACACCCCGGGCTTTGGAGACCACATCAACAATGAGAACTGGTGAGCTGGGAACCAGCGCAGAGGACAGGCAGCTGAGCCAGGACATCCTGACTGGGTGCTGGTGCCAAGGGCTGTAGCCTGGTTGTGGTGTGTGGCAGTGTGGTGCCATGCTCCCCGGGACTTACCCTGGACCCTGTGAGGACCCACAAACATCCTGCTGTTCCCAGCATGAGACAACCTTTGTTTGCAGCCAGGAGCAGCTGTGTGCCAGCCTGGCTGGTCCCTGGACATCCCTCGTGGCTCTGAAGGCTGAACTCTGCCAGGAGGCCCTGGGACAGTGGCTGGCTGTGTGGGATGGTCCCTCCGGGCTGGGACAGGGCTGGCCTGCCCAGCTGCTGACAGGTGTCTTCTCAGCACGGGCTCCTGTGCTGGGCTTTGTGGGATTTGATGCTGCTCTTACTCCTGTGCCACAAAGCAGTGCAAGGAGCCAAGGGATCCCCCCAGTCCTGCCCTGCTCAGCAGATGGGTCCTGGGGAAGAGAGGGGAGGACTTTTCAGCCACTTGCTTGTCTGAACCAGCCAGTAAATCCCCTCCTGCCATGGAGTGGGGAGTTGCCAAGGTGTGAACATGTGAGGTTGGTGATTTCCCTGCCACCTGCAGTTGCTGTATGAATGGGAACTGACAGGAACTAAAACATTCCCTGTGTGTGTTTTGGGTTGGTCGGTTTGTCACATGGGATTCTGTAACACATGGCACATCCCTGGCTCAGCGGGCTCTGCTTCACACAGTCAGGCCAGGTGGGAGGTTTCAGAGTAGTCCAGATCCCCCACACAAACCCATCATCCCGTGTTCCTCTCTCTGCAGCTGGCAGCCCATCATGAAGTTCATCAACGACCAGTACGAGAAGTACCTGCAGGAGGAAATCAACATCAACCGGAAGAAGCGGATCCCCGACACGCGGGTGCACTGCTGTATATACTTCATCCCGGCCACCGGCCACTCGTACGTACCCACCTGCTCACACCCTCGGGCCTTCCCTCTTCTGCCTTTGGTCTCAGGCAGCTCAGCCATCAGGGTCTTCCTTGAGATCCCCCTGTGTTTCCTGGGGACTCCAGGAGCTTGAAGACAGTGCTGAGCTGTCCCTCCTAGGGCTGTAGCACATGGAGCCCTCGCAGTACCACAGCAGAGCTGCTGTACCCCAGAAAAACATGAAGTTTCCTCTTCTAAGGGACCGTTAAAGCCTTCCTGTGCTCTTATTAGCTGCTTGCTTTGCTTTGGTCACCTTGCTTGCTTGACTGAGGATGGATACCAGTCACTGAGCAGTCAAATTGGATGCGAAGGCTGCCTTTGCAAACAGAACATTAATTTTCGTTGCGGTGCCCCTGCCTTTGTAGGGGGAGAAGCCAGTTTCCCTTGTGCTGCCAAGGGAACGAACACCCTCACCCTTTAAGGGTATTTTGTAGGTTGTTTGACTAGTCTGCAAGTGGGATGCAGTTTATTCAGTGCAGAGCTCTCCTGGCTCTGGCACTTCTCAAGCAACAGCATCAAAGGCCCAGATCTTGTTCTTTTTTTTTCTTCATATATTTTTTTTTCCTGGGCGTGTAGCCCGCAGTGAAAATCTGGGGCACTTAAAATGCCTTGAGAAATGTGACTTAAAGTATCACAACAGAAAACGAGACCTAAGTTTGCTTTTGATTTGTGTCAGTTCCTTCCAGTTCTGGCTCTGACTGTGTAGGGGTTTTTTTTGGGTCAGCCTTTTCCTCTTCCCCATGTAGAGATTTATTCCAACAGAAAAGACTTTGTTTTGCTTCTGTCAGTGGGTAGACCAAAAATGCATCCTCCACTGGAATAAAATGACTGCATGGGCCAGTTATGCTCTTCTTGTGTAACCAGCCATTGATTGGGAGCAGAGAGACCCAACAAAACATTTATGGTTGAATATGATAAAGCAGAAACTATTTCAAAGGGAAACGACTTTTTAGGCCAGTCTAGCATGTTGGTCCTGCTTATCTCTGGCCCTGTCTGTAGACCCTGCCTTGGCAGGTCAGGGGCTTGCAGCATTAGCTATGCTCAAACTTTCTCTCATTGCTTTGGGTTTTTAACCCTTAAAAGCACATCCAGTGTTGGACCCTGCAGATACGTGACCTGTGTGGAGGTTGTAAATTTTGGGGGGTGGTTGTTGCCATCCCCAGGCCAGGCAGGCAGTGGCTTGGAGCCCCATCCCCGTGTCCCCTGCCGGAGCCCCTCCAGCCGTGTGCTCTGGTTTCTCTCACCCGCCAGCGAGCAGCAGTTGCCTGGAAGTTCAGCTGCTTTTTTTCTTTCTCTCCAACAAACATGTGTTTCCAATATCCAAGCGAGCCCAGTGGTTGGAGGCTGTTGTTGCTGAGCCCTGTGCTGATCCTCCTTCTCTGTAGCCTGATAGCCCGGATGGGGCCGGTGCTTGGTCCCCAACCCTGGCTGGGGGGAGGACTGTGCCTTCCTGCCCCAGTGTCAGAGATGACCTCTGGCTCTAATGTCCCCTCCTGACATGGAATGGATATAAGCTGAGGAATGAGTGAAGGGGAACAAATCCACCAGGAGAGAGAAGTTGGTGGGAAATTTTGCTTCTCCAAGAGCTTGTGCAGGCATTGAGTTTCCTTGCTGCCCCCTTATAAAGCCCAAGCTAGATTTCTTCTCCCCATGGACAAGCTTTTTCCGGTGCTGTCCATGGGCCCTGCAGGGTGGAGCTGCTGCAGCAGTGCTGGCAGCAGAGGTTCATGCTCATTTTGGAAGATAAGTTTTTTGGAGGCCATGTCATGAAGCCATCATACAATACTGAATGCAGGTTTGTGGCTCCACAGGGGCGGGGACCCGCTACAGGGACAGCCACAGTCAGCTGTGGAGAACCTCACCATGCCCATGTGGAACCATCCATGTGCTTCCCGTGTCACTTGCTCTCCCAGGATGCTTGGTGCCATCCATCCCAGGATAGGGATAACACTGGGCTTGTTTGTGTTGCCTTTGGGGACCTGCATCACCCTGTGATGCAACCAAAGCAGCAGTGACTTGTGTGTCCACCTGTCCCTCCTTGCTCCATGGTCAGATGTGCCACAGGACTCGGCATCCCTTCCCTGGCACTTGGCTGCTGCAGGCAGCTGGGGCTCAGCCTGCTGAGCCATTGGGGGGGAACTTGCTTTTTCTTAAATAAAAAGGGAAGGAGAGGAGGGAAAAAGCAACACTAACCAAGTGCACAGCTCCAGAAGCTGGAGTTGAGGGTTGCTCAGCTCCATTTCAGCCTAGCCCTCCTGTCTGGGCAACTCAAGGGTTAATCAGCAGAGAAGTTTCTGCTCCTGTCTCCCTTTGCAGGGATTTCAGAGCAGGCTTTGCAACCCATCTAGTTTGCACACACCCTGTCCTTCTTGTAACACTCCCATAAAACCATGTTTGCAAAGGCTAAGTAAGGTGCTGGCAGGGGCTTCTGGCTGCAGCTGCACAAGCCCTGCTCTGCCACCCAATAAATATCTCAGCTCTGACCCCTGCAAAGCACCACTCAGCTCTGAAACGGGACTCTGAAACACTGCCTGGCCTCAGCAGCCCCTTCTCTGCCTGTACCAGAGCTGCTGGCTGACAGCCTGCCACCCACTGCAGCTTTCCCCACAAGCTGCCCCTCTCAGGTGCCCACTGACACATCCTGGTGCTGGGAGGCTGCTGGGTGCTCACTGGTATCTGCCTAATGCACAGCTCCAGTTCTTGCTGCTAGTTTGATCTGGGGCAAAACCAAAAGGAAATCACTTTGCAGCTCGACATGAATTTTGGTTCGTATAGTGGTGTTTCAAGGGAACCAGCAGGAATGAGCTGCTGCTTAGATCTTGCCCTTGTGTGGTGACTGTGAGCAATGCAGAAATAACATGTGCCCAGCCATGCACCCAGTGGCTCTAGTTTCCCCAGCCCTGTGGCAAGAGGAGATGGGGGAGCAACCAGGACTGGCTGGGGTGATCTGGAGCCTTTCCTGAAGCTCCTGCTCCAGCCCGTCCACTCCTCCTGGGGCTCCTCCAACCCCTCTCAGCAAAGCCCAACATGCATGTGTGTCTGGTTGCAAGTTTATAATATCAGGGACCTTTTGGGGAAGGGGGAGAAAACATATACTTTTTCTTCTTGAGCTCTACCTTCGCTTTCATGATCTACTTGGAGCAGATTGTGTGCACCCAAACTGAGACAACTCTCTTTCTCCTGCTGCTCTGTGTATTTGTGTAGCTCAGGGTTTCCCTGCAGGTCCTCACCAGGTGTTGGCATCGATGTTTTGTGTGGATGAGCCAAGTCCAGATACCCAGCAGAGACCAGCACTGCTGTGCCTGCAGCTTGTCACAGAATGGTGGTGGTTAAACACCAAAACTGGCCCCTGCAGATCCCAGCAGAAGTCCCTGCTGTCCTGAGCTGTGCCTCGCAGCAGGATTTAAGAGCAATTAGGTCTGGTCTTGCCCCATCATGACCTTTGCCATGTCTGCCTGGGTCTGTACAGGCCTATTAGTGCAAATCAGGCTCTTTGCACTTGTGATGGCCTTAAGCTGTTCATTCTCCTTTGAAGTCTTCAGGTGAACTGGGCTGTCTAGCATCAGGTGTTGTTCTTAGTGAAAAGAACCAGTTTCTTTTAAATACGTAAAGGTTTTTCTGGGCTACCCAGCAGGTATTGGTAGAATATTTAGAAACTTGCAAGAATACCTTAAAAACATAGTTTGCTTTTCTGGGGAGACCCTTGGTTCCCTTCCTGTTCTCCAGGATGGTGCAGGGAGCTGCCCGTGGGAGGTGACCTCCATGTTACAAGGCCCTTGCAGAAGCTGATTGGAGCAGAATGTTGTATCAAAGGTGCCTTGGGCTCTTCTGGCTTTGGGTGTTGACCAGTGTGGGACATGGCTGCTGTGCCTGTGTGGGTGCTGGTGGTGGTGGGCAGGGGTGTGGGCTGGCTTCTGGCTCTGCGTACTGCTCTCAGGCTCACTGCTGGCATCCTCCAGCTACCAGTGAGAGCTCAGTAACAGGGCTCTTACATGTCACTTGAGCTGAAACTCAAATATCTGGCTGATTGTGAATTCATCTACATAGGCATCCTGGTCTTCACTCTAAAAAAAAGAAAGGCTAATGAAGAGGCAGGAACACAGTCTCAGTAGGGAAGAGGCTTTTAAAGGGGAAAAATTGTTTGAAAAACAGCAAAGAGAGAGGAGGGTAAAGAAATCTGCTGGGAAAGGAGCATAACTGCATTACTTCCTTGGAGGTCTGGGAAATACATTATGCAGAGCTCCAAACAATGTTTGCCAGCAGCAAGTCTGCTTAGATGTGTCCATGGGGGTTTTCTTGTGTCTTTTTCTTTTCTTTCTTTTTTTTAATAGCCAAGCTCTTTCTTTCCTGGGGCCCAGGGTGATCTGTGACTCCTAAGTTTGTGTTAGGAGCTGGTTTGTCTGAATGCTGACAATGTGCTCTGGGCTATGTGTGCTGTTAGCTGTGTGGGGAGAAGGTCCATCTGGCATGATCCAGTCTGATCCTTGGGAGAGGAGTGGGTTTGACCAGGGAAGGGTTTGGCTGGGTCACCACTGTTGGCTGTGCTGGAGCAGCCTCAAGCTGCTGTTTTCAGATCAGCTGGAACTGAGAGGGTCTCTCTGGGGCTGGATGTCCCTCCCTTGGGACTGGAGCCAGACAGGGATGGCCTTGCAGGATGGGGACACTGGGTGTATATGAGTGGCAGAAGTGTCCCTTTGCTTCTGGGGCTCTGTCACTGACTGTGCTGCCCCTTCCCTGTGTGCTTTCAGCAGGAGCTTGTTTCCAACAGGCTCCTTAATGCATGAGCACCCCAAAGGTCTCCCCTGAGACCTCTGCGTTTCCTTTTTCATGGCCACATCTGCTCAAATGTCCTGCATGGGTCTATGTGCCCACCACCTCCAGAGCCACCAAGGGGGACCTGCAGCAGCAGGTGGAGGTATCCCAAGGAGGGCTTTACTCTAGCTAGCTTGGGAACCCCCAGCAGTAAAAACACCTTCAGAGAGGACTGAGTAATGAGGGAGAGTCATGGCCAGGAGCCTTCATCACCATCTGCAGCTGGACCAGAGCCCTTGGACACAGACCAAGGTGGCACTGGAGGTCATATCCGTGCTGTCAGCAGGAGCATTTAGCAGGGAGGGGTTTCCCAAGGGGCTGATCATTTGGGTTATGCAATCTCCGCAGCTTTCCTCTGCTGAGACTTTTGTTGTAGAGATCTTCTGACATTTTTTGCTCTCTGAACAAGCAGTTTCTCTTCAGTGCCGTGTGAACCCCTGGAGAATTAGTGGAGCCTTTTTGAATCCCAGCTGGTGGATGCAAGATGCAATCTTGGCTCGTGCACAATGGGCTGGTGCAGGAGTCAGTGCAAGCAGGAAGAGTGACCTGTGGCCAGTTCTGTGTCGTGCTGTCCCTGGGTGGTGGGTGACAGCTTGGATAGGGCTGGAGGCAGTTTCACTCTGTGGTCTCTCCCGAGCTTGATTTGTACATAGTGGGTGGGCTGGCCCCACAGCCAGCATTGCCTGTGCTCTCATCCTGGTTACACCAAGGACATGTGTAGCTTTGGGCAAGTTCCTGCAGTCCCCTGTGGCCAAGCAGAGATAAAAGCCCTCTCCCACTCCCTGGGGCTTTGTGAGGGTTCACAGGTGATAGCAGGGAGCTTTGAAGTGCTGGTCTACAAACCGCCTGTGAGACTGTGCTGTCGTGCTTTTCACAACATGTCTTTATTTTCCCGATCTGAAAAAAGGTTGTTCCCTCTCTGTGTCCACTCCTTGAGTGCCCCCTCACTGCCGAGGGATTGCAGCAGCCCCTTTCCTCACCAGCAGGGCACAAATCCTTTTTTTCCTGCCATGTTTTTCAGGCTCCGACCGCTCGACATCGAGTTCATGAAACGCCTGAGCAAAGTGGTCAACATTGTCCCCGTGATTGCGAAAGCCGACACGTTAACGCTGGAGGAGAGGGACTACTTCAAACAGAGGGTAAGGGGCTGGCTGCTCTTATCTGGGCTCCCATCTCTTGTCCCCATCCCCTTCTGCCCCTTCCCCCTCCCCGGCTCCCCTGCCTTGCCCCGGCAGGGCTGGGAAGGCGAGTGCCTGGCGGGGAGCCCAGCGCGTTCCTGGGGCTGCAGCCCTGAGCGATCCCATGTGGCTGGAGGAAGGGCCTGTGCTCCAACCAGTTCCTTGTGTTTCTTTTGGATCTTTGTCAGTGCAGGATAAGTTTTGAGCTCTTGAGTCTTGAGGCCTGTTTCTCCTGCCTCCTTTGTGATTGTTGGTATTTTCAGGCTGGTTTCAGTTCTTTTAGGAGGTAGAAGGTGCTGCACGTAGCAAACCCAACTTGTGCAGCATCATGCACTGATACAGGAACCAGGCAAAAAAAGCTGGGTTTGCTGAGCTCAGCTGAGCAAGATTTATGGGGGAAGCAAGGCATGAAATTCCCATGGTGGGGAGCCAAGGAGGGTCTGTCTGTACCCACAGAGAGACGTGGGCTTTTCTCTGGGCACCCATACCTAGTGCTGCCTAGAAATGGAGATGGCCCACTGTGGGGTTTAGTAAGGGGCTGTAAATCCATTTCTGCAGCTGATGGATGTGGCTGCAGGTGTGGTGGCCTCAACATTCCCTGCAGAAGTAAGGAAGCCACTGAGTTTCTTGGTCCGTGAATCTGAATTGCAGGGAAGTGAAGCAAAGGGAAAGGAGGTCTTGCCAAAGGAGCAGTTTCAGGGGCCACCTCCACTGGTGGACAGGACATTAGCCAGGGTATGTTTGATGCCTCTGTGCAGAAGTGGATGAGCCACCCCTTCCCACACCAGTGTCTTCCCAGTTCTTCGTGAGCAGGATCAGGCATTGAAATATCCAGACTGGTTTTGGGGGCCAAACCCAACCTCTGCAAGCAGTGGAGAATGCTCCTCTGTGCTCCCTGTGAGCTGAGCCTCCACTCAGGAATCAGGTTGCAGCATCTCTGCCCCTTGCACAGAGGTGATACCCTTAGAGGCCACACTTGAAGTTGTGTGTGTCCCTGTCCCCTTGGATCAGGCACTGCCAAGACTCCTTTTCCAAGGAGCATAAGCAGACACCAAAAAGCAGCTTCTTAACTTTGGGCTACCTGCCTGGAAGCTACATTCCCCATTGCTTGGTGCAGCTTGTATTGTCTTACTGTGTTTTTTAATCCCAAAGCAACACCCAGCTCATAAAACTTCATCTCACCAGTCTGAACCATGTCTTGGCACCAGATTCTTGCAGAGATTCCAGGGCAGGTGCCTGGGAGGTGTGTGGCAGTTGAACACAGGTCTCTGTCCCCAGGGTGGGCAGTGTTTAGGATGGAAGGGGAAGATGTTGCTGCTGGACATTGCTCACGAGAGCCTCTTGAGTTGTTTGGGAGCTGCTGCTGTGGTGGGAGTGCAGTTCTTCTGCCCATGTCTCCTTCATATGTTCCTCTGTTCTTCTCTCCTAGATAATGGCTGATCTTCTTGCCAATGGGATCGATGTGTATCCTCAGAAGGAGTTTGATGAAGACTCTGAAGATCGGCTAGTGAATGAGAAATTCAGGGTTAGTGCCTGGTGATGTGGATTGGATGGGTTTGGATGGGCCCTGCAGCTCTGGGTGCTGGTGATGTCCTGGGGGGTCTCTTGCAAAGTGCCTCTGTTTTTGTTCCAAAGCTGCTGTGCCCCTGTCCAGAGGATCTGCCCAGGACCGAGGGTCCTGCCAGAGCTTAGACCAGGGATAGGAGGGTGAGAAAGGTACCTGGGGAAGGTGTTCTGTCCATGTCACTGCTCCTTCCTCTAGCCTCATTCCTCGAAGGTGCCCTCAGCAACCAGTGAGCAGGGAGGTCCCATGGCCCCTGGCCCTGCCCCAGGACAGGGGCCCCATGGCCCCTTGACCAACCCTGGTGGAGAAGCAGCCTGCCGGGTGCCTGGAGGTAATTTGCCCGTAGGCTGCTCTGCTTTCGTGGCTGTCCAGTTCCTTTCTGTAGGAACTAACTAAGTTTTTTTGCTCAAAAGACAAGTTCAAAGAAGAAAAATGTCTTTTAGAGCCTCTTAAGTACAAAGATGGCACCTTGGTCAGGAAATGACTGAGCCACATGTTGCCAGACGTTGGGGGCAATTCCCAGGGAAGCATCATGATACTTTGCCTTGTCTGTGCTCTGGCAATTGCCAGTGAAGTGCTGGGCTAGACTGGTTTTGGGCTGTTTTTATACTGGTTTTGCACTGGGCGTGTGTGTGAGAGATGCTGTTGTCCAGGTGTGGGAAAGGGTTCTTCTTCGCCACATCTGCTTGCGACACCAGGTCTTGGGCTGCCTGTGGTCCCTGGCAGGCAATGCTGCTCAGGAGCATCAGGGACAGACCAGCTCGTCCCATGAAACTCTCACCTGAAAGCACCTTGATGTTGGACTTTGCTCACTGCCTTGGCTTCCTGACCTGTTTTCAAGAGGAAAACGTAACCTTTTTTTTTGTCATTCTTCAGGAAATGATCCCATTTGCAGTAGTGGGAAGTGACCAGGAGTACCAGGTTAATGGAAGAAGAATCCTTGGAAGGAAGACCAAGTGGGGCACCATTGAAGGTAAGTTGTCCTTGTTTCCCTACCTCCTGAGCCCGTCTCCCTGCCCTGACAGAAGGTGATGAGGTCCAAACCCAGCAATTAGAAGATGAGGTGTATACAGTACTTCCCTGCCCCTCCAAAGAAAATCACTTCCCTGGTGTTCAGGCACTGAAAACACCTTGGCCAGTGCTCCTGCTCTGAGTTCCTGGGCGTTTGTGTGCCTCTGGGGGCTGCTGAGTGCTGCAGGGGACACTTGTGGGTTTCTTGTGGCCTGGCTCCTGCTGGTTGCACGGTTAAATGCCTAAAGGCTGGATTTGAGGGCACAGGAGTGAAGTGCTGATGTCTCTGTATCTCAAGCCCAGATTAGAACCTTTCCCCTTGCATCTCTAGGTCTCTGCACCCTGTGCCGTGCATCTGGCTGGTGCCCTTGTGGGATCTCTTCCTTCTTTATCCCATCAGCATCTTCCTTTTTTATCCCCCCATTTTAAATCATGGTTTAAAGGCTAGATGAAGGCTTCTGCCTCCAGTGCTTCTACACATTTCCCTGTCCCTGACAGCCGACTGGAATGTCTCCGGTGCCACCCGTCTTACCTTCCTCCTCTTCACTTAATGGGTTTTTCTCATTTACGAGTCTTTTTAATAGGAATCCTGTGTTGAAGGATGGCTTCACAAAGATGCCAGGGAAATCAGTGCATTTTAAAGCTCTGCTGCCCTCTTGTGCTCTGCCCATGGAAGCTCTGAGTTTAAACATTCACCTTCTGCATGTGGCATCGTTCTTCAGCACGGGGAGGCCCCAGGACCCAGCCGTGGCCTCGGGCTGCTTTTGCAGAGCAGTGTTAGTTGTTGTCTTGCCATTTTTGCATTATGTTCAAGCCTGTTTGGGTGGAGAAAATTTTTTAAAAAGGGAGTTGATCCTTTAAATTCAAATGCCTGGTAGACTGTGGACTGTTAGACTGATTGTGCTGGAGCAACACCCCTTGATTTTTCCCTCTTACAAACACTCTTGCTCACTCCAAGCCCTGCTCAGGCAGCAGCAGCCTCTGTCAGCAGGAGATCATGTCCTTCTAGAGCACCAGCAGCCCGGGCAGCAAAGTCACTGTGGAGCTGTGCCTGGTGCTTGCTGCAAAGCTCACTCCGTCCCTTCCCTGCCTTGTTTGGGGCCCACTTAAGCTTGTGTTGGTCTACAGGGGGGTTCGTGGTGGGAGATTCTGCTGGAACATCCTTCATTTGGTGGGAGATGGTGGGAAGGGACAGGTACCTGGGTAAATCACCTGCCTTACAGCAGCAAGAAAGGACTCTTTGAGTATGGCACCCTAGAGCCCCTGGGGGCAAGTGTCCATCTCAGCCCTCTACGTGCTAGTAAAGCCCCATAGGTTCTTCCTTACCCCAAGTGGTTGTCATACTCATGTCATGGGTACACACTGATGGGTTTCTCTCTCTTCCTACCAGTGGAGAACACGACACACTGTGAGTTCGCCTACCTGCGGGACCTCCTCATCAGGTCAGTAGAGCTGTGCCCTGTGCCTGTAGCCTTTGGTCACCAGGTGACATCCAGAGAAAGGGGAGAGCCCAGTCCAGCTTGAAGCAGCAGCCTCTTCCCTCTGCTCATCCCTCCATCTATCCATCTCATCCCAGACTGCTGCAGTTCTGCAGCCCCTCTGTGAGGGGTGGCCCCCCTCAATGGGACATGGCTTCAGGGGGCTTTTCTTAGCTATGGTGCTGAGTTAAGGGACGAGAGGAGCAGTGGATGGGTCAGGACAGACTCCAAGATTGCTGGCAGTGTGCTGTGTGGCTCCAGCTTGTCTTCAAGCAGCTGGGAAACCTTTTTCCCTTAGTGATCCCTCACCAGTACCAAGTCCTTCTCCCAGTCTGGTGACATCACCCTCCTGCATCCCAGGATTGTGCCACTGGGGGTCTGGGTGATCGCTAGTCCTTCTTGATAGTGGAGTCCCTTCTGCAGTGGAATGGGAGGCTGAGCCCCCTGGGCTTGCTGGAGGGGCCATTGGGCTCTTCCTAAATGCAGGATAAACACTACACATGTGAGCTGTTGCTGGCAGATAATGTGTGGGGCTACAGAACCCAGGCAATTGCAGGGCTGGGGTCTTCCTGGATGGGTGCTATGCAGCCAGGGCTCCATGTACCCAAGACTCTTGGTACAGGTGAAGGCTTCTTGTCTTGGCTGCTCAGAATTGTCTTTGCTTCCCCCCATGCCCTAGTTATTGTTAAGCAGTAAAGCAGGAGGGGAAATTTGGGCTGGCGGGGCTGTTTGAAAGCAGAGGTTGGGGGCTGCAAGGGCTGGGCTGGCTGAGCCTGCACCCAGCGAGGTGCCATTGCCCCCATCTCCCTTTCTTGCAGGACGCACATGCAGAACATAAAGGATATTACCAGCAACATCCACTTTGAAGCCTACAGGGTGAAGAGGCTGAACGAGGGCCAGAGCTCGCTCTCCAACGGCGTGACCGACAAAGAGCTGGTGGCTCACGAAATGTAACCGTCTCGCTCCGTAGCCAGGACCTTGCTCGCTCACGCTCGCTATTTCTCCCCTTTTCCCTCTTTATTTTTATATAAATCCTCTGCCACTGTCCCTCTTCCCACCCCCCCTAGCCCCCTGCCAATGTTAACTGACCAAATAACCAGACGCTGTCTCTGTCGTGCGGAGCGGAGTGACCGCTCGCTCCCACCTGCTCCATGGCTCGGGTTTTCTGCTCAGCACCCCCCAGCAGCCCTGGGCTGGGGACCTGTCCCCTGCAGAGGTTGGGCTCTCACTGGCCCCCAGTGTTGGCTTGACAGCCAAGCTCAGGGGAGCAGATCTGAGGGCCCGGCAGGGTTGGGATGCCCCCAGGAGCCCTGCCTGCCCATCCATGCAGAGGCTCTTCTCCGTCCGTTGAAGGCAAGGGTTCCTCCAGGTGAACGTAGCCTTTGGAAGCAAGGTACTGGTATGAAGAGTGCAAGACGGTGCCATCCTTGTCTCCTGCCACCTCCTCCAAGCCCTCTGCAGCCCTTTGGGAACCACCAGCCCCCAACCCAGCCCCTCTACCTTGCCTACATGCAATAAACTGGGAGTGTTTAGGTGTCACCTCGCCTGTCACTGACCCCCGGCCAGGCAGAGTGACCTGCTTTGGGAGAAGTGCCTTTTCAGACTGTTACCTTGCAATAGCCTGGGAGTGGGAAGGGAGGGAGGGCTGCCTTGTCTGTCTTTACAGCCTACAAAAGGTCTGCAACACTTTGTAGAGACTCCTTTTTCCTCTCCTTTGGGCCACAGATGTGGCTGATGTCCTGGGAACATTCGTATATTTATTTTTCATTCAGTTGGGTGGGTTTTTTTCTGCTGAAGGCTCCAAGTGTGTTTGTCCAAAGGGGGCTGAGAGGGGAACATCTCTGCAAAGCGGTGGTGGGAGATGGATGGCTGTCCTGTCTGACCTGTGTGATTCTTGGGCTTTTCCCTATGTCAGGAGGCTGTTGGGTATTTTTTTATTTCTTTTTTATTATTTCTTTGATCCCCTGTGTGACATGTCTGTGTAACACACTCCTCTGTTCTGCTAGTCCTTGTGCAAGGGGTTTGTCCCTGTGCAGACCGAGCCCCGCAGCCGTGGGGAGGGCTGGGGCAGTGTTTGTGGGTGCTGTGCCCCATGGCCCCCCCTGCTCTGCCCCTCATCACCTCCTCTTTCAATGAGTCTCCAGTAAGTAAGACCCTGCAAGGGGGAGTTGGTGAAATAACACCATGACACAGCAGCAGGTGGTCCTGGAGCAGAGCTCTGCAGTCCTGCCCCCTCCCCAGCTCTGCTTGCCTTTCTGTTGTCTGCCCCGTCAGTCTCCGTATCCTCTCTAAGGGAGAAAACTTTCTGCAAATCACCTTTTTTGGTTTTTTTGAGGGGAGGGCACATCCCATAATGGCAGCGTGTCCCACCCTCTAGCACTGGAAGGCACCTGCAAAGCCCACCTGATGGTCTCCACAGAGGGCAGAGCCACCTTCTTCAGCACAGGTGACCAGAAGGAAGAAGGTTGCTCTCCTTCTTGGTGGGCATGCCCAGATAACCTTGCTCAGCGGGGGGTTTGCAGGGGCTCCCCACACACATCCCCCCCACCCCAGCAGCCAAAGGGGTGTGTGTGGGGAGGAGCACCACAAGGAGAACCCACTCTCCCCCTAACTCACATTTCTCCCCCTGCTACAGCACGACTGTTGGGGAAGAACAACTCTCTACTTGCTGACTTGCTATATTTTAGCAAAAACAAGACCCAAAAAGGTGTATTAAATGAAAATATATATATATATATTTCAAGTGTTAAAGAAAAAGACTATGAAAGGGGAGAATATCTCTTGTGTGAGGCACTTCTGCAAATATCATCTTAAACTTTTCTTTTCCTCTAGTTGATATCTCAAGCTGGGTCAAGCAAGACACGCTGCTTTCTCCTTTGTAACCTGATCTATTTTTTTTGAAGAAAAAAATAAATAATACAATTTAAAAAAAACAACAACAACAACCCAAAACACAAAAACAAATCATCCAGATCTATTCAAATGGCCTTTTGGGGGTTCTAAGCATTATGACAAATTTAGTCCCTTTTTTTTTGTATAAATAATAGTGTTTAATATGTATTTCCCAAAATAAATGTTTCAAATGCAACTAGAAGGAGGCTTGTTTGGAAATGTCTGTTCCCAGCCTTGGTGTGGTTGTTGCTGCAGGAACCCCGTGGGGCTGCAGGTGATGAGTGAGTCCTGCTCCATCACTGCTTTGCTCTGCTCACTTTGGGATGAATGTTTTATTTATTCCTCACCTCCTTAACTCTTCCTACCCCAGATATCTGCTCCAGGTACTCTACAAAATGCCAGGCCAGTGCAGCCTCCGTGTCCGTACAAATCCTGAGGGAGGCAGGTGGGTCCCCTCCTTCTGCTTTTGTGGTGAAGCTGTTTCTACTGCAGTTGCTAATGTTTTTCTTAAGAAGTGGGTTGCATCTAGTTCAAGGCCAGACAGCAGCTTGCCTGTCACACAAATGTGGCTTTGGCTTCACTGGCAGATGGTCTTCAAAACCCTTTACATCTGCAGGGTTGGCCTTGGGGTGCCCTTGGAAGTTGGCTTCACTTTAAGGACTGGGCTTCCTGAAAACCATGTTTCTCTTTCCTATTGCAGACAAGACATTATCCCGTCTGGTGTTTATCTTACATGTCTACTGCATTTTTTCCTCCTAAGTAAGTTGAACTCAAAAGCCATCTGGACATGGTTGTGGGCAACCAGCTGTAGGTGGCACTGGCTGAGCAAGTGGTTGGACCAGATGACCTCCAGATGTCCTTTCCACCTCAACCCCTTGGAGATTCTGTTGTCCTGGTACTGTATGAGAACAAAACCAACAGAGCAGAAGTGAGGTTGGGTTTCTCTGGGTGTGTAGGGTACAGGATAGGTTTATATACATTTTTCTTCTGCTGCCATCTGGGTTTCAGAGCAGTGAATCAGCTCATCTTGCACGGCGTCCAGTGAGGTGTGCAGTGAGGTTAGTTGATGCACCCCCTTTGCCCCAAAACTAAAGCCACTCCTAGCAATACTGGGGTTTTTGTTTTGTGCTGTAGTTCAGTTTTGTGGTTCCCTTTGCTCAGACACTCTTCACCTCCACAGCTTTTCTCTACCAAATCAATCTATTGGGGCAAAGCAAGATCGAGGTGGTCTCGCTCAGAACTGGAGCAAGACCCAGAGCAAAAGCTCTTGGGGAGGAAAAAGTAAAAATCAGCATGTAGTGGTAGTCATTTCAAACATGGACCATGGGCTTTGCTTCTGGACAAGTCTGCAGCAGCTTTTCCCCATATGCTCTATTTTTCTTGTGCTGTGTCTGGTTTTTCTGCATCTTTCCTCACTGTCAGCATCTGACCATGCTCACGGACCAGGGCTCTCCAGGCAGATGCTCTCCTGGTGACAGATTGAGAAATGGTCTGTGGCTGGGGCAAGGGGAAGGCAGAACCCCCCAGCTCAGCAATAAGGGCAGCTTTTGTTTAGCCCAGAGGAGGAGCTCGGCAGGCCGGAGCTTTGTTCATGGGAATGGAGCAGGGAATCACTTCCAGATGTTTCGAAGCTCCGGAGATGTGGGGCTGGTGAAGGGAGAGCAGCAACACCAGATGCTTTGATGGAGCAGAGGTTTGTGTGGTGCTCTGGGAAAATCCCAGCTGGGGAAGTGTTTGCCATTGTAAAATCCTCCCTCTCCCCAGTGTCTTGGCTGAAGGGCAGGAGCATCCCAGGAGGGCGGTGGATGGGGAAGGCTTGGGCAGAGGAGGAGGCAGGCAAGGGGCTTCTCCCCCTGCCTTGTGCCCTCCCAAGCTGCCTGGAAGGGAAATTTGCCTAATGATGCTGTAGCTGACAGAAAGGGCCTTGCACTAATGGCTTATTGAGTGGCCTCACTTTAACAAATGAGGGAAATGAAGATGACTGAGAGTTTAATTACCGATCGGAGCAGGGCTTTCCACTGCAACACGGGCACTCGTTCCCCTTCGCCTGGCTGTGGGAGGGAGAGGACCCCCCCAGCACAGCCAGGCTCTTGAGGTGCCTGGTGGCACTGGAGGAGATGGCTGCTTGGCCAGGCTATGCTGGAGGTGGGTCCCAGTTCCACCTGACCAGCCTGACCCAGTGATCATCACTGTCCAGAGAGGATGACTATGAATAATAAGAATAAAAGGGAGTATAAATAATTAAAGCAGCTCATAGTGAGTAGTTCCTGAAACGTCTGCCTGATTTAAAAACTAATTACTTGGAGGATAATCACCACCAGAAGCACATCATATATTTACCCACAATGCTGCTCTTCTCTTCCTTTTGCTCACCCTCTCCTGATTGCTATCCCAGGCAGCAGCACCCAGACTTATCACTCATCCCCACTGCTTAATAAACTGTTGTACTCGTCCATCTCCCTGATTAATAACGTCATTGGAGACCTGTTCAGGGAGGAATAAATCCTCTCTGGGTAGGAGGCCAGGTGCCAGCAGGAGGAGATGCTATGGCTGTGCAGTGCCTGCAGAGCCTGAGCTCTGGGAGCTCAGTCTGCCCCAAAGGGTCATCTCCTGCTCCAGGGACGGTCCTTTTGGATGAGCCTGTGCTTCCCAAACAGCAGGGCATGGCTGAGGCTCCATAAGGCCGGGTGCCCAAGGGGGATGTCTTATCTGCTCAATATGAGCTGCTGTTTAGAGGCTTTTCTGGATCATCACTTAGACACCAGCCCATAGTGTGCATCAAAACCTGCATTTGGTGACGTGGGACCTGTCCTCCTGGGAAACGTCTCCTTTGATGTGCAAGCTGGGCTGCAGCAGGCACAGGCAGAGCTGGTGAGCTCAAGCTTTAATTACTGTGAAGCTGCTGCACTGCAGTTGAAAGAAAGCCTGGGGTTTTGTTTATCATCTTCCTTGTGTCTCCAGCAGAAAGGAGGATTTGTCCCTCCATCTCCACTCCTGTGCCATCCCCTCATGATACCTCTGTCACACAAGATGCTGGCCCCAGTCTGCCTGCTCCTTCTCAAAACTACAGCAAAAACTTTTCCATGCCCACAGCATGTCAAAGTTTGTAAATGTTTGCTATGGTTTAGTCTGTATTTACCTGCCTGAGTTTGTGTCTGGTCTGATACAAATTAGTAATTCTCACCATCAGGCTGATTTAGGAGCAGTTTTGCACTGTGTTGCTTCATTTTGGAAAACAGAAAAAATTAGAAATAAATTTATGGGATTCAGGAGACTTCCACCTGCAGCCCATGATATTTTCTCATTAACATTGCCCAGCTAAGCTAAAACCTGCAATTTTGTAGCTTGTGCTTCCTTCAGAGGTGCATTACCAGCTTCCCAGGGACTCCCAAAAGTTTCCTGAAGCTACAGACATACCTCCTACCTGCAATAACCTACCAAAGTCTCTCTTCTTGTTACTACTGAAACCATTTTTTCTGCAAGCTTCCCTCCCCTGAACGATTCCCATTGTGAATAGAAGAAAATATTTGGTTGGAAAACAGAAGAAAGGTGACTGGGGTAAAGGAGTTTGTAGCTTTGCCCTTGGTGCCCCTCCAGGAGCTCCCTTGGGGCTGGAGCTGTTGAGGCTGGTGCTGAGGCCGTGCCTCCTGCCAGAGGAGATGAGGCTCACAAAGATCTGGGAAGGCTATAGAGGTCCAGGTAGGGCAGATCCCACTGTTCCCAGGGTCAGAGGCCCTGGCACCCTGTCCCAGCAGCCCACAGTAAGAAGCCAGTGCTCAGTGCCCACCTCACTGTCCTGCAGCAGCTCCGGGAGAGCTGATGTTGTTTTTCACAGGCTGCCCTGCAGAAACACCCTCAGTCCTGCAGGTCCTTCACCACCCACCCCTCAGGCTCAGCAGGGCTGTGGGATGGCAGACCCAGCTTTGGGCCTTCCACGGGGTTGACAGCAGGCAGGAATCACTGCTCTGCCATAGGCTCAGCTGTAGCAGTTAAGACCTGATCTCAGGAAGAGTCAGACCATAGGAAGACTGATCCCTTTTGGTTTTTATCCTCACCTCTGGGGCTTCTCTAAGAACCACAAAAGCCAAAATGTTTTTTTGTTGTTGTTTTTTTTTCAGTCTTTTGGTGCTGGAGACCATCTGCAGTGACAGTGTGGGATGGAGGGGCTGGGATCCAGGGAGATGTTTGTTGGTGTGTGAGCTCCTCATCACAAGGAATCATCAAGACCCAGGGCTCAGCAGCTACTTTTATCTGCACACCATTTTTAAAGGTGGCTTGCTGGGTTGGGGTTTTTTTTTTTGTAAGTCACAGCTGAAAGCTCTGGCTGGCAAAGCTTACAGCTCCTCCCCCCCATCCTTTTTATTTAAAAAAAAAAAAAAAGTAAAAATTGTAGCCTGTTAAGAGCCATGTCCTGAAATAACTTTGTAGAGGACAATGACAGGGAAGCAGGAAGAAACTTTTGTGTACATCCACAGCATATTACACCACATTAGCTCTTGGCTTAAATTGCTGGGGGAGCAGAGGAGCCCTTGGTGAGCACTGCCAGCAGTGATCCCCTTCCCTGCCCTTCTCCTCTGCCACCAGCCTCAGAAGAAAGTCAAGATTAAAATCATATGCCTAAAGCCAAATTACACATCGAGGACTCCACAGCCCTCCTGGGAGGATCAGGGCATTCCTCTATAAATATATATCTCGATATGTTTAATTTGCAGATGAAATTAAGCCTGGGAAGAAAAGGAAGGCTGTCTTTTCATGTGTGGGCTGTCCAGCTTTGCCTTGAATATCAAAGTGAGACAAGTTACAAAGAACCGACTCTACGGGATTATCTAAGAAATCTTGTAGGTCCCAAGTGACAGCAGTTATGGGATCAAAAGGTGTGGTACTTATGCAGCCAGCCAGAAAAAACCAGCATGGTTCTCAGATCTGCCCCAAAGAGCTGAATCTCAGGTCAGTTTGCAGAGTTCAGGAGGTAGGTGAGGAACCAGGAGGAGGTTGGGCTTTCGCTTGGATTTTGGATTAATTATTAACTTGCTGCAGTGGGTTACAAGGATAAATACTGTCATTAATCATGCATGTGCTCATTATTATGGTGAGAATACACTTAGATCTTTGTCTGCATGAGCATTTCGATACTAACCTCCCATTTTCTGCTCGTAGCCCTCTGTAAACCATCATCTTTTACACTCTCTTTTTTTAAAAAATACTTTCTCCCACAAGTGATTTTTATGGGTTTTGACCTTCTATCAGTGAGGCTTCAAAACCAGCAGCTGGTAAGGATGCAGGGACGGGAGAAAATGCACCTCCAGCCAATAAAACCAAGGAAAGCAGAGCAGGGTGATGTTTCTGGGACAGCCTGTGGAGGCAGGAGCCTGATCTGGGGTGGGAAACCAGCTCTTGCCACAGGGACCTGGTGCCATGTACCAGAGAGAACTGCAGAGATCAGTGTGGTGTGATCACACAGCCCCAGCACTCCAGGGGAATTCTGAAGGGGGTTTTATGGCAAAGCACTTAGAGAGGCACAACTCTGGGCCAAATTGATCTGCACAAATGAGAAACAGTGCGTGATAGTGCCAAGGGCCTGAATCACAATCACAGCCTGTTGAGATTTTTCATATTAAAAATGCTTAGCTGAAAAAAAAAACACCCTTTTCATCATCCATTTAGTTAAAAATTGGAATTGTTCCTTCCTGCCTCCAATTTTATTGAACTTTTCAATCATCGTAACTTTTTTCAGCCTTCCTTCTCCTCTGATTTTAGCTGCTCCTTTAATTCATTTGATGCTTTCCTTTTTATTCCAGTGTTTTTTTTTTTAAGTCCTGACTAGAAGGAAGAGGGAACATAAATTAAAATTGGTACTAGAACAGAAAGTGGATGGATGGCCGAGAGTCTAAAACCCTGTCATTAGCAATATTTAATAAGTAACAAAATTATGGAGCAAGCTGAGATGTCTGCAAATTATTTCTGAAACTCTTCAAAATGGAAGGGAGCTTATCTAGCAGAGGAGAAGGCCAACTGATGGATGAAGATACAAAGCATTTGGAAAGAAGCTGAACAAGTCTCTCTAATGACCAGCTGTCCTGCTATGAAGATTTATGAACATTGCACACAGCTGCTTCCAAGGGACCCAACCATGGGTGAAGGTAAGACCAGGAGTGGCACCTTGGAGCTGCCTTCTGCACCCAAACAGAAGCCCCTCTCCCACTGGCATCTGCCATGTCCCTCTGCTCTCCTTGCCCCAGGGCTGGCTGCAATGGCTGGTCTCCACCAGCACTTGTAGACAGACTCACCAGGCCAATTTTCAGCCCCGTGGAGGAAAACAGGGTGGATGCTCAGTGTATCCTTTGCTGAGGATACTTTTCAGCCTGGTGTGGAGGAGGAGTGGGCAGATTTGAGGTCGTGCTGGCAGATGTAGCTGGAACACTTCCCACTGGTTTGTAGGCTTTGGTTTTCCCACCTAACCCTACCTCAGTCTGACATCTCTGTTATTTTTAGCAGAGCACACCACACTCAGTGCTCCTTGTTACAGGAGAAAACTGATTTAAACAGGTTGGGTTTTTTGCTATTGTCAGGTAGGCCAGTGTGGATCGTAAGTGTCAGCTTTGGAGTACATGCAGCACTGGCTTTTGTAGGACAAGAGAGAGTGCTGCTGCATTGCCATCAAGCACACTGGGCCATGCAAGGTTTGCTGGAGAGACAAGCACAAAAATAAGAGCTGTGCTATGAGAAAGGTGCCTGAGGACTCTTGCTAGGAGCCTCCTATGCTTGCAGGGCCACCATGGTGCTCCCCAGCTCCTGCTGCAGGCGTGGGCAGGCTCCGTTGGGCACTGAGGCACCTCTGGGTGCTGCAGCAAGTGCCAGTACCTGCCAGCATCTTGTCATTGTTGTGCAAGGACTAAGGAACTGGAGGTGGCCTGATGAGTGGTTGCATAGTTGTCTCCCCTCCTGGTGCAAAATTAGCTTAATTGAAGAGCAGTAAGTGCTGTCAGCTGCTGGTGCAGGTGCTCCACGCCCAGCAACTCCGGAGGGCTAAAAAGCAGCAGCTGTTTGTCATCAGGAGCGCTGGGCTTGGAAGCCTGAGGGGTGGGAAGCTCTGCTGAGTTGGGACGTGAGGCTGGCCCAGAGCTCCTGAGATGGCTCTGACCTGCTGGCAACTTCTACTTCTATGAGAGCTGGAGCTGCAGTTAGGAGCTGCCCTGCATGAACAAGTAGGTTCAGTGAGTGTTTATTCTTGTTTAACTGTAAATGTCACTTTTTGCACTCTGGGTCAGCTTTCTCTAGAAGCCCAGGGCTGTGCAGGTACTTCACTGGGTGTTCTTTGCCTTGAGTGGAATGAAGCAGGTTTGGAGTGTTTGGTTTTGGTTGTGTAAAGTGGGCATTTAGGTGGAAGGGGAAAGAAGTGTTTATTTTAAATCTAGGGGAATATTTCTTATCTGTAACCTGAACTCAGACTAAGGGTTAGCTCCATAGCAGATGTAGAAAATGGGGAAACCCAGAGGGGAAAAAGGGGCTTTGGGCACTGGCTGGAATGGTCCAGTTTAGAACTCTAGTTTTCCAGGGACCATGGTGTGCCAAAGCTGAGTGTTCTGAGTTTGATACCAGTTTGGCTTTGCAGGCAGCACACTGGTTCTTGCTGTGCTGGTTATAGTACAGAAGAGACTGGATTCTTGGTGGGTTTAATTTCTACTAATCCAGGGTGTATGATGTAGACAGGATCCTTAAGCAGGCAGAGCTCATGAAACTACACTTATTTAAGGACATATGATATGTACGTATTTCAAAGTATTTTTTAATTAAAACATCTGTGTAAAACCTGGTGTGGATGGCTGGGGGAGTTTGTCTTTAAGCCCCTGTGGTCCCTTATTGGAACACTTTCTCAGGAGTGTTGCTGGGAACAGAAGCTGATCCCAAGTCAGGTCTGTGCCTGCTCTGAGCCAGCAGGTGTGAGGCTGTTCCCTGGTCCTCTGTGTCCTGCACCATGTGGGTCAAAACTCCTTAGTGGCCAGACCTTTTCTTTCTGAGAAGAGAGAGGATGGTGTAACTGAAGTTGCACTGTTGATGGGGTCTGCAAACCTACAGAGATAACTGGTTGCCCCAGGCAGAAGTCTGGGCTGGAAGATCCCATCTTATAATTGAAAATCCCATACTTAAAAGATGTGCTTGGAGGGTCCCTGTACCTCTCTTTGCTCTGTTGTGGCTGCTCTGCCCTGGAATCTGTGTGGTAGCTGCTTGGGAATAAAGTGTTTCATTGCTTAATGCTGCTCCCCTGGCATTCGAGCAGGGTGGTCATCACCTCTGTCAGGGTTACTGCCTTTCCCACCAGTTTTGGGAGTTGGAGCTGTGACAGTTCATCAATACAGTCATTGTGTGTCTGGGGTCCAACTGCCTGCAGTGTGAACAGTTGTGTTTAGATGAAGCCTGTAAAGTAGAGCCAAGCCAGGGTGGGTGAGCACTAGGGCTGATTGGATGGAGCAGGGCCTGGACACTGCACAGTTCTGCACCTGCCATGGCTCTGTAGCCTCTTAGAACATAACCACAGTTAATATTAAAACACAAGTCCTGCATTGGTCGTGCCAAACACCCTATGAGTCTCCACAGGGAGCTTTGAACATGGCAGAGCAGTGATGGTCTCTGCATCCTGGGGTGCAGGCAGGGGAGGTTGACCCCAAGTGATGCTCTGGGAGATGAACTCACACTCACACCCCTTTGACTCCTTTGCTCATGAGGAGTGATCGAAGTGCAGCCATTTGATTTCATAACCCAAGTAAATGCTCAAAAAAGAATCACTCCCTAAATATCACAGGGAAGGTATTTTGAACCCTGGCTGCTTTGCCTGGGAAACAGTCTCTTCTGATTCAGCTTGTTCAAATCATCTTAACAGTTCTTGGCAAGAGAAAAAAAAACCTTGTGTGTCCTCAAGGCAAGTATATTTGGGCAAAGCAATAAGAGAGGCTTTAAGAGGTTTGGAGGTTACAGTGGGAAATGGCAGTTACTCCCAGTAAGCAGTGTTAAATGAAGTGCTGCTGACAGTAGCCCGAGGCAGGTTCAAGAGTTTCAAGATTTGCAACTAAGAGATTAACCAAAATAGATGTCTTATTACAGGGAAGTTTGTATCTAAATCATTTAAAGTGCCTTTAAACGCTATAATGTTTTTCCTCCAAAGTGCTCATAGTCTATCTGCAGCTTCCTCCTGCATTTCAGGAACAAGCAATGAAAGGGCCCCTGATCTCTGTGAGTTTAAGACCTTCTGATGAAGGAACGAGGACCCACTGGATCAGTAAGGCCCTCATTTGATGGGAGGCTGCTTTAGCAGTCCTCCTATTTTACATGGAGGAGAGATCCTGGCCCAAGTCCTCTCTCCTGTTCCCTGCTGGACACGCTGCTGTGTAAGCAGCTAATGGGTGCAGCCCAGAGATGACACACTGAGCAGTGGGTTTGACCAAAGCTCCAGGTGTAAAATACTTCTGAAGAGCAGCAGCAACAAGCTGACCCTTAATTTGTGAAGGTCTTACGATGCTCAGGAGAGTGAGTGCTGTGTTGATTCCCTGTCATCTTGCAGGACTTCTCATGTGGACCCATCACCTAGGAACTGTGTTTTGATTGTGGGACCCTGAGTTTTTTCTTCTGTGCTGAGCTTACACTGGAAGGAAATTGATTGTAGGGCTGGCAGGATGGGGTTACTGGAACAGGACCCATCTGCCATCAACATGGACTAGCACTAGGTCTTGGCTGCAAAACTGGTAAAATAAACATAAGTTTGATGGGTGAGGAATCAACAGGGCCAAGTGAACTTACCTGCAAAAGAAGAGCAAGCTCTACATGCTCAAAAACAAAGGAGGAGAGAAAGACAGATGTTTAGAAGGAGGTGGTCTAAACCTGGGGAACAGTTTGGAGTGCTGACACCAAGCCAGGAAAATGGACACTTGTTATCTGGGTGAGGTTTCTGTGCTGCTTGTGTTAGCTCAAGTTGGGAACTGTTGATTTCTGGAAACTCTGCAAAGTTGGGATGTTGGTTTGCTTTGGCAATTGCATATCCCTGTGGAGACAAACTGGCCATGCAGGGTGCTTGTAAGACTGGAGCTCTGGAGAGGGATCAGCTTTTCCCAATGAGGTGCTTAGGGACATCAGCAATTGCACCAGGGATGTTGTTCAGGTGGGTCAAAGAGTCTGTGAGAGGAGGGTGTAGTTCTCCATGAAAGGAATGCACCAGCAGAGCTGAAACCAGAGAAATGACTGAAGGTCCAAAAAGGTTTCCAAGTGTGAGGGTTCAACATGGTGAAATCACCCTGAAGCAAGCTGGTAAGAGCCTGGCAGGGGCTGGTGGCACCATCTCATGGGGTGTTACTAGGGCTCAGGTTTACCCATGGGCACATGTTGTGAAACACCTGAAATGCCCTTGGGCCTGGGAAATCAGTCCTTCTGTATGAGACCAGCTTGAGCCATGCCAGAAATGTGAAATACTACTTTTTCCTTGCTTGTTTCCAAGTTCTAAAGATGAATGACACTTCTGTGTCATGCAATAAGCCTGAGATTGCAGTTTTTTCTTCATGTGAACAAGGAAAACATCTCCAAGTGTCTTTGCAATGTTACTACTTTTTTTAAAAAAGGGAAGAAATGGCCCTCTAGGGAGTTAGATCTTCATGGTGACCTGATGACAGTGTAGCCTCTCCTCTCTAGCAAGGATGTAAGAGATGTCATTTCAAAAGTGACATAAAACAAAGTTAGTTTTTTGTTCTTGCATGTTGAGTGATCTGGTGGCAGTAACCTGCTGAGTATGGACAGAGTGTGGTGGCAAGAATGTGGCTTCTTATCCCCTCCAGTGCTAACGGTTGTTCCAGAGGGTGCCAAGGAATGTTGCAAGTGTTGGGTATGAGTTCCAGCACCTCTGTGAGCTGAGGAAGGGTTTTTTCTTGTTGATTGACTGGTGAGGGAACTGCACCTCGGAAAGGCTGCGAGCTGCCATCAGCAGTCAGTTTTCCCCTTTTAATAAAGTGGAGGGGACATCAGATGTTGTGCTTCTCAGGGTTCTTCCATGGTACTTGCAGCAGATACTTGGATGACAGCCATCCCACAGACCCTCTTGAAATGAAACGGGGGGGTGCCACATAAGAGAAGGTGAAGGAAACCATGCTGACATGCCTACTGAGTGCCCTGCTTTTGCAGGACTCGGCACACTTGCCAGTTCGAAGGGCCAGATTGCTCTAGGCTTTCACTTCCTGCCCTGAAAGTGCAGCCTCTTAGTGGCAACAGAGGTAAACCTGGCTTTCCTGGAGGCTTCTAAGGATATACCCCGGCTGCTATAATTGCTGCAGGTCTAGAAGTTCCCTGGGCTTTCACTGTCCAAGTCCCTCTTTCATGCCAGGCCTTAAGATGTGGGGCTGCTGTTCAATTAATTAATTTCCTGGTGCCTGGTGGTCTGGCTGCTGTGGGCAGGGGGCTGTGCCTCCTCTGAGGCAGCCAGTTCCCGAGGGACTCTTGTTAGAGGGGTTGGGGAAGGACTCTCTCCAGTGGGAAAGAACCCCACGTTGGAGCAGGAGAAGAGTGTGAGAAGTTGCCCCCTGCCCCCCCGAGGAGGAAGGAGCAGCACGGACAAGGTGTGAGGAACTGCCCATAACCCCCATTTCCCGCCTCCTGCGCTGCTGAGGGAGAGAAGGTAGAGAAATGGGGAGCGGAGGTGTTTGGGCCTGAGGAGAATGAGAGGGGTGTGGAAAGGTGTTTTAAGATCTGGTTTAGTTTCTCTTTGTCCTTCTCTGATTTGGTGATAAATTAAGTTGATTTTATTCCCCATGTAGAGCCTGTTTTGCCTGTGACCATACTTGGTGAGTGATCCCTCTGTCTTTGTCTCGGCCCAGGAGACTTTAGATTCGTTTTCTCTTCCCCATCTCACTGGGAGCAGGAGTGAGCAGCTGTGTGGCTCTTTTATTGCTACTTGGGCCTAAACCATGACACCCACAGAGACCCTACAGTGCTGCTGGAGGTGCCCATAATTTGTGTGCTGGCAGCATTGAAGATATTGCCTGAGGGCAGGACGGGACTCGTGGCCTTCTCGTGGGTGAGCCCATTGCAGCAAACCCCTCTGGGGTGCTGTAGGGCTCCCAAGCAGGTGCTGTGCTTGTGGGTGCAGAGCAATGAGAGCAAAATGAGAGCAAAACTGGATGTGCTGAGCTGGCTCAGCTTGCTGGAAGCATGTGGCTGGTACCAGGGTTGGCTTTCTCCAAAGGGAGCCTCGAGTGTGGTGTGCTGAGAGAGAGGCAGCCTGGGGAAAGGCAGCTCTTGGTGTCTCTGAAATTTTTCATAAAGTCTGTGCCTTGCTGGATTTTGGCAAAAGGGACCTTGATTTGACATGAGCTTTTTGAAAGTGGGAAATGTGAAACAGCTGCTGTGGCTGTAAGTGAGCCAGGAATGGAGAGGAGGGCAAGGCCTGTGGGTGTTTTGCTTACAGACCTTGCCAAATGGGAGGTTTTCCTTTTTATTTTAGTTGGCGTTAGGAAGATTTTTGAGGCATTGGAATCCCAAATACCAGTCAGGAGAGCTGGGTGGGTCTGAAAGGTGCCCATGCACTTTGATACCTTGACAGCAGTGTTAAGTCAGGGAAGGTGCAAAGGAAGCTGCAGGGCTTGGAGAGAGATGGGAGAGGAGCTGGTGAATTCTACACACCCTTGCCCAGACCTGGAAAGGCTTAAAAATACCCAAAGGCCCACTGGCTTCAGGGGGGAACTTAGAAGAACAGATTGCTATTGTCCCTAGTATGGAGTGCTCCAACCTATCTCCAATCCAGACATACTGCCCAGGGCAACTCGTGGTGCTGTGTCACACTGGGACCATGAGGACAGTTCACCTAATGCGCTTGGGGTGAGATGAATAACTCCTCTGAAAGCTAGTTTTCTCAACTAAGCAGAAAGACAGCTGAGGGTAACCCATGCAGACCTCAGTGTTACACACAGATGCCCACAGTAGAGCAGGAAAGTCTCTGCTATAATATCTGCTAGAGATCTCACCTGGACAGAAAGCCCAAGAGAGGGGCTTTTCCAGCCCAGGCTCTCCTTTTTGGCCATTGGAATCAAATGCTTTGGAGAAAGATGCAAGAAACCTCCTATAATCTACCTGGAAGAGAGACTTGTCTTGGTTAGGATACAGCAGGTTTTATCCTTTGTATTAGATGAGTATTCAAATAATTTAACAGTGGGTGTTCTCATCCTTCATGTACCAATGGAGTTGGTTTTGTGGCTCTAATGCTCTCATGACCTCAATAATGTCTTCTGTGAGTGCATTTCTCAGGTTAATTATGCATTAAGTTTACATAAGGCTTTTCATTTTTTAATCAGTTCTAAACCTGCTGCTTTCAGATCTGCTGACTGCACTGACACTTGGGGGCTGTCGGGGGGGCTTACAGAAGTACAGTGCCCACCTTTCTACCCTGCCAGTCCTTTTGTACACCTTGGTATGTCTCTTTTCTTTGTCATCTTGCTAAGTAAGTTCTTCTGAGGCTTCCTGCTTTATTTTTTCCTGTACAGGCTTCTCTGATGTGGACTATGGTAACATAACACCAGAAAGGGAGGTGTTTATTGGTGTGATTGAGAGATGTTGTAGTCAGCTCACTTTCCTTCTCTCTTCTGGAGCAGAGCCTGCTTGGGAGCTGCTGGGAGAGGGTTTTTTTTCCTTAAACAGATTCAGTCTTTCTCATGTGGCCTTTGTGAGTGTAAGAAAAGCAGGTAGAAAGCATACCTTGCACTTGATGGTGTTTCTTTTGGAGAGCCCTCTATTTCTTTTCTAATTCTCTGTGCTTTACTCTGGGTTTCTCTGATTTTTGGTTTTTTTTAGCCATCTCTTTTGAGTTGGATGAGCTTTCTCTGAAGTCCAAAGACCTTGAAAGAAAGGGTTATGGTAAGATTCCATAGGAGTAAGTTGGATAACGTGGTTTTCTCTTCAAGACAAGCATTTCTGTTTGCACAGTAACTTGGCAGCCTTGTGTAGTTTGGATTTAGACATCCTGGTGTATAAGCCAAAGCTAACAGATATTAATTACTTGGAGGGCTGGAACTGTAATGAGCACAGTCACTCACATAGGCTGGCATTTTTATTTAAATGCAAGTAATTAAAGAAAAAGTGTTGGGGGGAGAAAAAAAAATCAATGTTAAAAGTTATTATATGAATAGCATACTCTGGGAGAGAGTTAGAGAGGACCTTGAAGGAAAGAATTGCAGCCAGGTGGCTGGTGCAGTGGCTGCTGTGATGTCCAGCTATTGAGGGATTATCCCTGTAGCAGGGGAAAAAGGAGTAAAGAAGTCTGGCTTTAAACTCATGGCAGAAAAGGACAGCAAGTTGTGAGAGCTTTGGCAACATACTTAGCAATGCACAGGGAAGCTGTGTCTCTGGAGGATCCCAAAAAGCTGCTCCAAGATGCATTAATTAGGACTAGTCTGCAATGTAGACTCTGGGTTGGAGAAATAACACATGGTCCTGAGTGTGTAGCCTCCTGTTCAAAGGGGAACCTGTAAAACACCTCTCACCCCTGCCCCACTGAGCTTCTTCAGGAGAATTTTGTGGAGGAAAAGCTCTGAGTGAAGCCTGTTTGGCTGTTTAATACCAGCGTGGCATAAGCTGGGAGGTAGGGATGGTTGGAGCCTAGAAGCCAAAACCAGGGATGAAACCATGGAGCGGCTTGAAGCACAGCCACACCTTTAGGCAGTGGTCAGGAGTGTGTATGTGTTGTCTGGGAGGAGGCAAAAAAAACAGTCAGGTCCTGCATTTGAGGTATCTGGCAAGGACATGCCAGAGATGCCCAGAACTCTTCAGAGGCAGGGACTGATGTTACTTGTCCTGTCAGCCCAGGGAAGTCCCAATGGGGTCTGCAGTTGAATTTCTCTGAACTTGCTGCTGGTGAAATAAAGCCGTGTTTATCTTGGGGGTTGCTGTCTCCAACCTCTAGAAAGAAAACTGACCCTGGAAGTCCTAGTCTGCCCCCAGGAGGTGGGGAGTCGTGCAGAGTGGAAAAGCTTCAACGCTGAGCAGTTCCCATTGCAGGTGGGCAGTTGCAGCTCGCCCCCTCCCTGCTGCTGCTGGCCAAGCCAGGTGGGGCAGAATGAGTTTCACATGGTCATGCTCTGACCCACCTGGGCTGCTGAGGACCTGCCCAAAATTCATCTTGGAGCAGGCTGAGCTATCCCAGAGGTTTTCATGATGGGGTCTGTAGCTTTTATCTGACATGCCAGCCCCATGGGGAGCCTTGATGTGCCAAATAGCACAGGGCACCACAGTCACTTGTGGGTTTTTAACCACTTGATTTCTGTCTTCAAGACCCAGCTGTCTGTAGGGATGGCCAGGTCCTTTCTCTTCTCTGGATGGTGTATGCTGAAGGAGACTGGGTGTGGAATGCAAATCAAAGCTGAACGATGTGCTTCACATCTTTTTTTTGTTTAAGAAGCTTAATATATTAGCTAATCATGTGCGTAAACAGTCTCGATACGCAACCCAAAAAGTAGCATCCCCCTGGTGCTGGCTGCTTTCAGCTTTCCCATTAACCTCTCCAGAGGAAAAAACAAACAAACAAACAAAACCAAAACAACAAACCTTCCTGAACAGCCATTTTGGAGTGTGCAAAATTGATTTTGTATTTGGCCTCTGCAGCAAGAGAAGATGGCGGCGCGGAGCCGCGGGCGCCTCTTCTGCTCCCTTGTCCTCTTCTGAGAGATCCTCTTCCCTGTGTGTCTTGGTGGTGCAGGACAGGTGGCTCCAGCACTGGGGCTGCTGCTGCACCGGGTGCCAGCAGGTTGGTCTCGCTGCCTGGGTGTGCAGGTCCCTTCTGGTGAGCAAAAACAATGATAAACAAATTTACGGCGGCAGCACCTCCTTGGGTAATTTCCGCAGTGCAAAAGCCCCCTGCCTCCCACCCCCTTCGGGTGTGTCTTCTCTTAATTAATTAATACTGCATTCATCACCGCTTAATTCCCGTTTCCGTAGCACCCGAGGAGGGGGGGCTGCTGGCAAAGGCGGCTGCTGAAGCAGCCTAGATCTGCTGTCTTAATGGAGGAGCTTAATTAGCCCCGATGACAATGTGGGATCATTTCCTGAAGACCAGGAATGGGTGGCTTCAGACTGGCTTTTCACACCCAGCAAAAGCAGCTCTGTGTCCCCATGCTGGTCCTCGTGCCAGCCAGCCTGTGTGTGCTTGTGGGAAAAGGTGCTGGAATTTAAAAAAGAAAAAAAAAAATTACAAACTGGGTTTTTTTGAGCTTAATGAGGGAAAGAAGACAGCGCAGCTCAGTTTGGTTTGTCCTGGAGCTCTGGGAGTGCTGGAGTGCTGGGAACAGCCAGGCTGGATGCTGGAGCTAATCAGTGTTGGGCTGTAAAGGGTCTAGCACACCCTTCTCTGCTTTTTGCTGTTGGTGTCACAGTGCTCTTGCTTTCCTTTTCTTACCTTAGACACAGCCTGTTGGCACTCATGGTGCCTCCTCTGCTGAAGTCCTCCTCTGTGCTGCCCTGTGCCCCAGCCTGGAATGGGACAGTGGCTGGAGAGCTCTGCTGGGGCAAAAGAAGCAAATGTTGTGGTGCTTTCAGGAGAGTACAACTTCTTGAGGACTGTCTGGGAAGAAAGCTGACTCGTGTCAGCACGGGTTTTGTGGTGTGATTTGGAGTTTCAATGGGTGCCTTTTTTTTTAAGGCTTTTAATCTCCCCGTCTTTGAGCTCTTCTCCCCTCTTCTCGACCCCAAGAAGAAGGAAACACCATGTGCCCCCAAAACTGACTTCTCAGTGGTGTGGTGATGGTGGATGCGTATGCTGACACCCGTGCAGATCCTATCTAGCCCAGCACTGTGCTTAGGATAGAGATGGAGACACCCAGAGCATGTGTGTGAGGAGGGAAGGGGAGATGAGGAGGATGGAAGGGGAACAAAAGCAGCAGCTCCGCTGCGGCGCTGGGCCGGGCTCCTTGCCAAGAGCGGCTGCGGCGCGCAGCCCTGGCGAGGGTGCCGTGGCTGGACGTGCTGCCTCCTGCCCAGCACAGGCTCTGGTGGGCCGGGGTGTGAAGGTGGCTCTGGGCTGCGGGATGTGTCTCCCAGGGCCAGACGGGACCGCGGCTCCCGCCACCCGAGGCGCGCCCGGCCGCGTGACTCGCATACGCAATGCGGCCATGCTTAACCAGCGTGAGTAATGATGCCAGGCGGAGGGCTGGGATCTGGGGGCTAGCTGGGGTTGGGCGTGTGGGATTTCTTTTCCTGGATTATGATTTTATTTTTTTTTTGGCTGTTGTTTTAATTTCCATTTCTTTCTCCGCCCCTTTAACCCCCCACACCCAGCCCATGGCGTTAAAACTTGGCCACCTCCTTGGCAGTGGCTTCAGGAGGGCTGGGGACACGGGGTCAGTTGGCACAGCAACTGCTGTTTGGGGACAAAAGGAGGCTGCTTTTTTTTTTTTTTCAGTGACAGAAGCAGCTGCCAGCCAGAATAGCAAATCCGTGCAACTTGGCACCACTCCAGCTTCCTTGAGGGTTGCAGAGGGATGGTATGTTGGAGGGTAAGACTAGCTAATTAATCTTCCGGCAGGGAACAATGTAATATCAGACAATTACAAAGACAGAATGAAATTACTATAGTGGGAAGGCTGGCATACAAATTTCTCAAAGGGTCCATCCCTCAGCCCTGTGCCATGTTACTTTATATGCGGGAAAAGCACCAACTGTACATGCCCTTTTCTGTGGTGTGGGGGGGGTGTTTTGTATGGATTGAATTATGTGTTTGGAGGAGGGGTAGGGAGATGCAGGCTCAAGCTTTTAGAGGAGCAAAAGGGAGAAAGAAGAGTCATTCCAAGCAGAGCATCCATCAACCAGCTGTGCTGAGAGGGAAGACCTGGGGTGTCGCTGATGCTACAGGCTCATAGGGTTGGGGGTATTTTTCCTGGTGATTTTTAGTGATTGCAGTGCCTGATGGCTATGGCTTTCGGGAGGAGCATCAGACTGGTGGGCAGAGAGGGAGTGATATTCTTCAGCCTTTCTGCATGGAGAAGCTTCCGAAGATCTCTGGAACTGCTGAAAGTTACTGGGGCAATGCACCTACCAGCTCAGTGGTGGTAATTGCCAATAATTAGCTGTAATCACTGCTACCTACAGTTGGGATGCTGTGATGAATAGGGCAGTGCAAGCCATGTGGTGTGGGCTCCCTGTCTGTTTATTTGCAGTGGGGAAAGAATTAGGAAAGACTCATTTATCCTAGAGCACAGGAAAGCATTGGTGGGAGACCAGCCTGTGCATAATTAGCATAGGAAACTCCTCCTCCTTCCTCTTCCTCCTAGCCAGGCATTAGGAATAAGCTAATTACTCTCCTCCCTCTGCATATCCCTCCCAAGATGAAACTTAATGTGGAGGCATCTCTTGAAGTGTCATTAAAAACCAACATGAAAACAGTACTAGTCAAATTCTTCTTGTGAGGCCTGTGGAGATGTGGCCAGGAGGCACTTAGAGCCAGGAGATGATTTGGAGCAACTTCAGCTCAGTTTCTATTTCTCCTAAAGAATTTGAGTAGTTTTTTGTTTGGTGCCTACACAGATCAGATGGTGCAAAGACAATGTTCAAAAACCACTTCAAGCCCCTCCTGCCTGCCTTGGCTGCTGTGCTGGACTGCCAGTTGTCATTGAAGCTATTGCAAAATTTAGGCTAAGTGGGGTTTTCCTTCAGGGAGTAGCAATGCCAAGGGTTGGACTGGCAAGCTGTGGCCCCTTCTCCAATCTGCAGATTAGGAGTTGCACACAGCCTAGTCCTTGTCCAGCACCCTGAAAAGCATCCTGGTGCATGCTTATCCATGGCTGGTTGTCTGAATATTTCTCAGGGATAGCTAGATATGAAACATTTTCCATTGGGATGCAAGTCCCATCCCTGGTTCCCATCAGAAGTCCTGTGGAATATATTGATGTGTAGCTCCTGCTCTGCCTGTATTATACCAGCTCAGCCCCAGCCAGGGCTCCCTGTGCTGGCTCCAAAGCCTTCTGCTGAAACATGAGAGATCAAAAGTTCTTCTGCATGGCTGTAAGAGGTGGATCCCAAAAGCCACATCTCTGGTCTCATGTCTGCTGTAGCCACCCAGTGTTTGCTCTAAGGGTCCCCCAGCATCTGGGGACACTGTGGGTGTTCGTTCCCTCTGGTGCAGGCTGAGCTCAGCCCGTCTGTCCCCTCTGTTCCTCTCCTTGTCCACCAACCTGCAGCCAACCAACTCTCTGGCCCTGAGGTTTTTGGGGGAGACTTTTGAGCTCAGCCCAGTGTGTGCACAGGCAGGAAAAGGTCTCAGTGACTTCCCATCAGGTAGTGATGGCTCTAGGTCTGGATGCTGATTCAGCAAGAGAGGATGAGGAGACTGAAGTGAATCATTTAATAAACAATAATTCAGTTGGAGTTGAATATTAGAAATGAAGTTCAGTCCCTGTTCTGGACTGTCTGAAGTCCTGCAAATTATGGATTCTTCCTGTTCTGGTCTCCATCTCAGGCCCAGTGCTGCTTTCAGTCCTGACCCAGCAGCACTGCTCCTGCCTGGATGTGGAAGAGACAATCTGATTTGTTTCATAGTTGTTGATTGACACCAGAGAGATTTCTGTAAATTAATGAGTGCATCTTCTTGACTATACTTCAAAGTTTACCCTTTATGAATGTTTTATAGAGTTCTCTTTAGATGGGGAAAAAAACCCTGTAATAACAAAAAATTTTACCTTTCAAAACCATACAATAAAAACAAAAATCCAACCTTTCAAAATCAGTGGATTTGAAAGGCACACACAGTGTCCTGATGTTCGTGCTGTGGGGCTGAATTTGCCCCTGAAGGTGGGTATATCCAGGCGTGTGCATGCTGCAGGGCTGATAATGGTCTGGACACTTTGACATGAAAACATGAGCCTTGAAGCTGCTGAAATTCCCACCCTGCAACAGGGTGTGTCTCTCCCTGAGTCTTACTAAGCCTCTCCAACTCAACCTCTGGAGTTAGAAAATTTAATTTGTAATAAATCTGCATTACAGTACAAGTAAATCTGCTTCAGTGGCTATAAAAATTAATTCCTTATCCTAAACATTATTATATAGCTTTCAAAATGAATTGACTGTGGTTGGTAGCCTACTATGTGCCATTATTGGTAATTAGTGTAACAAAATAACATTGCTGTAATATTTCCTGTCTACCCCTCCCCCAGCTGGGAGCCATTTCCTATTAGAGAATCAGAATTGCAAATACAATGCAAACTGCTTGCTTTGTATTTTTTTCTTTTAGATGTATGTGGGGTGTGTTGGAAGTTGATCTGTTCCTTCCCATGTCTTGGTCTTTGGTTTTCTGGGACCACTTGCTTCTGAAAAAGCTTTGGTGTGTCACAGGACACCGTTAGAGGCTGATGCTGGAGGGTGCTGGTGGCTACCTGGAGGTGCCCAATGTTCTCTGATCTCTGGCTTGCGTGTGGTTGCTGCTGAGGCTACTTGCTCTCTCCCAGGACCTGGCCTTTGTGCCACATCTAGTAGATACTGTGCATTTCAGTAGCTTTTTACAGGGAGCCACCATACCCCTGTTGTCTTCATCTAGAAGCCTGGCTTCTCCTAGAAGACATGATGGATCTGCCCATGGAGGTGATTGGGCAGCTCTCTTTGCCAAGAGCTGGAGGGAAGCAGAGGCTCCTTCTCTGAAGCAGAGAATAAATCAAGGATTAGGCTGGGGCAGTGATTTCTGGGCAGCTGAAGGTGTGTAGAGCAGCAAGACACACACGTGCAAGGTTGAAAGGACCTGAACAACTTTCCTAGGCTTTTGCAACTGGACAGAGCAGGTTGCCACACCTCATTGTGTTGGCTTGACTAAGAAACCTAAATGGGCTTAAAAAGGGGGATGGAAACACAGGGGTAGCAAGTCAGAGTTTAGTTCATGTGTTTCCACTGCTGTGTGTGAGATGGAGGGACAGGATCGGGCAGCTTTGCTCTACAACCCCATCTTCACCCTGTCCCAGACCATCCTGCATCAGGCTGCTCCACATGCTGCTTTGGACTTTTATATAAAATACCCAGTTTAGAACTTCACAGCTCTGTAAAAAGAACCCAGGCCTGGAGAAATGGGAAGCTGGGGGGAGGGCTGATTTTTTCTCATGCTGTTCCCAGCATGGGATTATTTCCTGAGTTTTGATGACATGACAGCTTCATAAGTCTGGATATATGCCCTGGCCTCAGTCACCCCTATATCACACAGCTGGAAAACCTAGAAACTAAGCAGTACAACTGAGTGGGAGATATCTTTGCCACCCTGGAAAAGAGTCAAGGTTTATATACAGTAATAACAGTACTGTTCTTGGCCTGGATGAGGGTGGTAAATTATAATTCCAAATTCCAGCAAGTTGCAAAGTGAAGAAGCTGTGCCAGCTGAGATCTCCGACTTGGTCCAGGCTGGTTTGGGTAGCTGAGCCTGGGGTTTTGTGTTTCAGCTGGGACTTGTACAAATGCTTAAATTCAAGTTTGAGGATACAAATTCCCTCTGAGCTGGGGGAGGAAATTAAATTGCACATTGGAAGGTGATATAATAATGACTTCAGGACTTTCTCCAACTCTTTTTCTCTTAAGTCCAGGAGTATTGAAGTGATTTAAAACAGGATTTCACTAGGACTGAACTGATGTAGTTTTTTCCCCAGTGGAAAACCCCACAGTGATATCAAGTGGGGCCACAGCAGTAATGTGAAGCCTCTGTCCCCATTGCTCTGGTGGATGAGAACAGTACTTTGGGCATGGTCAGGACTGGCCAGGAAAAATAGGATATTTTCTCCCTTTTAGTCTCCTTATTGAAAGCTCTGTGTCTCAGGAGTGTCTCTAGAATGAAATGTTTTACAGCCCTTTGACCAGTGCCTCCTGTCCTCTTGCTTTTGAAAATGAGAAGTGGTATCTTTCCAACTGGGCGTTTTTGGGGTTTATTTGCTGCCCTTCTCATGGCACTGGCAGGCAAATTTGCTGAAGTCTTTGTGTATAGACTTCAAAAGGCTCAGATTTTTCATCAAAGGGGAAAGTACCTGGTTTTTTTCATATGCATATTCCTGCATTCCTTCTCAGTTCTCCCAACCTCAAACCTCTCTTGCACCACTGCTGCGCTGATAGCTCAGCTGTTTCAAAGGACCCCAGCAAATTTATTTCAGCTTCATTCTTGGTGTCAGCCCAGAATTTCTTGTGTCTTTTTAATGAACCATACAATATTGGTGGAGAAAAATTAAGACAACTAAACCTGTAGCTAGTCAGTGTGGTGAATAAGTCCTTACTTAAGCTAGGGAGAAATTGGATCTTTTTGGATGAAACTCTACAGCTCTTGATTTCTCAAATGAAACCAGTCTCAATGTTAAAAAAAAAAATAAATCTGAAAAAGTGGTTTGGGTCAAATTAAATATTTAATTTCAATAAAATAAAAGTATTTCAAATGTATTTCTTTGTTCATTTAATATTTTATGACATAAGCCTAAAATTAAATGAAGTTGTTTCTCAGTGGAGAAAAACAGGTTTTTTCAAGTTTTTTAAAGGAAAATATAAAAATAAATCTGATAAAAGTACTTTTTTTAAAACCAGAATAAATTTTTCCTCACACACTCAGAATTCCAGTATGATGTTGTGTTGCTGCAGCCCTTTCAGAAAGATGGTGCCTCTCAGGGTACTGGATCCCCTGATGCTCCAGGGACAAAGATGAGCTCCTGCTGATGCAGCCTAGTTTGGAGAAGCAGGTCTTCTATTTTTTATATATTTTTTTTTGTCTGGTCTCATTGGAGTAGATCTTGGTACTGAGGTGTGATTATCACTGTGGAACCTCGAACATCTCTGAAGGACCTGTGGTGGCACTTGGCTGTTTGGAGTGATCACTTACTGTTTGGACAGTTGAATACAACTCACTTAAGGAGCATGTGGCAGGAAACCTCCCCGTTTGTCTCCTCCTCGGTTGTGCAAGGGTTTTTCTTTGTTGTCTTTGTGCATCCATAGAAAGAGAGACTTCTACTGAACTCTGACACAAGGCAAGGTTGGGGCATAATGTCAGAATCTGTGTGTGCTTCCCAGAGAAAGCCCCACTGCCTGGGTTTATGGATGCATAGGTTAGTTTGCTTGAATATTTCAAATGAGAAGGTTGTGCTCTATTATCATTATCGTGTTGACTGTTTCCTAAAATCATGTTTGCTTGCAGCACAATTCCTGATCTCTTGTCTAGACTTTTGCTGTGGTAACTAAAAGGCTTTTTGGAGTAATAATAATGGGGCAAAACAATGAAATGCAGGACAAGCACAATGCAGATCAATTCTCTGTAATGAGGGTCGTTTATGCGTGTGCTTGTCTGGTGGTATTTCTCCTCTGATGTTTGGCATAATTTGCTATTTATCTGTTTACTTTGACCCTAAATCACTTTGTCTGCGGCAAGCTTCCACTCCTCCTAGGAGATTTGTTTGAGGGAAAACAGCTACACTTAACCTTTCATTTCTTACATCATATTGCTGACAATATAAATAGTTTCCTGGTCACTAGTAAGATTGTTGCACTAGCAAAAATAAGACTGTTTCTATCAGTGATGCATCCTAAAGCTTTTCTTGCTATTTTCACCTGGTAGTTGCAAAAATTGGTGCATCTCACCCTGAGACTCACCAAGGACAGGAGCCCATGCAACTGTTCCCATTGCAAGGCTGAGCCTAATTGCAACAGGCACATGTGATCCAGGGTGAAAAATAAGGTTATTGCAGCACTGGGGCACACAAGTCCTCCAGCTTCTGCACTGGCAGTTTCAGCTTTGAGGTGAAAAAAAAGTCAGGTTGAACTTTTGCACCCATTGAAGCTTGTGGGCAACTCTGTGCAGGACACTTGGCATGATGCTGCCCTTGCTCCCCGTGTGCAAGGGAGCAAGAGGTGTGTGTGTGTTCACTGTGCTCCACAGCAAGGTGGAGGGAACCCCAGGGAAGGGATTTCCTGGTATTTTTTTGCTGATGTGGAATGACCCTCGGGCAGTTGCAGAGCAGAGGGTGGCTCTGCCAGAAGGAGGGCACAGCAATAGCATCAATTTACTATCCCACTGCAAGGATGCTACAACGAGGCCCATAAATGGCCACATAAAGGGAATCTGGGTGGGAGCTGGGAATACACTGACGAACACAATTCTCCCTTAATTTAATAGAACAGTCCATTCAGCAGAGAATATATTGTAAAGCTCTCTCAGGTTGGATGGCCTCCTATTGTGTCTGGCCTTTGAAGTGCTGATTAGCTGGGCTGGGAACATGCTGATAAAAAGTTAATTTCTATTTGCTGTTGCTTTGTAATTGGATGAACACGAAAGCAATTAAATATTAAAACATACAAACAAATAACGAAGTCACTGTAATTAGCCAAAGTTTGATCACTGTCATATTTATTTAGGAGGAGATGATACGTCTCAGCAGGTGACATTTTAAATACCCTTGGCTGCTTTGGTGTTGTCTTCAGAGAATGCTGAATAATGTACAGAGGATTTAATTAAACCCCATTGTAAATCAGCTGTGATGACAGGGAAGTGACAGCCACATGTTGAAAAGAGAATTAGGCCGCAGCAAGAGAGATTAATTAACTATTTTCTACAGAGTTCATCCTAGGCATTGTGCAGGGAGTTTGTCCAGGGAGGAGAACTTTATTTGTAACTTGTTCCACTTGAGTTTGGAGCCTGATGTGGAGAAGGAAGCTCTGCATCCTGAGGTGTAGCAGCCCCTTGAAGGGGTGTCTGAGATAATTCATATGTCTTGAGAGAGGGAAACTGAGGCACACAAGGCTGCAGCCTGTGGCAGTGGGTGCTGCTGGGTGGCTCTTGCCTCCCACCAGCACCTTTGCAGCCCCTGGGCAGGACAGTGTTAGTGGCTCCCTTGGTGTGAGGAAGCTCCTTGGTGGTGAATTGCAGGAATCCCAAAAAAATCCTGAAAAGCTTTCTTGAGCCTTGAAGCCAGAAGGGAAGGGAGGCTCCTGTGTGGTTGCTCAGCTTTGGCTGCATCAGGAAAACAGAGGTTTATCAGCCAGAGTTATCCAGGCTCCCTGGCCAATATTTTTGCAGGACATGCTTTCCTGAGGGCTGTTTGCCACTGGCCAAGCCTAGTGAGTGTCAGCATGCTAGTGATTCTGATAAATAAAGTTACCCAAACTGGTGGGACTCTCCAGAATCCACTTTGGCAACTTTTAATGTTTCTTGATGGCCCTTGCCTTTGGCAGCTCCTCCCTACTGCTTGGTAGAGGTTCTTTAGCTCCCCATGCCCAGGAAGTGTTGGGGAGTCTGGGAAGGGACAGTGTTGGGAGAGGAGCCATTCAGGGGGGAAGGAATGGGAAGTGTGGGCAGAAATTAGGAAGGAGCATTCCAAGCCTTGTGTGATTCTGCTGGGGAGTAAGAGTCAGGACAAGAGGGAAAGTGGTGCAAGGTAGAAATGATACACAGAGGGTTGATGGAATGAGAGAAACTGAAGTGGAAGGCGACAGTATGTGGCTAATCAACAGCATTCGTATTTGAAGATTATCAAGCTCTTCACTAATTTGGCCTTTTCTAAAAGCACTGTTGCCTCCTGTGTGTGCATTGGCTGCAGGGACAGGAGGTGGTTCAGCTCTTGTGCAAGGCAAGACTTGATTACTGGCCAGGCCTGGAAAAGTGTGTTGTCTTAAAGCACCTACAAGGAGCTTGTTAAGGGTAGATCCAGCACTGATTGCCACCTAGAAGAAGACACTAGATCACACCAGACTTTTTTTCCTCTTTCTCATTGGGAGACAGTATTTCCAGGGTTATGTGAGAGAGACTATTCCCAATGAGGGACAGATTTTGTCCATGTTTAAACACTTAGAGAAAGACAACAAGTCTAAATGTGATGATACAGGAGGAAGTTGGGCTGAGGAGCCTCAAAGCAGCACATTAGGCTGAAACCCAGCAGACAGCCTCCACACAGGCTTTGCTACTGCTGTGCTTTGTGTTGGGGATGTGGTTAGGAGCCTACCAGACTTCAGCTATGAGATGAAAGTTTAAAAACATAAATGGGCTGGTGGGGGGGCTGACAGAGGCTGATCCCTGGGGTGGGGAATGGGGACTGTGCAACCAGGGTCATGTGGTGCTGCTGCTCTTTGGGAAGGTGCAGGGTAATTTGGCCTCTTCTTGAACTATCCTGTGCATCTCCTTGGGCAGGGCCATTGCTGACCTGGGGTAAGGAGAAGCAGGGGTGGCTTGGTGCAGGCAGGTGGGAGCAGAAGCAGCAGCAGTCCTTGCACAGGAGCTGAGATCATAGCATGTGGGTGAAGCTTTCACTGCTGGAGGTGATGATTTGCACATATGACTTTGCATTTCAAAGCCTCCTTCTCCCTCGCTCTTACCAATGAAAACTGGGAGTAATTGTACACATTGCAGGAGAAAAATCATTTTATTCCCAGAGGTGTACATTAATTGATTCAGCCCAGGAAAAGACCTGGGCACTGTTACAGCCAGCTCCCTGAAGGCATCTGCTCAGTGTATGGGTCTGATCAAAAATGCAAATAAGATCTTGGGCAGAGTAAGGGTTGGGAAAGGATAGAAAGTAATAAGGAAATACCATATTGTCATGATACAAATGAGCAGTGTGTCCTTCTCTGAATGCAACACCAAATAATGGTTTCTGATCTCCAAAATGAGCTTGCAATTCTGCTGGGTGTGCAGGGCAGAATGAAAATGGGGATCAAGGGCTGGAAAAATCTCCCTGTCAGGGCAGAATGGATGGCTAGTTTTCAGAGCACTGGAGTGACACGGTGCCCCAGCCCCAGAGGAGAGGAACCAAAGCCCTCCCTCCACCAAAAAGGCCATGGTGATGTGAAGCAGCGGGGTGTCAGGGCTGCATGGGGAGCAGTAGGTATCAAGAAGCATTTTATCCTTTCCCCTGTACTCATCCATGACTTGTTGATTGTGTTTTGGGTCTCTTTCCCTTCTGAAGCCTCAGAGCTGTTGTGACGAACCTACTTGTGTGTGTCCTAGCACTGCTCTCCTGGGCTGGGGTTGCTGTAACTGTTCACAGGGGCCAGGTTGTGCTGCCTGTTGAATTTGGGGGTGAGAGGGTGTTTTTTCCCCTGTACCAGTTGGGCAGGGAACATGGATGGGGATTTTTCTGTATTTGTGGACTCCTTTGAATCAACAAGAAATACCATACATCAGTGTCAGGACCCCAGTGTGTGTGTGTGATTGTCTTGCTCTCTCCTCCTTTGGCATGTTTTTGCCATCATTTCTGGTCTTCTAATGTAAGTCTTCAGCTCACCAAAGGAGCACAAGGAAGTGTTTTCTGGTGGGTTTTGTTATGCCTCTATGCAAATAGCTGGGGCTGTTCAGCCTGGAGAAGAGAAGGCTTTGGGGAGACCTTGGAGCACCTTCCAGTGCCTGAAGGGGCTACAGGAAAGCTGGGGAGGGACTTTTCACCAGAGAGGGCAGTGAGTGTAGTGGTTTTGAACTGAAAGAGGGGAGAATTAGGTTAGACATCAGGAGGGAGCTCTTCACTGTGAGAGTAGGAAGGCAGTGGAACAGGTTGCCCAGAGAGGTTGTGGCTGCCCCCTCCCTGGAGGTGTTCAAGGCCAGGTTGGATGAGGCTTGTGCAGCCTGGTCTGGTGGGAGGTGTCCCTGCTCATAGCAGGGAGGTTGGAACCTGATGATCTTTCAGGTCCCTTCCAACCTTCCCCATTCTATGATTCTATGAGAGAGATTGCCAAAATAACTGCTTCATTGGCACAAGTTTGGGACAGGTAAAGCTACCTTCTTACTGTAGATCATCCTAAAGACAATCTGTGGTGAGATGGCAAAGTATCCTGGAGGGCTCTTTGCAGACACTAAGAAAGCCTGGATGCCTGCAGCAGAGTTCCTGGATAAGATGCTAAATGCAGAGAAACTTTATTTCAAATTAACCCCAGGTCCCAGGTGGTATGGCAGATGGGACTGGGCACAACTGGGAAGGCTGTGGGCTAGTACCTGAATGTGGAGACTGTCAGAACAGTACTCTAAACACTGAAAGCTTTGACTTGCAAAGCTCTGAGAAATGGGTCCTTTTTGCATCTCAAATCGAGCACTCAAACACATGGTACCCTTCTGATTTTAATTTGGCTGTGCCTCAGTTCCCCATCTGTACAGGAATAATTCCACCCTTCCTCATAGGGCTGCTGTAAGGCAAATTAATGTTTGCAGACCACTTAGATACTATGATAATAAAGGCTGTGAGAGCCCAGGAGAAAATTAATAGCTCATTATTTAGACTAGGACTTCAATAGCATGCCATACACAGGACACAGGATTACATATTGAATGATGATGATAAAGAAAAATATTGAATAGCTGCTCATTAAGAGAGCTCCATCCATCTGGTGTATGGAAAAGGGCTTTTTCCTGCAGAAAAAGAGGCCCATGATCATATTCTTACAACATGTGCTGCAATGCATCTATGTAAGGAGAAAAGGCTTGGGTTATGGGTGCAGTCTGGATTCTGGCATTTTTCAAGTGCTTGACTGCAACCTGCTCCTCTAACACTGGGGTTGGCTTTAATATAGAGCAAAGAGATAAAAATGCCAGTAGATGGCACTCAAGAATATGGAGCATCATTCCCGGGTGTGCGAGACCAATAAAATGTGTTGTTGTGCACCACAAATGGCTTCCTTTGCACAGCCCTTTATATATTGGCTATTTCCCCCCCCCCTACGTTTTTCTGGCTGCAAGTCTGGGCAAGAGAAAAGGAGTAAGAAGCGTGTGAAGCAGCAGATGTTAGATGGTCTGTGCGCTCTTCTCTGATCTGATCTCAATTTTGTTTCTACCCTTTGGGTTTAAATTACTTAACAGTCTAGAAATCCTGGGCCGTGCTCTCCTCAGCTGACCCTTTTTCTATGCTTTGCTTACAGCTTGTCTGTAAAATGAGATGAGAAGTTAATTTGAAAGCGGAAGTTAATTGACCTAAATAAACTAAGAGCCTTCTGTTTGGCTTTATGGTAAAACAAACAAACAAACAAAAAACCCACCCCTGCATAACTCTAGCTCTCCTCCTTCAATGTACTACAGAGCAGCATGGTTTTCAGGGTGCATTTTCAAGCTGCTGCTGTTTACTAACAGCTATTGTCTGGAGAGCCCTGTGATCAGAACAGAGATGGGGAGGCAGCATCAACCTGGAGCAGCTCAGTTCCACTTGGAAAGATAAACTAGGGCAGTGAATCAAAATCAGGGAAGGGTCTGGCTGCAGGCCCCCTGGACTAGGTAGAAAACAAGCCCAAGAGCTGTAGGGAGGTTTATTTGTGTCTGCTTTGATGGTGAAGTTGGCCACAGAGCAGAGCTCTCTGCAGCCAAATTTCCTCACTCAACCTTCAGTGTTGCAGGACTGACAAAGGCAGTTCCAGACTAGGCTGTCACAGAAGTGAGGGATGACTTGTCTGACCCATTGCTTGCTGAGGCAGGAGCTGGGAAAGCATCTAGTTTTGCACATGCAGCCTAAGCCTGACCTTTAAGATCTGTGATAACCTTTCTGGGCTGTGAAACCATCTCCTAGCTGGGAGTACAAGCTCAGACTGCCACCTTCTCTGCTCTCCCCAGCCACAGCTGCTGCCCAACTCTCCCACTGTGTCTCACTGGTATTGCTGTCTGAGCTCTGCTTCCAGAAGATCACTCCTAGTATGGCTCTGATTACCCTGGGCCAGCAGACACTCTTGTGCCAGTTTAGCTTGATTCAGTACTAGCTGAAATAACTGAAGGCAGAGTGAGGGAGACTCAGTCCTTACCCACACCAGTGCAGCGACTTAAAATGCTCTCGGGCTGTTTTCATGCCATTTTTCTAATCCAGGCAACTCTCTGGGCTAGGCTGAATGATGCTTTTCTGGGAACCCGGAGAGGAGGATGAGAAGATAAAGGGCACAGTGTTGGCCTCCAGCTCAGCTTATCAGAAAGCATTGGCTGCAGAGCTGGGCTCAGGGCACCAGGCAGGGATGGGAGACCTTGGTTTCACCTCTGAATCTGCTGGCAACCCATCATATGAGCTTGGTCAGACAGGGGTTGGCCACTTCCTTCTCTGTGCTGCAGTTTTCCTCTTGTGCAATCGTTGTGGTGATCGCCTGTTGCCTTTGTGAAAGCTCTTGCAGCTCTGGGAGTGCAGTTTCCCTATTTTACCCATCCAGGGGGTGGGCACTTGGAATTAGGGAGTAAAATGAAAACACGGATTTGGATCCAAAACACAGACATGCTTGGGTATGACGCTTCAAAAACGTGTTTTGGTTTGGTTTTTTTCAGCAAAATTTCTAAACTTTAGGGAATTTGCAAGAAGAGGGGGTGGGACGGGGCAGCTGCCAGGCGGCAGCTCTGCCGGTGGGAGCCCTCTTGTGGCAACTGCTGAAGATGCCTGGGGTCTCAGCAGCATCTTGGCTCGGGTGGAGGGTCAGAATGAATAAACTGATTTGAAAAAAAAGAATCTAGGGGTGTAGAAGTGTCCAGGAATAACCAATTGAACAGTGATTTGCTGTTTCCAAAGCCCTCCTTGAGTGCAGTGCCATAAGGGCAAGTAGCATTTCTTCACTGGGGGAAGTCACATCTTGTTGAAGCCCATGCACTTCTAGCTAGGAGGGAGGAGGGAATTGTGATAATCCTTGTGGGTCCCTTCCAGCTCAGGATACTCAGGGTCTAACTCCTGGCTCCACAGAGGGCACCCTAAGGGTTAAACCAGACATCTAGGAGCAGTGAACAAGTTCTGCTTGAACACTGACAGACTTAGGGCCATGACCACTTCCCTGGGGAACTTGTTACTGTGCTTGACCACTCTCTCAGTGAAGAGCTTTTTCATCACAGCCAAACTGAACCTCCCCTGATACAGCTTAAAGCAGTTCCCTTGTGTCCTGTCTCTGGACACCAGAGAGAAAGATCAGCATCTCCCTCTCCACTCCCCTTCATGAGGAAGCAGACAGCAACGAGGTCAACCCACAGTCTCTCTAAGCTGAACAAGCCAAGTATCCTCAGCAGTTCCTCATAAGTCACATCCTCCAGAACATTAGTCATATTTGTGGCCCTCCTTTGAACACAAATATTTTTATCTCTGTATATTGTGAAGCTGAAAACTCTACATGGTACTTGAGGTGAGGCTACACCAATGGTGGCTATTGTGGGACTATCATTTTTTCCACTGTTAGCTCTACTGTGCTTAATGCACCCCAGAATATAGTTGGTCCTTTTGACCCATATTGAGCTTCCCATCAACCAAAACCTCCCAGTCCTGTTCTGCAGGGCTCCACTCCAGCCTCTTGTCCCTCAGTCTGTTTGTATCTGGATAGCACAGTCCTGATGCAGAATCTGGCACTTGTTAAATTTTGTACAGCTGGTGACTGCCCAGAGCTCTCATCTGTCAAGATTAGAGATGTAAGGGTCTCCCTACCCTTGAGGGAATCAACTGTTCCTCCTAATTTAGTGTTGTTAAAGTTACTTTGTGTGTGTTCAACTCCTGTGTCTGGGTCACTGACAAAAAGACTGAAGAGCAGGAGCTCTAAAATGGAGCTTTGGAGAACACCACTCTTAGCTGGCTACCAGCCAGATGTTACCCTGCTTACAACTCTCTGAGCCTGACCCATCAGTCAGTCACACAGTGTACATGTCTAGCTGTACACTGCCTATTTTATCCAGAGGTTACTGTGACAGTATCCAAAGCTTTGCTGAAATCCAAAAAGTGCCCACCCATTGCCTTCCCTTTGTCCACTAGGAGGGCAATTTTGTTATACAAGGATATTAAAGGAGTGTAAGGCATGACTGTCTCTTTCAGGAGCAGATGTTGGCTTTGTCCAATGACTGCATTGTCTTTCAAGTGTTTTTCAATAACTCCTAGAATAATCATCTCCATAATTTCACCAGGCACCAGAGTGAGACTGACAGGCCTGTAATTACCAGGGTCTTCTTTCTTGCCCTTCTTGAAAACTGGAATAACATTTGCTAGCTTCCAGTTGACTGGGACCCTGTCAGGTTCTCAGGACCATTGATAGATAACTGGGAGAGGTCTCACAATAACATCAGCCAGCTTTTTCTGTACTCTGGGCTGAATCTCATCAATCCCATCATCTTTAGTGCATTCAGTTGCAGCAGCAAATCCTGTACAAGTTCAAAGTCCACTCCCCCAGTCATGATCCTCCAACCCAGGGTTCCAGGCATCCCAGGGTGCATCATTGGTGTTAAAGATCAAAGTGAAGAAGGAATTGAAAGTCTCTGCTTTATCTCTATCCCTATTTGTCTGGTGAACAATCCCATCAAGTAATGGACCAGTGGTTGAAGTTTGGAGAGAAACCAAGCGCAGAGCCCCTGGTGTGGATTATGAAGGTGCCTTAAGCTAACCTGCTAGTGAGGTCACCTCAGACCTCCAATCTGCTCAAAAAGCTGGGCCAGGAGTGGTACCTGTGGCTGCAGGGAGATGTCCCTGCAATGGTAATTGAAATAATTGCAGCCCACTGCAATGGAGGGGAAATGACTGGCCGGGGACTGTCGCATGAGCTGGCAGGAGGAAACAGATGTTCCCCACTACATTTACTCTCTAAGTGAAAGTACAACAGATGCAAAACAGCATTAAAATGGAAGCAAGGCTGTAAATACAGCTTCTAATTACTGCACCAGGTAATGTCAATTGTAGCAATCCAGATTTCTCCTAAGGATGCTCTGCAAGCAGGTGGGCTGTATAAAGTCATTTAGAAGATGGATTTGTTGGGTTTTTTCCTTCCACTTCAATGCAAGGTATATAAGCTTGCTCACTTAGGTCAGCAGGGGAGAATGTCACAGTCTTTCTGCCTGGTGTATCTTTGGTATGTGGTGCTGAGAATAACCAAGGAGATGGGAAGAGAGCATTAAATGACGAGATTTGTGGATGGGGACAGGTGGGTGGAGGAAGCTGCCTAGTACAGGAATAGTGTGAGCAGGAAGGGAAAGGAAGGAGCAGAAATAAAGAGCTACAAGTGACAGTGTGAGTGACAGTGAAAGAAAATAGCACCGAGCAGGGTGGCCTCAGCTGACTTCTTAGAAGTTACAGCATTTGCTATGCAGGGAGGAATTTGGGATCCTCTGGGCTCTGGCAATGCCTCGGTCACTCTGGTGGTGGGGTAGTGAAGGGTAATGGATGGAAATCTTCCCCCTGGTTCTCTGCTAAGTGCTGTTCTTCAGTTTCATATGGGGTTTATAATCCTGTCAACCACAAAAGCAGCTCAGCAACTCTTACACATTAAGAACACTTGCAGTTTCCCCCACATGTTTTGGGGTGTCCTCCCTCTGATTTTTGGGCATGCAAGTCTGAAGGAGGTTGGTTTGCACTTTTTGTCTTGTAAAACAGGAATCACTTTTTTTTTTCCAGATGCAATTTGTTTTGGAGGGGTGAGAAAGATAAATTGTTTCAGGGTGGTGTAATTTTCAGAGTGGAAAGTCCTTTTCAAAGAGGCTATGGCAGCTCTTCCTGAAGCTGGGAGGACTGTGATTGCCCAGCTGCTGTGAGCAATAGCTCTTTCAGATTTCCTCTTGGCTCTGGGATCTGCCTTCTCTCTTGGAGCCACAGCTGGTGGGTGCTTTGATGCTCAGATTTGACCTTTCCTGAGGCTGGGTGCTGGCTGTCAGCTATTCAGCATTAGCATCATCCTGCTGGGTCTTGGGGCTTGTGGTGAGACCTGAGCCATGGAGCCACCCTAAGCTGCAGCTCAGTGTGGAATACCAGCAAGGCCATGGGACACCCTGGAAAGGAGTCATTCATTAGCACAGGCACGCCAGCGTCAGCACTGACAGCCTGCCTGGACTGAGCCATCACTCTTCTAACATGTTTCATGGGAAAATATGAATTATAAAGAGATATTTAGAGCCTGAATACAACACAAAAGGGAGAGAGAGAAAAAACGTATTTCCTTCTTTTCCTTCCTGTAAGTGCTCCTCCAGTGTTGTTGCTCTATCTGCTGTTGGTGGTGCTGGGAATGTGTAGGCACTGAAGTCAGAACCTTCAGGATAATTGTATATTATCATAGAATGCCAGGTTAGAAGGGACCTTGAGGATCATCTGGTCCAACCTTTCTAGGTACTACTATAGTTTATATGACATGGCTCAGCACCCTGTCAAGCTGAGACTTAAAATTGTCCAGCCTGGGGGAATTCACCACTTCCCTTGGGAGACTATTCCAATATTTGAGCGTCCTCATGTCGCCTGCACACAAGTGTGAAGATTAGAGCTTGCCCTGAGTTTATTTCAGATATTATGGTGTATTACAGATATTCCAAAGTTGGTGCTGAGCTTCTGTTTGTGCTCCAGAGCCCAGCTGACCACTTACCTGCCCATAGTCCTTCATGCAAAGCTGGAGAGGCAGAAAGCAACTGGGTGACCCCTCGGTGTGTGCAGGCAGGGACAGTGGTCTTCTGGCTGCCTGGAGAGGGCAGGGGATACCTGACCCATGCTTGGCTGAGACACGGTGCAGGGCAGACATGTGGCTGCAGCCTGGCACAGCCAGGGGAGCAGGGAGATGTGTCCTGCAGGCACCAACTGTGAGAGCTGCAACACCATCACACACCAGCAAATCCCCCTCTTTCCTCCCAATCAAATTAGGAGGAGAGAGCAGCAGAAAGTGCATTAACTAATCAAAATGTGATTTCAAATTGATTATTGCAAATTGCCTGCTATAACAATTCTCCTAATGGCAGTGATTTAAAAATAAAATTTTTTTTAAAAATAACATAGAGCTTCCATATAGGCACAGTGCTAACCCATCCTTGCTGGTGGGTGAGGTCTCCTCATCAGGGCCCTTGCTCAGTGCTCTCTTCATGGCTCTGGAGCCTTGGATTAGCCCCTAATCCAGGTGATGCAGGAGCAGATGCTTAGTCACTGCTGCTCCTGTCCCCGGTGGCCTGGCCTGGTGCCATGTGGGCACAGCAAGCCCTGGGGTGGTGGACTTGCTGCCTTGCTGCTGGCAGGCATTCCTGGAGCCTGGATGTGGGCAGCAGCCCTGTGTACCTTCCCAGCAGTTTCCCTGGCAACCAAGTCATCCTGCCAGCAGCCTGCAATGTCAGAAAATAAGATGAAGTTGCAGCTCCTCAGAAAAACCCCAGCCCAAACACCCAAAAAATAACTGAACCAGTAACCTGTCTCCTCCTGTCTCCACCCCAAAGTGTTGGCACCTTCTGCCCAGCTCCCACCCTGTGCTTTTGCAGGCTGGCTGGGCATGCCCATGTAGAGGGAGGAGCACAGAGCACTGCACCTTGAAGGCTGCCTGCTGTCACAGTTGGTTCAGTTAAAGGCCTTTACCTGCTTTGAACAATTTGTTTGGTTTGGTTTTTTTTTAGCAATGCTTGTGGCCTTCCTACTTTGAGCATTACAAAGAAGGCAGGAGTGTTTTTTAGATCTGTATCGTGGGCCATCAGGAGGATTACTGCTTACAACTGAACATGTAGGGACTAGAAATGTTAGAAAGTGGGTTAGAAAGCTCTATAGTAGAAGCTGTTGCTCCCAATATAACCCTCCAGGCTGGACATGTGTGCAGACACTTGCGAAGGTGCTTTTTACAGGTTAAACCAAATAGTGTCAGGGAGTATTTTGTTACTCAGGCTCTACTGTTTGGTTTTTTTTTTTATCTAGCAATCCAAAGTATCTGTCTGCAGACCTGTAAGCCTGGTGACTTAGACCAGCTATGTGTTCCTTTCCTGAACTGCTTGGACAATTCCTGCAGATTCTTCAAGGTATCTTGCTCATGTACCTGTTTCCCTGGTGAAGCAAGACAAAGCTTTCCTTGTTATAAACACTCCATCTCACAACTACTTCACATCATATAAACCCCAACTTCTAATCACTGTAAGGGTTTCCTCCAGGGCAGTTTGTCTCCCCAACTTAGTGTTACACTGCAAGAGTAAAAACCTCATTGCTTCTCCTTTCCATGGGAGGCGTGGGGTGAAACTAGAGATCCACTCAGTTGCACATGTTGAGTAAAGCATGTGTTTGTCAAACATGTTTGTCAAATTTGTTTCTCTGTTTAAGGAAGCTTTGCTTTGATACCTGCTTCTTCCAGGGTTTAGATCAGATTCACTCAACTGGTAGAGTTGTGTTTGGGAGCAAAGGTTCTAGCTTTTTTTTGCTACAGATGCCTCTGTTTATATCTAATCAGCTTCATTACTCCAGGAGCTCATAAGCACGAGTACTTGTGCCCATGTTGCCTGATATTCATGTTAACCCCATTGGGGTTGAATATAATCACCTTCTCCTTTGATTACCACAAACATTTGATAATCTGGCTGTTCCTGGCAATTGGAGAGGTCTTATCACTGTTCTTGAGGGAGTTTATTCCTCTGGCTCAGGAACACCAATTTAATGTCATGAAGATAATTTCTATGGAGAGGCTTATCCTGCTTGTTCAGTCCAAGTCTTGGCACTATAGAGTTACCAGGTAAGTACCATTGTTTGTGGCTGCAAACAAAATATTTATAAGATGGCTAAACTGTTACTGCTGTCATCTGTTTGTGTTGAGGGGCACTTGGAGGGCCCCACCCTCTCCTTTCCTTGAATCCAGTAGTGTTCATAGAGGCCTGGAGATTCCCCTGTCTTCTTGCCCTCAACCAGAAAGGGAGAATGGCATCTCTCAAAGGAAGGCAAATGAGCTGTTTTGCTTATCCACATCTAGTTATACATGTCCAGCTTCAATTTCCTACTTTGGAAAGACCAGACAGTTCTTCCAGTCATGTCCCATCAAGTACTTCCTTGTCACACAGCTCATGAACTTACATCCTACTATCTGCCCAAGTTTTGTGAATGCTGCCTTCTCAAGCTCTTTGCCCTTGGAAGTGAAAGAGCAAAGAGGGCAGACTTGTGGGGAGCACTCAGTCCTGGGAGAAGGGCCAATGGGGTCACCAACACTTTTTTTTTCCTCTTTTTTTCTTTTATCCTTCTGTGGATGTAGCAAGAAGGAGAAAGAAAAGGAAAAGAGGAAAAACTTGTTGGAAAATCTGAAATAATAAACTTCTCTGAGTGGGGCAGTAGGGGAAGTATAGAAAACATTGAAGAAAAATTCAAAATTGTGGTTTATTCTGAATGTAGAAAACAAAATCCAGCTACTTCATATTGTGTGTGTTACTTTTTCTGCTTTTCTACTAGCTCCATTAAAACCTCAATAATATACAGGAGTCTATGAAAGGTTTTCAAAATGAAACCCCAAGTTTGTTCATTATCACTAAATGGCTCTTTGGTGGGCTGTATAAGAAGAGTGAATGGTCTCTGTGTGGTTCTTAGTGGCAACATGCCCAAATTGCCAGCCCAAGATTTTGGCTGGCCTCTCAGCAGGACTAACATACTGCAAAGAATGTGGGTGGGTTTCTGGCTCTTCTGCTGGCCTGTGCTGACACCCCATTCCCAGGACTAGTTCTGTCCCAGGCACCAAAGAGGCAGCAGCTCTGCAGTCCTTTCCTGGGGCAATTCTTCCAGTTTTAGTTCTGGAGATCCTTAGGGGGGTCTGCACCACAGCTGCTCTTGCTGTGCCCACAGAGCTCTCCTGGGAGTCAGAGCCCAGCAGCTTTCTTCTGCACTTGAGGCAGACTACTGCCCTATAATTTTTAAACCTGCACATCTCTTCCATGAATACAGAAGAGCTGGTGAATACTGCATTTCTGGCAGTCTTTTCTCTCTCTTGTGCTTCTGTTAGGACTCTCTCACCTGCACAGCACTTCAAGTGTTAAACCTTCCCTTCAAGCTGGGTGCAGCCAGTGGGACTGCAACATGGTGCTGGGGTGACCTTACCCCAGAACCTCATTGACCCTAAATTGCACTCACCAGCAGCAGGATGCAAAGCCCATTTGTCTCTCTACTGATCAAGGAGACCCCAAAGAGGCATAGAGGACTGACTGGCTCTTGGAAAGAGGTTTTATAGTGTTGTACTAGACCAGTTTGTGACTTTGCCTAATAAGAAGATGGTGAAGCCAAACTTACACCTGAGGATAAGGCTCTATGGGATAGCAACAAAACCAAGTCTGTCTCTCGGAAATGAAAAACAAAGCAAAATAAGATATTTGCTGGTATCTGGCAGTTTATACTGTCATTTTCCTTGGTCTCTTGCCAAACAGATACAATCTGTGCTTGGGGAAAGGGGATGAGTCAGCCTTCTGCACTCAGGTTGTTATAGGCACCTCTTGCAGGCTCTAATTTAGACTGCTTAGCAGATTTGAGCTCTCAGTTCCACAATGTCCTACTGCTCATGAAGGGACAGGTCTTTGGCCTTAGCATCTCACCATCTTCATGCAGTCCAGTCCATTAGAGGCTTAGCAGAGACTGGAAATTAAAACCTCCCTCAACCAGCCTGTGGGAGAGCTGCCCATCTCTGAGTCCAAGGAGCAGCCAAATTCCCCCTGTCAGAGGCCTTTGCTCTCTAAAGGGATTTGGCATTGGGTCAGTAACAGAGGAGTGTCACACATGTGTGGCTTGTGCCCTGCTCTGTGGCTTGTGCCATGCTTGGCTGTTTGTGCTTGGAGCAGGGGGGAAGGAGGAGAAGGAGGAGGCAGGAGGCTGGGTCCTGGGTCCTGCAGGAGTGTTTGCTGGCCCATCTGTGGTTCCTGGGACCACAGCTCAGCCATCCAGCATCACTGCCAGGATTGGGTTTGCATCTGGGGCCTCTGCAGTTAGAAAGCTTTCTAATGGGACAGCTGGCCCTGCCCAGGACCTCCTTGCAACCTTGTGCATGTGCTTTCCCTTTTAGGGAATGTCAAGGGGGGTAAAATCCAGGAGGGATTTCTGAAGGATTTTTGTGCAAGTCAATAAGCCAGTGAGGCTGCCTAAGAAATGCAGCCTCACAGCTGAGTCAGGTCTGTCTTCAGGTCAGGCTGGACACAGTCATTGCTATTCTGACTTGTCACCCTGATGGACTCTAGAGGGGACAGTGCCCATGTTTTTGTGGAGGGGAACACTGCCCAGGCCAGCTGTCACAACATCTTTGTGTTGTAGCTGATTCTTTTCTTGCTAAGAAGGAAGAACTATTTATTGTTTAATACTGCTCCTGTTGCACTTCAATGGTAACCAGCTGATGTGGGGTATAACATGGACCCGTGAGGATGCTGGTTGCCTGCACAGCCTGACCCTGCCTGGCAATCCTTATTAAAAGCTCCTTGTAAATTTGAGGAGTGTGAGTAGGTCTGTGTGCTCAGTGCCTGCTGAATGCAAGAGGGGTGGGTGTGCTCTGGCTGGAGGGCTTTAGGTGTCTGCAGAAGGACTGCACCATGTAACCCAGGTTACATGGTCTTGTGGAAATTTTCCAGACTTTTTCATCTATTGCTCATCAAGTTTTGATGAATACGTTGTGACCCAGAGAGCTGCTGTTCCCTGTATCCTGCTGTAAGTCAATGTAAGAAGAACAAAGTTCCTGACTGGCCAATCTGCTTAGAAAATGTTCTCTTCTCTTTTGAGATTTGAGTGCTTTCTCTGAACTTTTCTTTGTCATAGGTAGACTTGCAGTTGCTTGTGGGTAGAAATAGGAAACTATCTCATACAGTGTATGATTTAAAAAACAAACAAGCAAAACAACTGGAAAGAAAAAAAGTTTCATTTCTCAGTTCCCAGCAGAGAACTTAATCTTGCCTATTGAATTGCAAACAGAAATTCCAATGAAGTTACCAAAAAATAATTTCTGAGCTTAGTTTCTGCTAAAAAGCAAGTCTGAATGCAAGTTGTTGTTTTAATTAACTAGGTGGTTTGTAATCAATGCTACTGTGGTAGAGGTGAAAGTGGCCAGAGTAGTGTCATAATAGTGAAAATACTAGCAGGAAAATGTCTGTATACCCAGGCAAAAGAATTCTCAAACACTCATGTTCAAAGCTAATTTGAAATGCTAAACCCAAAAGATACCAAGAAGGTCTTTTTGATGCTTTACTCTTGTTTGGACACTTGTGCTGTTTAACTCTACCTGTTTGTTATTTGGCTGAATTAAACTCTGCTGCGTATTTGTTAGCATATACAAGAGCTTAGTAATACAATCAGGCACTAATGCATTCATTTTCTACTTGACTGCTCATTCATTGAGATGTTAGTACATAGGAAGAATATGATCAGGGTGACTGTGGGATGAACTAATCAATTCATAATGAGTAATCCAGAAATACAGATGTCTGAGGGAGATGTCCTCGGCGCAGACTGAATTCAGGAAACCCACATGGGAACAGCTGGAGGAGACCCCAGCAAGGTGGGGTGTTCATCCTTGAGCTGAGATGCCCCCACCTCAATTCCCCCCCAAAAAATCCTTGGGCAGAGCTTACCAGGAGCCAGTTCAAAAGCTGCAAATTGGGTACATCTGGAGCAGCCTTCCTTCCCCTGCATGCAAAGCCCAGGGACCTTGGCTGAAGCTGCAGAGATCCTTATTTGCAAGGGCTGAGTGCTGGTAGGAGAGAGCTGCCAGGGTTTCCTCAGTGACAACCACTCCTTTCTGTGTGCCTCCCTTTATCCCAGCCCCTGCCAGGAATTTGCCATTTTTTTAAATTTCCTCCCCCCTGCCCCCAGCCCTGGTTCTGAGCAGCTTGCTCTTACTGCTTTAACTTCTCTCTTGGGAGTTAATTATTACAGCTGGTTCTGTGTAACCTTTCTGCCTGCAAATAAGAAAGTGGGAGCTGAGGAACAGACCCATGGCTGGGATCCACCTTCAGCCTGGGCAGGTTTCAGAGGTGTGTAAAAACACTTATACAGTGACCAGAGCACATGCAGGCTGCTTATGTGTGTCTCAAGCTAGAGCAACCCTTCTGAAAGTCATTTTTTGTACTGCAGTAGCAACTCTGGTCCAGCAATCTGAAAATGCTTTTGCAGTGGGAACTGAGACCCGAAGGAGCTGGGTAGTTTCCTGAAGGCTACTTGCATGTGTGCTGTATCTGATGGAGTCCCTTCTTTTGTCCCCCTCAGTGGCCCTGAATCCTGGCTGCTTCTCATAAGAGCCTCCTGCTCTTGCAGGAAGGTTGAAAGCAACTTCTACTGTAAAGTTAGAAAATTTATTTCCGTGGAGATCTTCATCCCTCTGCTTTGCAAATGTTAGGCATCTCCTCCACACTCAGCCTTATAAATAATGCTGGTGTATGTTTTCTTACCTGAGGACTAGAAATGCTCCTTTTATTTTCCTTTCAGCATCTCCTTGGTTCCTACAGACGAGAAGGTCATCTGGGTTACTCTGACTTGAAAGTAGATGTGACTGGAACCTTTTCCCTCTTGAGTTTTGGCACGTCCTGGATTTCTTGGATACAACCAAGATCAGGATCCCTGCCTTACAGACAACTCCCATTTCTTACAAAAAGGAGTCTGGCATCCCAGGCTGTTGGTTCAGTCCCAGAGAAGGGATGTGGCAGCACGTGACCTTCTGCTTTTGTTTCAAAACAGAATAATATTCAGTCTGGGAAAGGATCTTTTGATGTCCAGGAGCAGTTCAGTGATCCTGTCATGTGGAATGATTCCTGCTGGCAGGGCTCACTGTGAACGACGGGGAGGTGATTAACGTGTCTGGGTGATTAGCCCCAAAGCTGTGTGTGTGTGCTGAGCACTGAGGTCTGCCCTGCCCCTCTCCCTGTGCCCTATGCCTGTAGCACTGTTTACCTTGCAGTCCTGGTTTGCTTTCCTAGAGTGCTGTGTCTCGTGGTGGGACTTCACCTTGGGAGTGAAGGTGGGCTCCTGTATGATGCTTCATTCACGTTAAACCAAGTGAATTCCAACAGCACTGAAATCAGAGCAAATGCTTGGCAGGGATGCATCTGTCCTGCAGAGTGGAGGCTGCATGGCCAGGAGAGCCAAAGGCTCGAGGAGGGGAGAGTACAGAGAGATTTAGTACAGACAGAGAAGATTCAGCTTGAGCTGTGTGTTTCTCTGTGAGCCCCTCTGCTTCTCCCTGGGTGGGATTTTTCTTCCCCCTTCGTTCACCGCCCAGTGTTCTTTATTGTCTCTCACAGGTAGATCACTCATTGCTATAAATTTTCTTATCTCCAGTGCTTTTCCAATTATGGATAACAACAGGGAAGAAGTCATTGGTTTCTAAAAGGTCATCAAGATATAGGGCCCGATTGGGTAGGGGATGACTTATGGAGTTAGCTTGTGTAAATCTGGGGAAGTTTTATGCCCAAGTCAGGAACGAAATGTAAGTGAGATTCATAAAAACCAGAGATTTACACCAGCTTCAGTTAGTGGAAATTAAAATGGTTATGAAAACTTGCCATTCTCTCTATGCCTGTACATGCAGAAAATAAGCTTTAAATGTGTTTTCCAAGTGCCTGTGATGCTGGGGAGGGGCTGTCCTGCCAGCCCTGGGCTGCTGTAGAGGATGCTCAGAGGTAACTACAAGCTCCTCTCACACCTTGGCTTGTCTGTCATCTAGACGTGACCTCCTCCATGCATGAGAGAGCAATTTGGTCTCATCTGGGGGCTGGCAGCACCCAGAGAAGGTGATGGCTGGGACAGAGCCACTTCTCAGGTGACATCAGGATTAATGCTGCTGTCTTTTTGCACCCACAAAGCCACTGCAGCTCTGTGGAGCTTCAGTCACTGAATTTGTCAGGTTTGTGTGGGGAGGTGAGCCTGCCCAGGTCACAGCTGGAGACACCTGGTTTTACATCACTTGCTGGGTCTGCTGCCAGTGAGTGGAGGGAGTGCTGGAGGACGGTGAAGGCTCTGAGCAGAGATGCTTTAATCCCCAGCCATGTTACAGGCAGCAGTTACATCCCAAAAGGTTGCTTGTCTTACCCATGTCCTGAAAGTGTCCCTCAGCCTCTGTAGTGCAGCCACTGCTGGCAGTAACATCAGGTGACAGCCTGTTTCCCACTGGTCTAGCAATGGCTTCTGTGCAAGTAGAGCAATGTCACACTGCAGGGCCTGGCTCCTTCTGAAGTGGTGCAGCCCATGAGAGGAGCAAAAAATATCTCTCGTTTTATGTCCTGGCCTGTCCCACAGCATCCCCAGCCATCAGGTTCCCCTTCTGCTTCCCTGTGCTGCTGAGGTACCTCTTCTCAGCTTTTCTTCTAGTCGCAGAAATCCAAAGGAGGCCAAAGTATTGGCACTGTCGTGGGAGATCACATCCAGATAGTGGCTTTCCAAGCTGTTAAACTGTGGTTTGTGCAAAACGCAATGAGTAACAGACGAGTTCAAAGGGGAAGGACTGCTGACACCTAGTCCATTTTAGGCACTTAGCTCAGGCACTGAAGTTATGAGCTCAGCTACTGGATAGTCAGAAGGGAGAGAGAAAGGTCTGGCCAAGGACAGGTCATCCTCTTTGGAGACCTCAATGTCTGTCTGGAGATGTTTCTTCCTCTGTTTTCTGTGGAGGAATCCCTGGGCAACTCTGATCCCACTGATACCAAGTTACATGGGGGGAACTGAGGCTGCAAGGGTGAGGTCATGGGGTGGTGGGATTGGCGCTGCAGAGCATCACCAGAGCAGGGCGTGAGCATCCAGAGCCTTCCTGCAGGACTTTGAGGTCTGCAAGACAGGCCAAGTTCAACCATAGCATGTGAAATAAAGACAAGGCAGAAATATTGGCTTGCATGGAAGGGCAGTTCTCCAGACACACAGTTGCCTTCTTTTCAAGAAAAATCCCACATGGATACAATTTCCAGTGCACCTGACATAGCAAGCAGCCGGAGATGTAGGTGTTTCTGGCCATGCTGCCTCCACACCCAAACATCATGTGCAGCACAGCAGATCTGCCCTCTAAACAATTCAGGCAGTAGAGAGGTGTCTGGCAGCAAAAAAAAAGGTGTTGGGAGCTGCCTTGAGCTACTTAACCTTCTGACTAATACACAAAGTCATTTCTGTCACAGCTGTCTGAACAATACATTTGCCAATTAAGTTAATTCAATCAAATCCCTTGTATCCAGCAGAAAGGGCAGAGCAAATCCAGGTAAGGGAGAGAGAACAGAGCCAAAATTCCCCTCCATGTCACACAAAAGCAGAACAAAGGGCGTGTGTGTGTATAAATGTTTATGAATAATGGCACTGCAGAGCTACAGCGTAATTGATGACCTGAGAGCAGGTTCCTGGGATGTGTCCTCCCCACTTGTGAAGTGATGGAGAGACTTGGGCAACTGGCAGATGCTGGGGTAAGGGTTCCACTCCCACTTCATTGCTTCAAATGCAGAGGGGCTGCCTTAAAGGGCTGTTGGCCCAGGGGAGGCCCCACTCACCCTGTGCTCTGGGATGTGGCACTGCTCCCTTCTTGCTTACTTTCCAAAGCAAAACCACGTGGACAAGCCAGTGTCCATCTCCATTTGCAGTATTAAAACCTCATCTTTATAGTGGATTTCTGCCCTTCCTCATATCTCCCCTCTAGGCATGGCTTTCATTTCCAGCTTCTTCCACTGAGAATTAATAAAAACACTTAATTTCTAATGGGGTAAACTGCTTTTATGTCTGTTTCCCACTGTGCACTGGCTCTCTAGAAACTGTGCCTGAACATAAAGGTGCCATTTCTAGACACCAGTACAAGTCTGTAAGTTTTCCCACCTACCTAAAACTGTTGTGTGGGCAGGATATTGCACCAAAAGTGCATGTTATACCAAGGTAGTGTTACTTGCCTGGTGAATGACAGTATCTCCTTCAACCAGACGGCAAAGTCTAGGAAGCCACATGCTTAGGATGATGCCTGTGATGCACACTTTTGTGTCCTTGTCCATCCAAGCCCTAGAAAGCAGGCAAGTTTAGCCATTCATCACGTGAAATGCAGAATATTTAGGACTACTGCAGTGTTACAAAAGTGGGAATATTACCTCTGAGAGTCAAAGGGTTTTACCTGTGCCTTATGAAGCATCCTAGGCACTTCCTTTCCCATTAGTTGTGTTTTGTACTTGTATTGCCTTAACCAAATAACATAAATAGCATAAGAGAGCAATGCCTGTTGGCAACAACTGCCCAAGCATTGACTGGGCTGTTCCTGCATTGTCATCTGCCCCAGGTTTACTGGAAGTGCAATGTTGCAACAGGCCTTGCATGGTGAGCTGGGGTTGATGCAGAACATTGCCAGAAAGGACAGCATCATGCAGGGGTTCTGGCTGCACGTGGGTGTCTGGTTCCTGTCCCAGCTCTGAGCCTTCCTGTGACCCTACCATTGTCCTGATCTGATTTAATAAGGAAGCTGTGGTTACTCTAATATTTGCTTGAGAGCAAGTATGTGGGGTGTATTAGGAGATGTTGGAGAGTGGTAAAAAACAGCAGCTTCTGGTTTATGGGCAGTGACTGCAGGGTCCCCCTCCCTGGGGAGAGGCTCCTCAGGTACCTCCAGATGTGCCTGTAAAATACTTTGTGTGGTGAGGCTGGACAGAAGCCCTACAGGGGATGTGCAGGGTGAAGCCCACGTAGTGTAGCACAGGTTTCAATGGCCATCCATAGATGCAGTCACCAAGAGGAGTCCTAGATGGAAAGATGAAGGTCTATGGTAGGACCAGAAAGTACAGAATACCCAGAGCTGTGCCTGTTCCAGAGGAAATGTTCAGTCCATTCACTGCAGCTACTCCCTTGGAAGCAGGATACAGCCATCTGCTGCTATAACAGGGTAGGGAAAACCCAGAAGAGACTCTTCTTCATTGACCTGTTCAACTCTACCAGGATGGCCCCAGGTCTGCCTAACTGAGGCCACGATGCAGCCCAGCAGCAGGCAAGGTCAATCAGGGGGCTGCCCACTGCTGGTGGAACAGGGATTAAACTGGGCTTTGCCAGGTTATGTTGCAATTTAGCTCACTGCCCATCTGTCTTGCCATGTTAAATACAGTCATAGTCATGTGGAGGTCACAGTCAAATCCAGGACATCCCAGGTCATGTAAATTATCTTCATTATCCCCAGTCTCATTAGAGCTTGTAAGAGTGCTCATAGTTGCTGCATCCCCTCTCTGACATGGGGGTTTGTACAGCATCAGGGCCTGGCAGTGGGTTTCCCCTCCACGGTCGAGAGGGAGGGAGAGAAAAATGGTCAGCTCCTGTTTTCCCTTCTTTTTTGGGCCTTGTTGGCAGGACAAAGAGTGGCAACTGATCTGTTCCCAGATTGACACCCAGTGAACACAGCCACTCGTAGTCACTGCCCAGGACCATTTATCACTTCCACAGATGAGAACATGGGGAGCAGGTGTCTGACCTGCAATGACAAAAACATGGAGTGGTGGTAGGAAGGAAGGAAATAGATCAGATGTCATTTTTCTACACAATTTTTCTCTTTTTAATGTTCTCCTAGATTATGGGGAACAATCATGGGATGGAGAATGCTGATGTTTTATGGTGTCAGTAGGGTTTAAGGTTTTAGGTGCAAAAAAAAAAAAGTTATGTTGGCTTCTGTATATTATGGGGTATTTATAGGACACAGCAAGTTGGTTTTTTTTAAATTTATTTGCTTGAGCCAAGGAAGATAAATGGGACTCTGTATCCAAGTACTTGTATCTAAAGGAAATGAAAAGAAACACAGTCCTCTTGAACTTGGCCCCACTTAGAGCAGAAAAATGACACAGAAATGACCCTTCTTAGATTTAAGAACTGCTCGTGCCTCAAGGGAGATGGTAGAAATTAGTTTGTGAAAATCTTTCCTTCTTATATTACATGTTTCCTGCTCCACCTCAGCTCTACTTTTTTTTCCCCCCCTTTACTAGGAGTGCCAAAAAAACCAAAACAAAACAAAACAAAAAATCCACCAAGTTTGCTGTGGTATCTTCTACTATTGCTTCTAAACACAGTCTTCTGTGCAAGCCTTGAGTGCTGCTTTAGTGCTGACTTCAGTTTTACATCACTGAACATATCTCAAGATGGAAAATGGTTTAAACTTTCCTGATCTGCAGTTCTGGGTTTAAAACCTTATCTCTCATTTTAATAATGGTAATAATCCTGTTCTGAACTGCTTTGATGTTTTCCATCTGAAAACCTGGCAGATGTCCTACACGTTCAAGCATCACAACATTGTAGGATTAATTGCGCAAATCAGAGCTGTTTCTATTTGAAACCTTTTGGATTCGTTGTTGCAATGTGCCAGTGGGAAGGGAGGAACTGAAACACAGCAGGATCTTGCAGGTCACACATTGAGTATAACCAGATCAAGGAGCAGCCTATCCTTGTGCCTTCATGCTCTTGGGCAGGAAGAATTGGCTGCAGGTCAGCCTGGCTATGAGAAATGCTCACTGGAGATGCTGAAGAGATCACGAAATTGTGGAACTGTCAGAGTTGGCAGGGACCTCCTAGGAAAGATCTAGTCCAGCTCCCCTGCTACAGCAGGATCCCCTGGAGCACATCACCCAGGGCTGCATCCAGGGGGGTCTTGAATATCTCCAGAGAAGGGGAGTCCACACCCTCCCTGGGCAGCCTGTCTCAGGGCTCTGTCACCCTCACCATAAAGTTTTTCCTTATATTTCAATGGAACTTCCCCATGTTCCAGTTTGTGCCCATTGCCCCTTGTCCTATCACTGGGAACTACTGAAAAGAGTCTGACTCCATCTTCCCTGCACCCACCCTGAGATACTTATAGGCATTAATAAGGTCTCCCCTCAGCCTTCTCTTCTCCAGGCTAAAGGAAGACCTTCGTGTTGTCTCCAGATGTAAATGAATGAGTTCAGGACTCACTGCAAGAACTTTGGGGTTGTTGCTGCTGTTGAGCACTAAGAGAACAGCTTCTGCAAGGAGTGATTTCCTCCCTCTGTGCTTGGTTGGGTTGATTGTGATTAGTGTTAACTAGTCCTAGAAATAATTTGCAGCCAGGGGCTGCACAACAGGCACCATGGGTCTCCCTCTTCTCTTTGTTAAATGGGCAGGAATTGGATTTTTCTTCACTGCAGGTTTCCAAGCAGTGAGGTCTGTGTTCCCATGTTCCCATTACACATCCTGTGTCTTGCTCCTCCCCTGACAGTTGCAGTGTCTCAGGTCAGTGCCAAGAGCCCTGTTGCAGAGTCCCCCATCCTTGCCAGCACTGCGCCCTGCATCCTTTCCATGCAAAGGAACAGCCCACGTGGGGTGCCCCAGGGAGGGCAGTTTGCAGCTTAGAGGGAGGAAGGAGCAGTGCCTCAGAAACAGGCACCACGCTCTTTCCTTAGGCACCACCCAAGGGTGCAGAAGAATTCAGTAAATCCCTGTTAGCAATGGAGAGAGGAGGAAGGGGGCTGAAAGGAGAGGTGGATATGGGAGAGAAACCATGGTCTGCAGAGCCGTGTGCGGGGGTCTGCTCTGCCTGCACCCAGAAATCTTCTCTCTGCTGTAAACAGGAGCACCCTGTGTCCACCAGCACAGCTCCCCTGCCAGCAGCTGGTCCTGGTCCTACTGTTTTGCACTTTGGTACCACAAGGTGATCTCTGCACGTTCAGATCAGCCTCCAAAGCAGATCTCTGTACCCTTGAAAGTCAACTCATCAGAAATGACAGGGGAGAAGAAGAATTGAAAAGCACACCTCTTTTTGTCCTTGCTGGGGTGGTTTTTTGATAGAAGTGCTGGGGGGGGGGGGGGGGAGGCTTTTTATGTTGTTCTACCAAAACTAAATAAAAATAAGGATAAAATTTTGGAGATGGTAGGAATGAAATTAAGGGGTTTGCTTGTCTCTATCTGTAACAACCTTCTGGCTAGTAATCTGAATGGAAATAATCATTTGAAAGGGAAGATAATTAAATTAAACAGGCAACCAAACTGGAGGAATAAGACTTTTGATGAAGAAGGGTGGCTGGGGAAAAAAGTAGAGGAGGTGGCAGGGAAAAGCAGCACATCTCTTTCAATTGTCAGTCTCTCAGGGGCAAGGTTGCTGCAGACATAATGAGTGTCCTAGTGAATTATCTCCCACTTTTATTGTCTGTTGCTACCATGGAAAGATGGGGAGGTGGGGAAACTTTTTTTTTTTTTTTTGAATTTGGACAGACTTAAAGAAGTGGCATCAAATTTGAAGGGCACCCAATCAATCTGTTGTCCTAGCTGCATGAAATTGTATTTCCCTGCCACTTCATATCTTATTTGCAGCAGCTGGGCTGTAAGTCATTGGTGATAACATTCTTTATTATGCAGCCGTGTTTATGAACTGTGCCTGGAAAGAGATGATAGAAATATGCAGCAATATGCAAAGGGGGGATGCTGGGGGAAGGGGGAATAAATGCTAGTTGCTAGGGCAACCGTGGGGCTATTTTGGGCATCAAATTTTGCAGATGATGAAAAGCATTTTCATGTGATGGTTGGTCTCTGGGAAGAGAAGGGGAGAGAGGGCACACAATAAACTGGGGAAGATAATATTCAAGAAGGCAGTAATTTAATTTTTTTCACATATAAATACAGATATAGTTTCAACTGTACTGAAAATGCATTAAAACCAAAAGAGCCAGTAGTTCCTGGTTAAGGGGAAGGGGAGTTGTTTTAAATAACTAAATAGGAAGTGGCATGCTAGTAATTTGGGAGGCTTTCCTACATCCCTTGGCACAGTCTTAAATTTAGCCAGTGTTCTCAGGAAGTGCTGCATGGGTTGTGCTGGTGGCTGCACCTACCCCTGCCTGCACCCACTCTGTCTCACCAGAGGCAATGAGCAGCTCCTTCCCCCAAAGGCTGTCTCCATCCCTATCACAGTAGCAATTGAGTCAATTAATTCCTAGCCTCTTCTGTCACAGGTTAAACAAACCAGGTTGTCAAACACTGCTCTTGACTCTTGCAAGGATCAAATGATACTCGGATTTGGTACCCACTGAAATGCTGAGATTCATTAAAAAATGGGAGCTGCTTTCAGGCAGTTGCCCTCAGTGAGAGATCTCCAACCTGGAGAACTGGAGCTGCTCCCACCATGCTGACATGGGTATGCCCCCATGCCCCTGGGCTGGGGCAGAGGCAGAAGATCCTGTTGGGGTAGATCCCGGGGACTTTGAGGACTGAGGTTCAGGCATGGGAGCTGGACGGTCTGGACACTGGGTGTTGGTGACTTTGCAATGCCTTGAGCTAAAGGTGGTACTGAACAGTTTCAGGGCCAGGGGTGCTTTTAGAAAAGGAGCACGAGTGTCCCATATTTGGCCTGCTACAGGGCAATACCAGAGAGAAAGGCAGGTCACTGCAGGGGTGAGAGGGGTGCAATTACCTGCATTTGCCTCAGCTGGGACCAGGATGGATCCTCCTCTGCTGATAGGTCATGGACACACAAAGGGCAGCCCAGTTTGGGTTATGCACCTTCACCTGTGGAGCTCTTGCATCAGCAGGAAGGGCAGAAGGCAGTGCCTGGGAGAGGAGAAGCAGGACTGTGAGCAGGGTAAGGGCTTCTCCTGATCTCTTAGCTTCTGACTTGCCTGAGTGTAAAGTCTGGTTATGCTCTAGATTAGCTCTCTTGCAGTAATGCTTTTCTTAATTTGATTTTACTGAAATTGCTCCAAACAAGAACAAGCTTCTGAGTGTTGTTTGCAGCCCCTGGATGATCAGTGTTGCTTGAGCCATTCTTAAAATCCTTGGGACTCTAAATATATTGGCACATTAAGCCAGTTAAAATGAACTGCACATGTTTTCAGCAAGAAATCTATTTCAAACGCAATATAATGTGACTCTCTTATTGCTCTAAAGTTGTGTTTTTAATTAAGTAGTTATCAGTGGCAGTGAGATTCTTCTTGAATAATTAAATCAAGGTAGTTTAGTGAGTAATTGTAAAGTGAATTGCTGAGACCATCAGGCTGCTGTTGAGACAGTCTGTTTTCTTTCAGAAAATTAATCCAAGTGACTCGTGTTGCTAAGAAAGTAGTAGAACATTGTGCTGGGTAATGGGCATTTGTCTTGGTGTGCTTTGTGTCTCAGAGCTGCATCTTTCACTTGCCTTCTCCAGAAACAAATGCTGATGACTTTCCACTTTGTGTTCCCTTTCCCTTAATCTGCTGTCCTGGGTAGTTCAGCACAGAAGGCTGAAAACGGAGTGGGTGATAATCTAGTTACTAAACAACATGAGCACAGACCTGATTTTACCAGTGCCTGTGTGTGTGAAACAGGACCTTTTGGTCTGGATTTCCTAGCTTTTGGCCAAGGTAGAGCAGAGCCTGCCCTGTCTCTTTCACTCTGGCACTTAATTCAGAGGTTTTCATGCTTGTGTGTCAATTTGGTGTTCAAGATACATTTGGCATGTAGCAATTTTCTCACTGCTAGATATTCTGAATATAAGCAGCCAGTGGTATCTTCCATCATATTAAACTTTATTTGCTGGGGGATCAAGGGGAAATCCTCTGTATAAACCCTGAATGTGTGTGTGTGCCTCCTGCCATGGTCTGTATGGACAAAACATGTCCAGCCACGTGCACAGTGAAGGAAAATACGTGCACACTAAAAACCGTATCTTTGACAGATTTGTTATTTTGGAGAGCCTGCCTAATGGTTCTCTTAGTGACTTTCTTTGCCCGAGGAATACGTCCAACAAATATGAGCATTACACAGATTCTGGGGAAGTTAAGCTGACTGGAGCAGCTTGTTGATATTTCCAAAGGCAAAATGAAGAATTAAGTGAGGAGAGCTCAGCCAACCCCAACATTATCCTCAATCACACAATAACTTACCAGCTGACATTTTGTTAGGGCGTTTATTCCGTAACCACCAAGTCCACGAGGACTGATGGGGATCCTGCTATCTTGTGGATTCACTTCTAAGAAGTGGGATTTTTCTGAAGTGCCTTAATAATTTAGGAGCTCAGCTTTATTGCAAAGCATTTGGGTACCTTTGGAAAATCCCATTCATGACTCTCCGTTATGCTTTACGAGCCTGTAGCCTCCAATGGGGATGTTATTTCATGCTCTAGGTAACAATGTAAAACTATGATTTTTAGCACCACCCTGACTTTTCACCAGGAGAACAATTTAGAGAGATACTGTTGCTATGGCAGACTCACTTCCCCGTGCCTTTTCTGGAGCCTTCCTGCTGTCACCTTTGGTTTTTCCTCAAAGCTTCAAGGATTTTCTAGAAGAGGTGGGGTGGCTCTTTAGCTGCTCTGGGCTCTGCTCTCAAGTCTGCAGTTACCTGCTGGGGGTCTCTGGGCAAAGCAGCTCTTTCTGTGTTTGGATCCCTCAAAAACAGAGATGTTGGCACCAACAGGATGGATAGGGTGAGGAGGAAGCTTTGGAGGGAACAGAGGCTGCAGGATTGCAGAGCATCCTTACCTATTATCAGCTGCCCAAGTTTTTATGAAATGGCAGACTTTTGAAGTTTTTAGGAAAATTGTCTCACTTCTTGCTACAGAAGGTGGCAGATATCTCAACTTTTCCAGTCTCCTTTTTTTTAAGGAGAAAGTTTAGACAGGAAAAGAACTTTTTTAAGGCATTTCCTTTGTGTTTCCAACCGCTTTGTTCCCCAGGAATGGATCAGCTGTCTTTGGCAGCATATCCATATGAGTGCTCAGAAACTGGAAGCTTTTATTTCTTCATTTCTGATCCCTCCTGCACTTGAGCTACCAGAAACACTGAGCACAAAGTTGCAGCTGTCTTTCTGTACACTGGGTAGTGTAAATATTTCAGCCACAACCAGCCCTGGCAGCGCTACAGGCCAGGGGAGGAGAGGCTGGAGAGCTGCCCAGCAGACGGGGACCTGGGGGTGCTGGTTGAGAGCAGCTGAACATGAGCCAGCAGTGTGCCCAGGTGGCCAAGAAGGCCAACAGCATCCTGGCCTGCAGCAGGAGTAGTGTGACCAGCAGGAGCAGGGAGGTGATCCTGCCCCTGTGCTCGGCCTTGGTGAGGCTGCACCTCGAGCAGCGGGGGCAGGTTTGGGCGCCGCAGCAGAGGAAGCACGTGGAGGGGCTGGAGAGGGGGCAGAGAAGGGCAACGAGGCTGATGAGGGGTCTGGAGAACAGGTCTTGTGAGGAGAGGCTGAGGGAGCTGGGGCTGTTCAGCCTGGAGAAGGGGAGGCTGAGGGGAGACCTCATTGCTCTCTACAACCACCTGAGAGGAGGTTGTGGGGAGGCGGGTGTTGGGCTCTTCTCCCTGGTGATGAGCGACAGGACAAGAGGAAATGGGGTCAAGTTGCACCAGGGGGGGTTCAGATTGGATATTAGGAAACATTTCTTCACAGAAAGAGTGGTGAGAGATTGGAACAGGCTGCCAGGGAGGTGGTGGAGGCACCATCCCTGGACATGTTGAAAAAACAGGTGGACATGCTGCTTTGGGAGATGGTTAGGGGTTTTAGGGATGAAGGTTGGACTTGATGATCTTGAAGGTCTTTTCCAACCTGGATGATTCTATGATTCTACTGTTGGAACAAACATGGGTATAAAATCTGAGCATAACACAAAGCCTTTTTTTTTTCTTTTCTCTCCAGGTTATGGAGGCTTCTAGCTGTGAATTTGATACCAAAGACAATCAAGATCTTGGTGACAGACAGAAGGTCAGTCTTTTAGCTTTGTTTAATCCAAAACTAAATCATACTTCATAATACTCTTGTGTTGATGTCTTCTGCTTCACAAAAGACAGATGTGCATCCTGGTTGGCAAAATTCATCTTTATCATTGCTGAGATGAAATATGACAGAGGTAGCCAGGCTGGGGTGAGGTTTTTGACACTGATCCCAGATGTGGAACCTAGTCTCAGCTTGACTTGAAACTCAGGTTCAGGACCATGCTGTGTTACAGGCTCTTCAGGTGGCTGTTTGATGTAAGATTTAAAAATGGGGATCTTGGTTAGATGTTTGCATCTCAGAGTGTAAATCTTGCTTGGATGCCTGGTTCTTCTGCACCTGCCCAGAACTCCTTTGGTACTACACATGTTTCTGCTCCTGTTTTGTAAGGGAGCAAAGAAGTGGCATTTTATGACACTCTGTGTGATCTGTGGATTGTGTCTGGAGTAGGACAAGTATGTAAAAACAAACAACCCTCACTTGCAAATATTTGTTTAAATGTTCCATTTGTACTGTTTATATTCCATTTGCATGTGGAATGTGGAAAGATGCATTTTAATCCAAGCAGTGAGAAAGGTGATGGCTTTGCTATCCAACATTTCAACATAACTTTTTTTTTTTTTATCAGAACAGCCTTATTTATAACAGAGCAGTGTAAAGGAGTTTCTGTCACCTCACTTCCAAGTTTAGATTGCTGGTTTTAATCAGCTCTGCTTCCCTGGAAGGCCCTTTAACTGTTCTTTCCGAGTTGGTTTCTACACACGCATTTGTTTGTTCAGTTAAAACAGGTTGCATACAGGGGTGTTCATAGCATCACTGGGGGGGATTTTTAGGTTTTTCAGAAGTCTGTGTGTGTATATACACTCTTTAGATATTTATACATAAAAATATGAAATATATATTTCATTTAGATACATGTATTGCAGTAACCTAAGTGGCAGTCTCAAATCTGTCAGCTCTCTATCCTGGCTATTTGATTACTGCCCAGGGCAAGGACAGTGTGGCTACCCCTTAGCAGATGCTTTTAATGGTTGGTACCAAAGCCCACAGGAGTCCATGAAAGTCTGGATAAGATATTTTGATTTGATGATAGATGAAGCAGAGCAATCAGAATATCTGAAGGCTGTCCCTAGGCAACAGCACCATAGCCAGAGCATCTGGTATTCCCTACAGCAACAAGGTGTTTCAAAAGAAAACTGAGTGAAGATCAGAAAGCATTGCTGAGGTAAGGACTGCCCCTGCAGCTCCAGGATTTCAGTTTAAAAACAAAAACAAAGCGAAACAACAAAATCCCAAACTGTTTTTTGCTCAGATGATGTTTTGTTTACTCCACTGACCCTTCTAGGGTTGTTTAGGGTTTGTGTATGGGAAGAGCTGAGGTGAGCTGGTGCTGCTAAAGGACAGTTTTCTTACACGCCTTGGAAAGAGAAGTTGTTTAATAAAGTTCTTGTGCCTGTCAAACTTAGCATCATTTATTGAGCAGGTTGTCTGCAGTGGGTGCCATTTTCACAGGCAGGTGCAGACCAAGTTGGTTGCTCCAGGTAGGGAAATGGCATTACACCTAAGAGAAGCTTTGGAAGACAAGAATTGCTTTAAGCCACGTTTCTACATCTCATCAGTGTGAAGGAAACCTCAGTTCCCAGGGATGAAATTGGAGGGGGCTCACTCTAGGAAGGGAGTGCAGGCATGTAAAGCCCTGCCCACTTAGCAAGCACCAGCTTTATGCTTCTGTGGATACTCAAACCTAATGGATATTGCCAAGTCTGCTTGATTTTTACTAAGACTTAGATGCACAGGGCTGGAAAGAGCCTCAAGTGTTGCCATAGCTCCGCTTGCTGCTCCAGTGATGGACCAGCTGGTTCCTTTCCCTGTAATTTCAGCTCCTAGTGCCTCACCCAGGTTCCAGGGGGCAGAAACTTCTGCCTCTTCACTTTGAGCCTGAAACAACGGCTGAACCTCCTGTCAGGGGGAAGGAGGTGACCTTCCTCCTGAGGGCATCCTCATGAATAATTCCTTTGCTCGCCCACTTGATTTCAGGTTTCCCAAAATAACTGACATTTTCACACTGAGAGTGAGCAATCCTGGGGAAAATACAATGCATTAAACAGCTGCACTGCCTTGAAAGAGCCCTGAGTGAACTGGTGAGGTAAAGAAAAAGGCAGAAATTATTCTGTAGGAAATGTTGGGAGTTGATGGGGAAAACAGCATAACCCCCCCATTTGAAGGGAATATCTGCCTCAATTCCTTCTTTTGGGATGTGACTGTCCTCTGTCTGTGAATCTGCATTCCTGGGAGCTGGGATCCCTGGGAAAATGGGGAGGGAGGGTATGGGCAGTACAGCGTGGCTGGCTCTGCCGTCGGATCCGTCCCGCCTGCCTGAGCAGCCTTTCCCCTGCAAACCATTCAGGATTTCCTTTTGGAGCATGACTCCCCTCTTCAGATGTGCTGTACAATGTCTCTCCACTGGATACCCGCTGAATGCCTAATTTTTAACCACTCTGTCTGTCAGATCCACAAAAGCTGTTACTGGAGGTGTTTGCATAAAAGAGCTCCACCATAGGTATCTGAGAGCAGCTGGCGATGCTCTAGACAGTATCCAGCAGTGCTGATGGAGGCAGGATGCTTTAGTCTCCCTGGCTTAATGGCTATGTGCATTTTCCTCATGTACCCTCCCCCTCAATTGCCTCCTAAATTAGCATGCAGGATGTGTCCAGCCTTGGGAAGCCAAGAAGTTTGGAACCTCTTTGATTCAGACAAGGCAGGTTGTGATATTATTGAAAATAAAATGCAAATCTGACATGGAGAGATTAGAGCGTGGGCTCAGCTTTGGGCTCTGACCAGGGCTTGTGAGGAAGATGATGGCTCTGCTTCATACACCCTTACTCAGCACCATGAGCACAGCCTGGCCTCTGGCATGGGGTGATGTGTTCACAGTAGTTCTGTCTTGTTTGCACCCCCTGATAAGAGTCCCCGTCCTTGGTAGCTGATGTGTTTCCCAGTCATGTGAGCATTTAAGGTGCTGGATGATTTCTCCATCAAACTTCCCTGCGTGGTTAATGGCTGCACTACAGAAGTGCTGCATTTGTGGCACTTGATACTGTTTTTATCTCTCAACGTTCTCCTTTTTTCTTTTGTCCTTCACCTGTCCTGCCCTTTGTTGCTGTGCTTTAAATCTGAGTTTGGCTTTAGGTTAAGGGCAATCCATAACAAGCAAGAGCAGAAATCCCATAGGAAAGAGTGTTCATCAGGCAACACAGCCCCAACCTGCTGCTGACACCTTCACCCTGAGATCTACCCTTCTGATTCCTTGCTCTGCTGTGCTTTCTTGGGATGCTCCCCAGAAACACCTGTTCTTTGTGTTAAACACACAACTGCTCTGCAAGATTCTGTGCCTGAAATCACAGGTATTCAGAGGTGTTTGTGCCCTCTGGAGCCTGGGTTGCAGGGCAGGAGCTGAGTCTCCCTGGGAATCCAAGTGAGCCCAGCCTAAAGTACAGCACATTGTCTTGCTTTGGTGGCAGCCTGGTGTTGCTGGAAGCTTCAAGATGAGATGGAATAATGATAAAAACGGTGGAAAAATGCTGAAGAGTGATTTGCTTTAATGAGTGCAGATACACAGGGAGGCAGGTACTGTTTTGCTACTGTGGCTTGCTGAAAACTAACCACATAACTAGATGTTGGTGCTTGCAGGGCTCATGGTGAGCTCGGAGGTGCAAATAACTGATTCCAAAGTTGATATAATTAAAGAATAAGAGGAAATTGGATGTTATAGGTTAAGTTGTAAATTAAAGCAGCTCTGCTGCGCTCAGTGCAGTTGTTCTGGCTTTTTACAAATGTAAGTGAGAGGACTTGGCTCTGTTTTTCCAGCTGATGATTGGTTGGAAAATGCTGTTTTCTGGTATGTGAGCAAAAGTGAGTAGGGCAACTTGATCTTCATATTATTTCCTGTTGGACTCTTTCTGTGTGTACTGTAAGGCAGACAGACCTGTTGTCCTCTTATGAGCTGCAAATTACACAGGCAAATGTAATTACCCATTCTCTTTGTTATTAGTGTGCAGCCAGGAAGCTTCAAGCAATCGTCCTTTTCTTGGTATTTCAAAGCTTACTCACAAGATGCATCCCTGATATTGAACACAATGAGGTGTCCTTTTTTTTTTTTATAATTCAATTAAACATTTGCCTACTGTGACTCTTTATTCACTGCAAATTGTCTCTGTAAATAATCTTCATCAAAAGTCAGAACCAATCCCCATTAGTTGTTTAGATTAATTAATGAGTCCCCCTGGAGCCACCCAAATGAATTCAATTTAAACGTCAACAACTTGGCTATGGAGTTTCCCAGGTTGGCATTAAGACAATATTAAACCTGCAATAAGTCACATTTAAAATGTTAATTCAAAGAAGCTCTCCATTTAGAGCATTTAATTAAATCCTTAAATAAACTGCATGGGCTCAATACCAGATGGTTCTGCATTTTCATTGCAGCAGAGAGCCTTGAAGTCATTCAGGGAAGTAATATTGGAGGCATGGTGAAGATAACCAGGATATATAGTGTAATAAAATCTAATCTTGTTTCCAGCAGGGAGATTCAGTGTATGTACACAACCTAGGCTAAAATTGTAAGTTAATTACATTAACCCCAGTGTACTCTGGTATCTGAGCAGCCAGAGATGAAATTAGTCTTTTTCCTATCATAAGATTCTTTTCAACTTCACTATATTAATTTTTAGCCAAATACTTACTCATAAGGAAAATTGAAGTTAATGTAACCAAAGACAAAGTAATGCAGTCTTAATATTCTGAAGGGATTACGGAGGGCCGTGAAAATACACTTTGCAAATGTCACTCACTTTGAATGGATTTGTGGTGGGAAGGTGGGGGGAAAAAGAATTATGGCTGTGATCTGCTCCATGCTGGGGCTTAATAAAAGTCATGATTTCAGGAATTCGGGCCTTAAGAAAAAAAGAAAAAAAAAAAGAAAAAAAGAAAGAAAGAGAAAATAAAAAAATATATATAAAGACCTCTGTCTGAAGGTCTAATTTCCTTGGTAAGATGTGGGAAGTTGCCTTCCCTGGCAGGCAGCAGAGGTATGAGATCTTTGAAATCAAGCTGAAGTTCTGGAAGATGATTTAGGTTAGGATGCTTCATTCAAATACATGTTTGAGGGGAGGGGGCTGGTCTTTGTTGAAAGGAATGTCTTTTTCACACTACTCACCTGCCTGGTAAAAGTTCTTCCAACAAGTAAAGACAGAACCCCTTTTCCCTTGGTAAAACCTCAAAACTGAAGATAAGATGGGGTTTTTTTCTGTTTAGTTTTTAATAAAAAACTTAAATCTTTGACCAGAGTCCTTGGGTACAAGGGTCCTAATGCTTGTTCAAAGGATGTTCTCCAGTTCCTGTCTTACCTCTAAAAAACTGACATTTTCTAAGAGCTTTGGATGCCTCCTCTCTGGGTGTTTGATGCCACCTCCTTGAGCAGCAGATTCTGGATCTCACCTCGAGAACTGAAGGTCACCACAAGAAAATTTAGTTTGTTCTCTTCCTGCAAGCTGTAAAACAGGGACATTATTAATGCAGCTCAGCGAAGGGAATAACTTTTTTCTCTTAATATTCAAGAAAGTGTAATTCAATTTTCAAAAATATGAGTTTTCCTTCTGTTGGGTAATAAAACACATCAGGGAGGAGAGATTACTTTGCCGTCGTGCCAGGAGAGATTTGCACTGTTTGGGCTTTGCAGGGATGCCTGTGGGAGTTTGGTTAGAGGACCTGAGTCATGTCAGCAGTGCAAATTGTGGATGTTTGCACAAAGGGATGGAGCTGGCCAGGAGTGCTCTGAGCCTGTTGCTGCAACTTGCCCCATGGGCTGGAAGGACTCAGAAGGGTGGCTTTTTCTTGGAGGGGATTTGTTGCTCCTGTTCTCCACTCCCCTTGCCCCATCTCGTGGTGCTGGGGGTGACGTGGCCCCGTTGCCTTCCTGTTGTTACAGCTCTGAGAGATGCAGCTGGTGCCCAGGCTCTGCACCCTCAGGATGTGGTCACCCCACAAAGAGGCTCCTTCCTGGGGGCCTTGCAGACAGCTGCTTTTGGTGCACTCTGGGGGATGGAAGCACCAAAGCTTGGTTAGTTTGGTAACTGCAACCTCCTGAGCTGCCCCAGAATGGCTGTAACAATCCCTTGCTGTGGCTCCTCATGGTTTGAGCCACCTCACCAGAGGAGCTGGCTGTGTTGAAATTAGCCATGAGAAGTTATTTTACATGACTTGAAGGTAGCAAGAAAGCTCAAGACTCTCTCCTCCATCCCTGTCTGTCCCCTCATCCTTCCTTCAAGGAATCTGGACCCAATATAGAAAACAGCTGGGGGCTGGTGGATAATGCAGCCCTGTACCACCCTACAGACATCTAGCTCTGTGAGCTGCCTCAGGTCACATCCAGCTCCCTCACTGGAGGGTGCCCCAAGAAGGAGGCTCAGAGGGCAGACAGGACGTGGCTGAGGCACCTTGGGACTGAACTGGGCCAAGTACCACTATGTACCATGGCTGTTCTGCCTGTGTGTGTGTGTGTGTAGGAGTGACAAGATGAGCTTGTAAAACTTTCCATCTCTTGCTTGCTTAGAGAAGCCTCAGCTGAAACACCCTGGAAATCCCCCAGGTTTTGACCCAGATGAAAAATAACTCCAGTACAAACAAGCCCCAGACTGACAGTTTCAGAATTGTTAAAACTGGAAGCTTCTGATGGCAGCAGTCACCCCGTTGGTCCCTGTTCTGGGAATGGGGGCCAGCAGCACATAGCTTGTCTGGAGTTTGCTTTTGGAGGGATCCCTGATGGGATTAACTTTCATCATATTAACTGGGAGATGTTCTCCACCAAGGCAGGTGTTAGAAAGCATTGGTAGATTTTATATGGTCTCTTGTCTTCTCCGATTATTTATTTATTTATTTTCATCTGAGAGTCACTGCTTGGTCACATGCATGTCCGAGAAGGTTTGAAGCACTCAGATCACCAAGGGGCTGGCTGGTTTCTGCCCTGTGGGATATCATCCCTGTGTGGAGCTCCTTACAGCCCAGTGGATGGGAAACTTTACAGGGAGCAGTGAGAAATGCAGAAATTAAACTTTTTTAGGCCCTGCCAGCAGAGTAAGTTTGGCAAGCCCTGCTCACTAAGATGAAGATGCTGCTTGTCCTCCCATGTTCATGCAGCCCTGTGCAGTTCCCAGCCCAGGTAACTCCTAGCAGAGGACTTCTTGCACTGAGTTGTCCTTTATTGAAGCTTAGTGCTGAGTTCCTTGGGCGTTATACTGGGGCAAACTGAAAACAAATGTTGTCTCTTGGATGCTGCCTCAGGTGGCAGCTGCAGGAGCTTGCACTGAGATGTGTGCAGGCTCCTCTCTGTGCTGCACAGCACCCTGGGCCTCTGATTAAATCCTGACTGAGGTGGAGAGTGCCATTTGCTCCCTCATTGCAAGACTTGCTCTCCTCTTTTAATGTGGTCCGTGCAACCCTAATGGCTAATAGCATCATGACTAAACATGAGAAGGGTGTTCAGAGCAGTGTGAACCTGCCAGTGTCTCTATTAGTGTGGGGCAAAAGGAAAGGAGACATGCTGGGAAGGGTCCTGCAGGGCCTCTCCCTTCAGGGATGTTACTTTGGCAAGAGAAGAGGGCATTTGATTTATTTCATTGTAGGGAGTTGGATTTGGAAGTTGGTATCTTGGTCATTGCAGATACAGCCTGGTTTTACTTACTGCTTAATGAGGGTTCATTTTATAGCAATGATAGGCAGTTCTTCATGTATTAAAGATGAAACCTTGCTCACCTCTGCCTGTTGCCTCTAGCAGTGATGCCCTTGCCTTTTTGCTTGCTCTGTGTTGGACTCTGCTGGTTTGCTGCATGTTGCTCTATATCCTGTGGCTGCTGTTCTGCTGTCTGGGGCTTGATTAAGTTAGCTGATACTGAGGGGATACAAAACCAATGAGGAGAAGGAAAAAAAACCAACCCAGAATGATGCTTCCATTACCAAGTGAGCTGTTTCCCTGGCAACATGAAGTTCTTGTGATGTGCTGCTCTTGACTTGCCCTTCCCTGCCCTGAAATACCCGCTTGGAGCTGCTGAGACAGCAGGTGCTGCCCAGAGGCAATGGGAACCACCACTGTTGGTAACAGACCTGGACTAGGTAGCAAAAGGATGAGCTATGCTGGTGCAGCTATCGATGGATTTGGTTTTTTTTAATTAGTTTTCCTTTTATGAGCCCAGCTCTGCCTAATTTCCTCCCTGCCACATCTGTCATTTTGAGCCTGCTCTGCCTGTGCATCTCTGCCACAGGATGCATGTGTGAACGTGTGGCAAAATGTTGTGCCAGCAAGTTGGAAGGGGTACCACAAATGCCATTCATTGTGCTGGCTGAAGTCCTAAAGAGCTGGCAAGCTCTGCATTTCCTAACACCGTTTTGAAGTGTAAAAAGCTGTATTAAAGCTTATCCAGCAATGGAGTCTCAATGGCATGGCTCTGACTAACAAGCTGTCGTGCATTTAGCGATGCCTTTTACAGCTCTGCTTGACCCAGGAGCAATCCCCTTCCCAGCACGCTGGGTGTTAACCACGGAGCCCTCTCGGGCATTGGGGAAGTTTTTGGAATCCCACCTAGCTGATATTTACCTGCAATTTTCTCTGTTTGACTCCAGCAATTATGTTTGTCCTTTCCACTGCTGCTCTCTGCTTACTCTCAGTTCTGCTGCTCCCCTTGCTGTGTGAAGTGATAGGCTAGATTATATTTAAAGCCTGTTTTATTTCTCCAGGGCTTGCTAGGCAAGGATTTAAGTGTCTTCATTCCACAGTACTTGGGGCAGAGGAGTGCTTGCTTACTTCTTGGTGGCCAAAATAACTCCCATTATTTGGATGTGTTCCTAGTCTTGCCAGTTATTGGTATTTAATATATTATATTTGTATTAAAAAAACTAAACAAAACCAAAACAACTAATCATGCACCAGGAGCAATGATATATACCCAATGTAGTACCTAAATTAGAGGTCCCAGATGAACAAACACCTGAAGCCACAGATTCACTCTATCCTGCTTATCAAACAGTATTTGGGGTGAAAATATGCTTTTAAACATAGCTGTGGCTCTGTCCTCAAGACTGCACTGGAGGAAGGGCAGGGACACCCTGGCACAGCACGTTCAGTCACAAAGCCATTCTCTGCCTCTGCTGGCCACCCAGCTTACCAGCCACTGGATTTCAGTGGGAGTTCCCAGGGTTTGCTCCTGGTTTTCCTTAGTGTTTAAATAAAACTCCCTGATGTCGATGACTAAGGATGTCTATGGGTCTGTAATAGCCACATATAATTTCTTTTTCATGTAGGTGAGCCTCAAAGTCATTCCAAATGTAGTAGAAGATACATCAGATCGTACCTGTTAAATACTCAGCTGCCCCGTGGTGTCTATGCTATTATTAGTAGGGAGGATTTTTAAAAGTGCTTTGCTGGCTTAGTTCTTTTCTTGGGGAAGTCAATGGCAAACCTCTGCTTGCCTTCAAGGGTAACAATAAGCTGCTATTGTGTCTAGCTGAAAATCCCACCCACTGTGGGTAAAGTCAGGATGTCTTGCTGGTGTGTTGTGCCTGTTGCCTAAACAAAACACACCCTGAAGGATTGATAGTAAAGAAGTATTTTAGCTAAGATGTTTTTTGTTGCTTTTCCCCCCCTCCCATCCTAGCTGCATTCTTCCAAAAGGTAGTAGCAGTGACATGGCAGAGAGATTCATATTCAGCTAATTTTTCCCCTGAGTAGTTACTGGAGTGGTCACAAGGTGCAGTTCAGTCTGTCCCATTCAAAAAGAGGTCCCACAGCTCATGGAGGGAGCTCTGCAGGGTTGTCCAAAGGCAAACAGAAAAGTGGAAAGAATAATTTGTGTGGGGTTTGGGGCTGGTGTTGGATCACTTTGTATTCTGCCTGTGCTCAGTTTCAAATGAGATGTAAACCCAAGATTCTCCTTACCTGTGGTCATTAAATGCCTTATGGCATTTTTCATAAGACCAGGGGATCTTAGTGAAATCCCAACTCGATTAATTATATACTGCTTCCCTAAAGTTCTTCCTGCAGTTACAAGTAGATGCAGCATCTTTCCCTCTTTTCTGTGTTGTCAATTAGAGTGCAGGCTTGTTAGCTGGTTTATTATCTGCTTCCTTTTTAAAGAAGCTCAGAGGTGCTTTTGTCAGTGCTGAATGAAGTATACAGTAAATAATTTGTATATGGGAATACTGTGCTTAGGAAGGACTCTGGGAGATCTGTGGATGCAAATTTCTGTTTGTGTGCTGCTTTTTTTTTTCCCCCTTAATGAGGGCAAGCGTAGCAAATACATCAAAGGTATCAACCTCCAAGCACCTGAGTCCACCTGTGGCTGGAAAAGCAGCCTGGGAACCTATCTGTAAGACGTGGCTGACTTGTCAGCTTTCTTTTTGTCCTCCTGTGCTTGCATCTTCCCTTATCTGTGCGAGGCCGCAGGTAACACCTGCCTCCCACTAACAGCACATCTCAAAGGGGTTTGCTCAGCATGGTGGAAATGGAGAACAGGGCCTGCAGCAATGACAAAGACCTCCTGTTGGAGTCTGAAGGTTCCCATTCCACGTTGCTGGGGTTCTCAAAAAAGTTTAGCCAGTAGTTCCATTAAAAAATAATTATTTCTTTTTCTTTCTTGAATTTAAAGGTAAAATTTGCAATTCCTGCTGTCACAGCTCTGTGATAGATCCAGGCTGCCACACTGGGCAAACATGGTTCTTTGGTCTTTGAATGGGGAACTGGAGGCACTGGAGACCTTCTCCTTGGGGCCAGTACCAGCTGCCCATCTGGGATCTTGCTTGTGTAACACTCCTGATGCAGCAATGACAGGGAAATGGGGAGCACAGCACAGCCAGTGCCAGTTCAGTGCAGTGACCTCCCCTCCAAACCACTCTGTAAATACGAGTCCAATAAACGCACGGATCTGTGGCTATCTTCACTTGTTGCCATCAAATGCTTGTGTGCTTGCACACATTCTCTCAGAGGAAATAATATTTTCTGTGTCTTTCTGTTGCATCTCTCACCAGCTCTCTCAAGCTGGGCTTGCTGCCTTTGCTTCGTGAGCCAAAACAGAACTGAGATTATTAGCTTCTTGAAAGGGAGAAAACATCTCCAAGTGCTTTCTTAAGTGAACATAAGTGCTCCTGCCTACAGGCATTAGTGCAAGTGGTGAACAAGCTAGTTAATTATATTGAAATCAATGCTATTGGCTTAGATTTAAAGCTCTGTTCTCCTTGCATTGACCCTGTCCTTCCCATTACAGCCAGACCTCGTGCTGACAGCAGCAGCTGCCGGGCTGCCCTGCAAGCTGGGGCTGCTGGTGGCCAGCTTGGAGCCCTGGCCAGCCCAGATGCACATCCCCAGATGTGGATTTCCAGTTGTACCCCTTGCCCCAGCTGCTGGGGCACAGGGATTTGGGGCAACCTTAGGAGTTAAGATGTTACAGGGAGGGTTTGGCAGCCCTGGTACAAGCAGGTAGGCAGTGGCGGGGCTGAACCGCCCCCACATGCTGCTGGGGTCCCCGCACTGACCTGCTCATCCAAGTGACAATGGGAAGGCAAGACTTCTTGACACATTTGTGGCATGTCAAGCCCAGCTGAGTTCTGGTAGCTTCTCCCACCTTTGACTAATTGCTGACCTGACATCTTTCTGATAGTGACCTTGTTTCAGCTAGTAATTCAAATATCTTTCAGTGTCAGAAATAATAAGTGCCACAGTGAGATGAACAAGCAGAGCTTAAGTTGAGCATAGATTAATGGGGTTTTAATATTCCTAATTTAATCACTCCTTTCTGTCTGAATGTGTGCAACATGATGTAGCAGCTAATTATTTTTTTAACCATGATGAGGATCTTTCCTAATCATTTTTATATTTAACATGAATGAAGGGAGGGCAGTGATTAATGAGGGAATAAATCTTACAAAACAGAAGCAAGCACATGATCAGTTAAAAATACAGCTGTCTGATATTTTTTTGCACCTTTCCCTGTACTGCAAATACTTAAGCAGCTGCACCTTCTCAGCTCCTTAGTGAGCTGTCTCCAGCCCTAAAGAAAGACCTGAAACTTTGCTTATCCCTCTGGTGGTTCTGCTGGCATCTCAATGCATGATCATCTTTGTGAAGAATGCAGAGTTATTTGTCTTTAAAAAAAAAAAGAAAAAAAAAAAAAGTCGCCCCACTAGATACATTTAATGGTTGGATAGATGTCTTTTCAAATATTTGTTCCTGACAGGGTGTTTGGAATTGCAGATGAGAAGCAAACCAGCTCTCAGCATCTGTCTGTTGCTACTGTACAGTTTCCATTGTGTGAAGCTGAGACAAAGCCAGGCAATTCAAAGCTTAAGTGGATGCTCTTGAGATCTTTTTGTTTGGTCTTTTGTTGTGGGTTTTTCCCCCACACACTCTTCTTTTTTTTCCCCACATTTGGTTGCTTCTTTCTAAATTCTGTTTTCTCCTCCATTCTTCAACCCCCATATGCTGGTTTTAGGAGACTGTCTTCTCCCTGCAGTCCTTCCCCTCCTTCCCCCTCATGTCCCTTTGTGCATCCCTTTTTGGCTGATGGGTAATAGTAGGGGTTTTGGTGAGCTCTTGGGCTGCAGGACAGCTCAGGGTTGAGGGCTATGATGATGAGAGGTGTGGCGTGTGGGGCCTTTTCCCATGGTTGGAGAGCAGCTTGGTGCTTTGTCATTAGTGTCAGTCAATCACATGTGCAGTCTGCTCTCATGGTTCCATTGTTCAAGAGTTGTTGTGTGTCCAGGTTGTTTCACTGCAGTGAAGCCCTTGCTGCAAACTGAGCCTCCTGCTGAGGATCTGGGATCATGCTCGTGGAAAGCTGTAGCTGTGAACCCAACAGTGCCCCTCCATGAGCTATTGCCATCTGTAGTATAAACCAGAAAATATTGGGTTTTTTTTGCTGGGATGTTTTGATTTTGACCAATTTGGGGATCTGTTTTGTTGGGTTGTTTTTTTGGTGGGGAGACTGCAAATGCTGTACTCAGCTGTGGAGGTGATTCAATGGGTTTCTCAGCACCACGAGGTCATTTTGGATGTGTCTCTTCTCACCAGCTAACAAGCAGAATTTTAATAACTGATCAAGATGAGCTGTGCCTGAGCAGTGGTGGCAGCTACCCTCTAACCTTGGTGTCTTCTGCAGATGGTAAAATTGATCTAATTGGCTAAAAAAAAATTTAAAAAAAGGCTTAAATACAACTTCTGTGGCTTAACGCCTTGTCATTCCTTGCTTGTTGAGTAAAGAGCACCAAGCTCAGGGAAATCAGTGTTTCAGGCACCAGTGACACATTCCAATGGCTAGATGGATGCCTGGGAAGTTTGGGATCCCAGCACACAGCTCCCTGTGCAAGTAGACCCAGTCCTGCAGGGCTGGGGGTGGTGCAGTGGAGAGACATGGGCAGAGGGATGGGAGAAAGTAAGGCAATAACAGAGCACAGTGGCCCAGTTCCTAAAATTAGGGTTTTTTTTCTGGCAAGGCATTTAATTAAAATTTTGCTCTTGCAGCATGAACATTATTCAGTGAAAGGAAAAGCAGAAGGAAGAAGGATGTTTGCTGATCCTGTTTCCATGAGCCCACAGCTAGCACCAAAGATCCTGTCCCTGTTAAGAGAGACTCAAATCAGGAGCAAATTTTTTTCCAAATAGTTTTTTTTTCTCTGATTTTTTTCATTTCTTTTTTTCAGGAAGTTTCCTCAGCCACTTTCTGTAGCATTGCAAATGGCAGTGGCATAATTGCATTTGTCTTCCAAACTGCCTTTCCTTGAGGGCAGGCTCAGCTTTGGCCTTGATTCGATTGTGTACTTTTAATCTCAAAGAAAAGCTAATGCAGAAGTATTCATTACAAAATTGCATTTTATATGGTCAACATCTCAACATCCCCTCTTACAATTTCAGCTTCCAGCTGAATGTCAGTTCTTTTCTCTCTGCTTTGAGCTCTCTTACAGCACAGGCGTCTCGTACTCCTGAAGCTTCTCCACATTCGTGTAATAAATAAATAATCACACCTTTTCTGCTGTCAAAGCTGAAAGCATGCACAGCTGTTTGCCACAAGATACACTGGGACTGCAAGGTACAACATTTCTTAATTAGACTGACCTGAGGTTGTTGGGTTTTTTTCATTTTCTTTTCTTTTTTTTTTTTAAAGCAGCTTCATTAGCTCAGGAACTTAATTGCAAATGACTAGACAAGCTCTGCTCTTGATCACTGGGAAAGGTTAGAGTGTATTTCACTGGGGATTAGATCCTGGGAGACAACTTGCAGCTTGATTTTTGTGGGGAAGGCTTTAGGTGTGCTCAGAGCATCTTAGGGCTAGGCTCAGAATTAGCAAAATAATTAGGAGTTCAAAGCAGAGCGAGGGGCTGGGTCAAAGCCCAGCCAACCTTTTTGATGTTACAAACCACATTGCAAAATCTGCAACGGGTTGGGAGAAACAGGACATGGAAAGGGAACTCTGGAAGCAGAACTGGGGAATGACAGGTTTCCACACTGCTGTGTTCCAGGAGTGGGAGCAGCTGAAGGTCTGGCTGTCTTGCCCTGTCTCTGCTCACCAGCTCCCTCCTGTAGAGAGGGGGTTGCATTGCCCTGCAGCCCTCATGCCAGCACCACATGTTCCCATGCCAGGGGTCCTGGCTGAGCTACCTGGTCACCAAAGTCATGGTGGCCTCTGTCACTTGGTCTGTGTCACAGAATTAATCTGTTGGTAACATCCCTGGTGTGATATTGCTGTTATTACCATCATTAACCCAGGACTTCTGCAGCCTGCCTGCTTTTTGGGGTTGTCTTTCTTGACCTTATGAAGAAGTCAGCTTGAAACAGCACTGCAAGGAAAGGGAGGACTTGGGTGATCACTGTGAAAAGTTTGTGTGTTCCTGTGTGGCATAAGCAGGTGAGACAGTTACCTGCTATTGAGGGCTCCCTGGGGTCTGAACATCTGGAAAGAGGTTACTTTGTGCTGACCAGTATGTCCTGCCCTTTTGTGCCCTGTACCTAGCACCGATACAGAAGCAGTTTAGTGACCTATACTCATGTGGATAGTCTAGGGGATGATTTTTCCTACTATGCTTTGCCTGCACAAAGCAAGGTTTGGATGTCTACCAACCTTCAGTGCCTCTTCCTATCTACATTTGGATTTTGATACTTGTATATGAAAGGCCAGGATGGTGTCTGCCTGCTGGAGCTTGGTGCTGGTGATCTGCTCTTGGTACAGTGAGGCAGTGGGAGACTTCGGATCTTGTCACATGTAGAAGTGTGCTGAGAATGATGTAGAGAATGCAGCAAAAACATCAGCTTCCCTTGCACTGCCCAGCTCCATGTGGATTTGCCTTGGCTCAGAGCAGAAGTCAGCCTCTCCTAGGGTCACCCCATGGGACAACCAGGGCAGTGTTCCCACTGCTCCCTGCCCTTTGCAGAAGCTGCCAACAAGGTGCCTGCTGAGATGGAGGATATTATGGTCATGCTAAGGCAGTTGCAATGCAACCGAGCTCTTCATCTCCTTCTGCAAAACTGAGCACAAAAACTGAAGGGAAGTTTTAATCTCAACCAGAGAGGCATCCGTGTTATTTGTCTGAAGGCAAGAGGATCTGTGACTATTTCTTCCCTCCCTTAGTCTTTTGGTCCTCTGGACTGTAAGAAGTCCGAGTAATTCATGTCCCTTATTAGTTTGTGCTGGGAAAAAGGGGGGTTTGAGATGCATGTGGGACACCCAAGTTCTGCAGCACAACCAATGCCCTGGAAAGGCTTTGTCATATACAACCCACTTGAGGCGAGAGCATTCAGGTAAGGAAATGAAGGGCTGCAGGGCTCAGCTGTGCAAGAGGAAAATAATTAGGGCATGTTTATCTCCTGCTCAAACCTACGGAGGTGAAAAGCAAGGGATGAGAAGTCTGGTTCAGCAAGAGCTAGGGACGAGGAGTGCAGGAAGGAAAGGATCTGACATGGGAGTGAATTAAACCTCTCCAAAAGACTCATATCATTGGGATAACACCCCCCTTGCCCTGCCTGTCCCTGCTCTAATAGAGGATGTTCTCTGGCTTGCTGGCTCTTCCTTTCAAGGTCTCAGGACCTGTTGTTTCAAAAGGTTAAAGCCCTGGAACTACTGAGGGAAGGGCACACTCTTGAAAAGGTGCCAGGTGAAGGAAATCTAGATTTCTAGGGGTTTCAGGCTTGCTAGCAGAGGAGGGAGAAAAGTATCTTCTAAACATGAAATTAGCCTTTCGTTCTCTTTTTGTCCCCAACACAGCTGAGTTCTGACTCAGATGAGATTCCTATTGCCACCTGAGTTTGATGGTTTGCTTTGGACCCTCCCTCCCCACTCTGGGGAGCTGAGTGCACTCACAATCACAGACAGTGTAAAACCACTCTGCAGAGCTGTGGTTTCTTCTATGGATGTCCTGGCCTAGGATCAGGCAATGGAAACTACACCAGAGCAAAGGAGGCTGAGCAATGCCACGCACAGCTCTGGCTCTGAATTCCCTCTCTTCTCTCTCCACTGACCCAGAGAGGTGTGGGGAGGTCACAGCCATTCTTGCAGACTTGCTGGAATCAAAATGCTTGGCACATCCTTTGCTTGTTCTGTGCTGTTTGCTCTCAAGCTGCCTGTTCCTTCTGGGCTTCAGACCTGGCTTTCATGATTTGCACAGGCACATAGCAGAGCAAATACAGCCCTTGCCAGTCTGTAGGTCTGGTTCATTGGCAGAACATGAGAGAATATTTTCATTCCAGGCTTTGCCCCAAATCTCCTGAAATCCTGAAGAGTTTGTAGTTTCTCTCTCTCTCTCTCTCTCTTCTGCCTTGCCTTTGCCTTTTAGGGCTTGTTTTCCTTGCCAACCCCACACGTGCTGGTGCAGGCTGTTCCTCTGGCACCTTGTAGCTCTGCTTTTTTGCTGGTGCCTGTGTTTGCAGAGGGCTGCAGGAGGGTCTCTGTGCACGGTGAGGATGCTGGCTGCTCCCAGAGCAGGAGGATAGCTGCTGGGTGGGCCCTGGGCTGATGCTGATGCTGGGGCCAGGGGAAGGTCTGCACCAGGGGTTTGACAAACACCTGCTGGGAGCCTGCCCAGCCCAGATGGGTCATTCAGAGGCAGCTTGGGGTGAGAAGCTAGAAAATGATAGTGTGACTGTTGTGAGTTTGGAAGTGTCATTGCTCCTATCTTTGGATAACAGTGATGAGGTGAAGGGAAAGACAGGATGGGATTTTAGTTAGAAGGATCGTACCAAGGCTCTAGAGACTTTTGCTTTATCTCCTCCCTGGGAAATGCAGTCTCCACACACAGCTCTGAGGTTCCACTGCTTCCCTGCTGTCTCCGTGCAATAAAAGCAGAACTGGGTGTCTCTTCATTTGCACAGCTCACCTTTTATTTTTGGCCAAAAAGATAATCTGTTTAATCCTACCATATCCTCCATGAGACACAGCTTCCTACATCAGTTCTGTGCCCCTGAGGGTAAAGAATTATTCAAGGCATCAAGCCTGACCTGGATTTTGTGTGATGTGATCGCATCCAGAGCATGGAAATCCATGCGATCAAATGGCAAATCTCTGAGCCTTGGCAGATATGCCTCCTGCTCTGCAAAAGCACGTTGCCATGGCTACATCTCAGTATGAGCATCTTTCTCCTTATCCCAACACCGTTTCTTCTGCCAGGGTCGCTGCCTGGGCTCAGAAGCCCACCCTGTCACAGGCAGTGTGGGGCTGGGGCTCTGCACGAGCCTGTGGATAGCGGGTAGCAAACAAGCTCGTTGGAGTTAGAAGTGGGTGAATTGTTGCCAATGTCTCCTTAAATGGAAAAAAGCAAACCCAGCAGGAGCTTGAAATACCTGTCAAAAATGCTGCCTCTGTTTATGGCTTGGAAATGGGGAAAGTGAAAAGCAAATGGGAGCTGGGAAAGCTGAGCTCCAGCTCTGTCCTTCCTGACAGGCGATTCCAGCATCTCTGCGTGCTGCAGCCCCCTGCAGCCCAGGGGTGACAATTACCTGCCACCTAAAGGTAGCTTGTGCTTTCCAGATGAAAGTCACTGAAACGACGTTTTAGGCTGAGTCTCACTTGTTCTGAGCACAGTCCCTCTATCATGCAACAATAGTTGTTGGGGTTTTGTCACACACACAGAAAAAGCCTGATCTGTTTGCAGGCAATAAAGCAGAAAGAGAGGAAAGCTCTCAAAGTAGTTGTGTATGGTTTTGGGGATGTCACTACTGGGGTGCCTAAATTCCCTGACTGAGCATGCAAATCCTATATAAGGCTATGGGACCCATATTGTGTGTGTCAGGGCTGAAAAGCCCAGGCTGGTTCTTGGCAGGGAATAATGAGAGTCCCCAGTGCTGGACTGGGAGGGGGGAGGGTGTGGGGCTCCCAGTGCTCTGCTGTAAAGGCAACTGGAAGAAAAACTCAGCATCCTTGCAGGATGTTTGTGGTGTCAAGTTGGTCCCTATTTAGTTCCAGGGCTCTTATTTTTATCCCCACTGAACGTGTGCTGTCTTGCTTGGGGACATGGATTGGGAATGAGACAAGTAGGTTTGTTGGCCAAAGGAACTGTGCATAGAGGAAAAATCAGGTAGTCCCAGGCCAAATCCTACTAGCCACATTTTGCACTATCCCCGAGTAGGTAAGGCATGTGTGATCACACACACCCAGCTTAGCAATGCCTGGACATCCTGGCATGTCTTCAGTGCAGCAAGTCCAGGGCTCGTTGTCCTCAGTTGCTGGGGAAGGGGAGGCCCTGCCAGAAGGTTGAATGTGTTAAATGGGCTCAGCTGTCCAGTCCTGTGCCACGTGTGCTGCATCCATGCTGGATGCCACTGGCTGCCTGTTTTTTGTGAGACAACTGCTCACAGCAACAGAGCACACTGGTGGCTTGTGCCCCACTCAGGTACCTGCCAAGCCTCGTGTTCCCTGCTTGTGCAGGTGCTGCAGCAGGAGGGGAAATGCTTTGGATGAGGAACATGTGTGCTCCAAGCAGCTGCTTTATGCATTAACTTTGTCCCCCAGGACAGTGTCTGGAACACTGGTCTAGCGTCTGGAAAGCAAGAGGTTGCTCCTCTCCCCTTTCTGCTTCACTCTCAGTGTGAGGAATGATGGAGGCTGCAGTGATGGCAGTGAAGGTGCAGTGCTGTCCCTGCTGCAGAGCTCCCATCTCCTGTCAGCCTCTCCCATACTTTCTGTATGTAACCGGAGAGTTTTTCAGGGCTAGGGATGAAAGTTCCCCAGCACCAAGGGCAAAAGAAATACAGGAGAGAACTTAGGGTAGTTGAGAAGAGTCTGTTTACCCTCACTCCCCAGATTTCTGGAGGTTCTCATGAAGGGAGACTGAAAGCATGGGGTTTTTCTGCTGCTCTTCTGGTTTTAATTGTGTATTCTAATATTAAGCTGCAATATAGGTGCTTATTAAAGTAGCCTTCTACTGCCAGAGTCACTGTGTTTGATAAAAACCCCAGAAAATCCCCTGAGCCACAATGTGGGAATCCTATTCTTTTCAGTTGATGAGACTGTAAACACATTTCCTTGGATTTGCAAGAGCCATAGCAAGAGTTTCAGTCATATGAATAAAGCAAAAGAATATCTGATGTGGAATATTCCTGCTTTGCATATTCAAAACTTGCAGCCTTATTCTTAGGCAGCATTTTTCAAAGGAATGGACCATAAAGAGGCAAAGAAGCATTGCCCGGGGGATTTAGGCATAGATCCTCCAAAATTAGCACAGTGGGGGGTAGTCTCTCCATCAAATCTAAATCATCCAAGTTAGATACCTAAATTTGATGCCCAAGAACTGCTGTGGACATGAGTGTCTGTGCAGTGCTGAGCTATTGTGGGTGACCTCAAAGATAACTGTGCCATTTGTCTTGAGTTGAGCCAGACCCCCAAATTCTAGTAGTTCCCATCTAGCTGAAACTGGGTGCATTTCCTTCCCATGTAAATTTGTTCTGGTTGCTTTATAGGCAAAGAGATCTATAAATATAGAGATAATCTGAGCTGTGGTGTTTGCTGAATTGAATGAGAAATGCTGGAATACCAGATATCTGATACTTTTTTCCTCTTTGTACCTTAAAAACAACTGGCAGCAGCTGATTCTGAAAGTTAATCCTGTTTTAGTGAAATGGTTCTTATATTTCCAAGCTAATTTTCCCATCTCTTGTATTTAAGTTTCTTTACCAACTGGCCTACAGAGTCCCTGTGAGGCCAATGTGGTTTGTTACACTTCCTTTCTCCGTGCCCTTTGGAAATGCTTTTTAAAAACAAACAAAAAAGGTTTTTCCATATTTTTAACAATTTTCTTGGTCAAAGCATACTCAAAAAATGAAACTCTTGTCTCAGTTTTTAGAACTCTCTGAAAACAAGTACAAAACCGGCTTTTAATTTATCTTCATTTTGAAATCTATATGCCATTTGCCAAAAAGACCAAGTATTTCCCTTTTCAGTACTGTGGGTAGGTTTTGATAAGAGTTCTATTTATTCCATGAAGACAAGGAGATGGAGGAGCAGAGAACAGCGTGAGCAAGTCTTGCTGCTGGTGTGATAACTCCTTTCCAGATGAAGCTGGTCTTGTATCTCAGTTTGGCACTAAAAAGATGACTTCAAGGACTGTTGGTATCTCTTTCCCAGCCCTTTGGTGTACAAACTCCTTAATGTGCAAGAAATTGTACATATGCAAATAGGTGGATGATAAGCAGCTGGCTCGCCCTGCATTGATCCCCTGGCATTTTGGCTTCTTCCCACTTCCACCAGTTCTGCCCGTGCCACTTTTCTGGAATCCGCTTGATCGGAGCATCTTACAAAGCCTTAAATGGAAGATAGTAGCATTTCTGATCTCATTTTCCAGTATTTCAGCTGTGCCATAATCTATTTACCACACAATTTGTGTCACTTTGATAAGCGGCTGCTTCAAGACTGCATTTATTAAAATCAAGAGCAGGGAGAGCTTTCAAGTCTCTCAAGTGTTGTAATAAATGTTTGAAATTAGTCATTACAGTGTTTGTCATGGTTCATATCATAGACTCTATCTAAATGACAAATGATCACAGCCTGGACATGCACTTTTTTTTTTTGGTGGTGCATTTGGAGCAGGATGGGGAGATGATGTTGGACTATCCCAACCTGCAACAGCAGAAGTCGAAGCAGGAATGGAAAGGGAGGAGTGGAGAAGAGAGGGAAGGTTTCAAGGGGAAACCTTATCAGAGTCTTAGGGCAATGGCTCAGAGCAGAGAAGTGCTGGTTCAGCTCTTACTTTCCTAGTTAAAAATGAAATAAATCTGAAAACCAAAAGCCCAAAGAAGCAACTCTGTACTTTTTGCAACACGGAGCCGTTGGTTGTCACGGTGTCTGGATGATGCAAAGTTTGGCTCTTCCCCATCAAGCAGCTCCAGCAGGGGAAATTCACCTTGTTGCTCTGTTAGAGATGGCTTCTTAGCATGTGCTTGCCTGGCTGTGGGTTTGTGCTGATGTGGTCATTTCAGAAGAAAAAAAAAACAAAAAGCAAAACCAGAAAAACCACCCCAAACCAAAAATGAAAAATAAAAAACAAACTACCCACAAACCACCCTTTGCTAAAGATAGTGAGATGTATGTTATGTATATATTCACACATATATACACATGGACATATTAAGCACATACACCATAGAAAAGAGACAATTATTAAGACAAATATTCTGTCTCAATTCATTTTGTTCTTCATTTTCCCATCAGGAACGTAATAGCTAAATTTATAGTGTTGAGTCTGGGCTATAAATTCCATTATTTTCAGTGACTGTATCAATTACATCCCTTGAAAGGGACCCCTAAGGCAAGGGGAGAAAATTGGAGACAAAAATCTTCAGAAGGGAGGATGCAGGAGGGGAAAAACATCCCCTCCCTCCGCTTCTTTATCTTCTTGCTCGTTACCAATAAGCAGCTCCTTATCCTTATGACAAAGCCTGCTGAGTTCTTGGTGATCCAGCTGGCATCTGAGCCAGCACACACTGCAGCTGAGCTCACAAGTGTGTTGCTGCAGAAATCATTGTGGTGCTACACACACAGGTGCTGACTGGAGGGCAGCAGGAAATGGTCTTCTCTGAATAGAGATGGAATTTATTTGGGGAAAAAAAAAATAAAGCAATTATTGGAATAGGAAAACAATGCACCTTTTTTTGAAAAGAAACTGTAATGAGTAAACTGCTCATCTCCTGTCTTTGAGCTGAAAAGGTTTTGTTGTTTATTTTAAGGCTTTCTGCACTGGGACAAGCTTGAAAAAGGGGAAGCAGAATATCAGAGTAGTGTGATGTGATGACAAGTTGTTTCTTTGGCAATTCCTGTGACTTCTGAAGAGTTTTATGATTATTTCTTTTCTCTTACTGCAAATGATTGAATAATATTGGTTGCAGGAAGCCGAGTGCTCTTAGTTTGTGTGGATGTGGCTGCTGAGAATGCTTTGTTTTATAGGAGTGGGTGCCTCTCACCACACTGCAGAGCTAGATCAGGTATTAAGGGAACACTAAAAGCAAGAGTCTGTCCTTGTTAATATGAAGGAAAAGGAGCCCATGCCAGGTGATGAAGAGCTGGATGGTGCTGCACATCCAAAAAGGGTATTAAAACTTTGTTCCAAACGTGTGCCGAACTCCCAGCTTCTTAATGGTTCAGAAATAAAAACTTGTTAATATTTCCACATGGCCCAGGCTGCTGGGCTTCCCTGTGAGTGCTCAAGAGAGCTGTGTGGAGTCCATCTGTGTGATTCTTTCAGGTCCCTTCTGCACTGGAGCAGTTTATTGTGATGCCTGGGGTGCAGTGTTGTACCTCAGCTTGAGTAGCTCTTCTTCCTCACCCAACATTTTACACCCTCAGTACATTTATTAGCAGTTTCTTCTGCCCTCAGCCTTCACTTTAACTGGCTGTGTAACTTTCAACTGTTTCAGTCTCCCCTTGTAGGACAGCCCTTCTGACCCCACTCCCGGGCAGTCCCATGCCTCTTGTAGTTGAAATTGCACGTGACTTTCTTGGACACAAGTGATGAGAGCTGCCAGACATCCCACCTCTACTAGACATTATATGCCTGGTGTCTCCAGGCATAATACTGCTCTTCCAAGTGGTGAAATTTCCAGTTAGCAGCAGAAATTCTTGTTTATCCTCCAGTGCATCTTCTCCATGACTGGTCTGGACCCTGGGAGAGGGGAAGACAAGTGGTGGGAGGAGAGGAAGATTGTGTCCCTCGGAGACAAGAGGCTCAGGAAAGGTTAGCACAGGTTTGAGCTGGGAAGGGTGCAGGGAGTGAAGGCAAGAGACCTTCACCAGAGTGTGAGATGATCAAGGAGAACATTGATAGCAACTACAGCCCATCAAATCCTGCCCAGAATCCTCAAGCAGCAGGACTGGAGCTTCTCTCTTCTGCTGAGAAGCCTTAGAAGGATAGAATCATTTAGGTTGTAAAGGACTTTTAAAACCATCAAGTCCAACTGTTAATCCAGTGGCTAAGGCCACTACTAGGCCATGTCCCTAAGTGCCACTTTTACATCTGTCCAGGGATGGTGTCTCCACCATTTCCCTGGACAACCTGTTCCAGTGCTTGTCATCCCTTTTGATGAAAGAATTTTTTCCTAATATCCAATCTAAACCTTCCCTGGTGTAACTAAAGACCATCTCCTCTTGTGCTATCACTTGTTACTTGGCAAAAGTGACCAACACCCTCTACCCCCCAACTCCAACCTCCTTTCAAGGAGTTGGAGAGAGTGATAAGGTCTCTCCTGAGCTTCCTTTTCTCCAGGCTGAACAACCCCAGTTCCCTCAGATGCTCTTCATAAGAGTTGTTCTCTAGACCCTTCACCAGCTGTGTTGCTCTCTTCTGGACTTGCTCCAGCCCCTCAATGTCCTCCTTGTCATAAGGATCCCAGAACTGAACACAGTGCTCAAGGTGAGGCCTCACCAGTGCCAAGTACAGGGTGATGATCACTTCTGCACTCCTGTTGGTCACACTATTGCTGATTCAAGCCAGGATGCTGTTGGCCTCCTTGACTGCCTGGGTACATGGCCAGCTCTGCCTCCAGTTCTGAGCTTCCCTTGCTTGACCTGTGTCTCTTCCAGCTTTCTGCTGCCCTGGTGCCCCTCTGCAACTTTTCTTGGTGTGTGCCTGTCTTATGCTGTGGTCAACAACCCCAACAGCATTAATAAGATGAGTTATTGGGTATCTCCAAGAATTTCCTTTCTTCCAGTGCTATGCCCTTCAGTTTCCATTGAGTCTTTCACCCATGTCACAGCTTCTACTAAATCCTGTCTTCTCAAGCATAGCTAATGATAAATGCTCTATGGAAATCTGGATGAAACCTGCTGCATCTCATTTGCCTAGAAAATCTTTCAAGGAAAGACAGCAGGTTGTGCTTCTTAAAAAGAGACAAGGGGGGTGCAGTAAGTTGTCCTTGTGATAAATATTGAACTTAATTAAGATTGCTGATGGACAGCATTGTGGACTGGATTCCTTTGTTTCCCCAGTACAAGATGGATGGTGGGATGCAGTATTTCCCCCATGTTTCTGTCTTGCAGAAATGTCCACCCTGTCGTTCAGCTCTCTGCTCCTGAGCAGAAGCTGCCAATTTGTGCCAATTGCAATTTCACACCTCCCCCATTCCTACTTTGAGAGAGTTGGTCTTGTGATTTATTTTTTTTTTAATATATTAGTTTATAATTAAAGGATATTGTATTGAGAGCATTAAGATATGACCTGCCTTACCTCCATAAATTTTATTTTTTTTTTCCTACTTGCTGGGAAGGCTTTAAAAACATCCTCTTGGAAATTCATGCAGATGATATTTAGACATGCAGATATGCACTCCTGTTTTGCATGAATGTTTGACCTTGGGCAGAGCTGTTCAATGCAGGATGGATGTGTTGTGGCTGCATTTAATCATCTGAAGCAGAGATGAAGCCTTGAAAAACCACATAGACCCAATTCCCAATTCCCAGCCTCTGGATGGTAATGAACTTCTGAGAAATAGCTAATCAATAAATTGAACAAAAGACTCAGGCAGCTAAACCACTTTGTCAGGGCCTTAATTACAATTGCAGAAATAAATCGGGAGGGGGGGGGTGGTGGTTAGGAGCCTTTTCCAGACAAAACTAACCCTTTATTCTCACAAGCTCACCCTTTGCACACTGAGCAGCCTGTGCTTGCCCGAACACCGTGTCTTTGTGCAGGCATTTGTGGGGGTCTCTGGGTGGGCAAATGACCCAAAGGGGGCTGCTGCCTCATGCCAAGGCATGATGGTCTGGTCTGTCCCTGTTCTTCAAAGCTATTGGAGAAGCTGGGGTGAGATTGTACTTAGCAGGAAGGAGATCTGGGATCTTTCCACATGGAAGCTAGGAGGATGATCCAATGCAGAAGGCCATGCCAGGGCAAGCTGGGCTATTTAACTTGGGGAGAAAGCTGACGATTTAGGATCAGATGCAGCCCGCAGGATAAGGAAGGACTTCTGAGGACAGATACAAAAGAAGGGAGCCAGGCCAGTAGCCCATCTTACCCTCATATCCCCTCCGCCAGGTTTCCCAGTCATCCCAGCCTTTGCCAGCAGCAGGAGTGATGGAGCCAGGGAAGACAGCACGGAGGCTGTCGGCTGAAACCTGGGAGGCTTGCTTGTTCTTGGTGCAATTATAGCAGCAGGCATTTCACGTGCGTGTCTCCTGGCAGCACGGGCTGGAAAACAAAGAGAGATCTCCTCAGGGATTGTCTTGTAGATGTGGTTTTGCCTTAAGAAATATAACAGAGTAACAAGGTGTCCAGGTTGATGCGAGCGTGCCAGGGCTGGACTGCGTGCAAGAGGGGGGTGTGTGTGGCAGAGGCTGGAAGGGCACGCAGTGGTGAGGAAAAACAAAGATACTGAGGGGCTCTGGGCTTTTTAAGGGAGAGCCCTGTGGTCCAGGCACCATGTTGTTGAATCACTTGCCCTTTGGGGATCCAGAGAAGTGGTAATGCCTTAAAGGAGAGCGTCCCGGGGTGCATAAAGTACTGTAAATTGGATGGAACAGTCCATTTCTTGGAGCAGAATTAGACCATGAGTAAGGTGGAAGAACTGGGTTGCATCCCATGTGAGCTGCTCCTCAACTTTGCAGGGGAAGTCAGTTGGTAACAGGCTCTTTGCCCTCTTCCTCCTTGCTTTCCACAGCCTTTGGGCTTAGCAGAAAAGAGGTTTCTTTGTTTACCTTGGTTGCAGGTATTGTCCATCCGGGATGCAGCTGCCCTCCAAAGCAGGATAAGGACAGTCTGTTTTTCTGTTGTTAATAGGCCAGCTTGTGCTGACCAGGGTGAAGTCTGGTTGGGTATGAATCCTCTTGCGTTTGTAATAGTTCTACATGGCTGGGGGAAATGAGAATTCATGATCTCAGAACCCTCCCACCAAACCTTAACCCTGCAAAAGAACAAACCCCAGGTGCCATAAACTCTGTAGCAGCCAGAGGACATCTCTTGTCAAACTCCAACACGTTTTAGTGCTTTGCTGGCTCAGGGCCTCGCTGAAGGAGCAGTTAGCACCTCTGCTTTCCTGCCAGCCTGGCTCCTGTTCCATGCCTTTCTCACAGAGCCAGGGAATTGTTCTGTAATGAGGCAGCAGCAGCCGTTGCCGGTGACATGAAACTGCTGGGAACAAGATTGCTTTCTGTGAGCTGCTCTGCCTTTGTGCCCAGGTCTTTCTTGAAGCAGCAGATAAATCTCCATCTCGGCGCAGCGGTGATGCTCACAGAGCAGTCCCCAGGACATGAGTGAGTTGCTGCTGTCGGTGCTGTGTTTACTGCACAGATAAAATATTTACAGCTTCGTCTTTGGTGTGAGATGTGACTCTTCCAGTCCTCATGAAGGTCACTGGAAAGTCAGTAAAATTTATGGATGGTTTATAGTACTTTCGTGTTGGAAGGCAAGGTTAGGATATTATATACCTACACGTGGCAGGTAGGAGGACTAGAGTGACAGGAAAGGAGAGCAGCTCTGTGTATGTTGTTGGCTTGGTCCCCCAAACCTGTGTGTTATTTTAAATTAAATTAGAAGCTCCAAATAGCAGAGCATGCACAAGGCTCCTAACAGGCTGCAGCCCTTGAGTGTCTCTGGTGTCTGCATCCTGCTGTGGGCAGGGTGGGCTCTGCTCAACCCCTCTGAAACACACTCTCTTCAGGCATCTTGCTTTCTTCTGGGCTGGTCCTGCACACCAGGAATTCTCTGCTGCTTTATTCTTCCCTTGCTCTGAAAAGATAGGTGCAGATGGATGGACTTTTGTGACTCCCTCTGCATGGACCTGCACATGTAAAGGGCAGTGAGATACCAAGGTGGCTCTTGGGAAAATGATTTGGCAGCACGTGCAAGATCTAACACCAGTTTCAGATGTCACATGCCAGACCACAGAAAATGGGTTTAATATGTCTGTCTGCAGGGACAGGGAGGTGGGATTAGCTTTGCACTCATTGCATTTCCATGTGGCATCTCCTGTCCACCCATAGATGGGCTCCGTGTGCTTTCCCTGGCAAATTAAAGGACAAGGATCAACAACACTTGCTGTTGTCAAAAGCTACCTGTGGGAGAGGGCACACAGTTCCAAAGCTCTCCTGAAATACAACAGCTCCCTGCTTTGTTTTTTGCCAAGTGATTTGCATTTCAGTGAACCATAACAAAAACAGTGTTGGGGGCTCTTGGTACCTCTTCTCATCAGGTTGTGTGAGAAGCCAGCAGTGAGCAGAGGAGAATTCCTTGAATTGCAGGAACAAAATCAAGGGCCGCTCAAATAAAGCAGGTGTTGGCCAGATGAATTTGTAGGTCAGGACAGAGCAGCTAACGAGAGCAACAGACATGAAAACTTGCCTTTTTCTAAGGAAAAATACTCTGTTCTAAAGCAAAGACTCCAAATGCTCCAGTGATTCTGTTGCATGGTGGTGGCTCTGGTCCATGCCACAGTCTTTCTCCTTTGAGGACTATGAAGTGTTTATTTTTGAACCACAGCTTTTCCTTAACAAGGAAGGCTGGAAGTCAGATAAATGAGAAATACAGGAAGAAGCTGGGAATTAAGTGCTGCCTGTTTCTCTCAGCTCCTGGTCCTGTTTAAAGCCTGATAATAGAAAGGCTTCTCTGTGATCTTATTACTAAGAAGGTTTGAGTCTGAGCATGTCATAAAACCCAACCGGCTTGGCAGTTAATAACACCCATATGTACAGTAATGCACTGTAGGAAAGCTAAAACTGGCTGTGAGTTCCCATTGGGAAGTGGGCATCTTGCTGCAAATTCCCTCTGTCTGCTGGTTCTGACCTCACCCTGAAGAATGATCTGTTTGAAACCGAAGGCGTCTGCCTGCTCTGCTCCCAGAGAGAGGAAATCTTGAGAACATTTGACAAAGAACCCAGAGTTGAAATTAAATATCGTAATGATATAAAACAGTAAGCAGATCTGCTTGACAGCCTTGACAGCTATTTGTTATAGAAAACAGCGTTTATGATGTCAGTCCTATAAGGGAATGTGTTTGAATTAAAATAATTACAGCAGATAGTACAACAAAGACTCCCTGTAGTCAATCACCCTTCACAAATACACGGTACAAAATCTTCCCAATGAGTGAAGGAAGTGGAGGGACTAGTGCCTGGCAAATAAATATCAAGAGGGAGCTGCACCACAGAGTGGCTGCATTCAGTCCTGAGATTCCCTTCTCTTTTCAACCCTAGGTTAGACAAATGAGGCTTTTTAAAAAAAATGTGCATCTGTATATATCCCCTTTCAGCTTTCACCTACTTCCAGATAAAGAACTGAAAAACCTTTCTGGAAGGGCTTAAGAGACTCTTGGCTTTTGAGTTATTTGCTGTGTTGTGCCTCTCTGCACGTCCACTGCTGGTGCCTAGACCTGTATTTTCAAGATCACATTGGTGGGCTTTCTGCTGTAAAAAATACCTGCAGAATATCTTGTCCTTCATATTTGCACTCTGCATGCACCAGTGTGTTGTGGGCAGGTCTGGTAAGAACAGTCTAAGATCAGGCTGTCTTAACAGCTCCTGTTTAGAGTGTAAAATCTTGGGCTGCAATTGTAGGCTCTGCTTCAGCTCTTCTCAGGTGTACGGGTTTGGTTTAGGCCTAAGCACAATGGTTCCAATAAACTACATTTCAGGAGACTTGGAGGGGGGAATCTTTGTTCTACCTGTAAAAAGGCAGAATATTGTGGTGGTCAATGTCTCTGAAAAACTCCTGTCCGTCCATATCAGACAGCAGAGCCCCAAGCCTTGCAAAGGGAGAGGTGACTCTTCTGCTTGGGATGTGCCTCTTCTTCTCCCTTAAGAAACCCACTTTTAATTGCATTTTTTATAGCTTAAAAATAATGCATTTTACAAACTTAGCAGAGAAATGGTAGCTCTGAACAGCTGAAATCACTGGAGATTTTGCCCTTGCCAAGCATGCTTGAGCTTTGTGTAATTTTGGAGTGCTCTGAGTATTCATGTATGTATATGCTCCTGGAAGTAATGTGTCAGTGGCTCTTTTGCTGACAAGTTGAGTCTGATTTTATTTGAAACCCTGTATTTTTATCCTTTCAATTTTAAGTTTTTGTTGCATTTAAATTACTTAGCAAGTGGTATAAAATGAGGCAGGAGAGGAACTTTTTTTTCTGGGAATTTCAAGTGTTTTGCAAGTTTGCAACATTGCACTTTGGAGCTGTTGCATCAAAGCAATTACTAGCATTTCTTTCTCCTTTCTTTTGTTTGCTCCTGATCAGCCCTTCCCACCATCACATTCATTGCAAATCCATGCTCTTGGCTGCCCAGCTGGTGTTTTCACAGGTGGGTTAAGCAGGACTCCAGATTCCTAGAGAAGAAAACCAGCAGAGCCCCAGTGAAAGGAGCAGAGATAACATTGCATTGTTTTCCTTCTGCATTCCACGCCATTCCCATTCTTCCCAAGAAATGCTGTCCTCCTCTCTCTTGCCTCTGCCTGTCTCATGCCAAATATTGTCTTTATAGCTTAATCCTGCTGTGGAGGTTTGACAAATTAAAAGAGACTCTCCAAAAAAAAATAGGAAAAAAAAAAAAAGACACTGATAGCCTCTTTTCTGACTGCTGTAAGAGAGTGGCCTGGTGATCTTCTGTGGCTTCTGAATCCCACCACAGTCCCTGTGACAATGTGTCATAACCTGCCTTTTCTGTCCCAGCAGCAGCTCACATGTTGAGCTCAGAAACGAACCCTCTTTTGCTCCCCATGGCTGCAGTTTATGACCTGACACTGCACCCAACACCAAACCCACCCTCACCCAGTTGAGCTGTCTCCATGTGTTACACCCCGAAGCACCAGACCAGCCATAGAGCTTTATTGCAGTTTGTCAGTGTGCTGAGGTCTGAATGAGCTTAGATCAGCTATCCCCAGGTTCCCTAGTCCTCTGCAGTTTGGCATCGCTGTATCTCGGGATTGCCCCGTGCTGCACAGCCACCTGAGATACAGGTGAAGTTCTTCCCTGAGCCAGGCTGGAGTCAGCCTGGAGACTGTCTTTGCCTGCTAAAGGGGTGTTTTGTGCCTGGGTGTTATGGTGGGTTGAACTCTTGAGCCTCAGCATCTCTGGTCAGAGGCAATGAATATTATTCCTGGCCTCAGGGTAAGAGCAAACCTAGAAAAGTAATTCTGGGTGTCACTGCAGCCATCTGTACATGCCCTGTGTCTGGAGGTGCTGGTCCCACCAAGGCAGAGTGCTCCTGTCCTTGTCTGCTCTGCCAAAAGCATAAGAGATCCCTACAGCAGGGGTTGCATCAGGATCATCCAAGCCACGGGTATGTTTCTACATTGTCAATTTACCCATTTATCTTATTCTTCTGGCCTCCACAGCCTCCTGTGCAAGTATTTTCCAAAACTTAGTATGTGCCAGGAGCTGAGGTGTTTTGTTAATCAAAACAAGGGAGCCCATCCCTCTTTCAGCCCAGATGTGCCTGTGTGACACCTGCAATGAGGAATCTGCACACCATCTCAGCTAGGCAAGAACCAGCAAACCACCTCAGCAATCGAGAAGGCTGTTCTGCCTGGCTTCACATTTCTTGGCTCCAAATAGTTTCAGTGAAACCCTTGATGCTATTTGAACACTGGGTGGGTTGAGACTTTGTTGTGTTGTTGTTTGTTTTTTTTTTCTTGGTGTGTAGTTTAATTACAGTGAGGCTGTGCACTGACTGGTCATTAATAATACAGTGAATTTCAGCAGCAGATTAAATTTCTCTCAAGTAGTAAATTGGAGGGGAAAGCAGCGGAAAGCCATGGTCGAAGAAAATAAGTACGTTATAGGTCCTTTATTAGATAGAAGCCCATGGCATCAGGCAGATGGGTTCTTACAAACACACACATATGAGAAAAACAGGGACTGCATCAATCAGCTTATCAAAATCACTTAAAAGAAATGGGCTTCTGCTGGATGCGTGGAGTGCAGTAAAACATCAGGGTAACATTGGACATATATTAACTGGCACAGAAAGATTATGGCATGTCCATTACTGAGCTTCCTCTTCCTCCTGGCTGCAGAGAGGTCCAGATTCTTGCATAATGTGTTCCTCAACCTCCCCCCCCAAATTTATTTTATTACCCTTGTTATAAGCAGGCACGCTATCAAATGACATTAGAGGCAGAACAGCCACATGAGAGATGCTGAGTTTGCCCTGAACATCAAATGTACTTCATAAGGGCTGTGTAAATACTCTGCTAATCTAGTGTGATCTGAGAACACAAAAGAAATGAGAAGTGGGTGAAAGCCCAGTGCAAGCACTTCTGCTCTCCTGCTGATCCCCTGCTCACAGCACCTTCCCCCTCCAGCATCGCTGTGTCTTCAAGGGTCCTGCAGTGCTGCTGGCTCTGGGGTTGGGTCAGCCTTGGTTTGGCCAACTGTTAATGGCTGAAAAGGCATTAATGGACATGATGGCCACCTCTAGCGTGGGCAGGGGAAGGTTTTCCTTGCAAGCCGTGGGATTCAGTGTGTTAAAACTCAGGCTGATGTTAAAACAGTGTGGGATGATGTGTGTGCACACAGGAGGTGATGGAGAAGCTGAGATGCCTGGTGATGGAAGAGCAGCTCAGGCTCTTTTCTCTGTCTTCTCATCCTGGTTTTACCTGGGGGTACCAGCACTTCACATATGAATAATATAGACTTAAAAATGCCACTTAGCAGCTTTAGCCATTCATGCAAAGACTGAAATGGAGATCCATTTGCTCTGCTGTAGTTCAGTGGGCTGTGCCAATAGGGATATAGGGGGACAACTCCAGAGTGCTTTGGGCAGGCCCTGGAGACATGCATGCTGGAGAGATGAGATACCAAAAAGGTGTGGGTGTGTGTATGGCACCAGAAGACTGTTTTTAAAGTCACTTTTTGGCCCTAGAAACTGCACTTCAAATCAAATGAGAGATGAAGGAATTTTTCAACCCAAACCGTAAGAGACCCTGGGGGGTGACACAGGATTATGGACACTTATAACTAATGCAAAATAAACAAGGCAAAATTATATGTAATTACTCCTAAAGTCATTTGCTTGTTTCAGTAATTGACCTGTGCATTCTTTAATCTTTAATGCTCCTTTAAAATTCAGCCTCAGGGACTCATAACATTTATTGACGTTTGTCATGGTTAAGGCTCTGGAGCAACTGGGCTTTATTAGAAGTCTTCAAAGAAATATCAATTTAGGGATAAGCAGCATTAATATTTTGTATACATCATCTGCTTAGAAGGCTTTACTAGATTTCTTTCTGTCTTATAAAAAGCAAGTGATGGCAAAAAAAAAGGTAGTAAAGAAGCTGCTGCTTCTAGTTTAGCAATTTTTATTAATCAAAATGTGAGGTTCTGGGTTTGTTGTTTTGGTTTTTTTTAAATAAAGCTGATGCAGAAGACACTGATGTGTTTGTGCATGGTGGCAAGATAGTTTTGTCCTTGTCTGTGTGCAGAGGGCACCAGCAGTGCAACTGAGAGAACTATTCTCTCTGCCACAGACTTGCTGTGTGACCTTGTCACACGTCACCAGCCTGTGCTCACGTTTTCCTTCTGCAGAAATGCTGTCCTCCTTTCCTTGAAACTGAGGGGGAAGTTCATAAACCAGCTTTAAATGTTATGGACCCCCCAGGACAGGGGCACTGGACGTGTCTAAGTGCCTGCCAGAGTTGGTGGGAATTTTTTTGTTGTTTCCCCACTCAAGTTTTGTTGCTCAAGAACTTTGGGCAAAGACCCCAACCAAGCAGGGAGCAAAAGTGATGTTAAGCTGGACCAAAAGTCACCCATTTAGAAACCTTGTTCACCTTCCAGTTAATAACCTTGCAAGGTGTATATGTTGGGAGAGTGAAATTACTTGACTATGAGAAGCTGGGGACATCTTGCAAATCACTCTGAAACTTTGTGCCATTGCTCATTACACAGGTCCTGGCCTCCCTGGGCATTGGGCACCTGCTTTGTCAGGGAATAGCCTGGGAGAAGCAACCATTTGACCCCTAAACCCAATATGGTGCCGAGTGCCTGCATGGATTAAGGATGTGCCTGCAGCTCATGCTTTTTTTGCAGATCAATGCTGGGTTGTGCTGGAAAGTCTAGCAGTGAGAGGCATCTTCTATTTTGTCCTCAGAGCAGTGGGATCCAAGGGAGCTTGAACATACAGAGCAGGGGGGTTCATATCTGTGAGCCAGCTGTCACATCACTGCCTGAGCAGTGATGGTTTCTGTCTCGTTAGTTAGCATGAGTAATGATAGACAGGCAAGAATTCAGTGTGCTCGTGGGAGTCATGCTCAGCTCAGTCTTCATGAAGCATTTCTGCCTCAGCTTTGCTGGTCGCTGCAGCTGAGCCAGCCCAGGTGGGACCTGTAAAACCTGTCTCTTGTCCCTGCACCAGGGCCAAGAGCCCCATTGGTGCTGCAGGATGATGTGACACTTCAATGCTGGGCTGTCCAAGGGGACACCAAAGGGAAGGAGGAGCCAGCAGGTGTGCACTATAGGAGGTGTGTAGTGCATGGGCATTTCTGTAATGGTACATACCACTTGCTGGAGGGTTTGTGTCCAGAAAGAGACACTTCTGAGCGTGTCCTTTTGGTCTCTTGATCCTTGATACTCTGCTAAAGAGGAATTTATATCACTTGGCTTCTTGCAGCCTTTTCTTCCTCCTCTTTTTCGTCTTGTGTGAGGGATCCAGTTTGGAGTTGAATGTGCCTGTAGCAGTTTGCTGGGTTCTCCACAGCAGCTGCGATTTGCATTTCTGTGGCTAAGAGAAGACACAGGATCCCTTCCAAGCAGCCACTTGGACTGTTCCCCTCAGGAGCATATGCTGCCTTCTGCCCAGGGTTCCCATGGCTGCCCCTCAGAGGTCTCTGCTCTTCCTGAGGGCTGTGTTCAGATGCCAAGTGTGGGGGTGCACCAATGTCCCACCTTCCTGAGGCTTCCCTGCTTGGCAACAGCTCATACTAAAAGGTTGTTTAGTCATCCAGTGTTGAGTTGAGCTTTACTTCAGCTTCTGCACAAAGGACCACTTTTCCTTTTCCTTCCTAGGCTGAGTCAGGCCACTCTCAGTTATTCTGAGCTTCTTGTTGGTTTGTCTTCTCTTCCTCAGTCCCTGTGTTTGTTAAATATTAAACCAGTGAACTCTCACCATGAGGCCAATTGGAAACTCTTACACTGACAACAGGGCTCAACAAAGAGCATTTCTGAGGAATCTGCTCTGCTTTTCTTTCAAGATAAAGGGAACCAAGTATTTTTGTTAAAGAAATGAGTGCTTTAACAATTGGTATATCTGTGGTGCCCTTGGAGTGATGAACTTGTGTTTAAATTGTGGCCAGATTGGGAACCCTTGTGACTGAGAAGTCGTTTTCAGTAATATCCAGGTTGCTGCCAGCAAGGGCTCTTGTGGGTGTTAGGTTTGGAGACACCAGCAGCTTTCTTAGGGAGCTTAAATATGTTTTTTCTCGAGCTCTCCATGCCTCTCCACCTGGCGTGACAGCAGAGGAGCTGCTATTAGCTGATGTTTTAGAAGTGAGGTCTTCTTTTTGTCTTGCATGGAGACAGCTTTCCCCAGCCTGTGCCTCAGCAGTGCCATTGCTGCACCAGAAGAAGGTTTCCAGAAGAGTGGCAGAGTTGAGCTGCCTCTCGCATTAAGCACCAGAGGTTTCATTAAATGGCAGAGGAGGGAGCTTGTGTAGAAGGGGAGGTTCACCCCAGAGACATTACAGATTGTCTCATGCTATTTAAGTGGGCTAAAATTAGAGGGAAAGACTCTGCAGCTAATTGGACTTGTGCATTAATCATAGTCTGCTGCTGGAGTACTTCACCCATTAGAATGTGTTAATTTGGTAATTACAAGGTGGGGGGGAGGTCTCTCTTTGTAATCCGAAGCCCTTCTTCATGCTTATTGCACATATCAGAAACAGGTACTATGAGAGGTTGGAGGCAGGATTGCAGGGGGGAGAGAGCTGCCTATTACCACCTCCTACCACACATGTGAACACGCAGTCTCCCTGGCTCCAGACACCTATAATTAAACTAGGTTAGATATTGGGAGCAGAAGGTCTTTCATTTTCAGTTAACAGGTAATTAATTGTATCTCAGTTTCCACTGTAACTTTCCCCCCCCTCTCTTGTTAGGAGAAATAATGCAAATGTTCAGTGGCCTCCTGTGCTTGGGAAAGGAGGAGTTTCTCCTTGCTCCTCTTTTTCTAAGGCACCTCTAAAGTATGTGTTGGGGAGCTCGTGGTGGACCCCAGAGAACTGCTCCTGTCCCCACTGCAGAAGATCTCAGTTTGCAGGTATTGATCACCCTGGAGCTGAGATGAAGTAAATCTCTTCCTTCCTTGTGCCATTCATTGGGTTGTCTTTCTGCTCCCTGCTGTCCTGCTTCTTCCAGCCACTCTCCTGGCAGGTTTTGCTGAATTTCAAGGTGCTTTATAAACCAGGGCAGATGGCAAAATAGAGCAGAGAATTAACAAGATGGGAAACAGGGAGAAACGTAAGAGACTAAATAATGCGACAGCCAGCACAAAATATGGATTTTTCAGAGGGGTGTAAAACACTAATGAGTAAAAACACAGAGATGTGTGTGCACTAATGAGAAGCAAATTAGACTGGAGCCTGCAAAGCAGCACTGCCTCCAGTGCCTTTATTTTATCAGGAGGCTCCATTCCCAGCTCTCCCCTGGGAGACGCTCAGAGAGAAAAAGCCCCTTCATGCAAGATCTTCTTTTTTCTTTCTTTCTTTCTTCCCCTCTCCCTGTTTATTTTCTGGTTTACCTATGGGGGTAACAACCTTTTAAGGTGGATGATGTCCACTCTGCCTTCAACCTGGGCAGGTTAATATTTGCTGGAAGGACCCTGCCATGCCTACAGAGCCCTGGACAAACTTCACTGCTGTTCCCAGCTTATTTCCCAGCAATTGGAGCTGCTCTGTAATCTTTGCTGAGGTCGCACCTGCTTGCTCTGAGTGACTTCAGCTGTGATATATTTGTGGGCAGTCCCAGGCAGCCCTCACAAACACTGACCTGAAATACTGACCTCCACAAACCACATCATTTTCCACTTGGCCACTTTCAGATTGGTTCCCTGAATCTGCAGAACCAGGGGGCTAGTTTTGACTCCATCGCAGTAATTTGCTGGCTCATTAGCACTGCCCTCTCAGAGAGGCACCTTTAATGTTGGTAAGCCTAAAAATGTCACCTATATCCCCCTCCTCTGTTACATCACCTTGCAAATTCCCTGTCATGAATTTGTGTATACTCTCATCCCTCAATTCCCTCCAAAAGATCAATAGTCTTGTGAGCAAAGTAAAAAGCCTGCCCTAAACCAGGTCCAAACGCCGTGTCACAGCCATGTACACACCTTTCAGAGTATGTTTGCTAATGAAGAGATTGGTAGAACAGGAACATGAAGGTGAGCTCAGCCTTCTTCTGAGGTCTACCTGCTCTTTGGTGTCACAGGTTGGGAGATTCCAGTTGGACACAGGAGGTAAATTTTTCACCCTGAGGACAGTCAGACATTGGAATAGTCTCCCAAGGGAAGCAGTAGATTCCCTCACATGGGACAGTTTTAAGTCTCAGCTTGACAGGGTGCTGAACCACCTCATATAAACTATAGTATTATCTAGAAATGTTGGACCAGATGATCCTTGAGTTCCCTTCCAACCTGGCATTCTAGGATTCTATGAGAAGCATCTGCTGCAGTTGTGTGAAATACTTAACAGACCGACAGCAGGTACCAAGGACAGGAAGTGTGTTTGTACAACAGATTTTCATTTTCAATTGTAGAAAGCTGCAATAAGGAAATCAAAGATGGTTAAAACAACCCAGTCTTTCTAAAAAGCTGTTTGCCTTTTCTGGGGCTTGTTAAACCAACACAGGAAGTTAGAACTGTGAGAAGGATCCTTTTAGTACTATGAAGTGTCTATGTGGGCAACTGTACCCGTTGGAATAAAGTGATTACCATCCTTGTGAAGTGGATAAAGACCATTCACTGACTTCTATTTTGGGAGTGACTAACATGAAACCTTGTTTAACAAAATGGATGACTAAGGGATAATTTTGTTGGAACAAGTTTGTAATGCACAGAGGCTAGGTGTGAAAGGCACTTCCTCTGTGCAAGCCACTTTGCACATCCAGGCTGTGCTTCTGGACTTAATTAGCAGCATTGCATCCATCCTGGTAGGAGCTGGTCCTGGCCAGGCCTTCAATTTGCTTGTTGGCAGGTGATAATCAAGTACTTTTAACTATGTGATGCTACCTTTGGTCTTTGCCAAGAGAAGTGACAGTCACTATTTCAAAACTACTGTAAAAAAAAGTTTGGTTTTGATGTGAACAAGTCAAAATCAGCAACCTTTTGAGACTTGACTTTGCTCTTGTTGAAGCCATGACTTTCTGTCTCATTGAGAATGGAGTTATTTCCAAATGTGGATCTATTTGTTAATTTGTTTATCCACTGATTTTTTTTTTTTTTCCAAAATTCTCCAGAAGTCTTCACTTCTGAGGAATTTGTTTCAAATTTGAAAATGAAATTTTGGCATTCTGAATATTCATTTTGAATGCCTTACACTTTCATTATGTACTTCCCATGCCTCTTTATTTTCTTATTTTATGACATGTCAAACTGGCAGGTGACTGTTACAGAAGGCATCCTTCTTTACAGAAGACAAGAAGTTGGTTTGATCAGTATTTAGTGGGTGCCATTACTTTAAAATATAGTAAATTGAAAAGTAGTGTTTCACCTGCTGTTTTGGTGGGCTAACCCTTGGCACAATAGACAAATTAATGCACAATTGTTGTAAATAAGAGAATGAAATACACATCACATTGACATCTTGGCCTGTTCTTGAACAGAAGGCTTTACAAAATGCCATCTTTTCGTGGGAAATTAATCAGTAATACTTTCCAGTGATTGTTTTCCTTAGAAAAACTCCTGATTTTCCTTTGTCCTGTAAGCTTGGAGGCTGATGGCTGAGCTGGGGGAACAATTGAATCACCTTACCAAGCCATGTCCTATATTTCATTTGCTGGAAGGTCAAAAACTTGAACAAATGCAAACAAAATCCCTTTTTTCACCTTGGTATCAACAAGTCCTCAGCACAGGGGCTTCAAGTAAGTGTCTTGGGTTGACCTTACAGCAACACCAGGATTTTGGTTGCATTTTAAAAAAAAAAAAAAAGCCTCACCATTACCCTAAGAAATAGTAAAAACTGCTCAATAAGTGTTTTGTCAATGTTTTGGTTGGGTTTTTTACCTTCACCTAATCTTTGTTTAAATTCCATATTAAAAGAGGTATTCCAGTATGTTGTTTATACAGACACAGCTGAGCTGACACACGTGTAGGTGTGTGCATTTAGGTTTGTGTCTTTGTGCTTCACAGTGAGCTGTTGCTGTCTTGAGAAAAATGGCATTGGAAACCTGTTGGGTTTTCAGTATTTTATGCAAACACGTGTTTGCACAGAGTAGCATGTCCTGGAGCACAACCTTCAGGAAGCCAGCATGTCTGTGGCTTCTTCTAACATGTCCTGATGCCAGGCAGTTACTCTGGGCCACTTCCAGCTCTGAAAGCTTTCTCTGGGAGGACACTGGTGTTTAGCTGGTGATGTTGGGCTTTTTAGCTGCTCAGTGCTGGTGACTGTACTCAAAGGGAGCAGAGGGATGTGAAATCAAACTGGATTTGAAGGCTTTGTATTTACATGGCAGTTTTCTGGGAGAGGATCTGGTGGTTCTCATATAAATGTCTTTAGGAAGCAGGTAGATATTGGACCAGATCTTTGTGGAGTGCAAGTCTGTGCTGATTGGCCCCACTTAGTCCTCTGTCTCAGGTTGTTGGGTTTTTTTGATAGCTGAAATGAAGCAGAAAGATGCTGTTTGCTCTGAGTGCTGTGGCAGGGAATGCTGGTGCTGGAAAAGCGCCACCAAGTCCTGATTCTTCCTGCTTTTCTTTAATTATGTCCTTCGAAAGCAGAGTCCTCTCGTGCTAAAAGAAGATGATGGCAAACTGCCTTGTTAACCTATTTTAAGTGTGGAGTTTTCCTGCTGTGCCTAAGAGCTGGAAGTCCCAGTAGAGTTTCATATTTTATCCCTGCACTAGCTTTCTCTGGACTTTAATTCTCCACTTCCTTTCTCTCCTACCCCAAAAGAAATGCAAATTTAATTTCACAGGAAACAAGGATATACTTGAATAAGATAATTTTATTTAATTTTTTTTTTGCCAATATCTCGGTGTCTCCCACTGGTTAGTAACTAATTTTGAGGGATCTAACATTTTGCCTTTCCTAAAACAAATTCTTTGCATACAGCAGCCTCCCACAGGCTCCTTTAGCACAGAAAGGCAAAGCATTTTAGCAGGGAAAAGACTATTGTATAGAAGAAAAGAGCAGCACAGGCCACCTGTGTGGTATTAGTAGGAGATGAGGGAAAAGATACTGCTGATTTTTATTAATAATTAATTTCCTTTTCTATTGCTGTCTTATAAAAGTTCCTCAACAAATTTGTGGAGTGTATAATGTATGTATCACTGAATTGTAGCTATTTCTGGAGTACTTCATCTGTTCCACTGTAGACACAGTGATGGCGTTTAACAGTTTAGGTCAGTAAGTCATTCTAAAAGCCTCCACTGAAATAATACTCTTGAAATAATAATATTGGGTATGGACTACTTTGTTAAAGGTTTGGGGTTTTTTGCTTTTCATCTTCATTATGATTTCCTACTTTCTTTCTGTTGTAACATGACACATGGGCTGAAGCAATAGCGACTGGACCTGGAGGGAAAGTTCTGTGTGTCTCACTTTCTCTAAGAGGATTTAGCATGAGAAAAAAGTAAATGAGAGATAGCAATGGTTTGCTAGAAAGGGTTCCAGTCCACATTTCCAAATAAAAATGCCCATATAGATCATTATGGGGGTGTTTTAATTCTCATCATGGCATTTGGCCCAGACGTGAGCACGTTCTTCAAATAAATATCAGGAAAATTGTAGCTAGGTGCTGTTCACTGACCTTGATTGTATGTTTTACCTGACATATCCAACTTGGAGGAGCACGAGCCTCCTTGCCACCACCCCAGCTCACGTTGCAGTTGCTAAAGCCCAGCTTGTCTGCAGCCAGCTATTGAGTGTGGCTTAGTCTGGCCTGCTCAAACAAGCCCCAAACTGCCACTCAGGCCCATCCTTATTCTTAGACTTGTGTTTAATTGCTTTGCTAATCCTGGACCTGAATTATCACCAAGTCCTGGAGTGACACTTGTTTAGTTTTTTCAGCTTTCACTCACTAAAACCTCCAACCTGGCTCATCCCAGGGGATCTGGCAAAACTCTCCACCAGTGGTGCGGAAGTGGTGTGCCAGGAAAGTCCAGGCAGCAGAGCATGGCTGGGAAATCAAGTCCCAGGGTGCTGGGAGTGTGGCTAGGCAACAGCATGGGGAGTGGAGGAATGATCTCTCTTTGTCAGACAGCCGAGCTGTTAGAGGTTATGAGATTCTTTTATTGCACTAATTTGCAGTGCGATGTGCTGACATTCTCTCCCTGTTGCACAGAGAATGTATAAATTATGCCTGCAGGACGATTAACTGTTTGTCCAGGCTAATTGTCAGTATTAAATCTTGCTCAGTCACAGTTTTAAAGCTTAATTTAAACTCTCTATCTTTAAGGAATCTGCACTCCCACTCCCCCTCCCACCACGGGGGAAAAAAATAATAAAGATTTAATGGTTGAAGTCAGTTCCCTTTGTAAGAGCTAAAGTTATAATTGGGTGTGTGGATAGTGGAAGCATCTGCACATGATGAGCCTGTGGAGTTTTCCTTGCTTTGGCCGATAATGTTCATTTCAAATCCCATTGTCTTTGCTACCCTGTATTAATTTCTGAATTATGTATTATTGTTCTGAGACCCTGGAGCCACAGCTATTCCCCACATCTATTACTGCATAAATCTTTGCTGTGTGCTTAAACCAGCAGTGATTCATCCTGAAAGACGAAGAGGAACACAAGTGCTAATGAAAAATTCCCCTCCCCATGAACTGGGCAAAAATGAGATGTACAGACCTTGCAGGGCAGCTGGGGAGCAGAGGGCAGGTGGGCCTGACTGCAGAGGGCTACAGCACCAGGCAGGAGGAGGCTGGAGCCCATCAGAGGTGGTTTGCACGCTGCATCTTCACACACAGCGAGCAATGAGGTGCTGCTGCAGCCCAGACCATCCTGGGTGTGAGGGTGCTGCTCTGGGCAGGTGAAACTCCTGCTCTCATGGCCAAGCCTGTACTGAGGGACAGCCCTCATGGAGGCTGGAGGATGTGGAGACCGTCCTCAAGGTGTCATGGGAGATGATGATCACTGGGCACGCTGTCATAGACTTTCCATTCTCAATTACTTGCATTTTATTCTATTATTGTTGTTAATATATTTCCCTGTAAAGAGAGACAGACATGTGCAGTTGGCCCATCTCCTGAAATTCATAAGAGCAGTGCTGTGAAGTGTCTGCTTGTCCCTAGATGAGCTTTTCTGAAGTTCTTTGCCAGCATCATGAGTTCAGTTGATGGTTGCCTGTCCTTGTTGGGCCAGAAGTTAGCTGTCAGTACGTGGTTGCTGCACTCAAGTCTGCCTTGGTACCCTCATTAGCTGCTTGTGGTGCAGTCTCAGCAAACAAAAGGGTGGCACCACACCTTGGCTTTAAATTGTACCCCTAATTTTGTTTGTCCTTGCCTTGACTGGATTTGCCATCAGCATCATCTGCCACTGGAGAGGTGGGAGGCTTAAGGGTCCTGGGCTTTACTGGGCCTCTTGCAGGTCTTAAACAGGACTTTGCTTTCTAGAGAAGCAGCACAGGAATGAAAGTGCTCCCTGTGCTGTTAATCTGTGCTGGAGGATTTGTTAATCTGCCACAGGCCAAAGCTGAGCACCTTCTTGCTGGACGAAAGAGGTCAAGCTTTTTTTGACCTGGGGCAGGCAGTAATTGAAAAGAAAGAGGCTGTGAGTAGAAATGAGCCCAGCAGCATAACCAGCCTGGTCCCTCTGTTCCTGGAAAATTCCAGTGGTGACAGCCAGGAGGGAGATACTCTTGCACCAAACAGCCCTTCTCAGCCCATGTGTCACAGCCTGCTTTTTATTTAGGGAGAATATTAGTAGCAGGGGATGAGCCAGTGTTTTGCCACTGAACAGGGTCAGCACAAAGGACACAGACACCAAGTTCAAGAAATGAGCTTAACTTTACGTACATTTAAAGCAATAGTAAGTGAAATGATACAACAAGAATAAAACAAAACAAGGTCATGCACCTAATCATTACTACATAAGGTTAACTATAGCGATTAAGAAAGTTATATCACCAATTGCCCTCAGACTTTACCATCAGCCAGATCTGCAGTTGCTGGAGAGCCCCTGTTGCAGTGAGGGTTTGGAGAGCAATTGGGAGGTCCTACACAGTGTGTCTGCTCGTAAGTGAGGTCTCCAGAGTTGCTGCAAAAGGGTCCAGCTTTTTATATTGCTGAAAAAACAAGCTTACGTAACTTTAAACACAGAAACCTCGGGTTTCACTCTCCTTTTAGATTCCACCCAAAGCCTGGCCAGGGCTCAGAGATGAGCCACAGGAGTTTCCCTATCTGTTTGGCTTTGACCATGTATTTCCAAACAAGGCCAGGCACCTGGTTTCATGGCCTTGACAACCTGCCTCTAAACAAGGAAAGATACAGATTCTCACATTCTGTCTTCACTAATGATTATATTCTGTCTAAACTACATCTTTAGCTAATGATCATACATACTTCTCTAATGATCAGATACTGATATTATATAACACTTGGTTGAGAGGTTCATCTAGAGTTCAGCTTTGGTTTGGGACTGATTTGCTCAGGCCTCAGCACTTCAGCCAGCAGCTGGTTTGGAGGCTGATGCCTTGCACAACTCATCACCCCAGCGTTGTGCTGCATGATGGGGATGTGAGGTAGGAGCACCGAGCACAACACCTGCACATCTCTCCTCCCAGTGCTGGGTGATGGAGCAGATGGAGCAGATCCTGAGGGCCCCTGGACCACATCTGTGGGGGCCTTTCATATGGAGAGCAGGGAATGGTGAGCTGGTTGATACCTGCAGGAGAAGGCAGCCACCTGCAAGCTGAGGAGAAAATGCTTCTCACTAATCCTTCTCCTTTTGACATCTTGGGGAGAAACAAAAGGGCTTGTGCTGTTCTCCTGCTCCATTAGAGCTCCCTTTAATAATGACAGCTTTTCTCACTTATTTTCTGAAATCTGCAAAATTAGGATGAGCAAAAGGCAGGGGGAGGGGGGAAGAGCAAGTTAGTCTGGAAGAGAAATGCCTGAGAAACACAGAAGCCTACAGGTAGGAGAGAATTAGCAGATGAGAAGGCATGAGGGATGATAATTAGCCAGCTGGGCTGCGTGATAGCAAAGTATTGCTGATGTGACAAGAGAACATGAAACCTTGGCCCAGTTTGCTGAGAGAGGAAAGTACAGGAGGCTTTGCAGAGGTCTGCACAGTGCAACACAGCCAGGGTCTCCTCTCTGCTGCTGCTCCATGACCCAGGAGAGCTCTGGTGTCAACAGAGACAAGAGCTTGCTGCAGTCCATGGAGTCTGGCAGGGCATGAATTGGAGGATTCCTGGTGTTGGGGGGATTATTATTAATATTATAACTATTATTCTAGCTTATTATATTATAATATTAATATTAATGTTGTTAATTATAATTTGCTTTACAATATCTGTAATATTAGAGCATGCTTCCATGGTGCCTGCGCATCTGCTCCCAGGTGTGATGCCCCCATGTATGAGTATTTAGATGCCCAAAGGATTATTTTGGGCAAACCACCTCTGCTACTGCAAAGGGGAGGTGGGCACATGTTTTGCATGAGAATTTGAGTGGCCTGTAGTAAATTTTAGCATTTCTATTAAACCAGCAAAATAGGATGCCCCATGCTGGGAGAGGCTGTGGGGTCTCTGCTCTGTGCAGCACAAATCTGTGGCTGCCAAGAGCAGGACCAAGGCTCCTTGTAAGGAGAAGATCTTGACAATGAGAGGCTGCTGCCTAACCCCAGCTGCTGGGAGCTGGCTTATGCCCTGAAACAGATTATTCTTATTTCTGGCTTTTATCCCAGTCGTCATCAAAGCTGAATATTCCTGCTCTCCAGCAGAAACACCTCGTTCCCTTTTTGTGACTCGGGTCTTATGTCAGGCAGGTTTGACTGTTCAGGTGTAAAATTATGAGACAGGGCAGCAGTAATGGCAGGGCTTTGGGTTCATCTGAAATCCCTGATTGCCTCTGCAGGTTTGTGAGATGAGGGAGGGTAAATACAGGGAAGGCAACGCCACGCTCCTGCCAGCTCATTATTTTGGGTATGATTCCCATAGTGTTTCTTATTTGTCTCCCCTCTGATGAGGGAGAGGATAAATCAGGGCACAGCTCTTGATATATTTATTTGCAATCAGGCAGTAACATAAAGTCCTTTAAACCATAAAAGCAACATGAGGGAAAAAAAAAAAATAAACACCTCTCCTAGGAGAAGAACAAAGGACAGGGGCTGAAATACCTGGGCTCAGCAGCCTATGCTGGGGGAGAGTGCACAGGGGGAGGGCTGCTCTGGTTAGGCAGGGAAGATGCTGTCTTTAGCATATGCTCTGCATATTTTACTGCCAGAGAAGATGTGGCAATGATTTAATATGCAAAGGTAGATATGGCATTGATATGCATCCACACTGCATAACATGTGCATACATATTTCAAAGGTGGTACAAGAAAGTGCATTGCTGAAGGCAAGCATTTATCAGGCTTGCGGTCAGACATTTGAGACCTTCACAGCCTTAGGAGATCCTGCAGGAGGAGAAGCAATAACATGTCTTGATTATTATTAGGAGTGTTTTAAATACAAAATTGTCAAGGTGCTGGGGAGCAGGGAGAGCCTAAGACACGTTGAGTGATGTGATGGAGGAGCAGCCGTGTGGGTAAACAAAGGCTGCAGAAGGCGAGATGGAGCGAGGAACCCGAAAGAGGAAATTATTCACCTGAGGCCCCTGCTTTCCTCTGCTTAGCAAATTTGTGCTCAAGCCACAGTAAATGAGAGGTGCCTGTCTGACAGCTCTGCTGCTGGGGCGGGGGGTTGTTTTGTTTTATTCAGGGAACAGAGCTCAGCTCTGCAGGAAAAGGGAGGTTGGACACTGACGAATGCGACAAGTGAAGGGGGGACAGTGCCCTGTGACCCACACAGCTCCTCTGGGCTGCCCACCCACCATCCTCAGCTACTTGCTCAGATCCCTTCACTCTCTGGGGACAGGCAGGCAACTGGGACTGTGCCCACCCGGGCCAAAGCCCCATGAAGTGCTGCACCAAGCTAAAAATAGGCCAGTGCCTTCCTGCTGAAAGATCAAAGCGAGCAACACCTGGTTGTTAGGAGTACCTTTAATGTCACCCTGCAGTGTGCCTTGGGTGCTGCTGTTGTCCCCCCCACCCCTGCCTGGCACAGGTCCCCGGGTGCAGGCAGGGAGCCCTCGGGCAGGTTGCAGGATGCTGCGCAGATGAAAGCGCAGACAGTTTGTGTTTGTTTTGTTTAGTGACAGCTCTAGGTTTTAATGTTTGATCACAGCAGGCAGGGAGGTCCTGCAGGGATTTCAAAAGATACTGCGTGCCCGTGCACAGACACGCGTTTTCTTTACGTTCTCCGAGCGCATCTCACCTACCTCGCTGGAAAAAGCTTGTTTGGGCTTAATGCAAATGTGGCTGGGTGCAAGCATGAGGCACGTGTTGCTGCTGATGGGAATCTGTCTGGTTCTGCTGTGTCTCTAATGCCTACAGACACATTTGCACTCCTCTTCTGCGCTAGGCCAGGTGCACCCGGTCCCCACCATGGGATGCAGGTGACAAGCACCCTCTGCCAGACGAGGGCTCCCTGCAAGAGCTCTGCCCGTGGTCCTGCCCTTCAGCCCTGCCTACTAGTCCCACTCTGGGAGCTTGCACACTATTTTAACATGATTCCAATTCTTCCTGCTCTGCCAGCCTCATGCAGCTGGGGCAGGTTTGTACTTGTCATTCCTGATGCCCTTAAGTCCTTCTGGAGTAGAAGTGATGTGAGATGAAAATGTTGGGCTGTTTGCTGGGCACATCTGAGGTTTTCAAGCAATGAAAGTGGCCTGGTGTGTCTGCCACAGCTGGCTGCCCCCAGCCTGAGCCCTGTGCCCAGCCATGCAGAGCAGCCCAGACCCCACAGGGTTGGGCTCATCTGCTGGAGCAGAACCAGCTCAGTTGTTTCTTGGAGCATGTTTTTCAGTTTGGCTTTTGCAAGTCAGTGTCCTGCCTCCTCTCAGCATCTTCGGGGTGGGACGGGGCAGGATTTGGTGGCAGTGGCCTGGGACATTGGATGCTGTGGCCATGGGGCTGGATGGACCCTGGGGAGGACAGTGCAGCTGGCAGCGAGGTGTGAAGAACAGAGAGGGTTTCTCCAGGGCTAATGACAGTGGGCAGCACTCTCACTGCACTGGAAGCAACTGTAACTTGATCGCTCTTTAATTATCTGGAATTATAGCACTGATCTCACTCTTTTTATGTTACGGTGGAAGAAATCAGGACATACATTAATTATCTAATCCGTATGTAAAGTGTCACATATAATTTTCCCAGAGCAAAAGGTTCTAGCTTTAAGACCTGCGTCGTCTCTTAATAACCATGTGTGAGGGAAGAAAATAATATGCACATATATGATTATTACAGTGGTGGTTGTCCATGGTTGCTCCTTTCCCTGCTTTTGGGGCAGCATCTCTGTCAGGGAGCCTTACCCACAGCACTTGCAGGGTAACATTGAAATACCCCAACACCACAGTCTGTGACCTGGCTGGGTTGCAGGGAACTGGAGTGCAAAGCCTGTGCTTGTTGTTTTTGCAGAAGTACAGTCAGAATCAGAAATACCTGTGGGTCTCTTAGGAGTGGTGGTGCTGGTGTTGTTTGGTGGGTTTGGGTTTTTTCCTTGGCTGCATTTGGAAAAGAGGGGAAGACCCCACAGCTTCCCTTTGACTAAGACACATGGCAGCTGAATAAGTCAATTAAGAAAATCAGTATTGCATTTATTAGCCTCCATCTATGATGCATGGTGTTATGCTAATATGCATGAATTAATTACTGTTATTAATTCAATTGAATTAATTTGATATTACTGATGTGTGCAGGGAAGATTTGTTGAACGTAAGCAAGAGCTGCTTTTAAAAGTTGGTGCAGACACGGGCAGGATTGATGGGAGTGGGAAGGGGGGAGGACAAGCTCTGCAGCAGCCCTAACGCATCTGTTGGCACCACCTGATGTAGCACATGAGCTCAGAGACCTGTTTATCTCCCATCTCCTTCCCCCCCCTCTGTGGTCTGATCATGACTTCATTCAGTTCTGCAATTAGAAGTTCAAAACCAGGAAATAATTCCCTTCGCCTGCCTTTGGGCCCCTTTGGGGCTTTGCTGACAATTGTCCCCACTGACTTGGTGCAGGGAGGCAGCAAATGCCCTCAGCTCCTCGGGAAGGTCTGTGGGGAGCAGGGGAGAAAGTCTGATCACAAATTTCAGCACAAGGAGCCAGCTCCCAGGCATCACGCAGGGAAACATCACAGGGCCCTTGTGTGCACTCAGATCAGAGCAACAATTAGTCTGTAAACTGGTGCCAGGCTGTGCAATATTTGCATAAATGATTAAGGGGGAAATTTAGCTCAGCTTGAGAAAGCTGCAGCTTGCAGAAGTGAGACTGGTGTGAATTCTTTGTTAGAGATTTGCTCTCAGATTGTGGCACAGAAGCTGCCTGTTGAAGAGAAGTGCTCTCACCATATGATCAGAAAATCAAGCCCCAGATGCTGTTTTGGTTGTAAAGTCCAGACAGTGCTGGCAGCAAAGGGACCTGGAGTGACAGGGGATGTCCCCAGAGGGCAGGGACATGCTGGGGTCAGGAGGACCCATGGCCAGTGCAGGTGATGGGTTAGAGCTGTTCACAAACCCCCCTGCAAAACCTGCTCTCTAAGCCGTAAGACTAATTAATGAAAGGTAATTTAACAAATATCTAGCGCCGGTCCTGAGCACACCCTGGTGCCCAGCCCAGACCCCTCAGGGAGAGGCGAGTGGGCAGAGTCTGCACATCCTTGAGCTGGCAGGGCAGTGTCATGTTTCTAAAATGACTGTAATTGGGTATTTCACAAGACAAACTACAGGACCCACAAAGGCCATCACTCCACCAGATCATTCAATCATGTTGAAGACCAAACTTGCAATTGCTCTTAATGGAAATGCAGAGCCAGGGAGTTTTCCTCTTAGGAAGGGGGAACCTGTAGTTTTCAGTGACCTCTTTTGGGTAGCAGAGCAGCAGCTAATTGCAGCTCATGGAGTTGACAGATGTCCCTGCTTCATGCAGCAAATCGGTCACATCTCTTGATAAATATGAGACCTTCTGCTGTTATATATGAGTCCCATGCTTTAACCATCTTCCTGATTCATTTCATTTCAGTTTTTCCAATAGGTTGGTGATACTTTACTGAAATCCCTCTCTTCCCCCCACCCTCCCAAAGTGTGGAAGTATGTTCCCTCCATTATTTACTGTATCTTGTTCACCTATTTCAGTCACCCATCAACCACTGACAGTCTTTATTAGGTCCTTTGCCTGTGGCTCAGCAAGGAGAGCAGAGCCATTTCACCCTGCAGTTGACTCCCTAAAGCAGAGAGTTGCTGACCCTCGCCTGTCTCTGCCCTTCCTGTGGGGTCACCTCAATCCAGGGCAGCCTTTTCCTCCCCTCCCAGCCCATGCCTGGTCCTGCTCCTGCCCATGAAGCATCCTCCACTTGGGATTCAGTGGCTGCTGGTGGCCCCTTCCCTGTTCATCCATCTGTCTGCAGATCCCTTCCCTGTGGCTGGGTTTGGTTCAGCCTTGGAGAGATGGAATGTCCCATCGCTCTGCCATGGCTCATTCTCCTCCTTCTCAGCCCTCAGAGATACCTGGGCCAACCTGGGCAAGGGAAATATCTCTACTGCTGCTCCTTAACAGTATCTGGAAAACTTTCAGTGCTGTGATCTCCAATTTATCACAATGCAGTTGAGCTCACCCTTGGTCACTGTTTCTTTACCTATTAAACCTAGGTGCTTGCCCTGTCCACCATACCTGGCTTTTCCCTGCCCAGTACCTCCCTACTAGGCTGGCAGAGGGGCAAAACTGTCTTGCAGCTGGCACTTGTCAGCACTGTCTTTTGCTGAGGGCTTTTTTAAAAAATAATGTTTAGAATAAAAAATAATCTGAAATAACTTGTGGGCAGCAGCAGGACTGCAGGCTGGGATGGGGCAGAGCTCTGCAGTTTACATAAGCAGAAACCTTGTCTTCCAGAGATGCTCCTCAGCCCTCAGGAGGGGCACAGCAAGGTGCACTTAGCCAACCTGCTCTTCCAAACCTTCAAAGCAGCAAGTCTCTGAGCTCCCCCATGCAGCCTGGTCTGGGACTTACCCAGAGCCACCAGACAGAAAGGGGTTTCCTTTATACATATGTGTGTGTGCATGTACAAGAGGTATTAATTATACGTTTATTAAATGTATTTATTCATACTGATATATTAAAGTATTTTATGTTTATTAATTATAGAGTTGATATATAGAGGTGAAATTACACTAAGTGTATATATATTTAATATATAGGTGAAAATCTGTACTTTATATATATTTTAATTCCTTTAAAGCCTTCCTGCAAATTAAGCTGATGGCTTTGTGATGCCCCTAAGGACACAGGAAACAATTGCCTGCTAGCTTCATTATAGCAGCCTTGATTATCCCATCCAGCCTTTTGCAGACCAAACCCTGGCTTGTTCAGCCCTTCTTTGCAGGTGGGACACATTTGCTTGTCCACCCTGGGGAAGTCCCTGTGGGGCACCAGGTGTCCCCAGACAGTTGCTTTCTGTTAGTAGCTTCTCACCAAGCAGCATCCAGAGGATGCTGCCTACTTCACTGGGGGACAGTGAGGACATTACAGCTCTGTGCCAAAGCCAGCTGTGGTGAGGACCTGGGCATGGAGGATGCCCAGGAGCAGCAAGTGACTCTTGGACCTGCCTTGGTGGTTTCTCTCTGCCACAGGAGCTCTGACCTAAAGTCAATACAGCCCATAGCAAAGGCAGGGTGCATTAGAACAACAAACGTTTTCCTTTGTGGGGTTGTTGTTGTTTTTTGGGTTTGTTTGTTTGTTGGGGGGGGTGGTTTTGGTTTGTTTTTGTTTATTTGGGTTTTTTTAGACTAATTGGGGTAGCTGGAAAAAGCAAGGCATTGAGGCACATAAGCTGCTTCTCCAGGCTGAAATATTTTACTCTAGGGGGCCACTTTCTCTTTAATAGCTGCCTTTTTGAGGGCTTCAGAAGCAGCTTTTACCCTTAAAGGCTGGGCCATAGTCATAGGCCTTCAAAGCTACTGCAGCACTGAATGCACCTGAGCTGGGAGATCAGCTCCACTTACACCCTCAGCAGGTCCAGGCAGGTCTATATGGGAATTTTAGCTGTGCCTTGTCCAAAATAACTGCAGAGCAGCTTAGCTCCCAGAAGCACATTGTAGGGGAGCTGTATTGTGCACAGACTCCTGGATGTATTCCTGCCTGTGCTTCCTCTCAGAGCTGCAGGCCAAGGTATAAAGGAGGCCCCTGATACCTTGTGATAATTAATAGCAGATTTCACTGGATTTTCTCTCTCTTTTTTTTTTTTTCTCCTTTTGTTCTGCTGGGTGTCATATAGGAGACTTGTAAGACTCCACTCGCTTTCACCTGGATTTGCTCTGCCCTTTCTGGTGGGTAGGAGGGATTTGAGTGTATTAACTTAATTGGCAAGTGCATTGTTCAGACAGCTGTGACGGAGATGGCTGCCTGCAGTAGCTGTCAGGTTCAGCAGCTGCCAGAAGCTTTTCAGCACCTCTCATGATGTCTGGGCACCTCCCCACCAGTTTGGGATCACGCAGCTTTGAAGTGGACTTGAGGGGTACTGCGTGGTGGGCTTGAAGCAGATGTGCTTTGGGAAAAATGGGAATAAATGGAAAAAACAGGGAGGCAAGGGAGCTGCATCACTTGTGTGTTTGAGATGCATGGGAAAACTGGACATGTAGCAACAGGGGATTTGGATGGGGAGTTACAGAGCAGGCCATTGCATTCCTGTTGGTGTTATCAGCCATCCTCATCCAATAAATAGGTTCTTAAATCTCAACTTATTGCCACTTGGTGCTTAGAAAACCTGAGCTGAAATGCCCTTTTGTAGCCCAAGTCCATTCAGTTCACTTGATGCTCTGTGTACACCGTGATGAGGTTGGATTATAGGGGCTGGTTGGTCCCAAAGATGATGAAAATGATGAAGGTTCCAGTGTTTGGGCATGAACCTGGCAACTTGAGATGTTATCCTCAGGTGATTATTTTTTTTAAGACCGTGAACTAGGGAAGTGCTGGCTTTATCCACTGAAAGTTCTTGCTTAGAGCTACAACAGCCCTGGGGTCATTGGGGCCAGGCATGGGAAATGGAACATTGCAGGAGTCCCCATTGGATGCAGAAGTAGAGGCTGATGTGAGATTTTCAGCTGTGTTTGAGGCAGAAATGATGACCTGGCCATGTAAGAGGCTGGAGGTCATGGAGTGGTATTGGCATTTCTTGGTAAGGAAGCAGATTTCCAGCAGACAGCAAGGGATGACAAGAAAAACAGCTAAATCTCTCCAAACTGTACTGATGGCCTCCCAGAGAAACACTGTCAACCCTTCAGTCAAATGTGTCTTTAATGAAATATATATATATATATATATCCACAGACTTTCTTTCACCCTGTATTATTAATATGACCTTTACTCAACTGCTTCCCTCTCTTTTTGATTTCTGTGAATAAACATAATTGGGAAGGTGCATTTCAGACACTGCTGCTGTGTTTCAGCAAGGGGCTTCGATGCTGGGGAGGTGAAGGAGATGGTTCCAAATTAACTCCTTCAGCAATGCAAAGGCAGTGGCAAGGAGAGGCTCAGGTTAGGTTTAAAAACGCCCTTGAGGAGGTGGAAAGGCTCTTTCAAGGGGTGGTGCGAGGAGGCACAAGCTGTTGTGCATGGATCCGGGATGCAGCGGAGCCTCATGGCTCTGGGATGCTTCAAAGCAGAGGAAAGCATGACTCAGGTTAAAAGTGTTTGCCCAGAAATAGTTTGCTTTCAGCACTGTGAAGAGAAGGTAACTGGCTCATGTAAGGAGGAGGAATGGGATTTTTTGCATTAGAAACACAAAGTTCTGAATGGCTTGGTTCAAGTGCTCTCAGCCAAACGTGTGGCTTGAAATAAAACCAGACCTTGTCTTAAATGCTTTAGCAGCCTGGAAATGAATGCCCCAAAATCAGGGTGGAGGGAGAATTTGAAACGGCCTGAGTCTGATTCCTGCTAAGTCACATGTCTGGCTCTAAAAAAGACTAAAAAAATCCCCCAAAACCCAGCCTTCAACCTGAAGGGGGCCTACAGGAAAGCTGGGGAGGGTCTTTTTACAGGGGCTTGCAGTGAGAGGACAAGGGGTAATGGTTTTAAGCTGAAAGAAGAGAGATTTAGGTTAGAGATCAGGCATAAATTCTTCAGTGCAAGGGTGGTGAGACATTGGAACAGGCTGCCCAGAGATGTTTTGGGGGCTCCATCCCTGGAGGCATTCAAGGGCAGGTTGGATGGGGCTCTGAGGAGTCTGTTCTAGTGGGAGGTGTCCCTGCCCATGCAGGAGAGCTGGAACTAGATGATCTTTAAGGTCGCTTCCAACTCAGAAAATTCTGTGCTTCAAGCCAGCAACCTTTCCATGTTTTACTCATCCCAGGGGAGAGGAGAGCGTGGGCAGCCAGAGCACAGCTCTCTGCTCTCCCTGGCACACACGGGAAGCTGCCAGGATCCCACCCGACAGGACACAGTGCTGGCTCAGCCAAGCTCTTCCTGCTGCTCTTCCCTTGCCTTTAAAACCCCTTTTTCCTACTGCTGTGCCAAGAGTACACGTTTCCTCGAAGTGCAGGGAAATGCTTGTTGCTCTTTCTGGCTCTGTTGGAGCCTCTCCGTTCATTCCTTGCTGCACAGAGCTCAGCTCTGGGGTGCTTTTGGTGGCAATAATCCAGTATTTCCTCAGCATTTTCTGTTTGAGAACCTCAAAATAGGTTCAAAACAAGCACTTGGTGAAGATCCCACCCCAGAGCAGCAGGGTGTGCTTATAGCACTGGGCTAAGGGGTAGAGAAGTGGTGCAGCAGATGGGTTTGATAAAGAGCTTTCTAAAAACAAAGCTGGAATTTATGGTAAAGTTCAGACAACTCACAAGAAAAGGGTGTCTGTGTGCCCTTTGGACAACAAGTGTCTGTGGCCCTTTGTAGGTGAAAATTCTCACTTAAATGTAAGTCATTGGGGGGTAGGAGGGCGGTTGTAACTCAGAGCTCCCAGCACCTCTCCTCTTGTTTTGGTTTCAGCCTCTGCTCTAGGGACTAATTTGTCCATAATCCTTTTCTGTCCTCCACAGAGTTTTCTTCCAGAACACAAATCTTGCAGCCAAGTAAGAGGGAACAGGCCCTTCATTTGCAAGCTGCTTTGCTGGAGCTCAGTCACATCCAGCAAGCTCTGAAGTCCTTGTGCATAAATATAACCAAAAATTTTTGGAAAGGTTGTGGAATTTGGCAGGAGCTGTCTTTTGGGAAAGAGCACTGGCTTTTGCTAGTCTAAGTTTGAAGCGTTTGGAATAATCACAATTCACGTGTCTCTCTTGAAGTCCCTTGGGCAAACTTTTCACCAGTGGGCACTCATATGTGTTGCCCTTTTTTTGGCTTGAGGTACTAGGCTTCAATTTGGGGTTGAAGCTGGCAGGATGTCATAGCCCTTGAGCACATGCACTGTGTCTAATGCTACTCCATGGCTGGTAAAAAACAAGTACCCTCATCCCAAATCCCTGATGCTTTTCTTTCCTAAGACTTTGCTCCTTCTCTGTAAAAATAAGGACTATGGTATTAGTGCTGCCTGTTGTGGTGTATAAATAAATTCATTCATGTTTCTGCAATGTGGTTGTAATGCTGTGGGCAGGCCTGTGAAAAGTGAGTAATTCTGTCTTCAAAGCAGGGTTGGTTTGTGTGAAGGCCCGAGTTTGCCTGTTAACAATGAGGGGAAAACAAAATACTGAAGAGCTACTCATGAAGGGAGCATGCCAGCAGCAGGGCTGCTGTTTTACCCCTGGGGTAAAACATAACCTGTATCACAAGGCAGCCAGCCCCAGAGTACCCACAAATCTCATTTCTGAAGGCTTGCATTCACACTCCTACATTTTACCTTGTTGCTTGCAACACCTCAGTGTAGAAGTTGTGAACAGAACGGGCAGCTGGTGCTAGTTTTTAGAATTTGGGTGTATTTGCTTGGGCTGTGTGGGGCTGGCTTTCCACAGGCTCCCATTCAGTGGGAAATTGCTGGCAGAAAGGAGTTTTTCAGCTGAGCAGAAGCTGACTTTGCAGAGGCAGCTCCTGGGAGCAGTGGTGCTGCCTAGGCTCCTGCCAGGAAGCAGGAGTGGGCCAGTGGCCACCAGCCCTTGGCAGCACAGCTGGAACTTGCAGCATGTGTCACCTGTCCCTGGACAGAGGGGGACATCCAGGAGAGCTGGGAAAAGACTTGGTGCCAACACAGCGCTGCTGCAGATGGCTGATCAGCACTGGGAACCTGGCAGTTGTGTGCAGATATTCTGCAAATAAAAAAATACAGGGGGTTCATTGAGGGAAATAATTGCATGAATTTATCACCATGAAACGTTTGCTCCCCTTTACTATGTGTATGTATGTGGGCAAGTGTTTGGAGGGGGCTTCTACACTGAAACCATCACACAGACCACGAGTGAGTTGTATTTTCAAGTCCTTTGGTGTAACCCATTAGGGTGTTTTTCTTGCCTTCTAGATCTAATCACAGCCAGCAATGCAGGTTGAAGCATTTCAAGTGGGTTTGTTGTGGGTTGTTGGTTTTTTTTTTTCCCCTGTATTTCGTTGTCTTATCCAGCTGCCCTTTTACCGTTGTTATTGAACGCCGGGGCTCGTGTTGATTTGCATGCCATTTTGCTTTTGATCTCCATGGCAACCGCTACCAAATGGCCTGAGAATAATAGAGGTGCTTTTTGGAGCTGTAAGCAGGCTCCGTGCAGAGCGCTGACGCTGGAGGTTTGCACCAAAATAAATAAATGAAACGAAAATGAAGACGCTCATTGTGGCGAGGAGCCCCGTGAGCCGGGGCAGCACCGTCCCCTTCTCCCTGGTCCCCTCTCTTGTTGTTACATGTGACAGATGTTTTTGACAGCCACTTTAAAAGAAATAAATAGGTGGCAGGGGGATGGAGGGAGGGATGAACCATCCCACCGGCAGCTCCTGGCACCGGGCTGGTAGACGAGGCTGTGGTGTGCGTGTTTTTATGGCAGGGCTGTGGTGTGTGTTTATGGCAGCCCCCCGAGCCCACTGGCCTCTCTGGGGGGTTCCTCTGCACCCCCCGTGGAAGGGGGATGCTCCTCACCTGGCTCCATCCCAGTAGCTGCTGCATGGGTGCCCCTTTCCTCTGCAGGCAGCAGGCCAAGTTTGGGATTGCTTTGGTGCTCTCCTCCGCTATTTCCTTCCTTATTTAAAGTATTTTAACAGTTTGTCAAACGAGGTCAGGGTTTGCATTCAGCTGCGAAACGGGGCACTGAGGTCCTGTCCTGCTCTCGCACTGACCCACATTTTCAGGATGCTAGTCAGAGTGCTCTCCCCTGTCTTGCCTCCTTTCCAAACCTGTTGACGTGCGGAGATCCCGCTGCACCGCGGCACAGGAGGATTTCTGTACCGATTTCTTCAGGTTCTTGGTCAGAAGCCAGCGTCAACCAACCTCGGGGCAGAAACTCGGGTGAGGAGCAGGAAATGAGGGCGCTGTTGGGCTTAGTGGCTTCTTTCGCTGACTCCAAAGCATGGCTTAAATTCAGGTTTGCAATTTCCTCCTTTCCACCTCTCCCACCACATGCCCCGTTGCTCTGCATCTCAACCAGAGCCAGGCTCTGCTGAGGAGTGTTGGGCTGGCCCCATCACCCAGGGTGTTAGGAAAGGGAGCTGAGGCAGAGCTGGTGGACATGGGGGGAGGTAAGCACAGCTGCAAGGTTTTGCATGACAAGCCTCAGAGATTTTTTGCTCAACCCCTGCTCCAGGCTCCTTTCCTTGCTGCTTTCAGAGAGCTTGCTTTAACAGCAGAGAGCGGGGCTGTGGTGAGCCTGGCTCCAGGAAGGGCTGGAGGATGCTGGAGGAGAAGCAGCCCCTGGAGCAGCCTCCAGGTCCTGCCAGCAGACTGCCAGCCCTTCCCAGCGTGCTGCTTGGGATGGGCATGGCAGGAGACGGGAGAGGTCCTCGTCCTTCAAAGGCAGAGGACTGCAGAGCTGGGCGCCAGCCGAGATGCCCAACATCCCTGCGGCAGGAGCGTGGGGGCTGCGGGGTGTGCCAGCAAGTCCCCCCTGCCCCTCCCTCCTCAATTAACACGGCATCCACAACTTTGTTATCCTGGGCGTGAAATAAGGCTAATGAATCATGTCGCACTTTGAAGCCACATTAGATCTGGAATTGACACAAGCTTTTACATCTATGTCACTCCGCCCCCTCGGCTCCCCCCTCCCTCCCCCCCCCTATACCCAGGCAGGCCATCTCCCTGTTTACCTGTCAGTCAGCAGAGGAATTTGCATGTTAGTTAAGCTGTTAGCATGAGTAATTACTGAGTGGGTCAGTGACTCCTCCCAGCGAGCCGGTCTGAAACGCTTTGCCTTGCAAGCGACGTCTCTATCCGTGGCGGGGGGTGGCTGCAAACGGTGACTCGGGGCTGATTGCGCGCTCAGCAGCGCCCGGGTGCGCTGGAGGCTTCCTTGGGAAGCAGGCTGGTCGCTCGGAGCGTGAATGAAAAGCTGCGACATCTGTGTGTTTGGGACAGGGGCAGAGGGAGAAAGGGAGCAGCTGGGTAACCAGGGGCTTCTGCAGGGATCCAGGGGTAGCTGTGGAAAGAGGGGGCAGCAGGCTGCCCCTCAGGTTTTGTTTTCCACCAGAAATGAGCAGGAGAAATCAGGTGGTTCTCTGCCACCTTCTGCGGTGAGAAGGGGCATCCCTACCTGACCAAGAACCTGCAGGTGGCACGGTGTCTGTAGAGCTTCAGTTTTGCCTGCAGTGGTCTCTTCCCTTAATCTTTCTTAGCATTTACTCTTCCCTAAACTCTCTTAGGTTATTCCTCATGATATCTCTGTAAGGAAGGAAGGGGGTGCTGTTTGCAGAGACAGGAGTGATGCATGATCCTGGCTCAGGCATGGTGTAACTCCAGACACCCTTGTGTGATTGCACTGGTGAAACCCCAAGTTTTGCAGAAGTGTCTGTGGCCTGTTCTTGAGCATCTTGGTCCACATCAAGGCACACCTGACTGTCAACTGATTGAAGCTGCAGATTTGCCAGGATCACTCCTAGAGAACATCAACCCCCATCTCCCCAGAGTTCACATTAGCAGGGCTGGCAGAGAACTTTGATTCCCCACACTGACTCCTGCTGCCCATGTGCAGAGGAGGCAGCTCAGCAGCAGAATAAATTCTCAGGTCATCCTGGGATCAAAAGGAATGATAAAAACTAACTGGGGAGGAAACTGCCCAGGGAGAAGCGCAGGCAGGGCTCCAGGAGTGGAAATCTTGTGTGGAAGCTTCTCATGGCTGGAGATTTTCTGCAAGTTCATGCTATAGCAGGACCCTGGGGAGCACATCTGGAACTGTGTCCCTCAGCTGGACACTGAGCCTGGCACAGGCTGGAGGAGCTTTGCACAAACACCAGCAGTAAGTCACGGGGAAATGTTTGTTTCCTTTCTTTTCAAGTTTGTCTTGTTTTGGCATAGTCAAAAATTAGAGTGAAAACATGGGCTTTGTTCAGAAACATCACTTTCAGTTTCCAGTGAAAACAACATGCAAAAACTAGTGTGAAACCAAATGTTATTTCAGAAAATTGTGAGATTTTGTGATTAACTTCACACGGAGCTGCTGAATATTTTTCTAATGTACTGGTATCTGGATACTGAGCTGAACAACCTCTGAGTTACCACAGTATGGCCTAAAGCTAGGTATTTTATTAGTGTTAGTGTTTAGTCATTTATGGAATGCTGGTATTTAGTACTGCTTGAAATACCTGCTTCTCCAAGTCAGGTTTTCTCAGCTTCCCTGCAGCAAGTTTGGTGCATTCTTTCATTCTCCTGATTTTTCATCTTGTTTTCTTGTCCATACGAGTTTTCATTACAGCATAAATGGGAATTGCTGTGAATTAGGTAATGTTTCATTCAGAGCTGAGTAACAGATGATCCAACCCATTAAAAAAATTAAAAATATCACAGGGTTTCAAGTCTTATATTGTGATACATCATTAAAACACATCACTTGTTACCACTACTTAAATACTAAGCAATAAGGTAAAATTATAATAGAAGAAGGGTAAAAGATTTATTTTTTAAAATCTCATCTCCAAACCTGAAGACTTTACAATTTTCATTAAACTGTTTATTTCAGAGGGAATGTTTTGTAGGATTTTTCAACCATTGAATGAGTTTTGATTCCAGGTGTTGGGGTTTTTTCCAAACATCAGCACTGGGTGTAAACCACAAATCCTGTGTTTTGACTGGCTTTGGCGTTGACTGTACTTACCAGAAACCCGTGCAACAAAGTCCATTCCTTTCACAATCCTCAAAGGCTACAGAATCAATCTTTTTAAGGGAGTGTTTGTTCTGAGGATAAATCACGGTTGTTTGGAACGCTTAAACTTTCAAAAGGACCTGCTCTAAAAACCCAATTTTTAAACAATTGGATTGTGAGTGTAATATTAATGTAGTTAAGATGATAAATGCAGCTAATTTTCTCCCTCTATTAGCCCCTTTCACATGCTACTTACAAATGCCAGTCAAACTCGGCAATCCTTTCATTTTATTATGCAGTGACGAGGCGGTCGGATTAAAAATACATGATGGCATTTTCTAACTTGGATTTATAAGTGCCACTACCATATCTAATTTGGGGCTGACATTTGCTCGGCGCAGGGAGAAGTGTGGTTTGTTGGTGCACACCAAGGAGAGCTGCCTTCTCCTCCCAGGGCCACCACAGAGTGTCCCTGCGGGATCCCAGCCGAGCTGCTTCATCTCCCCGGTGCCTGGTGGGTTGGTGGGGCTGGGATGAGGCCTCTCTAGTCACTGCCCATGGAGCAATTAAAGCTGCTCCTGCAGGAGGTGCAGCACGTCGTTGTTGTGGGGCTGGTCACACTTGTGATGAATCCTGCTCAAGCTTTTCCCCTGATACTGCAAGAAGCTTCATTTCTCAGGCTTCCTCTCCAATAAGTGTTCTCAACCTTATCTTCAGACAGTAGTTCCAATCTGCTTATTTAATCTCCAAATTACATCTCTCTTGGCCAGTCCTTACAGCTGGAGATGTTTTCCTTTTTGATCTGAAGTGGTCCAGAGGTGTTGTACGGGTTGTACATGTGGGTTGTGTACGTATGAGGCTGTATCCAGCCTTGCTGGTGGCTTTGGCAACTCTTGCCCTCCCCAAAAGCTCCATCCTTCACCCATCTCTTCTTCATCAACCTGAAGCTGTATTTTTCCAAGGCTGGTCTTGGTGCAGAATCATGCAGATGCTGAATACCAGCAAAGGTCCAACTGAGGGGTAACTCTGGTGTGTTGGTCTGCTTTTACTTATTATTCTTAGTATTCTTACTACTGTTGTTGTTGTTATTACTATTATTATTATTATTACTATTATTTTCATGCAAATGAGGCACTTGCTATTCTGGGTTCATCCAATTATAGTCAGGTCTGTGACACAGGTCCCAGAGGTGAAACACCCTGTGTCCAAGCCATCAGCTCTCCAGATCAGCTATTGTTTCTTTAAATGAAAGGGACACTAAAGTCCAATTATTGCAATAGAATAGGCTGCTTCTTTAAACTGAAGAATTTGACTGAGCTCAAGGGATATTTGTGATTGCCTCTGGCTTCCCTGGAGCTAAAAAATTATATGCTTTCCCTCTTCACTAAATTAAAACATAGTTGGATTGGTAGTGGGACTGAAGGAAGTCCCTGCCTGAAACCCCAAGTGTCAGCCTGCTTTGCAAACTGTAAGCTAGTAATTGGTTTGGAATAGGTAAAAAAGCTTCTGAGTGATTTGACTGGATAATACAGGCTGCCTGGAACAGCAGGGTTTGGCTTTTGCAGCGTTGAGTTGTTAATTTCAGGTTTTGATACGTAAACGCAATTAACATTTTTACTCTGTAAACACTAAACGTAATTCTCTTTCAATTGCACTGTATCCTCACTTAAGTTCTCATTAAGCAATTCCTTTGTTTCCCAAATGTCAAACTCAAGGCAGACCCACGCCTGCCATTCTCTTCTTTCACAACCTCCAAAATGCCTCTTTCTGGCATCTAGGCTGGGATAGGGCAGGACTTGGAAAAAGGGTAAAGAGCATAGCTGAGAGGAGCTGAAAGCTCTGGATCCTGGTCTGCAAGATCTTGCACAGGAATGTTGCCATGTGCAGTCTGAAATTTTTGCTCAGAGGGTTAAATGGCACCATTCATCTTATCTGAAAAGCCTGCTTCTCTGGAGAGGTCCTTCCCAACTTTAGCCCAGCTTTAACACTGTCCCACCATGGCCTAGCTTCGGTTGTATCTTCAGATTATTTGGGGAATAGAAGAGCTGGACTGGTTTCTGCCTCATCCTGCACCTGGGACAGTCCCCCAAAGGGCACAGGATGATCACAGAATCACCAAGGCTGGAAAAGACCTTTAAGATCATCGAGTCCAGCCTATGACAAACACCACCACATCAGCCAGACCATGGAACTAAGTGACACCTCCAGCCTTTCCTTGAACACATCCAGGGACGGTGCCTCCACCACTTCCCTGGGGGGTCCATTCCAATGTCTGATCACCCTCTCAGTGAGGAAGTACTTCCTAATATCCAGCCTGGACCTCCCCTGGAGCAGCTTGAGGCCATGCCCTGTCTTGTTGCTACTTGCCTGGAAAAAGAGCCCCACACCACCTGACTACACCCTCCATTCAGGTAGTTGAAGAGAGTGAGAAGATCTCCCCTGAGTCTCCTCCAGGCTAAACAGCCTTCTCCAGCTCCTTCAGCCTATCCCTATAAGATTTTCCCTCTAGTCCCTTCACCAGCCTCATTGCTCTCCTCTGGACCTGCTCCAGCACCTCAGGATCCTTCTTGAAGTGAGGAGCCCAGAACTGCATACAGGACTTGAGATGAAGCCTCACCAGTGCTGAGCACAGGGGGAGAGTCACATCCCTAGTCCTGCTGGCCACACTATTCCTGATACAAGCCAGGATGCCATGGGCCTTCTGGGCCGCCTGGGCACACTGCTGGCTCATGTTCAACCAGCTGTCCACCAGTACTCCCAGGTCCCTACAGCCACTCCTCCCCCAGTCTGTAGCACTGCCTGGGGTTATTGTGGCCAAAGTGCAGGACCCTGCATTTGGTCTTGTTGAATTTCATGCCAAGGTGCTCCAGGCAGAGCCAACACACAAGGAGCTGGTTTGCAAAGCCACTGGAGAGCAGCAGGGAGAGCTGCTGTGGCCTGAATCCACGCGTCTGCTCGAGCACACCCGCCGCTGCACCCACCCTCTGGCTCCTTGTACCATTTACTGAGGTTATAACATAATAGCTATGCAAAACAGTGTCCCCTTTTCTGGTTTTTTTTTCCCTTTAGTAAGTGAAAGTAAGTCTTCTAAGCCAAGGTTAACAATATATATTTATGAGTTGTAGCCAGCTGCTTCTATGTTTGCACATGTGTTTGTTAATGAAGAGTAACCTAAGGGTCAGGTTATTATGTAAATAACCATTGTCAAGGGTAAAGGTGAAGAACCCAGTAATGAGTTGTGTCTCTCTGTCTCTCTCACAAGCCACTAATGAATATTGGATATTGCCATTTGCAGGGCTTTTTACCCTTATTTTATCAGGGGGTGAGGGGCAGGGGTGGAAAGAGAAAGAAGTAAATTTGTAATTAAGCCAAGACAAGTTCTTTTTTCCCTCTCCCCAAACCAGCTAAAGCCAGTTCTGATTTCTGTAGGAGTTGCATAAATAAATAAATTATTTTATATATATATAGAAACTGGCCTGGCCTGTGTTTGGGCAAAAATCTCTTTCCATCGCCGACTCCAGGCTGCATCATTTCTTTTGAGCCTCCACAGCTCTCACTTGAGAAGATGCCCACAAATCAAGAGTCTGCATCTTTGCAGATAATACTTAAGTGAGGCAAAGCCAGCGAGCAGGCTTTCCATTAGGAAGGTTAACAGCAAACCTGCCTGCGCGGGATTACTGACAGAGTGTGAACAGAAGGTGCAGTCTCATTGCATATGCTTTTAATATCATGGCACAGACAGGGGAGCCTTTAGCTTGCAGACACCTGACACCCTGCTCTGTTGTCAGGGGAAGAGTGCAAATAGGAGTGGAGAGTCTTTCTCACTTTGGTGTGAAAGCACAGATGCCAAGGTAGCAAGACACTGATTGTATGATCTGCTGTGCAGGGCCTGGGCCAAACGGGCTCGCTCCGGGAAGTGGAGCAGAGTCTGGCCCCAAAGAACTGTGACCCTGCAAGGCTCTGTTTCCCAGGTTTTAAATTATAGATGGTAACTGGCTGCCTCTAATGGATTGACTCAAAGGATTTGGTCTGTGTGTCTGGGACAAGGACCATCTTTGCCCTGAGCTTTGTGCATGGCCTGAGCAGGGACATCCCTGCCCGTGGCCAAGCACAGAGTGATTGTCACTGGCCTTGCAGAGAGACTGGGGCACCCCAAAGCCAGGGTCATCCAGCAGACTGGCACGTTAGGTACCCAGCTCCCACTGACTCTGCTAGGATCTAAGAGGGAGACAGTTTAGCTGGCAAATCCCAGAGGGTTCTTACTTTTCCTCCGTGCATCCTTTGACTCCCAATTACTTGCATAAACCTGGTCCTTAGAAACCCCTGGACCAGGGAAGGATGAGTGGTGTGTCCATAATTCAGGCAGGGACACATCCCACAGTGCCTTATAGAGGTGTTTGTGATGAGTGTCAGCAAGGCAGAACCCCAGGGAGCATCTGTCAAAAAATAAATAGTAAAAATAATAATAATAAGATGCAATGGTCAGTAATTAGCCACTAGACAGTGACAGCGTTTATTTTTAAATGAAGATTTGCTCACCCTCCCTAAGTGTCAAAGGCAGGAGTCGGTGGTAATGGAGTGGGGTGATGGGGAGAACAGAGGAGCCCCAAGTTGAAGGGTGAGATCCATAAACTGCTGGAGGCACCTAAGGAGAAGGCTGCGTCGCCTGCACGAGCCTCATTTGGTGGTTTGAGTAATGTCGTGTTGCCACTAGGGTGTCTCTGCAAACAAGATATTGCATCTCCAAAGAGTTCCTCGCACAAATAACAAGCTAAATAGAAATGATGGGCTGACTAGCTGAGCCTGTGCTTTTTACTTTTATGATTGAGAAATAGTTGTTGAAATTGTCAATAAAAATAAATAAAATTAAGTTTCCCTAGTTAGGTGAGGAGAGGCAAACCTACCTTTCTTTGCTGACAAGCCTTTTTGTTCTGTGTTGGCTTTTTATATATGTGAAAAAAACACCATTGAGAGCTTCCAGGGAGCTGCACTGGGGCAGTTATAGCCATTTTTACATCCTTTATATAGGCTTAAATCCATTTACAGATGTGCTGTAGACAGAGAGACATTTTTTATACATAATTGTCATGTATACAAGGGTCCTTATGTGTCACAAAAAGATCTCACTTAAGAGAAATAAATGTGCTTTTCATCTTTTGTTGGCAGGAGCAGTGGTGGTTGGGAAGAGGGTAATTGGTGATCTTTTCCAGTCTGATAACCAGGACAAATAGAGAGGAGCAGAGGGTGGCTGTGGCATTGCTCTCCTCCCTCTTGCCCTCCTGGTGGAGCACAGTTCAGAGGCATTTTTCTGGCTTTGCTTTTAGTCTCAGCAATAGATGTGATAAATGCCATCACCTGAACCCCAGGGTAGGTTAGAGGAGAGCCACGCTGCCCCAGGGTGACCTTAGGGGTGCTCAGTGGCTCTTCTCCAGCATAACCATGTTTTCCCCCATGATGGAGATCACTGACATTGCCTTTCCCCCTTTTGCAGCTCATCAGGACATCTCTGCTTGTTCTGAGGCTGTATTGGATGCTATTGGGATGCAGAGGTCTGCCTCTTTATTGCCTTTGTTTGTAGGTTAGAATTTCCCTTTTGTATGAAGGCCCGTGTAATTAAAAAAAATTTTTTAAGGTTCTTGCTTTCCTCAGGGGCTGAGTTTTAAAAGGCAGATGGAGCTTTGATAACATTCTGCATCACCGGTACCTCCATGTCTTGGAGGGACTACAAGGCTGCAGATCCCTCCTGCAGGGGCAGGACTGACGTAGGGGCACTCCTGTTGAGAGGGTCCCAAGTTGGAGGCATGAGGAACATCCCTGATTCTGCACAAGGCATTTCACAATACCTGTTTCCCCTGGGGGTGCTGTTCTGTGATACTGCCCCAGTGGAAGGTGTCAATAATGTGGTTAGGCTGTATGCAGGATGCCCTGCTGAGCACTCAGCAACCTGTTAGGCTAAGGAAATAACAGATGTAGGCAGCCTTTGCTGAGGGACAGTTAAAAGGGGCCACAACTCGGGCCAAACACCAAAAGGCAGGTCTTTCATTGCCTAAATTTACTTACAGATAGTTTTTCAGTCAATCAAATTCAAAGCAGGAATGGGAGCAAGGGCCTGAGGTTGAGAAACACAGGTTGTTTAAACTGGTACCAAATCCCTTTCTGCAACACAACCAGCTTCATTTTTACAGTTCATTATTTCTGTTTAATAAATGCTTCATGTCAGTAGGTGCCTCATGCCACAAGCATGGGCTTGAAGGTGCATGTAGGTTTGAGGTGTGGGGTGGAGCATGGCCTTGAAGTCGGGCACAGGTGAACAGCAAACCTCACTTGATAAATAATGGATGAATTTCACTTGGTTTTGCTGATGATGTAGTGACCTTTGGGGAGGCAAAAAACAAAGCAACAGCAAATGACCAGCAATACTGATGAACAGGCTAAGTGAACTGGACACATCATTAACACCAGCATACCAAAATAATTACATGTGACTGGGAGTCACACGGTCAGCAAAAACAGGAGCCAGGAGCCGGTTCCGTGTAAATTTGAGCTTTCCATCATTTAGCAGGGAAGGGGGGATTAGGGAGATGGGGCTATGGGACAGTTGGTGCAATCACGACTTGCTGTTGGGTGTGTGGTTCCTGCACCAAAGCAGAGATGTGGCATGTGGGGCCTCTAAAGAGCAGGAGTTCTCCTATACTGTAGGGGGAAATTGTTGATGCCCAAGAGGGACCAACAACCCCAAAGCACTATGTGGCTGGATAACACACATTGCAGTAACAGGGGAATTGTTGTTTTTTTTACTGTCTCTTCTTTGTAAAGCCAAGAGACCAGTCCCCAGAGTAGCCACCTCTGTACTTCAGGCATGTGGGTAGTTCTGGTAGGACAGCAAAAGTGGAGTTTGTGAATGGCCAAATATTTGGCTGAATCAAGAGTCTACTTGCTTTTCCCTTTGGGGAGCGTTATTGTGAATGGGCATCTCTTGGCAAGAAAGTGGGGAGGAATGCTGCTTTTCACATGCTCATCTGATTTCACATGAAAACAAGAGTATTCATTATGACTTATTCATTATTCTCCCATCTAATAAACTTTCTGCCATTCAGGCAGTGAGCGGAAACAGCAACATGCTGCCTTGTGCAGCCCATCGCACATCCGGAGGGAGGGATAATGAATAGGCAAATCAAACATGTTTCCCAAAAACTCTGTCTGAAAATTATTCAAACCAGCAAATGCTCCTGAATAGCAAATACATCTGCAGAAATTAAACTTGCTTACAGTGGACCTATAAACAGAAGACAGACCTGAATTTGCAATGAATGATTGAAGCTGCGTTGCTTGGCAGTTGCACTTGAGCAGAAATAATGGTAATTTTCACTTTGTTTAACACCTTTCATCTGAAGGTCTCCAAATGCTTTGCAATCTCAATTAATTAGTTGTGGTGGATCCCTCCCCTGCTAATTTTGGCAGTGCATGCACCCCCTTAGTGCTGAAGCTTAGACTGAATTTCATACATTTGCACACAGCAAAGTGCTGCCAGAGCTGTGGGTACAGCCCAGCTCCTCCTTCCCCAGCCCTGCTAGAAACTATTTCTTTGTTGTTTGAACTGACCTAAAACTTTCTGGTAACGTTAACATTAGAGCAAATTCACATCTATTAGCACCATGCAAAATAGTCTTTTTTATTCATGCTAAACAGGCAAAACAGGAGGGGAAAGTGTGGCAACTTGTACAAAACAATCTCTTGAATGAAAGCATTACACTTCCAGTGTTTTGGGTTTTTTTTCTGAGGTTTCCAAATTAAAAATAAGTCAAGTAATTAACACTATCAGTTGGAAACTAGTAGAACTATTACGCGGCAAATCCACTTAGATTTCTTCTGAGGTTTCTATGTATTTAACAGCTGTGCTTAAAAGTGAAACACAACGTCAGAATTAGCATTATTTGCTCAGCTCCACTCTCTGGTCTGAACAAAAACTCTGGTTTGCATTATGCCTAATTCCCTTCATACCTAACACTGCTCCTGCACAGCAACAAGGAGCATTTTCCTGCCAGCTGCCAGGGAAGGGGCTGTTGTGAGCTGGGATGAGCACAGTTGAACAAGCAGCACTGGCTGCATAGCAAGAAGAGTTAATCCACTGCCATCTGTCTTTATTATGCTTCTATTGTTGGACACCACAGCCTGGAAATCTAGCAATGAAACCCAGTTGGTTGTTGCCATTCATCATAGTTATTGCTGGAGTTGTGTAATGAAGAGGGGAAGTGCTGTTTATTGCTCTCCCCTCTTTAGAAACTATCCTTAGGGGTAGTTATGGATGGTTATTGGATTCAAGCACAGGACTCAGGGAGGTCCTTCCCTTTGCTCTGTTTATGTGGTGAACCATGAGGTTTAATGGGGTTTTATGTCTGCTCTTGCTTTGAGGCTGGTCTGCTGCCTGCTTTTGGTTTCAGCAGTGTGAAGTTTGGCTGAAGGTGTAATAGGCTGAAGGTGTAATATGGCAAGAAGGCAGGAGAGAAGTGCCCTCAGGGGCAGGCACAGCTCTGCCATGCACAGCAGCAGCCAGCCTGGACTGCAGGCAGAGTTTGGGCATTGGTGGGGTCAGGAATGTAGCTCTCTGAGTCTTTCAAAACAGGTAATCAGAAATGCAGGTGGTTTAGGCTACAGCTCTTACCTCCAGGGATTTCTGGATGCTGACAAGTCAAACAAGACACCAGCTGTAAAGGCAAGGGATAGAGGGGGACTAGGGGACAGTGCAGGAGGTGGAAGAGCCTAACATAGTTCTAACTGGGCAGTGCCACATGTCTCACTGAGGGTTACAAGGATAAAAATGTTGAGGCATTCAAATACATCAGTAATGAGGTTCTTCAATAAATTGGCTAGTCAGTGTGCTTGCACTGCAAGTTGTGGTGATTTGAGAGGATTTGGGGTGAAATACACTCCCTCTGCATGTTGAGGCAGTTCCAAGACTGGTGGAGGGTTGACCCAGTTGAGAAAACATGTTAAGGGATCAGAACTTCCATCCAAAACTCAAAATTACCCTTATGCAAAGTTTAAACACTGACTAGCTCTTCTTTTTAATAATTTAAACTGGTTCTTACAATTACTCTTCGAAACACAGAAGAGGTGTGGGTGTGCTGAACCTCAGAGAAGCACCACCACCCCCAGCTGCTTTGCTTCTTTTGTGCACCTGCACAGTGACCTGAGATGCCTGCAACAGCCCTTTGATGGTGCAAGGATACCCCCTGCACAGGTGACTGCTCTAGATAACAAAAGCAGCCAACTTGCAAAGCCCTGGAGAGGATGGACCAAAACTAAATGAAAACAGAGCTCTGTGCACCAAAGTAACCCATTTGGGAGCTGCCTAGTGTGCAGATAGATAGCCAGACTGTCTGGATCAGCAGTTGGTGCCAGCAACAAGGGAAGGGTGTAGGGATCCTCTGGGATGATAAGCAATGGAGGGAGAGAGCTGCCTATCCAGGTATCAGAGCTCATATTCTGGCAGTGCTTCTGGGCATGCTGTGTAATAGGTATGAGACAAGCTTCAAGGGCTAAATACATGGAAGGAGTTAGAGATCTCAGTTGTGTGTCCAGATAATGTGTAGCCTGTGCCTGTCAAAGCTGCTGCTGATAAGGGGATTCTGCAGAAAGTAATTAAAACTCAAGCCCCAGGTATTTATTTAAAGGGGAAACTCTTGGGACTTGATAGGATTTTGTTGAAATGGACCAGGAAGCTGATTCTTAACGCACTACAGAAAAGCTCAGAGAATTAAATGTAAAAAGAGAGGCTGGGCATGTTTCACACTGCTCTCACACCGTCAGGAATGCTGCAGAAGCTGTGAAGGTGTTTGTTATATGCTGAAAATTCAGGATAAGTCAAGCAAAAAAAAACAAAAAAACAAAACAACAAACACAAACCTCTTGGTGACACAGAAAAAATCAGTCCTAGGAAAAAACCGTAGATCTTGTGTATGTTGACTTGGAGAGAAACCTGTGCTGTTATTTTGGACTGCAGTTCTCTTTTCCCTGAGGTGGATTTACTGGAAGACAGATAGATCTAAACAGACAGCTTTGCATGTTGAGTACGTTTTTGCTAGACGCTGGTTGTCTGAGAAACTAATTTGTGACAATAGACTATAGTTTAGCAGACATGATCTTAAACAGTTTGCAGTGAAGTGTGGGTTCAGCTCTATAACCCTACTGCCTGTTAAGGCTCATCCAGGGGGTGGTGGGAAATTATGCCCAAGTAATAGAGTACTTATTGATGGGGTTTGCAGGCTCCAAGCCTGATGTATTAATGACTTTCAATTATGGAACGGCACCAATGAAGCATGGATTGTTATCTGCTGACATCTTGTACAGCAGAAAAATGAAAAGCAGGAATTCCTATGTCAGAGTCACTTGGGAGGTGGGGAGGTATAAAGAAACAGATGAGGCAAAATGAAAAATAAAATCAGCCTGGCTCAGGCCCTGAGAGCTGCCATCACTTCCTGGTTTTCCACAGAGCCCCCCAGCACTGCAAAGCAACAGTCCTAGAGAGAAGTGGTGTCACATGAATCTTTCCACAGTTGTGTGGGTTTGTGCCCTCTGGAAGACACAGGAAGAGCGTTGAGGGATGCTCTCACCAGATCCTGGGGGGGAAGAGGAGAAGCCACTCGTGAACAGCCAGAACAAGGGGCCTCCTGGCTGCTCCGTGGCAGGCCTAATGACTGTGTTGGGAGGCTGAGCAGAAAGCCAGGCAACAGCCCTGCTGGTGTGAGGGCTGTAATTGATACATGAGGGTTTTCTTCTCCAGTCCTTCTGCTGTTGAGTTTTGGAACACAAGATGATGTTGGAACTTGTGCCTCTAAGGTTGAGCTTCCTAAGCAATGGGTGGCCACGATCATTAGGCACTTGCAGAATAATCTCATTGGGATTCAGACACAGGAGAAAAAAAGCCCTTTGCAAGAGCTCTTCAAGCTCTTTGAGAAGGTGCTGAAATTCCTGGAAATGGCTCTTTTGAAGGAGAGTGCAGCACAGATCCAGCTTGCATCCAAGCCAGGAAACTCTGTTCTATACCTCTTGCCCCCTAATACTTCATTCTGATGGAAAGCACCCTAATATTTCATTCTAAACATCAGGAAAAAAAACTCAAGCAAATGATCTAGGTAAGTAAGGCACCACTCATGGAGGGATGAAGGTGCATGTTCATTTTCAAGTCCGTAATAACCCTTTTAAACTTAGGAGAGAGATCATGCTTCAGGTCATAGCAAGACTCAGGCTTCTCTTTTGAATCTTTATTCCAGTTTACTTTGAAATTACAGGAATCTCAGGAGAGATTGATTTTAGGAGATACCCAGACAATCTGAGAATTGTTTTAACATAATCTATACAATTATTGTAATTTCAGAAAGTTTATTTGAAATAAGTCACTGGACTACAGCTTCCCCTCACCTTGCTAATAGAAAGATACATTGCCTGGTGTACATATTCTTTTTTATATATATATATTCTTATATATATTCAACTATTCTTGATATTTGCAAGAAGCATTCCTGTGTGGCAGTGTTAGAAATAGCAGCTGTGCCTTGATGCCTTCTTGACAAAAGAAACTTAATTCTCTTGCTAAGACAATGGTCCAAATGACTCTTTCCAGGAGAAAATCATGGCATAATCAACTATGGACATGGGAAGGGAAAGGCAGTGATTTTTGTAAGACAACAGGGATGGGTTCTCTGGGCCCTGTGACCTACTTTGCCATTGGGTAACTGTTCCTCCATCATTCTGCTGTTTGATCTCACCTCTCCTCAGTTTGTTCATCTGGAAGATTCACTTAATTATATTAGTCAACTTCACAGAGGTGTCTTGAAGCTTAATTAAGGTCTGGAAAGCCCATCAAGAGCTGCTGGCAGAGTGCTCTGAAGAAGTGGTTGATGTGAGACATGGACGTGGGAAAGGAAAATATAATACTGATGGGTTTGGATGACTAGAATAGAATAAGAATAAGAATCAAATAGAATAGGTCTGTTCAACTGGGACTGTCACAGACTGTGTTTCCAGAGTACTGTCATGAACTCTTGGGAAATCCCAGACATGCTGATGAGTTACCAGCATAAACATTCCTTTTACTGTACTATGGTACGTAAGCATGTATTGCCCTTATTTATGTTCCATGGAGCTAATTCGGAGAGGAGAACATCCACACTGGTGCTGGGCATGGAAATGCAACAAACACAGCCTCATTTTTCCCCAACTCTCAGCAAAAATTGGCCACTGTGTGAAAGCTGGTCCAGGCACCTGTGGCCAGTCACTGTCAGCTCTTGTTTCGCCCTCAGGAGGATTCTTGCCTGACGGACCCCAAGGGGTGAATTGACATTCATCACTCCTCCAGGGGATAAAACATATGGAGGCTCCACAGGGACAAACGCCGTGATTGGAATTGCCAATCAGTGCGTGTCTGAGCCTCAGCTGGGAAAACCTTGCTGCTAACAAGGCTTCCTGCTCCCCCAGTTCTCCTTGCAATCTGTCAGCTGCTAAGTACAGTTTCAGTAGCTCTCGAGCTGGTGAGCAACCTGCAGCCCCAGCTCGTTCCAGAGAGGTGGTGGCCTCTGCATATTTTAGGTGCAGGCAGTTTCTATTATCAACACCTACTAGGTTTTCCCTATAGTTTGGTAAAATTGGATGGCCTTATAAAGGAATTATTTAGAATGCAAAAGATAATGTTTTCTGCTTAGCTTGAGGAAAAAGTCTGATTGTTGCATATTGGGTATTTAAACATATCACTCTCTTTTGAAGCTTGGAATTTTGTCTGTTTGTTTCTGCTCCTTTAGCTGGGAAATGTTGTGCTGTTGTTTCCTGATCGTTTCCACAGAGCTTGAAATTGCTGGCTATGCAGGAGGAAATTAGTTTGTAATTAAAACCAAGTTAATAATGATTCCCATGGAGTCCACTTGGTCCTGTTGCCTGGAGTGAGGTGGTTGCTGCGTGCGTGGTCGGGCAGGGAGGTGTTGGGATGGTTATCATGCTGTGGTAACTGCTCCTGCACGTGGGCAGGCAGTTAATGTCTTAATGTCTTCCAAGCCCTCATGCCCCACCAATTAGAGAAGATGGCATTATATCAAAACAAGATGACACATAATAGAGCAACCTGCAGCTAGCAGTTTATTTTTGAGAGGTTCAGAAAAAGTAACTGAGGAAAGAAAGCTTTGGGCTTAAGTTTGACACGTGTGAGACTGTGTCTTTACCAGATATACATATATATATATCTATTTAAGGGGACATTAAAATTGAAAAATGCTTGCAAATTCTTTCATTGCCATGTGCTGCCCTGTTAGTGTGGACAGAGGTTGTGGATGGACATGATAGATCCAAGTGCACTGCAGTGCCTGGAGGAGCCTGGATGCAGGGCACACCCACCCTGCATCCCCACAGCACTTCCATCCTGTGTCCCACTGGGTGAGAATGAGCTGAGGTGCCTCAACTGCAGCAGCAGGGAATTAGCCAGCTCCAACCTCTGGAATGTTGGATTTCATAGTCCTCCCATAGCAGCCAAGGCACAGAGCTACCTGTGTGCAATCAAACTCCCTGGGCAGTTCACTGCTGATGGAAGGAATATGAGTGAGACAGTTTGGGGTTTGTATAGTTGGAGGCACCTGAGCACTGCTACAGGGAGTCCCTTGAATTGCCAGTGTAACCTGATCATCTTTTTAGCTTGATTTTAATTCCTCTTTTACACAAATATTTTTGAGCTTTTGCACATTGAGAATGAAGTCATGAGGGCAGTTGGAAGGTTTTCGGAATGTTTTGACTGAGCACCTTGTTTCACAGAATCAAGAATGTCAGGGGCTGGAAGGAACCTCGAAAGATCATCCAGTCCAACCTCCCTGCCAAAGCAGGATCCCTTAGAGTAGGTTGCACAGCAACACATCCAGGTGGCCTTTGAATGTCTCCAGAGGAGACTCCACAACCTCTCTGGGAAACCTGTTTCAGTTTCTCAAGGAAACAAGGCTCACACAGTCATGCTTCTTGTGCCTGCCTGTTTCTCTGATGAATTTCAAACTCTGTTGGTCGTTTTCAAAGTGTGTTGGCACTGGGGGAGTGGGCATCAAACGTATGAACTCTATGTGTAGAGATGACCAGCAAACTGCCTTCCTGGTGCATGGGCATGGTTTAAGTACCCAAGTTTAGTGGGAGGGAGGAAGGGGTGTGTATGTCTGGGCTGAGCTCTAGACTGCAATAAAGAAGTTTAAAATATCAACAGTAATTTCACTTTCACGAGTGACCTCAGCATTTGGCTAGAGTTGCACAGGGCTTGGTTCCAGCTCTGAGCTGATCTCATCCTGGAATTGGTGTATATTAGGTGCATGAAGTAGCATTACACACTGACAGGTTTTTGCATGTTGGGGCCTGAAAGCCTGTGTCTGAAAGGTGTTATTTACCTAAATGTCTACGTCTCTCTTTTGGAGAATGGGTTGTGGGTTAAATTCAAGTGGGCTTAGAAATCTGACTTTTTTTTTTGTGAGGTTTGTTTGGTTTGGTTTGTTGTTGGGTTTTTTTCTTAAAGCTCCCCAGAGCTTCCTGCCCATCCATGCAGAAGGGCTGGGTTGTTATTAAGACCAAAGTGTGCCCCATCTAGTGCCATGAGCATGGACATCACCACACCAGCTGTGAGAAGATTGCACTGGAGAGCTTTTCATTTTTTCATAGAATCATGAAATGACTGAAGTTGGAAGGGACTTCTAGAGGTCATCTTGTCATCTCTGGCCTCGTCCTTTTGACCTGGCATAGCTTGTGTTGTTCATTTGGAGGAAGGGGATGTTTGCCCACCTCAGAAGAGCTTGCAACCAGCCTATGGAGGTGGGTTTGACCCACCCTTGAGTTTGTTCTCTGTCTAGGTGAGCACCTAAGGTATGGAAAGAGGCTCTGGGCTGGGTTGCAAAATAAAACCATGAGAAGGAAAAGCACAGGGGTCTCTCCCCACCACCTGTTTCCTTTAACGGCCCAGTTGCCATACCTGAAGGATTGTCTGCCAAAATGGGGAAAAAGACTAAAAGACAGTGAACAGAAATGAAAACTTAGGAAATTTCTCAAATGGTTAAAATAAACTCCCTGGCAATAAATAAATAAGTGAACCTCCTTTGGATGTGTCCTTTGTAGGACCCATCTTACCTGGCTTGTGAGAAGGTGCCTAGGATGCAGCATCTGCACTGAGCACTCAGACCTCACCATCAATGGAAAGAATTTGGCACCTCCAGCAGGCAATTGCTCTCATCTTGTGATGGTTGCCTAAAATAGGTCAGACAAATCACTCCAATTTCTCTCCACTTATGCATTTAAGAGACTAACTCAAGTATAGACACTTGCCTTGTGGGCCTCTGACACCAGGTGAGATGAATCCCTCCTGAAGTGACAACAAATCCTGTTCTTTCAAAGCAAGGACAGGGGACATTCCAAATCCTACTCTGACACAGAGATGACTCAACACATAACAAAAAGTGACTGTTTCACCAGAACACCTCAGCCTGTGCTCTGACTACTTGGAGGATTTGGGAACATTTGAAGGGGTGATTAGGATTAATCCATTTACCTGAGTAAGTCACTTTGAGAGCCTTAACTGTAAAACAGTGTTAGTTATCAGCATCCTCCTGTGATGATGTAGTGTTCTGTGAGTTCTGAAAAAGGAGATTTTCCTCTGAAACAGCCTCTTCACGCTTTCCTTGAGTGAAGTATTTTGCTACTCAGATTTGTGATTTAATAATCATAAATAATAGAGCCCTTAGTGCTATATTTTTAAATGACTGAATGGTGAGAATCTACTTTAAGAAATTGTATGAATGCCTATCACTTGTGTGCATATAAATGTATTCAATTAGCACTCAAATCTTGAGTTATCTCCTGATGGAAAGCAAAACCTTTTGAATTCGGTCCTGTGCAAGAAATACTGTGTCATTTAACTCAAAAAAAGGATGCCATGCACTTAACAGATAATGACTGAAGAGGATTTTGCTGTATTGCCTGCTCAGCTGCTTGTGAGGACAAAGAAAATAATTCCCCTTTTAGGATCCTGTAGGGTAATGAGGAAACCCTCTCTGCACTGATCTCAAATAACACTGGCTAGGGGACAGAAAACAGCCCGATAGGCTAAACTGGCTGCAATTTCATTGTCATGGTCTTCCATGTACTTTCCATGTTTTGTCTGGGATGCTAAGCCAGTGGCTAACCTGTTTCTGAACCTGCCACCAGCACACAGAGATTACTCACCCTGGATACTGCACTTCAGCAAATGCAGAATTAGCCCAGGCTAAGTAATCTTGTTAGCATGATTCAGTGTTAAATGGATCTCGATTAAATGGGCCTTTATATTGTCCCAGCTGGAGATGATAAGCCTCCACAAGAAATGGCAGGAGACCAAAGGAAATTGCTTTACTTCAGAATGGGACGTTTAACCCCATAAAACACTTTCTGTTCCCTCTCTACCTTCTGCTCCCTTGCATGGCACCCTTTACTTTTGCCCTTGGTGGCTGTGGAGACCAGGAGTGACCCAGGGCAAGGGCTGGAGCATCTCCCCATGCTACGTGCTTGCCAGGAGGGGAGCTGGCTGGTGGAGATGCCTGTGAAAGAGCAGGATGGCCCCAATGGGTGGTCTCCCTCTGTGGTTCTTTAGGAGACTAATAGCTCCTTTGTTAATACAGTGGGTTTTTTCAAACTCTCACTCCAGATGCTGGTGCTGGGGTGCCTGAGCACCTCAGGGTTGGTGCAGCTAGTGCCACCAATAGTTTATTAAGCACCGAACATCACCAGGGAGAATCTTAGTCTCATCTTAGAACTAGATTGCTTAAATGTGCCACTGAGACTTCCTGGGAATGGCTTGGGGTTTATCTGTGTGATAGAAATCAGCATGATGTGTTGGTGCATCAGAGCCTGACACTTCATTTCTGCTCACTATTAGATTTGGCAGCACGTGCACGGTCTGGGGAAGAGGGAAATGGCATAAAAATCCCTGAGGGACTTCCAATGCAGAGGCAAACCATGGGGCACTGGTGTGATGGGGACAGAGAGCTGGGACTGCAGCACCAAAGTTTCCTCCCCTGCAGTAGGAACTGACTTTTGTCCTCCACGGGGTCATGTCAGTCTGAAGCAAGGACTGGGTGAGATGCTGTGTTGCAGGTGAAAGCAGACAAGATTAGAAGGAGAAAAAAAATCAAATAAAGCACCTCTTCTATAGCCCCTGCTAATGGTCTCTGTTAGTAAAAGGCTTCCTAGGACAGATAACAAGGTAGACATCAAACTGCCTGTTCTACCCCCAGATCAGCATATGCTCTCCTTCTGCCTCACTGCTCTCATCCTCCTCTGTATTATCTAATAAATTTTCTCTATCCTTGTCTGATGTCACTTCAAAATACAGATTATCTCCACGGAGTCAGACACCTTTACAGGACACTTGGAAAATCTCTGCTCTATAGCAAGTCAGATGATCTGATATCTTTTTTCCAGACCTTTGACAGAAATATGGTAAACATGCAATTACTTGAATTTTTCCATAAATTTTGCATTTGAGGTGGATTTACATGCTTGTGATGGTTTCCAGACATGAATCCCAGCCCTGTGAAAGCAGCCAGTTTGAGAATGGCTGCAGATGGGCAAGAAAAGATATAATCTATTAGAGATTTCCTTCATTATCTCTCTAATCAAGGCTTCTATCAGTCTCCTTTGATGCACTGCTGGAAAGAAAGATCTTCAAGTAAACTGATGCTGGAGATAATTAATTAACTTGCCATCCTCCTGCCTTACAGACAGAGACAGTATAAGAAAGAAGTGTCCTTTGCAATTACTGATCTGCAGTTTTCCATCCTAGTGCTGACAGCTTGTAGGACATGAAGTGGAAAAGCATTTTACCAAACTTTCAGGCTTTGACCATCAATTCCTTCACTCAAGAATATTTTCTCCTGCTTGTATTTCTCATCCTGTTGGAGAAGACTCTTGATGGTGAAAAATGGGTTTAATACTTGAACAAGTTACAGCTGTATAGCCTGGTAATAATATCTTCCTCATGCTTTCCTTACAGCAAATACCCTCACCTCTGCTATCCTCAGGTTATTGTACATTAAATCCACCTTTATTAGGATATAATAGAATAGAAAATTGAGAGTAAGAACTGGGTCAGTGGGGTAATAGTGATGATGCATATTGCTGTAAGTGCTGCCCAAATTTTTTCTAGGGGCTTGGCAGTTTGGAGTGGGGAACAATTTCTGTCCTGGGAACCCTGCTTTTTCATGTGAGCTGATCTTTCCAGATACCTGAGCAACCTGAAGCCCTGTAAAGACATGGTTTCCCTTTGTAATGATTTAAAGGATAAGATTTAAATTTCTCTGTCAAACCCAGGATGGCAGGAGGAGGTTTGCAGTCTAGTTGACCAACCTCAGATGACTTCTCCTTTTAAAATTACGTCCTTTTTGCTTAGGATTTCCTGTGTTTCAGGCTCTTTGAGTCCCTGAAATAGTATTTCTAATTCTAAAGTAGTCTAACTTTCCTTAAATTCCCTGTTTTTGGTGCTGCCTGAGCAGCTACACAGGAGAGAGCATGGCTGAGCAGGCAGCCTGGCAGAGCTGTAGCCATGATGCTGCTCAGCTCTGCTCAGAGCTGATCCAAAACCCCATTAGCAAAACACTGAGAATAGCCTCTTTCCAAAGGATGCTTCCTCAGAAATAGCAAGAGTGATGAAGCAGAGGGGGAAAGTACATAATGTGGGCAAGACTGAGTTTAGAAAGTTTTCTAGCAAAATCAGGGATTTTGCTCATTGTTGGCAGCCAGCAGAGTCTACATGGAGGGTGGATTTGTGACAAAGCAAAACTTCTTTATTTTGGTTCAGGTTTGGTCCCCAGAGGCTTGTGTGTAAATGAAATCATCATTGTAGGAGTTATTCAAGATTAAGGAAGCCAGGGCTAGTATTGTTAGTGCAACAGAAACTTGTACTTTTCCTTCTGGATAACGCTGTTATTGTCACAAGGAAGCAGCCTGATGGCACCAGCCTTCTCATTTAAACTTCCAATAAAGGAAGGCCAAGAAGTCCCAGTGTGCATCCCACCATATTGCTCACTCATGTTTTTTACTGCATCTCCTTCTCTTCCACGTGCTGGTGAGCCCTGGAAGCTCCTGAGGAGGTAGCACAGCACTGCAGATGGTAAATGATGGTGAAGGGCATCATGGGGCTTTGTTTCCAACAGCTGAGAGGTCTTGTTCTCCAGAGTGGATGAAAAACTTGAACTTGTGGATGTGTCCTCCTGGTGTGCATATTTGCTTTTTTCAAAGTTATTACTGAATTAGTGCTTTTGTGAGTTGTCTGTGGCTCTAGTTGGCTCTTGAAGAGCCAACTAGATGAGGTTAGAGGGACCTGAAAAGTGGGCTCTGCTGGTGGGTTTTCAAGGACCTGCAGACACCTCACAGGGGGTTAATTCTGGGTGGAAAAAGTATGGTTCCTGGGAACCACTCTGCCAGGGAAGGAAACCACACATCCCTGTTCAAAACCCCTCTCCCACCAAAGCCTCACCAACCTTTACTCTTTTTGAGAGCGACTGTGACAAAGTCAAGGAACACGTCAGTATGGGAATAAACGTTTGAAGAATATTTTTTAGTTATTTGCTTGACTAGACAGTTCTCTTGGCATCTGCCCATGGTTTTAGAGAAGTTGTGGTAGATGCTATTGCACTCAGTAGTTGTCTATGGTCAGCAGTGAAGGAGTCAGCTCTGAGCAGCTGAAGATTGTGGTTATTTGCTTGTTGGAAGGTTCTCTTCCATCTTGTCACCTCTGTCTACTGCCCCAGGGTTGCTGGGTGACAGCTCTCTGGAAACAGGGACCAAAGGGGACAGATACCTTTTGGAGAAAGTGGTCATCCTTAGGGAATCAGGGACATCCCCCTCTTGATTGGCCTGCTGGGAAAATGGGGAATGTTCTTGTCTTAAAGGCATCTGCTTGTAACCTTTAAGTTTGAAATTTTCCGTTATAGAACCAAGTCTCTTGCAAACTGTAAATCCTTGTCCTGGCCTATAAGTACTGAAAAGCTCCTAATGAATGTCCCTTCTCACACACTCCTTGTACACTGAACTCTTGGGGGGGGAAAAAAAAATCTGCTAATTAATTTTAAGCCTCTTTGTGGCAAAGCCTAAGAACTGGATTTACCAAGAGACCAGGGGGTCCATCTGGTGCAAAAAGCTCACTCCCATGCCAAGGTATTTGTTTCATGGAGGGTTTTAGGCCTAGAAATCTCCAATTGGCAGCAATATCCGTTGTCCTAACCACTGGCATGTTTCTTAATGTGTTGATGGAATGGTGAAAAGGGTCCTCAGCCAGAAGCCAGAAGGGCTTTTCCCACAGGATAGCTCCCATGCATGGAGCACATGCATGATGGCTTCTTCCCTCAGGATTGCTCCCAAATAATGGGATCAAATCTGATGATCCTGCTAGGTTTTAGAAGGGAGGCAAATTAAGCACAGTGGCAACACAACTTAAGCTTTTGTACATTTTATTGTCCAGGCACCCTAGAAATCACTTTAAATAAGGACAATTAGATGTAGCAACATTTTGTGTCATGATGAACTCTACCAGGCAGATTCACTGGAAGTCTCTGTAGATGGCAGGACGTACAAGCAGGCTCCCAACATCTCTGCCCCTCCCCAGCCAAAGCAGGTTTGGCCAGGAAAACCTCAGGAAGGAAGCTCAGTTTTTACATGCAACAAATTCAGACATAGGAGCTTCGTGGTGACAGAGGACGTGGCTGAAGGTTGCTCAGCTCCTAAAGCCAAGGCACTTAGTTTTCAAAGTTGGGAAAATTTAGCCAAGTAAAAGAACATCTGCAGCACACAATGCAAGGCTTGTCCATGGCAGAGGGCAGTGGCAAATGGTCCCTTTTGCATCTCCCCTTTTACAAAAGCTGTTCTGTGTCTTTCAGCCTGCTGGTCACCCTTCCTCACACAGTTTCTAGCTCTAACAAATGTTTTTCAATGAGCACATTTTATCCACGTTAATGCAGATGTGCTGGAATTTCCCAAAAGCTTTGCAACAGCACTAACCAGGAGACCTCCTCATTTTAAGTTCTTCTGCTCCCCTGTCCTAATTAACAACACCTTTGCTCATAGAGAGGAAAGGGTTTGATGAGTGGAAAACCAAAATAAACTGGGTGGAGAGAATCACGTGAGGTTTGAAGTGTGTGTCATGTGCAGTGGAGAGTCATGAAAGTAAACGTGAAATGCATCTTTTCTCCCCATGTAGGAGCATCCCAGCCTTTCTAACTGAACTGCTATCTGACGAGCACTTGTTCTTTGTGTTTTTCTGTCTTTCAGCAAAGGATAAACCACCAGATAAGCCCTTACCAGAAAACTGCCTTTGAAGGAGTCAAGAGCAGGTAGGGATTTTGCTTCGGACAAGATCTGTGAGAAATAATTGCTTCTGTGTTTGATGATGATCTGTGCAGGACCTGACTGGGAAGAGGTGGGGTGGCCTGGCATGGTGCTGCTCAGCCAGGACCAACCTCAAAGCAGAGCTCTCACCTACCCCAGGGCTGGCAGAGCAGCTTATGTGCCCGTGCCTGTGGGGTTGTGCAGTGAGTTTGTTGGGTCAGGCCTGAGTGTGGGACCTACGACCAGCTCAGCATGTGCTGCCCACCTGGCATGTGAGGGGGTGGTGAGACCAGGCCACTGTGGGACCTCAAGTGCTGCTCACAAGACTGGCTGGAGATACAACTAGACTTGAAGGGAGCTATTCAGATTTTTTTCTTCCCCTTTTTGCATGCTTTTAATGAAATTATCAGGCAGGGGCAAACACTTCATTATTATATTGTGTCTATAAAAAATAATGCAGCTGTGAACAATTCAGAATGATGTGCTTGCTGTGGTCACCTTGAAGAGTTGATCTTGAACACCTGGATTAGGAGGAATTAGGTGGTGTGCCATGTGTCATTCAAATGGTTATTTCAAACATTTCCAGTCTTGACAAGGTTTTATTGCAAAGATAAAATATAATAATTTTCATTACATGCCCAAGACAGTCTGTAGAAGCTTTGAAATTGTTAAAAATCTGGATATGCTGCTAAAATCCAACTGATTATGCTATAGAATCATAGAATCATTAAGGTTGGAAGGGACCTTAAAGATCATCAAGTTCCAACCCCCCTGCCATGAGCAGGGAACCCTCGCACTAGATCAGGTTGCACAATTTGTTATTTTGTTTGAATTTTTAATTCCTCTCCTGCTATCTTTGCTTGGTTAGTGGTCAGGTCTAACTTCACCTCAAAGTTCAGCCCTGTCAGACACAGCTTGTGGCTGATTGCATCTGATGGGGAGAAAGGGGCTCATGCTGAAATCTTGCTTTTAATCTTTGTGTATAAATTAGGACAAATTAAGGTTGTGTGAGTCATGCAGCTGGTCATGGCTTGACCATGACATGATGCCAAATGAGCCCCACACCAAATCGTGCTGAGTGGGGAGAAAGGGCCTGATTGTTCTGCTGGCAAACTGTACCCATGTGAACTGAGGAGAACCCTTGGGAGGAGCTAGAGAAGTTCACAGTGGACATGGAAATGCACTAAAAAGACCAGAGTCATTCACCTGAATTTGAGAGCTGGTTAAAACTTCACTGCCTGAGGTTTTCTTTTGGGAACAAAGTTATGAGAACGAAAAATCAGTTGTATACTGGGCTTGCTTAATGCAGATGCAAACTTGTTCCACCCATGCTCCAACTCATCTAGAAGTGATACAAACATGCTTTGGGCAATGGTGTTCTAGCTTCAGTTAGGTGCCAGGTTATCATATCCTCATTTCTTCTGCATGTGAGGAGAGCAAGCTCGTGTCTGCCTGCAAAGTGCCAGCAGTGCTGGGGTGAGAGGCAGGGGGTCGGGGGCTCTGCAGAGCAAACAAGGCTGTGGTGGATCCACCTTGGGGAGCACAGCATCCCAAGCCATATTCCTTTGGGGTTTGGGTCAGGAATCTTGCTGTGCCAGATTAGATTGCTGTGTTGAGTTTTCATGTCCATACATTACTGAAGACACAATCCTGTGTTTCATTAGCTGGAGCTTTGCTCAGGGCCCTCAGCAAGGGCTGAAGTTGTCCTCATCAGGGAGATGAACCTGTGGCTGCCAGTCACTGGCTGAAGAGCAGACCAGTTGCCAATGTGTTTGCACTTACGTGTTTGTGCTGTTGCCTTGCAAATTCAGCAGTAGGTGCAGTTGTCACTTGATATAAATGAAAAGGAACACAAGTTCCTTTTCCTTGATGTAACTCCAAAGCTTTGTGCTTCTGGGCACTCTGTTGGTTACAGCAGCTGGAACTGAGGCTTCCGGAGCTGAAGTCCAGGGAGCAGAGCACCCCCTTTCTGAAGGGCTGGGTGGCACAGGGGGGACCTGTGCAGACACTGTAGTTTTGGGGCATGTTTTAGAGCATTCATTTATGTATTGTTATCGGGGCAAACTTGGCGAGAGGTCATCTGAGGGCAGCCATCCGCGGGCATGGCCAGATTGCCTTGGCTGACTTTAAAGGGTTTATCCCAAGAGGCAGCTGTCCCATTTGAAATCCAGCCAACAGCCAGGTAGGATCCAGTCTTACTCTGCCATACCCAGACGCTCACAAGCCCTGACCTATAGCCTGCTGGAATGTTTCCATGGGCTGTCAGGAGTGTCACTGGGTTTCAGACAGGCTGGTGCTTGGCTCTGCTCAGTGTCCCCCCACCTCCTCCCCAGGCAGGCAGGAGCCAGGAGCAGGGGGGTGAATCTCCTGATTTCCTTCCAGGAGGGCAGTGCTGAGCTCTCAAGAGCTTTTCCTTCTGAAACAGATTAGAATATGCTGAACTATGAAGACTTGTCTTAATTAATGCTTTAAATAAGGTTACAGCTAGAGCTGGAGAAATAATCAATAGTGAATCATCTACTCGGCAAATTCAGCTCTTTTCTGCAGGCGAGTTATCTGTAAACAGCTTGCAGTTTTCTCCTTTCATTGATTATTTAGAATTATTTCCCAAATAATTCCTTCAAATTGCTTTTGGTTTGCAGCTTGTTTGCCAGGCGTGTGTTGAGCGTGGCTGATACTCGCTAGTCAAGCTGTGATCATTAGTTTTCAGTGGGACGAGCAGGTTCTGTGGCCTCGTGCTGGGTCCCTGAGTAGAGCAGCCCAGCTCTTATCATCCTCTTTAATGAATTCACAATAGCTTTGGGCAAACATTCCCTGCTCCTCATACAGCATCCCTGCTCGCCACCAACAGCCTCCTTAGTTGAGTCCTTCCCTGGGAGGCTGGTCAGGGTGTAGGGGCTGCAGCAGGGATTCAGAATCCATCTCTTCTGAGGTTTTTTCTGAAGCAGTCCCTGTTTGCTCTATTTGCTTTCTCAGCAGCAGGAGCTTCAAAATAAGCAAATCTTAGTGGCTGCTGGTGATTTCACTGTCATGAGCCTGCTTAGGCTACCAGTGAGATGGTGAAAACACCAGAAGGCCACGAGTGGTCCAGCCATGCCCTTGCAGCCCCTGTCAAACCTTGCTGGTGCCCAAGCCCATTGTGGACTGGTCTCCACAGCCAAAGACCAACTCCCATTGACATGTGTTGCTGTGTCCAAAGTGGCCCCGACCCTGGAATAAAATCACAACCAATTGCAGTGCTCTTGCCATGTCCCTGGCTTGCAATATGCCTTTCTCTGTTAGAATCACTACACCATCACAGCTCCAATGAGGCTGTGGCAGTTTTGATGATTAAAAGGATTTCTGCTTGATAAGAACTGGAGTGAAACTCATTTCAGGTAGCAGCCAAGCAGCTGCTGGATGGTACACAGTTCCATTTACTGCTGACATGAACTGGATTGTTTTAGGCAGAGGACATAAATAGGCTGTGACATAAATCAAAGAGAACACCAGCTGCGGGTCAGCCACACTCTGGGGATTCGCTTCTGGGTATCTGCTAAGAAACCAGACAGGAGGAGGCTGCTGCTTTCCCACATCATCAGGCAGGGTTTCTCTGAGCTGCAGTAGGTAGGATTGTTCCATGCTGGGGGATTTTGACAGGTCCTTTCCAGCATATTTATAGCCCCCCATAAGACAGATCTTAGGATGTGGCTACAGAAGGTGAGTGCTGGCCATGGGACCAATGTATCTCCTGGCAGCATCCTGCTGGGAAGCAGCAGGTGCAGGAGCCCACCTCATTTTTGGGCATGAATGAGACCCTTGAATGTCTAATAATGGAATTGAGGGGAATTTGTCATCTGTTGGCCCATGGGATATACCTGTCACCATCCCCAGGGTTGCTGCTAGGAAGGGTCCTTCACCCCTCGGTGGTGAAGCCACCACTCGCCCCTTCCCACTGCCAGCAGCTTGCAGGGACCAGGTGTCACCTCTGCTGCAGACAGCAATGAGGAGAGTTTGGGGAGGTAACAGAAGTGGTTTCACTGTACAGGGTGCCATAGTCCAGAGATTGGTAGAGATCACTCCAGCTATATTTTTCTCTGGAAGACAGACAGAAGGAGAAAGGGGTGCTCCCTGAAGATTAACAAATCCTGACCTCAGTGGAAAGATAAGCCTAGTGCAAAAAGCCTCTGAGGACACAAATGGTGCCACCTGCTATCCAGGAAGCATCCCTACAGCCAGTGACAGTGTCCTAGGACTGCAAACCTAGTCTGCTGGGTGCAGCAAACACTCCTGGCTTGCTGCCTTGGTCCCTCCACAACTGAGGGACAGACAAAATAGCAGCAGCCCCCTTGGCCTGCCTCTTCCCTGCTCCAAGTCCCCACAGCAGCTGTGTTTCTCCACCCTGGTGCTGTATGAGCAAGGGGAGAGGGCTGAGATTTTTTTCTTTTTCTCCCCCTCTCCTTAAGTCAAAATCAATGATGATGATAGAGTTATAAGGTGAGTGATGGGAAAGGAGAAGAAAGCACCCGGTGTCAAATTTGATGCAGGAGGCAGTTAGAGGAACCTATTACTAGTTCTGTTGCCTTAGGGTATGTTGGTGGGTACATAGGAGAGTGTAATGTCAGCGAAACAGGAGAGCAGTCTCTTTCCCCTTGAACCCTTATCATTAATGTGGAAGGCATACATTGTCAGCTATTAGTCTGGAGGGGAGGGAGAATAGCAGGCAAGATGTCTTAGTTTTGAAATGGAGTCTGACTCATCCTTGGCTGGTGTCTGAAGGATGGAGGGTTATTGTAACTGTTGTTGTTGTTGCTGTGATTATTAGGACCATTATAGCATTTGGGAAAAGATGGGGCTCTGAGGGCTCTGCTGCCTGTCACTGTAGCTTTTGATGAGTAAAGAGTGAAAAGCATGGAGTGGAGAGTGCTCTGGGTGAGTTCAGCCTGATTTCAAAGCGTGATGGTGGAGTCAAGGACAGGGGTGCTCTGTGTGGCCAGGGAGGGAGCAGGTCCGTGTACCCCCCCGCAGTTGTACTGGGTGATGCTGAGGGGACACATGTTGTTGTGGGAGAGACTTTGCAAGAGAAATTAAATAAAAATTTAAGAAACTGGTCTTAATTATTCCTACTGCTGCTGTAGTAATTGGAACGAGAAGTTGCACCCTGTGACACAGAGATGATCTGCAGGCACAGAGATTTGGGGGCTGAAGTTTGTAGGACTCTTGCCCTGGAAATGATCCTGAGGATGGCATTGGTCTGTCTGCTTTGTATCTCAGCAGTAGCTTTTATCCAAAGACACCAAATATTTTATGCAACCTCAGATGAACCCGTTTTCAAGAAGGCCAGTGATGGTGGCTCTTGAGGATGCAGGTAGTGAGTCGCCCTCCCACACCTCAGCTCCCTGTCTCTGACTTACCCACTTGATAGTTTCCCTCATTTAGAAAATGTAAATAGTTCCTTGGGCTCTGTTAATCCCAAGATTACATGGGTAATTCCTGTTTGCATTAATGGGAGGATCTCTCTCAAATTCTCTGCATGTAAATGAGCATCACGCAGGCTGGCACAGTGAGCCCCAGTGAGTCACTGGTGCAGACACTTCCCCTCCTCCAGCTGCTCCTTTCAGGTGAGGAGCTGAAAGGAAACATAAAATTAGATCCTTTGCCTCGGGACGTTCAATTTTTTGGAGGCACATTGCAAATGATGTCTATTATTAATTCCAGCCATTAGTCCCTTCCCTCTCTATCTGGATTTGTCATTGTGGCTTTCAGAGTCATCTCCCAGGTGCTGCAGCAGCAGCATGGGGGGATGGAGAACATGATCCTGCTCCATGAGGTGTGAGAAAAACAGGTTCTGAGCAAGCAAGGCAAATCCCTCCCCTCTCTGCCTTCACCCGCTGAGGTGGCACGTACAGACTCCCCAAAGTCCCAGATTTTGGGTTCCTGGGCTGCCCATCCAAGGGTGCTGCATTACCTCAAGCCATTTGTTCCTGTCTGGGTGGGAGAAGACAAGTGTAGAGGTGGCTGTGGCTCCGCTGACCCCACCTGCAGCTCCTCTCAAGCCCAGATCTGAGGAGCCAGGGGACATGCCAGAAGCTGCCTGCAAGGCCCAGGCTGCCCAGCAGCAACAAGGGCAGAGCCAGGGACCCCAGCTGGCTGTGTCACACCTCCTTGCTGGTGACCAAATCTGCCGCTGCTGCTCACAGGGGAAAATAATTAATTAAGCCAATTAATGAAGATAAATTGGAGAAGCAGCTTTGGAAAAATACCACTGGTAAACAGGAAGGTGTTTCCCAGGGTGGGCTGCAGAGACAGTGAGTGTCATGGCAGGACTGGGTGTTGTCCTCCCACCTGTCCTCAGAGTGGCCTCACAGAGGTGACACAGGTGGAGAAAGTCACCCCAGTCAGTGCCTTTCACCTGTGGCTGTGGTCAGGAGCCCTAGGGAGGGATGCTGGTGTGTTAGGAACTGGGCGTGTTTCAGGTAGTAAAGAAAATCAGTGGAAAAAAAGAAAAATCCCTAAAATCCCCCCCAAAAAACCCTGTGACAGAGTGGGTGCTCCCAATCCCTTCAGCCCAGCACTGAGTCAGGCCAGGGGATGCTGCTGAGGTGGTGTCTGTCCTCCAGCCTCTGGGGCTGTCACTCAGCTCCTTCATTAGGAGGGAAAAAAGTGCCTGGGAGCCTTTGCTTCCCACCGTGATTTTATTTCAAAGCTCTTGCAAATCAGGGTAAGGAGACTATGAGGTTCCCTTCTGTGTGTGTGGGTTGCTGACTGAAAAAGAAATAAAATAAAAATAACCTTAATGTTGGGAATGCTTTGGTAGTTGTAAAAAGTGAGAATCCAGCTGGGTATGGGGGGATTTGGGGGTGTCTTGGGGTTGGGGAGGTGGAAAATCCAGAAAACTGTTTATACTGCTGTGAAATCTGTGTGCCAGCTTTATCCATTGGACAAAAAAAAAAAAAAAAAAAAGCTGTTAGCTGAGCAGCAAGATTGGTTTTCTTGTATTATTCCAAAAACACGGGGCTGATATTTATTTCATTAGAGTAAACCTCTCTGTAGCTGGTAAATGAATTCCAGGAAGTGAAAGAAACCCCAGGATCAGGGACTTTGCTTCATTTGGGATTGTGTGCAGCTAATATTCTGGTTAAATAAATACATTTTACTAATTGGATTACTCAGACAGTGTAATATACTGCTGGATTTCCAACACGATGCTAATAAATTGTGTGAAGAACTTAATCATGTTAGCTTCCAAAAAGCTTGTAAGAGATGAAATTAAAAAATAAGTAAGAGTTGACATCTATTGCATTTCACAGTGCCTTCATTTTCCTCATCCTTCTTAGACTTCTCCTTACTGCAGAGTGGCTGATGTGGATTTAATGTTTTATTTAATCTGCCCGTATTAGGGAGCACACAGCACAGGAACAGGTCCTGTGGGATGGGTATTGAGGTAGAGGGAGTGAGACTTTCCCATTGTCTGCTGGAGGCAAAGAAGTTGTGATCTGTTTTCTTGGACACATGCAGAGGGAAATGAGGCTGGAGAGAGGCAGAGCAGCCAATGCTCCTAGATGATCACAGAATCACAGAATGTCAGGGGTTGGAAGGGACCTCTGAAGATCATCAAGTCCAATCCCCTGCCAGAGCAGGACCAAGTCTAGGGCAGATCACTCAGAAAGGCATCCAGACAGGTCTTGAAGGTCTCCAGAGAAGGAGACTCCACAACCTCTCTGGGCAGCCTGTCCCAGTGTAACCCTCACAGTAAAGAAGTTCTCCCTCATGTTGAGGTGGAACTTCCTGTGCTCGAGTTTGAGTCCATTGTCCCTCGTCCTGTCACAGGGCACAAGTGAAAAGAGGTTGTCCCTTCCTTCTTGATGCCCAGCCCTCATGTATTTATAGACAATTAGATCCCCTCTCAGTGTTCTCTCCAGACTAAAAAGCCCCAGGTCTCTCAGCCTTTCCTCATAAGGCAGGTGTTCCAGTCCCTTCATCATCCCTGTAGCCTCCATTGGACTCTCTCCAGTAGATTCCTGTCCCTCCTGAATTGGGGAGCCCAGAACTCGACACAATACTCCAAGTGAGGTCCCACAAGGGCCAAGTAGAGGGGGAGGAGAACCTCCCTTGATCTGTTGGAGGCACTCAATGCACCCCAAGATACCACTGGCCTTCTTGGCCACAAGGGCACATTGTTGTCCCACGTTGGAAAGGTTGATGCTGAGGATGCCCAGTGAGCCCACCATGGGCTCTGGCACCCAGTGCAGCCCTGGGCTGGGTACTTCACCCAGCACATCCCACCAGTCCATGTGGGTGGCACGAGCCCCCATGGGGTGCAGAGGAGGTGTTTAATGGCAGGGCAGGCCAGGGGGTGCTGAGCATCCAAGCTCCTCCACATCAGCAGAGCGATGGAGCACACAGCACTACCACTGTCATTCATCACTGCTGAAGCACTGCTGCCTTCACACTGCCACTCAGTTCACCCGCAGGTTGACACCAGAAGGAGAAAATGGAAGAAAACCTTTCCTTTCTTTCTTTTTTTTTTTTTTCCCTTTTCCTTTGATAGAAATATACAGTGAGAGTGTGAATGGCTCTTCCTCGCTAGGAATCGGTGACAAATGGCCTGTTAAAAACAGATAACTTGTAGCCCCGTCAATGGAATAACACCATGGGTTGTGGAGAGCGCTCAAGATGCATTATTTGAGCACAGCCAGCTGTCAATAGGGCCTGCTCTTTACTGAAAAATAAATGCCAGGCAAAGGGAGTTTTGTGGCTTAAGCCAAGGGGCCAGAAGCCTGTGAATTGATGGAGTCTGCCCTGAGCATCTGGTGAGAAGGACAGACCCCCTGCCTGGTGCACAGGGCAGCTGCGGGGCCCTCACACCCACAGCCTCTCCTTGGGGCAAGGGTGCCTGCCTCTGACTCCCATTCTGCCTCAGCTCCTTCTCCAATGGGTTCCCTCTGCTTCCAACAGACCTGTCACAGCCTCCCTGTGAGGTACAAGGTTTGCTGTGGTACCAGTTCACATGGACTCGACACCAGCGCCTCCATAAATAACAGTATGTGGGTGGTTTTGCCTTTGCAAATAGCTCACCAAAGTGATACTCCAGCACGAGGAGCTAAGGGGTTAAAGTACCCCTCCCCTTGCTCACAAGCTGCCTGTTTGGGACTTCTCTAAATTTTCAGATGTATTTGAAGCGTCAAATGGTGATAATTGTTGTATCAAAGGGGCACGTGGGGGAATAATTTGCCTTTCTGAAGTGCTGCGAGATCTCCAGATGAAACACTCGGCTGCTGTGATTGGCACTAAAAAGAAGGAATTGCCAGTTCTTGTTAGAGACTCGGTTCCCCACAAAGGTTTAGACGTGTGCCTTGGTAACCAGAAATCCTGCATTCCCTCCCTCCTGGTTTGCAGGATGATGCACTAGGTGAAGGCAGCCTCTGAACAGATGATTTCCACAGAGATGGCAGTTCCCACGTGAAGGCAGGAGCCAGCGTACACTCCAGCTCCTGTTCTCAGCTGCATTCTGGTGATCAAACCCAAACAACCCAGATCCAGCAAAGTAGGTGGGAGCAGCAGGGACTCCGAAATCCAAAAAGCAAAGTCCAGGCTGGCAGCTGCAGTTGATGCTTCCAGCCTGTGAGCCCTTGGCTGAGCAGCACTGCCTACAGAGCAAGTAAACCTCTGCACTGCTGTGCTCCCCCTCTGCCCCTTCCATTTATGTCTCCTCCTGATCAAAGTTTCCTTGTGTTTTTTTTTAATTCCCCATTTAAAGGAAGTATTGTCTGCATGAGGCCTCACCCTGCATTTATTTATATTTTTGCTCACAGCGGGGTTTAAAAAAAACAAACCAGCCCCTGAAATGGCAGCAGTTTCCCCATAACCTGAACCTCATTGAAATACTAATAACTAGGTTTTGATGCAGCTTTGTGGGTATTAATGCAAATGTTTTTCTGACTCTCCAGGTTTAATAGCAACAGCTTATACAACTCTAATTAGCATAACAAAATTCAGTGATGAGGAGTAAAATGCTTGTCTTGTTTGATGTTTCCTGGTAATTAGCAAGAATAATGATTTATGCAGAGTTCCTGGTTCTCAGCTCACAAGAGATGGCAGAGAGCACTCTCAGCAGTTAACTGGTCTTGTGGGGAGGACGTAGCTGCTGGAAAATATGTGTTCCTTGGTGTGACCCCAGCCCCAGCCGTGCTCATGCAGTGCTTGTGTTACCGTACAGCCAAGCACAGATGCAGTCCAAGGGCTCCGGGTGTGTTGGTCCATGCAGGGTTGGATGGTTCAGTCTTTTGTGGGCACCTGTGCTCTCACCAAGTCCTAAATGCCTGCCCTGCCTTTGGGATATGGACGGGCTGGGATCATGCAGAGCCAGGACGTGGTTGTTGGTTTAGAAACTGGACCCGTGTGTGTTTGAGATGCTGAGTTTTCCCTTCTGCATGCAACTGGGCAGGTTGCCTTCTCCCATTGCAAATATTGGAGACAGGGACCCCTGAAGTGGGTCAGCTGTGGAGGGAGGGCTCCACCCTGCTGTGCCCGCTCAGTGCCTCATTCACATGGTGAGAAGAAGCTGCTGTTGCACAGCCTGTGCTTGCTGGTCCCGGCAGCAGTGTGCAGCATTCACCCCAGATAAAACCTTTCCCTGTGCCTTTGACAGAATGTTTGACCCGAGGCTTTGCAAAATGTAGTGATGTGACTTGTGTGCTCTGTTTTGGGCCAGGAGGAGTTAAAGGTCAAAAGAAAAGAGGCTGTTGCTGGTGTGGCAGACGCTGGCATTTCCCAGGTTGCAGCCCTGTCTTAGCCTCTGTTTGCAGCCCCTGGGCTCTGTATCAGCTGTAGTATTTCTCTCTGGCTATGAACCTTTCTCCTTGGCTTCCTGGGGAATGGCAGGCTCTTCCCAGCTAAGAAGCCTCCTTCATCCCCCCTCTTGACTTGCAGAAGAGGGGAAGGATTAAAAGCTGCTGCTGGCTTTGCCACCGAGGTGCAGCCCCAGTTGTACCAGCAGTGCCCTGTCACCTGCCACTGAAGAGCTGGTGGGGACAATCTGTGCCCAGAACCTCTGGGGAATGCTCTCAGCAGCTCCCCTCCTTGCCCGTGCCATTAAATATGTTATGAGTTATTGTCTTCCCATCAGGCTGAGTACATGAAGCCCTTGCAGTAGCCACAGACTGTTATCTTTGTCTCCTGCTAGCTCCTGCCCAATCCCCCAGCACCATCCTCTCCTTACAAAAGCTTTCACTGTATTAACAGCCATAAAGTAAACCATCCAGGGCAGTAAATTTTGAACTAGTAAAAAGAAACCCTCCTTTTATGTGGTATGTATTTGGCTTTATGGAGGGCAGTGCTGAAGGCACTTATTGAGATAAATGTTTTGGCTGAGTTTTTAAAAGGACTAAATAATGTTGGCCGTTTATGGGTATGTAAGATGTCAAAATTAGGAGAGAAGTTAAAGTACCTGCCGCTGAGCATCAGATGAATTTCTGTGGCAGTCTGGAAGCAGCCCCTGCCTGACTGCACACAGCTCCTTGGGCAGGGACTTGGCCAAGCAGAGGAGAGGAGAGTCACTGCTTCCTAAGTACCAGAGCTTGGATGCAGCAGCAGACATGTCAGTGGCCTGATTCAATACAGCAATCCATTGTTTCCTTGCTAGGAAAGCTAATTTTGCAAAGCAAAAAGCTGAATGATATATAATCTGTGAGTGTCTCTAGTCTGTGGTGCTCTTGGGAGAGAGGAATTGTCATCTGAGGAATCGGACAGATGCAACCAGGGCTGCTAAATTTTATTTTCTCCTCCCTTCCACCCTCCCAGTGTTTCTGAAATGGCTCCTACCAGGAGACACCCTGAGACAAGATGCATTCATTCATATTAATAACATTTGTGTATTTGCATGGGTAAGGTGGCTCAGAGAGAGGCATTCATGATGAGAAGAGTAATTTGGTCCAGCCAGTCTTTGCAGGGCACTCTGGGGAAAAGCTTTCCCATCCTGAGTGCAGTGGGAAGCTTTTGCTATGCTGTTTGCATAAAAAAGCACAAGCAGATCTGACAAGCTGCAAATGCCACCTGGAAATGTCCCCTCAATCCCCTCTGCACAGGCAGAACAATGCCTGTTGCTGCCCTGGGCTGCTCACACCAGAGGCACAGAAGGGGGCTGACCCCCCCAGCCTTGCTGGGGACATGGGGGACTCTTAGAGAGACCTGAGGTCACACTTTTCCTAGAGATTAAAAATCACTGGGTGGCAATCATCCCCTTGGAGGTGTCACCCCCAGAACCCAGGGCCATGGTTATCCAGCCCTCTCTCACAGTTGGCTGCAGACCAGGCTCCCTGCTCCCTGCTCCCCGCTCCTGGAAATAACTCCAGGAGGTGGTCACAAGGCATTGGGCTCTCATCTGTTCCTATTTCATTTTCCAGTGTCTCCCCCAGAGGGAATTCCTGCAGAGTGGGCTCATGGCCTCCTCTCCAAGGGAGATCAGATTGGCTGGGCAGAAAGGAGCCAGCAGAAATCCTTCCTGGAGCCTCTGACCTCCCATTCACCCAGCTCCTGCAGGGGGTAATAGTGTCCCTGCACTTTTTAGAGTCATATTTATTTGTTAGCCAGGATTCAGCATGCAGAGGTGGCAAACTGCATGGCTGCTTATCATGGAATCACAGGGGTTGGAAGGGACCTCTGAAGATCAAGTCCAACCCCCCTGCTGCAGCAGCAACACCTGGGGCAGGTCACACAGGAACGTGTGTAGACGGGTCTGGAAAGTCTCCAGAGAAGGAGGCTCCACAAACTCTCTGAGGAACCTGTCCCAGGGCTCTGTCACCCTCACAGGAAAGAAGTTTCTCCTCATGTTGAGGTGGAACTTCCTGTGTTGTCACCTGGTGCCATTTCCCCTCGTCTTCTTTTCTCAAGACTTAACAGCCCCAGGCCTCTCAGCCTTTCCTTGTATGAGGAACTTTTCTGTCTTAGTGGTTGCTGTGGTGGTTTTTGTGTTTGTGCCCTGCTAAAGGATGGCAGCATCCTTTGGTGAGCACAGCCCCTGGCCTTCTACCCAAACCCCAGCTCAAAGTGAGGCATCACAGACACTCAGAGTCCAACCTGATGCAACAAGCCATTTGCTGGATCTCACTACAGCAATTTGGTTCATGAAGGGGTTTTATTTGCTGTAGAAATCATGACATTTTAGTCCAATGCCTTTGAGATCTTGTGCTTGGCCTGTCAGTGCAGGGAGTAACCCTGAGCTGCAACTAGATCCGAGTTTAATCAGAGCTCAGCAGCTGCAGGAAAAGGACCCTGAGAGGCAGATGGACAGAACATGGTGTGGCTAAACAGTGGACTCTTCTGCAAACATGGATAGATATGAAACTGCCTAATGAAAAAATTCCCCTTGGCATTGTGTGTCAGCCAGCAGACAATGGCACATCTACATTTCAGTGCCACTTTCTGTGGGGTTTCCAGAGGGTCGCATCATCTTCTGTGAAATATGTTGTGAACCTTGTTGCTCTTCCAAAATTCAGCCAAGATGCCCAAGCTTCCACCAGCTGGGTTGCAGTCTGGCTCATAGCATCTGTGTCCATGGGTTTCAGCAAGTCTGGAGGACAATGCAAGTTGTGGATGCAAGTGTAAATGGTTGTGAGCTTCAGAGGGCATGTGAGGTCTGAGTTGGTGGCAAAGGTTGGATTGGGTTTTGTTCTGAAATGCATCACCCAGTACCCAGAGCTCTTTCTTTCGTGGCCTTTGGAAAAGATTTGCTTTAAATACAGCTTTCAAAAGGGTGAAGGTCTAGTCTGTGGACTCCTCTAGGCTTTTCTGCAGGCCACCTCCAAGCTGGGCATCCTTGAATGGCAGAAGGTTTATCTGCAGATGGCAGCTGGTCAACCAGCTATCAACACTAAACACTGCCAGGCAGCAGAGACAAGCCCTGCTGGCATGTAGAGAACCCCTGGTGGAACCTACTGGTGGCCAGAGGGGACCAAAGAGCCTCCTCAAGAGACTTTAGAGAGGGGATTTGCAGGTAACTGGGTTTGCAGCCTGGCTGCAGCAAGGAGCCCCCCATCGGCTCCAGTATGAGGTGACAGCCAGAGGCAAGGTAGAGGGAGGAGGGCCTGGAGAGACTGCAGCTGTGAAGCACTTCCATCCCTTTCCACTTGGAAAGGTGTATGGGCTTCTCGGAGCCTGCATCTGCGTGGATGGGAATGATAGAAATGTAAAATGTGCCTTCTCAGGTTCTGAAGAGCACAGTTTGCAGCAGGAGATGGATCACCAGTCTTCCAGGGAATTGTGCTCTACAAGGTTAAGCATGTTTGCAGAAGAAATATGGATAATGCTGTTATCATGTATGACCTTTACTATATGTGTAACATTGTCAGTGACAAAAATGCCATTTTTTAAATGGTTTTCACACTATGGTATCCAGCCATTAATCATGATGTATGTGAGTGACTCTATATTGTTTCTCTGAAATTGCAGCATTAGATTACTTTCCATCCTGGCTGCTCACATGAATTGTACCCCCTGTTACCATGAGCAAGGTTCCTGTTTTCCATGCCTAATGTCATTCTGGCCCTACGTTTACCCAGAGGACTGGAGAGAAACTTCCAAGGCACAAAGACAGCAGCTCCCCTCTCCTTCCTCAGCAGACAGTTTGTGCATATGTGCGTATAAGTGGTGCACTTACTTTAAGATGTCTCTCTAATCCAGGAGCTGATAAATGACTCTTTCAGACGCCTCTGCTGATGTTGCATTTTTAATGTAGACAAACTGGGGCTTTGGCTCTAGTCTGTGTATCCCTGCTACTGCCATCTCCTCTCTTTGTGGGTTAATGTTTCATCTTGCCTGGTGTAATTTGGGAGTTTTTACTTCCAAAGTGTATTTTGATTTCCAGAAGGTAGAAAGCAGTTGGCACTTTGGTGTTTACTCTTTTGTGGGCTTTTTTTAGTTTGTTTGTTTTAATGCAGGGAGCTTTCAGGTGCAGTGCCATTTCCCACTGTACAGAGCTGATTTTTAGCTCCCTTGTCTGAAGAAAGATGCCACCCAAAAGGGCTGTCAAGCAAACCCCCTTACGTCCTGCTTGAGCTATGGCTTTGGGTGTGAGTTGAGGTCTAACTGCTCACCATGGTGCCTGGTGGCATGTCACACCTGCCAGTACAGGACTTGTCTGAAGATCAAAGGGAAAACGGAGCTTGCAGGTAGCAACTAAATAGGTGGTCATTATTTGTAGCCCTAGCAAATAAGCTCTGGCAATTTCTGCCTTTTCCTCCTTTATTGTTGGCATTAAAGCACCCACTTCAGAGCTGGGCTGGTTTTAGTAAAGTCACAGCCATGGGCAGCCCCTTCCCAGCCCTGTGCCCAGCCTCAGCCTGTGTGTGTTGGAGCTGGTCTGCCCATATGCCATCACAGGCCATATAAACATGGCTTGGGAGGTATCCCTGCTCCCTCGGTTGGAAAGGAGTTCACATTATCCATGGTGTCACCATGGGCTTGTTGGGAGCTTATCTCTCTTTGCTGCTGGAGCAGGACTAAATGTGACAAGTCAAAGAGAAGCAAAGAGTCTCTGATGGAAATAACATGGGGGTGCTCTGTCCATGCAGAGCCGTGTGTATCCGTGGGGGAAGAGAGATTCCCAGTGTTTCATGTCTCCAAATGTAACTCATTAAGGTCTAATCTTGCTCATTCTCATTAGCATCAAACAGGAGTGAAGCTACTGAGATCACTGAGCTCTGCAGCTGGAGTGGGGGAGCAGAGAATTTGTCTGTTGGGATGAAAATAATTTTAGAGTAACAGAAAAGGTCTGTGTTTTTCTAGCCCATTGCTGATTTTGAGGAAGACCTCCTTAGCCCTTTGACATCCTGAGTGACCTCAGGTGAACTACAGGTACCTTTGTCTCTGGGCTGGAGTGTCTTTCCCTTCCTTCCACTTTCGTGCAGAGCTCATTGTTTCAGAAGCTTTCCATCTCTTACTGCATGCAGGTGTTATGCTCAGTACAGAAGTGACTGGTTTGCTTTACACCACTTCCATAAGGCTCCATAACCTCGTTACTCCACTTTCTTACACGGCTCTTCAATATTGCAGAGAGGCAGCAGGTCCCCAGGCACAGGGTGCTAGACTTTCCCCAGAGAGCAGCCTATCCCCACCAGCTTGATCCCTTCTTCTTTCCCCATGGATCCTGAGAGGCTTTACTGCTGTTCCCAGAACCCCCTGTTGCTTATTGATAACTTTCTGGTACCAAACTGAGTGCTTGTGGCTGTAGTAGCTCTTGCTTAACTGGATTAGGGGCCATGAGCCATCACCTGTGTCTCAGACTGTGCGTGGCACAGTTTAGGGCACAGCAGAGTGCTGCACCCCCAGGGGTGACACTGGGAAAGGTGACAGCCAGGCTGGGTCTGCCATGCCCTGTGACAGCCCTGTCCTCCCTCTGCCTGAGCCCTTCTCACCAGCCTCCCCCTGCAACTGCACAGGAGCATCTTGAGATGAATAAATTATGTGTGTGTGGGAGCAAATGCAAAACAAATTCCACATGCACACGAGATCAGGCGTGCCTCTTGTCTCTTTGTCTCTATATCCCTGTGCTTTTATATCAGACTCTTGCTCTTCTAGCGAGCTTCTCCATGCCATGTGCACTGAACTTTGGGACCAGTAATGCTGTGGGACCTTCCCATTTGTTAGTACCATCTAAACACATAATGTGCCTTTCTGTCTGCTTGTCTCAAACCTGTCTTAGACTTATCCCAGACCTTATTTTACCAATTTACTCTGTCTTGCTGGTTTTATTCCCTTGTTGCTTTACCCTAATGATAAGCCCTGCAGAATGTTTGGGATCTTGACACACGTACCCAGTCTGGCTGTGTTGGGGTGCAAAGGGTGTTTGGGGGGATGGACCTTCTCCCTGCCTCCCCTTGTGGAAGGGTTGATGTTGGAGGCATTACTCCATGTTCCACGCCACACAGTGAGTCAAACTCTGCTAAGTAACTAAATAAAGATGTAATTTTAATGATGATTAAATTGAAGCACCTCATTAATTTCATGTGAGAGGTGGGGAAGTACACAGCAGCTCTTTCCCTAAATTCATTGTTTGTCTGGCCACGAGACGTCCCCTCTCAACGTCTGGTTGAGTCTAATTTAAGTATGTAAATTTAATGGTTCAGTAAGTAAAATTGCCTTTATTGTTTGGAATGGTTTGCACAGTAATTTACAAGCTAGCAAGGCTCATTTGATAGGAGTGTATGATGGAGTAGGTGACTAGAGTGAAGGACATGTTTATCTTAAGGATACAGGGGAAGAACGCAGATACGTGGCATCTGTAATCAGGGACCTTGGGATAACAGCACTACTGGGAGATTCAGGTATAAGCTGTGTCCCCAGGACAAAGGAGCCCTGAAAGCTTGGTCCTTGGCCACAAGATAGCATGGGGTGGCATTCCTTGGCCTACATGGTTGCTGTCATTGCAGATCACACCAGAAGCAGGAGGTGCCAGTACACCAGCTCATCTGGGGCAGCTGCTCCGTGTGGGAGCGATGTCACCCTGATGCTCCAGAGAGAGATTTTTATCATCAAAATGAAGGACAAGAGTCCTTGCAGACTGCAGGAGTGTTTTTGGCTGTGTTCAAGTCTCTTTTCCCTCCATGGTGCTGCTTGGGAAGCCTTTTGCTGGGATGTATGGGGGGCTCAAGCAGTTCCTGTTACGAAGTGAGAGGGTCGCTCTGCATTTGGGGATGGTTTTCACCAGCAGCACAAGGAGCTTGGGCATCACCTGAGGCTGGATCTGTGGTGAAGCCAGGCTGAGATGAGAATGGTCTCTTTTAGCTGTGCATTGCTGTCCTTCTTCAAGGTTCTTTCATGCTGTAACCAGCTTGTTGTATAGCAGTTCTTATTTTAAACTACTTGTGCTGAGGAACATGAAGTGCTTTTCAACTTTAATTAAGCCTCACTTACACATTTTCTTCCTGGGAAGCGATTATTGCTCTTCCCTTGTAGGCTGGTACAGGAGGTTGTGGGGCTCTGCCCAGGGTCACCCAGCTGGGCAGTGACCAGGTTGAGAAGAGGTCCAGGACACTCTCCAGCCCTCCTGCCAGCATCCTTGCAGGCAAACACTGCTTCCCACAGCTGTCATGCTAACAGAGAGGTGAAGGCAGCAAAGTCTAGCTTACTTGCCTGTAATCTGGCTTCCAGAAAATCTCTGTAAGGCACGTTACAGTCATAGAAGAAGAAAACTGAAGTGTTACAACAAGCAGCTGCTCTTTATAAGGAAATGTGGTGATACAGGGATAGGTTGGAAAGCCCAATCCTTAGCAAGGACTCGGCATTTCATTGAGGAGGGCCACTTGGCATTAGCCATGTAACCCAGGAAAACTCTCAATTTTATTTTTTTTTTTAATTCACCATTCTGCCCAGCTTTTACAGCCTCCCTGGGTCAGGCTGGACAGATGTGTGTACACCAGACATGGCTGGGGGATTCCTTCTCCAGCAGCCAGGATGCAGAGCAGGAGTAGACACCAGGAGAAGAGCTTGCCTAGCACCAATGACCAGGGCAGACATGAGGGTTTTGCTCTGCACCCCTCCTGCACGTGGCTGTGTCCCACTGACAGCTGATGCATATGTGAGGAGCTCACTGCATATTTCCCTGGTTTTATAGCCCACCGAGGTTTTTTTCCCCAACACAGGTAGCTGGGGAGATACAGCAACTATGGCAGCATTCACTGTGGCTTCTGGCTACTACAGCTGGTGGGAGCAGGGCTATGGTTTCAAGAGCTGTTCAACTTACTGCTTGAATCAGTGGTAAAAAATGTAAGATATACAACAAGTATTTATGGTCCTGCTTTTATTCCAAGGGTGAGAAGCAAGAGGGCAAATGCCTTTGACATGCTTTGGTCCTTGGAGCACCTTGTGGGTGGCCCAGACTACAGAGAGATGACTGCCAGGAAAGCTTTCCAGGTTGGAGACATCCTTACTGCTCCCCCTGCACCCTGTCTATCTGTGCTTGGGCAGAGCTTCAGGAGCTGCCAAGATGTGTTTAACCCTGTGGCTGCTGCATTGCAACAAGAGACCATTAGCAAGGCGAGCAGCTGTTCCATCCCTCTGTGCTGAGAGTGTAGCCATTTATTTTGCTAAGTAGACAGTGTGTAGTGAAGAGTGTGATGAGAAAGGAGGGGGGGGCAGGCGATGTGGAAAAAGGGATAATTAAAAAAAATGGAAGGAGCTCTTCCCGATTGTATGGACTGTGTTCAGGGGTTGTATTCCTCAGGCTGTGGTTGAGATCTTGGGGGTTTCTCTGCAGTGTGCTCTGCTGCTGGGTTGGGCAAGGGAAGGATGGAGCAGCTGCTCCATCCAGGAGATGGGAAACTCCTTTTCTCTTTTCCCATGTTTGGTGAGCAGGACCCACTGACTGCAGTGGTGGTGTGAAAGGAACAAGGGACCTTTTTTTATGGTTTATCTTCTTCCATTGAAGTCAGCTGCTTTGCTCTCAGAGCCTTTTGGTTGGACTTGGTGATCATAGAGGTCTTTTCTGATCAGAATTGTTCTGTGAGTTTAAAAACTGCATTTTGGGGACTGGTTCTTCCTATTCTCCTTCACCTAATGACAGCCCACCCAAACCCCTGCTGCCAGTCAGTCTGAGCTGTGCTGCTGCAAGCATTTCCCTCTGCTGAAGTGAATATCAGGCTAAGCAGCACTACTTGGTTATTGCTGTGGTTTCTCCCTTTTTTTTTTTTCTTTTTTTTCCTTCTGAGCCTGAAGAATGACAAAAGACACACCTGGATTTTAGATGTCTGTTTGTTCTTTGTGGTTATTTCTTGGGTTGCTTTCTGAGGTCTTGCACACCCCACACAGGTGGGAGATGCTGCTCCAGGCAGGGACCCTGCTTGCTTGTGCCTTATGGGAAAGAGCCATTAATGCAGCAGGAATACAGGGAAAAAGGGCAGTATTGGTATGGGGAAGGTGCCGTGTCCACTTTGCAGTACTCAGGTCAGAAATGTGCAATTAACATAGAAACTGGCCAAGTTTATTCCCTACTGACTTTAAAAACCTGTTCCAGTAGGCAGGGATGAGCAGAGAGAGCCCGTGTGCTCTGGGGCAGCACCCGCTGCTGGCCACCCTGAGAGGGGGGGATTTGATGTTCCTGCTCAGATTGAGCTTTTTTGCACCAGCATTGCATTTCTGCTCCCAGAGGGGGTTCCCCACTAGGCAGTCCTGCAGGTGTGCAGCCTTTTGTCCCCAGCACTGGCTTTCAAGGCCAGGCAGCTGCCTGTTCCTCTGCCTGCAACCCACCCAAAGGCAGGACACGCCTGGCAGCTGCTGCCTGAGCAGGATCCTCAGAAGGATGAAGAAAAAAGTGCAGACACTGAGGACTGCATACAGAGCCACTGTCAAGGGCCTTGAGACCAATTAGGCTATATTAATTACCTTTTGAGCTAGCCTGCAGCTTTTTGAAATTCCAGCATCATCCCCATCACGAACACCTTTTAGATCCTTCAAAGGATCAGGGCTGCTGGGTACCCCGGACAGGCTGAGATCTCTCCAGTTGCCCAGGCTCAATTATGTCTTTCAACACAGCTTGTCACCTCAAATCCTAATGCCCAAATGTGAGGGCACTGACCTTTTCAAGTCTTGGAAAGGTTGCTCAAATGAGGATGACAACCCAAAAGGAAGAAAGAAAGAAAAAAAAAAAAAAAAGAGGGGGGGAAAAGGAAACTTCACGTAACATGGAAATAATTTCTCGTGTCCATGTGGAGGGTTCACTTACATAATTTATCAATATAGAGATAAGTAAAATTGTACAGTCTGCAAGGAGAGGCAAATTGGTGCCTTACAAAGCTTTACAAAAGATCTGTCTTAAGAGTGATAGGGGAGAGAATCAACTGCCACCCCTGGACAAAGCAGTTTAGTGCTAAAAAATGATAATGTCAGGTTTGGCTTTGCCTAAAATTTATATTTTACATAATAAAATTAGGGAGATTTCTGACAAAGCCTTGAAATGATGGTAAATATATTCAGGTTCTTTGTTTTAAATTCATGGGAACGGGGAGTTATGGATGTAGCAGGGGGTTAATCTTTTGCTGGGGCAGGTTCTTGTTATTTATATTACAGTATTAGGGTGCTGAGAGGGCTGGTGGTTTGGTTGGGTTTGATGGAGAAGATATAAAAATTTAATGATGGAAAACAGATATGCAAAGCAACAACAAATTATCTGCCTGAGTTGTGCTGCTTTTTCCTGAGCAAAACACAAATAAAGTGCATAAATGATAATGAACTAAAATGTCAATAATTGAAGATCTGAGTCACATGGGCAGGGAAACTTTTGTACTAATTATCCAGGTTTCAATCTTGCATTGTCTCTTTCAGGAGCAGAGCAGCTTTAGCTATTTGAATCATTTCTTGATCATGCAAACATCCATTGAAATAAATTCATTTTTCTTCCGTGCTTTTCAGCTCTTTTCCATAGCCCTGGGATGTGACTGTCTTTATATTAATAGGAACTGCTGCCTGACAAGCATTAAATGTACATTTAAGCCTTTTGCATACCCTGAACATGCTATAGCTGTTCCATGTCATGACTGCTGACGAGTGGGGTCAGGCCCTTTCCTCAGTAGATATTGCTGAGCCTATTAGGCTCTAACGGGGTTAGAACAATTGATATTTACAGCCCTGCCATGACCAGCCAGGTTTTTGCAGCCAGCACAAGGGTTGGCAGCAGAAGGGGTCTGGTACTGAGCTGATGCACTGGCTGAGGAAGGTGTTTATCATCTCAGATGCTGAAGGAAGGTGAAATTAGGGGGAGAAGGTTGCTGGCTGGCTGGGATGAGTATTGCTGCTTTAAGATTTATTGACAGCATCAACTTTTTTGGAATCGCCACTGTGGGAAGCTGCGTGTGTGGTTTGTCAGGCTGGAAAAGCAAGGCTCTGCTCCTTCTCCCTTGGATGCAAACGTGCCCTTTGCCTGGTCTCTGTGCTGTCCCCTGATCCCCTCCCAAAGGTGCAGTGATGGCACCTACTTGTGAATCTTGCACCGGGACCTGTGGGTGACGTGTGCCAGGTAAATGCCAGGCAGGGATCACCACTGGCTGGATGCAGCCCCTGCTCTGCCCAAGCAAGGGGTTTGGTAGTGCTGTGATTACAGCACCACTGGGGAGTCTGGGCTGATGGACACTTCAGGGCACGGCACAGAGTAAGTCAGAAACTTGACACATGCACAAATGGTGCAACTAGAGCTGGCTAAAGCCAGTGGTTTGGAGCTGTCATGCTGTGCTGCTCCTGCCATGCGGGTTATTCCCCCAGGTGGAATTCCCAGCTCTCCCCAGAAGCTGGAGCTCTAGACATCCAGGTGCCGTGGCAGTCACCTGGGGAGACACTTGGGAAGGTGGTTAGTGGGAAGTCATGGGTTGTTTTTTTCCTTTGGCTTCAGACAGAGGAGCAAACCAGAGCAGAGCCTGACCTGGTTGCATAAGAGAAAATGTAAAAATAATCTGTGAGCGTGAGAAGGGAAGTGCAGGAGAGGTGGACCTGTGTGACAGCTCCTGGAGCTGTCCCAGCTCCAGCAAACATGCTCCTTGGTTGGACAACTCTTATGGGGCGATTATTTCAGCTTACTGGAGCCTGTTGTTGCAATGAAACACTCAGAAAGAGCAGAAAACAGGAGGAAACAGGCAGAAAAGAGATGTGAAACAGCCTTGCCACTTTGAGTATTAAGAAATTACCTTCTGCTCTGGAATGGTTTTGAGCCCAGAAGACAAGATAGAGAAAGGAGATTATGTAGAAGGCAAGAGGGACTGCTCTGCAAAATAGGGTCTGGAAAGGTTTTTGGGCTTTGGCATTAGGATGAGACTTCCCGGAGCACCAGCCTGGGGCACGTCTGGTCCTGGCCTCACATCTGCCACTCTTCTCATTTGTAGAGGGTAGTTAGGGGAAGAGATGAGGAAAATTAAGCCATGACTGGTATTTCCTTTCACCTAGGGATGTCACAGGGCTTTGCAGAGATGGGCAAGTACTGTCTGATAAAGGGAGAGCTTGCAAACATAGCAGGTTTAGTGACCAGCAAGGTGAGGCATTTGTTTCCTTAGGAAAGAGAAAGCAGAGCTCCTGAGCCTCAGACTTCCTGATCATGCAACTAAACAACAACAACAACAAAAAATAGAAGAAAATGGAATAAAACTCATTCTTTCAGCTCACTGCAGGTGACCACTTTCCCAAGGTAGTTGTTCTCCTCTTTATTCCGCTCACTTTAGCATTCATGCTGCACAAGCAGCCGGCTCTCTCCCTCCTGGCAGGATATAAATGTCAGTCAAGACAAGGAAAGTCCGAATCCCCCATGTCACAGCGTGACAGGGAGGCCTGACTGGTGGTTAAAGTGAAGAGAGTAAAGGCTGATTTAGCACACTCTGTGTTAAAAAGGCTTTGAACAGGCAAGTAGGTGTCAGTGCAAGGTGACTGAACAACAACCCTGGGTGTCCTTAGGGTGCACTTGCTGCTCCAGCAAGAGCTGTTTGTGTGCAAATCACCTGCTGGAAGTGCCAGGCATCCAACCCAGTGGCTGGTTGGTGTTGCTGCTACTTTGGGGTTTGTGTTTGTTGTTTTTTTTTTTCCTTTTTAGTTTAAAAACCGGATGTGTTTTGGAATTGTCAGCAAGGTGGAGGTGGGAAGTTGCATTAAGAAAAAGCACTCAAGAAGCTGCCCGAGGCAGGGGATGTGCCATGGCTCGTGGCCCAAACACAGCTGGCCCAAACACTGCTGCCAGCCTGCAGGGATGGGGCTGGGCTGGGTTTAGAATCATAGAATCACAGAACCATTCAGGTTGGCAAAGCCCCTTGGGATCACCAAGTCCAACCATCATCCCTACTCTAAAAAGTTCTCCCCTAAACCACATCCAAACGGCCCTTCAGCACACCCAGGGGCAGTGACTCCACCACCTCCTTGGGCAGCCTGTTCCAGTGTCTGACCAGTCTTTCTGTGAACTTTTTTTACCTAATGTCCAGTCTGAACCTGCCCTGTTGTGCCACCCGGGGGTTCCCTGCAGAGGGGGAGCCCCAGCTTCAGCCTCACCCTCCTTCCAGCCCTCCCCTGCCATTTTGGCTGGGGCTGCAGCAGCACCGACCTGCATCCCTGTGCCACCTGGGCTGGCCGCTCTGACCGCAGGCTGAGGGTGTGTGGGGCCAAGGGCACCCACGACCCCCTTGCAGCCCCTTCCCCAGGCAGGGCTCGGCCACGGGCAGCTCAGCCTGCCGGCACCGCCCGCTTTTGTCTGGCTGGCAGCGCGGGGACAACTCGGTGTGATCCCTCCCCGGCGGCTCCTTCCCCACCGGTGCAGCAGGGAACTTCTCCTCCAGCATCCATCCACCTCACGTCCAGCCAGGGGCTGAGGATCAGCGGGTGAAACGCAGGCACAGCTTTCCTGCCGCCTTTTATTCATTCCTCCCTCCCTCTTATGCATGTATTAGTTCATCTGATTTGTCTTGGTTGGTTGTGGTTTTTTTTTCCCTTTCCAGGCTGCTTTCATCTACCGCAGGGCAGCCTGGTTTGGGGTGGGGGGGTGGGGGGTGGCGAGGGGTTCAGTCAGCCGGGTGGCCACGGGGATGGGCTCTTTCTGACAACATTGCTTGTGAAACCCTGCAGTCGTCCTCCTGACAGCCCGTGTCTGTGCCGAATATTGCCATCCCAGTGCCGAATATTGCCAACCCCTTGCCGAATATTGCCAACCCAGTGCCGAATATTGCCATCCCCGTGCCGAATATTGCCAGCCCCGTGCCGAATATTGCCAGCCCCGTGCCGAATATTGCCATCCCAATGCCGAATATTGCCAACCCCATGCCGAATATTGCCATCCCCGTGCCGAATATTGCCATCCCAGTGCCGAATATTGCCATCCCAGTGCCGAATATTGCCATCCCAGTGCCGAATATCGCCCTCACGATGCTGAGTGCCCGCTCAGCACCCCGCACCCCGCCCGCCGAGGCTCAGCCCTGAGCCGCGATGCTTCCCTCCCCCCGCCCACCCCCGCCTCCCCTGCTCGCAGCATCTCGCCCCTCCGCAGCCGCTATAATTGACATTTTCCATCTGACAGGTTCTGTTTTCCCTTCCCGCAGTTGCTAAGGAAACCGGAGAGAGGGCCCGGGAGCCATTAGTTGCCGTCATCGCCTGCCCGTCCGCAGAAATGTCACTTCTGCTAACGAACACCGGAGGGGGGGGGGGGAAGAAAAAAACAACAAAAAAAAAGTCAAAACCGAACAAAACGCAGCACCAGGCTGCCCTGGTGTTAAGAAAAGGGATGGTTTAACGGCCCCCATCTCACCTCCCCCTGCAAAGGTGGGGTGTCCCCACCCCGAGGCAGTGGCAGGGCTCAGCAGCCCCTCCCTGCTCCGCCTTTGCTCGGTCAGTCTCTGCAAGCTGTGGGGCAAGAGGTTGTCCTGGCCAGGCACTGGTGCTCCCGGGCTGTCCCCAGCCGTGGGGAAGGGTAGAGAGGTGCTCGGGGGGGGCTTCTGGTCCCCCAAATGGAGGTGTCAAAGCCCCAGCTGCCCTCCTGCGGCACATAACCCCCCCGGTGCTGGGGCTGCAGGTAGACGACCAGCCCCCTAGGCTGCTTGCTGCCTTGCTCCTCCTGCCTTGTTTTAAATTCTCTTGAAGAGCTTTGTTCTTAAGAAGTAGACAGTTGCCCTTCACTCCCTGATGGGATGGTGGGGAGCTGGGCTGTGGCAGCCCTCACAGCTCCCTGTGGAATTCAGTTTACAAAAAGCAAACATCCTTTCACCAAACCTCCGTGGTTCTGCATCATGGAAGTTACGACTTTGCTGCCATCTTCATAAATTCCTGTGATGTTCCTTCCACTTCTGTTCAGAAACTTTCATTCCCCATCATGCTTTCTTCATTCCTTCCTCCTCTTATTTAGTGAAATGCCACTGTTCTGCTAATTGGCAAATCAGATGCAACGTGATCTAGCAGCTCATTGGAAATCCTACCTGCAATCTGTGGTGGAGCTGGGGAGAAAGCCAAGATTTACTCCATCCCATTTGGAAGATTTATCTGCCCTACTGTAATTCTTCCTTCATCCAGGTATCAAAACAAAGTAGACCTGGGCTCCTTGGAGACACTGCTGGCTCCACACACACCCCAGGTTGTCCTCTATAACCTGCTCCAAATGAAGACAGAAATCCTCCTCTGTTCCATCACGTCTGCGTGACCAATGTGATTACTGTAGATTCAATGAAAATTTCTTTTTCTCGTGCAAGTGCTCACATGCAGCAAAACCTTCAGGGACTTTTGCTTTATTATTTGACATAACTCAGTGCACACTCACAAAATAACATTTTCAAATATTTGTCACAATCAGGTCTGGTTTGGGTGAGAATGTGCTACGCTACAGCTGGGACCAGGAAACTGTGTCTTTGCCTAATCTCTAGTTTTAAGAAAAGCTGCTTGGAGATTCAGGTGACCTCTGAGGAGCTTGAATTTCTGGTTTCTGGCAAGTTAGTGTTTGACTTTGATGATGCATTTTGTCCTTTCCTGTTTGTGGTCCTTTGTCAGTGGTGGGCAGAGAAATGCAGCCTCACAGAGAGGAAGGCAGCAGATCCACCCTTCCCTTCTGAAGCCCTGTGGGTAGTACCAGACAAAGGGCTTCAGCCCTGCATTTCCCTTCACAAATCCCTGGCAATACAAAACTACCAGCTAGGTTTCTTGTGCCATAGTTTTGCCTACTTCTAGCAGGCAGCTGAAGGTAGTAATTGAGAGCTAAAAGGTGGTGGTGGGCATCGTGCTCTCTGGATCCTGAGGAGCAGCCAGAGAAGGTGCTGCCAGCATCATGCAATTTCTTGGCTCCGTTACCCAAACCAGGTTTCCAGCCTCTCCCACATGTCCGGGTGCTACTTGTCGCAGATGCATGAGAAGCAAAAGATTCATTCAGCCTCCTCAGGACAGACACAGGAGGCCAACAAGGCTTTGTGGCATTGGAGGGGCCAGAAAGGTGTGTCGTGGGGTTTTCTCTATATTTTGCCACCACGAGCCTCCTCCTTCCCCAAGCACCAGCAGTGTTAGCAGGGCAGTGCACCCTCCTGTACCACCCTGAGCTGGTCTTGGGAGTGTGGAACCCCCATGGCTGCTGGGATGCTGCCACTGCCTTGCCTGCAGTTGTCTGGGGTGTGTTTTCCTGATTTTAGAGCAAAAAATGCCCACATAAAATAAAGCACTTCCCTGAGTGAGTGAGGCAGGTCCTGGGTAGCTGCAGGGCCACCTGAAGTGCAGGAGGAAGAGGAGGGATTGGGTGGAGCTGGCTCTACCTGGCTGACTAAAGGGGAGGGGAGCTCTGGAGACCCGTTGACTGGTGTTTTGGTTGTTTGGTCTTCCGAGTTTTATTTATTTATTTTCTTCTTTGTGGAGAGGGAGCAAACCCCAAGGAGAGACCTGATGGATAGAGCTTTATTTCTGTCTCCTGCCTGCTTTATGGTATTCTTCCTTACCTCTGTGGGTAAATGTTGGCTCTTTAGTGGCAATGACTGCATCTATTATGCAAGGCTGAGGAAGTGGCGAAATAACAGCATGAGAAATGTGCTCGAATGAGTATTCAAATGTGAGCATAACGAGTGCAGTCAGTGTAGCAGGGAGTCCTGAGGGACCTGGGAGCTTTGGTTCGACTTTTATTTCTTTAAAAAGAAAGCCTTAACCCTCCCACCCCCTGGGTATTATTTTCAAATTAATTACTCTCATTACATTAATTGTGTGAGTGCCTGTTCCATTTTCTCCCCCTTTCAGTGGGTTAGGCTAGAACAGGGCTGCTAAAAATACAAAACCTAGGAATCACACAGCAACAATTAATCCAGAAAAAGGAATGCGATTGCTGCACACACTGTCCTTGTTTAACAGATAATAAATAACAATTAATAAATGATCCTGTGTTGGAGCACTCCCTCCCCCTAGATGTAATGCTGATAAATTTCTCCCTCGCTTGGGGGTTAGGGAACACTGCCTGTTTAAAGGCAAACTACAAATCTAAAATGAAAATTGAGTTCTGCCTTGTCATATGGCTCAAATGCCCTCCTGTCTAGGCTGGGCTGGGCATTCATCGCAGCCGTGATGTATGTTTTAATTTACCTAGTATATGTTATTAGATTATAAGCCCCTTAGGGCAGGGATCTCATGTTTTATACCTCTAAAGCACTGCACACACCTATTGAACTATATAAATACCTTTTACAAAATGAATTTGTCCTCCTGCTGTGAAATCCTGCCATGCTTCCTGGTTTGCATAAATATCCGAGGATGTATCAGTCTGCGGTGGTGTTGACACCAGGGCTCCTGTGGAATTCTGGTAGTGCTGATGTCCCAAATGCTGTGACAAATCTGACCCTGCCAGGGAGGGGAGAAAGGTGCAATAGATGTTAAATTATTTGGGGGTTTGTTTTTGGGGAGATTCTAGGGTTTTTTTGTGGTGGTGGTGGTGATGTTGTTGGTTGGTTGGGGTTTTTTTAATCAAAACTGTAGTATGTTCTAGTGTGGTTTATGGGGGAGATGCTGGAAGCTTGGTGAACTGGGACATTCAGTGAATATTCCATGTCTTGGCTCCATTTCATGTCTTGGCTCCACTTCTGCCTTAGTGCTGTGTTTCCCAGGGGTGGGCTGGGTTCTCTTCTCTTCCCGACGGCATTTTCCCCCAGTGTTACCCTCACCAGCAATGGGTGACCAACCCCACTGGATTTTCACTTCTCTTGCTTTTCCCTTTTTTAAAATCTTACCCTGCTGCTTACATTTCTGATGGAATACTAAACCTTCCCTCTCATGCCCTTGCTGCTGTAATGCAGCATTTTTTCACTGAGGATCTTCAAAGCAGGGAAAGGAGTGATGTGCCAGGGCTCAGGGAAACGTGGTGGAAGATGACCTCACCTTCAGTTATTTCTGCCTGCATTCTGGGAGCAGTAAATGATTTTGCAGGCTCCTGCCCACCCCTATAGGCTGTTATGTGGTCTGGACTCAGTCCTTAGGATTGATTCTGCCCTGACTCAATCCTTAGGCCCAGGTAAACTCCTCTGCCAAACTCACAGCTTCTGCTGGAGTAACAAAATGCCTTAATGAAAAATATCCAGCCTGCAAGCACTTAAGAATCGTCTGTATCCCATAAGTCAATTTTAATTAAGCTTTTGTGTCTTGACATGAATATGCATCTCTGGTCTGGTCTAAGCTATTGGTGTTCCCTTTTTTTTTAATCCATTTATATTGACTTACCAATAGGAACAGACAGGTTCGTGTCTAAACTTTCTTCTCCAGTCACTGCCCAGTTTCAGGCTTTGTATCCCTACTGTAGACGTGCTTTGTATCCCTACTGTAGAAGTGCTAGCTCAAAACAGGTCATTAGTTTCTTCTTACTAAGTCAAAATATTTATTACTAAAGCAGAGGAATCTAGAGTTAATCCCTGATATGAGTGGAGGTGCTTGCTAATTACATTGTTTAAAATGTAACAAAATTTACCAAGTCCTCATATCTCCCAGCAAAACAGCATTACAAGAAATGACTGTTGTCCAAACTAGGCAAAGAATACGTAGAATTTCCTGCTGTGTGAGAAAGGCAGAACAAAAGGTGAGAAGAGTTAAATGGGATTAGGTGGTAAAATATTTTTGCTCGGCCTGCTTCTGCAAACATGGCTCATGTGGGCATGACACCTTGGGAGCACTGACCTTCCCAGGGCAAAATTCTAGCCTGCTTTTGGTGAGTGGATCTCAGAGGAAGAGAAATTCAGGGTTCCTGGTTGCACGGAGGTGGAACATAACCCTACTCATCTCCTCAGCAGGAAGCTTCTCTGCTACCTCAGAAATGCTTCTCCAGGTGCATCCTCAAATCTTGGGGGTGCCTCTGTGTTAGGAGACCTCCAGTCAGAAAGATCCTGCAGTGCAGTTGTGTAATTAATTAATCTTTGGGATATTTTGAGAGGATTTTCACAGTAGTGTTTATTATCTAAACTCCAAGCTGCTCTTCATGTCCTGGCTGCTTCGGAAAGGGAGCAGGGAAGGAAGCAGCACCTTGCTCTTTCCATCAAGTCCAGTTTTTAACAAACTGTTGAGTTGTCTGGGGCTCACAGCAGAGCAGGTGTGATGAAAATCTTGCAGGAGATACCACCATCCTGTAGGAAGTCAGTCCCAGGGCCTATTTTCTGCTTTCTTACCACTTCTGCACTGGGAGGACACAGACCAGGGTGCATTAGAGCCCAGCGTCCAGTGTCATGAGCCACACACCAGTGTGTCCTGCTTCCCCCAGGGCTTGGTGTGGGTTTGTATGGCTGATATCACTGCACGCACTGCTCGACTGGTGTGAGAGCAGAATCCCCACTGCCAATAGTGAAGAAAAACTTCTTCCTTGGGTGAGGGACACAGCTGAGCAGAGCTCTGAATCCCACAGCTGCTGCTTTTGGTGCAGCTCCACGTAAACTGCCCTGCTCCAGCTGGCCATGGTGCCTCTGGACAGCACTGCATGTGGTGCCATGGGATGTCCCTGGAGCTGCTCCCCGTGGGGATGCTGGGTGGGGGACAAGAGGCTGGGCCAGCTCCGTGCTGTGGCCCCAGCCACGTCACTGCTTGACCCTTCGCGTTGCATGACTGAGCAGAGAATGATTAATTAGTTTTTGCTTGGCTCAAGCTCAACCTGTGTGTGCTTTGGAAAGCTGTGGAGAAACCTGGCCTGAAACCAGGGAGTCTGGAGACAAATTGGGAAGATGGCGAAACACAAAACAAAATGTGATCCAGTAAAACAAAGGAACGATGTTTCCCAACTTCAGATTGTTAGAAAGGTTCATTTGGGATTTGGTTTGGCTGGGAGCAGTGGTGAAGTAGCCCGTTTCCAGTTCAGGTTGTGGTGTCCTCTCCTGGGTCCAGCTGTCCCCACTGTAGCTCTACAGCTGTCAGGTGTTCCCATGCATGTGGCTCTGATGGTGGGAAAGGTCTTTGGAGAGTGTGAGTCCTTGTGTCACTGGGTTGAGGCCAGAGGTAGCTGTGGTTGCTGATCAGTCCTACTCCTTGTGCAGCCCCTTGGCCACCTGCACCCCTGCTCCTGCACACTGTCCATGTCCCTGGGGCCCTCCTTGTTCCTCTCCAGTGCCACACCATCTCCTGGGTCTTTCTCGGGTTTGCTCTGGGAGAAAGGGATATGTCCACCCAGATCCCTCAGGAATTTAGTTTCCCATTAGCAGGTTGACCTTTTGCTACCAGATGACTTTTGGGGGCAGCACATGGAGCTGGTAGCATGAGTGCAGGAAGGTGGCATTGGGAGAGCATTCTCTCTCCTGGCACACGTGTCCTGGCCAGATGTTTTCCTGGAGCATCCCTGGCCACCAAGCCAGGGTCCAGGTGTCTCACAATCCACATCCCCCATGAAATCTTTTCTGTAAGCACCCATTGGCTTAATCTAGACTACATCTAAGCTGCTTCCTGCCTGCAAAGGAGGGCACAGTGCTGCAGGGATGGGCAACACACTCACAAGCTCCCTGAGCTACTTTCATTCTCCATGGGCTGGATGTGAGACTGTGGCTTTGCTCTGTCCCCTTGGAAGGCTCCTTTAGTTGCCTCCCACCTCTTCTGCAGGCACGTTGGTGGTCATTTAACGTCATGCAGTGAGGAGGTGATGCTTCTGTGCTCCACACGCCCTCCAGCCCCTCTGGGCCGGCAGGGAGGTGCTGCACAGCAAGGGTTCCTGCTGCCTGCCAGACTGGCAGGGCTGGCACGTGGGGGAGTGGAGCCACCTCAGTCCCTGCACAGCACGGATGTGGGGTCAAGCTGGGCCCTGCAGGGGCAGAGCACTGGCATAACTGCACCAAGGTGGCAGTTCCAAAGCAGGGGGTTGATTTTCTGCCTGCACAGACAGGCGCAGCCGCTGGGGTCACCCGGGCTGGCTGCAGTGCTGCTGGGTGCTGTGACTCCTCATCCTGGGGAGACACAGCCTGGCTGGGTTCAGGGCTGGCTGTTGGCTGTTGACAGGCCCCAGTGACGTCTCTGTGATTTGCTCTCTGTTCTTTGCACCCCTTTGACAATGGGGCTCGTCTTGGGGGAGTTACCTGTTCCCTGGGGCTGCAGGGTTTGTCTGCTGCTTCCTTGCTGTGCCAGGGGAGAAGCTGGGGAAGGGCAGGCACACAAGCCTCTGTGCAGCCCTTGCTCCCTTCGTGCTTGCCTGCAAAGATTTGGGGAGGATCCCCAAAGGCAGGAAAGTGGGTTTTTTGTTGTTTTGTTGTTGTTTGTTTTTTTTAGTTCCTGGGGAGCTGCTGTTTAATTGGGTGGCATGGGTGTTGGGCGTGGGATTTGAACGTCTCAGAGCATGAGCGTCCAGCATTGTTCCCGCAGCCCTGGCTGTGCTCTCCCCAGCCTGCTGCAGGCTGTGCTAAAAATAGGCTGCAAACATCATCCCTCCACCACTACCCAATCAGTGGCACGACGTGGGGACGCGCTCCCCGTCAGCTGCCTCTTCCCTCCAGCTCCCAGGCTGTTGACAACTCTGGACAGACTGGAGAGGGGGATGGTTTTCCTTCTAGAAGAAAACAAGAGCTTCTCGTTAGGAGCCAGAGCAGAGCTGGGCGGTCGAGCAGAGTGAGTCACATCAAGGCTTGTCCCCTTTGCTGCCCCAAAACTCAGCTCTGGCTGCTTGTGTTGGAAAAGCAATCAGGAAAGGCTGGAAGCTAAGGTGAAGGGTGAGATCATTTCCAGTGGTGCAGCCAGAGGTCTTATCTGTAGTGTCAGTGTGCAGATTTGGTTACGAACAAGTAGGGTGAGATTTGCTGCTCTCATCTGCAGGACAGACGGTGTTTCCAACGTGCTGCTGGCACCCCCAGTCTCTGAGACCCTGTCCCCTTTCCCAGGAGCATGAGCTGGACAAAAGGCTTTGGGAAAACTAGCCAGGGATTTTAATTTCACAGTAATCTTCTAATATGTGCTGCTGGGCTTCACTGAGTTGCAGATCATTTTAAGTATGAAAGGGCAAAATCCATTTTTTCTTCCAAGAGGAGTTGATTCAAAACTTACTCCTTTTCCTCTGCCATAATTGTTCTGTCGATAGTGTTCTACATAATATTTACAAGATATAGTAAATGCCATAAAGTACCTACAATCTTAGACATATACAATACACAAGCCATTGCTTCAGATGTGAGAACCTTTGCTAGAAATGTAAATCAAACCTTTGTTGAGCCTCAGAACATGGAAGATAATATTTAGGTTTTATTAGGTTTCATTTCGATACCTTCTCTATTTTCCAAGGTTGAGTTAGGAGTAGACATGCCAAAATCCTAAGGGGGAACCTGTAATTACAAGATTCACAGCCTGTTTATACAGGCTGATGAAACGTGGATAGGTCTGTCAGCTGCTGCCTTCACTTGCAAACTTATGACTGGATTTCCCATCTTTGGAGCACAGGGAATTTTATCTGTTGTTTATAGCAGGGCGTTAAGGTGGTTTACTTCACAAGACAGACCCTGTAGGCTTTTTCTCCTGTTGGTGAAGTTAGGAAAGGGTCACCTGCCTCTGGTGTTCCACTGGGTGGGGTGGCACTGCTTGCTCTGGTTTGGAGCTGTTGGCTGGAACGCTGGGCACCACTGGGGGCATGTTCTCGCAGGCTCAGTGGGTGCAGAGCCTAAACCCTAGTGGAAGTCCGGGAATCAGCACCCCAGAAACATTTGCAAAACCAGACAGAGCCAAGAGAGGTCAAAGGATCCCAGAAGACTTGATGGAGGTCCCCAGGAAAGTGTTTTTCTCCGTGGACCTCTTGGTTTTTGAAGCCTTAAATCGATGCTAAGATTTCTCAGGAAGCAAAGTCAGAAGGACAAACCCATGGGAACTCTCCCTGACCCCACTCCAGGCAGGAATTACAGTACATTTCAAAAGCAACTAAAAGCAAAGCTGCTCGTTTCTGCTAACCCCATCCTCTGTGTCCCTATCACGCTGCAGCTGCAAGGGCTCTCTGCCTAGATTTTGACAAGATTTGATATTTGAAGTCTTCCAGATGTCAGGACACAGCTGGGAGCTGGAGTCCTATCTGGGCAGGCCCTGGTGTCAGCACCGTGCTCCTGGTCCAGCTGTGAAATGGCCACAGTATCCCAACCTGGACAGATCCGTTTGGGGATGAAGAGACAGAATATGCTGGGAAAAGCTCCTGGGCTGACACTGCTAAATTTGGATATTATGCAACTCCCATGAGGGGCAGAGATACTCAGGTTCAAGGGTAGTGCCATGAGCAGCGATGCAGCTCCTCTACCCTTCTTCCCAGGAAATCAGTCCCTGCAAAGCTGCATCCACATTCAGCCGGGCTCTGACCCATCCAGATCCCCCGCTGGATATCCCACAGGTTTTTACTGGAGCCAGGAAGATCCTGCCCTACTCAGTATCAGGTCCTTTTTTAAAAAATGCAGGAGACCCAGCCACCCCAGCTCCTCCCCAGCCCCTGCAATTCACCAACAAATCCCTTTTACTAAGCCTCATTCACCATGAGGGGCCTCTTCTCTTTCAGATGCAGGAAAGGTTGGATTTCTTCCTGTTCCCAAGACTTTTTCCTGCCCATGCTCCAGTCATGCCCTGGGGGCCTTCCTCCCAGCAGCCTGCATTGCCCTGCCACCCACAGCCAGCAAACCCAGCTCCATCCTCCTCCTCACCCTGCTGCTGTATCAGCGTCCCGGGATGGCTCCCGGCGAGCAACAGGCTCTGCCGAGCCCCAACCACACGTTTTATTTACCTCCAAGATAGAAGTTATGAGTAAAATAACATTATTAATACAATAACATTGCATTGCATCTGACCTTGCCAAGGGCTCTGCGGCTTTTTGTAATGTCAGAGCAAGAGCCAGGGAAGGGTTCGGTGCTGAGAGGGGAACAATGGGCGTTTAACAAAATCACCATTGCTTTTGTATTAGCTGCATACTTGAAAAGGATCGTTCTTACCCTTTTAAACCACTAGGTTTCTTGCTGGGCAATTAACATTCCCCAAATGACAGTAGCTACGAGTTGTATCTGTGGAAATGGATGCTGGTGGGAAGACGTATTGTACTGAAAGGTTGGTTTGGTTGTTGTTTTTTAAAGGGAGGATGTTTTCTATTAATTATCTTTTATATACTCAAACACTGTCTCCCATTACTCTTCCAAGTCAGGGACAGTGAGAGATGTGTCAGGGCTAGGGAACAACACACAAGCAGTAAGATTAATTGACACTTAGAAATCAGATTGTGATGAATAGATCTCAGCCTCCCGAAAAGATCCATCTTCTTTAGGGTGCATTTAGGGCTCAGGCTGCCCTTAATATATGCAATGAAGCATCTTTACCCTGCATATGATACTGCTGCTAACCCCATGGCATGACATCCTCGCTGTGTATGGCTGGCTGGTGATAGGATATTTTACAGTCCACCGGTTAGTAGTTTTTTGCTTTTTTTTAGGCACTTTTTAAAGTGCTGAAGCTCCACATACATGAATCCAGTGGCCAACAGCCTAAGGGCTTCTCAACCTCCGGAGGGGCCAAAGTTTTTTCTTTCCTACTCTTCAACGCAGATACATTTCATTTCAAGTGTAAGAGACACTGTCACCCTCAGGCAAACTGCCCCCTCCCCAAACTCCTTTTTAATCAGGCTGTTTCTGATGGTCTGTCTCTCAGTTCAGCCTTCAAAGCACCACAGATGCTACTGGGGAAGCGATTACAATTTCATTAGCTGTACGAGGCAGGAGGCAAAGCCACACAGGAGGGGTTTGATCCAGCATCGAGAAGGACACAGGGTGTGCCTAGCAAGGAGAAGACAGAAAAATGCATGTCCTTAAAGTGTAAAACCACTTTTAAAAGAGCAGTGCAGATAGGTGAGCCTGCAGGAATAAAAGCAGGGTGGGAGGCTGGCATGGGGCACAGCGAGGTGACCTGCCTCGGCAAGACCTGCAGGTGCCACAGGTACCCCTGTGGGGTTAAACCCAGCCCCTCCTGGCTGGGAAGCTGGGGAGAAAGGGCGAGGGAAATTTCACTGGTGGCACCTGCGTTGCTCCATAAGGTCACATCAGCCCTTGCTGCGACACAGCAGCTTCTCCCATCCTCTAGGTCTGGCTTCAGCTCTGCTCCACGTCCCAATTACTTATTCCGCTGTGTACTTTCCTGTAACTACCCCTTTGAAAAACAAATAAGCGATTGAAAACAAACACATTTAGCTGGCCGTTTACGTGGCACTTGACAAACACAGATGATAGCGTCTTCCTGCCCCCGAAGACTTTGCAGTCTCGGGAAGGCAAGGCAAACATAAAACACCAGATCCTGGGAGGAAGAGCTGAGGCAGTCGCTGATCCTGGGCCCGAAGGAGGGAGGATGGGTAGGGAGAGGAGAGGTCCCTTCTGGCATTTGGGAAACGACTGCCTGGAATTGCATCAGCCCAGGCTTTGCAGGGTGATCCGTCCTGGCTCCCTCAACGCCACCACCCTGCCCTGGCTGCAGAGGCAGCACGTGCCTCAGTAGTTTTAAAGCATTTTGATTTTGAGGCTTGTGTGGGTGTGTGTGGGGAGCGATTATTTTCAAACATCCGGAGATGACTTGGTTTTCCTTGGTCCCTCCTGTGGCATCATCCGGGCTTCTCCAAGGGACACCCTAGCATCCCTTCCTGCCTCGCAGAGGGGACAGCAGAAACCTGGTGGCTTCAAGAGACAACGGGCAGGAAAAGTCGAGGAGTAAGGACAGAGGAGGCTGGAAGCAGCAACCCCGTGGGGCTGGCTGTGCAAAACCGGGGGGATCTCCCCCACAGGCAGGGCTTCCTGCTGCAAGGGGACGCTGCATTCCCGGCATATCTTTTCTTTTTTAATAATACCGTGCTTTAAAACCCAGCAGTGACAAGGAAGGAGGAGAAGGGGATAGAGCATTTCAGCATTAACACTGCTCTTCTGTTCGTAATAACATGCTGGTACTTTTAGGAGTGTCTCGGAGCTTAAGGGGTGAAAGGTGAAGTTATCTTTCAAGAACAGCACTAACACTACAGAGCTACTTAATGCGAGCTGGGAATAATAACAGGGCCGTGAGTTTAACCGGACAATGTTGTACTGGGCTGGTTTCATCCTGTCTGTGTTGGATTGTCGTGTTTCCCCACTGGGTCAGGGGGTTAGCCTTCCCCTCCACCCCCCCTTTCCTTTCTTCCCTTCTCTCCCTTCCCCCTCCGCTTACACCCAGTGAGTGGATCTGCTGCTTTGCTGGTGCAGTGATGGTTCCTTCTGCTGCTGCCCAGGGAAGTGCTGGGCTGCTCCTCCCTGGCAGTGCCGTGCTCTTCTGCAGCCTCCGGAGCGCGGGTGGGAGCTCAGGACTTGCTCCCGTTCCGGGGCTGCGTTCCCCTGCCTGCCCACATGCTGCACCTCCTCACCCAGCAAACTGAGTTGTGCAGGGGAGAGCCAGAGGGGTTTGCTTCTGGCCGGGGCTTTTGTACAAGGGGAACTACACATCTTTTTGTCTTGATCGCTTTTCCCTTGTTTAGGGCGGCATGATGCAAGGAATAGCTTTAGCCCTGCGCCGTGTGGGTCTCCTCTCCCTGCCCCAGGCCAGGCTGTGGCTGTGAGCAGAGGCTCCCAAAGGTGCCTGGGAATGCTGCTCTGGGCAAAATCTGCTGGGGTTTTGCTCTTCTCCCCAACTCTGGAGGATTCATCTGCATCACCCAGTGCTGCCTCGGCAGATTGAGCAGATGCTTTTGTAGCCAACCTTATGTTTCTCAAGGCTGGGGCAAGGAAAAATCTTTAAATGCATCCGTCTCCCTGCCTAGAACATGAGAACAAGTGAAGGAAAAGCCCAGTCATGCTGCCTCCCTCTAGCAATACTCCTTTTCTCATTTTATTTTGGAGCTGGGCAGTGGAGGGCAGGTGGTGGGAAGCACCATACTGTGATGCAGCCTGGTTGGAGTGGATGCTTGTTAAGATGGATGGGGCTTTCCATGAAAAACAAAGGCCCTGTTTTCAGATTCAGGGCCATGTTTAAATCTGTGGGCTCTGGGCAGTGGAAAACAAGCTGCTCTTGGAGCTGCATCTTACCCCAGGCTTTGAAATGTCCTTGGCTGGTGTCAGAGCCTGGCAGAGCAGGCTGGTCACCACTGCCACCATGGGAGAGGTGAGCTGGTGGGGAATGCCAGTATGTCCTGAGAGCATGAGCAAGGATTCACGTCAGACCTTTGTACTTGTCTTATCCTAGAAAATACTAGAGATTCTATTTATTTACCCTTTTCTGTGTTATTTTTAGTTTGGCTCCTAACGAGTTTTGGCTTAGGTGGTTGCACTCCTTGTACTTGTCTGAGACTGGTTGTCAAGCCTAACCTGCTAACTTCTCAGCTCAGTGCTTTGCTTCAGTGGCATGTGATTGAAGGAGTAAGATCTCAGTGATTTTAACTACATCTTTCATAAAAGTTAGTGGGCAGGTAAAGGAAAGATACTTAAAAGACCCCACTGAGAAAGGCTGCACCATGGGTTCTGGCAGTGTGAACATCAGAGGACCCACCTGGGAAAAGAGATTTTAGACATAGGCAGAGAACAGTTGGCACAGGCAAGAAGTAGTCACATTAAGAAATACTAGGCACCAGAGAATCTCTTCCTGACTAAAGGTTCTCTAAGTACAGTGTCTGATATCTGTAATGGGAGGCTCTCAGAAGCTTTTCCAGTGCTTGGGACATTCACCTCTTTCTCCCTTCTGGATTCTTTAGCGTCTCCTAAGGGACTGAACCCATAATCTGCCTTGGATAAAATGCCAGGCAAGGAGACACGATGCACAGCAAATCAGGCTTCCTTAGTCCTGTTGGCAGAATTACTGCCGGTGGGATAATACATGCTTAGCAAGTGACCACCAGCTTGGTGCCCATCTTGCCCAGTCTTCTTTAAGCACAACACTCTGCCTACATCGGGTGAGTCAGTCCTAGAACTTCTGAAAGGTCTTTACAGCCAGAAGTGCTGAGAGCTAAAGAAGCTGGCACGACTTGTAGTGTGGTGGAGCAGCAAGGAAGGTGTCAGCTGATTTACTGCTCAGCAATTTGGCTTTGTATGCTTTGAAACCAGCTCCTTCCCCCCTTTGTCTGTTGGTTTCTTCAAAAGAAAAGTAGATGAAGCTGCCACAATCCCAGTGTCAGCAGCCTCATGGTTGAGTTTTACTGGAAAGCTGGACTTTTTTCTTCTTCAGACTTTCTATACTAGAAAGCAGGGTAGCCAGACAAATACTTTTTCACTGACTCCCTCCTCTTCTTCACTGTGCAGCAGGGATTGTGTGGTTTTGATTTCAGTGTGTTTTGGGAATGTGCCTTTCCCACTGGCATCATGCAGCAGCATCCCAAAGCTGAGAGGTTGTGAACAGCCAAGCTGCTGCTCTCCTGCATGGAGCTAGACACAAAAGTGCAAGAGGGGGAGTTGCCACAGTTGGCTGGAAAGGTCCTCAGGAGCAGCCAGGCTGCAGTGTCAAGATATTGTTCCCAGGTAGGAAAAGTAATGAAAGAAAATATCATGAAGTTTTAAAGATTTGAGCCTCCAAATTGCCAACTTGCTGCAAGAGGAGCATTCCTGTTTGCTCCCAGTCTGGATCTGGTCCCAGGGCACAGACTAAGTTACAGCATTGCTGCTGTAATCTGGCCTTTCCTCCTGCACGTGTGGCAGGCATGCAGCAAACCTGCTCCTCATCATCTTCTCTCGCTCAGGTTATATGTGTTCCCATCCTGTCCCGTGCCAGGAGTTTATGTTTGCAGTGACAGCTCAGGGATTTGGTATGTGGCATTTGCTGGGATCTGCTTGGGATTAAACTGCCCTGAAGGAAGCACAAAACCCACACAACATCAGCGTCCATCAGGCAAGGATGTTCAGTGTGGCTTCTTGCAGCAGCACCAGTGGTTCCCTGCAAGGCTTCCTTGTCCCCTGGGGTCAGCATGGAAACATAGTCCCCATTCCTCACCAAAAGGTCTTTGCCAGCATCAGGGTGATGAGCCAGAGGCTCCTGGTCAGACTCATTTTTTTGTTGTCTACATGTGCCTTGGGATTTCCAAAAAACCCAGAGCTAAACCTTCGTTTGGGCTGTGGTATCTTCTTGGAGCAATAAATAACTTCAAAAGAGAAGCGTGTTTGGCAGAAGGCTCTGGCTGCTCCTGCTCTGGGGTGATGTGCAGGCACAGCAGGATTCACCGCGTCCTCGCGGTGCTCCGTGGCCTGGGCGGGTTTTGGAAGGAGGAGAAAGAGACTTTGGCTCTTGTCCCTGATGATGCTGAGAGATATCAGACCTCCTCACACAGCTGTGGTTGGTATAATCCCTCTGATGCTTCCTCCTACCTGCAGCTTCTTCCCATTGGCTTTTAATGAGCGGGTGCAACAGTAAACTTACATAATGAAGGGCAAAGTCTAATTGAAGCTTGATCTTAAGTTGCAAGACTCTGTTTTGTGGCTGTGAACCCCATGCCAGGCTACACCCCGCTCTGCCTCACTTGCTTGTCCTTGCTGATGAGATGCTGCCTCAGGAGGGCCAGTGGCAGTGCTGAGCAGTTTAAAGCAGATTAGGATCTTAATTCTTCAAAGAATGATCTTCTGATCTCCTTCCCCTGACAGTCAGCAGTGGCTCCACAGCCCCACATCTCACCTTTCCACCTCTGCATGGAGATGACACCTGGGATGTGCTGTAGGGGAGCCAAAAAATCCATGGTTTGAGGTGCACCTGAGGAAGGAGAAGTTGTCTTCCCGAAATCCAAAGGTCCTCAGGCACCACACGGTGTTGCTGACCCACAGCCATGATTCAGAGGTGGGGGACAGTGTGACTTTGCCATCCCTGCAGGATGCAAGCCTGGCTGAGTTTCAGCCCCCCACCAGCCTGCTGATTAACCCAACTTGCTCCTCCTTGTTTTAGAGGTGCTTTACATATTAAGGACAAGCAGGAAGATCAGGCCTTCAGCCAAGAAATGAGTGGCTGGCACTGTGGGTGAGGGCTGGGGAATGTCATTCCTGCCACGTGCACCAGCTGTGTCTGGTGGCATCTGCACCCTGCAGAGCTCCAAGGGGCAAAATTGCCACATATGGAATAGGAAAATAGCAAATATTGTGGAGATGGGGAAGTGCAAACCAATGGAGAGGGCCTGGGTGGAAAAAGGTATCTAGAAGAAGTTGTAATGAGTGAATGCAGCCTGGAGTGCTCTGTAGGAAGACCACAGGACGTGGCTGGGATGCTGTCCTTCAGTGGGTCTGCTTTCCCCAGCACCTTCTGTGTCTTTTCAGCTCTGTTCTTGCAGATATCAAGCCCTGACTGTAAAGGGCCTTATTTTAACCTCTAGGATCTGTGCAGGAATGAGGGGAAAATGGCACGGACAGTCATACTAACTAGGTAACCCATCTCAAATGGTGTTTTCATGCTGAGCTCATCACAATTGTGGATGAACCTGCCATGCAAACCCTCCTCTCCCTGGCCAATGCACAGCGATCCAGGCAGCAGGAGCCCATCTCCAGGAGATTTTTCCCTCTTGTTTCTGAGCTGCCAGCTGGCATACTGGTAACTAGATAATCCCTCCATGGACCCAGAGAGGTTTAGAGGGCAGAGGGCTGCGATGATATTTAAAGCTGCCCCCAGCCACTCAGAGGACATGGCCATCATTCCTGTGTCCTGGCAGCTGCTGGGTCCTCGCTGTGAACCCAAAGCAAAATAAATCGGCTGCTTACTCCGTTGACTCCATCCGTCCCCTTCTTGCCTCACAACTTTTGATTTTGTCATAAAGCTGCTTGGCTTGATTGAGAGTGCCATAATGATGATACTTACTGAGGAGGTTTCATCCAGCAGTCTGAAATTGAGGTCCAACGATCCCCATTAATGAGCCTTTTATGGCACCCATCTGGGGGCTGCACGAGCAGGGCTGGAGCACGTTCCTGTGGCCGTCAGCTGAGCCTTGTCCCTCACCTCCATGGCACATCACTGCCTCTCCTTTACTCCAGCACGGCCCTGCAGGGCCTTGCACACCGAAAAACTCTGAAGCTTGGGGTCTGCATGACCTGGATACATGTCTGTTGTCTCCCTTTGCAGAGCTCCTCATGGGAAGCAGAGTTATAAGGTGGAAATTACTCCCAGAACTTACCCAGGGAGGGACGCTGTGGGTGTTACTGCCATTTGCACTGCCTGGATTAATAACTGCATTACAAAAAAACCCATGAATAACAGAAATAATAATCTTGTGGCTTCTGGTAGCTTGCAGACATCCTTGTTCTCCTTCCAGGCTGGCAGAACCTTTGGCAGCAGCAAGGCTGAGGTTTAATTTGGAGGCTACTTTGCTGGATTTTTGAGACCCTTATAAATCTGGTTTGTAAACTATCCAGGGCTTTTCTGTATTCATGCTGCTGCTCCTCTCTGCTCCCTGGGGACAGCACGCAAGGGAAGTATATCCTGTTCAGCAAATTTGTATTTATTCCTTTAATCTCCGTGGTGGGGTGGCATCTCAGTGTGTGACACCTTGCTGGGAACGTGGGAATCACCCTGGTCTGATCCCATGTGCCATTACTGACCGAGTTCCCAAAACACAAGAGCAAGGATGGTGAGCAGAGAGATGGGTGCTGCTGCAGCTGCCAGCAGTGAGCTGAGAGACTGGTGAGTGCTGCTGAGATATATGAGCAAACAAAGAGAAAACAGCAAAGGGAGACAGGAATGGCTTCTCTCTGCTGCCTGTGTTGTTTTGACTGGAGGCTGAGGGAGGTGGTGGAGATGCTTTGTGTTTCCCTGCAGCACCTTGGATGCAGTGGGATCTGGGGGCTGGGAGTCCTCCTGCTCAGCCACAGCAGGTCAGGCAAAGGCTGGACTGCATGTTGTATTTCCCCAGCAGCTCTTGGCCTGGGCTGATGCAGCTCTGTGGCACATCTATCCATCTGGGCTATTTTCTGAGCTTGTCCCTGTGGCACTGGAGAGTTCCCATGGTATCTGAGCAAGGGAACAGCTTTTATGCTTTCACTATCATTGGAATTTTGTTGGTTATGAGTCATTTGTGAAAAAGTCCAAAACATGCCTGTGCCGTGAGTGGTTTTCTGAGAGCAGCCAGCTCCTTGGGCACTGCTGCCTGCTGCCCTCCCAGCTCTCATCTCGATTTTTCCTGTGGCTGCTGGGCCTAAACCAAAGCTGGGTGAAGTCCATGGAGGGGCTCCTTGTCCCTGGGGTTTGGGTCATCCCCTTTGCCAAGCAAGCCCTGGGCCATGCTGAGGCATCGTGGTGCCTGCCGGGCAGTCGCTGGGGTCTTGCACAGGGTCAGGCAGCCAGAGCAGATGCTTTGATAAATGCCCCTTTTCACTGGTTGCCTTTCTGTTTCTTTCCCCACCCTGTTCTTGGGAGATTGCAGGGTAAACCCAAACTCACACCCTTTAGGATCAGTGTTCTCCTGTAGCCTGGGATGCAGCTGGGAGGGAGGACACTTGGGAGCAGAGGATAAGACAGAGGCTGTCTAGACACCTCAGCTGCTGATACACATGAGAGCCTCCAATTCCCCATTGAGCACAGGACACACCATCTAGGACGTGCAGCATCTCTCAGATGACCACACTCCTGGCTGGCATTTTTGCTCAGATGTGCAATGTACCTGCCACTGTGACAGCCTGACGACCATGTGGCATTATAATAGGATTTGCTCCATGTCTATAAACTGTTATCCTAAACATCATCCCAAATCCTTTGATGCCCAGTGACAACCTGTCTCTTTAAATCTTGCCCCCCCCCCCCCCTAAAGAAAGCAGCATGCTCTCAAATCATTGGGAATTCCATGTATCCACCATATAATTGGATTATATTTTATATGTCTCCTAAAATAATGATATAGTTACATCTTATTCCAACAATGAAGAGACTCAGAACAGAACAGAGACTCTGTGACTGTATTATAAATAATGCTGCCAAGCTGGCTGGGATTATCAGCAAAAGAACTTGTTAGCCTCTTGGAGAGCAGATGCTTAATTAGAGCTGGGTGACACAGATGGGTGCCTAATAAGGGGAAAGCAGCCATCTTGGTCTTCAAAAAGAGCTGGGACCAGTTGGTGTGGCTTTTACCACCTTATACGTAACTATTGGCCCAACTGCTTCTCTCCAACCTTCCAGTTAGGAGCCCTAGGTCCATTTCAAAGATGATGATGGGGGTTGGTTAGATATTAGGCAAGATGAATGTCAAGCTGAGGTCAGGTTCAGGTGTTTCAGAGAGGTGCATTTGGTGTTTCCAGAGGCCTGCTAATATTTTGGGAATCACTTTCGCAAAGGCATCATGCAAGGGGTTATTGTTGGGGCATGACAGAGTTGAAGAGTAGGGATCCCTGTGGGAATGGGAAGTGAACAGATTTGCAGACTCAAGGAGAAGGGCCCTTTCTTTGCTCTGGTTTGACTTTTACTACAGAGAATGGCTACAAGAAGCAAAGTTCTAATCTTGCCAGAATTTGAGGAACTTAGTGACAGAACTGGAGTTTTTACATGAAGGTGGGAGATGGGCCCTGTGACATTTCAGATACACAATCCATGTTTATGCCTCTTTGTGTTCATTTTGGGTCTCTAGTCTCAAGTTACCTGCAGGGGGTGGAGGAAGTTTCTGGTGTTCAATCCTGGGGCCACCAGTGGTTGCATGTCCCTTGGCAAGGCACCCTCGCTCTGTTGTGGCCCCTGTGAGAGCAAGACCACTCCCCACTTCTGGGCAGGATCAGCACCCAGCACAGGGGTCCTCCAGCTGGGCCGTCAGTGTTCTGGTCTGCAGAAGCCCATGATACTCATGTCAGTGGAGTGGTGGTTGCTCTGCATCTCCAAAAACCAAACTCCTTTTCTTCTGGGATGACTCCAAATGGAGGTAGTAAAGATTCAAGGTTTAGCTATGGAAATAGTGGTCCAGTAGCACCTTCCAGGCATGGGCTTGGGATCCTGATGTTTCACCCATCTAGTGTGTTAAATGTTTTCCCCTAGCACTGCTCTTTTGGAAGCTTATGGTGGCTTTGTGCAGCTGTTTGCACTGGGCAAGCCTGCTAATTAGATGTCAAAAAGAATTGTAATGAACAAGGAACTACATGGAGTCCCTCTTCCATAACATCTATCCTGGTTTATGTCAGGAAGCAGCAGATTGGTGAAGCAGACAAATGATGACTGGTGGGATGAGAGGTGTGAAGTGACAAGAGGATGACAAGGTGTTTTGCAGGAGCAGCCAGTAGTGCTGGAGTTGAGCAGGGGTAGCTGTGTCCCAGCCCAAACAGCTCAGTTTCACTTGAGACCTTCGTAGACCAACAAATTGCTTCTTTATTCCACTCTGCTTTGCTTAGAAATAGAGTAAAACTTTCTTCTTCCACAGATGCACAGTGTACTCAAATAAATGTTACTTGCAGTGGATGGGGTTAAATTTGTGCTTAAATCCTTCATAAAGGTCTGCATAATCTAGAGCATCTAAAGCCAGCATTTTTGGGAAATGTTAGCTTAGGTCTTCCTGCCTTTTATGGAATAACTTGACAGGTCTGATAATTATGCAAGTGTCTAAATTTTACTCAGACCTTGATTGAGAGGCAAGGAGTGACTTTTGGCTCCCTAGTGAACCATCTGGAAATAAAGAACCAAAACCGGCAAAGCACTTGTATCTGGGTAAGTTTCAAACCCAAGGCTTTAGGAATCACAGAGGGGGAGGAAAAAAAAACAACCCAAACCATGTTTTCAGGAGTTTTTAGTACAAATTTCCCTGTTAAAAAGTACCCTGCTTGTAAAAGGAAAAAAAAAACCTCAACATAACAGGTTTGAGGAAAGTGAGGAAGGTATTTAGCAGTGAGTGATCTTCAATGAATACATTTCCTCTGGGCCCTTGTAGCTGCTGGAACTTCTCAGAAGAAAAGGTTATTTTGATTATAAATGTAGTGGGTGGCATGATTTTCTTGGCATTTATTTGTCTTTGAGATAAACTAATTTTTCCCCCCAGTGGAAAAAAGAAACAACAAACAAAACCACACACACAGAAAAGGGCAAACAGCAAGGCAGAAAGGGAGATAATTGGTGTGTTAATGGCTAATTTCAAAGTGACCGGGCAGAGCTCATACCTGCATTCGGAATGGTATTTGTGTGAGCTGAATCTGTTTTCTCTTTTTCAAAGTTAATTCTCCTGCCCGGTTCTTGCTGTGGTGACACATTCTCCCCAGTGAGTTCCTTAGGCTGCGTTTGATGGACTCTTGGTCCTTCTGGGTGCTCCTGTGTAGGGTCACTTTGCAGAACAAAGCCCTTGCTTACTCGCCAGGGTGGGGGGGGTTGTTTTTGGGCAGATGCCGATGCTTTACCTGCCTTTTGCTGCACTGAATCTCCTGAATAAGGTGGCTTTCCCTACCGAGATGATGATGTAAGATGGTTGCTCAGTAAATCAGGGGCATTTTGCAAATTGAGTTTTGTTTCCTGTGGCTCATGCCTGACTGGGGGAAATTCAGTTTTTATCTCCCTGAATCTTACAGGCTTTAGGTCTGGAAAGACTGGTTTCTTTGATAGCCTTGGAATGGCGGTTGTTTGCATCTGTATTAAGACCCATCTGTTCCTTTTGCAAGCCTAGAAGATGGGGATTTTCTATTCATTGTCCAACTGAAGACCTGTGCTCTGGAGCTGATGGCTTGGGACCTTCTCAAACCCAACCTCCCATCCAAGGACTGACTCCGAGCATTGTTATGGGCTTGCTTGGCATTGGGAAACACAATGGCCCAAAATGAGCCTCTTTACCCTGCAAGATACAGGCTGAACTGCCCTTTGGGCTTTTGAAAAAAGCCTCTTTATCTTCAAGCAGCCTGATTTCCTCTGCCCCTTGTCGCTCCCCCCATGGCACCTCCAAGGACAAGCAGGCGGAAAATGGGTCATCAACTCCAGCACAGCCCAAGGGCTGGTGGCCTTTCTGCTGTTGACTTGTTGGTTTATAAATAGCAGAACAATTGAGTTCAAGTTATTTTTAGCTATCGCTCTTAACATCACAAGAGAGCCTGGGAGAACAATAGGGTCTGGTCTCATTGGAGAAGTGGAAATTTTCGGTCGGTCTTTCCGGGCTGACCCGGCTCAGATGGGCTTCTTGGTTCTTTGCATCGGGGTTGAGGTGGGAAAAGGGGAACTTTTGGGGCAGCTGGACCAGGGAGTGCAGGGTAATGAAAGCTGTAGCTGGCACTGAAAATCCTCTCAGGGTGGTACTGCTGGGCATGAAAAATAATGTATTATGCATTGGAATGATTGAATCTCTGGTGATGGTTTTGTTCCTGGGTGTCTTGGGTGGAGAAAGAGTGAAACCTGGGTAGTAAATGCTCAGTGCTCTGACAAGTAAGCCCTTTGTATCTCCTCTTAATTTGGTAATTTTTGGTGGCCCAGAACATCTTCCTGGCTGGCTCCACAGGCTGGACTGGGCTGGCAGCAGGCTGGGTCACTGAGCCACATTCGAGGAGCTGAGCTGGTGCTTCCTGGGTTACTCCTGCTTTACGTGGAATAAGTAAGAAAAAAATCAGGCCTTTGGTATCCAAAATGTAAAACCCCTGAACCTTCCTGGGGTATTAAAAGTGTCATGTTAACTGTTGACTCCTCAAGTTTTTTGTCACTGAGGAAATTACCTGAATTATTTGGGCTACTGAAGTGGGATCCTTTCAGCTGAATCCCATGGGCAGGAAACCTGCAGCCAGGGCTGAGGTCTGTGCAGTGGGTGGGTTACCAGGGTCTTCTCCCCCTCCACTTTGTGCTGTGTCCTCTGCCAGCTCAGACACCAGCCCTGCTGCCTTCACAGCCTGCAGGGAGCTGCAGAGCAGCACCTGGGTCACCACGAGAGGAAAGGCAGGTGCTGTAGTGTTGTTCCTGTCTCAGCCTCCCAAGAGGCTCCTGCAGGAGCAGCAACCCAAGAGTAACAAGCATGGTTTCATACCAGGTGGCTGCAAAACATGAGCTGGGGTTTCTTATGCCATGAAACTGCACTTTCCCAGAAGTTTCCCCTCTACAGTTGTCTCGGTGTTGCAATAGCATCTGTGTCAACCACATTTCTGCTTATGCTTTCAAGGACATTTTAATTTTTATTATCTCTGGGATCCACTGCCAGAACTTCTGCTAATGTTTTTGATTGCCAGATGAGCATCTTCCTGTGCTTTCATTGCTCTCCGAAAATAACATCTTAAACCACATTATGCTGAAGCTGCTCTTCATCAGCTTCTCAAATGCCACCCAGCCAGTCTTCTCTGAAGCAATTTGGTGATGACATAGAGCCTGAGTGCCTCTGCTGTGCATGCTGTCATGCCCAAAGGGCTGGGCTAGCAGGGTGGATCCCCAGCTCCTGGCTGCTGATGGGGTCGACATCCACCCCAACAGAGAAATCTTCCCTGATAGGAAGTGTTTGGCCCCAGGAGGTGCTCAGCTCCCTACCTGCAAGGGTGAGAGGCTTGGGTGTAGGCAGCTGTGGGCTTCTGCACTGGAACAGGGGTGTTGCCAAGTCCTGTGTCTATGTGGTCATGGGCATTTCTGAGTATCATCCTACGTGGATTGCTCTGATGGGGGATAAAACTGGCTCTTGGGAGCTCCCAGGTTGGGACTCTTCTCTAGCTGCTGATTTCAAACATCCCAGATGGAGTAAGGGGGGGTGATACAGCTTTCCAAGCTCGTTTTATTATGTCAGGCTTTGCAACCCCAGTGGTTGGGTCCCCTTGGACCAGAGTAAATGCTGGGGGAGCAGTACTTTTCTGCTGGTGCAGGTGGGATGTCCAGAGCAGGGAGATCCCTGGTACTGTGGTTGCCCCAGGACACCTTCCCCATAGGGCTGGGTGCCCTGGAGGAGCATCCATACATCCCTTCTCCCTCTTTATCCAGTCAGCAACTTCCTTTTTAATAGACTCCCTCGTTCAGAAACATTCATACAAGCGTTTGTGCAGACCTTAGGTTAACTTGCAAGGAGTGTCCTGGCAGAGCAGAGGTCTGGAGAGACGCAAAGTTAACGTATAATCAAACCAACAAGATCAAGTGAACCGCAGACACTTCCCCTTGCATCCTTCTCTGCAGCAGTTCTGAGATTTAATTACCAGCTCTAAAGCACTTCAAGATTTTCAGGTGGAAACTACTACGTAGAGGAAGGGGTGAGGACAAAAGCAACCTACATAATTAAGTGCTGCTTGTTTAATTTAATTTTCTCCTTCATTTGATCTTCTAGAATCTTGAAAGTAACAGTCTCAAATACCAGCTGGGTCCTTTTACACTCGTGTTATGTTCACATGATGATCGTAGCAGCAGCAGAAAACAATAGTTGAGGGAGGTCTGGCAGTGTAATGGTGAAGATGCCCACTCTGGTTTTGAAGGGACACTTCACCTTTTGAAGTGAGCCTCCCAAGGGATGCAGCCTCTTAGCTGGGCTTTTGGAAGCTATCAGGAATGTCACATACCCCTGCACTAATGTGGTGTGCCAGTAAAATACAATAATTTGCATGTGGTAATCCAGGTGAGAGCTGTAAAGAGAAAATACAAATGGGTTAAGCTGTAAATTACTGCTGTTCCTTGCTTTTCCCTCTCCCTATTCCCTTGGAAATTAGCCAGTTGCTCTCTGGAATCACTAATTCTCACAAGCTGCCCGTGCCAGTCTAGCATCAGAGAAACAAGGTTTATTTAGTATTTGTTTCTTTGTTTAGCTGTCCTTTCTTTCAAAATATTTTTAAATGACAAATGTTGATGAAAACTTCAAGTGACAGCAGGATTCCTTGCCTGATGCCTCTTTAACAACCCCAAACCACCTGTAAAGAAAAAGGAAATGTTCTAGCTGGGGCTGTTGTGATTATTTGACACGAACCATCATGGTACAAGACAAGGGAGCTGGGGTGATGCCTGGGTTCTTACAGACCTGCTCTTGATAGTGGTTCTGAAACAGTGCATTAGGACAGCAAATAACCTACCTGGGGCCTCTCTGGCCCCTTCCAGAGGGGCACTGTGGACTCTGGCAGTGGTAGGGAGTTTAATTTGGTTTCGGGGGAGATTTATACCATTTGGGTTTTGTGTTTTTAATCATATATCCTGAAGCAGAGGTGTAATGTTGTATGAAATGTGCATGTTGCTGCCTTGGGTACACCTGCCTGCGCGTTGGGTTTTGCAATACCAGTCTGAAGTCAGCAAGATGGCCAGGAACAGGGTGGTGGAGGAGAGACAGTGGAAGGCTGGAAATGTTCTGAGTATTTTTCAGTCCCGTTTTTCCATCTCTCTGAGTGTGGTGATTTTTGATGGGAAGAGAACTGGAAGTAACCAAGTGCCAGGAAAGCATCTCTTCCCATTTCCCACTGGAATTAAAAATGTCAGAACTCAGATGAGAGAGGAGGTTCTGGAGGAATCCCCCTGGGTGAGAATCCTTCAGGGCTTCCTATCTCATCCCTCTTAGGGGTAGAGAGATGTGAATACATGAAAGTTATCATGTATTGGTTTCTCAGGGGTATGAGACCATTAGATGTGAATGCAGAGAATTAGTATTAATTAAGAGCAGTAAGGGAGAAGAATGGGCTGGAGAAAGGCAGGGAACAGGCTTCGATTTTCGATTCGACTGTAACAACACCATTTCTGTAGGTCTTGCACCTGATCCACACCTTCAGCTGTGGCTCCTCTGAACCAACCTCAGGCTTATATTATCTGCCCTGGATCAGACCTGTGGAAGGTGAAGCCAACCAGGCTCCCTCCATCCATTTTGTATTCTGGTTCAATATTGCTTCCCAGCTGTGCTAATGGCTGCGTCAGTGTTAAATAAGCTTAAACAACAGTGTCTTTCATGCTTCAGATTCAAGGATATTGGAAGTCACTGGGATGCTTTGGCTTCAGGTTTTGGGTTGCTTAAGAGGAGATAGTGCACATGGAAATGGGTTTCAAAATGCTCTTCATCCTTCCCCAGCTCATCCTCTCCAAGGCAGGTTTCAAGCTGGTGCTCCCCACCCTGAGCTCTGCGGGGAGAGGGAGACACAGGCTCAGGGCTTCCCCAGAACTGCTCTGGGGGCTGGATAAATTCTGCCTGGCAGAGTTAGGAAAGCTTGTTCTTTCAGGCTCTACTCCCTGAAGCTTAATGTCACATCCTGCTGACCACAAAAAGCCTCGGAGCAGAGAGCTGTGTGGCTGGAAGCTGTCCCCATCGGATGGCTCAGCTTTCCTAGGGCCAAACTTATTAGTGCAGCTAACGGAGCTACCGAGGGGCCCGACGTGTCCCTCTGGTCCCTGCTGAGGGGACAGAAAGTGAGCCCCAGGGTGGGCTTTCCCTCCTCTCCTCCTCTCTTTTTTTTCCTTTTTTTCCTTTTTTTCCTTTTTTTTCCTTTTTTTCCTTTTTTTTTCCTTTTTTTCCTTTTTTTTCCTTTTTTTTCTCCCCCTCCCTTTTCCCCCCTTTTTATTCTTTTTGTTTTGTTTCTTCCCTATTGCATTTTTGTTTCTTCCCTATTGCAGCGATCTGGGAATGTGCCCACATGGAATTGGAACGTGCTGGGGATTGGAGGGGAGGGAGAGCAGGTCCTGCTCCAAACCTGGGGCTGGCACAGAGCTGTGCCCACTCCCCAGCTGGCAGAACCCCCTCTGCTGTGCCCATCCTGCCTGCAGCTAAGGAGGAACAGGCTTTTCCCCTCCTCGCTGCTCCCGTTTCCCTCTATTTATTTCTGCCTTTTTTTTTTTTTTAAAGAAAAAAAAAAATAGCTGAGCTCCACGGGATGAGAAAATGGCTCTTCTTGCCTTTTTTCCTCCTTCTCCTTTCCTCGACTCGCTGAGCCAGCTGGGGCAATGCCACAATTCAAGGCATCTGGAGACAGAATCCAGCTCCGCTGCCTTGTGATCTGCATGTCAAGGTGAAACTGCAAAAAGATAATAATGTCAGTATCCCCAGAAGGCAGGCGGTAAAAGTTACTAATTGCATTTCACTGAAGGCTTCAGAAACACTCAGCAGCTGGAAAGCTGAGGAGAATTTTGATGCTGTTCTTATAAGGGAAGATTTTTTTATTATTATTTCTCTTCCCCCCCCCTTACACTGTTTGTAAATCTATTACAGAACATGGGGAGTGGAAGCGGGGGAAGGGAATGTATAAAACCAGTTAAAGGCTTAATGTTTCCCATTATATTTTGTGAGCTGTAGGTGGTCTAGAGCTTATAAAATGTAGCACATTCCCTTGTAATCAACCATAATAATTTATTATCATTATTTATGATGATTTGCTGTTATTTTGCACATATAAAGGCCCCTGCCAAGGCACCGAGAGCTCTGCACAAATAGTTAACATTTATTATAGCAGTAGTAATGTTTAAAAATATTAACTAAATAAAATAAAAATACCAGCTCTAAAGAGGTGTGGACAGCTTTGTTATTGGAAAATAAATGCAGGAAGGCAAATATCTTGGAGAATGGCTGATACTGATTTGAATAGAAACACGCCTGGTGAGGGGGGAAACACATTTTCAATTCTTGGAGAAATGCAGAGGGCTTGGCTTGGAGATGTGTGTCCAGCTGCCAGTTCTGCACCCAGTGCTTTGCCCAGCAGAAACAGGAACCCCCCTCACTGGCCAGGACAATGGCTGGTGCTGTGGGCACGTGTCTGCTGCCCATGCTTGAGTTCAGAGATGCCTTAGCTGCTTGCATTGAAGGACTCTCCTTGAAGAGTGGATTTCTTGAGCCCCAGAGGGTTGTGATCCTTTCCCAGCTGTTTGCACCACGGTGCTTTATTGCTGTGGTGGTCTTCTACAGGGAAGCTGGAGGCCAAGTGCAGGGTCTTGGTTAGTGTTTCCCAACCTCTTTCCCATCCCTTGCCTTTGTTCTATCTCAAATCTTTTACCCTGGAGAGGAAGGAAAAGTCTTCAGCCTCCACAGGATGCAACAGAGATGTGTATGGGACTTGGTGCTATGTAGTATATTTCTTCATGAGCTGGGAAAAAAAAAAAAAAGGTGAACAGACGAATAGCAAGATTAGCAAGTGCCTGAGATGTCTTTGGGTTGGTCAAGAAAAGAGGTGGAGGACCTTGCAAGCGTTTTACCCTGATAAAGCTGGAGAGCTGGGCAGTGGGAGAGGCTAAAATACAAAGTGTGAAGGGGCACAGGGAGGTCTAAATTAGCTGTAACCATTTGGGAAGAGGAGAGCAGTGTCTACAGAGACATCTGTGTGCAAATCTCTGCTCTCAGGGTACAGCCACAGCCAGATAAGCAAAGAAAATTTGAGGAAGAATGGGATTAAAATTATTGCTGAGAGTATTATAATGCCAGCACATAAATCAGTGCTGTGGTCTTGTCTGGAATAGTGTGTTCCTTCCTAGTCAATCTGTCTCAAAAAGATACCGCAGGAATAGCAGGGGTCAAGAGATAGGCAACAAAAATCATTGGAGATGCTGAAAGACTTCCAGATGGGGAGAGACTGAAGGATGAGGAGGAACATTTGTTTTGAAGATGAGATAAATAAGAGGGGATATGATCCGTGTGCAAAGAAAAAGAGGTAATAAATGGCACGGAGAAGGCAACTCAGGCACTGGGTAGTCACCCTCTTTTGTGAGACAGAAAACAGGGAGCATCTGATGGAACTGAATGGCAGTGAGTTGAACATTGTGCACAGGACATATATTTTCCATGCTATTAGCTGCCAGGACTAGCGTGCAGCACTGGGAAGAGCCAGGATTTCACAGGACCCAGGGAGGCCTGAAAGAAGACCTAGATACCCAGAGCATCCCAGCGTCATGGCAGGAGGATACACTGGGGGGATACAAACACCCTGGCCCATCTCCCCAGCAGGATTTTGCAGCATTTCCCCTGTTGTTCTGGCACCCCAGAGCTGTAGCTAGACTAAGGGGGAGTACCCCTAGCATCCCCCATCCCCAGGGCACCTCCCTGGGACAAGGGGCACCTGCCTGGGGGTGCAGGTGCTATTTTGGGTGCTGAACCTGCTGAAGAGCTTGGTGGGGCTTAAGGAGGTGCTCTCTGCTAGCAGCAGTTGGAACAGAGCAGGACAGGGGTACGTGTCCCCTGTGGTGCTGCATCTTCAACACATGAAGCCACGTGGCACCAGGATGCCCACCATGCTGACTGGTCAGTGATGTGGCTGTGAAACCCACCGGGCTCCCCTGAGGATGAGGAGGGATGGAGGCTCAGTGCTGGTGCATCAGCAGGTGCTCCCAATGATGGATGCAAAGCAGGAGGGTTGGTGGGGCTGGCAGAACGTGTTACTGGGGTTATCTGATCTCCTCTTTGCCCAACAGCTCTCTCCAGGTCACTTTTGGGGCTACCCTGGGGACACGCTGGTGTGACTCAGCCGCACACCCACGCTCCCACCCCACCCCGGGATGTTCACAGCCTGGGTGTGAACTGGTCTGAATCAAAACGCTTGGCTCTGATCTTCTTTTCTCTGCTGGTGATTATGACTTTGGTCTAATTCTGCACCGTCAGATAAGGGGCAGCTCCTGCCTGGGTGTGCAGGACCATCCCCATGCCTTGTATCCCGCTGCTCTGCGGGTCAGATCCACCTCATGAACCTGGAGTGGCTGAGCTGGGGCACAAGTGAGGTGCTACAAATAGGCTGCACAATGGAGGTGGTGCTCAGGAAGATGGTTTGAGCAGCGGACTTGGTGGACTTAGGTTAATGCTTGGTAGAGTTAGGTTATGGTTGGACTCGATGCTCTTAGAGGTCTTTTCTGACCAGAAGGGCTCTGTGGTCCTGCAGACACACACATGGGCGGGCACAGAACAAAACCTGATGTGTTGGCTCAACACAGGAGCTGTGGGTTTACTCAGCAGAGCCCTTTCCTGCAACACCCTCAGCAACGTGACTTACCAGCTCTCACATGGGGTTTTTTTTGTCCTTTCATCATCTCCACATGGGCAGAAATGTGTGCAGTGGAGTGTCTTGTTTTGGTAGGGGGTTGGATTTTTTTTCTTAAAATGCTCCATGTTTTAAATATTCTGGTTGCTCTGTGTTTCTGTCAGAGAAAGCCAGGTCAGGGCTGCATGCTGAGCATCTAAAGCAGAAGTGGTGGGTTCACAGTGAGTCTCAGTTTCTGGTTTGCTCTAGGTTTGGCCTCCCTCAAGTTGTTTCCCACGCAGATGAGCTCTGTTTTCAGTGTGAGGGGTTCTGTTCCAGAGGAAGATGAACCCTGTCAAACCCTGGGTAGTCTTTGAGTTTGCTTCCCAGGAGGCCTCTGTCAGTAAGAGCCACATCTGGGTTCATCTCACAGCTGCACGTGGTGGCAGTGTGGGAAGCAGAGGTTTGGGGAGGGGGGATGTGAGGCTGTGCTCTCCAAAGCTCCAAAGTGTTTGTGCACACCTACATCATGGTGAGCAGAGCAAGGTCTTGGTAACCACAACAATGGGAGAACACCCAAACCTGAGGCTGACAGGAGAGGCTGCCAAGGGGTGGTGCTCCTTGAAAACAAGTCCCAGTGAAGACCCCACATCAGTCCAGTGCCCTGAATGGGGTGGGACCTTTGGTCATTGGAAATGCCCTGATGCCCAGAGCTGAATGTACTTTCTTCTGTCTTGTTGGAGGTCAGTTCACCTGCTCATCCCCAGCTCATGCAAACACAGAGGCATTTTGGCAGCAGCAGTGCAATCCCATGGGGAAATGGCCTCTCTCTGCCTTTTGTGCATGACCTGATGCCTTCCAATGTTCTCCCCCGGTGATGGGTGAAGCTGTGGAAGGGACAAGGCAGGGACCAGCAGGGTGTCTGGGCAGAGAGGTTGTGTTCCCACAGCCTCATGTTCTGGCATCTGATAAATGACATTTAATAAACAGACATATCAAGAGAGTGAAAACCTGCCAGACTTCTGGGGCTCAGGTTTGTGAGGTAGAACAGCTCAGTAGAGCTCCTTTGGTCCACCCAAAGAATAAAAAATCTACCCCCTAAGACAATTCCCATACAGGCTCTTTATCCAGAAGGTATTTGCACTAAAAACACTCTTTGTAAACTCATTCCAGGCTGGGGCTAATACCCCTTTTTGACTCCTTAGTCTGCATCCATCTACCTTGACTTAGCAACTTGGCCATTAGGGAGAAAATAGTTATTGTAGATGACCTTTTAGTCACTGGGAGGAACAGGACAATTCATCCCAATCTGAGATAAAGCAAAATTATTATTCTGAGGGATTCTTATTTCTCTTGATTTTAATGAGAGCTTTCAAGTCCATGTTGAAATTATGCAACTTTTAAAGCTCCTGACATGAATCTCACTCTGAAGGTAAACACATTTAGGTGTTTATCCAGCATGTAAAATCTCTGCAGGAAGAAGGCCATTAGAGAATCAGGCATTGCATTCCTTTCACTTGGGGGAAATTATGGATATAATAAGCTGCTAGCAAGACTTCCAAGGGTGTTTCTCACTGAAACATTTAGGCTGTCATTGGCTGTGTCTTATTTGACCAAGTGTGACCAGAGAGTGCTGAGCACCCATGCCAACCCTGACCAAGGAGCAGCCTCAGGCCAGGCTATCCATGTATCCCAGCTGCACCTGAGAGCCAGCCCTGGAGATGTGTCCAGGAAAGCTGGACACCAGGGAGGCCAGTTACAGCTGGTGACATGCATGGTCAAATCTTCCAAGGTATTTGTTTGCCTAAAGTTGCATAGTTGTATAACTTTGGGGAATCTGCAGAAGTACCTCAGCTGTCTGATTTTGGAGCCTTGCTTACTTAGGGATGTTAGAATCTTGTGTAGGACCCTAGTTGCACCTTAAGAGACCTTTGGGAATTTTCTGCAGAACGTGAAGTTGTTGTCCTAGTAAAAATATTAGAATTTGCTTTAACAGTAGAGGGTCTTCCATGGGCTGAATGACAGCAAATGTACTTACAGTTTTCATTTTTGGAAAGTTCAGGAGAAGGAATTATCCCACCAGGGAGTGCTGTTTAATTTCTGAGGAACCATTCTCTTGTCCTGATATAAATTTGATTGTAATGACAGGTAATTGTGGCAATAGTGTAACAATGATAAAACGTTGTGGAAATAGCAGGATTTTTGGTACCACTTAGGGAAGAGTCTTCAGAATATAAACGAAATGAGACCAGAAATCCAGCTAATATGGCCTTAGGTTTTTATGCCATGTTTTGTTCACTTTTTACTCAATGCACAGTAAGATAAAAGAGGAGAGGCACTTATTCCAGACTGGGGCAGAGCTCAGTATTTGGCCTCATCCTTCTGTTTCATTAAGGTCACTATAATCCCCTCTGAGGTTTGTGTAGAGATCTTAAAATGTCAGAAATTGCCTCTTTCTGTGTAAAACAGATTGAGAACTGGGAAAGAAAGGGTTGATGAGGGTTGAGTACATTGAGACTTCACAAATGTAGGCCTTGCTTGTGGTCTGTTCCCCACAAAAGTGGTAGTACTGTCATGTTAGACCCCCAAACCCCACATATTATTTTATCTTAAGCCTGGTTGAGACCTGGTTTTCCTTTTACTCTAGAAGGGTTCAGGTTCTTCCTATCTCATTTGGATTTTGTGAATCCCAGGACTTGGGCCACAGATAACAACACATTTTACTTGGACCAAGTGAACACTTCCCCTACCCCCTTATTTCACCTGGGGCTTCCAGCACCATTTCCAGCTGATCCCCTTGCTGTGCTCTGGGAATGCTGCTATCATCTTTATTTACATTTCACACTGGTCTAAATGCTGAAGGCAAAGTTCTGGCATGCAGAATCGAGTGGATATCCACATTTTTAAAGTAGCAGACAGTGGAAATGAACGTATGGCTCTTCCCTAGGGAAATATTCTGGATCTGCTCAGTACAGCAGCCCTGAAAACTGGGCTGCTGCTGGTAGCAGCACAACCCAGGCAAAGGCTGGAAGTTGCATCAGCAGCTCCGTGGTGTTTAGCAGGGCAGGAGGAACAAGCTCAGGGTCTAATTCCCCCCGGAGCACAGCACGCTGATGGTTGCAGTCAGGCCAAACCTCATCTCCCAAGGAAACAATGCAAGAAAGCCAAACCTCTCTCTGATTCTCACCCCTTGATTTCTCTTCTGCAGTGGGCTATTCCCACTTCCTAGGTTGGAAAACAGAGCATTTCAAGAGTGTGTGGAGCAGCTCCCCTTCTCGGAGCAGCTCCCCTTCTCAGAGCAGCTCCTGTGGGCACAGGCACACATGCCAAACACAGCACTCCCATGACTCCTGGAGTTGGCATTTTCATTTTTCCCTCTCTACTTAACATGACTTTTTCCAGTGGCAGCTCACCAAGCTGGAAAAGCAGATCAGCAAAAGGGGGCACAAAATTGGTATGGACTTTGTCACCTGCGCAGGTAGTTGAACAGGTCCCTTCTGTGAACATTGTGGCCTGTTGTTCTTGTGCCACAGCTTTTGTTCCCTGTGCCTTAGGGACCACAGCCCCATTGCCCCTCAAGTTGTCCTTTCTGAGCATCCTCCAGGGCAACCTGGTAAAACAAGGAAGTCAAAGAGAGACAGTGCAGATCACATAAGTGGGAAATCTCTATTAAGAGATTTTTTTGGACTCTGGCTTAGAAAGGAAAATTGGGAAACCATGAATTTTTGGAGAGGGGATGAGACATCCAAGGCATGAGAAATTGTCAGGGAATTATCTGATGAACCCATTTGATGGGTTTAAAGAAAAAGTGAAAAATAAATGGTTTTCTCTATGTTTCTTTGTCACTATTGCTAAAATATTGAAGTTTAAACAAGGAGGCTTTTAATGGAGGGTTGTCTCACAGGGTGTATTGTATTCACTGGAGTTTGCTCTCTCCTTGGTTAATTATATATATTTATCCATCTTATTGAAAGCTTCTCCAGGGCAAAGAGATGCTGGTTTATTTCTTTATTTAATAAAGGAAACGCATAGCAGAGAGAGATCTGTTAAATATCAAGGTAGTTCAGTCTCTGATGCTCCAGTTTCTGGTAGGGAGATGGAAGGGGATGTTGCAGAGGGGTCGATGGGAGCAAGGAGCTCCCATCTCCATGGGCCACAGCTACAGGCAGGAGGTGGGGAAACATGGGGTAGGAGATCTTGTCAGTGGTTTGGGCTGAGAATATCTTGAGGATCTTGTGGGGATCCTTCATTTCCTTAGAATCCATTGAAGAGTCAAGTCCAGCCCCAATTCCACTTATTGTCTGTGCTAAGTGATTGCTCTGAAGCTGTTGTGTCCCCTCTCCTTGATCCACCCAACTCCTCTTTGTGTGTTCAGGTTTCATTAAACATCCCATCTCCCCCTAAAACTGTCTAAGGTCCCAGCATCTGCAGCATCTTTGGGCACAGAGCTCCACAGTGCAACTGCCTGGTGCACACAGAACCAGCTCCTGCTGCTGCTTCTGCCCAGGTCCATCTGCAAGCTTCGTTTGAAACTCCTGAGCAGAGGAAGAGACCAGGACCAATCCTTCTCCAGGGAAAGTCCCTACTGACTTGCAATCTCTCCATGCTCCCCAGCTGGTGCCTGGCCAGGCTTGCAGGGGTTACCCCTGTCCTTGAGTGATGTGGCTGTCCCTTGGGGCACACAGAGCACCCACAGAGCTCACCCAGCAGCATCCCCAGCTCCTTTCTGTTCCTTCCTGTTCTGTTCTCCTGTTCTGTTCCTGCATTTCAGAGAATAACCCACTGTACTAAATGTGAGGTCTTCTAACTAGTGCCTGTTTTAACAATGGAAACGTTGTAACACTGGGAGAAAAATCCTACCCCTGTATAGCCAGGGACTGGCCTGTGCAGGAAAGCATCTGTGTGACACAGTCACAGCAAAAGTGTCATTATGGCCTGCCAGGGAGCAGTGCTCATTCTCCTGCCAGCAAGGGTTGTTTCTCTGCATGCAGCTGTCAAACTCCTGAGTCCCTGGTAATGGCACAAATATAGGGGGTTATTTTCTTTCTATCAATTTTGTTTTGGAGCTTGGTGAAAAATGTGAGATCTTCATTTGAAGCTGCTGCTAGACAGTGATGTGCCAGCTCCTTCGGCTTATTTATGTCCTAATGATGCTGCTTTATTTATTTCTTCATTTTTTGCTTAGCTACCCAGTTGACTGCTGTATGTTTTCTTCTGCAGGAGGATGAGCTCTCAGGAGTATCTTCTGCTTTATGGCTTTGTGCATTGTCTGTAGCTTTGGCTTGTCACTGACTGTCACTTACACATTTGCTTTCTGAATCAAAGGATGTGGTCTTCGTACCTGGAGCATTTGTTTTTTTAATAACTGTCTTAGATCAGCTAAAGGGTTGCATTGCTCTTTGGATTCCCATTCTGGATTTACAGCCCTCACCTGTGATCCTGTGATGCCACAGCAGGGATGTGAGCACACAGGGATGACATCCTATGGACTGGTTACTCCTGCAGCTCCAGTCTTGGTCACTGGCATCTATTCCCACTCTTGGCTCTCTCTTTCACCTCAGCCACCCTTAGGGGTGGTTTTTGCTTAAGCATCACCTGCATCTCAGGTGAGAAGCAGGCAAGTGAAATGTTGCAAGGTGAGAAACCTGGATTTGAGTGGAAGAGCATAAATGAAGTAAATGAAATTCTGGCAATTGCTTCTGTGTAGAAGCTGACAGAGACCCCTGGGCTCCAGCACCTGGAACTGGGTTCATCCACCCCAATGCACAGAGCTTCAGCTGAGCTGCTCATCCCAAGTCCCCCTGTAGCTGGCAGGCAGTGCCAGTGCACGATTCATCTCATCCTAAGGTGCATGTTGGAAAATAGGTCAGATGGATTGTGCTTGAGAAGTGCTCCTTTTCCTAAAGGCAGTTGTGCTGATGAGCACAGATGTAGACACTTCAGTATGTCTGGAGAAGGGGGAGGCAGAATCCACCCTTGAAGTCACATAGAAAAATATACTGATAGAATTCCTGCTGTTTCCCTGAGGTAGCATCAGTCTCCCACAACCCCAGCCATGGTGGGGCTCAGTGGTGGGAACAAGCCCCACCCAGGGCCAGTCCTCCCTGCAGGATGGTAAAGAAAATCATCACCAGAGAGAGCATCATCAGCACACGGGGCTGATGGGATGTAGCACCTGCCATGCTGACCCGTGGCCCCAGGGCAAACTGCAGGGAACTGTGGTAGCCAATTCCTGCCAAGGCAGGAGGTGGGAGCAGCCTGATCCTGTGGCTCCTGTGCTCAGCGTGTGGCTCCTGCGGCCCCTCCTGCCTCCTGGCTGAGCTTTAATGTCTTTCTGAGCAGGGGAGGTGCTGGGGAACTCCCTGGAGGGAGAAGGGGAGGAGGAAAACCTCCCTTAAGGGGGGGATTCCAGCATTAAAAAGCAGCCCTGAGTGCTCCCTTCCCAGCAGCCGGAGATGGAAGGCGAAAGGGCAGTTGGTGCCGTGCACTCTGCTGAGGGAATGTACTTATTTTTAATTATAATATTTAGAAATTAGATTGCCATCAGATTAGGGCAGGACCTAGCCCTTTCTGGGCAGCAGTTGTTACATTGTTGGCCATAAGGGGTAATAAATAGCACTGGGAGATGATGATAATGCTGGAGATTGACTACAGGATGTAAGAGGAGGAAGGCAGCATTTTCAATAGGAGTCTTTCCTGCCTGAGACTGTGTTGAGGGTGATGTTTAATGGGCAGATGTCCAGAAACTGCTGCATGATGTAGTGGAGCCAAGTGTTGGTCATCAGTGGGTCCAGCAAGACCTGGTGGCAGCCACCACATCCCTGAGCTGCTGGTGCTCTACAGGGGGAAGTTCACAAACAGGAAACGCCATAAAAATGACAAAACATAATGTTCCACTATGTTGTCCAAGAAGCTGTTGTCAAGTTGTCTGTGGTTTTATGGCTGTGGGGTAAATGGGGCTGTTGAGCCAGGTCAGAGGCAGAAGTCCTTGCTTGTGAGCACAGGAGAGCAGCAGAAGCATTAACCCACGGGCTGAGCTGAGCCTGCAAACCTTCTGTGGCTTTTTTCCAATGGGCAGCTGAAGTTTGGGTGTGCTCTCTTCCTTCTGCTGGGTGCATGCCCTGAGATGAGCACAAATAAGCTTGCAAATAAACCTCTCCGTGTCAGTCCGTCCCGCTGTGGTGCTGGCTGGGGCTGGTGCTGATGCTGGTGTTGAGGCTGATGCTGGTGCTGAGGCTGATGCTGGTGCTGATGTTGGGGCTGGGAGTGATGCTGAGGCTGGGAGTGATGCTGATACTGGGGCTGGTGCTGGTGCTGATTCTGGAGCTGGGACTGATGCTGGTGCTGTGCACTCCCCGCTCAGCACCCACAGCCGCAGCCTCAGGCTGCTGGGGATTTCTGCAGCCAAGCTGGAAAGAGCTATAAAAACAGGAATGTGGGGAGACAAGGGAAAGAGGGAGGGCAGCACAGCCTGATGGAAACCCTGCCAGCACTGTAACCTGGTCAGCACGGGCTGGCATCACCCCAGCAACCCGCTGGGAAGCAGCAAGGCAAGGCGGTGCTTCCTGCAGCGCTGGGTGATGGAAGGGGCAGGCAGCTGAAGGTGATGGGCTATTGTCTGAAAGATGAAATTTATTACAGGGCAGCATACAAAATCTAAATTAGGCTCTCCAGGAAAAGGAAGAAAAAAACCCAAACAACCCACCAAGCCCTTGGTGTGTGTTACATGTATGCAAAGCTCGTCATGTCGAGAAATGCAGTGCAATAGGGAACCAGGCAGTAATGGGCTACCTGGCTGCTTTTTTAGCATCTCTCTCCATGTCTTTTTGTTGTTGTTGTTGGTTTTTTTTTTGCAGTGGGACCTTAATGGGGTTCTTTAAATAGATTCTTGAGGAGTTGTACTCCAGCGACCAGTGATTAATAAAAAAAAAAAGGGAGTGGGGGGAGGGGGGAAAGGAAGAAAAACGTTGAAAGCACAAGATTGGCAGAAATAATTTTTCAAAAGAAAAGAGCTTGGGGGTGGGGATGAGCTGGGAGAAGACTGTCAGGCTGTGGAAAAGTTTAATAAATTCCATGTCACTCTAAAGACCGTCGTGTGCAGAGTTGCCCAAGGCCAATAAAACCCGATAAACCTCTGATAGGCTGGCTCAGCTGCACTGGCACCCGTTATTGCTTTGATACCTTCCACAAAAATAGGGTGCTTTTTTTTTGTTGTTTTTGATATGGTAAGAGGCCTTGCAGTGTGCTGTTTTTTATAAGATTATATATATATATATAAAATCCATGATAAAAACACCAAAGGATTTAAGTGTGTAGCTGTCATCAGTTACTATTTAACTGAGCGAAACATGTTAAAAGCAGCAACAATACAATATAGCAGTGAACGCATGAGAGCTCAGGCAATCTTCCTCCCACATTTAAGAGAAAGTGCTTTTTAAAACTGTAATCTTGGTAGGATTTGCAGGGAGGAGGGGGAGAGGGGAAGATGAAGAAAGCCAGGAGAAACAGCTTTTATTTTTGTTTAACTTCAGTGAGTCATTTGCCTGATGTGGCCAACCTTGGAGTATTGGCTTAGTTTTTCTCCCAGGAATGGCTCAGCTGAACTGTTGGGGGCTGTGACCTGCCTGGTTCTCACTGCAGGATGGAGGACTCATGTGCCAATGGAAGGTGTAGCACGTACCAGCTTGGGGAGCAGCACCAGCCTCTTGTGCTCTTACCCTTGGGTGGTTCAGCTGAGCTCTCCAGGCTTTTCTTTCCCTCTGTACTCCTTGTTGTGGAAGCATAGGTGTGATTTTTCAGGGCCTGTTGCACAGTTGCACCCTTCCCAGTTTAAGCATGTAGCTAAAGTATTTATTGACTGTGGGAGTGATGGAAAACTTGGTGGTTTCTCCTTGTTAGGAACCATGCCAGTGTTCTCATCAGCTTTGGTGAGGGTTTAGGTGATCCTGGAGCACCAGCTTTGAAATGACCTGGGAATTGCCACTGAAAAGGGGGTGAGGGGGGTGAAGGGCAGGCAGTGTGGACACCCAGCTCCTGCCTAAGGCTGCCAGCTGCTCCCAGGCTGCCTGGAGCTCAGCCCCATCTGCCTTGGCATGCCTCAAATCTCCAGCGAAAGTCAAGGTTATGGGCTGGGCAGGGAAATAACCCAGACAGGCAGCGTGGGGCTGTGGTGGTGAGGAAGATCTGGCCCTAGGGAGGGTCAGACCACTGGTCCATGCCAATTTTCCAAGAGCTTTTTCTTGCCCTGGAGAAGAGGCAGACGGCAGGAGCTGGGGAGCTGCCAGGTCCCTGTGGTCCCACAGGCAGTGCTGAGCTCTGCAGGTCTCTGCTCTGTTATTACCCAGTTTGTCCATTTGTGACTATTTGTTGTGCTGGTACCTACTTGATTCAAGCGTGCTCAGAGCAGACAAGATTTCTAGCAGTTTTTTCATAATTCTCTCTAAGGAGCTGAAAGTCAAAATCAAACAGGTGGAAAAAGTCCATGAGGCTGGAGAGCTGGCACTGGCCAGACAGGGGACAGTGTTAGAATTTCCCTGTGTTTGAGTTTCCAGATAACTTTTCCACACCTCAATTTCTCAGGCAAGCTGAAGTTTTCCAGGTTTGGGTGTTGGTACAAAGCTGAATAGTTGGAATATTTGAGCAAGGTTAGTTTGGCTGACTGCAACAGTCTGGCCTTACTAAAGGCAGTATAAGAAACCCCCCCTTTTTTTTTTTATTGTTCCACAAGAAGTAGTTACAGGGTGTTACTTCCAAAAGATGAAATTTGGCCCAGGAAGAGCCATCAATTGAGAAGTACTTTGCGTTGTTCTGAAAAAATAAATGAGGATAGTTTGGTTGAGTTATGAACTTTGGTTAATCATATGCTTAGCAGAGTCAATATATTTTTCTTCTGAACCACCAGCTGTTTTTCTGTGGGTTTCTCCTCATTCAGACACACATTTCTTAGGGAAAAGCACAACTCCAAAAAAATCCTCTTCTTCCCTCAGTGCCATAGTTGGTAGGAAGATGCTTTCTTCCAGGGTTTGCAAAATATAGAACAATGCAGGCTCACTAAATGAGGGAGATTTTGCCTATTTTTTCCCCTCTGAAAAAGTATTGATTTTTCTTTCTGAAGTGTCTTTGGAGCTAAAGTTGCACAACTTGAAATGTAATTCCAACAACTTGGAAGATTCAGGTTGAATCCCTCTTTCTGCTGGGTAGTTTGGGGTGAGCCACCCAGCCTCTTGGTTTCTCCCTGGCCAAATACACCCAGGACTTTTTCTTTTTTCTTTCACCACTTGCTGCTTTTGCCTATTAAAATACAAAACCCTGTGGGGCTGGAAGGTGCAGTCCTGGATGGTTCCTCTCCCTTCTGTGCAGTGGCAGTGTCTGTCAGTGGAAGGGCAAACCATGAGCATCCTGGCAGCATTTTACAGACGGGTAAAAAAAAAAAATCCAATATGTTGCTCCTGGTGAGATAAATAGTGATTTCCTGGCAAAAATTCTTGCTTGCATAAAGCTTTGCCTCATCTCTCCTCTGGCTTCCTTCAGGAGGCCACAGCTGAGCTCAGTGCAAGAAGGATGTGCTTATCCAGATACCTGCAGCAGGGAAAGGTAAAGAAAAGAAGCTGCAAATGTTTAATGTTGTCCACATATCAGCAGTGTTCACTCTGTTCATCATAATCCCATTTTCTCTCTCGGACGTGTCATTACTGCCCACCGGATTTGGGGAGATAGCAGCAGGAAATGAGCTGGAAAAACATCAGACAGTTTGGCTCTTTTTTTAAAAGTCATTAACACCTCTAAGATATTTAATGAACTGCAGGCAAAGAAGGATAAATTCACTGTGGGTATGACAGTGAAGCGAGGCAGGCGCTGCAGAAAGGCAAGAGGAAAGTGTTTGGTTTCATTTGGGCTGGACTGGAGTGCAAGGAGAGCTGAGGGTGAAGCCTGTCCAGATGCCAAAGAGAAGAAGGGAAATAAAAAACACAGAAGTGAGGGGTTCCCTCTCCCCAGGACCCTTCATGGGACAAATAGAGATGTACAGGCCTGCCCCCCTACGCCAGCAACACTGCAGGGCTTGCAGAGGTGGGGGTGCATCATCACCTGCCCGTCATGTTTGCTAGTTGCAGTCTTCTGAAGCAGACTGGAGAAGGGAGGTGAAGCCAAGGTGTTATCCCAACCTAAGCCAAATTCCAAACTGCCCACACTCCTCCCAAGTGGCAAGTATAAAACTCAAGACATGGTAGCCATCATTAGGTTGGGGCAGCACAGCCCAGGACAGCCCCTGCTGCAGGTTCATGCCAGCCAAAGCTCAGGACTTTGGTTTGCACGTGTGCAGCCACCACCAGCAGGGACCTGCACTCCAGCTTGTGCCCCTGGGAGCTGCATGCAGGCTTCTGCCATTGCCCTCTGCTGTGCTGGCAGCACCTTATCTGATTTTGATAAAGCATTTGAGGTATTGTTCTTTTATGTACCTGCTGTACTGTCTGCACACTCACGGGAACATCTAATTTGCAGCACATCTCTCAGCTGGGAAGAGGCATTTATCCTTCTGACAGGTAGAGAGGGGCCAAGCAACTTGTCCAAAGCACAGACCGAGTCTGCAAATTAGCAGGGACTCAACCCAGACCTGAACTGGTGCCCCAGCTCCTGGCACACACATCCTGCCTGCTGGCAGCTGTTGGAAACATGAGATGGAAAGGAGAGCAATTTGTTCTGCAGGTTGCTTCTTTGTAAGGATAGGCTCTTCTGTTTGGTTTTTTTTCAGTGCCTTTTCATTCAAAATTGTCTGGGGTAGCATGTCTCATGTTCTTAGGGTTCCCACAGGTGACAGAGGTGAGAAGGTGGGATGAAGAGGTGGCACTGGGGTGGCACAGGCTCGCAGGAGCAGTGCTGGGAGCTGCCCAGGGGCTGTGCTGGCAGCTGAGTGCTGGCTCCTGTTGGAAACCCTGGGCTCCCTTCCAGGCCAAGGAGGACTTACAGGACTTAGTAGGCATAAGCTATGGTGCCACATCCCTGCTCTCTTGACCCTTTCCATCTCGACCCCATCAGCCTGCTACAAATTTGTCACCTCCCCAGCTTCTCCCATCCACAGCATCTCCTGTCCCATCCCAGCTGCTGCCACTCGGGCATCTCAGACAGGTTCCTCCCTTCCCTGACCTCCCTCCTTGTCCTCCATCCCCCCTGCCAGGCTCAGTCCTCCCTTCCTTGGCTCTTTCCCCAACTTCCAATTCTGCATCACAGCAGCTGCTAGAGCCCAGGAGAGGCAGCCCTGGTTCCCACCTTGGCTTTCTGCAGCTTCTCATCAGAACAGTGAAAAGCACATGTCTAATGTAAGGCCTTGGGGGCCACTCTCTGAATTTCAAGATCTTCCTCCAAGGCATGAAAATTTGTCCAGACTTTTCCTACCAATATATTTCTTCGTGTTCTCCCCCCAAAAACAGCTGGACTGCAGAGGCTGAAGAAGCTGCTGGGACAGCTGGAGAGGCACACACTTGTTGCAGAAAGTTTTAACCAAACAATTAAATCCCCAAAGGAATTTCTGAGAGCCTAAGCAGGTTATGTGCCTAATTCTCAGAGCCCAATAGGACTTGGACATCTAATCTTCTTAGCTGCTTTTGAAAGGCTTTGCCAGGTGCTCATTTGCATGTTTAGGTGCTCTAAAACCTTTGCAAGTCTGAGCTGTAGAGTGTGGTCAGTTTGGGTCAGAGCAGAACTGCAGCAAATCCCATCTGGAGACAGTTATTTGGCAGTTAAATCTGAGCTGGGCACCCAGTGCAGTCCCCAGCCCCACTTAGGGCCACCATGTGTCATTTCTCATGAGACCATTTTGCTCTGTGTTCCTCTATCCATCCCTGCTCAGAAGAGCAGCAGCTCTGTTAGGTACCACAAGAAGTGACTCAACTGCCTAAAGTACCCACTGGGCTGTGCTTTTTTTTGGCAAGTCTGGCCCATAATGTCCATTGCTTTGTGGGGCCAGAGCTCCAAGTCAGGAAGAGTGAAGGCAAAGCCTTCAAGCAAGAACATTGTGTTGTTGAAACATGAGCAGAGCAGCTCTTTTTGTAATAGCAGCACTTCTGTCCTTGTAGTGCCACTGAAAATCAGAAACTGCCCATGAAGTCATTGTGCAAAGTGCTGAGCTCCTGCCCAACAGCACTGATGGAAGGAGAAACATGGACGTTTTGGTGCTTTGGAAAATCAGGCCACAGGTTTTTGAGTCTGAAACACAGACCTGTGCAAAGGTCTTGGCTGTAGGACACCAAGGGCAATCCTGAACAGTCACTGCCACTGAGCACAGGCAGATGGTCCAGGTGAGAGCATAAATGCCAGAATCCCCAGCACTGCTGTGTCCCTGCCCCTCAGCACCCCAGCACTGCTGTGTCCCTGCCCCTCAGCACCCCAGCAGTGCTTTGTTCCAGCTCCTCAGCACCCCCAGCAGTGCCATGTCCCAGCTCCTATGTCCCTCGAAACTTGTCCTTCTTCAGGAGAGCAGAAGCACATGGCAGCCCTGGGGGTGCCCACACAGCCACCTCTCCCAAGCTCTGAGGACCTCCCTCTGCTGGGGCTCAGACCCCCTTTATCTAACCCTACCCAACCCCCAGAAAGTGACCCCATTTTCTGAAAAATTACTTCCAGTGCAATAATTGCAGGATGGAAATTAGACCCCAGCCTTCAAAGAGCGGGCTCTGAAGTGCACATTAGCTCTGTACAGGGATGAGCCATCTTACCAGTCCCTGCTCTTCTCCTGCTTGAAATTATGTTTGACTACAGGGCATGAAATGTTATTCATCCTTCCCCATCTCCCTCCCATCCATTTCTATTCAGATTCAGCACCGAGTGGTAGCAGCAGCAGGTATATGAAAAAGATTTTCAGGTGTTCATGTGTCTTTTCTTTCTCTCCTCCCCCCCCCCCAGTTCCCCTTTTATACATGAGGAAGCAGCATGAAAGGCAAAGCAAATGAGAATGGGAAAGAAAGTGTCAGATTTAAAGCAATCTGTTAACTCGGGGGAGTTTATTATCCACTCTCAGGGGGCCGTGGTGTGTCAGCCAGCACGGGGTGAACGCAGCAAGGTCCCCAGAGCCACCTCTCTCCATGGCCGTGGTCAGGGCTGGTGTGGAAAGGGTGGTGCTGAGGCAGCTGATGGGCACGAGGTTAATTCTCATTTCACTCCCTGGCAGTAGCAATTTCACGGATCTCGTCATCTGTGGACGGCTGCGGGAAGGGGAGATCAGACATGACAAATATCTACATTCCCTTCAGAGATTAAAATGCCACCGAATGTTCTTTTAATATGAAACTGCCGGTGGTTCTGGGATTTTGTTTGTGTAAGAGGCCAGTTTGGGGCTGGTTTGGGTTTTTTGTTTGTTTGGGGTTTTTTTTGTGTGTGTTTGTTTGGGTGATTTTTTTTTAAGATCAAAACACAGAGAAAAACACAAAAAAATTCTGAGGGAGCTGAAATTTGGAGGCTACCATGAAGAACAGACTTGGTATCTAGGCCAGGCATCTCCCATTTGCATGGATAATTGATAATCATCTATTTTTCCCACCAGTCAAAAACAGAGTAAGTTTTAAATAGATAGGACGGGCTCTTGCCATTTTCTTGTCAGTGTTATCTCATTAGGATCAATACTTTTCTTTGCTTCTCTATAAGCCTGGGAAAATCAGGGGGATGAATTTCCTCAAACAGGATAAAACCCTCGCAAAGGACTTTGGAGACGTGAGATAAGAAATTAACACCAAGCAATGTGATTGCTATCATAAGCAGAGGTTTTGCTTCTGAAACCCATCTGAAACTTGTTTCCTAGCACGTTTACATTTGGAACAAGCTCCTCCTCTTGTTGATTTGGAGCTGCAGGGTGTAAAAAAAAACCTGGGGGTTTTGCTTTGCTGAGAACCGCCTTGTCCATGCCCGTGGGAAGTTCGTGTGGCACAGGCCTTGCAGCTCCAGGGGACCAGCTGGCAGGGTGGGAAGGGGACAGGAGGGTGTGGAGGGTTTGCAGATGCCGTGGGCTTGTGCTCCAGCTCAAGTCGAATTAAAACTGCGCCGTACGAGGCTTTGATTTGACTTTCCGTGCCGGGGAGCACAGCAGCTGTGTGCCGGTCGGTGGGGCTCTGCCCGGGCAGGAGCTGTCCCCTCTCCCGTGTGACCCGAGGGCAGTTTGGCTTCTTTTGCCTTGTGTCATTTCTTTGCTCCCTGTGTCCTGGCTCCTCTGGTCTGGTTTTGTGCCGTGGGAAACGAGGGGAGCAAGGGAACCAGCGTGGAGTCCGGATTGGGCCCTGGGGTGCAGAGCATCAGCAGGGGAGGAAGGTGAGGATGAGGAGCCTGGTGTGGCTGGTGTCCCCTGGCTGCCCTCCCGGTGCTGGCTTTCCAGGCTCTCTCCTAGCTCCTGGTGTTCACTGCTGGAAGCTGGAGCACACCAGAAATCAAAAGCTTTGTGTGCCTTTTGATTCCTGTGCGGGGAGGTGTGAGGGGGCAGCACCAGTGTCCTCAGCCAGGGTGGCAGAGGTGGATCCAGAGCCACGGGCACAACTGGCACTTGGGGAGCAGCGCAGATACAGAGCAGAGGTGGCATTTGACTAGGTGCAGGAGAAGCAGGGGGTCATCCCTTCCCCACCCCGGGAGCAGCATCATGTGGCTTGGGAGGGCACAGAAAGCAACAGGGACCACTTCTGCACCTTTGGAGGTGTCCTGACCAAAGCAAACTTATGGCATTTGAAGAGGAGAGATGAGGTGACTCTCCAGGTGTTTAAGGGGAATCCTCTGGTTTGGCTGGAGAGAAACCAGGAGATTGAAAGTTTAATGGGAGGGTGATGGAAGCTGATGAGGGGTGGGAGCTGACAGCTCAGTAGCAAATGAGACATGACAGGAAGGGGGGAGATAATTTAACAGGCTAGGCCTGATATTGTCCTTCATAGTCATGTCTTGATTTTCTCTTGCTTTAGATTTGTCAGATCTGATTTTACACAGAAGATGGGAGGGGTGGAAGGGGGGGTGCTGTGCAGAGCTGCCCCTGCAGCTGCCTGTTGCTCTTCTAAGCCACAAGCATACAAGAAGTATTTAGTATTTAGTTTGAAATGGCTGGAAGTATTCTAGTGTTGTTAGAAAACCTCTCCTTCATCAGTTGCCTTCTTGAGAACTGTTGCTCTATTTTTGCTCCCAATTTCAAAACAAATCCCACCCCCACCCCCCTCTAAGGCAGAAACCAAGAGCAGGAGCCATCAGGAACTGTCAGGTTCACTGAACTAACAGAAACCTGAGATTTAATAACAAAAGCCTTTCACTTCTGGTGTTCACCTCTAAGCAACAGGCTGCAACCCCCACCTGGAGCTTGGCAGCTCCCACCTGGCTGCAGGAGATGTTTGTGGTGGAGCAAAGGGGAGGTTTGGGGCTTTTATATTTTGCTCATATCTGACCCAGGCACACAAGCAGACACATCTCCATGGTCTGGTCCTGCACCCAGCCCAGCCAGGCTCCTGCTTCAGATCTTGAGGTCAAGGTATAAATCTGTGCCCTGAAAGCTGCTGGGTACCAAATTTTCCAGTGGGAAGGGATGTCATGGGCTCCCTGTCGTGACAGCAAAGCTCCCATCATTTCTCGTGGCTCCTGGGCTCCCACTTGCTGTATTTTCCCTTCAGTGACATTTTTGGGGGGACAGGACACACAGATGTGCTGACACCAGCCTGTCTTCTCCTGGGGGAGCTGCAGCCCCCACAAGGGCTGTGAGCACCAGCTCAGCACCAGGCACCAGCACAGATCCTGCTCCCAGCCCGTTGCAGGTGGGTCCTGAACCACAGTTGTGCTCGTCCACCAGGGCCTCCCAGACCTTGCTGGGTGATGGGTGGTCCTTAAAGGCAGGTGCAGGCTCTAGTGTCACCACAGGTTGGGTGCCTCTCTTCCAGCTCCACATGAAAGTAATAATAATTTAAAAAATATAAAATAAAATCAAAGCTGGACTGCTTTTATTGTTTTAAACAAAGTGGCTGCATAAATTTTTTAAGCCTATGGCAATGGGTTTAGAAGTACATAAAAGACCAGCTTTGATTTTTGTCTCTAACTACCTTGGCCTTTTTTATGGCTATTTCCTGGCACAGCTCCTAAGCCACAGGATCTTGCTGCTTTTTGAGGCTGAAATTTCCCCAGCAGGTAGGCTGAGGGTGGCTACAGCCTCCATAAAGCCCCAAGGCAGGGTGCTGCAGGCAGCCAGGGCTTCTCAGGAAAGGGCTGCTGCTGCTGGGAGAGGTTATAATTGCAATTCCCCTGCAGATATTTGTTTTAGTCTCTTCAGGCTGGGCTCTCCTGTGCCCCAGCTGAGAAGTGAAGCTGCTGCCCAGGGCTGGGCAGGGCAGGCACTGCAGGCTGGGCATGGACCTGCTCTGCTCTGATGTGGTACGTGTGGCTCCACAGCAATTTAAAAATCATTCCTCAAATCCCAGCCCCCTGGACTGAGCCAGATGGGGATTAGAAAGGGTTTGCCACAGAAAAAAAAACAACCAACAACAAACCCCAGAGCATGTTCTGGTGGTGAATGTAGTGATCATAGAAGCTGCTAATTACAGGGAGGTGGTGAATTGGCTGCCTGGCTCTCGGGGACACCCCTGCAGTGCTGGGGGGACAGAACAGCCCTGTTTGCTGTGTTCCCCCTTGGACACCCTTGCTCTTGGTGTGGCAAACACTGCTGGTTTCTCAGTGGTGAGTGGTGGGGGTCCTACCCCTCCGTGCCCAGCTGCAGGCTGCCACACTGCCAGAGCCTGGGACACCCCGTGGTGCTGGGAGCAGCCCATGGCCCCTCTCACTGCTGCCCCCTCCAAAAATAACCTCCATGAGGTCTTGGTCCCTACACCAAAGTGCTCCTGAGCTGGGGAAGCCCCAATCTACCTTCCTCACTCCACATATTTTCAAAACCCACCTAAGTGCTGAACTGCCCTCGAGCTGCCCCCATTTCCCCGTGGTTTCAAAGCCCCTGGAGCAGGCAGGGACAGGCTGCTCAGTGCTGGTGGGCAGGGGGAGCAGGCTGAGTCCCCCAAGCCCATCTGAGAGCTACTGGCTGACCTCAGAGCCCAGCCCTGTCTTCTCCAGCCTGTGGTGTAGAAAGCTGCTGTGTGGCTTCTCTGTCATTGCTGTTCCTAACCACTGGTAACCTGAAGGCTGTGCTGGGGCTGCCCCAGCTCAGCAGCTTGGCCTCTCATCCAAAAGCCACCAGCACCATGGGCTGAGGGAGCATCAGATGGTAAAAAGAGTTATTAGGAGAAACATGAGCTGATGGGAGCTGGCTTTGAGCTGCATCCTTGGCTAAAGCCATGTGGTGAGGTTCTTCAGGTGAAGCTTTGAGCAAACATGATGCTCAGACATGTGGGGACAGGGTAACTGACCCAGAGCACTCCAGGCATTACTCAAAAAATTTAACCCTAGAGAGTAATGAACAAACTTTGCAAAGGAAGAAGGAGCAGTACTGGCTCGAGTTAGTGATAAGGAAATGTCAGTGGGATACTGCAGATGGAGGCTGATGTGGTGGAGATTTAGTTGGGAGGTCAGAGGACAGGAAGGGCACCAGCTCCTCCTTATCCTAAAATCTCTGGGGCTTGGTGCTGGGGTCTCTGGTGTGCAATGTCCCCTCTGCCCTCCCCTGCTGTGTGGCATCCTGCTCTCCCGGTGCAGGGGGATACTGGATGTGAGCAATGAGCCATCCAAGGAGCTGGCACTGGGGAGACCAATTCAGTGGCTGAGTCTGGGTCTGTCTCTGCTGAGGTCTGGCTGCACCACTGGTCCAGGGGGGAGGTTGGCTTTCTGGTCCTCCCCGGCACCTCCTGTGGAAGGCATGGAAAACTGTCCTTCCTGGGGTAAATCCCACCCTGTTTTCCTAAGCTATGGATGGGGCTGACCCTCCACTTTAGCTTTGAGACAACCCCAGTCTCCACAACAGGAGCTTCCCAGCCTGGGGGGCACAACGTGGTCTGGGCAGGGTCACAGAAGAGCCTCTTTCCAAATGCAGAATGTCAATGCTATTCACAAAACATGTTCCATCAGGGAAAATTTCTGCACCACTTTAACTTGGTCTTGATTACACCTCTGTGACAGATGCTCTCAATATATTTAATGCTGCAGAGACGTAACCACTGTAGGTTTGGTGAAAGCACAAGCACTGATTAATATTTCTGCTCCCGTGGAACAGGCAGAGCTGGAGGGAGGGCAGGCAGGATGGCCCAAGCCATACCCACCCAGAGACAAACCTCTTGCTCACCTAACACAGGGAGGAGTTGCTGAGGCTCAGAATTTCTTCCCCAGGTGCTGCTTGTTGGGGTGATCCCTGGGAGAAGGGAACTCTGGCAGGGAAGGACATCACCAGCCACCCCTGGTGATGCTGCCTCCCAGCCCTGGCAGCCCCAGTGCCACTTGCTTTATTAATAGCCTGCTCCAAGTTGAATTTTAATTGTCCATTTCTCTCTGATGCCCACTTAAAATAGGCTGGGTAGGCTGCCTGAGGATCTAGCACATGAGAAAGGTGAGATCTTTGCTTAAAAGGACATTGCCCAGTGATTTTTCACAATCCTTTGAACAGTTTGGCTGATTCTTTTATTTTTAATTGGTTCCCCTTGGAAAACTCGTGCTGAAATCTGTGTCCTTTCATCATTTTGTGCTGCCATTGATGCCAGCAGTCTGCTCAGCACTGTACAGGGCATGTGAGGAGCTGAGGTCACCTCAAAAATCCTGCCCATTAACTAGGTCAGTGTTTTGAGAAAGAGCTTTTACCCGGTGGTGGGTCTGGTGCTGACATCCTATTGCAAGGCCAGTAGGGGTGGCCATGGGGAGGTTTGATTGTGCTCTTGAAGAACATCATGGAAAGGTTTTCCTTAGCCTGGGCAGCATCCCTGGCCTCTGCACAAGGGGCAGGTGGTGCAGGGTCATGGGGAGGGAGTACAGAGTTGCCCTGGAGCAAAGCCTGACTCAAAATGCCCATGGAGATCTGCTGTGGGGTGGGGAAAATAAAGCAAAAACCTGTCAGCCTGTGGGTGCTGAGGTTAGATGAGGGTGGAGGTGCTATGTCGTGGGTTCTTGGGGCTGGGATAGCAGCACTGGTCATGGGACCCACAGCACCTTCCACCCACCACCCCCAGGCAAGGACCCTCCAGCCCAGAGAGAGCCCATGAGCAGCATTTTGAGGGTTGTGTTGTTTGGTCTCATTATACATCTAAATTCCTGCAAGGGGAGAGAGCCTGGGCCCCACGCTGGATCTGGCCCTTGTTCCAGCAGGGCTGGAAAGTGCCCTGCACACACTGTCCTCACAGGGATGGGCTGAGCCCTGACCACTGCCCATCAGGCTGCCTGGCTCCCACCACGATGTCCACAGTCAGGGACCTGCCACCATCCTCACCAACTGTATCTGTGGCCACAGGGCCACAGTTTACAGAGGGAGATGAGGTTATTTTGGCAATAGTCCTTTCAAAGGGAAGTGACTGGCGTCCCTGGTGCCCTCTGCACCTGTGCTTTGCAATTCCCAGCCCATATATTACACTGGGTTTGATTACTTTTCAAGCCCTAGCCTCTTAGCAAGGAAAAAACATTCCCCTAAAACACTAAATTAAGCCCTTCTTCTCACCCAGGTCCACAGCAAGCACAAGCAGCTCCTTTTGTGCATTTGCATGACCTCAGAAGTGGGTTAGGGAAAAGCAGGGCTAAATGCAGTGATGCCTCCAAAGGAAACCTCCGACTTGCTCAGATGGGCTTGGTAAAACAGCTTGACTTGGGCTTCTCAGCACTGTGATCCTCACCTGGTGATTTCCAGATGAAGGGTGAACCATTCTCACATGTTACAAAGGAAGGAGGGGTCTGCTGCCAGTCCCCTGCCACGCAGGAGGGTCACCCGTGAGAGCAGCGGGAGTCTGGCATAAAAGGAGGAAGGGAGGGATAGAAATTTGGTCTGTTCTTTTTATTATTATTGTTTTTTGAAAACAATGATGTTCAAAGTGCCCTATTTCTTTCGCTTGTGGTCGGGTGAGTGCAACGTGGGCATGTGTGGATTAGCAGAGATATTTTCATTACATGAGTGGGTGCCACAGGCATCACCCACCCACCAGCACGTCCGCTCTCGCCTTCTTATAAAATGTCCCAGTAAGAGCTGTGGAGCCAATCTTGGCATCACTGTGGTCATCCCCTTCCCCTCCTTGCTTCCACTTTGCTTGACACGTGCTTCTCAGGCTCCTCCTCTTGTTTCACCTCCAATCCTTGGCACTTGCAGCCCTTCCTATTTCTTGGGCTGGACAAGTTTGCTGGGGTCTTATCTCGGGTGGCACAGCTGTGAGGGCTTGGAAGCGAAGGGTGGTGTGAGGGTTTTGGCAGAAACTTGGGGAAACCACGTTGAGGGGGAGAAGCAGTGCAGGGGAGGGGAACAGGCAGCACTGCGTTGTGCAGGCAGAGGCAGAGCAAAGCTGCCATCCTGCATCCTGCTCAGCTTCAGAGCCAAGTGCCCACGCAGCTGGGGCGAGCGTGAGGCCGTGCGGAGGCAGCAGGGGGTGAGGCTGGGGGACACACGCTGACTGTCACCCCCACGGCAAGGCCTAGCCCACCCTCAGCTCTGCCTGGCCACTAGGGTTGCTGCCACCTTTGTGGCTTGTTGGAGTGGAGTTGGGGTGCAGGGAAGTTGCAGAGGCTGCTGGTCACAGGGCAGGGTTTGATGGGCTGCAGCGCGTCCGGCTCTGGCAGTGTGTCCAGGCTGAGCCATGCAAGGCTGCTTGGCAGCTTGGGAATTAAACCAGGGTCAAGCCCAGGGGTTGGGCACCTGCTGCTGCAACCAGGGCAGGCTCTGGAGAGGTGGTGGTGGGGAGCAGAGCCCCTCCAAGCACCTCTCGGCAGTGCCAGGCAGCAGGTCCTCACCACGGGAGGGTGCTGGTCCCTGCGGGCATCACTCTGGCTGCTCTGAGAGGTGCCCCTGCCGTGCAGGACCACAGCTGGGGGGGGAGAGCAGGTGAAGAAAGGCAGCAAACAAACCAAAACCCTTTGCACGCTTAACTGCCTCCACTTCCTCCCTCGCTCTCTGGGTCGTGCTGCTCCCCTTCTTTCCCCAGCTCCCTTTTTAGTTAAAATGCAAAGAGAACGATGAGACCTGTTGCTTTTTTAGCTGCTGTCCCTATGAACCCTCCACTTTGCTCCGGGCAGGAGGAGGTGACAGGTGTCCCAGCCTTAGCTCTGTGGGTGTCCCAGCATTAGCTCTGTAGCTGGCTGGGGACAGAGCCTGGAGCCAGAAATGTCTCTGTCCCCCTCCACCTCCCCCAGGTAGGCTGCCCGCCTGCTTCCATTTTGCCTGCTGTTGTAGACATGCTTTTAACTAGTCTTTAAAGATAATAAAAGGACTTACAAAGCTTAGTGTGAGTCAAAGTGTTTTCAGGAAATGTCAGCTGCCACGTGCCTCTATTTAAATAGGAAAGGTTTGGTGTCTTTTTTTTTCTTTTCCTATCTGTAAAGCACAAAACCCCACTGCTGTGTTAATGCATGGAAATGCCATGGAAAGTGGCAGTGAGAAGTAAAAAGGGAAAAATGACCAGGTCAGCTCCACTGCCAAGGATGAGTGAAGCACTGAAAGGCTGAATGGAAAACGTGGTGTTTGAAGAGATTTGGTGCCTGATTTAAAGCCTTCCTTGGCTCTGTAGCTCCCGTGCTATTGTATCACACGCTGGAACAAGAGGCACGGCCTCTGCCTCTGCATTCCACCCGTGCTGGTTTGTACCTTGCATAGGAAAAGAAATATGCAGAAAATGATTTATTTTCTTTTTTTTGTGAGTGACATTTTGCTTGAATAACCTTTATCTCCTGTCCCTGTGCCACAAACCTCCTTGTGTCCAGTTCCGACCTGCCCTCAGGACCCTACAGCCCTAGGGTGTTTCCCACTGGAACACCCAGACTGGCAGTGCTCCCTCCAGCTTGAGCCACAGGTTTTCCTTGACATGTAAAAAAGGGCCTTGTCTTTCCATCCAGGCATGTTCCTTTGAGCAAGAAAACCCCCTGCCTGTGGCAGAAGGGGAGCCCCGGGTCCCCACAGGCAGAGCCCTCCCGCGCACCCGCAGCCCCGGCGGCTCTTTGGGCTCTTTGCTCAGCACGAATCTATTAGCTGAGTTACTGCCCTCATTTCCTAATGGGATGGGCAACGCTCAGGAAATGATAGAACTGTATAATTAAACCAAGTCTATCTGAGGATCTTCCATTACGGCATGGTAATTTCTGCATCTTGACATCCTGCTTTCCCTTTTTTTCAAAGTCGGAGAGAAGGGAGATGTGAGTGTGGCACTTTTCTCTTGAAGCCTTAGGAAGCACACCTTCATGGTCATAAATCCCTGCATATTTATGATCCAGGGCTGTTAACCTTGCAAATCAGATTACACAGATGATGATATGCCTTGCCTTTACCTGGCTGGCAGAAAGGAGAGCTGCTAGGGAAGAGGCACCTATTCCAGCAGGGGAATACCTTGTGTACAGGAATTTAGCAACATCTTTCTGAATAAATGGAGAGCTCTCCTTTGGGACTCACTGGTTTTTATTGCAGAAGCTATTAAAAGTCTATGAGAGCAGCAGGGTTCAGGGCAGCAGGTTTTGTCTATTTGCAGAGGGTAGTTAACCTGGTTATTTAGAGTCCAGCTGTAAATGTTTCTCTACATCCTTGAAATGCAGAGTCAAAGCACAGCAGTTTGCAAATTCTCCTTCCATGCTCTGCTTCCAGGATTTGCTGTTCTCTGGCCCTGTTGCTCAGGGACCTGGTCTTGAAACCTGCTGTAGGGCTGCCAGTACCCGGGGTGATGAAATGCTGCGGGACCCAGCAAAACGCAGAAGCAGATTTGCAGCAGTCCCACTTCAGCAGGCGGGAGCCAGCATGTTAAAGACAAAGCCAGGCAGCCCAGGTTTGACTCAAGAAAAGGCCTGGCTGGAAGACGCCAGGAGACTGACAATAGCTGATTTGCACAAAACAGAGATATCTCCTTTAGGGTTATTCTGGGCTTCGGTGATTGATGCCTGACACCTTCAATGCAAAGTTCCTCTTCACAGGGTCTTGTTTTCCACAATGCAACCTTTCACTCTCACCAGGCACACTCGGTCTGTGTGATGACTTTGCCCATCCAGGCGACTTAGAATAAAGGCAGTGACCACAAAGCACTGAAGAAAATGCATCTCCATTTAAAAAAAAAAAAGTATCTTTGCCTGGGCTTTAGAGGTAGAGTGATCTCCAGACTCCTGCATTCAAACAGTCTCATCCTCACTGGGAATATCAGCTTTTCTTAGATCCTTTTCTGACTTACAAGGTAAACAGTTACCTACTGCAAACAGATACTTTTCAACAAGAAGGGATCTGAGCTGCAAAGTTCGGGTAAGAAAGCAAAACATCTCCAGAGCTGCACTGAGTTTGGTTCAGGGCTCCCAGGGTTATAATGGGACAAGAAGAATGGTAGATTTGCATGCTTCTTCTTTTCTTTCACTGAAGTCTTTCGTCATTTTGATGCAAATAAGTGACCCGTGACAGTGGGGCCACTGGAGCCCAGCTTGCTGAGATCTGTGCAAGAGCTCTGCCCATCTCGCTGCTGTCAGCTGGCAGTGTCTTTTGTTATCCCACAACTCTTCCACCAACGTCCCAGAGCCTTTTCTTCTGTTTCTTTGAACGTTTTGGCTCTCCTTACCAATTCAGTGACACTGCACTAGCATCAGTATCACTTGGTGGTACCAGACCTGCAGCACTTGTGTAAAAGGTGAAAGCTGCAGCTCCCTTTTTGAGGAGATCTTGGGCACACCAGCATTTGGGATGAATTTCCACCTCTGTGTTAAGACATGGTTTCAGACAGATTGAAACACAAGTGGAAATGCAGTACCTGGTCTCTGCCTTGAGAGATTTATAAAGCAACTACCCAGTGGTTAAGATATGCAAAACTGAATTTGTTGTCTTCACTGCAGCCCAGTAACATTGGCTAAGGGTGGCAGATAGATTTCCTGGTACAGCCTTTACTAGCCAGTTCTGGAAAAGAGTAGCTATTGATGCCTGGGATTTCCCAGGCAGAGGCTGCAACCTGCCAGGTTTTACAATGGAGAAAATCTAACCTCCGGAAATTGGTTTGGTTTAAACAAGGTCCTCTAGTGACTTAAGAGCCACTGGGAAATGGATCTTCAGGGATAACGTAAGGAGAGATCTTGAAACGAAGACTTGTGGTGTCCAGCTAGCTCAGGGTTTCCCTGCAGTTTGTGCAAAGGGCCTGACCTGGGGGTTTGGTGGTGGTGGGACACTTGGAGAAGAGCATCTTCTCCCCTGCTCAGCTACAGTCTCCATCAGGAGCATCTTTTGCATGGACTTTATTTTGCTGCCCAACAGAAATGAGGTTAGGGAGAGTGGTCAAGAAGTGATGCACTGCTTTGTTGGGAAATGTCCCTAGGAGGGTGTCCTGGGAAGTGCAGATCCAATCTGTGATTGCTCAAAGGACCTGAGAGAGGTAGAAATGCACAAATCAGCTATGAAAATTGTACCCTTCACTTTCCACTTAGAAAAACATTATCTGATCACCCTGGTAGAGGTCTGGATAACGCTGAACAGGTACTAGTGGAAAGAGTAAGTCTGCCAGTCACCATTACTATTACCCATTTCTTACCTTACCTGTGACATGAACTCTGATTTATGGGTTGAATCTTCATGCTCTTCATCACCTGTGTAAAAAAAAAAAGAGAGAGACAGATGTGGGCATGGACAAGTCCTCCTGAAGAGCTGCTGGAGCGAAGGCCACCTCTCCTCCCCTGGCAGCTCCTGGCCCTGTGGTATATGGCTGCATTTTGGATGCAGCTCACCTAGCTGCAATTAAAGTTTTTAATCAGTAAAAGCTTATAACCAGCAGTGCAGAAACAGGGCCTCTGGCATTTGCTCTTACTGTGGGGTGTGTGTCTTTGCTTTGCAACACAACCTTGCTTGAGTTTTGCTTGCCTTTCTTAGCATGGTGACAGCAATTAGGTTTACCCCAGGATGACAGTGCACATGGCTTGCCTTTTTTTTTTTTCTTTTTGCAAATTATTCTATTTTAATGCTTTATTTTTCCTGGAGAAATGCTCAACAAAGCTAGTGTGTGGATAAGGGAGAGATGGAGAGTGAGTTCTCTCAGCTGATCACTATAAGCGGTAGGGCCAGCGTGGAAAATGTCTGAATTTTGGTGCAGCTTTAATCCAAATCTGCATTTCACTGTGGATGGGATTAACCAAACCAGTCCCTCCAATTGCTGCAACTCATTGAAAAAAACCAGAATAGTTTCCTTTTCCCTTTCTTCTTCATTAAACATGCAAAGTTCATTCTTTTAACAATTAGTCTTGAACATATTCATTCTCTTCCTATCTATTATTGCTTACCTTAGTGATCTCATTCCATTGTGTGGTGCTTCTTATATCAGGCAGTGATGTATTTCTCAAAGGTAATATTTAAATACCCAGGCTGGTGTTGGAAAAGGGAAGAAACTGTCAGTCTTTTCTAAACCATTTGTTTTGAGGGAGTCTTGGAGGAAGGGTTATATGTATTTATTAAGAAAATGCAATAGCATTTTAAGGAGAAAATACTGTGTTAATCTATATCACATGTATTTATTTCTGAGAAAATTCATATTGTTCAATCTTTGAGTGGAAGCCAAGCACTTGTAATAGTTACCTGACATGATGTGGCCCCGTGACAGAAAGTCTAATGAAGACTTTCTTGATAGGAATGTAATTGTAAAGAAAAAAAAAAATGATTAAAAAATTGGTTCCAGTGCTCTGCAATCCAAGAGTTCATTTGTTTCCTCATTCATGCACTAAACAAGTCCCTAATTAATCTTGAACCTTGGAGAAAGGAGACTAGATTGGCATCTTCTGAATAAGAACGCACTTCTCATTTTGGGAAGTTTGAAGAGGCTCTTAAGCATTCTCTTTTAATGGTATTTTTGCAAGGGTTTAAAGTGGCTTCATTAGCCTGCCAAAGCCGCTAATTACATTACCATATTTTTAAACTTCGGAGGTTCAGGGGGTTTCCCCCCCCACCAAAAAAAAAAAAAAGAAAAAGAAAAAAAATATTAATTTGCTGGTTGAAACCGACCACGGTGTTCAGGGACTGTCAGAGCCCTCACCCAGAGCCAGGGCAGCCCTGAGCAGCTGCAGGGGCTGCAGCCACTGCTGCCACCACCTCTGTTGTCCCCCCTGGTCCTGCCTGATTCCAGCAGCACGATCTCTTGGCCCTGGCCGTGCTGATCTCAACCTGCCTGCAGCTTTTTCCTGCCAAGCTCAGCGCCTGAGCCAGGCAGAAGTTAATGCCTGTGCAGAGGCAAAACTGCCCCTGTGCTAGATCTGCTGCTTCGCCTGGTCGGGTTAGAAAAGTAGAACCAACAGATCTCTCCCAGCATCAGCATTCGTTAGGAAGGAAGGTAGTAATTGCATTTTGAGCAGCTCTTCTCCATCAACATGGGACCTTTAGCAAAAGCATTCCAGGCCCTGGTGGGGAGTGCAGGGTGCTCATCCTGCAGCCACCCTTGCAAAAACAGTCCATGTCCAGAGGGCAAAACCCCTTTTGTAATCCCAGGCCTTTTGGAGGAAGAGTCGAGGTGCTGATTAACTCCAGTTTCTCCTTCTTCTGTGCTGTGAAGTGTGAAAGGGATCAAGTCAAAGCCTCAGATGGAAAGTGCCAGCCAAGTTCAAAGTGTGGCTGTGTTAGTCCAGCTGTTCTTATTACAGTAAATAGGCGGCTGAACTTTAATGAGGTCACTTCCTTGAATCTTGCTTGTGTGCGGCCCCAGGTGGCTTATCTAAGGTAATATGAATAATAGGAACAAGATAAGATAAGGCTGTTAGCCCCAAACAATATTATCAGCCTGTGATTTTAGCTGCCTACCTACTCCAGCCTGACAGAGAGGGATAAAAGAAAACCTAAAACTCCAACCTTGGCGACTTAAAAAAGCTGTGTTAAAACCTTAGAAGAAATATTATCCTGGCTGGGGGAAGGGGGTGGAGGAGAATCAAGGGCACCAAGAAGAAAATACAGCTCACGGTTGAGGGAGTTGGGTTTTTTTTCTTCCTTTGCAAATGTGTTCTTGCTCATTTCATTGTGAGCACCGCGATATATTATCAGCTTTCACGGAAGTGAAGAGTCGTTGGGGTTTCATTAGTTATGTTTATGCCAATAGAAATAAATCTTCACAGGCATCTGAACAGGTTTGTTCATACTCCCAGCCTCATCTAGGGAATTTCACTGGCCACATCCCTGTTGTGCTGGTGGAACAGATACAGTTTGAGATATACTTTGGCCTTATTGATTTGAAGGCTTCTTCATTACTTCTCCAGCCCTGCAGATCAATAGCCATGCCTAGAGCAGCATAATAGATTTTTTTAAAAAATCAATTAAACAGAATATTTTTAACAGAGCCTAGTGTGAAATTCTGTTGCATTTTGATATGTGTGGTTTAAGTTCTGCTGCCTTCACCTGCTGATCTTTATGCCTTACTGAGGGATGGGAGTCTTTGTTTTGGTGTCCAGGTACTGCAGTATTCACACTGAACCTCCAAAGGAGGAGGAATGACTGAAGATTAGAAACAAGAACCATCCAGCTTTTCTCCTTTTAAACCCGTATTCATCACTGCAGCCTCGCTAGAAAGTGAAATAATGTTTGTGGTCTTAGCTCAATCCCCAGTGGACAATAATTCAGTTAAAATATACCAAAACCTGTCATGCTTTTTCCTTGCTCCGTGTCTCTGAACACAAGGAGATGAGCTCCTTTTTAAATTAGCTTTCATGCTTGAAGGGTTTCCTTGTGCATGCAGAGCCTGATCCTGTCCCCACTGAGGCTGGTGACAAATTCTCTATTGATTTTGGTGGCCCCAGTCTGAGGTCAGGCAGCAGTGTGGCCGGAGGGCAGCCCCAGGGCTCACTGCCAACCTAGGACTGGGAAAAGCTGCTCTTGTCCCAAGGTCCTGTAGGACCAGGCAGTTGGTGACCTGACCCTGGAGCTGGCAGTGCAGCTTTGGCAGCTCAGAATCTTCTGTGTCAGATTTTTGCAGCAGTGCAAGTGGTTAATGTGGTATAACAGAGGTAGGTAAATCTTCATGGCAAGGAGTCACACTTAGTTTCACTTAGCTTTACATAAGGATGTAATGAAGGGTCCAGGTGATGTTCTGAATGTTGATGCTCAGCGAGACCTTTCTCCAGTCACCAGGTCCCCCAGATGGGGCCACTTATGATCAGCTTACAGGATCTAATAACACATTTCTCCATCTTTATTCTTCCCCCTCCTTTCCACCTTCTCCAGCTCAAGACCAGCTGCTGTGGGCTGCCTCTCAGCCACCAACCACTCTCCCACCATTTCTTCCTTGAATTATTTCTCTGAAATGTTTGCATGTCAAATGAGACAGTTGGATGTTTTCAGAACCCACATTTTCAGGTCCCAGCACAGCAGCTGCAACTATGTTGGCTTTGTTTGTTTGGGGCCTTTTTTCTTTGCAAAGTGCAAATATCTGTGGACATGCTTTGCAATGCACTTAGACCTGATTCTGGAGGCTGCCAAGGGGTGAGGATTGGTTCCACATCGATCCAAACTAGGTCTGCGACTTGTGGGCCTGACACACCAAAGCCCTGCAGCAGAGGTGCAGATCCACCTCCCAACGTCAGGGTGGCCTTAGTGCATCCCCAAGCCAGGCTGCTTCAGCCCCATCCCCAGAGAGATGCGCTCTGAGAAGACTGTTTGGAGGAGACAGACTTTGCTGCATCACCAGCTGAGAGAGGCTGATCTGGTGTAGCCAGTTCCTTAGGTATCTGCAGCTGGGAGGTCTGGCAACCTCCTGGTTTTCTCCTTGATGTCACCTGTGTGTCTTGGGGTTGTGAGAACCACTTCCAGAAAGCCGTGACTTCCCTCTGCTCCCCCATGTTTATGCTTCAACATCTCAGGCAATCCAAAGAGATGGCCTTTTACAATAGTAAAAAATTGTTGAAGCCTGGAATGGGACAAGGAGCGAGGCAGGGCCTGGTGTTGCTGAGCACATGGACTGGAGTCCTCCCCACACCCCCAGCAGCTCAAGTTTAAAGCCACGGGGGGTGTTTTCTGCATGGATGCAAATGGCTAAGAGGCAAAAACTCTCTGAGAGCCTACAGGTCTGTCTCTAGCAGTGGAGGTGAGCTTGGTGCTGCCAGCCAGGGCGGGCTGTGTCCCCCAGCAGGTCGGGGCAGCAGTGCTTGCACACACGCTCCATTCATTTTTCATGCCTCATTTTCAGGCCTGCCTGATTTATGAACCTCATTCTTCCTTCCCCTTGGTTTAGATTTATCTTCTGAAAACAAAAGCCAAGGTTTAGAGTAGACCCCCCCCCTTCCCATGAGACAGAAGAGCTTGAGTTGGTTTAAGGCCGCCAACTTTAGCAACCCAGAAGCCTCTCAAGTGAGCAGCTGCCACCAAAAGTGACAGTCTCCCTGCCCCAGGTCCTGCCTTTGCCCTGATGCCCATCCAGACCCTTGCAGGAGCTAAGCCAGCAGAAAGCCACCCCATGTGCCAGCAGCCAGGTTTCTCTGGGAAATCTGGAGCTGAAATCTGGCATGGGCTGGGAAACCAAGGGAGAAAAACCAATTACGATGGGGGAACACGGAGACAAGAGGAGCAGCTGGGTGTTGTGGAGATGGAAGGTCTCCTGCCCCAGTTCTGGTGCTGGTCCCACTGTCACACGAGTGACAGCCTCCAGCTGGCCCCACCATCCCCACTAACACAGTAAGGACCATTGCAGGGGCTGCACCAGTGCTTCCCTCCCACAGCCATCAAGGCAGCTGTGATTCCAAGTTGATGACAGCAGCGTGCCTTGATGTGCTGCACCATCACAGCTCCTCTGGAATCGTCCCTTCTCAGGAATAGGCAGAAATTATCCAACTTTAACTCTCATGTATTCATCACAGACAATCGGAGAGAAGAGTCATGAGCTGAAATGCTCTGATTTAGAGAGAAAAACAGTCTGTGGACCTGGGATGGGGCTTGAAGGCCACTATGGTGGCATTGCTGAAGCTGAGTTGTCCCCTAGCAGTCAGACATGTGGCTTTTGCCCAGGGCAGTTTTGTTGGCTCAGGGTTTGCCTTTGTCACGTGGCAGGACTGAGGCGCATCTCTGGCCCTTCCAAGGCTCCTCATGATCCCTCAGCAACCTTCTCCACCACAAACCTGAAAGGTGTGAATGTGAGGGGGGACAGCATGTCCCACGGGTGGCTCTGCCCTGGCAGGGGTCCCACCGTGCCCGTGCATCTCCAGGCAGCGCCGTGAATAATTACGGAGTGCTAAGGAGAGACTTGGTTATGAGGAAGCTTCCCCCCCCCCCCGCCCAGTTATTTTTCAGCTGATTTTCCCCCCTTCTTAATTTGCGCCTGGGTCCTCAGAGTTGTCTCAGATCTGTCGGGCTCTCCCTGAGATGCTTGTTTTTGTTTGACTAACACGTTCTGGGGGAGGGGGACGCGCGGTGCTTTGGAAGAGCCGGTCTGTTTGCTTTGGTGCTAGCAGTGATATTTGGGAGAGACAGATGGAAGGCACTTTTTATTTTCTGCAGACACTTCATGATCCAAGCTGCTCATATTGTATAAGAGAGGCCAGATGCCTTGTTAATTCATAGACATGTTTACAGCATGGAGCTTCTAATAGGTGAATATGAATACTAAATAGTGATTAGTGCTTGTCTGACAGACGTCTCCCTCCTGACTGAAATTGGATCTAAGTTTGACCTTTGGTGAGTGAGGAAGGTATTCTGGTATATAATAAGCTTTTATTTTTATTTTTATATATATATATATTCTCTGCATGTAGAAAGACAAATCCTTCTCCTTCCCATTGAAAGGTGTATTTGCCCTAAAGACACCAGGCTGCCAAGCTGGGCTGTGTCTTCCTGTCCCCGTGAGGGAGTGGGAAACACCCGCCTGGGTATTGGGAAACAGTGTTAAGTGGTGAGCATGAGCCTGATGATGATTAATGCCCATGGGAAGGATGGTGTTTGGGCTTTCTGGAGAGGTAGCAAAGAGCACCATGGCTTTCCCACTGCACCGATGTGCTTTTCTGGGATTCTCCTAGTTGGAAAAGAGCTGGTGCAACCCATTGGTGTCTGTGCATCCTGGGCTGAGAGCACGGTCTGGGCCTTGGGGTCCTGACACCAAACATGGAAGGATTATAGATGGGAGAAGGGATGGGCAATAGAGAGAGAGAAAAAAAGAGCAAAGAGACTTCAGAATAATCCCCAGCACTGCCAGTGAAAGGGGCCACCAGCTCTTTAGGAGTGCCAAGACCCTGTTCATCCCATCCATGGGGCTTTGCATCTCCTCCTTGCAGGACCCAGAGCTATCGTGTACTTGAAAAACCCATCTAGGATTAGCATCCAGTGTATCTTCAATTGTCCTTGATGTGATCCAGCACCTGAAAACAAGAGAGTAGCCAGCACCCTGGGAGGGAAGCATGGCTCAGGCACAAGGCCAGGCTGTACTGGCAGAGGTGGGAAGGTGGTTTGTGGAAGTGTAAAAGCAAGGGGAGCAGAAGTAGATCTCCAAAGTGGATTTTTTTTTTAATTTTTTTTTTTTTTTTTTTTTGGTGAACTCCCTCTCTCCAGAGATAAGCAAGCACAGAAGAGTTGCAAGGGATGGTTTGGCTGTCATTGAGGTCTCCATGCACTGGGGCTCTGCCACTGCTCCCTGAGGACTGCTGCAGTGTCACTGACCCTGAAGGACCTGAGCAGCAGAGCAGGACACTAGCACAGCCCCCAGGGTGACCTGCCTGGCGCAGCAAGTCTGAGGCACCTCGGGAGCATTGCCTTGATCACAGCATCTCTCTCACAGGCACTAAGGCATTTCCCATCTGCTTTGGTTGGGAGAGATCTGTGGTGCTAGCAGGGTTTCCAGAAGAAGTGAGGATGCCAAGGGAAAGCTGGCTGTGCAGCAGTCCTGCTTCCAGCCCTTTGGCTGGGCTCAGCAGTCATGGAGAGGGGCACTCCAGCCTCAGCAGCTGCGCACGTCCAGAGGGAGGGATGGCCTGAAGCCAGCAGGCAAGTGGAGGCAGCTGAGCAGGCAGCCAAGGCACATGGAGAGGGAGGAGGGGGTCAGGCCCTGAGTCCCCAGCCTGGGTCCCCATGGGTGCAAGGCAGAGGCACTTACAACATCCCTGATCCCGGTGCAAGGCACAGGCACTTACAACGTTTCTGCATTCCTGGCGCATCCTTTCACACATACCAAATCATCTGCTGCCTGGCTGAGGCACTTTTAAGGCTACTCTGGGGCCAAGGGACAGCGTGTGCAGATATCACCCGGGAATCATCCTGTTAAGTGCAGTGGAATCATGGAACCACAGAATTGTTAGAGTTGGAAGGGATCTCTAGAGATCATCTAGTCCAGCTCCCCCACTAAAGCAGGATTGCCTAGAGCACATTGCTCAGGACTGCATCCAGGTGGGTCAGAGCTGCACCCGAGATCAAGAGATGGAGCTCAGCCCCTCACCCAGCACCTACCATCCTCCCACCCTTCCCAGCTCATGGCAGTTCCCAGTCAAGGCTGGTCATAATTTTCCAAGCCTAGGCTTTGGAGGTTTCTCGTGGTGGCAGGTACCCAGTTCCCACCAGCTGTGTAGGAGTGAAGGGCCCAACTCTGCCACAGCAGACAGAGCTACTGGCTCCTCCAGGGATGCAAGCCCAGCCTGCTGCTCTGATCACAGCAGGGTGCAGTGCTTGGCTTGCCTTGCTTTTATCCTTTCCATTTCACTTCATCCTTAAAATTACTTGTTAAGTTTATTCCCCAAATAGACCAGAATAGGATAAAATGTTTGGTTTGGATGTTTTTTGTTGTTGCTTCTCCCCGCCCCGCCCCCGTTAGAGACTTGCTCTTGCTGTGAATTTATTGGGTATTGCTGACTGCAGAGGAAGTCTTGTGGGTTTTTTCCTTCCCTGCTTTCTGTTCAGATGTGAAGGTGCAGAGAACGTGTCAACCCTTGAGTGAGCTCAGGTCTCTCATAAGGCAAAGAAAGCAAAACTGGTTGAGTAAAATCAACCCACAACTCATTGCTGTTCACAGCTTCCCCTCTGCTTGGACTGGAAACTGAAGCAGGAATGTGGTTTTGGCAAACAACCTCAAAAAGTAAATTGCTTGCTCTGTGGACCAAAAAACACACTCTTTCTCCTCTAACCACTGCCTCTCAGCAGGGAAACAAGCCGATAAATGAACAAGAGACCTGGTCTAGAGAGCTTAGCAAAGCAAAAAGGCAGTAGCTCAGGGGGATGTTCCTGCAGGTTTGGGGCTGCTGCTGCAGCCTGCTCACACCCAGGGACCGGCCTCTGCTGCTGGACAGGGGAAGAAGAGGGTTTGGCTGCATAAAACACCATTAAGGACTTGGCTTTAGCTGAGTGCACTTTGGTGGCCACAAATCAAATTAAGTGTATACATTACGTATGTTTGTATGTGTATATATATAATACATAAAAGCTTGTTGCAGGTTGTTTAGAGGCAGACTCGGCCTCCTTGCAGCTGGAAGGGCACAAACCCACAACACCTTGCACTGACACTGGTGCCTTCCCCCAGGTGGGACTTCCTGGGGTGCTTACCTGGACTGGTGATGCCTGCCTCCTCCCACCTCCTGAGGCTGCTTTTGGTTCAGCCCACGTCCTTTTCCAAAACGATGGCCTGGCAAAGTCTGGCACGATGTGCACTGGGCTGGATGGGACGAGGGGGCTGTGGCTTGTGGAGCAGAGCTGGCAGAGGGGGTTGCAGGTCTCCCAGGGACAGCAGAAGGGCAGAGCAGGTTTCGGGGCAGAGGCTGGCTCTCGCTAACACTGTTTTTCACCTCCAGCACAGTTTTTGTGTGAGCTCTCTGCTGATCATGTGGCCATGCTGCAGCGGCTTGTAGCCATGCCCTGCTCTCTGTTTGCATGTCTTTAAACCCCTCTGGGTCAGCAGGCAGGTGAAATATCCTCTGTTTTGCCAAACCTCCATTCTGCATCTGTAACACTGACAAGGGGCCTGGCTGCTGTGCTGGGCTCTGGCTCTGAACTTTGCCAAGAAGATGATGGTGTTTGGAGCTGGGATTTTGGCCTGAACCCATCTTGAGTAATAATATTTCTCTTGTTTTTGAAACCATAATGCATTGCACTTGGTGGTGATGTCAGGTACTCGGGGATTGTAATTACTGTGTAACCCAGCAGCCAGGAGAGAGATGTCTCAAGAGGGGCAGCCTGAGGGGAAGGGAAGTTAGTTCTTTATGAAATGCAGATGTTTTTAAATAGCTGTAATTAACCGGACTGGATGCAGAGCATTGCAGATACAAAAGCTAAATTGCCTTTTGGTTTTAAATGTTTGCTGTGGGTCACTCAGTGATTTTAGTCCTGTCCATGCTGCCCCTAGTATTTGGGTCCTCTTGCTTTGGGTTCAGATCTTGTTGTGGTGCTTTTTCTTTCCCATCCAAAAGCTGAGGAACACTTTAATGCTGTGTGCAGGGCTGTGTCCCTCAGCTCCATCCCTCTGCATAGCACAGGCTGGAAACCAGCTTCAGGAGGATGCAGAGAGTGAGGCAGGATGGGCAGCATGGAAAAGAAAAACAAAACCCCCCAGCGCTCGTAGCTGAATAGGAGCGAGCTCTCCAACCCCAAGTTATGAATTTTTTCAATGAAATTAGCCAACAGTGTTTGAGAAAGAATAAAAATAAAGCGGTGAGGGCTCAAAGAAAAACTCGCAGAGCCCCAGAGTGAATGGGGGCTTTGTTCAGGCCCTGGTCCCTTCAATAGGCAGCCTGAAACCCTGTGAGTCACTGCGCGCTGCCGGCCAGGCGCGGGGCCTCCCGTAATGGGCCAGTGGAAAAATCTGCCCTGCTCTCATTTGACAGGCTAACCAGCAAAAGAATAAAGTTAATTTACTGTTAAAGTTAATTTGTTGGGTAAGAGAAGGAAACGAGAAGCATGTTATAATAAAATGCAGCCGCAGAGAGGCTGGCCTGTGGGAAGGGGTGTCAGAGGCCAGGGCTGTCCCTTAACCCGGTTAGTAACCAGGTTCATTTATACCTGAGGGTCTCACAGAGTGTCTGGGCAGTGTCAGGCACAGCCCGGGGACCCCTGTAATGCTGCCTGCAGGGAGAACCCGCCATTACCTAGGGAATTCCTGGGACTACAGGGATGTGATGCTGGGGATGTGGGATGGGTGTGAGCCGGGGCACAGCCGCGGCTGCAACATCCAGGGCCAGCAGCGCAGCGGGTGTTGGACTGATCCACATCTGTTAGAGTGAGCTGGCCCCGCAGCCTGGCTGGTGTGTCAGGAGCTGAGCTGCAGGCTGGCAGCCCATCTTTGCTGGCAGTGGGTGTTTTGTGGGCTCTGCAGAGCAGCACAATCCCAGGCTGCCATTTCACCCCCCACCACACACTCAAACCTGCAGAGGACGGGGCAGTGCTGCCTGTGCCCTGCCAGCTCACACGGTGCTCACCCGGGGGTTGCCCAGGGAGAACAGGCACCATTTTGTGCAAAAGCACTTTTCGTTGCACACCCAGACGCCCCATGTGTGTTTTTGTGGGAGTAGCTGCTGTTTCCAAACAAAGGGCTCCTTTCTTCGCAGCACACAGAGGTAGCCGGTGTGAGCTGAATACAACCTGCCTCCAGCCTTTGTTCTGTGGTACTGAACACACCCCGTTGCTTGGTGCTTGGCATCCTACAAGTGTACAGTGGAAAAAGATGGTCCATCCCCTGCAGGGTTTGGCGGAGCTGCCTTTCTTTGTCCCACCATTGTCCCTTCCTGTAGCCAGGGATGCCCCAAGCAAGGGTGGTGGTTGTTTGCAGGTGAAGGATTCCCCACCTGGCACCAACTGTGCCAGGTCCCCACCATCCTGGACCCTGGGCACACCACCACACTGCCATGGTGCTAGGCTGGCATGGCTTGTCTTCAAAGGCTGCTACTGAGCAGGGAAAATTAGGCCATTTCAAAGTTTCTTGGGCTTGCTGCAGGGTGCTGGAGGCTGGGGACCATGGCAGCAGAGCTGCTCAGCCCATCAGTAGTGACCTGATCTGGTCCTGTGAGCCAGTGTCAAAGTCCAGCTTCTGCTGGAGCTTTCCTGTGGTCCTGCCAGAGATCTTGGGTCACATCCCTTTCCTCACCATGTGAGCTGGTATCTAATGAAGCAGAGAGACACCAAGATTCTTTCTGGATCACATGTCATTTGGGAGCAAATTTTAATAATTTGTTACAATCTTTCAAAATCTGGGTTAAGCCCAGAACTGGCACAGCAGAGGTAACTGTTGGGCAGCCACCAAGACTGTAACATCTCCCCTTCTGGCTCTGAGAGGCCATGTTGTGACCGACGTAATCCTCCTTTCTGCTCACATCACCTTTCCGGATTTATCATTTTAATGTTCTCTGGGCCACCAAGCCCCACAGCTGTAAATTAATTTTTAAAGTAATACAGGTTTTAAAACTTCCATCTGCTTTAATGAGCTTGGGGGAATCCTGTTGTATTAAAAAACATGCATGCAATTATTTTTCCATCTTGGGTTTCGCCAGTTCCCAGCACCACTCCGGCGATGACATCTTCTTCCCCTCTCTAAAGTGTTTTCGTGTGTTAATGTGGCATTGTGTCCTGATGGTGTGTGTTTTGCTGCACGTGGGCAAGGCAGGAGAGGACTTCTCTAAGGACAAAAGCAGTATCATTAGCAGGTCCCTCAGTGGCTTCCCAGTCACCTTTCCATTAATCCAGTTCTGCATCACAGTATTACGAAGCGGCTTAATGAACAGCTCCGGCGCCGGGAGCCTGGAGGTACCGAATTAACCGGACGTCTCTTTGAACTGTGTGATTTCTGGTGGGAAAACTTCATGGAAAAATGAGATTCTGTTTGTTTTCACAGCCTTCTGCATCTGTTTTAAAATATTTGCTCACTGTAGTTCTGTTTTTTCTTTTCTTTTTTTTTAAATTTTATTAGCAATTAGCCTAATAAGCCACCTTTTCATTGCTCCGCATGTAGATTAACCACTTCAGAGAGTACAAAATAAACATTTTGCAATGCATGCATGTATCTGCTGGAAAAGATGAGTAACCTGCTTCCACAGAGACAAAGTCCTCCTAACATCAGGGTTTTGCTCTAATCATTAGTGCCTGAGATATTTTTTTTTCCCCTTTCATTTCCCCTAAGACAACTTCTTACAGCATTCGTTAACCTGGATTTTTAACACAATTAATTCTTATTTAGCCAGTGCATTCAAAATGATGTTCTTTATAAGTGACAAATAAATAGCCTGGGAACATGCAACTTCTTTCTGGTACCTGAGCATTTAGAAGATTCATCTCTGCTGAGGTCAGGCAGAGTTGAGCAACTCAGATTTCAGCTGTTGCATTAAAGACGAGAGTCAGTTCTTCCTTGAAGTCCCTGGGTAAGCTGGGTCTTGTGGAGGGGCAGGAGATGTAGCATCCAAAAAAGAGCACACGTCCCCAAGAATCTGTGTGCTGAGTTGCCTGCCCTTACTGCCTGACAGAAATCACATTTAATAGCAGCATCACAGTGACTGAAACATCCCTGACCTTGCTGATGTCCTGAGCTGTCAGAGCACAGCACCAGGCAGTGCTGCCATCTCTGTGGTGCCTCCGTGCTGGTTGCTGCCGTGGGAACTTGGGTAGAGGGTGCTCCTGCAGTGCTGGGGAACAGCACAGCTGGGGGCACTGAGCAAACAGCAGGGACTGAGATGTCCAGCTGAAACCCACAGCTGCTCTGGATGGGGCAGACTTGTGAGTGATGCTGCTTGTGCCAGGATGGGATGACCCATGGGTGACATCAGCTTGATTTTTCTGAGCTCTCAGGTAACTTTTTAGGAAGTTGTTCGTGAACCAGCAGGAGAAATTAAGCCTTTTCTCCAAATCTGAGACAAGGGCCTATGTCTTGCCTGCTGGAAGAGCTCCAGCACCCACATCTCCTCTTGTTGTCCTCTTGGCAAGTGGTGGCACAGCTGGGATGGGGCCATGCAGAGCAGCCGGGTGCGCCTGGCCAGCTGTCAGCCAAAGCAGGAGCACAGCCAGTGAGTCACTCTGCAGCTCCTTGGAGACCTTCCTCTAGTCTTTTTTCCCCCCACATGCAAAATTTGTAGGATCTTAACATCTTCCTGACATCTCCATCAAGCACACTAGATGTTGTTTTCCAAAAGGAGGGGGGTGACAGCAGGAAGAAGCCACCAGCATGACTGCACAAGCTCCATTTTTGTGGCGAATCAGGTTGAAATCCACTGAGCTGCTTGTGCTTCTTCCTTGCCCTTCCAGTACCAGCACTCCTGCCAGAGCACCTCCCTGCTCCCAAAGCAGTGACCCTGGGTGCAGCACTCTACATTTGCACGTGGAATTTTGCTGTTCAACTTAAACTACCCAGAGCTCAGTTCGAAGGCACAGAGCGCGACCAAAGCCCTGGAACTGCAGCCAAAAATCAGGCCCTGGGCAAGTGTTGCCAAGTGTCTGAAAATGACCCAAAGTGCTCAGGAACATGGGCTGCCTCTTCCTCCATCCCCCCCGCCATGCTGAGCCTCCTGAGGGTGTCCTGGCGGCCCCTCCCCGCCTGGCCAGGGAATGTCCAGAGCTCTAATAAGATCAGCCCTGCAGCCTGTTTCCTGAGTAGCAGGAACAATGAGCCTCTGTCCCACAGGCTGCTGCAGTGAGAACAAGAACCAGACCGAAAAAAAAAAAAAAAGAGGAAAAAAAAAAGAAGGGGGGAGGAGAAAGATCTTCATCTTTCAGCCAAGCTGTGCTGGTATTCACCTCCTGCCTCAGCTGAAACGCTCAGTGCCTACGCCTGCAGACAGACAATGAGTTACCAGTGCTGGTGAAGGGCATCGTGGGGTTTTTTTTCCAGTACAGAGCTTTACCCACCCCCCTCCAGGACCCCTTGGCTGCCCACGTGGCCCTTGTCCAGAGCCGGTGACATATTCCACCTCACTGCAAAGGAATTTCCTTTTCCTTCCAGAGATAAGGGACCACAGGGTGGTCCCCGCCTCCCTGGCTGGCATCGCCTGTTCCTCAGAAGCCCCTTGGCTTCTTGCCAGAGGGATCTGTCCCAGGGACAGGTAGCAGCCTCCTTCCATTAGCAAATAAGGTCAGTGGTCCAAACGTGGAGGATAATGAATTGGTGAAATGGAGATCAATAAATGGTTGGACACTGGACTGTCTTAAAATCCCATTTTGCTGTTGTTTAAGGTTTGGGTAGAATTGTCGTAGTTGGAAAAGACCATTAAGATCATCAAGCCCAACTGTTAATCCAGGACTGCCAAGCCCACCACTAAACCACATCTACATATCTTTTAAATCCCTCCAGGGATGGTGACTCCACCACTACCCTGAGCAGTCTGTTCCAGTGCTTTACATGCCTTTTGGTGAAGGAATTTTTTCCTAATATCTAACCTAATCCTCCTCTGGTGCAACTTGAGGCCATTTCCTCTTGTCCTATGACTTGTTACCTGGGAGAAGAAGGCTGACACCCAGCTGTAGGTTCTTGAAGCATTTGATCTTCCTCCCACCCATGTGGTCGGGACAAGCCAAAGATTTCCCTTGGAGGCCCTTGGCCCCTGCCTCTGGGCTGGCTTCCCAAAAAAAGCTCCTCACCCCCTGGGAGCCTGCCCACAGCACAGCCAAGAGCCTTTGGTGAAGCAGTGATGGCCTTGGACCAGCCGGGCTGTGTTGGCCCCACAGCTTGAGGATTTCCTTTGGACAGGTTTTTAGGGGAGAAACTCTTGGCAGAAAGTCCTTCAAGTGTGGCAGGAATCGTGCTGTTTCCCTGCTGCTTTCTTGCTGAAAGCTTTCCCCTGGGCCAAACGATTAGTTAGTGTGACTCAGTAGGTTTGATGGAGCAATGCTGATTTACACCAGTTGATGAGCTGCTCTGATTTTCTTATAGAAAATCACTGTTAGGCTGTTACACTTAACCTGTACTAAACTGTGCATGAATGATTTATTGTGTACTTCTCATGCAAATGACATGAAAAGACTTTGTCATACATAGGAGAAGATGCTAGAAGATTACTAAAAGCTGCTGCACTTTAAAGTGTTTCAGAAGAGAAGAATGTCTTACATTGTATTACCTGAGAAATATGTCTGACTCTCCTTGAAGACATGGACATGAGAGAACAGTGGGAAGGCTGCTCTGCATTGTGTGTGAAGGACCTTGGGGCTGTAACAGAAAAGCTACAAGAAGTATTTTAAAGAAATATATATCAATAACCAGAGCTGCATTACAGGGAAGAAGAGAACTCTTTTCCTCACATATCTTGTTCAACACGACTCAGGATCCAGGAGTGTTTGATGACTTCATACTGCAGAGAAGAAACAAACCAAAAGCAGTCCTGTCTAATTAGCTGAACATATTTACATGTGTAAAACTCTCCTGTAGTCCTCGTAATGACTAATGCATAATTATGCACAGACAAATCCCCACAGTAAACACAAATATTTTTGTTTGTGATTATTTATCTCAGGAGAGCTGAGCAATTTGTCAGGGCTTTGCTGAGCTTCTGGGCTGAGGCCAGAGGGGTGTGGGCAGCAGGTGACTGTCTAAGGGCACCTCAGGAGCCACTTTAGCCAAGCAGCACCAGAGCAGGGCACCCTTTTGCTCACAAACCATTTTGGTTGTGGTGTTTTTTTGGTTTTGGTTTTGTTTTTGTTTTTTGCATTGAGAAATGTGTATTTGGGTCAAAAGAAAGTTATTAGAAGTTTATTTCAATTTCCCAGAAATCCCATGGTTTTCCCCCCCATTTTAGGAAACATACCCAACCTTTTCATACTGAAACCTTCTTCCCTCTGCATCCCCCACGCTGTTGGGATGGGAATGGACTTGTGTGTAGTCTTTGTGTCTGGATGTGATGTTACCAGATGGTGTTTATCCACCAAGAAAACCCTTTTCCCAGCAGCTCCTTCCTCTGTCCATGAGCAGTTATCTGAACTGCCCAGCTGAGCTGCAGGAGGTAACTGGGACAGGCATCCTCGAGGATGCATCATCCTCCAGCACGTTGCAGAGGGGATGTCTGTAGAGGAAAGGGACATCCTTCAGTGGCCAGATCTCTTGGTCCTTTCACCATGAGAGGATGAGCATGACCACAGCAGCTTCCTGAAGGGAAACAGTGTATTCTCCCAGTGCCTGCAGGAGAGGGGTGAAAAAAAACCCACCAAAAAATAATAAAAAATCCTGGTAGCCAAATTGGAATGAAGAGTATAGCTGGGCTGGAAGGAATCTATCAGCACGTCGATCCACGCACCATGCGTGCCTGGGAGCCAAAGGAGTGCTGAACTGAGCAGAAAGCTAGAGCCCTTTCAAGGTTTAAGAATGTTGTTTTAAACTCTTCCCACTGCCTCAGTGGATGCTGGACTCTTGTGCTTCAACTTCACCTTTTGTTGTCCATTGGTTCCCCCCAGGGTGTTTCGCAGCCCAGCTGCAGGGATGGACAGATCTCCCCTTGCACACACCAGCTGAAGTGTGTTTTACATCTGCTCTGCGGTCCCCTGGTTTCAGTGGGACACCTGGATCAGAAAATCCATAGTGAATCCTCTTACACAGTGTGTTATGGTGGTCTGGAAAGATGTGGATGAAGGAAAGCATGAGGTAGCATTCCCAAGCCAGCATCTCACCCTGCACCAACACCTGCGCAGTGCAAAGTGCCTTCTCAAAGCCCTCAGGAGTCACCAGGCTCTCTGAGTCCTCTGTGCCATGTCATCTTAATCCACGGAGCCATGCAACCCCTGGTGATAAATTCATCATTTAGTCAGTGGCTTTCCTCCTAAAATCCTCTTCAGGGAACAATTCTCCTATGTCTGATACAGTGACTAATTGATAACTTTCTTTAAGGGGACCACATGATACCTTTCTTTAAAGCAGTATATTATGATCAGTGGGTTTTGCAAGGAGCGTGCTGCTCTCTTAATTCTCACCTTCGTTATTTTAATACCTCTGTAAAATGGATTTCTAATGGATCTATATGGCCATAAAACTTTAGGGATGGTGGGTGGGTATCAATAAATTCTTTGCCATCCAAATGACTCGGCAGCCGGGCAGGGAGCAGAGTGACAGGCTCTGAGGAGATGCCAGGTCTTGACTCAGGTCTGCAGCTTCCAGCCGCCTGACCTTCCCTGATTTGACCCCATCCTGCTGTCTCTGAACACCTTGCAAAACTTCATTAAGCAACATGACTAGTATCTGTCACAAGCAATTCTTTCTCTCCCACCTCCTCACCCCAGGGATAAATCATATCAGCTCTGTCAGGAATACAGCAGCTGCCTGAGGTACAATCCAACAGCCTGAAGTGTTGATACCTGGTAAGTCTGTGTGGAATAACAGTCATCACATCAGAGCATTTTCACCCAAAGATCCCAAGGCAGGCAATAAATGTATGTTATATTGGCATCCAACCTCCTTCAGAACATTCTCTGCTGCCAAGGGGATGAAAGGCAGCAGCCACTATCCCCAGCTGAAAGAAGGAAGCAGATGTAATGGCCCTCTGAAAATACGGGGAGATTTTAGAGAGGTCAAATTGTTCCTCTGATGATTAGCCAGGACACTGGGAAAAACTCTTTTACCATTGGATCCCTCACATGGTCTCATGAAAACTGCCCAAGCAGCTTATTTTTTTCTCATCTAGGTTTTTGGGCTATAATAACTCATTTTTACTTTGGAGAGAGAAGTAGAGAGCCAAGCAGTTGCTTAGAAAGAACCTGCAGCTGTAAGCATTTGCCATTCTGTTGTTCCCTGCCCTGAAGAGCTCCCAGAAACACCAAGTGTTTTTTCAAGTCCTTTAACTGCTGTTTTAGTAGCTGGTGGGGTGCTCAGAGATATTCTCCTCCCTACCACTGGTTTCAGAAGAATTTTTGTCCCTTGGGCTTTTTGTTCCAGTGCAGCTGTTTGAGCCAGCCATGTCAAAAAAGGTCAGCAAATCAGTGTACAGCAAATTAACCTTTCTGTGGACTGCCTCCAACTCTGCTTTATTTCTGTCAGGGTAAAAGACTTGTAAATAGGTAGGAGAAAGCAAAACTATCTTGAGTTTCGAGGACAACAGGAAAACAGCTCCAGTGCTTCCCATACATGCATGAGGCTCTGTGTGGGATGAAGAGAAAAATCAACAATCAGAGGGAGACTCTGAAAACCATTTTTCTGAAAGGCCTTTTTCAGCAAAGAAGCTCTGGCACCTTCCATCCAGTTCACTGAAAGGTTGAGTAATTGTTTCTTTCCCCCCTCCCCAATTTCTGCTGAAGGATTTTTATTACAGACACGGCCTGGAGTCCCCCCACCCTATCAGCCTGCCAGTGCCCAGTATAACATCAGTATTTCACTGGGGTTTTGCACAGTTGGTGGTGGGTTTTCTGTGACATCTGCAGCCCTGCCTGGATGATGAGCACTCTCTGTGCCACCACAATACTCTGTGTCTTCTTTTTGCTTCTTCTGGCTCCCTTATACCAATAAATTATGTCTGTGAATGTAAAAACCGGAGCAAAATAAACCTGTTATTGGAAACACTTGCTCTCAGGAGCATGATGCATCTCTGCATGTTTTTCCCACCCTCTAGACTTAACTCGGGGCGCTGCATCCACATGTCACAACCTCTAAAACGTTACATCCTCTCCCCCAGAGTAAGCTATAGGGTCCAGTCCTGGGCTCTGCCCCCTCTGTTCAGGGCAGATTATGTATTTAATGTTAAACAGCTATTGATAATAAGCAGAATGTGTTAGTGCAGCTGCTGTGTGCTGTGGCAGGCAGGGAAGAGGGTCATGCGCTTCTCGCTTGCTTTTGGCCTCAGGACACTTGTGTTCTTGTTTATACAATAGCTCTGCTCGAAGAGCAAGAATAAAAAATATCTTGTTTTCCCCCCTTACCAGATTGCTGTTTAGCATCATGCTACATCTCTCTCATGGGAAATACAGGTTAGAGTCTCTCAGGTTGGGGAGGGAATTGAAACCAGATGTTACCTTTTCTGGGCAAGTGTTTACAGTAATGGGTTATTACTATAAAAAGGGGGAACCAGCTCATCCAACCTGGGGGTAATAGATGGGCTTTCAGGCTTCTGTGGTGATGCTCACTGCAGTGGGTTTGCTGCTGGTAAATGTCTGTGCCAGAGAGCAGGAGGAACTCAGGGTACCAGGTTTTCAGGAATCCTTTCTGCTTTGGGCCAGTGCCAGGCTGAGGACATTTCATAGCTTGTTACAACCAGCCCAGTGTGGTTGTCTCTCACTGATGCGTGGTCCCACCAGGTGGGCAAAGAACAGCTATTCTTGTTACATGAAAGTGCAGGGAGAGAAGCAGAAGTTATAAAAATGAGTTTTTCCGTAAAACAAATGGTCTGTAAGTTCATTTATGCGTTCACCCTAAAGATGCAGTTTGTTGGTAGGGTGGCCAGGAGATGTGTTTGTGTCTATCAGAGGGAGTGGACTCTATGCAAGTGTCTTGCACATCCAGAAAAGCCTTTGAAACCTGGGAAAGAGCCTGTGTGTCCTCGATCCTGCCTTCCCAGTGCAACCATATGTAAAACCCTGCCTCTGAGCATCAGCTCAGACAAGGGAGGGCTTTGGAGGTGTAGCTTCACCTTGTGTGGGCTCTAGGAAATCTTGTTCAGCATCAGAGACCAGACTCTCCTTCAGGCATGAGGTTGCATTTGTCATTGAAGCATGGCTAGTGCTGGTGTCAGGCTTTGAGATTAATTTTGCATGTGCTTGTTCTTGCTTGGTAAGAATTGTTTGGTGACCATTTTGACCCGCTTCTGTACTCGGCTGGGTCATTGACAATTCAGGAAGAGGTGTAAAGTCTCCTGTGGAGGAACACTTTGCATGAGGACCTCTGCTTACTTTAGTCACTCTCAGCAAAGGTAACACCATATTGATGTGGTTCCTCACACTCGTGTCCATCTGTTCAACATGTCCAGTCCCCTGCAAACATCTTGGTCACAACCTTTTCCCTGAGACACGGGTGTTTTGGGAAATGTGAGGTTTACAGTGCAGCACTGCAAGCACAGGAATTCCTCCTCCTCTGCCAGCAATGAACCTTTGGCATCGTATGTCCCTTTCCCTTCTCTTCACACTAGATCACATCTGTTCTTACTCATGTGTGACAAAAAAAGGCTACCTGAGCACTGGGGGGGAAGGAGACAGTTCAAAGGCAACAGTGGGTGCCTGAAGCAATGGCTCCCATGCTGGAGCAGCTCTGGGAAAATGAAACTGCAGGAGAAGCCTGTGTCCTGCTGGGGTCCTGAGACAGGGGCTCAGGACAGGGGGCTCTTAGGGACAGATGTACCATACATGGTGCCAGTGCCACCAGCTGCTGCAAAGCTTCAACCCAGGGCACTGGGGGTGCAAACACACCCAGAACCTCTGTGAGCTCCCCGGGAGCTCAGCCAAGGGAGTGGGGAGGGCGAAACCCAGAGGGAGACCAAAGCAGGGGAAAACCAATCCAATTTGCATGGGATAAACCCCTGCATTTAATGGTAAAAGAGTTGAGGGAAGAAAGGAATTATTTACTAGAACATATTTTTTACCCATTCCAGACAGTGTGTTAGAACATGGGTATCAAACACAAGGGGCTCTGTGTGTCTGTGCTGCTGAGGTTACATCATGCTTTTTATGGTAATTTGGCCAGGGCCAAGCAAACGTATCAGCACACAAATCACTTTCAGTTTGATTCCATTTTGACATTTCAGGGTCTCCAGCAACTCGGCATCACTCTGCAGAGCCAGCCATTCTGGGGAGTATCTGTGCGTTAAAAGTGTGTTTTGAATGACAAATAGTTGCACGTTCACGACACATAATTTAGGGCCACATTTGAGCAGGAACGTGCAAATCCCGAGCAGAGTTTTTGGTCTTGGGCAGCCTCCTGCGGAGGGTGAAAAAGGGCCCGTGGCTTTTGCCTGTTCTGCTTCTTTGGGGGTTTGTTGGCTTTATCAGAAGAGCAAAATCGGTTTCGAAAGAAGCAGTGTGGCAACCTCCTGCTGCTCCGGGGCGGGCTTTGTGGGAAGGAGTCTATAGGTGCTGACCTACATTGAAAGAAGAGGAGCGAGTGGTGGAGCTGTGCCGGCTCCTCCAGCGCAGCTGGGATTGCACAGTCCAGCTGGGATTGCACAGTCCAGTTGGGATTGCACAGTCCAGTTGGGATTGCACAGTCCAGCCCTGCCACCATCGTGGTGTGTGAATCCACTCCCTGCTGAAAGGTGCTAGACTGACATTCCAAACGTGGGGAAAGAAAGAAAAAAAAATCATAAAAAAAAAAATCCTTAATAATTTCTCCCTTTCTTTGTGCTGACAAAGTACAATGGGACGTTTAAACCTGATTTTTTTTTTTTTTTTCTTTTAACGTTTTGAGTATATATAGATCATCGTCTGACCTGGAGAAGACACTTTGTTCTGACTACAATGATCTGATATTTCATTTTTTTTTATTTTTTTATTTTTTTGCCTTGTCCTCCACTGTATTTCTGCTGCATTCTGGCACAATCTGGGCTCCCTCCAGTGGTCAAGGGACACCGGGGCTCCTGCTGCCGCCTGCCCAGGCTCTGCAGCTGGCAAGGGGTGGCTTTTGGTGCCCAGCACCAGGGATCTGCACAGAAATCACATGGGGATTGGGCTTCTCTTCGGTTTTCTGCCCCAGCTCCTGCTCTGTGCGTGTCACCCCACTTTGCAACAGTAAACGCCCAAGCTCTGTTAACCCACATTTAATTAATATCTAAGTGGATCGGCCTGTGCAAATCAAGATTCAGGCTTGAGATTGCCTTGCAGTTCCCAAAAAAGTTCGCTGCAGAAGGGGGAGACGAGGCAGGAGAGCCGGAGAGGAGCTGCTAAGACCCGGACACAACAATTTTGAGCAAAAAAAAAAAGAAAAAGGGACTCAGTTTCGCGTTCCACGCTTCCCCGTGGTTCTGTGAGAGTAGGTCCCGACTTTCTCCTCAAACCGGCGAATAGTTCGTGTGGGTTATTGGGGGGTTGTGTGTGTGTGTGTGTGTGTGTAAGGCAGTCCCTGGAACGCAGGTTTCACCTCCCCTCTGGTGGGTACACGCGGGGGTTCCCCGGTTGGCTCGGGGGCACCTCCCCGGAGGGCAGGGAGCGCTGCGCCTGCTGGGGCGCGGGTGCAGCCACCGGGGGGTGCGTGGGGGGGGAGGCTGGCGGCACCCCGAGGTGCAGCAGGGCCGTGTTTCAGCACCCTCAGGCCTTTTCTCGCTGCTCCCCTCATCCCTCTCGGGGTTTTGGGCAGGGGAGAGCGGGGCGAACCCTTCGCCTCCTTTGCGCGGGGGGGCGGTGCCTGCACCGTGTGTGTCCGTGTGTCCGTGTGTCCATGCACAGACCCCCGCCTGGGCACACATGGGGGGGGCAGCGGCTCCAACCCCCCCCCCCTCGGTCCCGCCCCCTCGCCGCGGGCTGAGCGCGCGAGGGAGGGCGTGGCCTGGGGGGGGGCGTGGCGTGGCAAAAGGGAGGGGGCGTGGCCTCGCCGCTCTTTGGCTGCGGCCGCCGCGCTCATTTGCATGTGGCGGGAGGGCTCCCCTGTCACGTGGCCGCGCGCGGGGCGGAGGGGGGGGGGGGAGGGGGGGGGCAGACTTCCTGTGGGAGGTCAGCGCGGGGCGGGGCGGGGCGGGGGGCGCGCGCGGCGGAGCCTGCCGCGGTCTCGCGCTGCCTGGCGGGCTCTTGTCAGTTAGCAGCAAAATGGCGGCGGCGGCGGCAGCTCTGCTCCTCGGGACGGCGGCGGCGGCCCTGGCGGTGGCGGCAGCAGAGGCAGCAGCGGCAGCAGCAGCAGCGGCGGCGGCAGCGGAGGAGACGCGGAGGAGCGGGGGACCGGCCCGGCAGCACTGAGCCAGGCAGCGCCTGCCTGCGAGCGGACGAGGCGAGAGCCGAGACGGAGAGACGCGCTGCGGCCCCCTCCACCCCCACCCCCCCCATCCCTTCCCCCAGCCAGCCTGCCTGACTGACCGACCCTGCCCGAGGCGCTGCTGCAGCCCCTGGGAAGACGCTGCCGCTTCGGCCTGCCCTGCTCCCCGCCTCCCCCCGGGGGCACGGGCGTCCGGGTCCCTGTCCCCAGGCTCGGGTCTCCGCTGCTGCAGCCTCCCGTCCTCCCGCCCGGAGCCCCTGCCGGAGCCCTGCGGAGGAGCCTGAGGGAGCCCGCGGGATCTCTCTCCTGCTGGCCGCGGATCCCCTGTCCGAGCGAGGCAGACAGACTGTTGGGTTTCCCTGTTCCCCCCGTCGCGTCCCCCCCTCCGTGAAAGACTTTGCTGGATCCTCCTCCTCGGATCCCCTCCCCGCGCTCGCTCCTTCCTGCGAGAGAGGCTGCTGGATCCTCCTCCTCCCGCCGGAGAGGCTGCTGGATCGCTCGGCTGGGGTCCCTGCCAGAGAGACGCGGATCCTCCTCCCCTGAGAGACTCTGCGGCTCCTCCTGCCCCTCCTCGGAGCCCCTGGAGCGAGAGACTCTGCGGGATCCTCCTGCCCCGAGCCCCATGTGAGACTCCGGATCCCCCCGTGGCTCCGTGGTGGGATTTTATTTTGTTTTTTTTGATTTTAAATTTTTTTTTTCCCCCCATTTCTGGAAGCGGTGGGGGGGGAATCCATCTTTAAAACTGTTTTACTGGGTCCCAGTTTCTCTTTTTGATTTGCACTTTTTAAAACCCCCTCAGATGCTCCTCCATGTGGACTGAGAACCCATTAAGACACACAACACGAGAACTCATCTCGGTCAACTCCCAGATCCTGGCTTTCGTGGGTTTTGCTGCAACACGTAAAAGCAAACTTGTATTTAAGACACACTCGTGCAAAAATTTAGCTGGGAACTTCTAAGGTGTATTTCGTCCTGGTTTCTTGGTCTTTTTTTTTTTTCTTTTTGTTGGGTTTTGTTTTGTTTTTTTTGCTTCACTGGAAATCAAAAGCGTGTTTTGGAATTGGACCTGCTTTTGCTGCACTTCTTCTCTGGGCTGGATAACACTGAAGCTTTTTGCTTTTCTACTTGGATAGTGTTTTCCTGTTGATCCGTTGTTTTTTTTTTTTAATTCCGTGTGGCAGACTTTTATTTTTGTTGTTTTTTTTTTTTTGAGGGGGGTAAACAAACGACAACAACCACAAAAAAAAAACTTAATTTTTTTGGCCGTGTGAGATTTTTTCGTATTTAGATTCGTGAAATTACGGGTACATTTACAAACAAAAAAAAAAAGCATTAAAATAAGAAAGGAACACGTCAGAAAGACCCCTACACGGTAGACAAAATACTCACTTGTTTCCTTACAGCAAGACTGAATCGAAAGCTGCCAAAGAGCCCCATAAAGAAAAGACTAAAAGGTAAGAAGGGTTTAATCTGGGCATGGTAGAAGTGGAAGAGACCTGCTAAACCAGGGCATGCCTCCTTTGCTCACAAGTCCAAACCAGATACATTTTTTTACTGGTTATTAGTCAGTGAAGCAAGTAACACCCCAAAACATTTCAAAATCCATTGATTTTTTTAATCAGATATTTTTTAAGCAGCTTCCCTTAGTATTTTTTTACATGCTGGAATTAATTCGGTATTTTTATGTGTCACCTTTCTCAGTTCAAATAGCTGTTGTGAGCAAAACAAGCCAGGAGAGGTGCCGTGTGCGTGTGTGTGTCGTGCCACTTAAAAATGCAAAGCGCTGCTGTTGCAGCCCGGACCGTGTGCAGTTGCTTTGTAACTTACACGTGTGAAAATTATTGCAGAGCGTGTTGGAAATGAGCCCAGGTCTGGGAAATGAGTGGTGTGGCTGTGGTCAGCAGTGCTGCTCTGCTGGGTGAGCAGATGAGGGTTAAGCTTTGTCTTTCCTGGCTGCTTGCTGTTAAAAGTTCAGATCTCTGGGGTATTTTTTTTTTTTTCTTTTTTACCCCTCAGTCCCCCCATGTAATGAGATTATAAGGAACTATAATTTTCTCGTGAGTATTCAGAGAGATCTTCCTCTAAATATGAAACGTGGGAGAGAGAATTATTTGAGTTTATGCTTTTTAACTGCGAGGCTGGAGGAGAAGAAAATGGGCAGAGTTCCGTTGTTAACCTGAGAAATCTTGAAACACTGGAAGTTTGTTAATTGTTTGAATCTTCTTTGTATCACAACTTCGTGTCAAAGGTTAATCTTCTTAATATGTAATTAGTTGAAGGTCCAATTACGGGATTTATTGAACTCAATTGGTTTCCTCCCCCTTTTCTTCCATTAAATCTAACACTGCTAGTCATACTTCGTGGCTTTTATTTTCTGCTACTACTTGAGTGTATCTGTTATTAGATTTTTTTTTTCTTTACATTAATAATAACGGACAGTTTAAACTGAGACATGATCTTTAGGACGTCATGCCCATGTCGTTCCATATTTTTTTCTCACGGATGCGTGTGTGTGTATGGAGAGACTGGATGCTGAAATTTGCTCTGGATATCAGGCCAGTTAAGGTACTTAACAATCCAATAAATCCCGCTGTTTGTGGGCTGCTTGGCGATGCTGAGCTTTAAATCAGGTGGCTGTCGGTGCTGCTGTGTGGACAGGAGGACAATGCCAGTGTTGGAGGAGCAGAACATCTGCACGGCTCTGGGGTGTTGCTGCGGACCTTGCCCTCGTTGCGTACGGTGGGTGGGTTTTTTGGCTTCACTTACGACTGAGAATGAAAATGGAGTTTTCTGGCAGATAGTACCTTTTTATCGTTTGAAGAAAGAGGAGGAGGGGGTACACGCTGCTTCTCGCTACCTCCCCCCCTATGTTTTCCAAGGAAGTAGTAGGTGACTTGCAGTAGGTGCAACCTGTGCTTAGCAAATCATCTAATTTGCCATAATTGCGGTTCCTCAAATTGGGAAAGCCCTCGGATATCTTGTCAGGCTACTTCAGTGTGTGATTTGTGAACTCAAAATGGAACCTGCCCCCGGATGCACTGTTGTTTCTGCTCCGGCTTCCAGAATTATTTCTAGAATGTAAAAGCATCCGTGTCAGACTTGTGCACAACTAGTGAGAAAAACTGCTTTAGCCTGTGGGAGGCTTGTTTTTAATTTGTAGCCCCAGTGTTGCTTTTCGGGGGTGAGATTAGAGGCCGTGTCATGCACGGGCATTGGGTAACCTTGCTGCTTCTCTATCTGTCACTACCAGCTATAGTAAATCAGATTAATTTGAACTTTTTTTACTGGACGTGACTGTTCCGGGGGACTAGCAGTAGTGTAATAATGCCTTGCATCGCTTTGTTCTCATCTTCAAAGCAGAACGTATCTTTTACTTGAAGTTATCTGACTGGTACGAAGCTTGAGAAAGGAAGAGGTCTCAGTTCAGCCCTTGGCGAGCAGGTGCTGCCATCAGGAAGGCTGCTGGAGCCGGGGAGCAGGGCTTGTTTCAGGGCAAGAGTGATGCATATTAATAGGGGCTGTATTTTAGACAATATTATGTACTTTTGACTATCAACATTTCTTGTCTAGTAATGAAAAAAAACAGGGCACGCTAACCTGTTTATTTAGAGCTCTTCGGGATTGCAGTATACAATACTGTAGCATTTATTAATGTTTCTGTTCTCTATATAGGTGGATTCCAATACTGACAAATTTAAGTATCAATATACGTCAGACTAAAAACTGACTTGAACTGAATAGTGTGTTATATATGGTTGGTTTATGGGTGCTGTTACATCTGTTTCAGTGTATGGATTATTTTGAAATGAGGCTGTCACTGATGCGGGGCGTTAGTCCCACATACTTTAGGAATGTAATTACAGGGAGCCTTGCTCTGTGCCATTTTTGTTAGCACAAAGCATAGTGGAATTTACTCTGGGTCGCTGCATTGTTAAAGGTTTACCCGCTTGTCCTGACATCTTTAAATCTTTCAAAATCTATCTCTGATCACCTGTAAATGGGATGAGTTTTACCTCATCTGCTATTGCAAAACCTACTGAGGCTTGCTGGGATGAATGAAAAATCCACCTCTCTGGCTTAAATTTTTTTTTTTTCCCGGGCTTTGTCTTAACTATTAAAGTAACAAGCTATGCTTTTGATGACCTTTGTGATCTTTCGCTGGTACTTTAAAGAAGGAAGGTAATTTATCATATTTGTTTGCAGAAGCTTTTTAAAGCTTGGTAACATTTTAAGATGAAGTTGTTGTAATATGAGAAATAACACGATTGGGCACAATAGCACTTTTGACTTGAAGATTCTTTGTTGGGAGTTCTCAAAGCTCCCAAGTTCCAAGCTGGAGTAACAGTAAAACAGGGTGAAGTTAAAGGTTTTGTTAAGCAGAAGCCCTGATCTCTTTGTGTCTTGAAGTAAACTGTTGCTGAAGGGCAACCTTATAGGAAGTATAGCTTTAATTTAGTCTAGAAATAAACCCTCTTGTTTTTCATTCACTTCAGAAAGACTGGGAAGTTTTATTCATGGAAGAGATGTAGTGCCTGCTGTTAACTCGGAGACACCTATGGCTTCACAGTCCTTTCAGATGCTCTGTGCGATCCAGACGCCTTTTCTCTTCCGTCTTCAGTTTGTTATTAAAAGTCCAATAGCAGCGTTTTACTTTCAGTTTTAGCTGTTGAGACTTAACCAAGAGTGGTGGATGTGGGAACGGGTAATATGTTAACTTAGCAGCTGGCCTTGCCGAGATAAACATGCGCTTTTCCAAATGCTGTCATCTGGCCCCTTTCCAAAACAAGCCGAAGGAGGAGGTGAGGGGTGGAGCCATCCTTTGCTTCAGTAAAAAGAGGCTTTCATTTGGAAAGAATTGCTAGATAGCATTTACTACCAGGACTGCAGGTTTAAAAATAAAATGGCCAGACGTTTTCTAAATAAACAACATAGGCTCTGTTGATTACTTGTATCTCGGTGCCTGTTACTGTGCTGCTTCTCTTGGAAGGTACAGCAACTGAAATGTAGAATGCATTGTGTTACCTTTTCTTTTAAAAAAAAAAAAAAAAAATCAGTGCTTTATATATGACTTTGAACATGAGAACTGATTAAAAATTTATCATCTTTGGTTTCAGTAGAGATGTGCAACACAAGTGCTGTTGTTTTAATTGTTTAAAATTCAGATTACAAGATAATGGTAATACCATTAGAAGGTTTCCCCTTGGCCTAGAAGCTGCAGGTAGGAGCCTGTCGATCCCTTAGTATTAAAGATGAATGATAAGAAAACCTCTTAAATGCCTGTGACGCTGCAGTCTAGCCAATTTAGGATCAGCTGATGCCTTCTAGTGATAATGGCTTGAGGTTTTCAGCTGTATTATGAAGATATCAGCCAGGGCAAATAGTATTTAGAAGAGAAGTGTACTTTATTGAATGGGGAGGTGATCTAGAAGTGACAGTAAATTGCATTACTAAATGATCTATGTGCTCTGCACAGTCTCTTTACTGGTAAATGCTAGTGGTAAAATGAAAGATGGTTATTCTTAATGTATGAAAGCAGAGGAATCAAAGTATTATTTGATCTTCCTTTAGGAATCTGAGCCATTTATAAAAAATTCTGTAGAAAGCACAGCTTAGTTTTACATCGTAATTACCAGATGTTGAATTACTTGTGCTTATTTTATCATTACTTAATCATTATTAACTTCACTGTGGATTCCAACACACAGTTATAACTGTTTTCTGAAACTTTCTTTGTTCATTTTCCTACTTGGTCACTAATATGTTTTAAAATGTCCTGCATAAGATGAAAATGTCTGAATTTGATGGTAATAACAAATTGTCCCTTCTGGCACAGAACAGTTGCAATGCTGTTTAAGATGGTATCAACAATTATATCACTTGTGGAAAATGCAGCAGTACTTTAAATATGTGGCCGATTCTTTTGTCTTTTTAAAAATGTGATGTATCTCCTGTGAAAGACATCTGAAAAATAGCTAGCTGTTCATAAGTCTCATAGTTCAAGGTACCAAGCATCAAAATCTGAGTTAGCTTTGGTCTGAGCCCTGGATTTTTTCAGTACTGAGGTCTTGAATTTAGTTGTAATTTCAAGCTCATAAACTATTAGAAGCTTTGACGGCAGTGAAGGCTGCTTTCTGGAGCTCTTCCCTGTGGGTTTGCAGCTAAGGATGGCTTGAGAGTGAGAACAGTTATCTGTGCTGCAGCAGTGATGTGTTATGGCTGGGTGCCCAGATTGTCTAGCTTTGCACACAGCTTTATAGTTTGCCTTTGAGGGCTATGGAGGTGGAAGTCATTTGTAACAAACAGCTATCTCTGCAGCTTGTTTTTTCTGTGTTTTGAACTGTACATCCATTTAAAAAAAATGGCAAACTCGTTGCACGTTTACTTAAATTTCAACCAGGAAATTCGATGGTTTAGAAGCTCACTTATGAGAAATGTTAACAATTGCTTATTGCTTTGGATTAAAAATAGCTCATATTTATCCTTTGGCTGTTGGGGCTTTTTTTTGCAGTAAGTGCTGAATTGCTAGAGAATTGAGGGTTTTTTGTTGGTGGTTTTATTATTATAATTTGAGCGGGAGATTCACTTGTCAAATCGACTGGCATCCGTTGTGGTAATTAAGCCCCAGAGAAAAATATGTGTATAGGTCTCAAAATAGTTATCATGCCACTACCATCTATAGGCTCATTAAGAAAAGATAACACCACCACCCCCTCCACCACAAGGAAAAAAAAACCCACTCTGGGCTAGGGAGTGTTTCGAGTCTGCTGGTGGGGGTTTCCTGAGGCAGATCCATTCTTCCTCTCTCCTTTTCCTCCCCCCCTCCCCGTCCCCCTCCCCCGCCTCCCTCCCCCCCCAGCTTCTTTTTAGCGGGGTCTATGCGTGTTTTCCTGTGATGACTTTCTGAAGGGATAGTGCCTTTGTTATGATCTTGGTTAAGAACAGTCTCCTAGAAGGGCTCTTCTGGAGCCCTTCTGTTTTTTCTTAGATGTGCTGTTTTCCTTTTTTCCCTTCTTATGTTCTGTCTGTATGCTCTCTGCTTGAAGTTGAGAGTTTTCCTCTGTCGTACTGCATTTGCAGGACTTCCCGATGAGAGTAAGTGGAAGAGGGATTGTTTTCTTTGAGGGATAGAGAGTACTCAGTGGCTTGGATACCGTTCTGGGTGGTCAGTGTGTACACATATCGATTGTTAGTTCAAACGGACTTCTGCCAACTCTAATTTAAGCTCAGCAGATATCTATGTTGTGTCAGCCTGCTTTTCAGTTGTGCCTTGGACTCTAGTTCTTTGGAATTCCAAAATGTTTTCATGGTTAATGCTACCATCGTTGGTGCTGACAATGGAGATGCTTGTTTCTAAACAGTAGCTGGTTACTGGTAAACAAAAGAGCATCAGCCCCAGTGCTTTTAACACAAACCATTCTAGAAAAAAATGAAGCAGTTCAGTGAGAATGCAAAAAAATCCCCATAAAACCCAACAAAAAACCCAAACAAAACCCCCAACTTACAGATGCATGTGCTGATTTCCATTTTACTATGTTTTCTTATGAGGTCGCTAGGTGACCACAGTTGGTGGTCCTTGGCATTGCTGGTGATGTTTTTGATTGAACTCATGTATGTTCACAATGGCCTTGAAGATGGTATTTCATAGGAAAGGTGAGGTTGCAGACTTTACTAGCACTGCAGGCAAAGCCTAATGGCATGTGTGTAAATCAAATAGGACTTCTTACACGGTGTATTAGCAAAGCCAGTCTGGAGTAGGATTCCTCATTATCCCTCTGCTAACCTTCTTTCTGTCTGTAGTTCTCAACTTTCCTCTTCTGTCAGTGATTTTAATGGATCACACAAGCTTACTTTACAAATAGGAAATTTCCTTCCAGGTTTCTGTTGTCTGAATTTTTCCCACATTTTGAGCTTTGAAATGGATGCTCCACTTGAAGTTTGTCTCATTACCTGATTATGTAAAGGAAGATGTTACAATCTAATAATTCTTACCTCTCTGTGATGTCATGTACCTCAGTCTTGCTTTGTGATGCTGCAAAAAAATTGCTCTTAGTTAAAAATAACCGACTGGCATGAGAATGCTGATCACATTTGTTCATAACATACCTCTTTGTTTTCCTGGTTATGGAACTGTTTGGTTTCTCTTGGCATAACATTAGCCAATGTAAACTATAAAGAGATACATGTTTATCTTTTTAAGCCTTTAATAAATTAATGTGGAAAATGCAGCATCTTCTGATAAGGAGGGAGAAGAGCTGGGTGGCAGCAATCTAAATGCTATTTAATATCTTCTCCTATGATCATGATAAAATATAACTGTCTGATTCAGATGTGGAACTAAACTTGGTCTGTCACAGTAATAGAATTGCTGCTATTGAGGAGGAGAGTCTCTGTATAAATATCACTGTTTCAGGTGAAAGATGTTATTGTATGGGACTTACTGGAGCATGGGGAATATGTAATTTTCACTTTTTCTACTCTTCTAATTGAACTTTGAAGTCCTTCACTTTCGAAAAGAGAAATCCAGGTTCAGTTTAAGTCTCATTGGGCACCAACAGTACATTATCTAGTGATGTCAGTCTTTTTACTGTGCTACCACACTTACCTGTAATAATTGAATAAAGCAATGGTTGTGTTATTGGATGGATGTTTACATAATAATTCCTTAAAAGAAGACCCTCAGCTTTCATTTTTTCTTGCATTTGGGAAGATGAAACGTTCTTCACAAATTTCTAGGTGAAATATTGCAGTGACAACAAAACCTCATGCTTTTGTAGTAAGTAATCCAGACTGATAGATATCATCTATTTTATCTGGATGATATTGCAGCACTGATAGTCCAACTGCGTGGAAGCTGAGTCCCCCCAGCCCCCACCAGTGCTCCTATCAGCATCCAGACAAGCAAGAGCTCATCTTGCTGGAATTCTGTCTGCATCTGCTGATCAGATAACATACTTGGAGACATTTTGGATGTATTTCTGAGAATATTTGCTCCCTTGAGCGTTTCATGGACTAACTGAAGACATAAAATAGTTATTACTAAGATCATAATTGACCATAAATTGATTTCCAAAATGGTATTTACTGCAACTGGTTTTCCTGTCGCTTATGGTAATTTCCTTTCCCCATCCTTCCCCTCACCTTGTCTTTCCTCCCCCCTGTGGAGACACTATTCATTTGCTAAGTTGAAAAGTGGATGATGGCCTATTCTGATGGTGGCTCTGATATTCTAATTTATTATTGGCAGGAACTGGCATCCAGATGCTTTTACTATGGGTAGTGAAGTGGAGGAACAGAGAACTTTGAAACTCAATGTACTTAATGGAAATAAGGATTACCTTTTCAGCAATACAGAGTTAAATCTCTTAAACTCTGGTTGATTTCTGGTGGGAAAGATGCTAGCTTGCACCTTTCTGCTTTCCTTACTTTGGATGACAGAACAAGTCTTTTTCTGAATTTTGCAGATTCAGTTTCCTGGCTAAAGATTGGTACAGAGTAATGTAAGGGTCTCTTACCTCACTTGAATTACGTTGCTGTGTTAATTTTCAAAGAAGCATTGCAGTTGAAGATGCAGTGGAACAAAAAGTAAATTGCTTCAAAATGTGTTAAACTTGAGTGAAATTATCATGGTGGGCAGTGTTTTGATTTTTTTTGTAGTTAAACACTAAGAATGTATAAAAAGTGAACAAAAGAAGTAGATTTTCTCATTTGCATTTAAACTTTCACGTATTTGCAATGCACAACTTCTAGTACAGTTTATTAGTCTATAGTATGTTTTGTCACCATTGACTCGGATCAAATTTGGAGTTAACCTCCTGCAGAGAATTCCAGGGCCCATGACATTTTATTGTGACTCTTGATTAGCTCACCAGGGTTCCTGCTAAGAATTCTTCTTTCATTCATTTGATTAATTGAATTCCCTATTCACAGTGCCTTTAAATAGAATGGTATTTGGAAAACTTGAAGACAACAACTTGAATGTTCAGTGAGCTCCCCCTGCAAATTTGTAAATGCAGAAGTAGTAAATGACGGGTTTGTGTTTTCTGAAATCCTTAAAGAGAATAAATATTTTACAGAAAGCATAAGCCTCCATCTTCATCTTCTGTTTTTATTTTCCTTCTGGTTTTTACAATAAGGAGTTCTGTTGGCATCTGTTTTCCCTTTTTCACCCAACATTGCCTTGTTATGTCAGGAGCCCTGCATTCATCCCACTGAAATCTGTATCTAGGAGCAAGTATAATAAGGTGGTAAATGCCCAGATACTGGAACTTTGGCTTTCCAAGGCAGCAGGTGTGCAGTGTGAAAAGCACCCACTGCTGTACACCCAGCATGCCCCAGCTTGTGTGCTCCTCCCGGGTACCTTTTTACTGTTTATCCTCTTACTAGTATTGCTGGTGTTGCTGGCAGGACTTGTGCTGTGGACTGCTGTTCAGATCCCTACATTGTGAGGGATGGTGTCCTTTTAGTGTCCTTTTTTTTTTTACTGTTTCTACATCTTGAGGCCGGTGTACTTTTACTCCCCATGACCCTCCAGGAGCTGGGGCTGCAGCAGTGTCCTGTACCTGCCTTTGTGTGTTCTGAGGTGACACACAACAGTTACACCTGGAGATCGGGGTGGTGACATGGTAGAGTGATGCCATCTTGCTGGAGGCTGGTTTCTGCAGGCTCCTGCCACACATCTGGGAAATGATTTTAATATCATAGGAAAACTCAGGCTGGAAGGGACCTCGGAAGACATCTCAGCTAGGCAGGTCTGTGTTTAAGTCAAGTGACGTGTGCATGTCTGGTAACATGTCTGCCACTCACTGTGTTGCTGATATGTGTTGGTGTTATTCTTGGACACAGTTTCCCTGCCTGTGGGTAGGAGTGAGGGAAGTGCACATGGATTTTTCTACTGTGCCAGTGGTGGGAAGTCTGTGTAATTAATGTAAAGCCCTGTTATTTCTTCCAAACCTCTGCTTCCCAGGCCCTCTTAATCACACTGGGGCTGCTCATGAATGTGGCAATGGATATGCATGGCTAGGACAGCTGGAAGCTGGGTGCCTTTTGTTGAAGATGCAGTGGTGTACCACCTTTTCCCTACAATTAGTAAAAGAGTAGCATTGTAAACATAGTTCTTTTCAGCATAAATTCTGCTGCCTGCTTTTTGATCCTGTGGGTTGTTTTGTGTAGCTTGACCTGTCTTAAGGGCACCAGCCTGGTCTTCAGCTCCTGGAATGGGCAAATTGAATATGCTTTCACCTGCTGCTAGCAAAAGTGTTTTGGCTTAGAAATAGTTTGATTGCTGGCATGTAGCTGATGGAAGGGGAGCAAGGAGAACTAGGGGCATTGGAAATCCCTACAGGCAAAAAGTGGGTGCAAGGAGGATGGAAATTCCATTTAAATGTGATAAAAAACTTTTTTACTGTGAGGGTGACAAAGCACTGGAACAGGCTGCCCAGGGAGGTTGTGGAGTCCTGTGCTGTGGAGATATTAAAAAGCCATCTGGATGCAGTCCTGAGTAAAGTGCTCCAGGGGATCCTGCTTTAGTGGGGCATTGGACTAGATGATCTCTTAAGGTCCCTTCCCACTCTGACAGTTCTGTGATTCGGTGGATGATTCTAGTTATGCAAGCTTAGTTTTCACTTTTATTAACAAAGAAGCATAAACATTTAGCAGTGCTTGCTTGCAGCATGCAAAGATCTGTTACAAAAGCAGTGCTGTGAGCTGCCTGTCCTGCAGTGTGTGTTGTCCCACCTAACCGTGTCACTGTCAGGTGACAAACTGACCAGCTCCTCCAGCCTCCATCCTTGGGAGTGGTCAGTCCTCACAGAGAACCCCAGGGCTGTGGTGTATGGCAGAACATCCTGTGGAGCTGTTGCTCCTGATCCAGTTTCCAGGCCTTCTGCATGGCAGTATCCCTGTGCAGCTGCCCCAGGAAGCAGTTGCTCCTCTGACATGTTCTTCAAGTCCAGCTAAGTAATTTCAGCCAGAAACTTGTCCATAGGTTGCTTCTGCTTGTAGGTCAATTGATCAGTGACACTTAATTGAACAATTTCAGTATTGGGCTTTCCCTCTGTCAGCACAGGCATCTGGTCTTCTGAGTATTTGCAGAAACAAAATAGCAAACGTGTCTGGAAAGAGGCAAACGTGGCATAGTCTTGCTGAGATATTGAATTCCAAAGCTGTTTTCCTTTGTGTAATAACTCCCAGGAAGACTAGAGAAGAACTCTCGACCAGATGCTGCATCAACTGCTGGTAGATATCATTGGGCCTGGGAGAGTGGCAGTGCTGGGAAAGTAAATCTAGTTACCTGCTCTACTCCCGTGCTCAGTTTTCTGACAGAGGAGTCTGTTTGTTGAAGGAGGAGAGATGTAGTTTATAGCATGTTTCTTGTTTGTAGTGTGCTTTGAGTGGTGAATGTAATGTTGGGGCTTGTTTGGGTTTTTTGAGTTTTTGGTGTTTTGGTTTTCTTTTTTAATTGGTTTGTTTTCCTTAGCAGGCTAAGGAAGCTAACTCTGGTATGCGTAGCGCCTGAAACATGTAAGGGTGAGGTTTTGTGTGCAGTGCTCTGGCCCGTGGCTGGATTTCCATACTAACTCCTTAAGTGATGCCAGCATGGAGCTTGTGTATAGATTGATAGGCCTGCACTGTGGAGAGCAACCCCTCCACTGAAGAGGTGGTGTGCCTGTGTGACAGCAACTTCACATACTGCAGGATCACGTAAACTAGCATGTTTGTTTATATCAGGGGTTTCATGTTTAAGCAAACCTTCTGGTTGTCCTAAGTTACTGTGCTTTGATGGACATCACGTGAGAGCAACAACTGGTTTCCTTTTAAATAAAACCTCACTGGATGATGTGCTCCGAGGGTGCAGTTAGTGCTTTTTTCCTACAAGTGAACGTTCAGCACAGGGGAGCAGACTGACACTAGTCTCAGGTAATGAATTCATCTGTTATGGGGATAGTGGCTATCAAGTCCTCCGCACCAACAGTTTTGCCCTGCAAATCTGCTTCTGTTGGCCTACACTACTTAGTAATGAAGATGTAACATACATCTCCTGAAACGTTCTCATTATTCTGCCATCTGTCTCTGGTAACAATCCAGGAGAAAGTGGACAAAAGGAAGTCTAGAGGTGAAAAACAAAACCCCAAAAGTCCTACAAACATCCACTGGGACTTGGACACTGCTCAAATATGAATTCTTCAAACTTCTGATGGCTGACCTACCACTTTCAATTAATACATATCCTTAATTTATAAAGGCTTTTTCTTCCCTAGGATTTTTCCCTATTTCTAGTGACTGGTGATCAATCAGTAGAAGCTAAGCCAAAACCATCCTGAGTTTATCCAGTTTTTCTGGATACTGTCCATCCCTATTTATTTTGCAGCCCCATGACTTGATGTAGTCTAGAAACTTAGTGCACATGTTTTTAGCAGCAAAGTGGTTAATAAAAATTTTGCTTCTGCACATGTGGCGTTCTGCAACAAAAATACATTGTCTCTCTGACTTGTTGGAAGGGGAAGTGCTGCGGTTACTGGTTTTGTGGGTACTTTCTTGTAATTTCATTTAGCTTATGTTCCCTGCCTTATTTTTATAATAATAATAAAAAAAATCGGTAACTGTGCTCTTACTAACAAAACTTTACATGTTGCTTGAAAAGTCAATAAATTACTTGTCTCCCTTTCATCCTTGTAAAAAATACCTGCAACTATGCCGTGGGGAATAAAATAAACTTCTTCCCCTTCCCCCAATCCTTGTTAGCCATCACTCATGGTTTTCACCCCTTTCTTTTTTAAGTTACATGCACAATCTTTGCCATTTGCTGATGTTCTGGAGTGCCATCCATCTTCTGCTGATTCTTTAAGGTAATCTGTAATGATTTAGGCACAGTTGTTCTTGTGGTGAATTACATCAGGCCCAGCCAGTGGAAAAACATCTGATTTCTCTAGGGACTTTTTAAGCTGTTCTTAACATTAGCTGGCCTGATTTCCTATTTGCAGCAAAATGTTTGGTTCCATCTTCTTTTGGCCAGTTCATGGAAGTTTTCCTCAGAAGTTCCTGCTTCCCAAGTTTGGGGAAAAGGCACTTAGGTTGAGATTCCCACTTGAAATTCTTGTATGGAGCTGTGTTCATCAGTCCTTTTGGGTGAGGAAGCCAGAATGAAGCATTGCAGTGGTGGTGGCAGAGATCCTGGGGCAGGAGCTGCTTGGCTCCTGGATTTTTTCCTGCCACTGCCACCAGCTTGGAGCAAAGCCTCCCCACGCAGGGAGGAGCACTATGAATCCCTCTGTGGAGCTGTCGTCATCAGAGGGTTGTTGGCCATCTGTTCCCTGCTGACCTCTTTAGTGAAGGCTAAAGCAGAAAGAAAAGTACTGTCACTTTAGCCCTCTGAGGGTCATCTATCAAGAGTTTCCCTTTCCCACTGAGTACCAAAACCAGTATTTCCTCTTGCTTTTTAATGAAGTACTTAAGGTTGTTTTATAGTTACTTTTTTATATGCACAATGCTAATTGCTTGTTGGTCTTCCTCATTTTTGTCCCCATGTGTTTGTGCTGGTTTTTTATGATTTTTTTTTTTAAATACTCATATATTTGACCCAGTTTAGGGTGCTGCTTTCTTTTTGGAAGTGATTGGAGGGCTTGTAATTAGGGACCAGCTTGACTCTTCTTGATTGATGGCTGAGCCTAGATATCAAGGGAAAAAAGCTGGCACTGCTTGAAGTCAAAGCAGCTCCTTTCCTTAACTGGTGTTTACTCTAGAAAGGCCACAGAGAGCTGGGCCAGATAAGGATGAGGCAGGAAACAGAATTAGCAGTAGGCAGATGGGGAATTTTTAACCCTTCTAGTAGTCATGAAAATCAAGGACTGATGATGATCTGGTGACCTCTTGCTTTATGTAGTATTCCTTCTATACCTTAGGGTATCTGCTTTCTCATTCAGATTTTTGGCAGTTTCCAAGAAATACCACCTGTTTCTTCCTGTGGGACAATATTTTTCAGCTGCCCTGAACAACTATTTGGAGCCTTCCTTTCCAAGATTCCCTGCTCTTTATTTCAGTAGTTTTTTCATTCCATTTCACTGCCAGCCTTCAAGCTGCTTCCTGCCTTCATGGTCTCAGCCACTTGTGGCTTACCATCTAGAATCAGATGTTGAAGAACTTTCTAAATAGTATTTTTTTTTCTGTTTGAAAGTATATGATACCAGATTTTGAGAATCTGGTAGATATGTTACTTTGTGTTTCATGTCTGTGCTGTCTGGACCCTCTGTTATCACATACAATGATGCATGGCACTCCTAGCTCCTTTCAAAAAACCCTCTCTGTGCTTTTTGTAGCCTGCCTTTGGGGAATTATTTGTCAGTGCCTTACAATTACAGTCTAAAGATTCCCCCCCCCCCCCCTTACCAACATGGTGAGGAAAATGTGTTCAGAAATGCATGATGTCCTGTGGTGTGGTGGGGGAAGTCAAAACCAGAGCAATGCTGAAGCAGTTGTCTGCAATCTGTAGGATTTCTCTCAGTAACTGCAACTTTCACAGCCATCATGGGAGTTTTTTCCATCAGAAAGTAGCATGTGAGTTTAAGGTACAAGAGGTATTGTAGAATTAAGGTATGGGAGCTGTTCTGTCATTGGGCTAGACCAAAGACATCTGTAGACCAAGATTAGGACTGCTGTTCTCTAGAGAGATTCCAGGCAGTTTTCCTGTGTAAAAAACCTTCATCTTAAATATATACAAACCAAATTTTTTGGGCAGCAAGTTTGCAGCTGTGTCACATCAGGGACAAGAGAGACAGGTCTCTGTTCAGGTGTCAGCTATTGAAGGGACTTCAGAACTATAAAACACTGTGGGTAAAAACCTTGCATGTAGAAACACAAATAGACTCTATTTGAAGTGTAAGAATATGATATTCCCAAAACGTGGATTGCAAAATCCTGTTAGAATGTCACATCAATGCTAATTTGAATTACCAGCTGTGGCTTCAAATGGGAAAGCAATCCATGTCTGATACCAGCTAGAAAACTGAAGGTCTTAGTTTAGATATAAAACCCATCTACATTTGTTAATTTTTAAAGGGATGAATAAGCCATTCTGCAATAGGCACTCACAGAATATAGCCACAGTTCTAAAGTTGCTCTGATCATCACCTGCATTTCATATTGCTTTCCTATTCAGATAGAACCCCTAAGCATGTCTACTTTAAAGATAACCTTGGTTTAGGTTTTGATTTAATAAGCTAATTGCAGTCTTTAAAAGCAACACGATGCTATGGTAAAATGTTCCTCTCTGCTCATAAAAATCCCCCACAATTTTGGTACATCAGATCTATGTATATAAAAAAAGGCAACTCCTACAAGAATATCCTAAGACACTTCTGGTTTAAATCATATGAGCTTTGTGTTCATAATTTTTTTAGCATATTTCCTGTAATAAAGATTAAATTGTCTCTCAGGAAGTAAAACTGCAACACATGCCTTTGACAACGTAATCAAACTTTATATAGCAATGTTTTTATTGTTTCCCTTTTGTTTTGCTCTTAGATGACTAATTTCTGCCTAGAAGTGACAGCAAGGGTTGCCATCTGAGAGGCCACTTGGAGCTTTATTTCTATTTTAAGCCTATTTAAAGCACATGTATTCAGAAGTGTTATTATGTAAATCAGTTTTGAAAATTGAACTCCATTAAAAATTATAGTATCATTTTCTGAGTTAATCTGAGGCTATTTTAATCTCAGAAATGAAAAAAAAAACAAACCCACAACCCAACCAAAACCAAACAGGTTTCTGCTGAGTGGCACTTCTACCTCTTAGGTTGTAATTGATAGGATAATATGGTAAGAAAATGCGTTTTATTTTTAATGGAGCAAAATGTTTGCTCTTCTTTGTTTTGAAAAACCCTCTAACGTGGTGTATTTATTACCTGAGTAAGGGCAAAAAATAACATATCAGTGTTTGGGAAATGTCAAAGCAGCCAACTTTAGAGGACAGAAAGGCTGGAAATAGAGTTCATAGTGGAGTCCAGTCTAAGTATTGAGTTTGGCAGTGATGAAAGGTACTTGATATAAAAAAAGGGCCTTACCAAGGAAGTATGTACTTTCGGTTTAAATTCTGCAAATTAAGTCAAATGGTGGTGGTGTATTTTGGTTGGTTTGGGTTTGTTGTTTTTTTTTTTAATACTGCACTGACAATTAAAAGGGATTTAAGTGTAATTGTGGTGTTGTGGAATTGCTGTAATGTCATGAGTTTTCTTAAGTACTACTAGCAAAAGGAAGCCAAAAAGTTTCTCACTTTGCACTAACTTGTTTCATTCACCTGCTATAAAAAACAAAAAAGGTTATAACTTGCCATGACAATGATCTGACAGTTTGGGAGAGTTCTCTTGAAGACACAGGCTTTCTAGAGTGTGATGTAACTTGGGTAGGGAAAAATGGAGGGACTGCTGGGTGTCATTTGTAGTTACTGAAATCCTGGAGATTTCTGTTCACCTGAACTGTGAATAGTCATCTCTTATGTTTTCAACTCAGTTTCCTTTGGCAATGTAAGTCATCCCTTTTTGCAAAGTCCTAGGGCAATACCTTTAAAAATACAACATTAAGTATTCTTCAATGCAATATTAAGTAATAATGTACTTGCTCTCGTGGTCTTTAAAGGTATATTTTGAATCATAGCTGCTGAAGCCAGCAAAAGTTGTATGAATGACCTGTCTTTCATCATTTTTTTCCCCCCAGTTTTAGACTTTCTTTCCATAGGATGTGCTAATATTAATTAGTACTGTTGAGTGATTATACAATGAAGTTCTAAATAAAATATATTCTTCCTGAATTTTCATTGCCTACTATTTTATTTGTAGTTGGTTTCAGTGTTGAAGCAGCTTTTTAAACATAACTTTTATTCCAGCATTAGAAGCAGCCTTTTTTTAGACAGTAGGTCTACCTTACTAGATAAACTTCATCTTATTGAAAAGTTCTTCCTAACCTTTTTTCTTATCAGGGAGAAAGAACAAGAAACACAAGAAGAGGAACATTTGATGGAAGAAAAGAAAAAGAAAAAGCAGGAAGAAAAGAAAAAGAAGGAAGGTGCTCAGAAAAAGGTTTGTTACTGTTTTAAATTATATATACATTTTATGTGTAATGAACAAGTATTGACTCTGTGGCCTTTACTTCTGGGAATAATTCTGACACAAGTGAGCAGTCCTGTCAACTTAGAGTGAGGCTGTGGTCAGAAAATCTCTGCAGAAACAGTTGTGGCAGTTCATTAGCACTCCCCGAGCTGCTTACCATCCCCTGATGTTAAGTTACTGCTGCTCCCACAGCTGTGTTGATGTTCCTCATCAACGTCACTGCAAAGTTAAGTGGATTAGTCTCAGCTGATACTGAGGGGACTGTGGATTCTAAGGCCACTTCACATTTTCTGTGGTGTGCATTCTCCTGCCTTGTCTTCTGGATGACATAGGCAGTTCTAATCTTAAATGACCCTTAGGAGGTGGACAGGACTGTCTTTTCCAGTATAAAAAGATTAGACATCATTAAAAAAAAGTGGGTAGGTTCCAAACAGAGAAAGGAAAAAAAAATAAAGACAGGTCTTGACAAAATGTGCTGTCAATCCCTGTAAGCTGATAGTTTGTATGGATTCAGAGGTATACGGGACAAATTCACAGAATTAATTCTGAGCATTAGAAAGTTGATTGACTTTACTGTTTAGTTCAGGAAGCCTCTGAAGCTCAAGTGATGGAAGGCTGGGTGGGTAGCTGGGGGTACTGTCATATTGCTGGCCATGTTTTGTACTGTCTCTTTGGCATCTACTTTTGGTTTCAGTCAGAGAAGGGTAGTTATTCTTACATTGCTAGTATATGGAGTTAAATGAACATTCTTCAGTCCTTAATTGGAACTAAAGCCTGACTTAGGTAGCAGTTTCTGCATAAAGTGAGACCTGCAGCCCTATCATTATGAAGTATCACTTTGAATATTGTCAAATAGTTGACTTGGTTTTGTTCTTTTCTTCTTTCAGGCTGCTGAACAAAAAACCAAAGGTAAATTTATGTTTATTCTTTGTGAACCATTTGGTATTTTTGCAAGTCTGTTTAAAAAATGTGCTTGTACTTTTTTATTCTTTGTGTCTTTTTAATAGGGAGAGTATATCTTACTAGGATAGTTCTGTTTTTAATGTTTTGCTGAAGGAGCTGGCTATGTATTGGTATTCTCAGCATAGGCTTGATTTTAGCCTATCTTGTTGGGTAATGTATAGCACCTTTTTGACAATACATGGATTAAATCTCTGTGAAACAACATATATCATCTTTTTTTTTCTCATGTCACGACATGCAGTTTTCTGTTTGGTTGTTGGTTGTCTCTGAAATAAATGTTTGCCACCAAAAAGAGTAAATCTCTCTCTCTGCATGCACAATTCAACTGAGTTTAGTGGCAAAACTCAATGGAACTTACAAGAAAGCTCTTTCCCCCACTACCACCTCTTTTTTTTTTTTTCCCATGTGGGTTTTCTGCTTGATAATTGGGTTTGATTGGTTTGCAGCATGGTCCAGGAAGCAGCAGAGATAAGCAAGGCATTCTCCTTTTTAGGGCAGTGCCTTAGGAGAGATGCTAGTGAGGTTGTGGGCTTAAAAAAGGTGAGGAAGAGAGTGGAAGTGTAATGCTGCCACTCTGGGGCAGCTGTTGGCTCACAGTTTGTGTAGTTTGTCCTTTGATTTCCCTGGCAAGAACTCAGGGCTGCAGAACAGCTCAGAACGAGTTAATGTGCACTGTTATTTATTGCTGGGTAATTAGGTGACAGACAGGCAAGTAGAGCTTCCCAGATTCCCAAAGACTGGGAATTAAAGAAGAGCCAAGCCTAACATATGAGGTTGACAAAACAGCTTATGTTGCAAACACTTTTTATGCATTTATATAGCAAAAATTAAGTATTATTTCAGTAATTCTGAATTCAGAAAAATAGTCTTAACTACATGATGAAGAAACTGTCACAAGTAATTTATTGAAACTCTGTCCATTTCTTTCCAAATGGTTCTTATGTACAAAGTGTGAAATCAGAAGATTTTAGTCTGAATTCTGTTGCATCTGGCCTGTAAGATCTCAGTTTGTAACAGAGGATTTTGCTTCCAGGAGGACAAGGCAGCAGAAGTAGCTAAGCCCCTCAAAATCTTAGGTACATGACAAAATTTGGAATTAGGATGTATCAGAGCCATTTCTATCTACGTGGAATATTTCTGTTTGCACAGTATTACATGTTTTGTTCACTGTATCAGCTCATTTCTGTGTGAAAAGGTTTCACTGTTCTATAATGTATTATAATGATTTTTTAATATCATAATTCAGTTGCAGATATTTTTACTGTCAAAGTAACGAAGTTCATCTTCATGTGTAATACAGTAGCTCTTCATTTCTGTTAATATTGAAGTACAGTGCCTTCTGCTTTCCTCTGTGGGATATTATTATTACTGTCTTTGTTGTGACAGCTTTATTTTTAATTGCATGAAAATGTTGAGTTTGTTTTTAAAAGTATCATTATAATAATTCTCATTTTTCAGGTACATTTGTGAGTTTGTTTCTTTCAAATTTAGGGAATGCTTTTCTCCATCTGTTTAGTTTTTTGCCCATTATCTTTCTATCTAAGTATCCTGTGCTGCTGCTGTAAGGTAGGGATGTGGAAGAAGGCAACAGTAAATAAATGTAGTTAAGTTAAAGATTAATCAGTTCTGATTAATTGTTTCATCTATCAGGAAGCAATAATGCACTTTTTGGCAGTTAAACGTCATTGTAAAGAGTTGACCTGGCCTGCAGAGAAACCAAGCCTCTCGTGTTCATTTTCACTGCAAGTTAGTGGTTATTTAGAGTCATATGGATAACCCTTCTTTTAATTTAGTTTGGTAGGCAATTGCTACTTGCTTCCAAAGTTGGTCTGTGGGAATGTTTTGTTTTCACTTTGATACTGTTTCTTACAATTGTTTTTAGGAGGGTTGTACACAAACTTATGATAGGTAGCAGGAATTCCTTAAGATACAGAAATATTCATTCTAAATTAATGAGAGGAAAAAATTGGCTCAACTTTTTGGGTAGGGTATTTAAAGTTGTCAAACTTTAATGCAATACTGCACCAAGTATTTTATTTTTATAACATTTTCAACATTGAGTGACAAATGCTACTAGAACTAAAAAGGCAACACAGGGATTATCCCTGAATTTGGTTAACTTCTTTCATATCTGGGACACAGCAAATAAATTTTAAAGACAGGATGACACTACAGCTGGGTGAATTGACTGCAGCAGGTACTGCATGGCAACATACAGGATGTGTTAAATCGAAGATTAAAACCAGGCTGGAGCTGAACCTTCTGCAGAGTGTTATATCCCGATTTTGTTAGGGTAAGGTCTTATTAAATGTGACCGAAAGTAGTTGCTTGTGGTAACTTAGGAAAAAAAAATTCTTGCATTCTCTGTGTTATTCAGTTCTGCAGCTGGGTTGCTGTGGCAGTGAGAGATGCTCAGGCCCTTTGAATCATATTGGAGAAACATAAATTATACAACTGGAGATGGGATATGAAGAACTTTTCAGTTTCTGGTTTTCAGCTGGTTGAAGACAACGTTTCTGCTGTTTCTTATTTGCTCTCTGCTGTATTTTTGAAGGAGAAGGCACTTTCTTAAAGTAGCTAGGATGGGACCAACTGTGGGACTTGATAAGCAGTAGGAAAGGTTTGCCCTTTTGGTTGGCTTATGCTATACCAGAAACCTATGCTGTCATCAGGGTGTTTTTTAATAGTTAAAATTAATACTAAGATTTTAATTTATTTCTCTAGCCAAATGGAAAATGGGGAGATGTTTTCCTATCTAGTAATTAACTCATGTGCCTCGTATGTGTAGCTATAATTTGCTGTACGATGATACAGGCTGTTGCATGTTCAGTTGCTGGTGAGGCCTCAGGAAAGAGAAACTAGTAGGGAGGAAAGAGGTTTCCTGTGGGTGTGTGTGTATGCTGTGTTGTCAGTTAAATATTGCTCTGAGGCCTCAGACCGGGATGAATATTTCCATTTGTGATATGCAGCCCAAACCCTTCCAAGATAAACACACATTTCCACCAATAGAGGAAAGGTATGTGGCTACTTCTGCTCCCTGACACAGCTCTTGGGTCTGTTTAAACAGCTTCAATTCTTTTTTTCTGTTCAAACAAGAATCCAACTCTTTTAAGTCTTCTCTACCTAACAGCTTCTTAAGCTTCTGATTTTCTTCTGCAACATAGTTTGCCAGAGTATTTTTGTTAGGCTGAATCTTTCATAAATACACTGTTGGCAACAGCTGTAGGGAATGTGTGAAAGGAGTAAAGATTGGAAGAGCTGATAAGTAGCTGAAATGTTTCTCAATTACTTGAAAACAAATGAAAGTAGTCTTCCTGTTCAGCTGGAGAGGAATGCTGCAGAATTAGATGAGGTGGGAAATGAACATGCTTTTATTGCAGGCTGTGCATTGTTCTTCCATGTTACTGTTCTTTTATGGTAATTTTTTTGAGAACAGGACTATTGAGCACAGCCTTTTAGTGTTTGTTTTAAATGTGTAAACTCCTGCCAGTTTATATGCACTTGATAAAGAAACTTGGTGTATAAAGGCTTTTGTAATGAAAACATTCAGCTGTAACTACCAATAAGAGTTTTGTACTGTATGGTAAATAGTCACTAGTGTGGTAAATGGCTGTAACTTAATAACTACAGGGGACTTTAAAGAGAACTATGCATGTGATAAATACTGTGAGGTTAATGCACTTTGCCACCCACTCCTCTTCTAGCATCTTGCTGCAGGTTTAGCCAGCACACAGGTGATCAGTTCCTTGCTTGTCTCCCAGCCCAGCTGAATTCAATGTCTAAAATGGCCAAACTGCTGCTTTAGGGCAACTGCAGTGGTTTGTTACTCTTAATATCTGCCACGGTAGTTGAAAGGCAAAGTATTTATCTAATCCTCCATCTTTATCTACATTGAAGGTAAGTGATAAATCTGCAAACATACAAGTAACAAGAGTTAAATATGTGCCATTTTTAGTCTAATATAGAACATACTTGAGTAAAAACTAGATTAGATATGCTAGCCTGGAAAATATTTTTCCCCCGATGGTCTAAAGCAGAGGTGGCCAACGTCTGCCTCTTTGGACTTCATGATCCTTGCAGATCTGTCCTTAGCATATTCATGGTGTGAGACCAGGAAGAGATGTGGGCTTTCCAAGGGGAAAATGGGAACCTCAGCTCACTGCTTATGAAATGAAGCAGGACTGCAGAAGCTGGATTTATAATCCTGGACTGCAGTAATCCTGGGATTCAGCAGGCCATCCAGCACAGCCCGTCCTCTTTTAAAGTGATAGAAAGGATCCTGAGCTAAGGTCTATGTCAGGGACTTTCCCCTCCCCCAGGCTGTCTGTGCTGTCTGCCTTGGGACTCTTCACCACAGGATGATGTTAATATGCAGCTTGCAGAGTCAGGAAGGTTGTCTGCAGACTGAGAGATGATTCTGCCAAGGTAGACACTTGAATACGTTTGATTTTGGGCGATTTGAAAAAGCAGAAAGCATTTGACAGTCTGTGGTTGCTTGATAAACCATTTGTGGTGTTACAAATGTTGACAAACTTTGGATTCTTTTTAAATTTGCATTTATTTGTAGTTTTTTTATAACGCAGCACTGTATATTTTACCTGAAGGAACATGGTCAACTATATTATAAATGGGAGTTAAGAGGAAAACAAAGTAGAACAAAAGATCTAACATCCCATCTCCTTCTCTGTCATTCCTGTTAGGCATGCCACTACTGTCATCCATTCTTCAAAGCCATGTATTTTCATTCCCAAATCAGAGGTGTAGATTGTTACATAGTTCTAAACTGATTCTTTACTTAAACTGCCCAAATGGGCTGTTGTACCTTCTCTGCTTTTACTCACCTGGATATGAATTACCTTCCTGTAACCTCCACTCATTCTCTTTAGATAGAAAGGCAGTTTTAGGTACCTTGATAACGTGCTTTTTCTGACTTTAGTAGATGTTACAGATCTTCAGTGGTAGTTCCATATGAAATAAGGAAGACTATAAACTTTTAAGAGAATCTCCTCAGTATTTTTTGTGTGTAACACAAGCAGTCTTTTAAAAAAAACCCACAACTTTGTGTTTTTTTTTCTTGTTGGAGCCAGTGTTCTTTTACGTAAGGTTAGAAAATGTATTTCAGCCTACAAATCAGGTGTGACTTAAAACAGAATTGCCACCTCTGACTCATTTGAGTCATGTAGCTTAAGCTTGAATATGTGCCTCTGCCATCTTGATAGTTAAGTGCTGTGTCTGTACTGAACTGCTCAACACTGTAGTGACAAAATGTGCCATAAATCATCCTTGCTGAAGGAGGGGGAGCGCTGTAATAAGTTCTGCAATTAGGTCTTAATATGCAGTCATTTGATATCCTAATGATAACCTATTGCTATACATTAAAGCTTTATAACACAAAAATGTTTTCTTTTTGATAAATGTTATCATGGTATTGGTTTGCTATTATAAGTATATTTAAACAAACACGGGTTTATTCTTCCTGTAACTGACTGAGTTATTGCCTCTCTGATAGAGAATAAGCATGATTTTATAGAGTATGAAGATAATTCGTAGAGTTACTGCCATAATAATGGGTGAAAATGAGTAGAAAATACAGAAAGATTAGAAGAGGCAGGAGGAGAAATTTTGCATATTCGAGGAGACAAAGCTAGAAGAATGAGCTGGGAGGCTTGGAGTTAACTAGTACAGAAAAAAGCTTTGGTTTCCTGCTTATTCTTTCAGGTGGGGTGGCTGTGATAAGCCATCTTGAGTTTCTTGTGGCAGTGGTTCAGTATTTATTATGCTTTTTGCTCTCACAAAATTATGAGTATCTTATTTTACATAAAGATTGCCATTGTGGAGTGAAGGAGGAAAATTTAAGGTAACAAGTAAGTTTATGAATAATCTTGACTACACTCTAAGCTGTATTTGGCTTTGTGAGCACTTTCTGTGTTGGTCATGCTGGTTTGCTAGTCAAAAGTGTCCAACTAGAGATCAGTCATAGAATTGAGACTCGGTGTCTTTTTGCAGAGAGAGGCTTTGTCAAGTCTTGACACCCTGAGCTCTGCAACCAAAGGTTGACAGTTCTGAAGATTCAAGTCTTCTGTAGCTCTTGTGAAGCTGTACTCCTTAGCTTTCAAATAAACACTCTTTTCAGACACTGATGGCAAGAATGTAACTTAAAAAAACCCAAACAAACACAAAAGTACAGTGTAATTTGAAAATAAGACAGAAACCAGGAGATGTATTCTTCCTAAGCTGGATTTACAGAACAGCAGCCCCCCAAAGAGATGTACAGTACTTGAGCATCTTTGCCTGGAGTTGCTGTTGCTCCACTGAGCACCTCCAATCCTGCTCAGTTGTTGCCTTCTAAGCTTTACAGGTTCCTCAGCGGGGAATGGAAAAGTGGGTAAGAGCTCAAGTCAGAGATCCTTGATATTGTTAGTACTGCTCAGAGGTAGTTTTTTATTCTCTCTTCTAGTTTGCCATTGTGCGAATTTAGACATGTGCTTATAAGATAAATACAGACAGAATACTGCTCTGGTCTTCCACAGAGTCTGTCTTAGTTTCTTCAATTAGGAAATGATCTGGACTTAACCAGACTGAGGGTGGCAACAGGCTGACCTGTATATATTTAGTTATAAAGCTGGGTGAAAATGGGGAGCTTTCAAACACTAGATGCAGTTGATTGAGAATGTTTCAAATGCTCAGAATGTTGTGAGGCTTGATAGGCTGCTTGAAGGCAGTAGGACTAGATGCTGATGAATCAGATTGCTCTTTACATTGTCCATTGTTGAATAAATGTCAAGCCTGGGACACTATCTCCACCAGGGTACTCTGTGAAGAGAGAATAGGAACAAATTAGATAACACCAGTTTGACTTTTCTTGACCTAATTGTCAGAGTGCCCTTTGGTGGTAATGCCTCTCTGATAAATCCCTGGCCCGCTTTCTGAAAAAACTAAACAACTGCCAATTGGGTTGTTGACAACTGTATATTGTACAATTTACATTTTAACACAGCTACACAATGATAATAGTAGTAGTTATGATCAAACTGCATGCTGGTTTATGGTTATTTATCTGCCCACAGTGTGTGCTTTCATACTCAGGTATAGACTGCTGCTCCAGTTACGGGCACTGCCTCATGCAGTGTATTTAACTGTGTAGGCTGTGAAACAGTCAAACTGCTACACTTTCTGGCATCACAGCAGTTCAGACAATAGCCTAGATTCTGTTCTTCTCTCAGCCTGTTTATCAAATAATGACGTTCCAGTTAGAAATAGAATATTGTCTGATCCCACAGTCCATTAGAGCACGTATGCCCCAGTATTAGAGACCAGATGTATTTTTCCACTTCAGCATTCCACCACTATGTTCTGTATCAACTGATAACAGACAGTGAACACCCACCCTTCACCTCTTAGCTTTCTTATCCACTCAGCAGAGCCTGAGATTTGTTTCCTTGCAAGTGGCTTTATGGCACAGCTGCCCTGTTTTATCAGTGTTATCTATTTTATCCTCCCTTTACTTTTTGAACTAAAGTCTGTCATTCACTTCTACTGTTCTTATAAAGAAATATGTACATTAAGGCAATTTCTTGGCTGCCTTATGGACTTTTTCACTTAGATAATTCTTTTATGGGAAACTGAGTTCACTGCTGTGATGCCTTCTCCATGAAAACCTATCAACTTTGATGTACTTGCAGCGTGCTGACTACTTTCCATTATTTCATCTCACTATCTAGATAGGGCTTGCATTACATACAAATATAATATCTACAAGATCTATAAGCTCGAAGAGAGGTTAATCATGCAATATATTAACTCAGTTTGATCATGACTGTTTTGAGATACGTCAGTTTTCTAATGTTTCTTGATCCCTTCCTTGGGAAGGATGAAACCAGCTTGGAACTGTAACAGTAGTACATGCTCTTGGGGTAGTTACTCTACACGTGCTGAAGAGGGTCATCTTGGGAAAAATGAAGGTAATAAAAAGGTGTTTAGGTTTTTTTACTCTGTTTGTGAAGCCTTTAGCCTGAGGGACCTTGTCTTCTGTTGACTGTCTGATGCTGACATTCCTTGACTCTGAGAACGCAGGCCTGTTCCGGACTTCCCCGTGTTTAGCTAGATCATTTTGATGCTTTTCCTGAGTTGTTAAAGGTGGTAGCCCATGCTTTACAAATCCTACAGGTCTACTTAAAATGTTTGTTCAACCAGCTCACACTCTGGTAAATGCTCTGAAGCATTCTGGTCAGGTTTGCATTGTGCATCTGACCCTTCAGGTTATTCCTGAACTGGTTCAGGCAGTGCAGTGTGTGCATTAGCATCCTAAGAGGTGGTTACTCATGAGGTTGATTGTGGGTCCGAGATCATGATTAGAGGAGGTGATTTTCTTCTTAAGCATCCTGCCCTTGCTTTGTGGCATGGCAGCAGTGGCTCATACTAAGCAGTTTTGTGGGACCTGCATTTAGTAGCACCACTAAGTGCTTTGGACACTCCTCAGCTGCCCTGAACATGTCAGCAGCTGTTATTACTGTTTGCCCAAGGGGAACAGCTGAACTTGAGGCATCCTTGATTGCCTCTTCCCATGTTAACTGAAGTTGTTCTCCTCTGTCTTATCATGGAGTTTTCTGAATGTCTGTCCTCCTGTTTTCAGGATGCTCGTAATTTTTTTGACATAATTTCTGTTTTGACTGCTTCTGCTGTCTTGTATTTTTCAGCAGTCTTTGTGGAGCTGGACCTTTCATCTCTCTGTGGCCAGATAGGCTCTCATGAACTTTAGTTCTTAAGCGCATGAGTTGTTAAGCTCCAGAACTGATGATTCCTGAACTCCATTGAAAACTCCAATGCCATACTGAAGTCTTACAACCGTAGGACTGGATATATCCCTTCAGATGAACAAGAAGGGGTTGGCTTATCCATCTCCTCACTGTCAGACAGGCCCAGCGGATATTCTTGAAAGACATTTCGATTATTGTTAGAAAGTCATCTTGTATTCAGCCTGAAGAGTCTTTCCTATAACTTAAGCCCCTTCTTTCTTGGCTGATTTGCCCAGTATGTGGAGAGCAAATCTTTCCCCTCCTCTGGAGGGGCCTTTTTGTGTTTTCTTTTTTTTACTTAACAGCCCATTTGGTTTTCCCTTATGCTAGTGTTTTCAAGCTGTTTTTCAAACCACAGTAGTTTGTTTCTCTTCTTTGGAAGTCCTTTCAGTTAGTCCAGAGTTATTTTTTAAACACGGTATTTGTAATTGGAGGATTATTGAGTAACCTTTTAGTTAACCTGTGCAACTCTAACCTTGCTACTGCTGTTTACAAGTAAAATTGAAGGCTTATATTTTTATGCCTTTCAGGCTGACTCCATTGTGGAGCTCTGCAATCCAAGCCATGCAGAGCAGTGCTGCTGCCACTTATTCAGTTACCTGTCCCTGAACTCAGCTTGCTTTAAGAAGCTCCTAGTTTTCAGATGCCCTCTTAGCTAATTCTGTAAGAGTCTTGAATTGATAATGTGGAATTTCTTCCAGCTCTCCCCCTTTTCCCCTTTTTGATCTGCTCTCTGCAGGTAGTCCTCTGAAGTAGACATTTGAATGTATTATTTGCTTTAATTTCCCAACAGTTTCTGCTGCAGTTATTGAGGGCTGATTGACAAACAATGGGAAAACTTCCTGACTGTGCTGGAGGTGGTGGGCTGCCCTGCTGCACTTGAAATTCTTTTCTGATGTACATATGAGGGCAGCCCTTCCCTTCATTTGGGCATCTGAGTAATGGCTCTGTCTCTCCTCAACAAGACACAGTCTTCAGAGTGAAACAGGAAGAAAGTAACTTATTCAATGCTGCCTTTCTGACATAAGCTCCATCATAATTCTTACCTTGCTATCTGCCGTCTTCCAGGAGTAATTATTTAATTTTTGTTCCTTTGTTGTACAGTTATTTCTAACCTTGTCACCATGGTCACCATGGGAAATCAAATGGGAGGTCTCTTCAGCTTCCTCTTTTTCTAGCTCTGCCTTCCCAGAAAGGGTCCATGGGTCTGTTCTTCACCTTTTTTCCCTTTGCCATCTAGCAAACTCCAGACCCCACATCTCTGCCTCATCTTTCCTTCAGTGTTCTTCTCGGCAGCGTGTTTGCCTCCTTTCCGTGTACTGATGACTGTGCAGAGCTCGCCTGTAGCTCAAACCCCACTGCATTTGCCATTGTGACCCCTTAGTGCCTGACCACAGCTGTAGCTCCAGCTTTCTAGTATAAAAAACAGCTGATCTCTCAGCCCAGGTCAGATTTCTACTTTTTTCCTGTGAGTGAATGAGGCTATAATGTAGCTATAGTTTCTTTCTGCAGATACCTGGGATGTCAGCAGGATGTTGTAAAGCTGATATTGTTCCCACTCTTGGCTTCTTGCATTGATGCACCCTTGCTTTTCCCATCTGTTTTTTAAATGCCTGTTTTTTCAGTTGAGCTTCAGAAAATGTTTAGATACATGTCATCTTCTTTTGATGGAAGTATTGACTTTCCTGTGAGTGTTTAACAGAGTTTGAACTGAACCCTGTGCTTGCACTGCTGTCATTGTCATCAACCTGGCCAGTGGCAGATAGGAAAACACCGTGTGCTCCCCCTGCTGTTAATAGCTGCCTTCTTACATGTAAATGGAGTTTCTTTTTGAAAAGGAAAGTAATAATGTGGTTTGCAACTCTGAAAGATGATTAATGTTAGATAGGGCCTGGTTTTGCCTGAAGTATCTTGGTGAGCCTGTAATGGGAGTTAAACATAAAATCAGGATCATCGGGACAGCATTAATACCATCAATTGGCAATTATAACTTGCCCTTTATTTACACTGGGAACTGGGGGCATCTTAGATTTGCCTCCTAGCTGACTGTCCTACTCTAATGTGCAAGACACTGCTTTAAAAACTGAAGTTAATAATACATTGTTAGGTAGATCTGTAAAGCCATTAAAGAGCTGTTATTTTACTAGCCTGCCTAGGCAGGCACAGTATTTTCCTCTTTCTTGGCACTTCAACTGACTGCAAAAAGTCTTTTTTCTGTAAAAAACACAAAACTCTTTGGAAAGTGGGCACAGTCACTGGAGGTGTGGGAATTTCCGAAAAGCTTAAGTGTGTGTGGGAAAGAAAAATCTTAAGGTGTTATATATTAAGCCAAGCTGCGTTTCGCAGGTGAACAGTCTTTAAAATGCTGGTGTTACTTCTTTTGGATCACTCTTAAGCACATCTATGTGAGATAAACGTGTGTGATGTATGTGGAGTAATTGGATATTCCTTCCTAGTAAGCGGAAGACATGTGTCTAAAATAAACTGAGCAGAATTTTGAATTAAAATGAAGTAATAATATTAAGTTATTATTAGTAATCTTTATTAAAACATCTTTAATTTCTTTTAACATTCATGTAATAGAATCTGATTTACTGGGAGTGGCATTTAATTAATTTAATTCAATTTAGAGAGTTAACTCCATTACATATTAGTACAGAAAATTACCTCTGAACAGTCATTTCTCACTGGTGACATGCAATAAGTTAATTTAGCTCAGAGTTCGTTTGGGTGCGTTGTGAGTTCTTAGTGAAAGTTGCTATGGTGACAGCCTGATCAACCAGAGCTGTCATCGAAAACAACAAACACACCAGCCCTGCTTTGCACAGTGACACTGCTGCTGCTGGGCTATAAACACTGACAGATGGATCCTCTCTGCTCCATGCCTTTCTCTGGTCCTGGTCTTGTTAGTGAACTTGATTGCTTCAATCTTCAGTGGTGTCAGGGTTGCATTGCGAGGAGTAGTGAGAAGCTTCCTGAGGAATGCTGGGTCATTAACAGACCTGCTGTGGCTCTACCCTTCTCACAAAAGGGGTTTTCTGTCAGACTGTGTTCAACAAATTGAACGGAGCTTGTTTTTTTCTTTTTGGCTTCATCTTAGCTGCAGAGAGAAATGATTGCAGAATCCCAGTTAGACTTCAGTTTGCTTTTATTCAGGATTTTCTTCTGAAGAATCTGCAAAGAAGGGGGTCTGAAAGCTGCTGGAATTGCTTTCTTCCTGTTTCTGAATAATTTAAATCCTGTTTTTCATATGTGGCAGTAATGCGCTGTGGCACTGGAGACATAAAAAATATCTGTTCAGCTTAAACTGAATTAATGAAGTTTGCTTCAGGTTCTGTGTTGAATCTGAAATGAAGCATTTGCTTCAGATTCTCCCAGCTTTGCTATCAGGTGGATGAGTTCTTCATTCAAAACAAAACACTTCCAGTGCAGAGCCTGTCTTTGGGGCACAGAACAACACTATCTACATATTAAATGTCATGTTTAGATTTAAGAGGAGGTATCAAAACCGAAATACAGATTTTAAATTCAGTGTATTTTCTTTTTTTCACCTTCTAGATCAGTATGCACACTTAAGCAGTTGTTAGTTGTTTTCTCCAGAGCATGACTTCTGAGTAAGGGAAGATTCTTATTTTGGGGCTTCAGATTTTTCCCAGTTGCCCATTTCCAAAGGGAGAAGAATGACATTTCCATAGGACTGCTTGTCTTTCCAATACTAGGAACTGCATCCAAAACAGGATATAGAATCCCCGAACACTTCTTTAGGTAGAAAATCTGTGGAATTTTGTAGGCACAGTCTTCTGAAGTGGTAACGGTGGTTCTTGTATGTTTTTAAGAACCTAGTTGCTCAAAGCATTGATTCTCAAAATATTTTGTGACTTGGAATATACCTGCTGGGGAAGAGGGGAAGCTGGACCATGTTGTGCTCTCTGGGCCCTGCTTCAGTTCTTCATGCTGAGTGCTTTAGAATGATAGCTCAGATATCTCTACACTGTCGTTAGGACTATAGTATAAACATATTCTTAAGCCTTCTCTTGAGATAGAATGTGAACTGGAAGGGTTATGCCAAAATTACAAGAGGTCTTTTACTGGTTGCCCACAAAATTGTTACTGTTTTAGTATTGCACATAAAATAGTCATTTGGTACCTTAAATGTACATGACAGTAGAGCCAAGGCTTTGTGTTTGCACAGGACTCTTGTCAGTTTGACATGTGTGCATGATTGCAGCAGCACAGCCATTGTCAGTAAATATTAATATTTTGCAGCAGACTTGCAGTCCGCAAGCAGTCGACACTGTGCTTTCATAGAAATGTCTAAAAGGGGTTAAATATCAGTGTAACCTGCTCCCCTTGCATCTCCCCACCCAAAACATAGAAACAAAAATAACAGAATGGTTTAGATTGGAAGGGACCTGAAAGATCATCTAGATCTAACTCCTCTGTGTGGGCAGGGACACCTCCCACTACACCAGGCTGCTCCAAGCCCCATCCAACCTGCCCTTCAACACTGCCAGGGATGGGGCAGCCACAGCTTTCCTGGGCAGCCTGTTTCAGCATTAAATAAAATAATTGGAGAAGCTGTATTTCTGGTTTCCAGAACAAAAATGTGTGCATGTGTGCAGTGAATCGGATGTGTCCAGGCTGTGTTCCAGCATGCAGTGCAAATGGTGCATGTGTGGGGACCTAAGGCATCCACAAGGACAAGTGCAGGCTGCCTGCACACCCAGTAGGTCTGATGTGTCCTGGACACATGGCACTATGCACATGTTAAGATATTTGAGCCACAAACACACACTGGTGCTTTCCAGACATTCCAGAAAAATAGCCAGAGTCCCTACTTTCTTTCCAGCTCAAATTTTGAAGTGGAAAAAGAGGTTACACACATTCTAGGTGTGATACCTACCAACCTGTGAACAGATTTCTGTGGAGGCAATCCGAGATGATGGGAATAATGGATATATGAGGTATCTCTTTACAGTACTCAACTGCTTCAGTATTTGAAACTGGAAGCATTTATGCTGTGATTCACTCACTTCTCTTGAAGCCCCAACTGAAGAGGAGCTGCCTTCAGCATCTCTTCAGTCCTCAGCATCCATATGGGGGGAGCTGGGTCCTCTGTGCTCTGCACGGGTTCTGCTGCAGAAGGGCTGATTGGAACAGCAGTGGTTTGACACAGTATAGGCGTTAATCACTTAAATTTAAAAATAAAGTTAACCTGGAAGGTGGTGATTCACTGGATTGCTCTGCTTTCTGTATTGTTTTAAACAAGACTCAAGGCTTGTTCATGTGTGTGCACCTCTTGAAGGTGCAAATGAAATTTTAGGCTCTTATGTACAGTAAACCGATCAACACTGAAATTACGTTGGTCGTCATTTACTTCTAAACATTCTGAACAGTGAATTTTGATACCTACCTGTTTGTGTGAGTGGTTTAACAATGAGTGGATTTCTACTGTAAATAATATTTACTGTTCAGTCTGTGCCTGGAAGTGGCCTGATGAAATAAGAAAAAAGAAGGTTGCTGGTGTGATGACTTAGCACTGTTTGTAAATTTGTTTAAAAGGTTTCCTTTAAATAGGAAAACTGTGTAAAGCATTGTCTAATGAGATTAATGCACACATTCAGCTTAAAATGAAAGGATTCAATTCCTGGTTCTGCCCAGACTTCTTATGTGACTCTATGAAGTTATTTAATCTGTAATTACATGCTTGAATTTTCCCACTAGTACTTGTGGTGATGGTAGTGTTAGCGTTGTGTAATTTAAGCTGTTTCCTGTCTTCTCTGACTCTTTTGTTGTGTCGTTACTGATGGGGTTGCATTGCCTGGAGCAACATTTAGGAAGCTTGGAGGGTGAGAGCAGAGGTGAAGGAGGGAGCCTTATATAAACAAGTCATGCCTGTGGCTTGTTCCTCATATGTAAAATGGCATAGTCCTTTACCATCTTACTACTCCTTTACTGTTTTACCAAATTGTTGAGATTGTGTGTTTGTGAGACTTGTATCCTGTTGGTGAGCTAGAACTTAATATGTGCTTGTCTAGTGGGTCTTCTAAAATGAATTGGAGTTTAGATGTTTCTAAACACTCCACGAAGGAATAGAAGGTGTGGATTCTATAGGCACTTTTAGTCCATGAGGACTGAACTAGTGTTACAGAAAAGTCTTACGTCAGAAACCTCAAAAACTCTGCAAATGTTTCTAAACACCAGCTGAGCAACCCCTCTCACCCAGAGCTGCCCTCTCATTTGAACAAGCAAATTCATCTCAGCCATGACTCTTACCTACCTTCTGACCTTTTTAGGCAGTTCTTAATGCTGTTGTTTCTTAATGTTATTAACACACAAGTGATTAAAAAACTTCTCATAGCTTCATAATCTTCTGTGTTTAATAGGCAAGTTGCCTTTCTAAAGTCAGTGTGTATAGTCCTACTCTGGAGTTGAGAATTGAGTTCATAGGGACCTGAATTGAAAGTTAAATGAATGATGACACATTCAGCAAAACATGCCTATGCTGAAATGTCAGAGGCTTCAGGATAAATCTAGTCTAGAGACCAGGTTCTAGCAATAGGCATTTATTTATTTATTTCCATTCATTGGGTGTATATTTGGGCAAGCCTCTTAAGAGTGATGTTCATGATTAATACTGGTATTTGAATTAGATTAATTCATTAATGCAGCTTTATATTGCCAGTAAATAGGAGAACTGTTGCTTGAAAGAAAACAGACTAATTGTTAAGTCTTGAAAGTTACCATCTGTTAACACTTCAAGTCTTGAAGCTATGATAATTTAGCTGTTCCACTACCCAGAATCTTGATTTGTAGCTTGGACTTTTGAGTCCTGATGTGTGTGATCCAATTTCTCTTCATCAATTAGGCCACAGTAAACCCACGTGTGTATGCACTCAGAGCCTTCAATAAACATGAGGGAGTTTGACTTGCAGTGAAAGCATCATATTTGCTTTGGATTACCAATCTATTGTTGATGACATCCTATCAACCTAATTAGCTGTACCATTTTTAATGGCACAGCTAATTAATTGTGAATTTAAAATTAAAATCATAATCAGTGCTAACATGGAGGAAAGTAGGAAAATATTAGAAGCTGTTACAAATATAAGTATTCTTTCCCAAGACTGCTGCCTGTGAAACCAACCTGAATAATGTAGGATGTCATTGAAGAAAACTTTGAGAAATACATGTTGAGTCACACAAAATTGTGTCTTTATCTCGAAAGAAGCATTTGGCACCCTCTCTGCTGACTGATCTGGAAGAAAAAGAAGTATATGTTGGTGAAGAAAGGGAAACAAAATTAGTATCTGAGCTCTCAAGTGTGCAAAGACCTATGTTAGTATTAGGAGTGTCTCCGATTCTTAAGAGCGAAGTGAAATTTGTGAATCCAGGGTTGGATCAGTAGAGTTGGGTTAGGATTGTCTGCACAGCTCTGCAGAAGGCTGGACTGTGCTGAGCTTCCAAAGAAAATGCAAACCCACCTGTGGTAGAGGAAGAAACTGTCATTCAGTGCTGATACAAGTTCAAGTTAACATTAATCAAGAACAGAATGGAGAGACCTTTGACAGGTGGGGCTGATGAAGAAAGACCATGTCTTCAACTGATTTTAAAACCAGCAGAAGCTGGAGAGAGTGCTGTGACTGTCAACCTGGGAGGAAAATTATTTCTTTGTTGTGACCTAGAGGAGAGGGAGAACTGAAGAAGATGGATTTGGAGCTTTAATTTACAGGTAGGATTGTAGAAGATAACGCTAGAAAGGTACTTGAGAGGTCATCTATTCCATCCTCTTGCCCTGAGACATGATCACCAAACCTGTGTCATGTTTGCAGATAATCCTTATTGTTAGAAATTTATATTTTAATCCCCCAGCTGATATGTAAACCCAACAAGTCTTGCTCTACTCTCTGTGGGATGGAGTACATTATTTCTTCCTCTTCCTTTATATTGTTTTCTTTTTTGCTTTGTGTAGCCAGTGTCTTGTAGACTCAGCTATTTCTTTGCTTTCTGTCTGCTGTGGTAGTTCATGTTTGCAGATATTTGTTTCCTGGGTACTGTTGCCAGATGCTCCTCTCACTTTCTTGAAGAGAGTCAACCATGGTGGGTACAGGCAGTGCTTAGGTGAAGGCTTTAGGATGCCAGACTGAAGCAGAAGTGTTACTTTGAACCTCATAGCTGGTTATTACTGCATTGCAACACCTCTTTCCTTCCAATAGTCTGATCTTTTGACTTCGCTTTGCTTTGTGATCTGCTAAAACATTGCAACCTTTTCTGCAGAACTGCTCTGGAGAGAACTGTTTGCTGTTCTGCATTTAAATCTTCCAGCCTAGTAACATGACTTTCCTTATTTAATTGCAGTTGCTTTTTTCACACGATTTCTCCCATTTATCATTGCTGAGTGTGGCAGCAATCTGATCACCCCCATCTTCTTTCTCCTTAGCTTGGTGTCATTTGCAGATTTAATAAGGATATTCTCTAGTCCATCATCCAGTTGTTAACAAAAACATTGAACAGCATAAGCTTGGATCAAGTCCCTGTGGAATGAAACATACTTCTATTTTGACAGCAAACCATTGATTCTCCCAGAGAATATTTCAACCAACTTTACATTTAGCTCACATTTCCCCAATTTGCTTTATGACAATCTCAAGCAAGAATTTCATGTCAGAAGCCATTATGAAGTTAAGATGTATAGAGGGAGATTCGGATAGTGGGACACAAATGGAATAAGTGAGAAAATGGGTATAATTTGTTTGAACTGAAGCAGATGGCTGGGTCTGAGTGGAGGGAGGAGTGAATGATTGTCAGGGTAGGAGTTAGGGGCCAGCTGGATTTGTGGATATACTGCTCTAGAATCAAAGTAGAGAGAGGTAGGTGGTGGATAAAGTCTGTTTCTCTATTTCAGACCTTTACAGTTAAGAAGGTAACACCTGTAATTAAACGATTTAGTAAGAAAAGGAGAAGATGATGAGAAAAAGATTGTAAGAGTTAGCAAGGGACAGATTCAAGGCAGGCATTGCTATCTCAAACTTTCTGGATGAAGCAAGTATATTAAGACACCAAGGACTGGCCAAGGAAAGGCCATTAGAAACCTCACGAGCTCTTGCAGCTCATTTTGCTGAGACAGGTTATTGTGAGCACCTCTGTGAGAGGGGCAGAGCTGTGGGGACAACTGGGGGCAGCTGGGTTTATTAAGACAAGCTTGAAATTTTTCTATGTTGTCAGGACCCTGAGATGCAGAAATAAGAGAAGAAAGGTAAAAGAATAAACAGTGTGAATGTAGGTATGAAAAAATGTGGAATGGTCCGAGAAGGCACAGGACTAAGAGAAAGCAGGGCACAAGCTTTTGTGCTCGTGGTTTGGAGAGATTTTGTTTGCTTGGCCTCCTAATTCATGCAGAAAGATAAAAGGCCCTTACATTACACAGATAGTGTATGTTTTTCTATCAGTAACTGAGATGATATTTGTTTAAAATTTATTAATTTAAATATTTGGATTCCTCCATTATTCCATGATTTATGAAGCTATAATTTCTGTACTTTTCCCTGTTAATTTTTCCCAAAAGATTTCTTCTCTCTTTTCTTTGTTGATACAGAATTTGCCAGTATCAACCTCTGCAAAAATAGTGCAAACTCATCATTTTAGAGACACTTTATATAAAACTGTGGGAAAATGCTCTAATAAGTAAAATTTCTGGGTATATTTTTGCCTAGTTTCCTAAGGGAATGAGACTCATGAGATGGGTTTATATTCCTGTCTTCAGTCTCCCCATTTAGCTATAGAAATTCCTGGCCCCTCCTGGCCAAATTTGGTAGAAGGTCCACAAATGTTCCTTAGATGTGCAGCTGGGTGCAAGACATTGCCTTATTGGCCTTACTTTCCTACCTATCTACTAATGTTTTGAGGAGAGTCTTTAATATGAATTGATTGGTTTTATCTATTCTGGTTAGTCCACCAGCTGGCTGGTCAACCAGTGGGGAGCTTTGAACAAGCCATAGTATAGTTAACATCAATGTCTGTTTAAGAAAAGAATATTTAGTACTTAAAAAATGGTGAAATACAACCAAATGGAATGCACTTTCCAGCTTGCTTTAATATTTATATGGTTCTAACACAGAGGAATGAAGATTAAAATATAACCTTTAATTTCCAAGAGGTAATGTGGAAGTCTTGCTCTTAGGGAGATGATTTGTGACTGGCTTGTCAGTGTGGGCCCTATAACTTATTATGGTTTCCTCATAAAATATTGGTTTCCCACAGAAGGTTGTAAAATCTTTCTGGATGACATATTTTCAAAAGAGGTTTCCCAGCATCAAAATTAGGAATTAATTTTTGACTGAACTGCAATCCACTGAGTAGATAACAAATACATTTCAGCATTTAATAAGATCAATTTATGGTGGGTAGTTATCTGCTAACTTCATGCAACGATCATGTCTGAATATAGTGTTAGAATAAATTATGCTCATATCATGATGAAGCCTGTGAAATGTGTTCAGATGAGCAGATCAGACTGAGAGCTGCAGAGCTTAGGGTCTGAATTCATCCTAGCATAGGTATCTTCTGCCGTGAAGCCAGAACCATTTATTTATGGTTGGAGAGCTCCATCAGCCAATGAGCATGTTGGTAAACATGACATTGAAACTATTCCAAAAGAAGCAGGGAAGCCCTTCCCTGTGGGCATTTCCTGAATAAAATGTCCTTTACAGAACTAGTTCAGGGGGGTGGATGTGTATTGAGAGCTTTGATTTCTTTTTCTTTTCTGGAATTGTAAGCTCTTGCTGTTCTAATTAATTATGCATCATATATCAATGCCTCAAATTCTGTTTTTAATCAGTTGCCATTTAGGTGCACTATATAAGCAATAGCAATTCTTAAGAAGAACTAAGGCTGGTTTGTGGAGGCGTGAGGCTGAGACTGGCCATATTGACCACACCATCACTCCTAAATCCAAACGTACTGAAACAGGGATGAGGGATCAGATAGCACATAATTTTGAAGAACTTCCTTGGTTATCTCCTACCACTAAATTACACAAAATTGAGTTACTGGAGATGGTAGGGAAATCCCAACAATTGATTTAGAGGTATTCCATGAGCTTTGCAGCTTCCTGTTCGTTCTCTATAGAAGGTCTGAGTTGGTGTGAGAGGAGCCTGTAGAGACTGTTGGGAAAAGTAGATTATGGTGAGAGATTGTGGCAGTGGGATTTTGAAAGACTCAAGGAAGGAGGCAGGAAACCTTGCAAAAGTCAATGGAGAGAAATGTCTGGAAGAGGAGGCAGGAGCAGATGCACTGTGGTGGATTAGGAGGTCAAATGGAGGGGAGAAATAAAGTTAAACCAGGAAAATACTTTATTTGTTCTTAATACTGAATAAGTTTTATGTTCAGGAATTAGTAAAAAAATAGAAGCATTGCTTTAAATAAATTAGTGTTAAAGTTCTAAAGCTGTAATAATGCACATAGTTTTACTTTTAATCCTGAATGTGGGCTTTGATGGCAGAGAGTAGCTTCTGGTTACTTTTTTACAGCCATTATTAGTACTATTGAAAACTAGTTTTGGGATTTCTCTTTACTTCAGACTGTAGCTTTTTTTGCAGTATTTTTCAGAAGTTTGTGTGCTTGGGGGAAGGTAAGATCCCAGACATAAAATTACCCACTTTTGTATAGAAACATCAGGAAGCAGTAATTTATGCAATAGTTTACTGAAACACCTTCACTTTTGCCGGTAGATGTCACTGTGGATAAAAAATACCAGTGCTTAGTAGACAAAGGAGGTAATTGCTAAATGAAAATTCATCCTTTGAAAGTAGATTGGGGGGGCAAACCATTTTTCCTCAAGAGAGCCTTTTTCCAGCAGATAAAAATGCATTTCTTACTAATCAGGGTATCTATTTTTACCCGCTACAATCTTTTATTTTTTGGCCATCTACCCCCGACTTCGGTAAGTTCACGGTTTTCTGTCTTGACTTCAAAGGGAGTGTGTGTCTGTGGGTGAGCCTGCTCCTGCTCAGCTTTATTTTGAAAGCATTTAGTGTTTGGAGGTTGCTTTAACAAGCACCAGTTGTCGCTGCAGTGTTGTATGTGTGGGGAATTGGACATGGAGGAAGTGGCTTCATTAAGGTTGATCTGGAGGGGGGAGCAAGATGAGAAAAAATATTGCCCGTATGATTGGCTGGGAGAATAGCTCTGAATTATGGGATCCATCTGTTTCCTGTAATGAATTCATAAACCCATCAAACAATGACCTGAACGAATTGCTGAAGGAAAAAAATAATACACTGGCATGATATGTTTAACGCAGTGAGGCATTGGCATTGTATAATCAAAAATTCTTCTCACATCCAGCACTTTGTAATGGAGCTGCTGTGTTTAATAGAAGCTGTAAATAAATCCTGTCACAGTCGCAGCCAAGAATGCATTTCTGGGTTTAACTGTTTCTCTTCTGGAATGTCTGCTCCTTGAACACTTTAGAAATGCAAGTTTTATGGAGCTGGAATGGAAGATTCTGAAATACAGAGAAATGTTAATGAGGTGAATGAAAGGAAAAAGCTGCCATAAATCAGTATTATGTGGCTTAACCAGTTTCTTTCATTTATGCATGTTCTTTCCTTATGTCACAGAAATGTACTTAAAAGCTATTGTTGTAATTGAAATCAGTTAGACTGATCCTATTCATTATATTAATAAAATCCACCTACAATTGCTCGTAACACTTTTTTATGCAGTTGGGATTCCCGAGATTGTAATCATCAAACAGCATATGGAGTAATTATTTGTTTGGGTAAAATTGGATTAAGAAGTTTAGATACCATTAAGTACTGATAATTATTACAAGCAAGCTCTTTTGTTTAGTATATGTACAGCTCTCAGAATGTAGAATAAGCAGATACCCATCACAAACATCTTGAGAGCAAGCCATCTCAAGGCTTTTATTTTATGCCTTTAATTGTATTTTTGCAAGAGCCTTTCCACATAAATGTTTTTGTTTTTTTTTTTTTTCTTTTAGCTCTTTAATCATGTGCTAGTATGAAAATCACTTTGCATCAAATACTTCCTCCCCCATATTTTAAATAATATTTTTAGCATTAAAACAAATGTAGCTGTGAAGGCTAGATTTGAATTCCTGGATTTCCAGCAGCTGCCCACATAACATGAGCTGTGACAGTGTATTACTTTCAGGTGAAAGGGTAGACAGGCTGCTCCTTCAGGGACCAGCAGGGTCTCTCTGTAGATTGGCAGGTTGGCCCTTGGGGCTGATTAAATGTATAGTGCACAGAGCATCACTGTTCTGGGCTGACCACAGGCACTGCCACGCTCTGTGCAAAAGGTTACTGCCTGCTTTGCTTTTTCAGCCTGCAGTTTGCTCCAGTATTATGCTTTTGTACATTGTTTATTCTGCAAGGGACAGTCATCAGCTCAAAATACAGCTGTCGTAGGAAGGAGGGTGTCTAAATGGTTTATAAAGATGCTCTTAGAACGAATATCTAATGACAATTGATAATTAGGAAATCCAATGTCGGCACTTTGAGCAGTAGGTGTTCCTCACGGTGCATATCAAATGAAAATTGCTGCTTAAACATTGCTGAAGATGACTTTATAAATAGGTGTTGAGGTTTTTTTGAAGAATACAGACGTATTGTCTTTGTAACATATATTCTCCAAATATTATTGCCGTATTTGAAGGCTAAAACTGAAGGCTAAAGTCTAGCCTGATAGGAAGGTGGAATCAAGCTGATTCCTATGATGTTGTTCAATCTTTTTCCTTTATTTCCTGTCAAGGGTGCAATTAAATGGTTATTTTCCAGCTACCATGACTTGTATACATAGTATTCCTGCAAGAGCTTCCATTTATCTAGTCCTAAAGAGATTTTGATGTACAAAATAAAACACTTTGCTGTGTTGATTAAAGAAAAAAGAGTCATGCTAATATGCAGAAATATTTTTATCTTTTAAGTGCACAGTCTGTTTGCTATTTTGATGCTCTTTGTTCTTTTCTCTCGTCTGATTCAGATATGCAGAGGGGAATATTTGTTTCTAGCAGAGAAATTTGTTTTCTCTGGCCACACCTTTGTGATGAAACAGCTTTGTTAATTTATATTAAAGTAAAAAATTGTATTCTAGGACTTGCATTAGCGATGTTTTATAAATATTAAGTTCATATATATATGTACGCACAGCTATTTGGAAACATCAGATGCAATTTATATATACAGTACTGAGAACAGAATTCTTTTTTAAAAGCAGCCTGCATTGCTCTCTGAAGTATATTACAAATTAGTTAATATTTCTTAAACCTTGGGGCTAGACAAATACCCACTCTGCTGGCGTTGTGCCAGTTAGTGGTTTTAATTCTCTAGTACGCTTTTTTAATTCTGTGGGAAATTAATTTCTTAGTTTTTAAAAGAACAAGTCAAAGAAGGCTCTAGTTTCTCATTTGCCATGGGGTTGTCCCTTCCAGCCTTTCTTTCCCAGCTGACCAGGACCTTGGAGTACTTCAGTGTTTGATGGCTGGAGCTGAGCTGGCTCAGGGAGAGATGTTGAGCTGCAGTGATGGAGGGAGTGGTCTTCATCCCCTCCTGGCTGCCTCCTCCTGCCCCTCTTCCTCCTCTTCCCTGGTGTCCCCTCTGATCCATTGGTGCAAGGGTTTCTGTGGCTGTGTCTGAATTAGATAAAACTTCTGGACTGAAATGATTTGGTATTTTTGGTAGGTGAGACTATTTATGTAGGGTAGATCAGGGTCCTCTTTCTGAATCTTATGGCTGTGGGCAAATCACATACAGCTTCATTCTCTGCAGAAGTAGAGTTCTTGAAATTTCAGTGTTGGTGAATGCTTACATCTCTGCAATAATAGCAGCAGTAGTAATAGTAGTAATAACAATACCACAGGATCTCTCATTTTTCCTTTTCTATTCTCCATCTCCCAAACGAAAGGGAAATATACACTTTGTTCAAAACCATTAAAAGTCATACAAGTTTAATTATCCTTTCAATTTGTCACAAGCACAAGTAAGCAGGAGTTGGCTTTTGATACAGTTTCAAGTTTGGACAGCAAGAGACTCATCTATGCATATACACACACCCAAGGTGGTGCAGCCTCCCTAAACCCAGGCTGGTGGGTGGGGAGAACTTGAGAGCTTGTGTTGTCCCACCAGCATGTATCATGTGAGTGACAGATTTATGCATGTTGTGGAAACAAAGTCATTTTCACATACATGTTAAAAATGCAAATTGAACCTTGTGTATTTGTAAGATACTGTTTTAAAAAAAAATTCCCCCGAAAGAGTCCAGTTATGGCAGAAGAGTAGTAGACGTAATCCACCCTTTCCAGTGAAAGGAACTTCATTATGATCAGAGTTTTAATCATAATTTTGAAAACATAAGCCCCATAGTTTTGAAGCCCTTAAAAATAATTTAATACATTGCTAACAAGTGTATTTTTCTTAAATCTCTATACACAGATTATTCTTGTGCATCATTGTAGGTACAGAGTATTTGCACATGGATCTACAGAATGAGTAAAGCAGGAGTAACATTAATCTTTACTTGAAAACTTTTTCTACAACTTTTCATTATTGGGAAACTTTCCTCCCAACCCCCAAATACACTTAGGTTAAATTAATTTCACAGCATGCTGCTTTCTCTAACCTACTAAGTATTCCAGTTTTGTTTTTTTTTAATTACCTACTCTGTGCCACTATTTATTTACTTTTTTTTTCTGCCTGCACATTATTTGAACATCACAGCAATTATTTGTAGCCATCCTTTTACTCATTGGCTTTCATTCTCTATTTTAGAGTCAGTGTCCTTAGATCTCTTATTTTGACAAAAACGCAAGAAGTCTTAGAAATGCTGAAAATGAAAACATCGAAAGTTTTTTCATTTGCTCTGCTGTAGACTTACTAAGAAATCAATGTGTTTCTCCTTAGTCTTGTGCTTCCCTAAATTATACTTAGTGTGACCACTCAGACACCCAGGTGGATATAAACATCTGTGTCTGTGGGAGTCATTTGAGAATTGTGTGGACTTGGTGGTCTGTATGTAGGCTGCTCCATCTTCAGCCTCTGTGCTCTCTCCTCAGCCAGTGGGTACCAGATATTTACAGTCAGCAGCTTCTCTGTTGTGTGCTGCTGACTTGTGATGCAGCAGGAGGTGACTGTGATAGAGCTGGGGGGGTTGCACAGTTAAAAAAAAAGTTGTGTAACTCACCGAGTTGGGTGCGAAGCCTCTTACCAGTTCTATTCTGGTACCATACGTTTTACAGCCATAAAAGATCAGGTTTTTTAGACTTTGATTTCAAAATTGTTACATAAAATGTTTCAGGATACATAGTAAACTAGCACTGAGATCTGGTCGTAACACTATTCTATTTAGAACATATTTTATGTATTTTATAGCCCATGTTTTGCCAGCTGTTGTTTGGGAGACTGAAAACAGTATCGCTGTGCTCAGTTCCAGAATAAAAGACCCCACAACTTTTCTGATACTAAAGCAATTTTATGTTTTGTCTTTTGAAAAATCTAGTGCCAGAACCTATTAAGACCAGTTTAAGCCAGCCCCAACCTGCCGGTACCGGTACCAGTACTTCCACCAGCACTATTACCAACAGCAGCAATGGCAAACGTGCGTCTGCTACCGGGCAGCAGCCCCCTGCGTCCCGCTACCTGCCTCGTGAGGTGCCTCCGCGCTTCCGCCAGCAAGAACAGAAGCAGCTCCTAAAGCGGGGTCAGCCACTGCCCACCGGGACTCTGAGCAGCACCAGCCCAGCACCAGGTACTGGCCAAGCAGGGGCAAGTCCCCCTCCCCAGCAAGGAGCAGGTGGACAGCATCATCCCAGTAAGACCCAAACAGGTAAGAATCCAACCCCCCCGCGGTTGCGACTGGTTCTTGATGTAGTTGTGCCCTCCGCTGTTAGCACGGGCGCTGCAGAGACTTGTGGAATGTTAAGAATTATCTTAAAACATCAGGATATAAAACAAAATGCCTGCTGCTCTTATAGAACATACAGTGTAATTTCTAGGATCCAGTTCTTCAGATTTTCCGTATTTATTTTGATGCTTTCAGACCTGTGGGGTCTGTCCATCCCTCTCTCTCCCTGTTTCTTTGATAGTTGTAATGGATACAGCCTTCAAGACATTAAAATATTTCTTCACTGATCATTCTCACAAAAGTGTTGTTAGTTTGGATATCTCCAAGGCTTTTACCATAATTCTGTCAATTTTATAGTGTTCTTTGCATATCACTATATGTCAGTCAAAATCAGGAACTTTGCTTGTGTTGTGACACTCTTTATGCCTTTACTTGCTTATGGTCTCAATTGTTACTTTCACATTAGAAAAATAAAATTCTGGGAAAAGTAGTTCAGTATTTCAGGCTTTTCTACCAATTCATTCCATTTTCTGCAGAGAGACACACAGACCTTCTTGTGGCTATTGAAAATTGCATATTGAGGAGTAATTCTCTTAGCTACCTTTCCTCCTCCCCCCCAGAGCTGCTGCTGAGAAAATAAGAGCAGCTCTCTTTTATTTGTCCTTTTGTGCTAGAGATCATGTAACTTTCACTTTTCAGTGAAGATGAGCTCAGTCAGTAATTGGTATAAATCACCCTTTTCATCACTGCTGCATGTGTGTGTTGTGTCAGGCAAAGCAGGGAGTGTTTTAAAATGAAGTATCTAGGGCTTAGAAAAAGTTACCTGGACTAAGTCACAGGGAGGGTTTTGATATCTTGAATAGTAGTAATTTCTCCATGATCTCAAGTGTTGCTCATTATCACCCATTAATGCTGTCAGACATCACAAAATGTGGATCTGAACAGTCTGCAGTTTTCTCCTTTGGGCATTAGTGAATCTTGCAGTATTTTTGCTGTACTTGCTGCTGTGATACTGAGCTCCAGCAGGGAACATTATCTGGTGTTGGCCTTGGGAATTTTAGTTAGATAAGAAAACAACATCTATCAGATTACAATGTTTATGGTTATGGAGATGAATTTGAAAATACTACTCAGCTACTCCCCAGAAACACAAATCTGAAAAAGAAAAATAAAACAATTGTTCATTTATTTAAGGAGTTGGGGTTCTTGGGGAGGAGAAGAGGTTCTACTTATGCATTCCCAAGTACTTGGCTCTAGTGAGATGGAAAGTAATGAGTTCCCACTGGTCAGCGTCTTTGAAAATCCAAGTTCAGCAGGGATGATGGCTGACATTTATGGCTTCTTTTTGATTTGGAGATGTTTTTAACTATCAGATTTATGTTCTGTGTTAGATATATTCATATCTATAAAATGTGTGTGTATACATATGTATATTATTTTATTTTCAAAAGTTTATAAATTATTTATCCGGTAGAGACAGATTGACTGACTCAAGTGGCTCAGGCTGGCTGAGGATCAGTATTAAATTTCTTCCAAGCATCATTACAGATGTATCTGAAGCATCTTTGTTTGATCTTTAGGAAACATACTGTAAATCAGGAAACAAAGTCCACCATAAATCATAACATAATCCATGAAAGAACTTAGCTTGTAAGAGTATAATACGAGCTGTCTGGCTTTGATCTTGCCAGATGCATTTGTACCTTGAGGCTTTAGACTTACTTTCCTGATTCCTAGTTTAACTTGCTGTATAAAATAAGCACTTGTTTCTGTAGTTTGGCAGCCTGGAAGCTATCAGCAGATGTTTTACACTGTTGAATTAGTTTGCCTTTTTTACGCTTTTGCTGCTTTTCTGTCACCGTTGGAAAAATTGAGAGTGCAGTAAAAGCAAGTACAAAATAGGAGGAGGAGTATAGCAGCTTTTCTTCTTCAGATTGGATTATTCCATATTGCACAAAACACGTTAACCATGTCAAATTCTTAGCAAAAGTACCACTTGAAAGCAATTAGTGCACAAAATCGAAATTGTCAGGTTGTTGTTTACTATGTAAAGTCAAACACCAAAAACTTCCAGAAACACCTGAAAATCTGTGCACAGATCTTGATGCAGGAAAGAGAATCTTAGACAAGCTAAATGCAGGAGGTTGTGTTTTGAGACTTTAATGGTTGCATCTTCCTTACAGAAGGAACTTGCTGAATTACTAGAGCTCATTTATTTCTCTTTCCAGCAGGGGGAGCATCAGTTCATTTACTAACTACTTAGTCACAGGAGGGCGGGGGGAGGGAAATAAAAAGGAGTCTCTGTAGCTCGGTTTATCACCACGACAGCTGTGTGCCTGGCTGCTTTGTGAGGCTGAGGGGCATATCTCACTCCTGAGAGACCTTTTGTAGGAATGAAACACATACTGACAGTCTTACTTGGTCTCTCTTACTGGCTTCGTCTTCGTCTTGATGAGCATAAAGAGTAAAGAAGAAGAATATCTGGGGAAGGCAAAAACCTTTTCTTCTCAGCTGTTAAGATTTGAGATTTGGGATTCTGTATCCTGGAAACCTCCAGCACTGAAATAATGGATTTTATATGAAAATTAATTCAAACTGGGTCACGTGTTTGTGAATGTCATGGGCCGCTGCCAGGGGCGCTATTTTGTTTAGACTTATGTGGGGAAGAAAAAGAACTATTTCCCACAGTGAATATGAAAATAAAGACATTTAAACACGAGGATTCTGAGCAATATGTTGTCAGAAGGAAGCATTTTGCTCTCTTCTGTCATCAGTAGGACCTGTATTCCTTTAAATGTCTGTCTCTGGTTCCCTGCCTATTTCATTTGCTAAAGAGTCTTGGCAAGTAAAAGTTCTCTGAGGAGGTGAAGGGAAGAAACAAAATAATCAAAGTTGTCCAGAAGAATCAGTGCAGGTACCTGATGCACATTCGAACAGGAAATTTTGTCTCTCTGAACAGCCCTGAGCATTGTCTCTCTAAACACTGCAGAAGAGCAATCACTTTGTAAACATGCTCAGGTGTCTTCAAAGTCTAGAGACAGTCAATAGCACATCAGTTCTCAGGGCTTTCTGGCTCTCTGGTAACCTGATTGCCTAACCAGAGCTCATTAGACTTCTGCTGGATTCTACCCAAGGAGGTCTCTATATGTGGCTTCTTTATCCTCCTGATGAACAATAGTAGCATTCTTTTGATGGATGACTGGTATTAATCAAAGTGCAAGGATCGTTGTACACTTGAATCCAGAAGATGCTTAATGTAAAGTCATGTCTGTAACTTTTCTTTTTATACAGTCATATTCCTTCACAGTGAACTTGAAATTATGCAATCACATTCCTTCCAGGCCCTATTTATAACTGTGGATATGAGGAAGGCTCTTAGAGAGGCATTGCCAGCCTTCTCACTGTAAAAATCACACTATTTTATCTCTTTATTCTCTTATCAGCAGCCTCTGTTATCTACCTCCTTGGCCTATCCAAAACACTTATCAGAACTCTTACCTGCAATGCCATGAAATAAAAAGGATGTTCTGCCAATATAAGGGAAGTGGAAATTAATGACCACTAATAAATTTTTTGTCACGTTTATCATCCAGAAATATTACTGGAGTGGGTGGGAGTGGTGACTTTTTTGTTTCTTTTATAAGGTAATCTGTAAAGTGTTAACTAGACAAACTGTTAACAGAAGAAATTAAAACATTTCAAATGGCATAAAATATTTTAGAAATCTTATCCCTTTAAAATAGTCTTTTGTTCATTGTTAAATATTATGAATGAAACTATTTCCTGTAAGTACTAGACACAGTTTTTTGTAGAGTAGGTCTTTGTCTGGAACATTTATCTTGGGCTACAAAGCTCATTCTTGATGTGCCTGCTCTGTAATCCTTTTTGTGATAACACTGAAGGAAAAATGTATCTATAATTTATGAGCAGGATTCTAATATCTAGTCCAGTTTGTTATTTTTACTTAAAGATGGAGCTTTTTATCCCTTCCCACCCCACTTTGTCTACTAAATCAGATAAATGCAGTGAATGGTTAACTTCTTTAAGGTGTGAGGCATCAGTGCAATGATCCTTTTACTGTGTGATCTAAAAGAATTAAAGTAATTTCTGGAAGCTACCATGGGAGATTAAAAATAGCAAGTAATATATCCTTCTTTGTTTCTTAACAAATTACGAAGTTTGTGTAAGAGTCTCTGGGCAACCACTGTGTGTTTGATGATTATAAGAACAAAGATCAGAAGAAAGAATCAGTTTATCTTGAAGATGCCTTTCACTTTTCTGCAATTTAGCAATATGACACCAACATCCATTGGCTTAGAAGAAATGGACCATGTCCTGCAGGAGTCATGATGAAACTTCTGCACTTCTCTTGTATTGGCCCGTAGAGTATTTTGTGGAATGGATCCTTAATGTGTATTTACAAAGTCTAAAAAGAAATGAAAGCAAATAATTCCTGCCGCAGTCAAAATGAGAAAACACTCAAACATTGTGGAGGCTGAAGAGTCACACTTTTAATTTGTTCTGTCTCATGTTTTCTGGGAAGTGAGAATTTGACAGCAGTTCCAGAGATTTATTGTCCTGCCGTAGGTTGGTGCCAGATTCTGTGCTGAACTTTTCTATGAAGCTGGAAGTTTCATTTCAAGTTCCAAGATTTCTTGAGCTGCAGTTTGCATATTCATTGCTTACTGTTAAAATGATGTCTGACAACACATGTTTCAAACATCCAGTCCTTTAGTTGTGGGTTACTTCAGAGTTCCTCCTCATAGAGTGATTTTATACAGTTGTAAAGTCAAATTAGGGAAGACGTTTTAGGGAGAAAGTATCTCTCTCCTAAAGTCGGTACAATTGGAGCACACAGATAAGCTTTGATTTGTGTCACCAGATCTAGCAAAGTAGTAGTAACCCTCAGGGTAAATGCATGTTGGAACCATTACCCAGCTGAGCTGGCTGTCCTGTGTGATGGCATGCATATGCAAAAGTGGGTCTGTAGCACATGAAGTCTCATTTCAGGAGTCTGAAAGAAGATGGAGCTTCATTTCCTGGAGGCATGGCAAACAGGCTGATTTTTACCTAATCAAACACATGTGAAAACTGCCCCAATGGAAACAATTTGCTGGACTTTTATCTCTTTGGGCTTGTATTCTGTAATTCCACTAGCACCGTGGCTTTGTTGGCAAAATGTCACCGTGGTTTTGCTTTTAGTTGGAAAGTTAAGGATCAAATTGATTTATCCTGTATCCTCCATAAGCAGTGGTTTTTGTACGTAATGGTTAAAACACTGAACACAGTCTAAAGTAGAAAGTGAGGATTAGATCACGTATATTTATTCACCTTACTTGGAAACCTTCTGTCTACATCTTTTCACACTTTCTGTAGCAAATGCACATTTTAAAGTGTACTACCTAGTAGCTGAAAAAAGTTAATTGTTCTATCATGGCTGTTGATCTTGATTGCAGGAATGAGCATGGTGATGTTTCTTTTGTAAACACAACTATTGGCTGTTTCTGCTGCCGCTGAGGAACATAAGTATATGTAGCAAGCAGGTGATGCTTCAAGTGCAATAAAACTTCAACAGCTTTCTAGTTTTGCATCACTTGACCAGGTGTTGGCCATAATTTGCAGAGCAGTTCACTGAACAGCTCATCACTACACACAGGCTTTCCACAATGAAAGGTTTCCTGGTAGTGGGATCCAATTTGATGTGATGCCACTTGTTTTAACAATAGGGACATTATCAGTATTTTGTTCTGGTTAAGTCTTTTGCCAGTAGTCTCACTGAATTAGTGTTGCAGAGGAGTGTCCAGGTACCACCGGAGTCTGCATGAGTGGTGGTTATCATAGAATCATACAGTGGTTTGGGTTGGAAGGGACCTTAAAGATTATCCAGTTCCAACCCCCTGCACGGGCAGGGACACCTCCCACCAGCCCAGGTTGCTCCAAGCCCCATCCAACCTGCCTGTCAACACTTCCAGGGATGGGGCAGCCACAGCTTCCCTGGGCAACCTGTTCCAGTATGTTTCTTGTATTTTCTCCAGGGCTTTATTTAACATTCTGTATTGCTTGATGTCTGGTACGTGTCTCTGGAAAGCAGGCAGTGTTACCAAAGGGCACAAATGACAGGTATGTATTTAGACAAAAGGAGTTAAAAAAACATTGTGTAAAGTCAAATATGGAGCAGCTAACATGGCGATGGGATCTAGCCAGTAAGTACTGTCTGGATGTCCCCCTGAGTGAGGAATGTTTTCTGAAATGCAGTAATGGGAGAGTCTGTGAGCAGTGAGTCTCAGCTAGTAAAGGGTTTTGTCTCCCATGTAAATGTTCAAAAATTCCATATAGTGGTTTGAATATAGATAGAGAAGTAGCAACCACTCTGTAGCACAAATGGGGGCATTGTGAATGAGAAATGATGGTAAAAACTCATCAGCAAACTAATCTTTGGAATGAATTTTTCTGTATTGTGTGTGTTATCTGACATCAGGCAGCAGAGTGTGAAAAATAAATCTGCTGCTTCAAATCTATTTGACAGTGATTAGAATTTTTTACCGAGAGAAGGAAAATAGAAATCTGTAAAAGGATAAATAACTGAGGTGCCTTTACAGTTTTGCTGTCCTCACTTTCAAAGAGTGGGGATGTGTAAACACATGATGTCTCAAAGGCCACTCCTTTTGCTTTGAAATCAGTAAACCTGCATCTTACCTTGAGCTTCAGTGTAGGCTGCTGTGCTCTAGTGATAGCCAGATACATCAACTGCCCAGTTGTCTGGACAGAAAAAAAGGTCAGGAGACAAAGAGTCTGGCAAGTTGTTAAAATGTGCAGATGGCAGTTTTCTGACAAAGCCTCTGAAGAGACCAAGTAGCAAGACCTATCTGATAGTGGAGAATGAAAAAGTAGAAAGCAACTCCCCAAGGTCAAAGTGACTGGGAAGTAAGAGTTTAGTCCTTGGGAAAAGCAGAAAGGGAGCAATAGTATGTGAAAATTATCAGAAAGCTGAATTTGTACAGCTCAGGAAACAGTTATGGAACTAAAAGGAACAAATGTAAACCAAATATGTCTGTAGCTTTTAGGAAACAAAACCCAGACTTTTTCCTAAGCCTATTAGTGAAAGAAGGGCCAAGGGAACTTACGTGATGTTCGACAGGGAGAGCTGTTGATAGATGGCATCAAGAATACTATAAATGCTTTTCCCTTTACATATATAAACTAATTATTGGCTTAGAATAAAGCTACAGCGAGTTGGAGAACTTAAAGGAAATAAAGTATTTCAAACTGTCTAGAAGTGATGAAATTTGTAGTAGGCTGCATTGTGGATGGGTTGGAGCAGTCTGGTCCACCAGCATTCTTTCAGTGTGAGAACTAGAAAACAGAAAATAGCTGGGTTTAAAAGGTGAGAAAGGAGAAACTGGGTGATCACAGATCAGTGATTGTAATCTGCTAGAATTATGTTGGAAAAAAACCCCCAAAGCAGCTTTTTTTTTTTTTTTGCATTTACAACTGTGCAAGAGAGAAAAACAGAGGCAAAGTGGGTTTGTGGAGAGCAGGTCGTGCCAAAGGAGAGTCGTTCCCCGCCAGCAGTGCAACAGGTACTGCAAAGTGGGAGGGAAGACTGTGTCCTAGAAGTTGAGTTTGTGCAGCCTTTGTTAGTGTCTCGGAAGATTTTCTTATGATGGGTGTGTGGTGGTGTAAATAAGTGGGAAGTATAAGATGAAACTACTGCAAGAATTGTCATAACTGCTCAGGAAGCTGTAGACAGGGAGGGGCTGTCAGTCCTTATTGGCAAAATGAGAACCTTTTGAGTGAGAAGGCACATTTGTACCCTGATACTTGCATCACTCTTTTGGCTACAAACAGCAGCCTTCCTTAGAGTTCTTAATGATGTTAAACTGGAGAAAGCAACTGTAAGACAAAATTGCAAAATAGAATAATGCTGAGAAAACTGTGTCATTGAATAAGAAGGAAAAAGGAAAGGTTCTTTATTTTGACCAGAACAGCTCTGTACAAAAATATGTGAGTATAACATTGCAAAAATGGATCTAGAGTTGGTCACAGGGTACATCTGATTAATGGTTGCAGAAGACAGGCATACTGAGGGAAATAAATGATACTGCTTTTTGGAGCCACTTCTGGTAAGACCTTTGAATATTGAATCCTGTTTGGGGGACTGCATTCAGAAAAGTGCACCAGCAGGAAGAAGAGCAGAGGAATGCAACAGAAATCTTGAAAACAGGCCTTGCAAAGGGTGAAGGAGCTGGAGCTGCCAAGTCAAAGAAAGACTGAAATTAGAAATGCAGAAATACCTAAATGCCTGCTGCAAGGAAGAAAAAGATATGTTCTGTATGCCTGTGATGGATCAGATAAGAAATATAATGGGCTTAAATTTCAAAAGGAAGATAAAGGTTGGACATTAGGCAAAATGTGCCTGTATGAAAGCTATCTTAAGAAGTGAGACAGCACTTGGGAATGTGCAGTCTCTGTTGCTGGAGGACTTCCTTGCTGGGTTGGGCAAATGTCCCTTAGGAATAGTTTCTTAGGTCAGGTGAGCGGTCTATGTGACCTCAAGTCCTCTTCTTTAGTCATTAAGTATCTATAAGGATTTAGCAAATTTATCAGACTCGTGCCCTGCTGAGGTTGCTACAAGATGGAACGTTTGGAAGGGAACAGCCACTCATCCTCCAGCACAGGCTGGAATGGAAGCTGTGCTTTATTTTGCCCCTGAACGTTGACTAACTGTTCTCTGGGGTTCTGCATGGCCTTCCTACAGACCCTGTCTGATAAACACAGTCCCCTGGATGTTGTGCTCTTCAGCAGTACCTGCCTCTGTACATTGAAGTAGATTTCAAGAAGCTTAAAATATTAATCAGAAAAATAGAAGCTACGTGAACAATCTTCTCTTCCATTTTGGAGATACCGTTTTAACTAATAAAAACGTCAGTTATGTATAGCTGATATAAAGGAATATAATCACAACAATACTTTGATTTTACAGTTATTGCAAAATTCGCTCTCAAGCTTAGTGTCTATTTGCATTTGAAATAGGTTTGTGAATGGAAACAAAACCAAACAGATTTGATTTTCATTCATCTTGCTGTTTAAAAGGAGGTTAAACCCATCCAGTATGCAGAGACCATTGCAAAGAAAGAGAGAATAAATGTCTTCAGAAGGAAACCGACTGTTTTCAGGAGTCCTTTAGTAGAACAGTTCTTGAGCCAAGAATAGCAGCAGCAATTGTGCTTTGGTAGTGAAGTGGCAGCAATTCTGAGAATGCAGCCAAACCTTTAAAGAGCCATCAGTTGTGCGCAGTCCAGTGCAGAAGGGTGAAACTGCTCAGATGAACACCTGACAAGAGTCAAAACAGCAAATTTAAAACGTGCTCTGTTTACTGCGTAATTAATATGTATTTAGGGCAGACAGGAGGAGGAGGAAGAACAAGGAAGTGAGAAGGGGAAATAATTGTATAGGAGCGTATTAGACATACTGGATGTTGGTGTGTAAATTATCTGCTGAGATTCTTATATATTCATTGGTAAAAGTTCTCTGTGTGTGTTCTCAGAATTTGTGATGATATGTAGGTCCTGAAAATGTGAATCTGTCATCTGTCCCTCCTCCCCCCCCCACCCCCCTTCTCCCTTCTGTTCACACTCTGTGTGTTCATACCTCTTAAAGAGACCCAGTGCTTTCTAGCCTGCCGTGGTTAAAAGATGGTCCCTGTTTGTGCAGGAGGCAGAGAGCACCCTGATCCGGGGCTGTGTTGTTGAGGGCAGCTCTCTGCGTTGATAAACAACAGCTCCTTTGATTAATACGCTCTCATGTTTACCACTTTAGATCTTTTTCAGATAGAGGCAGGGAAGTCATTAAGGGCTTGGCAGCCTGCCAAAATACAGCTGGGACTCGGTTCGATTCTGCCCTGGGGAGTGGTGGGAGCTGGTGCTGGGGCAGGAGCTGGAGTTGGGGAAAGGCAGGAGGACGTGGGGTAGGAGACAGGAGCAGGCAGGGGGGACGTGGGGCAGGAGCTGGGGTTGGGGGAAGGCAGAAGGACGTGGGGCAGGAGGCAGGAACTGGGGTTGGGGCAGGCAGGAGGACATGGGGCAGGAGGCAGGAGCAGGCAGGGGGACGTGGGGTAGGATCTGGGGTTGGGGCAGGCAGGGAGCACACCAGGCAGGAGCTGCTGCCCGTACAGGCAGTCGGCAGCACCCACGTCTTCTCTTGGCTGACTTTCAAAAGCGGGAGAAAAGCAGCTAGGGTGCTAATTGTAGCTGGGTCCTGAAGTGAAAATGTTTTGTGACAGTTGAAAGAATTTAAAGAGGAAGGAAGATCGGTTTAGTGTCAGCTGCAATTAGATAATCAAAGCTTAAAAATCCTACTCTGTTGATACCTTCACCTAGAGTTAAGGAGCAGAGCGAGGGGAAGGGGGAGGAGGGCTGTGCGTGGAAAGGGCATTTCCATAGCCAGTGCAGCCGAGGCCCGGCCGAGCTTGCAGGTTGTCTGGGCGCACGCTTGCACGGAGAGATTTTCTTGGCAGCTCTACAGGATGAGGCTCACACTGTACACAGCCGACATATTGAAGCCGGGAGCCCTGGAGAACGTAGATGCAGGAGTAGAAACAGCTCTGCACACAATGTAGCGTCTCCTAGGATGGTTGGGCGGCTCCTTTCTTCAGGTATTTTATTACCCATCAGCCCTTTTTAGAGCCAAAAAAAAAAAAAAAAAAGAGAGAGAGAGAGAAAGCAACCCTAACCCTGAGAAAATAGCATCTGCTTCTGTTAAATCAGTTTATTACATAACATTTCAGAGAGCAAGCAGCAGCGTCCTGAGCTCTTGGCTGCATTTCAGGTTTGATAAAATGGCGTCTTCGCAGCGAGCTGCTTGCAAACGATACGTTGCACTGAGCAGGGAAATGCAATTATTTGGTGTTTTCTGCTGCTGCTTTTGTTTTGGAGAGGTAGCGTTTAGTGGAATCTCTACTAAAAGTGAAAAAAATGTTGTTTGTTTTTGCTTGCTTTCTTAATGCATTTAAAAGCTTTCAGCATCAGAGGAGAGGAACTACATTTTAATGTCGTAGTGCAGAAAATAAAAACAGGATGACAGGCTTTCCCTCTTTGGTACTTAGCTGTGGTTTAGGTTTAAAATAAATAAAGCTGCTTTTTTTCGATGCTTCCGTCTCTTTCTGTCTTTCTACATTATGTATGCTATGCAGAATTTCAGCTTTGTAACATCTGTGAGACTTCTTGTAAGTTAGCTTTGTAAGTGACTTCACATAGCTGGCAGTTCTCATATTTGTCGTCAGACAGCTTGTGCATAGAGCTGTACGTAGCAGGTAACCTAAAATATTAGCACTACAGTTCCCAGATTTTCTACTTAATTATATTTTGTTCTTCAGAATAGATGCTTGTCTCATCTTTTCTTTTTCTCTTGTGAAATTAGCCTACATTTGATCTAGCACTTAAAATGTTTCCTGGCGGTGCCTATTTAACTCATTTAGAAAAAATTAATATCTAGTCTTTTAAAGATCTGCTCGTGTTGAAATGAGAACTGTTTCTTCTGGGGAAAGAAAGTAATTCTTTTTTCTTGCCTTCCTACTCAGTCACTAACCTTTGTGTGACAAGTAAAATCCCCAGTAGGAGTGTCAGTGGCCTTTGGGATTTTTCCTTCTGCACGTCAAAGCAAACAACCCCACTGTCTGTAATCAGTCCTGTGGGCAGGACAGGATGAGCCAATAGTGGTTGTTACTGACTAACATGAATTGAAAAATAGTAGAAAGAGGGAGAATCACTGTTGTATCTGATTTAAAATTGGATGAGCAAAATTTATTAATAATGTGGTTGTCGTTAAAAGTTTCTCCCAGGCTTTGCCATTTTGCACCCTCTCCATGCTTTGGTTCTTAAATCAGCTGAGTGTTACATTATAGTTGAGGATGTAGAGTTGTACTGCACAGCATTTGAACTAATTACAGTAACGAAGTTATGAAGATGCTTGCTTTTTTAACTCAGCAGAATAAAAATGAAATATATTATTGTAAATGACATTTTCAGAAGAGGATTGAAGGTTTGGGTGAGCTGCTTGTGCAGGCAGAGTATTTTGCTCTCCTAGGAATTGCATGCTACAGCTTCTCCCTTTTCACTCATACTTTGTCATAATCTGTGTAAATCTTAAACTTATTTTTTAACTAGTTTTTAATATTTATTATTAAACACAGCCAAAACAGTTTTCTATTTTTAGTAAGTACTAAACTGAAGTTGGTGAAGTACATCGGGTTCAGTATGTAATAACAGCAGCAATCTCCTCCTACCCCATTAAGGATATTACTAAAAAAACCCCAACCAACACAGAACAAACAAATACACTGCCCGTGTTTATTGGGAACACTGATCAAAGCTGTGCCTTTTTCAGGTGGCATGGATGATTGCAATTTGACAGAAGTGGTACACTACTTTAAAACTAAATTGAGCTATTATTCTCAGATTAGCTTTCCTGATTGCTGAAGAAATATTATTAATCAAGGGAACAGTATTTTTTAAAAGATGCATAATTAAGATTTTAAAACTCAAAATATTAATTTAAAATCAGTTTTGCTTTGCAGTGTACCAGCATTAAGATTTGCTACCACAAGATACCAGTGGTCCCTGTTCCTGATGCTTTGCTTAAAATCTTTGCTTATGTCACAGAGGAAGGGTAGAAATGCTTCTAGTGAGCTGCAGTGCTTTATTTCTGACCTTTGCATAAATAAAGGGGAACTGATTCTTAAGAATTAATTTTTAAAATGTGTTTCCCCTTTCAGTCTTAACAGCTTTGAAAAGAAAATATTGGCATTTTTTGTGAAGAGTTGGTTTCCTAGAAAGTTGGAGGGAAATTTCTGTGTTTTAAAATAACACAACCAAATTAAAATTTTCTTCATTTAATTGTTTAAGATATTTTGCTTTCATCATTTTCCCCAAATGCTTAAATTCCTATCAATTAAGTAAGACTGTGCTACTCTTTGGTTATTTGATTATGGAATTAATTTATTTTAATCTAGAGGAAATAAAAAATGTCTTGGTTATTTGCTTCCAGAGACAGGAGTGTAAAAAGTCCTCTGTTCAGGATCAGTTCTGTACTCTTAACTGTTATGTTTGTCCTGCAGCAAAATCACAGGTTTTGCAGCTTTCCATTTATAATGTGAACTTTCTTCATTCTCTTTTTCTGTCCTGTTTCTTTTAAGTTTTAGAGCAGCAGCCTTTGGTGTTAGAACCAATTGTTTCAGTAACTGTTTGGACCTATGAAGTTGTTGCATGTCTCTTTTTGCTCTTCTTTTTTGTGAGAAGTACCAGTGTGATCCCCCTGGCTCCAGAGCAGGGAAGGCACAGCACAGGTAGTACTGCTGCTCCAGGGGGGCCTTGATTATTTTGTCACCTTAAAAAAAAAAAAATTGAAATCCCTTTAAAATAACCACTTTCTGGTTAGTCAGTGCTTGTTGTTGGGGGAGTAATCTCCACCTCAGTAAAAGGAGCTGCTATTTTCTACTTCTAACATGATTATCTCTTGGTCCTCACATTTCTTCCCCTTCATAATTTATTTTTTTTTTCTGCTTGTTTCTTGGAGTGCTCTTCAAAATCCTGGTGTCTTATTTAATGAACCATTTTGCTCCCTATTCTCACAATCTTTCTAAATCCTCTTCCATTCCCACCCCTTTCTCTTTACTTTCTGTTCCCCACGTGTGCTCAAACTTGAGCATTGGTTTAACACCATCTTTGCAAGAGAGAAAAATAAAGAATGATCGAACAAGTAGCTCACTTTCATCTCATCTTGATAGTGCCATTTTTGTGAGTTTTGAGACACCTTGTGCTGGGCTCTTAATCCTTAAGCCTGCCATGCACAGACACTCTCATTGGCCTTGGGCAGCACCATCGTTCTCCCAGGCACTCACACAGGTAGCTTCAGTTTTGGTTTTGACAAGCCCTTTTTGTTGCAACAGTGTGTTTTAAGCCACTTTTAAATCTTCTGTCATCTCTGAAATGTACTGTCGAATCTCACCACCCACAGTGTTGAAAAGAATCTCACAGAACTCCTCTTATCTGATGGTTTGGTTGCCTCAACTTCTTATCTCCTGGCCCGGCCTGCCGCCACTTTTTTTCCTTTGTTCATTTCTGCTCTGCTAAGGATGCTGTTTGGCTCATTTTTCTGACCCTGTTGACCCTTTCAAAGTCATTTCACAGGCTTTCTTTCACCTCTCATGTCTAATCTGGGATTCTGGTCTCTATTTAACACCTGTACAGCAAACACAGATTGTCAGGTAAATTTTCAACCTTCCTCCTCAGCTCTGCAATGTGACCTGTCAGCTTTATCCAGGAATAACCTGATGCTTTCTTCCTTTCCAGCCATTGCATGTAGGGGGGAGAATCCAGGTAAATCCAAGTGGCTCCTTTCACGTGCTCTTTTGGATTTGTTGTGTACATGTCCATTTTTTGCTCTTCCTGTGAAATGCTAGGCTTTTCCTGGCATCATGAAAAGATAAGTGATGAGCTAAGACTGCTTTCCCTTCTCTCTAGCATTCACATTTTTGTTTAAGTTTGTTTTAAGTTGGGAAGAAAAAAAAAAAGGCAAGGTGCAGTTTGTCCTGGTTTAGCGTGTTCTTTCTCCATCCTGATAAATTTTCATGAGGCAACCAAGTAATCACCCCCCCTCTTCCTTGCAAAGCTACAGGTGACATGTGTGAATAAGAAGACTATGTCAGAGAGAGAGCTTTTTTTATTCCTGGAACAATTTTCTGCAGTATGAGAACACCTCTAATTGGAGGCAGTTAGAGGAGCTAATCACACCAAAATATTTGTGATTTAATTAAGTACATCTTAGGCATCCACTGTTAACAGCTTATTTGGGAGGTTTGTTGCATCCGTCTTCCCCACAAAACATTACTTTTATTAAAAGAATTTTTAAAAAGTAATGTTTCTGTAGATTTTCAGCAACTAAAAGTAATTTGCATCCAAAATTCCTAACTTAGGTATCTGAAGTTTTCTGCCTATTTAGACAACCAGTTAAGAGGAACTCTTCTGCAGGTGGTCACTAATGTGTATCCCTAGGATCAGACTGAATTACTTATTATAAAGTTTATATCAAAAGAAATTAAAAGGAGTAATCTGTACTAGAAATCTTGTAGAGAGCAAGTGGGATGGCGAGGACATGCAAAAAACTTCACCTAAGCTTGAAGTCTTAGCATGAGAAGCGTTGTCTTCCAATTTTACATGGTACCCCAGCAAGCAGTTAGGTGCTCAAGAGCTTTTGTTTAATTTTTTGGATTAGCATTTGTGTTTGATGTGGGTGGTGCTCTGAAGAGAGTGTCTTCTGGCTATTTGTACAATATAGCATTGATTCTCATGGGTTTGGGGGAAACTGAACTGTATGCGCAAGTGCAAAAGAAAGTTTAAGCCACACATCAATCCTTTCAGAAATGAGTTTCTTGACAAAAGAGTCTGCTATTTAGAAATGCCCAAGTTCTCTGCTGGAGTGTAAATTCCAGTAGTGGTGTTTAAATGTATAATTGACACCAAACAGTGAAGAGGTCTGTCCAGATTTGCTCCTTCATTTACAGGAAGGGTTGAAAACATAAATGCAGGATGAATATAGTGTGTTGAGTGTGTGTGTAATGTCTAGTGACAGGCAGACATTTCTACTTTTTTTTTTTAATTGGATGTTCTTTGTGTTTCTCTGAAGAGCGAGAATTGAATAAAAATAAATGGGAAGAGTCTGCTTAGATTATCTTTTGTGTTTTTTCCAAATTTGCTTTTCAGATTTTTCACACAGATGAGTGTTCTTGCTGTCCTCCTTTATTTCCTGCCTGTTATTTTTACTTGTATACTTAGGGATTCAAAACACTTGCATTGCTCTTTTCTAAAGTGGAATAACTCCATTATTTTAATAGAGAGTTTTCCAGATTAAAAAACAAAACAAAAAACCCCAAAAACTAAATATGAGCATTGTTTTATTGTAGAGAGGAAAATTGCTGTATTACGTTATAGAATGTACTCTAAATGTTAGCAGAATGCAGTGTTGTGACTAGCAGTGTAAAATAGTGTTTAATAGAGGGCTTTTGCAGTGCTTGAACAGTGGACTAATTTTTAACCTTGTTAAATCCTTTCAGATCTCAGCCACAGTGGATTGGGAGACCATTATGAGAATTCCCACTGGGGACAGCAGCCAGCTTTCAGGAGTGAAGGCAACTGCAGCTGGGATAAAGTGATAATAGACAGGACTGACAAGGAAGCGTGGCCTTCCATTACCGGAGCTGAGACTGAGTCTGCCTCAGAATGTACTACAGACACTGACTCTGCCTCCAACTGTGGCTCAGAGAACAGTAGCATGGCTACAGGGAGTGCCCAAGGCAACTTCACTGGACATACAAAGAAAACTAATGGCAATAATGGCGCCAACGGAGCACTCGTCCAAAGCACTTCTAACCAGAGTGCCCTTGGAGCTGGTGGAGCAAACGGTAACGGCAACTCGGCCAGAGTGTGGGGGGTGGCTGCAGGCTCCAGCTCTGGCCTAGCTCACTGCTCTGCCAGTGGTGGGGATGGAAAGATGGACAACATGATGGGAGATGGTAGAAGTCAGAACTGCTGGGGTGCTTCCAACTCGAATGCTGGCATTAATCTTAACCTTAACCCTAATGCCAATCCAGCTGCCTGGCCTGTACTCGGACATGAAGGAACTGTGGGAGCAGGCAACCCTTCCAGTATTTGCAGTCCAGTCAGTGCCATAGGTCAGAACATGGGCAACCAGAATGGGAACCCAACAAGCACTTTGGGTGCTTGGGGAAACTTGCTGCCGCAAGAGAGCACAGAACCACAAACGTCCACTTCTCAGAATGTGTCTTTCAGCGTACAACCTCAGAACCTTAACACTGATGGACCAAATAACACTAACCCCATGAACTCTTCACCAAACCCTATCAATGCAATGCAGACAAATGGACTGCCGAACTGGGGGATGGCTGTTGGTATGGGGGCCATCATCCCGCCCCACCTGCAAGGCCTTCCTGGTGCTAATGGAACATCAGTTTCTCAAGTCAGTGGGGGCAGTGGTGAAGGAATGGGCAGTTCAGTGTGGGGGATGTCCCCAGGTAATCCTGCCACAGGAAACAGCAATTCTGGGTTCAGTCAGGGGAATGGAGACACTGTGAACTCAGCATTAAGTGCTAAACAAAACGGATCCAGCAGTGCTGCGCAAAAGGAAGGAAACGGAGCAAATGCTTGGGATTCGGGACCTCCTTCTGGTCCTGGGGTACTAGCGTGGGGCAGGGGTGGTGGCAGCAGTGGTGTTGGTAGTATGCATTCTGGAGCTTGGGGCCACCCCAACCGTAACACCAGTAACGGTGTGAACGGGGAGTGGGGCAAGTCCCCAAACCAGCATTCCAACAGCGACATCAATGGGAAAGGATCAACAGGGTGGGATAGCTCGAGTGTTACCAGTCCGAATCCTGCCATGCAGCAGGGCAATGAACAAATGAACTCTTGGGCCAAAGCTGCTGCATCTGGCACCACAGCTAGTGAAGGAAGTAACGACAGCAGTGGAAGTCAAAATGAAGGCAGTACTGGGAGGGAGGGGGCTGGAGAGGGCAGGAGGAGAGACAAAGGGATGATAGACCAAGGGCAAGTTCAGTTGCCAAGAAATGACCTTGACCCCAGGGTCTTGTCCAATACGGGGTGGGGACAAACCCCTGTAAAGCAAAACACTGCCTGGGAATTTGAAGAGTCCCCAAGGTCTGAACGAAAGAATGACAATGGAACAGAGGCCTGGGGTTGTGCAGCTACTCAATCTTCAAACTCAGGGGGGAAGAACGATGGGTCCATCATGAACAGTACAAATACCTCTTCAGTATCTGGGTGGGTCAACTCTCCACCGGCAGCTGTTCCAACAAATACAGGTTGGGGAGACAATAACAACAAAGCACCAAATGGCCCAGGGGGATGGGGAGAGTCAGCAAGCTCTACTACTGTTAATAATGCTGCTGCTGCCAAAAGCGGCCACGCTTGGAGTGGGACCGCAAACCAGGAGGACAAATCACCTACCTGGGGTGAACCTCAGAAACCCAAATCTCAAAACTGGGGAGATGGACAGAAATCAAATTCAAGCTGGACTTCAGGAGGTGGAGATTGGACAGATTCATCATCTGTTCCTGGACACTTGGGTGATGGGAAGAAGAATGGATCTGGATGGGATTCTGACAATAGATCGGGGTCTGGCTGGAATGATTCCACAAGGTCTGGGACCAGTGGGTGGGGAAATGGCACAAACAGCAAGGCTAATACAGGTACAAGTTGGGGGGAATCTTTAAAGCCAAGCCCTCAGCAAAATTGGGCTAATAAACCCCAGGACAACAATGTGAGTAACTGGGGAGGAGCTGCTTCTGTAAAACAGACGGGGTCAGGGTGGGTTGGTGGGCCAGTGCCAGCCAAACAAAAAGAGAACTGTGAGGCAACTGGCTGGGAAGAGCCATCCCCACCGTCCATTCGCCGCAAGATGGAAATCGATGATGGTACCTCAGCTTGGGGCGACCCAAATTACAACAACAACAAGACTGTAAACATGTGGGATAGAAATAATCCTATCATTCAGAGCAGTACCACAACCAATACCACCACCACTAGCACCATTATCAACACAAATATGGTTGAACCTCAGCCGTCGCACCAGTCAAGTGCCCAGCCGAACCGGTCCCCGCTGCTTGGTCCAGGTATGAAAATAGTTTTGTAAGATAATTTACAGCACTGCTGATTATTGAATGCTGTCTGGCCTCGTCAGTGTGTAGTTACACAGTAAGGACAGAATCCTGATTTTATGTCATAGAAAAAGTTTGGTTTTTTACTCTGAAGCAGTGCTAACTGCTTGACTCGAAGACAGAACCCCTGCAACCTGGTGCACACCCTTCCTACTTCCAGTGAATGTAAGAAAGGCTTGAAACAATACCTGGTAAAAAATGCAATAGATCCTGAGGTTGTTGAACTGTTTTATTTCTTCAAGTCTTCGTGCTTATTTTGCATTTTCTTTTAATTCAGCCATTGGAGAGTTTGGGGTCTTTTTGCTAACCTTTTTTCTCTTGTCTTCTGTTACCATTGCTCAGCCTTTGTTCTTGTTTAGACACTGTGCATCTGTTTCTTTTCTGCAAGCCATATCTCTTGGCAACAGATGTTTTTTAACAGTTGCGTGAATCTAGGATGTTACTGACTCTCTGTCTTCTGCTTGTTGCCTTTTATAAAGAAATGGTTCTCTTCCCTCCTTCAGGTCTCAAGCATGAGTAGTATCTTGGAGTTTTATGTGGTTCTCATAAAGCTGGATTGGTTAAAGATGTTAATATTCAGGGTGGCTGTGAAAAGTTATTCTAACTTCAGCTGTGTTCCAAAGACAAGTTTTTAACCATCTAGAATTTTTTGTAATCAAATTGAGTACTGTTGTAGACAGGCAACAAGGAAGAAAAATGGGGAAAAATGAGAAAAATGGTTAGGGGGGAGGGATTCAAATAAAAGTTACTGGCAGCCCTGCTCTACATCCTGACCACAGACTTCTCAAAATAAATCTAATCTTGCAATACTCTTTGAAATTCTTCATCTGATTTTTCTCTCCAAGGTTTTGTTTCATCTTGGTCATGGCTAAATATTAACTTTTTAACTGTGTTTTCCTCCAAGTGGGATTGGTTCTACTTCTCTTACTTCCATCATTTTTTCTCCTTGATGTTTTGTGATAATTCAAACTTGCTGTAATGTCTGTGTAAAAATAGTCTCATGTTCCCTACTCTGGTCAAATATTTTAACAGTTGAGAGTATCTGGTTTAATAAAATAATGTGCTCCAGGAAGAGAAATCCTCAAACAGGTTTGTACTTGGTCAGTCTAACATAGGTGGTGTATAATTAATTTACCTTAAACTCATTTAATCCATGTTTAATCCAAAACTTTACCCGTGGAACTGGCAATTCATTTTTTTAATTACAGTGGTAGTATCATGGAAGTAGGTTTTTGTTTGGTTTTGGGGTGGAATTTTAGAGGAGTTAATTTTCATTAAGCTGATTTTTGGATGTTTACATCTGTGCTTCTGGAACTGTTCATATCCAGCAATTTCTTGTTAATGCTGTTCAAATAATCTTAACTCCTTGCAGAGGAAAACTTAACTGTTATGAATTCTGCCGATTTGGCAAATGGAATTTCAAAACTGGTGTTGATCTCCAGTGATTTCTCTGGAGAATAGATGGTAGCAAAGGAAGAGTTTCTTTGAAGTGATCTGTTTATGCAGTCAGAGAACTGCTTATTAATTTGTAACCATCCACTCCAGCTACCACATGACGAGGTTAAAATGAGAGTATTGTGCATCTTGCAGAAATGTTCATTAGGAAGATTCTAAGATACTGAAGCAAAAACAACTCTCAGAATATACTTGAGATGGCATGAAAGAGGTCAAATCGAGTCATAGTGAAGACAGTATAAAATACGATTCTGATATTAAAATGTAGATCAAGTTATTGAAGGCACACGTTAGGCGTTTTGTTGTGTATTTATGCTTACAAATGTTTACAGTTGTGAACACAGGTACAGATATTACGGCCATACATGGAAACATTTTGAAGGATTATTGCTGAACCTGCAAATGGAAGCAGACCCCTGTGTCTTTATTATGCACATTTTTACTTTTGCCTGTGCCTGAGCAGGGCCAGTCTGCTGCTTATCTTGGATAGAGAGAGCAAAAAATGTCATTTGAAATGACCTTATTAGCTTCCCCATTCAAAGTGCAGGAGACCTATTTTTAACGCTGTGTGTAGCACAGGGCAGCTGCAGAGCAATATCCTGTTGGTCTTTGTGGAAATTTACACAGGCTTTAAACATCTACAAATCATGTCCCATCTGGGACAGCTGAAAGATGAGATGCAAGTAATGAGCAGCTTTGCTACGACACGGGCTTACAGTTTGTTGTCATGCTGTTCAGCCTTATTTTTCCTACTCCAGTTCCCTGTTGTTGGCTATGCCTTTCCAACCTCTGCAGCAAGGGAGTCAAGAATCCTGTAATTGCAGCAAAATTTCACCTGCAACATTTCCATGCAAAGCATGATGGTGTCATTCAAGACTGTGCCATGGGGCTCAGGTTAAGTGCTCATCTAAAATCATACAAGACTTGAACTAAGTCGTTACCACTGGCATTTTGTCTTCTGCATGGGTCATGATGGTGCTTTGTTTTTAGGGAATATAATGAAGAAGGAACCCTGGATTCTGTTCCTGTATGAGTAGGGAAGTCTGGTGTAGCTGTGAGATGGCACAGGCATCCAGAAAGCAAAGCAGTTGAGGGGAGGTTTAGGTTAGACACGTTAGGAGGAAATTCTTTAATGTGAGGGTGGTGAGACACTAAAACAGGTTGCCCAGGGAAGCTGTGGCTGCTCCATCCCTGGCAGTGTTGAAGGGCAGGTTGGATGGGGCTTGGAGCAACCTGGTCTAGTGGGAGGTGTCCCTGCCCATGCAGGGGGTTGGAACTGGATGATCTTTAAGGTCCTCTCCAACTCAAACCATGCTAAGATTCTGTGATTTTAATTTCGCTGGGCAGCTTGAGTGTAGCTGTTCACAGAGGAGCAGTAGTCCCTGTGGGGTTTTAAGTTTATAATATCTTTTAGAAATGGAGGCCAAGTTACAGTCTTGTTATTCAAGTTGTTGCCCACCCCCAGAAGTTCTGAAAATTATTTTAATTCTAAACTTATAAGCTATTGATGTGAAGCAGCTGCTGGTACACACTGATAAAAATGCATAATATTAAGTTTCATTTCTTCTGGGGGGAGGGAAGGATAGGTAATGTGATAAACATAGTTCTTTCTAGTTCTAGGAGTTTTCTCCCATACCATGGGTGAGCTGTTCAAAAAGACAAGCAGAAAGCTAGTGGTTTTGATTTAGAATCAATTTTAATCTAAATTACTTGTGCATAATACCTTTGATACAAGGGGAATAAGAAGTGAGGAGAGGTTTTGCAGACAGGGTTGATTAAAAGAGATTTTTGAATCCCAAACAGCACCAGATCCTTCCTCCAAACACTGAGGAGTGGGCTTGATGCTTTCCTCTTCCTGTTGGGTAGCTCAGGACTGGCAGGGTTCCAACCACCTATCCTCCAGCTGAGCAAAGGAACAACCAGTGATAACATAGGCTTCCCTATGGAGATTGTAGGTCAAAATTTACAGTCTAGAGGATAAAGAGCTTAAGTTTTAAAGATCTGAAGCGGTTCTAAATTCTGAAAGCTCTGAACACCTCTATTCTTGTTATAATCCAGTGCCGTTGTCTCAGTGGCAATTTATGTGTCATTCATAGCACATAATTTCTGTGAAACAGAGGATCTAAGTGATGTGTCTTCCTTACTTCTAAGTTTCAGCAGAGTGGATTTGACACCACATCAGTTTTGAACTCCTTTAGTATGCTCCTAAAATCCTGTTGTGGGTGCTCAGCTCTTAACAGCCAATTTCTGGGGACAGCCGGGTGATGCTGAGAAACCTGCCCTCTATTTTCTTTCACACAAGGTTAATTTCATTGCTTGAAAGCCAAATAAGAGCTTATCTAATGCTGAGCAATACAGGAGGCACAGAGCTCCACCACATGAACTGCAATACATTTTAGAAAATGAAGACTTGAAAGGTTAAGGGTTACAGGTGACCCGTGTGTGTGTATATATATATATATGTATATATATAAATAACCCTCCCTTTTACACACACACATTTCTCTATAGCTTTATTTTCTATTAGCAGACTAACTAGTAACTATTGAGTAAACAATCTCATTTTTCTACCTAATTTTATTTCTCACCTACATACGGTGCTAATATTTTGGTTTGTCTGTATGTAGTGGTACACTCTGATATTATCACAGACCAAACAACTTCAAGGAAAACAGTTTCTGCCATCCAAATGGCTATAGGTTTATTTTGAGGGAAAACAACTGCATCCTGCCACAGCTTAGTTAACATTTCACTTTCCCCTTGAGGATTTCCTGTTGGCTGAGGCCCAATGTTAATTATGTTTTTATTTCAATAAAACAAAGCTCTGCCAATGTGTCCATGTTTATTGACACACTGTGATATTTTTGTTTCTTGCAATTCTAACAGTGATTAAAAACTCTAGTATTAAAACCTCACTCGCTAACCGAAGAACTCCTTAAAAAAGCTTATTCTGTTGGAGGAAAACAGGAGTGCAGATCTGTTAGTTAAGGCACGGATCCTTTTCTCAGGAAAGCCTACCTGCATATTATTTTCAGAAAGAAAACAGTACATTTTCTTTGAGCAGAATTTTTGACCACTGTGATGGTGTTTTTCTTCCAGACAGCTCTGTAGAGCATCTTAGAAGTAGCTTCAGATGTCCACCCACTGTAACATTTGTGAGCAGCCTTTATTGTGAGGTATTTAATAGTGCTGTAAAATACCACCAAGCAGGCTGCTCGACTACACAGACTCTTTGAACTGTTACTCTACCTGTACGAAAATCTAGGAAAAAACCTGGGTCAAAAAAGGGACTCCTGGAGAACACAAAGTAAATATCTTCCTCTCACCTGTAGAATTTGGTGTCTTGCAAAAATGTAGCTTCCTTTACATTTTTAAGTTCCTAAAATAAGAGTGGTATGCAGATGTAAAAAGGCAGCACATAGATAGTAACATTAATCCAGCCAGGTACTTAGCACAGAGAGGAAAAATACTCGGGAATTTATGTCCAGGTTAATTTTTGCAGTGTACGAGTTATTTCTTCAGCAGCCTTCAGGTTTTATTTCCTGATTTCCTGCACTTAATTTAATCTGTTAAGACAGTTTTGAAACCTTTTAGTTGATGCATTTTATCTGCTTTCCTGTGTTAGCAAGTATGGCCTTTTAGTAAAGGTTGGCTCCCTCGTTATTTGTAATCCCGCATTATTTACTGCTCAGAGCATTTAAAGCACTTAACCCAAAATAACTTGGACATTGCACATCTGTGGACTTTAATCAATGTTGTTGCATTTATAGTAAAGAGCAACAGAAGGACCAGTTCTTGTGAGGTTTTTACTCTACGACCTAGCACACTTCTATCTTTTCAATATATAAGTTGTGTTTTGAGGTGGATTTTATAAATTTCATTACTTAGAATTTCCAGTATAGTTCACATGAACCCAGGGAAACATTAGTATTCTGCACTCTTATCTATTTGTATCTGTATTCTAGTTGGTGCTTTAGAGATGTTTTGTTTTCTGTTTCATTTGCCTGCAGTTAATCTTTTTTAGATGCCAATATGATTGAATACATGCAGTTGCCTGACAAGGTTGCCCCCTGAGCAATGAGGCAGAAATACAAATAAAGTGTTCCTGAAATAAAGTTGGCTCAAAGATACATGCAGAAAGATTGAATAAGTATTTTGGTACAACACCAGTGAAGTTGTTGTGTTTAATAGAGGTTCATTTCTATATATGTGTGTGTCTGCCAGTTTGTTGTCTGTATACACTTTAAAATAACCAGAAATTTAAGATACTTTGAAAGAGCTCAGAACACAGAATTTCCGTTTCAAATGGAAATCAATTTCATGAAATGGAACTTTGGTGTTGTTTCAGTTCTACGTTTTGAAACACAATCTTGCTGGTAGTGAGGGAGCTTTATTAAGCTACATGTCCTGAACATGTTGGCTTCGTTTGGATTTTTTAATGTCTTATACGCTTTTATCAGTATCTGAGAGAACTGTAGCTGCTTTAAGAAATAGAGCCTAAAATAAAGATGCAATATGGTAGCACTGCAGTGGTGGACAGACACCAGCCCATCTAATTGAAAGGCATTTTTTTCATTCCCAACCAGTGTTGGTGGTGTTTGTCAGCAGTTTCTAGTAACAGAAATTCTGTTGAAATCAGTAAATTCTGCAAAGAGATCTAGCAAGAAATCTGCTAGACTTGTTGCTGTGTGTTGCTTAGTTGGATTAATACATTTCAAGATACTCTTAAAAGTTCTTTTGTGATTTCCTTACCATTTTCTACCTACTCTAGGCGTCAGTTTGTGCTGAAAACATTTCTGGAGTGTTTTTATAAGTAACACTGAGGAGAAAAAAAGGAATAGTGCTGCACCAAAGCCCTTAAATTATGAAAGTCTGTTAAAAACAATAGTGATGCATATTAGCAAAACCAAGTTTTATACTTTCCAGATCTGTTTTCGTGTTGTGAGCTCCTGGAAGTGATAACGGATTTGGCAGGACATAAAATACCCAAAGTTACTAATATTAATCTCTAGTGAAAAGAGGACAGGTTCTTGAATTAGCAGCCTAATCAACAGTTGGAAGTTCTAAGCAGTCTGAATTCTGCAGTACCTTGAGATCTCAGTTGTCATGCAATGTAAAGCTTTTTGTGATAATTATAGAAAAAACAGGTTAATAGTTGGTATATGAAAAACTCTGTTTACTGGCCTTTCATGTGTCTGGCTCTTTCGTATGCTTTTAAAAAGTACCTTGAACTCCAAAAAAAGTTCTTATCTGAAAAGACACATCTGGATCATAGATGAAGAGCCTAGTGGTCATTTAAAATTCAATTTATGCTTTTGCTGTGTTGATCAGTGTTGCTCTTTAGACTCAGAATCTCTGTGGCCATTCCTGGCACATTTGACTGTAGATTCTAATTGCAGTCTTGCCTACATCTCTAAATATTGTATTTATTCTAATGTAGACCCTCAGTGCTGAAGGGATACATAGGGAGCACAATCAGCCATAAGCTGTAATAAAAGCTTTCCAAAAGGAAAATTTCCAAAAGGAATGTTACATAAACCTACATTGAAAACGGTAGCAAACAAATTATCTTGTAGAGTATGAGAAAAGAGATTGGATAATTTGTAGATAGTTAAGTTAAAATAGCTTAAAATCTTTCAGTGAAACAAGGCCCAGCTCCATCTTGGGTCCTGGTCTCCTGACTGCTCTCCACTGCTGTGTGTTCCCTGGGCCCTGTTGGGTCTGCTCTGAGAAGTCATGTTGGAAGCAACTGCTCCCTTGGGACCAGCTCTGGTGCTTGCCTGGCAGCCTGACTGCTCCTGGCTATGCTAAAAAACACTTTCTGTCTTGACAACTTGGAATTAGTATTCAATTAAGAAAAGACTTCGGAGACCAAATCAAAGGGATTTTTTATATATGTGTTTAGAGTTACTGTCTACTTACTGGTTCATGCTCTTTCCAGACAAAGGCGTTAATAAAATGTCCATCTTTGAAATTATTGACAAGAGAAACCTTCCCTCTCATCACTGTTCTTCTCTGCTTCCCCTCGCTTCAGCAGGCTGGGGAGAAATGCCTACTGTCCACACCAAGACTGAAGCTTCTTGGGGAGAGCCCTCATCCCCTTCTGCTGCAGTTGATAATGGCACTTCAGCCTGGGGGAAGCCCCCCAGCAGTGGTACAGGGTGGGGAGAGAATCCTGCCGAGTCAGCAGGGACATATGGAAGAACAAATGCTCCAGCTGCTGCCCCAGCACTGTGCAAACCAGGTAGGTGTGTGGATGTCACTGGCATCAGAGGTTGGGGGGAAAAAAATAATGCAGAGTGTGGTTGTTTCTGCCAGTATTTTTAAGCTGCACTTCTGGTTTTCTGTGCATTCAAATTGGAGGCTGGCTGAATAATTTCAAAGTTCTATTGGCTGTGTCAGAACATTGATACTTCAGATACCAAATTCATCCAAAACCAGGAATACAGTGCATCCATCCAGTTAATTTAAAAGTATTGCTTGGAGTATTTTTGTGTACTTGGAAAGCAGTTCAGCAGGCATGCAGGAAACTGGGACTGCAGAGGCATGTGAGCAGTGCTTACCCCTGGGTGCCTAAAGGAAACCTGTGATGGGATGAGAAGCAACTGAGCTCAGTCAAGATAGGATTGATTCTGATAGGAAAAGCAGCACATAAGAATGACTAGTCATAACCTCGCTCTTAGGTTAAACTGAGGGAGAGACCACCTTCTTCAGCTGTTAAAACTGTTCACAGGTTCAGGAACTGCGTCACAATTCCTGACTGAAGTTACCTGATAAACATCCTCCATTACCAAATGGAGACTTCTTGTTACAGACTTCAGTTTTGGCTGTGGAAGTCTTTTTAAGTTTCATCCCTAAAAAATACTGTGCTGAGAGACAGAAGACGCAGGAAACCTAAAAAGAGGAGTGAGAGGTCTCCAGATGAATAATGCCATTTTTAAACAGAATGAACAGAATACAGGGGAACGAGGTGATACAACCTCATTACTTAAAGTGTTCCCTGCAGCCCATGTGCTCCTTTCAGATCCCATTCTTCTGAGATAGGAATCAGTTTCTGACCATTAGTGACCTGGAAATTTGGTTTTGTTCGTTGAAAGACTGTGGCAGCTGAATTGACAAGATGAATTGGAAGTAAAATAGCAGTTACCAAGTGAGTGGTCATACTTTTGGTTCCTTGTTCCTAGGAGACTGGAATAACCATGAGCGCAGATCTTGTACAGGAAAAGGTTAGACGTGCAGTTGCTGGACTTTTTCTGCTATAAAGTATTTAGAGAAGTTTTTTATTTTTTCCAAGCTTCAAGGGAGGAGTCCTTATTATTTAATGTCAGTTAAGTTACTTGATGAACCTCTGTCTCTCTTCAAAATATTCAAATGGTAGCACAAAAGGCTGTTTCTGTAAAATCTGCAGGAAATTGGATCTGATTTTTCTTCTTTCCCTCCAGCTTCAAAATCTATGCAAGAAGGCTGGGGCAGTGGTGGGGATGAAGTGAATCTCAGTACTAGTCAGTGGGAAGATGAGGAAGGAGATATGTGGAATAATACTGCTTCACAAGAGAGCAGCTCCTCCTGTAATTCCTGGGGGAATGCCCCAAAGAAAGGACTTCAAAAGGTAAGACAAAAATAAAGATGGTCTCTAGAAGTAAGTGGAATTAGAGTAACATTACTAGAATCAGTTGTCGTTGCATTATGCCTGAACTCTTAAATTAGACCTCTTGACACCTGAACACAAACACAGCTTGCCACTACAGTGGTTCAAGTTCCACCTAACTGCTTCCAGGGGAAAATGGGAGATCTTTGACTTTCAGCCTGTCAGAAGCTTTGGGAGGTTTTGTTGTTGCTGCTTTTTTCTCTAAGTTGTATCAGCTTCCATGTGTTCTGAAGAAATGCTAATGTATTAACAGAAACAAAAAAAGGTGTTAAGGGGGCTTTATGACACTTGCCATGGTGGTAGAAAAGCAAACAGTAGTTTGTGATGAAATGGTTCAACAAAAAAAATAATCTGCTTCCTATTTGTGAGGAACAAATAGATAATTCTAAGGTGTGTCCTGGTATGTGAACAAAGCAAACTTGTATTAATGCCACGCTCAACCAAGAACATTTTGCCAATTGTGTTAGGAGGTTTTCCATTGCACAGCCTTTATTTCAGGACAAGGCCAGGCTGTAACTTAAAGGAATTGGGAATGCATTTAGCCAGTTTGTTTGTTATTCCATTAGCCAACAGTTAGGCCAGTGATTTGATCAAGTATGGTTGTTTCTTGTACTGTCCGCAGCCCAAAACAAATCCACGCTTGTCCCTTGGTACTTTCTGGAGAACTGAAAGGAAGAGACTTCTTAAGGATTTTGTGATAGAAAAGCTGCACAGAGATCTTTTAAAGGTGTTTATCTAGATGCTCTTGTTTGTTTTTAAGAAAATACACTGAATAACATTCTTAACTACAAGGTTGCAAAGTCGTTTTTGGGAATGTTTTTCAGGAAGTGTTGTACTCTATTAGAAATTTTTAATTAATTGCAGTTTTTCTGCCAAGGATTAAAATGAAATAAGTAAATTCAAAGGTGGCTTTAATTCAGTGGTCAGCAAATCAAATACTAAATAGCACACTGAACACCTGTTCAACTGAGATAAAATTTCTACACTTTGTGGGGGAAGAAAATCATAGTTACGTTGTTCGGAGGGTTCTTCAGTACTTTCTAAATTAATCTACTAATACATCTTTCAGTAGCATGTCTTATTAATAAAAAAAACTTACCATCTATTTTATGTACATCTCACTAGCATGGATATGGGAACCAGAGCATTAATGGAATCTCCCATTTATTTACTAAGGGCATGAAGACATCTAGCAAGCAAGATGAGGCCTGGATCATGAACCGTCTGATAAAACAGCTCACAGACATGGGCTTCCCTGTGAGTAGAGTTCATAGCAAGCACACCTGGGGCTTGGCTGGCCTTTCCAGGCTGTAGCTACAAAAAGATTTTCAGCCTCTCAGCATGAGAAATAGTTCTGTGACCTCAGTTCAGACATTTAATTTCAGAAATCTACCATAAGCTAGTAGAGTGCTCTCTGAGATTACTTGGTGACATACGTTGTGTGATGGCATTCGTAGAACTTCTGAAGTTCAGCTTTAAAATAACGGGTGTTACTTGGGACTTCAGTAATAATTCTACTTTTTCCTCTTTTTTTATTACACAGGTGAAATTAGAGAATAGCTGGGGTTTTTTTAGAGAAAAAGGCATATCACAGTGATATTTCTGTTGTCCATAGCAAACAGGAAGAAATGGAAATAGACTATTATCATTTTACCTTGTAGAACTGGTACTTGCTTGACATACTGAAACTCACTGAATTGTTACTGAAGTTGGTGAAAAGCAGGAAGAAATGTGTGTGGTCATTATTTGTGCTGCTGAGTAAATATTAAATGCAATATTTAGGAGACACATCTGTTGTCTCTGTTTGCTTTGAAATTGTATAAGCATGATGACTTCTTTTCTTAACATAATCCATATCTTTGACAGAGAGAGCCAGCGGAAGAGGCCTTGAAGAGCAACAATATGAATCTTGATCAGGCCATGAGTAAGTACCTGTGTAAATATTTTTTTTCTTTAAAGCCATACAGGGACCATTCATGACTCTGAGAGTTTGATTTTCCCCAGATCTACTGGATAATATTTATTTCCTTGCTCTTGCTTTTGTAAGAAAGACCTACATCTCCAAACAACTGTTGGCAAATTGATTGGTTTTGCACCACCTCTTTCAATATATATTTCCTTGTTCTGTCAAGGTGCTCTGCTGGAAAAGAAGGTGGAAATGGACAAGCGTGGAATGGGAGTGACCGACTATAATGGAATGGTCACCAAACCCCTTGGCTGCCGCCCACCACCAATCTCCAAAGAGTCTTCCATGGACCGCCCCACCTTCCTTGACAAGGTAAGCTCAGGTGTATGGATGTGATAACAAGTGGAAACTGCACACTGGGTAGAAATATTGCTGATTTCCACTGTCTGTTTAGAAGGTTGGAGAGAGAAATGTGATGGAAATTACATATGGCTTGATTCTTTTTTTCTCTTCTTTTTTAATCTTGTGGGGAATTTAGTCCTTTCGGAAAGGACCAGTGCTTTGATTCCCACATGGAAATGAGCAGTGGTGATCATGATGCCCCAGTGTGACACTTGAAAAGAAAACTTACTATAGAATCAGTAAAGCAATGGAACTAGAAATGGCAAAACCTAAGAAACAGGATGCAGAAAGCCTTTGACTCCATAAGAGTCCAGAGAGTCAGTGAGCCCTGCCCGAATTAATGATCAGGCAGGACCAAGGCTAAAATCTTGAAGAATCAGGCTCCTAATGCCTGTTTTAGTGTTGAGCTCCTTTTAGATTTCAGTTGAAGTTCTGTACTTTAATGAGAATGAGGAGCTGAGGTATTTTTAAGTTGAAGAGCAGACACACAGTCATAAATAGCTTCTCCAATGAGCTTCTTTCTCTGTGATCACGTATGACAAATTTTCAAGCACCATTTAATGGCTGAGGAGAAGGCCTCAGAAGTTCATGGTGTCCAATATTTAAAGTGACTAAATAAAAGAGTGTAGGGAAAAGTGCAGCCAGATCATCAATAGAATGAGATTTGTACAAGTCCTACAAAGAGACCCTCCAGATCACCTCATAATCCTCCCCAAATTATTAATAAAGAACAGTCTCTGGTGCCATTCTTTATTTGAAATACTGGTACAGATGGAGGTCGGTGGTTTCTGAAGACAGAAATCAGTGCCTTTCACAAATTGTGCTGAAACCAATTCATTTTACATAAGTTGTTTACAGGATAGGAAGCAGTAACAACTTGTTAATACACACAGGGTGTATTAAAAACTTCACCAACTGTAGATAACTATGATCTTTCCTACCCTCCACCCTGTGTTTTCTTCTAGTCTTAACTGTAGCATTAGCCTTCAAGTTCTGGTTTGTGTTGCAACAGGTTCCCAGGTGTTATGCCAGGACACCTGATAGATACTGACCTTTTTATGACAACCATTACTTATTTCTGCTGTGATCACAGTCCAAACAGTTTGTGGAGTTTTTTGACTGGTACAACACAAACTGTAAAACAAGTTAATTTGATTAAACACAAATGCATCGTACATAATTACAGGTTATTTCTGTTAATAAGGAAAAATTAGCATCTGTATAAAGTTTGCTTTAGAGGGTCCTTACATACCAAAAGTTTTCGTGATAATTCAAATGCTGCCACAGTGTTGAGTAATCTAGTGTTGTGGCAGTTCCCTCTAAATGCTATATGTTAGAAAAGTGCTTTTCTGCTGTTGGGGGAATTAATAACATTTGTTCCTTCTTGGCTCTCTACTTACGTAGGAATGATGTGGTGTCCATTAATTTGTTCTGTATTTCCTACATACAAGCCTCCACCTGGCTCTTCTTTCTTCTCCTTTGTCTTGCTGCCATGTAAATTTCATTCTTAACTATGGCAAATCTAGTTGTTTATGGCAAACTTTAATGAATATGTTAATTGGAAGATCTCTCTCCTGATGAAGGTCACAAAATTAATGCGTGCATGCCAGTTAACCTTTCCTTTTCTAGGGTAACAATGTCTTAAGCAGTAAAATTGCTGCCAGACAGAGAGCTGCATTATGTGCAGCATAATGCATAATTATGGAAGCATATGTTAAACACAACTATTGAGAAGTTGTGAATACTAAAACCATTAATATTAATACAGCAAGTAGAACCTGTCAGTCTAGGCATAATCTGTCGCAGTGACTTGACTATGACAAAGGAAATAATCCCAAACTGTATTTGTTATCTATGGGAGCAACTTGCTAAGTGAATTTAACAAATATAGTTCCTACTGTAAAACTAGATAGGTTTTTTCCAAAGAAGTTATTTCGAGATTTACAGTTCATACTGCTAAAGGAACTCCTCCAAAACTTTTCTGCCCTTTGAGGTCCTATTTCAGAGCCTGAAGCTGTCCTGCTTCCTGCTCAGGTGATCTTTGGTCAGTGAACAAGCCCTCTGCACAGCTGCACAAAGCACTCCAGCCAGTGTTCCTTATTTTACTTACTGTCTTATCTCAAATCATGATCCTTTTGCTTAGCTTTCCTGAGTCTTCAACAAGTCATGTGAGGTTCCTCTTGACAAAATTGTAAGCTGGGTTAGTGTGCTCATTGCCACCACTCTTTCCCAGCGGATTCTCTCAGCCTCTCTGCTCACCTGAGTTTAGTCTCCATTATTATTTTCTCACCTTTTCTCTGACAGGTAAAGCCAGCACTTAGTTCTTTTTTTAACCTTATGCATTTGAGGAGAGAGAATATCCAACCCTGACATTTGCTTTGGACCCGTTGAATTCCCTTTTCTCTCTGGATTAGCAATAGCCAGTGCAACTAAAGCTTTGAGTGTTGCTTTGAGTGATTCCTCAACACTTGCTGCAGATATTCTTTTTTCCCTGTCATAGCTGCTCTTCTCTACTGTTGAGAAATCCAGGTCAACAAGTCTTGATGCCTGTTGGCTGCAGTTGTGTTCATCCTAAAATGTTCCAACTAGGGTTTTCCCTTGTTTTTCAATCAAACATAGTGTTTGTTGGATTTTTTTTTTTTTCAACCTTACCCTTCACATTCTGGTCCCAGTTGTCTCTGGTGAGAGTGGTTGCTCTTTGTCTTTGGGATAACAAATGGGATATTTTAGCATTATGCAGAAACACTTTTGTAGGCCTTGCAGTTGGATGGTGGTCCCCAGGATTTTAAGACTGACTTTTAAATTATTCTTCCCTCCATCTCAGCTTCCTGTGATTGAGTGATTGTTTCTTTTTCTGAACTTCCAAATTTTGAAATCTCTTTCACGTTGTGTTTTCAAAATTAAAAATACCAGTTCCTTTCAGCTCTACCCAACTCCTTTCAGATTTGAAAATAATTTGTTTTGAGGTGAAATTTTGTTACTTTAACTCCCTCTTCTGGATAAGGGTTTTTTTTTCTGTTTTAAGAAGTCATTGATGTGTATTTTCTACTAATTACTTCTGTAACTGACTTTGTATAAGGACCTCTGGCAAATTCATCAGTCTCTCATCTGTCGGAACATTTTGATTCATGAAGTGGCAGTTGTTGACAAGTGACTGCCAAAGTATCCAGGAATCCTCTGCTAAGTTATCTGTATCTCACAGGGCAAAAAAATCTCATTAATTCCCCTTGCATTCTGTCATATTTGGTACATGAGATGTTTGAGAGAGACTTTCTGAAGTCCTAAAAATAATGCATTGTTGAGCAGCAGTGTGGTGCTTTGTATTGGGTAATTGCAGAAGGAAATACTGCTACTGGTAGGATTTTACAGGTACTTCAAGTCCCTTCAAAAATTTAAAAGCAGTGCTGGGTTGAGCCTGATTTTGACTATTCAGATGTAGGGGATTTGCTTAATTTATTAGCCTGAGTGAGAACTTGAACATAAATTTCTAAGAAAATCACTGAAGGGGAAAGGTTAGGAAAAAAGATTATCCTTAAGGAAGCAATTGTTACATAAAAAGCCTGAAAAATAAAGGATCACAAACCAGTCAGCAGCAGAGGTACCACCTAGTCGAGGTTCAGAATGATGGAGGAGTACTTCGTGTCAACCAACTGAAGTACTTTATGTGAAATGAATTGATTTCAGCTCCATTTACAGAGCACAGGTTTGTGCAGCGCAGTTGGCACCTTACAAGTTCAAACTGGAAAAAAATAGAGCAAAGGAAATGTGAATAATCCGTTATAAACTTGCCACAAAAGACATTTGCTGCAGTTCAGCCAAGGAGCACTCTTGTGAAGATGGCCTTGCAGCAAGAGCCTGCCTGATCTGGAAATTAGATGCCTGAGTCTCCAATGTGGCTTGTCCTCCACTGTCCCTGGCACTGCCTGCTTCCAAAATGAGGAAAAAATAATGACAATGAGACAAGGCTTGAATAAATTTGGGGGCAGGGAGGAACTGCATTGCTCTTTCATGGTCAATAGGCCTCTTCACATAGGAAACAATGGCATCTGAAGGGGAGAGCACGCATGAAGCTTGAAATTATTTTCACTTTAAAGGGGGAAGGGTGGAATTGTAAACATATGTCTGTGATCTAAGGAGAAATCCTTGAACCTGTTACTGTCATGCAAGCTGCAGTTGTTTGTGGAGTGTGACTGATGTCCAGTAGAATGTAAAATATCTTGAGCTGAAAGGCCTTGGGGATATCATTAGAAAATGTCAGTGTCCCCCTCAGGATAGTCAGATAGCATGTCAAGTGTCACTTTGCCTGATAGTAAAGAAACTTTTTCTTTGCATCAAAGGAGAGCTGTTGAAAATGCATTTTTCAGGATTAACTTAGAACATAAAATTTACCGAGCATGGTTGCTGTGTTAGGTCATTTGTTTGGGTATCTGATTGGGAGAGTGGGCTGCTTTTTTAACAAAAGGAGATTTATCAGTATCTCACAATCTTCTGGGGCATCACATTTATTGGTTGAAATAACCTAGCCTCCTCACCTATTTAAAAGCCTTACATTGCAATGAATATATTGGCTGGAAAACACCAGTCCAGCACATGGCAAATTAAAGATTTTTCACTCTGCCCGTTTTTTTTTTGGGAGCTCTACTTTGTACACAGTGTTATTTGATCATGCTTGCCGCAGGCTTCCCAGACATCAAAGCACAGTTTGAGGTTGACCTTGGTACCCCACTGTAATACTAGCTAGATATCTACCTGTTTGATTGGGGATTATATGATTTATTTTATTTTCTGACTTGCTGGTTTCCTCCCCCCACGGGGGCTGCCTTCTGTGTGCCAGATCCCTCATGGTCCTCATGGCTTGCTGGAATCTGCCTCCTCCTGGGGGATGTTCAGGCAGTGTCTTAATCACTTTCCTAGGAAGGTTATGCAGAAAACATTATAATTATTGTTTTAAAGGATATTTGTGTTCCTTGGGTGCATTAGAGTGTGATGTTTCATAGTGGATAATAATAACTCGGTGCTATGTGAATATTAAACGAGGCTCATGTGTCTCGGTTAGGAAAGGGGATTAGTGCAAAAATGCTTTTTTAAGAGCAGAGCTGTGATGTGGAACGAAGTGCAGGCTGGTATCATATAAGCTGATCTGGCCTTTCTCAGGTTCTGGGCTAACAAAAGCAGTATCTTGGTGCTACGCTGCTGGGAGTTTACTAACCGAACAAAAGGCTTCCCCAAAATCTGCTGGGTCTCTTCTCTTTCCACCTTTCCATCTGGGGGAGGAGAGAGGAGATGGAGCTAAGAGGGGAGGAAGAGGTGATAACTCAGTGCTCAGTTGTTGAATTCCTCCTTTGCTTCTGGAGAGATGGGTGAGGGTGATTCTATGTTAGTGGATTAAGTGTACCAAAATAAAGAAAAACAGTACCTTAATACTGTTTCTTTCTTTCTTCTCCCTTCACTCCATATTTTTCATTCCCTGTTATTCATGCCTTTTTTTTCTTCTTTTGTTCTTTTTTTTTTTTTAATATTTATATTCATCCATGCCCTTTTCTATTTCCATGGGACACTGTTTTGTGTGCTGCCTGCTCCTGGGCACCGCACGCAGCTCACCCTTTCTTTCTCCAATCAGGATGGCGGCCTAGTGGAAGAGCCCACTACTTCACCATTTTTGCCTTCACCAAGCCTGAAGCTCCCCCTTTCAAACAGTGCACTCCCTAATCAGACCCTGGGCGGGATTGCCTCAGGGCTGGGCATGCAAAACTTGAATTCTTCTAGACAGGTAAGGCTGTTGGGGAAGATCCCAAGTTGAATTTCAGCTCTCTTGGACTCATCGGTTCCCTGGGGGAAACGGTGTTTTACACGGGAAGCGTGTGCAACGTCTTTGTTCACGTGAAATATCAGGGGAGAAACTACCTGCTGTGTAAATGTTCCATGTTATAGGACATAAAACAACTGCTTAGTTGTAATTAGCCTGCTAATTACATGCATCCGTTGAGAAGAGACTGTAGTGTTCTGGATTTATACCACTGAACCCTGGTCTAACTCTGCCCTGATTGATGTGAGGTGTCTTTTTTTGAGGCATGGCTAATTGTCACACACTCTGAGGCAGAGACATTCCTCTAATTCATCTTTCCTGGCTGGCATAATTATTCAGGGATGAGATGGGAGAGAAGTGATGGGGTCTTTTTTTATTGCTGCTATAAGTGCCAAGAGGGCTCACAGCATTGACAGGTGGGAAGAAAGAAGCTGTGCTTCTTGCACCTCTGGTCACATAGAGCATGGTGGCAAGGGAGATGTTTTGGCTGCTGAGTAAAACTGGCTGAAAGGGAAAGAAAAGGGAAGGAGATGGAGGGGAAGATTGATAAACACCACAAGACTGAGAGGCTGTAAACTACTGTTGATTACGAAAAGGTTATTTTTGCCATATAAATTGACGTTCCAGCGAAGATAAGAAAGAACAACACAGGAAAACTACAGAATCATTCTCTGGTGGCTTTTGTTATGTATATTCTTTTAAAGTTACTTTTCTGAAGGCAGTACTTGTTCAGGACTTAGAGCCCATTAAGCATATCTTTCAGAAGCAGAGACTGAACTAATAGCATGTCCCTTATCAGTAGCTTCGTAGAATGACTTAAGCATAAAAACTGCCGAGATAATTTAAGGATTTGGATTCTGTGAGTTTAATGACTCCATTCTCCTGTCCCTTGTTATGCAAACACAAACATTTTGGCAAGTACTTTGTTCATCTTGTGACCCTCTAGGGTTATACATCCTTAAAATACTGATCTTCAACTTCTGCTGCCTTTTGTTGAGGCATCTGTGCAAAGTTTGGGACGTTGGGTACCTGGCGATCTTTGCCATGCCTGATCCTAAACCTGATCGTCAGTACAGTCTGTATCTGCTGGCTTCTTTATCCGTGCCCGTCATAATCCCTGAGGATAAAGGCTGCGCGGATAAGTAACTTCCAGGTGATATGCTGAGTGATGTCTTTAAATGCCAATGTCTGTCCTGTCCTGCTGTAGATACCGAGTGGCAATCTGGGTATGTTTGGCAATAGCGGAGCAGCACAAACCAGGACCATGCAACAGCCGCAGCAACCGCCAGTGCAACCTCTTAATTCATCCCAGCCTAGTCTTCGTGCTCAAGTGCCTCAGTTTCTATCCCCTCAGGTTAGACAACACTTCCATTCCTGAGTTTTTCCTTTCCCTGGAACTCTTCCATACACACTCTTCTCCCCATATGCATTCCGTCAGGCTGCTGAGGCTTTGCAGCTACTGTTGCCTGGCTGTGTCTCTGATTTATTTCTTAGCCCAGTAAGCATGTAACACAGGTAGGATGTTCTCGCATGTCTGTTCTCTACATGATCTGTGTGGGCACATTCTCATGTTCCTTTTTGCAAAAAGTAGTGTTTCTAAAGAGCTGAGGAGTTTCTTCTCAGCTCTTTTGCTCTAAATGGACATTGGAGTGTGGTTATTAGGATTTGTATTAGAGCCTGTTGTTAATTTATAGTTCATGGTGCTACTTTGGGTATTGGTAATATTTTCCAGCTGATGTCTTGTGACTCTTGTTAATGGCTTACACAGTTGCCACTGTTAAAAGTAAATATACAATGTTTAATACACTGCTCTTTCTTAGGTTCAAGCACAGCTTTTGCAGTTTGCAGCAAAAAACATTGGTCTCAGCCCTGCACAGTTAACCTCGCCAATTAATAATCCTCAGCATATGACGATGTTGAACCAGCTCTATCAGCTGCAGCTGGTAAGTTAAAAGATGTGGCAAATAAGCTCCAGAATGGGAGGCATGAAGATAAAATGAGAAAGTGGCTAGCTAAATTTTTCAATGGACATGGCAGATCTTTCAAACAGTCAGATGCTGATTACGTTGGTGGTTATTTCTTTTTAAAGAAACAAAATCATGCATTTTTTGCCTCAGGCTTTATAAATAGTCATTTGTGGAGTAATTATCCTTTACAGCTGATGAGTGAAACAAAAAAAAGTCAGTTGTCTTCCTACTGGTTTGAGTAACCTAGTATGTTCTCAAACAGCACTAAACTTGTGTATTACATGCCAACAAATGCAACTAATGGAACAACTGGGAGATTTGTGTCACACAGGAGAGAAATCTCAGCAGTGCTGGTCACCTGAGTTACCTGGAGAACTTCATTTCTCTCACTAAATAATGAAGTGTAGGATAAGTTTCCTGTAATTAATGACATGTATATTAAGCACATCATGTAATAAGAACTACTTTTGAAAAGTTGTGCTCTTTTGCTGTATTTGAAAATTTTGCACGTGTGTGTGTATGAAAATATTTAATTAGATGTTAAGAATGTTTTCAGAAGAGGTACTGCTACCAGTAAGTCAGTGTTTCAAAGGTAGACTTGTGGATGAAGACTAGCATAATTGCTGATCTCAGTGTGCTAGTCAAGCTCTTCTGTTAGGAGTAGTGTTTGATACTATTATTCATTTCTAGTTTCCTAGTTTTGGAGAGTACAGCATTGATCTCGTGCAATGGTAATAATTAAACAGCACCCAGATGAAAGAGACCTTACAGAGCTCCTTTGGATTTTAAATACATGTTTCAGAGCAACACCTTGAAACAACAAATTTACTGCCTAGCTAATCATGTTAAAATTGTGGAAAATTTCTGGAATGAAGCAGCACAACTAATTACCAAGTGCTGTCAGAACTCAAAATGGCCAAACCAAAAATAACTATTGGTATTTATCTTATTTGTGTAATAGTATAAACATTCTTTTCATTTTTGTGTTGGGTTACGTTTTTTTTTCCAAACAAAGAAAAAGGTTCCCATGTTTAATGACAATTTATTGCTCATAAACTTAAAACATTTTTAATTGATGTTTGATTTTAAAAAAGCAAACAACAGGGAACACTAGAATTAAATACATAATAAAATACATTTGGAACAAGGATGTTACTTTTGCTTTACTGTGTGTTTTCAGAAGACTCTTAGTGTCTTATTTTGTAATGTACCAGAGCAGTCCAAGCAAGCTTGTCTGGCTAATTGCATGTGTTAGGAGCTCAGCCCTCTCCTCTCTGTCTCCAGGCGTACCAACGTTTACAAATCCAGCAGCAGATGTTACAGGCTCAGCGTAATGTTTCCGGACCCATGAGACAACAGGAGCAGCAAGTAAGTTACCCTGCCAGTTAAAATCTCTCTCCTAAGAGTTTGGTTTCAGTAGCTTCAAGAGATTGTGCTCTGTTACACCGAAGCAGCTAAAGCATCCTTAGAAACAGTAACACAGTGCATGGCTTGAGTATTGAAAAGGGAAGAGTGCTAGAGTAATGAAGCTATTTCACAGCATTCAGTTATTGGAGGAAAGCTCTTCAACCCTTCGAACAGTCAATTTCTATTTGTAAAGAGATCTATTGTATCATTTCACTGTAGAGAAAAGCAGGAGACATCTAGTGTCCTTTTGTTCAATGGAGCATTTATTGATTCTTTCTCTTGCCAGGTTGCACGTACAATCAATAACATGCAGCAGCAGATCCAGCAGCACCAGCGCCAGCTGGCCCAGGCCCTGCTTATGAAGCAGCAGCCTCCCCCTCCACATCTATCTTTGCACCCCTCTGCAGGCAAATCAGCCATGGATAGCTTTTCACCCCATCCCCAGGCTCCCGGCCTACCTGACCTGCAGACCAAAGAGCAACAGTCTTCACCGAACACCTTTGCTCCTTACCCTCTTGGTAAGTGTCCCTCATTAAAGCAGTTCCCCATGGAAAAGACAGAGGGAGTGGATTTCACTGCTTCAGCATCTAAATATTGTGCTCTACAATACAACACAGGAATAGAGAAGATGTGTTTTGTTAAATAGGGTTGAAATGCCTCAACAAACCCATGGTGCTAGGTGCCTGTCTGGTAGCTGTTCAGGTGGCATGCATTTCATAGAATCATAGAATGCCAGGTTGGAAGGGACCTCAAAGATCATCTGATCCAACCTTTCTAGGTAATACTATAGTTTCTATGAGGTAGCTCAGTACCCTGTCAAGCTGAGACTTAAACCTGTTCAATGTGGAGGAATCCACCACTTCCCTTGGGACACTACTCCAATGTTTGCCTGTCCTCAGGGTGAAGAATTTACCTCTTGTGTCCAAATCTCCCCAGGAGCAACTTGCTCCCCTTACCTCTTGTCTTTTCCATGTGACTCCTTATAAAAAGGGAGTCTCCATTTTCTTGGCAGCCACCCTTCAAGTACTGGAACATCATAATAAGGTCTCCCTTTGAACCTTCTTTGCTCACCTGTGCTCTGCCTACAAATATCTGGATGGAAGATTTGCTGCATTAACTATCTGCATATGTTGCTGTTTATGAGCTAAATACATATTAACAGCGTCATATTGTAAAACACACAAATGTCATGTGGATGAACAGGAATTATCATCTGAAAGTCATGCAAAGTCATTTTTTCCTGTAATAATCTGGTAAAGCATCAATTTTGGTCAATCTATTTCAAGAAAGATCGATCAGTTTTGAAGAAATGCAGAGTGTTGTGCAGGTGATGGTTCAAAAACATTATTGCTAAGGAGGAAGTGAAGTCCTCTGCTCACTTTCATCTAAAGAGAAGTCTGAAGAGACATGCAGGAATCTTGAAGAACGTAAAAGCTAGCTTTGAAGTTTTCTTGTATGTGGCTAATGCAAGAGGTAATCAACTTATGTTGCATAAAAGGAGATCTAGTTAAACATTAAGGATAATTTATTTGCTTTAAGCAAACTAGAGTACTGGGATAAATTACCTGGGCAGTGTCTGAAGTCTTCTCCACCAGTCATTTGGTGGTAGGTTAGACATAGCTCTGTCAAATATGATTGATGTCAAAGCAATTGATTCAGCCTTGAAATAGGGTGAAGAGAACAACCTTTCCAACCTGTTTTCTGTGATTCTTTAACATATGCTACAGACTTCATTTATGACATAAAGGAATTTGTTTAATCTCTTTGTGACTCTCTTTATGCTGTGTACAATAGAATTGCCAAGCTTTATCTACCATGCAGCAGTTAAGAAGGTAATTTTGACTGCTAGGGTGAGCTGTTGTGGCAGGGAGCATCAGAAGGCAAAAGAATGTATGAATTAAATGCCTAAGTCTAAGAGGTTCTTGTCATATCTCAGCTTCCTGTGATTTGCTAACATTCAGGATTATATATCAAAAAGGACCCAGATTTGTGTCACAGAGGCATGTCAAAAATCATTCCTTAAATACAGTGTGAGTGATTTTTGTTCTGGTTACACAAAATCTATGCCCAAATAATACAATACCAGCTCTGATAGATAGCAGCTGTGTGTACTTCCTTTTAAGTAGTTGCTTCATTTGGGATTTTTTCAATGTTGTCAGCAAAACAATATGGCAGACATCATGGGGCTGTGCTGGTGAGACAGTTGGAATATTTTGGCTTGGAAATGGAATGCTGCAAATTCTTCACTGGTTGAAATGTAGTGTTCCAGTGCATTCTTCCAGAGTGCCTCTTCTGAGACAAGGAAAGACAGCAAGTAGGAACACTGGCAGCTTTGAAATTGTATCCCTACATCTTTTTTCTTTTTTCCTTTTAGCAAAGTTGAAACATATTCTGAATTCATGGGAGCTAAGTGGGTGTTCCCATAAAAACCCAAGTTCCTGACAGCAGATTGAAAATGTGCCAAGTAAATCAATACGGATACCCGAAAATCAATGGTTAATAAATTCTGGAGCTGGATTTTTAAAACACTTTTAAATCCTGCAGGATATCTAATGACCTATTTCCTCACAGCTGGACTGAACCCGAACATGAATGTAAATAACATGGACATTACTGGTGGTTTGTCAGTGAAGGACACTTCTCAGTCCCAGTCTCGCCTTCCTCAGTGGACACACCCCAACTCAATGGATAATCTGTCTAGTGCTGCTTCTTCTCTTGACCAGAACTCCAGCAAGCACGGTATGTCACATTTCATCTGTCAGCCTGGCTTTTTGCAAAGAGACTTGAGTCATAGTGCAATTGTCATTTTTTTTTCCTCATTACTAGTTTCAGTAAAGTGCTCAGGAATGGTCGGTACAGAGCACCTTTTGAGACTGTGGTATTTTTAAGATGATTTCTGCAGTCCCATTCAGCAGTGCATTGAAGTTCTTGCAGCTGTCACTTCCTACATGCAGTGTAGGAATGTTTTTTTTTCGTTTGCTGAATGTTGTTGCTCAGAACATGGAATTGAAGTAAAACAAGCCATTAGTGTTGGTAAAACAAGCCCCACAAGCTTCCCCTTACTCCAGATCTGCATACCTTCAATCCAAAAAAACTTTACGTTGGCTTTCTCCCACAATTCTTCCAGTATCATCAACCTTTCCCAGCCAGTCCTGTACAAGGGCATGATGGATTACATTGTTACCCACCCTGGGAATCAGGAGCACAAACTTCAAATTTTGCCAGAAGTGATTGCTAATCTCTTTGAACACCTTTATCCCACACGCCTCCAGTATCCTGAGTCATTTATTCCTTTATTTCCTGTACCAAGTTTTTCTGTTATAACATGGTGCTCTGTTAACTTTGTTGTATCCTGGATTTTATTATGACCAGCATTAATTATTTCTTTTACAATAGTTTTTTATTCTGCAAGTAGCTGCACTGTTTATGCCAAATTGTTGTTTGATAAGTTTGTAGAAACATGAGAATGGCCATTTCAAATCATCCATCCAACCCATCAGCAATGAATACCTAGAGAAGGATGGGAAGAGGACTTGCCTGCAGTGATATTCCATAGTATTCTATCTCAGAAAATTCCTCTTTACCATCAGTGTAATAATTTGAATTACTTAGTCTCTTTGTGGCAGTAATGTAATGTATCTAGACTGTACCAGATCCACTTCCTCATAGGCTTCAGAGGCTGTTAAGTCTTGCTCATGGTGTTGATAAGGCTTAATCATGGTGTTAATTTTATTTTTTATCTTTACAGAAGAAAAAAAAAGAGTACATCAGTATACAGGGACTGACGAAATTCCATACCCAGAATGAGTCCCACTCCTAACCAAAGCCTTTCCATTACAGGTGCTATACCTGGAGGTTTAAGTATTGGTCCTCCAGGAAAGTCCTCCATTGATGACTCCTACGGCCGGTATGATCTGATTCAGAACAGTGAGTCTCCTGCCAGCCCACCTGTAGCTGTTCCTCACAGCTGGTCACGTGCCAAATCTGAGAGTGATAAGATTTCCAATGGCTCCAGCATCAACTGGCCACCAGGTATCAAAATACAAAGCATTTTGAGCTAAACTGATGTCCTTAAAACGTAACGTTGGTTTAATTTATCGAATCCTCACGTTTACACAGGAACTTTGAGGAGATTTATAACTTGAGCTGCTCTTCTTTTTACTGTATTTGAAACAGAGTTTCATCCAGGAGTGCCGTGGAAAGGACTGCAGAATATTGATCCTGAAAATGACCCTGATGTTACTCCTGGAAGTGTTCCAACTGGGCCTACCATAAACACCACGATACAGGATGTTAATCGCTATCTTCTCAAGAGTGGAGGTAAACACACAAATTGCTTTCACATCTGTGGGTACTTTCTTCTTCTTTCCAAAAAAGTTGACTTCGTATGTTGTGGATGTAGTCTGTTTTTTTGCATGGAATCCTTATCTAATACTGCTTCTTCTCTGAACTTTCCCTGCAAATCCAGAAATAGTTGATTTAAATATGTTTTCCATGGGAAATGTAAATATTTTTTATATTGGAAAAAGCTGAGAGACATCCTATACACTTCTGTGGTCACTGGAAGTTTTTGTAACCTGTAATGCTTTGTTTTGAACAAGATTTCACTCTCCATGGTGGCCAATCTCTTACATACACTTTGTGAAAGGCTCAGAAGACACAATACAAAAGTTCTGCAGTTGTTGCTGAGGCAGCAGGCTTCTGCCAGGTTAATTAATTGTAGCTTTGTTAGAAGACCAATCAGCAAAATAAATTAGAGCTGGTTTATCCCTAAAACCATCAAAGAAAAGAAAAAAAACAGGGAGTTGTTTAGTACACTAGTATTTCCCAGTGCCATTTCCATTCCTTTTGTCTTGGCAGTGCTTGCTCCAGAATTAAAAGGGTATTCTCCAAAACAATAAACCATTGGGAATATGCTACTTGTTAGCTACATGTACTGAAAGTAGATCAAGGGGGAGGTGCCTTGGTTTAGCTGTGATCAGTGTGCCCAAATAGGCAAGTTATCTGCACTCAATTGAGCATTCTGATATGCACAGGAATAGTGTAATCAGCTTGTCAAGAAGGACCTGTCAGAATTAAAAATTGGGATTTTGTTCTAGTAATTTGTGAATCACAAGTGTCCTTGAAATGGGTTTCCAGCTTGTTAGTTCAGTTGAAGGGATGTGAAACGTGAGGGAAGGGAAGCAGGGATTTTCCTTGCCTGGAATGATTCCTGTTGTCTCTTACCAGAAAACAATCTTCATTTTGGTTGAACCATGAAGTATTTGTGTATGTGAGTAATGGTGAATTGATTTTTCATGACCCAAGTGCACCTCAAGGGGCAGGCAACCTGGGTGGTTTGAGGTTATGAAAAGCAAAGTATAAGACTTAATCCAGTCACAGTTCAGGTATGCACCCAAGAGATGCTCCCTTAGGCCAAAAGCCTAGCCCTGCAGAGCTACCTGCACCTGTAAGGTGCTAGTGTATAATCTGTGGAATGAGGAAACAATGACAGAGGGTTAGTACAGATGATCTCTGCAGAAGCAAACGGGCCTTCAAAAGCCAAAAACTTATGAAAATCAGTGACTGTTGGGGTCCACATATGCTGCCTTTCCTCCTTAGCTTTTTTGCTAGTTAATAATAAAAATTCTAATTAAAAATGTAGTTGCAGAATCAGTTTCTTTATGCTCATTAACCGAGGTGTTTGCTCCTAGGTAAAATCATCTGTTATTGTCAGTAGCTCCCCATATGAGATCAGGGCTTTCACAACATGCTGCCAGGAAGAGACAGTCTGTGAACACTGCAGCTTGAAGCACATGGATTGTGTTAACAGAGCTGATCTCCATTTAGAGGCCTAGACTGTGGCTTACCCTGTCCTTGCACTGAACACTTAGAAACAGACAAAACCTAAGCTTTTGGACTGATCTTTTTTCTCACCCTGTTTGCTAATGAAGCTTTGCAGTGTCAGCTACTATGAGCTTGAAAGTCTTGGCAGAATTAGGAACAGTTTCAGCTCTGTAGGCCTGCCTGGGGAATAAATTCTTTACAGAGAAGGCCTTGACATAGTTATTTTTCTTGAGACTCGTGTCTGCATTGGTGTCCTTTGCAGCACAAGGAAGTCTGAATGAGGTGAAGTGTATTGGTTGCTGTTCCAGCTGAACATGAAGCCTGTTTTTTATTGGGCTATGAGGGATGAGAGTGGCCTTTTGCCTCCTCCTTCAGTGCAGCACTCTTTTCCAAAGAACTCACCTGTTCTTGTTAGTCAGTTAAAGATGTTTCAATATCACAGCCCATCTCAGTATGTCAGCAATGATAAGTCACCTAGAATACACACTTAATTTTGTTGGTGGCTGGAGAGAATACTTCCAGCTCTTCTGGTCTTTATAATGAAGATCTTTTATTTTCTGTTCAGTTTCTTTCATTTGCTGCCAGTAAGAAAATTGTATGTATGCTTAGATAGCTCCTCAGATTGTAAATGATTTACCAAGATGGTTTCAGGCTATTTCATTTAATGTTATCAGTTGGAGAAGAGATTGCTAAAATATACCCTTGCCTTACTGAAAGTGTGCAAAAATCTGAAGATGTTTGTGGGCATTAGGATGTAGAAGTGCTTACCTTGAGTAATTTAGGACAAATCAGCCATGGTTAAGAGGTTAGTTTATCATACACATCTATGCTCATCTACAGTTGCCATTGCTTAAGTCAGCTGGCAGAGCACCTTTATCAATGAAGCCTGTTCCTTGAGACTAAACAGTTTAACACTTGATTTTTTTAAGAAAGTCACATCTCTTAATGGAAATGCAGAATTTATCTTCTGCACAGGTGCTAGTACATTTGCTACTGTGCCAGCTTTCTTTTCTTCCCTATCAAAGCCTTCTGTTTCACTGTATCATGCTTTCTGTAACATTTCATTCCTAGACTTGAGAGACCAGGCCGATGAAAGAAAAATGCCTTGCATGGTTTGTATTTGCACGGACTAGATTTGCTCTTGTCACACCAAACATCATTATGCTCATCTTTCTTAGTTGCTTCTCTGCTGGTTCTGCAGGGTCATCCCCAACATCATCTCAGAATGCCACGCTGCCTTCATCGAGTGCCTGGCCGCTTAGTGCCTCCGGCTACAGTAGCTCTTTCAGCAGCATTGCATCCGCACCTAGCATTGCAGGTAGGAAATCTGGCCTTTCTACTTCCCCACCCTTCTGCATCCTGAGAAAAGGCCCTGGGAAGTGCTGTCCCAGTTAGTGCAGGAGGGCTACGAGGGACAGATTTGTATGTTTTTAAGTCCTGTGCTAGGTTGGCAGCTCTCCTGGTAGCTCTTCAGCGGGGAGCGTTGGATGGTATGCCTGGAGTTGTGCTAAGGAAAAATGTGTTTATTCCACTTGGTGCCACGTGCTGTCACTCTTGAGTTGGCATCCTAGTCTATTCATGGCTATTTCCATTGCAACTTGGAGGAGGAATAATGCCTAGGACCTCAGTAGAAATGCCCCTACAAGACGCATCTAGTAAGAGCTGATGGTTTTTGTTAATAAACTCACTGTTAAAAGTGAACTGTCTTCAGCTCAGGAAGAAGTTTGGCAATACCTCAAGGAGGTACTTTGCATGGCTCTGGAGGGGTTGGGGCTCTTAGATGTCTTTTAATAGTCAATCCCAAGCCTGATGCTGAGCTTGTAGATGGTCTGAACAGTTATCCTATTCTTTTTAATGAGTTATACACTCTGGAGCATTTTTTTCTGCACATCATGGAAACTTTGCTAGCTGGGTATCTAAATATCCAGTTTGTCCCATTATAAAAATGATTTGGGGCTGTTGTATGGATTGTGGTAATATTTTCATATCTAATCAATAAAAACCTTCCACTTTTTTGAATAAAGCAAGGTGCAACCTCCAGTTCATACTGCAGAATGAAAAATGAAAAGGGTTTGTTTGGAATGTTTTAACTCCAATGAAGGGAAAAGGAGTGGCTTGCTTTTCTTTTATCTGCCATGCATTTCTGCTTTGTTTGCTTTTTATTTGGTTGCAGTGTCATCTAATCTCTTTGTTAACCTCATGAGTAGTGACATAGCAACATCTAATCTGTGGGAATGTGCATGTATCGTGTGCTACACCCCAGGCTGAGCTGCTCTGAGTTCCAAAACTCAGACTTTCTCCCTGTCCTCCTGCCATTTTACCCTTGTTAGTGTCTTCATCAACATTGTTAAATTTTTTTTTGTTGCTACAGTTTGCAAGAAGGTGGGAGAGTGATTGCCTTTTCACTTCAATTGTTATGATTGAGTATAAAATCATTGAGTTTAGTGATAAATAGAGGCAACGTGGGGAGTGTGTGTGTAACTGTGATTTGGTGACTGGTAAATTTGGCTGTAGGGACTAATGAAGAACTTTAGTGGCTGCCTGATGGAAAGCACTGATTCAATATGAGCTTGGTCTGCCAGTTCAAATCTGGTTTTAAAAAGATTCACAGGATTTTTGCATCTTGGACTTTGTCAGACCAAGTATCAACATTAAAGCATTAAGGCAGCACAATCACAGTATTATTTGTTCTGGGAGCAGATGCAGGGATGTGACCATTTCAGTGGTAAACACTGTGCTAGGACCAGAAAATTGAACTCTTCACAACATGTGTTGATACAAGGAAGAAAAGCAAGGGTGTCTTAAGTCTAACGGTGAATAAAAAATTTGATTTGGTATCTGTAATTTGAATCAGTTTTGTCTGCCAGTCTGACTGCTAAATGCATTTGTTATTCTTGGTTTTTTCTATTCTTTTATAAAAAAATTGATTTGGTAGGAACAGTAGTAGGGTAGGATAGGTACAACAGACTGAACAGTAAGAAGTTACAGAGAGTAACAGATTGTGATATGATCGTGCCTTCTGAAAACTTCATTTTTCTCAAAGACATGGAAAAGGAGTATTTGTTACTTTGAATGTTCAGAAATACAGTTTTTGTTGGTCTTTGATCTTTGGAATTTTAATATCACAAGAGCAGAAGGATATATACTCGGTACTTCATATCAGATAAAATGAGTTGTGTAAGATCAAGTGGTTAAATTATTTTTAAGAGAGACAATCTTGAAGTATTTCATTATAATTTTTATGAAATTAGATTTCAAATACTTAATTCAATTTTCTGATCTTTTTTCATGTATTGTCTTTTACAAGAAAGCAAAAAACTAGGAGATTTGAAAAAGGAAACTGTATATGTAGCAGGTGTTGGGTGGTTCATTAAATACAAAGTTCTTTGAAAATGTAAATACTAGTGAAAGTGTGTTCAAAGAAAACAGGATTTATGTCACTGAATGATTAAGAATGCTACTCTTCCATCTCCTGAAAGGCTGGAAGAATATAGTCAATGCAGAAGCTTGATGATTCCCCATCCTACTTGGTTTAAGAGTTGTTGCTAACTAAAACCACACAAATTTATTGTGGGTTTTTTTTTCTATTGCAGGTAAATTGTCAGACATCAAGTCTACGTGGTCCTCTGGCCCAATCTCTCATACACAAGCCTCTCTATCCCATGAACTATGGAAGGTACCCAGAAACACTACTGCTCCTACAAGACCACCTCCAGGCTTAACAAACACCAAGCCATCATCTACGTGGGGTGCCAGTCCCCTGGGTTGGACCAGCTCTTACTCCTCTGGTACTCTTGGCTTCTCTATTTTGTAACACCACAGTGCCTTTTTATAATTGATTGCTTTTATTCTGTGTTACAACAGCAGGGACACCAAATAGCTCTGTTACTAGGCTCCAGAAACTTGAGGCTTAGTACAGGTTGAATGTGTCTGTTTTGGGGATGAAGCTCATGTCTGTTCTAGGTAAAATTGTAAAAATGAAGCTGTCATCTTTCACTTGGTCATATTCCTGATTTTACAGAGCAATTGCCAAATAGTTTCACCTCAACTTTGATTTTTTTTTTTTTTCCATTTCCTTGATTACTAAAAATATCTTTCAAACATGCTTCTTGTTCTGTGGGATGATTTATGACTGCCTACAAGACTTCAAGATCAGCTCATGGAATTTAATACAGAACACATTTTTGGAGCATGGTTGAGAAGCATTTAGGACTTGATGGCATTGCAGGGTCCTCAGGAAATGTCTTTTAATTTTTTCATGCAGGCTGATTGTTTTGTTGTTTTTTTTTTTGATTACATTGTTTTTCTTAATACAAATATTAGAAACCATGGATCTGGCTATGTAAGTGGGTATGCCATGTTTGTTTCTGAGGTGTTGTCACCTTCAAAGTATTACTCTTATTTTCTAAAGCTGACTGTTTTATTAATCTGCTTTCACTGTATTGGGAATTAAATGTTCATCCCTTTTTGCCATTTATTTTATGTTTTCTTCACCAAAACCCCACCTGGAGGGCAGATATTGGTGGTGCCAGGAATCTCTCTGGAGCTTGAGTGTGGTTACAGACATGACCACAGAAGCTCTGGTTTCTCAAGTGCCACTCATAAATACCAAGCTTGTACAATTTTCTTAGGCTGGAGCTGGAAAAGCAGGTTTTGTTGCTTATGTCCTTGCATCTTAAATCAGAACATTGTCAGTGCAGAATTACCTGTTTTGAATAAGTCATATACATTAATCTATCACTGGCAAATAGCAGAATGCTGCAGGGCTATAAACATCTTTTAATAGCAAGCAGCAATCTGAGCTTGGATATCTGAATTGCTTTTAAAATGTGTCTTCCAGATTAATTCTAATGTGACCTGAAGATAGTTTGTTGCAGTGTCATGCTCACATCCACTCGTTTTCTAATAGTTCCTGTGGGAACATGAAAAATGGCACAGATCTTTTAAATGTAACAAAAGCAGGTTTTCATTCCAAAGGAGACAATAAATCAAGATGTGAGGAAACTGCTGTAGGATTTGTTTTCAGTAGCAGTAATGCTTAGCCTGTTGTTGATTGCAGATAAGTTTTCTTCTTGTACTGTGCTCTCCACACCCTGATACCATGTTTTGTGGTGACATTGGTGTTGTAGGTTCTGCATGGAGTACTGACAGCTCAGGGAGAACAAGCAGCTGGCTGGTTCTTCGAAACCTCACGCCCCAGGTAAATGGAATGGTACATAACTAGTTGTGAAGAGACTGACCAGATTTGAGGGATGATGAGAAGAACATGGGTGAACCATGGTCATTGCATTCATTTGAAGGGAAATTATTCTGCATTTATTACCAGTGTCTGTCTTCTGCAGGGAATTCATGAAGTTTTCAAAGTGCTGTCAAATCAAGTATAAGCATTCAAGGCTGTAATTAGTCATTCATTGTGCACCATTTATATAAGTTTGGAGGAGGGGGATGCTTTAAAGCAGATACAGAGATGTAAAATCTGCTTTTCCTATGGGCTTGGTTTTTTTTTTGGTTCTCCCCCTAAGTCTGTCACATCCTCCATGTAGTGTCATTCACAAGGAAGAACTTAAGCCACAAAGCCTTGAATGAAGACATCCAAATTCATCTTGGGGAAAACTGAGTTGTATTTATGAACGTGTTTTTCCTTTGACGTATTTCTAGACTTCAGTGGACTTCTAATGAGAAATACCATTTGTATCACCTACACTGGGAAATGTGCACTGGACTGTAGGGAAGCCTTAAAAAGACACTGTCTCTCTCAACAAAGCCACAAGTCTGTAATTAAAATATTCTTCTTATGGAAGAAAAATGTTTTTTCTTTCACCTGTACTTATTTTTTAGCTTGTAAAACTTCAGTTAACAAGCATTTAAAGTAAACTCACAAGAATACAGGTAACCTTTCCCAACCTTCCTCTTACCAGATTGATGGCTCCACACTGAGGACACTGTGTTTGCAACATGGCCCTCTAATAACATTCCACTTGAACCTGACGCAAGGGAATGCTGTGGTCCGATACAGTTCCAAGGAAGAAGCAGCCAAGGCCCAGAAGTCTCTGCATATGTATGTTCCTGCTTTCTCTTTCCTTTGTTATATAGCCAGTTGTAGCTCAGAAACTATTTTCTTAGGTGTTTATTTGCTAAGACTCAGAACAGATCACTAGTTGAAGCCTGTTTTGTAAAACAGAGAGAGAAGTAACTGGGGGTTTGGTATCCTAGTGAACAAGAGGTCATTACAAAACTTGATCATAGATATTCACCATTAATAAAGTGTTCATTAAGCTTTTATCACCTGCAGAGAATTTGTAAGAGGTGATTAGAATTGCAAAGGCAGCTCAGAGGGAGCATGAGAAGGCAACAGAAATGACAAAAGGATGATAAATCATGTGTTGGTGGTGGTCACCCTTTTTTAAAGGAGTTTTGAAAGAAATGTATGACAACAAAATGTGTTTTTCAAATCCATGGGATTAATTGGCATATTACACAAGAGCTGGAGAATTTAACTGATAATATCAGTGACAGGAGGGAGGATTAAGAACATAGAGATTGATGTTTCAAGAGAACACGTGGGTGCTTAGAGTTGCAAAGTGATTTTCTTTACCAACAGGTTAAAGCATGAATAGGATGAAAAATACTGGTCCTAGTGGAAACACCATTTGGAGCTGGCTGCACTAGTGGCCTGATAACCTCCCCATAAAGATTTAGGAGCAATGGTTATTCCATATGTACACTTGCAGCTGCTTTCCCATTATGAACCTGATTAACAGAAATTCTATTAATAATGATTATATTAATGAGCATGTTGCTTATTTAACTGTTGACCATTCTTTAATCAACTCTTAAGAAGCAGCATTCAGAAAAAATGAAATGAAGAACTGACCCGTCTTAGATACATAAGTGCAGATAAAAGCAATAATGCCAAAGGGAAAATCATTATGTGAATTTGGAGATAAGTGCTTATTTTAAATATGTATATGGCAACAGCCTTACATTATCATATTGGGCAGGCCTCCATTTCAGTGGGTTTTTTTAGATAGGTTGAGGCACAACTATAATTACACTGCTGGCAGGGACAGGACAGACCTTTCTGAATGAGAAGGGCTGAGCTATGTATGTGTTTGGTTTCCTGGCAAGCTGACAAGGGTAAAATACGATGGGATTTGTGGAAGCCAAGAGGACAGTATTAGAGTTCCCAGAGACACCAGCCACTGTCTGTTCCACAGATTAATGTTTACATGGAGTTGATCGCTGGAAAATACATCACAGAGCCAATGCCCTCAGCTCCTGTTGGGTTTGAGATGGGAGTAGCTTGCTCACACTCTCCATCTCTGGCTATGTGGGGGGTTTTTTGCTATGTAGATGTTGCTCAAATGTGGCAAATCAGTTGAAATTGGTATGAGGAATGCACAGGTTTCCCAGCCTGCGTTTGTGGCCCTTCCCCGACGCGCTTGCGGAAGGTAGAAATCCTGAAGATGTGATGTTCGGAAAGCTCCCTTTGCAGCTCCTGTTTCATCTCCCTCCTCCTGTTGTGTCTGTCCCCAGGTGTGTCCTGGGAAACACTACCATCCTGGCCGAGTTTGCTGGGGAGGAAGAAGTGAACCGTTTCTTAGCACAAGGCCAGGCCCTGCCGCCCACCTCCAGCTGGCAGTCCAACGCCGGAACCAACCCGAGCCGCCTGGGCTCCTCCAGCAGCTCCCACGCCTTGGTGCGCAGCGACGCCGGGCACTGGAACACCCCCTGCCTGGGGGGCAAGGGGAGCAGCGACCTGCTCTGGGGGGGGGTCCCTCAGTACTCCAGCAGCCTTTGGGGACCCCCCAGCACTGACGATGGCAGAGTTATCGGGAGCCCGACCCCTTTGAATACTCTTCTTCCAGGTGATCTTCTCAGCGGGGAGTCCATCTAGGAAACAAGAGAAATGAAAATGGAAAATAACAATCATCAGCACTAAAGGAAAATAAAAAATAAAAATATTGTAACCCTTTCCAGTCCCGGGCTTGATGAAGAATCCAGCTTTAACAGATCAGACTGGCAGCCCTTTTTTTTAGTACCTCTGTCCAATATCGAATATGAAACTGCAGAAGTCCTTGTGAACTGTTGATGAAACAGTATGGGCTACTTTGGGTCAGTGTCACATGCTAATGACAGGTTTTGATGTTTGTTTGGTTGTTTGTGTTTGTTGTTTTTTTTTTTCATGGCTTTTTGTTTTTATGTTGTCTTTTTATGTTTGTATGGTGATTTTTCAAAACCAAGTATAAAAGCTGCTTAGAAATAGGTCTATCATGAAGGGCACTTTTCAGAATTTGGGCTGGAAAGGGTTATTTTATCAACTGGGTGGGGAGGGTGGGAGGGAGGGGGGGAAAGGGGGAAATGAAAGCCTATTTAAAATGAGCCTGTGACTATTATGCACATTACCAGAGGCGGACCCAATAATCAGAAAGGGTGAAGTGTGATATTTACCATTGGTACAGAAAAGTTAACAAATCAGAAAAGTGACTCTTGACTGTACAGGTCGAGCTGGGGGGGGAGAGGGGAGGGCAGGGCTGGGGTATCTCTGTGTCCACTACTCCCATGGATCTGCCTATGCACATTACCCTTGTTTCATTACTTTTTTCATGTCATTTTTTTAATCCCAAAAAAAAATAATATAAATATATATATATACAAAAAAAAGTTTTAAAAAAAAAGAAAAAACAAAACAAACAAAAAAAAGAAAACATATCAACATGCAAATACTTGAATCCAGCAGGCCAATAACAAAATGTGAACACTTTCTAAGTCTAATTATTACACTTCCAGGTTGGCATCAGTACACAAAAAAACAGGCTCTAAGATTTTTGTTTTTGAAGTTCAGACTATATGTTTTTGTTGGAACAGCTGTGTGAGTGTGTGAGTGTGAGTGAGCGCCCGTGGGTGGTGTAACTACAAGTGTGATGTTTTTCTTTTTTCCTTCAGTATATGCTTTTTTGTTTGCTCATTGGTCAAATGTTGAATTGTTATTAGCTTCTAACTTTGCACTGAGTGTCCGCAGCCCTTCTTGTAGCTAATCCTATCACGTTACAAAGAAAAACAAACAAAACAAGAAACTGATCGAAGGGGCCGGCGACAATTCACGTGTAAATGTTTACTCAAGGACTCTTTAATTGCATTTAAAAAAATTACAGTGTGTATCTCTGGAGAATAATATGTATATCTACCTTTAGCAGCTTTTTATTGTGGACTAATGCAAGAAAATGATGACCGGAGTATTGCACCATTTTTCCATTTGGAATATCAAGTTGAAAACAAAAATACTCTTGTTGAACTGTGGCCATAGATAATTGTAAAGAGTGGATAGTTCCCTTGCAAGCAGGAACAGAAACAAGCACTTGGACATAGGTTTTGACTGCTTTTGGAGGAGCCAGGAGTTGAGGCTCCCACCTGTTTACAGACCTTTTTTTTTTTCCTTTTTTTTTTTGTGTTTGTTTTCCTCCTTCAAACTTTAAAATAAAAAAAAAAGGAATTAAAAAAGAAAAAAAAAACCTAAAGAGAAAAAAAAAAACATTAAAAAAAAAAAAGAGAGAGACTTCCATCGTAAAGAAAACTTATTTTCAGAATGAAGATATGCTACTTCAGAGCTCTGGGATTGAACAGTGTTGTTATGATTCTTTTCTTTGGCCATTGCTGTGTGTAAACTTTGATTTTTTTTTTTTTGGTTGTCGTTTGTTGTTGTTGTTGTTGGTTTTTTTTTTCCTCCTCTTCGTCGAAGTGGCGAAAAAACTTTTGTGATCACTATCTTGCACATGGTGGAAGATGTCTCAGGAAAGCCGGGTTTCCCGAGGAGCAACTCCACACCATTTCATGTATTTTTAAAACCCAACTCCTAGCACTGAAGATATTATTAAAAAACAAAAATAAAATGGAAAAAAAAAAAAAAACCACACAAAAAAAAAGACAGTAAGAAAGAAGAAAATACCTAATCTAATGTGTAGCAGTTACATATTTACCAAATAATGGACTCAAAAGAAATAGATGTTTGAAGAGTGCTTTATATATTAAAAAAAAATTGCTTTATGTTTAAAAAAAAAAAGAAAAAAAATCAATGTTTTTGATTGTTTTGAAAGGAAGAAAGACAATGGAATAACATACACTTCAAGTATGTTTTAAAAATTATATGAACATTGTGCTCCCTGCCTGCTTGGATCAGGAAACTTGTGCATTACATTATTATTATTTTATTTTGTTGTTGTTTTTTTTTCTTTTGAAGATTAGCTTTTTAATGGTTTTATCAGATTTAAAGGGTCCTGCAAGATTGCAAATTAACAAAAGCTGGTTTTATAGAGGATCATGAACTATGCACAAACTGGGTTCAAGACTTGTTTGTTTTTTTCTCTCAAGTTTTAGTAGTGTATTTAGCTGAATAACCTTTCCTCAGAGTAATTGCATCTCATTGCCATTACACGCCTCCTACATATATATTTTATATATATATATACACACACACACTTATATAAAATATGTATGTGTGTATGTGCGTGTTTACATACAATTTTCCATGCTGAAGTTTAGCATTGAGTTGTAGAAAAACTCCTGATATTTTAAAAATTGAGAATGAAAATCTCTGTTTAAGGGTTTTTGGGAGGGTGGGATTTTTTTTTGTTGTTCGTTCGTTTTGGGGCTTTTTTTTTTTTGCCTTTCCTTTTGGATTTAAAGATGTCTGTAACTCTGAGATTAAAAAAAAAAAACCAACAATTGTGGCTTTTAATGTTTATTCTCCTCATAGAATGTGATTGTTAAAAGAACATGCACCGAAAGTTGCTTTCAAGAGTACGAAGATTCTTTGAAACTTAATAAATTGCAGTTTTTTCTTGGCTGTTCAAATAAAGTGTATTTTTCTTTTATGCAGGGGATATGACAAAAAAAAAAATATATTGTTAAAATCTCTTTAAAGGGACTTTTCATGGAAGTAGTTGAACTCTTTCAATATGAATGAGAATGAAGTGTATATAGCCAGGCAAGTGACTCCTGTGAGCACAGTCACACACATGGAGTCTGTGCTGGTTGGTGATGACATCCTCATGAGCTTGTAGCATGAACTCTTTGCATATCACGTCCACAAGTGCTGCATCAAAAGCAGTCATACTTTGGTGGTTTTTTTTGCTTATAATTCTGGATTTCTCATTTATTCATGGCTTTAGTAATAGAGTAGATGAATTGTTAACCTTTGGATACTGCAAGGCTGGAAGCTCCTCTCCGGCTCTACCATCACCTCGTAGCCTCCCATTTTCTGGACCTGGATGCCTCTAGATCTAGAATGCCAGTTCCATTACGTTTTATGAGGAAATAGCCTGTAAATAATAAGGTAAAAACCACCCAAATATTTTCATGTTTGGCCTTTCAGGTCTTGAAATCAAGGGAGGTATTTCCAGCAGGTAGCGTCAGGCACAGGAGGTGAATCGCAGCAGGTTTGTGGAGGGACCTAAACTTGTTCCATCTCCCTTGTTCTGAAGAGGAGCCTGTGTTCTCTTCCAACCTCCACCAAACCAGTTCTTCACCTCTTGGTGACACTGGGGTGATTTGTACACCAAGTGGGATTTATAGCAGGCGTGGCCCCAGTGGTTAGGAGTTGGTTAGTTCAGTAAAAGTCATTCCATGAAGTCATTTGAGAAGGAAAAAACCAACCATGAAGAACAGGGCTGAGGAAGCAGCTCACAGCCCTGGACAACTTGCCCTGGGACTTGCCCATCCTCGGTGTCACCAGGATTATCAGCTCTGCCATAAACTTCATGTACTTTTAATAAGAAAGACTAATGGGGTGAGGGAAACTCCAGCAACTCTTGGAAGTTTGCAGTTTGTTGCCAGATATGATAGAGTTAAAAATAATCTAGGTTTGGAGGCACCTTCTGCCCTCTCAATAGCTGCACTAACCAGGCTGCAGCTTGTTCTGCTCATTTGGTTATCAAGCCCACTCCAAAGTTGCACAGCCAGTGCCAGGGATGGTTTTTGCTGTGAGCTGCTTCCCCTCCCACCTCCTGGGGTTTTTGTTTGGGTTTTCTTTTTGCTTGGTTTGTTGGTTTGGTTTCTTTGGTTTGGTTTGTTTTTTTTCCTCTTCCAGGTGTTTGTAATGAAACTTTTCAAAGAGAGTTGCCTTCTCTTTGCCTTCCTTGCTTTTGGTTTAAGTTCTATTTTGATTGGAGTTTTCTGCCTTAGTAAGGAGGGCTTTTCAGTTTCAGCATCCCTGAGCTTTGTTTGCCTAGACATCAAAGTCCCTAATGGAGTCAGATGTTTTAGCTAACGAGGGCTTTTGTCTTCCACAAGGTTGGCAGAGGTGGCTTTTTGTAAATCAGATGCACTGTTAAAATTCAATATCCATCCTGGTATATGAAAAGAAATACAGCTTTTGGCCAAAATCTCTCTTAGTGTTTGCCTAGCTCTGTTTATTTTTGGTGTCATACTCTTTCCTGCTTTAATGCTATCCAATATTTCTGAAATTGTAAAGATAGTTCCTGTTGATAAGGATTCTCCTTACGGCTCCAGAATCTTTACAAGAAAACATGTTTTAACAATTTGTGGGTTTTTTTGTATATTGCATTTACTGTACCCTCCATAGCACTTTCACTGCATGGCTCCCCTGTCTTTAGGCCAAGAGGATTTCTCTTTCCTAAGTGGTCTGAAACTGTCAAACTTCTTCTTAGTTACTTGTCTAGTTTGTGGGTGGCACTGGCAGAGCAGATCGTTTTGCCGTTCTGCTCCAAAAATATATTCTTGTTCTTAATAATTCAATATATGATTGTGTATGTGAAGGAGCATTTCAATTAAAAAAAAATATAAATGTATATGGATATCTGTATATGTTAAGAATTATTGGAGTTGGCAGAGTCTGGGAATGGAATGGAAAAAACAAAACCCTTTAGGATTTGGGTTATGGGCAGCTAAGGTGTGGAGCTATGACACCAGATCAAAGCTTGCCATGGTGACCTGTAGGATCCTCTCCTAACGTTGTATATGAACTGCTGCTAAATGTCTGTTCGAGTCCACGCGTTGTACAAACGACAGGTGTACTAACTGTGTCACTGTATTGATGCTGAATGTACAATCTCTGCTCAAGTCCTGCCGAGCCAGTTTCAGGGAAGGGAAGTTCTGAAAAAACGGGATATCGAGCTCAAAGGAACTCTGGATGGGAACTGTCCGGATGCCCCGCCCGCCCCGCCGAGCCCCAAGGTAAACGGCAGCTCCCTAAATGTCTGGAGATGTCTGTGGTTCACCATGTTCTCTTTAGTGGGAATTGGAAGGAGACCATGGGCCCGTCCACGGACCGCACAGGACGATCTCTGCTCCCTGCAGGTTTCTTGGACTGTCCCACCCAGCTCCTTGCGTTGCTTCGAAGGTGGTAACGTACCCGCGGCACCTTAACGTCTCCGGGAGCAGCCCGACCTCTGTCCTCTCGCATTGCCCCTCGTTCCCAAGGGGCCTCTTCCAGTAACGCACCCGTGCTCTTGGAATTTGGGAGAGGCACCTCCAACACTCATCCACATGGTAGCTTTCCTGAGGGAGGACGGACTACTAAACATGCCCATGTTCTAGTGGGGTCTAGGTGTCTTCCTCCAGCGGATACACCCAATCTCTCAGGTTAACTATTGCTTGCTGCAAGTTGCCAGACTCCAGCCTCCAACGGCCCATCCAGCCTGTGCAAAGACAGTCAAGTTGACCATTTTCAATCCCTCGCGCTCCCGCTGTTTTTCTTCTCTCTAATGAAAAGGTTTTCATTAGAAATTAATATGACACTTTGTCCTGTGTGTGCCCCCCCCCCACCCCCCGGTGTTTGTTTTTTACTGTCGGATGATGCATTGGAAACGAGTTTGCTTGTACATTTTCTCTGATGAAAAAAAAAAACGTGGTCCCAGTGCAGTCATGATTTCAGGGTGATTAAAATGTTATCAAACACAACAAGCTGGAAGATTGATTTGCTTTCAATAAATATTATTGTTAGTAAAGGTGGCTTGCCTTGAACTAGCTGTGAGGCTGCTGACTCTTGGTGAGAAATTCCTTCCCCCCCCCCCCATCTGCTAGCTGCCTAGGTCTGTCCTGAGTTAATTAAATAGGTTATTGTTTTAAATGTTCATTTTGTTCCGGGGACTGCACTTGATAATGTTCAACACTGTAGCAGATTCCTCTGTAATTTGTAATTTTATCTTCTGGATCCTTTCCTCACTTAATTTATTCTTAATTTATACTGCTAAAATGTACTGACACAGACTCAAGATCTGTGTTACTGATGGTGTTGGAAAGGAGCAGATTCTGGTTTTGCAGTAGGTCGCCTTGTTCTGGCTACAGCATTCATGGCTTACAATTATGTTTTACTGTCTGTAGCCCCCAGGAGCAGGAAAAAAAACAAACAAACAAGTTTTTCATTATTTTATGAGTGTAAGTAGCACCCACTTGTTCTGCCTGTTCTGGGCACATGTCTGTCTCCTTCCCAAAAACTTTGGATAAAGGCAGAGGAACTGATGATGCTGCAGGTAAAGAACTGCAAATTCTGCCAGGGTGAAGTATATATATAGAGAGAGAGAGTGTGTGTGTGTGTGTGTGTGTGTGTGTGTGTGTGTGTGTGTACACACTTAGAAATAGAATCCCTGTGCTCAGTGGAAGGTTGAGCACAAGCACATCTGAACTATGTGAGAGGGACAGGCATGAATCTCCATAGCGAAGCAGCCCTTACCTCTCTGTTCCCTGAGATGATCACACGTTCAGAGGTCTGATCATAGGAAGAACATTAACTGGCAAGTAGCTCTGCTTACCTTACCGTTCATTTATTGCTGCATCATTACAGGCTTGGGGAAGAGGGGCTGGAAAGTGTCTGGCAGAAAAAGACCTGGGGTTTCTAATGATATGAGCCAGCAGTGTGCCCAGGTGGCCAAGAAAGCCCATGGCATCCTGGCCTGTATTAGAAATAGTGTGACCAGCAGAAGTAGAGAGGTGATTGTCCCCCTGTCCTCAGCACTGGTGAGGCCACACCTGGAGTGTTGTGTCCAGTTTTGGGCACCTCAATTCAAGAGAGATCTCGAGGTGCTGGAGCAAGGACAGAGGAGGGCAAGGAAGCTGGGGAAGGGCCTGGAGAATCAGTCTTATAAAGAACGCTTGAAGGAGCTGGGAATGTGTAGTCTGAGGAAGAGGAGGCTGAGGGGAGACCTCATCAGTCTCTACAACTACCTGAAAGGTCATTGTAGAGAGGCTGGTGCTGGTCTCTTCTCACAGGTGATCAGTGACAGAACAAGAGGGAAGCTGCACTAGGGCAGGGTTAGACTGAACAGTAGGGAAAAAAATGTTCACAGCAAGAGTGGTTAGAGACTGGCACAGGCTGCCCAGGGAGGTGGTGGAGTCACCATCCCTGGTGTGTTGAAGGGTGGTTTGGATGTGGTGTTGGTGGATGTGGTTTAGGGGAGACCTTTGCAGAGCAGGGATGATGGTTGGACTCGGGAATCCCAAGGGGCTTTTCCAACCTGAATGGTTCTATGAATCTATGATTCTATGATTTCCAAAAACCCATTAGGATGAGGAGAGTTGCACTTCCCACCATGTCTGAGTGTGCAGCAGCAAAGGCTGGAAAGGCAAAGCTGGGGAGCAGGACAGAGAGCCCAGGCACAGGGGCTGGAGTACAAGGATCTAGTTGACTTGCAGGTGAGTTGCTTCTTTCAAATCTAAACAAAACCAAACAGAACATACAGAACACCCCAACTACTTGTTTTAACCTGATAGCTCTGGCTCAGTGAGGGTTTTCTTTGTAGCATCACTATGCAAACATGTCATATGGTGGTTCTGGAGCTGTGCCCAACTCGCTGCATCGGTCTGAAAGCCTGTATTTGTTGTTCATCAAATGGTTACTACATGTTTTGATGCCGTGTCCCCGAGTTGCTTTTTAAGCTTTTGCTGCCTCTTAGTGGCTTTTGGGTTGCACAGTGGCCTGGATGGGCATGTAGCTAGAAGCAACTTCAATAATCAGTTGATTATTGAAATCAGGTGCCCCAGGTGCTTCAGCATCCTTGAAATGCACCTTCTCCTGGGGGTTTCTGAAACAGGGATGCAAAACATGAAGTCAAGCACCTGGGACCAGCCAAAACCACCCAGTGACTCCAGCACGGGGCTTTGGACACCCCTTGGTGTTGCTTTCAAGCACAAACCACTGGAGACTAAACTTGGGGTTCATGCAGAACGAAGCTCAGTCCTCACCCCCCGGCCAGCAATCCAAGCAGGTAGGATCTGCCCTTGCCCACCCGCTCGGGTCAACGCCAGCTGCGTTATTTGGGCATCCCTGAGGAGCAGCAGCAACGCTCGTCCCCTCTTTCCCCTCCCATCTCGGGAAGAACTTGGGGGGCCGCCGTAAATCGCCTCTCAGACCCTGCCCGGGGGGGCGGGAAGAGGAAAACGCCCCCGCCGCTCCCACCGGCTGTACTTCCCGGTGTCGCCAGCAGGCGGCAGCAGGGAGCCGCCCGGCACGGCCCGCGGGGGCGGCCCCGGGAGCAGCGGGTCCTTCTGGTTTGGGAAAGACCTTCGAGATCGTCGAGTCCAACCGCGACCTCTCCCGGATCCAGGCCTTAAACCACGTCCCTCAGTGCCGCATCGACTTGTCCTTTAAACACCTGCAGGGATGAGGATCCAGCCACTTCCCTGGGCAGCAGTTTAATCACCCTCCCAGCGCGGAATCTCCGTCCCGCACCCTCCCCTGGCACATCTGGAGCCCGTTGCCACCCATTCTGCGGCTGTACCTCCCGGGTGAGGCGAGGCTTTCCTCCCAACACTGGCTGGAGTTGTCTGTATGTTTGTAAATAATTCCTTGCTTGGAAGCAATTTCGGATGGAAATTTGGGAAAAGGCAGTTGCAGAGTGTGCAAACCAAGAGAGCTGGGTGTGGTTGTGAGGGACCAGGATGCTCCAAACTGGCTTCACCTCCAGTCCTGTGCCCAGTTCTGGGCTCCTCACTTCAAGAAGGATCTTGAGGTGCTGGAGCAGGTCCAGAGGAGAGAATGAGGCTGGTGAAGGGACTAGAGGGAAAATCTTATAGGGACAGACTGAGGGAGCTGGGGTTGTTTAGCCTGGAGGAGACTCAGGGGGGACCTTCTCACTCTCTTCAACTACCTGAAGGGAGGTTGTGCTCAGGTGGGGGCTGGGTTTTTTTTCCAGGCAACCAGCAACAAGACAAGAGGGCCTGGCCTGAAGGTGCACCAGGGGCATTTAGGTTGGATATTAGGAAGCATTTCCTCATGGGAAGGGTGATCAGACATGGGAATGGACTGCCCAGGGAAGTGGTGGAGGCACCGTCCCTGGAGGTGTTCAAGGAAAGGCTGGAGGTGGCACTTAGTGCCATGGTCTGGCTGATGTGGTGTTAGGTCATAGGCTGGACTTGATGAGCTTAAAGCTCATGATGGGGCTCATGTAACAGGTCCTGATGGGGCTCGTGATGCGAGGGCAGCAGGTTCCCTCTTTCCAGAGCACTGAGCACATTGACTTTGTTTTCCTCAGAGCTGAGCTTGGCTCAGTGCAAGGCCCTGAGGACAAATAAGGCTAATTACATCCGTAAGTGCTGCTTTTGGTTTTAAAATGTTTTGCTTTCTCATGCAGTGTCCTTGGTTGAAGTGTTTGTGCCCCAGCTTTACATCAATCAAGACCTGAGCAAACTGCAGCAGCCAGCACCAATTAGGCACATCAGGGTCTGGCAGTGGAGCCCCAGTACCTGCCCCCTCACCCCCCCAGGCTGCTGCTGCTGTGCAGCTCTCCCAGGCAGCATCTTTATTCTCCCTGATTATTTGTGTACACAAATTAAGAGGCAGCATCTCGCAGCCATTCGATGGGATGTGTTACATGATGTGGAACAGAACTGGAGGGATCACACAGAGCTCTTCTCCAGTGGGGGGGTGACGTGGGTGAGCATGGGGACAGGGCTAGTTGTCTGCTCTGGAGTGAAAAAGTTCAGCTGTGGGGGGGGGGAATGGGAAGGCAGAGGGAAGGGAAAGAGAAGAGTTGCAATGAGATGTTCAGGATCTTTCTGGTGTTTGGGGGATGAAAAGAGCAGCCCTTGGTTCTGCCCGTCGACAGGTGAAGTTTTCTGCAATGTCTCTGTAGAAATGCAGCACCAGAGGCCTCAGCACCAGCCAGGAGGGGGGGGGGTGTCCCCGTGTGTGTCTCTCCAGCCTCCCAGAGATGGGTTTGGAAGAGCAAGTGCTGCTGCCTGGGATGCCATCTTGGGGACAGCAGTCTCATGCCCATGTGTGGCTCACTGGGGACAGAGGCTTTTCCCTGGATCCTGTGCCCTGGTATGTTACAGCAGCCTCTGGCTAAGGGAGAATCCAGCCCCTGGCAGGCCCTGATTGCCCTCAGGCCACAGTCACTGGCATCCCCCCCTCTACACGCTGGATCTCCTGTGTGCTGGAGGGCTTCCAGCAGCTGCTCTGGAGGTGAGAGCCCCTTCCTCCACTGTGCCCCTGACCCACAGGCTGCAAGTGCCCAGGGTCACAGTTAAAGCCTCAGCCAAGCACTGCAGGGCAGAGCTGAGCCAGGGCAGACCTGGAAGGATGTTTGGAGGGATCCTGCCCTCCCCAGGCTTTCCCCTGAAACCTTGGCACAAAGCAGCTCCCCTAACTGCCCTCTCCTCCTGGGAAGGGAAGCAGAAGGAAGGGCAAATCGTGCTCCTCTCATTAGGTGTGTGCCTGCAGCAGGTGAGCAGGGACAGCTCTAGCCAGCCCGTGTGCATGGCTTGCTCTGTCCCAGCTGCACCCAAGCTCACCTGCCCGGGCTCAGCCCCCACACCGCAGGGACTCTGTGCTCAGTAGCTGTGCTGGGGGCTGGGGAGGAAAAGCCGTTTCACCTGCTGCCACTTGTTGAAAGAAAATGCGCTGCAGGTGTTTAGTTCTTCACCTCACCACATGGTACAGAGACACAGGTAGGAACCAAGCCAGTCAGAGGGCTTTACCTCTCCTGCACGACCCAGCTCCCCTGGGACTGCCCTTAGCTGCATTTTTCTGCTAAAGCAGAGGCTGGACACAGGCTGCACCCCCACATCTCAAACCTGCGTATTTTTAGCCCCACTCAGCACACGTGCAGTGGGGTCACTTCTTGCCCTGTCCCATTGCTGGACTCTCAGCTCAACAACGTGCCCGGGCAGCCCCTGGGGCAGGGCTCACACCAGCCCTGAGGACAACACTGGGTCTGGCAAAGCTCTCTCCTCCGGGCCGGGCACCAAGGGGCTCTTGGCACGCTGCTTTATTTGCATTTTTGGTATCACAGCTGCCCCGCAACGGCTGAGGCTCCAGGCTGCTGCCCCCTGCCCTGCATCCTGCCCTCAGCCACCGGGAGAACACCTCTGCAGCGCTCCTGTCCTGCTGGATTCCCCGCGTGGCAAAGGTCTGGCAAAGCCCAGCTCCCATGCTGTGTCCCCCCATGGCCCAAGCTTGCGAACCCCAACGTAGGTGACCCCAGCTCAGCAGCGCCTGCACCAGCATCTCTAGTGAGTCTTGCGAAGACCCACAAAACCCGCAAAGCCCCCCGGAGCGGGGAGGGGGGGGCATGTGGGGGTGGGACCCGGCCCGCTGGTACCGCCGGGAGCTGGTGGGGGTGGGAGGGCTGTATAAGGCAGGCAGGCATTGGGTGTGTGGCCTGTGCTGCTGGGTCAGCTCCTCCAATGGCTCCACTCATTGCTGGAGCCCCGCGCTGCGGGGGCAGCGGGAGGTGGGCACGTGGAGAGGACCCTGGCACCTCCCGCACCTCGGGCTGCAGCTCCCGCGTCTTGGTCTTGGCACCTTCTTCCGTCTCCACCATCTCAGCCTTCGCGTCTTCTGCATCTCAGGCTCTTGCGTCTGTCGCAGCTGCAGCATCTCTGCACCAGTGCTGCTGTACCCTGCAGGTCTTGGGGCGGGGGCTGGCGGGGAGCAGGGGTCCTGGCCCACCCGGGCTGCCCAGGGAGGGTGGTGGGGCACGAGGAGCCTCTCCCCAGGGTGATTCGGGGTGTGGGGGGAAGGCTGTTGGGAAGGCTGCACCGTTTGCAGCCCTGTCCCCATCCAGCCATGGCAGGGAGGTGATGGGCACAGGGTGGCCTGGGTGATGGGCAGGGACAAGGTGCAGCATCACCTGGGGCTGCACCCAGCGTGCCCATGGCTGCGGTGGGCAGGGGGCCACCCCCTTGGATCAGCGGCCAAAAGTGAACTGCCCTCCTGTTTCGGTCCCCCTGGGCAGGACCCCAGGTTTCCCCAGTAAAGGGCTCTGCCCTGAGTCCTGCTCCCTGTGTTCCCGAGGCGCTGGGTGAGGAGCAGCCACATGGCTTGGCAGAGCGTCGTGGTGGCAGCACCAGGGTATGTGGCTGCAAGCAGGAGAGCAGTGAGGACAACCCAGCCCATGGCAATCCTGCCTGCACCCCCCAGCTGCCTGCCAGCCCCCCCACTCCTGCCCCCAGCCTTATCCTGCACCAGGCTCCTGGAGGAGGCTTTCACCTGCCTGGAGGTCACTGTCATTGCACCAAGGCCCACAGGGGATGTGGCAGCTTGGGACCCCACGGGGAGGTTGGGCTCTCCCTGCTGGCACCTTCTCCTCCTTTGCCTGGTTTGGGAAGGGGCTGGGATCACTGGATGTGATCCTGCACCTATTGTAGGGCTGGGCTTCTTAAAGCTGGGGACCCCAGATTGCCCAGTTCCATTGAATCTGGAGCAGGATGGATGACATTAATCCACTTTAAAGCTTTAATATCCTTATTTATTGTGGTTGTGGGGCTGCTGAGCAGGTTAAATGCTCGTTACAGCAGGGATGGGCTGTGTGAGGGGAGAGTAAAGCAGGGCAGTGCATGCTGAAGCACAGCAAATACTGCCCTTCTGTGCTCCTCTCCCACTCCCTTTATTACCTCCTTTTAATGTGTTTATGGTTTTTATGTCACTGGATCAGCTGCCTTCTAATGGCTGTTGTTCTTTTCTGTACTTGGACGTGAGAAAAGCTGGTTTATTTTTAGTTACTCATGCTTGGTAAAAACTGTAGTGGTTAAATTGTCAGGAAAATTGGAACACCAAGTGTCCTGACACTTCCAGGGGAGGCTGGAGAGCTGGGGAGGCTTCAGATAGTGATGGAGCATGGAAGAGGGAAAGCAAACACAGTGATAAGGGGTATGGGCACTGATATCAGGCACTGCAGCATTTGAAGCAGAGGAGAAAGAAAGGCAGACCTGTCCCAGCTCCACTTTGCAACCAGGTGTTTATTGGGGGTGCTTAAAAACAAACAAAACAAAAAGAAAAACCAAAATAAGAGAAAACCAGAGAGAGGCACAGACTGCCCGGTCACATGCTGGGTGTGAGGTACCAAACCAGAACTACTTTGGACACTGGATCTGTTGGTGGAGCCAGGAGGTTGTTGGTGCGAGCGCTGGTGGGACCCACGGGAGACCCCAGAGAGCGGCACCGGGGACGCGGTGGGGCTGCCTGGGGGTCCACACCTGCCTTCTGATGCATGCAGCCCAAACCTCTTGTTTGTCCCACTTCCTAGCACCCCAGAAGCTGCCTGCCTGCTCGCCTGCAAGCTCACCAGGGTGGTGATGCCACCTGCTGCCTGCCCCATGGCCGTGTCCCAGGTAAACCTCCTGCTTTCCGGGAACTCTCCCCTCCAGCACCCACATCCCCCCCACCCCAGGTCCCTCCACCTCATCATCTCCAACTCTCACCAGTCCCAGCAGGCTGGGTGGGGAAGAGAAGGGAAGGTGTGGGAGGCAGCAAGGTTGGTTTTGGCTTCTCCCCACTCAGCCCACCTGAGTTTCCAGCCGCTGCCTTCCCCCGGCCCGGGCGGGCGGCTCAGCACACGGAGCAGCTGTTGGTCTTGTTCATGGGAGGCCTCAGCACCTGCTCCTTGGGCAGCGTCTCCCTCCTCTTGCAGAGCGCCGGGCTGAGCCGGCTGGGCAGGTTGGCTTGTTGCAGCAGCTCCTTGAAGACCTCCAGGACGTTCTCGTTGTCCTTGGCCGATGTTTCCATGAAGCGGCTGTTCCAGTCCAGCTCCACCAGCGACAGGGCGTCCTCTGCCGGCACCTGCCGCTCGCTGCCGCTCTCCGCCTTGTTGCCCACCACCACGATGGGAGGGGACTTGTCCTCCTTCACCTCCAGGATCTCCTCCCGCAGGCTCTTGACGCTCTCGAAGGATTCGGCATCATCGACAGCGTAGACCAGGGCGAAAGCGTCGCTGTTCTGGATCGAGAGCTTCCTCATGGCGGGGAAGGAGTAGCTGCCGCTGGTGTCCAGGATTTCCACCTTGAGCGTGGCCCCGCTCACCTCGTACTCCTTGCTGTGCAGCTCCTCCACCGTGCGCCGGTGCTTGGGCTCGAAGGTGTCCATCAGGAAGCGGCGGATCAGGGCTGTCTTGCCCACGCCGGCAGCTCCCAAGAAGACCAACCGCACGTGGTTCTTCTCCTTCACCACCGGGGACATGGCTGGGCGCAGAGGGGAACAGGATGCTCCACAGCTTGTTGCTCACCCCAGCGGTGTCCCTGGTTGGCTGCTTGGCTGTCTGTCCTCCCCTGCACCAGCTCCGTGCAGTCAGGGAACTTTGGTGCCACTTCCCTGGCAAACTTCTCCCAGCCGATCTGCCACAAACGCTACAGCTTCCAAGTCCAGCTCGTCTTTTATCCTGGTTCCTCTTTGCCATGTGGCACCAGACTGTCCAATCTCCGTGGGTTGAGGGTGCTGAGGGAGGGAGGGCAGGGAGGGAGGAGAGAGAGCGGGGTGCTCCGGGCCAATCCGCAGAGCTCAGTCCTGGAAAGCCCCTCCAGCCCTGGAAGGCAGCGCTGCCTTGCAAATTGCGCTTGCATCGCCCGCCGCAGCCGGGGAGCCGGCAGCATCGCAGCCCTTGCGCCGCGCCAGCCCTGCTGCCCTTCCCTCCTCCCTGGAGATTAACATCTCGTGTCTTGGCGTGGGTTTGCTGGCAGCAGGGGAGCTCAGCAGGGGTCCCCCACCCGTTGGGTGGCTCATGGCCAGCCATAGCAGGGGCTGCTTCGGTGACCCGCGACAGTTCTTGCTCTTCTCTGGGGCTGGGGACCTCGTTTTGCAGGTGGGGTTGCTGCAAGCGTGCCCAGCTCTTCTGGGAGCTGATGAAATACTTCCCTCAGGGGGCAGAAGAATCTCTCCCCAAAACCCTTGGATCAAAACCACCACGTCTGGCTGTCACTCAGGCGGTGACTCTAGGAAATGTTTAACCTGAGGGGAAAATAAGAAGAAAAAAAAAACCAGCTGTGCCTGAGAAGGATGCATGGCCAGCTCCATGAGCAGCTGCCCAGCAGCCGTGGGTGGGTGGGTGAAGCCGTGACCTCCTTCAGCACGACAGTGACCCAGGAGGGTTGGCTGATCCGTGGTGAGAGGTGGGATCTGTGTCCCCTCGGCAGGGCCGGGCATTGCCCCCGGACACGGGTTTGCTGAGAGGGGAGTGGGGCTGCCCGGTCTGGGGGTGTTTCCACAGCAGTCACCTTCCCTCTTCCACCCTGGACTTGTTTTGGGAGCTGATTTATGCAAAGTGCAAATGCAGAGAGAACTTGCTCAAAAGGAGGGGCTGCTTCCCAGCACCAAGTACCAGATCCAGTGCTTGGTTCTGGCTGAACTGATTCTGTTGATTCCAGAAGCCCTTTACGTAAGAATTACCCTTAACACTGAAGTTTTAGCTCTGCCAGGAGTTTTCCTTGTCTGATCCTGCTGTGAGGAAAGCCAAGAGACTTTGTCAGGGTGAGCAGGGTCCCCTCCTTGGCTCAGTCTGCCTTGGGAGAAGGAGGGTTGGGTCTCTCACAGGCCGGGCCGTGGGGCTGGTGTCCAGATACCCCCAGTACACGACAGCACCGATGGGGTTTTGCAGCATCCAGTGATGTATCTTCTCTTGCACACTTGAAGCTCTCTCTGGAGAGACTTACTCTGCTGTGAGGAGAGCCCAGAGGCCATGCCCTAGGCTGAGGATGAAGGAGGGGTGATGGCACAGCCATAGGACCAGGAGAAGGGGTGGATGAGTGAAGAGGGCTGGGTTTGGGCATGACCGTGAAGCAGTGATCATGGGTTGGTGCCTGACGTGCCACTGACATTGGTGGACATGAAGAATGAAAGCTGTTGAGGAAGCAGAGTGTGCCGAGGTATCTGACCCCAGCTTTGGAAGCTGTTGAAAGCAAAAAAAACCCCAACAACCCTTGTTTTTTTTTTTAAATTGGACAAGAAATTGGTTAATGCCTCTTTTTGCTTAGATAGCTGTAATGACAGGGTTCTTCAGGAGAGGAGGTGAGAGCCTGTCCCAGAGCTGCTCCCCTTGGCTTTGGGGAAGCTCTGCAGGGGGGCTCTCCAGCTCTCAGGAGGTGCTGGGGGCTGTTCCATGCCTTCATCACTGCTTCTTTTCCCAGTGTTTCATTCCACAGGGCCACAAAACATGGATCTGTTCAACCTCACAACACCCAGTGTCTCTTACAGATTGCAGAAGAGGTACCCTCGGTGAAGGAGAAACCCATGCCAGGAGGGAATGGGGACCCCAGGCTCCAAACCCCCATCCTGGCTCTAAACCATTCCTTCACGAGCTGCTGGACACGCTGGGAAACACCAAGCAGCAATGGCCAGCCATGGAGGGTTTCCCAGATCGTGGAAGGTGACCCTGATGCCACGGGAGCCACCACCAGGTCCTGTCCCTACACCTTGAGCCACTTCTGCAGGAAGTGGATCCATCCCTCATGGTCTGGGTGAGACAAAGCCCCCGTGTGCTGGAGCAGCAGCTCCTGCCTCGGTGCCCCGATGGTTTTTCACATCAGTTGCCTCCCCTCAGTTTTCACATCTGTGCTGCTATGGTTACCGAGAGCCAGGAAGGCTTTAACTCTCCCTCAGAGCAACAGAGGGTTTCAGGGGTAATCTTGTTAAGAGATGAGCAATGAATATTTCCAAAGGCCTTTTGCATGAGTGTCTCGTTCCGTATCAGCTCATGTCCACTGACAGCAGGGAGAGTGAAGTGTGGGGGGAAGGAACCAGAGAGGGATGAACACACAGCCTTGTTTTCCATTGCAGCCTTTTGTGTCCAGAATGAGGTGCTTACATGCTGTGTTTTCCAAGGAGGGCTTGGCCAGCCAGCTTGGGGCAGGTATCATTAAAAAAATGGTAATTAAAGCCTGGGTTTCCCCCCCGGGGAAAGACTCATGGGACCTTTATGAGCACTTGGGGAGTTTTATGGATGTGTCCTGCAGAAAAGCTGTGCAATCCATCCGTGGGGACTCACTGGGAGGGTGAGGGGAGCTGGGATGGGTCTTGGCTTCAGCAGGGCTGTGGGAGTGGCTGGGATCTGGCCCCTGTGGATTTGGTAACTCGGGTGGAGTGCTGGATTCAGCACCCATGGGCACTGGAGCTTGGAAGGGGCAAAGCCTGTGCCAGCACTGAGCTGGAGCGTGCCCTGGGGATGGGACAGGGGACCAGGACGCCCTGGGAGGGAGGGAGGGAGGCAGTGAGCTGCCTGCAAGGGAGCTGGGAGGAGAAACAGCCCCGAGCTGCTGGCGGGGAGCAGTGCAAGCAGCAGGAGGAAGGATGAGGAGCAACAGCCCTGATCAGCAGGAGCTGGGACAGGGTGTGAATGAGCTGGGTGGGTTTGGGGCAGGTAGAGCCCCAGGCCCAGCATTCGCAGGCAGGTTGGAACAAGGGGCATTTGGAGACTTGAAACAAGAGTGTTCCTGGTCATCCTTACCCCAGATCCAGCCTCTGTAGGGCCAACAGCCATGGAATGGTGGGTAACCTGGGTGGAGATGAGGGACAGTTCCCAAGGTCCCAAGCTGGTGCTGGGGCTCAGGCAGAGCAGTGAACCAAGCTTGAAACACCAGCTCTGCCTGAGCACAGCCCCTGCCATTGCTGGTTGCAGGCTGGGACTTGGGACACTGTGGTGCCTCTTCTGTCCTTGAACCAACCCTCACAGGGGCCCAGGAGGGAGGGAGCTCCTTGACTGGAGGGTGTGAGCTGAACTCTCCCAGGTAAAGGTCCTAATATTCTGCCAAGTTCTGAAGCATCTTTTACAACTACTGCTCTGTTTCACTAGCAAGCCTTTTGGCTGCTGCCTTAAAGCAATGGTATGAGGGGGAATCCAAAAGACCACAGGAACCTTTCCCAGCACCGAGTGCCCCCAATTCCAGACATGGCTCTGCTGCAGTGCTGGGATGAGCTCCAGCAAGACAGTTCCCAGACCTTAGGAACAGCCCGTGCTGTCTCTGTGCTTTCAGGGAGCTCACATCTCAGTGTTCAGCTGTCATGGTTCAGAGGGGACAGTGGACAGCGAGGGAGCTGAGAACAATGTTCTCTGGCACGGTGCTGGAGGAGGTGGTGCTGGGATGCTCCAGTCCTGGACATGGTGCCCAAGAACCTGCTCTGTGGGGTGAGGAGCTCAGTGCTTGGGCTGAGGGGCTTCCCCAGCTGCTGGAGAGATGTGCCTGGCCCGCTGCTCCTAAGCTCTAAGCATCGTTATAAAAGTGGCAAATGCTTTGCAGCACTGAGACACTTTTCCATGAGTCTGGGCCAGCTTCTGGAAGCTGGTGGAGCTGATACATCCCTGACTCCTGCCATGGGGTGCCTCTGTACCCCAGAACGGGACAGAGAGGCAGCAAAGGCAACAAGTGCCTGCAGGATGCGTCCACCCCACGTCACCCACTTGTGCCCCTGTTCTGCCCCTGGATAAATTCATGGTGTACGTGAGAGCAGCTGTGTGTTCAGCTGGGCTGCCTGGCAGGTCAGCTGGGAAGGTGAGAAGGAAGCTGTAATGAGAAACCCCAGTGAGACCCTCCCTGCCCAGCATGTCCCCATCAGCGCAGGCAGGCGCTGGGCAGCAGCCTCGTGGGGTGAAGCATTTCTTCTCCCACCTGGAATGAGCCCTGGATGGGAGACCAGGAGGAAACGGGGGAGGGAGGAGCAGGCTGGCAGCCTGTCTGCCCCCCCTCCCTGCACCAGAGGTGGGTGAGGCAGGTCCTCACCCCAGCATGGGGACACCCAGCACAGGAGAGGGTTAAACCTGCCTCTCCCGCGGATTAAATCCAAATGGCCTTTGATTTAGTGACAGGTGAGAGGAGAAATCTGAACCGCCCCCACTTTTGAGGGGGAGCCACAGCCCTCCCTGATGCATAGATGGATCAGCCATACGTGGATGTCTGTCTCTGCTGCCTGTCTGGAACAACGTGTCACCGGGAGGATCCTGTTCCCGGTGCTGGTGGGGCCACTGAAGGGTACAAACCACCCCCAGTGTGGAAAGGCTGTGGCTCAGCCCCGTTTGGAGGGGCACATGGGGGTGACCAGTCCCAGAGAGGGTCCCACCAACCCTGGCTCCCTGCTTCACTGCCTCACTGCTGCCTGGTAACCCCCAGTGCCAGGTGGGTTAATGGTTTAATTAAAGGCTCTAATTGCCAGGCTGGGAGAGGCAGGAATTGGTTGCAGGTGGGAGCTGAGGTTTGCTGGGCATGGGTGGGGAGAGGGAGGGAAGCTGGGCTGATCTGGGGTCCTCTGGTGCTGGTGGAGTGGGGAGGAGATCCCTGCTGGCATCAGCAAGTGCTTCAGGGGGACTAAAGTCATACTTGTGGCATGTCCTGCCCAAGGGGACAGGACCCTTCCCAGGATGGGGCTGGTCTGACCTGCAGCTGGGCTCGTGGCAAGTGTCACTTGTCCCTTGCTGGTCTCAGGCACAAAGGGAAGCTGACCCTGGCACGGGTGCTACCTGGCTCATCCCTCTCCCAGCTGACTGCTCTCTTCCAAAAGAGGTCATCTCAGGTTTGAAAACCCACCTTGACCCAAACCCTGCCACAGCCCCCATACTCTGTGCCAGCACCAGCACTGCTGGGGGGTCAGGGAGCCCATGAACACCCTGTACTAGACAACCCTGGGTAATAAAATCTAGTCTCCCTGTAAACAAATGTCTTGCTGAGGACTAAAGGGATTTAGCACAGCTGTTCTGGGGCTTGGAGGAGCTCTGTAGCATCTCTTATCTTTTCCTGGCTGGGATTATTAGCTGGAGCAAAAAGCTTGCCTCTCTCTGGGCCACCGACACGGCTTTTCCTCGGGTGACACGGGGTGACACGCTCTGTGGCAGTGCTCTCAGGTCATCAGTAGATGAAATGTGTGGTGCCGGGGTCTCAGCTGTGTGTCCCTGCAGCCCCAAGGTGCCAGTGGGAGCACAGCTCCAACCCACCCCTCCCTCAGTGGGCTGCAGTGGTCCTGGGGGTCCCACTAGGGTGGCATCGAGGAGGGAAGCCCAGCCCAGCCCCAGCACGTGCCTTACCCTCTCTGGGAGCACATGGCTTCAAAATTGTACTGATCACAGCTTTGTATTGGTGCTGAGCCACTTTGAGGGCCAGTAAAACCAGCAGCTGGTCAACTGATGGGGGGGTACAAGGTAACTGAGCAGCTCCTAGCAGGGCTGAGCCTTCTCCGGATGGGATTGAGCCTTGAACCTCCTCCACATGGGGTTGAACCTCAGACCTCCTCTGTATGGGGTTGAACCTCCTCCAGGAGCCTTGAACCTTCTCCACGTGGGCTTGAGCCTCCTCCTCATGGGGCTGCAGCTGCAGAGGTGATGGGCAGGTGTGGGGGGAGGCGCTGTGACCATCCCCACATGTAGCCCCTTTGTTCACCCTTGGTCACTTGCAAATAAATCAGGCTGGGCAGGGGTGGGGGTCTCTTGGCTGTATGGCTGATAGTACTGTAGGCATGAAAGCCCCAAACCAAGCCTGGTCTTGCTGTGCTGGTGTAGGGTAGAGGTGGGAAAGGGCAGGGAGAGGGGCCAGGAGAGCTGAGAGAACAGTGGAGCTGAAAGAGGGATGGACAGAAGTGGTACAAGAGAGGAGCATTCAACAGGACAGGACATGCAGGGACACACCTGTGTCCTGGCGTGCACAGGTAAGGTGTTTCCAGAAAAAAAATGGCAGAATTGGGTAAGAACACCCCTAAAACACAGTGGAGGGACCTGCCATTGTTCAAGAGACTTAACTGCAGTGAAGAGAAGAGCTACACAGGCTCAGAACAAGGCTGGCACCTCCGAGGGGTGAGGAGGGCTTTGGGGAGCCAGGAGTGGACACAGGGCTCCTTGTGGCAGCGTCGGAAGGGAGATGGGAGCTGCAGCAGATCCACAGCATGAGCACAAGGTCAGCAGACTTGGGTGATGGGAGCACAGGGTTTCATGGGCACCCTACCACGGAGCTGGTCCAGCCCCTGCCTGTCTTCACCCCCAGCTGCTCCTGCAGGGCCCAGGCTGTCCCCGGCTCAGGGCAGTGCTGGCACCATGCCCCAGGGCACAGAGGCAGGCAGACGTGACGCCCTCGCCCTGAAAACCAAACACTTTTTTTTTTTTTTTTCCTTTTCTTTCAGAGTGCATGAAAATGTCAAGCTGTAAACACTGCCCAGCAGTGCTGCCCGCGGGACCTGCCTGGCACTGACGTGAGGGCTCCTTCCCTGCTGCTTCCTCAGGCTTTCATGCCACCACCCTCCATCTATTCCTCAGTGACCTCTTGTCCTTTATTAACAAAATTAATCTTTACATCATGGGGTGGGGGGAGAGGGGGAACTTACCTTGGTGCTGGCCCAGAGCTTGAGATGATTTTTGCCATGGCCACGTTTGTGGTGAAGCTGCTCCTTCCTACCCAGGGCATGTGCAAAGGATGGATCTGTTGGAAAGCAAGGTTAAAAAAAAAATAAATTCAAGCAAACAAAACAAAACATTTTCATTCATTTTACAAAGAAGCCTGAATGTGCCAAATGCCACAGTGTGAGCTGTGTGTCCCCTGTGAGCTGGGGGACCTGTGACCCCAGGGGTCAGGTGCAACCTTCAGCTGTTGAGTCTCAACATTTGGGTCTGGCTTCCTCCAGAATCTCTCTTCCTGACCCTTTGATGCTGAGGAATCATCCTCCTGCTCCTCACACGCCATCCCCACTCCCTGGCTGCCACCTCGCCCACAGTGGCATCACCATAAGAGCTCCTGACAGCCCTGCTGGAGCAGCCACTGGCTCTGTTCACAGACAGCACCCAGGGCTCCATCACAGCCCCGGCCTGTCAGCACTTTTCAAAACGTATTTTCTGTCTGTAAGTATCAAAAGCAGCCAGCCCTGTTCAGCCTAGGGCCACCATCCTGCTGAGCTCCTGCCTGCTCTCCTCAGGGTTGCTCACTGAACTGCTGGAGCCCACCCAGTCCTTCAGCTCTCTGGGTTTTCCCAAGTTGTTCTTGTTTCTGAGGAAGCAAATTGGTGTTGGTGTTGCCCTGAAATGGCACCTTCCCCTCACTGCCCACAGCTGGACCCTGTTGTCATGGGACGAGTTGTCTCTCAGGACAGGAGGAAATGGTCTCACATGGCGCCAGGGAAGGTTATGTTGTGTATTAGAAGAAACTTCTTCATTGAAAGGGTAATTAAACACTGGAACGGGCTGCTCAGGGAGGTTGTTCAATCACCATCCCTGGAGATGTTAAAAAGATATAAATATGGTGCTGAGGGACACGGTTTAAGCACTGGAGTTGGTGGAGTTACATTAATGGTTTGTAGAGGTGAGTTATGGTTGGACTCTGTGGTCTTGAGTGTCTTTTCCAACCAGAATGAGTCTGTGATTCTGAGCCTCGCCCTGGCTCAGGTCTGCAGGACTCCCTGCTCCCAGTGCCTGAGCAGAGCTCTGTGGCTCCTCCATGGCTTTAAAGATGAGGCACGACGCGCAGGTCGCTTCCATCAGCCTCCTGCAGCACCGGCCTGAGGCAGAGCTGGGCTGGCAGTGGTAAGATACCCTTTGCAGCTGCTTTCTGCTCAACATCAGGTCTCCTTTTTATCAAGGGCAGTTTAGCTCCGGTGGCACCGGGAGGGGATGCTGAGAGAACACCAGGCTTTGAAGACCTTCTCCCATCTCCCAGCCGGGGCCACGCTCGCCCTGTGGGTCAGGCAGGACCTCCTGCAGCAGCCGCCTGCCTTCATTTTCCTTGTGCAGTGACCCGTGTGCCTGCTCATGTGTTTCTCTCCTCTCCCTTCCAATAACATTCAAAACAATTGTCCATATTTAACCAGACTTGATGGATGGAGCTTGTTGTGTTGATCCTGGCCGAGTTCCTTCTTGTTTCACAACAGGGACGTGGGAAGGAAACAAGTCCCAGCCTTCCATCCACAGCTCCAGTTCCTCGGCTCCATCCCTCTGTCTAGGAGCTGCAGGGCACAGGTGAAAAAACTGCAGGAGCAGCTGTGAGGGGAAGAGAAGCGAGATGTTTTCTGCAAGGTAAACTGAGTCAAGGAAGGCAGAGTGCTGCCGTGCTCCCTGCTGGTAGAGCAGCTTCTTGAAAGGTGAAAACACAAGTGCAAAGCTGCAAAATGCCAACTGTCCACCTGGGCTGCAGTGGAGACACGTCCACAGGGGCTGCAGCCTGCTCCTGGCATGGTGCTGCTCACTCTGCATGGGGCCTTCTCCTGCCCTAGGGCTGTGGACACCAAGAGCAGAGCACCCAAACCCTCTGAGGTGCCCCCAGCTGCTGGCAGGCTCACCCTGGTGACACCTTTTCCTGGGCTGGATGGCGAGAAGGAGCCAGTCGAGCACACTAACCTGCAGTCACTGCTGGCAGAAACACCCTGCCATTTCATTTTCAAAAGCCCTGTCAGCTCCACCATTCTTGTCTGCCCATTGCCAGGAGAGCAGCAACCCAGTGACCATCTCCCATACCCTCTGGTTTCCCAGGGTGATGTGCTGTGACTCACTGAAGCAGGAGGTGGGCAGGGCGCTGCCGCTCGGACGCAGCTCTTACCGCCCGAGTCTTGCCTCTCGCCTCAGGAGCACATCCCAGGGACTGATGCTCCTTCAGGACAGCATGTCCCCACCACCACAGACATCCCTGACACCTTTAGTGACCCTGAGTGCCCAGCTCAGCCCAGCCCAGCTCCCACTTGTTAGAGAAGAACCATCCAGACTGAGCCTTTCCTTCAAGGACGCTGTTCCTTGTCACTGCCACACGCTAAGGCAGCGCCGTGAAGCATAAATGACACATTCTGGCAGCTGACATCTCCAGGAAGAGTTTAGCATGAAGACAAAATAACCCTACGGTGAGTTAATGTTCCCAAGCTGCCATCCTACAAAGCCCAGGATGCTCGTGATGCTCAAACAGGAGAAAACAAAGGCGAGGGTTTGTCCTCGATCCGTGTGACGGGTGCCAGCGGTGCGGAGCGACCTGACACAGCCAGATGTGTCTGGCATTTCTCTGGCCCTGTTGCCTCAGAATTTGGATTTTCTGTCCCTGTGTCACGCTCCAGATGGCACCATAGGTGTGCCCAGTGTCGGGGAGGCACAGGGCTGTGGTGAGCCTCAGCCAAGTGCTGGCATCTGCTCCTCCTCTCCGGTGGACTCAGGGAAAAGGGTCTTTCCAGGCTGCGCTCACCTGTGAAGGAGGGGAATGGGGTTTGCACACCTGCTTGTGCACAGTGTTTGCACACAACAAATGGTGTCTGCAAAGGCAGGGTAAGGCACAGTGCTGAGAACGGGCTGCAGGATGTCCCCCTGCCAGCTTCTAGCCTCTTCTAGCCTGCTGCACCCTGCCTGGTTTAAACCCACTCCCTCTCCTTTTCCCCTCCTATTTTCATACAGGCCACAGGCACTCTGTGAAGCTGGTTAGAAGACACTGCCTCTCTGATCCAGCACTGCTGAGGTAGCTTGGGATGAAGGGCTGGAGAGGAGCAGCACTCTGCTCAGGGAAGCTGCTCTGATGCTGACAGTGCTTTGCTGCATGAGCCCCTGGGATCCTGCTGTTTAGAAGGCATTAAGACACCTCCTTGCAAGGAGAGGCTGCAGGAGGTGGGGAAAAGCACTTGCATTGTCAAAAGGCTTAAACCTGCCACTGAGCAGCCCTGCTGCAGCCTGACACTTGCTCAGTGTCCATGTCCCTCAGCCAGGCACTCGCTCCAGGGCTGAAAACACCTGGGTGGGTTTTTTTTTTTTTTTGGCAGCACTTTCCCTGGAGCTGCAAACTGCTGACAGCTGAAATTCATTATTCTGCCCTCCCTGAACCAGGGGCTGGGTACGTGTGGGGTGCAGGCAGCAGCTCTGCCCTTTGCTTTGCATTTCCCTGCTGGGTTTCAGCTCCCCAGCTCCCTGCTTGTGGGCGTCCCTCCCCCAGTGTCCTCCAGTGAGCACTGACCCCAGCAGCAGCTCCCAAATGCCACGGGGACCCCAGGGGCCACCAGTATCCCAGGAGATGGCAGCTCATGACGTTGGTGGCCTGACTCAGAGCCCTAAGGTCCTGTCTGCTCCATCCCCATCTATCCCTGCCTGCCCTGGGATCTCCACGCTCTCCTGGGGGATGTTGGTATGTGTGTGCCAGCTGTCACTCTTCTTCTTCTTCATCTCTGATGGGCTCCTTGAACTGGTTTCTGAACCCAGCAGTTCCTGCCCAGGGTGGATTAGTGCTGCTGTTTGGTCTGGGCTGGAGGAGCAGATGATCTCCTGGCTGACCTCCATGGCTGCAGGCAACCCCAGGTCCCCGACATGCCAAAAAGCCACAGTGGCTTTCCAAGAACTCAGTGCTCTGTGTTATCCCTGACCTACTTCTCACCCACTCTCCCAGCCCCTTGCTAATTAACCCTCATCCTCCTCCCCCTTCAGCTCTGCATTGGGCCCTGTGCCAGGCTCCTTGCAAGCTTCTCTGTCCCCAGGCAGGGTGGTCTCAGAGGCTGCAGCAATGCAAAAGGTGGTCTCAGAGCCTGAACATGTTTGTTCTTCTATGTTAGGAGGCAAAGCCCCAGCTCTGGTGGCAGTGGGTGCTCTGGGTTCCCTCCCCATGGCTCCCCCACAGCAGTGTGGCCCCTGGGGATATCTGCTTGCACAGATCAGTGCCACTTCTCCAAGGCAAGGTCCTGGAGACATGACTGCCAAGTGTCCTGCAGGAGAACTGCCAGGAGGGGGAACCAGGCCAGTCTGGTGCAAAGCAGAGCTGGAGCTCCTGGCCTGCTCCTGCTGTCCTGGGATGCTGAGGGTCCTGTGGGGCTGCAGCAGGGGTAGGCAGGCAGCTCTGCTCTGCTGCCTAGGATGTGCTGGGTTGCTGCAGGGTCATCAGGGAGCATTACTGGGTGGGGTGGAGGGGCTCAGAGACCCTGCCCTTAGATGCTGGCTCTGGGGTGATGTCCCTTCCAGTGCCAGGGAGCTGCCCCCACTCCAGCCCTCCCAGGGGAGAGCTCACATGATTCTTTCCTGCTTCTTTTCTCATTAAATCCTTGTGAAGGACAAACTACTGTGGCTGTGGCTGCCCAGAGCTGGCTCAAGGCATCAATATCATCATCCAAGTGTGTCCTGGTTGCTCTTCAGAGGCAAAGGGGGAGGTTTGCAGGCAGCTCCTGGCTGAGATGGCTGCTGAGGGACTGAGGAAATGGGCTGATGGAGAGATGGGTCCTTCCCTTGGTCAGGAAAACAGGGTTTTGTTAGGGAAAAACCTAGGTAGAGGAGGCTGCCCTGCAGAGACCCTACTTGCAGCTGGCCCCTCCTGGGGCCAGACCTGCCCCATGAGCTTTCATCCCTGAAGTGGCCCATGGCTGGCAAGAAAAATACCTTCTGGCTGCTTTGCTTGGGGCTGGTCTGGGTGCTTTAGTCATGCAGGGCCACCCACCTCCAGCTGGGTCAGCTCCAAGGAAGGTGCTGAGCCTGGTGTTGGCAGCACGGGGCTCAGGCTGAGGCTGGTGGCATCACCACAGCCCAGCCTAGAAACCTCATCCCCATGTGTCCCTGACCCCTGAGCAGCCCTTGTCCCTCCCCCTCCGAGAACTTGCACGCACGAGCTAACGAGGAGCACAGCCTCACCTTAGGAAAAGCGGGGACAAACCGAGCCTGAAATCCAGCGTGGGGCCCGAAAGGGATCGAGTACGGACCAGTACGGACCAGTACGGACCAGTGCCTTGGGGTGCTGGTGGGGAGGCAGAGCAGAGGGCACCGGGACGGCCCCAGCCCCTCGTCGAGCTGGGGGACACGGGCCCCCCGGGTGGCCGGGGCCGTGCGTGGGCTGCTGGCACCATCTAGTGGGGTTTCTGCGGGACCCGCTGCGCTGCAGCCCCCCCAGCTCTGTGCTCTGGCAGCCCCGGAGCCCCTGCCCCACTCGGGGCTTTCCCAGACCTTCCCACCCCACTCGGGGGTTTCACTCCCAGACCTGGACCCCCCAGTACGTGGGTTTCCCACCCCGGGGACCAGCACCCCTGAGGAGGGGTCCGAGGGGTCAGTGTGGGACAAGTGTGTGGGACGTGTTGCAACACGGGAACTCCCTTTTCCTTCTCACTTTCCCGTTTTTGTGGGTTTTGTTGTTGTTGTTTTTAAAGCCAAAAAAGCCAAACCCAACGAAAAGCCAAACCCAAACCAAAGTCCCAACACCAAACAAAAAACTGAAACCCAACCCAACCAAAAACCCAACCCAACCAAAAAACCAACCCAACCAAAGAGCCAAACGCAAACAGAAATCCCCAAACCAAACAAAAAATTAAAAACCAAACAAAAAAGCCAAACCCAAACAAAAAACCCCAAACCAAACAAAAAATGAAAAACCAAACAAAAAAGCCAAACCCAACCAAAAAGCCCCAAACCAAACAAAAAACCCCAAACCAAATGAAAAATGAAAAACCAAACAAAAAAGCCAAACCCAGAAAAAATCCCAACACCAGACAAGAATCCCAAACCAACACCAAAAAGCCCAAACCAAATAGTCCAAACCAAACAAAAAAGCCAAAACCAAGCAAAAAAAGAAAAACCAAGCAAAAAATATAAAAACCAAACAAAAAAAACCAAACCCAAACATAAAACCAGAATCAAACCCAACCAAGAAACCAAACCCAACCAAGAAACCAAACCCAACCAAAAATCCAAACCCATCCAAAAAAACCCAGCAAAAAAACAACTTAAAACACAACCCTCTGAAGTTCTGCTGAAATCAGGCCCTGTTTTTGTTGCCATTCCAAGAGAGGAGGGTTGGCTGGGACAGCAGCTTTCCCACTGCCTCCCTGGGCACAGCACAACTGAACAGCCACAACCACCTCCTTGTACCACGTCTTTTCAAGGGCTTTTGTATTTAGTAACATCCAGAGCAGCACTAAGCTGGTCCATTATGATCATGCACTGGCATAAGAATATTGGCCACGTGTTAAAACTTGATGTAGGTCAGGCAACCATCTGGTCTTGCTGACAAGAGCTCCACGACCTTAAAAGATTCTCATTTTAGAAACTTTACAGCTGGGATAAAATCCGAAAGATCAACCATAAATGGATGTTTCAGTCCCTGCTCCAATTCCAGGGGTTAGAAAAAGCACAGCCTGACATTTATTGGCTCCTGTTCAAAAATAGCTAAAGCTTTATCTACTTCTGCTGATAACAAAAATATCCTGACTCCCCAGTGTGATTGTCTCAGCCTCCCACCCAGTGGTGGAAGTGGTGGGGGCAGCCAAGGAGCCCATCTCCTCCACAGCCCTGGAAGTGGGCAGCATCAAACCCCTGGCTGGGCAGCTCTGTCCAGCAGCAGGTTTATTCTTCAGCCAGAGAAAATTACTCTCTCTTTAGATTGTTAAATTTCAGCTAAAAACCCCCCAACCCTCAGGACAGCTGCATCCACCCAACTAAAAGACATCCTGGTGCAGCTGGATGTTCACTTTTGGAGTCACCCCTCTCCCCCTGCACCCCGGGGAGCAGCATGGCTCTCACCAAGCCCCAGCCCAAGGCTTGCAGAGCTCAGGATGGCAAGAAGGACCAAGGTTTGGGGGCAGTTTGCCTGCTCAGGCAGCAGTGCCTGCGCTAACACCACTTGGATTTTCCCAGGACAGCACCTGCCCAAGGACACAGTCAGGCCTGACTGCCTACAGCAGGGCCACTGGGTAAAAAATAAATCAACAGGTTGAAAAGTTACTGCACTCAGTAGTACAGGCAGCCAGACACATTTCAGCCTGCACAGGGGCAAATGAGACACCTTTCCCTGTACTCAGGTGCTAGGCTTGTTAGATAATCCACGTAATACCCTCCCCACAAGGAACTGCTGAGCTTGAAAGTCCCTTTCAAACTGTGCTGAGTATAAAGTCATCATACAATCCATAAAAGCAATCATTTTCTTTTTAGAGCTATCTAAAAAGACTTTAGGGCTACCTAGGACTTTTCAGCACCATATTTTGTTCCTTTACTCTATTCACAGACTAGTAAAAGTACCCGTGTGCATGTACTGCAGGGAGGACAGGATTTTGTGCTGTGACAGGGAAGTGCCCAGCAGAGGCCGTTTTCCTTCTAAACCCACATTTCCTCATACCTTGGACCTGCTCAGGTTTCTTGTCTCCAGGCCAGATGGCTTTGCTGAAACTCCTCCACAGTGGCAGAGAGATGAAACCTCTTCCTGCTTCCCTCCAAACAGCTCTGGCAGACTTGGAATTCAGCACATAAAAGAACCTGGAAGCTTTGAATCAGGTGAATGAAATAAAGAGGCTGCCTTGTTTTGGTTTTTTTTCCAAACAGTTCACATTTATTGATAACAATAAAAAAATCTTTTAAAGACTATCTGTATTTTATTACCAAGATGAGGTATTATGTATACAAAACATTTACAGAACTTGATATGCAGTTTATGAGTACAGACAGGAGAGTGCAGAAAGACATTGATAACAAGGAAAAACCCAACAGAAGAGTCATTGGCTGAGAAAAGGAAGAAGAGCCATAATATCACACAAAGACAGACCAGGGTATGGCAAATTAATTAGTCAGACTGCAGTGATCAAGTCGTATTGCCACAGCACTTTGCTTAGAGGAGGATTAACTATTGTTTTACTGGAATTTTCTCTCCCCAGCTGTCTGTGCTGCCATGTGCTTTGAGCTGTAAAAGATGTGTTAACAGCAGGAAAAAACCCAAAGTGCCCCTTTTGAGCCAGCTCAAGTGAAAAACAAAACAGAGATCTTCAGACTTGAAAAGTGACTGCAACTCAAAAAGGTCTACAAAGCCAGACACCTCTGGACAGATGTGGAGTGTTGAATGAAGCAGTTTCTTTACAGTTGTCAGCAAAACCGCCATCTGAGAGAGAGAGAGAGAGAAAGAAAGGGGACCATCTTCAGCCCTTACAGCCTGCTAAATGGAAAGTGGCATTTGCAAAGAGCCATGAGTGTTGTTAAGTCAACCTCACTGTGCCTCCTGCTGCACTAGCTCCCCTGTGCCTGGGAATACTGGTTCCTGCATGTCAAGAATCAAACCACCCCTCCAAGCTGGGCTCCCCCTGGGCAGAGGGCTCACAGGAGCAGCCCGAGAGCCACAGCAGGTGGCCCTTGGCTCTGCTGACACTGGGTGGGGAACAGCCTGACACCAAAGCAGTGGCCTGTGTGGCACAACAGCACACTGGCAGCCTAAGGGACAAGTCTAACCTCCATCTTCAATTTCTAAGTCCCAAACCAACAAAGCAGACCAGTTTGGTTCAGTTGAAGGACACTGGCCCCTCAGCACCTGTCAATCTGTTACTAAAGTCCTTTGTCAGCCCTGTTTGCCCCGTTCCACAGCCAGACCTGGTGTGTGGGAGAGGTGCTCTTAGAGGTTAACAACCTGCCTCTCAGCTTTGCAGTCATAAAGATTCATACAGAGTTCAGAACCAGCTTTCCTCAGGCAGGGTATCCAGTATCTTTAAGTGAATTCTGCTTTCAAAGTGCAAGACCTTCACAAACTCTTCTTCCACTTAGCCCCAAGAGTGCTGCTTCCCCAAGACTTAATAGAGCCCATCCAGCCTTCTAGTCAGGACTGCAGCCAGCACAGTGGCTCCTTTTGGCCTGGATGGATAGTTTAGCTCTAAAAGGGTGAGGAAAGACTGAGCAGGGTCTAATGATAAAAATTCTGCTGCATTTCAGACTGAAATCTTCTCTGCTCCACTGCCAGCTTTGTAGTTGTGTGCTGACAGCCTTTTGCTCAGCAGTTCAGTCTTTTGTGCCTTTTGCTGTGCATGGGAGAGAGGGCTGGAAATGGGGGAACACCTGAACAGCCTTCAAAAGCTAGAGTTCAGGTAGGATTGCTTGGGCCTGGGTGGAACAGGCATGAAATCCAGAAGGGCAATTCACCACAGGCAACAGCAACAGGGAAAATGGTGGAGCAGGCACTGCTTAGACAATCTTCTGCACCACTCTGAGTGAAGACCTACATGATCCCTGCCTACATCAAAGCTTCCACTGCTCAGAACTGAAGCACTTTATTTCTGACATGCACAGGGCTAGGCCAGGAGACAAGAGGGATTGGAAAGTGCAGAGGAAGAATGACAGCCATACCTCCTCGAGACTGATTTAAGAAGCAAAGCTTAAGCTCTACATAAATTGCTGGTAAGAACAGAGTCTCAGGAAAATCAATTCACATGGAGTGTACTAAGGAAGTGAAGCTTCAACACAGAACAAATTCCTCAGGCCAACTGCAGATCAGCCCAGTGTGACACAGTGAGGGAGAGCCTGCTCTCCTGCCTCTCTCTCCGCAGCGCTTCAAGCGCAAACCCAAGGAAAGAGCAAATTGCTTCCACCCATCCAGACACAGAGCTCAAAATTCCCCCAAAATGTGCTCGTACAAAAAGGTATTAGTGTTTGCAGCCCAGCCAGAGCTCTGTGGGCAGGCTTTGGAAAAAAAAAAAATTAAAATGAAAAAGATGGACTCACAAAGTCAAGTATCCAGCAACTGCTTTTCTTTGTCTCGGACATCACCGAGTGGCCATGGGAGAAGAGTTTGCAGCACTGGAAGATCACAGGGGATTCCTTAAGGAATGTCCTGACAGGAGACTTGCAGTTGGCCTCTAATGCACTGTGGAGCATTTTTTTGGTAGGGTTTTTCTCTTTTTTGCTTTTTAACATTTACATAGGTAAAAAAAAAAAATAACAGATCTCCTTAACTGATGCACTGGTTATTTTCCCTTTCAGTGAGAGCCCTTGTGTTCAGAGTTAGGATTTGTGCAAGCACACTTGTAAAAATATTTATGGCTGAGTAGGAGAAAGGGTTAAAGTTAAGAGACAAGCTGTTGGATCTAGCAAGGACCAAAACATCTGAAGTTTAAAATTCAAAGAGCTACTATCTATAAAAGGCTTTTGAGGGGTAGGTTTTAATTATTGTGGGTTTTTTGCACAATTGCCAGTTGAATACGTTGTGTTGCAGTCAGCTGCCACGGGAGAGGGTCCAGCCATCTCATCCATTTGCTTTTCATCTGTTGTGGCACTACCTGGAAATCATGGAGCTGGAATGGGACTGGCTAGAAGAGGTGGTGGCAGCACTGAGCTGGGAGAACCCACTGTGGCTTGATTCAAGGCTGGTCATAGATCCCCTGCAATGAAAAGCAAAGTCGTGTTCAGGTTCAGAACATCGGGGTTGATCTCTGCTGTGTGTCTGTATTGTATTAATTTGCACAAGCAAAAAGCAAGGAATGGGTTTGGTGCAGAAATGCAAAAGCTCTCCTGCCTCACCACATAAGGTGCTGGGGACACTGAGCACCTTGCAAAAACGAGATGCTGTTCAAGGAGACAGAGAACTGGTTTCAGTCAAGTAGATCAACTCTCAGGTGCCTGAGCTGACTGGATTCCATTGTGAGCTGCACTCATTTATACACGACAACCTGCCAAGCTCAACAACTCACAAACTGCTTCCAAAGCAGAGCAGCTTGACCAGTGAAGATGAAAATTATATAGCTAATTAACCCCTTTTACAGATTACTTGCCTCCAGTGCCAGTACTGATTGAATTCGGGGGGGATTTTAGGGTTTTTGAAGCCTAAGAAAACAACTCCTCACAATTTACTTCTATTTAAATGAACTTCACACTGGTTTGACTGTGTAAGGATCAGAAAGGTTGGACATTGGCTGACCTTCATGACCCTTGGTTGACCTTCATGACCCTTGGCCAGACATACCTGAAATCTTCAGATCCTATTACTTCTGTATAGTACATCACTTTACATTTGTGAGAGGAGACCTGCAGAGATGCAAGTACATCATCCACACGAGGCAGGTTGGTTGTAGCACAGGCAGGCATGCTATGGAATTTCCACTGGAGAATATAGAATCCAGGCCACCTGGTCACATGGGATCCCTGGAAGAAGCCACAGCAAAAATTGAAAATTAACTTTTTGTTAACACACAGATTTGTAGGCTTGAAATTTCTTTTCCAAGCTTAGAAAAACTACTTATGTGCCCAGAATTTTTTCTCCACTGTCAATATTTCAGCTCCTCAGCCAGTAACTGGCAGTGCTAGTCAGCTCTCCTCACACAGCATAACTGTTATGACAGAACACCAGTGGTTCCTCCTGCTTTTTGACAGTGTCAAGGGGTTAGGATTTAAATAACATTGAAAGGACAAAGTTTTGTTTAAAACAATATCCATTCTTTCCATTTAATTTCATTAATGCTGCCCTTTGAGACATGAAAGAGCAGTCTAGGCTCCTGCCTCACAGAAAGGGAAAGTGCAGTTCAAGAGGTCACTGCCCATATTTCCAGTTTAACACTTTCAATTAGAGGACCTAAGGAGCTCCATTTTCAAAGCTTATTCAACTCTTATTTCAAGTTAAAAGGAACAGCAGTGGCAGAGTGTGACTGTCAACATGCTGCTGCAATATTAAACTTGGTAATGAAAGATGAGGTTGCAAATGCTATAAAAAAAACTTCAGGAACCCTGGCCATAGGGACCTCTTTAAGATGCCTCTTAGAGGGACAAACACACAGAAGCTCAGCCTTAATTTCCAGACCTCTCTCATTACTGAGGTAAAACACGGATATTCTTCAAACACAGACTGCTTCAGAAAATAATGGTCCAACTTCCAGCACAAAGCACATCTTGCTACCTTCTGGATGTGCACTGTGTTCTTGGTGGCTTCCCTCTATTCCTTGCTGATCCATCTCAATCACTGATGCAACCTCCTCCTCACAGCAGATCCCATGTAAATCCTACCCCCATTCCCTGCAGGATGCAACTAGGAATATAAGCTGAAATGTCAGCCAAAAGCAAGCAGACAGTCTGGAGCAGAGTCACCACTCAGTCATTAATAACAATTGTGAATGAGAACATCTAGGTTTGGAGCCAGCTTCCATCTGCTCCCACAGGAGGATTCACCAGTCTTACCTGCACACTCTCCCCTTCCTTGCAGATAAGAGGAGACTCCACCATGCTGTAATCACGCCCCAGCTGCCAGACTTTGTCTATCAACTGGACATTGTTCCCACCAGGAGATGTAATACTGTGAGCTCCCAGAGAGTCCTTTTTAGGAGGCTGTGGGGCTCTTTTGGAATGAAAGATGTTAAAAACAATGTCGCCCTTGCACACGTCGAAATCCCATGTGATCACAGATGAGGCATCCACAATCTGAATGAGAACCTGAGACAGAAAAGTCACCTTAGACAACAGCAACTTACTCAGTAAACTCTTACCAGAAGACAAATCCCAGCAGTTTTGTTGCTGGGATTAATTTAGACTTTTCAAAAGGCAGTGTAGATGCAAACTAGAGAGAATTGGTACTTCCAGTGTACAAATTCTTCACTAGGAGTGTCCTTATTTTAACATGACTTTCAGAAGCTCTCAAGTAGCTTCTGAGAATAGTTTGTCTTTGCTTAGAAAGATATGGCTTTGGACAGAATGAAAATCATTGATATTCTCTAGATGGCAACCAGACGATAGCAGGAATGGTCACAGACTTCAGCTACTGAAGCATCATTAGCACCAGAACTACAGAAGAACAAGTTGGAAGAGTGACAACTAAATAATAATGTTCTAAACCATTTTCAGTTGGAGAGTCCAGAGCAGCAGGCTGAGATTAAAGAAGGGTAGGATGCAACCTCACCTCATGTGGAGCTCCTTTGAAGACACTTGCAGACTGGTAGATTGTTTCAGTCCAAAGCTTTATGTCTTCATTTTCCAACTCCTCTGCTGTCCGGTAGAGGGACTTGGGAACCAGCCCACCCTCTGGTACTTCACACTAAAAGCATAAAAAGCCATTAAAAAGTATCCCCTCTGCTGTACCTCCACCCCCTGTCACACCCTCTTGCCTGCTGGCTTCAGAAACAGAACCCCACCTTCAGCAAGTGCTCTGAAGAATGAGATGTGAAGAGTTTGAAGGTAATTTTATGGCTTGTACATCAGACATACATTTATTTTCCAGTGAACTGTTTGAGGTGGGTTTGCAGAACTAGCCACCAGAGGAACTGATCTTGTATACACACAAGAGTCCCCAGCCCAGAAAATGACTGTGCAAATGCTGCAGTTATCACTGAAGAAGGGTGTGAGCCACTTTGAAATCCTGAGGGAAGTGGCAATATTGACTCAGTCTAAAAAATACAGCCTAGGGGCCTGATTAGCTAAAATTAAGAACAGAGGATGGTGGGGAGATACAGTAAGTTTCCAAACAAGTAAAAGGATATTGCAGTCAGGAAAGGTAACAGTTTTCAAGTTCCAACGGTCCTAACAGCTCAGTACTGGAAGGTGTTACACAACTTCCTAAGTAATTATCTTTTTTAAGCAGTGTCTAGTAATGAAGTCATACAACCATCTGATCAGGAACTAGGTTTGCAGAAGCTTCTGGGGCAGCAGAAGTGTTAGATAACTGAATTGCAACAGGCAATTGAAAGGATCTTTGAGAAGTAATTTTTTTGTTCAAATATCCAGAAGTAAAGAAGCAGAGAGAAAGAGACTCCATTACTGTCCCTGACCAGCAGGAAGTATTGTAGCAATTTGCTTTCTGGTAACACAGACTTTTGCTTACTTAAGCAGTGAATTTTGCCAGCTCCTCAAGCACAAACTCTCTCCACAGAAAGCTACTGCTGCAGCAGAAAGCAGCCCAGGGAAGATAAACTCATGCTCTGCTCCAACACGTCTAACAGAACTTTATTATAAATTGAAACTGTATTTGAACAGACCTAGATGGATTGTTAAGAATGGTACAGAAATTTTTCTAGAAAATGTACAGGGCCTTAAAAGGCAAGTCTGAAATTACATTTTAACACAGCTGAGTTCAGAAAAAAAATCACCTTAGTGTTACTGTGATGGAGGTTCCAGAAAATGCCTGACTTGCACTTCTACACCCCAGTCACACCAGTGAGACTGTGTTGTCAAAAACATTACAGAGAAAACAAACCTTACAGTATAATTGAGTTGTTAAAGTGACAGATGCAATCGACCCCCCCTGTCTAGGCAGAAAGCAGCTGTTAAGGCCATGACAAAGGACAGAGAAATTACACTACCCTGCAGTCAAACAAGTTGTTTGTTTTGATCAGTGCACATACTGCACGTGGAGACCTGGCTGTTTTGTTGTGCCACATGTACCCTTGGGCCCCCTCAGCTATCAGTCAGTTCTTCTAGGTGGCACAGCTTCTTCTGATGAGCTAGTGGTGACAACTCCTGCTCAGTGCTGTGCTGCCACATCTGCTTGAACCTGGCAGGTAACAGAGACTAAGGCTTTTAACTTTGGTAAGTTTTTTGATATTCATTATATAGAAGTATTGTACTTTTAAAGTGGATCCAGAAGAAAACACTAAGCCTGGAATCCTATATCATAGCTCCCACCTCCAAACTAAATTAAGAATAATTCTGGGCTTCTAGGCTTCTTTGTTTAGAGAATAAAAATACCCCTACAAATAAGTTGACATATGCACTAGTTTATATTCATACCATGCACTCTCCACCAAGAAAATCAGGGATAATTTCTTTATCAATGTAATCCAGCAATCCCCCAGGACCCTGGTAGTCATTTCCAGCATAAATAAGGAATTTCTTTCTAGTGTTGTCATCAATGAATGGACTAACCTACAAAACAAAGGAAAAAAGAACAGATTAGGCTCCCAGTTTTTTCTTGAGTCAATTTAGAAGGAATCCTTTTCATTGCATTAAGTGTTATCATCCTTGTAATGCAAAGTTCACACTAGAAAGAAGCTAAATTAACCAACTATGTAAGCAAGTTCTTAGGCAGAGTTTTTAAATCCATTGCAGGATATAAAAGAGATAAATGAGATGTTGCCAAATGGTAACACTTCCTGCCCATAAAGCCTGATTTCTAACCTGCTTTTACAGACTGCAAGTGTGTAGCAGTGGACTGAGAGTTGAGAAATGCCTTGAATTAAACATACCAGTGTCCAAAGAACTGGGAATACTCGAGGTGCTCTTAGGATTAGAAGTCGACCCAAAGTCTCAGGGTAATTGGCTTCAACTACCTCAATGATTCTTAGCAATGCTTTGACACCAGGTCGCCATAAATGCCTCATATTCAAGCCTTCTAGATCCACTAGGCAGGTCCAAGAGCTGAATTTTGAGAAAGACAAAAATAAAAAGGAAAGTCTCAGTGGGATCAAATCCCTCCTTTCTTATGCAAGTGTCCAATGTACTGAAATGTGTGGACCTCGCTGCATGTTTTAGTTTCTCTTTCACCTCCTTGCTTTGTGCTACCTGCAGACACTGGAGCTTAAGACCCTCAGAACAGAAGGGTCTTGGTGTGGGCCAAGCACAGTCATGGCAAGATCACTTTGCACATCACCTGTATTCCCCCCCAGACATTTCATACTCCAGGTGAAGGTTAATATGAAGCAAAAAAAGATCCTGTCAACAGCCAGCCCAAACATTAAACCATTGCTTCTACTGGGAAATCAGTTCAGTGGTCATGCTGCTCTGAAGCAATTTCACACTCATGGTGCAGATTCAGATTCATGGTGCCATCACATGTTACAGCTAATTCTGTTGTCAGATCTATTGTCAGATCTCAGGGAGGGAAGCTTTTACTATAGGAAGAGGTACATTCTTAATTCCAAATACTGAGCTCCAGCATCTGCTTTAATTACTTTCCAAGTTCAGGTCTCACCCTGGGCATGAATTCAAGAGTGACAGCTGCGCTGCATCAGCTAGGATCCATGAAGTCATGCCTAAGGCTTCTGTGAGACAGCACACACTTCTTGGTTTCACTTTAAATGTTTAATATGCAGTCCCTTAGCATTACTTCTACAAATGAAGATCCAGGAGGCAGCACAATTTCATAGTTACACGCATGAAATCCACCTCTTGGATTTGACCTCCCACTGACAGCTGGGACAGCAAGCAAGTTTTTTAACAGGGAAAGACAAGCAGACATACTATCCATCCCTGAACCTTTCCACATTAAGGGAACCACTTCTTGTGGATTTTGTATTTTACCTTATTGGCCTGCCAAATACTTTTGTATTCTCCTCACATCTCCTCAGTCCTTCTTCGTTTATTGAAAGAACCTGTAGAAGGAAACATGTTGTTTTAGAGAAGACAGTCTTAAGGTCAGTAGATGGGATAAAGAAAAAAAGATGTTTACCACCAAAGACTAATGAAAACTACAAGATCAAACCAGCCTAAACTTTTTTTTCCAAAGAATGACCTAAAAATCCCTATGTTTACCCCACTGGTTGATCTTGTTGAAAAATAAACATACCTTTCCATAAAAGCAGTAAATGTAAACAAGGTCCTGCTGAAAACTGAAAGCCAGGAGTGATACAGACATGAAGTCTCCCTACACTTCTGCTCTTTTAAGCACTGATTTCCTGTTTACTCCAAAATTAAAGCCCCTTTTAAAGTCACAGAAAGTAACCTTGAAACAGAACTAGGACAAACAAACAGAATTGAGTATGTGCTTGGAAATGCCACTGGATGAGAAAAAGTAAAATTTGTCCCCTGCTTCTGGTGGTTACTATGGCTGTGACTGTCATTACTAGGAGTCAAAAAAATATTACTGCAAACCTGGAATTCTGCCAGCTTTCTGCTTGGAAACTGAGAAGATCCACAATAACACAGTCTGAGTGATGCTTTTAGAGAAGGCAAGTACTTTTTCTTTAAAAATAAATTATCCTAAACCTTGGCCTACAGGCTTGACAAAAGATAAGCATGGCATTTTCTCTTCTGTACAAATGTAGAGACTTGAGTTTGAAGCACTGCACAAACTGCAGAAGAATCTGTGGAAATGCTAACCAGTAACTACAGGAGCTGCCAAGAACTATGCCTTTCCACCATCAGTCTGCAGTTGGAAAGAATGCAGATCAGCTACCAGGAGCTTTCAGATGTATTCAAACCAAAAACAGACGGCCAGAGAGTACATCAAAATATCCAGAGTGATGAATGTTCTGGCAGAAGAGGAAATTTCTAAATGAAAATATCACATTGTTAGCAACTTGCTGGCTCCAGAAATACTTACGTATCGAAGCAAGGCCTCTTCCCCAAGAGCTCTCACCAAGCCTTTGGTGTCCATCTGTCCCAACCTCAGCACATACAGTGGGCGACCATCTGAATAACAAGAATATATCGATATAATCAATATAACCCTTCTTTTTTTCAGCAACAGACAATTGGGAGTGAGCTCATTTTATGCTAAAAATCCAAATGGAAACAAGCCATAATCAGTTCAAACTTCGTGGTCCGGCTGGAAGAGGGAGGACCTGGAGCAGATGGCAGTAGCATCTCTACCCTGTCTAGCTACACCAAAGAATGTCTGGAAACCAACTGTGAAAGTTTAATAGAGACATCTTGGTGCAAAAATAGCTCCTGTATCTGCAAGGAACATTCAAAGAACTTCAGCAAGTACACTGGTACACACAAGATCTTGGTGTACATAATTAAAGACACAGGACTCATTAGCTTCCAGGATAAGTAAGATACAGGGAAAGCTTTAGTCCATTAGTGTAACTGAAGGGTTAAGCCTTCTGCACATGAAGCAACACTGCCTGGAGAGCTTACAGCAGCTCTTCTGGAACAGCAGGTACCCAAGTTCTGGGAATTAATGACACCAAGTGCTAACCCAGACTCTTTCTGCAGTATTTGCTGAAGTCACACCTTCCAGCTATGTCATTACATACGATGCAGAACTGGCACACAGCCTCACTTGGGCAGGTTAAGCCTGGTGAGAACAGGCTCTGTTCCAGAGATCAACTTCAGATGGACCTTCTGCATCTAAAGCCTTGCCTCTTCATGGACATCTTGCTGCCTACTGGGGCATCCTGATACTGCCCAGGGTACAAAGACATGAAGCTTAATAACTGAACTGGCTGAATTTGAGAATCAAAGCTTAAATTTCTGGCTCTTCATAATAGGAGGTAACTGTCTGAAACAGCTTCCATCCTCCTCTCAAAGCTGGGATGCATTTTTTTAATCTTTGCTCTATCTATTCTAGTACACAAGGTAAATAATCACCAACTTACAAAACTGAATATGCTGGGACACCAAAAAAAAACAACCAAACAACCCACAACACCTTTCTACATAAAAATCTCCCTTAAGTTCTGTTATCTGTTGAGCTCCACTTCCCTCCAACAACTGCAAAGAGAGGTATCAAATTATCACTAAGTCCTTTGGGACACAAGGAAAGAGACTATAAAGAAACCTTATTAAACAAACAAACAAAACTGCAGTGTCAAGGCAAGTTACTTATGTGGCAAAGACACTACCCCCATGAAAGGTCACAGTCTTGTATTTTATCAGGTGGTCTAAAAGAAAATGTTGTTTTAACATCAGCACACACTTATCTTGGAATGTGCTGTTTAGCTTTTGAAACACTAAACAAAAAGGGCTATTAAGCTTCATAGCAGGTCTCCCTCCCTCACAGATGGACACACATCCAAGACCAAACTAATAGCTTATAACCCTGGTCCACCCAAATGACACATGAAGGGAAGTGTCAGCTGACAGGGCTGAATTATCACTGTCTATTTTTTATAGTCCATTAGAGCTTTGTGATTTTTAAAAAAACAACACATTTGACTGAAGCTTTCCTGTCAAAATAAAAGCCACTCAGATGTATAGAAAACCATGCCAATTGCAAGCCAAAATAATATCTTTTATTGTTTTGCACTAAGAGCTCATTCTAGACAACACACTTTGTAATCACTGCTGCCTTTGCTTCAGTGCTAAAAGCCACACAGAATTCAGCTAGGTTAAGTTGGGCACATTTAGTACATGTAGGAGGAAAGGAGCAATACTAGGAAGGAAGGTTTAAATAAAACCTACCAATGTAAAATTTTAAATCACCAAGAACTGCTCAGTTTTGAAAGTCTGTTTCCATTATTGACAAACCTATGCTCTACCTGGAAGCATGCTGCAAAAGAGACCAGAGGAACTGAAGGGGAAGGGAGGGCAGCATGAAGCTCACAAGACTGAAGAACTTCTCAGAAAAACATTAAACAACCCTTTGATGTATTCTGTACCTTTCTACTCGACTGGCAGGACCCTGTTATGTGCTATTGACAGAGGAAGCCTTTGCAAAATAAGGACAAGGCACTGACAGAAAGGGAGAACTTACCCAGAGGTTTTTTTCCCCTACAGTCTTCACAAGCATATTCTCATTTTTCACTCTCTTAGTTTGAGGTCTGTCAAACCCAAAGCAGCAGGGGAGAGCCATTTAAGTTCCCCAGCTTTACAGAGATTAAACTTCTGCTGTCCCCTCGCCTCTACTGCTGACAGCATCCTGTCCTGTTTCATACACTTCTTTCAACAGGAAGAGCTAGCAGAAACAATGGTGCCTACTGGGGAAAAGACTAAATCAGCACACAGCTCACAGTAAGAGATGGTTTCCTTATCTAAAGGGTTCAGCTTGCCTCAAGCAACAAATTCCAAAATGTTTCATTTCTGTGTATGTATTAGCAACAAGATCAGTGCACAATAAAGCAAGCAGAGGGACAGGGGAATGTGTCAGGCACAGTCATCCATGTTCCAAAGATCTGGCCATGGCTCACCACACAAAAGGGAATTCAGCCAAAGCTCCTTCCCTTCTTAAATAAACCTGCTTTATTTGATGTTTTTGCAACATCCCAGTTCTCATCAATAAGCTGATTTTAATGCCAAGTAAGTGTTCATTTATGCCATCAGACTTCTACACCAGAAATATGATTAGGAAGATATACTTATTTACAAACATCTCTTAGTCACTAAAAGAGAATATTCAGCATTTGCATAACACCTTTCTAAGCTTCTCAGACCTAGGAGTCTGTCTCCACCAATTAAGGAGCTGGCAACATCAATTTAAGTGCATTTAGTAGGTAACAACTGAGAAGTTCTAACTCTCTTTCCAGTCAACTCTACTTAACAGAGGGACAACAATCCCCTTGAATTCACAACATAAAAAGGCTGTTCAATATCCACCCTGTAGAGCATACCTTTGTCATGGTGATGCCAGCCACCTGCATAGTAATCTTGGAGTACTTGAGGAGGGTTCCAGGTATCTAGAATATAGTCTACCTGGTGCTGCTTACGCCAGGTCAGTGACTGGCAAAGGATCTCTCTTGCTTTATCAATGTTGAAGTCCCGGGCACGCAGGAATCTTAAGATGTGCTTATCCTTTGGGATCTATTAAAAAAGCCCAACACAATCAAATGTAATTGTATATTCAAGATTTGAAACAAGAAGAAAAAAACCCAAACAACAGAAGCTGAGAAACATGCAGCCCTGCACCAAGGTAAGAGGAGGATGGCAGGAAACACTGGGAGTTACGCAAGCAAATCAGTCTTTGTTTGCGACAAACACACAAGGCCCGTCAGGTACTGCAGGCACCTGCACACAAGGGGTATAAAAACTTCATGAACTCTAATGTCATCAGTTACACCTGTATGGCCACACCTCTTAAGGTGTTGCCAGTGTAAATGGATCTAGGGACAAAACACAGGCTGTATTTCATTGCTAAGTAAAAGGAAGCTGAGAGATACATGCAAATCACAAGCCACTGGAAAACCCCCAGCCTTGCTCCAGTGACTTAACTGGCCATGTCTCTTCCCTCTCAGTCCTGCACCCAGGGACAGAGATTTGAGAATGTGTTTGGTTTGGCCAAACATTTGTTTTAGCCAAAGGTTATTGTAGAACCAGGCAGATTTTTAAAACTGACGTTAGTCCCCTGTGCTGGCTGTTGACATTCTGAGGCTAATCACACTAATCATTTAAGCACCTCAGCTGGCAAAGTCAGCTGGCCAGTCACAATGAATATTGCCACTGTGCAGACTTAACTTAGCCACTCTGTTCTGCCACTTCACAGGAACAGTTAGCCACAGGAGGTGTGGCATGACACTTCTTCAGGTCCACCTTGCTTATCACATTCTGAGACAGAGCCACAAGAGACCAAGAGTAACTTACTTTGCCCTTGTGTGTCTCCTGGAGCCACTGTCTCAGTCGGATGAGGCAGCTTTCCTGCATTGGTGTCAAGTCACCCAGATAACGCTTGATGTAGTCTGCATCCAGCTTGTCTGAAAGGAGATGTACATGTGATTAAAGTGCTCCTGGACTGACCTAGTCCAAGCAGTAAATGATCTTATATGCTGATATTTGAAGCAGAAAAGCAGCTGCTCTGTTCTGTGCAGAGTTGAATATAAAGTTTCTTTGCATCAATGAAAAGCTGAGCAAGGCAACATACATACTCATCTTAACATTAAACCAAGAAGATTAATTCTCCTCCTGCAACTAAGGAGTAAAACCAGGGATTTATAAAAGCATTTTGCCAATATATTCAGATTTGTCAATCCACAGCACCGTAAGACTTGCTTCTTCTGGAACTACTTAGAGAAGCTTTGATCTAAATCTCCCAGTGCAAGGATTTTCCAAAATTCCCTTATTAACAGGGGAAGGAAGATAAAACAGAAGGCTGTATCCAGAGAAGCTTTAGTCCTTTCCTCCCCATTATTCCTACAGTTATGCTCATCCCTGAAGTAGGCAAGAAGTAGGCCACTTGCTTGCAATCTAATGAACAGCAGTGTGAAGAGTTTTTCCACTCATATCTGATCTTCAGTTGCTAAAAAGACCAGTTTGCTATCCAAACTATCCCACGTTACTGCTTTACAAGTCTGCATTTTAACACTGCATGTTACCAAACAAAGAGCTAATGTGAAGATTTGCAGCTGCCCATGAGAAGCAGCAGAGTGCTGAGGGCCTCTACAGTACAAAGAAGCCCACTGAACCAAGTCAGACCACCATACCATCGGGTGTTCCTGCTGTGGGCTCTGAGGGGCTGCTGGAGGTGTTGAGGATCTCCTTGTTCAAGCCCTCTTTTGTGGCAGAGTCTGGTATATTAATAGCAGGTGAAACTGGTTGTCTTGTGTGGGATGTGCTGCTCTCCAATGTACATTCAACGGGAGGAGTCCAACGAGGAACAAAAGTTATTCCTTCTTCTTCTAGCTGCTTCAGGTAGTATTCTATTACTTCTTTTCCCTTTAAAAAGGAAATTTTACTTCAGCTACTAAAAACTCCTGTTTAGACACAGAAAGGATGGGGCTGGAAACCCATGAAGTGGCCAGACCTCTCTAAAGATTCCCCTTGCAAATACAGACCCACACACACATGCTGCCCCAGGCTGGAGTAAACAGCCCAGCTTTTTCAGCAGAGCAGCCTGTTACTTAGCAGCAGCTACACTGCCTTGTGGTAATTTAGAGCCAGGCACTTCCTTCACGACTGCAAGCTCACCTTTTTAATATTGATGGTGTACTGCTTCATGGCAATCTTTTCCACTGTGCTTTCAAAACCAAAAAAAGATTTTATATCCAGACTTGCTGACTGCTCAAAACAGGTCCAGTCTTCATTCTCAGGATGAACCTATTAGTTAAAAGAAGGTCATGCAGTTTAGCTACCCATTTAGCCTTTTTTTTCCTCACAATATTTGAAGTTTCCTGTTTTACAGATTCACATAGTCAAAAAAACATTCAAGTGGAACTTGCTGTCTTTTGTTTCATTTGCAAAACACAGTTCAGAAAAGGTAACACAAAGGCTGAGAAAGCTGAGAAGCCCTCCTGCAGTCCTGTGGCTAGCATAGTGCAGCTTTTTCTTAACAAAAAAGGGGAGGGTGGAGAAGTATTGATGCACCAGCCAAGAGCCAAAGGACTAGCACATTTATATAATTAACCCTATCTCAGTCTAGATAAGGGCTGTGACAGTAGTTTATCTGTGGAACAGGGTAAGTTCCACAGTGAACTTTAAGCTGCTGCAGGTTAGACTGATTGACTGAGGCCAACTAGTCTAAAGACTGCAGAAGCAGAGTCCAAGCACTTCCCAGCACTGCAGTCTAGACATGTTTGCAACAGATCATTTCCTCATTGACCTATGAAGTACCTTAGTATTTTGTAGATTGAAAGCTATTTTACTTTGTTCTCCTATAATAAAATCAGTGTAAACTTCTAATTCGGTTGACAGCTGAATAAGCTACCTTACAGCACCCCCAACTCCCTTGTTTGCTGAGATGATCCTGAAACAGGGATGGACCTTGAAGGAAAGATCTTTTCTAAACTCACTTCAGCTGAGACAGAATCAGAAAATCGTCATGGTTGGAAAGGACCTCTAAGATCAGCAAGTCCAACCATCAACACAAAAAAAACCCCTCACAACTTTGGCCACAGAGCATGCCTTGAAGTACCAAATCTATACAGCTTTTGAATACCTCCAGTGATGGTGACTCAACCACCTCCCTGGGCAGGCTGTTTCAGTGCCTAACCACTCCATTATAGAAATTCTTCCCAATATCCAATCTAAGCCTCTTCTGTCACAGCTTCAGGCCATTTCCTCTGGTCCTGTCGTTCTTGGGAGAAGAGGCCAACACCCACCTCACTACAACCTCCTTTCAGGTAGTTGTAGAGGGCAATGGGGTCTCCCCTCAACCTCTTTTTCTTCAGACTAAACATCCCCACTTCCCTCAGCTGCTCCTCATATGACTTGCTCTCTAGGCCCTTCCCCAGCTTGGTAACTCCTCTGGACCTGCTACAGCCCCTCAATGCCCTTCTTGCAGTGAGAGGCCCAGAACTGAACTCAGTGCTTGAGGTGCAGCCTCACCAGTGCCAAGTACAGGGGCACAATCACCTCCCTACTTCTGCCATGTGAGCTCACTCAAGATGAGCTTCTCCATGATCTTTCCTGGTACTGAGGTCAGGCTGACAGGGCTGTAGTTCCCTGGATCCTCCTTCTGGCCCTTCCTGTAGATGAGAGTCACATTAGCCAGCCTCCAGTCACCCGGGACCTCCCCTGTTGACCAGGGCTGTTGATAAACGATGGAGAGAGGCTTAGTGAGCTCCCCCACCAGCTCCCTCAACACTCTGGGGTGAATCCCATCCAGCCTCACAAACTTGTGTCCAGACTTGTGCAGAAGCAGATCACTAACTAGTTCCTCCTGGATTATGGGGAAAAGTGTTTTTAAATATAACTTGGAAATAATTGCAGAAATAATAATAAGCAGATAATAGTGTCAAGTGGATTTGACATCCAGTGACCTTTTAACCATGGCTCTGTACAGAACAGAAAATGTTATCTCCTACATGCAAAAATAAAGCTACCATAAAAATAACTGGGTTACATTTGCTAGATTTGATTTGACCTTTAACATCAACCCAAGGTTTTACTGCTACATGTTTGTGCTGTACAAGCCCATGGGTATTAGCTCAGCCATTCAGAAAAAACATGACCAGAGCACAGCAGTAAGCCTGCCCCCAGACTCCTGTCAGAAAAGGTCTGCACTGAAATCCAAGAACAGCCACAAAGAAAGAAAGAATTAGGTTAAAGCATTAGGTTAAACAATCAGGTTAAAACAGCCAAGTCTATGAAAACTTGTCTGAGCTGAGCAGAAGGTGAGTAAGCTATGTTGAACTTTCCTTTAACAGTTCTGTCAGGGTATCATCAGCCTCACCAAGCCCCACACTGTCATTACAGACCAGATTTGCCTGAAGAGAGCTGTCAAACACAGCAAATTATGTTGTGTTCTGCTTGCTGAGAAGATGCTCAAAAGCAAGAGAGTGCCAAAATTGTTTCAGTTCTTCAAGGAAGTGTGCTACATATAACACTAACAACAATTATCACTCATGGTGATGTGTTGGTTACTTTTTCTTGCAAAGCAAAAGCCAACTTCTGTGTACGAATCCAGAAATCTAACCGCTGCCTTAGCTCCATCTGTAGGACCACCAAGAGCCTGTTACTCACTGTGTAACAGCAGTGTTCATTAACAACAATTCTATTAGAGAAGGTTTCATTGTAGGCTTCTATATGCAAAGTCCTTTCTCGCCTGTTCAAAGAATTCTTCTGGACAAAGTAGACATAATCCACTCCTGCAATCTGAGGAAGATGACACAGAGCCAGTTAGGATACAATATTCATGTGAAAGGATATCCAAAAGCATAAAACAGGCACTTCAAACCTCATCACCTTTTTCAATAGCCGTGGTGCATCTATGTCCAGCTTACAGCGCCGCTCGATCACGTGGATCGATTCATCCTCACTCTTGTATTCGTTCACAATGTCACTGGCTACAAACATAGGGATGAGAGGACACGTAGGAAACCTTCTTTCATATGCCTGTAAAGATGGAAAGAGAAGAAAAGAAGCTATGATCACAATTAATTCCCAAGGGTGTGTGTAGGGTTCCTTTGCCGACATCTCCAGCAACTGGAGACACGATAATGCACTTCACAGCTTTTGAAGAGGGAACTAAACCTTCCTGGGGTCCACGTAGCTGAAAAAAGTCACAGTGCATTCCAAACAATCTATTTATTAGTATGCCCCTAATATAAGCCTTTCCAGGTAAAACCTTGTTTAAAATAACACGTGAAATACCCCATTTCTCCCCTCCCTCCAAAAAGGAAATTGTTCATTATGTACAATGACAACCCACTTGTCAGCAGTAACAGGAAAATAAGACCCTCTAGTTCTAAAATACCACAAGACAAACCAATTAAGTGCTGGATTAAAAAAACCCATATGCTAATGACTGGTGTTTCACCAAGCTCACTAGAGGGTTTTCTACACAGCTCCCAAAGGTCTAATAAAAACATTTCAAAGCCTGTTTCTTAAGCTAACAGAGCTCTCAAGCTCCCTATGCACAGAATATTCAGATTGATTTCACTGCAGTTTATCAGCTTACAATTTTGTCCCACAACATATAGCCAGTCTTTCCAATACAATGAGGCCATTTTATACCTCTGAAAAGTTACAATTTTTGCAAGAATGCAGAACTAGCAATAAGCTTTGATTCTGGTTAGAGTGATGTAAATAAGTTCATCACTTAAGCACTTGACACGCTCAGAGGAGACGGTATTAAATCAGGCACACTTGGAAAAGATAGGTAAGAATCTGGGCTCAGTAAAACAGGCAAGAGGCAAATGCAGTTATCCCCATTAGTGAACTTGTTGAATTTCCATTTTCTAAAATGTTTTAACCACTGTGGCTGGAGAACGCAACACAGCTTTTATAATTTTTTTCCTTTTCTTTCATATTCACTAGTGTACCTCCACTTGGAGGTACACTTTGGCTTTTTGTCATGGGCTGGCATTAAAGTAACTAATTCTTCAGCCTTCTTTTCAAAATCTGAATTCTTCCATTTTTGCTATTATCAGAACCTTGTCAGCTTTGGTGAAAAGGTTGGATTTGCAAGTTGTCCCAGTGAAGAGAACCTCAGTAATAAAGTAAAACTAAGAGCATGTTCTTTAGGGAGAAAAAAATCTTGCGTTGCTGTTGATCTGTCCAAAACCTTCGAGTACTTTCTTGCTGACACAATTCCTTAAAAGAGCTAAAATATCCACTCTGACCTTTTAAATAATTTTAACTGCTCTGAACATAGCTGGGTTACAGCAGAGAAACAGCAACATCAGGGAGAGGAGAGGGTGTGGAAGAAAATAAGCAGCAGCTGCAGAAAGTATGCAATGGTGGCATTCGAAGAGAAAAGGTCTAATTCTCCCTTCACAAGAATAAAAGTACTGAGTTTGTTCCCAGTGTTCACAGTTTGAACACAAGTGTTACTATGGTGACAGTGGTGCAAGGCACTAAAACAGTGTGAGCTTTTTTCCCCCCTAGTGCACACTTTTAAGCCATTTCTACAGCATGATTGTCCTGAGTTCATAAAGCTTCTCTGTAATGTACTAGAAGTACAAGCAGTGAGTGAGCATGTATGCTCCTTCTTCCAAGCTATTCATCTGTGCACAGCTGGTTTAGTTTAAATTAAGAATAGAAATAATTTCTAGGTTCAGAGATGTGCGCACAATGGAAGTGACAGAGCATGGGTGTTGTTAACACAAAAGGAAGCAGTGGGGAAGAAAACTTTCCACAGCTCCACGAGAAAGGGAGGATGGGTCCTATTCATATGGTGTAAGAAATTTCTTATTTCTTTTATGAGACTCTTGTTCTGGTCAGAGCTTGTACATTTTACAGTCGTTCAAGAGTATCTCAGCCTTCTCACTGAATCTCAGCATTCTTTCTAAATTAATCCCTATTTTAACTATATTGACTGTAGTTAAATGTTGTTCTAAGTCAGAAAAAAATAAGATTGCCTGAATAAGCAGAATTGAGAAGTGCTTCTGGTTTGCAGGTCAATTCATTTGACACTTTTATTTTATTTTATTTGAGGACCTTATGTTACAATTATTTTATAGGCAGGACAGAAGGGGAAGTAAAATATCTAACATTTTGCTTACTATTTTCACTTTTGGATTAGAATTAATTTTCCCTGAGTAGCCTCCTCTATGCCAAGCCTTTGTAAGTCTCCTTCATTGCACATCTTGAGGTATTTCTCATCTTAGTCCTCAAAATGCTTCCCATTTGCTCTGTGAAAACTTGCACATTACAAACAGGCACCTGCTCGTAAGTGTTTATTGAACTATGAGCCAAAAAAACAACCAAAACCCAAGAAGAATGTGTTGTTCTGAATGAGAAAACTGAAGAGAACAAAAATTATCTGCCAAAAATTGGCAGGCTCAAAGCTTGCAGCAACAAAGTACTTGAAGGTTTCAGAGAGATTAACAGCAACACAGGATTCTTTCTCCCTAAAGAACATACAGAGTACTGGAAACTGTTCACAGTCAATTTTTATTGGGCTCTTAAATTAGCCTGGCTTTATTTCTTTATGTACCACTGCCAATATGTTCTTGCAATGCAGCATTTCTCAGCACAGCCTGGATTGAAGAGAAAGTGATTATAGTAAGCCGTAGCCACATCAAAATACTCATTCTGATTTAAGCAGAGCTGCCTCTTCCACATGTGGCAAACATTTCTCTTTCATGCTGTAGAGTAGGCAAGAAAAAGCTGCTAAAGACTATAGGAAGGACACTGAAAGATCTTGCCTCACCATGGGCCAGCACAGGAAGAAAACCTGTAATTTGTGGTACAACACAATAAGAGACATGAATCAAAGCAGCACATGCATCAGCAAGACTTGAAAGAGCATGAGAATATTGATGGAAGATCAAATGCTGCTGCTTCTTTTCTAATAACAGAACTGCATGGATTTTTCTGTGTTATTGGGGTGCTTTGAACCAGAATGTTTGTCTCAAGTCCAGCTTTGCAGACAGGGAGTAACTGAACTGCACTATCCAACATTTCTTCAGCAGCCTGGTAAAGCAGAGTACATGACAAGATGCAACACATTTTTCCTCTCTGATAGGTCTCTCCTTACAAATAAAATCATTAGATGTTACCCATCTTCTCTCAGGATTTCAATTGTATTGTACAGATATAATCCCAAAAGACAGTTAGTTCCTCAAAAGCAAAGCAGTTGCAGTAATTGCATGCAAGAATGAAATGCTGTTGCTGTACAACTAAACACATCAAAGAAGGATGTTGCAAGAATGTTACTTAATTTTACCATTTCCTTCAGTCACATTTAATAAAAGGCACGTGTGGAGATTCTGATACATAAGTGAAAGGTGCAGGTGTGCTCATCCTCAAAGCCTCCAACACTGGTGCTGGGTTTGACATGAAAAGTGGAGCCACCTCTTCAGCTAAGAGACAGATCTGTGTACAGACCTTCCACCAAAATGATTGAAAGCCTGCAATTCTGTTGTTCCCCAACATTGTACTTTTACAACTTCCCACCAGCCTCTAGAACATTTGTGCACTCCAATACATCAGAAGCTGGCACTGTGCACCCAGAAAAACAGAGTATGGTGAAGCAGCTTGAACCTCACATTTAATGGGCTCATCATATAAACCCTTCACTTTCTTAATGCATGTGAACAGTAAGGACACTGACAAGCAGCATTTCAATCAAAATAGCACTGTATTAAAGCTTCTTTCCCAACTGCTTCTCTTCAAAACTTGTGTTCAGAGTAGAATCGAAGTTACTAGGGTTTATATTACTTTTATCTTTGCTAGTATTTCAGCTGTGTTTAAAGACATGAAAGCAATACAAAAGTGAGACTATTTTCAACCCATTGCAGTCATTTTGCATACCCAAGGTAATGATACTTGCTGTCAATGCCCTTAGATTTTTGGGATTCTAGTATCAGCAGTAATAGGATCCTGTCAAAATACCACCTTTAGAACAGTAACTAGGAATGACCCCAATCCACCTTTCTGGAGGACCAAAGACTGTTCTGGCTTTTTGCATCTCAAACCATGCCTAGGGCTAATAAATTACCTTGATAATAGGAACGTGCTCAGTCCTCAGGGGGAAAGTCAGTCATTTATGCAAATGTGTTACTCAGCTTCTCTGCCAGATTAATATATTCCCAGTCTCCCGCCTTAAAGGATAGGGATTGTTCAGCATTTCCATTGGATGATTCAAAACTAACTTTTATACTTAAAAGAAAAATGATCTGACAGAACTTATACTACTCTTACAGTAGCTGAATCCTCCAAAAATAACTTCTAACCTGATGAAGTAAGTAGGAATCCTAGTCACCATTCGGAAAATTAAGCATACTGAGCATTTTCTTAGTAGCTTAATTGCATGAAATAAGCTGTGAAGAGGTTTTATTTTTTAAATGCTTTCTGTTCAAAACTGCTTGAACAGTAAGCTTCTAAGAGTAGCACAACATTCTACAAGGGGACCTCAAGAGATGCATCCAAGCAATCGAGTTAGTCCTCTGCATTGTGTCCCACATACAAACTTTAATTTCTGCCTGTAGTACATATTAGTACCCAAATCTGGTCAGGTAAGTGCCTGCCAACATTCACTGTGCCTTCCTATCCACTTGGAGTATGTGGAATTGCTGAATTACTCATAAACACAGAAGAAACCAGAAGGGTCACTCAAGCAGGATGCTGCCTTAGCTAGAAAGGCTGCATTCTAGCAGCTTAACTGTTCCTGAGTATCATTACATCCCCCTCCTCCCCCTGCATTAGAGCACTGCAGATCAATAGGAAAAACATTGACTCGTGGGAGTGCAACCAAGAGGTTTCAAATTCTTGGCAGCTTCATTTGAAAAGAAACAATTCTGAATTAACTCTTAGAAGCAAATGCCTTCTTATCCCCCATATACTGCTGTCCACGGCTCTTTACCATTCTTTTTTATAATACCATTCCTCATTCAAACCATTTTACCATTTTTTAATAATATAATGTGTTGAAAAATCATTATACTTCTTCAAAGAAGTGTGTATCTCAGTGTATCTTCTTGGATGTTAGTTCACACGTTGGTAAGCAGCTCGGGGGTGTGCGTGTGGAAGGAAGCAGATGGTTAGAGCAGAGATACCTCAGAAAGCTCTAGAAATGTGTTTTCTGGTAAGGTACCATCCCCAGGACCCAGGAAGGGGGAAGATGAACAGGACTGCAGCTTGGGAGAAAAAAAATATCTTTAATCTACAGTTAGGCAGCTCTTTGGAAAGGAACAATACTGTGCAGCCAGGTCTGGAAGGACAAACAGTCCTCTAAAAGGGTACCTTCACTGCTACAAGCCAAACCCCTGCCACCATCTGAGCAGCACAGTTAAACTTTGCTTTCTTGCAGTGAACTTCCCCCATCAGTATGGCTCTACACAGCACCCCTTGTTCAAAGCAGTCTTAAGTGGTTTTCGCTTCATTAAATGTTCTCCTCTCCAAAGAGAGAAGTTGTTTTTTTTATTGCTGTGAAACAAAGGCTGCTTGGCAGTGACTCAGTACTAAGAACTCACTCTCTCTCTGTGAAAAATACCAAGAAGGCTTTAGTTATACAAGACAAACAAGGCTTATGGGGACTACAGAGAATCCAGTCAGCATGACAGGCAGGTTCAAACCTATGAATGAATGGCTGTATATAATCTGAATCACAGATTCTATAATAACAGTGTACATATACAGGTATATAATCTTCTATATGCACATTTCTAGTCCTTGACAAACATGAGGTGGTTTAGTCAACCTTTGCACTTGGTTGTAAATCTTGGCCCAGCCTATGCTATCAGAATACAACTAGTCAGATTTTCAAAGCACTGGGATGATAACACACTGCACAGTTGGTATTTGTAAGAGGGGGTATTAGATGCAAGAGACCTTCCCTACCAATTCTCTTAACAGAGTAGAGAGCACTATGACTTCATTTTGAAAGGGGAAAAATGAGAGGTTAAGCCTTTCCTTGCAATTTCTACTAAAAAAGTGTTTAATCAAAACAGCACTGGCATACAATATGCTCCTCCAAAGCTTTTCCAGCAAGATTCACCAGTGGTTAACCTGCTGGCTATCAGAGCAAGATCAACAAAGAAAATGTTTTCATAACAACTTATCACTGAACTGGATGTAAGCAATGAGAAAGTACTTCAGGAAATACTTTGTGTGGAAGCCCTTTGTGTAAATTTTAAATTATAATCCTTCACCTGAATGAGAGCTACTTCAAGGACCTGATGAATCAAGACAAATTAAGCAATCAGAGAATGTCCATTAAAATGAAGGCTCTGTGCTCCATCTTGTTTTGTTAAAAAAAGAAACCAAATCCCAATGCCCCACATTTGAATACATCTTCATTTTAATACATTAATTTTGGAACAGAAAACACTCTTAAACTCTACAAAGAGCAGAATTTCACTGAAGAGAGGAAAATCCAGGCTTTCCAAACGGAGCTGTACTTGAGAAGGGTGTGAATAGCAGAGAACTGGCAGAACACTCCATCTGACAGCCCTGCAGATGGCTTGGAGGGGACAGCTGTGTCGTGTGGTGGGACGCAATCCGGTGAATCTGTTACATGAGAACTGACTGACATTCACCTGGCTGGTGAGAGTAGCCCCTTACCCTCAACAACAGGCAAAAAAATTGCACATCTCTCCTTTCTCCTCATCACAATTTGCTGAACTGGTAAGTGCATCCTGGTCTTAGCTTACTTGGTCCCTCTTCTATCCTCCCTCCACCCAAAATCATTTTACCCTGTTGCTGCAGAAGTAACTCAGGAACACAATATGCTGCCTTCATCCTCCATTCCCTGGTATGTGATGAAATTTGGCCTCTTAAGTATTAATGATGACTATTAAGCATATCAAAGAAAAAATAAATAACCCCTCTGTAAATTGCACAGAAAGATCTATAGCACAAGTCACTATTAGTAAGACAAGCATTCCGCTTCTTTTTAAAGGCTAAAAAGTCCTTGTATCCTACCCAAATGTACTAAGTGTTATTGACCTAGGACTTGCTGATTAAATGCTCATTAGTGTGTTTGGAGTGTAAACTTACAGCACTGAGAACAAGCAGTGCCAGCACTGTTCCCATGCAGTCTACCAAAGCAAAGCATTCCCAAAATACCCCAATGCTTCTACATTGCAGAAATACACCCCAGCTTTTAAGTTTAAAAATGATGGAGTTAGTATAACATGTTCATGAAGTGGGCTGTTAAAGTTTGATATAAATATGCATCAAATCCTTTAACTACAATGCTTTTTAGTTTTTTATATTTTTGGTTGGTTGGTTGTGTTTTTTTTTATCAGAGACCACACAAATACACATTCTTATACACTTTATGAGACAAGTACTAACAGATCTGTACTCTGTATAGATCCTGTTCATGAATTCTCATTGCAGACTAATTTATTTCTCAAACCAAGAGAGAAGCAAGCTTGAAAAATGATCTCACACGTTCTTCTTTTGAGCTTTGAGGTAGAGGATCTGGGAAGAAAAATTGTCAGTGATTCAAGAACTTACTGCAGTACGATATTCAGATCCTTATAATGCTGTATTTCTGATACTGCACTGAAGTGGTGCTCAAATGTATTGCCCAGGTCTACATCTTTTCAGATGGTCAAGACCCAGCTTATTCAATAGAGACTAACACACTGAGTTGGTCATGACTATGTAGTCACTACTGGATCCTGCACAGGTCTTGAAGCATTCCCTGAGCTTCAAACACTCAAGAGGTGTAAAATAACCTGTGCTCTAAGCAGCCCTTACGACCCTACAAACACTAAAGATCACTGAACAAACATTTCATTAACATCACCAGGGCTTCACTTGATCTTCTTAGAGAATGAAGTGCTAAGGCGCCTTGCTGTTTGTAGTATCCTTGTCTTTAGAAAAGCATTTAAAGCCAGTGAAACCACTAGACTGAGCTTTCTCAGGTCACCTCTCCTTTTGGGGAACAGAAAATTCCTGAGAAATTCTCCAGGAAACCAGAGGCTGAGGGAAATGAAACCAACTATAAGTAGAGGTGGACAATAAAACATGTCTTTCTCTGGTTTTATTAGGTGTACAGAAGAGCACAAACCCTGCTCCCCCTCGTCTTCTTTTGATGCTCATACTTATTTAAAGGGGCCCACTTGATTTAATCAGATTTCATTGAAAAGGATTTCAGACCCTACACTGCTATGAATGACCCACTTACACCTTGCAAATGTCCACACAGAAAAAGGAGGGGAGGATGAGAAGAGGCTTATTTCAACACATTTAAATTCACACCTTAGCTTAACTATATAAAGCCTTAGGCAGACAGGACTGTTCTATCAATTTTTACATTTAGCTGTATTAGAAGTCCATAGAAATTTAAAGCTAAGTAAGTATCCATTTATGTTTCTTGCACTTTTCAAATACACCCTGCTCCTAGATGGTAAGAACAGAGCTAATGAAAATCTGTTTAAGTAATCTTGTGGATGTCACCACAGAATAAACAACATGTATTTGTTCTACCAAATAGGTTAGCAGGCCTGCCACATGCAAAGCAGGCACAGCAATTTGCTGCTCAGATGCTAGAAACACAGTGAAAAAGCTTTTGAGCTTCATAATAATTTGTTTCAGGATTTGAGCTTTGATTCAACAAATTAAAAATCTCTATGGAATCAGGAAACAGCACAGAAGCTATTCTTGTGCTTTCGCTCAAATAAGTTACTCTAGCTGAGAGCATAAAAATTTAAAGACAATTTTCTGCTTGCTTCTGGTTTCCCATCACTCCGAACAGCACTTACCCCAGTCACCCAAAACAAGCAGAGGGTGTACAGAGGGCAAGCAAAGCAACCTTTCAGAATGGAGCCCCTGTGGCTTTTGACAAGGAGCACAGCTCTGCAACATGTAACAGGAACCATCAATGTGTATCTCCACACACCTCTGCAGACACAGTCCAGGCTACTTCACACTTATTTCATCTCTTCAAAGCCTTCTGCAGTGTAAAAGGAACAGCTTCATGTTAAATTTCAGGCATAACAATAGTTTACACACACTGCCAGCCCTAAGAATCATGAAGCACCACTGAAATTGTATTATAAATGAAACTGTGTTCAACAGCTTGTAGCTTGAGAGCTACGACACCACACAGACACCACCCTTGGTTTCTGACAACAGGACCGTTCATGTCCTAACACTGCAACAAAGCACCTTCAAATGAACTTAAGAGCACTAACAAATAAAAAAACCCTGGCATTTCTGTTCATCTCTCTAGTTCAGGCAGCATTTCCATGGTTACAGTGTTGATCACTATTGGCTTTAAGCACATTCCAAGTATAAACCAAATGTAGAGCTTGGCATTTCAAACAGTCCAACCCTGCAGGCTAGTTCTTGTAAACTAACTTTGAGTCCCCCTGAGGTGTGCACCTCACACTATGGTGCCACCTGAACATTTAGCAAGCACCTGTCCATTACATCCCCCATGTTGTTTGTCCAAGCAGTCACTGAAACCAGACAGATCTTCAAGCAATCTCATCACAGCATCCACACCACATTCCAAAATTTTGGTGCCCATCTCAAAAGTAGGTATTCATAAAGCATTCTTGACAAATTTGAGTTACATATACAAAAATAAAAGCATAACACATTTGCTTAAGGCTGCCCAAAACTGAGGCAGGGGATAGAAGACAAGGCAAAAATCCAGGAGCAAGGAGTTATTTGGGAACAGGAAAGTCAGAAGCAAACTCCCTGTGTATTGGAGCATAAATGTGTAGGCTACAGAGCTCATGAATCTCAGCTTTGGCATCCAGTGTTTCCAAGCATGAGTAAAGTTACTTTAATATTTTAGTATTTCATTAAAATAATGTAGACCTTATAAATAAATCAGGAGATTCCAAAACAAGCTATGAAGCAATCTTCCAGGTAAGTGGAATTTTACTGGTAACTCACTGCTGAGTTACACAATTCTGATAACCAACCTCCCAGACTGACCAAAGAGCCTCTGCTTTCCTGCACCAGAAGAAAAAGCCAGACAGAGAGACCTCTCTTCTCATGAGGGATGTGACCTGTCAAGGCACCCATGTAAGCTCTGTCTATACAGATCACTTCTTTATCCCCTTCAGCATATCTTTTCTGCATGGATACTATTCAATAGCTGAGCATTTTCATATCAGATTAGTCAGAGAGAGAAGTTCTACTAGCAAAATGATAGTGGCCTGATCATTGCATGCAATGAAACTGGAAGGGAACTGGCTCTTGACCACCAAGGAACCATTTTGCTACATGCAGAGACACAATCTTCATCCAGATAAACCATAAACTCTTCAATGATTTAATGCAACTTTATTTAAGCCTTTGGTGGTAAAGCTATACTGATTCAGCAGGCAAAACAGTCTGGGGATACAGAACCTGACCTGAAGACAAGAGCTAACATTCCATCTTCTATCTGTAGGAGATGATCTTTAATAACCACAGGTATGCCTCAACGGTACTTTAATTGGACAAGTGGTTTCCTTAAAACAGATAAGTCATTTGTGGTTCACTTAAATTTGCACAGCTGGAACTGTGTAATACTTGATTCTGTGTGGGAACCTGAATGTCCATCTACAGAGACCAAATGAATCGCTGGAGTGGGATTTGAGAACAAAGTGGATAGCCAGTGTAAGAGTGTACAAGTTATCCCCCTGCCTCCCAGACACTCACAAGAGGATCATTCTTTATCTGCCTCCATTCAAGAAGTGCAGAGAGCCCAAAAGAACCCGAGGCACAGTGCCACTCCACTGAAGAGTGAGGCTAACTTCAATTGCAGCCTCTGCACAATTGTGAGACATGAATCTCCAAAATGAGAAGCTAAAATAGAGAAGTTGAGCAAGCACCACTCCTTCTTCCAGAGAAAAAGATGAAGGACAGAAAACCCAAACATCCTGAATGTAAATAAAATAATAGTAATCTTCCCTTCATTTGGATTAAGCTGGGACAACCCCATCACTCAGGTTAGGCTGGCTTGTGACTGGAAGATCAAATAGCTGGTTAGAAAACAAACAACTGACGTTGCTCTGGTCTAGGTTGGAGGTGGAACATCAAGGACAGACTTCATAGCCATGCTGCTGTAAGCTGCTCTTCAGTAGACACAGACCTCAGCTGACTTAGTGGGGGCAACAGCATTATCTGATGTGCAATTTCACTTTAAATTGTTTATATTAAATGCATGTACAAAAGTATTCTACAGAGAAAGGGTTTGCCCTGTCTCTGTTCCAAGCAAGACAGATGGAAATCAGCTCTGGCCCAGAAGCCACGTAGCTCTGAGCACTACGCTTAGTTTGACAGAACGTGCCCTGCAATTAAGAGTCAACTTCAGTAGTTTCTAGGATAGGAAACTTGGCTTCTGACCCCAATTGCACAGGACATGACTGTTCTGGCTCAAGGTTAAAGCACTATGGAGAAGAGGCTAACCTCCAAAAGAGCATCACAGTAAAGGCTGGCAACAGGCCAGTGAAAGCTTAAATGCTTGGAGACCAACATGAGATTACTGGGTAATTGTGAGCTATTCTTAAGTTCTTCCTGTTTCTCTGCAACAATGGCAAAATATAAACCTTTGCATAACACAGAAACATCCCTTTCTTTGAAATTTTTAAGATACACACTTCAAAATGACTGTAAATAATTAAGCTTGTCTTACCATTACTTGTAAATAACCATTGCTTGTCTTACAGCAGCTGAACAATGACATCTACGTTCTGCATTGCTAACGGGCATCACAGATGCACAGGACACTGTCACACTGAAAGCAGAATTTGGGACCTAGTTTCCCAATTCCTTTCCAGTCAACAAAATCACATGTCTAGTTCCACCGCAGTCAGTTTTACTTCAGAATTCAGCTGCAATCCTGCTGTGTCCACTGAGGATCTATTTTTGGAACAATCAAGTATTCCTTACTGCTCTATGGCTTAAGTCTCACTTTTATGAGTCCTACAACTGGCATTCGTCACTTTTTCGGTCTTAAAATCGCAGACACTTTCAACAGTATGTCTGTTAAAACATGTTTAACATCTGGAATACGTTATGGTGTTTAAAATAAAATCATTACTGTGTAGACAAAACCTAATTTATGAGTGGGGGAGTAAAGGATGACTACAGCATGGCTACAGTGTAGGCACAGAATTCCTCTTTAAACCATTGTCTGAAAGGTTACAGACTTGTACTGCCACAAACTCTTCTAATCTCCATCCAGATCAACCCACTCACCCCACGAAGGTTCAGTGAAACAGGTTTGACTTCTTTGTCTCAGAGTGCACCAACCAGGTTTTAATCTGGCCCAGAGGCATCTGAGCACTGCAGGAGTGACTTCACTCTACCAAGAGTATAATCAGCACCATACAGAAAGGTTTGCCAAAAGGGCAAAATTCATGATAAGTAGCACAGCTCAACCATAAAGGTCTCTGTTTGGCTTTTGGACCAGCAAAGAATCAGCTTCCAGATAGAGAGCAGCTGTGCTCTATTAAGCAAACCACTTAATATTTATTAAGTACATCAATGAAATCTTAACCAGTCACTAATGGCATGTCATCAAAATGCATCATGAGAGGGTCTGGGGCCTGCAGACAACTTACCTCTTCAGTTAGGAATTAAAATGTAACATTAAAAAAAACCTCTTCACCTTACATGTATGTCTGACATACCAGGAGATGCCTCAAAAAGGTTAAAAATTCATAGTGGAAGATCAACAGTATAGAACAACAGTGGTTCCTCATATGGAATCAAACTATAAAACAGACTAAGGCTCATCACCATGAAAAATAACCATTTAAAACTGAGGGAGATATCTTACAGATCTACCAGAGCAAGCACCATGAAGAATGTGAGCAGGGTTTTACTGCCTCTTCCAACACAAGGAGCAGCTGGTGTGAAGCCAAGCGAGCAGGAGTCAGGCTCTAGATAAAGGATACATCTCTTGACAGAGTATGTCATGAAGCACAGACTCCTGCTGCAGTGTGTCTTGACAGAGTTCACTTGGCTCCAGAAAGGAATTGGGCAAGCACAAGAGAGGAATCACATGCAGTGCTATTACAGACAACAGGCACATTCTGGATCAGAAGGGCTGTCAAGACATCAGCTCTGTAAGATGAAAGAGCAACCCAAGAGAGTTTTACCATATGTTTGAATCATCCTTCTCCTCCTTCAGCTAAATACTGCCCTTGGCCACTGCCAGATACACAGCACACTGGCTAGATAGGCCTCATGGTGCAATTCAGTACTGTGGTTCTCTCCTTAAGAGACAGAACCATTCTTTTCCCCAGATCCAAATACATCATTAAGATGTAATATAGTATGTATGTGTCAATAACCAGGTCACACCACTGCTAGGAGCATCATGGCCACATTAAAGTGGTACAACTTTGGTACCCCTGAATCTGCTCCCCAGTAAAATACAGACAGAAAGATACCACTTAGCTTCAAAAGATAAGCCAATTAAAAAAAGAACACTCAAGACTCCTTTGATTGTTTTCTAAAAAGCAATTAAAACCATAGATTATAGACCATCATATCTTTATTCTTTACCCTCCTTTCCAGCAAAGGCACAGAAACAAAAGCAAGAATTGGCTTAGTCAACAGAGACTGTTTAGTCAACATGCTTTAAATCCTGTTCATTACAACATCAGTGGCTGCACCATGCAAACCATGAAACACATCAATAGAAATAAGTAATTTCATAGAGTCATGAATTCAGTAATGAAGAATTTATCCACAGGCCAATGAATTGCACAGCAAAGAGAGAGCCTTGCAAATTAAATAGCGTAATTTGCACACTGAATGAAATAGCCAGAAAAATGTCCTCTGGAAAGGACTGCACTGACTGATGTCCCTGAACTGGACTTAATGTCTATGGCATTCACATTTTACACTAACTGAAGAGACACAATGCACTTGAGAAAGGAAGTGCTCTCATCAGGAAACTAACTGTTCCCCTTCTGCTGTGGCATAAACAGATAGAAATGGCACACTGACATCCTGACCATCACCAGAGAAATACTCATTTTCACAAAATGAGCTCTATTATTATCAAAGCAATATGATATCACATTAGAGCAGCAGTAGGCAAGGTAGAAAGCTATCAGTCACAGAGAGGCTGAAATGTTGAGAGGTTTGCGATGTCATTTTCAGCTGTTACACAGATTGATCTGGATATGTTCCAAAAAACACCTATACTTCAGTTCTCAGAATATAAATAACATCAGAATGAAAACAGTTGCAGTTATCCAACAAGTAATCCAAACTATATGTAAACTCTACAGGTTTAAATATTTAATTTCCTAAATCTGATCATGACAAGGTCTTGGAATGCTAATTTCAGATAACCCAAATGCATATAATTAAGAATCAAATCAGTTTAAATACTAATTAATTTATAATACAAAAGGTTAGCTTCTCTTTGCTGCCTCCCACAATCCCTCTGCTGTCACCAGAGTTAAAGCTGTTAGGTTCCAACAGCCCTATGATATTTTTATTTTCAAACTTACTGATGTATAGTCCCCAAATCTAATTATCATAAAGCAAACCTGAAGAGGAATCCAAGACAGAAAGCGTTCAATCTAAAGCTTCATACATGATTACAAACCAAGAAAGCCAACCAGTCAGCTCACATGCTATCCCATTAGACCAGACAAAACAATTTAGTTTTTATTAACTTTCATTTTTGTAAGGTAAGGACAGATTCCTCCTTATGCCAAAGCAACTCACAGAATCCACAACTCCAAGCCATTAAGCACTATCTGCAAATACTTTGCACTGCAAAGGAACACCAGAGGCCTGAAGACTGCTGAATTGAGTTTCTAATGGCCCCTTCAATAACAGTTACAGCAACAGGCTTCAGCATTTTTCAAACTGCAGATCCCTAATTATTTCCCCACGGTGCAACATGTACTGACAAGCACTTTACTGACTTGCTTTTTCTTTTTTGGGGTCAGCTGCCATCAGGTCTCTGGCAGTGCAAGGGCTTGAGCACCTGCCCCCACAAGGGTGCTCATCAGCCTTAAGTGAGCTTGGTGAGGAAATCAGGGTGAAAGTTATTTTCCCTTTTTCAAGACACCTTTTGACCAGACTACCTGGCTTGCTAATGAACATGCCTTTGCAAGAAAGCAGCAAGAGCAAGCTGGAACCCCATCTGAGCTATAACAGGAAACCACATATTTGGTTATGTTTCTCTGGCCCTTAGAAGACAAGAGCCCATGAACCACAAGCTGAAAACCTCTGTAGACCGGGCAGAAATCTGTATTACTCAAGCAAAAGTAATTCAGAGAAAAGCCAGGATCTTGGGACCTGATCTCAAATGTGGATCTTTTGGCAAGGCTGCCCCATGCTGCAGTGGAGCCCAGATGATGCCACACAGCCCTTTCAACAGAAGCATCCCACCCTTGTCACCACCTTATCTGTCCCCAGCACAAGTTCCTGACGTGTCTCTTGCCTCAGACATCACTGACTGATTACAACTGAAACAAGCTGCATGCAAACTGACTGTGAGAGAGCAGAATTATTAAATTACCTGTAATGGGCCCTGCTTAACATTTTACCCAAGCTGCTAACTTGGCCTGTCTTAGCTGCATCATAAAAATGAGGTAAAAGTGTTAATAATTCAGCTTAATGGCCTATTTCTTCATTTAGAATATACACACAGTAATTTTAAACTACATGAAAAAATTGAAGACAAATTCGCTTGGGAGAAAAAAACCGGACCATTTATGACTAACCTGTAATTAATTTTTACTTGAGCTAATTAACAGATTTCCTTGCAAATTCTCAGATGATTCATTCTATATTCAGACCACAACAGTCACCCTCCTTTCAGAAACATACTGAATTCAAACTAAGTGCAAAGCAAAACTAATCTTGGTTACAAGCATCACAACCGATACCCCTCAATTCTGTCTTCCGAAATCCAGACTCTGCTTGATTGGGGCTTATATTAAGTCCTCAGGGGCTGCTTCTAATCTCTCAGGCTTTCTTGCTCACTCCTTCATGCTGTGCTTTTTTCAAATACTCTGCTGTCAGAGAGCAGTAAGAGCTGCCCAGGAAGAGGAAGCACAGCTTGCTCTGGCAGGAGGTGCACAAAACTGGCCATACCAGATGGGAACACTTCGTTCTACGTCTGCAGAGACGTCTCTGAGAGAGATCAGGGCAACTTCTGGTTCCTCACTGGGCATGTTTCTAGAATTGAGAAAAAACACCCCGAACCACCATATCTGTTTCCCAGAGGGTTTTAAAGGCTTTTCACACATGCTTCTTAATGACTAATCACACGTTAAATTATGAGCATGAAATTAAGACCTTTTCCAGATCATAAATGCAGTACTTCAGATGTCTAGGACACTGCAGAATAGATTAACCACTTCCTTCCTGCCAGGTTCCCATCTGTTTAACTTCTAGATTTTTAACTCAAAGGCAACACCATTTGGCTGATCAACAGATCTTAGAGCAGCACTTCCCACCAGTTTCAGAGCTGAAACACCTGCAAGGGGTGAAAAGCTTGGAGTGGTAGCAGAACAAAGCAACAAGAACTGTTTTGATACACACTTTTCTTCCATCGACACCTCTCAGAGTTTGACAGTAGTGGTGTTTTTAGCTTTTGAAGTGTAGAAGTTGTTAAAAAAACTGATTAAAAGCATTTGGTGCACAAGAGAACTGCAGCTGTCAGCTACAGTCAGGTCATGTGTTTGCCCACAAAAAACAGGAAGCAGCTAGCCATGGAAATATCTAAGCACTCCATGAAATAACACGTAAATTGCACAGTAAGCAGGCTAAGTCAATATTTTTCCCTAGTGCTCAACTTAACTCTTATGTTTATTAACTGCAGCTCACTCCAAACAAGAGGCCAAAAATGTATTTGTTCTTACAACCTCTGCTAACTCAAGAGACCATCAACAATGACATAAACAAGCAGTTCAAACTGCTGATGCTTATTCAAAAATAAGAAAATCCATACAAAGCACTGTCCCAATGCAGCTGTAGCAACACATTTCCAACAATAAATAAGCCTGAATTTTCAAAGACAGGAAGCAAAGTGGATGAGAGTCTGGGAGTCACACAGATGAAGGGAAACCAGCTGAGCAGTTTCAGTGGACACAGTTGCTCTCTTCCCCAGGCTTTCACTATCCAAGACAAATCATCAAGAAGGTGCACTGCATCAGGGGGATACAGTAACTCTCTTTACAATTAAAGCCAACTTTGTGCTCCCAAAAACCACCTGGAGAACAGCTTCCTTTTTCTCACCAGCCTCTCAGGTCCCCTTCACATTGAGGTGTGGAATGCATTTTTTCCAAGACAAAGAAAATGAGACTAGAAGGAAGAAAAACTGCAGGGACTTATGAGCAGGTGTGGCACTTGATACCTAGTTTTGTTTATTGTTGGTTTGGTTTTTTTAAAAGACATTTTAAAGTAATAAACTTTACAATGAAAATAGGATGTAACTGCCTGATCAGGAAACTTACCACAATCTAGATCAAGGGATTATGCTTTGATTTGTTAGTCTGAAAAAAGACACGTTTTTTCTAATCTGCTCTATCATTCAAGCAAATTTATGCCATCTACAATTTTATTACTTTCCTGTAATTTAAGGATATTTTAAATCATGGAGATTTAAACTGTTTTTTTCAGATCTATAAAAACAAAGCCAGACAGCTTGTTGTCCAAAAGCAGTAAATTTGAACCATTACAATTAAAATACAATAAACAGGGCCTTACAGATTATACTTATTAAGAAAGAAAGATTTGTGCTTTAGATACTTTAGATATTCTATCAGAACAAAGGGAAAACATGAGACCAATATTTTTTCTTAAGGGATTTTCATGAGCATACATAGTTTGGAAGGAAGCAGTTTTCAGCCTCAAGGCATGTCAAGAAGACTATTTTTATTGTAAAATAAAAATTAAATGCATTCTTTCCACAACTGCAAGCTCCTGACATTAATGACTTCTCTTCACTGCTTGGCACCAGTGGAAGCAAACAAATGCCAGGAACTTAAACTAAATGGGAACATTATTTTAGGTGTTCAAAACACTGCAAAATAGCTTTGCAAGTGCTTCCTGTCACAGGCAGATTTGAAAACCTTACTATTTCACAAAGCCATGAGTTCTTAAAATCTACATTAATCTGACTAAACAGAACAGGTTTAGAGCACACTAGCTGTGCTATTATTCATATTTATTTCTGAAACCAAGTCATTTGTAGCTGTAAATAGGACACTCTATCTGGGCTGAGGAGCAATAGTTTTCCCACTAAAAAACCCCAAAACTCTCTGGTCTGTGGTTCAATTCCAGGTGGTACTTTCAGAATTCTTATTTTCCATTTGCATGAATTCCACCCTTGGAATGAATACCACAGTAGCTGATTATTCATTATTTCAGTTGGCCTAGATGATCTCTAGAGGTCCCTTCCAACTCTGACAATTCCATGATTCCATGATTTAAATTTACTTTGGAAATTAAACTGAAGAGGAATTATCTAATGCATAAAAAATGAGCTGTGAATCTCCACAGTTAATTTTAGACTCATGTGTGGTAAGACAGCTTCAAGCTCTTAACTGCCTTTTAACATTAAGAAGTACTTATTCAGCAGCCCCTGTGTTACTTTAAAAGTAAACCTCTTTAAGCTAATACTAAAAACTGAAACCATAATCTTTAAAAGTTTTATAAAAGCAGATTCTCAGTTTTTCTCCAATATATTTAACCTTGGTAACCTGACCAGTGAGTCTAAGTAAACAGTCATTTTTCCACATTTCAGCTGCTTCCAGCATTACATAAACTCCAACATGAACAGGAGGAAAAATGAGGAGAGATTCTATTCAGTGTGATGAACAGCTGTGCAAGTTGGTTGTTCAGGGTTTTTAAAATAAATATAAATACGTATACACAAGCAGAGAGTTTTCAAGAAGTTGATTATGTCAGATATGCCAGCCAAAATTCATCATGTCAGCACTGGTAACCATTTGGTGAAATCATACTGCCTCGAGTTAGACTAAAATGTGCTCATTTCTAGCCCATGATTCTTGAATCTTCTCAAGTTCAAGAGACAGTTTCATGAAAAGATCTGCATTCAGTTCTGTTTTCAAAGCAACTTGGATATGATCTGGAACCACACAATTTGCCAGTAAAAGGAAATCTTCAGGGGAGCTAGCTTAGATTTTATATCATTTGCCCTTAATGATGAGAGAAAGGCAAGAGGCACGCAGCAACTTGCTACCTCCAACAGTTCTCAGACTCGAGAGATAAGGGGTGGTACCTTGAAATATATTGTCACAGAGATACATTCAATAGATTATTTTTCTATTTCAGTGGAGGAGCACAAGAGAATCTTTTTTTCAACACTAACTTAGGAAAAAGAATTTTCACTGCATCTATTTTAAAAGCCTTTATAGCATAATTGTCTGCAAAACACTTGTCAATCTTGGTTTAGATCAAAAAGAAATGAAATCCAGATTTTTGTCTTAATATAGCTGCACTCACCCTTCATGGAGAGAACAAAGTTCTCTCAGAACACACTACAGCAGCATGAATGGAATGCTGATTGTACTTGATTCTCTCTCAAGAATCTCTTTCAAACCCAGGAAAGTAGAAGTGGGCAAAGAGGAAGTTTGTAGTGGAAATGACCCATTCTGCAACTTGGTTGCTTGAGAAAAGAGGAATTTAATGCTGATTTCTCCATTCAAAATCTAAATATTAGTTTGACTTAATGAGCTCCAATTTGTAGTTGGAACACACATCATCCAGGAAATCTTTACAGTCCACATGGGCTTTGCTGACACTGGTGATCTTCACTACTACTCTAGAATTTATTACCTCTTCAGTTCCATGAAATAACCTGGGAATGGAGGATGATTTTCCAACTACATTTTTTTTTAAAGCACTCGGCACCTTTAGACAAAGAGAGGATCCCACACAACAAGACCCAAGCTCAAAACTGTGATTTTTGTTAGGCAACTCAGCATAAAGAACACTGCTGCCACGCTGACCAAAGGTTTCTTCAAGAGGCTTTTTACTGACAGCTGAGCATCTCAGGTGTGTGGGTTTAAACCTCTGTTTGAGGCCACATTCTCTCAAAGGTTGGATGCACATGAAAGAGAGCGACAGAGAAAAATAATTCAAAAAATATAGCAGGGTGTCTTAAATTCAAGCTTGGCACATACCAGGATGTGTTCCTCATTTCAGAAGGCCTGCTAATACAGTTAAAACAACATAACACTTTTTGGTTGAGAATATGTAACAGTACTTTCACTTCAGTGAGCACCACATTTGACAGCAACATTTCTTCCAGAAATACTTCACCAACTTATGCAATCACCATTCAACCCAGAGAAAACACTAAGAAAAGGCATGAAACTATCATATTCTGTTTATATTCTTTAAAGAATTTGGCTCATGGAGGCACTCCCCCACATCCTTCAGAAAATGCATGACCAGTTTTGATAGATCACCACAAGGAACCTTCCATATTTTAAAACCCAAAAGCATAATAGAAGTGACATGGCAGGAGAAGGATGTTCATCCAATGATCACATTCTGGACAAGTTCAAGGGATAACTTGCTGAGCTGGCATAGACAGAATAAATCACACATATTATCACTAACCTAAACTCTAGCATCCTGTTCAGATGATACTTTCTAGAAACATTCTTCTCCTTTTAGTTCACTGTTCTAATTTTTCAACTTGTTTTCTCCAAGTTACATATGCAGTATAACTTCTTCCTTTCCACAGGAGAAAAGGATCATTCATGTAAGAAAAGACTCAGCATTTGTCAAAGATTGCTCTCCAAATGTTACCCTCAAGTTACAGAACAGTTTGAGAACCCAAAGTTAATATCAATAGTCAGAAGTTTTTCTAATTACACCCAATAAAGCACCGTGAAAAGTCTTGATGTCAGCATTTTAACTCAAAATATCATTGAAGAAATAAAGAATTTTTGCCCTCAATTTAACAGCAAAGACTCGTCAGTTCAAACAGCCAGAGAATTGTGTCTAAGAAACTATTTTTTATTGACTGAAATTCACTTCACTGAAAGCCAAAGTTACACATGCTATCAAATTTATATTAGAAACCATCTGAAGTCAAGCTGTAAGTGCAGTAAGGTCCTAAAAGACCTTCAACTTGTCACAGATTTTTCATCACTCATGAAATAACCACTCTCTGCCTTTAAGTGCTTGCAAGAGCAAGTCCTGCACGTGTAACATTGGGTACAGTTCCAGAAATAAGATAAAATGAAATTGAAGTATTCCTCTTAGAGTAATTGAATCCTTTTTTGCCCTGTGACTGTGAAAGATCACTTCTGTAAGGAACTCTGCACTTCAAACCATGTGATCTATCTAAATATTTACACTATGAACACTATTCAAACTCTCCTCTGAAGCCATTAAACATAATATTTTCAGCAAATGAAACAAAACAAGTACTATTTAGATTATTATTTAGTGTAAACTGCTCTTATCAGGTAGAAGCTGACCTGACTACTCTTCTCAACTGCTCTTCCTATCTCCCAAGAGCCACACAGCTGTAGTTTTGGCTGAATATAATTTAAAATGTCAAATACCTACTTCCTTTCTGTTTTCTAAAGGAAAACAGGAAGGAAAAGAGAGAGAGAAGAGGCAATCTAACTGGGATTTATTTTTTTATTAATATTATTTGTAACATTAAAGCACAAATTAGCAGCCCAGCACCCAAAAAGTGCATCTGTTCATTTATCTGGCCTTCATAGCAGTATTTTTTTCTTTCCTCTCCAAACTATCACCAATACTCAGAACACTTTCTCCTTTTCCTTGGAGGCTTATCCTTGCTTTTGTGGCTCTGTGCTCTCCAGTCCTGTAAAATCTACAGAGATAAAGATGCAACCACAACAATCTTTTAATCAATGTACTCAATGTGCTCTCCAAAGCTAGAATAGATTGCTCCCAGCAATCAACTGGGAAATAACTCTTTGAGCCCACTTTTGCTCTAACATTAAAATAAATCTATTAACTACATCTAAACTTCAGGAGAAGAAGAGAACACACAATGTGAAAAAATACTCCTTGTAGAGAAGAAACCATCAAAACACATACCCTCATATTTTGCATATAGTTTCAGATTTGTATATTCTACAGTACCTACCAAACAGAGCCCAGTGACTACTTAGCAACACAAGAACTGCCAGGGAAGAAAAATAACAGCAAAAAATAATACTTACAGCCATAATTAACTCAAAAGGGTGTTTATACACCCGTACGGGGGATTGATACTTCTGTACCATTGTTGCAGTTGGTAAGAGCAACTCAAACCTGAAAAAGAAATTTTTAAAACCATATGTCAAACGTAGGAAGTGATTTTTCATCTTTTCTTACAATTATTCTGTGTGTGATACCATGCTAGCAACTCTACAGGAAATCTTTCACAATTCCTTGATGACTCTTTTTTTTGGGAAGATGCAGCAGGGCCCTGAAAAAGCTCTCTATCTTCTTGTCAGGAATGACTTATTTCTTCAGAAGATGAGACAAAATTAGCACATTTGCAGCCCAGTTTTAGTAACAGATCTTCCACAGGCTTTATGACTCCTCATCAGGATGGATGGTGAGGCTTCCTGGGCTGGTGCTGAGAACCCAATATTGACACATACCTAAAGCTAAAGGCAGAAAAACACTTCCCAGTCTCCCTGCAGGGTATGTGGGCTGGTTATAAGGTAATTCTGAATTGGGGCTGGTTTAATTTAAAAAAAAAAAAAAAAAAAAGTTAAAAAAAAGAAACAAAAGGTTAAAAAAATATACCAAACGTTACAAACTCTTGCTTTCAGCAAGAAAGAAAAAGAGGTGGATCACTACAGCACACGGAAAGCATTCCTTCAGCATTTCCAAACCAAGTGATTAAGACTTTTGAGAGAGAAACTTAAAGAGACAGCTGGGGAGAAAAACTGCGAGAAGCTACAAACATTCCAATATGCGGCCAGAAAAAAAAACAAGCAGAACAAAAACCAACCAAAAAGAATCACTCGCAGAACAAGAGAGGAGCTCTTCCAACGTCTCGGTGTCTGCTTCCCTCAGCAAAGTGTTGGACCCAAACTCTCTCGAATGCAATTATGTTGATTGAAAACACACTGGCAGCAGCAGCACTCGGAGATGAAACCACGGGCTGCTGGCCAGGCTCGTTTCAGCGAGAAAACGGGTTTGTTGTAAGAAGCCAGTGCTGGTTTTATTGATTTATATGTTGTTTTTAATGCGTCCTCACGTTATCTAGAGAGCTTCTGGAAAGCGTTAAGGAGCTGGGGCAGCGCAGCTCCTCAGAGAAGCGGCCAATAATGAATTCGAAAGTCACAAGAAAAGTTCACCCGACATCCCAGTCAAGAGAGTCGTTCACCCGTGACTACCCTGCCGTTAAAACAAAAAAAAAAAAACACAAAACAGCCCCAAAAATAACGCACGACAAAAATACAACCACCTGAAAAGAAAGAAAGAAAGAAAAAGGAAGAAAGGAAGAAAGGAGGAAAGGAAGAAAGGAGGAAAGGAGGAAAGGAGGAAAGGAGGAAAGGAGGAAAGGAGGAAAGGAAGAAAGGAGGAAAGGAAGAAAGGAGGAAAGGAGGAAAGGAGGAAAGGAGGAAAGGAGGAAAGGAGGAAAGGAGGAAAGGAGGAAAGGAGGAAAGGAGGAAAGGAGGAAAGGAGGAAAGGAGGAAAGGAGGAAAGGAGGAAAGGAGGAAAGGAGGAAAGGAAGAAAGGAGGAAAGGAGGAAAGGAGGAAAGGAGGAAAGGAGGAAAGGAGGAAAGGAAGAAAGGAGGAAAGGAAGAAAGGAGGAAAGGAAGAAAGGAGGAAAGGAGGAAAGGAGGAAAGGAGGAAAGGAGGAAAGGAAGAAAGGAGGAAAGGAAGAAAGGAGGAAAGGAAGAAAGGAGGAAAGGAGGAAAGGAGGAAAGGAGGAAAGGAGGAAAGGAGGAAAGGAAGAAAGGAGGAAAGGAGGAAAGGAGGAAAGGAGGAAAGGAAGAAAGGAGGAAAGGAAGAAAGGAAGAAAGGAAGAAAGGAAGAAAGGAAGAAAGGAAGAAACCAGCCGCAACAATCTAATCTTTGGCCAAAAAAAAAAGAGTTACACAACAAAGAAACTCAACGTTTCTCTCAGGGCTGGCCCGGCCCCCGCCGGGTCCCTTCCCGGGGACACTGGGGACAGCCCGGACCCTGAGGGGAGCGGGCCGGGGCGGCCCCGGGGAGGGAGCGAGGTCACCGGCCCGAGGCCCGTCACCCCCCCCGGCCCCCTCAGCCCGGCCGGGCAGCGGGAAACTCGCCGCGAGGGGCCGAGCAACGGCGGCGGGGGCTGAGGAGGGGAGGGGGCGTTGGGGAGGGAAGGGCAGAGAGGAGGGAAGGGCAGAGAGGGGAGAACCTTACCGCTGCCGTCAGGCCGGGCTGCGGGCTCGGCGCTCCCGCCGCTCTCATGCCGGCAGCGCCGCCGGGTCCGGCGGGAGAGGCGGGACGGGCCGGGGAGGGGGGGGGGGGGGGCGGGGCGGGAACCTATTGTTGGGAGTGACAGCGCGGGGGCGGGGCGCTCTGCGCATGCGCCGGGCGGTTGGCGGGCGGGCTTTGCGCATGCGCCGTGCGGGGGTCGCGTCTCCTCAGAGACGCACAGACCGTGCAACCCCCCCCCGGCTCTGAGGGGCTTGGGGAGCGGGACGTGGCCGTCCCCTTCTGTTCTCTCAGCCTCCCTGAGCTTCATTCCGGTGTTCAACCCCTCATCTGCCGCCCCTCCCCACCCCGCCTCAGTGCAGGGGGTTTTGGCACATCCGTCCTTCCTGGAGTCGAGGCCGCAGGTCTGCTTGGGCTCCCGGCTCTTCGGGGGCTCAGGGCGGGTGCCGAGGGTGGAAAAGAAGCAGGGGGTGAGGGCAGGGAGGCGTGAGGAGGCGGAGGTGCCCGGGCTGGACGCTGAGCCTGCTGGGGGGGATGGGGCAGCTGTGGTGGCATCGCTGGGCGCCTCAGGGTGACGGTGCCAGGCTGGGGGAGCCAGAACAGCAGAGAAACTGGCCCAGAGACCTGGCTGGGCCACAGCTTTACCTCTCCTGAAAGGGCAAAAGGCTGCAGCTGAGGATGACAAGATGGTATTTCCAGAGACAAAGTACCCTTATCGAGCAGTAAGTCGTTACCCCGTTTAAGCTAATTACCTGAGGAGGTTCAGAGCCTGTCCCAGGAGCTGGGAGGTAGGCAGGCTGGGGCGCCAGCACCCACAGGGAGCCCAGCAGGTGCCCAGCTCTGCCCTGTCCGGCGGGATCTTGGCACCCACGGTGGTAGCACCTTTCTGCCTCTCGCCTCTCTTTGGCTGCCAGTCACCCAGCCCGGGGTGCTTGGCAGTGTGGGATGGCTGAAAGAGCTCTATCCTAGGCCATGGTTTAACCATGAGGTATCAAAAGCAAGAAATACTATTATATTTTTTTTGTACAGTACCAGTGTATCACAAACTGTGTTAAAATAAGGACTTGAAAATGAGGGGCCTACGCCTTGGTTCCCTTCAATGACTCTATTAAGGCAACTTGTTTACCCAGAACATGTTTTATTACTGGCTTACTCCCTCAGAAAATAAAACTTTCTAGTAAAATCTAGGGTCATTATCCTGTCCTTTTGGTGCAATTCTTTCTCTAGGAAGGCTGAATTTGTGGTTACTGTTAATGAGTGATTCATCTACAGCTCTTCATTACACAAACCATGTGTCTCTTCAAGTTAGTGAAGAATAGTCAGTTGTCTGATCTGTCGTTACAAAGTTGTTTAATATGTTGAGAAATTATTTCTTTGAATCTGGTTTCTGTTGTGGCACTTGGCCAGTTGCCTTCATGTAGCTGAAGTTAACTAGTTAATCTAGTACCTCTGTAATTAGATTTAGTTATCTCATTGGTATTCCCTGCCATTATGCCTACAACATCCTTTTCCTGCTCTGGAAGCCTGAGATATAATCCCAACCAGCGTAACAGAGTGAGGAATTTACTCCCACTCAGATTCCTCTTTGTTAATAACATTTCTCTCTTTAGATGCTGGGAAATGATTTAATTCTTACTGACTGCCACTATTCTACCTAACGAAACAGCCATATCACCAGAAAAGCTTTATTTGGGCTTTTTAAGGTATTCAGGGTTTACTGATAGAGTGAAAGCATTAAGGGGAAAATCCATAATTTAATGTCTAAATCAACTGTGGTAGGTGTCTTGCCTATTTTCTCCAGAAGCAATAATCTTAACAAGATAGACACAGACAAGGAAAGTAATAGGTTTTGAAATTGTTCTCTTACTGTTTATATTCCAGTTACGTTTTCTTTTATGGAAGCTCTAGCAGTGCATTGTTAAAAGGGATATAAATGAATAGATGGGCGGGTGGAATGCTTAAGGAATGCTGTGAGGCATGCTGAAGATAGGAGCCTGGAGGACAGAGGCTGGAAATTTTCAGAAAATGAGGAGTGCAGCTTGCTAGATACGAGGGGAAGTTGGGCCTTTAGGGAGGTTACGCAAGGCCGATCACTCTCCACCATCTGAACATTTTTCCTGGATTGCATTCCTTCATGTTACGAGCTGTGGTTACACAACTGAAAGCCCAGTAGTTTATCTCATTTCAGGCAATATTACCATGGAAATTAATGAGAACTGTTGGTAGTTTATCCTTTATTATTAATAACTAACTTAAAGTACAGTTGCCTGGGAGCAGTGCCGAGCTGATGCATACAAGGAAAGATTCAAAGTGCCTACAGGCTGTAATTCAGTATGAGCCCCTGGAATTTCAGCAGGCAGGAACTTGCTCTGGTTTCTTTTGTTTGCATCCCAGAGAGTGAATAAAAGTGAAGTGATCCTGGCTTCTTACTGTCCAGCAGCTTCTCAGCTTTTGTACTAAAGAGAGGAGATTGTTGGGAGTTTTTAACAAGAGAGAACATGTTCATTCAAGATCTTGCTGCTAAGCTGTGCATTTATTAAAAGTACATGAAAGAGGAATGAGATTTTGAGTTCAGAAAGACTGAAGTTCAAGAGCCATTCCCTAATAAATCAGTCCCAGCTGAGCTGGTTGAATTTTTTTATGTAACACTGGTTATGTTAAAATAAATCCCTGCTTCCTAAACCTTTAAAACAATGAAGAAAGTTCCAAAGTGATAACATTTCCAGCTGAAATAAGCATGATGACTGACAAACAGGTAATAGGACAGAGTTGTGCCCTGGGGACATACGATTCTGGTTTACACACAGTTCTTACTAAAAGCATTATAGGTATTTAAGTAGGTGTCACAATTTTCCCTTTCCCTTGTCAGTTTAGGGAGCCAGTGTGGGGTGCTGCTGGGGATGAGGTGGTCTGAATTCCTCCACTCCTTTCCTTTTAATACCAAAGTAACTGTGTCACCCAAGCCGAATCCTCCAGACACATACCTGAACGTGCTCATCTCTAATAGCTGTACTTATTTTTAAAAGCTCCTTGTATAGCCCATACTGGGGAAATGGTGGACAGAAGTCCTTCCATGGGTCTCTGGAGATCCTACAAGCCCTTTGTCATGGCTGGGAAGATACTAATAATCCCAATATATAGATAGAAATGTCGAGGCTCACAAAATGCTACCTGAAAAGCTCCACAGTAAATCAGCATGAGAAAGCAGAGCAGAGATCTTCCTTCCCAGGGTGATCCTCTTGTTCTCAAACACCAGCTCTGTGGTAGTTTTCCACCATTGACAAGATTGGAAACAGGCTAAAATATCTCTGGATCAGCCTGTGTTCAGAGAGGTGACATTTAGAAGGCATTAAACTCCTGTGCCAAGATGTTTATTCAGGATTAAACCAGCCTTAGTTTACTGTAGTGTCAGTGAATGTGTATTAACTTGATACCATTCTTTGATTTATCTGAACTTCCTGTGTCACAGTGTAGAAAAGCCTTAAATGACCTTGTAGACTGGAGCCCTTTATGTTTTGATGCCACAAACAGTCAGAAACATGTTGTTTTCCTTTCCTCTCAAGTGACTGATAGGAAAATTGAGTTGTAGGCTGGGAGCTGGCCAGAGACACCAGCTGCCAGCACGTGGGCTCCAGCAGTTGACATGAGAGCACAGGCACCATTGACATAGCAGAGGTTACGTAGATAAACGTTGGCAAATAGGATTAAGTCCTGATTCATAAAATAACATGAATTGGGATGAGCATGTGGAAAGCTTCCCAGCTCTTATTCACATCATTGCAGAGCTCGTAGCCAGGCGAGGCTTCCTGCATGGAATTCAGTGTCACCCTCCTAAGCAGTGCAGTGCTAAAGCAGAAGTGGGCAGGTGGTGCAGGGGAAGCTGTTAGTGCAGAAATAACTACAGCCTGAGGAGCTAGTGGAGGGTGTGTTCTGGATGAAGCATAAAATCCAGCACTCCACCCAGGCTGGATGTTTGTAACACCCAAAAAGGTCGATAGCACAGGCTTCTTGGGGGAGTGTGACAAGGGGGAGACACCCTATGGGGCTCTCACAGGATTACTTTATGCCTCAGACATCAGGAAGTGGCATGGTGGGGGGACAGAATGCCAAAGGGAATTTCCCCTCTCCCTCACCTTTTTTCCAATATAAAGAAAAAATGCTTGGATGGTAACTTACTTGCTGGGGCGTTTTACTTTTGGTGAAGATGCTCTTAACACAAGGAGCTGGAGTTGCAAGCAAGGGAGGATTCACTGGGCTGTTGGGAATGCCTGACGTGGTAAAGTGCCTTTGGAAACATCACTGTTAGCTGTGGGCCTCTGCTGGGGACCCGCCTGGAACCTGTCATCTCCTGAAGTCCAGCAAAGGGCTGCCTGGATCCAATCAGTTTCTCCATGGCACTTTTCAATCCTTAGAAAAGTAGCAGTCTGCCAAGAGACATAACAAATGCAAGGTTGAGTATATTTCCTATAAAAGTTAAAACAAAGGCTGTTTACTATCCTTCTTCCCAGTGTCTCTGACAGTACAGACACTCTCATCTACTTCAACAAGAGTTGAATCAAGCAGTTGGGTCGCTCACGGGGCATAAACTTTGTCCCTCTTTGCCTGTAAGATGTTGATTGATTGATTGATTGATTGATTTTAATGAGGACTACTATGAAACAGTTATTATTTCAAGTATTCCATGAATCCAGCTACTCTTAAAGTCTGCACTGACTCTACCAGTACTGGGTCTGCACCCGTGGACAAACACTGCACCTTTCCCTGGAGCTCAGGACAAGCTGCCTGGGTGGCTGCTTCACTGTTGATATGGAGAGTTTATTCCTGTGCCTGCAGGAAAATGAGGCATATCATTATGAGGCACTGGCACACCAAAATAACTACCAGCATAGCTATTTCAGGGTTCATTTTTCAAATCACACTGTGGATCAGCCTTCCTCCAAGGATCTCTTAGAAGACTCTCGAGAAACACACGTCTCATGACGCTACTTGCAGGCCATAGACATGCTGCTTATCTTCTCCCATCAGCAGAATTCTTTGCACGAATTCCAGCCCTGTATCCAAGGCAATCTCATTATTTGCTATACATGCTCGATCTGCTTGCTAATTTCTTTTCCCTTGTCACGGGGGAGGAACCTTCCTGTGCTCCACAGGCCTGCCTGTGTTTGGGAGATGAAAGAAAGTGGGCAAGACGCATCAAAAATGTCACCCACTCGCAGCGGCTGCAGCCTGAACGGGGAGTGCAGTCTCCAGACAGATGTTCCTTGCAATTTAATTGTCTGTGTCACTGATTCCAGCAAGTTCACTACTCCTGAGAAGTGTGAGATGGAGGGCACTGCTAAGCAGAGGGCTGGCTGCATCCAGGAAGCTGGCACGCTGCAAGCAGCAGTTCTGCTGATTTTGACATGGCTGCAGCATTAGTCTGTCTCGGCCCCAAGAACCACTAGCTGACTCTCTGTCCTGGAATTAATTTGGCTAATGTACCTTGTGATGGAAAGCCACATTTGCAATCCCTTAGCTAGACAAGAGAAAACAGTTTGACAGCATCCTCCATCCCTGCAGAAGTGAAGTGGTAGCAGAGCTCCACTGAAGGGACACCCACCCAGCACTTGGCTCCATCTCTCTAGGGATGAGAGACAATGTATTTAAAACCTCCTGGGTCTTGTAGCTCTCATCATGGGGCAGGGGGAGCCTGAACAGAGAAGGAAGAGGTAGAGTTGCCTTTTGAGTCAAGCACCAGCTCTGCAACCCCTGTGCAAGTGCGATGTGTGGGAGTTGTTTCTGAGGGAGCTTCCATAGCAGTCTCAGAATAACTTGGTTTAATGAAGGGGATGATCTGCAGCACGGGAAGCCTATTTGCAGTCATAGTTTCAAGCTGGTAGCTACAGCCTTAGTGTGACCACTAAGTATTTCAAATTAGCTAACGAACAGCTGTTTTCTTTGAGTTGCTTTTGGTCATAACCAGCCTGAGTTTGAATTAAACAAGAGCCCAATGATGAAAAGAACCGGTATTTCCCGGTACGACTCTACAAAAAACCAGAGACTGGAAACAAGCTCAGTGCTTCCCTCAGTGCCCCATCCCCAACATCCCATCTGCACCTGGGATCTCCTGAGCCTTTGCTGCACCACTTCAACGGGGAGCTAGAAGGAAGAGGTGTCTTGAGCCCCCAGGAGGTGGCAAGAGATGAATGTGGCAGTGGTGGGAGCTGAGGCAGCACCAGCCGAGCAGAGGCAGGACCCCAGGCTCCAGAGCAGCAGAGGAGAAGTCTCCCCAGCAGGTTCTCCCAAAGATGAGATCCAGCTGAGGGAGCAGAAGGGGGTGCAAGATAGCCAGGATACCGTGAGAGGGAGAGCAGTGAAAGGTCATTACATACGCACCAGGGCTCCAGCTAAATTAATTTTCTGTCTCAAATGGTAGGAAAGGACTTTCTGAGGGGACTTGGGATACTCCTTTACCACCACTCTTGAGATGTGAGCTCTGCACTGGGGGAGCAGCTTTGTGCCTTCCCTCCCCATCACTGTCACGGCCACACCAGCACCTTCAGCAGCACACACGGAACTACAGGTGACTGCAAAAACACACCTCGTTGAGAGGGGGATCTCAGCCCCATCACCACAGCACTGCTCAAACTAACCCAGAAGGAGGTTTGAAATGTAGGCAAGCTAACTGCCAAAAATAAAACCCAACCCATCGTGGCTGCTGTGCTATGCCATGGGAACAATATTGTGCACAGGATCAGATTCAGCAGGACACAAGCAGCCTATGGGTCTTTTTACATTTGGCTTGAAAAGGCTAAAAATAGCACCCCAACCCACATTCCTTTTTGGCGTTGCCATCTCCTCTGCCTGCTCCTATTCACTGGCACTTTGACATGCAAAGCAGGATTTGGGGATCCAAGGCTGGGTAATTAGACTCCAGCCCAGCAGCTGCAAGTGGAACAGCTGGAGGTGTTATTTCTACGGGTTATTAATTGACTCCATGAAAAAAAAAAAACCCTGAGCCCAGCAAAGAGAGAGAGCGCCAGCGAGCTGCAGTCCTCGGCCACATGACAAGGTCTTAGCAACAGAAAAAGATAAAATAAAAGAGAGAGCCCAGTATCCTAAAGCCGATTAGTTATAGCAATTTCTCCAAAGCTAAATATAGAAAACAAATCCTCCCCCATCTTCAGCTCCATTGGTGGAGATCAGAAAGCACCGGGAAGGAGATAGGGAGCAATTCTGGTTTTCGCTTAACCCTCTCATGGGTTGCAGAGAGAAACTGCTGCTTTGGTGACTCTCCTGACACTTTAAAACCAGATTGCCCTGGCAGCTGCTCGTGCAGCCACAGGTCTGGCAGTACCACATCTCCCCAGGCATTCTTCCCTACTCAGACTCAGCATATGCCATCTGTGCTACCATCACACCTCTCCACAAGATCTGAAGCCGTGGTTGCACAGGGATAGACAGCGCTTTGGGGACAGAAGGGAAGGAAGCTTCTTTGAGGGGATGTCACATCCCACAGGGTGGGCACGGCTCCCCAGAGGTGGGGACACCAATTAAATATCATGTCCCACAGTGCAGGTACGACACATCCCACAAAGTGGGCACTGGTAGAGCTCCTTAGACCCAGGGAGATTCAGACTGAACCCCCTTGCTTTCTAAACTCCTTCTCAGAGAGGAGCCTACGTGTGGCTGGATCCAATCCTCCTCTCCTAATTAATCTCTTTTAACAACCCATTCAGTGAGATTAACCTCTGGAATTCTCTGTGCAGTGTAAGACCATTACCCAGGAGGCTTGTACAAAACAAAATTAAACTTGAGTAAGATTAGAAAGCTTGTCAAAATCCACACAACAATCTCACTCTCAAAGCAACAGATTACAACCAGCAGAACTGAGGAAAACTGCTCTCAAAACAACAGGTTGCAACTGGAAAAACTGAGCAAAATTAGAAATGATGTTACCCTTATGTGCCAAGAATAAGGTTAAAAACAGAGACAGAGAGACAGAGATGAAGAAAGAGGGGATAGGAAAGGTATTACCACCCTTGCATCCAGCTCTGTCTTTAAAGAGGAGAGTGGTCTTTCCAAGGTGGTACTTTGCCTCCACGGGGCTCCTCTTGCCAGCCACTGTTCCTTCTCAAATAAGGACAGTGCCCCATTTATCAGGGGGGCTACCAAAGCAGGGGCTCCCCTTGCAAGGACAGTGTCCAGTTTCTCAGGGTGGTTACCAAATGAGGGGCTCTCCTTGTGAGAACAGGGTCCAGGTGGCTTATTGAATGAGGACCCTACCTGAGCATCACATCCAGTTTGTGGGTGTTTTGAGACAATTATTCATGTTGGGACTCTACAGGGGCTGTCAGAACCACAGGTGACCTCTCTGGAGAGCAGAGACCTGCAGGCAGCCCCCAAGGGCCAGCCCACACAGCCCTGCTAAGTCTTTGGTCTCCACAGCACGGGAACAGGGATTTGAGAGCAAAGCACATCAAGTGAGCTGAAGGAGAGTGACATTTTCCCTCCCAGTTGCTAACTCCTTGCCCACGCAGCCGGTGGGATGACTCTGTGCAGCTAATGATGCAATGTGATTAGTGAACAAATGATGCATTTGCACAAGAAAGAAAAAAAAAACAAACGCCCACAAATAACAAGAGAGGAAAGGAGGAGAAAAAATCAAGGAAAAAAGCCACATTTTGGGATAGTAACATGCAGCAGTGAGCTCTTTAAAAATCTGCTGAGGAAGGCACTTGCACAGCACATGGTTTGGGCAGATCAATGAAGCTGCAAAGTGGCCTGCTCCTGGCAGGCACACAAATCCACTTTCTAATGAAATTTACAGCAAGTGGAATTTAGGTCACTACTCGGAAGCATTCAGTTTGTTCCAGGCAGCTTTTTAAATATTTAAGAAATAGCTGTCAAATTAAGCCTGCTCACCCCTGGCTGGAAGGTCCACCTTGGAGCAGTGGCAGATTTCTTAGCTACAGATTAAAAAAGATAATTTTAAACTTTTGATTGCCCCCTCCCTCCATCAACTCATCCCTGTGACTGACACCAGGCCAGCTCCTGCCGTGCAGTCCTGGCACAGGGGGCAATGAAGGACCCCAGTGATGCTCAGGCTGTACCCAGCCCACTCTGCCAAACCCAGCCTTGTCAGGGTCCTGCAGTGTGACCTTGCTGCAGCCTCCAGTGAACACAGGACTTTATCTGGTGCTGAAGGAAAACCAATAATACAGCCAGCCCAAAAAACAGCTCTCAAGGGAGCAGCTAAAAGCAGCCTCTTAGCAGCCTCTTTCTTCACTGAACCTTCACTGAAGGCTGAGTGATGCTGAGTGGAAGGATCTGGGCTGGGCTGGTGGTTGCCAGTGCTATTCCCAGATGTCACGCTTTAAGAGAGCTGCTGGAGCCTTTCAAAGGGTGGTGGAGAGGGAGGAAAGGTGGAAACCAGACAGTTCTCTGGCTGTTTACCCAGCAGAAGTGGCCACGGCCCCAAATCTCCATGCTCTCAATTCCTGTACAAATCAGAGCAGAGGCACAGGCATTTCCTCTTCCAACAATGTGGAGTTCAGCACTTTGCACAACATGCTGCCAGCATGAACTGAGTCCTGTCCCAGCTCAAGGCCTAGCCTGCCAGGCACAGACCTCAAAGCTTTTCCAGCCTAAGCACAAACTAGGAGCAGGGGACAGGAGAGCAGAAGGTGGCCTCAGAGCTTGGCCAGGTCCCCAGTGTGTGGCCACACAGTGTTGGCTCCTGGCTGGCTCTCCAGGACTGACCTGGCAGAGGAGGGAGGTAGCCTTGTGGCTACAGGGCAAGGGGAGAAGCCACCTCCACAGCAAGGCACTTGATGGGAAGTGCTCTGGAAATCAAAGCAGTTTCCCCCACGGTTCACCAGCTTGCCCTAGCCTGCCCACCCCCAGCCCTGTTTGCTGGCAGCCAGGACATCCCCTGCCCACACAGGACCTGCTCCGCTTTCCTGGGGTCTGACTTTCCTCCCAGCCTGGCCCCAGAGCTGAGGGTTTGGCCTGTCTGCAGTTGATAAAACATGAGCACACATACAAAACCATCTCTGCCTCCTTCCTCCTTTTTCCTTTGACTGATTTGGTGCTTGCACACATAAATATCCATTTCATGCTCAGCTGATGGAGGATTTGCTTGGCTGGGTTATGACCCTGGCTGCTGCTCTGCAGCTGGCTTTGCACCAGCACTCAGACTCTGACCTACCTCCCATTGATGCTCCTGGGCCTGACATGCCCAGGCTGGGACAGGCACACTAGGATGTGGCTTCTGGCACCACTGACACCATCCACCATGGTCCTGGTGGTCCTTTCCCTCTGCTCTGCCCAGTATGGGGCACAGCAAAGGCCGTGCTCAGTGAGGGATAAGGAGGGACTAGGGGTGCAGGGAAAATACTGTCCCTGCACAGCTCCACAAGCTCCACTGCCCCATCAGCACTGCAGTCCCACGGGTCTCCCCATCCTGGAGCTGGGACCCATCCCTTTCATGCCCCTGCAGAGCTGCCTCAGGCCTCAGTTCCAGGAAGGGAGAGCACCAGGAGGGGCAGCTGGCTGCTCTGTCTCTGCACAAAGGGGCCTCACCAGATGGGCCACACAAATCTTGCTTTTCCAATCCATACAATGGGAGTAAGCCAGGCTCCCCCAGGCAGCCAAAGGCACTGGCTGCTCTTTTGCATTGCATGGAGGAGGCAAAATGCTCAGTGTCAGATGTCTCAAGAGAAGGATGGGACATTGTTCTACCCCGTGGCCAGGGGATGGGCACTTCCATCCATCCTCTCCTCCTGGGTGCCCACAGGTTTCCCTCTCTGCACCCCTCTCTGCTGCAGCTGCCTGCAGGAAGCAGCAGGTCCTTTCCCCTCCATCCCAAGGGGTTTTCCCTCTCACTCGGGGAACAGGGCACATGTTTTAAATCCAGAACATTGTGCACAGACCTGTTAAAACAAACAAGCCAGGTGAGCACACAAAACAGATTCCACAGGAGCCCAGTAGAGCAGGGTGCCTCCCTGCAGGCTTTACCTCCACAGCTCTTACCACCCCTTGGCCATGTCCAGGTTTTTCTATTCCACAGGAAATTCCAACACCAAAACCCCAAACCAAGCCAAAATCAGAGGGTTTTGGAGTTCTTTCTTTTGCAGAACCTTCAAAGAAAATGGAGGAAGTTGTCATTCTAGAGCACTGGGTTTGGGATCAAGGACTCTAAGAGGAAACACTCACAGCACCACGATGTCCCAACCCTGCTGGACCCCAGCAGCTTCCTTCAGCCTGGGATTACACAGCCAGACTGGGGCTCCATGACCTGGATTCATTATTTAAGGAGAACCCTCATCCCCTCAATACAAACAACCTGCTTAAATCTTGCCTAGAAACAGTGCATAATTACTCAGCTTGGAAGCCTAATTTGATGTGGAGAATCAGAGGAGGCGGCTGGCTCTGCCTTGTCCTCCATGCCTTGGACTGGCTGATGAGGAGGGAACAGTTCACCTTCTAATTCTAGCTGGGCCTCTGGTTCTGAAGACCTTTCCAACAGCAGCATTTGGAAAGCACACAGGACCTGCAGTGCCCTCTCCACCCAAGCAAAAGCCATTGGCCTCACACTCAGCTTTGCCCAGAGGAGCCTGACAGCCAGTGCCACCTTCCCCAAGACCAGTTCTCCTCTTTTTTCCATTTAGCTCCCATTAGCTCAAAAAGAAGATGAACATGGCTACTCTGGCCCAGCGGATGATACAGGCTTTATCAAGCACAAGCCTCCTTATCAGGCCACACTGGAGAGCTGTGTGTGGCACTGTCTCTTATCACCCTTGTCTGCAAGCACAGCAGACAGGGCGCTGACTGTTCTGACTGTTCCAACTGCACCTGCAACCACAGCCCTCCAACTGGGAGACATTTCTTTTTTCCCCTTTTTCTTTTTCCATAACAGAAAAAAAAAAAAAAAGTTACTGCAGAGAATTTGCATCCCAAGTCCAACAGTCCTGACCTGGAGATTTACTTCTCCCCAAAGAAGTCTGACATCTGAAAAGGCAAGTCATTCCTCATGAATGCTCCCAAGCCAGGGCTGATCCTCATGTTCAGCGAGAACCACAACTCTGCACAGCCATGGGCACATTCCTGCCAGGGGAAAGGAATGGGCTGGATGTCAGAAAGGGCAGTTATTTCCTGAAACCCAAGTGCCCTGACTCTGCCATCCTGCATTCAAAGCCCACGTACCCATTTTTGTGATGATCTGGCTGCCATGAAGGCAGCACTGCTGGGCAGCTCCTGTGGGGACCAGATGCTGGCAAAGCTGTGCACTGCTGACCTTCAGCAGCAAGATCTCCAGGGCCTCAAGTCCAGCAGGATTTGCCCTTGCAGTAAGAACAACGACTGAGAAGTCATTAAAAAACCCAGTTCTGTGGCTAGAAGCAGAAGAGACTGCAAGCAGTGTCTGTGCTCACTGCAGGAGAGCTGAGCACAGATCCCAACCTCCCCCACAAAGACACAATGGGCAAAATTGTTTCCAAAAAGCCAGGGGAGGTGCAGAGCATGACCTCACCCATCAGAAATGGAGGGATTTGGGAGGCTGTGCAGGGGCAGCAGGCTGGGACAGGCAGAGCCAGTGAGGCTGCAGCTCCCCAACCTGCAGAGCTGACCTGAGAGCTGGATGCTGCCAAAAGGCTGAGGTCCCACCAGGACCTCCTGTGGGCTGGCCCAGATCCTACCTCCAGCAGCAATAAAATGCTTTTCTGCCAGGAGAGTGAGTTGTGTCAGCTCCCTGGGAGGAGCACAGCAGTCAGTGCAGCTCCCTTCCTGTGGTGCTGGGCTGCTGGAGCTGCTCCTGTCCCCAGAGTGGCCAGAGGAACCATGTTAGGGCACAGGGTGAAACCAGCACAGAAAACCCACGTGCTGGGAAAGGGACCCAAAAGTGCAGGAGAGGATCAGAGGGAAACTGAGGTGCCTGGGGCTGAAAAACAGGTCAGGTGCTGCAGCTGGGCAGCCCACCCACCCACAGAAGTCGAGCTGCTCTTGTCCATGGAGTTGTTTTCAAGTGGACTGATGGAGCCAGAGATGGATCAGAAGCTGCAGAAACGCAGGGGCTGCATGAGCAGGGAGGGCACTGCTCTGCCCCAGGGCAGGGTAAAGCAGCACGTTGGGGGCCACCAGCACTGGGACCTGCCAAAGAATGGCAGGAAAGGCCTTGCTCCCACAACACACACCCCCTTTTGGCTCATGGGCAGGGCAGGGAGCACATCCTCATCACTCTGTAGACTCGGGCACTCTGAGATGAGCTGTTCTTTGGGGCCCAGGCTGAAGACACACGGACACCCACACCCTCAGCACCTCTCCTGAGTTCCTCTGCAAGTCACACAGGGCTCTCAGCCACCCTCACATTGCCCAGCACAGACCTGCTGGGGACATATGAAATCCCTGGAAAAGACAAGCTGGCATTACCCACCTTCACACAGCAAGAGAGAGCACTGAGAGAGAGGGGGCCAAGCACCTTGCTGACCACAGGGTTCAAAACAATCTCCCTTCTGGGAGAGCCTGGAGCTAACAACAATAGGGATTAATTTTGCCCAGTTAGTGGACAAGGCTAGTAAAACAGCACAGGCTTCACAACATAGCCATGCAATACCTACACTGACTGGTGTTCACCTACTGTCAGGGCAATAAATTCTCAGGCTCACAGCAGCTTCAAGCTGTAGGAAAATCAAATGGACACTGGATAAGAAAACTCAGTCACAGCCATCTTCCCGAGGCCATGAGAGGCCCTGGAGCTGGCAGACAGGGACAGGGGATGCCTCACCCTGCCCTAGGCAGCCACAAACCAATTTTACAAAGCAATTTGAATCATTTCAGCTGATAAATAACATCCTTAAGCACAATTTGCAAGTTACACAGCCCCAGATATTGAGTTGACCCACTTCTCCCAGGGTTGTGCTTTCCTCAAATGAAGGCTGTTTACAATCTCTAATCTACTTTGCATGTTGGTCAAGCAGAGACCTCAGCAGGCAGAGGCTTTTACCCTAACAGTGCTTGCACTGCAACTCCTGACTTCAGCCCCTGGACTGTACACTTGGCAATCACGTGCAGATGAGCTTAGCAAGACACAGCATCCCTCAGAAGCCAGGGAAAAGCACTTTGTTTTTTTAAGGTACACAATGACCGACACCTTGCTGACCTATTTTGGAATTAAAACCTTCACAGAGAACATTGATGTTATCTTTGCAGAAGGCAAAAGGTCAAAAAGATGTAGAATTTCCTTGAAAACAAGGCAGAGCAAAGCAGCTCCAGGGCTGCCCTGGGCACAGCCTTGCCTCTCTGAGGAGGAAATCCTGTGCTCAGCCAAGGAGCCAGCACGGCCACCAGGAGCTGAGCAGCTTCTGCAGCACTTCCTACAAGCACAGGGAACACAACCCAGCCCGTATCAACCCAGCAACCAGTTCACTGCACTTCCCAGCACACTGAGAGAGCCTGGCAGGTCGAGTGGAAATTCCCTCTACTCCTGAATGGAAGTCTAGGAGCCAGGCTCTTTGTAGGGCAACTGAAAAGCTACTACTTGCTGTTGGCAAGGGTGCATTTTACTAATCAGGTAGAAGGAAACCTGGCCCATGCAAGCTGACCCATCTAAACAACCTCTCCCAGGTACCAGCACTGGAGCTGATGACCAAGAGTGTCAAACCTACAGCAGAGCTGCCTCCTCCTGGGCACACAGGCACGTTGCTCACAAATAATTCCTTGCTCACAAATAATTCCACTGGCCAGGGCTGAGCATCATCACCTGGAGCTCACAGCAGCCCAGCTGGTGGTTGTGTAAGCAACCTGGGCTGCTGCCAACACAGCACAGGGATCTTCAACAGGAACGTCATCTCACCCCAGCAGATAAAGAAAGTCTCTGGGTTTTCCAGTTTGAGAGAAATTCAACCATTCCGTGGAGCTCCACACCCTCTAGTGGCGATGGGAGCTTGGCACAAAGAGGAGATGCTCTCAAACCCTTCAGCACTGCTGGATTCAAGATGGAATTCCCCTTACAGATGCCCAGAGCACCAGTGCAGTGGTTCTACATGCCCACTTGTCTGTGTCCACACTTTTAGCACATTACAAACCTTTCTGCTTTGCTCAGACACAACACCAAGTATGAAATACAAAGGAAATCAACTTTGAGAACTGGATTTTATTCATGTTTGCCACCTCGTTAGGCAAAACTACTTCCTATAACCTAAAAAAGACCACACAGACAGAAGCAGCCTGCAAGGGCAGCACTCTCACCATCCTGCAGGGTCATCTTCTAGTTCCACCACCTAAAAAGAAACAAGCAGGGAGGACACTGAGCTGCAGGGAAGCTGGGGACAGTCAGAGCTGCTCAGGGTGTGCCAGGCAGTCCCTGACCCCACAAGGCTGCCACAAACTGCTCCTGATCCACAGCCCTCCTGCAAATGGTTACACTGCATGTTAACTGACATGAGAAAATGCTTTATTGATGACTAGTTAGTTGAGAGGAAAATCCTCCATCATGTAAGTTTTAAAAATGAAGATTCTTCAAGCTTAGAAGATACTTCTCTGCCTTACATCCAGCTTGCCCCTCCTTTATTAGAAACCTGACAAGTTTTAAATCTAGAAAACTTTGTATTTGGCTTCTACATCCCAAACTTACATCTCATTTTCCAAGTGCTACCAAGGTCAGGATATTTGCAGTCACCCTAGTGAGGCTTCAAATGCTTTGTGCTGACAGCCCACGTGGCTGAAAATACCAACTTGTAACCCAGGGAAGAGCAAAATTAGTGCAAGGGAAATAACTTATGTGTGCTGCTGTGACCTCCCTGGGCAAAATTTTGCCCCAAACTGCAGTGTGAGAGCTCAGCAGCAGATCAGCTGCAGCCACCAGCAAAACACAGCCTGACAGCAAAGCTGGTTTAGGGAGCACCTTCTTCCTCCCACAGTCTGACAGCTCCGTGGGTGCTCAGAGCAGCCATCTGGGGTGACCACAGCAACATCACCCAACCCACACCAGGAAAAGCACTTGCTATTGTTTTTTCTGTCAGAAGCCAGGCTGGCTGTGGTGCTCCCAGCACTTCCCTGCTCCCCTCTCCATGCCTGCTAAAACATGTGCTGGCCTGAGCTGTGACCCCAGCTGAAAGGAGAAAAACCAAACAGTGAAGAAAATCACAGCTGGAACGAGAGAGCAAAGCAAGCACACAGCTGCCAACCAAGCCTCACAATTTGCTCAGGTGCAGAAACCACCTGATGAGTATTACCTACTAGATGGGGAACAAAGCTTTGGAGTTCAGGTAGCACCCCTGATAAAACAAGTGAAAAAAACAGATCTAAGTTCTGCTTTCTGGGTCTGTAAAATCACAGAATCACGGGATCTTAGGGGTTGGAAGGGACCTGGAAAGACCATCCAGTCCAAACCCCCTGCCAGAGCAGGGGCACCCAGAGCACATCACACAGGAACGTGTCCAGGGGGGTTTGAATGTCTCCAGAGAAGGAGACTCCACAGCCTCTCTGGGCAGCCTGTCCCAGGGCTCTGTCACTCTCACAGGAAAGAAGTTCTTCCTGATATTCCCATGGAACCTGCTATGCTCCAGTTTGCACCCATTGCCCCTTGTCCTGTCACTGGACATCACTGAACAAAGCCTGGCTCTGCCCTCCTGACACTGCCCGGAACATATTTGTAAACACTGATGAGGTCACCCCTAAGTCTCCTCTTCTCCAAGCTCAAGAGACCCAGCTCCCTCAGCCTTTCCTCATCAGGGAGATGTTCCACTCCCTCCATCATCTTTGTGGCTCTGCCCTGGACTCTTTCCAGCAGTTCCCTGTCCTTCTTGAACTGAGGGGCCCAGAGCTGGACACAACATTCCAGCTGTGGCCTCACCAAGGCAGAACAGAGGGGGAGGAGAACCTCCCTTGACCTACTAACCACCCCCTTTCTAACCCACCCCAGGAGGCCACTGGCCTTCCTGGCCACAAGGGCACATGGCTGGCCCAAAGAACATCCAGTAAAGGTGAAAGAAGCCAAGCCCAGAGCTGTTCTCCCCGGGGCCAGAGGGGATGCAGGTGTCTGCAGCATCATACATGAGCACCAAAAGGCTGCACTGATGCTCACACCTGGTACTGCACGGGATGAGCCCGGGGCAGCCCGGGCCTTGCTCTGGGGCACGGGGGGGGGCTGGCTGGTACGAGGCTGGGCCTGCTGGCCCCACAGCCCAGTAGCCCTTCCCCAGCCCTGCACAGACCCTCCTCCCCCTCCAGCCCCCCAGGACCACCCCCCTCAGCCGGTTCTCACCTCGCAGCTCCCCCAGGGCAGCTCAGCTCCCCCCCCCCCAGTGCTCCCCACTTGGGGCTCCCCTGGAGCAGGACCCAGCAGCAAACCCTGTGACCCCCGAGTTCGGGGAGAATTCACCAGAAAAAAAACCAAACACCGCTGGTCTAACCCAACCCCCCCCTCCCTCCCTCCCCTCCTGCCCATCACCCCCCGCACAGCCCCTGCCCACGCAGCCCCCTCCCCGCTCCACCCCTTTAGGCCGCACCCCCCTGGCCCCCCAACCCCCCCAGACACTACCCACCTCCCCAGACACTGCTCCCACCCCCAACCCCCCCCCCCAACCCCATCCCCTGCCCCTCAGCTACCCCCCCCAAACTACACCCCAAGCCCCCCTCGCGCCCCACCCAGCGCTGCAGCCGCGTCTCCCCCAAACCCCACTACCCCCAGCCGGCCCAATCCTGCCCCCACCCCCCAATTCTGCCCCCACCCCCAAATTCACCCCCCAATTCTGCCCCCACCCCCCAATTCACCCCCCAATCCTGCCCCCACCCCCTAATTCACCCCCCAATCCTGCCCCCACCCCCCAATCCACCCCCAAATCCTGCCCCCACCCCCCAGTTCACCCCCAATCCTGCCCCCACCCCCGCACCCCCCGGCCCGGCCGCTCACGAGGCCCCGCGCAGCCGGAAGCGGAAGGGCCAGAAACGCACCGAGCTGGAAGCGGAGGCCAGAGCGGCATGCACGACACTTCCGGTCCTCCGCGGGCCTCCCAGCGCCGCCGTCGCTATGGCAACGCGCGGGGCCCGGGCCAGGCCCGAGCGCGGCCTTGCGGGCCCCGGAGTTTCTATTCCCCAAAAAAGGGCAACATTTCTGCACGCAGTGGGTTCAGGGGCTGCTCTTGGCCGGAGCTGAAACCGCAGCAGCGTTAATAGGGAGTTCATTGGTATTTTGATCTGGTTTTCATAGACTCATAACACGGTTTTGGGACCTTAAGGATAATTAATTCCAACCCCCTGCATGGGCAGGGACACCTCCCACCAGCCCAGGCTGCTCCAAGCCCCATCCAACCTGCCCTTCAGCACTGCCAGGGATGGGGCAGCCACATCGATTCTCTTATTAAGGGTTTTCAAGGTTGATGTGTAATTGTGCTTCACTTCAGAGGCTCTGGCAGCTCCAAGCTGAGCAGGAGCAGCTTTTCAGGATGAATAAAGGTATGTCACATCATTTAATCACAAATTTCCCTCCTAGACGTTCCCGTATAAACAGCCCAACAGAAGAAAACCACAACAACACATTGAGGAGCTTTCTCCCTGAAGGCTCATTTAAAAAAGGAATAAGCACTTGGCTTTATTTCTGCAGTAACACATGAGAGCAGACTTTTTATAAAATATACATACAGAGCTCAGTCCTACACGTGTTAGAGGTGCAGCGTAGTGTTGTTTTCACATCCTAGTGTTAGAAGCAGAGTGTTGGGGTTTTATAGATACATATATACACCCCGGTGTTAGGAATAGTTTGTTGAAGAGAAGGGAGATCTCTGCACGTCCCAAGGACACCTGGGGTGGTGACAGTCCAAGAAGCTGAGGGGCTGAACTGGGCTCCATCTGGGGGATCCCAACACGGAGCAGGATCGATGGCCAAGACCAGACCCAACGAAGCCCCTCGTGTCCTGCTCCCCGGGGCAGGAGGGCACCAGTGGGTGCAGATCCTGGTGGTGGTTGGGAAGGCAGCCACGGGGGGGAGAAAGGTCGGAATTAGACCTTGAAAGGTACAAAGTGACCTGCTGGGATGGGATGTGTGAGCAGGGGCAGGAAACCTGCGGGATCATCAGAAGTGTGGGATGGGCTGTAAACCCTGGAGTGCCCGGGCAGGGGGGAAACGGGGAACTTTGCGTGGGGAACAGGGAATATAAACTGTTATGCACCTCACTGTGGGTGTGCCTGCTTGTTTAGGTCACCCGTTCTGGCAAGAGTGGGAATAAACTGTGCTTGGCTGAAGGGTCTGCTCGGGCCTGTTCATCACCAGCGTTTCTCACGCTCTGAATCCTGAACTCCTCCATTTCTTGGGATTTTTTTCTCCTGCAGCTGGTAAATCCACAGGCAGAGCGTTTTATAGACACCAAGGACCAACTTGCCAGTCCCCTCCGTGAAATCAGAGGCCGTGAGCCCCGTTTTGCACACACAGAATGGTGATACAAAGGGATGAGTGAAAACAGGAGCACTCACAGATTTGAGGGGCTCACTTTGAAAAACCCACTTCTGCATTTTTTCCGGGGTTTTTCAGGCCCTTCTGCCCCTCGACAGGTGTCACAAGCCAAGGGGCATCCACCTCTCTCCCAACAGAGCCAGATTCTCATGGGCTGCTGGTTTAATGCTGGGTGTGGCAATGCTCAGTAGCATTATTATTATTATTATTATTATTATTATTATTATTATTATTATTATTATTATTATTATTATTATTATTATTATCAGAAGGAAATCCTTTCAGGTGTCCAGAGCATGATGGAAGAGCCTCTGCCTGAGGTGGGACCTCACAAGCAGTGGCCACAAGAGGCTTCTCAAAGAGTGGGGTGACCCAGCCCCACAGACACCCTGGGCACCCTCCTAGGAGAGAAAGGCTTTCCCAGCTGAGCCAGAGGGGCTGTGAGACCCCCAGGGCCGTGTTTCACCCAGCCTGGCAGGGAGGTGCAGGAAGACACCCCCTCTCTGGACAGACATCCCTTCTCTGCAGGACATCAAAAGCATTTCATGACGGGTGCCACAAAAGGTGCAACGTGCCCTGTCCCTGCCCCTCACACCCCCTCCTTTGTCTCTCCTCTTCATCCAGGGAATATAAATGCAATAACCCACGGCCCCTGCAGCTGCCCAGAGCTGCTGCCACCACCCCCTGCTTTCCTTTCCCCTCAGCCAGGGCTGCAGCCAACGTTGGATGTTCTGCATCTCATTGGTGCAGCTGAAGCTGTGCTGGCTGGTGGTGGCAGGGACAGCCCTGAAAGCAACCACGTTTTCTTCTCTTTTCCCTTTTTGATGAAAGAAAACATTACCTGGCTGAGATTTACACACTAGACCAAGCGTAAACCTGAATCATCCCTTCTTTTTTTCTTTGCCCAGGGAGCAGGTAACAGGCAGATCTATCCTTCCCTCTGCTTTGTCACACGTTGCCCAGCTTGGCAGCCTTTCTGTTGTTATTAAACCATGCTCATCCCCCGTGACATTAAAAGGGCCCTTCTGTGATTACTGTCACAGCCTCCTACATGGATCCTCAAACCAATTCTCTCCTCTTCCTGCTGCTGATGGATTTGCTGGTTCATGCCACAGTGATTTGTTTTCCTCGTGCTGTGCTCCAGCAAAACGCTTCCACTGTCAGATGTGGTTTTCTGGGCAGCCCTTCTCTGCGGTGCCGTGGTACAGCTGAGCAGCTCTGGGCATGTTGGAGCTGCCCTGTCTTTCAACAGTGTTAGCAGGATAAAACAGGGTGCACCTTTGGGGACATCCATCCTGCCAGGTTGAATCCTCATCCTGCCTGTTGGATCCTCCTGCTCACGGGGGTGTGAAACGTGGCAGCCCATGACACTGCCCTTCCCCATGGTAAGACCACTGGCTCTCGTGGCTGCTCCATTTCTCCCTCCAGAATGTCCCATTGGAGGTGTGGACATCAGCTCCACGGTGAGGAGAGCAGGGAACTGAGGCTTCCTGGGAAGCACCATCAGCTTAAAGGTCTGCAGCTCTTCCATCAGGCCAGCACACACATGGGGAGAACGTGCAGACTGGGGGGTTTGCTGCCACCAGAGCTCTTCCAGATGAGCTGCAAAGAGGAGAAACATTGCAGTGCACCAGACCTGAGCGCACTTTAAAGTCTCTTTTGGCCTCTATCATGTTCTTCTGTTGGCAAGACCAGAAACACTGAGGGTGACACTCTGCTCTGCTGGATGCTGCTGGCCAGGTTCGCCAGAAAGTTGGTCTCTGACATGTCCAGGAATTGAGGTAAATAAGAAGAAGCACCCCCAGAGAGTAGGAAACATAAAACCAAGCCCTTGTTCCATATGTCATTTTGTACTTTGGTCATTTCTGATGTGAAAACCTGGCTCTGGACGTGCTCCCAGCCTGTTCCCACACAAACTCCTGCCTCTCCTAGAGCTGCCCACACCAAGGAACTTCATCTTTCCTTGTGAGAAGAACCATCAATGTGCTCCAGTTCCTGCTGCCTTGGAAAGGGGCATCTTGCACTTGGAAAACACAGCCAGCAGAAATAAAAATGCAGCTGTCCCCACTGAATGGAGAGTGTGACAGCTGGTGGCATGGCAGCTGGTGTCACCTGGACACCTGAACCTGAGGAAGGGTGAACATCCATCCTGCCAGGGGGCTGCAGTGCTTCTGAGCTGAAAGCTTGGGGACCTCTGGCTTAGCCTGGGAAACAAAGTGAACATTTCCTACCCCACAGAGCTGAGTAGTTTTTAGGATGACTCCCATCAGCACTTCCTCTGCTCCCAATCCCCTGCTGCAGGGAAGGTTGCAGGGCTCTGTGTACCTAATGACTTGCTATTCAACCCCACTCACTTCCAGAGAAACATCCTCAACCAAATCCAGCTGTGCTGAGGAAAGATGTTTTCTCTCTCTGGCACTTGTCACTGTCCCCAGCTGGAGGCTTCTCTCCCATCAACCTGCCAGCAGGGCAGTTTGTGTGCACAATGCAGATGGAGCCAGCTGTGCTGCTGTCCTCTCCTCTTGAGATGATGGATATGAGAGCAGGTGCCCTGCTGGGGAGCACCACGGTGGCCAGGCACGCTGCTGATTGTCACACATCCCACCCAGTGTGGGGTTTTTTTGGACCAATAACTCATTGTGGCAACATTTCTGCCCGTTGCAGTATTGTACAGCTGTGCTTTCCTAATGTGGGCTGTACCAGGTATTATTTATCCTCCAGCAGACAGTGTCAAGCTGCCAAGCAGTGTGTCATGGAGCTTGGCTAACTTCTCAGCCACAGACTAACTGTGCCCAGCCCCGAGCTCCTCTCTGCTGCCTGGTGGCTCAGCATCCTGTGTGGGGATGAACATCTGCAGAACAGCATCCTCAGACCTCTTCACGGAGCTGAAACAAACCCTGAAGTGGGATGGCAGGTCCTCCCTAAACTGCCTGATAAGCACACCTGCAGAGGTAGCAGCCCTGGTGCCACAAGCTGCTGCAGGATGCTGACTCCTTCCACCAGCACAGCTGGATCTCAGAGAGGGTGTATCTTGGCTGTACACGTGTCTGCAGGGCAGGGCTCCACACCAGTTATTCTTCTGGTCCTTCCATGAAGGCTGTGACAAGGACAGCTCTGCAGCGAGGTGCTTGACATGCCTGCAAACAGCAGGGGACAAGAACCACCTTGAACTAGAGAGGACCCCTGTCTGAAGAGGAGGCAAGGCTGGGCAGTGCATAGCCAGGGGTGGCTGGAGCCAGCCCCAGAGGGACCACAGAGCCCCCAGGCTCTGAAATACCTTTGTAATACTCCAGAGGACTCGGTCCTTTTCCACCTTGAGCTCCCTGCACCCTTGCAAGCAAGGCCAAGGCGTGACAGCAAACAGGCAGAGGGAGGCCCAGGCAGAGCTCTGGTCACTGGAAGAATCCCAAGAACATTCCTCTCTATTGCCTTCTGGGGTCCAGCCCTGACACCCTGTTGCTCTGCAGAGCCCCTGTGTCTGCCCCACAGCCTTAGACATCCCCCCTGCCCAGCCAGGCACTGTCCCTCTCGCAGAGCCCCCGTGTCCCCAGCCACCTCCCCACCCAGCTGTCCTGCAGGGCCACAGCCCCACGGGGGACACGAGGCCACTGCAGACAGCTTGCAGGAGCTGGTACCCTTTGCCATCTCCTTCTGCTGCCTTCCTGTAGCATTTGGCCAATTTGCACAACAAGCACACGATATAAAAGCCCAAAATTGGCCACACTTGTATCTTACTGACACTTCAGACTCTTAATTGCATCTTTTGGACTCTGACTTGCCTTGGGAAATAGCTGGAGCCTGGCACACCAGGGGTGGATCCCCAGGGCTGTGCTCTGAGAGCCCAACATCCATCTTAGGGCCACCCGAGAGCTCCTGCCTTCCCTGCAGATGCAATTAGCAGCTCTGCCACTTCTGCCCAGCACAGACAGACCCAAGGAGGAGAGAAACATAAGGTCTTGAGCCAGGGGAGAGACCTGCATGGCAGCCCGGGGAGGCAGATTGGCCTCTTCTGCACTCCAAGAGGGAAACTGAGGCAGCAGCAGCCTGGGAATGGGCTCTCATGGCAGATCCACACTGCAGAGCTGCGCTGCCCATCTCTCACTTTGCTTTGCACAGGTTCCCCATGAAGTGCCATGAGAACAGATGCTCTCGAGGTTTCTCTCATTTTGCAGGGTGAGGAGGGAAGGCTCCAAACCCTGGTCTCCCAGCCTGGTCCATGCACTCCATCCCTCCTCCTGCTGAGCTCTGGATAAACCATCTACAAATGCTGCATAAGCCTCCCTGCCACTCTCCATGACAGCCCCACTGACAGCATCTCCTGCCTCCTGTGGGGCACATTCTGAGCCTGTATCTGAATGTTTCGGAGCCCCTAAACTGCCACTTTTCATTGAATTCTGCAAATGCAAATGAGGATTATGCAGGAAACCAGTTGATACCCGGGTTCATCCTTTCCTTTGGCAGACAACACCAGTTAAACTCCTGCTTACTTCTGCTTTGTGAGAACAATATAAACCACTTAAGCACACATACAGCACAGACTGATCCAGAAGTGCTTATGAGCTGTTTGATTTACTGGGGAGCCTTTTTCTTTGCTGAGTATCTTACCAAGTCATTTATTATTTAGCAGTGAATTAAAGCAGAGGGTCTGTGATTCTCACCAACAGGAATTCAGCTCTGAGCCCTCTCTTGTACCATCTGTATCTGTAACTCACTGAAATGGGCCAGACAGAGCTGGGAGACAAGCCCTTCCCCTTCTCCCTTGTTACCTCCTGATCTCTGCTGCACAGGGGGGAAATAAAAAGTGGGCTCACAGGAGAGATGCTCAGGTCAGTGAAGGATGGTTTTAGATTAAAAGCCCAGGTTTTGTGGCTCTTGTGGGATCCCTTTGCTTCCCACTCTGCCCTCCCATGCCTGTCACTTGCGGATCATGTGTTGCACGTGCTGCAGCCCCACCTGGGGACTTGCTGATCTGCAGTCTCACTGGTTTGATGCCAGAGGTTAATTAATAGCAGTCATAATAACAACAACAACAGTGATTCTTCCACCTGCAAACCTCACAACCCCATGCTGTGGGGTGCTTTGCCCACCCGTTGGCAGCGGAGGGGTGACTGTGTTACCTGCAGAGCTGGAGCAAGTGGTGGCTGTCTGGGGACAGGGGTGACAGTGAGGACAGAGCTCTTCCTCCTCAGGCTCCGTGGACCCCTGAAGTCCATGGGTGATCTTAGGAACAAGGGTGGGGCTGTTGCATTGGAGAAAATAACATCCTTTGAGCTGGCAACCCCTTCCTTTGGGTCTGGCCCAGGTCGCCACCAGCAGCTGGTGCCACGTTCAAGAGCAAAAACAAGGCCAGAAAGTTTTATGGGCTGTGTTGGGCTCTGGCTGACGCAAAGAAGGTAATAATTTGTAGCAATCTCGTGTGCTACAAAGGCAAAACAAGTCCCTCTTGGATGTAGCTCCGTGAGCTGCAGGGATAAATCAGCTCCAGCAGGGAGCAAATATGAGAAAAAGCAGAAAAATGACCCCAAGCTTTCTGCTTGGGTTCTCTGGGAGGAGGAGAGCACAGGGGCTCTGCAGCTGCCCTCCCAGTGTGGGTCCCATCCTGGCCAACCTGTATGGGCTGTGCTGGGGTTTCAGCTCTGTCTGCAGCACCGTGGGGTGACCCCCTGCTGCCCTGACCCCCTGCTGCCCTGACCCCCTGCTGCTTCCAGCATCTCCTCGCATCCCCTTTTGCCCGTGCCCACATCATTTCCCCTTCTGGAACCCACCTGGGCTGCAGAGTGACCAGGTTTTGTCCCCCTGAGCTTTAGGGGGGACAGGGCTGTGCCCCAGGAGCCCTGTGGTGCTGGCAGGGCTACCCACACCAGCCACTCCTTACACTCACCAGTGAGATGAGGCATCTGGGACTTGAAGGTCCTCAGGCCTGGGGCCTCCACAAGGGCAGGATTTGAGCTTTCAGTCAACAAATCCATCTTCTGGAATAATCCCAGGGAACTCAGGGCTACCCTGGATGCTGTCAGCCAGGAATGGCACCCATGGGCACTACAGATGCTTCTCCCCTCTCCAACCACCACCTCAACCCAACGCACCCATCTCCACGTTGGAGCAGCACAAACCAACCTCTCAGCACCTACCAGAGGTGTTTCTCCATGCCAGCAGCCAGGGTTTCTCCACGCCAGGACCAGCACTGCTCTGACCACGATGCTGAGCAGCTTTCTGCTGCAAGATCAGGCTCCTCAGCTCAGCAACCCTGCAGCATCAGGTGGGATGTGAAACCCCATCACCTTATTTTCACCACACCCACTGGCTCTGGTTCCCCAGGCAGCCACCTGGCTGGGGTCCTGCCCAATCATCCAACCTTCAGTCTCAGTGAAATTAAGAGAGTTGTCTTGAGGCTGAGCTGGGCTCTTTGAGAGGAACAATCAGGACTGTGGAGATCAAAAAAAGCAGCAAAGATGTGTTTGCACTGCAACAGAGTGAGTCAGGTTTGGTTGTTTTGGTGGAGGAGGTAAAATGAGTCCAGGCACCAAGGGTGAGCTCCAGCCCCACGGGCAGCTCCGCCAGGGAGCAGTTGGGGTTGCACTGGGTGGCGGCACCAGCTCAGGTTTTGCAAACTGGATTTGTGGGTGCAGAGCATCTTCATCTGTTGTCCTCGGTGGGGTGACAAGACCAGGTGGCATCTCACCCATCTCCATCAAGACAAACCCATCTCCATCAAGACAAACCCATCTCCATGCAGCCAGGCTCATCCCACCCCATCCAGCCTCAACACCCTCCGCTCTTCACAGCTGTCTCTCCTGCTTCCTTCTTTTCCTCCTCCAGCAACTTTTAGCTCCATTTGAGCAGGTGGAGCTGACCCAGGCTAGCCCCCCATGCCAAGACTTTTTGTTCCTTTAGCTGAGAAGATGTGAGGAGCCCTCATGGCTAAAGCCTCCACTGGCACATTTCAAACCCGTCCTCGCCCCGCAGGGCTGCCCTGCTCCCGGCTGCTGGAGGAGAAGGGACAAGGGTGACAGAGCAGGAAACCTGCAGCCAGCAGAAGTTTGCTGTTATATTTGAAAAGTGCTGAATCAAGCCTTTTCACCCTGGACCATCATCTGTTTAAAAAGCCTTCTGCCCTGGGGCTGGTCAGTGTCTCCTGCTGTGGGTCTCAGATGAGCAAACTCATGGTTTCTCTTTCCCTTAGCACAAGGGAGGGCCAGGCTCCCCCCCTCCCCCTCTGTAGTCTCAGGATAAAAGAACCAAACCAGAGGGACATGGTCCTCAAGGCCACACACACCCTCCCCACCTCGATGTCCCCACCTGCAGAGCCGAGGGGGTGGCAGGGACACCCTTTGCAGGGTCCCTGCCTGGTGTGTAGAGCAAGGAGGGGTGTCCCCCGGGGCTTTGACCCGGGGGAGAACATCCCACCAGGGATGGGGACCTGCAGGAGAGAGTTAGCACCGGCTTTTTGGCTCCCGAGCAGCCACCTTCCTGCCGGCTCTGAGTGTCCCCGTTGCCACTAGATGTCAGCGAAGACTGGAGCTGGGACGGGCAGATCCTGCCAGCAGCGCTGGGGAAGCAGAACGGGGCGGGGGGGGGATCGTTGGGGCGGGGGGGGGATCGTTGGGGCAGGACCCCTCCATGCAAGGCTTGGTGACCCCCAGCGCGACCTGCCGCCTGCAGGCGTGGATCAGAGGTCTCACCTGCGTCTCCCCAGGAGCCTCAGAGATGCATTTGGCTGAGCCCCGGGTGACAAACGCCGGGGTGGCCTCGTGGCAGGTGGCGGGGTCACCTTGCTCCTCGCTGCCCCCAGGGGGGACACAGCGAGGCCCCCCCGGGCAGATCACTGCACAGAGCGCTCAGGAAGCAGTGGCCTCATCCTCAGCAGCTCCCCCAGTCCTGCTCCAGGGCTCCAGTCGCACCGGTACTGGGAAGGAGCAATAACATCCCAACCGACGGGGCCGGGGCTGCCTGGGGGGAACTGCAGGCAAGGAAACAGCTCCTAGGCTTTCTGAAGCCTTCTGAGGAGAATTAAAATGGAATTAAGTTGCTCACTTCAGCTTAGCCAGTGCAAATAAACCTTCAGCTGTTGGCTTAGCAGTGCTGGAGCAGGAGAGGTGGCTGCTGGAATTTCTTTCTTTCAATTCTTTCCAGCTTGGGTTTCCTTCCTTCTTTCCTTCCTCTCCTTCTTCCTTTTCTTGTCGTTCAGAGCAACATAGTCTCAAACCAGCCTGGATCTTTTCCAAGAAAGCCCTGCCTTTGTGGCTGGGATGCTACTGATGTCATTCCTCACAGAAAGAAATGAAGCAGCAAAAAAAAAACCCCAATCAAACCTCTCATCCCAGTTCACACTGGTACCTTTTATTACCCCGAGAGTCCAATGAAGGTCTCATTTTTCATACAATATTGAACAAAGGATTGAGATGCAGCAGGGTGGGATCCAGCAGAATGGGATGGGAAAGGGGGCAGCAGGATAGGATGAGATGTAGAGGGATGGGATCAGAGGGATGGGATGCAGCAGGATGGGATCAGAGGGAAGGGATGGGATGTAGCAGAGGGTTGGGATGCAGCAGGATGGGATCAGAGGGATGAGATCAGAGGGATGGGATGCAGCAGGACACAGCACAGCAGAACAGGAGGACATGGGGTGGGATGCAGCAGGACAGGACCCAGGGAGCAGGGGCAGTGAGCTGTGGTGCAGCAGAGGGACCAAGCACCTCGGGGTGCTCCCCCAGCCCAGCTGGGAGCTGCTTCAGCAAACGGGTTTGTTCACAAATGTCCCATTTCTGTGAATTGGTATGGTTTCCCAGGATCCTGCCAGGATCCTCACAGCCTCTCCTCCCTTTGGCTCCCTAACACCCCAGTTTGCCTGCAGTGTTTTCCCCAAAGGAGATATCTGAACATCTGGGGCAAACACATCTGAAAAACGGCACAAGAAAACACTTGCAGCATTCACTCTGGCTGAGGTGGCCAGCATCAGCTCTGCCCATGTTCCCCTCAGGACCCTCCTGCCCTTCCCTCTGCACCCCCTTCACATCCCTCCCACTGCTGAGAGCCTTTCCTGCCCCAAAAAGATGGGCAGCAAGCTGAGAGCTGCACGAACCTCTGCAAAAGGTTCGTGTGGCAGGTGAAGCCCCGTGGCACCACTGGGACTGGGTGCTGACAAATCCCCCCCAGCATCTCAGGGGGGCAGGGGAGGTAGAGGGGGAATGCTTCAGGTTTTCCCAGCTATGAGGGGACATTGGACAGTGGAACAGTCAAGACCAATGCTTAAATGGAGCAGAAAAGGAGGGAGATGCTGAGCCTCACTCCCTGGAAAGATCACACATGCACAGCTAATGATCCACAGGGGTCAGTGCTCCCCACCCCGACCCCTGTCCTGATGGCAAATAAAACCACTTCTGCTATTAGCACTGCTGCTCAGGCTGAGAGCAACCAATTTTTCTCTGACAGAGCCAGAAGATGAGGGGAGGGATGAGTAATTTCAGCCCCGGCACACACAGGGAGAGGGCTGTCAGGGAGGCAGAGAAAAGCAGGGAAGCAGAGCCCTCCTGGAGCATCTTTGCTGTGAACAATACCAGGGAAGGGGCACAGGCAGCCCCTGGACTGGCATTGCCCTGGGTCCAGGGACTGGCTGCAGCAGAAGCATCACCCCAGGGCTTTAACCCAGGGATTGCTGCTGGAGAGAAGAAGATTCGCCCCCCATCTGACCTCTTGCCAAACCTTCCCACGTTTCCTGTTTTCCAAACAGCTTCTTTCTTGTGTGCAAACAATACCCTCCACCTCCGTGTTGTCACCTCACAGAGTGGACATGTCACCTGCTTGGGGCCAAGTCCCTCACCTGCCACCTCCCATGGCATGGTGAGGTGACCCAGCTGGTCTGCAGGGCTTGTTTCACCCCGGGATCCAACGCTCCTGCTCCCACCCCAAAATCAATGGGAGCTGACCTGCCAAAACACCAGTGAAGACAAGAGCGGGCAAAAAGGCTTCCCTGCCACCACAGACGTGCCAAACCTGGGTGCTTCTCCCACTGATGCTATTCAGCCTGACAACATCATTTTGATTAAACTCCCCAGCTTTCAGGGTGCTGGGCAGCCTGGCATGTCACACTTAGGCAGTTAACAGGGTGTTTCATCTCTGCCTTCCCCTCCTCCCTGCTGCTCACCTCTGGGCAAGAGCAAGGACTGTGTGACCTCCCTTCCCTGCTTGGATCCTCACACTCAGTAGGCATTTTTCCTTTCCTCAGCTGCAAGACAGGGGTGGCAGGGCCTCCAAGGAGGCTCAGAGGTGTCTTGGGCTTGTTTGAGGGTGGCATAGACAAAAACTGCTTTGTACAAGCCTTCTGGGGTGGACGGTGAGACAAACAGGGGCTGGAGAGGGGTCCTGCCAGCTCAAGTGACACAGCCCTGTCTAGGTTTCATCTTTACCTTGGCTTTGTGTGCAAAGGAAGCAAACCATGAGCTCAATTCACCTTCAGCTGCACTTTCCCATCATTGCTGGGGCTGTGCAAAACCTCTGAGCTCCTGGGCATGTGCCCCTGCAGAGCCCTGCAGCTTCCCCCAAGGCATGGACCACAAACACACCCCAGCTGGAGAAATTCACTCTCAGTGACCCCCCTGGGCTTCTGCAGCTGCTTCTATGGGCTCTGGCTGAGGGGTTTGTCTGGGCCAGATGTGCTTGAACACAAACAGGACAGAAGGACAGTGGCAGACAGGATGGGGGGTGCAGCAGGCAGTGTGGGACCAGCTTGTTCCCCACTGCCCTTGGTGGCACCAGTGACCTGGGCCAGGAATGTCCCTTCCATCTTCCCCAGCAAACACACAGAGGCAGCTGAGGAGCTGCCTGACAAGTGACATATTTGGCCCTGGCCTCAAAATGTCAGTTGATGTTCTCCTTCCCTGTGACAAACGTGCTGGGGTTTGATGCTAAGAAAACTGAGGGCAGGAGCTCCACAAAAACTCCAAACACAGACACAGCAATTGAATGGCCCCCACAAAAAAGTTTAACCCTTGATCATCCTCTGTTTTGATGTATCTTTAGTATTATTTTGATCATAGAGAAGAGAAATTCCTTCATTTTAAGCAGCTGCCAGGCAGCCCAGGCCAGTAAGAAGGGCAGACACAGTTTCAAAGCCCTGGGAGGGGTGATGGGACCAGACCGGCCACTCCACTGGAGTGAGCAGATTCTGAGCCCACCATGAGCACCAACCTGCTGCATCCTGCCTGGAGCCAGTGTGTGGATCACCCTGATGAGCCTCATCTTGCTAATAAAATCATTGAACATGATCTCCTGCCCTACTCGGATCGTGGCCAGTATCCATCACATGGAACCTCATCTGCCAAGAGATTTGTTTGTTAATGAGGGCAGACTGAAAAAAAAAAGCCTATGCGAGGCTCAGTGCTGTTCTGCTGCAAAACCCAGTCCTGGAGCTCGTGGGGGTTTGTAGCAAGAGAACTGGGATCAGAGGGCACCTGAACCCATCCCAGGATGGCTTGGGCTCCTGCTGAACTGGGTATGGTGGTTTGTTCTAGAGTGAGAGAGCACAGAGGGTTTAAAAGAGGTTGGTGAGGGGATATCTGAGTGCTCCAGCTCTAATTAGTGGGGTCTGCTCCTCATTTTCACCAGAGAGGGTGAAAAAAAACCCATGCTCAGGCCAGCATGGTTTAGGCCACAGCAAACTGTACAATAAATAAGTCTGGAAAATCAATGCAGATCTTTTCCTTCCTCGGGGTGCAGGCAGCTCCCCTGGCAGCTCCTCCTGGCAGGAAAGGGCAGCCAGGCAGACCCAGCTGGATGCTGCAGCCACTGGTCCCCAACTTCTCTCACTGCTCTCACTGTTGAAGCTGAGACCAAAGGCAAGACCTGCCTGAGAACAGTTTTCTTTCTTATTTTCTATCTTTCATATTCTTTGCACAGCCTGTCTGGCGAGATGCTAAAGCTGCCACCCCATTGAAGTTGGAAGATTACAGCAATCAACTCCATTTCCACAGGATGCATTTAACTGGACAGGTTTTGCTTTAAACCCAGAGTACCCTAGTGAGGATTCATTACCAAATCCATCCACTTCCCATTCGTTTCTAATGGGAGGGAAGATGAGCTTGGAATCATTAGAAGCCAGCTCCTCCCTGCTGCGGGATGGAGCAAAGGCTGTGGCTGCTGCTCTGCCTGCTCATCCCTGCTCCAGCAGCCAAGCCCAGCATCATGGAGTAACTCTGCAAACCTCAGGCTATTCACTAACCCTGCAAGACCCCAAACTATTTATAGAATGGCACAATGGTTTGGGTCAAAGGGACCTTTCAAGCTTGTCCAGTCCAACCCCCTGCAGTGAGCAGGGACATCTTCAACCAGATCAGGCTGCTCAGAGCCACGTCCAACTTGACCTTGAATGTTTCCAGAGATGGGGCATCTACCACCTCCCTGGGCAACCTGGGCCAGTGTCTCACCACCCTCATCATATTTTTTTTTCCCCTTATATCTAGTCTGAAAATCCCATCCTTTAGTTTAAAAACATCCCCCACCTTGTCCTATTGTCACAAACTCTACTAACAAAAAAATTCTGTCCCCAGTAGAGCAACACTCCACAACCTCCCCAGTTCCTATTTGCAGGTCACAGGCAGGATCCTGGTTGGGACATTAGCTCCCAGGATGGGCACTGGGCTTTGCAAGGCAGATCAAACCAGGCAACAGGTGAAAGAAGTGCTAAAAACCCCCCATCTCCCTAAAGAAGGAGCTGGGAATGGATGTTTCCCAGCTTAAAGCTCTTCCACCTTCTGGTCTGCAGTTGCATCATCTCAGAAGGGCTGGGCTGCCCAGGCTCTCCCTTACAAGGGGGAAAGTGATGACAAATCCCTCCAGTTAATTAAAAAGCCCCACTTCAACAACATAGCAGAGCTGTTGGAGTAATTTATGAGCATTTATTCATTTTGTCCCAGCACAATCTCTGTGGAAATGTAAAATTCAGCCACTCTGTGATTTTCTCTTCGCATTGACTGGAAGGGAAAAAAAAAAAAGGAATAGATTCTGTTAAATTAATTATCAGCATTGATTTATTGTCTTCTTTATATTTTTATCCCGAGACAGAGCCCTGGGTAACTTTGAAGAATCTCTAGCACTCAGGCTTGGAAAAATTGATCTAGTGGTTTCTGTGAAGCAGCATTTCCAAGCTCCCCTTCCTCAAAATACACTCTAAATGTTAATTTGCATGCTTGAAAGGAACTGAGTGATTTGTCATTATATTTGCCTCCTCTTCCCTCGCCCAGATGTAGCTACTTGTTCCCTTCTTAATTGATTTTCATATTTAGACCCAGTTCTAAGGAAAGTAATTTGAGGACTGAATCGGAGAGAGAATTAATAGCTGACAACAAACAGGAACTTGGATGGGACTTCATTAGGCCACCTGAGCACCCAAGCTGGTCCTCTCTTCCTCCAGCAGTTTCATTTTCTTGATCTATTATAGATCACTATGTTGAAGAATAAGCACCAAACAGAGACTCCTCTCTGCTTTTGCAGAGTAGAGGCAAAAGGTGCCAGGTTAGGGGAAGAAATCATCTGGAAGCACTCCCTGGAATGAAGCCTCAGTTCAAGAGAGAAATGGAGGTGCTGGAGTGAGGACAGAGGAGGGCAAGGAAGCTGGGGAAGGGCCTGGAGAATCAATCTGATTAAGAAGGCTGGAAGGAGCTGGGAATGTTTAGTCTGAGGAAGAGGAGGCTGAGGGGAGACCTCATCAGTCTCTACAACTGCCTGAAAGGTCCTTGTAGAGAGGCTGGTGCTGGTCTCTTCTCACAGGTGATCAGTGACAGAACAAGAGGGAAGGGCTTCAAGCTGCACCAGGGCAGGGTTAGACTGGATATTAAGAAAAATTTCTTCACAGCAAGAGTGGTTAGAGACTGGCACAGGCTGCCCAGGGAGGCGGTGGAGTCACCATCCCTGGTGTGTTGAAGGGTGGTTTGGATGTGGTGTTGGTGGATGTGGTTTAGGGGAGACCTTTGCAGAGCAGGGATGATGGTGGGACGGGGTGATCCCCAGGGGCTGTGCCAGCCTGAACGGTTCTGTGACTCTATGAAAGCCCTGGAGGATCTCTCCACTCTCAGCAGCAGGTTGGGTGTGCAGGACCCACAGCTCAGGGGAACATCTCCAGCAGGGGCTGCACGTTCCCAGCCTGGCATCATGGATTTGGGATGTGCCTACATCCCTGGCTGCAGGGAGGGGAGCAGAGCCAAGGAGCTGCCAGGATTCACCCAGAAGAGATCCCATGTCCTGAAGGTGCCACAGAAACCAGTGTGGAAATCTCCTGGGATAATCATATCCCAGGACTTTCACAGCTGGCAGCCACAGCTTTCAGCCCCCTTCTCCCCCAGAGGACACATGGCAGTGCTCCTGCCCCCTCCCCACTCCAGAACCTTGGAGCACACGGGATGCTCATGGTGGCCACGGAGCTGTGAGCTTGGGTTGGAAGAATCCAGAGGCCCTGAAACACCCTGGTGAGCCCTGCAGGGATCCAGAACCCTCCTTAACATGACTTAATTAACAGTCACAAGGATACCAGGCAGTGCAGCAGTGCTCTAGCTGGTGGGAATTACCCAACACCAAGAAGTTCCCCAGGTTGAGCTGCCCAGGGATCTGCAGCTCTGTTTTGACTCTGGTTTTACTCATTGCACTTTCAACACCTGGACTTGTAAAACAAACCCACCATCTTCGAGGCAGGACTCCTTTTCTACCAGCACATTTCATTTTAGGGCCATTCCAAAGCTGGCTGGCTGGAGAAAGCAGTTTCTTCCTCTCTCCTACTGTTCTAAACACAGTTAATTCTTTTATAAATTAACTTGCACAATGTCACAGTACATTACCTCACCTTGGAGTATTTTTATTCTGAACTTTGCATGGCTGATAAATGGAATGATGCTTGGATTTCCTCTGGGGATGTTTTACCCATAATGTAACTTATTAAAATACAGCTGACTGCAGAAGAAATAGCACTTTTCCAACAGGGTCCAGGTTATCCAGCAAAACACAGATAATGAATAATGGTTTATGGCAAAAGTGAGAATTCAGCAGGTATTATACAGACTGGCCCTGTGCTTTCCTTTCCTCGTTGGAAGTTGCTAGGCAAGGAGCCGTGGACCCCTGGTTAGCTGAAGAGCAAGGCCCCCCAGGGGGGAGTGGCACAGGGTCCCCTCAAAGGGTGACAACTGGGGAGAGCCCTGCCAGCCACGATGTCCCTGTGGCCAGGGAGCTGAACCCCCTCCCACAGGCACTGGGGTTCATTCCAGCCTCTTATCTCTGGCTGTGAAATGCTGCTTTAGTTGCAGCAGAGCCCAGAAGCAAAGTGGGTTCATTTCTGTCTCTCTCTTGCTGCTGTGTCGGGCAGGACAAGGCAGCCCAAGCCACGGGCAGGGTACTTGTCTTGCCCAGATCTGCTCCAGGGTGCACATCCCTTGGGATACCCCAGCCCCTGCCAGCCCAAGAAGGGGATCTCAGCCCTGCTGGCTGTCCCCAGAGAGCAGGGAAGGGCTTTCCCCCTCCCAAAGACTCGAGGATGTTGGGCAGTTCCTCCAGTTATTACCCCCATTTGCAAAGGCTGCTGCTCCTTCCCCATCAGCTACATCCAGCTCCAATGGCCTTAGGAGCTGCCATCACCTCCTGCCACTGGGACCCCCTCACCTGCCCCAGGGCTCACACATCCCATCCCTGCTCCCAGGCCAGATCCAGTTGTGGCACCAGCAGCCTGGCTGGGGCCCAGCACCTGCTAAAGGACGATTACAGCAGCCAAGAGAAGAGAAGGCAGTGCCCACCAGGGCCAAGAAGGGAACACAACCCTGGATGCTCCAACCTTTCCACGTTTCTAGAGACAGACACAGACCACATACCTCAGAGTGCTGGGGACAGGGATGGCTCCAGACCCAAGGCACCAGGATCCCTCCAGCAGCATCACAGCTCCTCTGCAAGGTGGGGCAGGGGCTGCCCTTAGCTGCCCATGAGCAGCACCTGCCTTTGGCCTCCTCCCTCCCCTAAAGAAACCAACAGAAGAGATACAAACCCTCCTTCTCCCTTTTATAGCACCCTGAACCAGGATTGTTAACCCTTCCCTGCCCTGGCTGTAACCCAGCTGCCCCCACAGCAATGGAACTTGTTGGTCCCATCCCATTTCTTCCCTTTCTGCCCTCATCACTCCCCAGGATTTTACTTGGCTGCTCCTGGCAGGGATGAGACCAAAACAGCTGGGCAATAGACTAACTTTCTGCAGCAAAGTTAACCCAGAGCAGAAGGGGCAGAGGAGCTCTCTGAAGGATCAAGGAGTCAAGGACATGATGGGCAGGGAGGGACAGTGTGATGTGCCCTCAGGTGGAAGAGGAGAGCACTCTGGGACCTCTCCACCAGGCAACCTGCATCATGTTGGGAGGTGTGGGCTGGCCCCAGCCCAGGTGGCACCCAGGGCTGCTGGCAGGACTGCCACAGGCTCTGCTGGGTGATGCTGAGTGACCACTGAGTGCTGTGCCTCAGTTTCCCAACTTGTAACCCAAGGCTAACCTGGGTCATGGGCTGTGTCTGTAGTGACATGTCACACATCCAAAGTACAGCGAGAATCTCTGCAGAGAGATGTAAATCCAAGTCAAACACTTCTTCTCCATGGCTCTTGGGAAGATCAAAGAGTAATTAGCTGTGACAGGGGGACCCTGGGCAGCAGCAGAGAAGGAGCATGGTCTCCCTCCCAAGCATCAGGTGCTTCTTGCTTAGACCCAGGCTCACTGGTCCTGCATCCCCATTTCACCCATGGGGAAGCTAGAAAAATCTGGGCATTTTCATGCAGGGATTCTGTGCAGGGTTTAGTTGGGCTGAAAAAAACCCCTCTTCTCTGGTCTGTACCACCCAGAGCCCGGCCAGGTCAGCAGGGCTGGCAGGCAACCAGCAGGATGGGAGGAGGTGACTGGCTGCTGGGGGAAGGCAGCTGAAATCCTGAAGGATTTCATGGAAACCTCCCTCTGTGTTAGTCACTCAGCCCAGCCCCTGATCCACAGCTTGCCAGGCTTGGCTTAAACTGTCCCAGACACCCCGCTTTGCATCTTTGCTGATGGCTCCTCCAGCCTTTTCCTCCTCTCTCTAACAAATATCTCCTCTTCCTCCAGCAGCAAATCAGCCTGCATGGGCAGGAGCTCCAGGGCCCAACAGCCAGAGCTGCTGGGGCAGGGGGTGCTGGGCAGCAGGGTGGCCTCTGCATCCCCAAATCCCTGCTGGTTGCTGAGTGATGAACACTTACAAACCTGACCCCAGCTGCCTGTTGTTGAGTCAGCCCCTGCTTAATTGCTGGCAAATATTACCCTGTCTCGCAGCGTGGGCTGTAAATTACCAGCAAATAAAGTGTGGAAGCTGCTTTATAGCTAATATATTGCTTCTCAGGAAAGTTGGGGATTAAATGTGGCTTCCTGCTGAGCAAATAGCTGCTTCCCTTGGGATCAGGCTCCAGGGAGAGGTGCAAGGGGGTGTGGAGTAGAGGGCTGGGGGGTGTGAAGCTCTTGCTGGACCCTCCAGCACCTTGCAGGTAGGAAGAGCCGTGGAGGGGAAAAACCAGAGAGGCATCCAGTGACACTGCTGGGACAAGGTTTGTGCCACTCACTGAGAGCCTCAGAAGTGCCAAGTGCTATTTATCAATATTTCCCAATCCCCCCCAAGGTGAATCTTTCTGAAGATTTCAGCACGAGGGTTCATTAAGTGACTTCAAGTGAAAAAGGAAAAAAAGAAATAATCAAGAAGCTGCCGTTCACTGCAGATTTCCCCAGAGGCCCCTGTTGTTATTATCCTCCCAGTTATGAGTGATTTATCCTTGATGTTCCTGGCTCCAAACAGACTCTGCAAATTGTTGCTCCCCTTGTCAATCCAACCCATCTCAGCACCACCTGGGCAGAGGGGACAAAGCCACCGTGGGGGCCAGCATCTCTGTGCCTTCCCCAGTGGTCCCCAGGGCTCTGGGCTGTCCCACTGCCTTGCACAAGGCTGGAGCATCACCCCCTGCTGCTGTCTCTTCAGGTCTGGCCATGGGCAGGCCTAGATGATACAAAATGGTTGCAGGAATTTCTGAGATTGGGATGAAACTTGGGAGGTCTCTGCTGTGGGTTGAGGAAGCCTTTGGGGCATCCTGGCTGATGCTACAAGGATCTTGGTGGCCACATTTGGTGGTGACCCAAGTCAGGCAGGACTTCTGCCAGCAGCCAGCCCTGTTAGGAAGGTCTCCAAGAACAGGATGGTTGAAACTGCCACCAGATTTAACCTAATTAATTAATTACCATCTCTGGACTCCAAGGACATCTGGTCCATCCCTAAAATGCATCTGTTCCAGGGGAAGGAGGTGGCAGTTGTTTGGGAAGCTGAGAAAAGGTGATGAAAAGCAGAAAATACTAGCAATGCTGCTGAGCTACCTTCCAAAAAGAGATGGTGGCCAAGCAAATGAAGAAACAAGTGTCTCCCCTCCCTGCCTTGAGCTGGTTGGGTTTTTTCCAGGCACACAATTAGATGAATTAGGGTTGCAGAGAGTCCCAGGGCTGAGCCTTGCTGGGGGAATGTCCCAGGGGGGAGCTTGGTCCTGGCTCTGTGACAGCTCAGGATCTCCAGTCACATAAAAATGACAAACTGCCAACCTGGGACAAGCATGAAATGCTGACTTGGATGTGAGTTGTCCACAGCTAACAGGAAATAAGGTTTCACATCATTTCTAGACCATTCTTGTCATCGTGCTGGAAGGAAATAGTCCTCTTGGAAACAAAGCATCCCCCCCCCCAGAAGAAAACCAAGGCTATTTTGGCTATTTTGAGGTCTTATAACTTCCTCTTGACCATCAGAAAACAGGACACAAAACCAACAACAGCCTGAATCAAACATACCCCAACCCACTGTGTCCCTCTGATTTCCTAGAAAAGGCAAAGGGAGTGGGAAGAAGCACTGCTGCTCTCTCCCAGTTTTCCTCCATAACCCCAAGACAAAGGACAATTTATTGATGAAGGAGCCTCTTTCTATCAAGGCACTACATCTCATTTGCAAAGAAATGCAACCTCTAATTAGCAGGGTTTCTTCTTTTGCAAGGTACAACCTGCCAGGGCTCAGCAAACCTCGGGGGCTGTTGCGTGGGGGGTGGGTCATTCCTAGGTCTTGAGAAGGGGTTAAGTCCTTCAGGCATTTCAACAGCAGCTGGTGGCATAAATGAGGACTTTTTTTGGAGTCAGCCAGTGATTTCAGCTACATTTCAAGTCAAAGCATCACCCTGAGTTGGAAGGAGATGTGTCCATGGTCTGTCAGTCCTGCTGTCCCCATCACTGATGGCTTTTAAAAGTCCTGCAGGTTCCCCCTCCTCCCCATCTGCTTTGGACACCATGCTGTGGGACTGCAAAGGAAACCCACAGTTCCAGAGAAACACGGGTGAGAAATGAGATGTATCTTAGATCCAGGATGATGGATTTAAAGACCAGGGTTGTTTTCATGGGGTGCCCAGCTGGGGTTTCCCTTGCGTGGGCTCACCCAGCATCTCCTGTAGACTGGTCCCTCACCTCACTCTTCATTTGGAAAACATTACCCATCACTTAGAAAGAACCTGGGGCAGGCAGAAAACCATTTCCTCTGCCAGAAATACCTGGAAGAGACCAAAAGAAGTGGGGAGGAAGGAAGCTGTAAAGCAGAGGAAGCCATAAGGAGTTCAAACCCTCGGTACAGGAGATGTTTAGGAGCTGGAAAGGAATAAAAGAGTATCTGGTCTTTGTTCAGCCCTGGAGCCAGGGCTCTGGAAAAGATGAGCAAGAACAATAAAACTTCCACCAGGCCTAATTTTTCCTTGATGAATGTTAAGGATTTTCTCAACAAGAACTCTGAATAGTGTGAAAATAATAACGGAAAACATTTTTGGTGTCTCCAGGGAGGAAGAGGCACATAAAGTGGGTTTTCCTGGCTGGGTCATGCTGGCAGTGGCCCTGGGTGCAAATAACTGCTGCACAGATCTCTGGAGCCACCCTTGGAGAAATACTGGCAGGAAACTTGTCCTTCCCTCCTTCCATCTCTCCTTCAGCTAGTTTTGTCTTTCTCTCTCTGGCTGTACTGCAGAGAGTAATGAACGTGGGTGATTTGCCATCAGATAAATCTCATGCCATTAGCTGCCTGTTTAGAGGCCATATTTCCTCTTTGTGATGAGAGCTCGATATCTTTCCAATGAGTTATTACTTGGAGATCTTCTAGACCTGGACTTTAAGTACCGAGCAATTATTGCACCGTAATTCCAGGGCCGCCCGCCTCCCTGCCAGACACAGGTTCTTAAACCTTGTCAGGTTGACTGGAGGGAGCTTTTTCAGTTTTGAAAGAATGGCTTAATGGCAGGTGCTTTGAGCAACTCCCTTTTCCCTTCTCCTTTTCCATCCAGCCTTTTCAGTCACCTGCTGCCACCCTGTTGCCCTGCCCGGCCGCGCCGGGTGCTGAAGGAGGAGGCTCCTGGGCCTTCAGGGTTGCACATTGCCAGGGATATATTGGAAAGCACAGAAAAGTGCCCCAAAACTTGTACCTAGGCATGTATCAAACCACAGCACTGCTGCCTCATCATGCCTGAGCTCTCCCTGGGACTGGCAAAGCCACATGGCCCAGCCCAGCATCTCCCAGGGATGCAGCTTCCACCTCCCCTGCCCAGTGTCTCCACCACCCCCACTCCAATGGCCCCAGCAAACTCCTTCCTGCTCTAGGGCCATCTTCCCTACTTGCAACGCAGGAAGAAAAGTCCTTCCTTCCCTTTGGGAAAAGCCCTTTGCCCTGGGACACGTGTGTCCCAGTTGTAGCCTCTGCCATGGTGTTGGGTGGGGTCTGTGGGATGGGATGCAGTGGGATGGGATCCAGCAGGATGGGATGGGATCCAGCAGGATGGGATCCAGCAGAATGGGATGGGAAGGATGCAGCAGGATGGGATGAGATGTAGAGGGATGGGGTCACAGGGATGGGATGCAGCAGGATGGGATGAGATGTAGAGGGATGGGGTCACAGGGATGGGATGCAGCAGGATGGGATCAGAGGGATGAGATGCAGCAGGATGGGATCAGAGGGATGGGATGCAGCAGGACACAGCACAGCAGAACAGGAGGACATGGGGTGGGATGCAGCAGGACAGGACCCAGGAAGCAGGGGCAGTGAGCTGTGGTGCAGCAGAGGGACCAAGCACCTCAGGGTGCTCCCCCAGCCCGGCTGGGAGCTGCTTCAGCAAACGGGTTTGTTCACAAATGTCCCATTTCTGTGAATTAGGGAAGAACATTCCTGATGGGCAATGAAACACCTAAGTCAGCCTCAGGTGGGTGGTGAGCAGCAGGACCCCCTGCTTCACCAGGGCAAACGCTCTTACAGCAGGGAAGGTAAAACTGAGCTGGCCAGGAAAGCTGCTTTTTTTCATCTTTTTTTTTGGGTGTTTTAACAACTTTCCTTACTCTGACATCTCTCCATCTTCAGGAAACTTTCCCACTCCCCCCCCCTGAGGCATCACCTGCCTGCTGAGCTCAGGGGGTGACCCTGGGCCACTCTTGGCTGCTTCTTTGAATCAAAATCTCTTTCTGTTCTTCCTATTCCTTCATTCCCGCTATCAGACGCAGCAAAAGCCTCCTGTCCTGGGACAAGCCAGGCAAGATGTCCCACACCGTGGTCAGGTTTGTCTCTGCCTTCCTCCCTCCTCAAAGAAAAAAAAACCAAAAAAGGATTCTTTTTCCCAGCTTTGGGTTTCTCTGAATGACCAAGGAACGGAACAAACCCCGGGGAGACATTTCAGCCTCCCAAAACGCTGACGTTGAAATGTATCCAAGAGACCAGGCTAATACTGGGACTATTTTAAATAGATGAAATAAATGATTGCTTTGCAAAGGCAGATTTTTCAGTCTCAGGCCTCGGGCAGGTGGAGTTCAAGTGCATTTCAGCAGTGTATTAATAGTGCATTAATGAGCCCGCATCGGCTGCTCGCAATCTTCAAAGACACTTTTGTTTTTCAGCTGTAATTGTCCACTGAGAAATGACAAAACAAACAGCAATTACACTGGAAAAGGGATTCTTTTTAAAAAAAAAAATTATGCCAGTGGGACTGCAGCTTGTAAAACAGCATTAGTGATATATACACATTAAACTGGTGCCAATTTGCTGGGGAATCGAAAGCACCGAAGTGACTTGTTTCTGTGTTTTCCTTCTTTTGCCTTTTTTTTGAATTCTGATTTTTTTTTTTTTTTTTTTTTGCAGTGGGAGCACTGCTCAGGGGTGAAGGCAGATGGTGAATCTGCAGCCAGCCCCACAAGGAGCTCCCAAAACGTTCCCCAGGCTGAGCTGGGGACCAGGCTTGGTCCTCGGGCATCCCTGAGGGAACAGGAGATGTGGTCCCTGGAGATGGCAGATGTGCCCAAGGTGCCTGATGGAGCTGGGCTGTTGAGACCTCCCTTCCAGCATCCCTGCTCTTTAGGAGTGAAGCTACAAGGATGTGCCCAGAAAACTGCTCCAACCTCTCCAAAAAGACATGAGCTTACCCACCCAGAGGACTTTTTTATTAGCACGAATCTAATAATCCATCATTTTTCTTAGGGTGGCACTGTCCCTCTTTGTGTGCAAGGTACAGAATGGTAGATTCCAAGCCCAGGCTGGAGCTGGTGTGCAGAAAACTGTTGAGAACAACACTGGGCCATTTATTTTGTGTGGTATTGTTCAAGTGAAAACCCCAGCCAGGCAGCAGAGGCCAATTACTGTCAGCTCCTACCTGCAAATAGGGAAAAAAAATCCCTTTCCTAGGAAGGAGAAAGAGAAGTTATGGACTGGACTCAGTGCTGCAGCATCATGATCATTCCTGTGTCTGGGAAGATGAGGAGCTGAAGTGCTCCCTGTCAGCTGCAACCATTGCTGGGCCACATTGGGTTCTCACCTTTATTTTCAGTGTTTCCAGTTTGAGACCAGGTTCTCTTTACCTTAAGTACACTTGTCTAATAAAAACAGAGAAATGTGTTGTTGAGACTTAACCTACTGTCCTTTAAGCAGCTTGGAGAAAAACCTTCAGCATCCCATGGCTGCTTGTCAGCTCCATAAAGAAGCTCTAAAACCACTGAAGTGTTGGAAGGTTCTGGCCAAAGGGCTGGATCCAGCACCCACAAAAGCTCAGGCAAAACACAAACCTCTCTGCACCAACATTTTCCACTCATTCAGTCACTGCAAAACTGAGGAATGTGAGATGGGGAGGGGGGGGGGAAAGCCAGAAAAGCTCGTTTTCCCTTTCCTGCCTTTGAATAAAGACTGAGCAATATATTAATTTTAAAATCATAAAGAATATGAAAATCAGGAACAAAGAGCTCAGCTCCCTCATTGCAGACAGTGCTTGTCTTGTTTAGGAAATCAGCTTTAAATGCATCCTCAGATAAGCTTATTTTTTTTCTCTGTAGCTAGCACATTTGAAATGGTTTTGTGTTACTAATAAAACCCATTTTTGATGCTGATTTTTGGGCTTCTTAAATTGAAACCCGATTTCCATCTGAATAGATCAAGGCACAGGGTGTGAGTCCAAAATTAATAATCATCTAATACAAAAGAAATGCACATTTCCCTAAACTATAACCTAATAAAATGCAAACGTGGAGAACTGCCATAAATATAATTCAAGCTCCATCATTGCTTAAGTAACCTTGCATACATCAGTGTGTTTTCTCCTGTTTAGGAATAAAAAAAAGGGGTTGTAAAAGAAGTAAACCTGCAGATTAACTGTTACCAACCAAGAGGAATTGAGCTAAGAAAAGAAATAAAAGGTACAAATGAGAAGCAAGATTAAAGCTGATCATTTAAAGCAAGCTTTCTGCTTTGCTAATTTAGGCCTTGATGAAAACAGGTGGCTGGAACCAACTGTCTCTGGAGTCTTCAGCTTTAAAGCTCCTTCCACCCTCAGAAGGGCTGAGGTGGGATGTGGTGGGACAGTGGCAGGGATCTGCTGGGTCTCATCCCCCTGTGGCTCTCAGGCTGGTGCTGAGCTCTCCTGGGTTAAAATAAACTCAGTTACAAGTGCCAAGAGGTGCTCAGGGTTGTTAAACCCTTCCCAGCCCTGGTTTCATCAGGTACACACTTGGAAAGATGTTTGTTCCCCAGTTGTTCCTGACTGTAGGGGGGGGTCAAGGAGGCAGGACCAGCACCCACCAAATCCATCCCCTCTCAGGGTTTGGAAGGGCAGGATATGCAGGGAGAGATCCTCCCAGGTAGGGATCCTGCAAGCTGGATGGGGTGGGAAGGGGCAGGAGATATGTGCCAGCTTCCCACTGGTGATGGCAGCATCCTGGGAAGATCCTCAGGAAAAAATCCAGTTCCTTCCTGGCATCTCTCCCTCTGACTCGCTGCCAAAGCACATCCCCTCCCCCCAGCAAACTAGACCATCCTTCTTTCCTAGAGAAGAGGCTCAGCAAGATGTAGCAATAATTTGTCGTTTTCTATTCCACGGCTCAGCAAGGAGCCTCTGGGGATGGTGGGGAAGGAAAGGGACCTCAAAATAGCAGCAGACCTTCTGTGCAGCTGGAGAAGCTTTCCAGAACAAAGAAAAACATGGACTCGAGCAAATATTCCCCTTCCCCAGTCCTAGCCCAAGGAAAAGGATGTTTTTCCTTTGCTGGGAATAGCTAGCAACATCTGCTTGAAGGTGTGGGAGGATTTTAAGGGGCATCAACCAGCTGTGACAGCCCAGGGTAGGGGCTCCCCAGCAAAGGCAGGGCCAGGTTGAACCCCCCTTTTGATGCCTGTTGCCTGCAGGTGGGACCATGCTGAGCTGTGCCTGCCTGGTCCCCACTCTTGGTCCCTTGCCATGCCTCCAAATGGAGACCTGAGCTTCATACTTTTCATCCCAGGCTGCAGGTCTTCATCCCCTCTCCCCATCATCCTCCTGCCCCTCAGAAGAGAGAGGAGATGCCTCAAGGCAGCCCAGAGGAAGGTGCCCCATAGCTGTGGCCATGAGAGCTGCTCTTTGCTGGAGATGGGAAAACAGAAAGACCAGGACACTGTGATTCCTTCTGCTGGAGCACACAAGCCATGATTTGGTCTCTGGGAGGAGCGAGAGGCACCTTTGGACCACTCAAGCCACCTGGGAGGGTACAGATCCCACAGCCAGTTCCCTGCTTGAGGAGCAGCATGGGGACTGAGCTACCATGGGTTCTGGTGCCTGGCCACAGCCCAGCTCAGCAAGTTCCAAGTTCCTACTCCCCCCTTGTTAAACCAAACCAGGCATAAGCTGAACAAAAAGCCATGGCCAGGGAAGTGTTTGCAAAGCCCCAGCACCAGATGTCCCAGGTGAGCCAGGTGTCTCCTCTAAAGAGCATCAGCTGGAGGTTTTCTTTGTCTTGCCCAAAAACAACTTCCAAGGCTCCACCTGGGCCTCCTGCTGCCAAGGGGTGAACACTGGCACCTATTAGCCACCCCCAAAAGAACTCCAACTTGTTTGACATCATGAGGGGATGAAACCAGCACGAGAAATTCTGCTCCTTGCAGCCAGTGGGACAGGGTGAGATAAACTGGGTCTTGATTCCCAGCGCAATCAGGGGAAGGAGGGATCGTGGGCTGGGGGGTTGGAACTTGCTACCCCTTGCCAGCAGCACTGGGACCAACAGGGTCTGCACCAACCCCCAGCCCTGCCTCCTTCCTTAGTGCTCTGAGGGCTGGGAAAACACAAAGATTGCCTGTTATGTCTGATTTCACCCATTTTTAGCCCCTCTAAGCCCATGAGGGGGACACTGTGGCAATGGGTGCCAGCTCTGGTCAATGACCTGCCACCCTCTCCCCTACCTACTGCCTGCATTTTCCTGCCACCAAACTCTTGCTGTGGAGATTTGCTGCATGAAAGCTGGTGTTACCACAGACAGACCTCCCTCCAGGATGGTCTCCATTAGCAAGGAGCTTCTTGGCTTCACCAGGTGGGTAAAATGAGCAATAAAAATGCTGCACGGAACAAAGGTCCAGCAGGACACACAGGGAGTTTGCTGTGTGGGTGAGGATCACCTGAGTAGCACCTTGAGTTGGTGTCCTCAGCTCCTGGAGCAAGAGAGCTTCTCAACACCACGGTGTAAGAGAGGATCAAGCAAGCACAAACACATGGGTGAGAGCCCCAGAAATCGACCTTCTGCCAATACCAGCTGGCCCAGGAGCACCCCAAGATCCCAGGGGAGCTCCCAGCCCCCCCCAGCCCCACACTGCTTTGGGAGACCCTGGGGATCTCCACTTCAGCATGGATCTGCAGGGCTCCACCAAGCCACCCACCTCCTTCCCCCTGTACAGAGGTTTCCAGCAGGTTTGCAATGACCTTCAGTGTTGTCTCTGCTAGGGCAGCTCTTGTCTCTGATGATTTGGTGCCTCTCCAGTCCCTGTCACGCAAATGGAGGGATGGTAAATCTTTGGCCAGCAGTAATTCTCATCCAGACATCACGAGGCCTGAAGATAATGAAGGTTTTTGAAATCTAATAGTCCCTAAACGCTTTCAGGTGCTGCCTTTGCCTTTCTATCTTCATGCTTCAGGGACAAATCATTCCTCCCAATCTGTGTTCCCAGCCCCTCGTGCCTGAACTCCAGAGAAGGATTTCAGTGAAGTCCAACACCACGTGTGGTCACCTGTCATAAAATTATTTTTGTTCATTTATCTCCATTCTGCCTTTTCAAGTCCCTTTTCTTGCCTGCTACTTCGGCCAAACTCCCAATTCCCTGAATTTATTATCACTATCAAATGGTTGCCTGCTCCACAGCATGACCCAGACACACACCCCACCGAGATGCTGTGGAGCCCTTCGTCTGTTCCTATGGCAACTGGAAAAAGAGGCAAGTTCCACAGCCAGCACAGGGCTGGATCCTGCACGGATGCTGACAGCCCCCCTCTCCTGGCTGGGAGGAAGCCAGGAGAACATGGAAGGATGTGCAACACTGGGATGAGCAGGGTAGAAATGAGTTTTCCTGGTTTTCTCTTCCATGGTCACCTTGTGGCTGGGAGGATGCAGCTCCAGTGGGATGCTGGAAGGGGCTGTGCTCCCCACAGCCAGCTGGGTTTGAAGCTGGGATGGAGACAACAGGCACTCAGTGGGTGGTGGGACATGGATTTAGCCCCCGGGACCTCACCCCCCACCTTGACTTCCAGGAGGGTGGCACAAAATCCCAGCTGGCTGCCCTGGTTTCTTCCTGTTTTTCCTCCAAGGAAAACACTTTGCACAACCCCCCCCCCTCTCCAAACCAGCCACCTTTGCCACAAAAAGCTGGTGCTGCAAAACCTACTGCCTTTCACCTCTTGGTGGACATCAAGACCTTTACTGTCATTTACTGGTGTTATTCTCTTTTAATGCTTTATTAATCAATCAATCCCCACATCAGCCCCTCCATCCGTTTGCCTGGGATCGAAGTGGAGCTGACAGGCCTGTAGTTATCCAGGTCATCTCATTTACTCTTTCTAAACATCAGCAGAGATCTCACCTGGGAAATCAGTGGAGCAGATTCAGCTCTAGCTTTTGACACAGGCAGGAGTTTGTTTTTCCTCCTGTGACAGGTCCCTGTCAACTCCTGAGGGAGTTGCCTAACCAGCACCCTGCCACAGGGACCATCCCTGTCTCCCATAGCATCCCAGCTTCCATGCAAAACTGGGAAAACGGGATGGAATCTGCCTCTCATCCTCTCTGGACCAGCTGCTTGCAGAGCATGAGGAGAACTGCAGGTGTGACAACACTCAGGTGTCACCACGCTCTGCAGTGTATTCCCTGGGCATCCCTGGCCTGGGGGCTGCAGGACCCTCCCCTGCAGCAGGAACCCACATCTTCTGAGGCCAGGCTGCTTTCAACACTCATAAAAAGAGGCTGGGAAAAGTGAAGGGGGCTGGATAAAAGAAGAGACACCACGGAGTTGTGCCCCTGCCTTTGGTCCAGACAGCTTGTCCCAGCTTGCAGAAAGGTAACACTCCCTGAGCAGGTCTGCTGCAGGGCAGGGGCTGCTGCTGGACCCTCGCAGGGAAGCTCAGCACCACTCCAGAGAGGCTGAAGTGGGAGTGAAGGAGAAGGTGGAGTCATCTGGGCTTCCTTCCCTCCACCCAAAGGCTTGCTTGCAGGGTCCTCGGGGGTGGGAAGGGACCTTTGCTCCAGGGCAGCCTGGAGGACATCGGGTTGTTCCCATCTGACACATCAAGCTGCAGGGAGCAGACCCAGGTTGGTGAGTGGCACTGCTGGTGACCCACAGCAAAGCAGCACTGACACCTCCAGAGCTGTGACTCCCTGAGGGCAGCCAAGTGCCTCATCACTAGGATTCCCACCAGGATTTCTGAACGGGACAGCTCTGCCTGTGCCCGGGCTACTTCATTGCTCATGTCCCTTGGATGCAAGCTGCTTTCCAGCTGACATGGGGCTCCTCTTCACCACCCACCCTGCCCTTTCAGCAGGGGGGTGGGATGCAATGCAAGGGGGTGGCTGGGAAAGCACGGACACCAGAGATGAAGGAATCCCCTGGGCCCCCCCTGCCCTCCTTTGGGAAGGGCTTGCAGGACCACGGGTGGCACTGCCCCAGCTTTGCTGGTGCCACAAGCCAAGCCCTGCAGTTTGGAGAACCACCACCAGCACAGCAAGGACCCACACCCAGCACCCACCAGGAGCCTCAGGCAGCGTTTCCACCTCTCCCTATTTCCAGCACGAGAAACCCCAGCACATCAGAAGGAGGGAGCCCTGTGCTGTCTGAAAAGCTTTTCAAAAGCTTTGTTGGACACACGAGTGGTCATTAAAAAAGCCCAGCATCGAGTCTCCTCACACATCCCCACCAGCCCACCCCTCTCCAGCCTCCCAAACCCATCTCTTCTCCATCACTGGGATCCCTTTGTACGGCAGCAGTTTATAGAACGCCCTCAACAGAACGAAGCTCCACAGTAAGACTCACAGAAATGGCTTTTTGAGCAAACCCAAAGCTGCTTGTTAACCAGAAGGGAGATACAAAGAGCACCAGCTCCTCGCTCGCTGGGATATTACAGCTGCTCATGCACAAACCTCACCCCTACCAGGCAAACTTCTGGGGAATTCAAGAGTGCCGAGGATTGAATCGCTGCAGGGACGAAGCCCAGGAAAAGAAATGGGCTTTGTTTGGCAGCTTCCTGCCACTGGTGGAAAACAAAGTGGTTTCAAACGTCGGGACTTCAAAGCTGGGTATTTTTAAAATGAAAAAAAAAAGAAAAAGATCGGAGGAGATGTCCAGGCAACATCTGAGTGGTGAGATGAGCTTGTTTTGGGAAGGGTTGGGGAAGGAGCTGGAAGGTTTAGAGGCATTCAACCCTTCTTCCCCCCTGTGAAAGCAGCAGGACAAAAATGAAAGAGCCTCCAGCCCTGTGGGGTGTTGCCTGGCACTGCCTTGCTCCTCGGCCCTGGGCTGGGCAATTCCTGCCTGGAGGTGAGGTTTCCTGCAGGAGCAGAGGGGTGTGTGCCCTGGGGTGAGGCCCCACACCGAGGGATGGGGCAGGACGAGGAGCCCACAGGCCAGAGCAGGCAGGCAGCAAGGAGAAAGCTGCTCACCTGCAAAAATACAGCCTGGCAGCTGGAGGAAGCATTTCCCTTATTTACAGCAAACTCCCAGGACCCCAGGTCTGAACTGAAAGCGTTTGCTTGCTTTTAGAGAAGCTATTTAGTTCTCTACAGAGAAAGGAACAGCAGCACCATAAATTTCAGCCATGGCTGGAGGGCAGCAGGATCAGAGAAAATGCCCCGACCACGAATCCATCAATCTCTTCAGGAAAGAATCAATTTTTATGTGCTTGTAGCTGTGGGGATTATTGTTGACCTTGTGAAATCATAAATAGAAGGCACTTTGGGCACAGACCCTGCTTTTATCTGGCTTCTTTTTCTCTTCCTCTCTGTCCCCCACCTCCCCATTTTTGGGAGGTAGCAGCCTGCCTTGCAGGCAGCTTGCCTAGAGCATCCAGGCTTGGAAATATCCATCCATCCTTTTATTATGTTTTGCTAAAGGCAGAAGAGCCCCTTGATGCTCCTGGGCTCCATCTCCTGCAGGAACACACACCTGGTGCTGGGGCTGGCAGGACACAGAGCTGCTGCAGCCTGCAAGATGCAGCCAAAGTCCTCCCCACACTCCTTTAACAAATTCTTACAGCTAGGCTTTACTTTTTTTTTAACCTACCATGTTCTCACAGGCAACACATTCCCAGGTCCAGCTGTGCTGTTCAGTTGTAGAGGGTGAAACAAAGTGTGTATGCCCATAACAAATGAGCTCAGTTTGGGTCATTGCACTCTTCAAGGCAGCTGCAGCATCAGATTTTTCTCTGAACATACCCTCAGCCTCCTTTTATGGGCTCTTGGATCTGTGTGTGTGTGTGTAATACACTTCTGCAGAAGAGCAAACTTCCAATAAACCATTTGGAAACAGGATCTAAAGGTTTTTGCAACAATTTTTCCCCTTCTCTCTCACCTCCCGAGCCTTCCTGCAGGGAAAGCTACAGGTTTTCTCCTGCAGTGGTGCAGGTAGATATCACAACATGCCAGAGAATCATGGAATGGTTTGGGTTGGAAAGGACCTTAAAGATCATCCAGTTCCAACCCCCCCGAATGGGCAGGGACACCTCCCACTAGACCAGGTAGATCTGAGCCCCATCCAACCTGGCATCTCACACCAGAAATACCTGAGCAAAACTCCAATTAAGAAAGTTCCTTCTTGTCTTGGTTTTCACAGTGCCACCCTGGAACAGCAGCGTGGGAGGTTCCAAGAGCTGGTCCAGCCTTGGATGTGTGCCTGGCACCCCCTGCACTGTGCTAGACAGACAGACAGACACTGAGGCAACCCATTATGTTCCTTGGGCCATTCTGTGCTGGGCCAGCTAAGGGAACACCAGGCTTTCCTATTTGGTAGGTGACAAAGCTGCTGAGCTTTGAGAAGGTCATGAGTGAATACCTAATACAGGTTGGAAATGTCCTGGTTTCCCCTCTGCCTCTAGAGCAGCCCCACCAGCTCTCTCCATGCAGGCTCTGGCTGAGGAGCAAAGCCCTGGCTGTTGGCACCACCAGGCACAGAGCAGCCCAGGGACCTTCCCTTTGGCAAACCCATTTTGCCTCCTCCTCAGTCATCCATCCTGTCTGCTCCCCAGATGCACAGGCTTAGGACAGGGCAGCTGTGGGTCTGGGGGGACAGCCCCCCATGGCACCAGCATCACCTGTCACCCCAGTTCTCTCTCCTGGGGCTTTTTGGTGGTCAGAAGGAGAGCGCTGCTCACACTCCCCCCACAGTGAGCCCTGACAAGGCTGCCCTGTTGAGGGTCTCCTACCCTGAGAGATACAAAGGAGAAGGTCAGGAGGGACATGGAGAGATCTCCCAGAAGCAGCCAGGAGCACAGCCAGGAGCACAGTGCCAGCCCTTCTCTTTCTCCAGATGGACAACCCAGGGATGCCTTTTCCTTCTTCTCCAGCACCCAACCAATTAACTAGATGAACAAGGAAAGAGCAATTAACCTGGCATTGTCCTCTCCAGCACCCTGCTAGCAATATTTCCCTGCCCCTCCAGGCACCCCCAGGGCACAAACTCAGCCATCATCCTTCATCCTCTGCCCTCCTCCAGCTTCCCATCTGTTCTGTGCTTCCCAGCCCCTCCTGCCCTCAGCAAAAAGCACCTGGCAGGTGCCTTTGAAGTGAAATGAGACCCAAAGAGAATCCATTGCTTGGCCTCACACCTCTCAGCCTGGGATGATTTGCAGGTGCCTACAGATGGATCTGATGGTGTTTCCCACGAAGGATCCTGCCCTTGCAGATCCCCCAGGAGTGAGGCAAGGCACAGGCTTGCTGTAAAACTACCAAGGGAAAAAGAAGTCATACATATTTTACAGACCCATCTTCTGCACAGACAGGAAGCTCTTTGAACACCAGAGTGCCTTGTAAAAATCTGGGTCAGTTTTGAGATATTATTCTGAAGGACTAGAAAAATCATTTTGACAACTGCAAACTACCCCGTTTTGGATTTTATATATATATATATATATATATAGCCTCTGAATGAAGTGCCTGAGAATTACTTTTTGTCTTGACAATCTACTGAAGTTAAATCAAAGTTAAGACCCAAATAAAATGCCCCAGATGACTGGTGACAGAGCTCCATGGTCTCCCCCTGTGGAGCCACCAGGTCTTTCAGCCAGACCAGAGCTGCCACAACTCATTAACTGTGCCAGTTAAATCACTCCTTGTCTCACTGACTCTCCTCTTTTAAGCCTATTTCCCTCATATTTCCAGCCCAGCAGACATCACCCTGAGGGACAGAGCCCAGAGAGTTGTTTTTCCATCTGGGAACTACGGACAGTGTGTCTAAGGAATGGGAATGAGGAAATATTCATGTTACAGAAAGAGGAGCATCCCCAGGGTGGGGGTGGAGCTGGTTATACCCTGCCCTTGACACAGGCTGCCCTGTGCCCCAAGGGACACACACACTGCCCTAGCACAGGCTGAAGCTGCCTGTGAAGCCCCCACCTCCCCATCACATGCAGGTGGGCCAAAACTGCTGTCCTACTTGTGATGGGACCTACCTGGGGACACGAACTGGAATGACAGCAGTGTCACAGCACGAGGCTTCACTGGCTTCAGCAGAGATCTCATCCTGGCCAGCATCATCTCCTCTCCTTACCTCACCACTCCTATTTCAGGAGTGACTGACCAACACTCCCTGCTGTGACCTTCCCTTGATACAGCCCAAACAGTGCAAGACCAGGCTCTGATAAGCAGGGAGGTGGTGAAGGAGGTACAAGCTCACCCCATGGGCAGCCAGTCACCCCCAGACCCCTCAGAGGGCTACAACAGCTTCATCAGCACAACCACCTGCTCCCACTCCAGGTGCTGGGTCCTCCTGGGAGCCCCCCCTCCACTCCTCATCCAGCACATCAGGCTCTGCAGCACAGGACTGCAGGCAGAGCAGGTGATCATTTCATTTCCCTTGCAAATGAGGCCCCATTCCTTCCCCACCCCCAGCACCTCAGCAGCAGAGCTGTCATCTCTGCTCCCCACCAGCCCTCGCTGCCTCCTTCAGCCTCTTCAATTTGTTCACCCAGCCCTGACAAAGAGCCATTTTCATCCTGCCAGGAGTTCTGGCCATCACTGGGCTCTTACCACCTTGTTACAGATGGTTGATCAGGCAGGTTTGCTTCTTAATGAAGTTATGACAGTTCAATATTAATACAACAACAACAACTTGCTTTTCGAGCAAACACGGTTCCCTGAGACCTTACCCAGGGCTGGTTGCTGAAGGCCATCACCATGTGGATATGCTGGTATGATGCCTCCGTGGAAGAGTGGCTGAGATCTGAGATGTGGATGCAATGAGCTGGAGAGCCTGTCAGGTCTCATCTCAGCAGAGTGCCCCCCACCTGAGCCCCTGCAGCCCCACCACTCACTCCTGACAGGGAATATTTCACCCCCCCGCTGCTTCCCCATCCCTTCCATCCATCACAGCTTTCCCAACCCCACCCATGCAGGGTGGGGGTCCAACATCAACCAGCCTGAATCCACCAGTTTTGCCAAGACACCAACTGGTTCACTTGGTTTGGGCAGCCCTGGGAGCACTCCCAGTCTCAGCAGACCCGTTTCCCAGCACAGGTGCTCTCAACAACACTGTGCCCTAGCAGGGTAATCAAAAACAAGCCTGAAATTGTCCCAGGGAACTGGGAGAAGGATCAAGGCTGCAGAAAGATCCAGAAAACAGAAACTCAGAGCACAGGTGCAGACACTGGGTGGAGGACACGGGGCCACGCTCCCTCCTGGGGTGACACCTGCCTCAGTTTCTCCACTCGGGTTAATGCCCAGTCTCCCCTGCACTGGCTCAGATCCCCACAGTCACTGACCTGCCCAAGAGCTTCATCCTGTGGCCAGATCCTGCACCTCCTTGGCTGGAAATCCTGCAGGGAGCAGAGAAAGAGCCACTAAGGGGGTGGGGGGAGGTCTAGCTGATCCCCTGCACCTCTCCTCACCCTGAACCAACCCAGAGCATTGCTACCCCCCCATCCAGGCTCCCCTCCACCTCTGCTAACTAACAGCACCCCAGCATCCCTGGGCAGCCCTGAGGCACCAGGGATGGGCTTCATCACCCCCCCAGCCCTCCTCCCTGCAGAGCAGATCAACCCCAGCCCCCCTGGGGAAAGCCAAGGTAGCCAGCAGGATCCAGCCCCACTTTCATTAATTCTCTTGAATAATTAAACCCTGGAAAGTTAATACTTTCTGCTTAAAAAACTCAAACTGCAATGTTTGTAATTACTGTTTTATTGAAGCATTAAAACTTAAAGGGCACCCTGAGGTTGCAGTTAGTGTGAGAGCTGTGTGGGGTAAGAGGAAGCTGAGCTCCTGGCTGCCAGCCCAGCAGCAGGGGCACAGCCTCTCCAACACCCCCTGCCACAGGCAGCAGGTTTTGGGGATCAGCCATTCCAGGAAGAACAAATCCCCCCAAACCTGGAGGTCCCAGCCACAAGCCCTGCCCAGCTCAACCAGGCTGCTGAGACTCAGGGTGGAGGGGAAACCCCTGACAGCCTCCAAACCAACACCCGTGTTCCTGCCAACACCACCCCAGAGGAGGGGATATCAACTCACCTCAGGGCCCTCAACCATCCTGCCTCCTCCTCCCACAGCCAGACTCTGGGATCACCCCAGAGCCCCCACCTGCAGCAGCACAGCCCAAATCCCCTCTCACAGCCCTTTATAGCCCCCAGCTGCTCCCACCCTCCCAGCTGGGGCAGCTCCAGGAGAAGCATATGGACCCCTGCATATATAGAGCCCTGGGAATAGGTCCTGAGGGCAGAAGGACCCTCGTTGCCTGTCTAGAAGCAGAGGAACCCTCACCCCACTCCCCAGGCCCTGTGTTCTCCCATCCCTTCACCATCACTTCATCCCATCCCACGTGGGGACAATCAATCTTGAATTTTGCAGCCAGAGACTCTGCTGGCCCCCTGGGGCTGAGGCACAGCTGGGGGGAGGATGTCTCCATGTGGAGGTGGCTTCCAAACCCCCCCGAATCAAGGGGGCATGTCTGGAGTGCTGTGTCCCCCTGGGCAGCTCCTTGGCAGACAGTAGATGGCTGGACATGTTGGTGGGTGTTTTCATGCATGCAAAAAGGCAAGTGGGTGTGTTGGAGTCCCACCAGCTCGTGGTGAGGGGCCTGCAAAGGGTCCCTCTGCCCAGGGAGAGATGCTGCTGGATGCAGGGAGACAGTGGGGAGAGGAGAGAGTGGGAGAAGGCACAGCTGCTTCTCCCTGTCCTGGGTGGCAGGGAGGGGATCATCATACCCTGCCAGCCCAGCCTGTGCCAGCAGCAAGGCTGGAAGGGCATGGAGACATCCTGGGGTGTTTCAAACACTGCTGCATGACACAGTGAGCTTCACCCATGGGAAAGGTGACAGGGGCCACCTCAGTCCCCACTGAGGACACCCTCTCTTGCAATGGGGAGGCTCAGCCTGGGGGTGATGAGGCCTCTCTTCCCAAGGTCCTATTTGAGGAAGCAAAGCAAGCACAGAACCCAAACAGGAGGTGCTTTATTGGCTCTGGGTGGGGAGGAAGAGCTATTCAGCAGAATTCCCATCAGAATTCCCATCACATCCTTGCTGCAAGCTCGGAGCATCCCCTGTCCCTCCCACTGCTCCCACTGGCCACTCATCCCAGTCCTGCTCTTCCCTCTCAGCCTGCAGGTAACTCCTCTCAGGAGATGTGGCTTGTGCCACGTTTCCACCCTCAGCCACTCTAGTGTTCATGTTTCTGTGCAACTCAGGTTGGGTGGCCGAGAGCCCAGAATATCCATCAGGTCTTTCCCCACCAGCCCACGTTTCTCCAGTTTGGGCTGCCGGGTTCCCCAGTTTGGGGCTGCATTACTCCAGTTTGTCCCTCTCTCTCCTGCCCAGTGACTCTTTCTGGGTGATGCAGCAGGTGCTCAGCCCTGCTCCAGGGACTCCACTCTCCCAGCCACATGGATCAGCACTGTTCCCCTGACATGGGGACCAGTCTGGGCAGGATGGTCCCACAGACTCCCAAACTGGCTTCCACAGCAGCCAATTTTCAGCTGTCTCACCATGGCAATAAGCCTTCTTCTACCTCCCCCTGCAGGGTGGTGGGGCATTGTTCAGGGGTTCTCCCCCAACCCTGAGAACATCACCAGCAGCTCCTCCCGGCAAGAAAACCAGTACAACCAGTGCAGCTCACTCCAGCTGCACAGACACAGCCTGGAGAAGAGAAGGCTCCAGGGGGACCTCATAGCCACCTTTCAATACCTGAAGGACCTGCAGGAAAGCTGGGGAGGGACTTTTGACAAGGGCTTGTAGTGAGAGGGCAAGAAGTAATGGATTAAAACTGGAAGAGGGGGGATTTCGTTTAGACATGAGGAGGAAATTCTTGAGTGTGAGGGTGGTGAGACCCTGGCCCAGGTTGCCCAGGGAAGCTGTGGCTGCCCCATCCCTGACAGTGTTGAAGGGCAGGCTGGATGGGGCTTGGAGCCACCTGGGCTGGTGGGAGGTGTCCCTGTCCATGCAGGGGGTGGAACTGGATGATCTTTAAGGTCCCTTCCAACCCAAACCATTCCATGATTCTGTGACAACATCTGCCCAGGTACCAGAGCAGCCAGACAGGGCACAGACTTGCTGCAAATTCAACCAGTGACAACAACAAATTGTCTCCCTTCTGAGGGTTCCCCCCTGTCTGTTGGAGCTGGAGTCCCTGGCAGGTACTTGGTGCCCTCTCAAATTGCAAGAAGCAGGATCACAAACCATCCCTCTGGTAGCAAAAGGAGATAAACTCTGTAAAAACGAGGCCTGGCAGAGGCAGATTAATGGTATTTTACAGTCCTGTGGAGGATTTCAGGCCAGTCACCAGGGCAGGGCTAAAAATACCACCGAGGTCCTTGAGTTTTTACTTCTCCCGTTCAGCACCACTTCTAACAAAAACACTCAAACGAAAAAAAACCCAAAACATCTACAAAAGCAGCTGAGCCCCCTGGGGGCGATGGCAGGAGCTGGAGGTGGGTGTGGGAAGGCAGTGGCCCGAGGGGGAGGATGAGGAGGGCATCACCTCCCTCTGCAGCAGAACCCTGTGGTGAGGAGAACTCAGAGACCTGCAGGGCAGGAGGTCTCAGGGGCTTTGGCTGAAGATAAATGTAAGAAGCAGGATAATTGTGAATTTTATGGGCTGCTGAAATACTGGCAGGGATGATTCTGGGAACTGCTGCAGTGAGTTTGTCCTCTCTGGGGCATTTAGTAGAGTTTTTCCTCACTGCTTTGATGCCTCCTGGACACCAGCACCCAATATTTTCCACTGGGGCCATGCTGGGAGCCAGCCCTTGGGGTGAAGTCCCTCCAAGAGTTCCCATTTCAGCCCCCAGCTGGTCCTCAGCAGAGCAAGAAAGGACCTGAAGCCAAACCAGCACCAGCAGCATCTTTCCCAGCACCAGGGCAGGAGATGTTGGCTGCCCAACAGCTCTCATCCTGCAGCCCCAAAAAGCAAACTCAGCAAAGTCACAGCAAAGCCCTGGCATGATGCTCCCATGGGAGGAGAAAGGTGCAGGGAAGAGGAGTTGGGGTTTGGCTGGATGGGTTTTAGGGAGCAGAGGGGGGAAGCAGGATGGATTTGGAGCTGGGTCCAGAGCCCATGGGACAACAGGCGATCAGGAGCAGGCAGGAGGAAAGGTCTGCTCCATATTCCCACTGAGACCAACACAGGACACTGCTTAATTAACAGGCTCAGAAGAAGAACAAGAAGCAGATGTTTCCATTCAGGCTCATTTTAGCACGGAACAGCAATGGAGGAAGACAACAACTCCAGTGACACCTCCCCACAGCTTAGTCTTCTGGTAGGAAACTGCTCGAACATGAGCATGAGCAGCCCCATCCACTGTGCTCTTGGAAACCCCTGGCACTTCCTTGGGGGGGGTCACACAGTGCCATCCCCCCCATCACCCACCCCAGGAGCAGCACAGGAAGGGGAGCAGACCCCATCCAGCCCCTCCTGCCCAGGATGTGCCCGGGCAGCTGCTCTGCTGTCAGGGACACATCACTCCATGTCCTCTGCTCCTGCACCGAAGTTGAGGCAGATAGTGTGGTTGTTGCTTGGGGGGGGGAAGATGATTAACTGCTGTAATCCCAATTACTGCTTCTAATTGGGATTAATTTGTTGAGTTAATTAAGTGTGGAAATCCATTACCTCCCAGATTCCTTTTATGGACTGCTTAGTCCTGTATCTGGCCACAGCTGGAAGGGCAGAGGGCTGGTCATGCCACCATGCCACCTCCCCATCTGGGGCAGAGGAAGAGCAGAGACTGGGTGCTAAAGAGGAGCTCAAATGGCAAGACCTGGGGCCAGGAACCAAACCTGAACACCAGACCTGAACACCAGACCTGAACAAGGCTTTGCAGAGGGACAGAAATGCTGAAGAGCCTGCGGACAGCGGTGGCCAAGACACATCTTCACTGCAGCTGCATTGGGGCTGATGCACCAAGGGGTGATGGTTTCAAACTAAAAGAGGGGAGATTCAGACTAGATATATGGAGGAAATTTATTGCCAGGAAGGTGGTGAGACACTGGAACAGGTTGCCCACAGAGGTGGTAGATGCCCCATCCCTAGAAACATTCATGACCAGGTTGGATGGGGCTCTGAGCAGCCTGATCTGGCTGAAAATCTCCCTGCTCACTGCAGGGGGTTGGACTGGACAAACTCTAAAGGTCCCTTTGACCCAAACCACTCTGTGACTCTGCAATCCACATCTGCCCCAGCGTGGCAGGGCCAGGCTCACCTTGCTCCCCTGAGCCACGTGTAGGGTCCTGCCCCTGCTCCCACCGCAGCGAAGCTGCTGGCAGAGCTGCTGCTGCTTCCCAGTCTTCTCAACACTCCCCTGAAAGTTAATTAATTCCATTAATTGAATAAATAAACAATCCTCCACGCTCGGCAGCGCCGAGCCAGCTGTGCAGCACCTCAAGCTGCAAGAACATCATCTGTTCCCAGGTTGACTTGCTAAGCAGGAGCGAGGGGTCCAGGTCTCAGTGACATAAAATTGAGGTCATTTGGGAAGGACCTGGGGCTGGGAGGGGTTGCAGTGCAACCTGCACCCAGAACTTGCACGTATCCCCCTGAAACAGCTGCATTTCCAAGCAGGTTGCAAAGTCTTTCCTCGTTTCTTAGAGAGGCTGTCAGATGGTTTGAATCCTGAGAGGAACTAAATTAGGACAGGTGGTTATTTCCTGCTTTCTGGTTTATATTTCTAGAGAAGCTGACACGCCTGGTAGCTCACTCCAAAAGTAAAAGCAAATCTCTGACCTGTTTCCAACAGGTCTTTACTGGGAGCAGGGGTACAGAGGGTGACAGGCAGTGGGAGCCCTCTGAAAGATGGTGAGGAGGGAGGCTGCACACTCCTCCAGCCCCCTTCCTCCCAGCTTTCCAAAGCCAGATGTTTGGAATATTGATATGTAACATCATTAATATATTTTTGCCTTCCTGGAGCTCTTTTCAGGGGTGGTGGCACCTACACCCAGGAACCCTGGGTTGGGGGTCCAGCCTTGCAGAGGCACCTAATCCTCCCCAAACACCTCCCCCCCCCCCACTCTACATCCTTCCAACCTTGCATTTTTCCCCTTTCCAGAAGACCTGGATGCCAAGACTTGGATGCCAAGACCTGGATCCTGGCTTAGCTCCCAGCTGCCTGGGCTGGGGGATGTCCCATCCCTCTCCCATGGGTGCTGGCAGGAGAAGCTGCATCTTCAGCAGTTTTGCTCTGCTTTGTGGCTGGGGCATTGGGATTTCTCTGCCTGCTTGGGGAATATTATTGAATGAGCCCTCTCTCTCTCCTGAGAAAATATTGATCCAGAGCTTTAATGGCTTTCTGCTAACGAGCCACAATGAGTGTCACTGGGCATCACTGCTCCAGCTGATAAGAAAGTGAACATTCAGCCAGCCCTGCAGCTTTGAAAGAGGGTTTCACACACACAACCCTCCCCAAGTCCTTTCTACCAGAGGAAAAAAAAAAAAAGGAGAAAGAAAAAAGGCAAAAGATTTCACTGCTCCTTTCACTCCATAGGTCTGAGGATGGATTTTCAATTTGTTAACTTTCTTTACGGCTCTGCCTTTGCCAAAGGGAGGGAGAGAGGAGGGGGACAGGAGATGAAATGCAGCAGTTTCTTTTGGGAAGTCTTTTTAAAGGGGGGCAGGGGGAAAATAGATTAAAAAAAAAAAAAAAAAGGACAAAAAGCTTGACAGCAGGGAGACCGGAGTGAATTAAAGCAAGACCTTGGAATCCATGAGCCCACGGGTCCATCAGCCAGCGGGGTCTGGTTACCACAGCCTGTGTGGCAGCTTGATCCATCACCTGGGGAAATAAACCACCCTGCTTACATCTTCAGCAGCTCCTTCATCTGGTGATAAACCCCTTAAGGGAAATAAATGGGTTTCTCTTGCCTGGACTGGCCACATCATGGATGTAATTTGCCATTTTACCCAGGGAGCGGGAGGGAAAAGCTGCTTAATGATTTCCTAATGAGCCCCAGGGGAGCATGGAGCAGCCCTGTTACCTCTCTCTGGCTGTGACCCACTGCCCAAACCCCTGCTCCAGGAGCCCACGGTGGCCAAACCTCTGCAGGAGGAGATGCTGGGGTGGAGAAAGATGCTCAGCCAGCAGCAGGATGCTGTGAGGGGACACCAGGGCAGGGACCACACACCCTCTCGCCAGACCCCTTTGCTGCCCCAGTAGGGGAAGGTTTTGATGCCATCAACATGAAAAACGGGGCGTGGGAGAACCCACAAAATGCAGAAAGAAGCTGAATTACTAAGGAGAGCGAGGCTCAGAAATCACCCCTGGCTCCAATTCTAGGCATGGAAAATGGATTTCCAGAACAATATCATTCTTTCGACATCCCTGTCCTGGTGTCACAGCTGCCTGAGGAAGAAAACAGGTTAAAAAAAAATAAATAACAAACCTTCCAGGAAGCTCTTCTTGCTGTGATGCTGCCAGAGATGCCATCAAAAGGTCCCACTGCTCCCCTCCCACCAAGGAGACCCCAGGGGTTCCCCACACATGTGCTCTGGTTGTTAAATGAACTGTGGCATCCACCTGCAGCCAGAGGGTGTAGCTGACAGGTTCCTGTTTGATTTGCAATTGTTTGATTTTATTCATAGTCTTGACATTGTTTTTCCCTCTCTTCCCCCTCCCAACTAGAGATTTATTTGTTGTAATTAGCTGTAATCATTGGAATCTCTTTCATATGGCAGTGTCTTGGCTTCCCTTTACACCTCTTCCATGCTCCTACTTAATCAAAGGTGAATTTAATCTCTGTATCATCCTTAGCTGTCCCTTCCAGATGGAAACATGTCCTGGCTGGGAAGACCAGGGCAAGCACTGGAGACCTGCTTGGAAAAGGGCTTGGGAAGGCAGAGGGATGTATCAGTGATTGCTCAGACATATCCAGGACTAGGAATAGGCAGAGAAAACAGCATTTCCAGGTGAGCAAGTCCCTTCTTTTTTAAGCCAGGTCCTCTGGGAGCTGCTGCCAGCCCAGCAGCTCCAACCCTTGCTGTCATCTCCATGTTGGGGTGCCCAGGACCAGCAGTGATAGGAGCCAATACACCCTGAGCCACACGCAGCCCTGGCACGGGCACCCCCAGGCCACAAACAATTTGGTGCCAGTTCTGCACCCAAAGCCACCATTCCCACCCAGCACTGGCATTACTGAACCAGCTGGGCCCACCCCTTGCCCTCAGGTGGGATTTTACAGACCAAGGCAGCCCTCTGCTCCCAGCAGCTGGGGATCCAGGTGGGATGAGGCAGGAGGGGCTGCCCTGAGGACCCTGTTGCATCCAGCACCCCGGAATGATGTGCAGTCACTGACAGCCCAACAAGAAAGGTTTTCCCTCAGCAGCACCACAAGCAGGACTGGGTGGCAGCTGATGGGGTAGAGACATGACAGGCAACACCAGAGCACTGCTCAGCCCCTTCTCCCCCCCCCCGAATTTACAGGCTGGCTCAAGATCCAAGAAGGTTCCAGACAGATCATTAATTCCCAGGACAGCAGCAAAGGTGAGCCAGCCACCTTTTATTGCAGCTTGGAGAAAAATGCTGCTGCCAGGGGATAACTGGGACTCTCTGGGGGGGGGAGGCAGGGGCTGGGCTGCCAAGAGGTGATGGTTATTTTAAAAGCAGTGGAGTGGAACTGGCAGAGAAAGCTGCCCAGGGAGCTGATGTGCCACCAGTGCTGCCTCAAGAGGCATCTTGAACCTCTTGGTCTATAAAGCTCATTTAGATCCCCTATCAAGCCAGGTTTTATTTAGTCCTTACAGCCTCAGGAAGTGAATCACTGGAGGTTCATGCTTGCAAATCCTCCTGTCGCTCCCCTGGGGCAGCTCCTGCCTGGCCCAGTGGTGTGGGAGCCTTTGCCAGGGGATGCTTTGGGACCAAGGTGACAGGGGCTGTGACAGGCACGAGGCATTGCTGTCCAGCTCTGCACAGAGAGGCCTGCCTGGCTGTTGGTTACAGGCTGGCTGGCTGCAAGGCTCAAAAATCACTTCATCAATCCTTCCCCTGGGCTGGTGCAGCAGGGGGGACAGAGGCTGCCTCTGTCATTTTGAGCTGAGGGTGACAGATTGCTCCAGGATAACAGCAGGGGTTCCAGGTCCTGCCTCCCCCAGCACAGGTCTGGCTGTGGTGGGGCAAGGGCTTGGCTGAGGGGATGCCAGGAGGACAGGAGCACCGTGGGGTGTCCCCCTTGCTGGGGCCGGAGTGGGGAGACGGCAAGGGCAGCCAAGAGGACATGCCCTGTGTTGTTGGACAACTGGAGTGGTAATTTGCTTCAGGCACCTCTGCCCTGTTGGCTGCACTGCCCAGGGACCTGCACCCTTCCCTGGAGCTCTCCCCGGCCCCTCCTGGCTCTCACTTTCCATTGTCCAGTCCCCACCAGCTCCTCCTGGGGACGCCGCGGGTGCAGGCCCTGCTGGGTCCATCCAACCCAGCTGCTCTTCTTGGCCTTTGTCTTCCCCCAGCCCCACAGCCAAGGCAGGCACCAGCACCCCCCCAGTTCCCCCCCTCCCCAGCACATCTCTGCCCCAGTAACTCCCACAGAAGGGCTGGGTGTTGCTTCCCCTTTAATTTACCACTTGTCGGGGGGGGGGGGCAGGGTTAAAAAATTAAATAAAATCAATAAATAAAACAACCTAGGGATGCTTGACGAGGATGAAAACCCTGAAAACTTCAGTCTGCTGGTGGCTGGTCCCATTTCCCAGAGGAGGGAAGAGCGTATCCAGCCCTCCTCTCCCCACCGCCCCGTCCCAGCGCCACCAGGTCGCGGGGGGTTCGGATGCGGTCGGACGATGCTCCTCGAGAAGGAAACGACACCGAAGGTCAGGACGTGGTCATTCGTGGTCGGCCGGCGGATGGCAACAACCCCCAGAGCCCAACACCCCCAAGGGAGGGATGTGTCCCACCTCCCTCGGCTATTGCAGAAGCTGTGAGGAAGAGGCGCCGGTGGCCGGGCTGGCAGGGCACACGCAGCCGTGTCACCAGCAGTCCCTGCACAGAGCCACCTGGCCCTGGCGGTAGTCGCGGCAGGGGCAGAGGCGCCGGTACTTGGCGTTGTGGCCTGCACAGCTGAAGAGCAGGGGCTCCTTCTGGAGGTAGCACTCGCGGACGTTCTCGGCCACCGCCGGGTACAGGTGGTTCATCTCGCGCTCGGTGCTGTCGCAGGCGATGCTGAGCCTGGGGGCGAAGGTAAAAGGGTGTGTGTTGGGGGGGGGGTCGGTTCAGGTGAGGAGGCTGCGAGGCCTCACCTGGGGTATCAGGTACAGTTCTGGGCTCCCCATAGAACCACAGAACCGTTCAGGCTGGCACAGCCCCTGGGGATCACCCCGTCCCACCATCATCTCTGCTCTGCAAAGGTCTCCCCTAAACCACATCCACCAACACCACATCCAAACCACCCTTCAACACACCAGGGATGGAGACTCCACCGCCTCCCTGGGCAGCCTGTGCCAGTCTCTAACCACTCTTGCTGTGAAGAAATTTTTCTTAATATCCAGTCTAACCCTGCCCTGGTGCAGCTTGAAGCCCTTCCCTCTTGTTCTGTCACTGATCACCTGTGAGAAGAGACCAGCACCAACCTCTCTACAAGGACCTTTCAGGCAGTTGTAGAGACTGATGAGGTCTCCCCTCAGCCTCCTCTTCCTCAGACTAAACATTCCCAGCCCCTTCAAGCCTTCTTCATCAGATTGATTCCTCAGGCCCTTCCCCAGCTTCCTTGCCCTCCTCTGTCCTCACTCCAGCACCTCCAGATCTCTCTTGAACTGAGGTGCCCAAAACTGGACACAACACTCCAGGTGTGGCCTCACCAGTGCTGAGGACAGAGGGACAATCAGCCAGTTCAAGAAGGACAAGGGACTGGTGGAGGGAGTCCAGAATGGGTGTCTCGGATGATTCCAGAGGACTGGAACATCTGCCCTGTGAGGAAAGGCTGGGAGAGCTGGGGCTGTTCAGCTTGGAGAAAAAAGAGGCTGAGGGGGGATCTCATCAATGTTTATAAATATCTAAAGGGTGGGTGTCAGGAGGATGGGGCCAGAGTCTTCTCAGTGGTGTCAGGAGGGGGACATGGAGGGGAGGGAGCGAAATCCAAGCTCCAGCTCTAATTTATCATATCAAAATGTCAGTGGGACAGACGGTGCCTGCCTGACCAGCATGACAGCCACGGGAATGCTCAGGTTTTAATTGCCTACAGAGCAGCTCCGAGCCCGCTGGCAGATTTATACTCCATTAAAACTTCACCACTGTGTGTTCAAAATGCTGCTTGATAGGGAAGAACATTAAAAAAAAAAAGCAAAGAAAAGAAAAGAAAAGGGGAGAGAGCACGGAGGAGGCGGAGAGGAACGGGGTGGGGGAGAGAAGGAAACGTGCCTGGAAAGGCAATCGTTGCCTTCTGAAGTGTGAAGCTGGTCAAGGCCAACAAGGGGCTGCTCTGCAGGCAGCACCAGGCCTACACCAGCACCTCCATGGGATTTTGGGGAGGGAAATGGGTGAGCTGGGGATGGGGAGACCAAAGGGAACATTGTTTAGGTGCTGGTGCCCCCCACCACCTCGCTGAGAAGTGTTGAAGGGCAGGTTGGATGTGGCTCTGAGCAAGCTGGTCTAGTGGGAGGTGTCCCTGCCCACGCAGGGAGGGTGGGATCTAGATGATCTTTAGGGTTCCTTCCAACCCTAACCAGTCTGTGATTCTAGGATTCTACCAACTCACTGGAGAAACACCTCCTTCTTGTTGAGGAACCTGAAGAAGGTGGGCTCGCAGACCAGCCCGTGCAGCCGGCAGGTCTGGGTGCAGGAGTGTTGGGTCCCCGACACCCAGACCTGCAGAGAGTCCAGCGGGGGCCAGGCCCGGGGGTCCCGGCTGGCCTGGGGGGACCACACCAGGTGGGTGGCATTGGGGGACAGGGCCAGTGGGCTCGGAGGGCTTTGCATAGCAGGACTCTTGGCCTTGGGTGGTAGAGGAGGAGATGACGTGGTGCAGAAATCCTAGGGGGAGAGAAGAGAGTGGGTCAGTGCCTGGAGGGGCAGGGTGAGACGTTGGGAGGTTGCTGGTGGGACAGAAGGACACTTGGGATGTTGAGTTTGCTCCTCAGGTAGAGGTCACCTGCATGCATGGATGGATGCTGCTTTATTGTCTGCAGCAGAAAGGCCTTGACCCAGCCCCACCACCCCTGCCACCCTCCACCAACCCCCAGAACCTTTGGTTCATGACAAATCTCCCCCAGCCTCCAACTCCTGCTGCTCTCTGCAACCAGGCCACCAGCTGCACAGGGCTGGGACCTGGGGTCCCTCACTGGAGAGATGCAGGAGGGCAGTGGTTGCTTACCCAGAGGAACAGGAATAGACTGATGGGAGAACAGGGATCATCCCCCATGGAGAACAGGGATGGAACCCCATGGAGAACAGGGATGGGAACCCCATGGAGAACAGGGATGGGAACCCCATGGAGAACAGGGATGGTCCCCCACCTGGTGCTGAATGTAGGCATGGATCCTCTCCAGCATCCCCTCACAGGTGTACTCGTAAGGCAGGTAAGGGTCCACCTGTGCAGGGAAGAGCAAAGCATGGGCAGCAAGTGGGGACAGCCCTTCCCCTGGGCCAGGGGCAGCAGTGCCCTAGGCTCCCCACCCACTGAAGCCCATGGCTCCTGTCTGTCCATCAAAGCAAGCAGGGCAGAAAAACCAGGACTGGAAACATTTCACAAGAGCTAGAGAAAGAGGGTGAAGGATTCCTTTGGGTTGAACTCAAATACTGATGAAAACCAAGTCACCCTGTTCCACTTCAGTCTCACCTTTCTGCATTTTGGTGAGTTCTAAAAGAAACACAGTTTTCATGCAATAGGTCACGTCCAATTCAAGCACAAACCTTTTCAGCCCAAGAAACACTCAGCAGCTGTGGGGCAAGGGGGGCCAATTTTAAAACCCAAGGGAGGAGTCAGGACTGGTAAAGGTGCCAAGCTAATCCAGAGCTGCTCTCCAGTGCCAGTGGTGACTTTCCTGTGGGAAGGGCATTGACACAAGAGCTGCATCACTGATGCACCCTTTCCCTCTGGAGCAAATGATTTTTTAAGGACCTTTCTGCCCTGGGAAGACAGATTTTTTTTCCAGGCTCCCTTATTTTTCCAGGGAGATGGTGTATGAGCTACAGGACATTGATGCATGGATGGGGCTGTTCCTAGGACCCCCTGCCCCCACGTGTCTCTGCAGAGCTTCATGCAGAAGAAGGATTATAAACAAAAACATTCCAAAGATAATTCATCTGAAAAACACAGTTTCTTCTATTTTCTGAGCTCTACACCTCCAAAATAGTGATCTCCTTTTGAAGTACCTGTCAAACCCAAGCTCAAAGGCTGAGGATGCCATGAAGATCCCTCTGAGCATCTCCCTGCCATGAATCTCCCAGCTGAGATCCCAGCAGGGCTGGAAATCCCGGCGGCTCCGTCTCGTTACGGATGTGCACACTAACCAGGGCAGACACACTGACAGGCACTCATCCTGCCTCCCAGTTGCTGAGAGGTGCTCAGTTAACTGGGACACAGTCCTCCACAAAGCAAAACCATCTGTCCCAGCCACAAAAAGCAGGAGCCAGACTAGGAGACAAGTCATTCAGGGGAGAGAAACCTCCCCGGGCTCAGCCAGGAAGCATCTCCAATGGGAAGCATCACCAACACTCAGTCTCATCTTCCCATCATGGCCATGATGCTGGGGGGCTTTTCCCAGGACCCCGTTGTGCCAGGCAGCACGCAGATGTAACCCTGTAAAACAGCCTCTTTCCCCCAAAACCTGGCTGTTGCACCCAGTGGGGTGGGGGCAGAAACCCTCCCTGCACCTGCATGTGCACCCAGAGGGGATGCTGCAGGTGTGATTCCAGCAGTGATCCCACAGGCTTCCAGGATGGATCCAAGGGCACCAGGAGCCTGTTGCAGGCCCCGTTTCCTCCAGCCCCATCACCCCCTCATGTGCCCCTCTGTCCCCCCCTGGGGCTTCCCCAAAGGCTCTTGCTCCCCTCCTGCTCTCCTCTCCTGCTCTCATTAGGATTCAGCCGGTGGATCCTGTACTGAGACAAAATGCCAATTTCAGGAAGATAATTGTTTAATTAAAATCTGACAGGCTTGGCCTCCTCTTGACAGCCACATCAGCAATGCTGCTCCCTGCACTGGGAGCTCAGGATCTCCCCAGAGACGCAGGAAGGAGGAGGGAGACTCCAAAGTGGGGACCCCTGCACCCCAGGCATCGCTCCACCAATGCTCCTGAGGGAGCAGGGGGGTCAGGGAAGATGGACTTTGCCAACCCTTCCCCCAAGGTGGGGACACAGGGCCAGAGGCTTCCAGCCCCTTCTCTCCATCAGCCAAATGTGGAGTTACTGGTGCCCCACGGGAATACCACCAGGAGAGCCCTGGTTTTTAGTCTTCAGCAGCAACTCCAGAGCTGAAGAGAGCAAGAAATCTCCCTTCCTTGAAAAGAAGGGAGAGAGGGAAGGCAGAGAGAGGGGGAAGGCAAAGAGAGGGAAGGCAGAGAGAGGGGGAAGGCAGAGAGAGGGGGAAGGCAGAGAGAGGGGGAAGGCAGAGAGAGGGGGAAGGCAGAGAGAGGGGGAAGGCAGAGAGAGGGGGAAGGCAGAGAGAGGGGGAAGGCAGAGAGAGGGGGAAGGCAGAGAGAGGGGGAAGGCAGAGAAGGAGGGAGGGAAGGCAAAGAAAGTAACCCAAAGTTCATCAGGCAAATAAGTAGAAAATAATGCAATTCTCTGCCTGCACGTACCAGCAGGCTGGGAACACTTTAACCAGCTATTTTTGCTGTGATGTTTAATACAGCACCCTTTCAAGCACAGTCTGAAATGTATAATTTTCCATTATATTCCTGTATGTTTGACTTCGATATAATGAAGCCTTCTCCCTTCACTACACCAGAATATTTGGTCTATTAAATCACTTGAGAGAGGACTATTCCTGACAACGGAAAGAGCTGAAGGCCAAGAAAATTGTGCTGCCTGCAAACCTTTCTCCTTCTCCAGCCTCTGACCTCTGGCTAACAGCCCTAAGCCATCACCAGGACAAGTCTCCTGGCATCACCTTTGCCAGAAGGACACAATTTACCTCTCAGTGCCATCCAACTGCGCCAGGATTTGCCCTCTGGGGTAGAGGGTTTGGTGCTTCCATGATTTCAATTTTCCTTATAAATAGGTCAGGGATGTAAACCATCAGGGAAACCCAAAACTGCTCCAAGGTGGGACAAATGGCAGAGGCACAGCTTGTTGAAACCCTTCCCCAGCAGCTGCAGGATGACCTGGAGCAGGTGGCACCTCCAAAAGGACAAGGGAGGGGAGCACAAGGGCTTTTCTTGGGGAAGAAAAACCGAAATTGCAAACCCAAGTCACGATTCAGAAAGAACAAGTTTGTTCCAAGCAAAGCTGGGTTGGAGAAGCAGCATCTCAACTCCTTTATTGGCACAGCTGGTCAGCCAGCCTGGCCAGCAGCCCCGTGGCTCTGGACACACCAAAGGATGCTCTGCCAGCCTGGCTGGAGCTGGGGCAGGGCTGGAGCTGCAAGGATGACACATCCCACCCCAAGCCACAGCTCTGGCTGTCTGCAGTATCCATTGGGATGGCTGCACAGCCTCAGCCTGGGAGCCAGGGGCAGGAACAGAGAAATGTTAAATATTGCTGAAGCATCAGCAAATCCCCCGGAGCCAGGGTGCTCTACACCAGGGTGAGCTTGATTGTCAGCTTGACCACATCAGGACTACCACCAGGTTCATGCAGCCAGCTCCCAGCTCTCTTAGAGGGGTTCCCAGCACCCTGGCTCCCTGTCCCCAGCATCCCAGCATGACACAGTTGCCACTGGGAGAAGCTGCTGGCAGAGGCAGAGGGAGGGAAACATCTCACAGCTTCTCACAGCTTCCCACAGCATCCCATATCCCCAGAGATGCTGTACTGAGTTTTTCTGGGAAGATGTGAAACTAAAGGTGCGTGATGGGTGACTCTTCAGTCATACAATGGAGGGGGGGAAGGGACAAAAATGCAGGGACAAAAAGGAGAAAAAGGATTAAAAAAAGAGGAAAGAGAAAAAAAGGAGAGAAAAGAGGAGGAGAAAAAAGGAGGAGAGAAGAGAAGGAGAAAAGAGAAGGAGAAAAGAGAAGGAGAAAAGAGAAGGAGAAAAGAGAAGGAGAAAAGAGAAGGAGAAAAGAGAAGGAGAAAAGAGAAGGAGAAAAGAGAAGGAGAAAAGAGAAGGAGAAAAGAGAAGGAGAAAAGAGAAGGAGAAAAGAGAAGGAGAAAAGAGAAGGAGAAAAGAGAAGGAGAAAAGAGAAGGAGAAAAGAGAAGGAGAAAAGAGAAGGAGAAAAGAGAAGGAGAAAAGAGAAGGAAAGAGTAAAGAGGAGGAGAAAAAGGAGAATAAAGAGAAAGAGAAAAGGGAGAAAAGGGAGAAAAGGGGGAGAAAAGGGGAGAAAAGGGGGGAGAGAAGGGGGGGGGGAGAAAAGGGGGAGAAAAAGAGGAGAAAAAGGGGGAGAAAAAGGGGGAGAAAAAGGGGGAGAAAAAGGGGGAGAAAAAGGGGGAGAAAAAGGGGGAGAAAAAGGGGAGAAAAAGGGGAGAAAAAGGGGAGAAAAAGGGGAGAAAAAGGGGAGAAAAAGAGAAGGGAGGAGAAAGAGAAAAAGAAAAAAAAGACCCATTTCTGGCCAATTTTCAATTTCCAATGTTTCCACTCGTCAGGGAACAAGGAAAAAAAAATGGTTTCAGGTTCAGCACTCTGTTTGGATTAGTGAAGCAAAGGGAAATGGATCATCTCGGATACGAGCCTTCCTTTCAATAAACTGGCAGGGTATTTTCAAACAAAGGCAGGCAGATGGGAAATAAAACCATATGATTTCATTCCAGTAACGTTGAAATGAAAAATCACCACCGAAATGAAACGTTTCGAGGGAAAAAGATAAATGGAGGGTGGCTATTCTGAAACACAGACAAATTTGTTAAATAGCCTGATAAAAATACCACCTCGTTTCACCTTCAGGAAAACCAGAGGAGTGGGGGAAAGTGTTTCCAAGCTCCAGTAACTGGCTGGGAACAGCAAACTAAGCTGCCTGGCCACCAGCTTTCTGCTGCTCCCCCTGCTAATGTCCTTGTTTTCAATTCCTGCTGTCATAAACAGTATTTTAAAGACAAGATACCAAGGGATTCTTGAAGCCAAAGCCCATAATAAAGCTCTTAAACCTGTAAGGCAGGTCAATTTTTAGGCTTAATTGCCTTGCCAGCTTCTCTAATAAAGCAGACCTTGCTATTTAAAAGCCAAAAAGAGGGGGGGGGGGGGGGAGGGAAAAAGGGGGGGGGGGGGGGGGAGGAGAAAGAAGTGGCTGTAAGTTATTCACAGTCACTCCTTGCTCCTTCAGAAGGATTTATCTAATATCTATTAAAAAAACCCCAGAGAGGTGAGTTAGGGGATTAACCCAGCACTTCTGGGTGGGAAGGAATCTCTTCCCTCCAAAGCCACTGCAGGTTTCCACCACAAGTGGGACATCAGCACCTGCTTTTTATTCATTTGAGGCAAATTTAGGACATCGCCTCCCTGGCAGTTGATGGCCATGAGAGTGGGTGGGATGCTTGACGGGAGGGGACCTTGGGGTGAGGGTCCCTGGTCCCCCAGCAATGGGTGCAGCCAGAATCAGGGTTCTGAGAGGCAGTTCTGGCTGCTTGGCCCCAGAGGACACAGTTTACCCGACCCTATGTGGTGCCACGTATGGGATGGCAAAGGGAAAGCAGTCACCCAGGGTGCCTGGCCACACACCGGTGTTAGGGACACCCTTTCTTCCAGCCCTGCTTCCCTCGGACAGCTCTTTAAGCAGCTGGAGAAAGGCTCGTTGAGGGAGGGAGGCAGGACGTGCTGCGCCTGCAGGGCAACCGCAGCTCCATGGAGAGCGGAACGGGAGGAAAGCAGAGATGGGAACTCACACCTCTGGGTAAAACAGGGATCAGCACGGCCAGGTGAGCTCCTGGTGCTGGAAAGAGCAGGTCTCCACACCGGCTCCCTCTGCCCAGAGCTCAGCACACCACCAAATCCTTCCCTAAAATCCTTTGTTTTAAAAACCAGAATTATCCTGAAGCACGAAATGCCCGGGTGCACATCCAGATGCTGCTGCAGCACAGCACAGCTGCTCAGGAGCCAGCAGAGCCCTCTTCCCCCTTCCTTGAATTCTCCAATCATTTTCAAATTATTTGAATAGCACGGCAGCACCAGGCTTCATCATTTTCTTTTGCCTTTCTGGAAGAACTGAAAATTTCCTTCTCTCTCTCGAAACAGAGACCAGCAGCTCCTGGCTGCCCACCCATGGTGTTGCCTTCATTCTGGGGCTGTCTCTGCAGCCCAGATGGTGGAGGGTCAAGCTGCCTGGCAGCACAGCAGCAGGAACAGCATTGGTTTTAATTCAACTTTAATGGAGATATCAGAATGAATGTGCAAAACAACAACTGCATTTCTAAGTCGGGCTTGCTGGGTCTTTGCAAACTCGGGGTGGTGAAGAGACCCAGGCAGATGGCACAGCTTTATCAGCTGAATGAAGTCCCCAGACACACACACCTCTGCAGCCTCTAATGTGGGGAAAAGCAAGGAGGACACCTCTCTGGCCAGCATCACCCCTGTCCCCCCCCCAGTCCCACCCAGCACTGGGAACCCCAGCCCCCTGGTTTGACAGGGCATCACTGTCCCCATGAGGGGACAGCTCATCCCCAGTGAAGTGAACTGTGAGCAAAACAGAGAGCAGCACTTTTCTCCTCTCCAAGAAAACTGACCTCAATAATTTAGACAACTTGAAAGGCTCCTACCACAGGCCAGGAGGTAAATATTCATGCAGGAGGGTTTCCAGGGCAGGTGCAGTGGGAATGCTGCCTTCCCGGGAGAGGATCTGCAACCCCCCCTTCCTTACATCCCTTTATCCTCACAGAGACAACTTCTGAGGCTATTTCCTATCAATTTGCTCCATGGGAATGATAACAATGAACAGTGAGATGAGGGAACAGCAGGCACAAGGTCGGTAGCTCTCAGGGTACTTGCAGGGAGGTGCTCTCTTTGCAGCACGCCAGGTCCCAGCACTGCTGCACGTCTCCAGCTACCTCAACCTCCTGCTCCCAAACCCCATCTCCCTTATCTTGGTTTTCCCTTGCTCCAGTTCTGCCCAGAGGATTCCTCAGGATCCCTCAAAGGTGCTGCCCTAGGGAAATGGCTATGACACTCAGTACCAAAGCAAGGCAAGAGCCTGTGGCCCCCTGAAGTGGCAGGAGAGGAGGATTTCTGCTCTGCACGTGCAAATCATTTCCAAGGGGAAGCAAGGAAGGAAAAGCAATTAATGCTCAAAAGGGAGAACCAGGCCCCAGCGACCACTGCTGATACCTGTCCCTGCAAACCCAACAGAAGGGACATCTCCTTGCCACCTCCTCCAAGCCATACCTGGGTCCTCATGATGGTTTTGATAGCAGCTTCAAACTCCTCAGAGTTATTGTAGTCAACAGTCCACACGTGTGGCTTCCCAATGAAGTCTTCAGCATATGGATGTTGGGAGGACACCTAAAACCACAGCAGTGTGAGCTGGTTTCTGCAACTCCTGCCAAAACAGCTGCTCACAGCCCTGATGGCAGAAGAACATCAGGCTTCAGCAAAGACATGTTGGGTTTTAACCCACTGCACATGGAGATGTGTTGGAAAAAGGCTTCCTCTGAACCCAGCTGCCCCGACATCAGGTTGATGCTCTAAAACTCCCACTGGCTGGGGATGTCCCACTCCCATCAACACTGAAATCGCATCCACCAGCCCTGAATGTCCCATAACATGGGGAAAACCTACCCTGGACCTGGACCATTTGTAGGTCTGGAGGAGCAAAAATAGATAGAAGCAGCAAAGCCCTGGGAAGGCACCATGTGTCTCAGGTTTGCCAGCTCCAGAAGCAAGGCAGAGAGAACATCCATCACCACTGAAGGCCAGGGAAGTCTGGCACTGGGAGAAAGCCATGCTGGAAGCTGCAGCCACCCAATACCACAGGCAGCTCCATGCACTGGTGCCCCAGAGGTACCACCTGCCACTCACCAGGCATTTTTGGGGCGATATACCTCGTTTCAGCCCCTGAGCTGCCTTTTCATCCCCATGTTGCTGCAAGGCAGCCAGAGCCCTGGATCTCCTCTTGAGAAGGGAGGAGAGAGGATACTGAGCAGAGAAGGTGTTTCAGAGGCAAGGAGAAGTGTAGCAGAGGGACCTGAAACCCCTCCAGTGAAGGAGGAGAGCAGGGTACTCTCCAGCTTGCCATCCTGTCTCATTTCTTGCTGACAGATTGGTCACCTCCTTCCCCTCCAGCACATAAACACCCCGGGGCATTTCACAGCCCTCCCCTGGATGCAGCACAATGACAGCACCCACCCAGGATGGGTGCTAACACCAGCAGCTTGTTAGGTGGGTGCGTGGGCCTGACACGGGGTGGGGGGAGGACAGTCCTACCCCCAAGCCCACGATGGGCACCTCTGAGCCAGGCTGCAGCAGGACTGAGCTGCACAGCCCCCCCAGCACAGCCCTTCTCGGCAGGAATGAGGGTTGCACTGCATTATCCCCTTGATTAATAATAAAAGAGGCCATTTTCTCAAGCATTTAACTTCTGAAGAGGTCCTGCTGCACTCAGATTGTGTTCCCAGCAATGGGTATTCCTGGGAGGGATTTTGGACCCTTGCAGCACCATGGAGATCCTGGTGTCCTTCGGGGTGCACAACGGGATGAGCAGGGTACAGGTTATGTGTGGATCCCTGCTGATGGGGAAAGAGCTGCCTGGGGTCTGTGCTTTGCAGAAGTTTCCTGCACCACCTTCTCAAGGTGGTTCAAAGGCCAGGTTGGATGGGGCTTTGAGCAACCTGGTCTAGTGGGAGATGTCCCTGCCCGTGGAAAGTGTCCCTCCCCACAGCAGGGGGGTGCAACTCAATGATCTTTAAGGTCCCTTCCAACCCAAACCATTCAAGGATTCTACAACTCTCCTTTGCCACCCCAAACCCACAGCAGAGCCCCCTTGCATCCAAACACTCCAGATGGAGACGATGCAAGGATGGAAGAGGGGTCCCCACCTGCGCTGGAAGGACATCTCGCCAACAACAACCACCAAAAAAAATCTTAAACTCAGTTTAGCAACTGCACCTTCCCCAGCCAGCCCAGACCCCGGTGCAAAGAAGGGGGTGGTCCCAACCAGCCCATCTGCTCACCTCCTGCCACACTCACCTCTCTTGACGTGGGCTTCCCACGGAAGAACTCGTGGTTGAGGGAGCTGTGCGGGGGGTTGAAACGCGCCTGCAGGAAGACGCAGCCGTTGGCGATGGCCTCCAGTGGGGCAGGACCCTCGTAGGGGAACCCAAAGCCAATGAAGAGCTGCAAGGGAGCAAACCCACACACTGGTGAGCAAACAGGGACAACCCCACAGAATAAAGCCTCCTGAGTAACCCGCCAGCACCCCTATCTCCTGCTCTGGTCCTGCTCACCAAGCCTCTCAAAGCAGCTCCACAGAATTGAACACCCTGGAGCTGAAAACGTGCTAAAAACTCCCCGTTCTGTGGCTCACAGCTTCAAGTCACGCTGTGGTGGCTATTTGGGGAAGTTTAGACTGGATATTAGGAAAAATCTCTTCACTGGAAAGGTTGTCAGGCCCTGGAACAGGCTGCCCAGGACAGTGGTGGAGTCACCATCTCTGGGAGTATTGAAAAGCCACGTAGATGTGGTGCTGAGGGACACGGGTCAGTGGTGGCCTTGGTAGTGCTGGGTGAATGGTTGGATTGGATGATCTTAAAGGCCTTTTTCAACCAAAATGATTCTATAACTGGTCCTGCATGGAGAAATACTGGTTTGCCAAAGCCATTTGGGCTGGAGAACCAACAGCATTTCCCCCAGAGAGCAGCTGAAGGCGACTGGGATGTGCTCGCACCCTGCGCACGCTCCCAGAATCCCATCTATTTCTATCCCAGGCATTGGATTACAAGAAAATCCAACCAACACCCCACTTAGCAATATATGAATTCATCAGGAAAATGTGTGCTCCGTCTGCAGACGGTCTTCAAGGAGAAACTCATCAGCCACATCTTGATCTGAAACGATGTGCTCTGCTCGCTCCTGGCTAATTAGCCCTGCTGATGGTGCCTGAGAGGAGCCACCCCCTCCTTTCATTAGGTTGTATTTCTGAAGGTGTCTGAGTCCTGTCTGCAGGCTGGCTAAAGGGAGACAGTGTCCCATGGACAGCCTGGCTGGTTTCACCCACCTTTGCCTTCCTCAGCAGCTGCTGGAACTCGTGCTGTGGCAGCAGCCCGTGGTTCTTCACGAACGCCGGGACCTCGGGCGGCCGCTGCGTCTCGTAATAAACTGTGCCATGGATCTCCATGTACTTGTTGAGGATGGCCAGGAACTTCTCCTTGCCCTGGGAAGGAAGGTGGAGGTGTGAAGTGCACCAGAAGCCCAGGCTGATCCACCCCCGCCCCCCATTTTTGAGATTTAACTCCCAAACTGCCATCCTGGAGCAAACACGGTGCTTCAGACTGACCCACAGCAGAGCCAAACCCACACCCTCCACTCCACAGCCCTTGGAAATGCATCCTGGACCTCTCCAGGCTCCCAGCAAGCCTGGACAGCTGTGGAAACCAGCACCATGAACATAAGCATCTCCAGCTCCTGCCTTCCCTGCCACCTCCATGGGCAACTTTCACCCTGGACCTGCTGAATTACAGAATTCAGGGGCAAGTTTGCAAAGGCCAGTTCTTGCTAACAGCCTCATTCCACTTAACATCTCCCTGGGATTTTCTTACTCAGGTTTAATCCTGTTTTACTACCTGGAAAAATCAAGAAGGTCAGCAGTTTTCCTCTTTTGAAGGCTTTCCTCCTTTTTCTCTGCAAAGCATTTTAACAATTTCTCTGCTGTAGATTTTTTTTTCTGCTTGGAAAAAACCACACAGGGACCATCCTTTGGTTAATGTATTTTCAGTTTGTTCCAGTGCTGCAATAGGCTCCAAAAAAGCATCAACTGGGAGGGAATAAGGAGGTATAAATGGGGAATAAAACTCCATATGTTACCTTAAAGCCTCTCTGAACACCCTGTTTCTGCCCTCAGCCATGTAGCCCTGGACTTCTCTAAAGCTAAAAGAAAATGCTGTTGGTGGGATAAGGCTGAAGGGTGAAATCCTGGCCATGGTGCCACTAACACCCAAACTGGCACCGTTTTGAGGGTGATTCCTTAATGCAAAGGGCTTGGGGAGATGGGAAACACAACCTATAGTCCCTGGGTAGTGCCAAGCATCACCAGGGGGGACCAATCCCCAAAGGCCCTGGCATGGTGGGGGGACTGGCGTGGGAGACCCACCTCACTGCTCCATCCCAGCATTAGGAGCTGCTTTGATCCCTGAGATCTGGGCAGCAACCTGTGGGAAAAGGGCCTTTCCCAGCTTCTTGCAACTTCAGCTCCCATTGTGAGCTGAGAAGTTCAGAGGGGCAGGAAATGAGAAATAAGGGGAAGGTTGATTTAATGAAACGTTTGTAAATGTCAAAAAGATCCTGCTCTGGAGACAGCACTTGGTCCAAGGCTTGTAAATAAGCAGCTGATTCCAGAAAATGGAGGTGCTCTTTTCCTTCCTAAATCCCAAAATCACTCAAATTAAGGAAAAGCTTCGATTTCCCCTTATTTTAGCACACGGGGAGGGCACAAGATGCAAAGCCTGGCTCCAAGGAACAGCCACCAGCAAGAACCAGCCCCAGCCCCTTCATCCAGCAACAAATTACCTTAAATATGCAGTTTTAGAGAAACTCATGTTATTTGTGAATTGTGGGGGAAAGGAGAAAAGGAGCAAATGTTTGTAGCACTAGGGGTGGAGACAAATGGCTGTTCTGAGGTTTTAACTCTCTTTAGTGCCTCCTCAAATGAACCTACCTAAGCTCAAATGAAACTTCTGGGTGAGGAACTGGTAGAAAAAGAAAGCAAAATGTTACAGTTCCCCTAAAATCAAAGCTAGTGGGTTTCAGTGAGGTTTTGGGGAGCATCTGAGCTATGCAGATGCTGAGGGGGGGGCTTTGGTTTCAGATGTGGGAGCTCAGGAGGACCCAGCCCATGCCCAGGCAAAGTCAAATCCAGCAAAGTCTTTTCATTTGCAAGATGTGCAGAGGTAAAGCCCAGCAGCAGCTGGTGTGGTACAGTACCTGCAACTGGAACAGCCCCAGGTGGTGGCACAAAGGGAAGAAAAAAATAGAAATAAATCAAGAGACCTGGAGAATTAACTCTTCTGCTTTAAAGCCCTGGAAGGAAAAGCAGCTGGGCAGCTCTGGGTAAGAGAGAGGGGAGTATACACACCTCCTGGCCACTACAGGAGATGCAGAGGGGTGTTTTGGGGGCTCGGGGGTATTGTTGGTTTTTTTCCTCACTGGCAGAGCAGTTTGGGGTTGGGGGAACACAGTAAAGGGCTTTACCCCATGTCTGCTGGCTGGGAGGTGGCCTCAGCCAGGGTGCACCAGATGTGGCTGAGTGTGGGGTCCCAGAAAGGACCAGCACTAGGGCTGGAGAGGGGTCCTGCACTGCTGCCCAGCCCCTCTCTCGGGCATGACAGACACAGGTGGGCAGGAGGGTGGCACGATGCCCTTCCACAGGGCACTCGAAAGCAAAGACAAACCATCCCCATCATAGCGCAGGAAACCACCACCAGCAATCCTAATTCATACCCAGAACCATGGCTATGGAAGGCTCAGCAGCAGCCTGCAGGGAGGAAGCATCACCTCGAGCCAAGAGCAGGGGACAGTCCCACCATGCCTGGCTTGCTGGGAGGTGCTGGGCACATCACATCACTGCAGCAGCCTCAGTTTCCCCTCTACGAAGGGGACAAGGACATTTCTCTACAAACACCTGCAGCATCTCTGCCTCAAAAGCTCAGGGGAAGTGCCAGAGGCTGCTGCCAGCCCACAGATCTGCCTGCCCAAGGACACCCACCTTCCAGATGCTGGCCTCCTTCCCATACACCACTGCCATGCTGCTCACTTTGTTGGACTTGATGAGCTGCCTCTCCGTCTTGTTGAGCTCCTCAGACACGAAGCCCATGAAAGAGTTGTCAGGGGTGTGAGCTGTAGACACCAAAGGGAGAAGACACGTGGCTGGACAGATGGTTCCTGGGACCTCATTAGTGCCAAGGGCCCAGCCCCATGGCAGCGAGGGGACTGAGATTAGTCCAGCCCCAGAGCCTTGCTGGAGCTTGGAGGAAAAGTGGCATGAATCCACATCCAGGCAGCTCATCAACATCAGGCCCTGCAACCAGCTCCAGTGGCTCTTTATAAGACAAAGCATTTTTAAGGCTGCCAAATGGGCTCTGCCCAACGTCTGAGTTTCTCAGTGGGCCAGTGCCCTCCTCTCAGACAAGCACATCACCTCTCCAGGGCACAGGCAAATCCAAGTCATCCAAGTGCCTTTTACCTTTAGAACCCCAACTGAAATAAAACCAGGCTTTGCAACCAAACCTGCCCTGTGTCACCCCTCCCAGGAGCTGGAAGCTTCTGGCTGTGCCCTGAGTTTGGCCCTGGCTATGCTGGAGCCAGCAACCCCTCACTGAGGGAGGAGCCAGGTCTCTCAACCTGGAATCTACAGCCCAAGAGATGAACAAGCAGATTTGGGAGCTCCTTGCATGCAAGAATGGAGCCGGGGAGGACATCACCGTCCATGTATCACTTCCTAAAGGGGCTGAGACCTGCTGCTGTGGTGTCTGAACCTGCCCTGCTGGGTCCCCAGCCCCCCACTCACGGAACATGGTCATGAACTGGGTGGGCTGCAGGTTCCAGTAGCCCCAGTTGGTGCGGTAGCCGCGCAGCGTGGCGTACTCCTCGTGGTTGTAGGCTGGCTCTGTCCCAAAGGTATCGATGACCCGGACGCGGCACCTGGGAGAGGAGACACGACCCAAGGACCTCAGTTTGAGAAAACCCCACTACCAGGGACATCTGATGTCCCCAGGCAGCTTGTCCATCATCTGGCCCCCAAACAGAGGGTGCAGGAACATCCCAAGAGCCCTTCCCTGCCCTCTGCTCTAACGCGCCTCTTCCCCTTGCAAGGCTTTCATCTCCCTGACGGTTGTGGGAAGGATGTATCTCCTGAAGTCTTGCTAATGCTTCTCCCAATATCCTGGGAATGCTGAGGCAGGCATTACCAGCACAAGACAGAGGAGACAAAGGGAGGATGAAGCAAGGGAAGAGCAAAACCAGCTGAACGTGAGACCAAACACATTTATAATAAAAGCAATAACGCCGCGTGTCATTCTTCTCTCTAATAAAATTGTGTAGGAGAGTGGAAGAGATGGGAGAAAACATAATAAATAGCAGGACTATCAGCACTAAATTAAATCGCATATTTTCCTGGCTGTTGATGTACCAGGGGATGATGACATTTGTCTGGATGACGAAGGAGACAGGGACAGGGCTCTTCTTCCTGCAAACAGAAAAGGTTGGTGCTTCCCTCTGTGGGGTGCCCAGCCTGGCTGCAGGCAGGGCCCCTGGCAGCACAAACACACACACCCCAGGAACACACAGACTGTGGGTTTGTTTTTTTTTTTCCAATTAAATATCTTCTAATGAGTTTTGGTGTCAAACACGTGAGGCTGTGGAGCAAGTTTTGTCGTGGCACAGCACGGTGGCTGCTGCCAGAGCCAGGCAAAAAAGGAAGCTGAAATCCGAGGGTCCAGCTCCTTGGAGGTGGGGGCTACTCTTTGAGGTCATGAGCATTAGCCTTTGCTTAAAATTAGGGAAGTGGAGAGTAAAAGAAGGGAGTGACTTTGCTTACCTGTATTTCTTAAAGGAGAGCCCCATGTGCTGCTTCATCTGCTGGAGCCCGTGGTAGTCAGTGTAAATCAGGTCGAAAGGCAAAGGACTGGTCAAGGGGCAGTTCCCCCGTCCTGGTGGCACCCCTAAGTGACTGGGGAGAGGCAGGAGGGATGGATCAGCCTCCCAGCACCACGAAAGCCCTGCACCACAAACCCTCATTTCCCCGCTGGGGGTTTAACAGGCACCACCCACCAGCTCCCCACTTGATGGAGCGCGAGGCAGATGGTTCTCCTCTCCTCAGTCTTTATTTCCTGGGCCAAACAGCTGAGGTTTTGGGGAGTCCTGGTCCCTCTCCACCTTTACACCTGCTCCAGCTGAGCTCCTGCTCCTCACCTGCGGGTGCTGAGGCTTTTGCACAGCATTCCCAGCAAGGGCTCCCCAGCATGGCAGTCAACACACACATTCCCTCCATCTCTCTAGTGAAAGACACCAGATTTCATTTGCCTTCACCTCAGTCACATCAGTGACAGACTTGCAGAGTCTTTCCCTTCCTCCTGCCTGCAAGGCTCCCAGCTGAGCCTCAGTCTCCCTGTTGCCAGCCCCACATCCCTCCCAGCACACACCATGCACTGTTTCACTTAACCCCATCCTTACAGGTACCCATCACATCCCCATCACACCCTCAGCTTCTTGACTCCAGTGGCTCTGTCTGTCCTTGGATGTTGTGCACATTTAATGAATATTTCTCACTTTTTTGTCCCATTTATGAAATAGTTCAATAAAGCCAAGCCAGACAGACCCTGGCTCTCACTTGCTGGGTTTTTAGCCACTTCCTTACATCAGCTGGACTCGGCCCCTCTTCCCTGCTCCAGCAAATAAAAGGCATTTTGAAAAGCCAGAGAAACTAGAGGGACTGCAATCTCTTTATCAAGATCTCTGGTTACCTTGCTGCCAAGGTGATGTGTGATTAATCTGGCACGATACAAGGCTAGTGAACCTGCAGCATGTCTCCTGCCTTTTCCAATTACCCCCGTGAACTGATGGATCCCTCTCTCCAAAGCTGCTCCGCCAAGTGTACCACTGATGTCAGCCTGACAGCCCATCTGCTTGTCTGGACCACACTTCCTCCTTCTCAGGAAAAAAAACTGTGACACCTTCCAGCTTCAGCAGGTTTCTCTAAAAATCCTTGTTACATGTACTTGTGATTTCTGAGCGCCAGTTTGCTCAGAAATACAAACGATCTACCCCTCAGTTTCAATGATCTTGTATTTTTTTTGTCCTCCTACAAGACCATACTTCTTCATCTCCACCCCCGTAAGTCCACTCACACCCAAACAGCACCCAGCAACATCCTCAGGGCTCTGGAGGTGGGCTTATCTCATGGAAAACCAAAACATGGAGCTCATTCGGTGCCCCCTGGGCTCTGCCCCGCTCCCACCACACACTCACCCTGTTTCTTTCTTGGTCCTTCTAACTGGGCTGAGGAATTTGTGTTTTGCTTTGCCAGCCTGAGCTCAGGCAGTGTGAAATCTCACCCCTAGATCCTGCCTGCCAAGACGTCTGTCTGTGTTTTCTTCCAGGCTCTTCACTCACTCCTAGCACCTGTTTGGAGATGGGAATTGATCTCAGCCATCCATACAAGTATGTTCCCTTTTTTTCAGAACAAAAAGTCCAGCCAGGTTTTACATTTCCAAGCTTTGAAGCCTTCACTCTCCGTGACCTCTCTTACTGATTCTCCTAATTTCTCTGCATTTCTCCTTCTGCACCTGAAAATCCTCTTTCCAGCCCCACCTGGGTTTTACCTGTTGTTCAGCTGAAGCTCAAATGGACCCTCAGTCCAAGGGTCCATTCTCCAAGGAGCCCTTCCACAAGGTCCTCATCCCTTGCCCAGACATAAAACAACACACAGCACTTCATCCAGCAATCCCATGGCTGCTTGAAGAGGGAATTAATGGTTCTTCCATCTGGGGAACAGCCAAGCTGTGCAGTTAACACAAGCATTTGTTCTCCAATCTCTCACGGGTCTTCACCAACATCATCAGAAGGGTCCTATGTAGCCAGTAAAATTGGTTGGCCATTATAGCTGCAATAAAGGGCTCTTGGTCTGCTCTAGGCCACATCTCTTTCTTCTGTGATATGGCTTGAAAGCCCTTGAGTGTTGGGCACCGAGATCCTTCTTCCAGCCCTGTCTCAACCTGAGGCCAGTGAGGCACTGGAACAGGATGCCCAGAGAGGTTGTGGAAGCCCCATCCCTGGAGGTGCTCAAGGCCAGGCTGGATGAGGCTTGTGCAGCCTGGTCTGGTGGGAGGTGTCCCTGCTCATAGCAGGGAGGTTGGAACCTGATGATCTTTCAGGTCCCCTCCAACCCAAACCATCCCACGATTCTGTGGCTCGTCCCAAACTCCTCCCCACGCCCGTGACTCCAGAGAGCAAACGTGGAATTGCGTGGCTTGCCAAAGCCAGGAAACCCACGGAATTTCAATTGCAGGCAAAGAGCTGTGCTTGCAGCTGCTTCATTGCTCTTGTCACAAGGAAGATGAGGTGGCAGCTGAGGGCAGCCCGGCCAGCTCCGCCGCGGGGGAAACAGGCGGCGGTTTTACCACTTTCATGCACAATTTTACACGACGTTGCTGATTGGGATGGAACAGAACTGGGCAGGAGCAGAAAGGCTCTCGCCTCCAACAGCCACCTCAGGACGTGAAGTAGGGCAGCAAGGAAGAGGTTGAAGCAGAAGGGGAATTTCTTAAGCCAAAACCAAAAAGACCCCAAAGCTTCCCTAGAGCTGCAATGCTGAATATCCCCTCTGCTAGCACAGCTACTGCTTTTAGCTCAGCCACCAGGAATGTGTATTCAACAGCTATGATACCTTGGCTGCTGGAGGGTGAGTGTGCCTCTGCTGATCCCCCAAGCCAGGCAGCACCTCCTGCTCTGCTCCTCTGGGTGCTCCTCAAACCATCTCTGAGTTCTGACTAAAGCTAAGCCATAAAGCTTGTATTTAACTAAAAAGCCCCTCACTGTAACACTTCTCTTGCAGCACAACCCGTCCTCTCTGGTAGGCATCACACGAGCTGCAGCCTTACAAAACTATTCCTAACTTTAAAAAGCCCTAACCAAGCTTGACAAGGGGCTTCAGGAGACAGAAATGAATGTATCTCATATAGAAGCTTCAAAAAAACTTCCCACCTGTCAGCTAGAGCAGGTCCAGCTCCCTTGCTCCCTCTCATCACCCTCATCTGCCACGTGGCCCCTCTCCAGATGTTTGGGAATTGCCACCCCCGTTTATACTCCCAGCACTGAGGCTGAGAGGCAGGAATAGATCTGAAAGCAGGACCAGTGTCTCTGAAACAGAACACCTCTCTTTCATTTACCCCCTTCATCCTTCCTAAGCACTTTATAACCACTGATTTTAATATTCCAATCAGGCAAATCCAGGCTGCACCTCTGAGGCTGGGGGGGGGGAGGATTTTTTCTTCATTCCTCCTTATTTAAACATTCTTTATTCAAGCTTTCATCATTTGCCAGTTAAGTCAACTAATTTTCTACTAAACCCAATTTCACTCATGGTTGGACTGAAATTCCCTGATTTTTTTTCCTCGTGCCATGGTACCACTAATGGTGCTTGAAATTATGCAAATAAAATTGATGAGTGCAAACGTTGCCTTCCCAGCCAGCACGGCCAGGAGATTTGTTTTTGAAAACTGCTTGATCCCAGCTCCTGGAGAAACCTTCTTTCCCAGATCAGATGAGGATGGCAAGCAGCTCCAGAGCCCCTGTGGCTTGTCCCATCCCCACATCCAGATGAGCACATCAGCTCTCTTTGGGAGAGGAGCAGCCGATGAGGCTTCAGTCCAAGTGCTGAGCTCTCTTCTCCACCAGCTGCCTCCACCAGCTGTGCCTACTCCAGAATAAATCTCTAGCAGCTTCTTGTCCTCTTCTTTTCTCCTTATAAGTACTTTAATCAACCAGGGGACACATTCCCTGCCTGAGCATGGTGCAGGCTCTCTGAAATCAGATGACTGCAGGGTTATCTTTACATACCATTGACCTATTTTCCAATTAACCCAACGTTTCCTTCCACGTTATCACTCCTGGGGCTGAAAAGTCCAGCACTAAATGGATCTCATGGGCATCTTCTGGCAGGCTGGGCCAATATCCTATATTGTATCTAATTGCATCTTCTCTGTCTGCATCTGCTGTCATCAGCAACACAGACTGCAGTGGGGGAAATGGAGGAAACCTCTGCTCCCTCAGCTTCTCCTTGTCTACAAGAGCCCAGGAAGCACAGGACCATTATCCAGGGATGAAAGGTGCTGGAGCTGAGCCCAAGCAACTACCTGGGGGCTGGGACAAGCCCCTCATGAGCAATTTAAAGTGCAAATCAGAACCCACAAAACAAACACCCCGTTACATGGTCTCTGCTTCCAGCTCTTCCTTCTGCTAGAAGGGACACAATTACCTCAAAAGTGGAGATTTTTCAAGCAATTACACGATGATTTTTAAGCTGCCTGCCATGGTTTTACTTTTGCAACACACACCTGGACTGTGCCTCTGGCCCATCATCAATCCTGTGTGACACAGCCCTACACATCTGGGGGTTCAGCAATCAATTGATTGATTTCCAAGGTTCAACAAAACCCTGTTTTCCTGTCATGGCACTTGCTGGAAACCTTGGCAGAACATCCCCAGGAGACAACTAATGCTGAGATTTTGCTGCTTGCCTGAGCAGCTCCAGCTCCAGCAGGAGATCCCCTCTACTAGGAGACCCCAGGAAGGCATTTGTTTTCTGAGCTGCAAAGATAAGCCACGAGGAGTGAAGGCTGCTGGATGCTTTGCATCTTATAAGGGGGTTGAAAGACTCCAGAAATGGAAAGTCAACATTCCCGTGGGGCTGGAAGCAGGATTTGATCCAGGGACTCCTGGTTGGACCAGATGTGCTGAAACCTCCATCCTCACCAGCCCAGAGGGGCTCTGGGTCCCCACAGGGAGGACCAAACTTATATAAAATACCCAATGATTTAAAAGGTTACGTGACAAAGCACAGGTTTCTGCAATGGCAAAGAAGCCAGCCAGCAAGTCCCCATTTGGTGACAAAATAAACATATTTCATGAAGGAGTGCAATTTAACACCTTGGTAATTCCTGCTAATTTATGCATCTTCCTCTTCTCCAAAATGAAGCCCTCAAAGGTGGAAGAGCTCCCTCCCTGCTGCTCCTCTCCATGAGAGGGCAGCTCATCCCCAAACCTCACCTGGCTGCTGCCAGCAAAGCTCTGAGGTTTCTCCTCTGAGGTGCTGGGAAGCTGCTGTAATTACCAGGAGCAGCTTTTGCAGTCTCCTTTTGATGCACCCAGCTTTTAATTGAGGAGCTACACGGCTGTGAGTGAATAATGAACAAACTTCCCAAGACAGGGAGATAAAAACTTGGGCTTCTCTGGGCAGCAGCAAAAGCAGAGCACATTCATTGCTCCTGAGCAGACCCTTGGACAGATGGGCTGTCCCAACTGCTCCAGCAGATCAGAGTAATGGGACAGTTTGAGCCAAATCTTCACCAACACCACAAGAGCAAAGCTGATTTGTACCCACTAATACCCCAGATCCTTGCTTACCCCATCCTCTAAGATGGAAACATGTCCCAGATAAACTGCACCATGGAGAATCCAATAAGGCTCAAACCCACAGTGGGGTGTCCAGCATTTGTGTGACCACTTGGTTCAGTCTCCATCACCTCTGTCTTTGCACAGGTTTGCAGCAGACAAGCACCCACAATCAGGGGCATCAGCTTCAGCTTCCCCTAAGACCTGCAACCAACCCTCCAGCCTTTCCAAAGCCTGCAGCATCCCACATCCAACCATGTCCCAGCACAAACAGCAAAGCCTGGCCAGAAAAAGAACAACCCAGTTGCCCTAACAGCTTATAGAAACACTCATCTTGTGTAACAGGAACATCTGATGCTACATCTGAGGCAGAGCTGACAAATCCCACGGCCACATCACGCAGCCCCATCAGGACCACACATGACCAGTCACTTCTGGCTATTTCCACGAACATCTTCTGGCTCATCTGCACAATGTCAGGACTGGATTTGCCAACTGGCAAGGGAAGGTGATGCCTGGAGCCTGGGCACTGCGTGGGCTTTCATGTGAACAGAAGCAAGACAGAAAGATGGCTTTCATCTGCCAGAAAATAATTAGAAATGCCTTTGTCTGGACATTGTGTTTCCATCTTAACGGGCCTTTTTGCAGCCTGAATACACCTCAGTGACTGTGGAAAGCACAGGAAAATAGCAGCTCTAATTAAGTATGGGCCAGGCAATGAGAGGAGAGCAGCAGGAGCTGAACCTCATCCCACCCCTGCCACGCTGCCCTGGCACAGGGAGAGCAGCTCATCACCCAAACCACACGCTGCCCACAGCTACTGCTCAGCAGGGAAAGGGCTGCCAGCACAGGACACAAGCCCGTGCTTAAAATTAAGTGCCTTGCCAGGGCCAGTATTAGGAGCCTAGAACTTGACACCGGAGCAATTCAGCTCCAAGAACACTTTGTAAAGCTCTGACCCCACGAGGCATCAAATCCTGTTTTCTTCGACTTTCTGTCCTGCCTTGTGAGCAGCTCATTTCAAGGGGCCCCACTGCAAAAAGCACCTCCCGGCGGCAGCGGGATCCATGCTCCCTCCCTGCGGCTCCAGCAGCGCCACCGACTCCCTGGGCCCCACAAAAAGCAGATGGAGATGCCAACACGACCATTCTCAGGCCTTAAGGAGCAAGGTAGGAGGTGGAGGTCCCTGCAGCACCCATCCTGCCCCTTCCCCCAAAGGGAAAGGCTCAGCCATCCCTCCCCACCTGCCCCCGGGGCTGCAGGAGGAGTTTCTGCTCCCCGCGCCTCAGCCCGGGCTCCACCAAGCTCTGAAGGTGCTGCTTGTAGTTTTCCAACATCTACTTCTAAGCTGCCTCATTAACAACCCAGCTCAGGTTTTTCAAGCACTTCCCACTCCTTCCCTACCAAGCAACACACACAAACACACACACACACACACCAGCCCCCTCAGCCTTGATTCTCACTTCCCTGGAAGTCTGTTCATGGCCACCAAAGCAGCACCAAGGGATTTTCAGCAAGAATCAAGTGGGTTTAGTCAGGTTTGGGATCTTTCCTCCCTCCCTGCTTCAAGGCAGGGCTCAGAATGCTGCTGGCTCTGTCCACTGCACTTACATCCCTGATGGAAAGCAGCTCCTGTTCCAGCTGGAGGCTTTGCTTCCCTCCCAGGGAGCTGCACATGCCCAGCAGTGCCTTGCACCAGCCCTGGGTAACCCCATGTTTCACTCCTTGCCTGTCCAGATGCATCAGGAGCAGCTCACAAATTCACTGGGAAATGCAAAAGAGAACCAACACCTGCACTTAGTTTGGCTACAAGAATAAAATTAGTCTCTGGTAGGACACAGCAGAGGAAGTCAGAGGTCTTTAAGGTCCACAGCAGGCAAAAAAAGATCAGCCAGATAAACTAGGTCTGGAAAAGCAGGGCTGAGCTCCACAGCACATCTCAGCCCTCACAGGAGCACTCAGCTGGTGCAGAGATGAGCTGTGGAGCAATCCTGTAAACCCCAGAGCTCCATGCCTTCACCCCAGATTCACCCCAGTCCCCCAAAGAGGGGAAGAACCATTTAGCACCCCTGCTCTTCACTGCTCAGCATCTGCTGCTTTCCCCAGGGTTGCTTCCCAGCACAGAGAGGTGCCCAGGACACACGGTCATATTCCCAACCTTCTTTTTATGCCCAGCTCTCCATCACCAGCTTTTTGGACCAGGGTCTAACTTTTCCTCCTCATTTGCCTGATGCCCAGCATTTCTGACCCAGTCCTGACCACCACCCCCGGGCACTGCTGCATTGCAATCAATATTGGTGCTAATAACCAAGAGCTCTCAGATAAGGGCCAGCTGCAGAGGATGCCCACAGACCTTCCAGTAATCCCTTGCCAGGGATCAATACGTGTAGAAAAATCACCTCAGAAATTTGGAGAGACAAAAAACAAACCAGGAGAGAGGTTATTCAATGCTGAATAATTTATGGGCACTGGCCTTTTCTGCATGAAGGCCATGAGGGTGGGAGCAGCTACAGCTCCAAGCCAAGAAAGGAGCAGGGGGTGCCAAAGAAAAATAAACCAGTGGACTCAACACTGGACTTGGTCTCCAAAGGGACAGGGAGGACCCAGCTACAGCCCCAGCCCATCAACATGGAAGTGGACCCACAACGTGGGTGTCCAGCACTTAAAATGTCATCCAAGCCAGGCACAGGACACACACCCACGTGCTCAGGGAGGTGGAGACGGTTTCTGTCACTGGGACAGAGAGAAGTGCAAGATGTGCAGCCCCAGCCTAGCAGCTACACAGGGGAAGAGTCAAAGCTGCCATTCCTAGGCATCCCAGGAGAAACATCCCAAACCATCATTGCCAACGGATGCCAAAGCTCCTGCCCTTCTGAGGAAGGTGAAACACCACAGGCAGCAACACCGCTCCCTCCAGAGCCACACACAGAGGGAAACAGATGCTGCAACCCACCCCAGGAAGCCTCAGCCAGCTCCTTTCCCTCGTTAAAATGACCACTGTGAGGCTCTTCATTAAAAAATCACAAACAAGGAGCACACAACCCCACCACAGCCCTCCCAGCCATTAGCTTCTTTCATCCTTGAGTACACAGGTATTATTTAGCCCGTCACTTTAGCTCAGCACCACCACACACGCCCGCCCGCCTCTTTGAGAGGCTGCTGCCTTTCACATTAGGAGCAGGATTATTATTTTTTTTTTTTTAGTTAATTCCTCAGGAGCTAATTCTGTTCATTAATTCTGAATGCCTCAGGGGCTGGGCAGGGATTTTTGCTGGGGTTTTTTTTCCCAGGATTGTTGGGTTTTTTTCGCTCTCTTCTCAGCACGGCTCATGACACAGCCGTTGCTGTCTCAGCATCACCCAAAACCTGCCCAGTCCTGGAAGCAGCTTCAGGCTATTTTTTCTTGATTTATAAACCACCCTAATTTGCATTTTCCCTGGCACCTGCCCTCCAACTCGAGCTGTCCTGTAGGAGGTGAGGAAACCTTGCGAGGTTACAGGTAGCAGCCCAGTAAGATCAGAACTGAGGCAGCAGTGAGGAACACAGCATGTGTGCATCTTCTTCCTCTTACTTTTCCCATCTAATCTTGGTCCCTCTTGGAGGCAGAGTGCCAGGGTGGCCTGGTGTAGCTCTTTGCACATTCTCACCCCATTTTGCTCCACGTCCCACAACAGAAAAATCCTGTCCTTCTGTGGGAAGTGCCCAAGAGGTGGGGAATTCCTCCTGCAGGTCTTGAAGCCACCACCAGCACCCTCCTGAGGAGGGACCCCTTGGTGGCTGCCACCCCCTGGCAAGCCCCTGCCCCAGCTGCCAGCCTCAGGGTAGAGAGAGAAGGGGTGGAAGAAAGAAGCTTGCTGCTCAAGCAACACCAACAAAGCCATGGGGGTTGAGTGCAGGTGTGCACAGTGGGAAGCAGCAGCGACCTGCAGGACACCTGCATCCTGTAGCCACGTGGTCACCAGCCCCACAAAGAGTGTCCCTGGGGAATGAGGGGTAAAAAGGAGCCTTTCCCACACCCAGCTCTATGCAGGGCTCAGGGGACATGGGTGGGGACTTATGCTGCTCAGCTCCAGCACCAGGACCACAGGGCAGAGCCCTGCCCCAGACATCTCCACATCAGCCCCACACAAAGCCCAGCTGCAAAGAATAAGTTTGCCCCAGTCCTCCTCACTTTCCTGGGATGCAGGAGGGATGGGATCAGTCCCAGCCGTGATGTTGTTGGACTGCACCCACCCAACCCCTGCACCAGCACTGCCTGAGGGTAAAAAGCCAGCACAAGCCTCTGGAGACTTCATGACTTCATGCAAAACCTCGATGCAACCCACACACACAGAGGGGCAGACCCTCTCGGCGGGGGGACCACGCACCCATAGCACCCACCTCTGCAGCTCCTTCAGGGAGACAGTGACCCTCAGGCTGTGTCCCAGGAGGAAGAGAGCAGCCAGGATGTCAGCCCACTGCACCATCTCCCCCAGCGGGCCCCCCTTCAGCACCCGCGGGCTGAACACGTCCCCAGACTCCTCTGTCAGGAAGCCAATGTGGATCAAGATCTGGAGAGACAAGGAGAGGGATCAGCACTGGGACAAGTGGTGCTGAGGGAAAGGGGTAACTTGTATTTTTCCAGTCCAAAATCACTTATGGCTCTCGATTCCCTCCAGCCCCTTTTGCAGGCTGTAATTACTCAGGGAAATCACTCAGGTATAAAGACAAGTGGTCTGTGTCCAATTAGCAGAGACCCAGCAGGCAGAGGCTACCAGCTCCCATCCTCTGGTGCTCCTTGGGAGCTTCACATTCCCAATGCACATCCAGGCCCATCCCACAGATGGGAGCCGTGGCACACAGGGACTGAAGGGCAGGACATGGCAAAGACACCAAGGGGAGGGAGGGTCAGCCCTCTTGGCACCCCCCATGGAGGAGACGTGCCAACCTCCTGCAAGCAACCCTGCTTGCTGCTGATGGCTGGCTGGGCATCACCTCCCATCCACCAGGACCTGTCTCCAAAAATCCACCCCCTGATTCAGCAACACCCATCCTGCCATGTCCTGCAGGCGGGCAGAGTCACCCCCACGGACCACAGACCCATCCTGCAGGCCCACACACTTCCATCAAGGAACGTCCCTCCCAGCTGGCTCACATCCCACCTGTCTCCACTCCCTGGGCTCCCAAGGACTCAGCTTTTCCATCCCCCACCCTGACCTCCCCGCCCTCCACCCAAGAGTACAATTTGCTCCTACGTGTTTCTGGTCCCTTTGCTGGCCCTTCAGCTTCTGCTCGAGGCGCCGAGCTGCCCGCAGCCACTGCCGGGCCAAGTGCCGGATCCTCTTCTTCATGAAGCTGAGGGACTCCTTGCCCGTGCCAATCAGCTCCAGGAGGTGAGCCAGGTCACTCTGGAAAGCTGCCTGGGAAAGGAGCACGCTCGGTGTTTTGAGTGCAGGGAAAGCAACCAGGAGAGGAGCTGCCACGGGGCTGGCGGAGGGTTGCCCATCGTGGCTGTGGGTCCCACCTGGATGGAGAGCTTCCCAGGTCACCAGACCCAACACTGGGGCTCCTCTGCTTAATGCACCAAATCCCAGGTGTACCCGGAGCATCTGGTGACACCCCAGATTCCTCAGCACAGGAAAGACATGGACCTGCTTGAGTGGTGCCACAGAAATGATCAGAGGGCTGGAAGCACCTCTGCTATGAGGGCAGGCTGAGAGGGTCAGGGTTGCTCAGCCTGGAGACAAGAAGGCTCCAGGGAGACCTTACTGTGCCTTTTAGTAGTTATAGGGGGCTGATAAGGGTGATGGGGACACACTTTTAGGCAGAGCTTGAGTGATAGGATGAGGGTTGGTGGTTTTAAAGTGAAAGAGGGAAGATTTATACTAGATGTAAGGAAGAAATTTGTTACCATGAGGGTGGGGAGACACTGGCACAGGTTGCCTAGAGAGGTGGTAGATGCCCCAATCCCTAGAAATATTCAAGGAGGAACCTGGTCAGGTTGAAGGTGTCCCTACCCATGGCAGGGGGACTGAACTGGATGAGCTTCAAAGGTGCCTTTGGCCCAAACCACTCTGTGACTCCACGAAAACCCACCTGCAGCACCGTGGCCCTGCTGACACCGCCGGCGCTGGGAACATTTCTTTCCAGCAGCCTTGAAGCCACCATCTCCCCCCAAACCCCCCTGGGACCACCTGGACACAGGCTGTCCCCACCTTACCTGCACCCGGGGCAGTGGTGGGGGGGAAGGCAGAGCTGCTGTCCGGTTTCTCCAGGGCAGGGGAGGGCAGAACCACTCGACTTCGCTGAGGTAGATGAGGAACGAGCACTCGGTGCCGTCCACGCCAAAAAACGCATAGCAGGGGTCGGAGGTCCACCTGGCCCTCATCCACTGCCAGGGGGCAAAGAAACACGTGGGGCTCATCTCCTCCAGCCAGGAGGGGACATGGCAGCCCCATGAGCTGCCCCCGCTACAGGCAACCTCTCTTCTCCATCACCCTTCTCCAGCTGGGAGCTAGAAATGAGGGGCAGGAGGTGGATAAAGGGCTGCGAACCACGGGGCACCCAGCACGGGTTCACCCACCTGGTGCCTCCAGGGCACACAGGGCAGAGGAAGAGCCAGGAGGTTTTTTTGGGAGCTCCCTGGCTTTCCAGCACCAGTTCCGGCCTTCCCTGAGGGCACAGCCATGAATCTCCAGGAAATTATACCCACAGGGTTTTCTCCTTGTTAGCTCGGCCGGGAGCAAGCTGAGCTGATCTCACTGCCCCTGGGGAAGGAGACAGACCCACCCGTGGTCTCCACGTGATGATTCCACATGAAGGAGGTTAACCCTCAAGCTGAGCAGTGATTTATCACCCCCCACAGTGGTTCTTTTCCAGCCTCTTCCTAATTCAACTACAAAACCAAATCTACTCAGTAGACAGGTCGCTGTGCCCAGTAGTTAAAATTCAGCAATCACTGGGACAGGAGATGGAATTACAGCCTTCCACAATTCAATTACATTCCAAATTGACTCCAGTACAACCCCCCTGGTATCATTTCAATATACCCTTCAACATCTTTTCAGGGAGACCCAACCCTGCAGAAGCAGGAGCTTGAAGCAGGAGGCTGGGAAGGGGAGGGAAGAGGGAGATGTTTTAAATTAGTTGCTGTAAATATGCTCTCTGACCAAGCCATCATGCTCTGGGCCAAATGCCAGGCTGCATTCAGGTGTAAAGAGCAGGATGGGTCAGGCAGGACATCCTATTCAGGATGGAGGTCCTGGCTGCCTTAGTGAGATGCTCTTCTGTGCCACGCTGAGATCATTCCCCAGCCACCAGCTCAATCTCCAGGTACTTAAAGATGATGTGGCAGTGCCTCCTGCTCACCACGCGTGTCATTAAACACAGGAGTGACAACCAGGAGGGCTGCAGGGAGGGTGGGCTCACAGGGCTGATTCTGCTGCTCCTGCACACCCCTGGGAACACAGTTACACTGGTACAGCAAAGGCTCCCAGAGGAGGCTGGACACGTCCCTTGTGTTTTCTCCTCACAGCACAGCCACGCTTTGCTTTCCACACCTTTAGCTCTGCTCCTCCTTCTGCAACGGGGCCATTTTAAAGCAAAGAGATTGATTCTGGAAAACAACCCCCTTCCTCACCACCTTTCCTGGTTTAAACCCCCGGGTTGCTGCTTTGTGCCCTTCCCAGAAGCTTCCACCCTGGATCAAGCCCCTCTTCCAGACAGGGAACCCTGACTCACCTCCACTTTCCCAGCGCAGTCAGGGTACTTGGGGTCCCTGGGCACCTCACACTGGTCCCTCCTGCCTTCCATCACTGCAGAAAGACAACTTAGGCATGGAAAGAGCTAGGATGTGTCAGCAGAGCAGCTAGAAATGCTAGGAGGGGATGGGATTGGATGGGATGGGGTTGCAGGAACCAGTTTCTCTGGTCTTGCTCCTCTGCACATTCATCTCCCTGGCTCTCAAGACCTGCTGGGCCAAGTGAGGCAGCACTTCCAGCAGAACATTACTGCTGTTACAGACCACAAAGTGTGTTTCCCTATGCAGCTGCCTTTTCCCGGCTGTAATACCAAGGTGAGAGCCCTGGAAACCTCTGGGAAGGCTCAGAGCACACTCAGTACCTCCTGTCCCTTAAGGAGATGGGGTCTGACCACATGCTGCATCAGCAGAGTTGGACACAAACCACTCTGGTAGGTCTGCTGAGGTGCTTCAGGTGCCCTGCTCAGACAGGAGTGAGTTGGGTAACCTCAGATCAGGCATTCACACTCCTGCCTTTTCACCTAATTTTGGGTGAAATCTGGATCTCCCTATTGCAACTGCAACACCTAGGAGGTCTGGAGCTTGGGGGACCCATGGGGACACTCACCTTTCCCATTCAGGAGGCTGTTCCGGAGAATCTGATCTACTTTTATTGCAATGTCCGAGACGTTTTGAGCTATAGCTTGGATCCTCTCCATCAACCCAGCTGCTGGCTGGAACCTGGGGAGAAAACCAAACACACCCTGAAAACATGATACCTCCCACTCGGTGGCACCCAGGGGTGCTTGCAGCAAACTGGCCATCCTTGGAAGCTGCCAGCAGGTTGAACTTAGCTCCAGGATGCAACACGGGAACAACCTGGTCCAGAGTGTACTGGGCAAAGAGGGCACTGCCTTCCAAGAGGTTTGATTAAAACCTCTGTCAACCAGTATTTCTGCTGGTTTTTCTCAGTGTGCTGACAAAGATGGTTACATCTGTGCATCCTGCACGGGGAAATATTAAATAGGCTGGAAAAAATTGGTTGTCTTAGTCGAGATGTGCTGTGTTTGAAAAAGCTCTGCTGCAATTATTGGCCTTGCAGCACGTGTGGGAAGCCCTGCTGGGAAAGAAAGGGGAAGGAAAACATAAAAAAAAAATTTAAAAGGCAGAGAAAAGCAAGGAAAACTGGAGGAGGGTTGAGGAAGCTTGGGGAGCTGGAGCAGAATGAGGACAAATGCAAAAGGTGACATGGATGGCCTGAGCCAGCCCACCCACCAAAGCTGCAGGAGATGGGATGTCCAGGTCCCCCCTGGTAAGGAGCAGAGGTGAGGGCTGTGCAGGGACAGGGATGGGTTTCTCTCTCTCTCTCTAGCCTTATTCTTGGCACATAAGGGTAACATCATTTCTAATTTTGCTAAGTTTTGCTGTTTGCAACCGGTTGTTTCACAGAACCATCCTGGTTGGAAAAGACCTTGAAGATCATCAAGTCCAACCATAACCTAAATCCACCAACCATAACCTCATCTACCCACTGGGTGCTTAAATCATGTCCCTAAGCACCACATCTATATTTCTGTTCAACACTTCCAGGGATGGTGACTCCACCATCTCCCTGGGCAGCCTGTTCCAGAGTGCAATCACTCTTTTGGTAAAGAAATTCTTTCTAACATCTAGTCTAAGTTTCCATCTTGCTAAGTTCTGCCAGGTGTAACCCATGGCTTTGAGAGTGACAGTGTGGTGTGGTTTTTTTGACAGGGTTTATAATCTTACTCAGATTTAAGTCAAGTTGTGTTTTGTATAAACTTGCTGGGGAAGGGTCCTACTCTCAGAGTACTATGCAGAGAACTCAAGAGGTTAATCTCACCAACTGAGTTGTTAAAAGAGATTAACTAACAGAGGGTTAACCCTGCCTATACCCAACTGGTGGGATGTGACATGTCAGCAGCCACAGTTCAGCCAGGTGTCACAGGGGCATCTTCCCACCAAGGCTGGTGATCAGACCCCACCATACACCATCCATGGAACTGAACCTGACAATCAATACCCACCCTGGGTGACCAGCACCACTAAACTCATCTACACAACACGCTGTGCAGGCTGCAAAGAGCCTGGTGTCAATTAAAACCTGGTGTCATGTCTCAAAGGCCATGAGAACTCCATCCATCAGCAGCAGTGCCCTGCTAGGCTTGACAAAGAGCAAGCTCTCCACCCTCCACACCTCGCCTGCTGCTTCCACCACAAACAACCACCACGTCCCAGCGAGCACCGTTATCTCAGTAAATAACTTCCCCTTCTGCAGCATCTGGGTCATCAGTTTTTCCTCCTGCTGCTGCCAAGATCATTATCATACAAGGAAATGTCACGAGCAGTGAGCAAAACCAAAAGGGCTACCTTGAACATTCTTGGCACCAAAAACACGTGCTGATATCAGGTCCTTCCTGGGGAAGTTTAATGCTTGTTCTCCAGGAGATCAGTGAACCTGAAGGTCGGGATTTAAAGCAACTCTGTCCTCAAGGCTAAAAAAATCCTGGTTTTATGAACAGATACTGCTTTGGTTGTTGATTTAAAGTCCATTTGTGAGCAAGCCCACATTTTTCCTTCTGGCATGGTTTATGATCCTCAATATTCGGGCTGCGTTTCTCCACAGGGAGCCACACATCTGTGGCTTTTAAGAAATCATAATTAAAGGCAGAGGACACCATTGCCCCCAAGAAACTTTCAACCTTTGCAGAGAATAAACCCCAGGTATCTTGCCAGCTACTGTGACTGCTGCAGCAGGGAGGGGGCTCGCGAGGCTCTGGTAAAATACAGACACAAAAATGACCTGTGATGAGCTCTGCTTGTCAGTGTGGCTCCAAAGAGATAAAATGCCTCCAGGTCTGAGGGGTACCTAGGTCTGCCAGCCCTGAAGGCTCACAAACCCCCATTTCTGCAACCCTTTTTCCACTGCCAAGCAGCCATCAGACCATGCAGGTGATGCTTGGGTGCTCAGTGAACAGGGACCAGCTGGGATGTGCAGTTTAGGAGCAAATATCCCAAGGATGCAGTGAATTTAGAGCCAGAGAGTTCAGTCTCCTGCTTCAACAACAGGAGAGGGTTGAAACCTGCTCCTCAGGTTTCTCCATCACTCATGGCAAGGAGGGAGGATGAGCACAGTGGTGGCAGCCCTGCTCCCACACTTCAGAGCACCTACATTAGCCCACAACCCCATATCTCCTCCCAGAAGGAGTCTATTCCAGTCCTCCCTCCAAACACCCAAGTAATTAGGTGAAACCCCAAAGACAACAGCAACCTTGGTCCCCACCTCCTCCCTGAGGACCTCCAGACCTCAGTTCAACCAGGGCTGAGCACTGGGCACCCACCAACACACTCAAACAAAAAATCAGGATTATTATCCTAAATAAATGGCTTTCTTCCAGGCTCAGCCTCCCCACCAGCCTGAGCCCTGCTGGAGCTCTGGCCACAGTGGTGGTTTCCACTGGATGATGGACCTGGTCCAGCTTCTGTGCCAGCTTGCCTGGCTCTTATATGTGACATCTGCTCCTTGAACACAAAGGTTTGAACCCAAAGCCCTTTGATGTAAAATGTGTGTCTGATCATCCCACTCTGACAGCACCTCCAGCTCTTGCAAACAAGACAGTCGTGTCGCTTGGGCTCCACCAGCCTTGCCCCAAAAGGCAAAGTTACTGCAAAGTGACACCAAAACATCCACTGTGGGTCTTGGCATATATTAAGAAGTTGGAAAAATGGTAGAAAACGTCCCTTCAACATAAAGAACCAGGATCAAATCTCCCACCACTTGCATGCCTAACGCCCTTACTTGTCCAACTAGTTTTCTCCAAATCCCCACAACTTTGAGTGAGGGATTCCATGCCTGGAATGAAGAGCCACACTCCCAGCCTGGGAGCACTGCTGGGCCTCCCTGTTGGCACCAACACGGGCAGCACCAGGTCAGCCACCTTGCTGCTTTTAGGCTTTTAAGGCTGTGACTTGAGCAGCAAATTTCATGTAACTTATTAAAGAGACAACAAGAAGGTCAAGCAGAAGTGACATCACCTGTCGTTACAGCCCCTTCTCACCTGGGCAGAGGACAAGAAAACAAGGCATTTAAGAGAAAACCTCAATGTAAAAAGGTTTCCTGTAGCTCATCAGAAGCTGATGCCTTATTATTTGTAACTGGTAGCACTGGGAAGGACAAGGTAAGTGCTTGTTCTGCTCAAGGAGAGTGAAGCAGAAGGGGAACATCCCACCACGTGTCTCCATCCCAGCTGGGATCCAGCCCCGTGGAAAGAGCTCAGTTCCAGCCCTACCACTGCTTAGGGCTTGGTGGGTTTTTTTTTTATTATTATTTTCTTGTTGCTTTTTAAATCTTATAGCAACAATATAAATGCCACCAAAATGCACTGGGGCAGTGCCAGTTATTGAAACGATAGTAAATTACTGTGAGTTTTCTAGAACAAATTTTTCCCCGGGACCTTAAAACCGTTTACTACAGCAAATACAGCACTTTTACTCCTAACCATCAATATTGATTTTGTCTTTATTATTTTCAGATTTATATTCCCCTGTGTTGATTAAGATTCAGATCACACTGCTCCTTATAATGCACTGTATACAGTATTCATCTCGTTTCAAAACCTGCTATTAAGATGTATCTTACCCCATTGGCAGATCATTTGCCATATAATATAGCCAGAGGCTGAGTTTTCCTGTACTTTTTTATGCATTAATTTGGTTCCCTTCACTTTGTCTCTTGTCCCCAAACCCGCAGCAGCTCAGAATCAGCCTGTTTATCCCTTTACAAGGTACTGTATTTTTATTGCCTTTTATAAAAGTGGCATTATGAAAAGATGAATCTCTTTCTATTTGTGTGTTGTCTTCATAACACGAGCCCTAAACATATTTGCTTGCTCATCTGATATTTCTTGCTATTAACTGGTGAAAGCTGTGACTTTGGGAAGACCAATACAGATGGAGAAAAGCAGATGTTCTGAAGATAATACATCAACAAATGCAACATTTGCAGAGAGCAGTTTACCAAAGGATTTCAACTTGCTCGTTACCATGTCTGTGTTGTCATTTGCCTCTTTAAAGTCGTTTGGTTTGGTTTGTTTTCCCCAAGGCTCAAGGCACAACAGAAAGCAGCTGGGAACAGTGCCCGGGCCTGGCATTGGGCTCTTCCTGCTCCAGGGACACAAATCACCCTCCTGACCTCCAGCTCCATGACAGCCTTGCTCTCCAGGATGGGAAACTGAAATCCTGAAGGTGGCACTGATAGACAACCCTTCCCTGGGGAAAAGCTTTCGAGGTGCTGCCCATTAACAGAGCTGGGGTATCTCCTGGAGAAATGAACCCCTAGGGCATTTCCAGCAGGTCACCCCACAGGCTCAGGTTCCCCTCTCCCTGTCTGTCTGTCTGTCCATCCATCCATCCAGGACAAACTCGGGGTCATTCAACAGTTGGGAGACAAGCCAAGGGGTCCCAGAGGACTTTGGGAAAAACCCTCATCTAACTGAAAAAGGAAAATATAAGTGCCTGGGAAGACAGAGCAATTAAGAGTTTTGCCCCTCTGGCTTAAGAGAATCTGGGTAAATCTCAGTGATGCTGGAGGATCGATGGGGATCCATCCCCTTGTGTACATCTCTACATCCCTCCAAGGAGGTGGCTGGCACCCACAGTACCAGCTGCTGGGCTCCCCTGCCACCCACATCCCTGATGCTGGCCCCAGGGCCCAGCTCTGCTGGACAAAACACCAACCCAGAAGGCTGGCCTGGATCACAGGATGGGTCTTACCTTCCCTGCAGGCTTTCCCAGATGGCTTTCACCCCACGGAGCACCAGCCTCCCCTCACAGGTGCCCTCGCTGAGCCCCAAAGCACACGGAGGAGATGGGGGAGATGATGCACAGAGAGGTCCAAGCCCTCTCCAGGCTCACCGGGCTCACAGGGCAGCACAGCATCTGGCAGGGGTCTCACTAAATTTAGCTTATCAAGGGTGACAATTCAGGAATTAATAGAGCCAGGCTGGCAGGATGCAGGAATATCACCCATTTAGTGTCATATTGCAAGACGTTTAATTACTGGGGGAATAGGGAGTCATGTAATGATTACAAGAACAAATACTTAAAGTGTGTGGAAATTAACTGAGCCTTGGCAGTAATTAAGCCTGAAGATTAATCAGTCCTTAGCACATGACACCCTTTACAGGCTAACCACTGTGTGGGGAAGAGGGCTGCCCAGGGATGCCAGGGCTGCAGGCTCCAGCCTTTCCCTCTGCCACCTCCCTGTGGGCACAGGGTAGGTAGGGGCAGCTCCCTCCTGGGAAAGGGCTCCTCCAAGCCCCAGTGCTCTTGGCTCACAGTGCCAGCTTGGTCAGCCACTCCAGACCAACACCCTCCAATCCAAGTGCTTTCCAGCAGAAGACCAACACTTCCACTGCAAACCAGTATTTCCCTTGCCCAGTGCTCTCCGGGAGGCTCCCGTAAGTACTTCCAGTTTCCTTTCCCACTGATGATTTATCAGGGTTGTATTCAATTAGCAGTGGTATTGATTTTTCTCTGGCTGACTGGCAGGCTGCTCAGCCTCATTAGAAAACCCATCCCTTACCTTCCCAGCACAGGCAGGGTGTGGGCAGCCCAGAGAGGGCTAAAGAAGGGATCCAGCAACTCCTGGGGGCCCAGCAGGCTGGTTCATGGGTGCAGCCTGTGTCCCCTTATCCCATCCCACAAAAGCCCAGGCAGCCCTTCTAAGGAGGACGTTGGACATTTTGGTTCTCCAAGAGTTTTACACCTAAAGCATCACACGGGGCTGGTGGGCTACACAGAGAGGCACCCACAGGATATTCAATCAGCACCGACGCAGCAGGAAAGATCTTGGAGCAACTTTTGGCCACATCAAGATGCCTGCCCTGGCAGCTGGGAGGCTTTCCAAGGCACATCATTAATTGCACCTTATATATCTATATCTATATATATATATATATCAATCCCTCCTTGCACTTTCCAAGGGAAAAGCCATCCCCACCCTCCACCAGAGTGGTGCTGGGGCAGGGGGGACAGCATTCATGGGCTACTCCATAAAGCCCATCAAACCCTTCACCTCCTTCCCTCTCACTAGGGCTCTGCAAAACCAAGCCCCCACCCTGATTTCATCAGAGATCCAGCATTAAAAGCAGGAGAGCACTTTGTAAAACCAAGGACTAATCCACTTTTGTGCAGGCAGAATTGCCAAGCTCGTGCTCACAGCTCTGCTGAGCAGGGAAGGAGATGAAGGCGGCTGCTGCTCTAACCAGAGGTGCTGTGAAGAATAAAATCCCTTTGAAATGAGCACCCTTTAATTGCACTAGCTTTCACTGACAGCTTCAAGTCAGTCACTGGTGATTAAAGGACAGAGCCAGGGGGGAAGGTGGAAATGGGCCCTTGGTGGAATCTTGGGGTCCTAATACCAATCAGCACCAGGGCATCTCCACGGCCCCAGGGCTGATCTGGGTTCAAGAGACACCACTTGGCCCTGGTGCCATTGGTGGTGCCCGTTCCCCCTCAGCACAGGGGCTGCAGCTGGTCACCCCCAAAGGGACAGGGATCTCAGTACCCCCACTGGGTGGGGGTTCAGCCCAAGTTTCATACCAGCTGCTGTTCGATTCCCCCCAGGATGCTCCATGGAGCAGCCACCAGAGTAGGGGGTCAGCCAGAGCCAGGTCCTGCTTGGAGCAGGGGAAAAACAAGGAATATTGGCTCTGCACCCTTCCAGCTGCCTCCTGGACCCTGTGAGGGAGGGCAGGGACCAGGACAAGCCACAAAAGGACCACATGGGTGAGAGAGCACATGTGGCAGCAGAGCCAGAGCTGCTGACAGCAGCTGAGACCCAGCACAGCTGTAACACCAACACAGCTCCTCTGACCACAAACCCCAGCTGAGCCTGAGGGCTGCAGGGAAGGAGGGAGAGCTTGGGAAACGCTGCACAAGTGTTTGCAAATGTTGCCAGTGCTTCACCACAGACAGTCACAGCAAAAAGCCACAAGAAACCTTCCCACAAGGGTTGTTTCATCTGGAGATGCGCTGCCCCATGGCCAGAACCCAATCTTCAGAGCCCAGGGGAGGACAAGGAGATCTGTTCTGATGCAGAATCAGGTGAAGGGACTTGAATGTAGTTAATGAGTAATTTATGAGGTGATAATGGTGATAAACTAGTTGTCCCTGATTTTCTATTCCTGAAAACTAAGACATGGGTAATCTCAGCCCATACACAGAGCCTGAGGCTGTTTTGATCTGCAGGGTCCAGAAGCTCCCATCCTCTCTGGTCTCCAAGCAATGGCCCTGGAGTCACCAGATCCCCATGCACAGTGACAGCAGCCAGTTCACAGAAATGCTTTTAAGTTTCTCTCTTGGCTGGTGGTGTCCAGAAATTACCATCACCTGAAACTACTGATTCTTTTAACACGAAATGGGCCAAGAAAATCATCCCATGTAAGTGCCTTCCCGTTGCTGGCCCTAATAATCCTGTCCCTTCCTCTCTGGGATTATTGTTGTCCTCCTTGTGTGCTTGGGCACCAGCCAGCCTCAGAACAACACAATCCCCAGCACCTGCCATGACTGAGGTAAATTATATTTTTCAGTGGTTGAAATGATGTCGTTTAAAAAGCAAGCCCATGCACTCTGAGGCTGTCTGAGCAGCTTTAATTCATCTGTGCATGCGGTGCAGAACTGCACAGCCTTTAATTACAGGCTCACTTACTCTATTTTCCATTATAGGCACAAAATAGACTCATAAGGGGAGGGAGAGAAATGGAAATGATGGTGGGAACAGGGAGGCACCACAACCCCCGCCGGCTGCCGGGCAGGGCCACGGCAGAGGTGGGAATGTCAGGATGCACTGCAGCTCCAGTGGCACAGCACAGGGCACAGGAGCCCATTGCATGTCGTGTCCCTGCTCGTGTGTCACCCATGACTCCATCTCAGCAAAATCCATGCTGGTTTGGGGTTGGTTTTTTTTGCATTGCAAAGCTGGTCCCGAGAGCTGCCCCTCGGTGCTTCCACCTCTGCCCCTCCTGGCTCAAGTCTCTTTTAGGACCATTTTTGCAGGCCTTGGTGTGACAAACCAAATTAGTATTGATAAATGTTCCAAGGCTCTGAAAGCAAAGGGAAATGTCTCTTTAGTCAAGCAACATCTCTCAAGCTGCCAGCTGGGGCAGATGCAGGGAGCCAGGATGGCAGCTCTGCCCAGCAAGTCCTTCAAGACCCAACAGTTTCCTTCTTTGCATTGTGAGCCTTGTTCACCTCTAAGGTTGAGCCCATCAGCCACGGATCTCACACAATAATCCACAGCTACCCGAGGGATTTGAACCCAAAGAAAGTGGCCTGAAGCTCACTCTGGGATTGAATGGCAGAGGGAGAACACTCCACACACCAACTACTGCTCCAACCACCAGCAAGTCCCACCTCCGGCTCCACCATGACAGGGTGGTGCAGAAACACCCTCCCACACTGAACACGAGTAGCTGGGACAGGTGCTACAGCAAACCCTCAAGATCACAGGAATCAGAAATCCCTCAAAGGGTTCCAGAAACAGAAAAAAACTATGAGACTGCAGAAGATCAGCCCCAGCCCCACCTGCTGCTGGGCTCCCCCATCCCCACACCACAGAGCACACCAAGGGCTTCCTCCTCCTGCAAACCCCCTAACCAAGGGTCTCGCGGGGGCATCGGTGTGGCTGACTGACCTGTCCAGAGGGAATCGAGCTTCATCCCCTTTGTGGAAGTCAGTGCTGTTCTCCAGCCTGGCCAGGATGTCCATCCTCTTCATCAGCATCTCCAGCATGTCGCTCATTCGCCGCAGGACCCCTCGGGACTCCAGGGCACCCATCACTGCAGGCACACAGAGAGCAAGGTCAGGGGCTGGGTGCTGCCGTGTTGGACCCACAAAATCCCCCCTCCCCACTCTCTCAGCCCCAAAGCTGCCCGTGATCCTGAGCTCCCCTGCCCCACTGATGGGCTGGGTGGTTTATGGACCATCTCGGTGTCCTCCTGTCCCTGCTGCCCCCTCCCTGGCTCCACCAACAGCCCCACAGCCCCATGGTCCTGCCCAAACAAGAGTTAATCCCCACTTGTGCCCAAATCCCAGCTCTGGATCCAGCCTCCTCACCTGGCCCACCCATCCCCAGGCATCAACTCCTGACTTGTCCACCCTATCCTGTTTAAGGGAAACCAACTTCATTCACAACCAAGAACCAAACAGCTTTTCATTTGCTCTTCTCTTTATCACTCCCCAAGGCCCACCTGGCCCAGAAACATCCTGCAGAGGATACTTAAGGAAGACCATGGGAAACAGAGCAAACAGGTGGCTTTGCCCTCACATCCCCTCTCAGCAGCACTGGATTTTCCTGTTGCAGAGAAGAATTTCTTTTCTACCTAAATCTGCCAGGGGGTGGTTGCCCCAGCACTAGGAATAATAACTCTGCCTCCAAGTGCTGCACCTCAGCAAACCCCCCCCAGCGTGGAAGCCCCCTGGTTCCCAGCCCCACTGAACACTCTGCTCCCCAGGGCTTTGCAGGGACCCACTGCTGTGCCAAAGGCACTGGGGGGGGGGGATCCAGGAGCTCTCGGGCTGATTTGCTGTCTAGTGACAGGCAGCCCTGAGCCCGAAGCCAAGGAACAGAAAATAAAGCTCCTGTTTCATCTCTGCCTGGCTCATTTCACGTTACTAATAACTTAATCAGTGCATAATCCCCTCAACTTCTCCCGTTTGGCTTATCTCTGCTGTTCCACTCACATGTGCTTTTCAAGGGGCAGAACAGATTTAATTTCAGGAGCAGCAGGAGCTGGGTGGGAGGTCCCGGGAAGGCAAGTGGCTGCCAGACACCTCAGGTGGCTCCTGGGAATCATGGACATCTTGTGCATCTCTGAACAGATGCAAAACTGGGCCTTGCAGAGCCAGGGGGTGGCTGTGCTGGTGCATCCCCTGGGGTCCCTGCATTTATGGATGAAAAGCCAGCCACTCATGGGGATTGAAAGCAGGCTCTTCCCAAATGTTCCTGGCACTCCCATGGTAAGAAGTCAGCGACTTCTTCTTGAATCTGTGGGTGCCTGAGGTCTTGTGCAGCCCCAGCCATCCCTGGAGGGGTCTGGAATTGCAGGAGCCACCTTTGCCTTTCCCAGCAGGAAGATCTCCCAATCTCCTGGGTGGAACACAAGGCACAGCTGGTCCCATGAAAGGGCAGAAGTGCTAATGAACTCAGAGTTACAAGATGCTGGGAAGTGAAAACTTGGACCTTGGAGCTCAGTTTGTAGAGGGGCCTCCCCAAACACAGCTGAGCAAACTGGGCAAAGACACAGCTGAGGAAACCAGAAAAGCTCTGAAATGTGCTCAAGTCAGAAAATCCACATTAGTTATTTCCCCACAGGCTTTCACTGCTGGGACTCAGCCCATTCCAGTCACATCTCCACCACAGCTGGGCTATGCTCATGGCTCACAGACCCCACACCCTCCAAACCCTTGCCCTGGGTGCCTTCCAGGACCAACTGCTTCCCAAGCAGGGATTTTTGCTCCAGATTTGCTCCTGCAAAGAGACCCCAGAACTGTCAGAGGGGCAGAACTTAGATCTTGAGCTCAGCTTTGGAGTGAGGTGTGGACCGTGCATCCTTCTCACACGCTCCTGTGCTGGCTGGTGAGTCTGGAGGACAGGAAAAGAACCTGATACAGTCACTGCAGCTGGCCAGAAGGAATTAAACCATAATCACCACATTTCTTTATGAAGGCCTGTTGAGTGGTGAAGCTCATTTGAAATTTAAATGGCTGCTCACAAAGCCCAGGCAGAGAAACAGCTCTTGCCCTTGAATAAAACCTACACACACACACACACACACACAGCTTGTCCTGCAGAGACCCGGGAAAAGCTCCTTCTCCAGCCCCACTACAGGACCCTAATGGTGGGCAGAGAGATAAGGGAAACTGAGGCACAGAACCACCCAGGGCTCAGATTTCCATAGGCAGCAGTGAGTTGATGTCCATGCAGGGCACCCAGGGCTGTCCAGGTCCTTGTCCCCATCACACGGGCAAAGCTCCCCAGGGATCCCCCCCCAACCTCAATCAGGAGCAAAGGATGGAGATTTCCTCCTGCTCAAGCTATACCCACACCCCAGGTGAGGACATCTCTGAGTCCCTGCCACAGAAGTACACCCCAACAAGACAGCTCTGCTCCTAAATCACTATGGAGGGACTGGGGTATTCCCACTGGGGAATGAAACCCTTTCCCCCTGGATCCTAGAGAAGCCAGGAGCAAGCAGCACCATGAGCCCTGTCCCCACACATGAGCCCCCAGCACCAGCCCAGCTCTCCCACTGCCTTCCCAGACCAACTGCTTCCCAAGCAGGGATTTTTGCTCCAGATTTGCTCCTGCAAAGACACCCCAGAACTGTCAGAGGGGCAGAACTTAGATCTTGAGCTCAGCTTTGGAGTGAGGTGGATGGAGGTTCCCCTCCATCATCCAATTTCCCAGCTGGTTTCAAGCAACTCCAGGCTGCTTTTCAACAGCAAACCTCTGAGATTGGCTGTCAACAGTGAGCGGACATATTCCTTCTCCCATCAAGAAATTAAAAAAAAAACAAACCCCATCCCAAATCCTAAGTAAAAATAGTAATTAAAAAAATAAATATCTCAGCCTTCACTGGGTTATCTTTTCAGGCACCCTGCCAGAAAACTGAGCTGTCACAGGGCACATCTCCCCCAGCTCTGGGAGATGAAGTTAAAGCCCTTCCTCATCAACACCTCTCTTTTTCTGTTCCTGGTTTGTTGTTTGTTTTTTTTTTGTTGTTGTTGTTCCAGAAGCTTAAGGAGGATAACAAGAACAATTTGACATTTTTGGCAACGATTATGACATCTCTTGGAAAGTGTGTCTCATTAAAACCAAAGGAAAGGAAGAAAAGTGCTGAAGCCACTCTTTCCAAAATGCAAGAGCCAGGATTAATTTGTTAATATTAAACAAGGACCCAAACATCCCCCTCCCCCCAACAGCTGCTGGGCTGCCCAACAACCTGTGCCAGAGATGGGGAGATGGAGGATGGAGGTGAGTCCAACTTCTCCTCTTGAACCAGCAATAAAGATCCTCACAAGACTCCAAACACCACCACAGGCAAACCAAACAAGCTAAACCCCAACTCAATGGCATGAAACCCCAATAAAACGGTCCTGCAAGGCACTTATTTATTTTAAATAAACCACAACGAAACAGAGAAGATGCTAATAACAAAGGAGAAATATTCTAATCCCTCCTGATAATCAGCGACGATGAGAAAACAAACACAAGTCAAACTGCTCAACGGATTAATTGGGGTTTGCTAAAGGATGACAAGGGTTTGACAGTTCTCCTGAGTGGCAGCCACTCTTTAAAGGCAATCACTGAGCCTGACAGTGGGTTTCAGAGCAGCAGTAGGAAATAATGATTGCAATCAATCATATCTTCCTGGATTTCACGAGAGACGCTGGTAAACACAGCGGAGGGAGGAGAATTATTTATGGTGCTTCAGAAGAGCACAGAGTAAGTAATTGGATGAAATCATGGGGAAAAAAAAAAAAACCAGGAAGCATCCCCAAGGGTGATGTCTAGTGAAAATAAAAAGAAATAGTTTCCCTGGGAAACCAGTGAAATAGCCAACATGCTCAAATTTGGATGGGTCGAAACCCTGAGGAATTGACTAACGATGCACTTGGCTTTCAAATACTTCTTTGGAGTGTCTGTGTCCCTGGGCAGGTGTCCCACCCTGTGCCATTACCTGGCACAGGAGCCAGGAGGACACAAGGGTGAGTTCTTCTGCCTGTGCAGGCTGCCCTGGACACCAGGGAGATGTTCAGGGCCAGATGTCTCAGGGCCACCACGCAGGAGGAAGCAGCATTTCAAGGAGCATCTTCAGCAGGGCCTCCCTGCTGGGCAGCTCAGGGTGAACTAGGACTGGTGGAGATGCTGTGGGGTGGCACTGGCAAAGCCCAGGGTGTGCCAAGGGGGAAGGAGTGGATTTCCTTGCTCAGGCATCGTGTCCTGGGAATCCTGAACAGCCTCCCCAAGCTCATGCTGGGAGCCAGCTCCACCCAGCACTTCAGAAGCAGGGGGGCAGCATGCAGGGTGTCACCCCATCACACCAGTTTGCACGTGGCTCTGGGACGCCTGGGCTGAGGTTTTCAAAAGGAGCTGAAGCCCTTTGGGAGAAACAAATAAGCGTTTTGGGGCCACGTTGTCTTTAGTTACTTGAACTGATTCAAACCTTGCCCTGTGTAGCTGCTGGACCCAGATGACAGCTCCCTGTCCCTGGGTCACTCAGCCCCATCCCACTCGGAAGGTCTCAGGCTGCTCGGAGTCAGCTTCATGTCAAGAAGAGGGGGAAAGAGAAAGATGAAGGAGAAACGGTGTTTGAGCTGCACCCTGGTGCCCAGTCCAGTGCATCCCTTGTGTTTTCCTCCAAGTGGGTGCAGGACCCCTGTGCCACCCCACGGGTACAGAGGTGGCACCTCACCTCTGTCACTTTCAGGGAGCTTTTCCACCCAAAAACCAGTCCAGTTTCAAGGCAGCAAAACCTTCCCTCCCCTGGTAGCCACACAATCCCATCACTGACTGTACTGGGGGGAGACCAAGGCACAGCCTCGACCCACACCTCCACAGACCCACGTGAATGACACCAAAACAACCCCCTGACGTTTAAAATGCAATTCCACGATAAATCTCCACTGTTCTTAACATGGCTGATTTGTTGTTGATTTCCCCCACACACCCCCTTCTCAGACATGTCACATCCCTGCCTGGCTGCCTCACGACAGCTTTATGCTCCAGTACAAGCAGGGAATTTGCTCAGAGATGGTAAGATATTACTTATGTCCACTGAAAATACAAGCTGAATTTATTTCAACCTAAAGCATCATTTGCTTTGCTTTGTTTTTCTCTTTTAAAGGGCAGCTCCAGCCTACTTAAACCCTTCAAAAAGGACAATGTACTCTCAAAGAAGAAACTGGAGGATGTCCCACACAGCACAGCCAGACCCAGACCTCACCAGCTGGCTCCTCAGGTGGACCCATCTTCCCAGGGGGGCACCCACCCCAGCACCTTCCCCATTCCTGGGGAGCAAAGCCCCAGGCCTTCTCTCCTCCCCCACCATTCTCTGTTTACCTTCACTATTGATTTTGATTCAAGCAGATTAAAACACCAAAGAGCCAACTAGCCCAGGTCTCCAGCTCACCCTGACACATAATCCATTACAATCGCAGCCCAGAGACCCAGCACCAACTGGCAACAAGACAGGCCAAAGCTCTGGGTGGCAACGACCACCTCGTGTCCAGGGAGCTGCTCCAGGGATGGATGAAGCACATGGCTACAATCCTCCAGGGCACCCACTCACCAGCCTGGGCACCCAGCCAGTTGCTGCCTCCTGCAAACCACCCACACTTGCCATCAGACCGTTAGGGGGTTGTTATTTTAAGCCATACCCAGAAAATATGGATCTGCTCAGCCAGTGCCCCCAGGCAGAGAGCACCAGGAGCCACACAGGGAGGAGCAATCAGGCCAGCAGTGGTGATTTTGGACGTGGAGGTGCCCAAAGAAGCAGCCTGGGGCTGCCAGGGAAGCAGACGCTGCACCATGGACCTGCTGCTGAGCTGCTGGAAAGGGCCAGTTAAGGAAGCTGTTCCCTGGTCATCAACCTCAAGTCATCACCTGGGCAAGCAGTTTTTGTCCTGCCTGCTATCACCTACCCCTGGGTTTACCCATCCCCTCATCCACTGCTGTGCCACCGGCAGCAAAGGTGCAGCCTGGGGGGTGTTTTCACTCCCTCTCGCTGCATCCCGGAGCGGGCAGAGCCCACCAGGTCCTGGCACGGGGGGGCTGGCAGCTTCGTGCCACCCCCAAGCCAGGCAGGAGCCCCCTCAGGGCTCTGCTGACACAGCCCCCCGGGGGCTGGGGTCTCTCTCCCCACTTCGGGACAACCCTTGGGCTGCGGGACCCCGAGCTGAGCCCGCACAAGGGTCTCCAGCAGCTTCCCCACCCCGAGCAGCCTGCAGCTCTGCCTCCACCCCAAGGCACGTCCGCTCCCTCTTTCCCTATCAATAAGCAAGGCAGGATGCTGAGCAGCACAGACACCTCCAGCCGCAGGCAGGAACCCTTTCCTCACCGCAAAGGAGAGCGCAGGGCTGTTCCCTCCCAGCTTCTCTTTCTCCTTACCCCCTCAAACTCAAAGCAGAGACACGGTGCTCCCTGTGGGACAGGGGGACGGTCCCCAAGTCCTGCCACAAGCCACCACCCCCCAGGCAGTCTCCTCCTCTCCCCAGCAGCCCAGGAGATTTGCTGGGGAAGAGGAAACTAACATGTACAATCCCAGCACAAGCTGCCCTGCAGGTTTGGGGTTTTTTCAATCATACCCTTTTAACCCATTTTTTCTCCTTTCTCACCTCCCTTTCATTTTTTTTAATTCTTTTTTAAAGTACCAGCAGGGTATTTTTAGTTGCTCCTCTATTGCCACCAGAGCTATTTTAAATTGCATTTTAAGCTATTCTGCAGTGCTCCAAAACACCTCACACTGCAGGCAAAGCTTTCAAATTACCAGATTTACATCGATTTTAAATTGCTTCCTAAAACACAAGGGCTTCAGGGCAGGGCTGGCTCAAGGGCAGTTACCAGTAGCAAAGCCCAGAAGACACCAGAGCTCCCAGGATCCAGCTGGATCCTGTGCCAGGCTGGATGCTGTCAGCACTGGAAGCAAAGCTGGATCCTGGTTTTGCAGCTGGGACCTCCAGTTCCAGGCAACGAGCAGTCCCAGGGCACAGGGAGAGTCCAAGACAAGAGTTCCAGCCCCAGAGCAGCTCCACAGACCCAAGTCCCCTTCCATCCATCACCAACCTTTGCTTCTGCTCTTGGTCTCTGCATCGTTCCAAGAGCATCAGTGCTAAACTCAACTAGTTCTTCTTCTAACAGCCCCTCTGGCTGACCCAGGAAAAACTGTATGGAAAAACCCTGCCCCAAGGACTGCAGGAAATCAACCCCAACCCCTTGGGCAGAGGAATGATTCCACCAGGCATTTTTGCACACCCCAGGCCCAGCTGCAGGAAGGATGCCCAGTGCTCCTGCCTTATTTACAGCTGTCCCAAACCCTTATGTTTCTGAAACAGCAGAACTCACTAATTTAACATTTCCAAAATTATTACCATTTCTCCTTCAGCCAAAAATATTGGCCAAACAGTGCTGGGCATCCTGCCACTCTTTTTTCAGGGATGAATAAATCATCCCTTTCCTTCAGACCCACCAGCCTCTGCTGAGCTGAGCAGCCAGATCCTCCCGGCAGCAGCAGCCGAGTTGGGGCAGCCCCAGCAGAACCAGTTGGGGCACTGGCAGAGCTGTGGGACCAGCCTCAGCTCATCTCTGCCCAGCCCTGCTCTCTCATTTAGGCCAGAGAAACAAAGAAACCGGTGGGGAAAAGCCAGCTTTTACAGATGCTGCTGCAGTTCCCACCGGGCTGGGGTTGTTTCCTGACGTCCCTGCTGCCTCCTGGGCTCAGGGTGAATTTTGATTTAGAAGTGAAAAGGTGTAATAAAAAAAAAAAATATAGACATTAAGATTAGTTCTGGCCACGGAGGGGTGTGTTAGCTCAGCACACCTTGATGGAAACGCCATTTGACTTCCTTCTGAGCTACAGAAAATCGATTAATTGATGTGTTCGTTCCCTGCGAGCCGCTGCTCAGGGAGATGCCAGGATCAGTGGGATGCTGCTGCTCCCTCCTCTGGCCCGGCGGCAGCAGGGCAGAGCACATCACTGCCCACAGATCCTCAGCTCCACCAGCTTGAGACTCGTGAATCCACTCTTCCATCTTCCAATAAGTCTGGTGGCATGCTCCTACCCTCCTTCCTTCCTCCCTCCCTCCCGCGGGCATCCGGCTCTGAACAAGAATTGGACCAGGTGGGCACTTCTTCAGGAAGAGACGTGCTCCCAGGGTGGATTAAGCCTGAACCCCTCCTAGAGCAGTTTTTCCATGCCTTCTCACCCCTCTGTGCCCTGCATTTCATTCCCCCAGCACATCCCGGGCAGTAACTCCTGGAGTCACGTGGAGCCCCCATGGATGTCTCTATTTTCCTTACTTTAACAGCACTGCTTCCTCTGCCTGAAATAGCAGTTTAAGGGGAGCAGTAAAGTTTTACACTTCCACTTCAAACTCCCTTTCAAAGGAGGGGCTGGAGATGGGAGCACAGAGCACGTTCACCAACCCAGTGGGAGATGCAGCACCCTGGGACCAAATTGAGGTGGCCCATGGGGACACCAGAAGAAGCAGGTGCAGGAGAGGACACATGCTGTTGATCAAACACCCTCTTTCTTCACATGGGCAAAGCAGTGGTCTGTTAAAAAACAACAACACAGACTAAGGTGACCCCTGTGTCACCCATGGCAGAGCCAGCAGCACCTGGGGGGTAGGTGACCCCCCCAGTCACCCCCAGCAGTACCCATCACCAACAGCCATTCCTCAACACAGAGCACCACTTTGATCCATCACTGAAGAAACCTCCCCACACTCAGCAGGAAGAGCAGAATAAGTTGTTCCTGCTGCCACACACAGCATTACCCACTTCAAAGAGCCCCTGGGACAACCCAGCACCTGGCAGGTGCCAGCAGGGAGCAGAGCCAGGGTGGAGGCAGTGCTTGAGGCCCTCACCCTGCATCTGGGCTCTCCATAAATCCTCTTCTCCCCACCGATGCTCAGCTGAGGAAGTGAGAGGATGGTCCAGAGCAGCAGGAGCTGCCAGAGCACATCTCCAGGCCAGCTAGAGAGTGGCCCCACCACTTCCCTAGGGGAAGACAACTCAAAAGCCCATCTTCTCCAGCACCTCATGGAGGTGCTCCCAGTACCGACCAGCTCAGCTTGGCACTGACCAGACAACTTCTGACAGCACCAGCTGGTTGCTCCTGGAGCAGCTTTGGATGGGAGGGACACAGCGAGGCTGGAAATGAGCCCCAGGCAGTGCAGAGCTGCACAGCACACTCCAGCCCATGGGTGTCCCCTGGCTGCCACCCCTCCAGCAACTCCAGGAGCCCCTAATCCAGCTCTGGAAGTGGCAGCAGCAAAATTAAGCCCTGGGGACACACAGGATCTGCGCGTTCCAGCTTGTGTCAGGGAGGTGACCCACAGCCAGGGAAACACTCTGGATCCTGGCCTCGCAGGCACTGCAGGAAGAGGGGAACCTCCTGCTGCTTTTCCAGAGGGTTTCACATAAGCAGATTCCAGCTGCAGATGATGGGAACAGCCTCATCCCTCTGCCTGAGCAAAGCATCCCAGCAGCTGCGGGCGAGACACGCTGAGCAGCAGATCCTGACAAGCTGCTTACAAGCCACTGAACCAGCAGGCAACATCAAAACATCACCCAAGCAGCCTGGGAGAGGGTTATAACTCATCTGGGAAGAAACTGGGAATAATTAGCCCCGAGCTTGCCCAGCAGAGGCTGCCCAGTTCCCTCCCTGCCTGCGACCCAATCACCAGCACTTGGTTACAGGAGCTGTTGCAACTGCTTTTCTTGTCGCCTTCACCCTGCACTAAAGGCAGCAGGATAAATCTGTAATTCCCATGACTTTTTGAAAGCAAAGGGAACACGAGCATCCCTGGAACCTCACGTCTGTGCATCATGTCTCAAGGAGGCAGCAGCCCAAGCCCACACACCCAGGTGCTCTCTATGGCGAGGTCAGGTAAGCAAAGGGATTGTCAAAGCCCAAAAGCAACTTTCAGGTATTTTGCCCAGTTCAAGCTTCTGCCAGGAGAACTATGTGCTCTGCTGAGAACTGAGGAGCAGACTGGGATCCAAGTGGCCCTGACCCAGGGGTACAAATGGGTCCAGAAGTTACCTTTCCCAAGAGCGAGGAAACTGGGATGGGAGGATGAACACTTCTGTGTTGTGCTTTAAAGCTCCTTCAGACCCAGCAGCATCTCACTGCAACCAGGACCTCACGGGCAGGGCTGAGCCAAGGCATCCCCTCCTGAGGAGCAGCACACAGAGGGCATGCAGCAGGTCAGGATCATGCACACACGCCTTCTCCTCCTCCTCTTCCTCCCCTCCCAGCAAAGCTGACTGCAAGGGAGGACAACAGTTTTTCAAGCTTACTCTGATCATTAGCAAATCCAAGCTTGACCTTCTGCATCTTCTGTGAGAACAAATGCTGATGGTACTTGGCTGTGCTAAGCCAGCTGGGATGTGGCTGGAGCAGAAGGAAAACCAGCAGAGACTGGAGCAGGGGCAAAGGACCCCTCTGAGGAGATCATGTAGGCTCTCACATTTCCATTTGGCCTCTTTGCTCTGCTCCTCAGGGAACAATTCAAGGGATTGAAATAACACGAGATCCCATCACTTCACGGTACGTGGCTCTGGAATGGTGAAGATGCCCTACAAAACCCTGAGCAACCTTCATCATTATCCTCTGCAGCATCATTCCCACCCCTCTGCACCCCCCCCCCCCCACCCCCCTCCTCCACTAACATCCCTGCTCCAGAGAGGAACAAGCCACAAACATCCAACTATTCAGCTGTGCTGCACAGCCCTGAGCCACCTCCCTCTCTCTCCTCTTCTGTGTTCATGGATGGAACAAATTGTTTTAAGCAGGTGAGACTCCAGGAACTGGAGCCCACGACAGCAGCGGGAGAGGCAGAGCCCTCCAGAAGCTGGAAGGCAGGAGGGGTCCTGGGTTTGGGGAGAGCAGGGCAGGATTTCTGCCAGGTGATGGTGAACACCCACTTCCAGCGCAACACACACCATGGCTGCTGTCTGCTGGACCTCTCCTGTACCCCAACACAGCAAACCAGAGCCACTCTGACCACCCAGGAGAGCAGCAGTGCTCAACTTCACCCTGAGTGCAGGGCAAGATGCCCCAAGCCAGCAAGGGGGGGTTTTCCATCAAGCTTTCTTCAAAACTTTCCCACATTTCATTTTCTTTCCCTACAAAATGGAAGTGAATGACCAAACCTCAGAGGCTTCTGCAGCAGAAGCTGTTTTCTGGCCACCTGCACTTCTGCTGTGCCACAGACCAAGGGAAGTCTCCACAGGCTCTGGTGCTCTGCCCACCTCCAGACCATATCCCAGCTGCAGAAAGTCCCAGTGGTGCAGGACTGGAAAACCCTCTGGCCCAGTCCACAACCTGCTTAATATCCCCTTGGGATCCATATCCTGCAGCCTGGAGATCAGACCCTGAAACACATGGAGCAACCCAGGAAAAGGTGCAACAGCCTTGCAGAGAATGTGCTTCACTCCTGCTCACTTCCATTTTCCAGCTTGTGCTCTAAAATCAGCTCTCCCCTTCCCTTGTCCTTCCTCCCCTGCTCCCATTTACCCTGTTGCCAAAGCAGTTGAGGAAACACAAGGCAGGAGCCCAACTCTGGTCACCAACAGGAAACCAGCTGGAGATGTTGCCGGGAGCTCATTTTGGGGTGGAAAAAGGGCAGATGTTGAGCTCTCAAGCTGAGCACCAATCCGAGCAGGAAACACTTGAAAACAGGTTGAAGAGACAGATACAGGAACAGGAACCACCCAAGTGCTCAGCAAACCACCACTTCCCAAAGGCATCGAGGCTCAAGGACCTGCACACGAGCTGCTCCACAGCTCAGACCCCGAGCACCGAGACACCTCCAGCTGCGTGAGCCACTTGTAGCAAAGTACCACTGAGGTCAGCTGAAATTAAACCAGAGCCCTCTGGCAAGAATCAGGAGCTTCCAGTGAGGGCAGAGCTCAGCTCCAGCCATCTCAGGACATCAGGACCCGTCCTACACATCCCGCGGGCCAGAAACAAACTCCTCCAGCACCTCATACCCTAACAAACAGGAATCAACAGCAGGAGAATTCAGCAGCCTTGTGATTTATTTGTTTTTTAAACTAGCTACAGCAGTTGCAGGCAATATTCCAGCCACCTCCAATGGTATTTTTAACACTTAATAACAGATTTTCCTCTGCTAATCCCCAGCAGCAAGCTCCACCAGTGGGATGTCCATCACCACCACAACCAGCCCGGGGTAGAGGGACAACAGCCAAATCCCTCCCCAGCCTCACTGCAAGGACCACAATTAAAGATCCTGGTGTTTCTTCATCATCAGCCTCCTGCCTCAAGGCAGGGAAACTAAACCCAAAGAGAGAGACACTTGGGAAAAAGACCCAAAACCTCAGCAAAAACCACCAAACATTTTCACTACTAATGAGAAGGCCAAAAGAGGGCACAGAAAACTCAGTCCCTGGAGTCTAGAGCCCTTCCCAAAGTATCTCCCACATTCAGGACTTCCAGACTTGTCTGTTCTCTTGGGTTTTTTTAATCTAGATCTTTGTTTGTAGAACAAATTCTCTCGGTGGCCATTTCAAAACAAAGGCACCTCTGTCTGTGTTGACTCGACAGCAGCGGATTAGGATAAAATAACTTGTGATTCAGAAGGGTTTTTTTGATTTATTTATTGTGAAAACACAAAGCCCCTGCTGCATCTAATCACCAAGCCAGCTGAGGAATGATTGCTGGCACACTCCAAGAAGTTCAGCTTTTGGAGAGAGCCTTCAAGAAAGGGATTCACATGTAAAAATAAGATTAAAAATGGGATTAACTTTTGGACTGTGACATGATGCATTTCTCCTTTTCATGTCTCACACCTATCTTCATTTTTGGTTTTGACTGGCTGCTTGCACAGCTCAGAAGCTAAGAAAGCTTTGGACAGCCTGGGACATTTCCATAAGCTTCCCCTTGGATTGCAATACCTGAGGTTCAATATGGGCTGGTCAGGACACTCAGGGAGAAAGGGGAGCAGCCCCAGCCCAGCCTGGACCATGTTTTTTACCACTTATCCACAATCCAACAGGATTTCTCTGATACAAATGACTTCTAAGTGCTCAGGTGATGGACTAACCCCCTGGCTCTTTGCAGCCACTCAGCCCTGCAGGTGTTTAAGCCATGAGCAGCTTCCCTTGTAGAGCATCACTGCTGAGCCTGGGAGGACACCAGAAAACAAGGACTGGAGCAAATGGCCCCAAAAAGCAGGATCATCACCCCTGGGAAGGGTGGCAGGAGCAGACACTCATTAGCCACAAACACACCTGACTAAACACACAGGCTGGTAAAGCAGCTCAAAGCCAGAGGTTTGGGGAAGAGATGCTGCCAGCTGGCAGCACCAAATTAATCAATGAATAATGCTGAAACAGGCCCACTAAACCAAATGCTCCATGCAGAGAAGAACAGCAGCAGGGTGCAGGCTCCCTCCCCAAGTGGGACCACCAGTGTCCCCCAGAGGGTTTCCCACTGGGAGCCCAGTCCCAGGGAATAGTCAAGCCTGGCCTTCAACATGTGGCAGATCCAAGGACTCCTCCAAGATCTCCTAAACCTGCCTGGAAGGTTTGTGTCAATGCTGACCCAATCCCCTCCGTTACTGACATCAAGAGCTAATCAAGCCCAGCAAAATTAACCTGCTCTTCAGACCAGCATTTTGCACTTAACAGCAGCAATAACAGCCAGCAGTACTTCCTGGGTTTCCTTGGGATCCATAATGCCTGCTAATTAAATGCCAGTTTGTTATTCAAACAGACCTATTGAGGCTCTGCAGTAACAAGAAGCACATCCATTTCTGGTCCCATCAACCTGCACTGACTCCAACAGGCATTGGGTGCTCCTCCCCATGAGCCCAGCATCACCCCAGCCAGGTGGGACCTCTGGGGTCCCTTCCCTCACCTCCTGCTCCCAGCAGAGCAGACCTGAGGACTAGACGTGTTTTGAAAGCCTGCAAGGATGGAGTTACCCCATCTCACCAGCTTCCTGGTGGCTTTGATTCCCTGTTTCCCAGTGGCACCAGTGAGGCTGAGTGTGTTTCATCCCTCCTGCCTTTTTGGATGAGGTTTTTCCAGCCATCAGTCTCCTCTGCGGAGCAGGGAGTGTTCAAGGAGCCCTGCTGAAAGCAGCTGTATCACCACGTGGGATGGCCAGTCCTCACGTACAGGTGTCATGGGAAAGGCTGAATCCCACCAGCTTGACCCTGGTGTTAAAGAGCCAGAAAAAGGCCTCTGAGGTGGTGCCTGCCAAGCCAGTTAACAAAGAATACAAGCCTCTTCCCAAACAGCATCCTTCCTCCAGAAACAGCAGAGAGGATGCTTTTGTGTTTCAAAAGGGTGTGTGAAACTGTGAACAAACCAAATCTTCCCCAACAAGAGACAGGACAGCAGCCAAATCCACAGCAATTCATCTGGAAGCAATACCTTGCTTGGCAAATCCATCCAATAAAGAAAAAATAAATAGGTTTACATTGAATTGATGAGCTCTCTAACAAAGCAGGACTTGCCTCTGCCAGTTACAGCTCAAAGAAGCCAAAAGCTTGAGAAATTAGAGAACCTGCCCAAACTACAGAGCCAAATCCTCAGCACGTCAGACCCGGTGCAGCCCAGGCAACCCCACCAACCCCCAGCACTGAAGGTCTGATCCCCTCAGCCCCAGTCACCAACGTTTTCCCACCCCTCTGCCACAAGGCAGGCTCAGCATCCACCCCCACACACACACTGTGACACCTCGGGATGTCACCACAGCCAGGCTTTAGGCACATGGATGCCCCGTGCCACGGCAAGAAGGGCCAACAGGACCCAGAGCCATCCTGACGCCCCTGAAACAGCTCAGGAGGGAGCCTTGGGAATGGAGACACCCAAGCACCATCTTCCCTGCATCCCTGGTGCCCACCAGCTCAGCATCCCACAGGACAGGAGGGGCAGGGAGCCACGCTCACCTTCGGTGCGGATGGTGAAGGGCGAGTCCCCCGGGCGCTTGGCTGAGAACTGCCCTCCCAGGGATGTCATCAGGAAGCACAGGGTGAAAAATCCAATGCCCAGCACGAAAATCCTGCAGGAGGGAAAGCAAAGCTGTAGTGATGTGGGATGAGGAAAGCCCCACCACCCTTCACCCCCCAGGGTATCCCCTCTGCACAGCAGCACGAGCTGCTTTCTGGGGGGACGTTTGGAAGCCAAGACCATCCCTGCCTCCTTCCCAGCAGCTCCATCCCCAAGTTCACCCTCTCCAGCCCTGCTGCCCCAGCCCTACCAGAGCACACCAGTACTCTACCCCAATCACAGCCAGACCCACACCGGCTTTCCAAAGAGCCCCGAGGTGCTTCTGCCCAAACCCTGGCCCCGAGCAGGTGGGTTGTGCCTGACAACACCCTCTGACTTGTCCCCAGCCTGCTCTGATGGGCAGAGCTTGAGAAAGAGCAAAGGGCTGGGAAAGCTGAGCCCGACCACAACTGCCCCTGTGACCCTCCACTAGACCCAGCAGCCCCCATGAACCACTACAACAGACAATTCCCATGACCCTCCAGAGAAAAGAGAGACCTTGTACCTTCCCTTCCTCCCAAAGGATCTAAAAAAGCCTTTTACTTTATTTTTCCCCCCCACAAAAAAGGTCTTTTGTTCCCCTGTAACTAGGCCACCAGTTTCTGCCACTGTGCCCAGCACTGCAGGCACGGGCAGCCCCGTGCACAGCAGGACAAGGAGGGACCCTTGGGGAGCTGGGACTGTCCCATCACTGCTTTGATCCTCCAGAGCACGGGATGGGCAGCAGGAAAGCAGCTCCCACGGGGACACACTGAGCAGGATGCCAACCTGCACGTCACTGCCAGCCAAGCTCGTGGTCAGCTCTGGCTGTGAGAGAGGGGAGAGCAATCAGCTCTGCTCCTATTCCGGCCAAATCCAGGCCAGTCCCATTTCTGGGGATGAAAAGGCAGGAGGCAGCAGCTCTGCAGGCAGGAGGGTTATTGTGCACCCAGAGCACAAGGTCGAGGCTCCCGGCTCCCTGGCAGAGCACGCTGTGCTGGGGGACGGATGCCTGGCCTCTGTCCATGGCTCCGAGATGCTGCTGCTGCCTCCAAGTCTCCATGGAGGTTCAGGATGCTCCAACAGTTCAGCATCCTCCAACAGACACAGGCAAAGCCCCAGCAGAGCTGCTGCTGGGTGCCCAGGCCAAGAGCTCCCGAGCCACGGCTGCATCCTGGGTCTCAGCTGGACAAAGCCAGGGAAAAAAAATCAAGGAGGGCAAGAAGAAAAGACAACTGGCTTGTGAAACAACAGGATGGTCTTCAAATAAAGAAATCCTACTTAGGACAGAGAGAGATGAACAACCCCTTTGGGGTGCCCACTGGTAGTTCTGCCTCTCAGCATCCCCGAGCTGAAGGGAAGTTAACCACCGAGGGCAGGAACCAGAAACCCCCTTCTACAAGTTCACAGCTTCATCCACAAGGCTCAGGAGCCCCGCACAGGAACACAGTGCAGCCACCCCCCAAAAAAACAGGCAGCTCCAGAGAAAGGCTTGCAAGGGAATGCCACAGCCCTCCATCTAATCATTACTGTGTAGTTCAAAGTCAGAGGATTAGGAGCCAACCACTAAGTCTGGGCTGCAGCACACCAGCCCTGCAATTACCTGTTGCTAGAAAGCACTGGCAAATAAAGTAACTTGCTTCAAAGCACTCGTTAGCTACAGGAGATGTTGAGAGCTGAAGTACAGTGACAAGCAGCCCAAGCAGGACTGGGCTTCCCTGGGGAGACCTGCTAGAGAAGCTCCCAGGGCAGGTCCCTACTGTCCCAGCGTGGCATGGCCAGGCTTGTCCTACCCAGAGAGGCTCCTGGGCAAGACACAGCACCTTCCCAGGCCCCCCCAAGCTCCCTACCTCCATCCCATCAGCTCCAACGATGCCCTCACACTACCAAGACACATCTGAGCTCCTGCCTGCTCCAAGGAGGATCAGCCCTGCCCACCACAGACCAGCATTTAACCCCATCCAGCCCTGCCCATCCCCAAGCGGGTCCTGCAGCAGATGAAGATCACCTGGCCACGGGCTGTGGACAAGCAGCACCCTGCAGCTCCCAACCCCCTGCCTAATCAAGAGAAAAAGCAACACCCTGGGCTCATTAGCATTAATGAGCTCTGTGTCAGCAGCACATTCAACCCAGTGCAACACTCACCAACCCTCTGGGGAGAGCTGACTCACCTGGGAGAGGGGACACTCCAGTGCAGGAGTAAAACTGCCCGACATCCCTGTGCAGGCATCCCAGGAGGGAAGCAGCTCAAGGCCCTTTTATTTCCGAGCAAGCCTGCTCTGGGGCTTGGAAAGCAGTTTAAACAAGCTATAAAAAACATCGTGCACTGGGCCAATCCAGATGCCCACCCTCAAGGCCTGCCTGCCTGCAGGCATGGCTGGTGTGCCCTGCTCACAGAGCACAGCCAACCCCCCAGCACAGGCTGAAGAACCATCGAGCTGCAGCATTTGCACGTGGAGGTGACTACACACCTCCCAAACTTGACCCCAGAGAAGGGCTTCCAGGAAGCCAGGTCCAAGCCCTGGCAGTGGAGATGACTGCAGAGGTGACAGAGCACCCCTGATGCTGTGAAGCAACGTGGTGTTCCATATATTGCTTGGGAAAGGGGTGGCTTGGGGACATTAACCTGTTCCCACCAGCACACCCTGTGCCCACCATGCGGTGCAGCACTGGGGCTGGAAGAGGGAACACAACGTGGGGGGGCAGTGCAGCACCCACCTCAGCCTCTGAGGGCTGAATCTCTCCTTAGAGCAGGAGGGGAGGAAAGCTGGGTGCCATAGCACCTCCTCAACAGGAGAGGACAACAGCACAGAGAAGAAGGTAGAAGCTGGAGAAGGACATGAAAGCCCAGCCATGCCCCACGACCGAGGGTCCTCCCTGGGAGCACATCAGGGTACAAAACCCACCCAAAGGCTCCGTCCTGCTGCCAGCTGCCTCCTCCCCCAAGGGGTTTTCTAAAGAAGCATCACTTGATGAAATACTCAGAGCTGATCCTGCTCTTCATTCTCACCCCTCCTATTGACAATGTCTTCATCATTATGCAAGACCTTGTTTACGCATTTTAATCTTCATAATTACACTCTGGCAGGAGTGATGGTGAAGCACTGAGAAAAAAGGAAAGGAAGGAAAGAAAAAAGATTCAAAGGTGATCTAGCATCTCATTAGGAGACAAAAGCTTTTTTATTTGACTGGATTACAGAGAGCTGGGGAGATGCAGGATGCTTTTTTCCTAAGAGAGAGCTTTTTTTCCCCTCAAATCGGAGCCTAACCAGGATTAATGTGCCTAGGAGAGAACTGGATCCAGCCCAGCAGCAGAGCTCCAAGGAGTCTGCAGGGAGCTCAGCCTGACAACCCCATCTCATTCTTTGTGCTGATCTTCTCCAGGTGAATAAAAATGCTTGGCCCTGCAACTAAGTGGAAACTCTTTGTGCAGAAAACAAATAGCATGAAGCAGGTAAAACATACCAGGGCCCAGACCTTCCAAATTTCCCATCGAATGCACTGTTCCCAAAATCAAGCCTCACTCTCTGAGGACCACCGAGCTCCAATGACCAAATAAGACCTACACTGCACACTGGCTTTGCCTGTCACCCCACATCACGTTTCATTCATCACCCAGGCACGGTTCTGGTGCCAAGTCCCTCTCCACATCCTCCCCAAAATGAAACCTCCACGTTTCTAGGTTCTATCTGAGTGCCCAAAGGAGGAGGAAGCCAAATTCTCCAAGTCTTTAGTGCAAACTGGAAGTGATGCCCCAATCACTGCAGATTTTGGCCCATGGAACTGAAGGCTGGATGCAGCCAGGAGGGTCTGAGTGATGAGCTGGGAGGTGATGGGGGGAAGGAAGGCCAGCAGCACCCAGTGGGACAGGGCTGTGACACTGGGACTGTGTGTCCACAGGGACTCCTCAGGACAGCTGCCTCATCCAGCTGGGACCCTCAGGCAGAATATTACCCACCCAAGGGCTCCAGAGACAGGCAATACATTTTATTAGATAAGTTTTCAACACCCGAGCCTCTTGAGCCCAAAGGCTGAGCCACAATTTTCAACAGCAGCAGCCAGGCTGATAAAATATGTTCCCTCTCCTGCAAACCTTGTTTTGCCCAGAGCCCGACACTGTCGTGGCGCTGTCGAAATGATGCTCAGGCACCAGAATCTTCCTGAAGGAAGGGGACCACAGTGAATTCTCTTGCTGGCCAACGTTATAAACACATGAAAAGCCTGGCTTTGACTTCCAGCTGACAAACTTGTCTGAACATCCTGTGTTCCATCAAACCAAGAGCTGGATGAGCCGGACCAGGGCTTCACAGTGAATTCTTGCCTGGCACTGGCACAAATTAAACACCTATTTTTTTTTCCTGCTGAGATTAAATCAGAGCCATCCTCGGACGTTTCTACAAACTGTTCTTACACTCATTTGCTCTCTTTCCCCTTCTCATTTGCTGCAGGTGCTTTCACAGCTCAGGGCTTTGCGTTGCTTTGCTAAGAGTGTCTGGAGTGTGATGAATGAAATGTTTTGGTGCAAAGGGTCAGGTTTCCTGCCCGCTGTTTGCTGATGGCACTGCTGCCAGGACATCACACCATGGGCTTCCCTAGAGCAAGGAAGCTGCTTTGCCCAGCCACCAACAAGCATCTGATGGACAGGACCCATCCTGATTGCCAGTATCTTCTCCCAGCCCTGCAGGTCATCCCTGATTCAGCTGAGAATGTGAGGGGGTGATTTTTGGGGAGCTGTGCTGATTTCGGGGAGACAGTGGTGATTTGCACCCGGTTCTGGCTGAAGCAGGGCAGGGCCAACAGTTGCCCACGCTGGGCTGGGAACAAGGGGACACAGGACAGTGACGTGGAGGGGTCAGGCTCAGCACGACAGCAACGTGGAGGAGGTGCAGAGCTGAACGCTGCAGTACAGCAAAGAGAGGGTGCTGGGAATCAGATTCTCCTCTTACACAGGGAAAGCCTGACTGGTTAACAACAGGATAACCCCACTGGTTCCAGTGGCACCCTTACTGGCCTGCCCTGGTTTGAGAGCAGAAGCCAGCCAAGAGCACACAGAGAGGACCATGCAGGTGCTCCACTCTGCTACAGGACACCAGAGACCCCCCAGCCTGGTGCTCTCCTGCCTCAAACCCCTCACCCACACACATCCTCATCCTCAAATCAGAGGATTTGTGAGACATGGTGACACCCCTGCTACTCACTCCCTGTGCTCCCCCAGCCTGATCTCAGGTCACAGCTGAAGATGGGTTTCCCATGCCCCAGGGGTGATGGCCAGGACACAGGGGAGGGGGATGCTCAGCCCAGTCACTTCCTCACTACAGACTTCAAACCCATGAAGAAAGCAAACAGCCAAGCAAGGAGCCCCCGTGTTCCTCCCACCTCTCACACCCATTCCCCACCACACACTCGGAGCAAGCCCAAGCCATGGGGACCCTCCACACCCCAGCTCCACCACCCCCACCTTCTAGTATCTCCTCGGCTGAGTCGCCCAGAACCAGGGCACTCCTGTGGGATCCAGGAATCCCTCCTGGCAAGCAGCACAGAGCCAGGCAGCTCCCAGGGAGAGGCAGAGAACACCCCCAAAACCTGAGCACAAACAAGGGGCACAAACACAGCCCCATTCTCCTTCCCAGCTCCAGGCAGTGACCTGGACTAAGCAAAAAAGCAGCAAACAGATCCCTCTGGTGATCCCGGGTGATCCCTGCCCCCCCAAAACAGCAGGGAATGCTGTTCACCCCACCCTGTGCTTTGCTCCACCGGCACTTCCCCCTTTTCTGGGTTGTTGGTCCTTCTCCCCATAGAAAAACTAACAATTCCCAGCATCTCTCCTGTGTCTCAAGCCTGGGAGCAACCAAAGCACATCTCCAGTGAAAGAAGGAAGCTGGAGAGGAAGGACCAGAGAGGGGAAGTGAATGCGTGGAGGCAAAAATGGGGAGAGTTATACCAAGCAGGGGGGGTGGAAAGCAATAGGTGGGCACGGAGGTGCTGGAGCTGGAGGGTTTGAGGCTTGGGTATCATCAACCCCAGCCCTGCTGCCAGGGGTTTCAAAATCACGATCAGCACGAGTGGATTTAAACCAAAGGACCGATTCCCCCGTGATTACCGCCACCTCTGAGAAAAGTATTTTAAAAGACACTGGCAAACAGCCCCTACGATTAACCCCCCAAAAGAACCCGGCGCGACCAGCGAAGCGCTGCAGGACCAGCAGCCTGACCCGGGGGCGAATTCCCCTGCACTCCTGGCATCCTCACCTGGGCTCAACCCCCCCAAAAAAAAAAACCCCAAACGTGCTCCCGCACCCGCTTCCCACCCCGCAGGGAACCGAACGAGGCGGGCAGCAGACCCGTGCGGAGCGAGAGAGACCAACGCCAACTTTACCTAAAGGGTCTCAAGGTGACGAGGCATCTCCTGACCATTATCTTCCCATCCGCGTTGACTGTGATCATCGTTCGAAGTTGCGGGGAGGGGGCGGCCCCCGCACCCCCTCCCCCCTTTTTCCCGAGGCGACCAGCGGGGCTCAGCGGGCGGAGCGCGGGGCTCCGCGGGGGCGCATGGCGGGGCGCGGAGCGGGCACCTCCCCGCCCGCCCTACCCCTACCCACGGCCGGCCGAGCCCATCGCCCGGCCCCTCCGCTCCGCGCAGCCCCTGCGGAGCCCCCCGCGCTCTGCTCTGCCTTGCCCTGCCCTGCCCCGCTCCGCTCCGCGCAGCCCCGCGCAAGCAGCTCCGCCCCGCACCGCCCCGCGCAGGATGCGCCGGCAGCGCCGTTGCCATCTAGTGGTAACGCGGCTGCGGAGCCCGGGGCGGGGGGGTTTGGGGGTGCGGAGAGGGATGCTGCCTTTGGGGGGGGGGCGGTGGGTTTGGGGGTGCGGAGAGGGATGCTGCCTTTGGGGGGGGGGGTGTGAGTTTGGGGGTGCGGAGAGGGATGCTGCCTTTGGGGGGGGGGGTGGGTTTGGGGGTGCGGAGAGGGATGCTGCCTTTGGGGGGGGGGGGTGTGAGTTTGGGGGTGCGGAGAGGGATGCTGCCTTTGGGGGGGGGGGTGGGTTTGGGGGTGCGGAGAGGGATGCTGCCTTTGGGGGGGGGGCGGTGGGTTTGGGGGTGCGGAGAGGGATGCTGCCGTTGGGGGGGGGGCGGTGGGTTTGGGGGTGCGGAGAGGGATGCTGCCTTTGGGGGTGGGTGGGTTTGGGGGTGCGGAGAGGGATGCTGCCTTTGGGGGGGGGTGTGAGTTTGGGGGTGCGGAGAGGGATGCTGCCTTTGGGGGGGGGGGGGTGGGTTTGGGGGTGCGGAGAGGGATGCTGCCTTTGGGGGGGGGTAGGTTTGAGAGTGCGGAGAGGGATGCTGCCTTTGGGGGGTGGGGGGGTGGGTTTGGGGGTGCGGAGAGGGATGCTGCCTTTGGGGGGGGTGGGGGGTGGGTTTGGGGGTGCGGAGAGGGATGCTGCCTTTGGGGGGTGGGGGGGAGGGGGGTGGGAAAGGATTCTGGGGGTTTCGGGGCCGGCAGCCGCGTCCCCGGGCAGGTGACAGTCCCGGGGCAGGTGACAGTCCCGGGGCAGGTGGCTTTGGGAGCCGGGGGTGGCCCTTGTTGAGAAGGAGCTGGAGGGGGGGGAGGGTTTAAAAGCAGCCCCCCGCGGGGCTTCTGGAGGGGCTGAGAGGAGCGAGGCAAGCCCCGCTGCGGGAGAAAAAAGGGGGGGTCTGGGGTTTGGTTCTGACAGCACCGGTTCCCCCCCCCCCAACCCTGCCTGGCTTCTGCGGGGGGGGGACACAGGCAGCCACGGCCTTCCCCGTGTCCCCGGGCACCCCCGGGTGCTGCCGAAAGGATCAGGGTGGTGTGATAAGGGGCAGGGAAGCGTCCTTGGGAAGACGGAGAAGGGGCCGTGAGATGTGAGGCAGGAGAAGCTGCTGCTGAGCTCAGCAGAGACGCTCCCGGGTGGAAGGTGACGGGCACAAAAAGCCTCACTGAAAGGAGCCGGATGTGCGCAGAGCCCGGGGACACCCCCTTTCCAGCACTCCAGGGTGCTTGGCCTGCACGGGTGCACCCCACCAGCCGTAAGGGAGGGGATGCACCCCCCAACAGGGCGAGCAGAAAACGGCAGAGAGCTGGAAGGGGGTAGTTGTCCTCACTGGGCACATCAGGCTCTGGGACAGAACCAGGGGGGGCTGTGGTGCAAACGTGCCCCCCTCAAACCACCCATCCCTCTCTGCACCTGATGCCACCATAAAGCACAGGGTGACTCTGAATTGAAGCTGCTCCTTTGCCTTCCCCGTGGTGGGATGCTCTCCTCCCATGGGCTCTCCCAGCCCTCCTCCATCCTGTTTCTTCCTGGGGATGAATTGTTCCTCCAAGCCCAACAACCTGGCATGACACATCCACCTACCCAGCGAGTCCTGTGCCAGCACCAAGCAGCCAGTCACCCCCTCTTTTATGAAATAATTGTGGGTTCTTTTGCTTCTGCAGAATCCTGGCGTTTCCCCGTGAGGCTGATGTCAAGGAAATGCTGGGTTACAGCTGTTGTGGTACCATAATTCCCATTTCCATAGGGATCCCAGGCACTCCCTCTGCTTCGTCCTCCTTGCTGCAGGCCAGGGATGGCTTTGGTCAGCAGAGCTGCAGGCAGCATGTTCTGCAACAGCATCAGCCCCAGGTGAGCTGAGAGACAAAATACAGCTGGAAATTTTCCACAAAACAGCCCTTTTCTCCCCATGGAACAGCACCTTTTGCCAAGGAGAAGTGAGAAGGAAAACCATAGCTTTTAGGATTTCAGAAACACAGAAGGGTTTTTGTGTTCATCCACGTTTTTCATGGGCAGAAGACAGGGAAGGGGTTGTTACCACACTGAGTCTGAGGAGGATAACACCAGGCTGAAGCAGATGGACACACTGAGCTGTCATTTTAGGTGCAGTTGGGAGTCTTTTGGTGCATCTGCCCTTCTCTGGAAAACCAGGGTTTTCCAGAGAAAACCAGAGTACCTGGTTTTCTTCACCTGACCTTTGGGAAAGGAGGGAAGCAGCAGATTAAAGGTGCTGGGGAGATCCCACCACCCCAATTTCCTTGCTCCTGCCTGCCTTTTCCATTCCCAGCTCCTGCTCCTCTGACAGGAAACCCTCCATCCCCATCTGACCTGTGATAAAACCTTTACAACCTGTTGTTTGTGCACTTGCTGCTCCACTCCAGCCACGGCAGTGGGAGGCAGAGCTGTTTGCTCTGAGCCCAGCTCAGCACGATGGGGGCTGGAAACCTTCCTAATGTGTGTGAACACACACCATGAAGTGGTCCATGGAGCAGCTAAATCCCTGCCTCTCCTGTGCCAGGAACCAGCTACATCTTCCCAAGAGGCTGAGAGGAAAACAGAGCATCCCTTCCCAGAGGATGCAGCACCAGGGGCTGCCAAGGGTTTCAGAGTGGGGTGAATTTTGCTGTGGGTCAGAACCCCCCTCTCACCTCCACAGGGATAGTGCTGAGGTCCCTCAGTGCATCCCACAAGTGTCAGGTCATGCCAAGTGGCATCTCTTCCCTGAAGCCAATGGTGGAGACATCCCAGCAGGAAAAGGCTGGTGAGAAACAACATATTAGTTTTGTAATTCTTAGGGGGGAGGGTCATCAAGGGGGAAAGGGACCAGGGAGGAGATGGTGCCTCCCCCATTGCTCCCTCCAGGGCTGACCCACAGCTCCCTGAGTGCCTGGCTGTGCCTTGAGCAGGCAGAAGGCAGCTCAGCTGCCTTGGTTTCCTCCAGGTGCCTCCTGCAGCACCAGCCTGCAAAAAAAAATGTATAAGAAAATCAAGCACAGAACTCTTTGCTCTTGGCAATCCCCATTCAACGAGCTTTTATTTTGCCAGCACATTCGACTGCAACTGTCCACTTACCTGCACAGCAGCACAGTCACCTCTGCAGTCACCTCCAGCACCATCAGGTGCAGAATCCATCACCCCATGGATAAAAATGTGGCATTCCCAGAGCCCTCATCACCAAGGAGAAGTGCTGCTGCAGACAGTCCCTTCCCTGTGCTGCTGCTTGAAACAAAAAGCTTAATTAACTACCAGTTCATTGTCTGTTTAGAGGGATAAATCTAAAATCCAAGGATGGTAATAAAGTGGTGAATTATCTTCTTTGGCAGCTGAGAAACAACGGCCCCAAAAATCAATATACTGAAGTTATAGGCACACACACATGTATGTTTGTTGTTATTCTGACTCAGGCAGCAGCAGGGAATGGAGGGAACCACCTCTATCAGCCAGCTGGTGTGAAAGAAAACAGTTTCCCACCAGTTAGAGCTCCTGCCCAGCCAGAGGTAGACTTGGAACATCTCCTGTCACCCAGGGCAGAGCTTTGGTTCCAGCCCCAACACTGGAGCATCCTCCAGGACTCCCCCTGTGCCACTGGCCCAGCAAAACCCCTCGGGAATTTTCAGCTAGTGTTGGGTAACCATGTTACCACGAGCCCCGAAGCTCCCTAGCCCTGGCCAGAACATGAGGGGCTATACCACGCTAACAGGATAAAAAGGGGTTATAAATGCAAGGTGGGCTGTAAACCACCATAGACAGAGGTTGAAACAGCCTGTCCCTGTAAAGGGCACAGACTGGGCAGCACACCCATGGGAACCTCCAGACAGGTCTCAACAGCAGTGTTCATGTTGGCTTTTGGTGAGCCACGCACAAGTGCTTCTGGAGCTCCAGAGGACACCAGGACCTTCCAGAGAGTCCCCATTCCAGCCCAGGACCCCTTTTCAATGCTTTCCAGAACCTGGGGCTCTGACTCTGCCCAGGTTTCTTCTTGGGTCCTCCTCTTGAGCCTCAAGCTACTGACTCTTCATGGAAAAATAATGATCAGAGAGGAAGAGAATCCCAGCAAACCACCGACTTGTGATGTGCTACGACAAGCTACTTTCTCAAGTTCTGCCTGCACACAATTTCGCCCTTGAGAGAAGAAATCTAATTTGATTGCAAGAACTGCAAATGCCCAAATGCTCTGGGCAGAAGATCATTTAGTCACAGTAACTTCTCCATCCCCCCTCCAGTGACACGGCTGGGTACAAGGCGCTCTTTATTGAGATAAAACAGCTCCAGCTCCACTGCTGGCTCAGCCTCAATTACTGCATTCACACCTCTGTCCATCTCTGTAGCAACAAGGCAGAAAGGCTTCCAGTCTGGTATCTATCTCCTGTGCCAGTGAGCATCACCAGCCACCCTGGAACTGCCTGGATGGGCAACTTGGTCCTAGGGTGTCTGTGGGGCTCCCATCCAGGCAGCACTTCTCCTCCCCTGCACTGCATCCAGCCTTTCTGCCTGTTCCCAGGGGCAGCAAAAAAACAGCCCTGAATTTCTTCAGATGTGGGTGTTTGCAGAGGGCACTGGGCAAGAGCAGGGAGGGGGTGGCAGTGCCCTCAAGCCACCTGTGCATCCTCACCCTCCGGGAGCCCAGGAGCCACACGTGTCCTTGAGACTGCTGAAAGGGACCAAGAGAAACTGGGAGGTGCTGTGGCTGGTGGGACACTTCCAGCAGCAAGCAGCACAGGTGGCATTGCTGCTGCCAGAGCACTGAAGCTGTGGGTGTGAAAGGCTCATCTGCTTGGAGTCCCCTACAATTGCAGCCTCCAGAAGATGGAACATTTCCCTTCAAAGCTGGAAAGTCTCAAGTGCTGCTCAGATAAAAAGCACCTGTGAGAGTGTACTTGACATCACTCTGGGAGGTGTTTTACCCACTGTGAGGGTGCCTGGGAATTCTGTCTGGTCGCAGGGGCTCCCTGCATGGCTGAGGTGCAACATAACCCCAGGCAAATGTTCATCTCTACCCTCTCCTTCCTTGGGCCAACAGCTGGAAGCCCACAGTCATGTACAGCACTTGACACTGGAACAGGCTGCCCAGGGAGGTGGTGGAGTCACCATCCCTGGATGTGTTTAAGGGTCATTTGGATGTGGTGTTGGTGGATGTGGTTTAGGGGAGAACTTTGTAGAGCTGGACTCAGTGATCCCAAGGGTCTTTTCCAACCTGAACAGTTCTAGGATTCTGCATGACTGAAAGATTATGGTCAGCAGCATCCTCCAGGCACAGACTGGGCAGGGTTAGAGGTTGACTGCAGCCCTCAGCAGCCTGGCCAGGGTCCCCAAGATCACCAGATCACTCCAGGCTGCCCGGGGAGCAGGAGCAGCTTTGCAGGATGCTGGGAACACAGCACAGGACTTACAGCTCTGGTACCTGCTGGAGGTGCACAGCCAGGTCAGGTGTGAAACATGGGATCCTGCAGCTCCTGTCAGCACAGGGCAGCATCAGCACAGCCTTGCATAGGGAATCTGGGAAGCTCCTGCCCTTGCAAGCTTGTCAGCACAGTGAGTCCTTCACTTCCATTAGCTGCTAATTCACTTACAGCAGAGGAAAATAATGGAGGTGAGGATGGCTCCTCAGCTCCCAACAGGACTGTGTGTTTTGAGAGCAGAAGAGAAGCTGAATTTCCCATTCTCTTCTTCGAAAAGGAAATGAGTGTATTTTTCTTGCAGTGTTAATTAAAACCAGCAATGACCCTGGCTTCACCAAGAAGAAAACATAAAAAGGTAAAAAGAAAAGCCTGAACCAGCTTTATCAGTCAGAAAGGTTTTCTGACTGCCCTGCTGCAAGGGGAGATGCCCAGAGGAAACAAGAGCAGCAATTAAAAATTAAAGAGAGAGGGAGAGCTGTACAGCAGATTACTGAGATGTGTTTTCTTCAGTGCAGTGCATGGACAGGGCTGGAAATGCCCTGAGGGAGACTCCTGACACAGCAGGGAGCAGAACAGAGACCCCCCCCTCACAGTCGTGGCAGGAGTGGGCAGCTCTGCCCAGCTCCAGCCTGGGCAGGGAAGGGGAAGCAAAGAAGGGATCAAGCCCTGGGTGAGGGAGAGCAGCCAGGGAGGGTGGATAGGAGATGCTGAACCCCAGCTCCCAGGGGACAGAGCATCCTCATTTGGGGTGAGGTTATTTGAGGTTGAACCCCCCCCAGAGAACCCCTGCTGGGAAGGAGACAAGGCACCACGTTCCGGGTTGGATCCAGACACTAAAAAAAAAAAAATCAACAAACCCAACCAATCCCAGTCAGACCCAAGGGCTGGGTCTGTCCCTTTGTTGGGCAGACGTCTCCGAGCTGCCAGCTCAGGTTTGTCCCCTCCTCTGTCCCGCTGTCACACTCAGCAGAGCTGCGTTTTCCAGCCCGGCACGGTCCCGGCAGGACAATTCATTGCTCAGCCACTGAATTAGCATCAAAAGGACACCACAAAGAGGGGACCACGAGAAAAACAGGCTGGAGGAGCCTCCCGGGCTTATTACACTACCCTGAGCCCCTCAGCCAGCGCTGCCTCCCCAGATGGGGCTGTCCAGGAGCTCCCAGTGCCCCCAGCCATCCCAGCGGGGGGTTTATACCCAGGCTCAGCCACACCAGCCCACTGACCTGCGGGCACCGACGTGAGCAACTGGGAGAGTTGAGCTCGAGACAGGAGGAGGATGCAAGACAGCGCACCAAGGGGCTGAGAAGAAAGGAGAGCTCATAACGCGCCCCCCCCCCCCCAACAGCCTCCCCCCACTTCTGCAGGGGTGCAGGGCTTGTATCAACACCGCAAAGCGAGCTCAGGGAGCCTGGGCAGGACACTGCCCTCCCCTGTCACACAGGGGAGTGCCAGAGCCAGGAGCAGCAGGCTGCTGGGAGGCTTCAGGCAACATGGAGAGAATGAAGAGGGACGAGGCATGTCAAGCTTCAGCTGTAATTAAAGAAAACGAAGGCAGGGGTTAAGGAGAGCAAGAACTCCCCAGCCTTTTAATCCCTGCGGGAGGGCGGCCGCAGCCCGGGGCTGGCAGCCCCTCCGGCGGGCTCTGCGAGGAGCTGCTGCCTCTGCCCCACGGGCAGGGGGTCCCCGAGTCCGGCTGTCCCAGCACCCAGGGGGAGCTGAGGGTGCGTGTCCGCCAGCCCCGTCCCTCGCACCGCATCGGGAGGGAGAGGAGCAGCCACCGCCTCAGCCAGGGGAGCCCTCGGAGCTGCCCCCCCGAGCGCTGCTGGACCCTCGCAAGGGACCCGCAGCTCCCACCGGCACCCAGCTCTGCAGCCGGGGCACCCACCCCCCCGCGGGGGGAGCCGCGGGTCTTCATCTCACACCTCACCCCCCCCTCCTGCTCACCCCTTGGCTGCCAAAGCCCGGCCCTGCCTGGGCTGCGGGGACATCCCGCTGGGGGCTGCGGGGCAGCTCCCGTTCCTCTCCCCCACCCCAGGGAGGGAGCTGGGGAGGGTACAGAGCCCACAGCGTTATCACCGGGGGGTGATGCAGCCCCACCGGCAGCCAGGGCTCCACAAGCTAATGCCGTGCTTCTTGACACGGGTTCATCACCCACGAGCACGGAATTCACACCCCACGTCCCTGCAGCACCCCCCGGAGCCCCGGCTCCTCCCAGATGGTGGGGAAAAGGGCTCAGCCGTTGCTGCTGTTGGTCCCCGAGGGCTGGAAGGAGGAGATGATGGATCAACTACGCCAGAGCCGAGCAGGAAATCCACTGCTTCGTCCCAGTCATGTCCTCAGCCTCATCCCACCGAGAGAGATGCTTTCTGGGGACGCTTGGGACACCTCTGTGCTGGGAAGTGGGCACAGCACCATCAGCCCCCAAACAGGGTGCTCCCTTTTGAACAACGGGTGGAAGGGGAGGGCAGGAGATCTCAGGATGGGCTGAAGGCTCCCTGAGGTGCCCTCACTGCAGCAAACACATTGGGAGTTTCCAGCTGCTTTTGGGGGTCCCCACCTCCTACTGGGCTTTCCTTCCAGTCACTTCTCAGTAACCAGTGGGACAGACCCCTTCCCAGACTCTGGATGCTGCCCGGGCCCATCCCCCAAAGCCCCAAAACTCACAGCAAGCCCAGCAGGATCACAGCAAGCCCAGCACTGCTGGAGGCAGGTACAGACACTGGGCACAGGCAGCTCTTGTTATCAACTCTCCCTCTTAACACAAAGCACCTGGCAGAGCCTGGGAGCCACCAGCACCTTCCTCCCCCTCTCAGCCCCATCCAGACAGCAGGATCAGCCCCAGGAGCTGCTGGTGCCAGGGGTTATCTGAGCAGGGGTTGGGGAGGAGGCAGCCACCCGCAGACCCCTTCAGGCAGCACCAGGACATGCTCAGGGTGCTTTATTTCTTCAGGTGCCCACCCACCCTAGCTATGCTGGGAGGCATCTTACTGCCTCCACTGCTCAAAGAAAATGGGAGAAGCCTCATTTTTTACAGCCCTAGCTCTGCTAAAAGACATCAGAATCACCCAGGAACTCATATCTTGTCCTGACTTATTCAAACTCATACAGCAACAACTGGAAAGCCCCCAGCTATGGGCTGAGATCCTGCAATTAGACCATTAATAAATAAACCTCCAAAACCCTCAGACACTTCAACCTGATAGGCCATATGAAGAAAAATGTTCACTTTTCACACACAATGAGTTGAAATCATTTTAGATTTTTATTATTATTATTATTAGAGAAGGGAAATAAACATATTTCAATCCAGTCAAGAGTGAAATTGAGTTTAACAACAAAGCAATTTCTATTAGTGGAGACCCAGAAAAAAAAAAATACATGGATGAATAGAAAACTCCCAGAGAAATGTGTCAGACAATGGTGGAATTAGGAATTAAAAGTGACTTTGCTTTACTGCTGATAATATAAGCACATAATGATCTACCTCGTTGCTAATGTGTTCCCTTCCCATACATAAACTGCAAAACCACAACAGCAGAGAAGATTGGGGTTTAATTCTGTCCCCCCTCCCAGCAGGGAAGGGAAAAGGGTGCTGTGCTTTGCTGATCCAGCTTTTCCTGGAGCAAGATCCAGGTCCCTGCCTCTGCAGCAGACGCTTCATTCTGGGCTGACACGGTGCAGATTTCACCCCCGTGGGGCATCTGGGACTGCGCTGCACGAAACCAGCCTGATGGGCACCAGCAGGGAGGCACGGGGTGCAGCTGCTGCTGGGAGAGGATCTCTCATCCCCCAAGATGTGGCCCAGCAGCCGTGTCCCCCTGCCCCTGCCTCCTGACATGTCTGGGACCTGGGGTTGAGCTTCCTTCAAGGGCCACTGAGCCACTGCAGTCCTGTTCCCCAGCTCCAGCCCCAGGAATCTCCTTGGTGAATAATGACCTGTAATTAGCTGCTTCATTAGCTTCGCTCGGGTGTGTGCCTTGCCTTCAGGGTGGCCTCCTGTCCCCCAGCAGGGACAAGTGAGAAGAGAGGAAGGTGTTTCTACCCCCTCCTGCCTCGACACCTGGAGTGATCTTATGTCACACATGAGGGTTGCAGAGGTGAGGACACCTCAACTTCCCACCACTCGAAATCACTGGGCCTGAAGCAGGGGGACAGGGTGGGGGCACAGGGCAAGCAGGGGCAGCATCCCTGCTGGGGACAGGGGCACAGGGCAAGCAGGGGCAGCATCCTGCTGGGGACAGGGGCACAGGGCAAGCAGGGGCAGCATCCTGCTGGGGACAGGGGCACAGGGCAAGCAGGGGCAGCATCCTGCTGGGGACAGGGGCACAGGGCAAGCAGGGGCAGCATCCTGCTGGGGACAGGGGCACAGGGCAGCTCCCAAAGCTGGGCATGTCTGTGTCACAGCCACAGCCTGGACCTGCCAAAATCTGCCCTCACGAGCAGCAACTCCTGGCCAAATCCTGTCATACCACATGGGTTGGGTGTGTCCTGCACCTCTTCCTAAATCCTTTCCCATCCCACTCCTCTTCCCCTTCCCTGTCCACTCTGCTCTTTTGGGGACAGGCAGTCTCCAGCTCTCACATGTCCCCCACGTGTCCCCCGCTGTGTCACCTGGGCTGTGAGCAATCCTGAGGGTCCACAGCATCACCACATCTCTCCAGAATGCCAAGGTGTCCTTGGTCCTCACTTGAATCGTCTCCATTGCCAAGGATCTAGGTCGTCAGGTTAAAAACTGGAACTTGGAATAGTCTGAAGTATCAAATCTTAAAGCAATTATATTGTCCTGAATCTTTATTGGCTTTAAAGATTAACTTCTCATCCCCAACGAGGCAGTTCCACTTGGTTCTCCTCAGCAGGATTCATCATTTGAATATGGAGACAAAGGAATATTGACCACCCTGTGTATTATGAAATGGGAAATTTTTTTGCACTGTTTTCTTTCATTTCTCTCTCTCTCTTTCTTTCTTTCTCTCTATAATTCTTCTCCACAGACAAACCAGTGAAGGTGAACTGCTGCAGGAGGCAGAGAGGGGGTTGCCAGGCACTCTGTCTTGGAGGCTGAGAGGAATGCAAAGCTCAATTTCAAGCAAGTCCTGTTCCCTTTGAAGTCAATTAGGCAGCTCCCGAGGACCTTGGTTGAGAGGAGACGGATGAAGGCAACCAGGGGAGAAGCAGTTGAGTAAAAGCAGCAGGAAGAGCACAGAGCAATCCCCCAAAATGCTGCTGATCCACCGGATAAGAGGGTGTGAAGGAGGATGGGATCTCAGCACCCGACTTCACACCAGCCCTCCCAGCATGGCAGGGATGCTCTGCCAAAGCCACCCTGGTCACAGGACCCTGCTGCAGTGGGACAGCTGTGACATGGCACCTGGTGGCTTTTCCCTGGGGTCAGATCCAGCCGTGGCTTGGGACCCAGACGTGTCCTTTAGGGACAAAACCTCAGCCAGCTCCAGAGGGCACTTGACAGGATTCCTCTGGCACGATGGGGATCCGAAAGGGGACACCACAAGGGACAGGTGGTGGCATTTGTGTGACCCAGAGGCACCCTGGCAGGGATGGAAAGCTGCCCAAGAGCAGGCAGTTCCTCAGGGCACCGTGGGCTGGGGTTTTCCCTTACACCAAGTGGGACACGAGGGAGGATCGTGCTGCCGGCGCAGCCTGTGTTTCCCCTTAGCCCCACCTCAAAGCTGTCTCAGAGCCTGTCTCTTCTGAAGTTCCAAAACCAAGAGGAGAAAATCAGAGTCAGCAAACTGAGGAGCAGTTGGAGCTGTTCTTGGCATTCTTGGGGACTGCTAAATCTCCTCCAACCCCAGTAAATAACCAGACTGGGCTCCTCGCTCGGAGGAGGGAACGTCCCCCCTCCAAACACCTGCAGTAAGACACTTGAAACTACTGCTTTGTCCCCTGGAAACTAGTAAATAACTCAAAGTCATTCCTGTTTTGTTGGTTGTTTTGTTGTGTTGTTTTTTTTTTACTTTTGTTTTTCGTTTTAATTAATCCACACAGAATTTCATCCTCCAAACACAATCACAGCAGCACAGGAACAGCAGGTAGAGAATCTCATTACCCCGCTCACCAGCCAGATCCTGCAGCCATTATGAATAGAGACTTCATTACACGAGGAATTAATACAACCTGAAGGCAAAGGGGGGAGGGAAATGGTCCTTCTGGAGTGCATCACCCTTTCCACCATGTCCCTGGGGTGTCTGATGGTTAGAGATGCTGGGGGTGGCTGTGCTTTAGGGCCAGCTCTGCCTCCTGGAGCACCCGGACCTGAAGGTGGTCCAGGAGGAGCTGCTGAGTTCAAAGCAAGATGAGATCAGGAAAACTGCCTCAGCACATGCAGGGCATGGCACAGACTCTTGACCAGCCACTGGCAGAGTCCAAACACATGTTCTCAGGGTGTCATGTTACTCCTTCCACTCTCTCTCGCTGTGCCAGTCACACCAGTAGCAGCCACATCCTGGACCTCAGGACCAGGAACTGCTCTCTGGGTGACCCCACAGGGAGGGTGTTTCTCTAAGTGCCCAGAAGAAAACGCCACCTCCTTGGAGCACCCACTGTGAGGGGTGTATTCCTGACAGAAGGCATTCCCAAGGGGCAGCACTGAACACAGGCAGACACCCTTGGGGACACCTTTCTCCCACGGGATCCTGCACGCACAACATGCTCAGGAATGACTGCTGGAGAGGAAAATGCCAGTGGAACCTGGAGCTGTGCAGAGCCAGAGCATGGTCTTGGCTGGGCTGGCAGCTCACATTTAGTTGGCTCTTTCTTTCCCATCCAGCTTTTCTCCTTGTTCCTCCAGCTGTGGAGCTGAGGAACAGGGCAGGAACATCACTGCAGGGCAGGGAGCTGTTGTTCCCTTCTGAAGGCTTCCTGCCTGGATCAGCTGCACTTAGACAAACTGCAGTGCATCAAGAAGCAGCTCTAATTAGAGGTGTTAATAGCACTGGGAGCTGGGGGAAAGCACACCCAGGAAGGAGGGAGAAGAGCTGGCAATCTAAGAACAATGGGAAGAGCTGAAAGACCTGGGATGCCCAGAGCCTTCCCTTTCTGCTGCACACCCAGCAGGTGGGACAATCAAGCTCCAGGAATTATCAGGGAAATATCCCCTGTGCTGATGATACTGAATAATCTATGCAGGTGTTATCATGCATTTGTATTTCATGGAACTCCTGCAAAGCTGTGGACATGGTTATTCACAACCATTTGCTCCATTTCATCATCAGTGGTGGGTGCAGGGATGAAGCTGGTCAGGTTCCACCTTGGAGACCTCAGCATGATGCCAGGGACAGGGCACGGAGGAGCATCAGGGCAGCCACATTCCCAGGACACCAGCACAGGCTGGGTTTTATTCCTCCATCCCAGCACCCATCCCCTCAGTACCTCCAGGGGACAGACACTGCAGGGCACGGGAGACATGGACAGTGGCAGAGCAGCCAGCACAGCTCCCACCACCACCCTGTCCCCCTGCAGCCCTCTCTGTCCCTCACCTTGCAAAGCAAAGTGGCTTTAGAGCCCCGAGGAGGGATCCAGGAAAGGGCCAGCCCTTGCAGCACTGTCCCCTCTGCCCAGGGCACTGTCACACAGCAATGCAGGCAGGACAGAGGTCCCTCGGTCCCCTGAGGGGTGGGACAGGCTGGAGCAGAGGGGACTGTGAGGCACCCACTGCCTGATGCTGAGCTGTGCAATCCTGCCAGCTCCAGTGCTTCCACTCTCTTCCCAGCAGCTGTCTCCCTGGAAACTGGAGCTGGCACTGAGGTGGGAAGCAGGAGATCAACAAGGGATGAAAGGCCACGGCTCCACTCCCCATTGCTCCATGTCTCCACTGGCTTTGGGGTCAGGAATACCCAGTGTCTTGATTTGAGGCCATGTGGAGGATGATGGTCACTGCACAAGAAGCAAAGGACCTGCTGGGGAGCTGAGAGGGAGCAGGTGGTGGATGGGCTGGAGAAGAAAAGATGGGAGTAAGAGGAAAATTCGAGGAACCTGAGAGGAGGTACTCAGACCATGCTGGAGAAGAACGTGGCTGCAGCGAAGTCTGCCAGCACCCAGCAGAGCAGAAAGTCTTACAGGCAAAGACACTGGGTACTTCCATTCCCTGCAGCTCCTGCTGCTCAGAGGACACAGCAGTGATGACTGAAACACAAGCAGACATTAAACAAGAGGCATCTCGGTCTGGTTGTTCAGCCTGTGGAAGGCATGAAGAGCAGAGACACGGCTCAGAGGTGAGCAGAAAGGACCAGCACGTGTCCCCAGCCAGCCCCAGTGCCACCCATCCCTGGGAGGTCCTGCTGGCACTGCCTCCCCAACACCACACTCTGGTTTCTGCTGTTCTTTCCCCTGGGGACACCCCAGGGAGCCTCAGTTCAGGCCAGGCTGCCCGCCCTGCAGCAGCTCCATCCATCTCCATTAGCAAACCTGCCTCCAAAGAGGTCAGGAAACTCAGCTTCTGCCAGGGGGGTGCAGAGAAACAGCCCCTGCCACTCTCAGGGCAGCTGCTCAGAGCCTCATCTATCATGTACCCACCCCACGGGCACAGCCAGCCCCCTGCCCCAGCAGGGGATGAGCAGCACTTCTGTCACCAGCTGGGATTAATCAGGTTTGGCCCCTACCAGCATCATCTCACAGCCTGGGGAAGGAGCATGTCATGTATCCAAAGCCAAACAGGAGCCTGGGGACTCACCCAGGGCTGAATTTTCTCCAGAAGTTCCCAGCAAGCTGGGTTAGAGCACTGGGGATTTACTGGGAGAGCTGCAGGGCTGTAGCCCCAGCACCTGCTGCACCAGGGATGGGGCAGAACCAACACGGGGTGATTCATGGGGCAAAAGCAGGTAGCTGAGCAGGGGGTGCAGAGCACGGGGTGCCCCTCAGGGCTGGCTGGGGCAGGAGAGCAACCACCAAACCCAAAAGGTGCTGAGCCATGGGTAGCAGTGCCCAGGGCAGGGACACCCTCACCCCAGTCCCAAAGGAGGCCACGAGCCCTGCTGCCAGTGAGCAGAGAAACAGCTGAGGCAGGAGAACTTAGCTCCAAACTAACAAACCAACCCTTTAAAAAGCCTTTTTAGGGAAGTGGAGGAGCCAATCAAACCCCAAGAGTTGCATCTGACTGTGAGGGGTGGGGGTGGAATCCAGGTCTGTTAAAAATGATGAAAGACACCCCAACAATGTCCTTTTAATGTAATTAAAAACCTATTTAAAGACACGCCAAATGTTTACTAATTAAATGAGCTCTTCATTCTGCAGCCATAATGGAAGAAAGTGATTGTGGTACTTTTAGCAAATCCCAGGTTTTTAAAGAAATAATTACTTTATAGAAAATGAGTCACTAAATTAAGCCTTTCTTTACCTGCTGTTGTTTTTGCTCATTTTGTGCAGCAAGTTGAATCCTGAGATTACCTGGGGTGGATTTTGCTTTTGAATGGTGAGTATTTCAAAGGAAATATGACTGGAGAAAGAAGTAGGAGCTGTTAGTGGGTCCCCAAAATTAGTATGTGGCTGGTGGGGAAAGTGTGATGTTGGAACAGAGCAGAAGGTGCCTGGGTGGCTGCTCACCCACTGCACTGGTGATGGATCTCCAGCCAGCCATCCCACTCTTGCTCCATCACTGTCACTGAGACCAATGAGGGTCACCAAGAGAGGCAAAGCCTCTGCACCTTGGGCACAAGGTGTCCTAGGATAGTTCTGGTTAGTAGGGATGTTTCAAGGTCATCTAGTCCACCCCACTGCAATGAGTAGGGGTGATGATCTTCAACTAGATCAGCCCTCAGAGTGAGGTTGCCCTGTTGCTCATGGAGTCAGTCACAGATCATGCTGACCAGCTGAGGAGGAGACACATGGTGGAGCTTCCATCCTTGGAGATATCCAAAAGCCAACTGGACATAGTCCTGGGCAAGCTGCCGTGGGTGGCCCTGCTTGAGAAGAGGGTTGAACCAAATGACCTCCAGAGGTCCTTTCCAAGCTCAGGTAGTCTGGAATTCTGTGATGATCAACCTGAGGAGCAGGAGGACAGGAAAGATGGTCTGGTAGGAGAGGTGACACTGCACACCACAGCCCCACCTCCACATCTCTGCTCTGTGCTCAGATGCCATTTTGAAGTCATGTCACATCCTGGTGCCCTGCCTGCAAACTAGGGTCCTCAGCTCAGACCAGATTCCTCCAGCCCCTTGGTGAGCATCTGCAGAGACCTGAGGTGCTGCAGCATCACACCCCAGGGCTCCCCTTGCTCCCCTCCCTGAGCTCAGACACAGAGGGAGGAGGAAAGGAAACCAAGCACTCCCACTCATCTCATCAATAAATACCCATCATGAGAGCTTCCCTCCATCTCCTCCTCCTGCAAACACTCTCAGAAGCAACCCCAGGAGAGGGGTCTTCTTTCCATACTGGAGCACACAGCACAACATAGAACCTGGCTCCATCAACCACCTGGTGCTGGCTTTTCAGCTGAGCTGTGTGTGGTCACCTCAGCCCATCAGCTCCACCAACTTCCAAGGGGAGACACAAACCTGGGACACAAGGTCACTAATCTAAGGTGACACAAGGAGAATGCAGAGAGAGGCAGGGAAGGGGCAGCAGTGACAGAGCATCTGACAGAGCATCCTGTGGGCAGCAGCAGGGCTGGCTCCAGGGGCCTTTGACAGCAGATGGGGAGTCTGATTGCATTGGATGATAAGGGCTTAGGAGGCTTATCTCTGATCTCGACTGGCTCCTGGTTGAGCTGGTTTTGTGAGGCTGCTCTGCAGGGAGGTGTTACATGAGATTTATTAACAAGATGAACTGCAATGCTGGGAAAAGCTACTTCTGAAAAATGCACTTTCCCTCTCACACACACACACAGGATGAACCTGCTCCCTGTCGGAACACGCTCAGCATCTCTTCTCCTCAGGGGACTCAGATCTGCTCCCTCCCTCACCCTGGCCTGGCAGAAGTCCATCAGTGTGATGGGAAGGGGCTGCATCCTTGCCCAACCATCCAACAGCCTCCAAAACGTCTGTATTTGCCAACAACAGCAAATGGAAGCACCTCAAGCATTAGGCACCCAGCGCAGAAGCAGCTGTAGGCAGAGGCAGCTGCATCCCCATGGCCCCAGCACTGTCACAGCCTGGCCCCGGGGCCAAGCTCAGCTGATCTGGTGCCAAATCCCTTGGTTCTTCCCTGAAGCAGTGGCTGTCACTGTGCCTGGGAGCCTGCCCATCTCAGAATCCACACCCCAGGGGAGCTGTTGAGATCAACCAAATCCCAGGTCAGACCAGAGCAGTTGTGTTGCCTTTTAGCAGCCAGCTTGATCCCAGAGCCTGAACCCCTTGCTTTGTAACCTTACCTCCTTAGGAAGCCGTGTTGGCCTGTCTGGTCCCCAAGTGTGACAGCAAAACCAAAGGCCAGGCAAGCCCCAGGGACACAGACCAACAAGCCTTGATCTTTCTGCATCAGCACGTGGGTTATTTGCAGTCAATGAGGCCCCAGACAGAGGACAGGGGTGGTAATTGTGCAGCTCAAGCTGCACAGGAGCTGCTCCCATGTCTGCCTTCAGATCCCAGGATGAAAAATGAATTCAGCAACCAAGCCACAATCCATCTCAGCTGACTAAGGTCTGCCTGGGCAGCCAGGATCCAAGCACAGACAGCACTTAGCCTGGCCAATTTCCTGTGTTGATGCTTCACCCAGGACTCTGGCAGGAGAAACTCATTAATTACAGAGGCTGGAATTGTCCCTCTGCTAGATAAGGTGGAAGCCAAATGCAGGTCAGCAGCTCTATGTGCCCAGCAGAGCAATAAACTGCCAGTGAGTGCTGCTAGAAAGCAGCCTCAGCAGGGGATGGCACGAGTGCTCAGCTCACCCTGGTCATGGGCTGCCCCAGCTACAGGTCTTGGAGGGTGGCAAAATGATGCCTTGGGGAAGAGAAAGGCTGCCATTTTCAGGACTTTATTGCCAGCTGTAGAAGAAGCTTCCTCTGCTCCCCTCAGGCTCTTGGCACCTGCTTATTTCCACCCACTCCTCTGCAGGTGCTTTGCAGAGGAGCTTGGGAGCCCTAGAGAGCCCCAGGAACAGGAGCAAACCCCTCTGTGCAGTGGTCACACATCCCACCCCAAAGCAGGGCAGGAAGGTGGGACCTGACCTCCTGCACCCAAAGCCCAGCCCAGAGCCTGCAGTGTCACTGCTCTGAGCCCTGGTCACCCCGGGAGGGTGAAGGGGCTGGGGAGGGCACAGCATCCCCAGCCAGGCCCCCAACAAATCACACCGAGTGCAAAAACACCACAAGGTGCCTCTCCCATTCCACACAATATCCTCGGGGGGTTAATACTCTGAGGCTCTTCCTCACCCTTCTGAACCAACAGGATGAAGCTGCCACCCCACAAAGAGCCAGGGAAGTTTCCAGGATCACCCTCATCCTCAAACCCCCACCCAGACGGGCATCCTGCCCACCAGTCCCTTACCAGCTGGCCATCCACTCCCCACCAGCACCACACCTCCCCCTCCCTTCCTGTGTCCCTCTTGCCCCTTCAAAATGTCTCTCCTCCACAGCTAGAAGAATTTGCTCCAAAATTCAGTCCTTCCCAGGGAGGATCAGCTACCACACTTCTCCCAGTTCCTCCGGATCACTGGTTTCCCACCCCAGCTGACCCTGAGCCCAGGACCTGCAGCCTCTACAGCCACCCAGCTACTGACCTTGAGCTGGAGTGAGGAGTTAGCTTTACACCCGGGTGCTGATGCAACTAAACTTGCCATTTTGCTCATCACAGAGGCCCCAGCTCTTCCTGAGCCATCAGCAACTCCTGGTCAGTGCCCTGGGACAGCGGCAGAACGGGGCTGCTCCTGCTCCGTGCCTCAAAGACAACATCACCTCACTCCTTGCAGTACAGAATATGCTACAGAGGCCTCGATTCTAAAAATAATAATAATTAAAACCATCTTCCATCTGCTGTACAGAACCGAGCACCTTCTTATTGATGGAAAATAATTATTGAGACAGAGGGGAGGGCAGAAGCACCAGCAGAAGGGCTCCTGTTGGAGAGCAGCTCTATCCCACATCCTGACCCACAGAGCATCACGTTCCAGCTGCTTCAGGAGGATGCAAGAAGCCCTCTGCAAACACACAGGTCACCCTGCCCTCAACTCAAGCCTCTCTCTGGCTTCTAGTACTTAGAAATCAGCTGAAATCCCCCAGCACGAGGTCTAAGAGCCCTTCTGCTATTTCTGTGATGGTTAATTAGGACTGCTGGCTCTGTCAGGGTTTTACACACTGGACGTGCTGCAGGTACAACAGCTAATTAGCATCACCCACACCTTCTCACCCCTCAGTGCCCACAACCTCCCACCTGAGCCACAGCTCTGCAGAAAGTGTCGCTGGAGACAAGAAAAGGGGAGAAAGGGGGGAAAAAAATCTCTATAAAAAAGTGATTTTTGGCTCCCAGCCCAAGCCTCTCTCTTTTTAAGATGCATTTCAAGAACCTGCTGGTTGGTAACCTCCTGGAGTTACAAGGGAGGCTGCTTGTCAGGAGCTGACCTGAGCTGGATTAAATTGAAAGCCAAGTTGCTGGTGGTGGGAATGAGATGGGAAAGGGCACCTTGGGGAGGCTCCACTCAGGGAGGACGGGAGCAGCATGGGCAAAGAAGCCCTCTCTGCAGCTCCAGCCAAGAGAGGAGACCCTGGATTTGGAGTCCTTTTTGGGGTAGGAGAGCCCTGGGCTGCTCCCCTCAGCTCCTGCTTGTGAAATCAAGTCCAGCCCTGAGCTCAGGGTGCCTGAGCCTTTGGCAGGGTACATCTGAGGGCTCAGATGGGTACAGCCCCAGCAGCAAGAGCACCTATGCCAAGGCAGCCCCCCTGGGGTCTGCCCCACAGCACCTGGACACACAATCCGGTCTCAAGGTGTTTCATGCAGAGGTTTTGCCCCCAGCCCTGCCCAAACTCCGAGCAGATACAGCTCATTTCCCCCCTGCAGCCCCTTTCCAGGAGCAGCAGGATGAGCTAGGCAGGGCTCTCCTCCCAGTCCTCCAGCATCTTCACCCAGCAGAGCCCCTCACAACCTGCCTGTCTTCACTGTCCCACAACGACCCTTCCCACCTCCCCACCCTCAGACAGGAAGGCTCGTGTTGGTTTTGGACTGTGCTTTGCATCCTGAAGGGGGAAAGGGGCTGTTCACAGCTACAAGCAGCTCCCAGCACAGCAGAGCCACCTGGGAACTTGAAAACTGGATAAACTGGGAGCAAACAATTGCTAATCCCAGCTCAGCCACTGAGGGTGCCTGTTGCTTGGGACACACCACGTCACTTTCCATTTCAAATTTCCCCTGTTTTGCAGTATTTATCTTCTGCATGAAGTTTTTTTTTTTGGGAGGAATGCATGGGCAGAGGAAAAACAAACCAAGTATTCCCCAGCAGCACTTTGCAGTTTCCTCATCCATCAATCTCCTACAGCCTTTAACTTCACCAGAGACAAAACAAATTCATTTGGGTTTCAGCCAGTGACCCAGGAACATGATCATTCTTGCTGAATGTCCCCTCATGAAAACATGAGCCACCAAACTGAGCTTTCAGCTGCTTAGAACTTACCAGGTGTTCCTGCTCCTTTTCTCTGCAGCCCCAGCCCTGACACCTGAGCACTTCACCACCAGCTGAAAAGCAGTTTAATTTTTAATGGTGCAACACAACCCTTGGTTGCTCCCAAAATAAAGTGACACGTCCACACAGACTGAAGCACACCATGGCACACTGTGAGTTGAAAAGCCAGGGAAGACAAGACACAAAGAGCTCTGCACAAGCCTGGGTTCATCTTCATGGACAAGCACATGAGTTTTGCTGACCCCACATTTACACTAATTACCAACATATCTTCATTTCATAACCCCCAGTTGCCAAAATGAGAAATAATCCCCTTGGTTTCCTTCTATGTATTTAAGCCCTCACCTCTGTGTCTCACCTGGTCACCAGTGGCTACAGCCTTTGGCTCCCTCACTAAAACCTTTTGCTTTGATCCTGCAGCAAATCCAGACCCATGGAGGAGCTGAAAGCAGAAAGAGACCCATATATATATATTATTTTTTCCAGAGTTCAGACTGGGGTCTGTAAAACTGCCCAAGCAGAACCAGCTTATGCCCCAGAAACCCTTTCCCCAGCCCGGTCATGAACACCAAGCAATGCTTCACTTGCAGAGAGAACAACCTTGGTGGTGGTAAGACCCATGGTCTGATTGTCCATAGGCTGTGACAGCACCAGGAATGCACCCATCAACCCAAGCTCCATCCACAGTAGAGGCACCAGGTTCTCCAAGCAGAGCTATCAAGGACACAGACACACAGGACCCCACCAAGGGTGGTCCTGGCTTGGCCACAGCCAGAGATCAACAGACAAGGCAGGCCTCAGGCTAAGTGAGCAAGTTACATCAGCAAGACCTGGTCAGGATCAACACAGCAAAAGACCAGGCACGAACATGCACCTACTTTGGAGCACAAACAAGGACCAGCAGCAGGGACCTGAGCTCAAACACAGCTCTGAGGGGAACAAGGTGGCCAGGCAGGCTGTGATGCTGGGGAGAAGGCCATGGGCAAACATGCTCCCAGCTAGTCTGCAGGGGGAAAAGTCCCTTGGAACACCTTGGAGCTCTCTATAGTCCCTGGCCTTTTTCCTCTGGAGTCTGACAGGCCCTTCCCTTCACTAACAGCATTACATGCCATCCCAGGATCTCCCTCAGCACAAAGGTGTCTTATCCAGGGAGCACGTCATGAACATGAAGCTTCACACCATCCTCCCCTGCCAAGCCCTGGGACTGGGGGTTTATTCATGTGCAGCAGAGCACCACCAGTATATTCTCCAGCTAGCAAGCTTTCAAATCCAATTGCTTTCCACCTGGAATGAAACCCAGTGTCCATCATGCCCTTTCCTTCCCCTACAGTCACTTTTTTCCCTGTGTATGGATTCCTGAAGGCACCAAGCAGGGGCAAGGGCTGTTCCATGCTGCTCCCATGGACACCTGCAGAGTGCTGAGCACTGTCCTCTGCCACTGCCTGAGAAAGGGCAGCACTTCATGTCCTACTCACACGTCTGAGGATTTGCAGAATTAAGCTCTTACGAAGTGTAATTATTATAATTATTCATATATGTCATGGAGAGCTGCCCGTGATTGCTGCTCTGACTCCACAACCAGGCAGGGATGGCATATGAATGAGAAGCTTGGAACACTCATTTTTCAGCCATATTCCTCTCCAGAAGTTCCAATTGCAGCACAAGTGCTCCTGGTGTTGCTGAGTTTAGCACTGCCTGGTGTGTCCACCTGCTGGACACCCCAGTGGAGAACATCAGCCTCACACCCACTCAGCTGCCTCTGAAGGCAGAGGAGGAATCCCAGCCCAGGGATATGTGACAGTCATTTATATCCTATATAGGTATTTTTATAGGAATATGGACAGTGGGGGAGGGGGGGAGGGGGGGGAAGAGGTGAGAAATTTCATCTGCAATTTTTAGATGAGCACCCTGGAGAAATTTCAGCTGGGGGAAAGGCTGAGCAGCCTCTCTCCTCCATCCCTCCTGCTCCTTTAGCAGGGATGTTCTGACAGCTTGAGCTTCTTTCCCCTGCCCCCTTTCTTAGCACCACAGGCCCAGGCCCGTGGCCAAGAAGCACTGGGCACCCACTGCTGCTCCAGAGGAAACACTTTGCTCCTTCAGCACCATCATTCAACACCAGAGCTGTGAAACAAACGCTCTGCACCACAGTCCTGAGAGACGAAACAAATAATGATGTGAGGTGGTGGGGCTCTGTTCACAGGTTCTGTGTAATTGGGGTGGGGTTTTTACAAGGATTAATAATCTTAAACTCTTCAAATCAGGCATTTCCACAAGACAATTGGCTCTGACAGTAAGTCACCCCTGCATTTAGTCAGGATGCTTAATTCAAGCTAATTTTACCAAGTGACCTTAACAAATAGCAGCTTCCCTTTCATATGACAGAATTATTTTTTTTTTCTCATTGAAGCCACAAACTTTCTCTTTTTCTTCCCCCTCCACCATCTAACTTTGAAGTGCAAGCTCCTAAATGTCCTTTTTTCCCCCCATTCAAAGGGCTGTGCAGCCAAAGCTCACCTGGGAGGTTCTTTTCTATTTGCTCACATCAAGGATTTCAGAGTCAGCTACAGATCCTTCCCTTCAGAAACCAGAATTCCAAGGCCAGCCAAAGATCACGTCAGTGGAAGCAGAGTGGATTTTGATGAATCCACAAATTATTGAGTCTCCAGGGAAAAATGCAGCAGGCAAAATGTGTCTGTACTGGGCTGTCTGCAGGAGGCACTTCTCACCTTCCCTCAACACCTTCATCTCTGCAGTCACCTTCTTCCAGGTACAATCCAGCCACAGCAGAGCCAGGAAAGCTGTTTTCCTGCTGTTCCCTCTGAGCCCTTTAATCCCAGCATGAAGCCAGGATTGAATGATGCCTTTTAGCCACACACTTTTTGACTGGACAATAACCCTCAACATCTACACTTGATTTTTAGATAAAAAGGACCCAAACACTCCACAGTTCTGATGAATTCTGTGGATCTTTCAGACATACAACACTTGAGTTAGGAGAAAAATACCCAAAGGTGTGGGGAAGGATACTGGAATAAATCTATTAATAATAAATCTATGAAAAACAGTAAGAAAAAACCCACAACCCCCCCACAAAACCACTAGGCATATTCTCCTCTGAACAACAGGGTCAGTTTTCTTAAGACAGGCTCTCAAACAGGGCAGGACTGTTCCCCAAGACTTTTCACTCCACTCCACCCAGACTAGAATTAAGTGGTTCAGAAGGGCTATTTAGCACTAAACACTTTCATTTCCCTAAGCAGAACCTTCCCAGATCAATCTGTTATGACTCTCCCTTTTCCAAGCCCCCTGGCACAGCAGCTTCAAACAGTGACAAGAGCAATTCTGACAACTTAACAAGCATATTAAACAAAAAACTTGAGCTGTGATTCACTTTTATTTGCATGGCTGTGACCATGAGAAGAAATACAGTACAGAATCAAGAACACTCAGCTGAAATCAGCATTTTCATTAGGGTAATCATTCTGTGAGCCTGTTCTCAGTTATCACCAATTCTAACCCAGCCACCTTTTATTAAAGTAAAAAAGGTTTCAATCATTTAAATTAGACTTTGCACAGTGGCAAAATGTAAACAAGAGAAAGGACAGCTTGGAGGAGGACATGTCAACAGCTGAAATAACTAAGACAGGAGAGAAAGTATGACACAAATATGAACTGAGTTGATGCCAGCAGCAGCTAAATGCCCAAGCTCAGCTGAACAAAACACCTCCTTCACGTGCCTGCTGAGAATTCTTCTCAGTTCCAGATTTGCTCTCTATTGCACTTTAAAGATGCTTTTTCCACTCTCTCTTTAGTGCTTCTCTGTGGTACTAACACAAACTCTGAAGTTCAACCTCCTCAAAGCATCATTCTGAATTTATCCCCAAAAGCTACAACAAGCAGAGTCTCCACCTTGCTTATGAACCATCTCCATCTTTTTAAATCCTCCCTTTTCTTAATATTTCACCCAGCAGGTCAGGAGACTTACCAGGGAACAAGGAAAACCTGGTATCAGCTACTGCTGAATTTGACTCAGCCTAAGTGGGGCTACAAGACTTCCAAGGAAAACTGGTGAGGACAAAGTCTTCAAAGAGGCATTTTGCTAGAAAAATGAATGGTTGTGGTGGCAAGATCCTGCCCTAACTAACACACTTGCACAACTAGAGTCCAAGCTGGGCATTGTGTCTGCTGGCAGGATGTTGGATGCAGTGGTTCCTATTTATTCTGACAGCAAACAACTAATCATTGCCCTAGGAAACAGTCTTTCAGGTTCTCTTCACACACACCTACTCTTCAAGCAGAGGCAAACTGCCAGGCAACCTCTGTATCATTAATTACTGGCACTTAGACAGGTTGGTGTCCAGGGAACCACATTCCCCAGCTGATGGAAACTCCTGAAGCTCAAAGAAAATCAAATAGAACTTTCCCAGTCTGGTTAATTGACACGTGGTCCTGAATTTATTCGTCTTGACACTTAAATTACTTTTCCATAATGTTATACCAGGAAGTTCTTTCCAGTACAGTTTAAAATGGTCACAAAAATAGAAAGAATTATACCAGCAGGACTTCTTGTTCTTAATATCAGCAGGGCTTCTGCTTAGATGGGAATCTCAGTAAAGGTTGTGATTTTTTTTTTTAAATCCCTTATGACTTTACCTGCATCTGCAAAAATATATAGATTATAATTACTTATAAAGAGCACTTCATAAATGGTTCTCTTCCTTTTCTCAACTTGCTATCATAAATTGTACCTAATGAAAGTAAGACAACAAAAACTAAAGGCACATCACTTAATTATGAACAAGGTCTAGAGCTGTAGGAATTTTATCCTTCCATACATTCATAAATCAAAATGAAAACCAACTGACAAGAGAAACAGATTTTCTTACATATGCATGAAGGGCTAATTTGTAGCAGCTTCTTTAGCCCTCAAATGTCAAGAATATCAGTTTTAATTTCCTCTTTCGTGTGGTTGAAAAACCTGGGGATGTGATATGTCAAGATATTAAACTTTAGTAACAACCTAAAAGGATAAGAACAGGGGGGAAAAAACCCAAGACAAGTCTTCATTTCAATAAACCCAAGCAACTTACTGTGTAATTTTACTTAGGAAGATAAAACCCCCCAGCTAAAACAAACCCCCAATATCATGAGGAAAGCAAAAACCTGTTTTCAAATCCCACTTAATTTAACAAGCTCCCAATTCAGATGAACAGAAATTGTTCAAAGGCCAAGGAGGTGAAATCAACGTGGTGCAATCTCAGGGCTGCCAAATGCTGATAAAAGGATTAAGATATGGAATCATCCCTGGATGTCAGCATGACTATGCTTTCTATTGCTATACCACCAACTTGGACCAGTTGGGTGCAGCTGGGTGGGTTTTTCACCTCCTGACAAAACAAAGAAATACAAATAAGTGAAAACCAATCATGTCATCATCAGCTGGAGCAACTAGGAACTGTCTTTTCAGATTAAATGTCAAAATTGATACTTAGTTCATAGCAAAAGAAATTTGCAATCCATGATGCAGTTGAGAATTTCATGATTTCTTGTAAAACTTGTCACAGAGTAACTTTAATGACCCCAAAAAAAGTTCTGCCTTCTAACATTTTCTGATACTGAGTCAGACCAAGTATAACAGAGAAGAAAAAAAAGCATCAGATTCAGAGGTACTGAAAATCCACAAGTCCTGGTTCATTAGTATCCCTGAAAGTCAATCTAAAAATCATTTGGTAATTACACAAACCTAGGAATTTTCTTTCATTCCTAATATACTAGTTGATATAATTCTTACATGAACACAGAAGCTAATCATTAAAAGGGATCAATTTAAAAAGCAACCTCAAGAGAGCTGTAACCTAGCTACACATTTAAGTGACATTGTTTTAAAAGCATATATAAGCTACTTGTCATCATAGGAATAATTTTTTCCTCCCCAAGTACTGGAAGACAAAATTGTTCCTTTGTGAACTTTCAAGTTTTTCTTCCTTTGTTGATATGCAGGGGGAAAACAGGTCCCAGAAAGAGTCTGGAATCAAAAGTCAGTATCTTGTAAAAAGTTCTTTATCCCTTTTGGTACCTGGGAGAAAACAAATACACAGCAACTAGAGAATTCTGCCCACTGGCAGCATCATCTATACCTTTAACAGTGCTCAGTACATAAAATATGCTTCAAATCACAGGATAACAGGAGGAGATGAGAGGGAGGCATGAGAGCTTCTAGTCACATGAATCGTATCTATTGACTGGATACTGAACGTTTGTTCAGTTTTGTCTTGACAAATTGGAATGGCTCCTGTAACCCCTTTGCTCACATGTGTGTTCTGCCTCATTCTTTTTTCCATCAGTCATTAAATCCCCTGGGAATACACAAAGCCTTTATTCCTGGCTGTTCTCAGATGTCTCTGCTTGCAAAACACTGGGGTGCTCTCTCATCCTCCCATTAACACCTCGCTCCTCTCGCAGTAAAAACCCGCAGCAAATTTTTAAAAAATCCCTTTATGTGCCTGTAAAACAACCCCTCTCTGCTGTTTGGCTGTGCATGAAGAGGGCTGTGTGAGATGTGTAAGTGTCCCGTGAGAGCACAAGTGACAGCAAATGTCACCAGAGATACCACACACCCCCACCAAATTTAACTCTGGGAACACCTACGTAGCCCTGACAGGCAGCAGCTGCTGACACATACTGAGTCAACTTTTCTTCACTTGTCTTTAAAGATTAAAGACACTAGCATTCAGACTGTGCATAAATAGGGTTGATGAACAATACTTTCCTAAAAATAGCCAGGTGGAGCATCTAAAAACACCTTTTCAGTGTTCCATCTGCTCTCACTTGCCTATTGTTTGCCCACAAGACAAAAACGTAACTGCAGGTACTACAGAGTTGTGTAGACAGATAAAAATCAAGGTGAGCTGCAGTCACTGCCTGAATTCCATCATCTGCAACAGTTTGGGATTCAAATTTGGTTATGATGCTGGTGTCCTTGGGTTGGCATTTGGCAGGATAAGATTACAGCTCAGTCTTCCCAAAAATATACTGAATTAAACCACTTACGTCAAGTGTTTCCAGTATTTTTAGGCTGTGCAGTAGAATAAACACTGCAGGATTGTTCTTGCTGGTCACATTCTGAGTCTGTTTGGGCTTTAAAAAAGCTGGTTTAGACAATGCTCCTGTCAAAGCAACTGGGAAATTGACTGGGTGACAATCAGAGAATGGTTTGGGTTGGAAGGGACCTCAAAGATCATCTAGTTCCAACCCCCCCTGCATGGGCAGGGACAAAACGCCACTGAACTCAAAAGCAGGATTTGGGAGTCAGGGAGGGAAGTCATGTCTTATGGTCCTTCCACCCTGAGGCAGCATCTGCAGCCATCCCAACAGGTCACCTCTGAGATGCTGAACCAAGAGACTGTTCTCAGTTATCAACTCCTCACTGTTCCCAGGATCACTTCCTTCAGGTGGCTGAGAAAAACTCCTTCAAATTCTTATAAAACCCTTCATGTCACACTGCAGCCTGATTCACTTTCTCCAAATCAACCCCTGCCTCTGATAAAATATAAGCCCATGAAATAGATGAATCAGTTGGAAAACAAGGAACTGGGTGATAGAGAATAAGAAGGGCAACATTTCTCACAGAAATACTTCCACATATCTAACTGTGGAAGAAGTCAGGGACACAAATTGATTTCTCAGTGGTGCAGACACTCTGTGACATAATGTACCTTATAAAAATACCACTCACTCAATACAAGAAGGCAAGTGCCTGCAAAACTGCAATATAGGAAAATTTAAGGGGGGGAAAAAAAGAAACTGCAATTCTGCAGTGCATGGTAGAGTGAAATTAGGCAATTACACCCTGAAAGGCAGGGCTCAGAACAGACTTGTTCAAGAGAAAGATCTCTGCCTTTCATTCCATTTCCAACACTGGGTTTTTAGGCCATGCATGCCATGCTCAGCTGATTAAAACAAGAAAAAAAAAGCCTTTCTAACTTGGCACTTTTTTCCTCCCATGATTGACATCCAGTTAGACTGATGGTGATTGAATAGGAGCTTCCTCCATCTTAAGCTCTGCAGCCACTTCAGCTTTTCACCTGCTTGCAATCCTGTCACAGTCGAGGTGCTTGGGTTTTATCTCCTGTTGGATGGGATGTGGAATCCAGATCAAATGCTGCTGTAGTCTGAGCCACGGGCAGCAAGAGCTGCTGCTGCTTCCCACTCCACTGTGAAGAAGGTAATTGTTCCAAAGAAGCCCACAACCACCATGATCAGGAGCTGCCACTGCAGAAGGAAGTAGTTGCTGTAGAAATAGGCAACTGCAGCACAGATGGACTGAGGGGGAAAAAAACACAATGTCAAAGGATTATCAGTGGACATAACCAGGCTGGAATTATTACACCAGGATTATCAAACTGACACAGCTTCATATCCAACTCTTCGTTGGATACGAGAAGAGAGACAATCTTCAAACTTCATTATACCTCAACATATGTCTTGATGTGATACACAACAGATTTAGTTTTTACTTATTTAAATAGTGCTCACTTGTAGAAATTTCACACCCAACTCCAATGTGTTTGTGGCATCACAAGTGCAGTTCTCTGGTATTTATAAACAGTTTGTCTAGAAATGACACTGCCAAGGCTTTAAGGCAAAATCCAGAGAACTATTTCCAATTTTACAGCATCACAAAGTATTCTACACCAAAATAGCTAAAGGCTTTGACAATGTGGCTTTACTTGCAATCTATCTTTAAGGGTAAAATTTTCATTAGAGCTCATAGAAAGGGACTTTATATTCTGTGTCTCTCTCAAATTCTTACCTATCACTGAGAATGGAAATGAGATGGAAAAATGGAGCAGTGCACAAGGAAAAAAGTGATTTTTAAAGCAAGCAGATGTCATGGTTTAAACTAGACACAGCCTGAGCTCTGCTCTCAGCAATTGCTGTGACCATGTATCAACAGTTCCAGTGCTTTGCACCACTGTTTTTCTACTCTGACTGACACAGACATTGACCTAGAAAGTTCAGGACCAAACAAGATTAATGCCTGTGAGTGAACTGATCTACCCAAAATACAGCAGTTGTATTCCTGTTGTATGGGCTTATCCTAGCATTTCCAGGAGGCATGGATACATTCCCTTTGGCATTTTGACAACTGAAGAAAGAACTGAATTCTTCTTTTGTCTCTCTACACACCTGATAACTCCCGGTTACAACACCCACAAACTCTTCAGCTACTATTTCAACAACTCGTTTTCTTTTAAGTCACTTCTCTGAGCAAATAAATGCATCAAATGAAATGAGTACTAATCTTTATATTGAAGATGTTTGTATGAAACTCTGCTAGCCTTTTGCCTTTAAGTTACAACTCCCAACACTTCTAACTTCCCTCAAAATTTGTAGTTTGATGATAAAAACCACATCCAGCTAAACAATCAAGCTAATCCTACCTACACTTTTTTCATCTCCTGTGAAAGACAAAAACCCAGACTGAAATGCTTGGAAAAAGCAACATTTTTTTCTCTCATCTCTTTAAATGTATTTCCCAGTATTTCCATAACATTCCAACAGTTGTACTTGGCAAAGGCTGTGCCATGTAATACCTGAACAAACTTAAAGATGGCAAAGGCAGGAGCACTGTCTTCTGAATACAGGAATCCTAAAATACTGAGGAGCTGGGTGTTAAAGCAGCTGTCCCCCAGGCCCAACAGAAAGCTGCAGAAGATGGCCACCTCTTTGCTGAAAGAGAAAGTGAATCCAAATTAGAAAACAAAACAAACATTCCTTCCAACAGCTCTAAACCTATTTTTGGCAGACTTATTTGGAAGGTGAGAATGGAAGAAAGTTATGAAACTTTGAATTTCACTGGAAAAGAACTGGCAATGCTTGGCAAAAAGAATCATCAGATTTTAATTTCTTGAATGCTAAGGTTTGTTGTTACTGTTACCCACAGTTAATTCTACACTGAATGAGAACCTGCTAGAGGAACTAATTTTGGTGCCTGGAGCCATAAAACCCACAAGGCAGTGATGAAAAGCTGAGATATACACGGCAAGGTCATAAAAACTGCAGGAATATTAAAGAAGTTCAAGCTGCAGAAAAAGACTCCAGTTAAATGAGGAACAGTCACCAGCACAGGCACAAAAGCTCATCATTGCAAAGACTGACACCACTGTATTGTCACACACGTTGGCAAAAAAAGACCCCAAAAGAAAGCTGCAATGATGAGTAAGAAAACTCCCCATATTCTTTCCTCACACTGAGAATGCAGGGGTCAGGCACAGGGTGGCTCCAGTCAGACCCAAGGGATGGTGACAATGAGCATCCCAAGGCTTTGGACATCAGTGCAAGGCTGGTGCTCCCTGCTGGGGTAAAGCTGAGCCCAGAACTGGTTGAAAACAAATTCCTGCCACCTCATGCAACAGCTGTTGGTCTTACTGTTGTTACTAGAGGTCAGAAATGGCAGGTCTCAATGTCAGCATGGCTATCAAATATCCTCCTGCTTTTTATACTTAATGCCATTTAAATTCCTCAGTTGGGTGCACACTGATGAAATATCTACCTTTAATAAAAAGAGAAAGCCTGAAAGCTTCTTCTGAGGAGTTAGTCACCACAGAGAAAAGCAGCTTCAAGAAGATTTTTGTTACAGGCACAAGCTCTTTATGTACATCTTGAGTTACACCAGGCAAAGGGGAAAAAGTTTCCTCACCTTGGGATCATATAAGCAACATCATCTGTTCCTTCCATGGGAGCAATGGGGGCATCACTTGGCATGTTGAAAAAGATTAAATAAAAGGCAATGAAGTGGACAATGATGCCCAGCATCACTACAGGGTTCCTGCCAAAGTGGTTATTCTTGCTCAGCAAACCAAAGAGCCCTCCACCTGCACGGTGGAAAAGATTGGATCATTCAATCAGAGCTGCAGATGTAAAGCACAGAACCAAACCTCACACACTAGATAATATATGTTATATATAATATATGATACATGCAATAGGAAAATGACATCAATAGAATGCAATGCTATAGATAATATATTGCATATATTCATAATATTATTAAAAATGATGAAAACTTAAGATTACAAACTTCCCCAAGGAGTCTGCCAGTTCTGTCAGCCCCATCTGTCAAATGACACCACCTTTGGGTTGCTGGAGATGTCCAGGGAACACAGGAAAGAGAGTCACCAGCAGAGTGCTGGGGAAGACACTTCACCTTTTGGAAAGGATTGTCCCAGCAGCCACTGTTCCCTCCAACATTCCAACAGCACCAAGTGCAAATGGATGGCCTTGAGTTTGCAATTTAACCTAAACATGCAATTTAACTTATGGATTCAAGTTGCTAATAAACAAAGAAAGCATTGGTTTGGTTTGGTTTTGGTTTTTATTCTGTTTTAAACACTGCGGTGCTTGAGGTTAAGCAAAAAAAAAGTCAATAAAATTGCTCCATGAACATTACAATTGTATTCAAATTATCAGCTCTCATTTCACAAGAGCTAACATTTTTTTAAGGAAGAAATCTTCAGTGTGCTATTTTTAAAATAGATTTAAAATAGTTATAACACCACTTAAGAAATAAGAAAACTGTAAACAGGATACTATTTAAAAGCAGAATCTCAGAATGCTGAAAATTCCCTAATTGTAGCTCACTGTTTCTCTCATTTTAAGTCTTATGTCTTTCTTTGCATTAACCCCAAAAGAGAATCTAAGGATTCAGAGTCCTCAGTATTTCACATCCTGCTCCACATTCCCTTTACATGCTGTGATATATAATTAATAACATAATAATAAAATAACTCTGTGCAGTAAGGAAACATGTTGACAGTTTTCTTTCTAATACTTCATTTTTTGTTTCCATAAAACATTGCTTTCATTGCAGGAAATTTGAAAGACACTATATTTAGTTAAATTAAAACAACAAAACAACATTTTGAGTAACTACATCATCATAATATTTTTATTGTCTACAAGGTAGTAAATTTAGACTCACCTAAAATTTCTCCAACACCTATAAAAATACCAGAGAGACCAATAAGGCTTTTCTCTTCACTGCCAAACCTGTTGACAGCACCAATACATGTTCCATACACTCCAGAGAAGAATGTTAATTCCAAACCTTTGAAAGTAAACAAACAAAACTGGTGGATGAACTATTATCACAGAACCACAGAATTGCTGAGGCTGGAAAAGACCGCTGAGATCATCAAGTCCAACCTATGACCTGACACCACCACATCAGCCAGACCATGGCACTAAGTGCCACCTCCAGCCTTTCCTTGAACACCTCCAGGGATGATGACTCCACCACTTCCCTGGGCAGTCCATTCCCATGTCTGATCACCCTTCCCATGAGGAAATGCTTCCTAATATCCAACTTAAACCACCCCTGGTGGAGCTTCAGGACAGGCCCTCTTGTCCTGCCACTGGTTGCCTGGGAGAAGAGCCCAGCCCCACCTGACCACAACCTCCTTTCAGGGAGTTACAGAGAGTGAGAAGGTCCCCCCTGAGTCTCCTCTTCTCCAGGCTAAACAACCCCAGCTCCCTCAGCCTCTCCTCAGAAGACTTTCCCTCCAGTCCCTTCACCAGCCTTGTTGCTCTGAAAGTTATTACAAAATTTTTTATGTCTAAATGCTGGTTTTCCCTTTCAAATACCTGTATTTAAGTGAGCTACATGTAACAGAATCAATTAGGGAATTATAAACTATGTCATTAGTACATTTTCCCATGTCAGCTGACAAAAACTACAGCAGGAATAAGTATCACTAATTAGTGTTACATGAACTTGGGTTCAGTGCTGCTTCTCTTGAGACAATCTTTACATAGAGGTTTTATATTTCTGCCTTTCAGGAGCTTTAGGATTTCACACACAAGCTGTGGGGGGTTTTTTCCCCCCAGGTTATGGTATTCCTAGGAATGGCTGCACCCCCAAATACCAAACAATTCCTAAATTGGCCTGCTGCTTTTCTGCACATAATGAACTAAAACAGAGTGAACAAATATTATCTGTTTAAAACTCTTTCTATTGTCATTGCTGGGACACAGCTGAGACCAACCAGCATGACTATAAGCAATCAGCAGTGTCAAAATACCAGTTCCAAAGAAAACCAGTTCAAAAATAGAACTGTTTCTAATTCATCTCCCTTTGCCTTTTGCTATTGCAAAATTATGGTAGACATCCTGGTCTCCATGTAGCAGGTTACCCAACATGGCCTGTGAACTGCACAGCCTCAAAAAGGGGGAACTTGGAACAGTCTTAATCATCCAACCATCAATTTTGGAAAGAAAAGCTTCTGTTTGCCTTCGAGGATTTTGTATTTTCCTGCAGGAAGTGGCAATATTGGCCAAGAGCCACCAGATGGCAGTAGCTATTTTCTCCAAGCTGGATTGATATATTTCAGATTAATCAGACAAAACCTGACCAGCTCCCTTCCCTTCTTATCTTGCTTCACATTCCCATTGCACTAAATATCTAAGAGGAATTCAGGTGAGTTAATTTGGGTTAACACAACACTGGAGATGCTGTGAAGTAACTTGTAGCTCAAATTAGTGGCTGGTGCAACCTAAATTCATAGCTACTATTGCTGTTTCTCTACCAGGAGCTGCCTGCAAACTTCAGATGTTATGACACTGTTTCTAATTTGTTCCCATCCAATTCTTTCTTTTCACAGCAACAACTTTTCACAGTGGTGACTCAAGTTGTAAAAATACATCTATTCTTCCTAAAAATTTTAAACAATGCCAATATAAAATCTACTGATATAGTGTAATGCCCAATCACATCAAAACTATTTTGCCTAAGCCCCAGCTTTGGTGACCCAAGCATTACCACACCTGTCAGCACTCTCAGATCCAGGTGCACCCCCTGTACACACTTCCCAGAACACAGAAATGTCCTAAGTGAGTAAATAATTCAAAGTTAAGTGAAATATTCAAGTAATGTTAGCAGAGAGGAAACTGCAATCCTGTTCTGGGGTTAGAATTCCAAACCAAGCCCTGACACTGCCCCATGACTGTACACTCTGCTTGCTTCATACCTGTGTAGGCTGTTGTCACACTGAGCAGCAGAATCTCTTTGGTGAAGCTCAGCTTTATAGATTTCTCTGTAAAGACATAAGGGAAATCAATATAACTGATACCACCATTAAGACAATCTACACTTTCTTTTGCTCTTTGCAAAAAGAAGTTAAAATCATGCAAACTGTTACTTCATTACAGCAAACAAGAGTGCTGAACAAACCAAGCCTGACTTGCCCTTTGAAAGAAACACTGAAATCCTTTTTTTGTAAGAAATGCAAGGGGGGAAATATTCAAAAAGGGATACACAGTTTCCAGTTAGCAGACAACTTTCTGCTCATGGTATCTTTGTATTCTCAGTTCATGGGGATTGTTTCCTAAAAGGAAAAGTAAATTCTCAGTGAAGCTCCTCACATTCTCAAAACAAACTCAGTCACCAGCAGACCACATCCAGCTGCAGTGGAAACTGCAGGTGCTGTGGTTCAAAATTGTTGGTTTCAACTGGTATCAACTGGGGGTAAAACAAATTGTAGCTTCTTTCTCTTGCTGTGTCAGTGAATTATTTTTTCCCAGAACTCCCACGTGCTATCTTTCCCAGGAGATGACCTGCTCTTTTTGAGCTCATCCACATCAAGAAGCTACTGTAGAGTAGCTTGGATCTGAAACTACATCAGCGAAGTATCCCTGAAGATTTCTCCTGGACTGTACCAGTATGGAATTGCAGTCTAGTTCACTTTCTTTGCTTGCAGTCCAGCTTTGACAGCATGGCAATGCCACCTGAAAGGTGGCAGACAGCAGCTCACACCCATCACACACAATGTGACTACACCTAAGTTCAGGGTTCCCAAGCTTTTCCAGCTGCAAGTCCCATCTTGGCTAGCCTCAAAAATCACAAATGCTGGCATGGACAACTCAGTTCCTAACAGGCTCAAAGCTCATCAATCCTATGTCCCCATGTGACCTGTCGGGTCTAAACCCACTGCCATCTGACAGCCATTTTTCCAAGCAGACCACCCCTGAAGGTCTGTATTCCAAGTGGAATAACTGACGTGCATTCTTCAAACCTTATTTCTTCACCAATTTTTCTTCTGAGCAATTTGTACAGGCCCACATTACTAGCAGAACCAGGGGGGAGCTGGAAAGGCCAGGTCAGTATTTTTTTTGAAGCAGCTCTTAGGTGGAACAGTACTCACTGAAGGCAGCCACTGCTCTTGTCATTTTGCCTTGTGCAGACCTGGATAAACAAATAACTCAGTCAAAATGGAAAAAAGAATAACCACATTGGAGCACTATGCTGGAAGGCAGCCTCATTTTTTTCAAAGGTTCTGTACATTTTCTAGCCCAGCTTTATATATTGGAATATACTAATATATTATTCCAAGTTTCTGAGAATTTAAGCTACTAACTACATTTTTTCTTTTTCTGGGCTTGTGGCTGTTGTTCAAAAATTAACCTGCATTACAAAAATCTTTCTTTCTTCACAGCATTTTTAGCTTTGAACATTTTTTTCACTGGCAAACTTATTAATGTTTTTCTAATGTTTTCATTGCTATTTAAATAAAGCAAAAAAATATAAACTGATGCCTCAAGCAAAACTGAACTGAATCTCTGTCCTTAGGCACTTGTAATGTGTTTACCAGGGTGGCAGATATTTAGAGAAGACATGAAAAACATGTTTCAGCATGTAAAAGATAATCTAAAAAAGTGTTTTGGTATTAGAAAAAAGTTCTTTACTATGAGGGTGGTGGATCACTGGAACAGGATGCCTACAGGAGGGTGGAGGCCCCACCCCTGGAGACATTCAAGGTCAGGCTTGATGGGGCTCTGGGCAATCTGGTCTGGTTGGGAGGTGTCCCTGCTTATTGTAGGGGGGTTGGACTAGATGACCTTGAGAGGTCCCTTCCAACCCAAGACATTCTATGATTCTATAGAAAATGAAGTAATTTCTGCTTATTCCAGCCTTTAAACTGGGCTGATGGGGGCAGGACAGGCTATGGAAGGCAGGTACCTGTTTAATAATCATCACTGGAGAAAAGAGCTAAGAGGTATTTTTCAAAGGCACGTGCTTATTAATGGAAAAACTTAAAGTGCAGTCCTGCACTCCACTCTTGAAAATATGTCATGTAAAGAACATTAACTCTCACTTGTTCAAGTAGCCACTTATCTAATAAACCTGCACATTCTATAGGTTGTTCATAACATGGATGTTTTCCATGTAGAGGGAAAAGTGAAGGCACCCTGTTCCACTGAGGAGCAGGAGCACAAATGAGTACATCTGACAACACGTTATTGCCACAAGCACTTACGAGCTGTCCCCCAGGATTTCATTAACAGAATCCTCCTCCCCTGGAGCCTTTGTGTCCTCTTGTTTCCTAATCAGAAAGAACAGAACTGTGCCCACCAGACTGATAACAGTCAGAGCAATGAAGACAGTTCTGCGATCACTCTCTGTGGAAAAACAAAGCAAGAGTCATAACTAGATGTGCAGAAGCATTTCAAGCCAATCCAACTCCCTTCAAAGAGCTAAGACAGGTGGCACTACCCAACTGCTGAAAGTGCATACTGATTTTCTAACTTACCTTCCACATGAAGCACAAGGCACCCAGCTGCTGGCAAAATCCTGTCTCAGTTTTATGATGCCAATAAAATGTGGGCATATTTAAAATGTCCCCTGCATTTTCTGCCAAGGAGACCAATGGTCTCCATGACCATGGAGAGGCCAATTAACAAAGGAAGTGCATAAACAATTAACAGAAGAAAGTACATCAGAGTGGACATAGGAAAGTACCCCAAAATCCCTTCAGATTTCTAAAAGCTCTTCACCAGCCTCAGAAATACGAGCTCTGCAATCTCATGAACTGGTAGACTTAAAAACCACAAAAGCCTTAAAACCAGGGAAACCAAACAGACACAGCACAGAGGGAGGTAACTGTGACCTGTGCACCAGCTCTGCTGCACTGCCCAACTTGTTTGGCATGGGAAAGCCTGTAACAGAGAAGTCATTCCCATTTACAAGTATTAAGGGAGGAAAAAAAAAAAAGCAGCCAAGAAACAGCTAGTAGTTGTGACTGAGCCACATTTGGATTTACTTCCCCTTTAGCCTCCATGTAAATATCAAATTGTTACACTTAAATTACAAAGCAGGTGTATGATTACAGATCTAAAAGAAATTGTGCTCCATCTAGTTAGCAAACAGAAGGAGGAATCAATTTTTAAACACTATCAGGTCTTCTGATACCAACATTTCTTAATCTCAAGCAGTCTTAAGACATTTAAAGAGTCAGGGAATGTAACCCCAGAACTTCCTCGTAGCTCATTACTCTGTTCTGTGGTTACAAAGAGCAATGAAATTCAGGATGCACCAAATTTCAGTCTAAACTGTCTCCAACACTTCTAGAAGCATTTAAACCCTTGTTTTAAAGATGAGGGAATGTGGGAGCTGACCTTTAAAATTTAACCTGTGCTGTGCTACCAAGCCTGTGTCTGTGGGGAACCTCAAAAGACAGATCTAACAAAGACATGAAGTGGACCACTCAAACTCAACAGGACAGTATTTCTGAAGCTGATAAATAGCATTTAAATGTCAACATCTTCTTCCTGATTTACTACAGCAGAAGCATCCTCATCTTTTAAATGTTAAAAGGATTGACTGCTCTGGTAGGTATTTTATTTCAACACTACAATCAAGAAAACTCTCACAGTCATTACAGAACAGGACACTCAACCTTATTTGTTCATAAAAGGTTGGTTTCCCAGCAATACTTAGGTTTTATAATTAAATTCTCACATGTTCCTCTATTTTCACTATTGCCATTTCTTAGCTGATACCCCCTCTTGCCTCATTTACTTGAGCAGAAATCTCTGCTTCAAAACCAGTGAGTCTCACCCACTATCCAGCTTCTTAAGCATATTAAACTTACTGTTCTCTCTGCTGCTCTTTACCAGACTAGCATCATGTCCAACACAAAAAAAAAAAACACCAAAAAACACCCTATAGTATTAATTGTAATCTCATTGGGCAGTTAGTCTTCATAAATGATCCCCAGGAAGGAAGACTGAGCTCTTTACATCCCCTTCCAGCAATGCTGCCAGCTCCAGCAGCAGCCCACAACCTCTGCCTTGCTCCTGCTTTCTCCCAGCACAACACTTAGCACAGGCTTGAGGAAACTGAGATGGTTTTCCTTTATTTCATAGGTTAATTAGTCTCCAATCTGATTTAGAAGGACTCTCTACACCAGGGACTTACTTTGCAACAGGACAGTCTGTATATTAAACATACAGCCATTCCAGAACACCTTTCCCCCACAATATGTGTATTTTAGCATAATTCTATCTGCACAGGGAAAATCCAAGAGCAGCTATTGTGGAAAACCTTATTCCAGACCTGCAGTCTGAAGAATTTCATAGACAATATCCTAAAAGAAGGTACTCAGAGTGCATTGCATGCAGGAAAACAACATGCATAATAAATACAAGTCAGTACCATGGAACACTGAATCAAAAACATACTCCAGAAATAGATTCTATGTAATAATACACTGGAAAAAAAAAAATTGTCTGCTATTGTGTAATTTTTTTCCCATTTTCCAGTTCATTATTTCCCCTGTTTATTCATGCTACTCCATTCTAAAGGGTGGCCTCCCACAGAAACAACAAATACCCACCTGATATGTGAGTTTTTCCTTGCCAAGCAAAGTATATGTAGAGGTTTCCAAAAAACAAGCTGTAAAAAGAAAAAAGACAGGAAAGATGAGCAGCACTTTTTGTGGCAAGATTAAGGTTGTAGCATCATGGTAATACTGCCAAAACCAGTACTGTGTAATCATGAAGGAAATAAAGACACCATTAACTCTCCATACAAACTGCTTACTCTGTAGAGAGCTTCACACACAGCAGAGGGTTCTTTTCTCTAACACTGGTTGGTCATTTTTAGCCACCAAAACACAAGGTGGTAGCAAAAATGAAGAAACCTGCACCTGCATTGCCTCTCTGATTTTAGAAAGGGTATAAAGTTAGAAAGCTGACATATTTATGGAGATGATTTTGTAACACTCCCATAGAAGAGCCAGGTGTTTTATTTATTGCCCCAACAATGCTAAATTGGTTGTTAACAGCTGAAGGGAAATGGTGTTCCTACCTACAGTGTCCTGAAATATAGGAATTCTGCATGAATCATGATTCAAAGCAGCTTTAGAGTCAAGTTTCCTCACATAAAGCCCTGCATTTTACTCACTGCAAAACACAGGATTAGCTCAGCTTGTGGCCATTGCTACTCTGATAACACACTGATATGTTAATTCTGGAACCTGAAACAAGGAACACAAGAAGTGTGCCAGTGGTTCAGGCTCATGTTCTACTAAGGCTGGGTTAGCAATGACATCTACAGCACTTAAGTACCTTCTGCAACTCATTCCCCTCGTTATCTCCCAAGAGCCAGAACTGCTGTATTAGGGGAGGGAAAAGGTATCTCTCCTCAGGAACCATGTGGGGACCTGTTTGAATATGATCCCTTTTTCATCTTGCTGACACCATCCAACTCCACATTCCCCTGTGGCAGCAACTTCCAGAAGTTCTATCACCATTGTGCAAAGAAGCACTTGACCCCTTTCAAGCCAATCCCCTTCTAGTTTCACCAAATGACCTGAGCTTCAGCACAGCAGCATTCTGGGGAGCAACAGCTCTACACTCAGCTCATCTGCTGCCTTCACATTTTAGTCTGTATAATCCTCCTCAGACACTTCTTCACCAAAAAGTCCTACCCTTTTTAATCCCTCTTTGAGTCAGCAGCTCTGTCTTCTTGGGTATCTCTGGTTTTCCCTATAATTACATGACACTCTCTCAACAGGCAGCAACTGCATCTGCACAGAACACTCAATGGCAGCAACACAGCATCCCCCACCTTGCTCTCACTACCTTTCTTGAGGCCAAGTCTTTTGTTGACTGTTTTTGATGGATGCAGCACTCAAAGCTTAGTATCAGAGAACTATCAAGAAGGTCTCTCTTCTGACTGCAAGGTCCAACTGTAATATCTTCACTTCAACTTGGCAGCAAGGTCCAGCTGCTCCCTCAGGGAAGGACTAGGAGTCAAGGGGGATAACACATCCAGCAGAGAAGGTGCCTTGTTAGCTACAAGCCCAGCCCCACAGTACCTGAGCAGATTCAAAGACTGTAGACAAGGTCAGCCAAGGGTCCAGACCACCACACAACTTTGTATTGATGGGGCAGGTCTGAGGTCAAACTGGGAAGCCAGTCCACAGGCCAGAGCCAGGTCTGGTGACTGCCACACAGGCCCACAGTGCCAAGGTAGAAGAAAGCCAAGTCAGTCACTGAGGTCTGGACCACCAGGATCCATAGCTGGGCACAGGCATAGATGTAGCTGAGCTAGAAGCTCCTCCAATGCAGCTCCAGAAGACCCCAAGCCTCAGGGCTGAGTTTAAATGGGGCTCTGGGGCCCGTGGGCAGATGGGAAGGGTGGGGTGGAGGTGCCAGGTGAGGCTGATTAGGGTTATTAGGGCTTGTAATGTACTGGGGATCCTGACACAGGCCCTCAACAATCAGCCTAGCACAGCCCTCAACCATCAACAAGATTTGCCACATATGTCAAATGCTCCCCTCACAGAAATTTATCTTCTTAGCATGTCCAGAGCAGAGGCTTAAACAGGTCACTTTCAGTCATTGTTCTATAATGCACAATAGCAACAGAAATCTTGCTTCCACCCTTCCCTCAGACTTCCCCCACTGCAAGGCACCAGTGGAGTATTTTTGATGCAGTCTCCCACTTACCAAAATACATAAAAAGTAGGAGGTGTACACAACAACAACCAAAAAATATTAAAAATGAAGCTTACCTGGACTGTAAGAGTGCCCAAAATACTCCACTGTTCCTTCCAATGGTGTTTTCATCAGAATTTACAGTCAAGCAATTTCCCTGTGCAGTCCAGAGTACTGAAATATACAGGATATATTGCTCAGGAAATAAGAATATTTGAGAGCTATATTCAAATGAACCAAAGAAGAGTAAATATGGTATGAACAATGCTTACCTGCAGCTGCAATGCCAATAAAAACAGAAGCAGTGTAGAAAGTCCACGTAGCAGGTTGGATAAAAACTGCAATATATAGGCTAGAATAGAACAGATCAGTTTATTGAAGGTAAACTTTAAGTGGACAATGCTCTTTAGCCATCAGACATCTCATTTAGATTCTTCTAAATCAGCTACTCTCTAAGTGACACTGAAAATTAGTCTACCCTGTCCTCTTTAATTGCTTTCTGCCTTCTGAAACACTATGCAACAGAAGAATTCACTTAGAGATATGTGAGAAAAGCTAATCTTTGCACTCCATTAAGCATATAGATTTTTTTATATATATATATATACACACACACATACAGTCATTAATCTGAGACCAAAACCTGAACTCCACAGTTAGCAAAGTCTGGAAATGCTGTGGAAGAAATACACTCTGTTTCCAATAGGCTGAACTACTCTGCAGTTACACTGACAGAGACAGTTCCTCTGCAAAATGTCTCCTTTGGCCAGTACAATTTCATGTATGGTGTGAAAAAAATGAAATCAAGATTTGAAACAAAGCAGAAAAAACCTCAGTATGGATACTCACCTATAAAATATGCCACTAACAACCATGGAGAGTTGAGGTCCTACTATTGCAACCACTGAAGGTGAGACAAGATTTGATGCAGAGAACACTCCATAAATAATGGACATGCTACACAAATAAATAACAAAGATGATTAAGTACTGGAAATATAGGGTATAAGGGCAACTGAATTAAGAATGTACAGTGAATTCCAAATTACCAAGTTAAGTACAGACATAACTTAAGTAACTGTGTAACTTCCATGGTCAAACATTTCCTCTCTTTCTTCCCTTACCCCCACCCACTGCACATGGGAACCCAGGAGGGTGCAGTGATCTGTGGATTGCTGAACACTCCCAAACTGTTGCAGGCTTGTCATTTACAACACATATTTGTCTAAATGTGCCTCAACACTAGTTACTGTATTTTGTGCCCAGTACTTCTAAAGAATATTCCAGAGCCTCATTCATCTACCAGTGAGGTTTTCATCTCCTACCAGATCCATTGCAGAAATTTTATTTGGTGCCAACTGTATTTTCAGTTTCAATTAAGACAGTAAACCCTTCAAAGCAGCAACCAGGTTTTGCTATACAACAGGTTCATCTGGTGTACAAAAGGTCCCTGATCGTGCTCGGTGAGTTTGGTTCTGCCAGTGCAATAAACAAACAGACTGGCTTTTTATGGCTGTGCTTCTCATCTCTCCAACTGCTCCTTTCACATTTATCTTGCAGCACTTCCTGGAGGTTGATCCACAGCACCTATCCTACACAAACATACCCAGGTGGACCAGGGCAAACAACCTCAGCTAGCAGTCGTATTTCTTTTAAAACATCCACATTCTCTATCTCCTAAGATAAAATACTGAGCATGTGAGGACAACATTGTGGTGGGTTTTTTTTCTCCCTACAAAGAAAACATGCAAAACAGGTATGTTGTTTAACTAGAAATAATCCAGAGCAGAACTAGAGTGAATGTGGGAAGCCAAGTTTTAAACTGCATTCAGTATGCTACTAAATTATGCAGTCAGCACAACCTCTTGAGAGTGTATCTCTACCAAGTGGAATTCCAACTTGCTTCACCCTGCAAGGAGCAAAGTCATAAGAAATTCTGTGTCAATTACCTTGTGTAGCCACTGCCATGAAAATCCGTGCTGTTTAAGTTTGTGATAACAGTTTGCTGTGAGGAGAAAAGCACACACTGTAAAATGCTGGGATCTATCTTGTCGTTCCACACCACTTGCAACAGTTTGAAGTCAGCCTCAAGTGTCAGAATGAATCATTAACAGACTCCACAGTGGACTTAAAATAATTTCAAGTGTTCATTACAGCACACAACACCTCCACGATGAAGGTGAAGGAGATTATTTGCCAGAGAAACATCTATGTTTGAAGCAGTAACTAGTACTTTAGGATTATAACACAGTTTCATCAGAGACCTGAAAATATTTCACAGAACTTCCCTTTCACTGAACACCTCTCTTAGGTAGATGTACAGGACTATCTTCACTTTAAAAGTGGGAAAAAGAAAAAAAAAGGAGAAGTTTCAAAATACTCTTAATTTGACCTATGAGCTTTTGGTAAGAGTTTCCATTCTTTTTGGCCTCCTGTAACTTCCTTTTTCCCCCCTGAATCAGCTTTAGTGGTCATGAGACTAATTAATCAGTTGGATTGCAAGGCAGATCTGATTGAAAGTCACTAAAAATGACTTAAATGACAATAAATGACATGATTGTATGATCACCAAGTCAAATCCAGCAACGTGCTGTGAATTCATTGCAGAGCTTGTAAGATCTGGGTCACACTGACACAGTATCACACTGCACTACAACTTTTACAAACATGATTTATGCTCAGCAGTTATTTCTGCACTGCAGTGAAGGACACTTGCATGTCTGAACCCAGAAAGGATTCTCCTTGCATGCAAGCAAAGAGAAGCTGCAAGACCTGTAGGCTCAAGAGGTATGTTGAAATCTAACTGTTCTTCAGGCATCTAACTGCTATGGGAAGCAACGTCAACAGCTCCCTAGGTCAGAGGAGCTGGGCTAAGTTTGTTAGCAGTGGGATTCTAAACATTTAATTTGTAAGAGTCCAATCTGCTTTTAATAGCAAATTTGGGTTATCTAATGCAAAGAGATCCATGAAACTAAAGCAGTTATTTACTTATGCAGATGGAAGGTGACTAGGCAGTTGCAGCAATTGTGGAAGTCTGACTGCTTGTCAGATGTTCTCCTCATACTCCCCCTCAATGTCTAGTTCCTTAGAACAGCAAAATATGTTAGATCAGAAAAACCCTCTAAGAAAAAACAGGGGCATGGTTAATAATAACAACTTGGGCAAACAATTTGAAAGGGGCTATGTAGAATAATCAGAAACATGAAAGAACCAATTGTTAAATATTGTGTTGAAATGACACTATTTTAAAGCTCAGACGTGGTAAGAGTCATTAATGTTCTCCTTTCTAAGCAAGCAGGCCCAGCTACACCTGTAGCTGTGCTATCTTAAAGAAATAAACTGCTTAATTACCCAGTTAACCAACTAATCTAGGTAACACTAACCCAAAAGGAGAGGCTATGTCCAGGTGTCTTGCACATTAAAAAATCCCAAGTAAAGCACACAAAACCCCAAGAAAGGATAGATAACCAATATGGAAACATGGGATGTTTTGAAATCCGCACCTACCGCAATATTTCCACATGTTTGGAAAGCAGTGAAAATAAACATAAACGAGACTCCCAAAAGAATGATGTTGAAAAGTTTTTTTGATTCAGGAGACATCTTGTGGGTTTTTTTTTTTCTTGACCAAGTCCTCAGCTTCAGTCTGGAAAGAAAACTCAGTTTTCTCTTCCAAGTTTCCTCTTAATCTCTGTTGGAACCAGTGAAACAAAAAGGACAACAGGAAAAAAAGAATGCTTAAAAAAATGACAATTACTGAGGGTTAATGATGAGCTGCTGGGACATAAGCACCAACTCATCGAGAAATCTGTCTTAAATAATGAACAGCACAATCAGTAGCTCGAAAAACCCCAAAGCTAAAGGTCTTGGTCCAAAAGGTGAAGATTAAGATTCTCTACCTTCTCCCATGAAGCCCACAGGGCACAGGGTGTTACCTCTTCACGACATTTTTTCCCCAAACGAAGCAGTTTCCCCGAGTATCAGTCCAGCTCATCAGCTCGGTTTCTAAATCAGAATCCTGCTCTTCAATCACCTGACGAAGGGAAGATGAGAGGTGGGTGCACACGAGTTATTTCCAGGCGTGTTGGACAGGAAATAAGGGACATTTCACAACCCAGATCAGCTGATTCGGCCCCCAAAAGCCCTTGTGCACCATGGGAAATGTAGTTTTCCACTTGGAAAGGGGGAAATGGCCCAAACCTGAAAAGAAAAGGATTTGTACTTTTTATTTTTTAGGAATGAGAAGCTCTCTCTACCAAGTACCACAAAGCAAAATCAAAAGGTCTCACAGAGTCATCCAGGAAAAATTAATTAGCTGAATTCCAACACAAAATCATCCCAAAGGGAAAATTATTCCCACCTGTGTGAAAGTCACTCAGAGGCTCAGGAAAGAGTCTTCAGAATCTTCCACTGCTTAGTCTCAAGGAACCACATCCATTTCAGCAAATACATACTCTCGATATTTTCCTTCACAGCATTTCTAAATAATAAGAATGATCTTTATGTTTTGATGACCTTGTTAAAGCAGCAGCAACACTGAGAGATGTTCACACCACTTGTACGGACCGGGGGGCTGTTTTTTACTGTCACTTTCTTCTGCCTGTTCTGTTGGGCCTCCAAAACAGGATTGGACCGTTCTGCTCCATCAGCTTCACTTCACTGCTGGCCAGAGAGGAAGGAAATCCAGACCTGAGTGAAATAAATGACAAATCAGCAAATTTCTCCTCCTCTGTTTACAGTAAAGGACTTAAATAAAATCTGCATCCCAGCAATCTTTACATATTGAATATTATTTAACTCCCAGCTTGTAATTCCTAAAAAATGCAGGGTTTTTTCAGCAGTATTCATTCCTTACTCGTGGAAGAAAATCGTATGATTATTCAGAGGCTGCTTTACAAAGGTCCAGTTAGACTATCAAGGTGGTGTTTTAACTCAAGCAAAGCTCTCTCCTTTCTTTCCTATGGTAATAATTTATAGTAACAGACTTTTAAGATCTTCTAGCCACCTTGTCCCACTCAGGCCTTCTTCCCCTCCCACGAGCATTTATCTGGCTGCACAGCAAACTGGACCAATTCTTGGATGGATTTTAAGTGGCTGTGAAACTAGTGAATGAAGGGACAGAGAAAACTCCTGCTGTCGTTTTAGGGCAACCACTGTAAAGATGAACTTCTAACTTCTCCTTAGATAGAGGGTTACAGCAAATGAATTGGAAAATTTATAGCACAAAGTCTCAGGCCAACAAACAGAACAATATATGACAGAGCAGCACAAAAAGGTCTAAACCAGTACTAGTTTTATCTGATTTCTTAAGACTTTTGTTGCACGAAACAAACTGTTGCCTGTAGGTTTGTTTTGATGGCATTGCTTATTTTTATACTTCCTCAGGGCTAAAACCAGTAAACACAACTGCAGCGAGAGTTAAGGACTGAATTTGCTTTCTCCTTGCAACGCTGTCCATTCCATGAGATGAATCAGTAAAATTTCTATTCCTTTTTTTTAACACATCAGGAAACAGACGGGTTAAAACGTTTATCACCGTAAGAAGTGGGTACGATGCAGCTGATGGTTGGAGCTCGGGCATTTTGGTCGGTGCCCGAAGGGACAAAGCAACAGCTTTTGGGGTGAGGGAGCAGCTTTCAACAAACCCCCCAGACCGAACTCTGGGTGTCTGGCTCGCCAGCCTCCCACGGGGGCCGTGCTGACCCGCGCCCCTTGCTCCCCTGTCGCCCCAAGAACACGAACTGGCCCAACTGGTGCGTGAAGGAGGATTCGGGCCCGGGAGGTTTCACCGAGCGGCGCCGGGAGCTGCAGGGGAGGCCGGGCCGGGCCGGGCCTGGCAGCGGCGACCGGGGACGGTGCCCAGCTGCAGGGAGGGCACGGAGCAGCTCTCCCGGGAGCACCAGCCGCCCCGGGAGCCGCCCCCGGGCCCTGCCCGCCGCCTCCTCCCCCCACACCCGCCATTTTAAGCCGGCACCTCCCGCCCCCCCCCACAGGCGCTCCCCTTCCTCAACGCTTATTATTTATTCTTTCCACGCGGCGGGACCTCCCCGCCCCTCTTCCCCCACCACACACCGGCCCTCTCCTTATTTCCGTGTGGGTTGTTTTTTTTTTTCCCACCGTTTTCGCGACACATTGTTCAAAATTCCCCCCCGCCCCCCCCCCCGCCTCAGACAAGTCCTTCCGGGTCGTGGCGGAGCCGCTTAAACAGCCCCATTCCCCGGGCGGGCGAGTTATTAATTTAAAAGAGTAATATCCCCTGCGTCCGTCCCCCCTCCCCGGGCCGCCCCCCGGAGAGCTGCGGCCGCTCAGGAGGGGAGCGGGAGGAGAAGGGCGGGAGCGCCGGCCCCGCCGCCATTTCGCTTCCGGGGCGCCGCCCGCCATTTTGTGGCGTTAAGTCGCGCGCGCGCGGGCGGCGCCCGCTCATTTCCTCACGGCGGCGGCGGGTGCGGCTGCTCCGGCTGCTCCGTCCCCGCTGCGGGCCCTGAGGTGGGTGCCTGCTTCACCCTCCCCGCGAAGGACCCCGCGGCCTCGCCCTATGCCCTGCAGCTCTTTTCCTTGCTGGACGCCGCTGGGCCTCTGTTCCGGCGCTCCCCCTCCGCTGTGAGGCCCCGCCAGGGCCGCGCCGCCTCTTGACTCGCCCCCTTCTCGCTTCTCTCAGGTTTTTTTCTTTTTCTCCTCGGCCGCCGCTGCCCCTCGGGGGCTGTTGCCCGCCATGAGCTACGGGCGGCCTCCGCCGGACGTGGAGGGCATGACGTCCCTCAAGGTGGACAACCTGACCTACCGGACGTCCCCGGACACGCTCCGGAGGGTGTTTGAGAAGTACGGCCGCGTGGGCGACGTCTACATCCCGCGGGACCGCTACACGAAGGAAAGCCGCGGCTTCGCCTTCGTCCGGTTCCACGACAAACGAGACGCCGAGGACGCGATGGACGCCATGGACGGCGCCGTGCTGGATGGCCGGGAGCTGCGGGTGCAGATGGCCCGTTACGGCCGCCCCCCCGACTCGCACCACAGCCGGCGCGGCCCGCCGCCCCGCCGCTACGGGAGCAGCGGCTACGGCCGCCGCAGCCGCAGGTGAGCGCCTGGAGAGGCAGCGGAGTTGGGTATCAACTCAGGCAGACGGGGCTGAGGCGTCTGTAGTGGGGGCCGTTCTGTTTTGTTTCCCTTCCCGAGGGAGTTTCGCGGCACAGCTACGTGGGGGGGGGGGGGTAGGAGTTTAGTAGGCACGTGGAGTTCCCTCGGAGCGGAACAGTTTGGTCCTGTAGTAGTTTTTAGCCCCCGGCCACTCACTCTGAACAATGGCGCCCTCTTCACACTCATTTTCTTGCCCACGTGGGTCTCGTTCCGCCCTCCCTGTCCCGGAGCAGCCCGAAGAACGTTGCGCCGCCTGTGTTCAACTTTTAACGCGCTTTTTTTCACTTCCCCCCCACCCCTCCTGTGATGTTTTAGTCCTAGAAGACGCCGTCGCAGCCGGTCTAGAAGCAGGAGCCGCTCTAGATCCCGCAGTCGGTCCCGCTACAGTCGATCCAAATCCCGGTCTCGCACACGCTCTCGGTCTCGTTCCACCTCCAAGTCCAGGTCCGCCAGGAGATCAAAGTCAAAGTCATCGTCTGTCTCCAGATCCCGGTCCAGGTCAAGATCCCGGTCTAGATCTAGAAGCCCTCCCCCTGCCTCAAAGAGGGAATCCAACTCTAGGTCAAGGTCTAAGAGCCCTCCCAAGTCTCCGGAAGAAGAAGGAGCTGTATCCTCCTAGGAACATGGTAATGTACGTCGGGACCAGCACACGCTGCATGTTACTTTATTCTAGCGCTTAGGTGGGATGTTGGGTAGTTGTTAGTGTTAAGAACCAAGTGAATCCTAACGGGGCACATGGTTAGTGGTGTGTTGGTTTTTTTTTTTGTTGTGTTTTATTTTTCTTGAGCAGTGGTTTTTAGTTCTTGGTTTAGGGAGATTAATACCAAAGGGCTTTCTACGGAGAACTTTTTGTTGTTGTTTTTTTTTTTACAGAGCAAATGTTTTATTGAGAGATTAATGCCTTGGTTTTTAAATAAAATATTGTATGAGACGCAACCTATGATGAAAATGATTATTTCTTACTGTATTTATCCAACATCTGCATTTTCCCCTTTAAAGCTGCGGTCTCCTGTTTGCTAAAAGAATATTGGCCAGTATTGCAGATTTTAACTGATTTGGCTGATCCTCCAGGGACCAGTTTCTGTGGGCGTGTGTTGGAGCAGGTTTGTCTTTAAATGTTAAAGATACACTATCCTTTTGTAACAGAAGATCGGTTCAGTGGCCGTTAAACTGACTGGAGGTAATGACTGTTCTAGAAAAGTGGCAAATTCCTTGCAACCAGAAAACCATGGAAACTAGTTTTTTCCTCGACATCTTGAAGAGGCATCTTAAGGATAACACCGGGTGGGGAAAGGATAGTGTGTCTTTAACCCTTCAAACTGTTTGGTCCTGTTTTTTTTTTTAAAAAAAAAGGAAAGGGCCTAAGGTAGCTCTGAAGTTAGATAACTGTAGCAAAATTAGTCACACGGTTTTGAATGCTAATTCAGAGTTTAGTTAAGTCTTTATGAAGAAATACTAGTTTTGTAACTTTGATATAACTTGGAATAATGTATTGTTGAACAGGCTGAATTGAAGTTAATGGTGGTTTGATCTACAGCCTGATGCTTGTTCATCTTTGTAACTAAATACTTGGCCAGAACCTTTACATTTGGCCTCTGAAGTCAAGCAACACGTGGGGGGGGAGGTGGAGCACTATGGAAATTCCTTAAATTAGGCACAGCCAGTTGAAACACAACTATAGAAGTATTACCTGAAGTCATCCACAGAACCAAGAGAAGGCAGGGTTAGAAACCTGGCTGAACTTGTCTTTCTTCAAACCTAGATGCATCAGATTCAGGAGAATCCACACAAAGGACGCCTTTGGGGGCATCGCTTGAGTCTTCAGTCCCTCGGAGAGACCCTGGCACGAGCAACCAGCTCTTGAAAAGGTTATTTTGTAACATTTTGTCTAACTTTTTACTTGTTTAAGTTGCGCCTCAAGTGGCAGATTTTACATTTTATGTGCCATTTTGTTGCTGTTATTCAAATTTCTTGTAATTTAGTGAAGTGAACGACTACCGATTTCATTATTGGCTTGGATAATTGAGGTAAAACTTCATTTTTGTTTATCTAGTGCTGACTTTGATTTGAAATTAAAACCGATGGTAACTTGCTGCCTCCAGTTTCATACTGAGGAAACAATGCAGCCATTATATGCTGAGTAGCTAACTCTGTCAAAAAGCACTCAATTTTGTCCTTCATTCCTTAAATAAAATCCTACAGAACTTCAATTCAAAACTTTACTGGAAATGCTGTTGGTTTGTTTGAATTCAAGTAGTATCTTCAAATTCAAAATGGGTAGAAATCTTTTCAGGTGAACAGTTGATGTTTGAAAGGATTGTTTTCTCAGACTCAATTCTAATCTCTTCTCTTATGTATTTTTGTGCACTAGGCGCAGTTGTGTAGCAGTTGAGTAATGCTGGTTAGCTGTTAAGGTGGCGTGTTGCAGTGCAGAGTGCTTGGCTGTTTCCTGTTTTCTCCTGATTGCTCCTGTGTAAAGATGCCTTGTCGTGCAGACACAAATGGCTGTCCAGTTAATTAAAATGCCTGACAACTGCACTTCCAGTCACCCGGGCCTTGCGTAAAAATAATGGAGCATACAGTGAGCACATCTAGCTGATGATATACACACCTTTATTTTTTCCAGAATGGTAAAAACTTACCAACCTACATTATATGAACTTACATACAAAAAAAAAGTCATGTTAAGAAAATGGTTCATTCCTTTGTAAGTACTGATTGGTGTATCTTTTGCTTAAGACATTCTGTACTATACCCACTGTCTCTGTAGTTAATATTAAACATTTTTCTGTGTTAACTTTTCTCAACTTAATGTCTGAGTCAGCTTCTTTTTAGCTTGAAAAGATTTCTGCAAGTATACTGTCAATGTTTAACTTCTATATGGTAACTGAATGCATTTTACTTCTTATAAATTTTATCCACTGGGGTTGCTTTTAAACTACTATGGGCAAACTTAACTAGTGTTGTGACTAACCCAGATGTTATATGACAAGTGTTGCACACCAGGCTAGAAAATGCATCATCTGACAGGTCCCTTGGACATTGTTACAGAAGATACACACTTGAGCAGTACTAATTGCCTTTGCTGTGTGCTTGCCCTGACTCAACAGGTTGTTGCTTGGTGGTAGCTCATCTTACAGTGATGATTTATTATTTTTCTTGATACCAAATGAATTGTAACTTCAGCCATCAAGTGTCAAGGGTTACTGTAATGCCTTGTGAACTTTATGCATGTATGTTGAATGGGAATGGAAACATCTGAATACTCAAAATCTGGCTTGCTTGAGGATTAAAAGTACTTTTCTATAAACTTGAGGAGTTTGTATGTTCTGGGACTGTAGGGCTAGATAAACAAAAAGGCTGGTTTTTGTATGTGAATCCTTGGGAAAGAGAGTGTCAGTCCTGGGAAACAAATCTTTGGGTTAATTTTTTACCTTCAAAGAATGCAGTTAACTTTTCTTCATAGCTCATGTTGTGAATTCAAGTTGGATCCTGTGTGGTGTTAAGTTATTCTGTAGTGGCTCACGTAGCAGGTTTGAGTCTTTGAACTCTTGACATGGTCTTTGGGGAGGAACACACATTTCTCAAAAAGCCATAGCTGAACAACATAGCTTTATTTTTACAGTGTATGTTTCAAGAATTGCTGTGAGGGGAATCTGGCTTCCCAACAACTACACGTGGGGTTTGCTGTAAACAGGACTGTTTTCTGCAGATCCCTACACCAGTGAACAGTTCAGTGTCATCTTGAATTGGCAAGAACAAGTGGAATAAACTTAAGTACCATCTGGTTCTGCTAGTGAGATGATCATCATTTCAATGGTGTGTCTCCCTGGTAGAGGAGAGCTGGCCAAGTGCTCCTTGTCTGCTCCAAAGGAGTGTAAGGGAATGTGGCTGCTCTTTAGTTTCCATTTGCAGAGCAAAGCTTCAATAGACCAGTCAGCACTGTGGGGAGGAAACATCAGAGGATACAGCTTGGCAGCAATTACAGGAGACCAAGCTGAGATACACAGAGTTCACAAAACTGTGTTTCTGACAGTAAATTTGGGGTTCTTGGATTATTTCCTGGTTTGGCTGCTTTTGTGTACTGCCTCTAGGATGTACCCAGCTGGTACCACCAGCCTGACCCCCAAATCTGTGAGGAGCTTCTCTGGATCCAGTGTAGTGATGCCTCTGAGAAGTTTAAACTTCAGTAAGAGCTAAGACAGGGAGACAGGAGTTAAATTTAGATTTTTAAAATGCAAAATGTACCTTCGTACTTGATAAGTAGTCCAGAACTGAGCATGTGGATTCTTTTCCAGCAAGAAGTAAACTGTGGTTAAAATATCTTCAAAGTCTGTGCAGTGTGGGGAGATCAAGCAGTCTTGGTTAGTCTCTGGATTCTAGATATGGTTAAGTATATGCCTGGTTATATGAAATGGTAATTAAAAATAAATAAAATACTAATGTGTATGAGACCTGAGAAGTTAATTACTCCTTTTTCCAATCACCCACCCTCCAGTGGTACTTGGGCCAGAATTATCCCAGTACCAGGCTCCCTGGCACTGCATCCCCATCCAGTGACAGCGTTCCCAGGGGAACTCCTGGGGCACGAAGCCCTTGCAGTTTGTCCCAAAGATTTCAAGAGTACTAAAGTACCTTTTGGGTCAAAGAAGACATCCGATCCCAAGATGATGTCGACGGCGGGCAGAGCAAGCAGGGCCGGGCCGAGCCGGCCCCAGGTGAGCCCCAGGACGGGCAGGCCGGGCAGCCCGTTGGCCCCGCAGCTCCGGCGGCAGTTCTGCAGGCAGCGGGGCAGCTCCTCGCTGTCCGACAGCGTCACCTCGGCCCCGCACTTAGCGGCCAGCACCCCGGGGAGGCCCACCCCGGCACCCAGCTGCAACCGCAGCGCGGTGAGGGGGAGGACACCCCCGGCAGCGGGGGGGGACGGGGGGTATCGGCGGGGGGGGGTCGGTACCTCCAGCACACGCTTGCCGGGGAGGCTGCTCCGACGTGCCCAGAGGAACTGGGCCAGCACCACGGCGCAGGGCCACGCGAACATGCCGTACTGCGGGTCCAGCACCTGGAACGCACCGGACGCGGCGCTAGCAAGGCTGGCTCCTGCTCCCCAGCCCGAGGTGACCGCCGGGCCCCCGCTCCCTCCCGGGGCGGTACCTCGGGGATGCGCAGCACCAGCGTCGCTGGCCCCTCGGTGAATCGGTACCGCCGCACGCGGCACCGCCGCGGCTCCTCCATGGCCCCCGGGACGCGCAGCGCGCCCAGCGATAGCCTCCGAGCGTCGCCGTTAAACCGGGCACAAGCCGAGTGCCACGCGGCCGGCTGTCAGGACAGCAGCGGGCGCGAAGAGAAGGGAGGAAGCGGCGGCAGGAGCCCCGGGGCGGCCCCCGCGGCGGGAGGCAGCGCGGCCCGGAGCGACGGGCCCGGAGCGACGGGCCCCGCGCTCCCCCCCGCAGCGCCCAACATGGCGGCCCGGCCGCGCCGCTTCCCCGCCTCAGCCAATCAGAGGCGAGGCGTGGCGGAAGCCGGTGGCGCTCCCAGCCAATGGGAGAGCGGCGGGGGCGGGGCCTGGGCCGCGGCGGCGGCAAGGGGCTGAAATTTCTGGAAGGTGCGGCCGGGCCGGGAGCGGGGCCTGCGGGGGTAACGGCCCCGGCGCCGCCGGCATGAACCACAAGAGTAAGAAGCGGATCCGGGAGGCCAAGCGCAGCGCCCGGCCTGAGCTGAAGGACTCGCTGGACTGGACCCGCCACAACTACTGCGAGACCTTCCCCCTGAGCCCCGCTGCCTGCAAGGTGAGCCCCGGGCCCGCCTCGCCGCGGGGGGGGGGAGGGGAAGGCCCTGAGGGGGTGTGGGGAGGCCCTGAGGGAATGGTGACGGCCCTGAAGGGGATGGGAAGGCCCTGAGGGGGATGAGGGGCTGGGGTTGGGACATAGCAGTAAGGGAAGGGTCTTTTAGTGGAGTGGGGGGGCCTGGCGGGAATGGGGAGGGTCGGCTGAGGGGATCCTGAGGGAACTAGGGGTGTCTGAGGGGGAAGGGGGGGCTGGGGGAAGGTTGGGCAGCGAGTAGCGGGCCCTGTTTGGAGGTCAGGGTTGTCTCGGGGCTGCAGGGGCTCCCCGGGGGAGCTCGGGTGGGGACCCTGAGGGAGAGGGGCAGGGCAGGGAGATGGAGCAGCCCCCGCTCTTTTCGCTCCTTCCACGTGGCGACGTGTGGGGGTGTCCAGTGAATTCCAAGCTTCCAGTTAATTCCCAGGAGCCTTTCCGGGAAGGGTGAAATGCAGCAAGGGCAGCTGAAAGGGCCTCTCGGCCTGGAGAGCTGTCTCGATGGGGAGGAGTGCAGGACGGCTTCAGGCTGCTGGTGTTACTGGGCGTGGGAAACAGGCCTGCAGCCTGGGGGAAGCTTAAAATAACACGTAGGCAGCTTGATAGCCTCGTGGTGTATGGAGCAAAGTGTGAAGGTCCTCCACACCGACTTAGGAAGCACAGTTCTGTGCTAATACCTGGTTTGTGTTCCTCCCTTGGCTGCGCAGGATAACGTGGAGAGGGCAGATGCACTCCAGTTAACAGTGGAGGAGTTTGTGGAGCGTTATGAAAAGCCTTACAAGCCTGTCGTCCTGCTGAACGCTCAGGTGGGCTGGTCTGCCCAAGAGAAGTGGACTCTGGAGAGGCTGAAACGCAAGTACAGGAACCAGAAGTTCAAATGTGGGGAGGACAATGATGGATATTCTGTCAAGATGAAGATGAAATACTACATTGAGTACATGGAGAGCACACGTGATGACAGCCCCCTCTACATCTTTGACAGCAGTTATGGGGAGCATCCCAAACGCAGGAAACTCCTGGAGGACTACAAAGTGCCCAAGTTCTTCACGGATGATCTCTTCCAGTATGCAGGGGAGAAACGAAGGCCACCATACAGGTATGGTGCAGAGACAGCAAGATAAAATACAGGTGTTTTCCATCTCATTAGCCATTCCTAAATAGGTATGATGGTCTTGTGTGAAACAAAGGGGTAGCTTTCCATCTGCTGTTTTGAAATGAGCATGCATCCATCATTCAGAGGGAGGGAAGGGCAAGTTTGTCTATCACTGACTTACACTGAAGGATATGAAGATGAATTTCTTGCTGTGTGTGCCTTCTGGCTTTCAAATTTTCAGTACCTCAGGACTAGCTTCTGGGTTTTGCAGCAGTGGCTTATGTACATAGTGGGATTTTGTTTAATTATGAGTCAGTCCTTTTAAGGTCAGGATCTTAAGCCAGATGATATGAAGTGTGGAGACTTAGTTCTTGGCTCCCCTTCAGGTAATTTTGAGAGAGAACAATATTTCACATCAATGTCAGCTCTTTCTTTGCATCTGATTGAAAAGGGATTGAAGTTACACTTCATTCCTGAATTAATTCAAATGCAACAACCTTATATTTGGGCTGTTAAATACAAAAGGGATTTTTGTCTATGTTAATACAACTCTTTGTAGAAGTAGGAGCATGAGCTTAATTCACCCAAGTAATTAAAGTCTTTACAGCAACATAATTGTCAGAGAGTGCCTTGTCTTTTGAGTGACATGAGGCTGTGATGTGGGTTTTTTATTGTTTCATTTTTTTGTAATAAAGTAGGCCAAGGGATGAATAATGGTTCTCCTTCAGTGCACTCATTCCTGTGTCTGTAGCCCAGTAGTGGTTTTGCAGGAGTGAAGCATGAAGCTAATTCTGTTTGAGACACCTGAAGTAGGTGGGTTTTTTAACAGACCCTTGTTATAATTCACTTCTAAGAGGAACATACACAATGGTGTGATCAAACACAACAGCCCACCAGGTGTAATCTCTGGTAGTAGCTGAATACACTTACAGAACTGGGAATCATTTATGCAGCTTATAGGTAAACTAGATGGGGAGGGGAAAGGGCCCCACATAAGACTAAATAAATAATAAATAATTTGGTTGTGACTCAATTTATATTGATATGTCCTTCCCCTACACCCTCCCCCACCTAGAGCCACGTGCTGAGCTTCTTGCTTGTCATCTTGGTGTTCACAATCCTGTTCTTTGTTCTGGAGAACGTGGGTTTGTGAGAGGCTGTTACCTTTTTTGGAGTCATGCAGGGGGGCACACTGATGCCTCCTGGAGTTAAGGGTTTCATCTGGGTACAGGAATGGATGAAGGGTATCCAGCAGCTTAAGAGTATAATTGAAAATCCAGCAGGAAGTGGTGCTCTCTAATCATATGATCAGGATGTGCACTGGACAGATTGACCTCTGTGAATGAGACCTCTCAGTAGTGGCAGTGGGTAGATCTTTGAGTAAGAAGCTCTTTAGAACTTCTTTATTAGAGTTATTCCTTCAAAATAAGGGCAGTAATTTTTGGAAGCCATTTGCTGAAGCAGCTATTTTAGTTTGGAGAGGAGTGGAGCTTTTTGCTTTTCAATTGAAGTCACAGGCTGTCAAGTTTTTAATAGTACATGTGATGCCTTGTGGCAAACTGGGTTAGGTTCATGGTAAATTAAATGCCTGGAGGAAGATGCTGGTAAATGATGTTGTTTCTAAGTAAGGGTTTTAAAGCTTCTGTGTCTGTAGATTGAGGTTGTAGTCAGAAATGCAGTGTTGAACAGTGCATCTGTCTGTGCACCAGACAGGTCTTTATGTGTTTCATTTCTTCTGACTTGTTAGTAAAAGCTTCAGCTGTTCTGCTTGTGGGCTAATTAGCTTTCCCAGGCTAATAGGAATCTAAGGAGTGAATTGACAATAGAAATGACAAACACCTGCTTTTTTACTTCTTTTTTATGGCTCCTTTTATGAAGTAGGAAGAGTGCAGCTTGATAACCAGCCTTACAGCCCTACAACTGGTGTTAGCAAATGGTGCTTGGAAACCAGCCCAATTTATACCTGCATTGGAAAAGGGAGCTGCAGAGTTTGTAGACTCCAATATTTTCTGAGCCTTTGGACTCCTCTTGCTGGGCATCACCTGCCTGTCAGCCACAGGATGGAGGGGGCTTTTAGTTTCTACCCTCTCTGCTGCCCATTAAACAATTACTGCCAGTTTTTTTCCTCCTGATGCCTGTTATTAAGTCACTTCACTCACTACTTTACCTGGTCTGGTGGATCTTGCTGTTCCCTTGCAGAAAAGTGAGCAACTGAAGGTGCTTTTAAATGTGTAACAGACTAAGTTCTCCATAGAGAGAAATAAACCTTTCAAATGGGGAATGGGAATATGGGAATATACATACCAAACCCTGAATGGTCACTGGAGAAGAAGCTCCAACTAGTTAAATGTGAGAATGAAAAGCCTGTTGTAAATGTACAGAAGGCAGAGAGGGAGGCCAGGGTTGCATAACTTTGCTCTGTTCCTGACTTTTGTATTGGCCTTTTGTTTGTTCCTTGTTGTTCTGCAGCTCTGGATTCATATGAGTAGAGAATTTTAGAAAAACACAGGGTTAGGAGAATCCCTGCATAGCAAGAATCCTAGTGCAAGCTGTTGTGACTTGAAACAAGTAGATATTTTATTGAAAAACTGTTTATATTCCATAGCTATATTTTGTTTTAAAAAGCTTTTTTCACTTTCTTGTCCCAGACTCATTCCTGCCCCAATTCATGTTAGTTTTTAGGTTAAGCCCATGTTGTAGCTTTTGCTCTAGAGTGACAGTCTCAAGAAGATAAATTAAGGAACTGTAACCACCTTGATTTCTGTGTGTAAAATTCACAGCTGTAATTTTCCATCTAAGAGGAAGAAAGCAGAAGGTGGCTACTTGCTTGCTCTGTGACTGAAGGATTTTTTTGTTTTTCCCTCCCCATGCAGATGGTTTGTGATGGGCCCACCTCGTTCTGGAACAGGAATTCACATTGATCCCTTGGGAACTAGTGCATGGAATGCCTTAGTCCAGGGCCATAAGCGTTGGTGCCTCTTCCCTACCAGCACTCCCAGAGAGCTGATCAAAGTGACAAGAGAAGAGGGAGGGAACCAGCAGGATGAGGCCATCACGTGGTTCAATGTCATCTATCCTAGGACACAGCTCCCCACCTGGCCCCCTGAATTCAAACCCCTGGAGATCTTACAGAAAGCAGGAGAGACAGTCTTTGTGCCAGGTATGTAAGGAAATCTGGGAAAGGAAAAGCCTATTTTTAAAAACTAGTGTGTAGTAGAGATAAAGATAATATTTCAGCTTTCTTATGGGGATCATCTCTTATGAAGTGAACTATTTTGAGCTGTTTCTGAAGGGATATATATATATATATACTGTGAGGTGAATTTTGAGACTGTTCAGTTATTTTCTGTATGGCCTGTGGCATAGAATTGCATGTGGTCCAGGTGACAAAACAAATGGCACCTGAGTTGCAGCACCACAGGAATGTGATCCTGAACTAAGCTGCAGTAATAGGAGACTCTCATGGCATAAATTAAGAGAGGTCTTTGAGTACTACCAGTAGCTCTTGGGCAAAAATGTTTGAGTTGATATGCACTGTAGCAAATTAATGACTGGATTTTGTAGCCTGAGTAGTCTGACTGCATGTGAATTTTTCTTAGCTGTGGGAAAAGAACCACTTAAAGGCCCTGACACTTTCCACCCACCTCTTTATGATTATTCTTCATTTTGTATTTGAAATCAACAGTTAAAGAGATGATAAAGGTGCCATTCTCTTTGAGTGGCTGTGTGCCTGTTGCAGCATCAGGTGGCTAGTGGATAAAGCCACTGGAGTAGCTCAGTGTCAAGTTCTAACCTCTAAATTCTCCATCACTTTGTGCAGCATGGCCAATGTCTTCTCTCCATGTTGCTTGTCTCTACCATAAAGCTGACTTCACATTTGAAGAGTGCCTTGTGATTGTCTTGGCACTTATTAGTAACTCCTCTATGTACCTTCTGTGAAGATTTTGTTGCTGTCAGGTTCCATTAAACTGTTTCTTAGTCTTTTTAGGAGGTTAAAAGTGGGTTGTCAGAACACCACTGCCTATTTTTGTCCTGTGTGGGGAAATTATTTTACATCTGTTTTTAAATGGGTTAGTCTGTAGTCATAAGGACCTTACTAAATCAGCATGAAAAGTGCTCTCTAGCCTAACAGATTGTCTCTGTGTGGTCTGGGTTACAGTGGCTCTTGCTATTAAATAAGCTGTTAGTAGCCAGGATGTTGCTGTCAGGTCTTCAATACTGTCTGTGAGCTGGATAATTTGATCAGAGCCCTGAGCTCTGTGCCATGAATCTGTAAAGCAGTGAAGCAAACAAGACTGAGGAAGGATGACATGGTGGCAAACTCACCTGGGTTTGGGAGAGAAGGTCCAGTCTCCACCTGAGCTGTGGAATAAAGGTGTTCTTGAGTTTGCTTTCTGCTGTGCAGCCAGAAGTTGGTCATGGATGTCGTATTTGTAGGTGGCTGGTGGCACGTGGTTCTCAACCTTGACACAACCATTGCCATCACACAGAACTTTGCCAGCTGTACCAACTTCCCTGTGGTGTGGCACAAAACGGTGAGAGGGAGGCCCAAGTTGTCACGGAAATGGTACAGGTGAGAGACTTGGCTTTCTTTTCATACTCTGGTTTTTTTTTAAAAAAAAAAAAAAAGCAACCCTCTACCCTGTTGGTTTACAACAAGTGTCACTGTTCAGAGGCCAACTCTGACATTTCAACTGTGTTTAGGATCCTGAAGCAGGAACATCCTGACTTGGCAGCACTGGCTGATTCAGTTGACCTGCAGGAATCTACTGGTATTGCTTCTGATAGTTCTAGTGATTCTTCCAGTTCCTCAAGCTCCAGCTCCTCAGACTCTGATTCAGAGGTAATGCTTTTCTCTACAGTAGGTGATCCATATCCTGCAATGATAGTGGTTTTTTTTCCATACCTGATAATGTGTCCTCATCCTAATATTCATGTCTTGGAAGAAATTAATAGAAGCAACAAAACAAATCCATGTGGTAGTGGAGCCTGTGGGCTTAGCAAGTTCTGTTTGCTGAAGCCTCTCTTTGTATTGCTAAAGGAATTTGGTTGGATCTGTGTTTTTATTGGATATAAACTGTCACTCATTAGCTAAGTCATGCTTGTGCAAAATTGATGTTTTTGAAATGGGGAGCAAGATCCAAAACTGAGCTTGTAAATTCTGACAGGGGACGTTTCTAGGTACCTGAGTGCACTCTTGGGAAATCAGGTCCTTCTAGGAGCTAAAATGAACACCTGAATTGTATTGCCTCAAGCCAGCTTAGTCAGTGATGACACCTAAGAAAGTACCTGTTCCTGGTTTTAACCACTTAAATTAAAGACTTCACTTGTCTAATCTAAACCAGCAAGTTCTTTGCATGTTGATTAACATGTACAGTGATTTCCTCAGCACGACCACTTTACCAGGTTTTCCTAAATTCTGGTTTTATCTCTTCATACTTCAGTGTGACACGGGCTCTGAGACAGAGGGGATGATGCACAGGAGGAAAAAGAGGAGAACGTGCAGCATGATGGGGAACGGTGACACCACTTCCCAGGACGACTGCGTGAGCAAGGAGCGCAGCTCCTCCAGGTGACAACGGTTGTTGTTAAACAAGCAAAGGCCAAGGCACAGCTGGCAGAGTTCAGGGAAAGGTGGTGGAGAGCAAGGGGCCCCCTACAGGCTGTAAAGCAGTCGGTGGTGGTGTCTTTTCATTGCTCCAAACCAAAATTCCTTGGCATTATTTTTTTAAACGAGGTTTTAAACTTTATTAAATAAACAGTTTTATTACTTCTCTTAGTTGTCTCCTTTAATAGAGAAAGTTGGGTTTTTTTGGTTTGTGGGTTTGGTTTTTTTAATGGGGGAGGTGGGATATTTTAACTGTGCTTTTCAAAGAGCACAAATTAACAGTCAGCAGTTAAAGATTAGGAATTATAGGCAAGACTCGGGTTTCAATACCTTGTTCCAACAGAAAAAACATCAAGTAGTTCTGTGGTTTCTCTTATTGTTGCCTGGATTGCTTCAGTTTGGCCCACTGTTTTACCTGTTAAAGGCACAATTAATCTGAAATGTCTGTCTCAAAAGATACTGCTTAGGGTAAAATTGTTGAGGAAGGAAGTTCTCTCACCTTCACCAGGTTAAAAACAGTGAAACACTGGGAATCTGGGAGCATGCTGCAGGGAGGAACTTAGAAGTTCCTTGCCAAATGAAGCATTTTTCTCACATAGCAGAGACTTGCTGAAATTCTTCAGCAAACTCCTTGCAGTTTGGTTGTCCAATGCCTGCCTGCATTAGGGCCTGTCTGGTTACTGAGCTGTTGGAAGCTCCGGGCTTGGCAGGGGTGTGAGGGCTGTGATCTGACAGGTGTGCAATAGGAGTTTACCTGAGGAAGTCCAGATTCCCAGGATCCTGCCTGACTTTCCCAGTAGGGTATTGCCCAGAGACCCGTTTGCTCCTGCAGGTGTTGCCATTTACTTTGCTGTCATGTATTGCTCTCTGGTTTTCAGGAGTTGCTCAGAACTGAATATACTTGCATGACAAGTACAGAGCATCATTAAACAGTCAGGAGATCATTGTACGGGCTGATTAGTTTACCCTGGAGGTTAAACAGTTCTTGTTTTGACATGGTCAAATCCTGTTTCAGCACCCAGTTGTGACTCCAGACAGGGAATGAGCAGCAGATGGTGATAAACCCTAATGCAGACCCTTTCAGACCTTTTTTTTTGTTTTTATAAAAAGCTGTTAAAATGCAGAGCAGATGTGCAGACCTGTCCTTCTGAAAGCCCCGTGCATGTTTAAGTTCTTTGCACTTGAAATTTTGGAAGGAATACCTTTAAATATTAAAAACTAGCATGTTGCCTAGAACATTTGCTTTCCAGGTTTCACTGTTGTTCCTCCTGGTATGTTGATGGTTTCACTCTGTGATGGGTGGGCTTTCTGCTCCAGCTGGGTGATGGATTAGTTGATAGAAACAGTTGCAAACAACCTCGCTGGTACAATTCTGTAGGAAGAATGAGCATACAATGAACCTGCCTGCTGCCATCTTGTGTCCTGGTGTGAGGGGAAGTGTTACAGTTGTTGACAGGCAGTTGTACTGTTGTTTTTCTTTTCCTGACAGGATTAGGGAGTCTTGTGGAGGCCGCAGCTACCCCTGAGAGATCAACAGCACCCAGAGGCAGCTGCCCGTGGAAGCGCCGTTAGCAGCCAGCCAGCTCTGTTCTGCCCCCCTTCTGCTTCTATTTCTCACAGTCCTTATGTTTTTGTCACTTTTCCTCGACCCTGACATCCATCTTCATGATATTGCTGTAGAAGGTTGGCTCCTTGGTACCTTTCTAGGGGAAGGCCCTGACTCCAGGTCACTGTGCAATGCTCTGTCCCCTCTGCGCCCCAGGGGAGTGCACTAATAACCCAGCTCTGGGTAAGGACATCCCAAGCTCATGGAACTGGCAAGGAAGACAACGGTCAGCTTTTAAAGAACTCTTTTTAAAACCAGCAGGTAAATCTAAAAACCTGTGTTGTTTTGACACTGTTCTATGTTTACATGTTGTCCTGTACACTTGAGGAAAGGAACACCAGCCCTTTTGGTCTACCTGAACATCCGACGGATCTCGCACCAGAATTTCAGGAAGGGAAGGTGGTAGGAATGCTCCAAACACTGAAGGAACTTCAGCAGAGGTGACCACCAACCTGAAGCATCTTTTATGGTCTTAATCTCCATGCATCTCCATCTAAGGTGCAACACCTTAACCAGCAGCAGTCCATTAACTTTTGCTCCGTTACGATGACTGGTAACAAAGATGTACTAGCACCTTGGGATAGGAAGCTCGATGGCACAGGAAAATCCTGGAGTTTCTTGCACAGCAAAAACTCTGGGGGGGGGAAAAAAGCATTTGCCAGCAGCCACAATCCTTCAGGTGCAGCCATGGTGTTTAGCACTAGGCAACAACTGACAAAGTCTGACTCTGAGATGGTAACAACAGTTGTTGAGTAAATAAATACCAAGCAGTTACAGGCTGTGGGCTGGCTCGGGCCAGTGTGGTTTCTTTGGCTTTTCTCTGAGGTTATGGATTCAGATCATGGAATCGTTTTGGTTGGAAAAGACCTTTTAAGATCATCAGGTCCAGCTGTAAAAATTACCTGGGACAAGGGCAAGGAGTGATAGGATGAAGGGGAACGGTTTCAAGCTGGAAGAGGGGAGACTGAGATGAGATCTTAGGGAGAAATTCCTGGCTGTGAGGAGGGTGAGACCCTGGCCCAGGCTGCCCAAAGAAGCTGTGGCTGCCCCCTCCTTGGAAGTGTTCAAGGGCAGGTTGGATGGGGCTTGGAGCAACCTGGTCTGGTGGGAGGTGTCCCTGCCCATGGCAGGGGTTGAGACTGGATGAGCTTTATGGTCCCTCCAACCCAAACCACTGTGGAATTCTGTTCCCCTAGCACTGCCAAGGCCACCACTAACCCATGTCCCTTAGAACCACATCTACACAGCTTTGAAATCCCTCCAGGGATGTGGATTCCACCACTGCCCTGGGCAGCCTGTGCCAGGGCCCAACAACCCTTCTGGGGAATAAATTGTTCCCTAGATCCAATCTAAACCTGCTCTGGGCAACTTGAGCCCGTTTCTCCTTGTCCTGTTGCTTGTTCCTTGGGAGAAGAGACTGACCCCCTGTGGCTCCAGTGTCCTCTCAGGCAGTTGCAGAGAGCCAGGAGGTCTCCCCTCAGCCTCTTTTTCTCCAGGCTGAACTAGAACATGTGGTGCCAATTTTAAAGGACTGGGAGGGGGGCATATGTTGGTTTATGCTTTCTAAAAATGCAATGTGTTGCTTAAGTCTGTGAGATGTGTTTGGTTTATGCTTGTTCATGTTTATATTTGATGGTAAAGCTCTCATCCCCAAGGGATCTGTTGGAGCTGATGGTTGATTTTTTTAGCAGGGGCTTGTGCTGGTAGTGTCAAGTGAAGAGGCTGAAGTTGTTCTGCAAGGAAATGATCCTGTTTGTCTATCTGAACAGCACAGTGAGAAGCTGGCTGGGTTGGGGTGCTTCCTTGTTTGCTCTCCTGGGACCCAGGAGGCCAGGATTTGATCTCACTGCAGCCTTTCTTTGGGAGGGAGAAGTTGAAAGCAGAAGTGATGTGCATGTAAGAAACCTGCAGTAATACCCAGGCACTGGTAGCTGAATTGAAAAGCAGATTGGCAGCCTTAATTGTGACTTTCTGATCCATGTTGGGTTTGATGGAACCTGGGCATTGCTTGTCTGGGTTTTCTGATATTTTTTGAACCTTGTGTCTTCCTATTTAAACACTCTCTCCCTTCAGGGAGACTAGGCCATATCCTGTCCTACAAAGGAGTCTTAAATGCATTTCTCAGATCTCCTGAATCTTCTGTGCCAGTCAGTTTGTGTAGGAACAGCCTGGAGCTGGTGGAAAAACTGAGAAGGAAGATTATTGGTACACTCCTTAGCTGTCCAGATTCCTGAATTTCCTGAGCTAGTTGGGCACAAGGGAGCACACTTCCTCTGTACTGCTGCAGATCCTACCACAAGATTACTTTATTACAAAAAAAAAAGCCAGCTGAAAACTCCTGGCATTTCTGGCCAAGGCTGCCTTTTGCCCTGCCCAGCTGAGCAGCCTGGGAGCCTGCACAATCTCTGTTTCTTCTCAGACAGAGCAGGCTGCAGCTGGTGCCTTTTTGGAAGAATGTGAGGGCCTGCCTGGAGAGGCTCTGAAGTCCCAGCTGTGTCAGGAGGAGGGGAGCCCTTAGGGAGCTGCCCACTGCCCTCTTTGCCAGCCTGATAGTTGGTGTGTCAGTGGCTCAGGCTGCAGCTTGCAGTTGCTTTTGGCACACGTGGTGCAGTTTGGCAGTCTTAACATCTTAGATGAGTGGGAAAGCCACATCTCTACCACCAGGAGCACAGTGGGAAGATACAGAGTGCAGAGTATATTCTTCTGTAATGATCAGCTCTTCCAGGGTATGAGATCAAGCCTTTCCAGATGGAAGCCTGTGTTTGTTTGACATCCCTGGTAGAACAACAGCAGGTTTGAAATGGACTGCAGGCATTGTGATACCAGCAACACTGCACTGCCTGCTCCACGGGGCACTTCCTGATAGGAACACAAGGATCTATCTGTTTCAGTTACCTGGGAATCAGGACTCCTGGGATCTCAGGTTCTTCCTTTGAGGCTCTTGCTTCAGCTGAGTTGGTGAGCTGCTGCCTGTGTTTTAGTAGGTGAGGAAAATAGGTCTCTCATAAGGGTGCTGTGAGGCTGAGATGAAAACTGCAAGGTGCTCACAGGTTGCCCTCCCACAAAAAGTGTTCCAGACATCCTGAGCAACCTGAGACTTCCTAACCTGGCATTAGCTTTTTGTAGCAGAAAATCTTGGGGATGTTGTTCAGTTTGTTTGGCCACATGGTGTTCTGTGGTTGGCCCTTCCAGGATTGCTGTGTGGTACCCAAATTGTAGCATAACAAGGCTTTTTCTTTTCACCAGAGTTTTCCCTCTTGGCATTTTATGGCCTGCTCAGAATGGCATGTCCTGCTAGATCAGGATTTTTTTAAAAATAGGCCTAGATGAAATTCTTTGTCATCAGGGAGTCAGCTGCACTGGCCTTGCAGGAAGCAGGGGAGCTGGTGCTTCCCAGGCCCTCATTCCAGGCCAAATGCCTGAGGAATAAAGTTAAAAACTGCTCCACTTGTGCCTAGCTCCGTGCCTGTGGGAGGCTGACTGGGGAGTGTGGGGTTTGTGCTCTCACTTCTCCAGGCTCGTGCCTCTTGGGGCATTCATGTCTCATGTTGTGACTCCACTGCTTTTCTGTGCTGTAGAGCCCCTGGATGTGGCAGGCTGCTGGGCTCCAGCCCCCAGACCTGGCAGGCCCCTCTTTCCCTGAGCAGCAGTGCTGCTCTGCCTCAGCCCTGTGGTGCCTGCTGGGCACCGTGTTCCCTGGGGAGGGCTTGGAGCCTGGGCTTCCCAATTGTCCTGTGCCTATCGGTGCCATTGTCCTGCCTGTTCTGGTGGCAGGTACAGGGGTTTGTGAGCTCTGGCTGTGCTGAGTCTGGTAACCAAGGCAGGCTGGTCTGCTGTGACAGTTCAGGAGTGAAGGCATCAAAGCCCCATCAGAACTGCAGATGTGAACACAGGGCACTCTGATCTCAGCACCTGCTCAGGTGACAGGGGGCACTGAGGTACCTTCCCACCCTCCCCAGCCCGGGTGTGCTGCCTCCAGTTTGTCTTCTCAGCTACATCAAGCCTCTCCAAGTGCTTTGAAGGCAGCCAGCAACCTCTTTTCATCATTACCAGAGACTTTTTTCCACCCTGAATCCCTAGCCATCCTGGGGCAGGAAGCAAGACTGTTGACTGAAGCCTGAAATCCCTGGGGGGCTGATTGGAATGGGAGGTTTTTGACATCCCCCTTGGAAAGGGGGAGAGGCAAGACCTTACTGATTTGTTTGGCAGTCACACTGTCACCTCCAAGCCCTGCTGCTGCTGTTAGCTGCTTTTATCACCCCATCCAGCAGAGCTGAGATCCTCTTGTCTTGTTTGAATGATGATTGTGGGTTTGCCTTTTATTTTAAATAAAATCAATTATTTTGCATTATTCTGTCAGCTAGTCCCTTCTTTGTCATACCATGACCTGCAAAAAAACCCTGCAGTTGTACAGCTGTTTCCCAAAGTAACATAGGCTAAAGGGTGCTCAGGTAATAGCTATGGGGGAGCTTTGGGGACTGTGGCTCTTTCTCAGGATTGGTATGTCTGTGTGCTGGGGTGTGTTTTGGAAGCTGCTGGGGCTCTGGTGGCTTTGGGAGAAGGTTTTTTTCAGTAGCTCTGTTAGCAGAAGGCAGCATGTGCCTTTGCCTCCCTCCCTGGGCTGTCCTGCAAATAGGGTATTTCTCTTGCCATCTTGAACAGGTGAGCAGAGTTTTCATCTTCCAGGTGTCACAGGCTGCTATGGGCTTCTAGATGGGCTGTGGAAGGGCTGGATGACCAGTGTGGAACTGACCTTCCGCTCAACTGTCTCCTGAAGCCCCACATCTACCTGTTGTTTGAACACCTCCAGGGATGGTGCCTCTACCACCTCCCTGGCAGCCTGCTCCAATCTCTCACCACTCTTTCTGTGAAGAAATGTTTCCTAATATCCAATCTGAACCTCCCCTGGTGCAACTTGACCCCATTTCCTCTTGTCCTGTCGCTCATCACCAGGGAGAAGAGCCCAACACCCGCCTCCCCACAACCTCCTCTCAGGTGGTTGTAGAGAGCAATGAGGTCTCCCCTCAGCCTCCCCTTCTCCAGGCTGAACAGCCCCAGCTCCCTCAGCCTCTCCTCACAAGACCTGTTCTCCAGACCCCTCATCAGCCTCGTTGCCCTTCTCTGCCCCCTCTCCAGCCCCTCCACGTGCTTCCTCTGCTGCGGCGCCCAAACCTGCCCCTGCTGCTCAAGATTCTGGCCTTATTGACACTCCTGCAGCTGCTGGTCAGCCCTGCCTGGCTACGGGTGAGGTCACACTCCTGCTCTGTGACCTCAGCCTCTTCCCCCCTATAAAAGCCCCACGCCTGGGCTCACTTTGCCACTTGTGTGACCCCCCCAGCTTTGATTGTTTTCTGAAGTGAGAAGGAGAAGGAAGGCTATCAGCTACCCATCTCTCACTCACCAGACTGATGACCACAGAGGATTTCTGCCAGGGGTTCCCTGGTCAGCTTTGTTGTAGCAGACAGGACAGCCCCATGGACTTGTTTGGCCTGCCCCAGCTTTTGGACCTGATCCTCGTGCCCAGAGACGTGGACAGTCAACTTTGGGATCCTGCACCGTCTGCTCTCAGCTGAGCTGGGGCAGCTGTGGGGCCAGTCAGCCCAGGAGCAGGAGACCAGCCCAACCACCAGCAACCAACAGGTTGCCTCCATGGCCACCGATGAGGAGCAGAGCAAGAGAAAAGAGGAGAAGGAGAGCAGCATCTCCAAGGTAGAGGCTCTGGACTGCCCTGGGTGCTCCCCTGCCCAAGCCCCCTCCTACGGGCTCTGCACGGCCCGTGCGCTGCCCTTAGAGCAGGGTCTGAGTTAAGCCCGAGTTCCTGCTGGGACCTGGGGCTTCCCTTGGGAAAGGGATGGAGTTTCTGGGAGGAAGAGCTGGGGCTGAAATGCTGCTCTGCTTGTTCTGGGTCTTCCCCACGTTGGCATCAGCAAGTGCTGGTGGATCCAATCCAGCCCCCTTTGTCCTGGGCTCTTCCAGCCCGAGGCTCAGCACCCCTGGAGCTCTAACCCCAACACCCTCCATCCTGCCCTTCCTCACTCCTGCCCTTTAGCCAGCCCCGTCCCTGGGGCCCACAGCTCACTCATCCCATCTAAACCTCTTTCCCAGGACCAGCCTGTGTCCCAGGATCTCCAGGAGGTCAGAGAGCTGCCACCCGTGTGGGCCCACCTGAAAGAGAAGATGGAGAAACTCCAGGGGCCAGTTGGCCTGGAGGCAGCTCTGGAGCAGGAGACCAGCCCAACCACCAGTGGCCCCCTGTTGCCTCCGTGGTCACCAGGGTCAGAGTCAGCACGAAGATAGAGAGCAGCATCTCCTTCCCCACTCCTGACCTTTAGCCAGCCCCAACCCTGGGGCCCACAGCTCACTCACCCCACCTAAACCCCTCTCCTAGGACCAGCCTGTCTCCCAGGATCTCCTTCTGGAGTCCAAAGGATACCAACAGTGTGGTTCCACCTTGCAAAGAATATGAAGGAGATTATCCAGGTGCTTGGATAATTGATTGACAGGATGCAGGTGGAGCAGGACAAAGCAGAAATGATTTGCTAACAGCTAATAAAGACAAGGACACCTGGAGGAAAGAGACTCATTGTCAATTGTGTTAGCAGAAAAAAAGTTTCATTTGGATGCACTGGAATGGCTAAATTTTGTCATCTTGAGGGGTTTCACTGCACTTTTATCATGGAAAATGAGGTTCTGGAAATGAATTTTCCATTTTTTTATAAAATGGAGGGGAACTGCAAAACCCAAATGTCACCTGCAAGCTTACTGAGGGTGCACTCTGCCTCCTCACCCAAATCATTACCCGGGCGAGTGGTACCAGGCAGGACAGCAGCCAAGGACTTGTTTGCCTGCCCCAGCTGCTGGACCTCGTCCTCCTAGAATCACAGAATTCTATGGCCAAGGCTGCCTTTTCCCCTGCCCAGCTGAGCAGCCTGGGAGCCTGCACAATCTCTGTTTCTTCTCAGACAGAGCAGGCTGCAGCTAGTGCCTTTTTGGAAGAATGTGAGGGCCTGCCTGGAGAGGCTCTGAAGTCTCAGCTGTGATCCCTCCCTGTGCCCTGTTCACATCCCTCTGCTAGATGCTGTCTAGCCTGGGGCAGCCAGGCAGTCACAACTCTCCAAGTGGGCACCCTGGGCACGTCAGTGCTTGGCATTTAACAAAAGCCAAATTCCAGAAAATGGTATGAATTGTGGCTGAAAGCTCTGTAAGAGCCATTGTCAAAATGCTTTTATAACCTATCTCCTGCTTTTTGTTCCCGAGAGGGGATTTGTGTGCTCCCAGCTTCATGGGAATCCCATTGTTCTTCCTGGTTTACTGGGACTGTTGGTACCTCCCTCAGTGCCACTGTGGCCTTGCGACCTGGACTTCATGTATCATTTTTATTCCTCTGATTTATCTGCCTATATTCCTTTTTTGTGAATATTGCAGCCTGATCCCTCATTTCACCAGGTAGGACAACATACTGAGTTTTTAATTGCCACTGGGGAGCCAACAGGACAAGGTTACCTGAGTGGGAATGTGGAAGTTGGATTGTCTATGCTGTGCCTGTGCTGATGTTCTTGCTTCTTTCCTCCAGTTTGGTATAAAAACAAATAACTAAGAGAATGCATGTTGTGATGGTTAGAAAACAAGTAACAAAAGGAATAGGGCTGCATTCCTACTTGTTAGCCATGGCACTTAGTAGTCATGTGTTTTAAGACTGGTTTGGGATTGAACTAATAGGCTTGCAGCTTCTCATCTCTTTTTCAAGGCAGGTAAAGACTCCTCTGTGGGACTGCTCTGTTTCTGGAGAAGTGTAAATCAAGGCAGGTAGAGCTGACTGGAAATGTGTCCCAAAGGAAATAAAAATGGTATATCCCTCTGGTTTGAGGGCTGGTGGTTCCCACCTGTAAGTGATGCCTGTAATGTGTGTCCTTTTGTTCAACGGGAGGGCCTGAAACTGTGGCCACTGCAGCCAGGGTCTGTGCAGCCTGCAGGAGGAGGAGGAGGATCCGGGCAGCTGAAGGAGCAGCAGCAGGTCCAGCCAGGTCCCAGCTGTGCTGGGAGGCAAGGTGTACCAGGGCTGGAGGAGAACTTCAGAATTCCTTTTCTGATGCAGTGCTGCCTTGTTTAGAGCCAAGGCTGTGCCATTTCTCAGCTGTTCTGCTCCACTCAGGAGTGGACTGGCTTGCCCATATCCATGAGCTTTTGGTTCAGTGTTAGGACTATCAGCTTGTATCAGATAGCCTTCAAGGGCAAGGCCAATTGTACAGCTGGTTCAAAACTTTGAAGACCATCATCAACAACAACTTGGAACCTTCCCAAGCTCAGGAATTAGAGAAGGTATAGAAACAAGCACTCCCAAGAGAGCTTGTTGGTAGGATTGTTCCTTTCAGTAGGAGCAAGGGACATGCTTCCCCACCCTTGGTGCTGGCTCAGACCTTTTGGTGATCTGAGCTCTTCATGTGGTGTTTAGTCTTTGACCACTTGTGAACTGAACCAGCTCGCTGAGCATCACTGCAGTGTCAGAGCCAGACACCACTTGGGGTGGAAAAGCAAAGGAAGAACATCCAGAGTCATCCAGACAGGTTAGTGACCTCTGAGCCTGTGTCAGCTGAAGAACAGGGCAAGTACAGTGACATTTCCTGAGACAGCTTCTAATTCCTGGCATGGCAACAGAGAGGACAGTGCTGTTCTTGGCAAGGGAAAAGCAGTGTCTGTGACTGGGAGCATGACTGGGGCTAGCAGAAATAAACTGAGTTTGGACTATAGGACCAAGCTTTACTTGAGGGGAAAGGGGTTCCTGGAGGACCTGAGGACACAGAATTGTCTGTCTGGAGCAGACACTGGAGTCACTGAAGTCTGTGCAAACCAGCAGCTGCTGCTTTCCCCACTAGAAACCAGTATGTATCTGCCACCCCGCTCCAGGGGCTGTCACAGCCCCAGGCCTGGGTTACAGCTGGGGAAGGGAGAGGGACGTTGAAACTCGGTTTGCTTCAGCCCTCTGGGTGGGAGGGCAGTGTCTGTGTAAACCGAGGAGCTCGGTACAGCCCCTGCCGGCCCAGGCGGTGCGCCGGGGGACACAGCAGGACCGCGCAGCCTGGAAAATCCTGTCCCTTTGTGCCCACAGAAGGCTCTCCGGGCTGCTCAGCATCCTCCATCGGGAGCCTGGGAGTGTGAGCAGAGCAGGCTGAGCTGCAGGGAACCAGCCGAGCTCCATCCCCGGGGCAGATTCTCAGCACAACGTTTCTCCGTGGCGGGAGATGCTTCCCGAAGCAGCTGTCCCCGCCAGCGCTCCTGACTCCCCGTGGGTTGGCAAAGCTCCTCAGCTGTTCCCCAGCCCTTGGCTCCCCCCATTGCGGACCTGGGACTGACAACCCTGTACAAGCAGCTTTCCTGCGGGGCCGGGGCCGTGTCCGTGCCAGCCCAGCCCCGTGCAGAGCTGCTCTGGCCCCGGGAGAGGGCAGCGTCCTCCCTGCGCTGTCCCCCAGCCTGGCCGGCCTGGGGAGAAGGTGTCCCAACCCATCAGGGTCCAGCACCTGAAGGGGCTACAGGAAAGCTGGGGAGGGGCTTTTTATAAAGGCGTGGAGTCATAGGATGGGGCTTGGCCGTTTGAAGCTGAACGAGGGGTGTTCAGAGGAGATAGCAGGAAGAAGTGCTCTCTTGGGAGGGTGGTGAGACACTGGCTGGGCTGGGGCTGCTGGTCTTGCAGGCTTCCTTGATGCTCCTGGCTGTTGCTCCCAGAACTCGGGAGTGCTGTTTTCCAGAGGTGCCTCAGCCCTGCAGTTCTCAGCACTCCCACGAGTCTGGCAGATTCCAGCAACCTGATAGTGAACCACTGCAGGTCCAGAGGCAGAAGCTGCCAAGGGTTGTCTCTGGCTGTAGCTCCTGTCTGGTTTCCCCATCCAAGAGCCCTATCTCAGAAGAAGCTGTGAGGGCCACTGCCTCTTGTTTTAAGGCAGGGATAAATCCTGCTTGGGAGGGTACTGAGCTGAAGTGCTCACTCTCTGCTCTGAGCTAATGCAAGCCACATGCTGCTGCATTCCTGCCTGGGCAAACAGCCTCTAACAGACTTTCAGCCAAGAGCCATGGAAAATGTACAGTGCCAGGGAAAAAAGCAGGAGATGTGCTGCCTCTCTGCAGCAATCCAGGGCACCCTGACAGATCTGTACGTCGGTGGGTAAGGCCAGAACACCCCGAGTCACCCCACTAGCAGGTCACACGGGTTTTGGCAGTCTTGTCCACATTTTCTCTGTGTCCCCAAATGTGACAGCCTGGGTGAGCACAGGAGGAAAGACCCCAATCCTGTTTTTTTCTCTAGCTGTGAGCAATTTCCAGGGCTCAGGGGGAGTCTCCAAAAGCAAGTGATGCATTGGATTGGGGGTGATACCTTCATGGCTACTGCAGGTGGTGAGCTCAGCTCCAAGGTTACTTAAAACCAGAAGAAATGCAGACAAGCCTGTTGAACTGCTGATTTCCAAATGCTTCCCTAAACACACAGCTGTGCCAGGCTCTCATCAATTATCACCCTGTGCTGTCAGACACTCTGCCATATAACCTTCAGCTGAAGCTCTTTACTCCTTCTGCCCCTGGAAGGGTCTTCCAGAAACTTCCCAAGAGAGAATCTTAGTCTCACTGCTCTCCAGAACTATTTATACCCCTTTGTACTGGTCTGGTGGAGCAGTCCTGGCTGTCATGTCTCTTGTGTTTTTCCTCTACTTCCATCTAGTGATTCAAACTGGAGGAGTGGGCTCAGACTGGAGGAGTGGGTTAGCAGGAACCTTATGAAGGTCAACAGGGACAAGGGTAAAGTCTTGCAGCTGGGAACACATCACCCAGTAGCATGGTTCACACTAGGATCCACCTGGCTGGAGAGCAGCCCTGTGGAAAGGGACCTGGAGGTCTTGGTGGATAACAGGCTCAACAGGAGTGCAGAGTGTGCTGCAGTGGCAAAGAAACCACCAGGATGCTGGGCTGCATCACCAAGGGCATCCCCAGCAGAGATAAAGGAGTCATCATCCTGCTTTACTCGGTGCTTGTCACACCACGCTGGGGTGTTGCGTTCAGTTCTGGTCCCTGCTCTACAAAAATGATGTGAGCAGGCTGGAGAGGGTCCAGAAAAGAGCCAAGAGGATGACCAGAGGACTGGAAAACCTGCCAGATGAGGAAAGGCTGAGAACACTGAGTTTGTTCAGCTTTGAGAAGAGAAAGCCCAAGGGGAGACCTTATTACCATGTTCCTGTGCTTAAAGGGTGGCTCCCAAGAAGATGGAGACTCCCTATTAATAAGGAGTCACATGAAAAAGACAAGGGACAATGCGCACATGTTGCTCCTGGGGAGATTCCCATTGGACACAAGAGGTAATTTTTTCCCCATGAGGACAGTCAGACATTGGAATAGTCTCCCAAGGGAAGTGGTAGATTCCCCCACATTGGACAGTTTTAAGTTTCAGCTTGACAGGGTGCTGAGCCACCTCACATCAACTGTAGTATCATCTAGAAAGGTTAGACCAGCTCATCCTTGAGGTCCCTTCCATCCTGGCATTCTATGATTCAACTTTTGGCAGGTGGCACCTTCATCAAGCTAAAGAGTGGATTTGGACAGGAAGGGAGAAGAAAGAACCAACTATACATCAAAAAAAAAAAGCTGCTGAAGCAGGCAGTGCTGTGACAGCAGCATCTCTGGCTGAGCTCTGAAACAGCTCTGATGATCAGGGCCCAGGAAATGCAAAGCAGTGCAGGAGAAGGGAAGGTAAGTAGCATGGTTTGGTTGTTACTAAGAATACAATTACCCATATGCTAACGATTGCCTGCCTGATAGGATTACCAATAAAGACAAACCACAGTGAGTGAAGATCATGCCTTCAATTCCTTCCTCCCACCCCGGGGGGGATTAAATCCTATCTTTGTTCATGCTTTGTTTTTAGCCAGTCAATAAAAACCTCTGCTCCTGGAGATACCACTGAAAGCCTTTTCCCTTTCCCTGGAGGAAAGTTTGGGGATGGATTCCCATGTCAGCTCCCCTTGCACACAGCTGGGAGAAAGCTCCGTGCTGGTTTTACCCTGACAGGAGTAGCTTAGGCCTTCTAATTTCAGCCTGCTTTGTAAAAGGTTGGCTAATCCTCCCAGCAGTCTCAAGAGGCAGGAAATCCTTGGTGGCAGTGTCTGGAAGGACCTGACATCCCCTTGGCCAATCTCCTTGCCAGTTTGTAATGACTTCTGGGCACACCCCATTTTTTTTGACCTTCCTATTTTTCAGACCCCCAGGCAGCAAGGTGCACAGGGGGAGGCTCTTGTAGCCCAACTGCTCTCAGCACCCACGTAGTGCGTGGGTGCGAGGGTGGTTTATGGCACAGATGTGCCACAGATCTGGCCTGCAGCTCCCGGGGAAGGTGGAGTGATGCTTGGTGAGGATGTGCTGCTGGGTGTGTTCCTGTGGGATGTGCTCTAGGTGATCCTGTTGGCAGGGAGGTTGGACTAGATGATCTTTTGAGGTCCCTTCCAACCCCTACCGTTCTGTGATTCTCTGAAGCTCCTCACCGAGGAGTGTAGGACAGGACAGCTTTCCCTCTCTCTGCCAGCTCCTCTGCTCCCCAGCCAAGGGCTAACAAGGTGCAAACGCTCATTAAGCACCACCTGGGGCCATTCCCGCCCCCTCCCCGAGCTCCCCGCAGCCCTGCCGAGCTCCCCAAGCTGCGGTGGCCACAGCAGCCCCGGGTGGGGGGGACAGAGCTGAGGACATTGAGACCTTTCCGAGCCCGTTACCAACGGTGTAAGCGTGTGAGCAGAGCAGAACGGGCTGGCAATGACTTTCCGGCTGCAGGGCAGCGTCTCCAATGACAGATCCCCCCGTCCCGAGCCGGACGCTGGCATCACCCCCGCTGCCCCCCTTGCCCAGAGCCCACCCGTGGCTGCGGGTGGGTGCGGGTGCGCATCCCCGCGGGGGCGGGATGGCCCTGGCTACCGACTCCGGTGCCGGGGGGGGGGGGGGGGGGGGGGGGGGGGGGGGGGGGGCGGGGCTGTGGGCAGGGCCCAGGCAGATGACGCCGGGTAAAGCCGAGAGCCTGCCCAGCCCCGCGCACCCTCCGCGGCCGCGCAGTCGGGTCGGGTCGGGCTCGGCTGAGCAGGGCGGGATGGACCTGGCCGTGGATTTGTACGTGGCCGTTTCGCTGCTCTTCACCGTCTTGGCGATCGTCCTCGCCTTCGTCTTCGTCAGGCTGCGGGGAGGCGAAGAGGAGCGGCCGGCAGAGCCATCCCGGCAGCCGGGAGCGGCGGGACCGGCCCGGGAGGGCGAGGGGGCGGCGGGGGGAGCGGCCCCGGCAGCCGAGCCCAGGGACCAGGGGGGCCGGGTGCCGGTGGAGGAGGTCGGGGCGGGCGAGCCGGGGAAGGAAGCGGCTGGCGAGCAGCGGGAGGAGGCGGCAGAGTCCGGCCCCGCGACCGAGCCCGGCCCCGCGGCCACCGAGAGCATCATCCCCCGGCAGCCGCCCGCGGAGCCCCGCGAGCCCGAGCAGCGGGAGGATGCGGAGAGCGAGGTAAGGCTGCCTTCCCGCCCAACCCCTCCTCTCCCGGCACTGCTGGGGTTCCCCCGGGAACGTCTCTCCCTTCCCCCCGGGAAGGGCCGGGACCCGCGGGGGTCGGGGCGGGAGCGCAGCGCCCGGGTTTGCCTCTAAAAGGAGGGAGGTCTCGGTAGAAGCGGGGTTTGCCCTCGGGTGGGGACAAGCCCGTTGTCCCCCGCGTGTGGCTGGGGGGTAGGGGTGGTTTCAGACTCATTTCGACCATCACCCCCCCCCGGTATGGTCTTACAAATAAGCAAGGCAATGAAGATGGTGGGAGCCTCCCCTGTCTGTGCATCCCAGCCCCCGGGGGTCTTTTCCTTCTCCCAGAGCTAATCCAGGTGCTGGGTGTGTGTGTGTGTGTGTGTGTGTTGTGTTCATTCTTCCCATCTGCATTCTCTTTTTGTGGGTTGCTGCAGACTGTCCTCTTGCCAGCACAGGGTTCCCTTGTGCTGTCCCCAGCCAGCTGTCCTGGCTTGCCAGGCTAGCCTGCCCCAGGGGAAGGTTTTCCCCTCCCTCCCAACCCCAGCAGGACACTGGCCCCAAGCTCTCATTCCCTGGCTGAACTGGGGGGTCTGGGGGGACAGCGATGCCTACAAACGCCTGGTAAATCCTCCTCCAGTCCTCTGCTCTTGGATGGGACTTGGTGACAACCTGAGGTGCCTGCACTCCCAGCATTGGTGGCTTTCTCCCAGAGTGGCCCCTTGTCCCAGTGGGGGGAAGTGAGGCAGAAGGTGGCTCAGAAGTCTGGGAGCAAAGCGAGGTCCGTGCGCAGTGAGTTCCAGCTGGGGAGCCACAGGCCTGGGGCCCAGGCCCTGCTGGCTATTCTTAGCAGCATTTGTCATCCTTCAGGGCTGCCTCCAGGCTGCCAGGCAGTGAGCAGACAGCCCTGGCTTTGGAGAGCATCACTACTGACTCACTGGGCACGTCCTGGGGGGCTGCACAGCCTCCTCTGTACCGTGATGTTCTGGAAGGCACAGGGTGAGTCCTGAGTTGCTGGGACCTGGGTCTGATTCCCTGTGCTCCTCACCCCCCCTTGTCATTTCTGAGCCTTGGAGCTCTCCCTTTCCTGGCACCTCTTGCTGTCAGTGCAGCTCTTGAGCAGCTCCCTCCCTCATCCCAGCATCCTGGAAGCCACATCTGTCCCTCTGCCGTGATTTATTGGTGCCTTTGATTACTGGGATCTTTGTTAAGCTGGAGAGCCCCAGGGTGTCTGTTAGCCAGCTGGACTAGCTTGGCAGCAAAGCTGGCCACCTGGGCAGAGCTGCTGCAGGGCCTGGGGTGCACCCAGTGCGCTTTGATCAAGTGCAGCACCCTGTCAGGACAGATGGCCTTACCCAGTGCTGCCAGAGCTCACAGGTTCCTCTGCTGTGTCACTGGCTTAAGTCTTCTCAGGAATGTTTCTCCTCCCCTTTGGCTCCTCTTCAGTCCCCATGTCTTTGAACAGGCACTGCTGCAATGCTTATCCCCTTCAGAGAAGGACTCAGCTCCTTTATCCCTACTCAGGCACAGGGAACAGGGGTTTGTACGCCTGGAAGTGAGTCCATACCCAAGGCATGGGGAGTCTTGTGTCCCCCAGGAGCCTGGCTGGGCTCTGTGGGACCAGGGTCTCTGCTGCACTGCCCTCAGCCCCTCTTGCAGCAGAGCAAAGGGGACACTGGAGATGTCTCCCAGTGTCCTGGGAGGACACTGGATGGGTGGAGGATGGAGGCTCCTGGCCAGTTTTTCCTCCTGGGAAATGGTTACTTTGCTGTAGGAGCAAGGAAGGGCAAGTTTCCCTGGATCTGAGCAGCATCTCTTTGGGAATGATGGAGACCAGGAGGTGGCTGTGATTTGGGTGGTGGTGGAGAGCAGTGGGAAAAGGGACGGATGCTTCTCGCTGCTGAATAAGTGTTTGGAAATGCTGGCCCAGCTCATGGCTGCTGGGACTGCTCAGAGCAGGCTGCCTGGCCAGGGATGGCAGTCCCGTGGTGCTGGGTAGCACAGCAGAGGGAGAATGTGTGTTTACAGCAGGCAGCACACACGAGTGAGTGGGGAGCAGTGCCCTGGCTGCTGATCCTCTGGGCAGAGAGGGGGATGCTGCCCACAGCTCTGCAGAGTCTCCCCTGGGTTTTCCCTGGTCTGTTTTTTTTTCTCCCTGCAAATATCCTCAAAGTTTCTGCCTCCTCCTCCAGCACTGCTTAGGGCAAAGCCCAGCAGAGGTTACAGGCAGGGATGGGACTGGCCTTGGGCAGAGCAGCAGGAGCTTTGCAGGCTGCTGGTGGGAAGGTGCCCTATCACACTGGCCTTGGCTGGGCGAGGGCTGCGTCCCTGCTGTGACTCAGCAGATGAGGCTCCCAACACCATCCACTGCTCCCTCCAGGCTGCTGCAGGCCCCAGGGCTTCTCAGATGCCTCAGTACATCAGCAAGCAGAGGGTCCTTTTGGGTTTCTCCCCCCCTCCCCTTTTTTTCATATGCTCAGCACGTCCTGCACTGGGTTCACTGCATCAACGACCCGACCAAACTGCTGCTGGACCAACCCACTCGTCTTGAGCAGCCTTGGGGTGTTTACTCAGTGGCTGGAGCTTGCACCCTGCTGCTTCCTGCCTTCCCTTCTTCCTGCCCGTGAGAACCAGGGTCTGCTGAGCACCCTGAGCTGGGGCACCATGGAGCTCAGCCCCCCTGCTGCTCCCTCCTCCTGCCAGGACACCCTGCAGGGTGCTGCTCCAACCAGTTGAGGCTTCCCTGCCCCTCCCCGGGTGGGAACCAGCAGGATCGTGCCCAAGGCTATAAAATGAAGCACTGGTAGAGCCCAGGAGTCCTTGTTTCCATTAACTGCTCGATACTGGCTCCCCTTGTCTCTGCTGGCTCCCATCACTGAAAAAAAAGTTAATGAGTGTGTCACTGTCTGTTCACATCCCCAGCTCGTTAGTGGATGAGGCAGTGCTGTCAAAGCCATACCCTCATGAAAAGCTTTTGGGAGAGAACTGCAGTGTCACTGGGGCTGCCAAGTCTGGTTCTCGAGAGGAACTGTCCGAAAAACTTTGATTTTTGTTTGTTTGTTTATTTGTTTGTTTGTAATGAGCGTTTCTGTCCTGGAAATGGCAGGGACAGGGCAGGGTGCTCAGGGGTGCTCCAGAGCTGCTGCTGGGATGCTGTCCTGGGCAGGATGCTCTGGAAAGCAGTGCCAGGATCTCTGCCAGGCACAGCAGCCTGGCTGGTTTGCCAAGGGTTAACTGCAGCTGGTGGCTTCAAAGAGAGCAGGGTCAAGTGGGTGACTCTGGGGAGAGAGGGGACAGCTCTGGAGGTGACCTGGCAAGAGGGAACCTCGACTCAGGGTGCCATGCTGCCACCAGATAGCAAAGGCATGAAGGGGATGTCACCTCTTCTGCAAAGCTCCCCGCAGCTTTCCCCTGTGTTCCCCACACCATCTGTGCCTTCTTGGGGCTCCCAGCACCCCTGGACACACCAGCTCCCAGCGGGGGCTCCCTTTAAATTGAAGCCAGCGTCTGCCCCTTTAACACCTCCTCCCTGCCTTCCCTGCGCCGGAGGGGAGAGGATGCCTAATTAGTCTGGCATTAATTGGCGGCTGTGCAGGCTGCCTGGGGGCTGGAGCAGGAGCTCTGCTGTCCCCGCAGAGTGCTGAGGAGGAATGACATGATGGGCTACCCCTCGTCACAGCCTTGGCAGTGACACACGTCCCTGTCAGGGGGCTGTGGGGCTCTCCTGCTGGACCCATAACTGCTCGGATGTGCCCCAGTGCAGCCTGTGCTGATGAGAAAAGCGTTGTCTTGTGCAGTGGCTGCAGACTGGGAAGTGAAACGGGGTGTGTGTCACCCCCTGGGGAGCCCTGGGTGCGGGTCATGCTCTTCCCTCCATCCCAGCTGTGGGGCTGGAGCTGCTGCTGGGACACGGTGTGGGGCAGGGCTGTGTCAAGGCTTGATGTGGTGTGTCCCCCAGTGGGTCCCAGAGGGTCAGGCTGTCACTGGGTCCCTCCTGGGCTGGATAGAGCCCTGGCAGCTGGCACAGAGCTGGTGTCCTGCAGGAGCAGAGGCCTCTGCCCAACATGATTTATTTATTTTTTAGTATCTATATATATAAAGGGTTTTTCCTTCCCCTTTTCCTCCTGGCTTTTCTCTGGCTGGCTGGCTGCTTTCTTTCCCTCTTGCAATGTCTTGCATCAGGCTTGGAGCAGAAAGTGCAGCCATAAATGGCAACACACAGGGCCTGGGAGTTTAATCCAAGACAATTTTCTCCCCCAGCTTTGCAGCCTGGAATCCTCCCTCTTCCCAGAGCTGGAGTGGGTCACTCTTTTGCCCCCATCCTGCCCGTAGAAGCTGGGGCTGTAACTGAGGACAGGGAGAGGAACACACCAGCCCTGTGGCCTCCTTGTGTCCTTTCTGAGGAGGGAAACCCATTGCTCAGAGAGGCTTGTGCTGAGGATGGAGGAAACAGGGAGGAAATGGCCAGAAATGAGCTGAAAACCAGATGATGCTGTGATGGGGAGCCCAGCCTCCATCTCCTGTAGGGCTGGGAGGGCTGGTGTGGCAGAGCCACAGAGGGGGATTTTGAGGGGACACCATCAAGCTCCTGCATCCGAGCTGTCTTCCCCTGAGTGATTTGGAGCCAGCTGTGGTCAGTGCAGCCCAAAATGTCCCTGGAGGTCTTGTCCTCACTCCTGCTCCAAAGCTGCTGCTGCTGGAGCCGCTGTCGCGCGCGGGCGTCTCGCCCGTGGGGCTGTGGGAGCTAAAGGGCAAGAGCTGTTTCTGATGATCCAGCAAATGCTTCAGCTCTAAAGCCAAGGGCTGCCAAAGGCCGAGACAGAGGTGCTGCTGTCCTGGTATCGAAGGAAAACCACTGGCTGGATGTTAACCCTGCTGGGCTTTCCCGAGCCCGTGGCAGGCTGGGCAGAGGTGTCACCCCAACGCCACGGGGTGTGCTGTGGAGTGGGGCCACCCTGCCCGTGGGCAGGAACAGGCAGGAGCCCACGTGGGGCAGGGTCCCAGCCCTGCGTGGCTGTGGGGCCAGGCAGCTGTGGCTGAGCATGTCCCTGTGCCATCTCTTGCTTGCTGCAGCAGCTGGCCTGGGTGGCCTGTGTCATGTCCTCTCCAGATGCTCCCAGACAATGACGTGGGCAGTCACCCTGCAGTGCTTCTGGTTGCCTTTTTTTTTTTTCCTGTGGGAAGGCTTTCTTGGTTGGTGAGCAACCACAGTGAAACGTTGGCTCACAGGCTGGTGGAGCACTCGGTCCATGCATCTCCAGCAGCTCCTCCTGCCACCTGCTCCTGATTCACCCCGTGCCCAGGGTGCTGTAGTGTCTCTCCTCTTTGGTTGTCAAGTCTCCCAGCGTTGCCCCAGCACCTTCCTCCTCCATTTTTCACCTGCAGGACACTGCCCTGCTCTGGATGTAGCCATCCCAGGGCACAGCAACCCCTGGCTTGGCTGTTCTTACCCCAAAGCTTTGAGGAGACACCAGCACAGCAGGACCCACCAGCTGTGGCAGGACTGGGGAGCCCTGGAATTTGGGGCAGGCTCCCTGTGGGTGTCAGGGTGCTCCGGACAGGGAGGGCTGCAGGCACAGCCAGGCTCAGAGAGAGGGTTTTGTCTCTGCTGACTGGTTTTCAAGCCAGCCTGGAGGCTGCTCCCAGCCCTCACTGCTATTTTGCTGCAAGGCCACCGGACGCTGTGTCCCGGCTCCTGCCCACGCGCGTCCTGCTCCAGGGCTGCTCTCCTGGCACAGAGGGGGAAGGTTCAGCTGAGAGTGGCTGGGAGAGGGCAGGGGAAGGCAAACTTTGCAGGGGGGGCCAAGGCCGTGCTGCTTTCCAAGCTGATGTGGGGCTGAGGGCAGGGAAACCCCAGCCCAGGGGTGGTTTCCCCAGGGAAACCCCCCAGATCGCTCTGAGGAGTTTCAAGGGGGTATTGCCCGGTGATGGAGCAGGCAGAGCGGGCCCTGCAAGTGTTAATGAACTGACCCTTCCTCTCCTCATCCCTCCTGCTAGCCCTGATCTGCTGCATCAGCATCCTTGGCAGCTGCCTCCAGCCCTGCCAGGACAGCCAGGCAGCCCAGCTGGAGCTGCTCCCCCTCACCCATGGGAGGCTCCTGGTCTCATGGGGTGGGGCTGCTGCAGAGGGCAGCTCATGAGCTCCAAACCCTGGCTCCAGGGCTAAGCTCTGAAAGTCTCTGGTGTTCCTCACCATGGATCAGAGGGCACCAGGGCAAGGAGGGTGGCTGGTCCCACCTTGCAGACATGTGTCCACGTGTGCTGGTGGTGCTGGTTGGTTGAGCACGGAGAGGGCTCAGGGGTATTTTGTTCTCAAAGCTTTTGCCTTTTTCCAGATCCCACCTGTAGGTGCCTCACCTGGGTCCGGCCTCGAGCAGATGGGACAGGCAGAGGGTGGATCCAGCCATGCAGCCCCTCCCAGCAAGGCAGAGGTGAGTGGCACAGGGGCTGGCACCACCAGCAGGGTGTGAGTGGGACACTGTCCTGGGGTAGCAGGAGCCATGGAGGGGGCAAAGCTGCATTCCTGGGAGGGGCTTGGGTGGGCTTTTAATGGCTTGGTCCCCTTAATGCAGAGAGAAACTGTGCTCCAGGTGCAAATGTGCTTCTTGGATGTGCCAGGAGTGATGCCTGGCTCTGGGTGGGGGTCAGGGCGTGGGGTCATGCTGAGGCAGCCCCAGAGTGGCTCAGTGATGGCTGTGGGTGCCAGGGGGTGAGTGGCCCCCCACAGCTGGGGTGCTGGGGCTGCAGCATGGGGGGGAGGAGAGATGCTGGCATCTTCCTCAGCCATCCAGACAGAAAAATGTTGGGCTGCAGGGAGCTACTGGCCGCCAGAAGCTGGGGGTTCCCTGCACAGCCATGGCATGTTGCTGTCCCCTGCCAGCCTGGCATCCCTGGTGGCTCCCTTGCTGCTCCTGTCAAATGTCTTTTTTTTTTTTTTTTTCCTATTTTCCATCTTTGGAAGACTGAACCCCACATTTCCTATTTGCTTCCACTGTTAAATGTCCAGAAATGCTCAGTTTCTAATGCCAGGCTAAATATCCTTTCTTGTGCTGGCTCCCAGAGGTTCAGCTCTCCCTGGGGGCATCTCAGCTCACAGGGAGAGACAGATGGGGCTGGGTCCCCTGGGGCCAGGACTGAGCATCCCCTCCCTGCTCCCCTGGGTGCTGCCCTGCTCCCAGCCATTCCCAGGGGAAGCCTGGTGGGAAGTGCCCATGTTTGGAAGCGTGGCCCAAAATAGCCGTGGCTGCAGGGGGTGGGGGTCCCGGGCAGCTTGTCCTTCTGGGGAGCTGCAGGGCAGGGTGGTGAGGAGAAGCCAAAGGGCTGTGAATAATGTGCATTCCTCACCGATGACAAACTAACCCAGCTCTGGGTCAGGGCTGCACCCAGCACTCCAGAGGTTTTTCTGGAGCTGTGTGTGCACTGCAAGGCCTCAGCTCTGCACAGGGTCCTTCTCCCACCACCTTGGTTTCCCTCAGGTCTCCTTCATCCCCAACTTTCCCCTCTCGGGCTCACCAGCCTGGCAGCTCGCCAGGCTCCATCCATGCTCCTTCCCCTTGTCTCCCACGTTCTGTGCCCTTTGCACCTCAGCCCCAGCACTGGGGATGGGACCCACGGGGCCAGGAGGATGCTCCAGGGTGCTGCTGCCCTCTGAGCTCAGCTCACAGGGGTAGGTGCTGGGTGCTGTGCTCTGTGGGAAGAAGGTAGGTCCATGGGGGCATTGCCATGTGTCCCTGTCTTATCTCCAGAGCTGGAATGCTCCCCCCCTTCCTTGATGTTTGCATCTCTCTCTGCTGTGTGTACCATAAGGGGAAGGAATCTGGCCTTGATAAAGCTTGTTGTGGCTTGTAGGAGGCAACCCCTGAAACTTCCAACACTGCTTTTGAGTTTCAAATGAAACAGCAGTGCTGGCCAGAGGCTGCTGCTGAGATCAGCCACGCTGCTGCAGTGTGAGAGCAGGCATGTCTTGGGGGAATGAGGGGTCAGGGGGGGCTCTGGGCAGGAGCCAGTGGGGTCTTGGGGGGTTCCAGCACCAGCCCCAGCTGGCAAATGCTCCTGTGCTTCAGAGCAGCCCTTGGGCTGGTGGCTCTAAGGTGGCTTTTGCTGCTGGTGACCTGTGTCCTCCTAGTGCTGGGAGGGTCCATGCAAACCTGCCCTGGGGGCACACAGGAATCCTCATGGCTTGGTCCCCTGCATGTCCCTGGGCACGGGGGGTGCACAAGATTGTACCTGGGGATGCCAGGCGAGCAGGTACTTCCTAAAAGCCTTAATATCCCCTTGACTATGGGGAGGCACTTGCAGTTCACAGTCTTTGGGTGGGATTGCAGGAAGCAAGGCCAAGTCCCCCCCACGGAAGAGCCAGAAGAAGGCAGACTAATGGTCCTCACTCATTAGTGAGCATCCTTTTGGCCTCTTCCATGATGGAGGTAGGGAAGAGGTACCCAGTCCTCGCTTCAGGAGCTCTAGTCTCTGCCCTGTGGGCTCTGGTGCCCTGGGTTACTTAGCACAGCACCTTCTCCTCACGGCTGCTTTGTTTTTTAACTCCTCCAGGAGGAAGATCTGGATGCAGAAAATGAGAAGCTGGTGGTGAGAGAGTTGGAGGATGAGGATGGTGAGTGCTGAGCAAGCCAGCACCCTGCAGGGAGGGTACGGGTGGGCTTGAGGGGCTGAAGCTCTGAGTGCTTGAGGATGGTCTCCTTCCTCTGGGAAATGCCAAGGAAATTCCTGCCCTGGCAGCAGCCCCACGTGCTGCCCCACGTGCCCCTCGGGCTGTTTGCAGCTTCGTGATGAAGCTGCCTCAAAAGCTCCTTCCTCACATCCAGAACAATCTCCAGGGGGCTTTAGTCAGAGCTGTGTTTAACTGATCAGCCAATTAGTCGATTGGAAAATGATTAATTGACTAATTGGGGTGACAACTGCTGTGCTTATAGGAAAATGGAACAGATGGTGCCAAGCAAGAGTGTGTGTCTGAAGGGGACTCTGCTCTCCTGAGCAGCCCTGGAGATGCTGGGATGTCCCCAGGAGCCTCTGGCCAGGGTGGCTCTGGGCACCAGGGCAGCAGGAGGACTTGGGGTGTTCCCCCTTCCCTGCCCCACTTTCCTCTTGCCCTTTCCAAGGCTCTGTGTGACAATCCCCTGGCTCGGGAGGATTACACCTAATGCCACAGAGAATGTTAATCTGGGAGCCCTGCCCGCGAGGTGGGGGAAGCGCCTTTGGAGATGGGCTTCCCCAGGGACACTTACCCCACCCTGCTGGGCTTCCTGGCAGCACCGCTGGTCGGGACATCACCGTGCAGGCCTGAGGGAGACCTGGCTGGAGGAATGCTGGGTGGATCCTGCCCGATGGATGCTCAGCACTGCTGCTCTGCCAGGCTCTGCACCCTGTGGCTCAGCCCCGTTGCAGGGCTGCTCCAGCACCCCCAAGCAGCTGAGCCTCAGGATCAGGCAGGGATGGTCATCACTAGCCCTGTGTCCCTCTTAGGCACCTCCTGCAGACCTCACAGACTCCTCTCCTGAATTATTTACACCATTTCTGTGGTGTTTGATAACAAGACTGGGCAAAGCCCAGCCTGGTGCTGAGGGGGTGAGCAGTGTGCAGCTGGGGCTAAAGCTGGTGCCCTGGTTGCTGGGGAGCAGCCTGGCTCCTTCCTTCACCATTTCTCCTGCACCTTGCTGGTTCCTGGCCTCACTCAAGCCACGGAGCTGCTGCTCAGCCAGTCCATGAGCAGAGATACCCCTCAGGAACACAGGGATGGCACGGGGATTCTGTCACCAGCCACACTGGCCAAAACCTCCAAAGCAGCGAGGATCACAGGGCAGAGAGATGAAAGACAAATATTTTCTTTAATAGGAACTCACGGAGGCTCTAAGTAGGTCACCTCATATTTTCTGTAGTGTTCTTGCTGTCCACGTGAAAACCCAACCTCCCCTTTTTCCCTGGGTTTCCTGAAGTTTGTTTTCAGTCTGCAAGGAAAGTTCCTGAGCTCAGAAAACATCCAGTGGTTTCCAAAGCAAGCCCAGTGGCTCCTTTCTAACCACAACGTGTGGGCAGGGAGATGGGTTGTCTCCTCACCTCCCTCCTCTCTTATTCTTTTCTGGGAGGGGGGTGGGGGTGGCAATTAAACTGCCCTTTTTGGGACAGGCAAAATCCCAAATCTCCATGTACTTGGCTAAAAAATACCCACGTGAGGGAAATGATCTTAATTGTCCTTGAAATCAGGGGAGCTATACAAAGGTAACGAAACAGCTCCTGCATCTGGGTAAGAAACAGGATGTTACACCCTCTTTTTTTTTTTTTTTTTAATTATGATTTCTTTCTCTTTATATCTCCCAAAGCAGCAACCAGCTGAATTTTTCTTTCCGTGCACTTTTACAGGCACCCAAAGGGCTGATAAGCTGCTGCATTTCTGCTTGTTTCCAGCTGGCCAGACTTGTTTGTCTGCTGGTCCTGGAGGGTTTTCCCACTGAGGGAAGTGGGATATGGCTGGAGCTGAATGTTTGGGGCTGCAGGATGGGAGTCTTGAGGCTTGCTTTTGTTCAGACACTTGGTGCAGATGGGAGGGAAAGGGTTTGCCTTGTTGTTCTCCTGGGAACTCAGTGGTGGTTTGGGGTTGGAGAAACACTCTGAGCAGTAATCTACCAAGAATTCCCAGGGAAGCTCCCCAGGAACAGGGACACAGAAGGGAGGAAAGGTGAATATCAGCTGGGAAGAGGTGTTTGTTCCCTTCCCAGCCCAGCCCTGGCACTGACCTTGCAGTGCTCAGCACAACCAGCCCCACACCTGCCCACGCAGCCTTGAACGGCTTCTTCTTGAGCTCCCCAGTGTCCCCACCCACAAAATGAAGCTCTGACTGGGTTTTCGTGGGGGGATCCCCAAGGCCTGTGAGGGCCCTGGCAGCAGCTGAGTGTGTGCGTGAGCTTGGGGCTGGAGAAAATCCCTAAAGCAAGCAGGTGATCCTGGATAGAGGGATAAACTCCTCCTGAAGGGGAGTATTGAGCAGAAGATAAAAGGGAAGCTGCTGATGTTGAATCCTTCTTGGTGTGAGGAAGGGAGGAGAGGGGCTGTGGGGTGTTTTCCACTTAGGCAGCTGGAAGAGGGGAGAGACTGCCAGGAATGTGGTGTCTGCAATAGCAGAGGTGAGGATTGGAAGGGGCTTCCTAGGTGGCTGGGGACAGGAAATAGATGCACAAGTTGGGGCTTTCTCTCCTGCCACGGAGGTCAGAGGAGTTTCACCACTCTTAGGATCTAGCTAGTGCTGGGAGGTGTCATCCTGGATGTTTGGTTTGTGGATAATGTGCAATTTTTCAGGGCCAGGCAGATAATACAGTAATGTCTTCTTCTTGTGGACCCCTTAGAAGTATCTCCAGGGCTGTGAGGGTTGGTGGAAACAGCAGATGCTTCTGGGTGGAGGTGGAAACAGCAGTGCTGGGTGGCTCAAGTCCTGCAGTCCTTGGGAGATAAAGGCCCACAGATAAACAGCCACAGATAACCAAGAAAGGCAACTACCCGAAGCAGCAGCTTTTCCACCCTTTGGATTGACCTCCACTCCTGTTGTTTTCTCCCAGCTGTAGGAAGATAAAACAAGGGAGAGGTTTTTAAAAGCAAATCGTGCTTGAACAAAATCCGATTGGAAAAGGATCAGCTTTGGCTCAGGCCCTGGGAGCTGCAGTGCTCTAATTAGCACAGGGCTGAGGCTGGCAGGCTGGGCAGGAGAGCATCCAGGCCTGGAGAAAAAGACCTTTGTTTCCTCCTCAGCTCCCGTTGGATGGTGGCAGAGGAGCCTGGAGCAGCTGTTTTGGTGCTCCTGGGGCTGCCTCAGCTCAGCCCTGTCTGCAGCCCTGGGGTTTGCAGTCTGGCACCCCCTCTTTCCACAGGCTGTGTCACGGGCTGCAGAAGAGCTGCTGGGCTCTCTGTCCTGGGACAGCTCTTCTCATGGCACCATCCGTGAGCCCCAAGCATGGGAAAGGGCCCCTGGAGGGAGGGGAGGGAGAGAGGAGGGGAATGCAGGTCTGGAGAGCAGAAGCAGAAAACGCTGCTAGCTAATCAGGGCAGGATTAGCATCTCTTGATAAGCCAAGATGGGCCTGCAAAGCTTTGAATCCAAAGAGAGCAGTAGCATATGGTTCCTGTGCTGTAGGATTGGTTTGTATCTGCTTCAGGCAGGGCTGCTGCCAGCAGGTTTGCTGGGCCGGCTGCAGTGACACTCCTGCTGTCCTCTGGCCAGCAGCACCTCTGCCCTCCACTGCTGCCCACAGCTTCCCTCACACTGCCCAGGCTTTCTGGAGCCTGGAGCTGACTCTGGAAGTATCTTTTGGGGTGGCTGTAGCTTTTAGGGTGCATGTGTGGGAGCAGGGGTCAGTGAGAAGCTCAAGGGAACAAGCCCACTGCTCTTGATCGTTGCTCTTGGGATCTGGCTCAGACAATCTCTTGGTCTTCTTTGTCTCTCCCACTCTCCAGCTGCAGATGAGACATTCTCTTTTAAATACAGTCCTGGAAAGCTGAGGGGAAACCAGTACAAGTCCATGATGACCAAAGAAGAGCTTGAGGAAGAACAAAGGTACGTTGAGGTTCCTTTTTCTTCTTGCCCAGGGCCATCTGGTTGGTGTCCTCTTGAAGCAAGCTGGGTGTGTTCAGTCCTCTCTCCTCCCAAACTACCTTGAGAGCCTTGGGTTCAGTGTCTCACTGCACCATGGCCCAGACCTCCCCAACCCAGGAAGGAATGAGAACAAATAAAATAAGGGTGATTTAGGAGATGGAGACACTCTGGCCCATGGAGCTGCTCAAGCTCCTCCTCTGGGTGCTCTAGACCAAGTTTCCCAGGTGATGAAAGCTGGTGTAGTTCCCCTGATCCCATTAATACTGTATTAATTTACATCAGTTGAGGATCTGATCTCTGACACTTCTCCTCCCCTTACACTGTGGATGGTCTCCAAACTGAGGAGGTGGGAATGGCTGAGGAATACTGGAACAAAGTGACTGAGCCTGGAGTTTTGGAGGTCACTGGGATGGGGCTAAAACCACAAATGTCCACATCAGGGCTGGCCCCTCAGTTGCCAGTGATGGTGAGGATTTTCCCTGGTAGAAAAGGAGAATTGTCCACCTCCTGTTTTTGCTGAAGTTTCCTCCTGAGCTTGAGCTGTGCCTGAACAAGGCAGAGCCTGCCCTGTTACTGAAAACCAGCTTTCCAGCTCAAGATTCCCCACTTCAGTCTGTATGAGGGAAATCAACCCCTGTAGCTCAAGCAGCAAAGCTGTATCCAAAGCCAGCCTGTGGGCTTGCTGTGGGTCTCTGCCCACGTGCAGGAGGAGTCCTTCAGCTCCCAGGCACCTAGAGCTCATCCTAAAGCAGAGATGTGAACCCCCCCAGCCAGGGGCTTTGCCCTGCAAGCAGGCTCTGTGGCAGGCTGCTCCCCAGCAGATGGGTGCAGCTCATCCCTCTTGGATCAGCTGCAGGGAACTGGTTTCCCAGTGGTGGCTCCACAAGCCTGGGAGATGTTCTCTCCATTACTGTCCTAAGGGCTGTGGGACCCAATTCTGCCCCAGTCCCTTCCCCTGGGGTGTGCACCTCCTGGAATGATTTGGGGGAATCTGCCAGCCCTTGCCCATGGTGCTGGGGCTTGGCTGCCACCACGAGTGGAGTGGTGCAAAGGCTTGGCAGTGGAAAGGTGAACACGGGTGGGAAAGCAAGGCTGGAGGGATCACATCCCCCCTGGGCCAGGCATGATCCTGCTGGCAAGCCCTGTCTGGAGGCCCCTGAGCAGCATCTCCACCTTGCTGGTGGCTGGGCTGGCCAGGGTTGGTCTCCATGGTGTGAGCAGGACACTGTGGCAGGCAGAGTAAATCCTGGGCTGGCAGGGACGTGTCCTTGCTCTGGTCCTGGGGGAGACTCAGGTGGCACACAGGGCTCCATGCAGGACTCTCCACATTAAACCTGACTTTCCCAGCAAGAGATGCCTTCTTCCCATTCTTCCTGGCTTCTGGGCTCCCAGTTGTCCTCAGATCTTGGGCTTCACTTGCCTTGTAGCACTTCCAGGAGCAAAGATCTGCAAGGGCTGTGTGCTCTGTGGTCAGCAACAGAAATAACCTCTGGTTTCCTGGGGCACTGGGTTGGTTCTGCATTGGTGGCATGAGGAAAAAGCCTTGTTTTCTTTCTTCCTTTTGTTATCTTCAACATGCCTGAAGCCCCCAGCCTCTAAAAGGCCAAGCAGGTCTGTTGGTGTCATTGTGTTTGTCACCTGGGGAGGGTGGTGGTGGAATGAACTGGGTGAATGTGAGTGAAACCCCTGGGGCTCCCTGGGAATTGCTTTTCAGGACCCTGTTGAGCACCAGAAGGCCACTTGCAGCAGGCAAATTCAAGCCCTTTGCATCAGCAGCTCCATCCAAACCAGCCAAGCAATTGCTCCTCAGGTTTTCAGGGCCAGGAGTCCTGCAGGACCTTGGGCTGGTTCTTCTGTGGCAAAAGATGGTGCTGCTGTTGCCTGGCCTGGGGACACTGAGGGGACACTGGCTACAGGCAGCAGTGGGAGAGGGTCCTAAGACCCTCTAAGGTGTAGTCTGTAAGTCCTAAGTTGTACTTAGGACTGTAGAACCAGCTCCAGGGGGTGGTGGGACTTGCCTGGGCATGTGGGACCTCCCAGGCATTGCTGACCATGTCTGTCTGGTGTGGTCCCAAGGCAGGACACCCACCTAGGACTTATGGACCATGCCCAGCCATGAGGTCCCTTGGAGCCACCCATGCTGAGGGCTATTGGCAGGCATGTTTCTCCTACTGCTCCTTCCTTTTCCTCTCTGCCATGTTCGTGTTGTTTCTTTCTTTAAGGCAGCTTTGTGAATTTTATTTTTTTGGGTCTTGCTTTGTTGCTGGCTTACTTCCCCCCCAAAATAATCTTCACTGTGGCATCAGCAGCTTCTCATTTCAGGCCTGGCAGGTGGTGTAAGAGGGCAAGGGCTGCTGCCAGGGAAGCTCCCAGGCCAGCTCAGCCCAGCCCTTCATCCTTCTCCTTCCACCATCCCATCCCTCTCCCTCAGCTGTCCCAACCCCTCTCCCTAGCTCCACACACCCTGACCATGCTGCTGATCTGCTGTGACCCAGGTTTGCCACCTTTATGTTGCAGGATTGAGCTGACCTCTGATCTCACATCTCTGTAGCAAGTACCTTAGGTCCTCGGCCACAAACATTCTTGCAAATCTTGTTGGTAAGGACACGCTGTTTCTTAGAAGTAGTGGTACCACTGGTAACATCTGCTGATGTGGTTTCTTGCTTTTGGGTCTCTGGGGGAGGGTTTGTTTCTGAGCTGCAGTTGATGACCTGTCCCACCTTCCCCACCATGTCCTTCCCCCTTCCCTCCTCATAACTGGGGCCACTTCCCTTCTACCTCCATCTCACTTTCCATGGGCTCTCCAGGGGACTCTCACAGTTGGATCCTCACCTCTTCCCTCTTGGATGCCTGAAGCTGGACATCCCACGATGATTTCTGTCTCCTCCTTGGGAAAACCAGGGTTGCTGAGTGAGTGGCCAGTCAGTCCTGTGCTGTGTGGCCACAGCTGAGACAGGCTTTGCTTTCAGCCCTGGCAGCTTCCCAGCTCTCCCATGGACCAACAGGTTCCCAGGACGGAGCAGCCTCTCAGCAACATCCCCAAAAGGACAAGTGGGTCCCCCAGACCCTCTTGAGGCTACTTGTGTTGCTCTGTGGTCCTGGGATCTTTTTTAATCTGATTTTGGAGGTGCCACTGCAAGAATTACTTGAGCTGTAGGGCTTCAGCCAGCAGAGACCAGGCATGAAGCAGATTGGGTTATTTAACCAAAAACCCACATCTGCTCTAACCTGCATCCCTTCAGAAGCTGTGACTGTCTTGCCTGGTATTCACTTGAGTTTTGTGGCTTCAAACTGGTGCTAAATCTGGACGAAAAGGGGAAGGAATGTGACCTTTAGTGAGTGATGCAACTTCCTGCTTCTGGTTACTTCAGTCTTAAAAAACAGGAGGGACTTGTCAGCGAGGGAGCAGGACAGTGACTCTTGTTTGCAAATACATCTGCTCAGGTGGTGCTTGTGCTTGATCCCACCTGGTGGGTCACCAGGGCTCCTAGAGCAGAAAGCACAAAGAGTTTGCTCCCCTGAGGGAGACAAATAGTCTGGGCAGGAAGGGGAAGAAGGCAGGGGAAGGATGCAGCCCCCGAGCCAGCAGAGTGTATTTCCCAAATCCTTCTCCTCTGGCCCTGAGGCTTTTGGCCATCTGATGCCAACTGTAGCTGCCAAGCTGCAAAGCAGTAGTTGAGGCTGGGGCATGTGAGGGGTAGCAGTGCAGCCTGTGCCCAGGCAGGCAGGGCTGGGTCAGGAGGCACAAGGGACTGTTGGGTCTTGCTGTCCTGGCTGGGCACCCTCCTGCAGATTGAGGGAGGAAGATGAAGGGCTCCCCACTGTGCCTGCAGGGCACGGGTGGGCTGAAGTGGTCTCTGGCAGCTGCTCTTCAAACCTCCCTTGAGGTTGAACGAGGTTAGTGGGTTGGTTGGGGTTTTTTTTTTGCAGTTGGAAATGTTGAGCATTGGCAGCTGCAATGAGGCTCCACTCGTAGTCAAAGAGGAAACAATCAGGAGGAATGACTCCCTTGGGTTCTCTTTCCACAAGGCAGGTCCCAGCCAAGTCTTGGTGGGCCTTGGTGATGTCAAGGGGTTGAGCTGTTTGTGCTCTGTCCTTGCCACTCTTTGCTAGGTGTGTTGCCTGGAGAAAAGGGAGTAGATCCCCTCTGATGGTCCATGGAAAGGTCTCTCCTCTCTGTCCTCTCTTTTGCTTCTGGGATGGAGGAGGAGGTGGGGGTGGAGAGCCAGAAGCTGTGCTGGGGGGCCTCAGCTAGGGCAGCCCTGCAGACCCCTTGAGCAGGGTCTGAGTGGCACCAAACTGCTCAGACACGCTCTGCTGTTCACAGGTGCAGCCATGGATGGAGCAGGTGATCCCTCAGACCACACTCCAGTCTCTCTAAGACTGAGGAGAAGGTAGGGATGGCTGCCCAACTTCTCTGGCTAATGGGCTCAGTTTCTGTACCCAGGTGACCCATTCTAGGAGCGAATTCTCCTCAAGTCTCTCAGTCCTCTCATCTCCTGGCCAGCCATGGACGGGTTGAGGAGACACTGCTTGAGTCCTGACTAGATGCAAGCCCAGGGCTCAGCTGCAAGTTGGAATTCATGCAAGGGGAATTGGATGGCTGTAAATCTCATGCTTGGTCCTTTTCTTGCTGGAAATTTAGCAATTGGAACCTCTCTCCTCCCCAGCTGGATTCAGGGTACCTTGTGGTTATGAAGAAAGCTGGGCTTGGATCCTGGACTTTCAGCAAGGCAGGACAGATTCTGGCTCTAGGGAATGGCAGGGAGGAGAGACCTTTCCCTGCTCTGCCAGGCATCCTGGATCAAAGCAGGAATGCAGCTGTGGCTTGAGGGAGGATCGTGCTGAAGTTTGGTTTTGAACAAGACAATGCTCATGATGACAGCTCTGGAGCACACAAGGGCAGGAAGCAGCTGCAGGGGTTTAATGATTGCGTTGACAGACCTTGACCTATTTTGAAGATCTCCACTACAGGCCCTCCAAAAATAAGTGGGGGGACTGGGCTGGGGGAGGTTGCATTTTGGGAGAGCTCTCCACTGGCATCTGTCCCTGCCCACCCCTGCATTGCCATCACCAGCCCTGCCTTGCTTGCTTGCCCCCCCCCCTCTGTTCAGCATGGGATCTGGTCCTCTTCCTCCTCCCTTCTCCTTTGCCAACCTTCACCACCCACCCAGCAGCTTTGCTGTCCTGTCCTGTCCAGCATGGTGCTTCTTTTGGATGAGGGAAGCTGGTAAGTTTGGGCTTACTTTGGGGGTTTTATTATTCGTTTGCTTTTCGTCTTCTGCAGCACGATAGTCACCCTGGGCTGAGGGAGCAGGAGCAGCACAGGGACCACAAACCCGAGGGCCATGGGACTCTTTCCAGGTCAGGCTGGAGCTTCACTGGAGCCACCAGCCATGGGGATGGCACTGACCATGGGCCAAGGCTGCTTTCAGCCACAGAACCCCCAGCACATCAGGCACGGTTCCTTCCCACCTGCCTCTTGTGTGTTTGGGGGTCCCTGCTGAGCTCCCCCTGCTCTGATGCTCCCTCCAGAGGAGACAGACTCCACTGGTATGAGGAGGGGGCATCCTGGTGGCCCAGTGCTGTTCCCTGCCAACACCATATCCCTGGGGAAAATGTCACAGGATCCTAGGGGTTAGAAGGGACCTCGAAAGATCATCTAGTCCAACCCCCTCTGACCATCAAGATGTCAGTGGACTTGCAGCTCTGGCTCTATTTATAGAGCATCTGTTTTGAGTCATTAATCCCCAGCAGCTCTAAAAACTGAGTAACTCAGGATGCCTCCCTCCAACACCCAGGGAAGGGGAGGCCAGGAAGTCCTTTCCCCATCCCCTCCTCTCCCATCCCAGAGAGGAAACTTTTCCAAGCTCCCCTACAGCCTTTGCAGGGTTGGAATCTCTGACCCTGCCCTGGCAGGAGATTTCAGCCCAGGCAGCAACTCTGCTTGAGCTCCAGGGTTTGTTTTTTTTTTTTCTTTTGGCTCAGGTCCTGAATTGTCCCAGCTTGTGGCTGCTTCTCCATGTGTCCCTCACACAAGGCTCACAACTTGGTCTTCATCTGCTTCTGCTTAATCCTGCCTGGCATGGGCAGCTCACCCTCCTCTGTCTGCTGCCTCTGGGATCCTGGCTCTGCCTCTCCAGGGAGACCCAGGGCTGTGGGGACCTGGGCACTGCACCCAGCTGGTTGGTACCCAGTGAGCTGGAGCCCAGACACTGAGTGATGGAGGGAATCTTCAGGCTGGCCCATCCATGGCTTTCCCCACTTCTGCAGCAGGGGCTGGGCACAGCACTGAGAGAGGGGATTGCAGCCCCTTGGCTGGGCTGGCTGGGAGCTTGAGCCACTGGGAAATGTGGGAGGCTTCTGTCCTGCACCAGTGGTGGGCAAGGTCAGCTCAGGGGGTGATGAGTCCCTGTCCTAAAGGCAACGGGGCTTGTGCTCCCTGGTCACACAGGCTCCAGCAGCCTTGACTGTTTTCCCAGTGTTCCTGAGGAGCAGCAGCTGTTGCCCAAGGTTGTTTGCACCTTTTGACTTCTCCATCCCACTGGAGGAATTTGGATTCGTTGTGACAGAGGGTCCCTCTGGTACCTCTCCCTCCCCTGCTCCTCTCTTTTCTAAGCACTGACTGTCTCCCCCTCTTCTCTCTCCCCATGATTTACTTGTTGGCTGAAGCAACTGGCCCAGATTTTTGGGACCACTGGGAAAACTTAGATTTAGTATGTCCTTCTTCGTGTTCTTCCTGCAGTACTCCAGTCCTGGACAGGGCTGGATTATGGTCACTCCCAGAAATGAGATGGGAGCTGATGGGAAGTGGTGGTGCTGGGACCAGCCAGCAGTGAGACAGGAGGGAAGTGCCTGAGCTGAGCTTGACCACACCTTGCCAAGTCTGCCCAGTGCCCAGGGCCTTTCCTCACTGCTCTTGACCCTCAAGGGTCAATCTTGGCCTGTCTGGAGTGAGAAGAGTCTGCAGCTGGAGTGCTGTCTGCCCTCTTTGCCAGGACTTCAGACCAGAGGACTGATGTTCCTGAGAAACCTGCTCCCTCTGCCAGGGAAAGGGGCAGGGAATGCTCCACACTTCTGAAAACCAGCTTTTCTGTTCCTGAAAAGGACACAAGCAGTGATCAGAGGTGGTTACAGCAAGATGCTCTAGGATCTCCTTGGAGTGGGTCAGGACTCCTTTGGAAAGCTATAGTCTATGGATGGGCTACAGGATCTCCTGACCACCTGCTGTGGATTTTGCATGTGCGAGGGATAAACACAGCTGGGAATGCCACCTGCCCAGCCTGCTGGTCAGTGCTGGGATGCTGTCTCTGCTCTCAAAGGCAAGAAGGCCACACCCTTGTGCTGATGTTGGAGGGGAATGTTTCTGAGGCCATCAGAAGGACACATGGTTCCCATGCTTCAGGAGAAGCACGATCTTCTGAAACCTTCAGTACCTGAGCCTTCCTCATAATCCAGGACCCGTTGTTGTCTGAGCTCCTTGTTCCCCAGTTGTTCCTGGCACAGGACCATGTCCAGCTGACACGCTGGGTGTGTCACTGACTTGGCCCTCAGCTGGGGCCTGAGCAGAGGTTTGGATATCCTAGATCTGAAGAGAGGATCTGGGCTTTCAGCAAAAGAAGACCCTAACCTTGTCTGACTGATGTGCTGCTGGGGGACACGCTGACCAGGTTGATTTCCAAGTCCAAGGTGAATGGAAAGGAGAGAAGAGCCAAGGATAAGCAGTGGCTCCCAGCCTCCATCCCAAGCTAAGTAAGTCTCTCAGGCTCCACGGCAGAAAGATCATCTCAGTCTGGTGGGTTAAATGGCCCCAATGTCCCCAGTAATGGGCTAGCAAATAGTCTAATCCCCTGGCAGCTTGCTCCAGGAGCAGCAGAGGATATCCCTGCTGTGCAGATGGGGAATGGCTCTAACAGACACCCTCCAATAAGTTCATGCTTGCTTTAAGATCTTCTCACCCCAGCTATTGGGAGGCCTCCTAACACACCCGGCCCTGTCCTGGAGGTGAGTATCCCCGTGAGGGGCTGCAGGCTCCATCTGAGCCTCATCCACCCTCCCCGACATCCTCCATCCCTCCCTGCTCCAACTGCTGGAGAGGGTCTCTCCTCCTGGGCCCCCAGGGCGAGGAGCTGGTGCCCTCAGGCATGAAATCTGATTAGCCCTGCGTGACTTCAGCGGGATGAGCCCCACGGAGCGATTATCCACCCCGGAGAACCTCCTTCCTTTGTCCTGATGGGCTGCCCCCCAGCCCTCTGCAGCGTTGCTCCAGCAACCCTGGTCCCCTGTGATGCTCCAGCCTCCATCTCCCATCCGGGATCCAGGATCTGGGTCGTTGGCTGCACTTGGGAGGCTGCTGGAGAAGAAAACCTTGGGCAGAAGAGTGAGGAAGAGGCTGTAAGTTGCCCTCATGCTGTGGCTGGCAGGAGCAGAGGACTTTTACACGGGGTTCAGATGTTACAGACAGTGAATCCTACGGAATTCAGGAGGAATTGGACTGGGGGTGCATCTGTGTGTGCTGGGAAGTGCCCAGATAGCAGTGTCACAGTGTGACTCTGGTTGGAAAAGACCTTCAAGATCATCGAGTCCAACCACTACCCTAACCCTGCCACGTCCACCACCACCAAAACCTGAAGGTTCACAATCTTAATAACATGTGGTGTAGGTTCCCTCCAACTCAGTGCAGGTCTCTGTGTCCATGGGCAGCTGCCCAGCCTGGTGGAAAACACCACTGAGGGGTTTCCCACTGTGGATGGTGGGCCAGGAGAGGTGCTGGGCAGCAAGGGCAGCACATCCAGAGGGTTGAAGCTGAGAACAAGGGACCCCATATTTATTTATTTATTAGCCCTGGCACTGCTAACAACATGCTGAAAGACCTCAGGGACTGCCTGGATGTTGCCACCCCTACAACACATCTAATCATCTCACCCTCCTTCCCTGGGACGTTGGGAGAGCTTCCCATCAAAAAGAGGCCTGGTGACCTGCAGAGAGACTTGGGGATTTTTTTTTTGCCTTCTTCCCCTGAACAGACCCAGGTCTGGGAAGATGGAGAATGGTCGACCTGTTCAAGCACACACTGACCTGTGCAACCAGGACTCATCCCTGGCTCATCTGGCTGCAGGTGGGAGGAGGAATCTGGGCTGGACAAGGGTGCCAGCAGCCCAGGGAGGCTCTGCAACAGGACAGTGAGGCAGGTACCCCTGGAGCCAGTGAAGGCTTCCAAAGAGCTGGGCTTCTCCAGCTCTCATCAGTAGGTCAGAGGGTTGTAACTTAGATTTCCTTCCAGATTTACACCTCTGATTGGGTTCTTGACTATCCTGCTGCAATTGATGAAGCCAAGAGCCTCCTCCTTGGAGGCAGGAGGTTTGCAAACAGTGGCATGTTCTGCCCTGAGGTGGGAAGTTGCCTTCCCCCAAAACACAAGAGTTTTCCCCCTGCTGATTTATGTGAATAATAATGAACAAACCTGAGGGGTGAAATGACTGAAATGATTTCTCTCCCTGTTTCTCTTTGCAGAACTGAAGACTATACGAAGTTGTCCCTAGCCTCCTCCTAAAGGCACCCCTTGGCATCTTTAAAGGCTTGAGAGAAATACCAAAACCAACCAAACACACCCATAAGAGAAATCCATAAACCCTCAAAACTTGGGATCCCCTCTTGGTCTGAAGTTGAGCTCTTCAAAAACTCCCGTGGTATCAAGTTTCAGGAGATCCTGTTGTGTGGCTCCATGGACTGGGGCTGGGCCCAACCAGTGGCTTGAGTTGTGTTTAGGGTACTGGGATGAACCTTCCTCCCTCTCCCCCAAACAGAACCCAGATTGGACTTGAAATATGCAGCGAGTCTCTTAGTTGTGTTCTACCATGTATTAGGTCTGCCCTGAGATCTGTCTTGTTCCTTCATGGGGGCAGGTGAACCATAAAACTCCTCCCAGACCAGCCTGGACCTTATATCAGACTACCAAGTTGTTTCTTCCTGGGGCCAAACTCCTCTTTGTGGCTGGGGGGGTGGGAACTGCCTATGATTTCAAAAATGTTGGACGACCCTGCTTTCTTCTGGGGGGTGGAGGGACAAAGTGGGGTCCAAGTGAGGGACAGCAGATGGTAGCTGGACCGACTCCCAGCTTGCTTCTGTAATTATTTTAGCAGAGAGCTTGTTCTGTAGGTAGACAGAAGACTAGAGAATTGACAAAGATTGATAGTTGAGCTGTTCTGCCTGTGCTGGAGGTTTAGGAGAGCGTGCTTTGGCTGCTGGTAATATCTGGATTCTCACTTTTCCCTACTTGGGTTCCCAAGAGGAGAGACCCAAGGAGGTAGCTGTGGTACCAGGGGTTCCCTCTGGCTCAGGACGAGGCAGTGGGGGCTCCTGGAAGAGACACCCTCCCCGTTCCTCTCCCTGCTTGCTGTTCCCGTGCCCTCTTCCTCCCCCTGTGGCTCGTCCACTGGAGCCAGAGCTTAGCCCTGCTCCTCAGCTCTGCCACCTGCAGAAGAGGAATTCAGCTGGGGGGGCTGTGCCCACTGCAGCTGGAGAGCAACCCCAGCTGGTTTGTAAGAGGGAGAAGAAGACCCCCGTCCCCTCATCCTGCTGCAGAACCACTGGGCTGGGTGTGGGGGGGGTTGTGTCCTTCAAAGTTTCTCTCTCCCTGCAGGACAACTTGGCCAACAAACATATCAGAAACCCAACAGGCTGCTTCCCACCCCCCCCCCCCCCACCCCCCTCCCCCCCTTTTTTTTTTAATTATTATTATTTTTTTTTAATTCCTATGCAGACAATACTTGAAACCTCGTACCCACTTGTCCCTCCCGGGGCCTGGGGCTGGCAGACTCTTTCAGGAAAGGGGCTCCATTTCAAGAAGAGCAGGAGGCTTCAGCTCTCCAAGAAGCTGGGCTGCCCCTTCCCAACTGCGAGTGGTTTGCATACGAATTCAGGCACATCTGGACCCTCTGCTTCAGCACCCCCTGGTACAGCTGCTGCCTCCCTCGGTGCCCCCACCCCCCCCCCCCCACCCCCAGCACCCAACTATGCAAAGAATGCCTTATCTACATGGTGTTTATCTCACATGGCAATATGTACATCGAGCAAAGTCGAAGAGTTGAGTCCAGATTATTATTTTGTTGGGTCGTTGTGGTGTTTTTTTTGCTAGTGGCAGCGAGTCCAAGTGTTTCTTCAACTCCAAGGGCTGTCTGGGTGGTTTGTTGTTGTTTTTTTACTTTTGTTTTTTGTTTGTTTTGTATCTGCTGGTGGCTCTGATGCAAAGGACTGTCATTCTAGTGGCTTGAATCTGTAAAAATTGCCTTCGTTTGGTCCAATAAACCTTTGAATAGTTGATTTGGTTTATGCTTGTTCCTCGTGTCCCCTCCCTCAAGAGATTGGTGCTGAAAATTGGGATTTTTAGGTTAGAGGGACAGTCTGCCTTCCTCTGCCTCTTCCCCCAGGAATTATCCCGCTGGCTTCCTTACCAATTGAGTCAGATGAGTGGTAAAAGTCAGGGATTTTCCTGTATTTCTGCTGGAGCAACAGAGTGTTGCAGTAAGATCCTGGTCTTGTTTGGCTGCAGGAGGGATTAGCAACATTCCCAGGATTTCAGCTGCTCTGGACATGGGTGCTTAGCAGCTCCTAAAGCAGAGATCTCCTTTAACACACCTATGGCTCACTGCCCCAAACCTCCAGTTAATCATAACATTCTTGGCCTGAACTGTCTGAAAAGAGCCCAAGGGAATTAAGTATGTAAATTCAATTGCCTATCAAGAAGAATTAGGCTGCTCTGAAGAGCCTTAATTAATCTGTTTTGTCAGCAATAAGTAAAATCCCATTTGACCTCCTGGATCCAAGTAGTTTTGAGGACAGCACTTATGGGAAGAGGGAATGATTGTACTTGTGAATGGGGCAGGTTTGATCTAAATCATTAACAAAAAATACAACGAGGTCTCCTTTGATAGGAGAAGCTCCTCTTTGAGATCAGTCATGTTTTTGATGCTTTCCTCTTCCTTCCCAGGCTCTTTTCTCTCTTCATCTTTGCTTTGCTCTCCCTTTGTTGCAGATTTTTGCAGCACAGAGAAGTAACAGCAGGAACAGCTCCTTTTTATTTCTGGTTTTTCATGATGTTTCGAGTGGAGGGGACAGCCAAAAATGCCTCGATGTTGGGCTTTAAAAAAATAGTGAACGTTGTTTGAGATCTGGATTTTGGAGGTTTGGAGACAGGGAAACAGGCCTTTTGGGGAGGTTTCAGCAGTGTTCATGTCTGAAATGGGGAGCAAGGGATGCAGACCAGTGTGAGGCCAAGCTGGGGATTGAATGTCTCTACACCAGGCTGGAACACGTGCTGCCTGGTGAGCTACAATAAAATATTGATCACAAACGACCGTGCTTCCCTTCCTCCCGTCTGGAAAGGGCAGTTGGATGCTGTTCATGTGAGCACAAAACAGCAGAGACAGTCACATCCAGGCAGCTCAGAAGCCTCTGGCCAGAGCTTGCGTGACCCAAAGATCCCGCATCGTTACCCGGGGACGTCTGGCCCTGGGACAACTGCATTTTAATTGCAGTAGGAAAGAACTGGTAAATGAGCTTTCTTTTTGCCAGGAGCTGCTTTTTGTCCTGCCCTGCCTGCTGCAGTGGTGCTGGGAGGGCAGCCCTGCTGTTCCTGCTTCTGCTGGGGCTCAGCCCAGGAGAGGGGAAGAGGCAGAGTCGCACTCAGCAGGAGCTCAGCTCTCAAAGGCTCCTCTGCTTCCTCCTCTCTCCTTCCATTGCTCTTGTTCATGGGGTGGTTGTTTCTGCTGTGTTGGTGCTGTCATCTCTTCTTTCAAGCAACCACTGTGCTTTAGATTTACCCCTCAAGAGGTATTTCTATTCAAGCTAATAGCTTGCCCACACAGGACGTGCAGGAAGACTATCCCTGGTTAATTAATGGCATGCATTTACATTTATTAATTACAGTGTATAAAAGCCCTGTGCAGAAAGCTGGCTGTGATGGGGACAGAGGACACTTGACAGGGAGAAAACGTGGAAGGAAAAGCCAGAGTCTGTCTTTTTAGCTGATGGGGAGCCTAAAGATGCTAAAGAAGCAGGAGGGGCTGGGATTGTGGCGAATCTGTGCTCTGAGCTCCCTCTGAAGTCTGGCCCCCCAGTCAGACAGGGGCAAAAATGAGCTAGGAAGTCACAGAAGCTGCTTCTCCAACCTCATTAGATCTTGTGATGTCCCACAGGAGAGTCAGGCAGGAGGTGTGCCAGGCAATGCTGCAGCTTGATCCCAACTGGGTGGGAGTCTGCCAGTGGGAACCAGCCCTACCCCAGCCAGGAGGCACCTTCATTTTTGCCCTAAAAGGGGACTTTGTTGGCAGTTGCATCAGTTCATGAGCTCCTTGATAACAAATTACACTTCTGTGCTGCCCACCCTTCTGTGTCTGTGGTGATGACCAGTAGATGTGTGCCCAATAAAAGCCTTCCTCTAAAGCTTCCTCAAGTAAAGCCCCGTGACAGCCCCCAATATTTGTGCTGCAGGACATAAAACTGCTGAACTGCTTCAGATCAGCAAAAAATCAGGATATCAGGGGAGAAAGGTGTTAGTTAATCCTCTACCATGGGGCTTTGTAGGGCTGGAAATCTGAGCTGGGTGGTGCAGTGGTAGGCTCTGCTTACCCAGGGATCCCCTTGTTGCATGAGTCCATCTCACCAGGGGACCTTGGCAGATGAACTCTTCCATCCAAGCATATTTCTATCTGTGATCTTATCTTCCAGTGGCTGATTAAAGTGATGTCCACACTGGAAGGTGTGGTCTCCAGTTCTAAGGTAGGGTTGGTATTTAAAATGCAACAGCTGTTCCAGAATTACTGGGTATCTGCACACTCAGAATGAGAGGACACTGAGCTGATGAAGTTTAATCCAGTTTCCTGATGGAGCCTGCTAAACTGGGACATGTTGGTCTTCATGAAATTCCACATGTCGAGTTATCCTGAAAGTCAGAGCATAGAGAAGCCCTGAGGAACTCCAAGGCTGGTGTTAAAGCAGTCTGGTTGATCTCCATATTGAAAGAGCTGCAGAGGGATGGGCAGGATGACTGGACAGATGGGAAGGTGGAGGAAGAAGAACCTCATCCCATGTGGGCAGATTTCCTGCAGCCAGGAAGGGCTTGTAAAATGACCTGCATTTGGCTTGGTGTTTCAGTTGACCACGGTGCTCTTGCAATAAGTGCCTTCTGGGGACTGGCTATTCCTACTTCTCCTTTTCTTCTTGACAGGGTTCAGAGAGAGCAGCTGGCTGCCATCTTCAGGCTCATGAAGGAAAAAAGTGACACTTTTGGAGAGATGTCTGAAGGAGACATGAAGGAGCAGCTTAGACTGTATGATATATAACCCTACAGCCAGTGGAGACTATGCCCAAAAGTCATCTTGGCCCTTATTGTGCAGCACACTGGAGGCTGTAGTGCTAGAAAGGTATTTGGGTAGTTATTTTGCAGTTCCAGTTTGTCTGGCAAACATACATAGGCCTGTGATAGATATTTCAAAAGACTTGTAATTCCTCACCCTTTTTATCCTTTTTTCCTTGAAGAGTTACCATGGGATTTTAATCTCGTACAGAGATTTTTTTTTACCCCTTTCTGGCTGGGTCTTATGTCTCAGTCCTACAAAGTAGATAAACTCACCATTTATTCTCTGCCCATGCTTCATAAACATGAGCTTTCAAACCTGGTATTTATTAGTTTGCTAATTGAGAAAGCCAAAGATGATGGATGTGAAATAGGTGGAAATAATAGAATAACTCAGGCTGGGAGGGACCTGAGGAGGTCTCTAATCCAACCTCCTGCTCAAAGCAGCACCAGCTGTGAGGTCAAGCCAGGTTACTCAGGGCTTTAGACTCTCAGGTCTTGAAAACCTCCAAAGATGGAGACTGCACAAGCTCTCTTGGCAGAGAGGCTTCCAGTTAGAGAAGGAACAGCCCAAGGCAAGGCACTGCTGCACCCACGGGAGCTGGGGCAACATCCTCCTCTCTGTGGAAGGAACATTCATGCTGGGGTTTTAAGGCAAATCCAAGTGGGTTCTGGCTGCCCCCTGGTCACGCCTGAGGAGAGGGCAGCTGCCTGGAAACACAAACATCTCCCCTTGAGGCTGGAAAAAGTGGAGCAGAAAAGTGGCCGGCGCTTCTACGAGCGAGATTGTGTCCCGTGCAGATCCTGTTCTCCTCGGGTAAAAAAACTGCAAGGAGCAAAGTGGGGAAATCTCCCTGAACGTATCGAGGCTTTGGAACAGTCTGGAGCAAGCCCTGGTGGTTTGGGTGGGGTGAATCAACAAGCATTCCTGATTTCAACCCCGTGTCTTCTTGACGTGCTTCTCCCTCCGATGAAATCCTGTTACAAGCTCCACTGGCAGGCAGGGTTGTCTCAGTTTCCATCACTGTTGACCAAAGGAGGCAACACTTTCTGACCCAGCTTTGAGGAACGATCTCTTACAGGATGAGGTTTGCTTGATTTTGTGGAATCCTTTTGAGTCTGGGAAGATAAATATCTCCTTACCTGGTCACTGTTGCCCACTACAATATATTCTACAACCACACTATTTAAAGAATAATTTAAGCTCCTAGTTGTTTTCACATAGATGAAGGGACAAACATTTAGCTCAGGCCACCTGGTTATTTAACACCAGGGGATTAATCAGTGGGGCTGGTCCTGCTCAGCCAGACCTTCTACACATATTTATTATCAGAATCCAGCTGGTTTTTACTACCAGTCATGACTTAATCTAAACTGAATGTCTAAAAATCATCTCCTCTTATTCAACATGAAAGAATTAAGTGGGAAAAGAACTCTCAGGATGTGAAGCATCAACTTGCCAGCTTGCTGTGTCCCTAGGCCTCAGTTTCCTTTGTGCAAGGGGAAAAAATGTAGGAAATGTCTATGTTGGACTTCTCCCTAGTTTAAAACTGAAAGCAGGATCTTTTCTTATTAAAAGCAAGAAAAGGAGAGTTAAGGTTTTGCTATTTTTAGTCTTTGTCTTGCAGACTTGACAGAAGATTTCCAAAACCAGGTTTATACTTCCTTTACATGCCAACCTTCTCCGAACAGGAATCTTTCTGGAGGGAAAAAAAATGAGTCTTTAAACTCCTCAGCTTCACATGAAGCTACCAAGGATCACACTGAACAAGGAAAGAGCAGGTGGCATGAAGCCTGTCCTGCCCACACCTTCCCCCAGCAGTGTCACCAACACCTTAAGCTCCCGTTGATGACAGGGCAGTGGTAAAAAGACCTGCCGTTTACTTAGCCCCAAAATTTAAGCAAGGAGAATGAAGCTCAATAAAGCTGGTGCCCGAGATAGAAAACAAAGGGATTTTAAGAAGGAAAACCCGTGGGGATGAGGAGGAATGTTGTCCCTGCGTGAGGAAGAGGAGCCCAAGGCCCTGTCTGTGTCAGGATGGAGGGCAGCAGAGCCTGGGGCCACGGGACACGTCCCGGCTTGGCTGGCTGGCTTCTCATTTCCTTTTCCATCCAGGCTTATCAATATTTATACAGGAAATTTCATCAGTTGCTGCAGCAGGATCCCCCCCCTGCTTCTGGGTATTATCCTTTAAATAACTGCTTTTCCTCAGCCTGGTGCTGGGCTGTGGGATGCCAAGGTGGCTGCAGGAAGGCTCGGGGGGAGTGGGGGGGACAGGGGAGGGTTGTGGGGCCACTGGGGGAACATTTTCCCCCAGGAGAAATGTTGGTGATGAACAGGCCCGAACGGACCCTTCAGCCAAGCACAGTTTATTCCCACTCTTGCCAGAACGGGTGACCTAAACAAGCAGGCACACCCACAGTGAAGTGCATAACAGTTTATATTCCCTGTTCCCCACACAAAGTTCCCCGTTTCCCCCCTGCCCGGGCACTCCAGGGTTTACAGCCCATCCCACACTTCTGATGATCCCGCAGGTTTCCCGCCCCTGCTCACACATCCCATCCCAGCAGGTCACTTTGTACCTTCCAAGGTCTAATTCCGACCTTTCTCCCCCCCGTGGCTGCCTTCCCAACCACCACCAGGATCTGCACCCACTGGTGCCCTCCTGCCCCGGGGAGCAGGACACGAGGGGCTTCGTTGGGTCTGGTCTTGGCCATCGATCCTGCTCCGTGTTGGGATCCCCCAGATGGAGCCCAGTTCAGCCCCTCAGCTTCTTGGACTGTCACCACCCCAGGTGTCCTTGGCACGTGCAGAGATCTCCCTTCTCTTCAACAAACTATTCCTAACACCGGGGTGTATATATGTATCTATAAACCCCCAACACTCTGCTTCTAACACTAGGATGTGAAAACAACACTACGCTGCACCTCTAACGTGATAAATGACTCGTTCCCAAGTGGGATCTTTCTTCAAACTAGTAATTTATTAAGCAAACAGAAGCCAGCTGGGTGCACTGGGAGCCTCTGCTCCACCAAGACGTGCCCCAAACGGCTTCATCTCTCAGTTTTTATCCTTTTTGACCAATACCTATGCATTACTATTTCGAGAAAAGGGTCGGCTCGTGTTAATTTTTTCCAAGAATCTGTTTTATGCTGTTCTCATGGTTAACAACAAAGCCGGTCTATGCTAAACAATAACCTTAAGATGTTTGCCCAGTGTCTGCTGCACAACACAAAAACCTCATGCAATGCAGGCAGAAGCCACACATGTTGTTGCACCAGACAAAAGCAGGCAGCACAAGCAAAGATACTCTACACAAAGGATTATTCTTCATTCTGTGACTCTAACGTTGTTCCAGAAAGGATTATTCTTCACCCTGTGATTTTTCCATGTTGACACGGACCAGGTGAGCACATTTTCCATGTTGACACGGACCAGGTGAGCACATCTCACCTCTAACCCCCCTTTCTCAAGCCCTGGGGAGGAGCAGCCCCAGCACCGCCCGCGAAGCGCCCGCCGTGAAACATTCGTGTCCCCAGTGGGCACCCGTAGGGCGGGCCGGGCGGGCCGGGCTGTCCCTCTCCGGCTGCCGTAGCGGGGCCGCGCCAAGATGGCGGCGGGCGGGCCCGGGGGTGGCTCTGGTGAGATGGGCCCGAGGCCTCGCTCGGTGCGGCCTGTCCTGCCCGGGGAGCCCTGCCGGTGCCTGGGGGGGCTGCCGTGGGGCAGGCGGCGGGGCTCGGCCGTGCCCGCCGGCGCCGGGAGGCATCCGGGTGATGGGTGCGCCGGGTGTCGTTGGCGCCGCTGAAGGCGTCAGGGACGTTCACTTGAGTAGGGTGGTTGTGGGAGCGCGGTGAGGTGAGTCGAGGTGACCGTGGTTTAAGCTGTTCAGCGTTGAATCCCTCCGCAGCGCTGGCTTGGGGAGCTGCCTGTGCTGGCGCCTCGGGAAGGGAATGGCTGGTGGCTCTCGGAGTGCCCAGAGCAGCGGCAGGTGGGTGCTGCCGCCATCGCTGGCCTGCTGGGCAGGAAGGGCTCTTCCCACAGCTTTGCCAAGGTGCTTTGTAGCCACGTTTTCCTGATGCTGTTACTTACATGTCTTCCCGAAATCCCACTAAACGTGCTTTAGTCTAATCCAGTGTTAAGGCTCTTAACCCTGCAGATAAGGAATTGATTGTGTTGCCTTAGTCTTGATTGGCTACACCCTCAGTATTTTGGGGTGTCTTTCAAGTCTTCAAGCTCAGGCAGTCCTTGAGCCCCAGAGATCCAGGTTTCAAAAAGTCTGGAGTGGATTAGGAGGAATATTGTGAATTTGTCAGGAGTATCTGGTGGGAATGGCTTTCCACTCTCTTTTCCTGGGAAGGAAATGAGAATAACTACAGATTGGGAAGAGCTGGACCCACACAAACCCTCTGCTTTTTCCACCCACAGGGTTATTTCCATGTTGTGTTGCCTTTTGTGCTGTTCAGGGGAGTTTGGGGATTTTTTGAATCTTGTGTTTTGTTTTTTTTTGCAAACAATGTCAAGTATTTGGAATTAATTCCTTCGAGGCATTTCTCAGCATGATTGCTGGATCCCAGAGGTGGGACACTCCTTTTTTGCAAAGGGGAAAAACCTCTTGTCTGAAATCTCTCTTGGAGTCCCACAGTAGGTCAGGAATGCAGTCATGAAGTGAGTCGTGGTGTGCTCAGCTGTTGGGAATGCTGGGAACTGCTCAGTTTGGGAACTGCTGAGTTGTGCTGGGAACAAGAAACTAACCAAGAGGAGCTGGGGCATCCCCCTTTGTCTCAAAAAAGGGGGATCATTGATCTTGTTTTCCGTGAGGGGGTGTTGTCACAGCTCCTGTGGGGCTTGGGACTGTGGGGAAGGGTGAAGCCAAGTTGTTAGGGATGCTGCTGTAGAAGGAGACACACCAGCCAGGTGTTGTGGTCCTGGAGAATCCTGAGCAGTCTCCACATCTCCAAAACTGGCAGGATGGACTGGGCCAGACAGGGCTGGGAGCTGCTGTGCCTTCCCTGTGTGCTGGGAAGTGCTGGGAGCTGCTGGGAGCTGCTGTGCCTTCCCTGTGTGCTCACCCACGGGTCCCTGCAGCACATTGGGCTGCCAGGTTGTTTCCAGAGAGAAGATCCAAGGGTGAGGAGGTATGACCAGTCCTTACCTCCCTTGGGACCAGTTTTTCCTCCTCTCCAGTCACAGCCCTGGTGCAGGGAGAGGTGACACTTAGGGACAGACAGTGCTGCAGGATTTGCTGCTGCCAGAGCTCTTTTGGAAGCTCTTTTGTACCACCCTCCTGACACAGCCCCCGAGGTTTTCTCACCCGAGGCTGATGTCAGGGCAGCCCTGAAGTGCTGACGCTGGGCAGGAAGTTGAAATGCTCTGTTTTCTGTCGATAAATGCAGGTAAAGGTGGGATGGTGGGGGAGCACAAGCGAGTGCTGTTTATCCACTGGATGGTGCTGTTGCTTCATACAAACTGCAGCGGGGTCCTGCTCAGTCTTCAAGTGCTGTTCTGCCCCAGAGAGGGCTCAGAAGGAGGTGCAGAATCCTTTTCTCAGCACATTTCTCACCAATCCTGCATCTTGTGATCTGCCTGTTGTCCAGCATTCCTGAGACTGGCTAAACTTTTACCTCATGACTACAGATGGAAAAACTCCTCTGAGCAATTCCTCCTCATCAGGACAAGAATTTTCCTCTTAAAAAAAAAAAAAGTCTCATTTAAAACTTCCCTCAATCCTCCACCCCTGAGGGTTAAACTTTGCTTCACCTGTGGGATGAGTATTTGTTTGCTCAGTCAAGTGCAATAAACTTGCCAGGAGTCACTGGAGGAAAAGCTTGGGTTTGGAATCTGTGGTTGAAGAGAAGGCACATTCCTCTGATGAAACCACCTCTCCAGAGGCCAGGCCTTGAGTTGGAATTTTGTTTGCCTGCCATAGCAGCAGCAAAGTTCTGAAGTGGGTAATTGGGACATATTTGGCATCATTCTCATGTCCTTATATCTTTCTCTTGAAGATACAAGTGTGGTCCTGACCAAGGAGAGGACTTTGTGGATCTCATTGCCTCTCGTTTGTTCTCCCTGTCAACACTGGTACCACCTTTTATTGGAAAGGAAACAGTAATGACCTGAGCAGTGGGAGGAATAGTTTTGCAAGTTCTGCCCATGACTCAGATCTTGGAGTTTGGCTAGAGAGAATTAAAGGAAGTAGAGAATAACTCAAGATGCTGGTTTTAAGGAAATGAGAGGGTGGGAAAGGAAGTGATGAAAAGTGTTTAGTTTCTAGTGAGTGATGGTGGCTATGTTGGTTCAGTAACTCTTCTGAAAGGTCATACTTGGAATTTTTAGTGCCTTGCAGCATCAGGGCACTTGGCTGTCAGCTTCTTTCTGTTTCCACATACCCCAAATTCTGGTAGCAGAGAAGAACTTTGCAGAGAAAGCTGCAGTCAGCTGGCAGTGGGTGTTCCTGGTGGCCGTTGCCAGGCTGTGGGGTGCAGCTGGGAAAGCCACACGTGGTGGCAGTGGCTCAGGGCAGTGTCTGTGTTCCTGCACCTGAGTCTGAGCTCGTGGAGAGCTTCTCTGGTGGGATGGCTGGGACTAGCCAAGGTCTGGAGATTGGCTGCTACTCATGTGGGGGAAAGCAGAGGGCAGAAGAATCTTACTTTGAGGGTGCACATGGTTCATATGTGAAGCAAACCCTGAGTTCAGATGAGTAACAGCATCATATTCATGCCTTAGTTTCTCATTTCAGTGTAAGCTGTTAGGATTGGGGTGGTGATTCCTGGTTGAAACACAGGATCTTTCTAAGCCCTCCTGTCACCCTGAATTCCCTTTAGCTGCCACTCTGTGTGGAGTGTGTCCTTTCATGTCAGCAAGGACCATTTTCAAATCCAGTTGTTTCATTTTGGAGGAGAAACATTATAGCCCAGCAGCTAATGGAGAAGACCCTGACCTTTTGAGGGAAGAGGGACTTAATGAACATCTGACTGGATGGATAAACCAACACTCCCACTTTGCAGGCAGGTGGAATGACTGACTGTAGGCTTATCCCAGCATCTGACAGTTGTCCTAAAAGTCAGAGCTGTGTCTTGTACAAAATGGAGGAGTTACAGTTTCTGGATGCTTCTGAGATCTGGTCTGTGTGTGGTCAGAATGGCAAGAGAGAGACTCACACCTGTGGATCTCTGAACTTCCCATTTGCTTTGGCTTTTTGTTCACAGATCTCCCTGTGTTTCTATACTTCAGTGTTGAAGCAGTCAGGGTAGCTGTGGTCTGTTTCTCTTCCACTGATTGTTTTCCCACTGTGGTGTGAAGCTTTGGATTAGTTACATGAGGTGTTACCTGCATTTCAGCACTAGGAAGACCAGTGGAAACCAGCTGGAGAGAACAGAAACCCCAGCTTTTGTCTGTAGAGACTCTGCTGAAATTTTCCCACCCACACTTTTAAATCAGCTTTGTGGTGGTGGTGTTTGACTTTTGGCACAAGCAAAGAAGACTTCTATTTCAGGCAGCACTGCAGGAATGCTGTAGGTTGGGCATTGCTGATCCTTCCTGCCTTGTGGGCTGTGTCCTTGTGCTGCAAGAAAAGGTTCCTGTGTCCCCTCTGCTATCCCAGCAGGTTAGAGCTGCATGACCTTAGTGAAGAAGGGGAGAACTACCATGGATGAACCCAGGGACCTTGAAATACGAGGAGAAACATTCTAAAAGCTTGGGTTTAGGGAGGGATTTGTACTCTAGGTGACCTGCTCTGTTGGGGGGGTTGGACTGGGTGATCTTTTGAGGTCCCTTCCAACCCATAAGATTGTGTGGTTCTGTGTGGTTCTGTGATTCCAGCTATTTTTAAGCTGCCCAGGAACACCCAAGAGCATTTGGCCTCAGTCCTTCATGCTCGTTTTGTGACAGTTTCAACAGCCCCACTGTGGCACTGTTAAACTGGCATTGCTGGGAGTGGGTGGATGAGATGGTTCCCTAAAATGTCCCAAGGAAACTGCACACTGCCCTACACACCTTCTTAGTTTTTTTTAAAACTTCTGTCAGCACCATAGAGGTGCTGCTTGATTGAACACACCATTCAGCCACCTGGAAGATCCAGCAGTCCTTTGTGCTGCCTGAGATCTGCAGGGGAAGCTGATCCCAAGCTTTCCCTTCTTTCCTGGGTCAGATCAACATCTGAGAGCAAAAACTAGGGGACAAAATCTGATGTGAACATAACTTACTGCAGCATGGAGGAATTCCTGTATGATACAGTCATAAACAGAGAACTCTGCACCCGTGGCTCTTGAGGAAAGACCTCCTGGGAAGCTTTCACTACTGAAAGGTTCTGCCTGGGACAGTGGCAGTCACAGCTGAGAAGATCCTGCTAACCATGGTGTTAGCAAGTGGTTTCCTTTTCTGAGGACCAAGAACTCGTGCAGACAGAATCAGGGATGGTTCCTCTGCTCTTGCACTTTGCTGTTCCACCTGCAGCTCAGCTGTCATCTCAGCAGAGATGCTGCAGTTGTTTGGGGAGCCCCTTCCTCCATGCTAGGCTGCTAGTGGAGCTGCTCCACTGCTGGCTGTGGTGGGAAGTGATGACTTTATCACTGGAAAACTTGGGGTGCAAAGGCAGAGAAGATGAAGGACCTGCATCCAGTACCTTTATGCTGGCTTCCAGCAGAAGGGCTCTCTTGGGAGGCCCCTCAGTCCCAGGATCCTTTAAGACAAAGCTCTGTCCTGGCAGCCAAGTGACCCTGCCTGGGTGGGATCCCCTGGAGCAGCAGGAATGTCTCTCTGGCTCCCATCAGCCTTTTTGCCAGCTCCTACAGCCCTTTCTGGTGAATGTTTTAGTCATAGAGGGTGTGTTACTCTTGTTTGCACAGGGATATTCTGTACCCAGGCATGATCTTCACCATGCATGACACTTGGTAATGTTTGTACTGATGTGCTGTGGTGATGGTGACCCCTGTGAGCTCATGGGTGCCCCATTCTGCTCCTGGCACGTAGACATTCTCACTCTTGAGACTTATTTTCACCTCAGGTTCAACTGTAGTTTTCCCAGAGCAGAGTTGCTGGTACAAAGTCTCAAAAAGTAGTTTAATTAAGTGGTTCAGTGGTAGATCCAGCTCAAGCTGAGTGCCTCTGCAGAGGGACCCTGAATAAAGAAATCCCTGGGCAATTATACCCTGACAGTCCAAGTTTCCAGACTAATAGTAATATTAGGGTCTGGGCTCTTCCTGTTCCTCATCATTGTCTCTAAGTGGGCTGTTTTTCTTCTCTCCAAGGTTGTGTCTTCTGCCAATGGCTTTAACTTCCTTATCTTCCAGCTTGAATCAGCTCTGGGGCCTTCTCCTCCTTAACTAGGGAGAAGCTCAACAGAAGTTCAGCATGTACCTAGGTGGAAGGCTTCAGCAAATTAGCTACTAATGCCAAGCAAGTCTATAAATCCTAATAATTCTTAGCAATGGTGTTGGCAACCCTGTTTGTCTTTCTGGAGGACAGAGATGAAGACAACAACCTTTTGGTGATTGTGTCAAAATGTGATGGGGTTTATCCTGCCCTCTGCAGTTCTAGCAACCCCTTGACCACACCCTGATGAGAAAAAGTGGCTGGTGCCATGTCTGTGGGGACAGGCAGATGCAGCCCTTTGGGGTTAGGATCTGGAAGCCCAGGACTGATCCACCACCTTGCCCTAAGGTGAGAGAACAAGCAGGGTCTGTCTCCTCAACCTAGAGGGACACCAGGGTGTGGTCAGCTAGCAGAGCTGTGATCCAGCACCTCCTGGTACAAACCTTCTTTCTTTAAACAGAACTACTGGATGTCAGGACACTCCATAGCTGCTTGTCTCATGTTCTGGATTGTTTTTCCTTCTTTGGGAGCACAAAATACCCCAAGATATCCCTGAGTACAGCTAGTTTTGGAGAAAGAGCTGGCTGGGGTATGGAGGGCAGGCTTCTTGGGTCACTCACCTGGCAGTGTTGACAGGTGTGTTATTTAAAGTCAGGGTGGATTTAGGAAGGGATGATGTAAGGGGATGGTCTGTTGTTTGGAATTCTGCTCATCTCTTCTCTGTGCATCAATTCCACTGGCCACTTGCAGTGTTGAAACAAAATTTGATCATCTGGACTCTGTTCCAAGTCAAACTAGGTTAATAAAATGGGTGACCAAGGGTTTGCAGGTGTGGTGGGACTTGGTTAGGCTGGCCAGAAAACCCTGGTAGTGTTGGTGGCTACCAAACCTGTCTTTGTTTTGGCATTTTGGGAGCAGTTAGCAGAGCAGGCAGGTAGAGCAGGTACCTGTGACTGAGCATATCAACCCAGAGTCCCTGGCACAAGATCAGGCAGCCTTAAGACACTATTTTTGTTGACTTTCCAGACTGTTGGGGCACCCCAAAGTTTGTAGCAGACTTGTACCTGGGGTATGTACAGTGAATGTGCTGTTTATTTATACACAAATGGAACTGCAGCCTTCTGGTTTACTTGAAGTGGTGAGGCCAGACCTTGCCAAATGCTGGTATGAAGAGGAAGGAGAGGCTGACTGACTGCAGTGACTGCAGCATTCCACAGGGAACAGTAAACAACAGAACCAGTTAACATTCTAGTAAAAGTCTTCCCATGAACTGCCATCCCTGGGCAATAAATTGTTTTACAGCTTAACAGAGAACTCGGACACTAATCACACAACAAGATAATAATTCATTATGGGGTTTTCTGCTGGATAGATGAGATAGAAAACCATGTGAAACTGCACAAATAACATGCCACCTGTTTGTTTTGGCAGAGAAGGAAACTGTGTGTTCTGAGGATGAGAGTTACAAATGAGGTCAAGCTAATTCTCAGATTACATTGTCAATTAGGGAGGAGCTGAACTTCAGTTCATAAGTAGTGTAGTTGATTTGATGTGTTTGTGGGGCTTAAACAAGGACACATCCCATTTTTTTTTTAACAGATGGACCTCCTGAGCAGCAGTGTCATACTTTGACAGTGGCAAAGCAAATAGCCCACCTTAGTCTTGGGACCTGCTGGACCATGGTGGCTTCAGCCATCAGGGTTCTGATGTGGTGGTGGAGCCGCCAGTGGCAGGTGAAGCAAAAACCAGAAAGATATCCACGTGTCTCTGGGCAAAAGCAGCACTGTTGGCACCATCCTGGGTGAATTCTAATGTGATTAAGTGCCTTTTATTGGTTTGTCTCCTTTCTGTTTATTTCAGAGGCCTTCTGTCTGGAAGAGTGGGTGGTTTTGTAGCCTGACTCATTCCTCTCAGCAATGACTGCCTTTCATTATCAACTGAAGGAGACACAGTAAGGTAATTTACAAATGCTTTGTCATAAACTTCATAAAGCTTATAAACCCAAGGGCTTGTTATTTGCTCTTGGATTCTCCAAGTGCTTTACCTCGTGGCTTCACAGAATAACACACATAGTTGAACCACCAGAAGAGTAATTTTCCACAGTCCCTATTTTTATAAGGAGCTTTTACTGTCCTCTTGCTCTTGATTGTGTGTTCACTCTTAAGATACCAATTATTTTAATTAACTGGGCTTGTGTTTAATTAGAATATCAAGGGTTAATATGAACTCAGACATTGACCAAGCTGAAGGTTGGGGTGCCCTAGATGACAGTCTATGAGTAAGATGCAGTGGTACAGATTGCTTGAAGAGAGGGAGGGCAACCTCAGGTGCTGATAGACAAGCCCCAACCAACGTCTGCTTGGAGTCACAGGGCTGGTTTACATACCATAAAAGCCTGAACCTGCACGAGATGACCTTTCAAGATGTCTCTTCTAGCCTTTGTTGCTGTGGCTCTGCAGAGGAGCTCATTCCAGAGGGCTGGGTAGTGTCTCAGTGAGTGCAGAGTGCCCACCACAGAGGAGAGAGCTGTAAGGGCAGGCTGGCAGAGATCAGCACATGGGCCAGACACCACCTGAATTTGACATCATCCTGTTAACAGCACAGCTTAGTCTGTTCCTGTTGTAGGCCTGATCATTCTTGTTTGATAACTAAAAACAGGGATGCCAGGCTTGAGATGCAGGCTGCTCAGCCAGGGACAAACACACTCAGTGTCCTGCCTGACTTCTCTCACTTTCACTAGTATGACACCCATCTTTAGGAACTGCAACTCGTGGGAAGAGAGGAATAATTGTGCAGCACTGTTAGAATCAGGCTGGCTGATCCTCTTGGCCTCAGCTGAGACTGCAACAAGAGTGTCCTTCCCAGAGATCTAATGCCTGTGAGACAAACTCCAGTTGAACAAAAACTAAGCAGCTCCCAGAGAACCAAGAGAGAATGGCACACCCTTCCTGAGCACAGGGATCTCACATTTCCACTACAGCAGCACAGTGTGCTGCTCTCCTGCCCAACAGTTGGTTTGCCTGGGGTTTTCCCAGGATTGGATTGATAGATTTTGTGCAACTGGTCTGTTGGAGAATTGTTCTGTCCATGACTGGCAAAAGCCTCTGGCAAGTTGTTAGGGAGTAGGATGGAGATAAGTAGCATGGGACCCTCTAGGTATCTTAAAGCAGAACAGCTGTTAAATAGAAGACAATAGACAGAGAGAAGGGAAGTGAAACATGGAACAGGAGCAGAGAGGAAGGCTCTGTGAGGCCACATTTTTTCCAAGTGTAAGTCAGGGACACAATGATTTATACCACTCAAGAAGCAGCCTTACAGCTTGCATTCCTGTAGCACTTTTCTCCCCAAAGGTTGCCAAATGGCACATTTGTTCTGCCAGATGTCAAGAGGGATTGTTTCTGATGTGAAGTCAGTGGGAAGAATATGGGAAAGACCTTTAGGAAAAAGTACTTCACTTCTGGCTCTCCAGTTAGTAGATCCCTGCACAGATGTGATTCTGTAATTCATATCTGTGCAGGGCCTGATTTTTACAGCCAGATGTGAAGTGCTGAGATAATAGGCCTCTATATTTTCTTTTTTGCCAGGGGTACAGAGAGGGTTTTGGGCTTTGTGATTCATGTGTTTCTCTCTCTGGAGCACTGGAGAGTCTTAGAATGCTCCTGGCAACTGTCAGGGACAGGAGCTGGAGAGGCTCTTTTTCTGATGTGGGGCCAACTAGCCATGAATTTAATAAATTACCTCCTTACCTGCCTGCAGTTCTGCACTGCTCTGTGGGGGAGCAGCTCTCTGAGAGATTCCTAGTCAAGGAACAGAGTATTTTCTTCCTTTCCATCAAAGAGATCTTAAAGGAGATCAGCTCTGAAGTGGTGTCAGTTTTGTCTCTGTCTGTCAGCTCCCAGTGATATGCTGGGCTTCCTGCTGGGGTGGCACAGAGAAGAGGCTGTTGAGGGAGGCATTTGGATAAAGGAGCCCTGGTTCTTTCCAGCCTCTGTAACTTGAGCTGAGGTTTCCAGCCATTGTTGCTGGGACTATGTTTTTCTGTTGGGTTCTTTTTTTTTAAAAAAAAAAAAAGTTCTCTCAAATGAAGTGGCTCATTATTCTTCTGATGAAGAAATGCTGGGAGCAGAGCCAGTTCAGTTGGATGGGGTGGATGGTGAAGAGCTGGAGAAGCAGAAGAGCAGTGGGATGGAAGACTTGGTCTCTTTCACTCAGTACAGAGAGGTTAACACCCATAGCTGTGGTCATAAGGAACATGCTCAACAGCTGAGCAGTCATTGTGCTTGCAGAAAGAGCTAAACCAAGTTCCAGTAACCAGAGGTTGTAATATGACCAAATTCAGAGTGTTTATACCCCATCTCCCAGTGATTACTCCAGGCAAGGTCTTTTCTGCTATGTGGGTGCTGACTACAGGAGCTTGCATGTGTTCCTGGGTGGGAGAGGAGCAAATATTGCAGCTTGGACCCCTATCACAGAGTCACAGAATGTCAGGGGTTGGAAGGGACCTCTAGAGATCATCTAGTCCAACCTCCCTGCCAGAGCAGGATCACCCAGGGCAGGCCACACAGGAACACATCCAGGTGGGTTTTGAAAGTCTCCAGAGAAGGAGACTCCACAGCCTCTCTGGGCAGCCTGTCCCGGTGATCCCATAACCCTCATAGTAAAGAAGTTTCTCCTCATGTTGAGGTGGAATTTCCTGTGTTCTAGCTTCTACTCATTGTTCCTTGTCCTTTTATGGGACACCACAGAATAGAGACTGGCCCCTTCCTGTTGACACCCACCTTCAGATATTTATAGACATTGATAAGGTCCCTTCTCAGCCTTCTCAAGACTAAACAGCTCCAGGTCTCTCTGCCTTTCTTCACAGGAGAGATGTTGAAGTCCCTTTGTGATCCTTGTGGACCTCCATTGGACTTGAGTAGATCCCTGTCTCTTGAATTGGGGAGCTCAAAACTGGATACCCTGGTGTGTTCTCACCAGGGCAGAGCAGCGGGGGAGGAGAAGCTCCCTAGACTTGCTGGACACATTTCGTAATGCACCCCAGGATAGCATTGACCCTCTTGGCCACAAGGGCACATTGCTGTCCTATGGATAACTTACTGTCCACTAGGACTCCAAGGTCTTTCTCCATGGAGCTGCTTTCCAGCAGGATGACCCCTAATCTGTACTGATGCCTGGTGTTATTCCTCCCCAGATGCAGGAGTCTACACTTGCCCTTGCTGAACTTCATGAGGTTCACTTTTGCCCAGCTCCCCAGCCTGTCTAGACCTCGTTGGATGGCAGCACAGTCCCCTGGTGTGTCACCACCTCTCCCAGTCTTGTTTCATCAGTGACCTTGCTGAGGGTACACTCTATCCTCCCGTCCAGGTCGTTGATGAAGATGTTGAAGAAAACTGGGCCCTGGTGTTACGACACAGTTTCAAAGCAGTTTCTTTCCTGGGGCATTAGCTGAGTGGGTCTGGATGCCAATCAGACAAAACAGCACTAATAAAAACCCCTGAAGTTTGCCATTCTCTGCAGCTCTTCTATGTGGACACTGAGGAGGCACTTGCTAACATTCCAACATGAAAACCACTGTCTCTTTCTCTCCTGGGGCACTTCAGCCCATGGAGAACACAGAGCAGGTGGCTCACTAAGCTGTTCCCCACCTGCTGGTACAGTTTTCTGAGATTTTGCTCAGTGACAGAACCAGGGGTATTCTTGCAAGTGCAGCAGCAGGATGGGTGGGGACTTGGCTCCAGTAAATCCTCTTATGTCTGGGTGTTTGTTCAGTGGTTTTGGGAGAATGGACTTGCTGAAAAATGGCCAGTGAGTGTGGAATCAAGGCAAGCTTGGAAGCTGCTGGGCTATCAGTTTTGTTTGGTGAAAGCAAGACAAATAACCATGCAAAATTTGCTCTTGTAATTCTTTTTCCCCTGGATTCCCAGCCTGAAAGTATGTGCCTTCTGAAGGTGGCTTCTGAACTAGGAGGGGAAAACAAGAACTCCAAGATCTCCAAGCCAAGCCTTTGCTAGCTTAGCCCTTGCTAACCCACAGGCATGACCCCTGAGCAGTCACATGCTGCAGGCAATGTCATTCTTTTTCTCTCCCAGTTAGAACTCAGTTCTTGTATCAAGTCACCCTGAATAGGTCCAAACATCACCAGCTTCATTAACAGGTCCTTATTCCACAGCTTTCCAGTCAAGGACTGGTTTGGGTATGCTGTGGACATCACTGAAAGACTAGTTTGTCCTGCAGTGGAGCTTAATCAGTTTGTTGAACAGCTCTGTCCTGAAAGCACATCTTGGGATGCCCTGTTCCCTAGCCCAGAGCCATGGGAAAGTGGGAAGCACACAGGGCACAGCAGGTAAGCAAGATTTGATACACAGCCCCCTGGAGAAGGTGCACACAGAAATTTCTTGGCAATAGTTCAGACTGTGGCTGACACCCACAACACACACAGATTAAGATATAATGGAGGTAAAGTTTATGTAAAAAAACCAAACAAACAAGTACCAAATGAACAGAAAGGCTAATCTGCCTTTCATCTGTCCAGGATATAACTGAGGATGTAGTTACATGCATGTGGAATTGAATACACAATTGGAGATGGAAAAGGCTTAACAGATAACCATCTTCACTTCAAGCTCCCAGGTGGGGCTTGCTTAAAAGAAAGTTTTCACAGCTCTAAAGAATAGAAGAGCTGCTGGTGTGAGCGTGTTGGTAGCTGGACATGCTGTGCTTGGCTTGAGTCTCTGCAGCATTAGAGAAGCAGCATCTCCTGGGGCTGCTGGTAGGACTGCCAGAGAAACATGGAAAATCTCTCCTTTGGAAAAGGTGGCTGATGTCTGGCCTGTGGCTCTTCAGAGTTGCCAACCCCTCTGTTAGTTGCAGTCTCCTCTTACTATCTCCCTGCCTGTGGGCTGGGGACCCTGTGTATCCAAGGGATCACACTTCTTACAGAGCTTTACAAGGGAGCAGCTCTGTTCTTGGCCTCAGTTTTCACCAGGCCTCCCCTGAGGAGTTACAGTACATTCCCATTTCCCATTCTGACTTCATGTTTGAGCTAACCAGCCTGGCTGCCTGACCTCTTAACAGACTGATTTCAGCAGTGGAGGTGGAAAGCTGATAAAATCATATGCCAAGGAAGTGAAAAGCAGTTCCCTGATATGTTTTATTAGGTTTTCTTTTACACCAAGAAGGTCAAAAGCCATGTGCTTTGCATAGCAAGCCTGCTGCTGGCTAATGTGCCTGCCAGAAATTTGGATATTCCCTCACACAGTCTTTCCTGAACAGACAGTACTACAGACATCTTCCCAACAATTGCCAGCACAGTTCCTGAAAATCAAAGCAAGCTGGATTCTTCTGTTGGTAGGAGTCTTGCTACCCCTTATGGCTCTTGGTTTTGCAGCAATGTTACATGAAGGAAGTTGAAAGAAAATGTTTGTTGCCTCCAGAATTTCCCTTTGGGACCCTATTAACAAAAAATGCCTTGTAGATGCACACAAGCAGCTTCTTCCAAGCAGTGTGCCTGGAGGTGCTTTGGACTTGAAGGAGGAAGGGTAAAGTGAAGCCATTGCTGTTTATGCTGCACATCAGGGCTTCAGGGTTGGTCCTTGTTCCTGTAAGAATGTGCTGCTGGACATCTTGTTGAGAACAGAGTTGCTGTTTGCCTGCTGCACACCCAGACCTGTAGCCCATCTGGAATTGCTGGGAGCTAATGAGGGGCTGCCCAGGAACATGGCAATACCTTGGCTGATATTTTTCTCAGTGCCTGTAATTGTTCAACAGATTCCAGGCTCAGTTTGAGCAATGATGAAATGTTTTGCTGTAGATGGAGGCAGGGTTGTACCCTGGACTAACAGCCTCCCTTATGTTTCTTCAAGGGCTTTTCAAACCTGTGTTATTGTTTAATTTTTCTCTCCTAGGTCTTCTGATGACCAGTGTCTTGTACTTGAATCCAGAGAGAGTAACTTGTCAGGAAGTATGGACAGTAAAGGAATGCAGTTACTGCTGTGCCTTGGACAGGATTCCTTGTGGCTTTTTGCTGTCATGTGTGGAGGGGTACAAGGTAGGTGTGAAACCTGGCTGGCTTTCCTGGAACTTGGAGCAAACATCTTCAGTGCTCTGTGTGTTCAGTAGCAGAGTGAGTGCTAGCTTCTGACATCAGTGATACTGTCAGCAAAAGCTTGTTTATATCTGAGCTTAATTTTGTATAAGAGCTGTGCAAAACCAGCCCATGTTGTAAGAAGCAATATCAGCATCTGTCTTTGACCTGTCAGTGTTAACTCCCTCTGAGTTCACACAGCCCGTGATCTCTGGCATGTACATCTGCACGTGAGAGTTTTTCTGGCTGTGATGTTGATCTTTCTGTCTGCTGGTGGGGAGATGTTTTCTGGTGGAGCTCTGGGCAGACTCCTGGCTTCCATAGAAGAGAGGATGAGGTAGTTGTTGTGGGATGGGGAGAGAGAGATTATGCTGCCCATCAATGAGAAGCAACATATCCCAGCTCTGAATATGCCCATGGCTCAAATCAAGTGTAGTGCAAACCCCTAGGGTTGTGGCAGGGCTTCATTGCCCTTGGGATGTTTTTTGTGGACATGGCATCAGTGGAGCTTTGTTTTAACTGACAGTGTTGATGAGCAAAGCCTGGTTGTGCTCTACAAACCCTAAATGAGTAGGTTCCCCCTAAGGGAAGGGGTGTAGAAGGCAGTTGTCTGTCTGTCCATGGTGGCATGACTCACAGGTATGAGATTCTGGAAGTATATCTTGATGTTCTGTGGAATAAAACTTGAAATGTATTAGATGCACCCTTGAAACCAATTGACTTTCAAGATGCTGTACCACAGGGGGCACCAGAGGGATCCAGCTCTTCTGAATTCTACGACTAGTTGCAGCCTCAAATCCATCCATGTCGCGGTGTAATGGTGAACTGACATAGCTGTCATTTCTTGGCCACTCAGTGATCCCTGTGATGTGATGGGGCAAGAGTTCAAAAGCCAAAGACCAATCCTGGAGATGGTGCTGGAGGAGGCTTGACTGAGAGCTCCCAAGAGGAGCAGCTGAGGAGTGTGTATCTCTGCTACCTGTACAAGCAGCTCAGAGCTGAGGGGCACACTCCTGAGCCACCTTGGAAACCTGAGCTGCAGGCAGGTCTGTGTAGTAAGCTTGTCAGCAATAGCAGGGTTAGATTGTGAGGGAGCTGGCACCTTTCAGAGAAGTGAAATGCAGGATTTCAGTTTTCCCAGTTGCTGTAAAGGCAGCTGAGCTTTGCTAGAGAGGGAGGAGACTGACTCTAAGCCCTGTTCTCCAGTGCTTTACCAAGCACTAATCTGCCTTTAAACACAAGCTTTGTTCTATGGTGGTTTTGCAAGGACTCTTGCTTTGACTTGTTTGAAACAATCGCAGGGTAAAATGGATGTGTCTCCAGCCATCAGCTTTTGGGGGCAGGGGTTGCTTCTGGATTGCAGCTGCAAGCATGGAGAAGGAAATAAAGATCTGTTTATAGTTACACCTGGAATCTTGCCTGAGCCCTTGTGCAGGTTGAGGTCTGAAAGGTAGTTTCTTTGACTGCAACTGTGGCTAATTCCATCATTCACACAAATGCTCCCAATGATTCTTCCACCAGATCAGAGGTACAGGTTTTCCTCTCACACAGCACTAATCTCGTTAAGGAAAACATAGACAACTTCCATTGTTTGCTGTAAAAGGTGTTTCTTTCTGCACTCTGTGTTGCAATAAGCTTAGGGTGGTAGGCAGGAACAGCACAAATCTGTCTTTTCTGGGACATTGGGTCTGTGTGCAGAGTGTCTGGGGATGTTGGGAGAGAGGGCGTGCACATTCTTGTGGGGAAGTCCAGAGAGAAGACCAGCCCTCTCATTCAACACACCTTCAGAAAGCACTGCCCAGTGAGCACCTCTGGGCAGCAGCAGCAGCAGAGCCTCTGTCACTCTCAGGCATCCTCATCATGTGGTTCTGCAGAAGAAAGCTTCCTAAAATTCCCAGAGCCCTCTTTTGGCTCATTGTTTTCATACACTTGTGCATCTTTGTTGTTTATTTGAACTCCTTGTTTGGCTTGATGAAGACAGGGATTTTCAGGTAAGAGACCTGCTTCCTTGGGATGTGCACTGTCTAGGCAGAGTGCTTGGGCTCACTTGCTTTCTCTGTGTCTTTTTACTCTGAAACTTGCACTTCTGGTCTGAGTGAGGTGACCAGTTTGCTCTAGCAGCCCTTGTGTACAATCAGAGCATTCTGTGGGAAGTTCCACAGTCAAGAACTTGCTGCTGCTGGATCACTGTTTTCCTGTGTTTCCTGGTGTAGCTGTTTAAGAAAGCAGCTCTTGCTTTACTAACACAACCTGTTTTCATACTTGGGCACTACCTAGTATTTTCCTGGTGGCTCCCAGAAGAGATTTACTCAGCCCTAGTCCAGATTGCATTCCTGGACATAGAATTTGGTGGGATACCTTGGAATTTATAGTGGTTCCACATCTGATTCCTAATCAAATCCACTGCGTACTGGGAGAGCAATGCCCTGCAGATCAAGATACATATATTTTTTTATATAAGTGGTCAAGTAAATCCTACAGGTGTGGAGGGAACTGCAGTGTAGACTGCAGTAAAATGCCTCCAGCATCATGGACAGGCAGCATTGCACCTTGCATGAGCACAGCAGATATTGAAGCCTTTCCTCCTACAACCACAGCTCACTGACCTGTTGGTGCTGGGTTCTGTGTTTAGGAAGCACCACTGCTGCCTGCCCCCCAGCTCTCCTGTGGTCCCACCTCTCCTTATAGTGGGATCCCACCTCTCCCACCTCATCTTGGTGGGATTAGTTTTCAGCTGGACCTCTCAGGGCTGCTGCTGTGAGGGCAGACAGGAGGGGTAAGGCTGGAAACACCTTCATCTCTTCTGGAGGTGGCGTGTGTTCAGCTCATCTCCGTGATGAGACCACACCTCAAGGACAGCTATAAAATTGGAGAGGTTGGAGTCTGCACAAGGGAGGTGGGAAGGGGGAGAGGTGTGGAGAAGTCAAGTGAGTTGTCCTTGATCATAGACCCCATCAGTGGCAGAGCTGGGACAAGAACTGTCTCTCCATGCCCAGCTGCTTGAAGCCATTTCATTCTGCTGTAGTTTTAGATAATGAAAATGATCATAATTTTGCAGCTTAAGTAAAACACAACTAGAGATGAGCTGTGTGTGGCTGTCTGTGAGTCAGTCTTATTTCTGTATCTTTATATGCAATGTAAAATACACAAAGCAGCATTTTTATAGCTTTGTCCTTACTGTTCTGGGACTTGGTAAATAGAGAACAACAGAAAATGTCATTGAACTTCTGTAGTTTTTTGCCAGCTAGAGTCTGGAGCCTGAAACTTGATGAGCTGCTTTGACCAGTTGGATTTAAAATGCTGGCTGGGAGAGGAGAGCCCTGTAGGCCTGTGGGTGCCCTGGCCACATGGGTCTAACTGCAGGGAGCAAAGTTTTGGGTGTGAAGGGCCCTAGGTTTTCCATTTTGGTCTCTGTATGTTTGGCATGGTATTTGAAATTAAAGTGTCAAGAGAGCTGGGGTGGAAGCTGTGCCCTGCAAGTGAAGAAGTACAGGAAACCTAGAGGGAGGAGGGGGTGGTTTGCCATACTCTCCTGTTTCATTTGTTCTCTGCCCCTTTGTTTCAAAGTTTTAATCATCTTAAAAACACAACACATCCAGGGGTTTAAGATCTGCCTTAAGCCACCTTACCAAATTCCACTTTACCTAGAGTCTGTATCAAAACCTTTGCTCTTATTAGGTGATAAACAGCAGCCTGAGTTTCTGCCTGAAGCCCTATGAGAGTGACTGCTGCACCCTTTGAAGCTGGGTTATGATTGAGGGGAGGCAGAGGAAGAGCTGATAGGCCATTTGCCACAGCCTCTTTTCCTTGGAAGTAGCATGGCCAAGGTTCAAGTATTTACCCCAGCTTGCGACAGTAGGGATGCTTTTTTCCCCTTCCTGCTCATCACCTCAGAAGCATTTACAACAGCTCTGGAACAAAGGTGTGATGCAAAAGGTGAACCTGAGTGTGAATCAGTGCCACAACTCCCCTGGTTTGTCCTGGAGAGCTTTGATGTGCATGAAAGCTCAGCTGCAGAGATTTTTCACCTTCCTTTTTCCAGTTCTGCCCTCCAGCCACGTGCAGGCAAGAACATTTGGGACACAACCCCACCACTTCTGCCTTCATGTTTTGGTGGGTTTCAGCCCAGACTAGTCTCAGGTGGCTCTTCTGCTGCTGGCAGTTGTATCCTCCTGTGATATCCTCGTACCTGCCTGTGCCTCTGAATCAGGCAAGAGGGCAGCTGCAATATTAGAGGTGGTTGCTGAAAATTCAGACATTTTACATTTTTAAGCTTCAGATTGTATTTTAATAGCTTTGAAGTTCCTGTTTTAAGATGTGTATCTGGTAAGTGCTGTGATTCCATGGCATGAGTTGGCTAAGAGGGAAGAAAAGAGGAAGAAGTGCCTTGTGGCCCCAAATGCTCAGTAAGTGATGTATGGTGCAGGAGTGAGTTTCACTTATTAGTCTTCTCTTTCTGAATTCTGGGAGACCTTCATGCTCAGTTTGGAGGAGGCTGAGGGGTGACCTCATTCCAGTCTATGGCTTCCTCATGAGGGGAAGAGATGGGGCAGGTAGAGATCTCTTCACTCCTGTGACCAGTGACAGGACTCAGGGAAATGGCAGGACTCTAAATCAGGGGAGGTTTAGGTTTTTCACCCCGAGGGTGGCTGAGCACTGGAACCAGCTCCCCAGGGCAGTGGTCACAGCACCAAGCCTGCCTGAGTTCAGGAAGCATTTGGGTGATGCTCTCAGGCACATGGGGTGATTCTTGGGGGGTCCTACACAGGGACAGGAGTTTGACTCCGTGATCCTGATGGGTCCCTTCCAACTCAGCATATTCTCTGGCTCTGCTGGCAAAGAAGAGAGCCAGATGGCTGCCTTCATGGTCTGTGCCATGTCCTGAACTCAGGATCTCCAAACCAATCCCGCAGTGCTCTGGGGACATTGCCAGGGGTTCTGCCCAGTCTGTTCTTTGCTGGTTTGCAGTTACTGCCAGTGTGGCTGTTTTGCAACCCAAGTGAAGTGAAACCAGTGTGGAACCTCTGGGGTTTGCTTCGTGGGGGGAGATAAAAGGGGTGTTCAGGCCAGAATAGTGTGGGAAGTTGAGACACACTTTGGTGGCAGAGTTGAAAATGACATTGAATTCATACAGCACCCTGCAGAAACTCAGTGGCTGTTGCCAAGGCAAGTGTGATGGTCATATGAAGTGATTTCTCTAAAGAGCAGAGAGAGGCTGAGAGTCAAGAGCACTAGAAATGGGCTGGAAGGTGTTCAGCCTT